>NC_086108.1:36371999-41171999 GCF_963921235.1 Mobula hypostoma
ATGGAAAAAATACTGAAGCATTCCTGTTAGCAGTTCTTGTGCCTCCACTTGCAGCACCATTGAATTTTTGATAAAAATAATTTGATTTTTCCACTAAGATGTCTGATTGTTTGGGGACTGGTTCCTCAAATACTAGACCTAGTGCAAAGTATGTAACTATATTAAATGTATTTTGGTTAAATTTTGGAATATTTTGAGGCAAAAGAAGTAATGCGCAGAAGCAAATTTGCAAAATATTTTGTATAACTATGATTGGATATTTATGTAATGCATATTGGTTATTTCCAGTTTTATTCCATTAATCTATATATTGTAACAATATCCTATTTTTAATCTTTTTCCACCAACAGTTTCACAAGCAAGGCCCCCACCAAATCAAAAGAAGGGTAAGAGGCATGATTTAGCAGTTGTACTTTCTTTGCTTTAATTTGCACCTCTGCAGCCAAGAAATATTGTGGTAAAAATTTTCTGGACAGTACTCTGTACTTTAGAATCTGGTATAATAAATGGTAGAAGTCTTTGCGTTTTTAAATTGCATGAATCAGGACAGTGTTATAATGGTGTTGAATGTTTTCTAAAGAAAAAAACTGTTATTTTCAGTCCCAGCTGTCATTGGATAGTAAAAAATCTCATAGTTTTGTCTCTTCCTTCCAGGCTCTCGAACTCCAATCATTATTATTCCTGCAGCTACCACTTCTTTAATTACCATGCTGAATGCAAAGGATCTTTTACAGGACTTAAAGTAAGTTGCATAATTTGGGAAGTATTTTATGTTGTAAAATAAATCTTGAGACTGAAAGTTGTGAGAGATTGATTGAGTCTATATGAATATAGGCAAATTTTATGGAATTCACACTTCAAATAAATAGAGCCTTTTTTTTGAATCTATGGATTACCCAGGACATTACTTTTACATTAGGTTTCTTAACATTTTCATTATGTAGTCGAGGAGTCAAAATAAAGATTAAGCTCCAGGGGGAAAAATCCCAGAAATACTTGGAAAAATAAGTTGAATCTTATTTTTGTGAAAAGTATGAAAACCAATTTCAACAAAATTTTATACCGTACTTTAAATCACCAGTTATGATGAACGCGTGATTTTTTTAAAAGAATGTTTATACATTTTTAACCTATAAATACAGGTATTTTTGATAGTATTGATGATGTGGATTATTTAAGCATAATTTATTTATATTTCTGAGTGCTATGAAGAATATTAAATATAGATGCAGTTCTGAAATATTTGTTCTAGCAAATTAAATGAATTCTGGAAAGTAAATTGATGGATTTCTATGGAATATAATTGAAGGATAAATCAGCATGATTAATTGGATTGAATGAGCTTTGAAGTTACAAAATAATGTAACGTGAATTGTCGAATATGCTCAATTTTAAGATAACAAACAGGACTGTACAGTTGACTTGTAAAGTATTACAAAATATTATGAAGAGTGCAGTGCAAAAGAAAGACTTAAACCATTGAAGAGATAATCTAAATTGACCATTAAAGAATGTAGAAAGGATATTTTCCCTTTAGACAAAGCATTTGTTTCTAATTGAGTTGATTTTACTGTTATAATTCAACTTTTAATAGTTAATCTGAGTTATTCAGTTTTGGAAGTGTTTTTTGTTAGTGTTGATTATAATTACATGTTGAAACTTAGTATTTAAGGAAGTATAACCTAGATGTTGTTATCTGAGGACCTGTTGTGAGGTCAATTATCTACAGTGGCAGCTGAGTATTTCTCACAGTCTGGGATTGTATTTCCTCTGCAGCTCTGCTCTATCTGCTACAAGCATAATTTGCCAGTGGCCAACTATTTTAATTCCTATTCGCATTCGCATTCTGACGTGTTGGTCCCTGGCCTTCTGTTGTGCCAGGATCAGTTCAGTTCAGTTTTCGTTTATTGTCATTTAGAAATGCATGCATTAAAAAATGATACAACGTTCCTTCAGAATGATATCACAAGAAAACACAGGACAAACCAAGACTAAAGCTGACAAAACCACATAATTATAACATATAGTTACAACAGTGCAAAGCAATACCATAATTTGATAAAGAGCAAACCATGGGCACGGTAAAAAGAAAGTCTCAAAGTCCCGATAGACTCATCATCCCACGCAGGCGGCAGAAGGGAGGAACCCTACCTGCCATGAACCTCCAAACGCCGCCAACTCGCCGATGCAGCACCATTGGAAGCAGTGGACTCTGAGTCCGTCCGAAAACTTCAAACCTCCGACCAGTCCCTCCGACACAGCCTTTCTGAGCTCCATCCTCTGCCGAGCGCTTCGACCCCGCCCGCCGAGCAACAAGCAAAGCTGAGGACTCAGGGCCTTCCCCCACCGGAGATTCTGGACCACACAGTAGCAACAGCAGCAGCGAAGCAGGCATTTCAGAAGTTTCACCAGATGTTCCTCCGTGTTCTCACGTCCGTCTCCATCAAATCAGGATTGTGCGCCCCATCCTACTTGACAAATAACAGACATCACCACCGGAGTGGCCGCTACGAGCTGCATCGCGCTGCCATCTTCCCACCATCCCACTCTTCCATCTTGTTCACCCACAAGATGAACCCATTCTTAGGGTGGAGGAGCAACGCCTCGTATTCTGTCTGGGTAGCCTCCAATCTGATGGCATGAATATTGATTTCTCTTGTCCTATTGTATGTCTTATGGTCTTCCGGTTTTAAAAAAATCCCTCTCTCTTCCCTCTTCTTCTCTTCCCCACTCTAGCTTTTTACTTCTTCTCACCTTCCCCTGGTGCCCCTCTTCCTTCCCTTTCTCCCAAGGTCCATTCTTCTCTCCTGTTGGATTCCTTCCTCTCCAGACTTCTACTTTTCCTACTCACATGGCTTTACCTATCACCTTCTAGCTAGTCCTTCCTCCCCTCCTCCCACGTTTTTAGTCTGGCATCTTCCCCCTTCCTTTCCAGTCTTGAAGAAGGGTCTTGCCTGAAAGGTGAACTGTTTATTCATTTCCATAGGTGCTACCTGGCTGCCTGACCTACTGAGTTTCAACAGCAGTTTGTGTATATTGCTTTGTATTTCCAATGGCCCGTTTAAGTATTTGAACAATAATAAACTGAGTATTTCAGCAATGGATGCAATGCCATTAATTAGCAAGATACAAAGAAAGTAGTTTATTTGACAATGCAACAGTTGAGAGATAAAGGTGAAAGTGACATGCAGTATGTAACGATTTTCTGTTCATGTCTATTTAACCTTGTTATCAGTTGATTTAATGTTAAGACCATAGATTTTAAAAATACTTTTGGTATCACTGAAATGTTCCCAGTAATATTTCACAATTGCAGGTGGGTAATTGAATTTCATACAGTTAACAGATAAAGTGTTACATGCAATGACATATTGATATTCGAAGCTGAAATCTACAGAAATTGTGATGTATTTGCTAATTTTAGGTTTTATAGATAGAAAAGTTTGAGTTAACATTTGCTTTTCTGTGAGTCAATTTCCATAGCCATTCACCCACATTTTCATAGTAAGGATCATGGGCAGGATTTCCACCCATGTTAAAATGACTGAATAGGTGAAATCATGAGAAAATTCGGAGAGCAATTGTCCTTTCCCTTACTGAAGAGTTGAAATAGATCTAAATGTATTTTTTAAGGAAAGATCAGAGAATTTTAAAGTAGGTAAGCTGTTAGAAGGAGCAAAGAAGTAGAATTTGTTTCAGAATACTTGTACATGGAGTACAAGTCCTGTGACTAGTGGTGTGCCACAGGGATCAGTGCTGGGTCCATTGTTATTTGTCATCTATATCAATGATCTGGATGATTATGTGGTAAATTGGATCAGCAAATTTGCTGATGATACAAAGATTTGGAGGTGTAGTAGACAGTGAGGAAGGTTTTCAGAGCCTGCAGAGGGACTTGGACCAGCTGGAAAAATGGGCTGAAAAATGGCAGATGGAGTTTAATACAGACAAGTGTGAGGAATTGCATGTTGGAAGGACAAACCAAGGTAGAACATACAGGGTTAATGGTAAGGCACTGAGGAGTGCAGTGGAACAGAGGGATCTGGGAATACAGATACAAAATTCCCTAAAAGTGGCGTCACAGGTAGATAGGGTCGTAAAGAGAGGTTTTGGTACATTGGCCTTTATTAAAGTATTGAGTATAAGAGCTGGAATGTTATGATGAGGTTGTATAAGGCATTGGTGAGGCCGAATCTGGAGTATTGTGTTCAGTTTTGGTCACCAAATTACAGGAAGGATATAAATAAGGTTGAAAGAGTGCAGAGAAGGTTTACAAGGATGTTGCCAGGACTTGAGAAACTCAGTTACAGAGAAAGGTTGAATAGGTTAGGACTTTATTCCCTGGAGCATAGAAGAATGAGGGGAGATTTGATAGAGGTATATAAAATTATGATGGGTATAGATAGAGTGAATGCAAGCAGGCTTTTTCCACTGAGGCAAGGGGAGAAAAAAACCAGAGGACATGGGTTAAGGGTGAGGGGGGAAGAGTTTAAAGGGAACATTAGGAGGGGCTTCTTCACACAGAGAGTGGTGGGAGTATGGAATGAGCTGCCAGACGAGGTGGTAAATGCGAGTTCTTTTTTAACATTTAAGAATAAATTGCACAGATACATGGGTGGGAGGTGTATGGAGGGATATGGTCCGTGTGCAGGTCAGTGGGACTAGGCAGAAAATGGTTCGGCCCAGCCAAGAAGGGCCAAAAGGCCTGTTTCTGTGCTTCTATGGAGTAAATGACTTGTTGCTGTTCTATTTCTTTAGAGAAAGCATACAACATTTTAGGTTTGCTTTTGACATATAAAGGTAGCAGTCATTCTTCTCATGTTGCTAAAACATTTGTCATTGGCGAACAAAGCTCCTTTGAAGGCAGTTCCTTGAATTGTAGTTCACCAAGAATTGTTCTTCTCAAGAATCGAACTTTTTCAGTCAGAAAACAGATAGCCTGTAACCTCCCACATAGGACTGAATGTCTTGTCTTTGGACTCACAGGACCACTTGTACAACCTTTTAGAATAATCCTAATTTTTTTTAAGGAAAATAATTACTATGCCATAAATTTATCTTCAATTTTGAAAAGATGTACGAACTCTACCACAAATGACATACAGCATACCCCTTCATTCTTCATGATAATGTAACTTATTAGGTAACATTGTAATTTAGAGGTTATATATGTATTGGATTTTTGTGTGTCCTTTATTTAAGAAATCAATGATTCCTCCAATTGGGGATCTGTATAAAACTTGATAAGTGCAGGTAATCTGCTTAAAATGAAACCACAGTCTTAATTTTCTAAAATTGGAAGTTATTGAAGTATTTTCTACTTACTCTGCTTATATTGTTTCAAAAGTTTCAAAGGTACATTTAATGTCAGAGAAATATATACAATATACATCCTGAAATTCTTTTTCTTCTACACATGCGCTATGTGTTCCTGGTTTCACAGAAGCAGCTGTAGATTTTCTGTATGTAATCCCATTTTTGTCTTCCTGATGGCATGGGAAAGCACAGCTCTTGCTGCACCCCCCCCCCCCCAAACTGATGACAGCATATCGTTCTATCACCGGTGCCCAGAACTCTGTTATCAATCAGTGCGTTCAAAACAATCCCATTGCACTGAGGTGACTCCTGACCAAACTTTTTTTTCCCTTTTGTTTGATAGCAACATGAATGAGGTTGGTTGAGTTTGGAAGTGTAATCCAGATGTGTAGAGGAAATCAATTTTGCTGGGACAGTAGGTGGAATTGGTCAGAAGTAGCAAGAAACAGAAAAGCAAGTGAGTGGCCTATTCCTAGAAAGAAACTACCTATTTTGGAACTCCGTGGATTATGGTTAATTGGTACACATGGGGACCAGTTTATTTTGGCCCAATTAAGCCGCTGACCCAATTAGCTGAAGTTTCATGAAAATAGTTGAAAGGTATAAAAAAGACAAACTACCATTTCAGTGAGCAACCATTTATGTATTTAAATAAAATACTGACAACTTCGAACATTGCCAATATCTCTACAGTACTATAAAACAGCATATTCATACCAATTTGTTATTGATGGGGGAATTCATCTGCCAAGTTCTTTTGATTGACTGTAATGAATTAAATCAATGCAGTCACCTAGTGCAGATAATGGACTGCCTTCAGGCAATGTTTTAGATGGTAATATCTTCCAAATCTTCATTTTTATTGTAATACTCAAAATGATTGTCAATACCTTCAAATTTATTGTAGTTCCTACCTTGTTGAAGTAGTGAAATCATTTTATTTTCACTCCTGGCCATTTCTGGCATCTCTAAGCCTGAATGCTTAGAACTGCAATGATCAGAACAGTTGTGAATTGTCTTACTGCTCATTTCTCGCCATCTTTCAGTGACAAACATCACTGCTGTTTGAACACTGACAAACGCAACTGACGCTATTTAAAAATTGTCTGCTGTAAGCACTGTGTAGGGTCTAACAGCCAGCTAAGTGCACGTGACTGATGCTAGTTAGAAACTGTTTGGCAACAGTCTCCTATCCCAATTAACTGGCATAGTGTCCCAAATAAACAGCTGCCATGATTAACTGATGGCCCGATTAACTGAATCCACTGTATGTTAAAAAAAATTAACCAAATTTCTTCCTGACCTACTTTTATAAGCATTATTTTCTAGCCCTGTCAGTTAAGGAAAATCGCTGTTGATCCATGACTTTTTGGAAACTGTTTTAAGATGTGAAATTATCACAAGGTTACTATTAGTTGGTAATGTGTTCCCAACATTATAATATTTTTATTGACAGCATACGTGAGGAAGATCCTTACTTGATAATAAGGTGTATTGTGATGTCAATACAGCAGTGTGTATAGAAATATATGACTATACACCTGTTACATGTAGATATATGTCATATACTTGAAAATGTAGATTAAGGAATACTATAATACTGATTACTTGAATGAAATGGACCATATAACCATCACTTTGGTACAAGTTCATTTTTATATCTTGGATATGAAGTCTCAATGTTAGTGAATAAAGTAAGCTTGGTTGGCATAAAAATTTAAGAAATACAGGGAGGTTTAGCCACCTGGCCTGTCAAACCTACCCCGTCAAGCAATATTATCATGGCTGATTAAGCTGTGGACTCAGCTCCATCTACCCATCTTGTCCCCATAACTCTTAATTGCCCAACAATGCAAAAATATACATTTAATGAGGTAACCTCTACTGCTTCCTTGGGCAGAGGATTCCACAGATTCACAGCTCTCTGGGAGAGCAGTTCCTTCTGAGATCTGTCCTAAGTTCTGTAGAATCTATAGTATTTTATAACTTAAAACAATAGTCATGAATCAATTATTAAAACAACATACCATCTCAGTATGACAGTTGAGGTCAACAATAATATATGTATTAATAAATAATGGTGTAACTAGATTGTGCTGCAGTTTGGAATGAAAATAATTTAGAAGATTAGTTTACATGGCATTGATAAATGAAACTGTTGTCTTGGCAGAGTTTATAGTGCATGTTGAGATAAATGTCATGATATTTCATTGAAAGATTAACTTGTAAAATGTGCATTAATTTTTTAATCAATACACAATCTAATACATTTTGATTTAGATCATTAAAAAGATTTTTTGAGCTCTAGTTATGGAGTGTAGCAGATTCATATCTACTGGAACATTTTACTTGACAATATACAGATAAATGTTTAAAATTCTAAAGGCAAGAACAGACACTGGAGTTTCTTTTTACTTTGGATGAAATTTATTTGCTGAAATGCAAAATCAGGTTTTGGAAGCACTTCCATTCATTGTTTTTTTTTCCGGAGATGTTGCGTAAGAAATCTGATGTATAACAGAATACTGCTATATACATTTAGTAATGTAGGGGTTTTTAATTATATGTGATGTAAAAACTCACACAATAGCTAGTCAAACTATTTGTTTCTGCTTGAGTGTGACTTGCTGCATCCATTTGTCTGGTCAAGATCTTAAAGAAATTGTAATTTACCGATGCAAATGAAACTTTTATGCAAACTGTAGTGTCTAGATTTCAGTAAATGAGGTTGAAATTTGATGACTAGTAGGGATATATTTTCATACCAGATAACGTAAGAAACCAGTTGAAGAACAAAACCTGGAGGAACAAACAAAACAATAAATTATATATGAGGCATTTCTCTACCACCAATATGAGACTAAATGTGTCAAGACAAATGTGCCTATTGGAACTTGATTCTTATACCAGTTACAAAAGTTAATCAGTATAACCGACCCAGTTATTAAGCATGAAAAAATTGCAGATTGTGCAGTTAAAGGCTTTGGAAAAATGCAGGTTGAACTCAGATCAAATCAAGAAGCTGAAATAATTTAAAAGAATGAAATCAGCAGGGTAGTTGGTAGCACAGTGATAATACTGAATTGAGCCAAGACCAGACATTCTTTAGAAAGACGGTGTTTAGAATATATTACCAAGCAAATCAAGAGTAGAGGTAGGCTACTAAAGCCCCTGCCGTTCAATAGGATCATGGCTGATTTGACTGTAATCTCAAGTTTCCATTCCAATCTATCAGCAGTAACCTACTAACCTTGCTTATGAAGAACCTATCTATTTCTGCCTTGAAATTAATTACAGTCTCTATCCACTGCACTTATTGAAAAGAATAACAAGGATTCATGGCCCAAAGTGAGCAAGTATCTTTAATCTCTGTCTTAAGTGTTTATTATTTATTAAATAAAGTCTCTCTGTATTTTTAAGTATTAACACCTTAGTATAGATTCTTCCTCAAGAAAACACCTTCTTCAAATCCATCCTGTCAAGATCCTGCAGGTCTTTATGTAATTCAGTCATCACCTCTCAATCTTATGAACTCCACTGGATACAAGTTTGGAAAGATCCAGACTTTCCTCATAAGACAACCTGCCCATTTCAGGTTTAGGGCTAGATGATCTTCACTGAATTGGTTCCAATTAGCTTTCCTTTTCTCTTGCATAATTTCACAGATGATATACTATTTTGAATATCCTTATGTAATCAGTTTTCAACCAGTTTTGTAGTTTTCAGATATCTTTTACAATTCTGCCTGTCTTTCCTGTAGGCTTAAAGAACCTATTTTCCAGTGGTCTAATGCACCGATGCTTCTTGCTTCATGGTATTCCTGCATCTTACTTCCTTCTCCTGTAGGTTATAATTTACTATTCGTTCCAAACAAATATTAGTATGCTACTTCGTGTACTCACTGCTTTGGTGAATCACATCTGTTGCAGGCTTTTTGCTTTACGCACTGGACCACTAATCTTTGTATTTCAGGAAAATCCTCCGAAAAACACTAACACCCAGCTGCCCTCTTTACACCCTCCCCCCACCATCCATCCCAAGGATTTAATGCACACTACATCCCACTAATACTACTTCCATATCTTGGAAGTCATTTCTAATATGTTCAAACCCAAGCACACTTACTATATTCTAGACCCCTTAACTCTTTTTTTGCACTCTCAACCATATTTGTACCTCTACCAAGCTCTGTCTTCTCCTTTCTCATGCTACCTGCTGGGGGTGTCACTTTCATTAATGCCCTGAATGTGTTTCTTCATGTGTTACTGAATTATAATTAGAAAATCACTGCAAATATTTAACTGATTTTAACTGTTCATATCTTTGCAATTAAAAAAATAAAATCTATGTTGCACAGTGATCTAAAATCTCCAGATATATGCACATGATATGAGGCTGGTTATAGAAGGACAACATAAAAATCCTGGAGATTCTTAGCAGGTTGGACATCATTTATGGAAGGAGATAAACAGAGGACATTTTGGACTGAGACTAGTAAAGGCATCCATTAGTCTTGTGAGACCATGGATCTGCGCTTGGAAAGTCATCACTCTCTAGGTTACAGGCGTGGGCAAGGTTGTACGGGAGACCAGCAGTTGCCCATGCTGCAAGTCTCCCCTCTCCACGACACCGATATTGTCCAAGGGAAGGGCATTAGGACCCATACAGCTTGGCACCAGTGTGGTTGCAGAGCAATGTGTGATTAAGTGCCTTGCTCAAGGACACAACACGTTCCCTCGGCTGGGGCTCGAACTCACGACCTGCAGGTCACTCGTCCAACGCCTTAACCACTTGGCCACATGACTGAGACTAAAACCTAGAAAAAATATCGGAAGTAGAAAGAGGCCAGAATAAAAGGGTGAGGGAGGGGAGGAGCACAAGCAGACAGGTGATGTCAGATGAAAGGGAGAAAGATAAGTGGGAGAGATGGGGGAGAGGAAATAATGTGAGAATCTGCATTGGAGATGACCAAAATGGGATATGAGGTGCTGTTCCACTAGTCTGTGTCTAGTATTGTGGGAATGGTTTTGGGGGCAGTGCAGGAAGTTAAGAGACAGGTTAGGGTTTAAGGATAGGGATGAGAGCAGTTAACGATCGGGGCAGTAAATGAAGAGTCGCTGGTGAACAGGTCAGCGAGTCCAGGGATCAGATGTCCATGTGGACTGGAGGCACAGCACAGGTGACACTCCAGGTTTGCGAGTCCCAGGCTTGGAGTCTGTGCAAGTCCAGAGTTTGTGATCCGGGCTTCAAATTCCTGTGATCAGCAGGACTTGGGGTCAATACCAAAGGCCGAAGCCTGAAATCCAAGACTGAAATTGGTGAATCCAGAAGTGAGGCTCGATGGTCAAAGTCCCTGGCTTGACATGTTTCTGTGTCGGGACCCGATGACTGCAAGTCCAGGCCAGGAACTGGGCGTTGGAGACAGCCTGTCCTGGGTTATGTGTGAGTGAGTGGGTGGTTGGGAAGTAGGAAAAGGGTTTGTTTTTTGTTGTTATTATGTTTTATTGCTGGTGTTTTGTTGTTGTTGCTTGTGTTCTTTCGCTGAACATTGTGGGCATGCTGTGTTAGTGACAGAATACGTAGCAGCGCTTGTCAGGTGCCCCAGCATACCCTTAGGTTGTGTTGGTTGTTAATGTAAATGACACATTTTACTGTGTGTTTCATTGTACATGTGATAAATAAATACATCTAAACCTAAGTTTGGCAGTACAGGAGGCTGTGGACAAAAGTGTCAGTGTAGGTATGGGAAGTGGAATTAAGTTGTCCGGCCACTGAGAGATCCTGGCTGATGAGGCAAACAGCTTGAAGGTGTGTGACGCAGTGACCTTCTCTGCCTCCCCAACCCCCCCATTCCCTCTCCAGTTGCATTGGGGCTCCCCAGTGTAGCACAGGTCACACTCGGAGCATAGAATCTAGAAAGTGATACTAATGATTTACACAGGAAGTGCTGCCTCACTAGAAGAACTGTTTAGGCCTCTGAATGGTGCTGAGAAAGAAACTGTAGGAACAGGTGTGATATTTGAGACAGTTCAGGCATAAATGCCTCGGGGAGTGGAATTGGTGGGGCAGGAGGAAAGGACAAGAGATTTGCAGAGAAAGAGATTCATCCAATAAGTGAAGGTGGGGGCGGGGGGAGAGATGTATCTGGTGGTGGGATCATGTTGGCGATGCAGGAAGTTGTGAAGAACGATGTGTTGGATGTGGAAACTCGTGTAATGGTAGGTGTGAAGAAGGGGAACCTATCTCTATTACGTAGGGTGGGCAAGTGGTGCGAGGGCAGATGTGGAAAAGATGCGAATGACATCTGCATTTATAGCAGTGGAGGGGAAACCCTGTTTCCTGGGGAAAAAATGACATTTTGGATGTCCTGGAATGGGAAGTCTCATTATAAAAACAGATGTGGCAGAGATAAAGGAAATAACAGAAGGTGGTAGCATCCTTGCAAATGACGTGATAAGAAGAGCTGTAGTCAAGGTAACTGGAAGTCATTTGGTTTGTAAACAATGTCAGTAGATAATCTGTTGGTGAGACCCATTACACATTAGGGAATTGCTTCATTAGGTACCTTCACCCTGTCTGCCGTAACAGCCAGAATCTCCTGGTGGCCAGCTGTTATAATTCCACTTCCCATTCATGCATTGATGTGTATACCAATGGCCTACTTTACTGCCAGGTTGTGGCTAGACACACACTAGAGGAACAAAACAAAACTTCATGTTTTGTCATGGTAGTCTCCAACCTGACGGTATCTAGCTTCCATTAACCACTCCCTTCTGCCTCCCCTCCCCCTTTTGTGTTGTCTTATCTCTCTGACCCAAATACTTCTTTTTCCTCTACCCCACCCTGATAACTTGCCCATCCGCCACATCTTCCTCCCTCTGCTTTCCCACCTCCTTCCTTTTATCCTATAATCCACTGCCCTGTTCTATCAGATTTTATCTTCCTTAGCCCTTTGCCTCTTCCACCCATCACCTCCCAGCTTCTTGCATCAATGAACAAAAATAGACTATGTGTCAGTGCTTTTGCTGGAGCAAATACGGGGGAGGGTTGATGCTTGTGCTGCTGCTTATTTGTGGGAGAGGGAGGGGGACGGGTGCTTTGGGGTACTGAATTTTCTATCATTCTTTGGGTCTTTTCTGTTTTGTGGATGTCTGCAAAAAGTAAGAATTTTAGGTTCTATACTGTACATTCTCTAATGTTAAACCATTGAATCCTCATCTGTCATTTTTCATGTAAACACTTTGCTTGCGAAGGGGGCTGTGATGGATAGATTAATGAAGGTATCATTGTGAATGCAGGAAGAATAGGGATTGTGAACAGGGTTAGGAGCAGCATAGTTAGAAACGAGTGATTGTCAGGAAGGAATTCTGAATTTGCTATTGGTGTTGATCAAATGGAGATACTGAATACAGTTCACTATGTGAGGAAGGACTGGGCATTAAAAAGATACAGGAAAGGATAAATAAATTGACAGCTGCAATTATGCAAGTGATCTGTGAGGCAAGGTTAGAGAAGCTTTGGCAAATAAAAGTTAAATATCATGATTGCTGACATTTCTGGGTGTGATTTATTTTTGTTGTATGCACTTCCTCAGTTCCCTTAAGCTGCTTAACCCTGTTGATCTTTTAGTAATAAACTGAAGAAGAACTTTGCTGCTATTGATAATGACCCTCCCTTTTGTTCTTACTTGGAGGGAGATCAAATTAATCCAAGTTTGCATTGAAGTCTGAAATTGTAATAGAAAAACGCAAACAACAGGAATTCTGCAGATGCTGGAAATTCAAGCAACACACATCAAAGTTGCTGGTGAACGCAGCAGGCCAGGCAGCATCTATAGGAAGAGGTGCAGTCGACGTTTCAGGCCGAGACCCTTCGTCAGGACTAACTGAAGGAAGAGTGAGTAAGGGATTAGAAAGCTGGAGGGGGAGATGCAAAATGATAGGAGAAGACAGGAGGGGGAGGGATGGAGCCGAGAGCTGGACAGGTGATAGGCAGAAGGGGATACGAGAGGATCATGGGACAGGAGGTCCGGGAAGAAAGACGGGGGGGTGGGGGTGACCCAGAGGATGGGCAAGAGGTATATTCAGAGGGACAGAGGGAGAAAAAGGAGAGTGAGAGAAAGAATGTGTGCATAAAAAAGAGTAACAGATGGGGTACGAGGGGGAGGTGGGCCTAGCGGAAGTTAGAGAAGTCAATGTTCATGCCATCAGGTTGGAGGCTACCCAGACGGAATATAAGGTGTTGTTCCTCCAACCTGAGTGTGACTTCATCTTTACAGTAGAGGAGGCCGTGGATAGACATGTCAGAATGGGAATGGGATGTGGAATTAAAATGTGTGGCCACTGGGAGATCCTGCTTTCTCTGGCGGACAGAGCGTAGATGTTCAGCAAAGCGGTCTCCCAGTCTGCGTCGGGTCTCACCAATATATAAAAGGCCACATCGGGAGCACCGGACGCAGTATATCACCCCAGTCGACTCACAGGTGAAGTGATGCCTCACCTGGAAGGACTGTTTGGGGCCCTGTGTAGCACTTGTTCCGCTTACACGGATAAGTGCCAGGAGGGAGATCAGTGGGGAGGGATGGGGGGGACGAATGGACAAGGGAGTTGTGTACGGGACATCAACCGTCTCGACTTCACTGCACCTTGTCCCCATTCCAACCTCACTCCTTCGGAACGCTCTGCTCTCCACTCCCTCCGCACTAATCCTAACATTATTATTAAACCCGCTGATAAAGGGGGTGCTGTTGTAGTCTGGCGTACTGACCTCTACCTTGCCGAGGCACAGCGACAACTCGCGGATACCTCCTCTTATTTACCCCTCGATCGTGACCCCACTAAGGAGCACCAGGCCATTGTCTCCCACACTATCAACGACTTTATCCGCTCAGGGGATCTCCCATCCACTGCTACCAACCTTATAGTTCCCACACCCCGCACTTCCCGTTTCTACCTCCTACCCAAGATCCACAAACCTGCCTGTCCTGGCCGACCTATTGTCTCAGCTTGCTCCTGCCCCACCGAACTCGTTTCTGCATACCTCGACACTGTTTTATCACCCCTTGTTCAATCCCTTCCGACCTATGTTCGTGACACTTCTCACGCTCTTAAACTTTTCGATGATTTTAAGTTCCCTGGCCCCCACCGCTTTATTTTCACCATGGATGTCCAGTCCCTATATACTTCCATCCCCCATCAGGAAGGTCTCAAAGCTCTACGCTTCTTTTTGGATTCCAGACCTAATCAGTTCCCCTCTACCACCACTCTGCTCCGTCTAGCAGAATTAGTCCTTACTCTTAATAATTTCTCCTTTTGCTCCTCCCATTTCCTCCAAACTAAAGGTGTAGCTTTGGGCACCCGTATGGGTCCTAGCTATGCCTGCCTTTTTAGTTGGGTTTGTGGAACAATCTATGTTCCGTGCCTATTCTGGTATCTGTCCCCCACTTTTCCTTCGCTACATCGACGACTGCATTGGCGCTGCTTCCTGCACGCATGCAGAACTCGTTGACTTTATTAACTTTGCCTCCAACTTTCACCCTGCCCTCAAGTTTACCTGGTCCATTTCCGACACCTCCCTCCCCTTTCTAGATCTTTCTGTCTCTGTCTCTGGAGACAGCTTATCCACTGATGTCTACTATAAGCCTACTGACTCTCACAGCTATCTGGACTATTCCTCTTCTCACCCTGTCTCTTGCAAAAATGCCATCCCCTTCTCGCAATTCCTCCGTCTCCGCCGCATCTGCTCTCAGGATGAGGCTTTTCATTCTAGGACGAGGGAGATGTCTTCCTTTTTTAAAGAAAGGGGCTTCCCTTCCTCCACTATCAACTCTGCTCTTAAATGCATCTCCCCCATTTCACGTACATCTGCTCTCACTCCATCCTCCCACCACCCCACTAGGAATAGGGTTCCCCTGGTCCTCACCTACCACCCCACCAGCCTCCGGGTGCAACATATTATTCTCCGTAACTTCCGCCACCTCCAACGGGATCCCACCACTAAGCATATCTTTCCCTCCCCCCCCCTCTGCATTCCGCAGGGATCGCTCCCTACACAACTCCCTTGTCCATTCGTCCCCCCCATCCCTCCCCACTAATCTCCCTCCTGGCACTTATCCGTGTAAGCGGAACAAGTGCTACACATGCCCTTACACTTCCTCCCTTACCACCATTCAGGGCCCCAAACAGTCCTTCCAGGTGAGGCATCACTTCACCTGTGAGTCGACTGGGGTGATATACTGCGTCCGGTGCTCCCGATGTGGCCTTTTATATATTGGTGAGACCCGACGCAGACTGGGAGACCGCTTTGCTGAACATCTACGCTCTGTCCGCCAGAGAAAGCAGGATCTCCCAGTGGCCACACATTTTAATTCCACATCCCATTCCCATTCTGACATGTCTATCCACGGCCTCCTCTACTGTAAAGATGAAGCCACACTCAGGTTGGAGGAACAACACCTTATATTCCGTATGGGTAGCCTTAACCTGATGGCATGAACATTGACTTCTCTAACTTCCGCTAGGCCCCACCTCCCCCTCGTACCCCATCTGTTACTCTTTTTTATGCACACATTCTTTCTCTCACTCTCCTTTTTCTCCCTCTGTCCCTCTGAATATACCTCTTGCCCATCCTCTGTGTCACCCCCACCCCCCCCCGTCTTTCTTCCCGGACCTCCTGTCCCATGATCCTCTCGTATCCCCTTCTGCCTATCACCTGTCCAGCTCTCGGCTCCATCCCTCCCCCTCCTGTCTTCTCCTATCATTTTGCATCTCCCCCTCCCCCTCCAGCTTTCTAATCCCTTACTCACTCTTCCTTCAGTTAGTCCTGACGAAGGGTCTCGGCCTGAAACGTCGACTGCACCTCTTCCTATAGATGCTGCCTGGCCTGCTGCGTTCACCAGCAACTTTGATGTGTGTTGCTTGTAATAGAAAACTTGTTATTGACAGTATTAGATTTCTTGGGATTGTTCCAGTAGGGAATTTATTACAGGTTTCTCCCGCTATCCGAAGGTAGAGCATTCCTATGAAACCGTTCGTAAGCCAGAATGTTGTAAAGTGAATAAGCAATTGCCATTTATTAATATGGGAAAAATGTTTGAGCGTTCCCAGACCCAAAAAAAATAACCTAGAAAATCATGCCAAATAACACATAAGTCCTAAAATAACAGTAACATGTAGTAAAAGCAGGAATGATATGATAAATACACAGCATATATAAAGTAGAAATACTTCACTGTGGCGCAGTCTAGCGCAGCGAAAATCTCACGGCAGCACTGTCGGTGGAAGTGCTCTTGGCAGAAATACTCTCTCTGGTAACCTTTAAGCTATGAAGCTGCAAATCATACCAAATAACACATAAAAATACACAGCCTATATAAAGTAGAAATAATGTATGTACAGTGTAGTTTCACTTACTGGAATCGGGAAGACTTCAATAAATTGCAGTTTCGTCACAGTTTAACACTTGCTTATATGAATAAACACCTTCTGTATTATTTTCTTTAGTTCTGCTGGGAACTTTTCGGCAGCTTCAGTACCAGCCGAAGCGCTCTGTCCGGTAAACGTTAAACTATGAAGCTGCCCTCACCTCAGAAACCGATCAAACCACCCATGACTACCTTTAAATTCCACTTTCACAACACTTTCGTCACCATCGTTCAGTGCTTTCTGTTTCAGCTTATTAAAAAGACTGACTGATTTCTCCTTAAGTATAAGAAAACTTAACGGAACACCACGCTTTTTACACCCGTCAATCCACTCAAGCAATAGACTTTCCATTTTATCCATTATTGGATGCCGACTAAGAGAGACCACATTGCTACGAGCAGAACCAACAGTAACATCGGCAGCTTTGAAGTTTGGAATTTGTCTTATCAGGTCTTGTCCTGCCATAAACTGACATTTTGAATTGCTCTTTCATCATTAAACATTTTCAATCTCGAAAATCTATTCTAATATAATTTGTCATATTCAGAGAGTGCGTAATTTTTCTAATTGTATTGCAATAATGTCTCTTCCAATATTGTTATCTCCATAGTCCACAACAGATTTCCCATTGATATGTTGGTCCTTTTCAACAATGTTGAGAAAACATGAGAAAAATTATCTTCTATATGCGCAGCATTGATAGTCTCTTGACATGTCTATTCCCTTTAACTTGTCAAACAATTTTTAAATCTTATATTCAATATAAAATTTACTTAATTTAAAAATGGTGACATCCACATTCACTGTCCTCAGTCAATAACTAACTGTGTGTAATTATTGGACATATTCATTTTTAAATCTTTTTTATTAATTATTATTGAAAATCAACAAAAAACATTAAAGTAATCAAGTCAACATGTCGACTTGTACAATAAAAATTATTATCAAATAGCTGATTAACAAAGCTAAACAATATATCAATAATAATAAGAAAAAACAAAATGTTAATACTATTTTTTTTGGAAAAAAGAAAGAAGGCAAAAAGAACCCCTACTAACTAAAACGAAAAAAACCCTACTAACAAAAAAAACAGGAAAAGAAGTCCCATTGGGAGCACACCCCAGAGCTATACGCCATAGAAGCTTCCATAAATGAAAAACATCAATCCGCCAACCAAATCCATTTAAACAAGAATCAGAAGGGGACCATCTTAATTAACTCAAATCAAATGATAGTAGCGGGCAAAAGAACCCCACCTTTTCTCAAAGTCAAATCCAGGATCAAAAGTTCGACTTCTGATTTTCTCCAAAATAAGACATAACATCACCTGAGAGAACCATTGTATCAAAGTAGGAGCAGAGGCATTTCAATAAAATAGCTCTTCTGGCCAATAATGTGAGAAATACAATTACATGTTGGTCTGATATAGAAATAGCATGAATATATTGAGGAATTATACCGAACAGAACTGTCAATTTATTAAGTCGTAAATTAATTTTTAAAGCTTTAGAAATTGTAGAGAAAATAGATTTTCAAAACTGCTTCAATACAGAACATGACCAAAACATATGTGTCAATATAGCTGTCTCAGATTTACATCTATCACACCCTGACTATCAACATTAGGAAATATTTTAGACGGTTTCTCCTTTGTCAAATAGTAACAATGTACAATTTTAAATTGAATTAGAGAGTGACTGGCACAAATCGAAGAAGAGTTAACCAACTTCAAAATTCGCAACCAATCCTCTGTTATCAAGGTCATGTTAAGCTCTCTTTCCCAATCTTGCTTAATCTTAAGTAAAGGATAATTGTACTGTTGTAATTATAAATTATAAATTTTCCCAATAAAACCTTTCACTAAAGGATTCATTTTTAAAATAATGTCTAACAGGTCAGAATCTTGTATATATGGAAAATTACTTAAATATTCTTGTAAGAAATGTCTGACCTGAAGATATTGCAAGAAATGTGAGTATGAAAGAGAATATTTAGTTACTAATTTCTCAAAAGACATCAATCGGCCTTCTTAGAACAGATCCATGAAGGAATAAACTCCTTTATTCCTCCAAAGAGAAAAGGTAGGATCACTAAGTGAAGGTTTAATGACTGCTTAATCATAGGATGTAAATTTAGAATAGAAATTTCGGCTAGTTGTACAGGTAAAGAAGCTCCTAATAACGTTAAGTAAAATTGTTTCACAGCTTTCAATTCCAAATCAACCCAAGGTGGTCGTTCATTTTTATCAGTCCAATATAACCAAGAACACACATAACGTATATTAACAACCCAATAATTATTGAACATATATAAAAGTTTAATAACTTTTCAGTGCTTATGACATCAATTCGATCTCTTCCTGGTAATTATCTTGAAGCAGATATTTTATGGACTTGTCATCTCACTTAGTATGATGTGAAATACGGATCACCACTGTCTATTTTCACCTCCCTGATGTTGGTCATCTTTGCCCTGTCTCGGTGCATCTGTGTTGAATCTCTTGAATACATTTCTTACCTGTTGATTCAGCTACTCCAATGCACTCAGTGTTTCTCATTCTTCCTTTGTAAGTGGTCGCTCAGAGCACCTCTGCCTAAACCCTAACTTGTATTAGGTTGAACTCGGCTATCACTTTCCTGAACCAAACCAGATTCTGTTTAAGTAATATGTTGATTTTTAAAATTTTCTTCAATTACCATTCTCTGGTAATTCTTAAGTCTTAGTGTGTATTACTCCTGATTTTAATTCCTGATTTTAATTGCTCCACCATGTCCCTCTGAACCTTCAGCACATGCCCTGGGCTCCAAAATTCTCTCCCTAAACCTCTCTCTCTTTTCCTGTTTTATCCACCCTTTTGCCCATCTGCACTAATGTATACTTGCAGGCTCAGTAACAAATATCATTTCATGTTTGTGATATTTGATATTTTCCCAAACATCCTGTGAAGTTACTTGGGATTTTTAAAAATGCTTTTAAGAGAACAAATACATTCCGTTGATAATTTCATTGAAAGCATGTTGTCATCTTCAGCCTTGTGTTCTTGAGCCAGACCTGATGCAATGAGTAAATAATTTGCATATAAAAGATCATTTATAAGGTTCAAGTGCACTTTCAGATGCACACTCCAGTCATATCTTCCCCTGAATATTAGAATATCATAGTACACCAGTGACAATACTTGTTATCCAAAGAATTAAGTGTACTGATGAGATATGTATTTGCTGTTTTGGAGTTTATTAACATCTGAAATGGAGCACATTATGGGACAACTCATTGATGGCATCCTTCATGCATTTGTGGAAGGTTGTTGGTTCAATTTTCAATTTAGTTTTCTCATTAGACTATATAGAAGCCTGATTCAATTTTAGCTCTTGACAAAAATTGGAGAGCCAATTGGGACACTCTTATTTATCTTTTGGTGGCCAGAACTATGAACAGAACTGGTTGTATGGAAGGTGCATCCAACCAAAACCAACACATTTTGAATAAGGTGTTCAAGGATAACATATTTTAGTGCCATAGTAAATGCTTCTATTGCTACATAATAAGATTTTTAATTGGATGTTAATATTTTGTATTCTAATAAACAACATGATAGGATATGTATCATGTCATTCAGGACTAATATCGGCTCCAGATACATAATTGACCTGACATAGCTATATTTTATACTATGCATAATCATTTAACATCTTAAAATGAGCAATGTTTTGGTTTATAAGATTTGGTGCAACTGGTGGATTAACAGCTTAACAGTTGGCTTTTAAGTACTCCACTGATTTTTTGAAAGTCATTGTTTTTGAAGAGACTTGAAAAGACCGAGTATGAAGATCCCGAAATAGTCAATGTTTCTATGGTTACTATATTTGAGTTGGAATGTGTCAGAGTCATTCTTTACTTTTGGCACAATGTTGACAAATTAATTGCATTACTGGCAATGCTAGAAAATATTAGGTAACATCTCACAAAGTACTTTGTGTTGATTTCGATTCTGCAAAGTAACAATTTTTTTTGAAAATAAGCATTGATCAACTCATGCTTTCATTGCTCTTGAAATATTAATCTCAAACATTGGAGTTACTCTCTAGTCTGTTTATTGAAGCTTGTCGGCTTTTGAGCTCACAGAATATTACACAAAGTATAATGTTAATGCAATTGATACCCTGTTCTGAAGGGAATTTAAAATATTCTCAATTTAAAAGCTCAAATCTTTTAAGTTGAGAGTATCTTAAATTGAAAATACATCTGTTCAATCTCTTTTATGGGAAACAACTGTCTATGTCCTAGACTGTATTTGAATTTAGTAAGAACAATACAATATCTTCAAACATACTCAGTTTTAATAATACGAAACTAAAAAAGGAAACTATAAAAGAACATATGCATTTGATACAGCTGCACATTCCTTTATCCGAAATTCTGAAATCCAAAAAGCTCCGAAAATCGAAGTTTTTTTCACAGCTGACGTCACTCAGGTGTGACGTGGCAGCACTCGCAGAGGCCGCCAGACGTCAGCTGTGGCTCAGCGCTCGTACTGGTTATATGTGCATTTGCTGTTCGCTGATATTTTGTGTTCGCTGTTGACTTTGTGTTTACTTTCACTGTGAAAATGTCAAAAAGAGCTGCAGATACCCTTATGGGTAACAATGAGAAAAAGAAAAGGAAGCATCTATCATTATCAATAACGCAGAAAGTGGACATTGCAGAAGCTTGATCGTGGTGTATCTGTGCGGCGTCTTACTGAAGAAAATAGTGTCGGAACTACCACTGTATGTGATTTAAATAAACAGAAAGACAAGTTACTGAAGTTTTATAGTGACACTGACATTCTACATTTATTCCAATAAGTCATTTACCATGTGTTTGATTCAGTTTTATATTTTATTGAATGATTTTGTTGGAAATAAAATGTTTTCTTGTCATTATTCCCTAAACAATACAGTATAACAACTATTTACATAATAGTTACATTGTATTAGGTATTATTAGTAATCAAGAGATGATTTAAAGTCTGCAGGAGGATGTGCGTAGGTTTGGTGTGCCGCTGGGTCCTAAAGTCCACTGCACTGAGACAAGTTAAATAAGGGACTTGAGCATACGTGTTTTTTGGTATAGGGGGTGGGGGGGGGTTGAAATCCAAAAAATTCTGAATTCTGAAATGCAACTGGCCCCAAGGATTTCGGATAAGGGATTGTGGACCTGTAATAAAGGATGAAGTCTCCCTTATTCTTGCACTTCGGCAAAAAATTGACATTCGTATTAATCTGTTCACCCATCAAAATCTGTTCACCCTTTTTTTCTTTTGATCTTCAGTAAGTTCAAATAATTAATGTTGGACTACCTTATAGAATCAAACAATAAAGTTATGGTTTATGATAGAATATTAATTTCAGCTCAGAATGGGTTTAGTTAAATATTTTAAAGCTTACTCTGGTGGAAAAACCAGAAGTGTACAACAAATATATTTTGTAATGTTGATGTTGCTCTTCATTAAGGAAAGAGGTTTTCATAAGTTTACTAACTAGTGAAACTGATATTTGTATTTTATTTTTATACATTGCCTTTTAATGTATATGCAAGCAGTAATCTGTACAATTTGATATTTTTGTATAGTTCCATCAAATATGCAGAATAATTGCATAGATATAATTGTATATTTATTTTGGAGAAAATATGATTCAAGTATATTAGAAATCGTCAGGAATAGGTTTAATTTTGTCCTTATCTCTAAAACAGTACCAATGTAAGGTTAGAAGGGTTCTGTAAATAACGAATGTAATAATTAAAGAATCTATTATCTAGACTTTTATGCGCCATAAAATCTGATGTATATGGTGTTTTGCTTAATTTTATGATTTGTTACAGTTTACTCTGACCTTCCTAAGTATGTCTTCAGAAACAATCCACCTGTGTCTTAGAAGCACACTGCGATGTTTTTATTCATTGCTGAGCAAGAAGATGCAGGAAAATCATTGGTGATGTTACCTAGTTTTTATATGTAAGGCTCCTTTTCATTGACTATAGCTCTGCCTTTAATACCATCATTCCAAATAAACTGATTCCTAAGCTCCGGAACCTGGGCCTTAGCACTCAGATCTGCAGCTGGATCTTCAACTTCCTCACAGACAGGACCCAGGCTGTAAAAATAGGGGACAAGCTCTCCTCTACAATCACTCTGAGCACCGGTGCCCTACAAGGCTGTGTACTCAGCCCCCTGCTGTACTCGCTGTACACCCATGATTGTGTAGCCAAGTTGCCATCAAACTCAATATACAAGTTTGCTGATGACACAACAGTTGTAGGCCGTATCTTGAGTAATGATGAGTTTGAGTACGGAGAGGAAATTAAGAACCTGGTGGCATGGTGCAAAGACAATAATCCATCCCTCAACGTCAGCAAGGCGAAGGAATTGGTTCTTGACTGCAGAAGGAGTAACGGACAGCACGACTCAATTTACATCGGTGGTGCGCAAGTGGAACAGGTCAAGAGCTTTAAGTTCCTTGGGGTCAATATCACAAATGACCTGACTTGGTCCAACCAAGCAGAGTTCACTGCCAAGAAGGCCCACCAACGCCTTTACTTCCTGAGAAAACTAAAGACATTTGGCCTGTCCCCTAAAACCCTAACTAATTTTTATAGATGCACCGTAGAAAGCATTCTTCTAGGGTGCGTCACAACCTGGTATGGAAGTTGTCCTGTCCAAGACCGAAAGAAGCTGCAGAAGATCGTGAACACGGCACAGCACATTACAGAAACCAATCTTCCGTCTGTGGACTCACTTTACGCTGCATGCTGTCGGAGAAGTGCTGCCAGGATAATTATGGACACGACCCACCCGGCCAACAGACTTTTTGTCCCTCTTCCCTCCGGGAGAAGGTTCAGGAGCTTGAAGACTCGTACGGCCAGATTTGGGAACAGCTTCTTTCCGGCTATGATAAGACTGCTGAACAGATCCTGACCTGGATCTGGGCTGTACCCTCCAAATATCTGGACCTGCCTCTCAGTTTTTTTTGCACTACCTTACTTCCCATCTTTCTATTTTCTATTTATGACTTACAATTTAAATTTTTAGTATTTACTAATTTTAACTATTTTTAATATTTATTATTCGTAATCCAGGGAGTGTGAAGCGCAGATTCAAATATTGCTGTGATGACTGTACGTTCGAGTACTAATTGTTTGGCGACAATAAAGTATAAAGTACAAGTTTTTTATTGAGCTTTTGCTTCAGTAATTGGAGCCACAAGTCCCATCCACTTTATACAGTGGTGAATATTTAAAACTGATCTCAATTATCTCATTTATGGCCCCTAGACAGAGACCACTTTGTATTGAGATAAATAGTGTGTACATCAGACTTTGATCTTGACCTTGCTTTTAATATGCACTGCCTTCTCATGAGCTCCTGCCTCAGGCTATGATCTATAAGAGTAGAGAAATTTTTAATCTGATGAAAAATGCTTAATTTAGGAAATATGTTATCTAATGCAGCATTTTTCTGTTGTACTTAAGTAAGTTCTAAATGGGAGAAATATTGTTTTAAACATAGCATATGTCTATAGCTCAATGTCCTAATACAAATTTTGAGTGTGTATACAGATTCAATTGATCAAGATATTTGTTTTCTTGGGCAGGCTTTGTATCTCAATTCAGTATTGTTGTCTTGGCCATTTGTTCTTCCTCCTCAGGTCAAGTTCAACAGTAGTTGTCTTGGCCATTTGTTCTTCCTCCTCAGGTCAAGTTCAACAGTAGTTTTTGACTCTGTTTTAATTTGTGCGGTAAAACTCCAATATTGTGACAAATTATTTGGAAATCCTAATGGTTCCATATCTGTCTCCCCAAGTGATGTTTCCTGTACTCTCTCTTGGCCCCCATTTAGTGTTCTGCCTGTAAACTCTCTTGGACCCCATTTCCTGTACTCTCTTGAAGTTCACCAATGCCCTATTTTCATGCGCTTCTTTAAATTCTTTAAGGTCCTGTTTCCCAGGCTTGCTTTAAAGTTATTGGGGTCACTGCTGTAAAATTTATTGAACAACAATGTTAGATTTTTAAAAATGTGAATTAAAATTGTATTAGAATACTTATAAGAGTAGCATAGAACAATCTGGACTATGTCATTCTGACACACCAGTGTTCCAAGTGTGTCAGGTTAATGGAGTTTTAATTCATGCATGTATGGGATAATTTCTGATGTTCATGAATACATGTCACATTAAGTAGTGTATAATCCGGAGTTTATTATAAACTCTGCTGTTGACAATCATTTGGAAAGTTTTTCTCATTATCATTTGTAGGTAGATTTTTTTTTACAGTAATAACTACTTCTTAATCATATCCATTATTTCCCTTTCTGCTAAACTAATGAGGATTATTAGCTCTTAAGGATATCTGCCACCCATAATTTGCTTTGGATTTTTATTGATGATGACTGTCTGCATTTATGATGGATTGGTATTTTTTAGGCTCATTTTAATTCTTCAGGTGAATTGAAGATAACTAGTAAAATCTGTAGTTGCAGAGCCATCACTTTTGTTATTGGTGAATTATAATGGCTCTGTTTTAAAACCCACAGATTTCTGAGATTTCTACTATGCTCTAATTGTGGAATCTTATTTTGACACCACAACTTTAGCATTTATAGTTTTACATATATAGGTTTGGAATATCCTCCTCAATCACTTTTTTCCTGCTGCTCTTGTTCACGGATGATCCTTGAAACCTGATCTCTGATCAAACTTTGTTTTTCTGCTTTATTTGGCTTGGTACCAATTTTGTTTAAGATTTATGTAAAGTCTCTTGAAACATTTTATTGTTAATTGTTATTAAGTTCATTGGGTCATCAAGAGGTGTAGCACAGAAATAGGCCCTTTGGCCCATCTAGACAATGCCAAATCAATTTAAACTGCCTACTCCCATTGACCTGTACTGGGACCATAGCCCTACATACCCCTACTATCCATGTATCTATTGAAGCTTCTCTTAAATGTCGAAATTGAGCTTGCATACTCCACTTATACCGGCAGCTCATTCCACATTCTGACAACCCTCTGAGTAAAGACGTTTCCCCTCATGTTCCCCTTAAATTTTTCACATTTCACCCTTAACCCTTGTCCCCTGATTGTAGTCCTACTCATCTCTGTGGAAAAAACCTGCTTGCATTAACCTAATCTATACCCCTTGTAATTTTCTACACCTTTATCAAATCTCCTCTGAACCTTCTGTGTTCTAAGGAATACAGTCCTAACCTATTCAATCTTTCCATATAACTCAGGTCCTCCATACCCAGCAACATCCTTGTAAATTTTCTCTGTACTTTGTAGGTAGGTGCCCAAAACTGCTAGGATACTCCACATTAGGCCTCGCCGATGTCTTATAAATTTACAGTTTAAACTGTGGAATTGTAATGATGTCTTCTTGTACAAATAAGTGAAACATTTTCAAGGTAGTGATTCTGTTTTAATTGGTGACTGTCAAAGGACTATTGAAGATGTTCCAAAAATGAATTTTGTAATGTTTTATGGGAACTGGGAGAGACAGGAGAATTATTACTCACTCTCTCTACCCAACCACTGAAGTAGCATGTATTTACCAGCTGCTTTCCTGGATGATTTTCAGCTTTCCAAAACCACTGACATCTTGAAAACTGCTTTTGACATCCACAGGTCTACAGTTAATTTCAAATAAGATGTGAGCTTGAAATTAATTTGTACATTGTGTGGGTACCATAGATTGTTCTTGGCACTCATTTTGAAATAACAATGAGAATTTTCACAAATTCCTCATATATTTTAGCATTGCCTCCAAATTACTGATGATACTTCAACACCAGTTGCTCATAATCTACATAACAATGTAGCACCTGATATCAACATATACATTACTGGGTTGGTCCAACTAACTGTTTAAAAAAAAAATCACTTCCATTTCATAATTTAATCACGTCTGATGTTGATCAGATTATTGTTGATAATTATCCCGTGCCATCTATTTTCTATGAAGTCTAGTTTAACTCTAGTTTGGCTGGAAATTAAATTTATATGATTTATTTAGTTGATTTAGGTGTAGAGTAGATTAATATTTTAATCATCATAGAATTATATATTGATCTTATGTAACTGAGTTGAAGAGTATGAGATGGTAGATAACTACAAAACGGCTTGGCACCTGCCTGAAGTAGAATCAAGTGGTTCCCAAATGTCATTTCATATTTGACTCCAAGATGAGCTTCAAGCTACAGATTCATGCCATTACTAAGACAGCTTATTTCTACTATTAATGTTGACTGATAGGTCTTGTCTCAGGATACCTGCTACTTAAGCCCATTTCCATTCCATTGTTGCTTCTAAACTTCCAGTGCCCTTTTGTCTGCTTTACTGCTTTTATTATTTCATGATTTTGAAATCACCTAAAATATTGCTATCTATCTATTTAAGGAGTATATGCCTATTGCTGTTACTTCTTTAAACAGTGGCTGTGCCTGTGTGGTCTAACCCATAGTCAGGGGTACCCATTTAAAGAATTACTTGGCAATAAATTACCTTTGAAAATCAAAGAGTTAGCCACCGTGTTTTCATCTGATGGTCAGTTACTTTTTGGTAATATGCAGTCAGTTAGTAATTGCCTTTCCTTGCACATGTTCTAATTCAAGACTCAAATTTATTTATCACGCGTATGTTATCACTGATTCACTGGAGTATGACAACTTGGACTCGTTCCTCAATCACACTTATTATTCACTTGTGCACAAAGAGAAAACGTGGCCCCTATTACCAAAGTGCTCTGAAGTTTGAACAAAGAAATGCCATTTTTATACAGAAATTGATGAGCTATACAAATATTGATCCAGTAGTAATTTTGTGCACTTCGGAATCCCATCATTTGCATATTTAAGTACCAGTCATAATACATATTTCAGGTGTTAATAACCGATTAAATCCACACGTTAAAAGCCAATAATACTTGAGAATTAGTAAAATAACTGACCTATAGTAATCGTTGCTCTAGAATCCTTCATTTGTATATTTTTCTTGTCTTGGTGAGCTTGGGTTCCAGGCTTGAACAGAAGGGCTGTACAAAGGGCTGTGTTCAGCCAGGGTGACTGAACTATGTCTGCACACAATCTCTGTTGGCTTGTCATCTGGACCAGTGAACTTACAACACATAGAAAAATGATGCAAGTGTCTGTGCTCTATTCTGTTACCATATGATTTTAAACTTTACTTTGCTGCAGTTTTCTCATGTACATTGAAACATTCAGTGAAAAGTGTCATTTGTGTTGAAAACCAATGCACCTGAGAATGTGCTGGGGACAGCCCGCAAGTGTCGCCACACGTTCTGGCATCAATGTTTGTATTTTTAATTGTTTAATATTTTAGTTTATTCATAAACTCAAGTTTTCCTCTTAGCATAACTGCTGTGACAAGTTTTATTTAAACCTATTACACTTGAGCTTGTAAATGTCAGGTTGTGCTCAGCATTAGACTAAATATTATGATTCCTGGCTTATATTTTGTATCAATCGGAAATGCCCAATATATATATTCTATAAAATGTCAGTAGCATTTCTGACTATGGGTGATATTTGTGCAAAATGTTCTAGTGTTTTGACATCAGATATTAATTTTCATATAATTATTTCATTCTCAGTTTCTTATATGCATGGTTTGGCATAAATGGCAATGGAATATGTGAAACACATCAAAACAGTAATCTTCTCTTCGATATAGAATCTATACTACCATCAGATCAAATAATGTAATATTTTATATTGTTGAACAATTTAATGTAAATGATATAGTACATCAAATGAATGCTACTATTTCAAAAGTTCATGAAACGAGCTTTCTTGGTCTCTCTGCCTTAGTTTCAGTGGGAAGGATATACAAAAAAATGTAAAATTGAGATTAATATTTATCCACACTACAATTTTATTCTGAAGAGAATTATGTGTCGACAGTTAAATACAATGTTAATAGAATTAACTACTCCTGTATGAATTCCCACATAAAGATTTTCCCCGGAGAATAATTCTTCCAGTTAATTTCTTCTTCAAAGCCATAATGTATTTGCATTATAGAGTGTTCATATTTCAGGTGTTTTAATTATAAATTAATTTGGAGCACTTAACTGAAGTTGAAGTCAAATCTTTGTCAAATGCACAAGAGCAATGAAAAACTCACTACAGCATTATCACCTATCTCTTGGCTTCATGCATTAGATTACCATTCTAATCATTTTTAAAGATTAAAGTCTGTCACGAGCCTTGTGGCCCACCAAGCTGATTTCCGTGGCGTGAAGTGACTAAGAGTACGAGACTACCCCCAGCCGAGGCTCAAACCCACGACCTTCAGATCGCTAGTCCAACGCCCTAACCACGGCCACGCGCCACACTTTCTGATCATCTAGAGGTCAATTTTGTCCCTTACAATCATTTTGCTCTTAACATATCTATAGAAGCCCTTGGGATTCTGCTTCACCTTGTCTACTTTAGCAGCCTCATGCCTTCTTTTAGCCCTCCTGATTTCTTTAAGTATTGTCTTGCATTTCTTATACCCCTCATGTACCTCAGTTGTTCCTACCTGCCTATACCTGCTATGCCTCTCCTTTTTTCTTAACCAGGGCCTCAATATCTCCTGGAAACTAAAGTTCCCTAAACTTGTTATCATTGCCTTTTATTCTGACAGGCACATACAAGCTTTGTATTCTCAAGATTTCACTTTTGAGGACCTACTTTCCACAGGCACCCTTGCTAGAAAACAGCCTGTCCCCAAACCACACTTGTCAGATCATTTCTGATTCCATTAAAGTTGGCCTTTCCCCAATCTTTTCCATAATTACCTTGAAACTAATGGTATCATGATCACTTGATGCATAGTGTTCCCCTGCACAAACTTCTGTCACCTGCTGTGTCTCATTCCCTGATAGGAGGTCAAATATTGCACACTCTCTCCTTGTGACTTCTATGTGCTGATTAAGGAAACTTTCCTGAATGCATTTGACAAACTCTATCCCATCTAGTCCTTTTATAGTCATCTCAGTCAATATATGGAAAGTTAAAAGTGCCTACTATAGCAGCCTTGTGTCTTTTGCAAAATTCTGTGATCTTTCTACAAATTTGTTCCTCTAAATGCCACAGATCACCCATGATCTATGATCCCATAGATCATGGGTGATCTATAATATAGCTCCATTAGCATGGTCAGACCTTTCTTATTACTCAGTTCCACCCATGAAGCTTCACTAGACGAGTTCTCCAAGTCTGTCCTGACTGAGCACTGCTGTGACATTTTCTTTGACTAGGAACGCTACCCCTCTCCCTTTAATCCCTCCTGCTCTATCACATTTAAAACAAAAGAACCCGGGAATAACGAGCTACCAGCCTCTGCCAAATGTCGAAAGAATCTTGATGTTGGACAGGACCTTCCTATGCAGTGCAGTCTGTTCCTTTGATGGGACTTTGCTTTCAATTCCCTTTTTTTTGTTGCTGCTACTGAAAGACCACATGTTGTAGTGAGCTATCAACTATCATCAGCTTATTTGACCCTCTTGGGTTGGCTGCTCCAGTCAGTATCCAAGGGTGCTTCATGTTAAGGGAGTTGATCTCGGACATTTGTGGATGGATGTTCCATTCCCTAATAAGTAACATGGTTAATGGAAGCAGTTGTGTTCCTCACTAAAGGAGCTTAAAGGCTTGAAAATTCCAAGAACCTACACAACAATTCCATGATATATAGAACACAAGAAAGTGGTTCTCATCTTCTGTGATATATTAACTAAAGCTATGGCTGCTGTTACATACCTAAAGGTCACGGACACTGCTGAATAATACTGAAGTTGAATTCATCCTGGGTAAGGCAAAGCTTGCTCCTAAATCAGATCTCACCGTACCATGGCTTGAACTCAATGATGGCAGAGATGATAAACAAAGAGTTGGACAAAGGACTAGATAATAGCAAGTTTTTTACCGCAGTAAAGTGGTACTCAGTTATATATTTAATGAAATAAGAAGATTCTGTATCAAAGTACACAATAGAATACATCATATCAGGTTATTAACCTAGAAGAGCCAATGAAACAATGTTTCTAGTGAACTAACATGACTGATCATGCCACAGAGCACTTCAAACTAATCAGCTTGCCCTCTCTAAATGGCTAACTGGCCCAGCATTCCTTGCTGATTAATTCTCAACAAGAAACTAGCCAGTAGGAAACTTTCAACTTAGCCGACCCCGAGGCAGATGTAGAGTATGTCCACTAGTGTCAACCAACATCACTCATTTGTCACTCCTCCAACCTGGCAGTGCATGCTTTGAATGTACTTCAATCTGTAAGTTTCTCACCAGAGCAACTGCCCTGCTCCAATATATTGCTTACTCCTTTACAGGAAGAGCCAAAGACAGCCCTTTACAGGAAGAGCCAAAGACAGCCTTTGCAATGACTGACAACCTCTCAATGCAGAGCAACTAGATCAGGCAAAGGATTCCTGACCTCTGTCTTCATCTCTGGAGACAAGCTGACTACCAATATCTTTTAGAAACCTATGGCTATATTGAATATACTTCTTCCCACCCTGTCTCCTGTGAAAACGCTGTTCTCTTTTCTCAGTTCCTTTGTCTCCACCATTTCTATTCCCAGGATCAAGCTTTCCTTTCCAGCACACCAGAGACGTCCTTCTTCTTTAAAGAATGGTGTTCTCCTTTCTCCACTGATGCTGCCCTTAGCTACTTCTCTTCCCATTTTCCAGACATCCACGCACACTCCATCTTTCTACCATCTTAATAGGGATAGAGTTCCTCTTGTCCTCTCCAACCACATACTGAACCTCCACATCCAACACATCATTCTCAGCAACTTCCACCATCCTCAATGAGATCCCACCACCAAATACATCTTTACCTCCATTTTAATTCCTGTTCCAACATGTTGATCCATGGCCTCATCTTCAGCCACAGTGAGGCCACACTCAAGTTGGAGGAGCAACACCTCATAATCCATCTGGGTCACCTCCAACCTGCTGGCATGAACTTCAATTTCTCCGACTTCTGATAAGAATTTTCCCTCCTCCTTTCTTTCTCCTATTCCCAACTCTGGCCTCTTATCTCTTATCTTCTACTCACCTGCCTATCACCTCACCTGGTGTCTCTCCTTCTTGCCTTTCTCCCATGGATGACTCTCCTCTCCTATCAGATTCCTCCTTCTCCAGCTCTTTGCCTTTTCCACCTATCACCTCCCAGCTTCTGACTTCATCCCTCACCCCCACCCATCTGGCTTCATCTATCACTTTCTAGCCTCCCCTGTGTCCACCTCCCCCACCTTTTTATTTTAGAATATAGAACAGCACAGCAGAGTATCAGGCCATTTGGCCCACAATGTTGTACCAAACCAGGTAAAAATCAAATCAAAAACATCTAAACATTAATCCCTCCTGCCTACATAATGCCCAATCCCGCTATCTTCCTTACATCCATGTACCTACCCAAATATTTCCTGAAAGCCTCTAATATATTTGCCTCTTCCCCCTTCCTTCCCATCCTGATGAAGGGTTTTGGAAACATCAACTGTTTATTCATTTCCATTTATAAGGCAAAATAATGTTTTACTTCCCAATAGCTCATTAGGAGATGACAATAGGCAATCTTCTTCCTCTACACTCAAAGCTGGCATCTTCTCTCTCATATGCAAGCTAACCTTATCCATATATTTCATCAGATGGTCTCATTTTGCTGGGATCATTGTCTTCATCCTTGTAGCAAAACTCTGGACCCATCATTTCACAAATTGTAGTTTTCTCTGGTTAAATATTAGAAGGATAAAATGCATTTATTTTCTTAGCACAAACCCCAAATTGGCCACAATTCCTCAGTGTTTCTAACTTCTAATGCATGTAATTTTCAAATCCATTTATAGCCTTTCACTTTCCTACCTCTAATAGATAGATAGTTTATTGATCCCAAAGGAAATTACAGTGTCACAGTAGCATTACAAGGGCACAGATATAAATATTAGAAGAGAATTAGAAAGAATAAACAGTAAGTTACCACAAACAGTCTAACGAGGGGGTCATCACTTCCCTGGCTATAGGTTGACTTATTATAGAACATAATGGCCGAGGCTAAGAATGACCTCATATAGTGCTCTTTGGAGCAGCACAGTTGTCTTAGTCAACAGCCAAGATGGCATGCAGAGGGTGAGAAACATTGTCCAGAATTGAGGGAAGTACAGTTACATACCAGACAGTGATGCAGCCAGTCAGGATGCTCTCAATTGTGCCAGAAAGAATAGAAAGTTCTTAGAATTTGGGAGCCATACCAAACTTCTTCAACTGCCTGAGGTGAAAGAGGCACTGTTGTGCCTTTTTCACCACATAGCCAGTATATACAGACCACGTGAGATCCTTCGTGGTTTATGCCGAGGAACTTAAAGCTGTTCATCTTCTCAATCCCAGATCCATTGATGTCAGTAGCAGTTAGCCTGCCTCCATTCCTCCTGTTGTCCACAACCAGCTCCTTTGATTTTGCGATATTGAGGAAGAGGCTGTTTTCTTGACACCGCTGTGTCAGGGTGATCACTTTTTCTCTGTAGGCTGCCTCATTATTATTTGCGATTAGGCCAATCAGTGTAGTATCGTCAGCAAATTTAATTAGCAGATTGCAGCTGTGGGTTGTGACACAGTCATGGGTATACAAAGAGTAAAGGAGGGGGCCTAGGATACAGCCAGCCCTGAGGGGCACCTGTGTTGAGCGGCAAAGGGGCAGAGGTGAGGGAGCCCACTCTTACCGCCTGCTGGCATTCTGACAGGAAGTCCAAGATCCAGCTACACAAGGCTAAGGTCTCTGAGCTTATTGTCGAGCCTGGAGAGAATTCAAGTCCATCACCATCTCTTTTATCTGACTAATGCTGAGCTGCAGATAATTCAGCTTGCAACAGTTGACAAAGTCCACCATCAGGGCCTTGTATCCATCCTCACATCCTCCCTTTATACATCCAACTATTACTGAGTCATCAGAGAATTTCTGCAGATAACATGACTCAGTGTTGTATTTAAAGCCCAAGGAATACAGGTTAAACAGGAAGGAAGCCAGCAGAGTCCTCTGTCGGGCCTCCTGTGCTGCTTATAGCCATGTCTGACACAGGGTTTGGGAAGGGCTTGCTTCCTCTTTAGAAAACATCCTTTTTTTTAAGCTATTGACAGAAATGCTGTTTCACTTCACTATTTCTATTCATGTCATAAGCTACCTGGGCTATCAGCTCTCGAGGTTGTTTTTAAATGGTTCTTCCCCTTTCCCATCCTCATTCCATCTCCCCCACCCACCCCCCTCTCCCCTCCTCCCTCCCCCTCCCAAGTCTTCCGCCCCCTCTTGTCTCCCTTTTTCTCTCCTCTCTCATGCACACTACACTCCAACCCACACACACAACAAAAACAGACACCTTTTTGAAATCCCCATTAATGGTTTTTAATCTTCTGGAAATTCCATGGCACATGTATGATTTTTGAGAAGCACTTTGTAGTTTCATTTCTGTTGTAGGCTCCTGCCAAATAATCTTAAGTCATGGTTAGGCATCAGTGACACACATTTCATTGCTTTAGTATACAAAGAACTTTTGAATGTTTGACAGTTCATTTTTTCTCAGTCTTGAGTTACTGAAATTATGCTTGAAACTCTCTTGAACTTTACTTGATCTCACAATCCTTTTGACTTCAAATGACTTGCTGTTTTCATCAAGTGAATTGGTCCGTGCACTTTTTAATATAGGTTGGTTCTGTTGGTAAAAAATGAAGTCAAATCCTTTAAAGCAGGTGACATAGGATTAGAAGATGTAGAATCCTTGTGGGTAGAGTTAGGAAACTACTAGGGTTATACATAGGCCTCCAAATTGTAGCCAGGATGTGGGCTACAAATTATAACAGGAGATAGAAAACACATGTCAAAGGGGCAATGTTGCGATAGTCATGGGGGATTTCAATATGCAGGAAGATGAGGGAAATCAGGTTGGTGCTGGATCCCAGGAGAGAGAATGTGTAGAATGCCAATGAGATGGCTTTTTAGAGCAGCTTGTGGTTGAGCCCGTTTGGGGCAAAGGCTATTCTGGATTGGGTATTTGCAAAGAACTGGAACTGAATTAGAGAGCTTAAGGTTAAGGTACCCTTAGGGACAGTGATCATAATATGTTAAGCTTTACCTTGCAATTTGAGAATGAGAAGATAAGTCAGATGTGTCAGTATCACAGTGGAGATGAATTATAGAGGCATGAATTCTACCTACATATTGAAATTCCCCTGTAACTGTTGTAACTGTCCAAAGTTAATTGGAAGGGGACACCAGCAGGGATGACAGCAGTACAGCAGTGGCTGAAGTTTCTGGGAGATACATGGAAGGCGTAGAATGGATACATCCCAAAGAAAAAGTAGTATTCCAAAGACAGGATGACACAAAGATGACTGACAAGGGAAGTCAAAAACAACATAAAAGCAAAAGAGATGGTATATTTTAGTGGGTTGTTAGAGGATTGGGAAGCTTTAAAAAAACAAGGCAAATAAAAAGCCATGAGGAGGTAAAAGATAAAGGTAATATCGAAGTGGATACCAAATGCTTTTTCATATATATAAAGAGTAAAACAGGCGAGAGTAGATATTGGACCGCTGGAAAATGCTGCCGGGTAGCTAGTTATGAGGGACAATGAACTAAATATGTACTTTTACATTGTCTTCATTGTGGGAGGCACTAGCAGTATGCTGGAAGATTGAGAACGTCAACAGGGCAGAAGCGAGTAAAGTTGCTATTACTAGGGAGAAGTGCTTGGGAAACTAAAAGGTGTAAAGGTAGACAAGTCACTTGGACCAGATGGACTACACCTGAGAATTCTGAAAGAGGTAGCTGAAGATGTTGTTAAAGTTCAAAGGTTCATTTATTATCAAAGTATATATTTAGTATACAACTCTGAGATTTGTCTTCTCCAGATAGCCACAAAACAAAGAAAATCATGGAAGTTGTTCAAGAAAATCATCAAACCCACCCCCCGCACAAAAAAGAATGGCAACATGGTAATCAATCCCCAAACTCCCATTGCCGGCATAAAAATAACTAACAAACTTGCCAAACAGGAGCGAGAACATCAACCCCTCCCCACCCCCCGCACAAAAAACACTTAACAAATTCACCAAACAGCAACAAGAAAAAATGGGCGAAAACACAGAATATAAAAACCATAGAACTGAAATAGGCCCCAGACGATAGTCTTATCCATAAATTGCAGAGCTTCTGTAACATCCTCTGTCAGCAGCAAGAAAGAGCGATACCACAAATGCTGAGGCCTTCCTTCCGGCAACAGCAAGTGATAGGCCGCCACACTGGCTGCTCCTCTGGTAGCTGTGAGAAATCTATCACAGCAGCGAACAAGAGGCAGCTAGTTGGTGCTGAACCCTCACTCACCTTCTGCATTCGCCTGGATCTTTCAATCTTCCCTGACACTTTAATTGGGAATTAATGGATACTTTAATTTGGTGAAATGTTGTCAACCATGGGCTTGCGCCCCATCTCTAAGCTTCTTTGCCTCAAGGCCATTCATGCTCACACTAGCTTCCTAGAATCTTCTTGGAGACAGCAAAGTGCTAGGTCACTCAATGGATCTCCAAACTAAATTGCAGGCTCTAACGGTTCCAGAAACGCATTTAAGATAAAAGCAGACGTAAAAGAAGTGAAATAAACAATTTCGTGGACAATCTGAAAGATGTCGCCTGAGATATGCTGGCACTATCTTGATCGGAAGTGTAGAGGCATTAGTAATGATCTTTCAAGAATCACAATATTCTGGCATTCTTCAGGAGGACTGGAAAATTGCAAATATCACTCCACTCTTCAAGAATGGAGGAAGGCAGAAGAATGGAAATTAGAGGCCTGTTAGCTTGATCTCACTGGTTGGGAAGATGTTGGAGTCGTTTGTTAAGGATAAGGTCTCAGGGTACTTGGAGGCATGCAGCTAAAGTCAACATGGTTTCCTTAAGGAAAATCTTGCTTGGCAAATCTGATGGAATTCTTTGAGGAAATAACGTGCAGGATGGATGAAGAAGAATTGGTGGACGTTGTATACTTGGATTTTCAGAAGGGTTTTGAAAAGATGCTGCACATAAGGCTGCTTAACATGATAAGAGTCCATGATATTACAGGAAAGATATTAGCATTAATAGATTAGCTGATTGGCAGGAGGCAAAAAGTGGGAATAGATGGAGCTTTCTGTGGTTGCTGCCAATGACTAGTGGTGTTCCACACAGGTCAGAGTTGGGACTACTTTTCACGTTATATGTCAGTGATTTGGATTACAGAATTGATGGCTTTATGGCCAAGTTTGTGGGTGCTATGAAGATAGGTGGATGGACAGGTAGTGTTGAGGAAACATGAAGGCTACAGGAGGATTTAGACAGATTAGGAGAATGGGCAAGGACTTGGCAGACGGAATACAGTGCTGGGAAGTGTATGGTCATGCATTTTGGTAGAAGGAACAATAGTGAAGACTATTTTCTAAATGGGGAGAAAATTCATAAAACAGATGTGCAAAGTGATTTGGGTGTCCTCATGCAGGATTCCCTGCAAGTTAACTTGCAGGCTGAGCTGGTGATGTGGAAGGCAAATACAATGTTAGCATTTATTTTGAGAGGACACAAAAATAAAAAAAGCAAGGATGTAACCCTGAAGGTTTATAAGGTATTGGTAAGGCTTCAGTTGGAGTATTGTGAGTAGTTTAGGGCCCCTTTATCAAAGAGGGCTCAAATGAGGTTTACAAGAACGAAAGGGTGAATATATAAGAAGTGTTTGATGACTCTGTGCTTGTACTTACTGGAATTTAGAAGAATGATGGTGGATCTAATTGAAACCTATCGGTAGTGTGGATTACCATTCATTTTGATCAGGGATGTGTAACAAATATAGTGCTGAATCATGTCAAACTGGCACTCCTGAGCTCTGACCCATATGCTGTTCCGGCAGCCATAGTTTATTTTGTTTTATTTCTTATTTATTGTATTTGAAGATACAGCACAAATTAGGTCCTTCTGGCCCAACAAGCCGGAATGCTCAGTAATCCACCTATTTAACTCTAGCCTAATCACAATGACAAACTAACCTACTAACCGGTACGTCTTTGGGAAGTGGGAGAAAAACAGAGCACCCGGAAGAAACCAATGTGCTCACAGGATGGGCATAAAGACTTCTTACAGACAGTTGGAATTGAACTCCGACGCCATGAGTAGTAGTAGCACTGAGTTGACTGTGATACTACCGTGGTGCCTCCAAACCAGTTCCGCCAGACCAGTTTTTCTGGAAGCTTAGTTGCCATAAATGTTCTGCAAGTTGGAGTGATTCCAAAGTGGCAAGTAAACCTCAGGCAGATGATTTTAAGGCCCTCATCTTGAGCTGCTCTAATAACTCAATGGTGTCGAAGTTTTTTTTTAAAAAAAAGCCTTTTTAAATGTTTTTGATGATCAGGGACTTGAAAGCAATTCAAGAAAGATGTAAATATCAAAATTATTTAAAATCTGATGGTTTAGAACACCTTTTAGTGATATAGATTAAGCAAAATATGGTGGCAGAATATAGCATTAATGGTAAGGCTCTTGACAGTGTGGAGGATCAGAGGGATCTTGTGGTCCGAGTCCATAGGACACTCAAAGCTACTCTGCAGGTTGACTCTGTGGTTAAGAAGGCATATGGTACATTGGCCTTTATCAATCGTGGGATTGAGTTTAGGAGCCGAGAGGTAATGTTACAGCTATATAGGACCCTGGTCAGACCCAACTTGAAGTACTATGCTCAGTTCTAGTCGCCTCACTACAAGAAGGATGTGGAAACCCTAGAAAGGGTGCAGAGGAGATTTACAGAATGTTGCATGGATTGGGGAGCATGTCTCATGAGATTAGGTTGAGTGAACTTGGCCTTTTCTCCTTGGAGTGACTGAGGATGAGAAGTGATCTGATAGAAGTGTATAAGATGATGAGAGGCATTGATCGTGTGGATAATCAGAGGTTTTTTCCCAGGGCTGAAATGGCTAGCACGAGAAGGAACAGTTTTGAGGTGCTTGGATGTAGGTACAGAGAAGATGTCAGCTGTAAGTTTTTTAAGCAGAGAGTGGTGAGTGTGTGGAATGGGCTGCCGGCAATGGTGGTGGAGGCGGATACAATAGGGTCTTTGAAGAGACTCCTGGACAGAAACATGGAACTCAGAAAAATAGAGTGCCATGGGTAACCCTAGGTAATTTCTACGGTAAGAACATATTGGGCACAGCTTTGTAGGCCGAAGGGCCTGTATTGTGCTATAGGTTTTCTGTGTTCTAAAATAGGTTACAGAGCTGATGGGCTGAATATGAAATGCATCTGGTCCTTTTGCTCTCAGGATAATTATGCTTTGTTCTAAGTCCAGCAGGAGATCAGGAGATCAGATACTTAAGCATCTGATCATCGGCTTATCCTTACTGCTGTATGCAGATGCTGAAATCAAGTCACGTTATCCATGAAGAATGCCATGCAGCTGGTTCTCCGCAGATTCACTAACAAAGAGTAAAGATTTGGGTCATGTATTTAGGTTCCTGTACATGTTTCTTCAAAGCACAAAAATCCATTTTGTTGGTTTCTTAACATTAATGGCTACAGAGTCGACTTTAAAAAAAATTAGTCAGTGGTGCTTTTTGATTTTCAACTTTCATTCTCCACAACATTTCAGAAAAGGCAGTTATGTCATTGTAAGGATATCAGGCGAAATAGGTGTAGTTATAATAATCTCAAGATGACACATCTCATGTACAACAGGGTTTCTGTAATTTTATTGACATCTTCTCAAACTTGTATATTTCTAAAGCTTCACTTGAATAAATTAAAAATATAATTTCATTATAGCCACATTTTGAATAGTTAATCTCTGCTGAAACATTGGATTTGTTTTGAAAGAGTTTGCACATTTGATTACCAATTCATCTTTCTAAACATTTAGTCTATGATTTCCATTTAGTATAATAGATTAAGAGCATTAGAATTATGTGCACAAACTGAAATACTCCAAACTAATTTTGCCACAAGTACTTCAAAATGTGGTATTTTAAAAAAGCATTTCCCACATTGTTTTCATCAGATTTTTAAGTCATATTTCAGTTCTAATATAATGAGCTGAGATTCTACCTCTTATTTAGGTATTACAACTTAGAATTACTTAAGTGTATTTAATTTTTAATGTATTTAATACCTTGATTCTGACTACTTCATTGTAGTAAAATAATTTACGATCCTTCTGTTTTAAAGGTGTATCAGAGCAATACTTGGGCAGTTTCTACTTTTTCAGAGTTGCTTCATTAAGGTCAATATTACCTGAGTTTGCTTTCTTCTTGCCTGTTCAAATGTGTAGTCATGATCTGCAGAATACCCCCTTTGAAATTGAAGTATATTTCCAAATTATTTTATCCTTCACTTCAGGTTATTTTTGTAGATGACATACTCATAGCTTCCAAAATGAGGATTTGGTACTGCACTTTCATTTTTCTGTAGATCTATTTAGAGAACAAAACATTGGTTCTTTTGTCACTGATTTGTTTATAATTGAATTTTTAACACTGCAGTACAATGTGGCATGAATCTGCAGCAATGCATCAAAGTTGCTTTAGAAGATGACATTTATTGGCGAATAATTTCTCCCTTCCCTTGGAAGGAAAAATATTTGCCCAAAATAATTACCAGTACAATTAATAACAAAAGCAGAAAATGCTGGAGAAATTCAATAGCTTAAGTTGCATCTGTGTAAAGAGAAAGGTCTGAAGCCTTGTTTATGTTTTCACTCTCTAACTACTCCCATTCACCCATTAACCAGATAAACATGTATTTAGTTTATTTCTATAGTCATTCTGGTTTCCTCTATCAAAGACATCCCCCTCTCTACCCTCCCTGCAGCTGAATGAGTTTCTTTTCTGTTCTTCCAAGATCCGACACAGGGTATTTGACTTGAAAAGTTAACTTTATTTCGTCTTCACACAAATGTAGTATGTCCTGCTGAATATTTCCAGCATCCTTGTACTAATAGCTCTTTCTCCAAAGATCAAATGACAAGTAGGCTGAAAAAAACATTTTTTCTCACATAGCACTATATTTTTTCTTTCCAAATTATTTTGAGGAATTATCTAAAAGTTTACCTATTAGACAGTCTGTTGCCTGATTAAAGATCCTCATCAGTTCCTGGGTATTTTAATGTAAGACCAGCATTATTTGTCAGTTGAAAAAGTGAATTTGGAATTAGCTTAAAAATTATCTTGTATTGCTTGGTCATGACAGAATTTCCCTTTTCTTTTTACCGGGAGTAAATACGATTTTCTTTTATTTCTGACTTTTCTTCAGTTGTTCAAGCATGCAGTCAACCAGACTGGGCGAAGGCCTGAATGCTTACTAAGTCCTGGGAAAATACTGAGCACCATTTATTACTGTATGTCCAACATAAATGAGTATAAGGGCACTTTATCTAAATGCCGTTGAATTAGAAAAAAGGTTAGTGAACTTGTGCCACAGATCAGTACCAAGGCATATGATTTAGTGGCCATTACAGAAACCTGGTTGCAAGGTGAAGATGACTGGGAATTAAATATCTAAGGGTATCAGGTAATACGAAAAGATAGGCAGGAAGGCAAAGGAGGTGGGGTGGTGGTCTTAATTAAGAATGAGATCAGGGCGATTGTGAGAGACGATATAAGATCTATGGAGCAGAATGTTGAGTCCATCTGGGTAGAGATTAAGAATAGTAAAGGGAGAAAATCACTGGTGGGAGTTGTCTATAGGCCACCTAATAAAAATACTGCTGTGGCAGAGGCAATTAACCAAGAAATAACTGAGGCTTGTAAGCACAGAATAGCAGTTGTCATGGGGGATTTTAACTTCCACGTAGATTAGGTGAATCAGGTTAGTCAAGGAAGTTTTGAGGAGGACTTCATAGAATGCATCTGTGATAGCTTTCTTGAGCAGCATGTTAGTGTTGGGAGAGCCAGCCTTGGATAACTAAGGAAGTAAAAGATAGTATCAAATTAAAAGCTTGTGTACAAAGTTGCAAAGAGCAGTGGGAGACTGGAGGATTGAGAAAACTTTAAAAAGCAACAAGAACAACTAAACAAAAAATAAGGAAAGGGAAGATAGAGTATGAAAGTAAATTAGCACAGAATATAAAAACAGATAGCAAAAGTTTTTATAAATATATAAAGTGGAAGAAGGTGGCTAAAGTCAACGTAGGTCCCTCGGAAGACAAGGGGAAATTAATATTGGGTGAAAAGGAAATGACTGAGGCATTGAACGTCAGCCTTCACGGTGGAGGACACGTCTAATATGCTGAAGAATGATGTTATGGACGAAATGGGAGGTGAGGACCTCGATAAAATCACTGTCACTAAAGAGATAGTGATGAGCAAACTAGAGGGCCTGAAGGTAGATAAGTCCCCTGGTCCTGATGGGATGTATCCCAGGGTGCTGAGGGAATTGGCATGGTAGATGTGTTGGTAATCATTTACCAAAATTCTCTAGACTATGGGCAGGCTTCAGCAGGTTGGAAAAGAGCAAATGTCACGCCACTTTTTAAAAAAGGATGTAGGCAAAAGACAGGCAACTATAGGCCAGTTAGCTTAGCATCTATAGTCAGAAAAATGCTCGAAGCTGTCATTAAAGAAGAAATAGTGAAACATTTAGAAAGGAGTGGTTCCATTAGACAGACACAGCATGGATTCAGAAAGGGCAGCTCCTGTTTGACAAACTTACTGGAGTTCTTTGAGGACATAATGAGTGCAGTGGATAGAGGGGAATAGGTGGATGTTGTATACTTGGATTTCCAGAAGGTGTTCAATAAGGTGCCACACAAGAGACTTATAAATAAGATATGGATGCATGATGTCGGAGGAAGTGTATTGGCATGGATAGTGGATTGGTTAACCAATAGAAGGCAGAGAGTTGGTATAAATGGGTGTTTCTCCGGTTGGCGGTCAGTGGTGAGTGGGGTGCCGCAGGGGTTGGTGCTGGGCCCGCAGCTGTTTACCATTTACATTGATGATTTGGAAGAGGGGACTGAGTGTATCAATAGAATCAACAAACTCATTCGTAAGGCCAGTGATATTGTGGGGATGGAACTGGCTCTGACGGTGGTGTCTGAAAAGTGGATGCTGTCCAAATTTAATGCCATCTTGGACAATGTCTCCCACCCACTACATAATGTACTGGTTGGGCACAGGAGTACATTCAGCCAGAGTCTCATTCCACCGAGATGCAACACAGAGCGTCATAGGAAGTCATTCCTGCCTGTGGCCATCAAACTTTACAACTCCTCCCTTGGAGGGTCAGACACCCTAAGCCAATAGGCTGGTCCTGGACTTATTTCCTGGCATAATTTACATATTACTATTTAATTATTTATGGTTTATTACTATTTAATTATTTATGGTGCAACCGTCACAAAAACCAATTTCCCCGGGATCAATGAAGTATGACTACGACTCTGTAGTGTAGCAAAATTTACTGATGACACTAAACTGAGTGGAAAAGCAAATTGTACAGAGGATGTGGAGAGTCTGCAGAGGGATATAGATAGGTTAAGTGAGTGGGCCAAGGTCTGGCAGATGGAACACAACATTGGTAAGTGCGAGATCATCCACTTTGAAAGGAATAGTAGAAGAGTAGATTATTATTTAAATGGTGAAAGATTGCAGCATGCTGTTGTGCCGAGGGACTTAGGAGTGTTTGTTCATGAATCTCAAAAAATTGGCTTGCAGGTACAACAGGTTATTAAGAAGGCCAACGGAATGTTAGCCTTCATTGCTAGAGGGATTGAATTCAAGAGCAAGGAGGTCATGCTGCAACTATACAGGGTACTTACTGGTGAGGTCGCACCTGGAGTATGACGTGCAGTTCTGGTCTCCATACTTGAGGAAGAATGTACTGGCTTTGGAGGCAGTGCAGAGGAGGTTCATCAGGTTGATTCCAGAGATGAAGAGGTTAACCTACGAGGAGAGATGGAGTCGCCTGGGACTATACGCTCTGGAATACAGAAGAATGAGAGAGGATCTTATAGAAACATACAAAATTTTGAAAGGAATAGATAAGATAGAAGTAGGAAAGTTATTTCCATTGGTGGGTGAGACTAGAACTAGGGGACATTGCCTCAAGATTCAGGGAAGAAGATTTGGGACGGAGATGAGGAGAAACTGTTTTTCCCAGAGAGTGGTGAATCTGTGGAGTTCTCTGCCCAGGGAAGCAGTTGAGGCTTCTTCACTGAATATATTTAAGATACAGTTAGATTTATACATAGGGAAATTAAGGGTTATGGGGAAAAGGCAGGTACGTGGAGCTCAGTTTACGGACAGATCAGCTACGATCTTATTGAATGACGGGGCAGGCTCGATGGGCCTGATGACTTACTCCTGCTTCTATTTCTTATGTTCTTAAGTTCTGATAAAGGAGACAGGTCTTGGCCTGCTGGTGATAAATTTACATGTGAATTTTGGGTGTATGACTTTTGAGAGTCCCTTAGTAAATGCATGTTTGAAGCCTACACCATTTTAATTCACGAGTCTCAAGGTAAAAATATCTGGGGCACATAGTGCTAGTAGATTTTTGGATAAAGATCCTGGCACTGAGGTGGAGGTAGTGCTGAGATAGAGAAGCTGACGAACTCCTTTCAGGCTTAATGCATGATTTGAAATACAGGTTCCCCTGCTATCCGAGGGTAGAGCGTTCCTGTGAAATGGTTCATAAGCTGGAATGTCGTAAAGTGAATAAGCAATTGCCATTTATTAATATGGGAAAAATTTCTGAGCGTTCCCAGACCCAAAAAGTAACCTACAAAATCATGCCAAATAACACATAAAACCTAAAATAACAGTAACATATAGTAAAAGCAGGAATGATATGATAAATACACAGCCTATATAAAGTAGAGATACTTCTCTGCAGCACTGTCTAGTGCAGCGAAAATCTCACGGCAGCATTCTCGGCGGAAGCGCTCTCAGCAGAAACACTCTCTCCAGTAACCTTTAAGCTATGAAGCTGCCAAAGCATACCAAATAACACACAAAAATACACAGCCTATATAAAGTAGAAATAATGTATGTACAGTGTAGTATCACTTACCGGAATCTTGAGTTCTGCTGGGAACTTTTCGGCAGCTTCAGTATCAGCCGAAGCACTCTCTCTGGTAAATGTTAAACTATGAAGCTGCCCTCGCCTCAGAAACTGATCAAACCACCCATGACTACCTTTAAATTCCACTTTCTGAACACTTTCATCACCATCGTCCAGTGCTTTCTGTTTCAGCTTGTTAATAAGACTGACTGATTTCTCCTTAAGTATAAGAAAACTTAACGGAACACCACACTTTGTACACCCATCAATCCACTCAAGCAATAGACTTTCCATTTTATCCATTATTGGATGCTGACTAAGAGAGACCACATTGCTACGAGCAGAGCCAACAGTAACATCGGCAGCTTTGAAAATTCTCTCTCTGCGTATAAATAGTGCGAATGGTGAATGCAGGCAAGTTCAACGCGTGGACAGTGTCCTTACTTCATTCACCACGATCGAAACACTTAATTATGTCTAGCTTTACGCTAAGTGTAACACCCTTACGAGCTCTTTTAGGCTTTTCCGATACCTTAGAACTCATCTTGCTAACACATGCACAAAATAAATGGAGATAAAGCACATGTTTAAGCAATGGCGGCTAGGATGCAGTTCCGGGGGAGGAGCTTGGCTGTTCGAGCACATGCTGCCTTTTTTCGTAACAGTGAAAATACCTTCTGTTAGTGAAAACAGGTAACCAATGTAGGTCTTTCATAACAGCGAGGTGTCGTAAAGCGAACGTTCAGAAAACGGGCCACCTGCAATCCAAAATAAACACTTGTTTTTAAACCTCATCTTGTTCTCTTCTGGCTGCATTTATTCTGCAGGTCTCTGCCATTTTTCCCACCAAACTCTTGAAGAGTCTGGATTCCTGCATTGGTCTCATCAGTCACTTCAAAAATCACAAAACCAGAGTGCAAGTCATCCTTGATCCTGAGATACTGATTTGAGATTCAAGTTTATTTATTCCATGTACATCAAAGCATACGGTTCACTGTGTCCTTCGTGCTAACAAACAACACACCCAAGGGTATGCTGGAGGTAGCCCGCAAGTAGTATGACCATAATGCACAGCAGAACAACTCAGAACACTCAAAGCTGAACATAACAAGCAACAAAACAACATTATGTGGGTTCTGGTCAACAGGACTCAGCTTCTGGATTTCCAATTCAATCAGTGGGCCTCGATATTTAGCATAGATACCTGCACATACATACTAATCACAAATACTAGGCCTTGAACTCTGGACTCGCTGATGACGGGACAGGTCATCAAATCTTGTTCTTCCCTTCCAGCATAGAACTCTTACTCTGGAACCAGATGACCTTAGGAGAGTCACCAGCCTTCATCCACGCTGGTCTGTCAATCCACCTTCTGGTCTGTCAAACATTCCAGCCTAGTCTGCAGGTGGCCCATGTCCAGTCACTGTCCTTAGATGGAGCGAAGACTTAAAACTCTGACCTGTCCTCTAATTCCTCATATCCCTGTGTCTAAAACCCTAGCCTGACACCTAACTCTGTCCTCCAAAACCATCTCCACAAACCTAAAAAAAAACACAAAATACAAAAAAAATCTTAAAAACCATTGTGGCATCATTATTGGACAGTGACCCTTACATGGAAAGTGTGTTCTTATAGGCCTCTGATTGGTAATTAACCAATGAAGAGTCATCTTCATTCTAAAGTAGGTTTAAGATTACAGAAAGGTGCCAGCCAAAGTGATGGGTTGGTCAGTGCTGTAGCTTTGTTGAAAGAGAAGTACACTGTGTAGGTGAGTTAACCCATAAGAAGCTGAATAATAAATTTTCCATTGGTTGAGGAGATGGATAAAATTTAATTGTATTTTAACCTGCATGTTCATTTGACTTTTAGAAGTGCAAAATGTAGCAAATAGAACATTTAAATAGTTTAATTTTTATCTTTGCAAGCAATTATATTTTAGTTGTTTTTAATGCCAGAAAATCTGAAAATTCTGAATAAGTATTTAACCGTACACACAAGTAGCACAAGATCTTAAAGGGTTTTAAAATAATTTTCTATTCGCTAGAAAGCATGGATTTCACTGCCTTTGGAGCAACATTTACTTAAATATGATGTTTGAACTTAATGTTAAATTGTGGCTAATTATTCTTAGTTACTGTAGTCTTTATAGTGAAAGATTTACGTTGGCTGTTTTAGATATTTATGTAATCTGTCAGTAGAGATAGTAAATTGTTCTTTCAAGGCTTAAATTTAAATTGAACCATGGCTCGTTCAGTGGCTGTGCCTGCCAGCTTTAATCTTCTGCATAAAATGATAGGACCACGGGAGAAATCAGTCTGCAATCAGTGGTATTGCTCATTTTATCCAAAGAAAATTTAAGGATGGACTATATGGGCATCAAAACAAAATCAATGGATTAGAGTAGAATGCCCGATTTTTGTTTTCCTTCTCTCTCTAATACCACTGGTTACTTTGCTTTTAGCTAATCCACACAATACTAACTTGCTTATCCTTGCATTTGATGGGGGGAAATACTCATAATGTATTTCATTTTGATATTATCTATTAACATCTGCATAGATATTTTTATGGCTTATAGTAACTCCAAAAAGAGTTTGCATCAATGGGTCAAGGAATGGCAATAGACCACTGTTTTAAAACAACTTAAATACGTTTCATATGTTTGGCACAAAAATGCGTAAGATATTTTAGCTATGATATCACACTTTTATATCGGCCCATATGGAATCCAGTATGAATCAGTAGGTGACAAAATGGCATCAATTACCAATGTACAGAAAATTTAATGAATTTTTCTGGTTGCGTTTCACCTTAGTACTTTGACATCTTATGTATTCAATGTATACTTTTGAACATTGCATGAAAAATCGTATCATGCTGTAACAATTTGTGGTCAAAACAAAAATAACCATGGCCATCTCAATGTTTCGCTGAAAGGGTTACCTATATGTGCATCCATTTACATTTTATATCCATAACAGACCTCACATGGAACCCCCTCCTAATTCACATTCCAACTCCTAATAATTTCCCAAGAATCATGATCATTCCCTATTCCACAACCACATCAATTCCCAGTTACATTCAAATCCAGTCCCTCCAATACCTCCTCACTCAACTCTCAATCACAATTCTACCCCCAGCTTCTGAACATACCTTTACCCTTCCTTCCTAAACCTTGGTCCATAGCTTTCCTCACTTCCCAAGCTGCTGACCTTGTTTCTGATTCAGGTCAACCATTTCATCACACTGTCCCTGAACACAAGATCTTTCAGCCAGACTCACTGCCAGTGTCCATGGTCACTACAAACCTCACATCCCACTTACATTTACAACCCTCTTAGGCCTTCAGTGAATACCTGAGTCAATTTGCTCCCTTCATGGTCCTCTCCAAAGCTCCATGCGCAAAAAAATCATGTCAACCTTAGTACTGCTTATAATGTAGGATTTTGTAAATAAAACATGCGAGAATCAATTTGTGTGCAAAATTCGCAAATCCTTACTTCCATTACGGGCTAAACTAAAAGCAGTCTCCTTATGCTGACATCATTACATCAGACACTGTCTCTTAAAGTGAACACAACAACTCAATGATGTTGTTAGTTAATTATGTTGAACAGTTTCTTTTATGAACAATATGTGTCATCTGTACCCTTTACATTACCCTACTAGAATACCTCTTTCAACCCTTCTGCCACAAGATTGTTTGTCAATAAATGATAAGTGAAAATGATCCCCAACTGAATACTGGAAAGACCAAAGCGATTGTTTCCTTTCTTCACCACCCACTCCATTCCTATTCCTCATTCTATCTTCAGAAATTAATTTGCTCTATCTGCCTCAGTTCATTTGTTGCTGAAATCCTCAACCTTTTATTATCTCTGGTTTTCATCTTTGTTCATAATAGCCTAAATTTCTGCTGTTCTTGCCATAGCTTGCATTAGGTTCTGCTTTCTCACCTTCTATATGATTGTCGACCTGTATTGGTTTGTAGTTGAGCTGGCCTCGATTTTAAAATCCTTGTTGCTTTTAAGAAATCTTAAATTTCTTACCATTCTCCTCCATCAGTCTCTTTTGAAAGTTCTGTACTTTTCTAGTGCAGTCTGCTGTTTATCATCCGTTTTATTCACCATAGTATTAGCAGTTGTAACTTTAGTTGGCAAGGCTTTAGGCTCTGGAATTCCATATCCAGAGGAGATTTACAAGGATGTTGCCTGGATTGGGGAGCATGCCTTATGAGAATAGGTTGAGTGAACCCGGCCTTTTCTCCTTGGAGTGACAGAGGATGAGAGGTGACCTGATAGAGATGTATAAGGTGATGAGAGGCATTGATCATGTGTCAAAGGCTTTTTCCTTAGGGCTGAAATGGTTGCCACAAGAGGACACAGGTTTAAGGTGCTGGGGAATAGGTACAGAGGAGATATCAGGGGTAAGTTTTTTACGCAGAGAATGGTGAGTGCATGGAATGGGCTGCCGGCAGCGGTGGTGGAGGTGGATACGATAGGGTCTTTTAAGAGACTTTTGGATAGGTACATGGAGCTCAGAAAAATAGAGGGCTATGGGTGGACCTGGTGATTTCTAGGGTAGGAACATGTTCGACACAACTTTGTGGGCCGGAGGGCCTGTATTGTGCTGTAAGTTTTCTATGTTTCTATTAATGTGGCCATACCTTTCTTATTCCTCAGTTCTACCCATGAAGCCTAACTAGAAAAGCTCTCCTGTCTGTCCTGTCTGAGCACAGCCTTGACATTTTCTCTAACTAGTAATGTCACCCCACCAGCTTTAACCCCTCCCACTCTATCACATTTAAAACAATGGAACCCCGAATATTGAGCTGCCAGTCATGCCCATCCTGTAACGAATTCTCAGTAATAGCTACAATGTCATACTTCCACATGCTGATCCATGCCCTGGACACCCATCCGCTTGCATTTCTAGTTTAAATCTCCCTGTACAGCACTAGCAAGCCTTCCTAACTTGTCCCCCTCCATTTCAGGTACAAACCATCCCTTCTGCACAGGTACCACTTTCCCTGGAAGAAAGCTTAATGATCCAAAATCTGAAATCCTCCCTCCAGCACTACCTTAACTCACTTTGCAGGACCTTGTCTCCGCCCCCCCCCCCCCCATCTGTTTCATTGATAACGACGTGGATCACAACCTCTGGCTGCTCACCCTCCCACTTAAGAATGCTCTGGACTTGATCAGAGATGTCCCTCACTCTGACACCCAAGAGGCAACAAACCATTACAATCTTTACAAACCATTACAGTACAATCTTCTATTGTTTTCGTCCACAGAAGCTCTTTTCTGTTCCTCTATCACTATGAATCCCCTATCACTACAGCTTGTCTCTTCTCCCTCCTTCCTTTCTGACCGCAGAGTCAAACTCAGTGCCGGGGAGCGGACCACTGTGGCTTTCCTCTGCCAGGTCATTCCATCCAACAGTACCCTGTTGTTGAAGAGAATGGCCTCAGGCATACTCTGCCCTGGCTGCTTATCCCTTTCCCCTCCTCATGGTCACCCAGTTAGCTGTGTCTTACACCGTAGGTGTAACTCCCTCTTTGTATGTCCTGTCAACCCCTCAGCCTCCCGATTGATCTGAAATTCACCCAGTTCCAGCTCCAAATCCTTAATGTCATCTGTTAGAAACAGCAGCTGGATGCACTTCTTGCAGATGTTGTTATCAGGGACACTGGAGGTCTCCTTACCTTCCTGCATCCCGCAGGAGGAGCATGTCTGGCATCTCCACTGCTCTAGATGTGCAATAAGAAATAAAGGAAGAATAAATAACATAAAAAAGATCTATTATGGCATACACCTCTCTTCGCTGAAACCACAAGCGGAAGAAACTTCCTTCTGTAGGAGTTAATTAAGTTGCTTTACATTCTTCTGTATTCCAGCAGATACTAGCCTAGCCAGTACAAACTTGATTGATTAGAAATGTTATACCTCACCTGCCTGTCATCTTGCACCTCTCCTCAGTACACTAATCTCCTCAGACTCCTTTCACAACACTTCCCTTTATATTGGCCATCTCTTCTCACCATCCTGTCTTGATGTAGGGTTTTGACATCAGCTGTCAACAGTATCTTCTCCCCTCCACCCCCCCTCCCCACATGATGTTGTTCAACCAGCAGGTTGTTGATACAGCATGTAACTTTTAAATTAACCCACCTACATTGGATCTTCCTTGTGAAATATTTCTTTCTCATTGGGGCATATCTATACTGTACATCTGACAGTTTACAGTTGAAGTATGTACCATCTAGCTAGATCTGGATTTAAAAAAAAATTGTGATTATCTGTGCAGCGTTTTATATACACACAGGTGCTGTAAAGTCATACTTGTACTGTTGTATGCAAGGTTATTAAGTAAAATCTGTGTGATTTGATCTTACACAGAAGTCACCAGTATTTATTTTTGTCACTTAATACATGTCCAATGACCCAATGTGTCTTTGAGGCAGATGTTTTATGTAGATTATGATTTTAAAAATCCCATCTAGATCTCCATCTCCAGAGCTGGATGTTCCTTTGTAATTATGTAAACAGGAAATCTGATTGGTCAGTGTAGGAAAAATTGAAAGCTTTGAATAATGTGTCATCATCCATATGTGAGCAAGTAACTCCACGATGACCATGTATACACAGCACTAAAGGAGGAAATACTAACGCCTGTCCTGTTTTGAAGTTGTACAAAACATGCATTGGTGCTTCCCAAACCTTACAGAGCTCTCTTTCCAAGCACACGTTATGACTTGTAGGATAATTATTACTGTGCCAGGCATATCAGATGGCTTATGATAATTTTGGGGATGTTGGGTTCCTATCAGTGGACCTGTGAATTTATACAGAAAGATACAGATATGGAGTAAGGATCAAAGTCCAGCATCACTCCATGCCCAAATTCTATCAGAGCGTGTTTCCTCATTTTCCTTTCTTTATAGAATTGTTTCTAAAGATCAAGGCAGATAAAGCAAATAAAGAAAAACTCTCTTCGCTGGCAAGTAGATTGATAACCAGAGCATAATTTCAGATAATCTGAAAAATAACCAGAGGGAGAATTTTCACATACTACAGAAGAAGTCATTTATATCTAGAATACACTACTTCAAAGGTGATGGAAGTAGAGTAAATCGTAGCTTTCAAGAGGGAATACTCGAAATAAAAAATATTTGTGTGGTTATGGGAAGCTGGCAAGTGAGAGAGATTAGTTAGATCTTTGTCAAAGAACCAGGCATGATTTATCAAAACGGACATCTGTGCTAAAAAAAATCCATGAAAACTATTATTCTTGCCCCTAATATCTGACTGAAAAAAGTTTTGTTTTTTTAACAACTTCCACTATTTTTTAATCAAGTCATCCAATGTCATCAAGGTAGACTGCCCAAGTAGACCCATTGTTTCTGCCTGCTCCTGTCCCACTGAACTTACGTCTGCATTCCTCAACTGTGTTTTAACCCAACCCCCTCCCCGAATCCTGGTTTAGACCCTTCCTATCTCCGTTCGTGACACTTCATACACTTTTGATCTTTTCAGTGACTTTTAAGTTCCCTGGTCCAGATCGTCTCATTTTCACTATGGATGTCCAGTCCTTATATACCTCCATCCCCCATCAAGAAGGCCCTAAAGCTCTTTGCTTCTTTCTGGACAACAGACCAACCAGTTCCCCTCTACCTCCACTCTCCTCTGTCTCGTGGAATGAGTCCTCACCGTCAATAATTTCTCCTTTGGATCCTCCCACTTCCTTCAAACCAAACCATGGGCACTCGCATGGGTCCCAGCTATGCCTGCCTTTTCGTCAGCTACATGAAGCCTACGCCGGTATCACTCCCCAACTCTTCCTATGCTACATCGATGACTGCATTGGCACTGCTTCCTGCACCCATGCTGACTGATCTCACTTATTTCATCAACTTTGCCCCCAACTTCCACCCTACCATCACATTTTCTTGGTCCATTTCCGGCACATCTCTCTCCTTTCTTGATCTCTCTGTCTCCATTTCTGGACACAGTCTATCCACTACTATCTTTTACAAACTCACCGACTCTCACAGCTATCTGAATTATACCTCTTTCCACCCTGACACTTGTAAAAATGCGATCCCCTTCTCTCAGTTCCTCCGTCTCCGCTGCATCTGCTCTCAGGATTCATTCAGAACAACTGAGCCATCCTCCTTCAAAGAAAGGGTCTTCCTTTCCTCCCCTGTCAACGCTGCCCTCACCCGCATCTCTTACACTTCGTGCACATCTGTCCTCACCCCCTGCTCCCACCGCCACACCAAGAATAGAGTTCCTCTTGTCCTCACCCACCATCCCACCAACCCCTGCTTCCCGCAGGTAATTCTCCATCACTTCTGCCATCTCCAACGGGATCCAACCACCAAGCACATCTTTCCCTCTCCCCCACATTCCGCTTTCTGCAGGGATCACTCCATACGCGACTCCCTTGTCCACTTTGTCTCTCCCTACTGATCTCCCTCCTGCTACTTATCCTTGCAAGCAGAGCAAGTGCCATACCTGCCCCTACATCTCCTCACTTACTACCATTTAGTGCCCCAAGCAGCCCTTCCAGGTGAGGTGAAACTCACCTTACCTGCGAGTCTGTTGGAGTCATCTTCTGTATCTGATGCTCCTGGTGTGAGCTCCTGTATATCAGTGAGCCCCAACATAGATCGGGAGACCACTTCACTGAGCACCTTTGTTCCATCCACCACAAAAAAGCAGGATCTCTCAGTGGCTACCCATTTCAGTTCTACTTCCCATTTCCACTCCGTGGTCTCCTCTACTGCCAGGATGAGGCTACACCTTGGTTGGAGGAGCAACACCTTATATTCCATGTGGGTAGCCTCCATCTTGAACATCGAATTTTCGAACTACCTTTAATTGCCCCCCCCCCCCCACATTCCCCTTCCCGTTTCCCTTGTGCTATATGTGACTGTTGGAGCTGTGTTTTGAATCTTGGCTCCAGAGGAACACTATTTTGTTTGGCTGTATTCATGTGTATGGTTGCATAACATTAAACTTGAACTTGATTTAAAACAGAGAATATTAGAAATACACAGGTAGGCAACCTCTTTGAAGAAGGAGGCAATTAATCTTTTGGTCGTGATGTCACCACTTTTAGTAGTTGCAGGTTCATGTTCATAAGCAAAATATTTATGTTCAAAGAACATTTCATCCAGTGGATGTTTTCTTTAAAATATTCTGCTACCTAATTAATATCTCCTCATTTAAATCTTAAATCTAAAACCTTAAAATATTAAATTGAATAGGCTCTCCTGTTACTTTTAATCGGTTATCGTACAAAATTATGTTTTGAAAGTATTATGGAACTGGGTATGATTAGTCCTCCATTTTTAACAGTGTTACAAATTCTTTGCTCAAGCAATGTTGCTAAAATATCTCTGTAGCAAATTTATTTGATTTGCATTTTTTAAAAGCAATTTAGTAAACAGTTCAGTCATAATCTAAAATATATAATATTTAATTTCTAAACTAGAGTTTTCAGAAAGTGCAATTTCATTGCTCTAGTGCAGCATATGAGAGACTTCGCTTCTTTTGAAAACACTCGGCACAATGCATCAACCATGATTTGTTTTCTGTGCTTTGCATTAGGGTATGTTAATTGAAGGCCATGCTGCAGTTTTACACCACAGCATGGATCATTCCCATTGCAATTGAAATTCTTGGTGTTTGGCAAAGAATCTGAGACCGAATTGTTGTGTTAATTTACCCAGTCTCATTGGTGCATAATTTGGAGCATATTGCTTTGACCCATCAGGGGAAATCAAATTTAGCATTGAAATGACCTGGAGTGCAAGAGTCTGTGGCTTGCTTAATTATAAGACCACAAGAACAGAATTAGGCCATTCAGCCAGTCGAATCTGATATGCTATTCCATCGTGGCTGATTTGTTATCTCTCTCCACCCCATTCTCCCATTTTCTCTTCATAACCTTTGACACTTACTAATCAAAAATCACCAGCCTATGCATTAAGTATACCCAGTGACTTGGCCTTCACAGCCATCTGTGGCAATGAATTCCACAAATTCACCATCTTTTGTCTGAAGTAATCCCTCCTTTTCTCTGTTCTAAAGGGACGTCCTTCTATTCTGAGGCTTTGCCCTTTGGTCCTTGCTTCTCCCACTGTTGAAAGCATCCTTTCCATGTCCACTCTATCCAGGGTCTTCCAATATTTGGTAGATTTCAATGAGATCCCCCTACATTCTTCTCTGCTCCAGAGACCACAGACCCAGAGCCATCACTCACCTGTGCCTTTATTCTTTCTACCAAAGTGCATGACCATGCACTTCCCTACCCTGTATTCCATCTGCCATTTCATTGTCCATTCTCTTAATCTCTCCAAATCCTTATACAGATTCTCTGCTTCCTCAACAGTACCTCCTCTTCCACCTGTCTTTGTATCATCCGCAAACCTGGCCAAAAAGCCATCAATTCCATTATTTAGAACAGTAACATATAATTTGAGAAGTAGCTGGCCCAATACTGGCCACTGGCAGCCAACTAGAAAAGGTCCCTTTTAACCCACTTTGCTTTCTGGCAGTCAGCCAATCTTCTATCTATGCTAGTAACTTCCCTGTAATACCACGGGCACTTATCTTGGGTGGCACCTTGTCAAAGGCCTCCTGAAAATCCAGGTAATTAAAGTCCACTGACTTTCCTTTCACTTTTCTGCCTGTTACTTCCTCAAAAAATTCTGTCAGATATCCCTTAATATCATGCTGTTTCAGCCTATTTTATCATGTGCCTCCAAGTACCCCAAAACCACATCCTTAATAATAATGGACTCTAAAATCTAACCAACCAATGAAGTCAGGCTAGTTGTCCTGTAATTTCCTGTCTTATGTCTCCCTCCCTTCTTACAGAGTGGGATGACTTTGATGATTTTCTAATTGCATGGAACCATTCCACAACCTAATGATTCTTGAAAGATTCAGAATTTCTCCAACTTTATTTTGAGTTTCCTTTTATTAGCAGTAGGTTCCAGTGATGTCCCTCACCTGTGATCACTGATGTTCTGATTAACACAACAAGTTCATATTTTCTTTGGTAACTAATTTCTTTCAAAAAAATTCACCTAACATTGATTTGATATGAATGAAAATTATTACTGAAGATGTACTTTTTTAAAAAAACTGATGTTGTTTATATCTGGACAATTCTAGACAGCCTGCAATTTTTATATCGGGAAATCTGCTTGGTTTGAAATGTGCTAGGTTAGACTACTTTAAGCATTTCCATAGCAATGAACCTAATGCAGAAGTATTACTAGTTGAAGCAAAAATAATTTAAAATATTAAGTGCTATGCTCAAATTTATTGAACGCAAGCAAAAAGAAATTATGATGCATCCATAGGTAATGAGTTTTATTTTTGATACATGTACTAATTAGAGATGAAACTGGTGCTTTTATTTTGGAAGAGCCTTGACAGAAATACAAACCCATTTGAGGACTGTTTGAAAATTTAATGCTCTGCTCCATTGAATCACTGAACTAGAGACATTCAATTTTTTTGGAGGAGAAACAAATGAAAATGCAAAACTGATCAAGATGTGTTGTTGGAGTGTTCGTTTTGAGTTGCTCGTGCTCCATGAATTAAATAGTCTCGTTCTGTGTTGTCACTGAAGATGTGAGGTATAGAATTTGAACAATTAATTCAATCCTATTTATGAAATTTCTATAAACTGTTTCTACTTCCTTTATAGTATGGATTACTTATAAGCAAGTAGTCTAGTTGAAACCTGTGACTTGAAGTTTGATCATTAGCTGTCTGGCTGGATCTCAGGATCACCCTTGCATGGTTGAGGAATTAGACCATAAGACCATAAGGTACTGGAGCAGAATTGGGCCATTCAGCCCATCTAGCCTGCTTCACATTCAATCATGGATGACTTATTTTCTTTCTCATCCCCATTCTCCTGCCTTCTCACCATAACCTTGATGAAACAATTGTAATTAAGACAAAATATAAATTTTTCAGATTGGAATAAGAGAATACTTCTACAATTCAAAAATGCACATATATTAGTTTTATAGTATTTAAAATGTTATGGTTGAAAAACAACTGAATTCAGATGTTTTGAAAATTGGTATATTTGAAACCTGAGCCAATTTTAAAACATGTCTTTCATTCATTTATCTATTTATTAGCTTTTTACATTTGTCCATAAGTATTTATTGGTTTGATAATAAGTATTGCTGTTATCCAATTCACATCAGCCAGGTCAGCAAGACTTCTTTGAAGTGAGTGTAATAATCATGTAATTTTTCTGTTACAACTTCCAGGCACAAATAATAGGAAGAGATGTGTAAAAGCATTTGTGGGTGTTAATCCAATCTGAGCAATAGCAAGCTGTCATCTGCCATCTGTAAACGTAGTGAATACCAAGATACTTTAATCTGATGGATATGTTATTTTGTTACCCACCCTTTGGCTCCCTCTTTGGTATCACTGCAGAGATTTCTGCTTAACATTACTTAAGATGTAAAGAGTCACTTTTACCAACTGTTGTAATTCCACCCAGCTTTTGGTGTTTTTAACAAATGTTGCGAGAACCACTTTAGATAATGAAATCTATTTTTGAAAAAGCAGGTTTGTAATCAATTTATTCCATTGGAATGGACAAGATTTTGTTTTAACATTGAAGTCTACAATTTTGCCCTTTACATTTTATACAATTTGTGAAAATGTTTAACTTGTGAACTTCACTTTGAGGAAGAGGAATGTGTCCCCATCCCCTAAGTGAATAAGGTTATAACAGCTACAATACAACAATTCAAAAGTCTGGACTGATGCTTCAGACATGTGAACTCAAATCCTGTGTAATAACGTGCATTTTAACTCAATTCATTGAATAAATTCTGTAACTAAAATGCTTAGATCAACACGTGACCACAAAATTTTGGGCTGTTATTTTTAAATCTCAACTTTTACTTTAGTATTCTTTAGGGAAGGAGACCTGACAACATTACTTCTTCTGGTCTCCAGAGACAGCAAATACTCAACACTTGGGGTGGGTAATAAATGCTGGTCGCATATCCCACAAATGAATAAGTAGATTATCTTCAGGAACTGTGCTGCAGTTCGTGAACATTATGAGTTTTAAATGTCGATCAAATCATGTAGCAAAGAGTGAAAGTTGACACTGCTCAGGTCAGAAGATTCAGTCTGTATGCGGGCGCAAAATACAAGCCTAAATAAAGTATATTGCTTTTTTTTGGAAGTGGGAGAGTCTGCCCTGTTAAGGAACAGGAATGAAGCTTGGCTTATGGGAGACATCAACATCAGGCACATTAGGCTCACCTGAAATACAAGGTAAAGAGTGCAATAGATGTATGCTCTTACCTCAGTCTGAATCTGATCATTGAAATATTTATTATCTCCTTATTTGCACATATTTTGAATGAACCTGACGGTTTGTCCTTTGACCAACTTGGATTCGTTTTATTTATTTATATCTACACCTGACACAGAAAACCTGATCAGTCAAACCTCAAGCTGTGCCTCACCTGTAAAGGTGGATTACCTGTTTATGAAGCTACCTAACCTATCCATACCTTCTGTCAACCAATAAGGTTTTGTGATCAATTTGATGCTTATGAGCTGAGTAGTGAATATATTAAATTTTGATGTTTAGCACATAAGCCATTTAGACCACATAAGTGCTTTATATACCCATTACAAGAGAAGAATTGCTATTTGAAAATGGGGAGAAGATGAAATTAAATGTGAACCTCTATAGCTAATAAAAAAAAATCAGTACAGGTTTCCCCTGCCATCCGAAGGTAGAGCGTTCCTATGAAGCGGTTCGTAAGCCGAATTGTGGTAAAGCGAAGAAGCAATTACCATTTATTTATATGGGAAAAATTTGTGAGCGTTCGCAGACCCAAAAATAACCTACCAAATCATGCTAAGTAACACATAAAACCTAAAATAACAGTAACATATAGTAAAAGCAGGAATGATATGATAAATACACAGCCTATATAAAGTAGAAATACTTTTCCACAATTATTACTGCACTGTTCTCCGTAGCGAAAATCTCACGCAAGCGCCGTCGGCAGAAAATCTCACGCAAGCACTGTTGGCAAAAACATGGTGCAAGCACTCTTCAGTAACCTTTAAGCTATGAAGCTGCCAAATCTTATCAAATAACACGTAAAAATACACAGCCTATATTAAGTAGAAATAATGTATGTACAGTGTAGTATCACTTACTGGAATTGGTTCAGCGCCGAGCACACTGATGGTGGTGTGTTAGACTGGGTCGTCGCAGGTTGGGTGGTGCAGTGGACCCCACCCTCCGGGCACCGACCGATACCGATCCGCAAAGCATGCAGGGGTGCAGCGGTAGCCGGGAGGCACACAGCGCATCTTTAAGAAAAAAGCCAAAATAAACATGCTAATTAATTAGGTGCTGCCCAGCACATAATTGTCGGCCCAGATCAGTGCCGATTTCCGATTGCATCGTCTCTGATCTGGGCCAACAATTACGTGTTGGGCGGCACCTAATTAATTAGCATGTTTATTTCGGCTTTTTTCTTAAAGATGTGCTGTGTGTCTCCCGGCTACTGCTGCATTCTCCACGAATTGCGGGTTGGTGGGACACTGGGGTGTCATCTGGTCGTCTGTTTCCATTAGAACAGGTAGCTCATCTTCTCCTATGACTGCCTGCCTCGATGTGGAAGGTCGAGGTTCGTCGTCTGCTGTGGCTGATGTGGAAGGCTTGCTTGACTGCTGAATCTCGCGCATTTTTCTATCATACAGTTCTTTGTAAGCACTCAAACCATCCTGCAAATATCCCCTAAACCTACATACCCTTTCAAAATTAAGGTCGTACTTTATCATTGCAGCAAAAATCTCATGCAGTTGCTTCATGTTCAGTTCCTGGACGACTTCACTTTCGGTCCGTTTGCTACTGCATTCGGTTTTGATTGTTATCCTTTCCTCTTCCAATTGCATCAGCTCTTCATCTATCAGTTCTTTTGGTCATGGGATGCAAAACCTCTTCAACATTATGTTCGTCAGCTTCCACAAGCCAAACTAATTTTATTCTTACTTTGTTCACCACGATCGAAACGCTTAATTATGTCTAGTTTTACGCTAAGTGTAACACCCTTACGAGCTCTTTCAGGCTTTTCCAATACCATAGAACTCATCTTGCTAACGGCTGCTCACAGGCACGTGTTTAAGCAATGCCGGCTAGAATGCAGTTCCGAATCCGGGGGAGAGCGGCTGCTCGGGGCGCGCGGCGTGCTGATTTTTTCGCGCGCTGCCTTTTTTGTCGTAACAGTGAAATCACCTTCTGAAAGCGAAAACAGGGTACTAATGTAGGTCTTTCGTAACAGTGAGGTTTTGTAAAGCGAACGCTCGAAAAGCGGGGGACACCTGTATATAAAACCACACAATCACGTTTGTTCATGATGATTTTTAAAGGGAATGGCAATACAAATGATTCTTTAAGATGCAAGGAAGAAACAGTCTTCGCATCATGTATAATTCGGTGATAGTTTATATTGAATGTAATGTTTTTTTTTCCTTCTTTTCTGATTCTGATACATCTCTTGTTAACAGGTCTTACTACTTATTTATGAACCATTTTATTGGAAGCCAGTAGTTGTGTGTTTTGTCCATTTCTTGAAATAAAAAAAAGCAGAATTTTCCTGAATGTTGAACCACTGATTCCTGGTAATCCATGTGGAAAGAGAACAAACCACAGCAGCTGAGTTAAAAGTAATCCAACTTCACTTAGTGTCTTTAGAAAAATGAACTGACATCTACAGCGTAGAGCTTTGTAAGATTTTAAAAGATTGAAAAGATTAAAGATTAGCTCTGTTTGTCACGTGTACAGTGAAATGTGTTGTTTGTGTTAACAACCAACACAGTTCAAGATGTGCTGGGGGCAGCTTGCAAGTGTTGCCGTCCTTCAGGCACCAATGTAGCATGCCCCCAACTTACTAACTATAATGTGTACATCGTTAGAATGTGTGAGGAAACCCACGTAGTTACGGGGAGTATGTACAGACAATGACAAGGCTTGGACACAGTTGGTACTGTAAAGCGTTACTTGCAAGCACTTCACCACCAGGAACAAACTTTTATTGCTAGAAATCTAATAGCTTTCAGGAATGGTAATGTACTGAATATCTCAATTCAACATGCCGACTCTGACAAATGCAGACATAAACAGACAGCCCACCTCTCCCGGAAGTTCCGGGAGTCTCCCGCATATTAATAGTGGCTCCCTGATGCCTGCAAATTATATACAATGTCCCAGAAATTGATTTTTTTGAGAGTGAGCGTCAGAGAACACGCGAGAAAGAGCGAGAGAGTGAGCACAAGAGTAAGAAATCAAGCGCGAGTGAGAGAGAGAGCGAGCGCGAGTGAGAGCGACCACGAGCGAGAGAGCAAGAGAGTTCCCAAAAAAGTCAGAGTGGCAGAGTGTTCCAAAAAAAAATATAAAACGTACGTCACCCCAGACTACACTAAAGTGTACCCCTGCCTAATAGAGGTCAAAATAATGACAGTGTTGCTCAGTGCACTGTTTGCAACAATGACTTTTCTATTGCCCATGGTACAAGACATGTTGAGGTGAGTTTAACAGGTGTCATTCGTTCATTAGCATAGCTAACGTTATTTAATCTAGCTGGCTAGCTGCTAAGGAGCTACTCTATTGCAGACATCCCACCTCTCCCGGAAGTTCCGGGAGTCTCCTGCAAATTGATGGTGCTACCTCCCTGAAATGAGTTTTTGCAGGGTGGGATGTCTGCATAAAATTGGTAGTAAAATTATTGCCTGATAGAGATTGTTGGATGGGCTAGTGAGTTTAGTATACAGACATTCCAGGTTTAAGTTAGAAGCCTGATTTGAATTGGCCCTAACTGTTCCAAATCTTGTAAAATTTAATTCATATTCCTTAAAATAGGACCATGTAAAATCACAGTATCTCAATATCTGCTTCATGTTGACAAAGCAAGTTATTTAGAGTTACCACAATATGATATACTGTGAAATGAGGTGTACTTTAAAAATAATTTCACACACTTGTGCTAGTAATAAGATTTTTGAAAGTGTGCCCATTACCTCTTTAAAAATTAAAAACCTTTGTCACGTTTTAGCTTTCCAAAATTCTTTTAACAGACATAGGGAACACCAGCTATAGTCATAAACACAAAATAATCTGCAGATGCTGGGATCAAAGCAACACTCACAGTGCGCTGGAGGAACTCAGCAGGGCGGGTAGCATCAGTTGAAACGATGAGTTGACGTTTCGGGCCGGAACCCTTCATCAGGACTGAAGAATGAAGGAGGGGGAAGGATTTGAAGAATGCTTGTAGGTTCGATGGTTTGACCAGCTATAGTCAGTTGTGAAATCTCATATTTACATTTATGTATCTGCTGTCATTAGATGTTAACAGTCATATATTTGATCTGAATGTTTATCCTTAAATTATAGTCCGTATATTTAATATAATTAAGAATTTAAAATAGTCTTAATTAATCATTACTTAAGCTGCCTTTAAATATGTCTGAACATATATTGAAGCTTGTTGGAAAAGGATTTCTTTTTTCTCATTAATTATTCTACCACGCACCCCCCAACCCTCACCTTTCCCCCTGTCCTGAAGCTTGCGTTATGCTCTCATGGTTTCACAGGGCACTGCAGCCCTGTGTACCTAACTCAAAAATTTTGTTAATTAAAGGGCCATTGCCAGGTTATTAATCTGAGGTTCAATGAGTAAGGTGGGGAGGGGGGTGGCTTTACATCTGAACTTGATGCTGACAACTTTAAGGAAAGATCATTGGTTGGCAACGATATTCCAAGTCTGGTTATTTCCTTTTGAATTGACCCAGAAATCTGAACTTTAATCTACTGTACACAGCAAGGTAAATGGAAAGCTTGTATTTAACTTCATGAATTTGAACAAGAATTCTGGTCATCTAGTCCATTTCCGGCCTTTTACAGCTTACGTTGTAGCAGGCTTGTAGGGTTAGGATTATTGCTTGTGGAGGACAAACACCAACATGATTTGTGATATGCTGTCTACCTGTATTTTCTTCTTGGTGATATTGATTTGATTAATATATTTAACATTGAAAATGTTCTTTTAGCTGTAGTATTAATTTTTGTACTACAACAGCAATCAGGATATTTTTCTAATGCAATCATTGCATAAGATGATTAACAAATTATTTTTTGATGAGTATGCCAATATTCTAACTCCTTCAAAACTGGCAATGTCAATTTTTATTAGAATTTGACTCACTTTGGATCTGTGGTGTGCAATAGTTGATATTTCCTCAAAGTTGTTTGTTAATATTATCCAGTGTGCCACATATTCATCTAACAATCCACATAACATACCTGTAAGTTTGAATGTATATTCTTGCACTAGGTATTATCTTAAAATACTAAGCCAAATTGGCTTTTTCCTTAGGGAATAGATCGGTAAACAAATAGCAATGTCAAATAGCATTGACTCCAGCAATTTATTTGCAAATGCAGAATTTTGGTTTCAGTTGGATTATTTTACTTTATGAATCATATTTATATATATATATAAATTGGAAATTATGCTGAAAGAAAGATTTGGCATAATATGTTTCTTTTTACTAAGGTGGTGTAGCACAGTAGCATAGTGGTTAACACCAGTTGTAACAGTGCCAGCTGTAAGATCGGAGTTCAATTCCCACTATTGTTTGTAGGAATTGGTACATTCTCCCTGTGAATGCATCAGTGCTGTGGTTTCCTCACGCATTCCAAAGGCATACAGTTGGAGTTAGCATGTTGAGGGCATGCTATGTTGGCGCCAGAAGTGTGGTGACACTTGCAGACTGCTTAGCACAATCCTGACTGATTTGATTGCATTTCACTTATGTTCCAATGTATATGTGAAAAATGAAGCTAAGCTTTTAACTTTAAGATTTGGTAAATGGAACAAGTTTGTAAATTTACATGTATGCTCTTTTGAGGCCAGAATTTCATTGATAAGATGTTAGGTTCTGTTTATTTCAGCACTTCAAGTTGCTGATGAATTATCAGACAGTGAGGTTGTAGCTGGGGGCTAATTGCTACATTAGCACCATCTATTAGTTCAGCGAGGACAGTTATTGACTGTGTATCCAAAGTTGGTATTGATGATTTTGCCTTTCCAGCTGTGAAACACTTGCAATTGATGAAATGGATTGTAGTGTAATGTCCAAAAAGTACGTAAAGATACAAGGACTTTTTCATTTTGTGGTTTTCCTCGTTAAAAACTCATTTGAAATCCAAATATTCTTGTTGAGGTCTACTTTAGTTGAGATCCACATTCATAGCCATGGGTACTTCAGTAAGCAGTGTCATTTTAAGACATTTAAAAAATCTATCGATACTCAAAATCGACAGATCCTGGACTGCAGGCTCAGGTCATGAGTGCAGTGCCCCTTTAAGAGAATAGAAGTGGGGAAGGCACACCGGTCTACTGGTACAAATGAAGCAGCGAGGATTTAGACCCCAACTCCTGACTATTTTGCTGGTGAATGTACAGTCTTGGGCAGGGATATGCTTTTTCTTTTTTTACTCTTTTTGTGCAAGGTATTAGAGATTGTAGAACCATGAACTTCATCTTCAGTTGCAGTCACTGTCTTCAGCAGCTCACTCAGAATGACTGTTGGTGTCACAATAGCCTCTCTTACAAGTGCCATTCTTTTCCAGTGACTAATTTTAGAGGGGCAGGCTCGATGTAGGCTAGGTGGCTGTAGTTTCATATTTTTTCCATTTTTTCATGGTGGACTATACTAAGCTCCAAGGTAATGTTCAGTGCCTTTATACCCTTCCCCAGATATGTGCTTTTCTATATTAATTTCCCTGAATTGCCTTGAATACTCTTTTTGTCTTTATTTTATTTGGTCTGTTAAAAATCTACCAGGTTGTTGGACGTTAAAGAACGAGGGGGTATTTATTTAGGTGATCTTCTAATTTTCTGTATCAACGGCTTGGGTGAGTTGTTAAGGTAATATACAGTATTGTACCTGAGGAAAGTTAGTGTAGTAATTACAAAAGAGATTAATACTTTTTCAGCCTCACAATTTTGGTTTGTAATTTTAGTAAATTGTTACCAGGCTTTAGATTTTTTTCTTTTGATTTAACATGATGTGTTACTTTGTAGATTAGGTAAAAAAAAATCCTACTTCAATATATTTTAAATTGAGAAAGTAAGACAGTAAAATGTGAAAGTACTCGTGTAGGTTGAGTATTCATTCAAGGCACTGTAAGGATCTACTTAAGTACAATATATAAAACCTCTGTGTAAATATGCCTTGCTATGAAATGTCAAGGATAAATGTCTTCTGTGGCATTGAAGATCAGTGATCCAGAACTATAAAGGTCCAGGGATGACCTACGGAAGGTTATCTTAAGAGCACAAAATCAATTGAGTCTAGAGACAACTGGAAGCACGTCCAATTGCCTCAGTTAAAGGGACTAGATTTACAGCATAAAGTCTACCGTTCAGTGGTAATGAGTTATGACTGCTGTAAATTCAGTGAGTTACACCTCTTTTTTGAGGTTGGCCACTATGTAGCAAGTCCTGTATGCCATGATAAAATGTTCTTTGAACAAATGCATAAATACAATTGTGTTTAAAAATTTAACTGAAAACATAATTGTACTGACAGCATGCACCAACTCCAAGTTGGAATTAATTTCATACAATATGTTACTGTAATCCACTATTTTAGAGGTACAAGTAGTTTGTTTTTGAGACTGGAAGGAATTTTTACATTCTAGTGTATACTTGTTGCTGTGCAAAAAAATTAAAATGGTTGCTGGTTTAATGGTTTCACATTTAACATGAACAATACCCAGATTCCATACCTTAGATTTAGGCTAGCCAGCTTCAAAATACCTTGGCCCCTTTCATGTTTTTTTCTAAACGTTTTTGAAAATTATTAAAATACATGTAAAAATGGGATATTCAGATGCTTAAATAAGTAGACAAAGTTGTGCTTATTATAAATAAATGAAATCCATATAAGAAGCAGAGATAATGTCAAAGAAGACCATCTCATCAAAAACAGTGTATCAACAAAATTCTAGTGTTTCTTGACCAATTGTTCACTATTGGGTGTAACTGTTAGCTTGATGATATTATAGCTTTGGGGTCAGGGTTCAGATTTCAATTCCAAGGAGTCTGTCTGTCCTCCCCGTGGAATGCATGGGTTTCCTCCACATGCTCCAGTTTCCTCCCACAGTCCAAAGACATACCAGTATAGTAGGTTAATTGGTCATTGTTAATTGTCCTGTGATTGGGCTACGGTTAAATCGGCAGTTGCTGGGCGCAGCGGCTTGAAAGGATGGAAGGGCCTGTTCTGCACTGTATCTCAATAAATAAATTTAAAGGGAAGGAATACATATATAGTTACAGGAATGTATAAAATAATGGAGATCATAAAAAGATAAAATATTCTTGTATTCATGTGCCCTATTAGATACTACTTTCACAACATGCAGGGATGAGTCCAAGAATGACTGGAAACATTGATTCTGTTGTTAAAAAAAAAACAAGATTATAAATGATAGAGGTGGATCTTGATCTGTGAGACATCCATTTGGCCAGATATAAAGTGGGCAATCAGCCCTCACTGTTACCATAGAGGAAATCTGACAGCATGTGAAACCCAAATATACGTCTGTGTAGTTAATTGTGGATAGTCAGCAGTTGCCTTCAGTGATTCCTTGCTACCCCATGCTGTGTGCAGTTTCACAGTTTTCTAGTGTTTAATTTTCAGTAGTCTGCTCGGCTTTGCTGTAGAAAGTGTGAATTATTGATTTGCTACCTTTCTGATTATTTATGAGTAGACTTTCAATCTCATGAATGAACACCTAAAAATTCTAAGTGTTTAATTTTTTTTCTTTCAGCCCTTCTTATTTTTTCATGGTTTATACAGTGATCAAAATGCTAGTTAACATAGAACATTTATCTTGTTGGTTTGCTGTCAGAAATTTTAAAGTGTGATTGGATGTCACTGAATGCCTTGCATATTTCAGGAAAGTTGACAATATGTTAGTCACCAAGTATATGCTAATAAACTGATTTTGTTCAAATAATCCGTTTATATGACCATGGCAAAGCTTGAGAAAGAGTTCTTCATCATTTATGGAATACACCTTCATATGGTCCAAAGCATGCTGACTTAGCTTAAACATTAAGGGGATGATGCACTGCTCTCAAATTCATTTTGGATTGAGCAGGGTGAAAAGTTTTCTGTAAAAAATCAACCATTCATTACTTGTATAGATGTAGAAGTTCAAACAACAATTTCAACAGCATGACCAACTGCATGTTAACATCAGTGTGCCACTTTGTTTTCTTCACAGCTTGTTGAGAATTATGAAAAAATTCTAACTATCTGTCATGTTTCTTATCAGGTTTTTTCCATCAGAAGAGAAGAAAAAGCAAGGATGCCAGCGGGAAAATGAAATTCTGATCCAACGGCGAAAGGACCAAGTACAGCCAGGAGGAGCCGCCATCAGTGTAACAGTGCCTTATCGAGTGATAGACCAACCTCTCAAACTTCTTCCACAAGACTGGTACATGTGTTTAATTACTTGTTTAACTAATACAGTATCATTGTGCTTGAAACCTGATTTTTCAGTGAGCTGTTTCAGTATCACTGTCAGTGGTAATTTTTCCATGTTCTATTTGAATAGATCACAGGTCTCAGTGAGGGCTGAAGAACAGATTCAGCTTCATCAATTTATCATATGTACACCAAACCTTACAGGGAAGTGTTTCTGTTAGCAACCAACACAACATACAGATGTGTAGAGGGAAGCCCACACGTGTCACTACAAATACTGGTGCCAACATGACATACTGGTGTCAGCAAGATATAGAATAGCAAGTTGATCTTAAAAAGTAAAGGATGTAATATTCTTTTGCTGTCTTGAGCCAAATTAGGGTGGATAAATCCCCAGGGCCTGACAAGGTCTCCGCTCAGACCTTGTGGGAGGCTAGTGCAGAAATTGCAGTGGACCTAGCAGAGGCATTTAAAATGTCCTTAAGCCATAGGTGAGGTTCCGATGGATTGGAGGATAGATAATGTTCTTCCATTGTTGAAAAGAAGCTCTTAAGAATATGTTGGGAAATTATAGGCCAGTGAGCATGATGTCAGTAGTGAGTAAATTATTGGAAGGTATTCTAAGGAACTGGACATAGAAGTGTTTAGATAAACAGGGATTGAGGATAGCCAACGTGCCTCTGTGTATGTAGATCTTGGCTAACCAACCTTACTGAATTTTTGAGGAGGTTACCAGGAAAGTTGATGAAGATAAGTCAATGGATGTTGCCTACATGGACTTTATAAAGACCTTTCACAAGATCCTGCATGAGAGGCTGGTCAGGAAGGTTCAGTCGCTTGGCGTTCAGGATGAGGGAGTAAATTGGATTAGACATTGCCTCCGCGGGAGAAATCTGAGAGTGGTAGTAGATGGTTGCCTCTCTGACTGGAGGCCTGTGACTAATGGGGTGCCGCACGGACTGGTGCTGAGTGCATTGTTGTTTGTCATCTGTATCGATGAATTAGATGATAATATGGTAAACTGGATCAGCAAATTTGCAGATTACACCAAAATTTGGGGTGTGATGGAGAGAAAGAAAAGCTATCAAAGCCTGCAGCAGGATCTACATCAGCTGGAGAAATGGGAGATGGAACTTAATACAGCCAAGTATAAGTGTTGCACTTTGGGAGGACAACCCATAGTAGGACTTGCGCTGTGACCAGTAGGGCACTGAGGAGTACGGTAGAACAAAGGATTCTGGGAATGCAAATCCATAATTCCTTGAAAGTGTGTTTTGGGGAAGGTTGAATAGTTCTTCGTTCCCTGGACATAGGGTAATGAGGGAGATTATGTAATAGAGGTACCAAAATTATGAGGGTATGGACATAGTAAATGCAAGCAAGCTTTTTCCACTGAGGTTAGGTGAGACTGGATCTGGAGGTCATAGGTTAAGGGTGAACTATTTAAAGGGAACCTAAGGGGGAAGTTCATGACTCAGTGGTGAGAATGTGGAATGAGCTGCCAATGGAAGCAATGGATGTGAATTCAATATCAGCATTTTAGAGAAATTTGGGTAAGTACATGGATGGGAGGATTATGAAGGGTTATGATCCAGGCATGGATCAATGGGACTAGGCAGAATAATAGCTGCAGCATCAGCTAGATGGGCTGAAGTGCTGCAGTGCTCTACGGGTCTATGTGTTCATAAACTGGTAATTTAAAATATTGAAACCCAACTTTGTATTACCTTGATTCTGTTAAACAGGGTGTTTGTTTCTCATAAAATAGAAACCTTTTGTACATTATTATTAAAAATATTGAAATGACTTTTGTTGTCAACGTGCACAAAGATCTACAAAGAATTCCTATTAATAAACAAGAAAGATGCAGGTATCAGTGATCACATTTTGAGGGGAGGTGCTTTTCACTTCCCTCTGCACAGCATGTGTTATCTTCTGACTGACGTGAAACCTGCTTCCTATGACTTTGCAATTCCTAGGAGTTAAGCAAAAACCCCTAGCGTGTACATTATGAGCTTCATTCCACATCTTCCCTCAGTAACATTACTAAAATATGAAGCCGATTTGTTTAATTTGCATTTCTCATTTCTGTGCCCAATGCCAATATAATGTACGTTATCAACAATAACTAGAAGTTGTAGTGTAAATTTAATGCGTTTTTGAAATTGGGTATTAACAGATTAATACAGCTCAGACGCAATTCAAAGAAAACAAATTGTTCCAGATCTACTCTGCACATCAGGAATCATCAATAAAGAGAGAAACAGAGTTAACGTTTCATGAGAACATTAATCTGAAATATTAGTTTTATTTAGAAAAGTTATTCGTACAAAGTTCATTGTGCATTTATTATTTAAGTATGTACGTTATACAGCCTTGAGATTCGTCTCCAAATAGGCAGCCACAAAACAAAGAAACCCAAAAGAACCCATTAACAAAAAGACCATTAAACACCCGATGTGCAGAGAGAAAAAGAACAAATAATGCAAGCAAAATAGCATTCTGAACCGAAGTCCACAGACCCTTAGTTCAGCGCTAAGCCGAGTAAATGCTGTGGAGCAGCGAGCTGAACCGGCCCAACCCATGTCTCGGTCTCCGACAGCCTGACCTTTTCAATCTGGCCTGGCACCAAAATCGTCCGAGCATCACGTTCAGTTACTTTGTTATACTCTGGGTTCTGCAGCCCACTGCCTCAATTTGGTTTTTACCCAGCCTTTCCTGTTGAGCACAGTGCTTACGTCATCCAAACATCTGGTTCAGTTGCATTGATACACTCTGGAGCCTAGACCCCCGCCACCTTGACTCGGCCTGTATTTGACTTTTCCGATTCAGCCTGGTGCTTAAATCGTCACAAAAGCATAGGTTTCTATCACTTCAATATGCTCTGGGGCCTGGAATCTGCTGCCTTGATTTGGCCTGTAGCCAGCCTTTCCAATTTGGTAACATCTGTATTTATAAAACAGCAGTTTATCCAATAACTACTTACCTAGTTCTGCGTGACAGCAATACCATTAACATTTCAGTTATGTTTTGTATATAGAATGCTGTTCATGCAGTAGTTTAAAATGAAGCTATCCAATCTTCCCATGTGTCGAGATGCTAGTTTCTTCTCACCATAAGGACATGTACAGAGCAAGTGGGGAAAAAAGATACATAGCAGTGATGAACATGGTGGTTAGTGACCATAGCAAGTTGGAAGTAGTTAATGGTGAAAAATGTTAGGATAGAAGGGGATGCTAATCAGTGAATGTTTGATTTTGTTTGTTTCAGATTCTGTAAGTAAAATAGCCACACTTTCATGTTCAGTAATACACATTTTAAAACAAGTTCAGATTACGATAATACTGCTGGTTGAAGATCTTTAAAAGATAAGTATTTTCACTTGTAAAGGATGTTATCCTACCTATTCTTATTGGTGAAGAATTTAGGGATGAACATCAATTATTTAAAAAATTTCTGTATACGGAATTTTCACATATGCTTCCCTTCTATTGAGAAATAATTGTATAGTTATTTCAAAGCATCAATGTTTGTCATGTAAACTTTATCAGGTTTACAAGTTGTTGGTAAAAAAAGTACTTGCCTTAGCTCCACATCTTGTAAAAGAAACTGAGCAGCAATTCCTTCGATGCAGTTAAATGATGCTTAATAGCATCTTCCTTAGAAACAAAATTGTCTGGCTGTAACAGCTGTTTTATTTATTAATTTTATACACTTTTAATTGCATTCCCCAAAATCAAAATTTTATTTCAGATCTTAAATTTTAATTTTGGTTATATAGTTTATGAATCTGGGGACATAAATTAAACTGTCTTGGAATAAAATGTCCTTGCTGTAAAGCTTTATTTTGACAAGATTCCTTTCATATAAGACTATAAGATACAGGAGCAGAATTAAGTCATTTGGCCCATCGAGTCTGCTCTGTCATTTCATCATGGCTGATTCATTTTCCCTCTCAGCCCCAATCTCCTGCCTTCTCCCCGTATCCCTTCATGCCTTGACCAATCAAGAATCTTATTAACCTCTCCCTTAAGTATACGTAGAGACTTGGCCTCCACAACTGCCTGTGGCAACGAATTCCACAGATTCACCACCCTCTAGCTGACGACATTTTTCCTCAGCTCTGTTGTAAAAGGACACCCCTCTATTCTGAGGTTGTGTTGTCTAGTCTGAGACTATCCCACTGTAGGAAACATCCTCTCCATATGTTACCTAGTCTTCTCATGAATTGCAATATATATTGCACATCATTTTGCAACAAGTGAAAAAAGCATGACTATGGGATGAGAGGTGGGGTAGTGGTGGTGACGGAAGAGAAATTCCAAAGAATGCAGGTAACATTGAGGACAGGTGTAACACATTCAGGGAGTTTTGGAATATATCAGGACAGGGTAGTTACAGGCTAGAAATGATTAATCTCAGAGAGCATACTGAAAATTATGTTTTATGTTTGTCTGCATTTTAACAGCAACAGAAGCAGGATCTCCCAGTGGCCACCCATTTTAATTCCACTTCACATTCCCATTCCGATATGTCAATCCGTGGCCTCCCCTACTGTCACAAAGAGGCCACACTCAGGTTGGAGGAACAATACCTTATATTCCATCTGGGTAGCCTCCAACCTGATGACATGAACATCAATTTCTCAAACTTCCGATAATGCCCCCAACTCTCCTTCAACATTCCCCATCCCCTTTACCCTCTCTCATCTTTCTTCTTACCTGCCCATTGCCTCCCTCTGGTGCTCCTCCACCCTTTAATTTCTTTCATGGCCTTCTATCCTCTCCTATTAGATACTCCCTTCTCCAACCCTGTATCCCTTTCACCAACCAACTTCCCAGCTCTTTACTTCATCCCTCCCCCTCCCGGTTTCACCTGTCACCTTGAGTTTCTCTCTCCCCTATCCCCACCTTTAAAATCTACTCCTCATCTTTCTTTCTGCAATCCTGCCGAAGGGTCTCTGCCCGAAACATCAGTTTCCCACTTAGTTCTTAGTTCATCCAATTTTACTGGATTCTGGGACATGGTTTCTAGCAGTTTTGGCAATTTTCCTTTAAAAAATTTGTCCACTAAATCTTTTGTGTAATGTTGTGCTTTACACTTCAAGATTTTTTTTCTTCTTTTGACTTGGATTTTTGGGACCAATTTGTTATTTAGCACCCAATTATTGTGGCATTTGCTGAATAAACAGTAGGTCAGAGGCATAGTTAATCCTTCTCCACTCACTATTCCCTGAAGTGACCTGTGTTCTTTGCCTAGAGCTCTCATTTTAAGAACTGCATTTGCAAAAAGTCTCAAGTGCAGGAAGTTATTTATTTCAGTCTGCCAGCAAAAGGCCAGCATCGATCTGTGTCACTGATCATAAGCCTAAAGTGAGCTTCACTTTTTAACAGGTTGACTTGAAATGTTTAAACTGCTAGGGAGTGAAGCAGGTATAGCAATCACAATATAAAACTTTGATAAAGTGTATTTTAAGAGAATACATTGATATTGAGTCCTTCATCTCAGTCTTAAGGATTTGCAAGAGGAAGTTGGAAAAAATTCTGAAAGCACCTCTTTCTAAGTTAATAGGGCTTTACCCATGTTGGCATTATTGTGTTAGATTTTTTTTCCAAAGTGTAACTAATAGTTCTATTTGTTCGTGCAGCTAGACAAGAGCTGTTTTTGTGCAAATGTTGCACAACTTAATTACCATTTCAAAAAACTTGCATGTTGAATATAATTAATGTTTCATATCTGATTAATATATTTCCAATTGCAAATCGCCCAGTTGCACTTACATCCACAATGATGAAGTGTTTTGAGAGGCTGGTGATGAAACCTATCAGCGCCTGCCTGAGAGGTAATTTGGATCCACTTCATTTTGTCTACTGAAGCAACAGGTCCACAGCAGATGCCATTCCATTGGCTCTTCATGCAACCTTGGAACATCTGGACAGCAAGGGTGCATACATCACGATCCTCTTTGTCGATTACAGTTCAGCATTTAATATCATTATCCCCTGAAAACTAATCAATAAGCTCCAAGATCTGGGCCTTAATACCTCCTTGTGCAATTGAACCCTGGATTTCCTCACTTTTAGATGCAGTCAGTTGGAATTGGCAACAACATCTCCTCCAGGTTCTCCATTAGCACAGGTAAACCATGGGACAGTGTGCTTAGCTCCCTTCTCTACTCGCTTTACACCTATGACTGTGGGTCTAAGCATGGCTCTAATACCATGTTCAATTTTGCTGATGACACCATTTTTGTGGGCCGAATCAAAGGTGGTGATGAATCAGAATACAGGAGGGAGACTGAAAATTTGGCTGAGTGGTGTCATAACAACCACCTCTCATACAATGTCAGCAAGACCAAGGAATTGATTGGGGACTTCGGGAGAGGGAAGCCAGAAGTCCATGAACCAGTCCTACTCCTGTTTCTTATGTCCTTATGCAAAAGTAGCACTGATGCACTCATAATAATCTTTAAAAAGCAGTTGTTCATACATCATCAAGTGGAGCGCTGATTATGTTGCCTGGGAATTAAAAGAGAAAATCCTCTGACCCACTTTGAGGAAAGCTACAAGAGAGCTGCCAATAAAGTAAAATTGATATTAAATGAAGAACCACATGAACAGTGGTTAATTTGGGTTTCAACTTGTTATTTTAAAGAGAAACTGCAGGTGTAATCGAAGTTTGAAAGGGAAAAAAAGATGAAAGTTCAGAAATGATCAGGAGAGGAATACCCTTCATTGAAATTGTAGTGTTTAAAATATTACTCTTCTCTTTTCCTCTGAGACCTAAAAGTGAATTTTTAATACAATGACAGAAACTTCACTGTTTCTTGTTTTTCATTCTTCTTTCAGGGATCGTGTTGTGGCAGTTTTTGTACAAGGAGCTGCCTGGCAATTCAAAGGATGGCCGTGGTTATTACCTGATGGTTCACCTGTGGACATCTTCGCAAAAAGTAATATTTCTACTTTTATATGCTTACATGAACTGTAGGTGGTGTACACCATCTGACCCTCCTCTTAGCAATATACATAAGACTTCACTGCTCTACAATCCCTTGATTTCCCAAATGTTCAAGAACCTGCTGAACTCTTATTTTGAATATAACAAGTGGAATATAACATCTCTATCCAGAGATGATGGCTCTCAAAATTCTAGACTCTCCAGTGAGGAGCAACATTTTCTCAGCAACCAAAAATAATGTTAAAAGTTTCAATAAGGTTCCGATTCGCCTCCACCCCATTCAAAATATCACCTGTGACAGATCCATTGCATTTGATCTTAGACCATAAGACATAGGAGCAGAATTAGATCATCTGGCCCATCAAGTCTGCTCCGCCATTCAATCATGGCCAAATCCTTTTTTTTCTCCTCAAACCCAGTTCCTGGCCTTCTCCCCATAAGCTTTGATGCCATGTCCAATCAAGAACCTATTAATACCTGCCTTAAATTCACTGAACAACCTGGCTACCACAGCTGCACGTGGCAACAAATTCCACAAATTCACTACCCTTTGGCTAAAGAAATTCTTTGCTTCTCTGTTTTGAAAGGGTGCTCCTCTATCCTGAGACTGTGCCTTCTTGACCTAGACTCTCCCACCATGGGGAACATCCTTTCTGCATCTACTCTGTCTAAGCCGTTTCCCCCCCGCCCCCCCAATCCTTCTGAAGTCCAGTGAGTTAGATCCAGAGCTATTAAACGTTCCTCGTATGATAACCCTCTTCACTCCTGGAATCATCCTTGTGAACCTCCTCTGGACCCTCTCCAATGCCAGCAGATCTTTTCTAAGATGTTCACAATACTCAAGGTGAGGTCTCACCAGTGCCTTATAAAGCCTCAGCATCACATCCTTGCTCTTGTATTCTAGACCTATTGAAATGAATGTTAACATGATATTTGCCTTCCTCACCATCGACTCAGCCTGCAAGTTAACCATTAGGCTGTTCTGCACAAGGACTCCCAAGTCCCTTTGCATCCCAAATTTTTGGATTTTCTTACTGTTTAGAAAATAGTCTTCACATGTATTTCTACTACCAAAGTACATGATCGTGCATTTTCCAACATGGTATTTCGTTTGCCGCTTGCTTACCCATTCTTCAAATCTGTCTAAGTCCTTCTGTATCCCACCTGTTCCTGCCCCTCAACCAATCTTTGTCATCTGCAAACTTGGCAACAAAGCCATTCCATCATCTAAATCATTTATATACAGCATAAAAAGAAGTGGTCCCAATATTGACCCCTGCGGAACACCACAAGTCACTGACAGCCAACCAGAAAAGGATCCATTTATTCCCACTCGCTGCCTTCTACCAATCAGCCGATGCTCTAACCATGTTTTAACTTTCCTGTAATACTATGAGCACTTAACTTGGCAAGCAGCCTCATGTGTGGCACCTTGTCAAAGGCCTTCTGAAGGTCCAAATATACAACATCCATTGCATCCCCTTTATGTATCCTACTTGTAATCTCTTCAAAGAATTCCAACAGGTCCGTCAGGCAGGATTTTCCCTGAAGGAAACCATGCTGATTTTGTACTATCTTGTTCTGTGTCACCATGTACTCCCATCACCTCACCTCATCTTTTCACATGTAGAGTCCTCTGCTGCCAGAAGTCAGTCTCATGAACTATTGCGTTCCTCTGAATAGGGAGACCAAAACTAATCTTGAAGCTACAAATATAATCTCTCCATAAACTTCTGTAGTTACGACAGTAGTTACAACATGCTCTAACATCTTTGCAATAAAGTTACCAGTATATTCCCTCTAATTTGCAGTACCTACATATTAATTTTCTGTATTTGTATACCAGGCCGTTTTTTTTTGTATTCCTTTCAAGTATTCTACCAAATTGTAAAATTTCACCACATTATACTGCATCTATCATTTTCTTTAGCTTAAGGTGCCGTTATATATCTGCCCTATCCTTGTGGTATGTGTTCTCAACTGGTCTGATATTCTAGATCTTTTGATCCCTTCATCTAAAGCATTGTTTTAGCATATAACTTAAGATCTTTAATAGCACTTGGAAGTTACAATCCAGCCACCCATTAATAACCCACTTACTTCTACTGTTTGCTCACCAGTCTTCATTCCAAGATTATAGTTCCAGTTCTTACAATCTCACAACACCATCCTTTGATTTTTGCTTTCCTGCCCTGCTAATACACATTCAAAAACCTAACTATATTTTCAAAAAGGCTTTCCTCTTAATACAAACCAAATGGACTTCATCTCCTTGCCATTTTCTAGTTTAGGTAGCTTTTGATGAATCTAGTCAGGCCCATATTGAGTTCCTCATTGCTCATTTGTATTACCAGATGCTATTTAACATTTTATTTAAATTGCTCATTGTAGTAACTATTTAGAAACAGTAATCAGCCATTCATCCCTTGACCCTACTGTATTATTTGATCATATCATGAAGAATCAGTACCTTGGTTGCGTTTATCTGTCTTCATTCCATCCCCTTAATGTTCTTGCCAAGTAAAATTCTTATCAGTAATTGAAAAGTTAAAAACTGCAGGTGCTGGAAAGGTTTATGGAAGATAATCAACTGAATTATTAAGTCCCTTTTGGTCCCACAAATGCCACCTGTCCTAAGTTTCCAGTATTTTCTATTTTTAAAACTGTTATCTGTCTCTGTTCAAGCTTTTTTATTGATATGGTATCTTTTTGAGAAAAGATAATTCTAAATTTACACACTCCCATTCCTATGGAAAAGGAGCTTACCCACATCACCACAAAATGGCCAGGCTCTAATATTAAACTCATTATCCCTTCTGGACTCTATATCTACCAAATCAAATCCTTAAATTATTTTACATGAGCCCTAAGATGACTAAGTCTTGATCTTGTATTTAATGCCTAATTCAGGTAGCATTTTCATTGAATGTGTAGGAAAGGTCAAGGTTGATAGATTCTTGATCAGTAAGGGTGTCGAAGCTTACAGGAGAAGGCAGGAGTTTGAGGGGGATAATAAATCATCCATGATGGAATGGTAGAGCAGACTCATGGGCTGAATGGCCTAATTCTGCTCCTATGTCTTATGACTAATGACACCAAATACTGACTTGTAGTATAAATCTGGAGGTAGTAAGGTTAAGAATTACTGATGTATTGTCATTACACAGGATATAAAGGAGTGTCTAATTTCTTATGTCATATTGGTCAGTTGAACTTTGGTTTTTGTTTTTTATTCATTTAGAGATACAGCCTGGTATCGGGCCCTTACGGCCCAATGAGCCTGTGGTACCCAATTACATCCAAGTGGCCAATTAACCCAGAGCACCCGGGAGAAACCCACAAGGTGCGGGGAGTTTGTACATATACCTCACAGACAGTGGTGGGAATTGAACCCCGGTCGCTGGCACTGTAAAGCGTTGCACTAATTACTAGGCTACCGTGCCACACCAAAGATTAAATAAGTAAGTTAGATTTAAGAATATAACTTACAAAACTTTTATGTACTAGAACAGATCAGAGGTTATGTACCCCCAGTTTCAAACTGGGAGAATGCTGATCTGCTTACCACTCAAGTGGTTGAATGTGATGTAACAATGCTCTCAAATTCAGCCAGAGCATTTTGCTTGCTTGTTCATGCAGAATAACAATGGTTACCACAATAAAGAAAGTCATCTGGCCAATTGAAACCCTAGTGGCTCAATGCAAGAGCAAAGCTGCTAGTACCAGTCTCTCGGACAATGGAAAAGATTCTGCTTCAGATACTTAGCAAGCTTCCCTTTGAGTGCTGCAGTTGATTATAGTTCTGATACCATCCCAGAAATGCCTTTCAACCTTTTTTCCCCTTTTTGATTTTCTTGCCATTGCAAAGACATTAGATGTTTTCCTTCACTTTTAGCTTGTTAACATGTTTGTTTCCTATCACTCTACTGTGCAGCATGTTAATGTAAAAATATCCTGCCTCTGACTTTAGAAGCTATGTTAACATCAGACTCTTAATCTTCACTTGGAACCTGTGTTGTTGGAGTTTTTGGCACTTGAATCTCTTAATCATTGCTGTGACCAGTTTAATTTTTGGAAGAACTTAAGAATTCTGTTTGATCCAGTTGCTTAAAGCTTGTGGACATGAATCAGAGCATTGTGACATTATTATAGAATAATATATGTCAAAATTTAAGAACATAAGCGTGAAGAATAAGCAATGAATCCAAAGCACCTATTCAACCAGCAAATAAAAGTTAGGGCACCATGAATTTCCCACCAAACCATGGAGATTCTGTGTCCTTTCAAGTCCCAATTTAAAGATTAAGTAATGAGTTGTGATCAACATTATAAGTTGAGATAGTTCCCTTATCGCTGCAGTTCATTATTTATTGATTTATCCACTGTTATTAATTATATATTTTAGTCAAACTTTCAGTGCTGATATGAAAGAAATCTCAATAGCTCCCAGGCCATATGATGTATTACATATTTAATTGGTACATCAGTAGATCATTCAGCTCCTCAAGCCTCTTCCTTTATTCAGTAAGTCAGAGTTAATCCATACTTTGGCTCCCTTCATCCATTAACATCTTCCTTTGACGAAAGTTTGACTTTTGGAGTATTTGCAAATTAACCTACCATGCAATTTCTGGATTTATGTAGACTAAATGCTGTTTGGTTATATATAGATCACATTTATGGGAGATAAATAAAATGATAATATTTTAAACTACCATTTTGGGTTTTGTGCAGTGTACCCTTCTTGGAGTTTAAAGCAATAATGTATGTGACTTGCAGCTACATTGACATAGACATAGTCATAGTCATACTTTATTGATCCCAGGGGGAAATTGGTTTTCGTTACAGTTGCACCATAAGTAATAAATAGTCATAGAACCATAAATAGTTAAATAGTAATATGTAAATTATGCCAGTAAATTATGAAATAAGTCCAGGACTAGCCTATCGACATAGGGTGTCTGACCCTCCAAGAGAGGAGTTGTAAAGTTTGATGGCCACAGGCAGGAATGACATCCTATGACGCTCTGTGCTGCATCTTGGAGGAATGAGTCTCTGGCTGAATGTACTCCTGCGCCCACCCAGTACATTATGTAGTGGATGGGAGATATTGACCAAGATGGCATGCAACTTAGACAGCATCCTCTTTTCAGACACCACCGTGAGAGAGTCCAGTTCCATCCCCACAACACCACTGGCCTTACGAATACGTTTGTTGATTCTGTTGGTGTCTGCTACCCTCAGCCTGCTGCCCCAGCACACAACAGCAAACATGATAGCACTGGCCACCACAGACTCGTAGAACATCTTCAGCATCATCCGGCAGATGTTAAAGGACCTCAGTCTCCTTAGGAAGTAGAGACAGCTCTGACCCTTCTTGTAGACAGCCTCAGTGTTCTTTGACCAGTCCAGTTTATTGTCAATTCGTATCCCCAGGTATTTGTAATCCTCCACCATGTCCACACTGACCCCCTGGATGGAAACAGGAGTCACCGGTACCTTAGCTCTCCTCAGGTCTACCACCAGCTCCTTAGTCTTTTTCACATTAAGCTGCAGATAATTCTGCTCACACCATGTGACAAAGTTTCCTACAGTAGCCCTGTACTCAGCCTCATCTCCCTTGCTGATGCATCCAACTATGGCAGAGTCATCCGAAAACTTCTGAAGATGACAAGACTCTGTGCAGTAGTTGAAATCCGAGGCGTAAATGGTGAAGAGAAAGGGAGACAAGACAGTCCCCTGTGGAGTCCCAGTGCTGCTGATCACTCTGTCGGACACACAGTGTTGCAAGCACACGTACTGTGGTTTGCCAGTCAGGTAATGAAGAATCCATGACACCAGGGGAGCATCCACTTGCATCGCTGTCAGCTTCTCCCCCAGCAGAGCAGGGCGGATGGTGTTGAACGTACTGGAGAAGTCAAAAAACGTGACCCTCACAGTGCTTGCTGGCTTGTCCAGGTGGGCGTAGACACGGTTCAGCAGCTAGACGATGGCATCCTCAACTCCTAGTCGGGGCTGGTAGGCAAACTGGAGGGGATCTAAGTGTGGCCTGACCATAGGCCGGAGCAGCTCCAGAACAAGTCTGTCCAGGGTCTTCATGATGTGGGAGGTCAATGCCACCGGTCTGTAGTCATTGAGGCCACTGGGGCACGGCATCTTCGGCACAGGGACGAGGCAGGACGTTTTCCACAGTACAGGAACCCTCCGGAGCCTCAGGCTCAGGTTGAATACATGGCGAAGTATTCTACATAGCTGAGGGTCACAGGCTTTGAGCACCCTGGTACTGACACCATCCAGTCCTGCAGCCTTGCTTGGGTTGAGATGTTTCAGCTGTCTTCTCACCTGTTCAGCTGTGAAGCCCACCGTGGTGGTTTTGTGTGGGGGAGGGGTATAGTCATGAGAGCAGGGTGGGGGACTGTGAGGAGGCGTAGGAGGGGCGAGTGGAACATGTGTTGATTGGTGGCCGACAACAGATGGCTCATGTGGGGGATGGGCAGGGGTCACAATGTCAAATCTGTTAAAGAACAGGTTAAGTTCGTTGGCCCTGTCCACACTGCCCTCAGCTCCTCTGTTGCTAGTTTGCCAGAACCCAGTGATGGTCCTCGTCCCCCTCCAGACCTCTCTCATGTTGTTCTGCTGGAGTTTCCACTCAAGCTTCCTCCTATACCTGTCTTTAGCCTCCCTGATCCTGGCTTTCAGGTCCCTCTGTATTGCCCTCAGCTCCTCCCTGTTTCCATCTCTGATGTGTACAAGGAGTATACTGGTTGCATTCTTGCCTCTGGGGAATATAAAACTCTTAACTCTATGGTATGCCCCAAAGCTCAGTAAGGGTTAAATAAATTCAAACTATCTTGTTTTAAGTCTGATACTGTTCTGTCTCGCATTGATTAATTGCTGGATTGGCCACTCTTCCCCAGTCAAGGCATTCCATCTCAAGTATGATGAGATGCGCCTGGATCCAAATGTTCAGAAGTGGGATGTGACTGTTCTGGAACTCAGCCACCACAAGCGCCACCTTGACAGAGCTGTATTGCTACGTTTCTGGGAGACTTTGGACAGGTAAATGCCAAACAAATTATATTTGTCATGTTGGACATGCTCATTCGTGAAAATGAGTCTATCATAATTTGATTAAAACTCATCTTCAACCCTCGTCCTCTTCCTCCACTCACCTTGTCCTTCACCACCTCGCCCTCTCCTCCCCCACTTGATCCCTCCTCACTTGCTCTTCCCCACCACCCCCTCACTTGCTGTTTCCCTTCCCCTCCACTCACTCTTCTCCTAATTCTGCTGGACAAGATCTATCTTCACTCGGATAGTTAAGGCCTGATCAGGAAAGGTCAGCATTGTTTTTTCTGCGTGAGGTTACGTGCAGTGAATTTTTTGGAGTCTTTCAAAGAGGTAACTAAGGTGACAGATGAATATAGGGCAATGCATATAGCCCTTCTGGACTTTGGAGCCTCTGACAGGGTCCCATATGATAGGCTGATCTGAAAGATGAGGTTGCTCAGGTTTCAGGGAGAGTTGCAATGTGGATTTAGAGTTAGCTTGATGATAAGAAGCAGAGGGTGATGGTTGACAGTAAATTTTCTGACTGAAGGCTTATTTATTTAATTGATTTAGCTGTAAGTCTACATGTCATGATCAGCGAGTTTGCTGATGATACTTAAAGGGTCTTGTTGATAGTGAAGCGAGGTGCAATGAATTGCAAAGAAATTTTGATCTCTTAGGGGAATCGGCTGAGGAATGGCTTAGTTAAGTGTGAGATGATGCATTTTGGACATAGGGCATTTTGGACCTACAGTATATAGTGAATAGCAGGGCACTAATGAGTGTTGTGGAACAGAGGGATCTGGGACTACAAGTGCACAGTTCACTGGAAGTAGATAGGATGGTAAAGGAGGCTGTTAATATTCTGGCCTTTATCAGGCAGGGCATTAAGTTTAGGAGTAGGAACATTATGTGAAGGTTATATACGTTGTTGGTGAGGTCACACTTAAGAGTATTGTGTACAGATTTGATCAACCTGTTATTGGAAAGACTTCATGAAGGTGAAAAATTTTTGAGGATGATGCCGGGACCAGAAAGTTTGAGATAATATGCAGAGGTTGGCCACACTGGATCATTATTCCTTGGAGTGCAGGAGAATGAGGGATTTTGTAGAGGTTTATAAATTCATGAGATGTATAACTTAGGTGGATGGTTATGGTCTTTTCCCCAGGTTTGGGGAATCCAAAACTAGAGGACACAGATATAAGAGGAGAGAGCCTTGAGAGTTAACTTCTTTACACAGAAGATAGTGAGTACCTGGAATAGGCTGCCAGAGGAAGTAGTGGAGGCAGATACAATTGCAACATTTAAAGGGCATTTGATTAGATCCATGGAGGGAAGGGTTTGGAGGGTTATTAGCCAAACACGGGCAACTAGGACTAGCAGGGAAGATGCTGTGGTCTGCATAACTGGTAGCCGTAAGGCTGCTATACTATAGTAATATACTCTGCTATATTACTCTAAGAAGCACCCTGCCGATCTCTGCCCCACCCACCCTCCCTCCCATCGCCCTCTGGCCCACTCCCATTCCCCTCTCTGGTCTGTGCAACCCCCACTTTCTATCCTCTCATCTCCTTCTTGTTGTCTACGCTCCCACTCCCACTTCTGCCTTTCTCCAAGCCCTCAGCTCTCCTTCCTCTCTCCATTTTCTCCCTCTGCCTGTCTTCCTCCTTCTCCCGCACCACCTCTCACACTCCCGGCATCCCCCTCTCTCTACAATGTTATCTCTCTCCCTCGCTCACTCTTCTCCCCAGCCCTTCCACTTCTGCACTCTTCCTCGCACTTCCTCCTCCCTTTCTCACTCAGTCCTCCCCTTCTCTCCCCCTCCCACTTGCTCCATGTATCACTTTCTCTTTTTCAACATTCCCCCCAGGTGCTTTAAAGTGGTGCTGCCACAGGCAATGATTCCGTGTAGCTTGCACACTGTATGTATGGCCTACATTGGTTCCCCTGCTACTTTTTTGTTGATTTTGGTACCATTTTCCTTATTGGCTGATCCATACATGGCATTTGCTCTTCTCAACCTCTGTACTGTATTTACAGCATTTGAAACATCTAGACTTGCGTGGATCCCTAATTAATGTAACATCGGCAGTTTTGTTTTCAGTTCCCTGAACTGTTGATACTCTCCCCTTAATTTTCAACAATTACTTCATGGATCAACTTTTGACAATCTGCTCTATTATTTCCTTGAAATTGAACATTAGATTTAATTTGCAAAAATGGAAACAACATTGGAGCATTTTAGTATGTTAAAGATGCTATAAATAAACGCTGTTGCATTAATAAGTGACTGGTCAGCCCTTCCTCATCACATATCTGGCACAGTAGATAAGAAAATGCAGATTAAATTATCGATCAAGTGAAAGCCTCCTTAATCTCCAACTCCTTAATCATTGAAGCACTTTCTCTCTGCTGGTGTATCAGCCTAATATCCAAGCCACTGACTGCTTTTTAAACTTACTACCTTCAAATGAATTAACTTGATAGATTGCCAAAAAGGTTCTACATTTTTTTAGTTCTATTACTGGGCCTTGGAAAAAGAAAGAAAATCAGTTCTAAGAATTAATTTGAGAGCAACCGCTTGTATATAATATTAAATGTAGAGTAAGCAGTGACAGTTCAGTAACTGGAGATACAATCACTCTGACAAATTAACTGTTAAGAATAGGCAATTCAGCCTTGGCTCAGTAGCTTCATGTACTTCAACACTACATACATTAGCAGCACAGTACCAATATCAGTTCCATCACAGTATAGTGCAACAAATCTACTGATAGCTAGCAAGACACTTTGCCAGATGATAATACATCTTTTACTCTTTTTAATTTTAATTGACCTAGTTTCTTTCTAAAAAGAAAATTCAATAGAAAAATTGTGTAGAACCTTTTTGGAAATCTGTCAAGTTTATTCATTTCCTAAGAGTAGAAGCAATTGGTACATGATTTATAGGTCCCTCATAAATGGCAAAACCATGAAAAATCCTCTGTACAGAAGTTCTTTAGCTGGAGCCTCTTTTTGTGATAGCTTTCAAAGAAAATGTTTACTTTTTGTGGGTGTGGAGCAGAGGTTCCCAACCTTTTTTATGCCATGGATCCTTCCCATTAACTGAGGGGTCCTTGGACCCAGTTTGGGAACCCCTGGTATAGAGGGTTGAGGGGGGGCAACTTGAGCAACAGGTGAATTAAGGAGCTCAACACTTTCTCAAAATCAATGTAAGTAGAATGTTGCAAAGATAACAAGAAGCAAAGAATTGAATATTCCCAGTGGTACAATCTTTTCAAAGTAGACTTGGTACTTTGCTAATCAGATGTTCATGGAAAACATTGTTGAAATGGGTTTTTTTTTTTGCTCGATTGGATATTCTAGCAGTGTGTGTACTCTAGGAAGCACAAAAATCCTAGAATACTTCTGGCATGTTGGCAAAGTTCCTGGGTATTGAACAAGCAGAGAATGTAAATCTTTGAACTGTATTTGTTTTCAAAATTCTGTCTTTTTTCCTTTTTGCCATGCTAAAAGTGTTAGCTTTCACATTGCAATTAATTTGCATCTCAAAATGAAACTAAATTAGCCCCAATATACTGATGGATAGATACATAAAGTCATAGAGCTTCACACCATGGAATCAGAATCTTCTGCCCAGCTCATCCATGTCATTCAAGTTGCCACACTGAATCCCATTTGTTTGTGTTTGGCCAGTATTCCATGTTCCCTTAAATATTTTAAGCATTAAGAATGTATGCAAAATGAACTCACTTCTATTTCTTGTTAACCATTTAATAGTATACAAAAGGATCTTAATATGTATATGATCTTAAAACTAAGAGTTTATTGTTGTTTCTGATGTGTACCTTAAGCTGTGATCTTATTCTGATGGTTGTGGTTGTTAAGTGCTGCGTTTCTGACTGGACCTAAAATGACTGACAGGCTGATTGTTTAAAAAAAATTTTTTGATAGTCATTATAGCTACTTTTGCCCTAAAAATTAAAATGGATTGCAAGAAATGGAACATTATGTGTTTACTGTGTACCCATTATAACTAAAATGTTCAAATGCTCATTGACATACTGGATTCATTCTCCTTCATTCTGTGAAATTCATTTCAGAGTAACGTATAATTATTCTGATGTAATAAAAAGGAAAGTGACAGCATTTGATCCAAAAACAAATTCTTTGGTAGTGTTTCCCAAGCTATTGACTACCAGCCAGGTGGAGGTGTGGAGTGTCCATGGCACTTTGCATATCCTAATTAGTACCATGAAGAGATTCTTAGTTCCTTTAACAAGAATAACCAGAACTGGTTTGATGAGATTGACTATAAATTCAAAAGGTAATTGACTGCCATGTAAGGCACTGCTGGAGTGAGAACTTCATTTCTCAAGGATAAAGAAATAGCTCTACAGGGCATCTGAAAGCAGAACTCCAGCAAAAAAAAACCTGCCTTGACATGAGCACCCAGCAGCTGGGAGGACTCAGAATGGCTGCTCACAGAAGTTTTTGTTTTATGATGCTTAAAATCTCATTGAACAAATCGAATATTATTGCTGACTGCTGGGAATTGCAGGTACATGACTGGAAGGAATGTTTTGGGCTGATAGAGGAAACCATGAGTCAATGCATTGGAAGCACACAGAAACTCAGCAGAAGTAGTTTCGTACTCTACCCATCCTGTCAGTCTGTCAGGTGTCTCTTACCCTTGTGTGGACAAGTCTGTAGTTCCCACAGGCTTCATCAGTCATCTCAGAACTCATAAAACAGGAGCTGATGCAAAACATCCTCAATTCTAAGGAACTGCCCAAGAAGCTGTTTATATAGTTGGATTATCAAGTTCTCATATCTTGAATGAAGTCAAATGAATATCATTTTTTTTTGTCTTAATTCATTTTTGCCCACATTCATTACAGAGATTCAATACTAGTTCTTATGGCTATTATTTGTGCACCTGTTGTAATTAGAATTCTTGAACTGAGTTTTATGAGCCAAGAGTTGATGCATTTGTGGAGAATACCTTCCTACTAGTATGTTTATCTCATCTTCATTTCTAAAGTTAGAATTCATTGAGATACACAGCAGGTGTAGAGGACATTTAGTAAGCAAGGCATTGTCCAAATTCAGCCCTTCCTCCTGACTGTAAACCATTCAGCTCGTACTTCCAGGGATGTCAATATGTAGAGAAGTACAATGCACCCTTTTAATCTAAAGGTTGTGCCCATTTTTTGAGGCACCAACAAAATACATTTTGTCAGAAATGAATTACATAACTTGCTTAATCTATAAATTAGTATTAATGCTATGCAGCAAGGTATTGTAATCTGAATAATATTTGTTGTGTGACAATGTTTCTTTTTTTATTAACATAATAGGTACATGGTGAAGCACAAATCCCACCTGAGATTCTAAATTATCTGAAGGTCTCTGATTGCTGCCATTCATTTCTGAGAGGTTGGAGGAGTTCTACAAAAGACTCATCTGTCTTGGGACTAAACTGTTTCATTGGCTTGTCTACGCTTCTCAAGAACAGTGGCGTTACAGTATGGGTCAATCCGAATTGATCATATACAATACTTGTTGGATTTTTTTATTGCATTGGAGAATTGGTCTGCAAAAATTAGGCAAAGAATTGTGCTTATACTACCAGTTTTCCAATGGTAGATTGTCTTCTAGTCTGAAAAATCAAATTTGTATTTTATTCTATAGTGTTTATTTTTCAGACAGCACTTTTTTTTAAACATTACCCAATCCTTTTTTTTTCCCACCTCAGTCTTTTAAAGATGATTGTTGAGTGCAAACTGCAAATTCTATATCATCACTCTTGTGGGGTGGGAATTTCTTCAAACAGTTCTTCTCAGGTAGTATAAGAGGTAAGACAGCCATAGATGACATAGGTTGACTTATATTTTGTTTGTGGAAAATATTACTACAAAATTATACATGTAAGAACAACTCTCTTGGGCTACGATGGATGTTGAACAATCATTTGGTTATTGTCAAGAATTTAGGCAGAAGAATAAAGACATAAAAGAGATCCGTTATTACTTTTATGGAGAGATTAATTGAAAGTCCTGAGCTATAGAGGATCGTCTAAAAAGATTAGTAATAGTGGTCTAACTTTGAAACCTATCATCTGTACCTGGTGTTCCAAGCACAAATGTGAAAACCTGATAGTGTATTTCAAGTTATGTGTTACAAATTTCTCAGAAGTCCATCTAGTGCAGACATAGAAATGATTAAAAATCCAGTTGTGCTGCTTGCTGACGTGAGATAAATATATTACATAAAGTATCATTTTGTTACTGTTTTCATTACACTTCCATCAGTGTATTGAAAGGGTTCACATTTATTTCCCTCTTTAAGAAAAGGCAAGGGATTTTTTCTTTGGGCAGAACCATCATTCATTCAACCTCTGAAATACAAGGAATACTTGTAGGGAGCTGATGACAGTGAACATTTTTTTTAAATTAATGTCTACATAGTGCATTCAGAATTTGATTTTATAAGGTATGGCTCATTGTGATTCATGACAGGAGTAATGCTGATGCAATGTATTTATTGAAATAGTGATCATAAATAATAAAACACAGCTGATAAGAGTATCCATTGGCTGAGTTGGAAAATTACCTAAGGGTATTGTAAAATACTCTTTGGTGATAATATCACAGCTCAAGGGAGAGCCAAATATGCAACTTCTTTCCAAATAAAATTTAGTAGCCTATGATTTGAAAAATAACATTTTGGCATAGTATCTGATTTTAGCATCAGTACCTATTTAAAGCTTTTTATAATGGTGCAGGTACAAAATCATTTGGCTTCTTTGTGCCACACCCAGGATTACCGTTCTCATTAGCTTGTTGGACAGGGAATTAGTTCTACCCAACAACATGCCTTACAGCAAGAAGGAATCCTGCTGCTATATTTGAAACCCAATCAAATAGATGGAATTTTGGTTTTAACCACTGGATAATCTGAAATAAAGTGTCAATAGTACTGAAACTTGAGGGGAAAATCACCAGTTGCAAAAGATATTTATTTGGTATGAATGATATGCTCTAGAATTTGAAACAGCTTTGATGTATTGAGTAATTGTGAAATTGTTCAATGTCAAATGCCAATCGCAGTTCAGTTCAGTGAACAATAAGCCTGAATAGCCATTGTCAATATGCTGTCTTTTTAGTGGAGCTGAATGTTACACTGCTCTTACCTATTACTGACTATGTAATAGACCAAAAATATATCCCACCTACACAGGTTCAATGAAAAATCCAGTTTATATCCAAACCATTGTTTTTCAAAGATTGTTTAAATCACACATTAAAATGTTCCATTTTATTAAAGTTTGAACACAGCTGTTGCAAGGTAAAAGCAAATTAAATTTAAAAAGGAGTTGAATGACAACGTTCACTTCAGCATTAATTTGCCAACTATAATGTCCTCATTTTGGCCCCTGTTAATGCCTTATTGTTTGGGGGAGCAATAGCACAGATGTCACAAGGAAACAGGTGCAAAGTTAGTTTTTTGTAAAATTGTCGACCAAGTATTATAAGCTTGGGGGGAAATGTCACACTGCTGTTGGGATGATATGAATGCTGTGTTCAACCCTGCAGAATAAATAGGTTGATACTTAGCATTGCTAGTTATGATCATTTTCACTTATTTTCCTAATTCACTTCCTATTTCATCATAAAAGTTTTACAATTTTCCAATTTAAAAATTAGAAAAGTTGACAAATTTAATTGCATACTTTGTTACTTTCAGATTGCAAAAATAATGCATTGCACCTTAAAACATACATATGAATTAAAGGTGATCAGATATTCACTGTATTTATCAATAATCATTGCACCATCTAAACCTATGTAACTATTATTTACTTAGTATAATAAGGATTGTTCTGCCTTTCTGTCAATTGTCCATCAGAAAAAAAAACATGCTGTTTTAATTATTTAATATACCAGCTGTAATAGTTCTGTTAAATTAACCTCTTTGGATTTTATTAATGTTTGCAATATTAATTTGTTTTCTTTCAACTGTCTCATGCAGTAGTTAAATTAATGTGAATGGGCTATAACAGCAGATAGTGAAGTGACAGGTCCTGTTCATTGTGGCATATTGTCTCCTTTTTCTAGTTTTTAAATTCAGAAACTTTGTATCTATCTCTGCCTTTTTGGTTTGTACTGAGAGATACACAACTAAAGGCTCTTGTTTTCACAAACAGGGTTTTTTTGTACCAAGTGATACATGTAGATAGCACCCAACACTATCTTTTTAATCAGAAATGCATAAATCTACCATTTTAAAGTGGTTTTGGTGCAATTTTCTAACTGAAACAATTTTAGCAGTTACTTTATTGCAGTTGGTGTGTGATGAAGTCATACTTGTGCTATTGTAGCTCAGCACAAATTAAAAATGACCAAAAATAGAATCAGTGCACATGCGCTATCTCTCTTTCTCTCCTCTCTCTCCTTCTCTCTCTCTCTCTCTCACTCTCCCACTCACTCAAGTACTCTCTCACGCACTTGCCCTCTCACTTGCACTCACCCTCTCATTCATACATTCTTACGCTCTTCCTCTCCTGTCATTCATGCATTTACATGCTCTTCCTGTCCTCTCACTCATGCACTCACTCTCCCTCTTTCTCTTACACACTATTTGGGGAAGAGAAAGGGTTTAAAAGAAATGGATTTTTATTATATAATAAATAAAATGGTGAAAAAAACTTTAAAGTTTTTTTAAATTTGTATTTAACTTGTGTCATTTCATTTGTAATGTCTTAATTATTTTGTAGCAAATTGGTGTTTAACTCTAGACTTCAGTATTTAAACATGTGAATATTTTTATCTAATCACACATTGTACTCTTTTGCATTAATATATATTACAGCGACTTTAACGTAAGCACACATTTACAGTTGGTCTTTATGTTATGAGCATGTGATATGGCAGAACAATTTATGGATACTGCCGAGTGGCTCTAAGTGGGGTACAAGGAGACCAATATTCTTGAAGGCAATTACGCTAGAGCTGTTGGGGATAGTTAAGACTATTTCTTGGCTTTCAGAAGACGGAGCATTTGGTATACAGGTAGATACAGCATGTAGAGAGACTGTGAGGAAAGGTAGGCTGTTCTTAGGGCAAAATTGCAGTTTATGGGATGAGTTAAGGTGTGTATTTTAATGCAAGAAATATCAGAGTATCAGGAAGAAGGGTGATGAGCATGGGTCAGTACATGGAACTGTGACATTGTGCCGTTACAGAAATTTGATTGTCACGAAGGCAGACGTAGCTGCTGGATGTTCTAAGATTTAGAGGGAGGTAAATGAGGTGGGGGGAGGTGGTCCCATTGCTAATCAGGGATAGTATCCCAGCTGCAGAAAGGGAGGATGCCAGGGAGAGATTGTCTACTGAGTCAGTGTGGGTGAAAGTCAGAAACAGGAAGGGAGCAATCACTCTATTGGGACTATTCTATAGGATCCCCTTTCACAAACAGCAACAGAAACACAGGAACAGATCGAGAGGCAAATTTTGGAAAGACGCAAAAATGTTGCCATGGGTGTTTTCAACTTGCCTAATATTGATTGGCACCTCTCTAGCATAAAAGGTGTATAAGAGGTGGAATTTGTTAGGTACGTCCAAGGAAGATTCCTGATACAATATGCAGACAAACTGACTAGAGGAGAGGTCATTCTAGACATGGTGCTAGGTAATAAACCAGGTCAGTTGTCAGATCTCTTGGTGACTGAATATTATGGAGCCAGTAACCACAATTCCTTGACTTTTAACATAGCCTACCTTTGACAGGGATAGAAGCAGATGGTATGGGAAAGTAGTTAATTGGGGGAGAGGCGAATTGTGATGCTATTAGCCAGGAACTTGGGAGTGTAAATTGGGAATGCATGTACTCAGAGAAATGCATAACAGAAATAAGATTGTTTAGGGAGCACTTGCATGCGGTTCCAGATAGGTTTTCCCCATTGAGGCAGGGAAAGGATATTGGGGAACAGGAACCATGATTGACAAGAAGAGGCTAATTTTAGATGGAGAGCGTTCTTCCTGGAGGTAGGTCACCAGTGGTATCACATAGATCTGTTCTTGGAACCTTGCTCTTTATAACTTTCATAAATGACGTGGATGAGGCAGTGGAAGAGTGGGCTAGTAAGTTTGCACAAAGGTGGGTAGAGCTGTGAATAGTGTAGAAGGTTGTCATAGACTACACCAGGATGCAGAACTAGGCTGAGACTTGGCAGATGGAGTTCAGCCTGGAAAAGTGGGAACTGATTCATTTTGGAAGGTTGAATTTGAAGGCAGAATTCTCAACAGTCTGGAGAAGCAGAGGGATCTTGCGATCCATGTCCATACAACATTCAAAGCTGCTCTGCAAGTGGATAGGGTTGTTGAGAAGGCATATATTGTGGTTGGTCTTCTTTATTTGGGGGTTTGGGTTCTAAAGCCGTGAGTTAATGTCTATAAAACCCTGGAGTAACGTATTCAGTTCTGCTTGCTTCATTTGGGAAAGATGCTTAATCTTTAGAGAGTGTGCAGAGGAGATTTATCACAATGCTGTCTGCAGTCAAGAGGTGACTTGATTGTGGTGTACAAGATGATAAGAGTCATAGATCAACCAGAGACTTTTTCCAATGGCTAATATGAGGAGGCATAATTTTAAGGTGGTTGAAAGTAAGTATAGAGGGGCTATTTTACATAGAGAGTGGGTGAGTGTGTGGAATGCCCTGCCAGGGGTGGTAGTGGAGACAGGTACATTAAGGACATTTAAGAAACTCTTAGATAGACACAAGGATGATAGAAAAGTGGAGGGCTATGTAGGAGGGAAGGGTTAGTTGGTTAAAAGGTTGACCAATATTATGGGCCGAACGACCTGTACTATGCTATAATGTTCTATGCAGAACATGACATAAGTAAATCATCTTGAATGTTGAAACATAAGCTGTTATTGGTAGTATGAATTTAAGACAGACATCATATTCCTCCCTTGCCAGAACAGTGACTTAACAAGAGTCCTGCCTCCTCAATAAAGGAGCTGTATCCAATTTTCGATGAACTATAATTTAATGCTACTCTTCACTTAATGCTAGTGTAAACATCCCTACTGTTTATATGTTAATCATAATGATTGCTGTGAAGATTATTTTTTATTTACTTGCATTCTGAGCATGGTGCATAACAGTAATAATAGGAATATGAATAATCTGATTAGATAGCACCAGACAAAGGAAACAACTTCTAATCTTTCTCTAATCGATCACATTTCAAAAGTCAGGATTGCTTATTGTCAATTCCAGTACACAAGTGTAAAGGAGAACAAAGTAATTGTTATTCTGAATCCAAAACAGCACAAGAAAAACACACAGTAAGATGAAGAACACAATGGCTAAAAAAACAGTAAGTATGAATGGCTTATATACATTGATGGTATGTACATAAAATGATGCAATGTACAGTAGTGCCTTTATGTAAGGTGACTGACAGGAAATGATAAAGTAGTAGTGGTTTGGGGGGGGTGGAGGGGTGGGTTAATGGTTAGAGGTATTGATTAGCCTTACTGCCTGGGGAAAGTAACTGTTTTTGAGTCTAGTTGTCCTGGCATGGATGCAATGTAGCCTCCTCCTTGATGGGAGTAGGGAAAACAGTCCATGAGCAGAATGGGTGGGATCCTTCATGATATTGCTGACCATTTTCTGGCACCTTTCTGTATATGTGTCCTTGATGGGGCGTAGGTTGGTGCTGGTGATGTGTTGGCAGTCTTAACTACCCCTTGTAAAGGCCTCCTGCACACCATGGTGCAGTTTCTGTAATATGCAGTGATGCAGCAAGTTAAGATGTCCTCTGCTTTGCATTGGTAGAAGGTTGTGTGCGTAGGCCAGCTCTCTTCAGCCTTCTCGGAAGTAGAGGCATTGGTGAGCTTTCTTGATTCTGTACAATGTTTTCTGGGACTATGAGAGGTTGTATGAGATGTGCACTCCCAGGAGTTTGACACTGTTTGCAGTTTCCATTGCCGTGCCACCGATGTAAAGAGGGGTGTGAATGATGCAAATTCTCCTGAAGTCAATAACCATCTCTTTTGTCTTTCTGACAATGAGGAAGGTGTTATCTGCCCAGCATCAAGCCTTGAGCTCTTCCATCTCCTCTCTGTAGGTCCATATATGATTGGGATCCCTTGTATTCTCACAGCTGAGGCTTTCTGTTCTGACAAACTTGGGCACCTCAGCAGACTTCTTGCTTTTCTTCTGAACATCACACACATGGGGTAAGCAAGTTATTATTTTAAATGACACAGAGATCAAGTAATACTCTTATTATTGTATACTCCTATAATTACAAATAAAACGTTTCTTTAATTGAATAATCACAATTAAATTAGGAAATGTGTGTAGGGAACATTAGTTGACACCATAACCCTGAGGTTGTGGGTTTCAATACATCTCAGAAGCTATTATAAGCAAAAAGATGCAAAAAGATCAACTAGTAATTCCAGCTACTGCCTTTTTGCCTGAGCTTGGCCTGCAGGCTATTCAGCAGCTCCCTGCCCATGAGATTCTCACTTTGCAGATTAAGACATTTTAGAATTCTGGTTATCTGGCTGCTTTGGGAAATTGCAGTCATCGTATTTCTAATAAGTACTGAACATTTTGTGTAAACATGGATTTTTCTAAGCCACATTTATGCAGCATGCCTGCCTTAAATGTTTTGCCCATCTCCTAAAATGCAAGTTGACATGCAAAGATATATTCCCTGGTATAAGTACTGTGAAATTTTGTCAGCTAGTAAGTAATTGATAAAAGGCAGCAGAGGAGATGATATGTTTGGTAATCCCATATATATATATACCTGAACCTTTTCCATTCAATCTGTACTAGATTAATTAAGTTGTTTATTTGGAGGCTTTGCTGTTCGTTGTGGTATTATTACCAAATGCGGTTGGTGTGTCAGCTTTGTCAGTGCTGGAAGTGAATGAAATTTCTGAAATAGAGAACAATGCACAACCACGAAGAGCATACAACCTTTTTTTAAAAAAATTCTGTTTCATTTTTGATAAGGGGTTGTGCGATTTTTCAAAAAATTACATTGCATTTGAAAGTTGGCTTAACCCAGAGTATGAAGATATTATTTCCATCGCGGGATATCTTAAAGGAATTTAGTTCTTATTTTTAGTTGCCCTAACAATATATACAAAATAAATTTCTTCTGAATGATATGAGCTGTAATAAGCACACAAATTCATCATGAGGTATAATATTCAATCTCTGGTCTGTAAAATGGCAGATCAAGGTATGGTTATTCCAAGCCCCTGGGTCAATCTAAGCTGCTGCTCCTGATCATTACCACATCTTGGAGCTGCATTAGGTGGTACCCCTGAACATAGTCAAGCATCTTTTCCTTCAGACCATAATAAAAGGCAGAACAACAAATTACATTTAAATTTGTTTCAATTACATTCCCTAATGTGCGGGCATTCTGAAATAACATGAGTGTCCCTGTCAGCCACCTCTCAGAACCATCTAAATGGTAGTTATACTCCAGAGGATATACAGAGAGTCCACTTATTAAAGAACCTGCAATTTATGGGTATTGCTCTTCACCACACTGTCAATTTCTTGGAGCTGTATCCGGTCCCCTCACCACCTATTCATTCAGTAGTAGCATTTGCTGTTCTTTGTATTATGGCATGCCCTTTTGCGAGCTGGCTACAGTAATAGCTCCAGGGAAGAAATCAAGTGCCAGAAACTGTATGGATTTGTAAGTGATCAACTGAGTATTGCTACAATGAAATAGTCACCATCCTGCATTGAAGAGGAAAGGCTAACAGCAGGAACTTATGTTGTTTATGGGACATTAGTTTTTTTTAAGCTTGAAAATTGTCACTACAGAATTAAGAAAGATGGTGACATTGCTCTTGGGGTAAAGTTTGTTTAATATTTGCCATTAAAGATTTGACAAAAAATACATGCCATTGGTCAATTTGACCAGTGGTGACACATATGTCTGAAATTTCTCATATTTACACTTACTACCTGTGAAAAATAAATAGATGAATGCCTCTCCTGGAAAAAATAGCAAGGGGTGAATAAGTATAGGGTGGGTGGGGGTAATATTTTAAGGAAGCTCTTAATCATCTATCTGATAGTAAACTTCAAGATTACTTTGATTTTTTTTTCATTCACATATCAGAGGAAGAAAATCTAGGTCCAAAAGTTATGGGAAAATAATGAATTCATGGCATAAGTGGGGGAGCTGACTTATTTCGATTCTCATTTTGTTGGAATTAGGACATTGCATTACTTCCTACTCCATACCTCATTTTCCTAGAGTTTCAGAACTAAAAGACTCCCTATCCTCATTCTTCACTTAACCATACAATTTATAATTTTGAATCTAAACAAAGATTCAAACAATGTTTCATAATGATCTTATTTTGTCTGCCCGTCAGTTTTTAAATGACTAATATCTTGCAAATCAGCATCTGACCATTGATTTTGTCTTCAAAAGATTTGTAATGATGAAAACTGATACAATTCTTCACACTAGATAATTTATATTTGGTCATGAGTGATAAAGTTCAGGAGCGGAGCTTAGCACAGTGTGAAGCATTTTAGGTTTTATTAAAGTTATTTTAAATGGGCATTTTAATACCAATTAAAAATTACCATTGAAAACAAGATAATCCAAGATAGAAAAGAGTATTTGTACCCAAAACAATTATTGATACAACTGCAGCAAAATGCAGGTAGATGCTGAGCAACTGAGAGAAAAGCGATGATAACCAGTGGCATAGCCAGCTTGATCTTATACTTACTCAAAAAAGTGTGGAAAATGGCCCAAGAGCTAGAGGAATAGGCATAATGCATCATAATTATTTAAATCTTTCTAAAAGCTTTGACTTCTGCAGTAACTGATATTTGAACCACATTTAAAAATCTAAGCACAACAGCAATGTGAAAACTAGATTAAATTTACTCCTTCCAGAGCCCTGTGTTGAATTTGCTGCTCTCTGCAGTTTGTATCTTTTCAGACAGATCCAACTCGTACCTCAGGAACTCTCAATATTTTTTTCCACAACAAATGTTTCAGTTCTTTTTTCATAGGTGTCATTGGTGCAGAAACTGTCATTGTTTTGGTATTTCTCCTTGTTCTTTGATCTATTTTTGACTTGGACTTTGTTAAATTGATAAAAGCACCACTTAGAAAGAACAGGATTATTTCCACCTTGTTCACAGAAATACCTTGGATCCTGACAATGGATATGCACCTATTTCTTTATAGGGTGTATTTTCTGCCAGTTCGTATCAGGGGGTTTTATGAAAATGAAAAACAAACACCTATCTTCAGTGAAGGTATAAAGCATGGTACCTTCGTGCAGGATTTATTGAAGAAGGAATGTTTTAATAAATAAATAATATCCTACCCTTCAGGGAAGCTGTACCATTTGTGGCTGGAACAAACCAGCTTATTCTCCTTGCTGAAGTCCTGATCAAATGATTTATCTTGCTGGTCTAACTCTGGTGCAAAGCAATTACAGTAAGTAGAAAACAACATCTCAGCCACCACTGGTGTCAAATCTGCTGAGAAAATCAATTTGTATATTTTTTTTAAATTGGTATCATGCAGAATACTTCTAACAGATAGTGACGATCGGAGTATATAAAAATTGGTTGAGTTTTAACTTGTAACCCTTGAATTAAGACTAACAGTGTCATCTAATGGAAATGCAGTATAGTTTGTTTTAAGGGTCTGTCATTATAGAAAAAAAGGAGGGAGAGAGAAACCGGGGAATTATAGACCGGTTAGCCTAACGTCGGTGGTGGGGAAACTGCTGGAGTCAGTTATCAAAGATGTGATAACAGCACATTTGGAAAGCGGTGAAATCATCGGACAAAGTCAGCATGGATTTGTGAAAGGAAAATCATGTCTGACGAATCTCATAGAATTTTTTGAGGATGTAACTAGTAGAGTGGATAGGGGAGAACCAGTGGATGTGGTATATTTGGATTTTCAAAAGGCTTTTGACAAGGTCCCACACAGGAGATTAGTGTGCAAACTTAAAGCACACGGTATTGGGGGTAAGGTATTGATGTGGATGGAGAATTGGTTAGCAGACAGGAAGCAAAGAGTGGGAATAAACGGGACCTTTTCAGAATGGCAGGCGGTGACTAGTGGGGTACCGCAAGACTCAGTGCTGGGACCCCAGTTGTTTACAATATATATTAATGACTTGGATGAGGGAATTAAATGCAGCATCTCCAAATTTGCGGATGACACGAAGCTGGGCGGCAGTGTTAGCAGTGAGGAGGATGCTAAGAGGATGCAGAGTGACTTGGATAGGTTGGGTGAGTGGGCAAATTCATGGCAGATGCAATTTAATGTGGATAAATGTGAAGTTATCCACTTTGGTGGCAAAAATAGGAAAACAGATTATTATCTGAATGGTGGCCGATTAGGAAAAGGAGAGGTGCAACGAGACCTGGGTGTCATTGAAAGTGGGCATGCAGGTACAGCAGGCGGTGAAAAAGGCGAATGATATGCTGGCATTTATAGAGAGAGGATTCGAGTACAGGAGCAGGGAGGTACTACTGCAGTTGTACAAGGCCTTGGTGAGACCACACCTGGAGTATTGTGTGCAGTTTTGGTCCCCTAATCTGAGGAAAGACATCCTTGCCATAGAAGGAGTACAGAGAAGGTTCACCAGATTGATTCCTGGGATGGCAGGACTTTCATATGAAGAAAGACTGGATGAACTGGGCTTGTACTCGTTGGAATTTAGAAGATTGAGGGGGGATCTGATTGAAACGTATAAAATCCTAAAGGGATTGGACAAGCTGGATGCAGGAAGATTATTCCCGATGTTGGGGAAGTCCAGAACAAGGGGTCACAGTTTGAGGATAAAGGGGAAGCCGTTTAGGACCGAGATTAGGAAAAACTTCTTCACACAGAGAGTGGTGAATCTGTGGAATTCTCTGCCACAGGAAACAGTTGAGGCCAGTTCATTGGCTATACTTAAGAGGGAGTTAGATATGGCCCTTGTGGCTACAGGGATCGGGGGTATGGAGGGAAGGCTGGGGCGGGGTTCTGAGTTGGATGATCAGCCATGATCATAATAAATGGTGGTGCAGGCTCGAAGGGCCGAATGGCCTACTCCTGCACCTATTTTCTATGTTTCTATGAAAAGGACTTTGCACAACATGCTGACTCATCCATTGAACTTACTGTGATATTGTTTTTTGTTCATGTATTATGGGATGATGGAAGTTCCCATTCTACTGAAATGCACATATTTATTGCAGCATCGTACCACTTATTTTCTCACTCAAGTGTACTAAAAAATTAAATTAATGTTCACTCATTTAGATTACTAAAATAATTGTTTTACAATAAATCATTACTTCAAGTAAGTAAAATTTCAGGCATCTCCAACATATTTTTACTAAATTCAATTCATGGCCATAGTACAAAGGAACCCTTCAGGTGACTGCTGCGTATTATCTTCAGCCGACTTCTGCTATTCTTTAAGGGTACCATTAAAGTGCATTGTGTAGGAGAATTGTCATTGCAGCCCAAGATTGAGCAACTGATTTCTCTTCATGTAGTGACTCTGAGATCCTATCAGATCAGCTAGCTACTCACAAGGACTGTTCCTTCTAATTGCCTCCATTGGGTGTCCAATTGTGGAAAGATTTGTCGTCCCTGAGTGATGACCACTGGATATGCATTGAAGAGAGATCAGATGCACATCTCAAGTGTTGATAGAATTGGCTGTATATTTTGATCATTAATGTAGTGTGTATTCACTGTTGAGGGTTACATTGGTAGTGAATTTTTAGTTCCAATAATTATTGCACATAGCAAAGAAGAAACATATAATCCCTTCTGTTTTGTGGTTTTCCAGATAATTGCCCATAGAAATGTGTTTTTGATTCCCATTGTTTTTTTCCTCCAAGTTAGTGCGAAGTAGAAAAAAAATGTCAAGACCTTTCAGGACCTTCGTATAAGTCTACAGTTCTTGCTATCTTGGTTTGAAAAAAAGATCCTACAGTGGATAATAAAAACGCTGAGAGGATCACTGTGGTCTCCCTCTCCCACCCCTCCCATTTGTTACAATTACTGGGAGCATTGTATATGTAAAGCCAGAAATATTGTTGAGGATCCCTACTACCCATCCCACAATCTTTTTGACCCATTACCGTCAGGAAGGAGCTACAGGAGCATCAGGACAAGGACTGCCAGACTGGGTAACAACTTCTTCCTTCAGGCTCAGGCTGTGAAACTAATGAATACCCTACCGCCAGCGAGGTCTCATCATGAGGACAGTGAATTGTTTACTGTTTACCTGTGCTGCACTTTACTACATGCATTTTGAATTATATTTTGTCAACTTATTTATAGTATACTATTTTGGTTTATGTGCTGTGTGGGTGTACAGTGGTCTGGTGGAAATTTTGTTGTGTGTGTATATACTTTGGTACATGTGACAATAGTAAACCAAGTTACCAATTCAAGAAGACCGACTGTTTAGTCATTCTCACATTATTGTGTGCGGTGCTGTGCTTCATTAGGAGTTTGAGGAGATTTGGTATGTCACCAGAAACTCTTGTAAATTTCTGTAGATGTGCAATGGAGCACCTTCTGACGGGTTGCATCATAGCCTGGTATAGAACCTCCAATGCACAGCATTGGAAGAGGCTTGTAGACCCAGCCAGCTGCATTGCGGTCACAACCGAGGGTCTCTTCAAGGGCGGAGCCTCACGAAACCGGTAACTATGATTAAGAACCCTCATTATCCAAGACATGCCCTCTTCTCATTACTACCATCAGGGAGGAGGTACAGAAACCTGAAGACCCACACTTAAATGATTCAAGAGCAGCTTCTCCACTACCATCAAATTTCTAAATGGTGTATGAATAATCCATGAACACAACCTGGTTGTGTTTTTGCACAATTTACTTCATAATTTATTGTAAAAGGGTGTATTCAGATACGAGTATTTATTTTCAATTGAGGTGGTTTGCCAAGAAATAACTGGTGAATTCCTGTCTTTGAAATAATAGTTTTAAAAATCTCGTCCTCTTACTACAATCTAAAAGCTTTTAAGGAATGCGAAACAAGTCTTTACTGATTAGTAAATCCTAGACTGATGAAGAGCACTAAAACTGGAAATTAGAAAATTTTTCTTCATACATGAAGATTACTAGAACATTTTACCAGAGAAGAGCGATTGGATGATTTGTGCAAAGGGAGAATGGAAAGCATATAGTGAAAGGCAGATGATGAGTTTCAGTGGTTGTATTTAGAAAATCTGGTATGAACAATGGCCAGAATTAACCACCTTCTCAGCTGTATTTGCTGAGATTTTTGTCAGTGTCAGAAACAGCCCTGCTCTGTTTGCATTCATTCTTTCACAGACATTCCTGTGTAGGCATTCTTTCCCTACGGTTTTTGTATTTATTTGTGTCTTCTGTGCTTTTTGCATGCCTAGCTGTTCCAACGTTTCAGCTTTTGCTTAAAAAAGCCAATCCTTCTTGATGTTCACTTCCTTGGGTACATCACATTGGGATACACTGCTGTCATTTACTTCAATATACAAGATGCAGATTTATTCATCATCGAAATGTACAGCAAAACGCTTCATTTTGGGTTAACAACAAATACACTTAAGGATGTGGTGGAATAGCCCGCAAGTGTCGCCACATTGTCCAGTGCCAATATGGCATGCCCACAGTACTCAGCAGAACACAACGGCAAAACTTGCCCCTTCTACCCACCCTCCCGTGCACATACCCAGTCCCCTACCCATAGGATAGGCCATCTTTGGCATCCGGTGGATCCTGATTCACAGATATTGGGCCGTCGACTTCTCCAGTGGACCTGGTTCGCAGGCTTGGAGCTCCAGTCATCGGGTCTTCACTTTCAGAGCTCTGATCGATCTTTATACTTTATTGTCGCCAAACAATTGGTACGATCATCACAGCGATATTTGATTCTGCGCTTCTCGCTCCCTGAATTACAAGTATTAAATATTAAAAATAGTAAAAATTAGTAAATATTAAAAATTTAAATTATAATTCATAAATAGAAAAATGGAAAGTAAGGTAGTGCAAAAAAACCCGAGAGGCAGGTCTGGATATTTGGAGGGTATGGCCCAGATCCGGGTCAGGATCCGTTCAGCAGTCTTATCACAGTTGGAAAGAAGCTGTTCCCAAATCTGGCTATATGAGTCTTCAAGCTCCTGAACATTCTCCCGGAGGGAAGAGGGACGAAAAGTGTGTTGGCAGGGTGGGTTGTGTCCTTGATTATCCTGGCAGCACTGCTCCGACAGCGTGTGGTGTAAAGTAAGTCCAAGGACGGAAGATTGGTTTGTGTGATGTGCTGCGCCGTGTTCACAATCTTCTGCTGCTTCTTTCGGTCTTGGACAGGACAACTTCCATTCCAGGTTGTGATGCACCCTAGAAGAATGCTTTCTACGGTGCATCTATAAAAATTAGTGAGGGTTTTAGGGGACAGGCCAAATTTCTTTAGTTTTCTCAGGAAGTAAAGGCGCTAGTGGGCCTTCTTGGCAGTGAACTTGTCAGTGAAGTCAGGTCATTTGTGATATTGACCCCAAGGAACTTAAAGCTTTTGACCTGTTCCACTTGTGCACCACCGATGTAAATTGGGTCGTGCGGTCCGCTACTCCTTCTGAAGTCAACAACCAATTCCTTCGTCTTGCTGACGTTGAGGGATAGGTTATTGTCTTCGCACCATGCCAACAGGTTCTTAATTTCCTCTCTGTATCAAACTCATCATTACCCGAGATATGGCCTACAATTGTTGTGTCATCAGCAAAATTATATAGAGAGTTTGATGGAAACTTGGCTACACAATCATGGGTGTACCATGAGTACAGCAGGGGGCTGAGTACACAGCCTTGTGGGGCACCGGTGCTCAGAGTGATTGTAGAGGAGAGCTTGGCCCCTATTTTTACAGCCTGGGTCCCGTCTGTGAGGAAGTTGAAGATTTGGGCCTCGATCTCGGCATCAAACCCAGGACCTCTCACTCATCAACCACCAGGCCTCAAACTCTGGATTCCCCCTTGGAGGGACCCTGAATACTAGGCCTCAAACTGCAGACACAACGATTTCCATGGCCAGTTCCTCTCGTCTCCTTTTCCTCTGCAATAGAATCAAAAGAATCTTGCAATGCGGAATGAGACCATTCAGTCCATAGAACCTGTGCTTCTCCTTTGTAAGAGATTATTTACATCCACTTTTCAGCAGTGGTTCAAACATTGCAATGCAGAATAGTTGGGACCAGCAGCATACTTCCATCCTGACAAGCTTCCCACAATAATTACTTCATCTCTCAATCCTATTGTCTAAATTTAATGTGAAGATAATATTGGAAGGGTTTTGTTGTAGGGAGGGAGAGAAGTTTTCCAGTGAGACTGAACGTTAGATGCGATTAGCTTTAAGTAATGTTGTTTTACTTAGTGTCAATTCAGCTAAGCTTTCTTAGCTGAATTGACTCTAAGTAAAAAAGCAGTTATTTCTTAATAGAAGTATATTAAACCTGTATCATACTGAGCGCAGTGCCCAGCTGTTGATTTGAATTATAGATGAACCTGCTACACAATTCTGGCAAATGTACAGGGGTGACTGCAATGCCAAAAGTTAATTTCTTTCAGACATTGTGGGCCATAGTATCTTGACATATGGACTTTCATGGGCATTTTTTTCCCCTGGGCAGGTTTAAAAACAAACTAGAATGTGGTCTTCTGAGAGCATGAACCCAACACTACTTTTGTGAAGACTTACATTCTTACAGAGGGAAGGAAAATGCAAATTTAAAGGCTAATATTATGCTGCTCTATGGTTATTGGTAGGGATATTCTGAAACTCTCAGTTAAATAACGTTTAGGACAATCATTACATGTTGAGAAACCTCCATTTTGTAAAATATATTTCAATTTAATCCAGGCTGGTTTGCTCTTTTTATTAAGATTTGCGAGAGAGCAGCTACAAGGCCTCCATGGTAGCATAGCGGTTGGTGTGATGCTAGTACAGCTTGGGGTATCAGAGTTTGGAGTTCAATCCCGGCCTCCTCCGTACGTCCTCACCAGGGAATGTATGAGATTTCACTGGACGCTCCAGTTTCCTCCCACAGTCCAATGACGTACCAGGTAGAGTAACTGGTCATTGTAAGTTGTCCCGTGATTAGGTTTAAGGTTGCCGGGGCAGCGTGGCTCGAAGAGCCAGAAGGGCGTACTCCACACTGCATCCCTAAATAAAAAAAGTTGCCGGCTTTCAGAGCTCCACCCATATTAATGGTAATATCCTTGGTAAGGATTGCAGCTATTGCCCGCCAATCGTCATTGATTGTGGGATTATTCCTTGGGACTGAGAGTTTGTGCTTAATGCTTAAGTAATTAGAACAGTATAAGATAGCCAGATAGTTCAATAGATGATTAGAAGCTGTACTGGATATCTTCTTTATTGGCCAAAGCATAGAATATAGAAGTTGGACTATAATTGTGTACGTGCTAGTTATGTCATAGCTTGAGGACTGCATACTGTTTTGGTAATCACATTACAGGAAAGGGAGTGTGTGGAGAAGTTTTATGAGAATGTTGTCAGGACTGAAAAATACCAGCAGTGAGAAAAGATTGGATAGGCTAGGGGTCTTCCCTTTGCAGCAGAAGAGGCTGATTGGAGATTTAAGGAGGGGCTTAGATGGGGTAAACCAGAGAGTCATATTTCCTTTTATAGAGGAATAAGAAGACAGGGAACCTGTATTTAAAGTAATAGGTAGGTGGCTGCAGATAGGGGGATGGGGTGCTATGAAGGAGGGATTTTCCAACTAGTGGATAGTGGATATTAGAATTATATTCCTGAAAGAGTGGAGGAGGCGGAAATACATGGTGCCCCACTGTTCTCCAGTATTCTGCATCTGTCACATTTTGTCTGAAATATTATCAGCCAGCAGCTTCCGATGAAAAAAGGGTATTTCTTAAATTAAAGGAGATCACTTCAACTGGAGGATTCAGAACCAAAGCTATCTTTTAATAATTGTTAAACTACGTTTTTAAACGGGGATACGGGCTTTGTCTTATCACAGCAGCTAAATATGTAGGTTTTTCTCATTGGAATTTGGAAGAATTGGAGTGGATACCTTAGTGATCGTGAAGGATTCTGGCAAGCTGAACATTAAGATATTTCCTCTTGTGAGAGATGTGGCATGGAAGCATAGCAGTTCGCATAACGTGATCACGGTGCCAGTGACCTGGATTCAGTTCCACTGCTGCCTGTATGGAGTTTGCATCTTCTCCCTGTGGAAGTGTGTGTTTCCTCCAGGTGCTCTAATTTTTCTCCCACTTTCCGATGACGTGAGAATCAGACAGTTGACATGGTAACATGGGTGTAATTGACCCAGGCTTGTTTGGCCAGAAGAGTTACCGTGCTGAATCTCTAAATAATTATAAAAGGCTCCATGATCATTAAAAAGCCGAGTTGTTTAGGAATTTCTTCTTACAGAGGATGGTCTCAATCAAGAATTCTCTACCCAGAAGGTGGAGGAGGCAAGGTGATTGGGAATATTTAATGAGGAGTTAAACAAATGTTCGAAGGATGGAGAAATTGAGGGTTATCTGAAATTGATCCAGAAGAGAAGTTGAAGCCTGGGCACTCAGTCATGATTGTCAGAGGCCAGACAGCTTATTATTTTGGGTACACTATTTGTTTTTTAATTCCCACATGCCCATCGACTCTTCCCAGATTCTACCATTCACCTACGCCTCAAGGACAATATTCAGCAGCCAGTAAGTGACCAACCTGCAAAGGCTCTGGGTTGTGGATGAAACCAAAACTCATGTAGGAAACCCATAGGAAGAACATGCAAACACCATAGATCACTGGAATTGTGAGGCAGCAGCTCCGCCAACTCTAGGAATGTGCCACTGGAGCAATACAACTTCCTGATTGGACATCAGGTTGAAATTCAGTGTTGAGTTTGCTTCATGATCACAGGTAAACCTTGCAATAAAATGGTTAGTGTCTCACCCAGCAACAGCAGGCCCTGCTTTAAGAGAGGAGTTTGGGAAAAAATGAGATCTAAATGAGATTGCTTTTGCAACGGAGTGAATAAGCACAAACCTTTACAAATTGGGTGAGTTATGATTTTGTATCAAAGTTATTTGCCACCTCCCCTTACCACTTGGCTGCAGTTGATATCTCTGAATATCACAGCTATAATAAGTCCTCCACTGGCAACCGTCCATTGATCAGTAACTTCAATGGACACAAATACGGTAGTTATAGGAACTATTATGAGTATTTTACAATGAATGATTCCCTTTTGATCTTCCCAACATTTTTCTAACATCTGTTATTGATTAGGAGGTGGGAGACACAAAGTCAAGACAATGAATATAGATTTGAATTGGCAGGAAGCGACAGGTAGTGATTTGTATAGGACTTTGGTCATTATAGCCGAGACCGTGTTTAATACTCAATTATAACTTCTTTAAAAGGTTATGACGAGGTTTCTGATACAGCAAGTGGTGTGTAACTGAGGGAGAAATAATGGTGTCCCTTTGTGGCAGTTACCCTTGTCCATCAAAATGATGAGGTTATGAGTCTGGAGGTTCAGTACTGTCAAAGACGCTTAGGCAAATCGCTCTTCTGAATTCTCCTGTTGGTGTTCAAAGCAGCCATGGTGTTCTGGAACAAAAATCATATCAACATACCAGTTAGAAGCAGTTGTTTGTTCTCACTCTTCTGAACTCCAGCTGATACAAACCTAGCCTGTCTGACCTTTCCTCAATGGACAATCCACTCAATTCTGGTATTAGTCTCACAAACCTTTGCTGATGACACAAAGGTTGGGGGTGTTGTGGATAGTGTGGAGGGCTGTCAGAGGTTACAGTGGGACATTGACAGGATGCAAAACTGAGCTGAGAAGTGGCAGATGGAGTTCAACCCAGGTAAGTGTGAGGTGGTTCATTTTGGTAGGTCAAATATGTTGACAGAATATAGTATCGGTAAGACTCTTGGCAGTGTACAGGATCAGAGGGATCTTATGGTCTGAGTCCCTAGGACACTCAAAGCTGCTGCACAGGTTGACTGTGTGGTTAAGAAAGCATACGGTGCATTGGCCTTCATCAATCATGGGATTGAGTTTAGGAGCCGAGAAGTAATGTTGTAGCTTTATAGGACCCTGGTCAGATCCCACTTGGAGTACTGTGCTCAGTTCTGGTCACCTCACTACAGGAAGGATATGGAAACCATAGAAAGGGTGCAGAGGAGATTTACAAGGATATTGCCTAGATTGGGGAGCATGCCTTATGAGAATAGGTTGAATGAACTCGACCTTTTCTCCTTGGAGCGACGGAGAATGAGCGGTGACCTGATAGAGATGTATAAGATGATGAGAGGCATTGATCGTGTGGATAGTCAGAGGCTTTTTCCCAGGGCTGAAATGGCTAGCATGAGAGGGCACAGTTTTAACGTGCTTGGGAGTAGGTACAGAGGAGATGTCAGGGGTAAGTTTTTTATGCAGAGAGCGGTGAGTGCGTGGAATGGGCTGACGGTGATGCTGGTGGAGGCGGATACAATCGGGTCTTTTAAGAGACTCCTGGATAGGTACATGGAGCTCAGAAAAATAGAGGGCTATGTGTAAGCCTAGTAATTTCTAATGTAAGGATATGTTCGGCACAGCTTTGTGGGCTGAAAGTCCTGTATTATGCTGTAGGTTTTCTGTGTTTCTAAATCTGGGTCAGAGTGTTAGATAACAGGCACACCCATCAAACGGCTTTTTTTCTAAATAGTGTTGATGTTTGTGAATGTTTTTGGATCTCTACCTAATCAGGAATGTGGAGAATATCCCACTGTGCTCCTGATTTCTGCTTGCTGGGTAGAAAGATAGGAAACTGCCAAAGAACATAAAATAGGAAGATATTTTACAGATACAAATTTTAAAATGGCTAGAGTAGGCCTCTACAAGATAGACAGGACAACACAGTTAATAATATCTTTCCAGATTGTTCAATGTCATTTCCAGTACACAAGTGTAAAGGAGAACAAAATAATTGTTACTCTGGATCTAATGCAGCACAAAAAACATGATAAAGGTAAAGAACACAATAAAAAAACACAATAAATAAAAATACATAAGATAGCTTAGATACATTGTATGTACATAAGTAACTGTACATAGGTGACTCTGACAGGAAAGGATAAAGTATTGGTGGTGGGTGGGTTAGTGGGTGGAGGTGTTGATCAGCCTTACTGCTTGCGGAAAGTAACTGTTTTTGAGTCTGGTGGTCCTGACGAGGATGCTATGTAGTCTTTTCCCTGATGGGAGTGGGACAAACAGTCAAAAAAAAAAATAGTTTGAGCTGCAAGCAGTAGACTAGATTTCTAACTGCCTGATGGAGTTGACGGGTAACTAATCACAGTGGGGGAAAAAGGTAGATAGTGTTGTTCCACAAAGATAGGTGCAGAGTAGGTGGGATCCTTCATGATATTGCTGGTCTTTTCCTGGCAGCTTTCTGTATATATCTCCTTAATGTGGGTAGGCTGATACCAGTGATCCAATGGGGAGCTTCACTACTTGTGGAGCTGTCCTCTCCACTGCAGGCACTTTCCGTACCACGCAGTGAAGCCGCATGTGGGGTGCTCTCTACTGCGTATCTGTAGAAGGTGGTATGAATGTGCATAGTCCAACTCTGTCCAGCCTCCTCAGAAAGCAGAGGTGTTGGTGAGCTTTTTTGATTGTTTAGGATGTGTTCTGGGACAATGAGAGGTCCCAGAAGACCAGACCATGAAAATATGAAAATAAATGAAATATTGAACAAGTATTTAATTTTGTATTAGCTTAGTATTTAATATATAATGTGGACACAATACTAAATAATGAGCTACATAAAGAAGTGAATGCATTTAAAAATGAAAAGTGATAGTAGTAGATAGGATTATCGAACTCAAAGATAGATTCTCTGGTCCAGATGGAATAATCTTGCATTTTAAAATATTTTAGAGAAGAGATAGCACAGACATTCCTACATGTACTTAATAATTTGTTGGAAAGAGGTTTGTCAGCATAGATTGGAAGAGCAATAGTCCTTGCACCTATCTTTGTGAAACAGCACTACCTTCCTTTTCGCTGTGATTAGCTGCCCTTTACTCCATTTATAAGTTTTATGACCATCGAGTTAGAAATCCAGTCTGCTGCTTGCAGCTTAACCCATATTTTTGACTTTATCATTAGACTATCATGAGGAGTCTTATCAAAAACCCTTCGAAACCTAAACAAAATTACATCCATGCATGAGGATTTAATTGCCAATTAATTGTCATGGTCCATTATCTTTGTTGCTTCCAAAAATATTTGAAAAGGATGTCTAAACAGAATGTTTCCTTTTTAAGATATTGAAATGTTCCTAATTTAAATGTATCATACTAACAATAATCAAAGATTTACAGATTTGAAAGAGCAGAACAAGTTTTTAAATTGGGGAGAATATGAAAAAAGTTGGCCATGATAGACTAGCCACAAATACTGATTATGTTCTGCGTTGCTTTTTTGTATCTTCATCTATCCATGCTCTCTCTTTGGAGCTCAACTTGTGCCTGCGCTCTGTGCCAAGCTGCCCCATAATTATTACTTACCAATGTTGTTGGCAATTTCTTTCTCCCAAATTCTAGTTTCAGCTGTCAAAATTAAAGTCTTCGTCATCTATCTGGGTATTTTTCTAACTTTTTAACTTATTCTAGTAGTTTCCTACAACTGATTTAGGATGAAAGACAAAATTATTTCCTGTTTATCTCTACTATCCTCCTTAAATAATATTCTTTGGTAAATTTTTTCCCTTGGAGCTCTATCATTTTAAATGTCCTAGTTTCTTCATCATCATGTATTTTACATACTGGATATTGAAAGAAGTTGATTTTCCCATTGATTTATTCATGTCCTTGTGTGTTACCCTCATCTTCTACTTTGATGAGGCAGAATCAAATATCGCGTGATGATTGTACGCTCTAGTATCAATTGTTTGGCGACAATTAAGTAAAGAAGTCACCCATGTCCTGATTTCCAATTTCACAGGCCGTTAGGGGTTCACATTACTTTTATGTGCATTTAAAGATATTTGAAATATCCTTGACTGTTGCCTCTGATGTTCTTTAAAAGATTTTTCTTGTGTTTCCTCCTTCTCTCATTGCCATTTCTCTTGCTCTCCTTTACCATCCTTCACATTACTCCTGTCAGTAAGACCTTAGCTGTTGTATCAACTCACATGTTCAGCTTTATTCTCTTACTCCTTTCTGATCAACAATGTTTAATTAATAAAGTAGAGCTCCAGTCCTTTAGAGGTGTGTGCACTCTTATGAGGTTTGAAAAAAATGTACTCAGAACCACAGGTAACAGTGAACAATCAGTTAGTTATTGTGTTCAGTGTATCGTGACCAATTCCTGTCAAGTCCTTCTAAAATCATTCTTACTTGGTTCGTGACTCAACCTTCACTCTTGTAACCTTCAAACGTAATATCGAATTCTATGAAATTGTTTTCACTGTTACTATGAAGGTCCCTTACTGTTAGATTATGGACTCAGAGAAGCCCTTTGCTCTATGATCCCCTCATGCTGATTCATAAGATTGTCCTGAATAAAAAAACATTGCTGCCCGTGGGATTTGAGCAGTTCTGCTTCTCCCTGTGAAATAAAGTCTCCTATTTTAAGCACTGAGTTTTTATAACTGCTAAGACTAAAGCCTGACCACCAAAACAGCTAGACAGGTATTATGCAACTGATCGAAAAGGTCAAATGTACAAATATCCCACGTCCAAGTCTTTAAGTTTCCTCTTTTAACATCATCACACACATTCAGAGACACCAGTAGAAATCTGTAATTGCATCCCAGCAACTAATCACAAGTACTTTTTACAGATTTGCATCAAACAAATTGCTTGAGATTTATTAAAAATTTACCAAAAAGTATTCCCGGGGCAAGCTTTCCCCCTCCCCCGATGGTGCGATTGCTATTCTAAAACTTGACTTTGTTTTATGGTTTTCCCAGGTTTGGTTTGATTATTAAGCACACAAGCAATGTATGGGAAGCAAAAAATATATATTGGTTAGTTTAAAATCTAACTGCGAGTAGTTCATTGCGAGTTCATTCCCTGGATGGATGGATAAATGGCTTTTCTCATCTGTACTTATCAGCTGATTTGATCTGTGCACCACAACTGCTGTATACTATTTTCCTCACAGCATGCACTTAACTACACAGATTCAGACAGGTAGTCACTAAATCTAAACAGGCAGCTCTGCTCAGTTACAGTACTGCTGGATTCATGGCAGTCTTTTATTTTATCTCCTGCTTGGATTTAGCAGTCAAACTTTAGTATTGAGGTTAAAGTAAATATTGATTCTGGTTGCGAATTAGTTTTAACCTTGCCATAAGGTTGTATGAAACCAGAGACCATCTTTCTTAATGAATCATTTTTTATTTACTGCAAGGTCAGAACTTTAAAATAGGAATGCTAGTTTTAAAGAGCATTTTCAGTCACTGGGTTTTTATTTCTTTGCACGAGCAGAGTACTATGGATTATTTTTAATATGGCTCTCTCTTTGTTGACTGTATCTTGTAGTTGTACTGGGAATACTAATGTGAAAGCGAGTTCAGCGAAACACTATACACTGTAGACATCTAACCTGTGGAGATCTCCTTGCATTCTGCTTGTGGTGAATGTGTTAACATCCAGGACAATCGGCATTAGGACTGCAAATCTGTCCAATTGTTGTTAAAGTTCACATTGAACTTCTTCCATTTTAGGAGTTAAATTGACCGATGAAGTTTGGTATGATGCACTGGCATGGCTAATAAAGCTTCTGCTGAAATCCTAGCTTCAAAACTGGTACCTCTTCTTCGATGTCTGCGTGAGTTTCCCCAGGTGATCCTGTTTCATCACACAGAAAAAACATACTCAGAGATTAGCTATGAACTGGGCTGAGTGTAGGCGAGTGGTAGAATGTGGAATGAGTTGATGGGAATGTGGGGATAACAGGTTACAGAAAAAAATTGTGGCAAAATGGAATTGCTCTGTGACTCAATGGCCATTGTGGGGAAATATGGGATAATGCTACTCAAACATAGTTTGACTTAACCCCAACTCTGAAGAAGACACCTACCACCCTAATCATTCTCCTTTCTCAGTCTATTGGTACAGAATTATATCTGACTGGGTGATCAAATTGAGATGATTAATGGACTTAAATAAATATGAGTCATGTATTCTCAATGGATTCTCGTTTCTAATGTTTTGCAGATTATGGTAACCGACAAACGTAAAGACATGAGTCCTATAGCAAGCTTATTCAAAGGCTCTTCACAGATTGCTTTAGTACTTTCTGTATATGCATTGTTGCAGCCCCCTAGGGCAGTAGTCACAAAATACAATCTATAAAATGGTGACAACCTTAGAGCCACAATTATTTTTCCCACAAACTATGTTACATTTATTATAACAGGATGGTTAGAATGTATTAGATCTGAAAGGCATAAGCTCACAAACCAGCTAGGCTAACAGGGCTGAACATATTCTCTATGCCAAAGGTAGTGGAAATCTGGATCACACTCTCCCAATAAACTTTGAGGCACAAGCTGTGAGAATGGTTCAGTTTTTCTCTCTTCACTGGTACAACCTGACCATCTATTTCCAACACATTGCTTTCTGTGTCCATGTTATCCTGGATAAACCATTTGACTGAGAATCTCAACAAATCATTGCCATGGCAACCCTGGCCTAACTCTATCAGATGCATTTCCTTTACCTTCTCCATCACTGACCCACCGTCTCTACAATCGTTTTCTCTCTTTCCCCAGTTCTGATGAAGGGTATTCAGAATGAAATGCTAAATTTGTTTCTGTCTCTGCAGATGCTGACTGATCCATTGGGTGTTACCAGCATCTCCCGCTTTCATTTCAGGTTCTCGGCATCTGCAGTTAATTTTAACATCCGATCTACTTTGCTCTTCATCTGATCGTTCTGTCTGTCCTATTTCTATAGGACCTTCCTTTAGATGATACATCAAGCTGTCATCTTGCCAGCTAACTCACAATCCATCAGACCTCTTGAACAGCATGAAGCAATGTTTCTGTCAGTTGGATAAATGAAGTATGTCAAAAGAAAGCATAATAGTTGTTGTTTCTGACCACTTGGGAAGTTGTTACTAAATGTCAGTGTGGATCGCCATACTGAGAACGTGAAGACATTCAGCCCCGGATGATGGTCACCCTTTCAATAAAATAGAAATCTTGAGAACTGCCTTGGATCTGTTATATTAACCCTATTTCACTTTGGGTGGTGCAGTTAGTGGTGTTGCTGCCTTACAGTGCCAGAGACCCAGATTCGTTCTTGACCTTGGCTGCCGTCTAGTGGAGTTTTAGTGCTGTGGAGTTTCATGTGTTACTTCCCGAGTCCCAAAGGCATGGATTGGTAGGTGAATGATCACTGTAAATTGTCCCTTGTGGGTAAATGAGTGGTAGAATCTGAGGGAATATAATAAGAGTAGGGGGAGACTAAATGTTGGATTAGTGTGAATGGGTTGTCGATGGCTGATGTGGACTCAACGGCTGAAGGTCTTATTTCTGTGATATTTCTATGACTATAAGCCACAGTCTGACGTTTCTTCGCACTTTCCAGATGAAAGGATTGTAGATGGCTATCTGAGGTTCTCATTTAAGTACAGAAAAAGATTTCATGTGGTTTCTGGCTGAAAATTTTCTGAATAAGGCCAGTGACTTCCCACTTAAAAGACTTAAGCAGTCAATATGTCTATCTATTGAGGTTAATTTCAACAGAACACCAACTGCTTCAACTAAAGACAAGCATTTGGAACATTTTAATGTAGGTTAAGTCTGACTGCAGAGTGAAACATGAAAATGCACAAGATCTTTTCCAATGTACCAGCAATGTAAGATATTAAATTGGTCACGGTATGATTCTTGATGTTTAAAGGATAAAGCAAAGTGTTTAACATTTAATAAAAGCAAGCTTAATACTCTCAGCAAAATCCAGCTTGCAGATTGTCCATAGAGAGTCTATTGATTTCCTCAGATTACCACCATAGTTCTGATTAAGTTTAGTGCTGAAGTTATAGTATATGAACACAGAAGGTGAGAGACAATTGTTTCTGGAATGTCTGGTGATTTCTCTTTACTACATTCCCACACGGAATTTGGAAATGAATTGACCAGGTTTGCAACATCAGAACTATGTGGAGATTTGTTCTTGGACAGAAGTGCTCAATGTGAAATCAGCCAGCTCAGGTTCAATTCAGCCTGCTGGCTCTTGTCCCTTGGGAGTTCCCTGCAGTCACACGTACCTTTGTGATCCTCATGGGATTAATCAACCTGGAATTCTGGATTCTGTCACTGTCTTGTGTGCTGGAGCATGCCTCTAAAATGCTGAGCTTAGTTTAGTAACATGTTCATAAACGAATAGAAGTAATAAACCACAGGTGCTACAAATCTGAAATAAAAGCAGAAACACTAGAAAGACTCAGCAGGTGGGACAGCATCAGTAGAAAGAGAAACCGTCACTCTTTAGGTCTGAGCAGGGAATTGTTTTTTTTCTTCCTTTCTCAGTATTGATGAAGGGTCCTGGATTTGAAACATTAATACTGTTTTTCTTTCCGTGGATGCTGCCTGACCTGCTGAGTGTCTCCAGTGTTTGTTTCCATTTTTATTACTAAAATGAAGAGGTTAACAATAATGAAGAGGCTCCTATCAGAGGCAGGTAGTTTTGAGGAAGCAAGGAATCTGAACAAGGACTTAGTCAGATTAGGAGAATTGGCAAAGAAGTGGCAGATGGAATATAATGCAGAGAAGTATATGGTCATGCAGTTTGGTCGAAGGAATAAAGGCCTAGACAATTTTCTAAGTAGGGAGAAAAATCAGAACAGGGTTCGTACAGGATTCCCTAAAGGTTAATTTGCAGATTGAGTCTGTGATAAGGAGGCAAATGCAACGTTAGCATTCATTTTGGGAAGACGAGAATATAAAAATGCTGAGGTTTTATAAAGTGTTGGTCAGACCAAACTTGGAGCATTGTGAGCACTTTTGGGCATGTAATCTAAAAAGGATGTGCTGGCATTGGAGGCAGTCCAGAGGATGTTCACAAGAATGATTCCGGGAATGAAATGGTTAATGTACGAAGAGCGCTTTGATGGCTGTTGGCCAGTACACGCTGGAGTTTAGAAGAATGAAGGCTGATCTCATTGAAATCTATCAAATATTGAAAGGCCTGGATACAGTGAACATGGAGATGATGTTTCCTATAGTGGGGGAATGTAGGACCAGAGGATATGACCTCAGAATACAAGGACGTCTATTCATAACAGAGATGAGGAGAAGTTTCTCCAGCCAGATGGTGGTGAATCTGTGGAATTCATTGCCACAGACGGCTCTGGAGGTGAGTCATTGGGTATATTTAAAATAGATGTTGATAGGTTCTTGATTAGTAAGGGTTCCAAGGGGAAGGCAGAAGAATGAGGTTGAGAGGGAAAATAAATCAGAATGATGAAATGGTGGAGCAAACTCGATGGGCTAATTCTGCTCCTATGTCGTATGGGATATGAATAGACTGATTAATGATAATGAAACTGCTAGTTAATAATAATGAATGGGCTGGTTAAAACTGAGTTTTCAGTGACCTAGTCTAAACTAATCTACACTCACCCTTTTTAAAATGAAAATCATGATCAACCACCCCAGATTAATACAAGAGTACGATGTCGCTAAACTTGGCTGAGCCTAGCTTTGAAGCAGGGGAGTAAATGTGTGGCTGTTTGACCTCCAGGTCATCTCTGAGTTCCTCTGGAACTGCCAGGCAAGTTAGCAGTTGTTTTTTATATTTGACTTCTAAAATTTAGTTCTACGGAAGTAAATGGAAATGATGTATATTTTGCAATTCGGGCAGAAGCATGAGTGTCCATGTCATATGCTGGGAAGCCTTTCTGACTGCCCCTGTTGCCCTGATGGCTCACTATGTAAACCAGTGTTGTTGTGCCTGTTAATAGATTGGGTGGACGGATGTAAACTGTTAGGTACGGATTCATTTCTAATGTTCACGAGGAAGTTTAGATAGGTACTTGATAGGAAAGAGTTTGCAAGAATATTGGTAGAGTGCAGATGAGTGGTGTGCAGGCCATTTGTTCTTCTGATGATGGCTGTTTATTGCATCCTCGCTTTTACGATGGAGTGGCTTTATCACTGGAGAGCAAATCACCGAATAATGGTGAGCTTGGGTATTTATGTTATCCTCAAATCTAAGAGATCATCATCTGGAGCAAAGAGAACTGAGTGTGGGTTGAAGGCACATTGTATGCTGCCTACATAGCAATAAGTTCCACTAAAGGTAGTGCAGGGTTTTAACGAATGATTTGAAAGGTTTAAGTTGTCTAATACTTATGCAGAAAGAAGTCAATGTAAGTAATATGAGACCCTAGCAGCTGAAACGGTTCATTTGTACTTCTCATTCAGTGTATTACATTTGATGCTCACAATGTCATCTCACCTACATTAGAGAAAACAAACACAGGTTTGACATAGGGTCCGGACCCGAAACATTAGCTGTTTCTCCTTCTACAGATGCCGCCTGAGTTGCTGAATTTTTCCAGCCTGTTCTGTCTTTGTTAGGGATTGGGTGACTCCCCCGCAAGGGTGACCCTGAACTTCCATTTGCCTGTCAATTTAATTCTGCTTCTCACTGACATCCTGAGCTCTCTGCCTTCTGTTGTCCAGCAATATTTCCAGTGAAGCCCAACGTCTTCTGGTCACAATACAGCCCTCACAACATGCCATTGAAAATAGTCAGCGTTATATTCAACAATGTGTGTGAAAAATGGAACCTCCAAATGTGTTACATTCCTTCAATTTCATTAGCTCAGAGTACAGGCCAAAGTTGCCTGGTGCTTGATTTCATCAGAGGCAAGAGTACACCCACGGACCAAGGCAGACACTTCCACCGGTGAAGTTGATTGAAGTTTCAGCCAGGCAGTGCTGCAAGCACTTGGCATCGTGCATGATTTGTGAGTATTGTATCAGCCACTAATATATGGACCACTGACAAAACTAATCAGGAGAAGACTTAGTAATAAAAATGGAAATACTCAGCAGGTCAGGCATCATGTGGAGACACATGCAGAGTTAATGTTCCAGAATGATGATCTGTCTGGTGAAAATACAACACCTTCAAGGCAACTTTAAGAGGTGTTACGATTCTATTTTTAACCACTTCTGATGGTTTGATGATGATAAATAAAGTGGTTTAGCATAAAGAAAGCATTTAGTGTAATGCTAATAAGCTTGAGAAAATGTCTTGAAGATAGGCCACATTGTATTGGATTTCATTGATTATTTCTTTGACCTTGCATTAGTTGTCTGAAGGTATGGTACAAGTCAAGATGACACCACTGGTATCTTGGATTCTTTCAATCATTAAATTCAATTTTGTATTGACTATCCAATACTCCAAATGTGGCCAAACCTGGATTTATAGAGCTGCAACATTACCACATGGTTCTTGAACTCAATCCCCTGACTAATAAAGGCCAACACACCATATGCCACCTTAACCACCACATCAACTTGCCCAGCAATGCTGAGGGATCTATGGATATGTATTCCCAGATCCCTCTGTTCCTCTGTACTCTTAGGGATCCTGCTATTAACCCTATACTCTGCCTTCAAGTTCAACCTTCCAAAGTGTATCACTTCACACTTTTCGGGATGGAACTCCATCTGCCTCTTCTCCACCCAGCCCTGTAATCTGTCAGTGTTCCATTGTAGCCTATCCATTCTACACTATCCACAATGTCACCAAGGTTCATGCCATCTGCAAGCTTACTAATTCGCCCTTTCACTTCTTCATCCAAGTCTTTTATAAAAACCTCAAAGAGTAGGGATCTCAGAACAGATCCCTGCAAAACACCACTGGTCATTGACCTCGAGGCAGAATATGTTCCATCTACTACCATACTCTTAGCTGGCTGGTGACGTAGTGGCATCAGCGCCGGACTTCGGAGCGAAGACTCCCGAACTCGAATCCAGCCGGCTCCCTTGCACGCTTTTCATCCGTGCTGGATTGAGTGTCGAGCTAGCAACTCAGCCTAGTAAAAATAAGAAAGCCCGCCAAAAAAGCATCGTCATGATGGTGTCCCGATGACTCCACTCGGAGTTAAGGGCTTTCTTCTTCTTCTTCACTACCATACTCTGCCTTTGTGGCCAAGCCAATTCTGAATCCACGCAGACAATTTTCCCTCATTTCGTGCCTCCCGACTTTCTATGTGAGCCTATTGTGTGAACCTTGTCAAACACCTTACTAAAATCCACGTACACCACATCCACTGCTTTCCCTTCATCAATTTGTTTTGTCGCTTCCTCAAAGAATTCAATCAGGCTTGTGAGGCAATGCTTACTGCTCTCAAAGCCACGCTGACTAGCCCTAATCAGCTTGTGCTTCTCCAAATGCTCATAAATCCTGTATCTGGGAATCCTCTCCAATAATTTGCCTACTCCTGATGTAATTCCCAGGATTATCCCTTTTTTATCTCTTGAACAATGGAATAACATATGCAACCCTTGAATTTTCTGCTACTAGTGTGGCCAGTGAGGATGCAAAGATCATCGTCAAAGGCACAGCAATATCTTCCTTTGGTTCCTGTAGTAACCTGGTTAAATAACATCTGGCCCAAGGCCTTTTCTATCTTAATGTTTTTCAAAAGTTCCAGTACTTACTCTTTTTTTAACATTGACATGTTCTAGCACATCAGCCTCTTTTATGCTGTCTCAGAAATGTGAAAGTCCCACTCACTGGTGAATACTGAAGTAAAGTATTTATTAAGAACCTCCTCAACCACCTTCAACTCCAGGCTCATTTCCTCTTTTATACTTGATTATTCCTCTCTTCACCAGTCATCCTCCTGTTCTATGTGTGTGTGTGTAGAATGCCTTGGGGTTTTTCTTAATCCTGCTAGCCAATACCTTCTCTTGCTCCCTTCTAGCGCTCCTAAATCCATTATTCAGCTCTTTCCTGGCTACTTTTCCACTCTCCATAGCCGTCTCTGATCTTTGAATTCCTAAAATTAATTAAGCTTCCTTCTTCCTCTTGGTTGGATTTTCTACATCTCTTGTCAACCATGCTTCCTTCATCCTACCATCCTCTCCCTGCCTCAGTGGGACAAACCTATCCAGAACCCTATGCGTGTGCTCTTTAAACAACTTTCACATTTTCGTTGTGTGTTTCCCTCAGTTCATCTGTTCCAATTTATGCTCCCCAAGTTCCTGCCTAATAGCGTCATAATTTTCCCCTCCCCCAATTAAGTACTTTCCCATATCGTCTGCTACTATTTCTGTCCAAGCCCATGGTAAAGGTTGAGGAGTTGTGGTCACTGTCTCTGAATTAATCATCTTCTAAGAGATTTATCATCTGACCAGGTTCATTACCTAGTATCAGATCCAATATAGCCTCTCCTCTAATTGGCCAGTCTACATATTGTGTCAAAAATCCTTTCTGGACAGCCATAACAAATTCTGTCCCACTAAACCTTTTGAACTAAGGAGGTGATAATCAATATTAGGAAGGCTGAAGGCACCCACGAAAACAACTATTATTTTAGCACCCATTCAACATCTGCCTACCAATCTGTTCCTCAGTGGAACAGTGGGAGTCTTGCTATTGGAAGATCTATGGCTTCCACCCACAATGACTCAATAGACAATCCCTCCACGATCTCCTCCCTTTCTGCCTCTTTCTATCCCTCTTTTACCCCCTCCCTGTCCCTTTAGAAACATTTAAACCCCAGAACATCCAGCAGCCATTCCTGCCCTTGTGACAGCCAAGACTCTGTAAAGGCCTCAATATCATAGTTCCATACACTGTTGTTCATCAGTTTGTGTCCCTGATACTTCTCGCATTAAACTAGACACATTTCAATCCACCCAAATGATTGCATTATGTCCTTTCAGCTACACATCCTTCCTTGCAGCCCCTCTACATGTTGCATCTACCATTAGACAAATTGCTGCATCCTCTGATCTATCACTCTGGTGCCCAATCCCCCGCCAAGCTAGGTTAAACTATCCCCAATAGCTCTCGCAAGCTCATCTGCAAGGATATTGGTCTCCTCAAGTTCAGATTTAGCCCATCCGTTCCGTACATGTTATGCCTTCTCCAGAAGAGGTTCCAATGATCCACAAATCTGAATCCCTGTTCCCTACACCCATTCTTCAGCCACATATTCATCTGTTATATCATCCTAGTTCTTCTTCTTACTACGAGGTGGCACAGGCAGCAATCCAAAGATTACTGCCCTTGAGGCCCTGATTTTCAGCTTCCTTTCTAGCTCCCTATCTATATTCACTCTTCTGGAACTTATCCCTTTTCCTATCTATATCATTGGTATCAATAGTATAACATTCTTGCATATCGGAGTACATAGTACAATTTTTGATTCCCATCTGCAGACTCCAATAGTGAGTCGGATCACGATTGCTGGATCACACACCCTGGTCTCCTGTTCAATCCAACAGCTTAGACCATAAGACCATAAGACAAAGGAGCAGAAGTCGGCCATTTGGCCCACCAAGTCTGCTCCGCTATTTTATCATGAGCTGATCCATTCTCACATTTAGTCCCACTCCCCTGCCTTCTCACCATAACCTTTGATGCCCTGGCTACTCAGATACATATCAATCCCTGCATTAAATACACCCAATGACTTGGCCTCCACTGCTGCCCGTGGCAACAAATTCCATAGATTCACCACCCTCTGACTAAAAAAATTTCTTCGCATTTCTGTTCTGAATGGGCGCCCTTCAATACTTAAGTCATGCCCTCTCGTACTAGACTCCCCCATCATGGGAAACAACTTTGCCACATCCACTCTGTCCATGCTTTTCAACATTCGAAATGTTTCTATGAGGTCTCCCCTCATTCTTCTAAGCTCCAAGGAATACAGTCCAAGACTGGACAAATGTTCCTCATATGTTAACCCTCTCATTCCCAGAATCATTCTAGTGAATCTTCTCTGTACCCTCTCCAACGTCAGCACATCCTTTCTTAAATAAGGAGCCCAAAACTGCCCACAGTACTCCAAGTGAGGTCTCACCAGCACCTTATAGAGCCTCAACATCACATCCCTGCTCCTATACTCTATTCCTCTAGAAATGAATGCCAACATTGCATTCGCCTTCTTCACTACTGACTCAGCCTGGAGGTTAAATTTAAGGGTATCCTGTATGAGGACTCCCAAGTCCCACTGCATCTCGGAACTTTGAATTCTTTCCCCATTTAAATAATAGTCTGCCCGTTTATTTTTTCTGCCAAAGTGCATAATCATACACTTTCCAACATTGTACTTCATTTGCCACTTCTCTGCTCATTCTTCCAATCTATCCAAGTCTCTCTGTAGACTCTCCGTTTCCTCAGTACTACTGGCCCCTCCACCTATCTTTGTATCATCAGCAAACTTAGCCACAAAGCCATCTATTCCATAATCCAAATCGTTGATGTCTATTGTAAAAAGAAGCGTCCCCAACACGGACCCCTGTGGAACACCACTGGTAACCGGCAGCCAACCAGAAGAGGATCCCTTTATTCCCACTCTCTGTTTCCTGCCAATTAGCCAACGCTCTATCCACGTATGTAAAGTTCCCATAATTCCATGGGCTCTTATCTTGTTAAGCAGCCTCATGTGTGGCAGCTTGTTACCATGGAAGGACATAATCCTACCCTCTTAAAGGTAGGACCGCACGAAGGGGAATGAGAGATGAGGTATTATTAACAAACATCAGAAAAAAATATGAGATATATGCCCTGGATGGTGTGGTTCTTTGGGGGTCTACATTTGTCATTTCGCCTTGTGAAGAATTTGCACATATGACTTCCAGTAATATTTCTCATCAAGCCAAATGCTAGAACTTTTACTTGGTGTCCGGGAATTGGAGAAAAGAATGAAAGAATGTGAATAACATAGATTCTTGCAATGTTTTTTTACTGGTATCTCCTTTTCTGCAACCAAACCAACTATGGTCAAGAATGCATGTAGATTTTGCAGGTCTATTTATGGGAAATATTACCCTCATCAAAGATGTATATGCAAGAGCTGCTTTAGTCACTTAGAATGTGCAAGTAATGAGGTCATGATATTTTTTGGTCATGATATTTTTTGCTAATTTCAAAGCTGAGTATGGTCTTCACTATACATGTTCTTCCTGAGTTGTGTGTACCACACATTGGGAGCAGCTTCAATTCTACTGAATTTTCCAAAGGAGTGGGACAGATGGAGGGGGTATAAATGCCACCGGTCTAGACAAGCCCAGGCATTATCCCTGATGAAGATGGTAGAGTTTGCCATTGGAACGTTGGTTAAAATCAATTCCCTGTACCCAGCTGGAAGCCTGAGAAAAGTTTAGCAGAATTAATCTCTGAAATTGATATTGATGCTGTGTTTATTAGGGTGCCAAGTCTCTTCATGAAAGATGTGCTGCTGTTCCTTGTCTTTACGTTGAACTTCAGTAGGACAGAATAGACCAAGGTCAAAAAGATCTGTATGAGAAGAAAGGATCATGTGGATGGTGGATAGTTAAAGTGACAATTTATGTCTGAAATTATGGGCCGGAAAGGAGGTGTTCTGTGAGGCGCCTGAGCTGTTGGAGTATTCCAGCATTTCTGTTTTCATCTCTGAGCTTTAGTAATTTTGTTTTGTAAGGATTGTATAAAGAACGGAGTGCTGCATCTTTCCCCCACTATAATAAAAGTTGATTCAAGTTCAGAAGGAGGGATTTCTGCCCAGCTGTCTGAAGCATCATTCAGACAGGCAAATAGAGCTTGTATAAATTTAGCTGACAGATTCACAGTTCCCTTTTTTAATTTCACCTCATCCATGTGCTGATGTATGTCTGCCAGAAAGGATGAATTTAAAAAACAGGCAGTATCAGTTCAGCAAAAGTTTCACCATTTCCTTCCAGGAGCACTCTTCCCAGTTTGTATAATTCACTTTTACTTCAGAAAGGAGATTATCTTTAGAGTATTCCTCAATCAAGTGATTGAAATAAATAGTTCACAGGTTCTAAAACTCTCCTCCTAATGTACTTTTACTTTCAATAGGTTTCAATACGTACATTTAATGTGAGAAATGTATACAATATACATCCTGGAATTCTCCTTCTTCGCAAACATCCACAAAAACAGAGGAGTGCACCAAAGAATGAATGACAATTAAATGTTAGAATCCCAAAGGCCCCCCAGCTCCCCCCCAACGCATAAACAGCAGCAAAGTGACGACCTCCTTCCCCCACCAGCAAAAAAACATGTGCACCCTCCACCGAGCACTCAAGTGTGCAGCAGATCATCAATAAAGACATCGACTTGCAGTATTCATTCACCCGGTAATTCGACATGCCACAGGCTCTCTCTCTCTCTCTCTCTCTCACTCTCTCTCTCTCCCCCTAATAAGGGAAAAAAAGATGTCCCCATTTCACAGTGAGAGGGGAGACATAACACAACAACTCGCCGATTTATGGTGTTAAAAGTCTGTTGCATCGCTTTTTCTGAGGAGCCAGCTGCTTTCAATCTTCCGTGTTCTCCCACTATACACCAGACGGCGGCACCAACCTCAAATCCACCTGCCTCCAGAATCATGAAAATCTGGCACTGTGAAGGTACGCTAGTCTTCCAGGCCGCGCCCTTGGCATATCGAAAAGCGGCCGGGCGTGAGGCCCTGTGAGCAGGTCCCATTCCCGCAAAGAACCGAAGTCATCATGTAACTCCAGGTCAGGGTCTTCAAAAGAAGAGGGAAAAAAGAGATATTAAAGATAGAAATAGAGCTGTTTCCCAAGATGCAAACAAAGGAGCCACCGTTAGGCACCATCATCCTCAGCTCTGCCCTCTGTCTTTTTCAGGGTTTGATTTAGTGAAATGTCTGGAACTTAGAAAAGCAGTTATGTAACACAGACCTGCCTGGTGTCACTGAAATTGCTGATGTCCTATCCATCTCTCTGGCCAACAGTTTCTCTGCTGGTTAGCCATGGTTAACAGAGATCGGTTTGACATTTCAATGACGGGTTGTCAGGTGAGTTCTCCTTTCACAGCCCATTTATCAATCACAATGTGTATGATGGTTGTTCCCTGAGATTTCTGCTCATCCACTTCGAAACTCCCATTCTCTGCGATTCAATGTCACTCTTTGACTAAGATTTTGCTTAGTAATGACATACTTCAGGATTTAAAATTCACCTTCAGATTTTTTAAGAGCATAAAAGACTTAAATTGCCATTGTGATACAGCATAGAAGCAAGTTCGCGGACTATCATGTCTGTGTCAACTATCTGGTATCCAATTATCCTAATCCTTCCTGAAGTAATTTTATTCTCATCAACACTCATGATTCCAGCACTCTCCTACACACTAGGGGCAATCTACAGTGGTTAATTAACCTTTCAACCAACATGTCTTTGAGTTGTGGGAGGAAGGCAGAGCACTTGGAGAAAGCTGGAACACCCAGAAGAAACCCACACTTCCCAGACTTTTCAATATCTCCCAAGAAGTGCTAGCAACGCCAATCGTGTGTATTTACCAAATTACACTTAACCACCTCTATGTTATTTTATTGAGATACTGCACAGAACACGCCCTTCCAACCCTTTGAGCTGCAGCACCCAGCAACCTTCAATTTAACCCTATTCTAATCATGGGACAATTTACAATGACCAATTAACCTACCAACTAGTACTACTTTGGATTGTAGGAGGAAACCAGAGCATGTGGAGGAAACCCACGTGGTCATGGGGAGAATGTACAAACTCCTTACAGGCAGCAGTGGGAATTGAACCCGGGTCACTGGTACTGTAAAGCTTTGTGCTGACTACTATGCTACTGTGCACATCTGACTCCTCTTCACCAACACTTTGCTTTGAAACTAAATGGCAAAGCTTCCACTTGAACCCACCCCTGTCAGTTCTGAGGAAAGACTTGAAACTTTGACTGGTAACTTTTTCCACAGAAGCCACTTAACTGGATGAGTTCTCCCAAAATGTTCTGTCTTTGATTCAAACTCGAGTCTTGGCAGTTTTATTTGTTCCTTCTAGAAGGGTGGTGGCCTTCCCTGATGCAGACTGCCTTTACACAAGGGCATCCGAGAGTGTCTGACCTCTGCCTGCAGGCAGGCACATTGTGCCTTCAACTTGCTCATAAAGTTGAAGAAAACATTCTCTGTTAAACTTGCCTTGGAGTCATGGCTTGGCTACTAGTTGAGTCTCAGGTTCATCGGTTTCACTCAGCTTAAATTTACTAAATACCAGTTCCCTGCTTGGGTGCTTCTGCTGACTATTGAAATGGTCCTAAAGGTTGAACATGGACTATTACAGTATAGTAGACCCTTCAGCCCACAATGTTGTGCTGACCTTTTAACCTACTTCAAGATCAATTTAACCCTTCCCTCCCACATAGTCATTCATTTCTCTATTGTCTATATGCCTATCTAAGAGTCTCCTGGATGTCCCTCTACCACCACTACCACCAGCAGTAGTTCCATGCACTTACCACCCTTCGTGTAAGAATCCTACCTCTGACATTTCCTCTATAGTTTTCTCCAATCATCTTAAAAGTATGCCCATTCAAATTCGCCATTGCCACCCTGGGGAAAAGCTGCTGGCTGTCCACTCTACCTATGCCTCTTATCATCTTATACACCAAAATCAAGTCGCCTATCATCCTTCTTTGCTCCAAGTTAGTAGAGCCCCAGCATGGTCACCCTGATGAAGAGTCTTGGACTGAGCCTTTGACTGCTTATTCACCTCCATAGATGCTGCCTGACCTGCTGAGTTCCTTGCTCGAGATTTCTAGTGTCTGTAGAATCTTATGTCTCTCACTCCTGAATTGCTTCCCACTGGCACTACTCTGGGACCTCATCAGTCACCTATCCAACAAACTTGAGGACTTATGCCTTTTCCAGGATCACTGCACTCGTGAAAATTCCTACCTTATTGAGCAAAATCAGACAGGTATTTGGAATCTGAAGTTATTGTTCACTCTTGTCACCGTTCCTATAAAATGCTGGCTGTATAAACTGACACTGGAGTGTGCTGTTAGCCCTCAGCAAAGGACATGAAGGAAAGCTACAGGTGCACCTGCAAATAGGACTTCAGGCATGAGAGGCCCTCAGGTAAAGAATGAGAGAGGATGGGGGAGAGAAAGAGTGAACCAGTGCGTGCAAATGCATGTGTACATTTGTAAAGTGAAGTGAATAGCTTTAGTCTGCATACCATCTAAACAGATTCCATCACGTCTCTCCGGTGAAATGATATTGTTTCTGTTAAATAGGGGCCGTGGACAATTCTGATTTGATGGAGACAGACATGAAAGCACAGAGGAACATCTGGAGAAATTTCTGAAACGCCGGTCCGCTGCTGCTATTACTGGCCGATCGAGAATCTTCCAGAGGGAAGGCCCCAAAATCCCCGGCTTTGCCTGCTGCTGGCGACCGAGGCTGAGGTCGAATCGTTCGGATAGAGATGGTGCTCGATACTCGGTATCGGAGGGCTGATCGGAGGCTCGAAGTTTCGGATGACTCAGAGTCGGATTGTGGTCGGGCATGGCAGGGAGAGTTTTCTTCCTTCTCCCGTCTGCGTGAGATGTGGGACTTTCGAGAGACTTTGAACTTTTTTACTGTGACCATGGCCTGTTCTTCATCAAGTTATGGTATTGTTGCACTGTTGTAACTATATGTTATAATTATGTGGTTTTTGTTAGTTTTTCAGTCTTGGTCTGTCCTGTGTTTTGTGATATCACACCGGAGAAATATTGTATCATTTCTTAACGCATGCATTACTAAATGACAATGAAAGAGGACTGCATGTCCTCATAATCTAATCAATGCATTGAGGCAGTACAAGGGAAAAACAATAAAAGATGGCAGAATGAGATGTGAACAATGACAGATAAAGTGCAATGCAGGCAGACTAAAAGATACAAGATCATAATGAGATAGACAGTGAGGTCAAGAGTTTACCTTAATCATACTAGGGAGCTGTTTAATAGTCTTATAGCAGCAGTATAGGTATTGTCCTTGACCCTGGTGGTACTTGCTTTCATGCTTTTGTATGTTCATCTTCTGACTGATGGGGGAGGTGGGTGAGAAGAAGAAAGAGTCACTGTGGGGTGGGTTGAGCGTTTTGGCTGTTTGACCAAGATGGTGAGAAGCATGGACAGAGTCCACATAAGGGAGGGTGGTGGACTAGTTTCTATGATGCGTGCAGCAGTGTCCATAGCTCTCTGCGTTTTCTTCAGTCTTGTGCAGAGCAGCTGCCATATCAAGCTGTGATGTACCCAGACAAGATGCTTTTTATGGTGCATCTATAAAAATTGGTAAACAGGGACATGCTGAACTACTTCAGCATCCTGAGGAGGTAGAGATGCAACCTGCTGGCCATGCGTTAGCTGCAGACATGTGTGTAGGTGTCATGTTCAATCAGGTTTGAGGATCTGGCAAGTGATATAGAAAGCACTCTCTGCGAATAGGTATATTAATCATTTATTTACAAAGCATAAAAATTTAACGAAACATTCATGTTCCTCAAGTTACAGTCACTACAAAGTTGAATACTCAACATTCATATGCACATTCAACAAACATACTTGGTTAAAATTATGTGCAGTGCAAACCTTCCCAAAGATCATGTCTTAAACAAGGGAAGAAGAGAGCAAGCCCCTTCCATGTGCTATTTTATATACTCAGGGTATTTGAAACTGGACACCAGGCAGCTATCCAATGGGAAAAGCAGCTGCAGCTTCCAAATGAACCAATCACAACGGAAGCAACTTCCGACAATATCCCCACAGCTAAGGGTAATGACAAGAGCCTACACCATCTCACCCGTGCTCCACAAAGGTTCCACTGTACTACCTAACACTATAGAATCTAATTCAATCCATACCTAAGATTGTACTGTATGTGTATGTGCTCTCTTTTATTTAATCAATAGACAATATCTTACTTGATAATCTCATCTGAATAAAATATTGCATGTGAAATCTAGAGTGCTATGATTTGAGTCTATTTTGTATGTCTCGGTGCATTAATAACAATATTCTAATTTATAAATTGTAAACTCAGCTTTCAATATATCAAAATGCGTCTGTATTTCAGTATGAATCATAGGTCCCAGCTTTCAAAGTTGTATTAGCAGGTAAGTAAAGCCCATTAGTTTGTGTGAATGAGTGAATTGCATCTTGAGTGTGGACTTGGTGGTTAATTATTCCTAAAATTAAGCAAATACATTTAAACAACTCTGATTGACTTAATAATGGTGCAGTCTAATGTGCTGGAGAAATTGATGTCAGAGCATTGGATGGGTAATCAGAAGGGAGCAGCACTGAATCCTTCAATTACTGTTGCAAGTGCATTGCCATGGAGTTATACTCAAGCATTTCATTCAATAGCTGCTTCCTTCAACTATTGCAAGATCTGTGTAGTGCTCAGGCAGAGCACAAATTAAAGAGCCTTCTAAGAGTTGTCTAATACATGACACTTCCATTCATCACTGATCCTTAATGTGTATTTGATATAGCTCTTTATGGAGGATTTTGAATTATGCAACTCATATGTCTCGACTCCCAGGGCAGCAGCAAACACTTAACTCCAGCTCTAAGGTAGAGTGGAGTGTGCAATTTGCTGACCTGTGCTTTAAGTCACCTTTGCTTGTCTACTAAATAAATTATAATGGGAGATGGTGCTATTTGAGAAATGGAAACACATTTCTATTTGCCGTTAAATGTATCACTACAAATACTATGGATAAAATACAGTGTCTGAATAATATTTATTACTTTTCAGAGTATATGAACTATGCACTCAGTGGCCATTTCATTAGGTACCTCCTGTACCTAATAAAATGAGCACAGAGTGTACGTTCATGGTTTTCTGCTGCTGTAGCCCATCCACTTCAAGGTTTGAGGTATTGAACGTTCAGAGATGCTCTTCTGCACACCACTGTGGTTAGTTGAGTTATTGGTGTCTTCCTGCCAACTTGAACCAGTCTGTCCATTCTCCTATGCCCTCTCTCATTAGCAAGGCATTGTTGCTCATAGAACTGCTGCTTAATAGATGCATTTTGTTTTTCACACCACTCTTTGGAGACTTGTGCGTGAAAATCCCAGGAGATCAGCAGTTTCTAAGATGCTCAAACCATTTGATCTGGTAGCAACAATCATGCCATGGTCAAAGTTACTTAGAACACAAATATTCCCCATTCTGACATTTGGTCTGAGCAGCACTTGAACCTCTTGACCATGTCTGCATGCTTTTATGCATTGAGTTGCTGCTGCATGATCGACTAATTAGATGTTTATATTAACGAACAGGCATACAGGTGTACCTAATAAAGTGGCCACTAAGTGCATATTTATTTAAAAAGCAAATAAAATTCAACAAGAAGTCCATGGCACAGATTTTCTGATCTTGCATTTACCAGCCACTGATTTCTCCCGCTGCTTTGGGTATCAGATTATCAAACCTGTCTGGAGTTTCTATCATTACTTATGTCACTTTGAAACCAAAACGTTCTTATTAGACTCCATGCTCATATCTTTTCCTCCTCATCATGACACCAAGAAGATAATGGTTGTAAGAGATTTCATGATTTACATGGGCATAATAACAGTGTTATATTCATAGAGTCATTGGGTAAAACAGCATGGAAACACAGCCTTCAGCCCAGTTGGTTCAGGTCAGCCACAGAATCCTCCCAGCTGGTCCCAGCTGGCCATTTTCAGCCACAGCCCTCCACACTCTTCCCCTCCACTGAAGACACCCACTGCTCCATGGTGAGTGTAGTACTGCTGGCATCAAACACATTAGAAGCTGAGCTTTTCTTATTGTGTGCGACAGTTTACCACAACATTAAGAACATTAATCAGACCAAGACGTTAATATATTGTCCAGCATTTGGTGCCACAAATTTTTGTTGCTATTAAACATTCTTAGTTATCTACACTTCCATTTGACCTGAAGGGCTAAAATGTCGACTCCGAACCAAAATTAAACTTCCCCAGTGCATATTGGAGAAGCTCATTTCATCCCAGAGGCCACTCTTGCTCCAACTTCTTGAATGCTATAAACCAGTTCAGTACCCTTGGGAGTGAATAAGGCAAATAAATGAAAACAACCAGGCTTCCCTATCCCCACGTATATTTAGCAACTCCTGGAAGATTCTACATTTGCAACAGGGCAAGGAATCGATCTGCGCAAATCAGCATCAGATGTGATCTTCCTGCATTTCTCTGAGGGGGAAATTAATAGGTGCAAGTGGAGACACAAGGGACTGCAGATGCTGGAATCTGGAGCAACATTCCTAAACACATCTAGAGAGGTATATGGCTTGAAAATGTTTTGAGGGCTGTGAGCCAAATGCAGGCAACTGGGACTAGCTTGCATAGATACCTTGGTTGCCATGGACAAGTTGTGCTGAAGGGCTTGTTTAGGTGATGTGTGACTCTCTGATGAATGTGGATCCACAAGAACAAGGAGCCACTCACAAGAAGTTTGATGAGCAACATGATTCAGTACTGACTGTATGGTACTGCATTCTGATCCCCCAGCGGGGAGGTTCCCATTCAGCCCACTCTGCGGGAGATGGGCAGCTTAAGCAGAAGTTCTTTACAATGTGGCCACAGTACCCTAGGTTCAGGAACTTGTGTTCTGATACCTGAAAGCATCGACAGCTTCAGGAACCCACTGCCTCAAAATCTGTTTTGTTGTTCTGTTGTTGTTAGACCATAGAACAGTACAGTGTAGGCACTTTGGCTTACAATGTTGTTGTACCGAACTAATTAACTTAGTAATCAAATCCATTTCCTTCTGGCCATATCCTTCCATTTTCCTTATATTCATTGGCCTATCTGAACATCTCTAAAACACTTTAATGTACCTACCTCTACCAGCACACTAAGCTGCACATTCCAGACAGCCATCACTCTCTGTGAAAACAATACTTGCCCCTCACATCTCCTTTGAAGTTTACCCCTGTCCCCTTAAATGCATGACCCTCTAGTATTAGATATTTCAACCCTGGGAAAAGATACTGTGCCTCTCATAATCTTACAAACCTCTATCAGATCTCCCCTCAGCAGACATCCAACCTCTCCCGGAAGTTCCGGAGTCTCCCGCAAATTGATGGTGCTACCTCCCTGAAATGAGTTTTTGCAGGATGGGATGTCTGCCTCAGTCTCTGCTGCTCCAGAGAAAACAACCCAAGTTTGTCCAATCTCTTGTTATAGCACACACCATCAAATCTAGGCAGCATCTTGGCAAATCTCTTCTACACCCTCTCCAAAGCCTTGACATCCTTCTTAAAAATAGGCAACCAGAACTGTATGCAATACTCCAGATGCGGCTTGACTAGAGTTTTATAAAGCTACAACAAAACTTCCTGAATTTTGAACTTGTCTATCGCTATCTGAAAACTTGGGGAACAGTGATCAGAAATCCTTAGGAGCGCACCCACTGAAAGGTCTGTCACCAGGGTAACATTCTCAGGCCCAGCGGCAGGTCCAGTACAGCCTTTCCTCTTGTTGGACTATCTACATATTGATTTCAGAAATCCTCCTGGATGCACCTAACAAATTCTGCCACATCTGAACCTTTTGCTCTAAGCAGGTCCAAGTTTATATGAGGGAAGTCTCCCATTACAGCAACCCTATTAATTTTACACCTTTCCTATATCTGCCACATATCTATTCCTCAATGGCTATTGGGGGGGGGGGTTCTGTAATATAATCCCAACAGAGTGATTCCACCCTCTCTATTGTTGAGTTCTACCCAATAGACTCAGTAGATGAACCCTCCATTGTGTTCCTTCTGAATGCAGCTGTTATATTGTCTCTGATTAGTAGTGCAACTCCCCTTCCACCTGTTTTTACTGCTCTCTCTATCTTTTCAAAACCTTGAGACATTAAGCACCCTTTCCTGTCCCTCTCTCAACCATCTGTACTGCCCAAACATCGTAGTTCCATTGAGTCATAGAACATTACATCACAGAAACAGGCTCTTCAGACCACTTAGACTGTGCTAAGCCATTAATCTGTCTAGTCCCATTGATCTGCACCTGGATCATACCCTCCACACCTCCTCCCATCCATGTACCTATCCAAATTTCTCTTAAATATTGAAATCAACTCCACATCCATCATTTGCACTGGCAGCTGGTTTCACATTCTTATCAGGCTCTGAGTGAAGAAGTTCCCCTCAGACATTTCACATTTACCATTTATGGTGATGGGATCCCATGGAAGATTGCAGAAGTTTCAGAGAATGATTTGTTGGATGCAAAGGCTCTTGGGGTGGTAGGTGAGGACAAGAGGAACTCTATCCTTCTTAAGGCGCCAGGAAGATGGGGTGAGTGTGGACGTGTAAGAAATGGAAGATTGTGAGCAAAGACAGCAGCAATGGTGGAAGATGTGAAACTCCATTCTTTGAAGGAGGACATCTCTGATGTCCTGCAAAGGAAAGATGCTTCCTGGGAGCAGATGTGGTGGAGACGATGGAACTGGGTAAAGGGAATATCATTTTAGGAGATAGGGTGGGAAGAGATATAGTCAAGATAGCTGTGGAAATCAGTAGGTTTATAAAGATGTCAGTAGACAGTTTCTCTCCAGATATAGAGACAGGGAGATTGAGAAAGGGGAATGGGATGTCAGAAATGCACTGTGAATTTAAGGGCAGCATGGAAGCTGGAGCCAAAGTTGATGAAATTGATAATCTCAGCATGGGTGCATGAAGCAGCACCAATAGAGTTGTCAATGTAACACAGGAAGAGTTGGGGGCATTACCAGGGAGGGCTGGGTCCATGGACTGTTCTGCATAGCCAACGAAAAGGCAGGCATAACCAGGACTCATGCAGGTGCTCAGGACTACCCCTTACCTGTGCCTTCTCTGTGAAAGCTTTGAGTGCTGAACTCACCCAGGTCACCTACTTAGTCTCTTCTCACCGAGCTTGTTAAACTTTTGACTCTAACTTCTCAAGACTAAGTTCTACAATTAAACAAATGAGGCCAAATAATTCAGCATTCTTAGCCTCTACCTGTTCTCATAGAAGCCTGCTGAGACAAAGCCTCTCACTTTAACCCTAGCCGACTCACACAATAGCCGCTCTGTTTAAACCTAGCTTCTTTTTATTGGCCCTAGTTACTAATAACCCGGGTGATTTCCCATTCCGCAGTAAGTGCCGATAGGCCCTGCTCATTTGTGAAAACTGGTATGTAAATTCCACAGGGAACTGCCTCCAACTCTCTCTGTGATCTCCCTTGTTGTTGTTGCTGTTGTTCTGTTGGTGTGTGAATGCTGTGGGGCAGGGTTAAATGTTGGAGCTGGAATGTGTGGCAAAACTTCCGGCACATCCCTATGTTGCGTTGTTTGTTAGTGCAAATGGTGCATTTCACAGTATGTTATGTAATAAGTAATTTTTTTTTCTCCAAAGATACTTTATTCAAAAGTATTACACAATAAAGTTATTTACATATAAGAAAAAAACATTCGTTGACTCTGAGTCCTTATTCAATAAAGTTATTTACAATAAAATTATGTGTTGACTCTCTGTTCATTTACAAATGAAAGATGTTTACAATAAACCGTTCATTTACTCTCAACCCTTGGTCAAGAGTTAAGACTTATTAACAATAAAATTATCAACAATGAAGGCAGGCTTTGGCTCTAATGTTTTTCCCAAATTAACAATTCCACCCACTCCTTGGGCACCATGTTGATTATCTGTCCCCACGACTGTTGAGGGTTAGTCTCCTCCCCACCCAACCCCTCCCACTCCCACGGGTGATGAACCTTGAACTGTGGTCCTTCCCCACCGGGCCTTCGCGGTGGCCGTACCAAGTTTGAGTGCATCCCTCAGCACGTACTCCTGCAGACGAGAGTGAGCCAGTCGGCAGCATTCAGTCACGGGCATCTCCATGTGCTGGCAGACCACCAAGTTTCGGGCAGACCAAAGCGCGTCTTTCACCGAATTGATGATCTGCCAGCAGCACCGGATGTTTGTCTCCGTGTGCGTCCCCAGGAACAGCCCGTAGATCACGGAATCCTCGGTAACGCAGCTGCTGGGGATGAATCTTAGCACTGTCCCTTCCATTCTCTTCCACACCTTCTTTGCGAACCCACAGTGTGCAAAGAGGTGAGCCCCCGACTCCACCCTATTACAGTCCTCCCGTGGGCAGTGGGGTGCGGAGACGACATTCCGGGCACACAGGAGAGATCTGACTGGAAGGGCCCCTCTCACCGCCAGCCAGGCGAGGTCTTTGTGCCTGTTGGTGAGATCTGGCGATGAGGCATTTTGCCAGATGAACTGGACGGTCTGCTCAGGGAACCACCCCACTGAATCCATCTCATCCTTCTCCTGCAGTGCCTGCAGGACAGTACGTGCTGATCACTGTCTAATGGCCTTGTGGTCAAGTGCGTTGGCCTTGAAGAATTTTTCTATGAAGGACAGGTAAGGAGACAACGACCAGCTGACAGGGGTGTTGCGTGGGAGTGGGGCCAGACCCATCCTTCGTAGCCAGGGCGACAGGTAGAACCTGGGCACATAGTAGTACTTTGCGCCCACGTATCTGGGATCCATGCACAGCCTGATGCAGCCACACACGAAGCTGGCCATCAGGGTGAGGGCGACATTGGGGACATTCTTGCCCCCGTTGTCCAGGGACTTGTGCATGACGGTCCATCTCACCCGCTCCATCTTGGATCCCCAGACAAATCTGAAGACAGCTCGGGTGATTTGCCAGCTGTAGGAGCGGGGGACGGGCCAGACCTGTGCCAAGTACAGCAGCCCTGAGAGCACCTCACACCTGATGACCAGGTACTTGCCCGTTATCGACAGGGAGCGCCCTTCCCACAGTCCCAGTTTCTGTTTCACCTTGGCAATCTGCTCCAGCCAGTTCTTGTTGCACGCCTCAGCCCCTCTGAACCAGATCCCCAACACCTTCACGTGATCAGACCTGATGGTGAAGGGGACGCTGGATCGGTCGGGCCAGTTGCCGAAGTGTATGGCTTCGCTCTTCGTGCGGTTGACCCTGGCCCCCGACGCTAGCTCGAACTGTTCGCAGATGCCAATCAACCTGCGAACTGACCTCGGATCAGAGCAGAAGACGGCAACATCGTCCATGTACAGGGAGGTTTTCACTTGGGTCCCTCCACTGCCTGGCAGCGTCACCCCTCTTATGCCCTCATCCCTCCTGATGGCTTCTGCAAAGGGCTCTATGCAGCAGACAAACAAGACAGGGGAGAGGGGACAGCCCTGCCTGACTCCAGACCTGATGGGGAAGCTGTGTGTTTCCCACCCATTGACCTGGACTGCACTACGGATGTCTGTGTAGAGCAATCTGATCCAATTCCGGATTCCCTCCCCAAATCCCATTTTGGAGAGCACGTCCGCCATGCACGTGTGCGATTAATCTGAATCTTAATAATGAAAAACATCTCAGTCACCAGCTGATCTGCTCTCCCATCTCCACTAAACTGATCTCAAAACAGTGATGCAACAGAAGTTGCCACAGGAAAAATCATTACACATGTACACAAAGATGTCACAAAGGAAGCTTTAATCACTCAGATGTCACAATGAAAGCTTTGGTCACTAAATGTCTTGTAGTCAAGTTGATGACTCCCAGCTGCCAGGAGCAGTGGGGAGTTCATAAGATCTGGTCTGCCCTGAAGTCTGCCTGTGTTATACCGGGGGTGGGGGGAGGTGCGCTAGGAGCAGACCCAAATGGAAGGCCCAGACATTGAAGTACTAGGAACAGGACTAGGTTTATCGAGATATCAAGGTGAATAAGGAAGAAACAACGCCGGACGTTGAAACAGGCCCTGGATGAGACCAGGATTCAGGGCCTGGGCAAGGACTTGGACTAGAAACACAGGACCCGGATGGGGAACTAGGAGCGAGGAGCCTGGACTAGGAACACGGACCTCCGGAACCAGAGCCTGGACAAGGACCGGAACCTGGGTCTTGGTTGGGACTCGGAACCTGGGTCTTGGTTGGGACAGAATCTGGGTCTTGGCTCAGAACCGGAATCTGGGTCTGGGCTAGGACTTGGGACTAGGATCTTGGCAAGGACAGGACATGGCTACAGGACAGGATAAGGCACATGGGCAAGATGAGAACACAAAGCCCTGGCTTGGACAGGACGAGGTTCTTGGATGTGGCTTGGACAAGACGAGGGAACTCCAGCACCGGGCTGGGCGAGGTACTCCTGGGCAGGACATGGCTCTTGGACTAGGTTTGGCTCAGCTCTTGGACTCAGCTTGGTTAGGCTCTTGGTTACAGGGTCGGGACCCCACCTTAGAGCGCAGGGCCGGGATGACTGCCAAAGACACTTGCCGAGGGAACTGCCGAGGGACTCCTGGACTGAACGAGAACACGAAGCCTTGACTTGGATAGGAATGGAAAACGACGCCTGGAACTTGGAACACAGGAACACAGAACACAGAGCAGGGACCCCTCCTTGGGAACAGGACTCAGGGCCGGGGCCTTACACAGAGTCAGGACCCCTCCTTGGTAACAGGACCTAGGGCCAGGACTCTTCTTTGACATAGACACTAAACGTGGGGACACAATAATATAGTTCCAAACTCAACAATAGATAGTTCCTTATCTTGGTGTGGCAAGGCTCCGGTCTCACTCCGGCGGTTGAACTTGACAGGGATGCAGGCAAGGCTTCAGAAGGAAGGGGGAGGGAACATTCCAGCAGGGAATCCTTGGTTTGCAGAGGTATTTACGTGCCAGCCTAAAACGAGAATCCGGTGCCTCAATTAAGGCACCCAGTGGAACAAGGGAAAACAGGAAAACCTGGAATAAGGATCGATGAACCGACCGTGAACCAGAATGCGGATTTCACGGACTGGACCATGACAACCTGTGGAGATATCCCATTTCTGTATCAGAATTGGTTTGATGAAAATAATGGTGAGATAAATATAAATGTGAAATAGACTTATTTCAGAAAGGGGGAGATAAGTAGGTCTACAAGCATTGCATATTCAGGTTCAACAAAGAATCTGTGGCATGAAGAACAAGTATCTGACAGGGAAAGCACTCAATATCCAGCAAAAGTCAACAACCATGTGATGTGCAGAGTCATCCCTACTCTCAAGGCCGTCCATGGCCCAAACACTCAGCATCGCTTGTCAGTGACAGCCAAAGATGAGAAAGAGGTCTTCAGAAACAGAGGTGGTTAGTCCCCAGTCTCAAGGAGAGCATGCCTGAGGATCTCTGAGGCACTGTATTATCATTGTTTTCAAGAAAGGAGATATACAATATCATAATGTGGTAATTACAGAAGATTCTCCCAGCTGTCTGTCACAGGGGAAGTTACTGAAAGAATCTTTAGAGGTTCTCCTGGAATTGCAATGTGGTTCTCCACATCAATGTGATTCTCTCACTCACAGTGTAGTAATTCCAAGAAGAGTGAAAGAAGAAGCATCAACGGCTGTACATAACCTTCCTGAACACCGTAATTGTGTCATCTTCAGTTATTGAGTGGGATTATGAAAAATCCTTCTCAACTTTGCCTTCCTCTTCCGAACAGAGGAAACTGGAAGGTTCTTAACTTGTGTCTGTAATATTGTGAAGAACTGAGTTAGAGTAAGCCAAGGAAGACCCAAGAAAAATGGCTAAAAGTAATTGGTAGAGCTGGTGAGGTGACGTGAAGAAGCATATTCATCCAGCTATGGTAGGGGCCAGTACTCACTGCCTGTTCTGGTGGAAAGGCAAACACCCCTTCATACTTAAATATGTACTTGGATGCACAATGATATTTAAGAAGTTCTTTACTTCAACCAGCACAGATGTGATGAGCCAAATAGACTCTTCACTGTACTGCAGAAGCTGCTCTATGATGACCTAGAGTCTTGACGCTCAGCATTGTATCCACCACAAGGTCCAACCAAGGCCATGCATCACAATAAATCTGATGAACTTCACTATAGTATTCCACGTCATCTCTAACAAACTGCCTATAGGAAGGGAGTTGGATTATAGGGTCAGTTGGAACCTACATGTCCCTTGCACTGCCACAAACTGGGACATTAAGTTACAGCTTGCATGTACGGGTGGTCAAAACCTAAGTCCCATGTCTTTGCTGATATGCCCAGTTGCTGTCCCACTCCCCTGAAGAAATCCATGGTGAGATCCTGGTCAACATATCTTTCATATCTTAGAAGCCACCCATTAATGAGGGCAGACAGCAATGACAGCACCTACTTTTTTTCTCAGAGTACTGGCACAGCCTTCTTCATACCAAGGTGGAGGAAGTTCTGAGGCCAAGTCATCAATCCCAATGGTAAGTTTATAACCTACTGAGCAGAAATATAGGAGGGTGGTTTAGAGGCATTTCAAAGCTCAGGGAAGATACCATCAACATTTGATCTGAAAATCCTTCAAGTCTATGGTCAGGAGGGGTGAACCAATGCCCTTTCCAAGGTCAACATCAAGAACCTGATCACACTTGATCAGTGGATAGGCCTTATTATTTGCTTGCAGATGCTGGAAGTAAGAATTTAGAACTTTATTGGGATAAGAGATTTCAAGGAAGAGAGAGAGAGTCTCAAAAATAAATCCCTTTAAGGAAATCCTCAAAACTACCCAGAAGAAGTAAAGCAGCCTCACAAATTGTGGCAGAGTATCATCCAGGGGGCTCTGAGCTTGGAGTCTAAGAGTAGACAGCATAAGGAGAGTGCTATCATTCAGACTGTCCTCCCACCTGTCCCATCAAGCTCCATCGGTACCGCTTACGGCAGAGCCTGGGGGAGCCAGGTTGGACTCAGAGATGGAAGCTGGTTGTCCTTGCCTGCAAGGTCCTTCCTTAGGAGAAGACACAATGCAATGAATTGGTAGTTTGCTACGTTGAAGAAAAAAAGAAAGGAGAGAGATGTTCATGTAAAGACCACACCTGGAGTATTGTGTGCAGTTTTGGTCCCCTAATCTGAGGAAAGACATCTTTGCCATAGAGGGAGTACAAAGAAGGTTCACCAGATTGATTCCTGGGATGGCAGGTCTTTCATATGAAGAAAGACTGGATGAACTGGGCTTGTACTCGTTGGAATTTAGAAGATTGAGGGGGGATCTGATTGAAACGTATAAGATCCTAAAGGGATTGGACAGGCTGGATGCAGGAAGATTATTCCCGATGTTGGGGAAGTCCAGAACGAGGGGTCACAGTTTGAGGATAGAGGGGAAGCCTTTTAGGACCGAGATTAGGAAAAACTTCTTCACACAGAGAGTGGTGAATCTGTGGAATTCTCTGCCACAGCAAACTGTTGAGGCCAGTTCATTAGCTATGTTTAAAAGGAAGTTAGATATGGCCCTTGTGGCTACAGGGGTCAGGGGGTATGGAGGGAAGGCTGGGTTCTGAGTTGGATGATCAGCCATGATCAAAATAAATGGCGGTGCAGGCTCGAAGGGCCGAATGGCCTACTCCTGCACCTATTTTCTATGTTTCTATGTTTCTATGATTCTGGAAATTACAGACATTTGTTCATGTTCTGGATTCCTCTAGGGGAAGAGAAGATGGTGGCGCGACGCAGCGCACGTGGCCTCTCCGGTGAATGATATCTGTATTTGTCAAGTAGGATGCCATGCACAATCCTGATTTGATGGAGACAGATGTGAGAAGCACGGAGGAACATCTGGAGAGATTTCTGAAATGCCTGCTTCACTGCCGCTGCTATTGTGCGACCGAGATTCTCCGGAGGGGAAGGCCCCAAATCCTCGGCTTTGCCTGTTGCTTAATGGCCAGGGCCGGGGTCGAAGCGCTCGGCAGAGATGGAGCTCGGTGCTCGGTGTTGGAGGGCTGGTCGGAGGCTTGAAGTTTTCGGACGGATTTAAGAGTCGGCTCTAGTCGGGTGCTTCCAGGGTGCTGCATTGGCAAGTTTGCGGCGCTAGAGGTTCATGGCAGGGAGAGTTTTCTTCCTTCTACCGTCTGCGTGAGATTATGGGACTTTCGAGACTTTGGGACTTTCGAGACTTTGAGACTTCTTTTTTACCGTGCCCATGGTCTGTTCTTTATCAAATTACGGTATTGTTTTGCACTGTTGTAACTATATGTTATAATTATGTGGTTTTTGTCAGTTTTTTAGTCTTATTCTGTCTTGTGTTTCTGTGATATCATACTGGAGGAGCATTGTATCATTTGTTAATGCATGCATTACTAAATGACAATAAACGAGGACTGCGTGTCCTTATAATCTAATCTAATGGTTTGTACCAAATGAGCAGAATGCTGTGACTCACTTGCGAATTAGGCTGGATTATCTCCATTCTTTCTTGATAGTGAACATAAAACTTGTACCACCAGCCATCCTCCTAATCATGAGCCAGAACTCTCACTGTCCCTTCCTAAACTCCCCCACGATTCCTAACCTGAATTTTGCCCTCCAGTGGTTGGTCATAGTCTTTACCCCAACTTTTGACATTCTGATCTTTCCACACCAGATACTTCAATCTGCTTTCTTGGCTCTTCACACTGCCTTTGACCTTGTGCACTGCAACAATATACAGTGATAGACCCCAATTATGCATTGGTATCTCTGCTGCCTTAAGCCAAACAGCTCATAATTGACTCTTTCACTGGGTCAAGCAATGTTCTGTTTTCATCACTAACGCATTCAGGGAGAGGCAGGCTACCACTATGGTGGAGTCAATATTAAGATAATTAGGGACACAAGCATGCTTGAATCTGGAGCAACAAACAATCTGCTGGAAGAACTCAGCAGGTTGAGGAGCATCACTGAGAGGAAAGGCATGGTCAACATTTCATGTCCTGATACAGGGATTTGGCAGTTTTTAGCAGATCCTTCCCCCTCAGATGCTGCTCGACTCACTGATTTCCTTCAGCAGATTGTTTGTTTAAGATAAATAAATTGTTACTGCAAGACTTCTGAGTCATCTTGTACAAGTTATAACAATAATTCTACTTTATGGAAGTATAAATTACATGAAGGTGTTTCCTTTCAATATTTGTAAAAAAAACAATTATTTATTTTATCAATTAATGGCAGTTAACTGCTTGTGTTTTTTAATGTTCAAAAACTATTCAATGATATATTTTGTAAATTAATGAGTTTTAGCTTTAAATTTTAAACAAGTTCATAGTTGCCAATCCAAATTTATTTTCTGTGAATATATCTGCTACAACTGCTCAGCAGAGCAAGCTTTATCAAGAGTTACCCGTCACAAAGGTTCCCAAAATAATGAGCCTGACCTAGAAATGGACTCTACCCCCAAAAGATGCTCTTGGGACTCTTGGGACTAATTCCAAACCTAAGAAATAGGTTCAGATTTAATGACGCAAACAAACTGATGGAGGAGGTCAGGAGGAATTTGGCTGGTCAGGCAGCATCTATGGAAATGAATAAACAGTTAATGTATCTGGCCAAGGCCCTTCTTTAGAACTGGAAAGGAAGAGGAAGAAGCCAAAATAAGAGTAGGGAGGGGATCGGGGAGTGTAGGAATTCCAAGCTAAAAGGTGCTCGGTGAAGCCACGTGGGTGGGGGTTGGGGAGTAAAGTGAGAAGCTGGGAGATGATAGGTAGAAAAGGTAAAGGGTTGGGAAGAAGGAATCTGATAGGAGAGGAGAGCGGACCCTGGGAGAAAGGGAAGGAGGAAGGGCACCAGGGGCCATGACAAGCAGGTCAGGAAAATCTGCTTCTGAAGAAGGAAAGGGAGCCAGAGGGGTAACTGAAGTAGAGGGAAGGTGAGAGAGAAAATTAAGAAGTTGGAGAAATTGATTTTCTTGCCATCAGGTTGGAGACTACCCTGACAGAATATGAGATGTTGTTCCTCCAGTCTGAGAGAGGCTTCATCATGGCACCTCCCCTCGGTGTTTCCTCCTTCCCCCTCTCTCATGGTTCACTCTCCTCCCCCATCAGACTCCTTCCTCTTCAGCCTTTAATGATCCTGGAAACAGAATCTCTACATAGTCATTGCTTGGACAGATTTAATGTGTATTTTATATGAGCTGCCTCTGTATTTGGAGGGCAATTTTCAGAATGACTGCAAATTACAAAGAATTTCTATTTATAATATAGTTGTGTTTTCACTTTCCCTTATCGTATTTGGGCGAATTATTGAATGGGTTTCAAAACGTTATCTGTCATTATTGAGATAGAATTTGTGTGAACATACCTCTCAATTCTACTGTGAAAAACTACGTCTTTATAATAATTGGATTGAATACTGAAACCATTACTTGCAACCCTCATTCTACATCTGTTCTTTTGGTAATAGTAGAGCTCCTGGGTATGTTTTGGATTTCTGTACACTCGCATAAATGCATTATCAAAATTCCGCAAAAGATGCACTATACATAACAGCCAGCATTCCCCTGACTTCTTTTCCACCCTGAGGCTTTTCAATTTTTAATACTAGTTTTCAAATTGTATGGGCATGTTTCAAATTAACTTTTAAACAATGATAAAAGAAAGTCACTGGGAGCATTGGTTTATTAATGGAATATACTTATGACAGATGATGTTGATATTTAATTGCCTAATAGCAAAGCAGGTTGACTGTGACCTGCAGTGGTTTGGAAGGACCCTGGTGTCGACTCTCATTTGGAGATTGTAGAGTGAAGGCCCCTTGTGCTCAGAGCTGAGGAAAATCAGAGCAGTGAGTATGGAATTTGTTTGAAAGGTGAGTAGAGTTATAACTTTCAATCACACTTTATGATTGAGAGAGTGAACTTAGCTTCTCTCCCACAGGTTCTTGAAATGAACTTTCTCAAGCTTTGTCTAATTTACCCCTTGTCACTTCATATACTGTATGTTAAGTTGACCCATGGCCTATTGAATCTGTCAACCTACAGACGTAAAGTAAGCTGCCGAAACAAGGGGATGAAAATTGCTTTGCTGCCTTTTAAAAGCAGTGAAACAGCACTGTGAGTCACTCTTCCACTGTTTGTGGAAGACTGAGATCTTGATTTGTCAGGTTCATAGAATAATGTGTTTCCCTACATAACGAACACACTTAATCATTGCTGGAGGCGTTATCTGTTGATGCATTGAAGATCTTGCAGATGCTGGCATTAAGACAAGCGTCTGCTAACTTTGCAGCCAAACATTGAAGGGACACACAATACACGCAATATTCTTTCAGCTTCCGAAGAGTGGTGCCACAGAATCAATCTGTACTGCAATGGTGGTGGGGGTAGACGATAGTGCTAGCAGGCAAGGGTGAGGAGGGCTGTCTTCCTCTGCCTTAAAAATATTCAATGGATCTGCTTCCATAGCCTTTTAAGCAAGAGAGTTTAAAAGGTTCAGAATCCCCTGAGAGAAAGGAAATCATATTTCAGAATCAGCATCAGGTTGATTATTTGCTGTTTTATATAATGTGAAGTGTGGAGACATAAAATTAATATAAATTACAAAATAAGTAAATAGTGCAAAAAAGGAATAATAAGGTATTTTAAAACAGTGATTCCCAGTTCTAGATTCTTTCACAAGAAGAAATATCCTTTCTACATCCATCCTGTCAAGACCGATCAGGATTTTATATGATTCAATCATCCACTTTTACTCTTCTAAACTCTGGCAGATAGAAGCCTATCCTGTCCAACCTTTCCTCATAAGATGACCAACCCATTCTGGAGATGCCAATAAATGAAATCCAAGAGGGAGTAAGGGAGTATCTGACTGATACGAGAGGAATCCATTCTTGGTTTGGAACATTTGAGATGAATAGTATTGGTGCAGTTGAAGAGAAGGTAGATAATGATCTAAGGGAGAATACATTCCTGAGGTGAGCTTTTATAGGATTTGTGGATACCAAGCTCACCTAAGTTATTGACTCGGTCAGACAAGTGCCTCATGTAGGTCTATTGCGGGCTGTGTGATTCGGCTAAAAGCTCCATTAGCTTCAAAAGGGTTAAATATATATAAATTGATGGGGGTCGTAGTCTTGGGTGGAGTGAAATGATTTTTTCCTCACAGTGGTTCCTAGCTAAGGAAATCTGAAGTCTTGTCAATGATCGACATGGCTGACAGCAGATTCCTTCAGAAATTTTGAACTACATTTGCCTCACACTGTGCGGTGAGGGGACAGTAAGTATTTCTTGAGTGCCTGAGAAAGAAAATCTGGCATCTACATGAAGCCTTTTCAAGATGCTCCCAGATGCTTGTAACTCAATAATGTACTTTTAGGAATGTAAGATTGTAATGCCAACACAGCCAATTTGGACATGGCAAGATCCCATGAACAGTAATCAGGAAAAGACCGGATAATAGCTTTTATTGATGACGATAGAAGGTTAAGTTTTAGTCAATTTGGCAGGCATATCACCTCTGATCTCTTTTGAACTAGGTACATTCACCAGAGAAAACAGATGTGGTCTTTGCTTAATATCTTGTCTGAAAGCTGGCATCTTCAATAATGTAATGATGTCAATATGGCACAGGATTAGATTTTTGTTCTCAGTCAGTTAAAAGGTGACATGAGTCTACGCGGTAGCTTTAAATTCCTTGGCGCCAGTGTATTAGAGGATCTGTCTTGGGACCAGTACATTAGCACCATCATAAAACAGCCACGAGAGTGCGGCTAATTCCTCAGATGTCTGTGTGGGTTTGGCATGTCATGAGAACTTTTGACAAACTTCTATAGATACACAGTGGAGAGTCTCCTGTCTAGTTGAATCATGGGCTGGTATGGAAACACCCGTGCCTAGGCTACAGAAAGTGGTCGATACAGCCCAGTCAATCTCGGGTAAATCCCTCTTCACCATTGAGTACATTTACATAGAATGCTGACACAAGAAAACAACACCCACCATCAAAGACCTCCCACTACTCAGACTCTCTTCTCACCCCTATCATTGGGTAGAAGGTACAGAAGCGTTAAGTTCTGGAACAGTTATTTGCCTACAACCATCAGGCTTCTGAGCAGCGTGGATAACTTCAATTACCACTATTCCACAATCTTCAGACTTACTTTCAAGGACCCTTTACAACTCATGTTCTCAGTATTATTCTGATTAGCCCAGTTAGTCTTCATTTGCACATGGGTGTTTGTGAGTCTTTGTCTGTTTAACTATGTTTTTTGTAAAATTCTATTGCATTTCATCTTTTCCTGTAAATGCCTGGAAGAAAATGAATCTCAGGGTTGTATATGGCAACATATATGCACTTTCATAATAAATTTTCTTTGAACTAAACTTTGAACCAGTTTATGTGGTTTGAGTGTGTTACACCAGCGGTCCCCAACCACCAGGCCGCGGACCAGTACCGGGCCACAGATCATGTGCTACCGGGCCGCAAAGAAATGATATGAGTCAGCTGCACCTTTTCCTCATTCCCTGTCATGCACTGTTGAACTTGAACATAGGGTTGCCAACTATCCCGTATTTTCCGGGACATCCTGTATATTGGGCTAAATCCGTTTGTCCCATACGGGACCACCCTTGTCCCGTATTTCCCCCGCTAAGGTAGAGTGTTCCTAAGAAACCTTTTGTGCCGAAATGGCGTAAAGTGAAGCAATTACCATTAATTTATATGGGAAAAAATTCTGAGCGTTCCCAGACCCAAAAAATAACCTACCAAATCATACCGTATAACGCATAAAAACGAAAATAACACTAACGTATAGTAAAAGCAGGAATGATATGATAAATACACAGCCTATATAAAGTAGAAATAATGTATGTACAGTATAGTTGGGAAGATTAAGCCATAACTGATCTGTGGGAAAAAAAATTGGCACGTACGCGCATGTGCGCGTCACATATATGCAGACGTCACGCATGCCACGCAGGTGCCCGCGCAAGGCTTCATGGTCATGGTAGTCTTTCCTGGGCTAAATACAAGTGTCCTGGGATTTGACTGCTAATTTTGTCCCTTATTTGGGAGAGAGGAAATTGGCAACCCTAACTGTAAAAGACATGTTGAGGTGAGTTTAACCCTACTTGAACACCCCCCACTCCCGGTCGGCCAGTCCGCAAGAATATTGTCAATATTAAACCGGTCCACGGTGCAAAAAAGTTGGGGACCCCTGTATTACACACTGTCACGCCTGAAGGAGTAACCACTCTGTCTCTGATCCTTGTCTCCAGTGCCACTATACACAGACGTGAATATCTATTATCCTGAAATAAAATTATTGATCATTGTAATTCAGAGACATAAGCAAGCAACATTAACAGTGAAGAAGAGGACAAATCATTGAGTCAGTTTGATGAAGGAATATGGCTAACCAGAGGCAATCTTATATAGGTGTTCTACACCAACTGTCCTCAATGAGCCCATATAACATGTGCCATTAAATGCTAAAGGAGCTTCAGAGTAAAGTACATGTTAGATGTGGGGTACTCAGCCACTGCCTGACTACACAGTGCCATGCTATAGGAATGCAAACCTTTAATCTAGCTCACTCTTTGATCCCTAGTGTCCAAAATGTTGATTAAGTTTGGCATATTATCATAGCACTAAGTTACAGACATTGAATGCAACAACATTTATCACCTAGATCTTACCTTGCTATTTAAGATGACAAGTACCTGCACTTGAAACGACGTCATACTGATCCAAGTGTCCAATGATTTTCCCCTGTTGATCATTCCTGGCATTCAGATCTCATTGTTTATGATGTGAAACTTTCATGAACATCCCAGGAGTTCACTTTGCCCTTCATGCAATGCTGGATTTTTGAAAGAACCATCCAATTGTCTCCAATTCCATTTTGTACCCACTTCCTTCACCCGTTCATGGAATGGATTCTGAACGCAACTTGAGAACAAAGCAAATTAAAGATTCGCCCAAGGGTAGAAAAAGTATTCAGTTTCCTCTCTGTGCTTGAACTTTGTATGTGATTTGGACTTGTGAGTCTTTGAAAGTGCTTTTGTTAATGGAATGTAGGAAAACCAGCACGCATCTTGTGTAGATAATAAATGTCTGCTCTACAGTGATTAATGCTTAGTAGAGTGGCAAAGGGTTATGAATAAATGCTATAGCAATGGCATTAAATATGCATGAACAGTTGTACTTCTCTTCAGCTGAACACCATCTGCAAAACCTTAGAAGTAGTTTCATTGGATATGAAGCACTGAATCCATGATGTGATGCTTCGAAGCCTGCGGGGTCTTGGCACTGAAAAGAAGGCTATGAAAGAAGCATCCAGAAATGCAGGTCACTGCCTTTCTGAATGTGTATGTTGCTTGTAAGGCACCAAGTTTCACTCAAGACGTGGTGCTAGTATTGAGACAAGGAATGGAAGAAACAACAGTAGTATAATTAGTTTTGCAAGAACCACAAAAAATATAATTTTGCCTGAAATTATTTATAAATGTGGAGCAATTGGCAGAGTTCTTGCACAGCCTGTAGAGTATTGACTCCAAGACCACTGGCTGGCATTAAAAGAAAAAAGCCAACCGATGCATGTGGAATTTGAACAGCTCTCTAATAAATGTTCCACACAGAATATGTTTATCTTAAGGGCAGCACAGGCCTGTTTAAAGAATGTCACTGTACTGTGAGCAGCAAATTTGTGCTTTTTGTTCCCCTCAAGACTACATGTCAACTCATCCATGGCCACTTACGCAATAAATCCAGACGGTAAAAAAGTAAAGATAGCGTGTAGTCAGACCGTCAGGAAGGGCAGGCAGGTAATGGGGCTTAGTTGCAGCCAACAGGCTGGATATCAAATCATTAGGGAATCAGAAAGGATAGCAAATATGGTACTAAAAGTGTTGTATCTAAATGCACATAGTATAAGAAATAAGGTGGATGATCTTGTTGCAATATTACAGATTGCCAGATATGTTGTGGCCATTACTGAATTGTGGCTGAAGGATGGTTGTAGTTGGGAGCTGAATGTCTAAAGTTACACATTATATCGGAGGGACAGGAACGTAGGCAGAAGGGGTGGTGTGGCTGTACTGGTAAAGAATGGCATCAATCAGTAGAAAGATGTGTCATGGGATCGGAAGATATTGAATCCTTGTGGGTTGAGTTAAGAAATTGCAAGGGTAAAAAGACATTGATGGCAGTTATATACAGGCCTCCCAACAGTGGCTGGGAGGTGGACCACAGGTTACAACAGGAAATAGAAAAGGCGAGTCAAAAGGGTAATGCTATGGTAGTCATGAGAGATTTTAACATGCAGGTTGATTGGGGAAAATCAGGTTGGTACTGGATCTCAAGACAGTGATTTTGTTGAATGCCTAAGAGATAGCTTTTTAGAGCAGTTTGTCCTTGAGCTGACTAGGGGATCAGCTATACCAGATTGGATGTTATGTAATGAACCGGAGATGATTCGAGAGCTTAAGGTAAAAGAATCTTAGGAACCAGTGATCACAATATGATTGAATTGAACTTGAAATTTCAGTGGAGTAAGGGAAATTACACTGGTATGAGAGAGGAGTTGGCCAAAGTGAATTGGAAGGAGCTGCTGGCAGAGCAGCAATGGTGTGTGTTTCTGGGAAAAATGAGAAGGTGCAGGACATGTGTATTCCAAAAATAAAGAAATACTCCAAAGGTAAAATAGTACAACTGTGGCTGACAAGGGAAATCAAAGCTATTGTAAAAGCAAAAGAAAGAGCATACAACAAAGCATTGTAGGAAGATAGAGGTTTGGGATTTTATATAAACCTAGAGAATGCAATTTAAAAAATCATTAGAAGGGAAAAGATGAAATATGAAAGCAAGCTAGCAAATAATATCAAACTGGGTAGTAAAAACTTTTTCATGTATGTTAACAATAAAAGAGAAATGAGAGTGGATATATGACCACTAGAAGATGAGGCAGGAGAAATAATAACGCGGGACAAGGAGATGGCTGATGAACTAAATGAGCATTTTGCATCAGCCTTCACTGTGGAAGACACTAGCAGTATGCCTGATGTTGTAGTGTGTGAAGGAAGAGAAGTGGGTGCAGTCACTGTTACAAGAGAGAAAGTGCTCAAAAAGCTGAAAGATCTAAATGTACATAAGTCACCCAGATCAGAGGAACTGCACCCTGGGGTTCTGAAAGAGGCAGCATTAGAGATTGTGGTGGCATTGTGGTGTCCTTTAAAAAACATTGGGCTCTGGCATGGTGCCAGAAGACTGGAAAATTGCAAATGTCACTCCACTCTTCAAAAAAGGAGGAAGGCAGCAGAAAGGAAATTATAGACTAGTTACCTTGACCTCAGTGGTTGGGAAGATATTGGAGTCAATTGTTAAGGATGAGGTGATGGGTTACTTGGTGACACAGGACAAGATAGTACAAAGTCAACATAGTTTCCTTCAGGGAAAATCCTGCCTGACAAACCTGTTGGAATTATTTGAGGAGATTAGAAGTAGGATAGATAAAGGGAATGCAGTGGATATTGTATATTTGGACTTTCAGAAGGCTTTGACAAGGTGCCACTCATGAGGCTGCTTACCAAATTAAGAGCCCATGGTATTACAGGATAGTTACTAACATGGTTAGAGCATTCGTTGTTTGGTAGGAGACAGCGAGTGGGAATAAAAGGATCCTTTTCTGGTTGGCTGCCAGTGACTAGTGGTGTTCCACAGGGGTCAGTTTTGGGACCACTTCTTTTTATGCGGTATATCAATGCTTTAGATGATGGAATAGATGGCTTTTTTTAAACCAAGTTTGAAGATGATACGAAGATTGGTAGAGGGGCAGGTAGTGTTGAGGAAACAGGTAGGATGCAGAAGGACTTAGACCGATTAGGAGAATGGGCAAGAAAGTGGCAAATGAAATATAATGTTGGAAAATGCATGGTCATGCACTTTGGTAGTAGAAATAAATGTGCGGACTATTTTCGAAAAGGGGAGAACATCCAGGAATCTGAGAATGCAGAAGGACTTGGGAGTCTTTGTGTAGAACACCTTAAAGGTTAACTTGCAGGTTGAGTCGGTGTTGAGGAAGGCAAATGCCATGCTAGAACTTACTTCCAGCGGTCTACAATACAAGAGCAAGGATGTGATGTTGAGGCTTTATAAGGCACTGGTGAGGACTCTCCTTGAATATTGTGAACAGTTTTGGGCCCCTCATCTTAGAAAAGATGTGCTGGCATTGGAGATGATCCAGAGGATGCTTACAAGGATGATTCCAGAAATGAAAGTGTTATCATACGAGGAAAGTTTGATGGCTCTGGGTCTGTACTTGCTGGAATTCAGAAGGATGAAGAGGGATCTCATTGAAACCTTTCGAATGTTGAAAGGCCTAGACAGAGTAGATATGGAAAGGATGTTTCCCATGGTGGGAGAGTCTAGGACAAGAGGGCACAGCCTCAGGATAGAGGGGTGCCCTTTCAAACCAGAGATGCAGGGAAATTTCTTTAGCCAAAGGGTGGTGAATTTGTGGAATTTGTTGCCAAGTGCAGCTGTGGAGGCCAGGTCGTTGTGTGTATTTAAGGCAGAGATTGAAAGGTTCTTGATTGGACATTGCATCAAAGGTTATGAGGAGAAGATGAGAACCGGGGTTGAGGAGGATGGAAAAAAGAATCAGCCATGATTGAATGGCAGAGCAGACTCGGTGGATCAGATGGCTTAATTCTGCTCCTATGCCTTATGGTCTTATGACCTAACATCTGTGTCAACCAAGACAACTTTGGTAGTCTTCCCTTTGAAGGTGGTGGGATCAAGTCCCACTGTGCAGCCTTCTGAGGATCACAATTACCTATCTTCACATGACATCTTAAACAAGGCCAAACTGCTTTCTTAGGAGGCTGTAAAAGATTCTATGACATTACTTTGATGTTAGCAAAATATGGAGAATAGTGTAAGCTGGTATGGAGAGTAGTGTAAGCTATTGTAGACAGGAAGCCTGTTACAGATTTGCTGAACATCTACACGCATTGATTGGCTGTTTCTTACATGCCAGCCAGTGGACTTGGATTTAAAAGTGTACAAGTGCAATGAGAATTCTGACTATTGCTGCACAGTTATAAATAATTTCTGGCAAGTTTAATGTTTGTTTACATTTTCTGCAGTATAAATGATCACACTTATGCCCAATATTCCCTTCTGGATAAACATTACTGAGAGAAAGATTATTTGATCATTATTTTATTGTCATACATGGAAGCTTGCTCTACATAAAATTTGTAGCAGTGAGCACTTCAAAGCACCTGCTTTGTTGACTGCAAAGAAGAGCCTTGCCAAGCTTTTGCAAAGTACAATATACTGTACATGCATGCTGTTTGATGCCCAATCTCCTAAATGTTCATAGATTTTACAATGTTGTCAGTGTATTCCAGGTTACAGACAGTGGCTTACTGAACAAATGGCTTACAAAGTTCAAAAGAAATTTATTTTCACAAGCGATTCAGAATGATAAAAACCTGAGCATGAAATAACCTCCAGTTATGGTGGACTTAGCATGAAGTATGGACAGGAAACAGGTGCAACTAAAACACGTGATTTCACCATTTCACATGGAGCTGAGGGACAACGTATGTACAGGGAGGGAAACACAAACTGCCTGTTTCACAGAATCAGAATCAGAATCAGTTTTAATATCACCGGCATATGTCATGAAATTTGGTAACTTTGCAGCAGTAGTACAATGCAATAGATGATAATATAGAAAAAAAGGTAAATCAAATATATAGATATATATATATATATAGATATATATATATAGATATATATATATAGATATAGATATATATATATATATATAAAAATATTTACATTAAAAATAGTGCTAAATCTGAAATAATAAAGGTGAGGTAGTGTTCATGGGTTCAATGTTCATTTGGAAATTGGATGGCAGAGGGGAAGCTGTTCCTGAATTGCTGAGTGTGTGCCTTCAAGCTTCTGTACTTCCTTCCTGATGGTAACAGTGAGAGGAGGGCTTGTCCTGGTTGAGGGGCTCCTTAATGCTGGACACCGCCTTCCTGAGACACTGTTCATTGTCTTGGATACTATGGAGGTTAGTACCCAAGATGGAGCTGACTAATTTCGCAACCTTCTGTAGCTTCTTTTGATCCAGTGCAGTAGCCCTCTTACCCCCGCCCCCCGCCCCATACCAGACAGAGATGCAGTCCATGGTACATCTGTTCATTACTCACTCTCTCCTCTTTCTTCTTACTGATGCTGAGTGCCAGGTTGTTGCTGTGACACCAGTCAACCGGCTGCTGTACCTCACTCCTGGATGCCTTCTCGTCTCCATATGAAATTCTGCCAACAATAGTTGTATCGTCAGCAAATTTATAGCTGGCATTTGAGCTGTACCGAGCCAGACAGTCATGGGTATAGAGAGAGTAGAGCAGTGGGCTAAGCACACATTGCTGAGGTGTGCCAGTGTCGATCTAGGGCTGATCCTAGTGGATGACCTCTTTCTAGTCATGGAACTGGGGATAGTCAGTGATTTAATCCCCTGATAAGGACCAGTAAAGAAGATAAAACCTGCCACTTTCAAACTCATTTTCCATTTTACAAGGATGATGGAATCCAAATATACAAGCCACAAGCACTATATAAAACATTTTAGCTGGTTTGACCTAAGGTTTTCCAGCTCAACATGTGATGCTGTAGCAGATGTGCTTTGTAAGGAGTTTCCAGCTTTCAGGTCCATTAACTTCTCTATTGTTTTCTTTAAAACTCAACGAACCCCATTTGTTTTTTGTTGATGATCTGGATATTCATCTGGGGACTATCTCCATCTAAGTGGCTGTGGATATGGCAATCACTGAAGCTATGGATTGTACTGTGAAATGCCAAGAGTTCCAAGCCAAACCATCAGCATTTCCCAGTATAAATATAACCAAGAGGTCCAACTTGTAGAGACTCTTCTGTGCTTACACTGAAGGGACTCTGTCTGATCCTGTGTCACGGTGGCAGAGGTATCTGTGAAGCTATTGAATTTAAATGATTCTGGGGGTGGGCGGGGAGTGGATGGTAGAAAAGGGACGAGTAAGCTCCTCTTTTACTTTTTTTAGATCAGTAATTATTTTTCAAATAGTTTTGCATTCTTTCCAACTGTCAGACATTTAGAAACATTTAAGCAGCTTTGACAGTCAGCAAAGCTGGAGGGAAGGTTGTCAAGGGCTTTTGAGGGAGCTTCAGGAGCAAGCTCTCTTCATCATATCATTCAAGGCCCCCTTGCTAGGTCCTGGGATGGTTGCAGCTAGCCATTTGAGTTCAGTGTATCTGAATTGAATGCATTTTGGACAACGGCATACACAGTACGATGTTTTCAAGGCTTTTGACTGGGAGTAATTTAGAGACCTAGAGAGAGTCAGAATGGAAAACAGTCTTTCACCCTACCATGTAAACATTGACCATCAGCCATCTATTTACAGTCATTCTATCCAAACCCGTTTTATTCCTCCCATATTCTTATCAACATCCGCACCCACCTCACCCAGCTTTTACCACTCACTACACGTCAGTGGCAATTTACAATGGATAACTAACTTACCAACCTGCACATCAATGCGATGGGAGAAATCAATGCTCATCACAAGGAGAAAGTAAAATCGCAACATGGGCCAGATGTTGAGATTAAACCCTGGACCGTGGAATTGTGAGGCTACAGCTCTAGGGGCTGTATAACCAACATATAACAATTACAGCACGGAAACAGGCTGTCTCGGCCCTTCTAGTCCATGCCAAACTCTTACTCTCACCTAGTCCCACCGACCCGCACTAAGCTCATAACCCTCCATTCCTTCCCTATCCATATAGCTGTCCAATTTAACTTTAAACGTCAACATCGAACCTGCCTCAACCACTTCTGCTGGAAGCTCGTTCCACTCAGCTACCACTCTCTGAGTAAAGAAGTTCCCCCTCATGTTACCCCTAAACTTTTGCCCTTTAACTCTCAACTCATGTCCTCAGGCTGTGGCACTGTACTCCCCAATTTTGACGGCTGTAAACAGTGAGGCAAAAGGAGCTGAGGAGGGTGAGTAAAACTGAGGTTCAGATAAGGCCTGAACAGCCCACTGCTCTTCCAATGTTCAATTCACATACGTTCTATTTTCTCTTTGGTGCGATGAAATGCATCTGTAATCTGCTCGAGCCCTGGGGCGCAGAGTCAGTTTTGGAATTGCTGAACAAATTCAAATAAATGAGTAGTCACACAGGCCAGAATGTCTGTCTGTGAACATTCAAAGACAAATTGATCTCATTAGTATGTGCAGTGCAACAGCTTGTTAATGATGTGCCCTTCAGGACTGTGACTTGCATTCCAGCAAAGTGTAATGGCTGGTGCCACTTATAATTTGAAGAGCTTTCTGCCATCTACCTTCTGTGTTTCCAAGTACCCCGGCAGTTTTAAATTCAACCTCAAGATAAACCAGGCTTGCTTGTGCTGTTCTGCAGTCGTTCTATAAATCACGGTGAATGCTGCAGGCATTTATTTATTATGTAATATTTGCATGAAATCTAAGCTAACAATGGGTTTGGTGATGAGGATCCTACTGTTGCATACGATAGCATGCCTGGCAGAGCTTTGCCTCACAAAGCTGGCAGGGTGGTGCAGGTAAGGAGACAGGCTGAGTCACACCTCCAGAGGCATGGCTTCACATGAGACCTCTGGTGTTACCTGGGTTGAGGTCAGATATTCTCCCTGTGGCTGCTTGCTCTATGTGCTCTAATTTCTTCCGTTGTACTAAAGATGTGTGGAATGGTAATTTAGTTAGTATTTAAATTGGCTTTAATTATTAAAGGGGTTATAAGCATAAATCCAGCAAAGAATTCAGAAGAAATTCCTTTATCCAGCTGGCGGCAAGAATGTGTAATTTGCTACTGTTGGAATAGTTGAGACAAGCAGCATGAGGCACATTGGGAGGAAGAAAGGAATAGGAGGACATGTTGATAGGGTTAACTGAGGAGTTTGAAGGAGGATTGTGCAGTGGGTAATATAGGAGTATAGCAACAAAAGGACTAACTCCCCCATTATTTTCCGGCATTACAAGGTCGACAACACTCCCTGATCTCCCTTTGCCCCAAATCTCCGGATGACAACTTGGTCAGATGAACGAGCTGTGCTGAAGAGCCTGTTTCCGTGGTCTATAACTCTGTGACTCAGTAATGATAGCTAATGCTGCTCTCATTGGTAATTTGTGTGAAAGGAATAGAACCGTGCATGATCAGATAGACTCTTGAACTCACTATGGCCTTGCACCTTATCATTTGCTGCACAGGACTTTCTTTGCAACCATACTATTCTGCAACCTGTTATTGGTTTTGCCTTGCTTTACCTCAGTGTACTGATGTGTTGAAATAATCTTCACTTATGGCATGCAAAACAAATTTTATCACTGTGACAATAATAGAACAATTTATAACTTAAAATCTAAGGTGACTAGATCTGCATTAATCAGGAATGTTGTTAGATTTGGAGCAAAGTTTAGGTGCAAGGTTGCTGTTATGACACCACTCAACCAACTGATCTAACAACTCACTCCTGTACGCTTCCACTTTGCCATCAGAGATTTTACCAACAACAGTGGTGTCCTCTGTGAATTTATTGATGGCATTTAAGCTGTGCTCAGCCACATGGTGATGTGAGAAGGGAGAGTAGAAAAGTGGGTTAAGCATGCATCCATGGTTTAACCACATTTTTACAAGGTGACCAAACAAGTGTGGTCTCACCTGCATACAGCTGCAACACGATTGACTGGTCTGTCATGCTCTGACTGACGAAGGTCTAAACCACCCTGTCTATATGTGACATTGCTCTCGGTGAGCTATGCACTTGCACCCAACGTCAGCAAGACAAGGAGTTGATTGTGGACTTCAGGAAGAAGTCAGAGAAATGCGCACCGGGGGTCAGAGATGGAAAGGGTGAGCAGCTTCAAGTTCCTTCGTGTCAACGTCCTGTGCTCAACACATTGATAAAATTAGGAAGGAGATATGCCAGCAGCTTTACTTGATTAGGAGTTGAAGAAGATCTGGTATGTCACTAAAGACTCCTGTAAATTTCTACAGATGTACCAAGGACAGGATCCTGCCTGGTTGCATCGTTGTCTGGTATGGAGGCTCCAGTGAAAATGATTTCAAGAGGATGTAGATTCAAACAGCTCCATATCTCTAAATCTTCAAGAGGCAGTCCCATAAGAAAGTGAAATCATCACTAAAGACCCTTGCCATCAGGGATATGACCTCTTCTCACTATTACCATCAGAGAAGAGATACAGGAGACTGAAGGCCCGCACTTAGCGATTCAGAAACAGCTTCTTCACCTCCACCATCAGATTTCTGAACTGTCCATGAACTCATGGACCATTACACAATCTTGTTATTCCATTTTTTGGAGTATTTATTTACTCTGTAGTTTATAGTAGTTTTATGTTTTTTCACTGTACTACTGCCACAAAAAACTGACAGATCTCAGGTCACTTGAGAGTGACAATAAACCTGATTCTGAAACTAGGAAGTGCACAGAAAAGATTTGCAATGAACTTGCCAGGAGTAGAGGGAAAGCTTATCCAAGCTTGGTCTTTATTTCTTGGTATGCGGGAGAATGGGGACGGTGACCTTGTAGAATGTTTAAAATTATGAGAGGTGTAAATGTGGTGGATGGTAGCAGTCTTTACCCGGGCTAGGGGAGACCAACACTTGGAGCATAGAAACATAGAAACATAGAAACATAGAAAATAGGTGCAGGAGTAGGCCATTCGGCCCTTCGAGCCTGCACCGCCATTTATTATGATCATGGCTGATCATCCAACTCAGAACCCCGCCCCAGCCTTCCCTCCATACCCCCTGACCCCTGTAGCCACAAGGGCCATATCTAACTTCCTTTTAAACATAGCTAATGAACTGGCCTCAACAGTTTGCTGTGGCAGAGAATTCCACAGATTCACCACTCTCTGTGTGAAGAAGTTTTTCCTAACCTCGGTCCTAAAAGGCTTCCCCTCTATCCTCAAACTGTGACCCCTCGTTCTAGACCTCCCCAACATCGGGAACAATCTTCCCGCATCTAGCCTGTCCAATCCCTTTAGGATCTTATACGTTTCAATCAGATCCCCCCTCAATCTTCTAAATTCCAATGAGTACAAGCCCAGTTCATCCAGTCTTTCTTCATATGAAAGACCTGCCATCCCAGGAATCAATCTGGTGAACCTTCTTTGTACTCCCTCTATGGCAAAGATGTCTTTCCTCAGATTAGGGGACCAAAACTGCACACAATACTCCAGTTGTGGTCTCACCAAGGCCTTGTACAACTGCAGTAGTACCTCCCTGCTCCTGTACTCGAATCCTCTCGCTATAAATGCCAGCATACCGTTCGCCTTTTTCACCGCCTGCTGTACCTGCATGCCCACTTTCAATGACTGGTGTATAGTGACACCCAGGTCTCGTTGCACCTCCCCTTTTCCTAATCGGCCACCATTCAGATAATAATCTGTTTTCCTATTTTTGCCACCAAAGTGGATAACTTCACATTTATCCACATTAAATTGCATCTGCCATGAGTTTGCCCACTCACCCAACCTATCCAAGTCACCCTGCATCCTCTTAGCATCCTCCTCACTGCTAACACTGCCACCCAGCTTTGTGTCATCCGCAAACTTGGAGATGCTGCATTTAATTCCCTCATCCAAGTCATTAATATATATTGTAAACAACTGGGGTCCCAGCACTGAGCCTTGCGGTACCCCACTAGTCACCGCCTGCCATTCTGAAAAGGTCCCGTTTATTCCCACTCTTTGCTTCCTGTCTGCTAACCAATTCTCCACCCACACCAATACCTTACCCCCAATACCGTGTGCTTTAAGTTTGCACACTAATCTCCTATGTGGGACCTTGTCAAAAGCCTTTTGAAAATCCAAATATACCACATCCACTGGTTCTCCCCTATCCACTCTACTAGTTACATCCTCAAAAAATTCTATGAGATTCGTCAGACATGATTTTCCTTTCACAAATCCATGCTGACTTTGTCCGATCATTTCACCGTTGTCCGATCATTTCACCGCTTTCCAAATGTGCTGTTATCACATCCTTGATAACTGACTCCAGCAGTTTCCCCACCACCGACGTTAGGCTAACCGGCCTATAATTCCCCGGTTTCTCTCTCCCTCCTTTTTTAAAAAGTGGGGTTACATTAGCCACCCTCCAATCCTCAGGAACTAGTCCAGAATCTAACGAGTTTTGAAAAATTATCACTAATGCATCCACTATTTCTTGGGCCACTTCCTTAAGCACTCTGGGATGCAGACCATCTGGCCCTGGGGATTTATCTGCCTTCAATCCCTTCAATTTACCTAACACCACTTCCCTACTAACATGTATTTCGCTCAGTTCCTCCATCTCACTGGACCCTCTGTCCCTTACTATTTCTGGAAGATTATTTATGTCCTCCTTAGTGAAGACAGAACCAAAGTAATTATTCAATTGGTCTGCCATGTCCTTGCTCCCCATAATCAATTCACCTGCTTCTGTTTGCAGGGGACCTACATTTGTCTTTATCAGTCTTTTCCTTTTTACATATCTATAAAAGCTTTTACAGTCCGTTTTTATGTTCTCTGCCAGTTTTCTCTCATAATCTTTTTTCCCCTTCCTAATTAAGCCCTTTGTCCTCCTCTGCTGAACTCTGAATTTCTCCCAGTCCTCAGGTGAGCCACTTTCTCTGGCTAATTTGTATGCTACTTCTTTGGAATTGATACTATCCCTAATTTCTCTTGTCAGTCACGGGTGCACTACCTTCCTTGATTTATTCTTTTGCCAAACTGGGATGAACAATTGTTGTAGTTCATCCATGCAACCTTTAAATGCCTGCCATTGCATATCCACCGTCAATCCTTGAAGTGTCATTTGCCAGTCTATCTTAGCTAATTCATGTCTCATACCTTCAAAGTTACCCCTCTTTAAGTTCAGAACCTTTGTTTCTGAATTAACTACGTCACTCTCCATGTTAATGAAGAATTCCACCATATTATGGTCACTCTTACCCAAGGGGCCTCTCACGACAAGATCGCTAATTAACCCTTCCTCATTGCTCAAAACCCAGTCCAGAATAGCCTGCTCTCTAGTCGGTTCCTTGACATGTTGGTTCAAAAAACCATCCCGCATACATTCCAAGAAATCCTCTTCCTCAGCACCTTTACCAATTTGGTTCACCCAGTCTACATGTAGATTGAAGTCACCCATTATAACTGCTGTTCCTTTATTGCACACATTTCTAATTTCCTGTTTAATACCATCTCCGACCTCACTACTACTGTTAGGTTGCCTGTACACAACTCCCACCAGCGTCTTCTGCCCCTTAGTGTTACGCAGCTCTACCCATATCGATTCCACATCTTCCTGGCTTATGTCCTTCCTTTCTATTGCGTTAATCTCTTTTTTAACCAGCAACGCCACCCCACCTCCCCTTCCTTCGTGTCTATCCCTCCTGAATATTGAATATCCCTGAACGTTGAGCTCCCATCCCTGGTCACCCTGGAGCCATGTCTCTGTGATCCCAACTATATCATAATCATTAATAACAATCTGCACTTTCAATTCATCCACCTTGTTACGAATGCTCCTTGCATTGACACAGAAAGCCTTCAGGCGCTCTTTTACAACTCTCTTAGCCCTTTTTAATGCTTGCCCTGGATTTGTCGGCCTGCCACTTTTACTTTTCCCCTTTGTACTTTTTGCTTCTACGCTCACTTTACACCCCTCTGTCTCTCTGCACTGGTTCCCATCCCTCTGTTGTGAACTAACCTCCTCACACCTAGCCGCTTTAATTTGATTCCCACCCCCCAACCATTCTAGTTTAAAGTCACCTCAGTAGCCCCCGCTAATCTCCCTGCCAGGATATTGGTCCCCCTAGGATTTAAGTGTAACCCGTCCTTTTTGTACAGGTCACACCTGCGCCAAAAGAGGTCCCAATGATCCAAAAACTTGAATCCCTGCCCCCTGCTCCAATCCCTCAGCCACGCATTTATCCTCCACCTCATCGCATTCCTACTCTCACTGTCGCGTGGCACAGGCAGTAATCCCGAGATTACTACCTTTGCGGTCCTTTTTCTCAACTCCCTTCCTAGCTCCCTATATTCTTCTTTCAGGACCTCATCCCTTTTCCTACCTATGTCATTGGTACCTATATGTACCAGGACCTCTGGCTCTTCACCCTCCCACTTCAGGATATCTTGGACACGATCAGAAATATCAGATTTAGGGTGAAAGGGGAAAGGTTTAAAAGGGATGAGGGGCAACTTTTAAACATTGAGAGGAGGCAACATATGGAATGGGCTGCCCATGGCTGTGGTTGTGTCACAACCACGGATTCGGCAGCACAGTAGATACGGCAATTGCGCTTTTAAATATGGACGTCAGCTAATTATTATTTAATCCTGACAGTATATATCTCCATACTTGTCTTCGTGGTGCTTGTCGAGACTTGGACAGAGCACGGCAACACTTCACTTTTGTTTGCATCGGCCTTCCCTGACAAATTGGACTGTCGGGTCAACTGACTGAAGACTAGTGGTATTCGTTTAATTAGATGTTCCTTTCAGCTGCAGCATTGGCTTCGTTTCCCATTTGAGAGTTTTAGTTAATGGCTTTGTTTTATTTTTCCTTTTAATACTGTTCACATTAAAGTTTTATGAACTATTGAACCACGTCAGTGTCTCTCACTCTGCACTTTGGCCATATCCGAACCCGGCGACAGCAAGTCTCGACAAAGCACTACGACGACAAATATGGAGTTAAGTGCTATCACGATTAAATAATGATTAGCTGACACGTGCATATTCACAAGCACAATTGCCGTATCTACTGTGCTGCCGAATCCGTGGTTGTGACAGGTTGAGACAGATATAATAGTATCATTTAAAAAGCATTTGGATAGGTTAGTGGAGGGGCTGGGTTTAGAAGGATATGGGCCAAATGTAGTGTAACTCTCACTTCGGCTAGCGGCTTAAACTTAAGAAATCTTGTTTGGGTGGATGCTGTATGATGTGTCCCCTGTTACAAATCAGTACCCTAAAATAACAAACAGTACACAATATGCCATTGAACGTTTAAGCTTTATAATTCTTACTTTGACTAAGTGGTTAGTAAAGAAAATGAAAAAAAAGAAAAAGGGCCCAATCTTATGAAACAGTCCATTGCGCAATGTTGGAGCTCACTGATAAGCCGGTGGTCCACCGTCGACCTTCTCCGATCATCGCTGCCCTTCGGACCCTCGTTTCAAATCTACCCCATCTGGTGGACTACCAACTCTCCCTATTTGTGGCTTCTCTCCTCATCTCTCCCTGGCCAAAGACCGTGAAAATATCTCTTCCAGACTCACAAGAAAGAACATCAGCATTCCTGACCCTGTTTTCTCTAGTCATAACCCAAACATTGCTGCTACAGAGAAACCATTACATTATCAGTGAAACCTTACAGCATGTTACGCTCTTCCCCCGCCAAATTTAGTCATGTCCTTATGACGTTGAGATAACTTGCCAACCCTTCCTGTTAAACACAATGCCCAATCCAGGTGTAAAAGGCAGTGACATGGCTCCACAACACAGTAGGGGTCACGCTCTGTTCCCCTGGTGCTACGTAGGCCAACCTATCCGGTGGTCTCCTAATTCTCTGAGACCTCCGCACCCCATCATCTAACTCTTCAGGTTCCGACACTACTGGGGATACTTCTGGTCTACCTGGCGAGGACTCTCCCGACCTATCAATCGTGCCCACCTGCAACTCGGAGCCCTCTGTCCCCTGATCAAACCCTGCTTCCTCCCCTGCAGAGTCCCGCTGCAACCCAGGCTGCCCACAGATAGCAACCCCCTCCACTTCACTTGTCTCAATGGGAGAAGGGCTGGGAGTCTCTTCCTCAGTTACTGGGGAGTTAGCAAAAGGCAGCATATACCACACATCCAGGTCCTCATCCTTCAAATCAGTATCCCTCTCAGGGGTGGGGGCCGGCCTAACCTCACCTGTTGGGGGCCCGGTAGTTGCCCCGCGTTTCCGCAGAATCCTCTTATTAAGTGTAGGCTCCAAGTTGGGTTCTGGGTCTACCTGCACCTCTAGACCCAGGGGCAACAAGTGGTTCTGATGGAGAATCTTGACAGGCCCATTCCCATCCTCTGGTTTCACCCGGAAATCTGGTAGATTTGGCATCTGACCTTCACCACATAGGGCGTAGCCGCCCAGCGGTCTGCCAACATATGCTTTCCAGGTAGCCCCAGTTCCTTATAAGGACTCTGTCTCCCAGCAGGAGTTGGGAGAACCTCACCTTTTGATCATACCTCTTCTTATTCCCTTGATTCTGCTTGGCTGCCGCGACTCCAGCCTATTCATAAGCCCTTTTCAGCTCTCTTCTCATATCAGACACGGACTCTAGATAAATCTTAGGTGGTAAGTCGTCCTCATCAGTCCCAAAACAAAGGTCAATGGGCAACCTTGCCTCGTGCCCAAACATCAGATAATATGGCGAGTACCCTGTAGCTTCATTTCGTGTACAATTATAACTGTGAACCAGATGCCCAATATGTTGACTCCACCTGCTCTTCTTGCTGATCTCCAGGGTCCCGAGCATATCTAACAAGGTCCAATTAAACCTCTCAGGCTGGGGATCACTCTGCGAATAATAGGGCGTGGTCCTCGACTTCTTGACTCCAAGTATGCCCAGTAACTCATGGATGAGTCTGCTCTTGAAATCCCGTCCCTGATCATTATATATCCACCTGGGAAGGCCATAGTAAACAAAATACTTCTCCCATAACACTTTTTCCATCGTAGATGCCCTCTAGTCCTTGGTAGGAAAAGCCTGAGCATATCTGGTATTGTGGTCCGTGATGACTAAGACATTCGCCATGTTGCTGGCATCGGGTTCTATTGACAGGAAATCCATACACACCAGGTCCTGAGACCCAGCACTCTGCAGGTGGGACAAGGGAGCTGCCCGCATAGGCAGTGTCTTCCGCTATGTGCATCAAATGCATGACTTGCAGTATCCTTCAACCTCTGACTTCATTTGGGGCCAATAAAACTGGTCTCTGAGCAATCCTTCGGTCTTTTCCACCCCCAAATGTCCAGAATTATCACAAAGAAATTTCAACTCCAGAAATTCCGACTTGTGCGTGGGGTAGTTTTTCTCAGAGGGCGACAGACTCTGGCTGACAAATGCAACGGGCCTCAACCTGGAGCCCTGATCCTGATACAAAACGCCTCCTAAACCCTCTTGGCTGGCATCTGTGTGCAGTACATATGGCAATCGGGGGTCCGGAAAAGCCAGCACTGGCGCCTGGGTCAGCAACTCCTTCAGCGATTGAAAGGCCTCCTCATATTCTACATCCCACCTTGGTCCAAAGGGCTCTGATGGGCTAAGATACTCTCCACCCGCTTGTCCTTTTCTCCCCCTCCCTTTCTTCCCCAAGGGAGGGTAACTGCACAGAGGCTGATTCAAAGGGTGGCTCACTTTCACGCAGCCTTTCACAAACCTCCGATAGTAACCACAGATCTCGAGGAGCAAGCATAGAGTGCTCACAATCTGGGGACGTAGCCAAGTGGTAACCACCTCGATCTTAGCTGAGTCTGTAACTATCCCATGCCGTGAGACTATGTGCCCAACATAGCTAACAGATATTTGGCAGAACTGGCACTTGTCCAGGCAAAGTTTTAACCCTTCAGCTTTCAGGTGGCCCAGCACCTTCAGTAGCCTTGCTTCACGTTCTTCCAAGGTGGATCCGAATACTATGAGGTCATCCAGATATACCAATACCTCAAGCAAGTTCGTATCCCCCACCGTCTTCTCAATGACCTGCTGGAAGGTTGCAGGAGCTCCGAGATGCCCTGGGGCATCCTTTCGAACTGGAAAAATCCCAGGGGACATATAAATGCCATTTTCTCTTTGTCAGCCTCACTCATGGGGATCTGGTAATATCCACTCCTCAAGTCCAGCACATTGAGCCACTTCACACCACTCAGACAGGCCAGCACATCTTCAATCCTCGGGACAGTATACTGGTCAGGGATGGTATGCCTGTTCAGAGTCCTGTAGTCCACACACATCCGTACCTTCCCATTCTTCTTTCGGGCCACTACTATTGGGGATGCATAGGAGCTTCAGAACTCGGTGATGAACCCAGCTTCCTTCAACTTACACAAGTGCTGCTGAATGTCCTCCACTTCTGCAGCAGCCATTCAACGCGACCTTTCTCTGAATGGAGTATCCTCAGTCACCCGATAGTGTGACGCGTGCTCTTGGAACAACCCACATCAAACTCGTCAGTGGAAAAGACACCTTCCAGCTTTAACGTCTTCTCGACCAGCCTCCTTTTCCAATTCGCAGGAACCGGGGAGGCTCCAAAGTTGAATGACTCAGCGGTCAACTTTCCCCCCATTTCCAACAGTTTCTCCCCGGCTTGTCTCACAGGGACACTAGACATTACCGTCACTGGGAACAAATGCACCAGGGGCATCCCCCGCTTGAAGGTGACCTCCCTCTTCGTAGTGTTCCTGATAATCACTGCCATCCTGCTTGCCTGTACAACCGAGGGCTTCTGCAATTTGGGCCTCACCAGTACCCCAGCAGGAAATCTCGACTCCCACCGTGGTCTTCTGGGAGCGTTCACTAAGAGGGCTTCGCCCTCGGACATTCTGGGAAATTTGGGGGTCTCCATCACTCTTGCTACTTCCCCAGGGCGTACCACCATTGGCTTCGACTGGGTGAACAACACAGTCCCTCATCTAAATTCAGTATCTGGCCTGATGCAGCCACGCACTTCCTCAAAAGCCGCTCGAAACACTGGGTGCACAGACAATGTTCCCAGAAAGCTCTCGCCGGCCTTCTCCCTGCAGGCCCCCATGAGCCTCCTCACAAGAGGGGTTTTGGTCCCCACCAGAATTGAAACGCCGCCCTTCTCAATGGGATCCGGACAAACCAGCACCACTGTATCAAGAACCTCAGACACTCCCACATCGGCCTCTGAGAACTCCAACTTCAGTGACAAATAACTGTCGTATGGATAATCACTGGCACTAAGCCCCCAGATCTCCAGTGCCCTGAATGGTGTCAATGGTCAATGTTTCAGATACCGGTTGTAAAACGAACAGTACAACAATGGGACCTGTGACCTGGTGTCGAGTATGGCTTTTGCATAAATACCCTCTATTCGTAGCGACACACTAGAGCATAGACCCACTAAGCCTTCAGGAATTGGGCCTTTCTCTTTCGGGGGGGGGGGTTCCTTGGTACATTGCTGGGAATGTGTTCCCCCAGAGATACCAGGCCGTTCCCTCACTGGGTCTCCTCTGGGTCATCCCAACGACTCTCCCTGCTTAGGTACCTGGGAGCTCACTCTCCTTTTGGCGTAACACCTGCTTCCAGCAGCCCTCCACATTGTTCTTCCCCTTGGGGGATCTGCCCCCTCATCAGCTCCATTGTGGTTTCCCTTCTGCCGTCATCAATGATGCCCTCACCCGCATCGCCTCCATTTCCCGCAGTTCGGCCCTCACCCCATCCTTCCGTCACCACAACAGGGACAGGGTTCCCCTTGTCCTCACCTACCACCCCACCAGCCTCCGGATCCAGCACATTATCCTCCGCAACTTCCGCTACCTTCAACAGGACCCCACCACGAAGCATATCTTTCCCTCTCTACCCCTCTCCGCTTTCTGCAGGGATCATTCCCTTTCTGGTCCACACGTCCCTCCCCACAGATCTCCCATCCAGCACTTATCCCTGTAAGCGTAAGTGCTACACCTGTCCCTACACCTCCTCTCTCACCACCATTCAGGGCCCCAAACAGTCCTTCCAGGTGAGGCAACACTTCACTTGTGAGTCTGTTGGGGTCATGTATTGTATCCGGTGCTCCCGGTGCGGCCTCCTCTACATCGGTGAAACCCGACGCAGATTGGGGGACCGCTTCGTCGAGCACCTCCGCTCCGTCCGCCAAAACAGACAGGATCTCCTGTTTGCCACCCACTTCAACTCTGCTTCCCACTCCCATTCAGATATGTCCATACATGGCCTCCTCTACTGCCGTGATGAGGCTAAACTCAGGTTGGAGGAGCAACACCTCATATACTGTCTGGGTAATCTCCAGTCCCGGGGTATGAACATAGAATTCTCCAACTTCTGGTAATTCCCTCCCCCTCCCTTCCTCTATCCCAGTTTCACTCTGCCCCTCCTCCAGCTGCCTACCACCTCCCTCTTGGTTCAAGCTCCTTCTGCCACCCATTGTGTTTTCCCCTATTCCTTCTTCACCTTTCCTGCCTATCACCTCCCTGCTTCGCCTCCCCCACCCCTTTATCTTTCCCCTTACTGGTTGTTCACCTGGTATCTACCAGCCTTCTCCTTCCCACCCTCCCCCCACCTTCTTTATAAGGCCTCTGCCCCCTCCCCCTACTGTCCTGATGAAGGGTCTCGGCCCGAAATGTTGACTGTTCATTTCCATGGATGCTGCCCGACCTGCTGAGTTCCTCCAGCGTGTTGTGCGTGTTGCTAGGACTGTATCTTGCTGATGGAGTCCTCCCGCACCTCCGCCGCATCCTCCTCTTCCTGTAACTCTCTGATCAGCTCAACAAAAGATGGAGGGGCGCGTCTTACGAGACTGTCGGAGACCCCAAGCAATCAGATCATGGGACTAGACGCCCCTAGCTATCTTAACTGATCCACCTCAGCTGGCGGAATGACCCCTCTGCGCTACAAGCAATTTAGCTGCCTCTCTAGCCGAAAAATAAAAGCAGAAAGCTTCTCCCCCTTCTCCTGAAGCATGTTCTGAAACCCCACCATGAGCTCCAGTGGGCTTCCTATTGGGTCAAAAGCATTGTCCAATGCTTGGCGATAATTGACAGCTGTTGCTACGGGATACCGCAACCTGACAGCTCTCACAACGTCTGCGGCCCGCCCACTCAAACTTTCAACCAATTTCTGCCACTTTACGTTATCAGAGCATTGCCACTCATCTAGCAACTGAGAGGTCTGCTCCACCCAAGTCTCATACTCCCCCTCCCCTTTAGGGGTGGGCATTATTCCAGAGAATAGGTGGAGCCTATTTGAATCTGATTTTTCCATTTCTTCGCCAGAGAAGTAAGGGCGGATACTAACTCAGAATTCTCACCCTTCACCAGGGGACGTGGACTAATTAGACATTCCAAATCTGACTACTCTTTCCCCTCCCTTCTCAGAAATGAGAGAACCCTGTCTTTGAAATCTCCGCCCCCAGCTTCCACTACCTCAGTGCTGGTCTGCATTAAAACAAGAGCTGCGCTGGCCATTTTATCAAACCTCCGCCCACGATCACAACTTTAACAGCAGTTAACAGTGGAATTAACAATTCATCCGGAGTACAAATATCTGCCCCACTGTTTCATTGCTCAGGGTAATCACACAGCATCGAATGGAATCAGTCCCAGATGAGCCCCCACAATTGTAACTCTCGCTCGGCTAGCAGCTTAATATAGGGGGTGATAGCCCCTGGCTAAGCCAAACTTAAGGAATCTTGTCTGGGTGGATGCTGTGCAATGAGTCCCCTGTTACAAATCAGTACCCCGAAATAACAAACAGTACACAATATGCGATTGAACGATTAAGCTTTATAATTCCTACTTTGACTATATGGTTAGTAAACATAGAACATAGAACATAGAATAGTACAGCACAGTACAGGCCCTTTGGCCCACAATGTTGTGCCGACCCTCAAACCCTGCCTCCCATATAACCCCCATAAATTCCTCCATATACCTTTCTTGTAGTCTCTTAAACTTCACGAGTGTATCTGTCTCCACCACTGACTCAGGCAGTACATTCCATGCACCAACCACTCTCTGAGTAAAAAACCTTCCTCTAATATCCCCCTTGAACTTCCTACCCCTTACCTTAAAACCATGTCCTCTTGTATTGAGCAGTGGTGCCCTGGGGAAAAGGCACTGGCTATCCACTCTATTTATTCCTCTTATTATCTTGTACACCTCTATCATGTCTCCTCTCATCCTCCTTCTCTCCAAAGATTAAAGCCCTGGCTCCCTTAATCTCTGATCATAATGAATACTTCTCTAAAACAGTTAGCATCCTGGTAAATCTCCTCTGTAACCTTTCCAGTGCTTCCACATCCTTCCTATAGTGAGGCGATCAGAGCTGAACACAGTACTCCAAGTGTGGCCTCATCAGAGTTTTATAGAGCTGCATCATTACATCACGACTCTTAAACTCTATCCCTCGACTTATGAAAGCTAACACCCCATAAGCTTTCTTAACTACCCTATCTAACTGTGAGGCAACTTTCAGGGATCTTTGGACATGTACCCCGAGATCCCTCTGCTTCTCCACGCTACCAAGTATCCTGCCATTTACTTTGTACTCTACCTTGGAGTTTGTCCTTCCAAAGTGTAACACCTCACACTTCTCCGGATTGAACTCCATCTGCCACTTCTCAGCCCAGTTCTGCATCCTATCAATGTCTCGCTGCAATCTTTGACAATCCTCTACACTATCTACAACACCACCAACCTTTGTGTCGTCTGCAAACTTGCCAACCCAGCCTTCTACCCCAACATCCAGTTCGTTAATAAAAATCACGAAAAGTAGAGGTCCCAGAACAGATCCTTGTGGGACACCACTAGTCACAATCCTCCAGTCTGAATGTACTCCCTCCACCATGACCCTCTGCCTTCTGCAGGCAAGCCAATTCTGAATCCGCCTGTCCAAACTTCCCTGGATCCCATGCCTTCTGACTTTCTGAATAAGCCTACCGTGTGGAACCTTGTCAAATGCCTCACTAAAATCCATATAGATCACATCCACTGCACTACCCTCATCTATATGCCTGGTCACCTCCTCAAAGAACTATATCATGCTTGTTAGACATAATCTGCCCTTCACAAAGCCATGCTGACTGTCCCTGATCAGACCATGATTCTCTAAATGCCCATAGATCCTATCTCTAAGAATCTTTTTCAACAGCTTTCCCACCACAGACGTAAGACTCACTGGTCTATAATTACCCGGACTATCCCTACTACCTTTTTTGAACAAAGGGACAACATTCGCCTCCCTCCAATCCTCCGGTACCATTCCGGTGGACAACAAGGACATAAAGATCCCAGCCAGAGGCTCAGCAACCTCTTCCCTTGCCTCATGGAGCAGCCTGGGGAATATTCTGTCAGGCCCCAGGGATTTATCCGTCCTAATGTATTTTAACAACTCCAACACCTCCTTTCCCTTAATATCAGCATGCTCCAGAACATCAACCTCATTCATATTGTCCTCACCATCATCAAGTTCCCTCTCATTGGTGAATACCGAAGAGAAGTATTCATTGAGGACCTTGCTCACTTCTACAGCCTCCAGGCGCATCTTCCCACCTTTATCTCTAATCGGTCCTACCTTCACTCCTGTCATCCTTTTGTTCTTCACGTAATTGAAGAATGCCTTGGGGTTTTCCTTTACCCTACTCGCCAAGGCCTTCTCCTGCCCCCTTCTTGCTCTTCTCAGCTCCTTCTTAAGCTCCTTTCTTGCTTCCCTATATTCCTCAATAGACCCATCTGATCTTTGCTTCCTAAACCTCATTTATGCTGCCTTCTTCCACCTGACTAGATTTTCCACCTCACTTGTCACCCATGATTCCTTCATCCTCCCATTCTTTATCTTCCTCACCGGGACAAATTTATCCCTAACATCCTGCAAGAGATCCCTAAACATCGACCACATGTCCATAGTACATTTCCCTGCAAAAACATCATCCCAATTCACACCTGCAAGTTCTGGCCTTATAGCCTCATAATTTGCCCTTCCCTAATTAAAAATTTTCCTGTCCTCTTTGATTCTATCCTTTTCCATGATAATGCTAAAGGCCAGGGAGTGGTGGTCACTGTCCCCCAGATGCTCACCCACTGAGAGATCTGTGACCTGACCTGGTTCATTACCTAGTACTTGATCTTGTGTGACATCCCCCTAGTCGGCCTGTCCACATACCGTGGCAGAAATCCGTCCTGGACACACTTAACAAACTCTGCCCCATCTAAACCCTTGGAACTAATCAGGTGCCAATCAATATTAGGGAAGTTAAAGTCACCCATGATAACAACCCTGTTATTTTTGCACCTTTCCAAAATCTGCCTCCAAATCTGCTCCTCTGTATCTCTGCTGCTACCAGTGGGCCTAAAGAATACCCCTAACAGAGTAACTGCTCCCTTCCTGTTCCTGACTTCCACCCATACTGACTCAAAAGAGGATCCTGCAACATTACCCACCCTTTCTGTAGCTGTAATATTATCCCTGACCAGTAATGCCACCCCTCCTCCCCTCCCCCCCCCATCCCTTTTAAAGCACTGAAATCCAGGAATATCGAGAATCCATTCCTGCCCTGGTGCCAGTCAAGTCTCTGTAATGGCCACTGCATCATAATTCCATGTATGTATCCAAGCTCTCAGTTCACCACCTTTGTTCCTGATGCTTCTTGCATTGAGGTACACACACCTCAGCCTTTCTACCTTACTACTTTTACACTGTTTATTCTGCTTCTCTTTCCTCAACGCCTCTCTATATGTTAGATCTGGCTTTACTCCATGCACTTCTTTCACTGCTCTATCATTCCGGGTCCCATCCCCCTTGCAAATTAGTTTAAACCCTCCCGAACCATGCTAGCAAACCTACCTGCAAGGATATTGCTCCCCCTCGAGTTCAGGTGCACCCCATCCAATCTGTACAGGTCCCCCCTTTCCCAGAAGAGATCCCAATGATCCAAAAATCTAAAACCCTGCTCCCTGCACCAACTCCTCAGCCACGCATTCAACTGCCATCTCCTCCAATTCTTACAATCACTGTCACGTAGCACTGGCAGCAATCCTGAGAACGCCACCCTTGAGTCCTGTTCTTTAGCCTTTTGCCTAGTTCCTGAAACTCACACTTCAGGACCTCATCCCTCTTCCTGCCTATGTTGTTGGTACCAACATGTATCATGACTTCTGGTTGCTTTCCCTCTCGTACCAGGATGTTGTGCACCCGGTCAGAGACACCTTGGACCCTGGCACCCGGGAGGCAACAAACCATGCGGGTGTCCTTCTCACGTCCACGAAACCTCCTGTCTGCTCCCCTGACTATGAAGTCTCCAATGACGACAGCTCTCCTCTTCTCCGTCCCACCCTTCAGCACCACCGGGTCAGACTCAGTGCAGGAGGCCCTGCCACCGTGGCTCACACCTGGTCGGCCGTCCCTGCCAACAGTATCCAGGATGGTAAACTTATTATTCAGGGTATGGCTACAGGTGTACTCTGCACTACCTGTCTGCTCTCCTTCACTTTCCCCCCTCTGACTGTCACCCAACGACCTGCTTCCGACAGCCTAGGTGTGACTACCTCCCTGTAGCTCTCATCTATGACTGCCTCATTCTCCCTTATGAGTCGAAGGTCATCCAGCTGCTGCTCCAGATTCATTACATGGTCTTCCAGATCGCCCAGCCGTATGCACTTCTGGCAGATGTGACTCTGCGGGAGAGGGGTGTTCCCCCAAGACTGCCACATCTCACATGAGAGGCACATCACCGTCTCAGGAGGCATTGTAAGGACTAACTGCGAGCAAGCTTGTCCTCCGCCTCTTCCCGTCAAAGCCTCTCTAGTCAAAGCCTCAAAACTCCACTCCTTCACTGGCTCACTCACTCACTGGCCGCTTTCCACAGGCCGCTCCGCTTGAGCTACCCCTCCATTTATCTGTTTGAGCTTTTCAAAATGCTTGGTCACCTGACCTCGATTGCCCAATCAGCTGCTTTCTGCTGAGTCTGAGCTATTCAAATCTAAAGAAAATGAAAAAAAAGAAAAAGGACCCAATCTTATGAAACAGTCTATTGCACAATGTTGGAGCTCACTGATAAGCTGGTTGTTTACCATCGACCTCCTCCGATTGTCGCTGTCCTTTGGATCCTTGCTCCGAGTCCACCCTGTCCAGTGGTCTACCAACTCTCTCCATTTGCGTCTTCTCTCCTCATCTCTCCCCAGCCAAAGACCGCGAAAATCTCTCTTCCAGACTCTCAAGAAAGAACAACAGCATTCCAAACCCTGTTATCTCTAGTCATAAACCAAATATTGCTGCTACAGAGAATCCATTACATTATCAGTGAAACCTTACAGCATGATACAGTAGGAAATTGGGATTTGCTAGATGAACATCATAGTTAGCATGGACTGGTTGGGCTGAAGGGCTTGTATCTGTGCTGTAATGCTGTATTATTCTATTCATATAATAGGACAAATAGCTTGGTCTGTAACAGAGTGAGCAACACCAGATATCAGTCTCTGTGCTTCTAGAACCTTCCATATTGTGGTAAGGTCATGGTAGTCTCAGACCACAAAAGGCAAAGCAAGATCTGGAGCTGGAAAGCAATGCCAAATCCAAAAGCTCTCCAACTGATTACTACTACTTTATCAGCAGCCAAGTGCCAATTAATCACCACTATTACACTATAGCTGTGGAATAAACTCCTTTAGTTAACTGAGGTGCCAACTTTGGTTCACAACTCTGAGTCAGTATGTAGGTGATTTAAGTCCAACTCGAAAGACTTGAATAGAAATTCTCGGGTAAAAATTCAGCACAATGGTGAGGGAGCTTTATACTGTTTAAGGTAGGAATCCCAGCTGCCAGATGTAACATTGACTATGTTCTGCTTACTCTAACCGGTTGAAGAACAGCAACTTCTTATCTTATTTTTCTGTTTCATTATTTAGAGAAACAAGCTCATGCTGCCCAATTACCTCCATGTCACCTATTAACCTACTAACCCCTATGTCTTTGGAATGTAGGAGGAAACCAGAGCACCCAACGGAAATCCACATGTTTACAGGGAGAACGTACAAACTTCTTACAGATAACTGAACCCAGGTTGTTGGCACTAAAATAGTGTTATGCTAACCACTACGCTCCTGTGCCGTCCTAGTACCGTGGCTAATATTTTACCTGTAACAAACTTCACTTACACGGACTATTCGCTCATCACCTCTTTGCTGATGGTTACCTTTACCATGACTGGGCACGTTGTCGTACTTAATGCACTACCAGAGTGGTAGTGAGGGGGGATGGCTGTTCTGCATGAGAGTACTCTGCAACAGGTAGAGTTTCCAAGTGGTGTAATCCAGCCTGTAATGTAATGGCTTTCCACTCAACTAGTTTATTGTCAAAGTTGTATTTATTGTCATACGCACAGGTGCAATGAAAACATGACAGGCACATGGCTTCATATAAACAACATTCACAAGAAAGACAGTAAATTAAACATAAATTATGCACAATTTTTACATGCAAGAATACAACTAGAACACAAAAAGCGAAGTCTATTTTAATGCAAAATGATCAATGTCACAGAACTGTAGTAATAAAGATTGTGCTAGTTGGTTCTAGAACCAAATAGCCAAAGGGAAGGACCTGTTCTTGAACCATATGGCATGGGTCTTTAATAGACAATAGACAATAGGTGCAGGAGTAGGTCATTCGGCCCTTCGAGTCAGCACTGCCATTCACTGTGATCATGGCTGATCATCCACTATCAGTATCCAGATCCTGCCTTATCCCCATAACCTTCGATTCTGCTACCTTTAAGAGCTCTATCCATCTCTTTTTTTGAAAGCATCCAGAGACTTGGCCTCCACAGCCTTCTGGGGCAGAGCATTTTTCCTCAACTCCGTTCTAAATAGCCTACCCCTAATTCTTAAACTGTGGCCTCTGGTTCTGGACTCACCCATCAGCGGGAACATGCTTCCTGCCTGCAGCGTGTCCAATCCCTTAATAATCTTATATGTTTCAATAAGATCCCCTCTCAGCCTTCTAAATTCCAGAGTATACAAGCCCAGTCGCTCCAATCTTTCGACATATGACAGTCCTGCCATCTCGGGAATTAACCTTGTGAACCTACGCTGCACTCCCTCAATAGCAAGAATGTCCCTCCTCAAACTTGGAGACCAAAACTGCACACATTCTGTATTTCCTGCCTGATAGGAGCTGCAAGAAAGTTAGCATGGCCCAGATGGTGGGGATATTTCATGATAGATGTTACCTTATTTAGGCAGTGCCTCCTGTATATAACACCACTGGTGGTGAGGAATGAGCCCATAATGTATTGGGCAAAGTCCACTACATTCTGCAGCTTCTTACATCCCTGTGCCTTTGAATTGCCATGCCAGACCATGATATAACCTATCAGAATACTTTCTACAATATACCTGTAGAAGTTTGTTGGAGTGTTTGGTGACATGCCAAACCTCCTTAACCTCCTTCAAAAGTAATGACACTCTCCTTATGAATGCATCTGTGTGCTTGGCTCAGGATAGGTTATCCAATATGTTAACGCTTAGGAACTTAATGCTGCTGACTCTCTCCACTGACAAAACCCCAGTGCAAACTGATCCATACTCCCATCCCCCTCTCCCTTACCTTTTGTGAAGTTAAGAATCAGCTCATCAGTTTTGCTGACATTCAGCAGGAGGTTATTGTTATGTCACCACTCAACCAGGTGTCCTATCTTGCTCTGTTAAACTGGCTTATTGCCACCCACGATTGTCCAACAACTGTAGTATCTCTGGCAAATTTGCAAATGACATTGGAGCTGTGCTTAGCCACACAGTCACCTTTGTATTTAGAGTAAAACAGGGGGATAAACACGTAGTCTTGAAGTGCATCTGTGCTGATGTCATTGAGATGTTGTTACCAATTTTCGTTGATTGAGGTCTGCTGATAAGGAAGTTGGGGGGGGGGGAGAGAGAGAGAGAGAGAGAGAGAGATAAAGGCAGTTGCTGAGGTACAGAAGCTCACGTCTCGAAGCTTGATGGTGAGTTGCATGGGATGATTATGTTTAATGCTGAGCTGAAGTTGGTGTACAGCAGCCTGACGTGTGAGTTCCTATTGACAAATGGTCCTGAGCAGAGTAAAGAGCCAATGAAATCACATCTTCTGTTGACCTATTTTGGTGGTGGGCAAACTGGAGCGAATCCAGGTCATCTCTGACGCAAGAGCTGACGCATGCTATAATCATAATAATAATAAATACTATAAATCCTGAATGAGAAATTCTTTCGTTACAGCAGCAACATTTGAAAACCACACCTAGCAGTGTTCAGACTTAACTAATAATAAAGTACAGAATAATCATAATAATTTACCAATGTGCAATAATTTACATATTACTATTTAATTATTTATGATTTTGTTACTATTTAATTATTTATGGTGCAACTGTAACGAAAACCAATTTCTCCCGGGATCAATAAAGTATGACTATGACTAATAATGTATGCAATATTAAAACAGAGACTATTGTACTATGACGTGTGTTCTCCTGTTGCACACAAGATGAACTGTCGTATATGTTTATTGCATTTGGTAGGGAAGATTTTCTGTGATGATCCTTGTGACAGTGGAGCTGAATGAGTTCGTTCAAAAGGGTGCTCTGCTTCTTATTCAGTAGGTCATGGAGAGGATGTGCCAGATTGTCCATAATGGATAACAGTTTGTTTAGTGACCTCTTTTCCCCCATTGACTCAAAAGAGTCCAGGTTGTAGCCAAAGACAGATCCAGCCTTTTTGATGAGTTTACTTAGTGATTTTGCATCACCAGCACCAATGCTGCTCTCCCAAAATAAGGCAGCAAAGAAGACCACACTCGCTATAACAGACTGCTAAAAGATCTCCATCATCCTGTTGCACACATTGAAGGATCTCAGCTTCCTCAGAAAGAGTTTGCTCATTCCCTTTTTATAGAAACATAGAAACATAGAAAATAGGTGCAGGAGTAGGCCATTCGGCCCTTCGAGCCTGCACCACCATTCAGTATGATCATGGCTGATCATTCAACTCAGAACCCTGCTTTCTCTCCATACCCCCTGATCCCTTTAGTCACAAGGGCCATATCTAACTCCCTCTTAAATATAGCCAATGAACTGGCCTCAACTGTTTCCTGTGGCAGAAAATTCTACAGATTCACCATTCTCTGTCTGAAGGAGTTTTTCCTCATCTTGGTCCCAAAAGGCTTCCCCTTTATCCTTAAACTGTGACCCCTCATTCTGGACTTCCCCAACATCGGGAACAATCTTCCTGCATCTAGCCTGTCCAATCCCTTTAGAATTTTATATGTTTCAATAAGATCTCCCCTCAATCTTCTAAATTCCAGCGAGTATAAGCCTAGTTGATCCAGTCTTTCTTCATATGATAGTCATATCAATCTGGTGAACCTGATAAACAACCTTGGTGTTGATCTTCCAGCCAAGTCTGTTGCTGAGGTGACACCCAAGTATTTGTACTCCTCCACCACCAGAAATTCTTCTCCCAGAATGTACACACGACTTGTCACCTCCTAAAATCAATCACCGTCTCCCTAGTTTTGACCACATTTAGGAGAAGGTGATTCCTCCTGCACCACTGCACAAATCTGTTCACCAGTTCTCTGTACTGCGACCCCTGCCCATCTCCGATACACCCAGCCACCGTAGAGTCATCAGGGAATTTCTGCAAGTGACAAGACTCAGATTTGTACTGAAAGTTTGAAGTGTTCAGTGTGAACGGAAACAGAAACAGGACAGTCACTAGTGGTGCTCCAGTGCCAGATACCACCACCTCGGATGGAGAACTACTGAGCCATACAAACGGGAGTCTATCTGTCAGGTAGTCAATAATCCAGGAGATAGTGTGGATTTGTCTACACCCATCCTTTGCAGCTTCTCGCTCAGAAGAAACTGCTGGATTGTGTGGGAGGCACTAGGAAAATCAAAAAATATGATTCTCACAATGCCACCAGCATCATCCAGGTGGGAGAGAGCTCTCTGCAACAGGTAGATGATGGCATCATCCACTCCCACATGAGGTTGGTAGGCAAACTGTAGAAGGTCCAATGAAGATCTCACCTGCGGTCTAAGGTAAGTCAGGACCAGTCTGTCCAGCAACTTCATCACATGAGATGTGAGGGCAAATGATCTGTAGTCATTACATTCAGATGGAGTCACCTCCTAGGGTATAGGAACTGTGACGAAACAGGGTTACAAAAGTACACATAGACTAAGATGTTAACTGTCCTGTGCTAGCACCAGTGGGATCAACAGTTGATCTGCCACCTGTCTTCAGGAGAGAGAGATAAGTAAGACAATGAGGCAGCATTTGGAAATGTTAATGAAGAGACGAGAGAGTTTAACGGAAGGAGAGATCGGTCTGAGTATTGTCAAGACCGGCTCCTTTTGAACCCTGAACTGTTTGAAGTGTGATGGACAGGCGATACCCCAGCAGGGGGATAAAAAGGGGCAGGTTTGCTAAGACACCACGAGGTAACGAGACCCTGGAAGCGGTGCGCCCCCACAAGTCGGTGGGAGTTTTGGAGGTCTGATCGCGGGACCAGCCATAGACGCAAAGGGTGGAAGGATACGGTCGGCGGGAACCTGGTGTGTGTCTGCCCTTGCCTGGGTGCCGGGTTCACTGCTGAGGAATGATCGTGTCTGGAACAGAGGGGTCACAGTTGGTGACCTCAGAAGACATTACAAAGGGCTCGCCTGAAAGCTAACTGCGAGGAATATCGAAGGTCTGTTTGGAATCCGATTTGCATATTCATTCGTTCTCTCTCTCTCTCCAACGGCACGACGGTGGTTACTGTGAACTGAACTAAACTGAACTCTGTCACTTGTGATTGAACATTTTACCCCTAGACTGCGATAGAGCTGATTGACCCTATTATCCTAGTTCTGTGTATGTGTGTGTTTATTCATTGCTAACCTGTTGCATTTATATCCTTACTATTACAGTGCTGTGTTGCTTATTTCTTTAATAAAACTTTCTTAGTTCCAGTAATCCAGACTCCAACTGAGTGGTCCATTTCTGCTGGTTTGGCAACCCAGTTACGGGTTACGTAACAGAACCAAGCAGGAAAACTTCCACAGCTCTGACTCAGACTCAGATTGTAAAGGTGCTGCAAAATACCAGACACTGGCTCACACGTGCCTTCAGTACCCTGGGGCTGATACCATCCAGTTCAGCAGCCTTGCCTTGATGTAGTCTCTCCAGCTGTCTCCCTTGTCCATTCATCCCTCCCCACTGATCTTCCTCCTAGCACTAATCCTTGTAAGTGGAACAAGTGCTACATCTACCCCTACACCTCCTCCCTCACTACCATTCAGGGCCCCAAACAGTCCTTCCAGGTGAGGTGACATTTCACCTGTGAGTGTGTTGGGGTCATTTACTGTGTTTGGTGCTCCCGGTGCGGCCTCCTCTATATCAGTGAGACTCGACGTAGATTGGGAGACCGCTTCACCGAGCATCTATGCTCTGTCCACCAGAACAAATGGGATCTCCCAGTGGCCACCCAGTTTAATTCCACTTCCCATTCCCATTCCAATATGTCCATCCATGGCCTCCTCCACTGTTAAGATAAGGCCACACTTACATTGGAGGAACAACACCTTATATTCCGTTTGGATATCCTCCAACCTGATGGCATGAACATCGACTTCTCAAACTTCCAGTGTTGCCTCCCCACCTCCTTCACCATTTCCCATCCCCTTGTCCCTCTCTCATGTTATCCCCTTGTCTACCATTGCCTCCCTCTGGTGCTCCTCCCCCCCCCCACCCATTTTCTTTCTTCCATGGCTTTCTGTCTCTTTCACCCATCAACTTCCGAGCTCTTTGCTTCATCCCTCCCTCTCCAGGTTTCACCTATCACCTGGTGTTTCTCTCTCCCCTCCCCCCACCTTTCAAACCTACTCCTCAGCTTTTTTTCTCCAGTTCTGCCGAAGGGTTTTGGCCCGAAACGTCAGCTGTGCTTTTTGCCATAGATGCTGCCTGGCCTGCTGACTGCCTCCAGCATTTTGTGTGTGTTGCTCGGATTCCCAGCATCTGCAGATTTTCTCTTGTTTGTGAACTGAAACGGAAGTTGGGAATTCCCGAGACAAATAATATGGCCGTATCCCAATGGCTAAGGGCTCGATGTCCGGGCTACATAAACATTCCTTTGCAGTAACATGTCTGTGATTACACCACCTTTCATTCACAGACACTGCAATCCCTTCTCCCTTCTTCTTACCGCTCAGTGTAACATCCCTTTTTGCTCGGATGGTCTTGAATCCTGGTACGGTAGCACGACGGTCTGGAAAATGCACGTGGAGCCAGGTCTCAGTTAAGCACAAAACACTGCACTCCAGGTATTTTGTCTGGGTCTTAATCAGTGCACCAGGCTCGTCCATCTTATGTTCCAAGCACCTCACGTTTCTCATGATGATCTTGGGGACAGAAAGTTTTATATTTCCTCCACCTAGCCTCAACCTTCGGTGGAGACCTGCCGCCTCAGCATCGCTTCCTATGCTCCCATTGGATCTCAGGCCAAACTCTGGCAGTAGCATCGGTGTGCATAGCTCAATCAGCTGGTCTCTGGAATAAACACAACCTTCGCCCCAAACACAAGGTGGCCATCACAAATGGTCCAGGTGAACAATAATCCAGAATGACACACAAGAAAACATAAAAATAACATAAAATAATATGAAAAACAGTAAAAAAAAAACACAGGAGTTACTGCAACAAGCTGCCACTAGTGCATCTCGATGAACCTTTCCGAGGGTTTCATTGCGGTTGATGTAAGTGCTACCAGATGGTAGTCATTGAGACAGGTCAGTTTACTCTCGGGCAGTGGGACAATTTTTTGAAGCAGATAGGAATCTCAGAATGCAGAAGTGAGAGGTTGAATATGTCTGTAAATACTCCAGCCAATTAGTCTGCACAGGTATTTAATACTCAGCCAGGTATGCCATCTGGACCAGACATCTTTCATGGATTCATCCACTTGAAGGATGCCAAGATCTTGGCCTCAGAGTTTGAAATTACAGGTTTAGCCAGAGATATTGGGGCCTGTGTAGATCTGTCATGGTTCTCCCTATCAAAGCATGCATAAAACACACTGAACTCATCTGGGACTGATGGGTTATTGTCACTCATGCTACCCAATCTCGTTTTGTTGGAAGTTATATTGTGCAATCTTTGCCACAGCTGTCAAATGTCCATCTATATTTCCAGTTTAGTCTGAAATTGCCTCTTTGTACTTGCAATGACCTTCTAAAGGTTGTACTTGAACTTTTTATATAACATCCTTGTCACAGCTGTCAAGTGTCCATCTATATTTCCAGTTTAGTCTGAAATTGCCTCTTTGTACTTGCAATGACCTTCTAAAGGTTCTACTTGAACTTTTTATATAATACTGGGTTGCCGCACTAAATGCCTCAGGTCCTGCCCTCAAGTGTGTGAGAATCTGCTGGTTCACCAATGGTTTTCAAATTTGTACTTTTGAATACAGTACAGTTAAGCAGGTCCTGCATTGTCTTGAGATCCTCAGCTGTCTGTCTCTTTGGCCTTTATAGTCAGCATGGATCTGGGCACTGACTTCCACAAGAAGCGCAACCTTTAAGTGTGGTGGAGTGCAAAGTAGGGACAGTCTCAGTCAACGCAGATGGTTGCATACACACAATGGCTTTGACAGCTGATCATCTTGTGTCTTCCAGGTTCACTGGCTGTCAAAGCTCAAACATCAAAGTAAATTTATTATCATAGTACATATACAACTCTGAGATTCATTGTCTTGCAGACATACTCAATAAATCCATAATAGTATCAACAAAAGACCCTGCCAACTTTGGCATTCAACCAGTGTGCAAAAGGCAGCAAACTGGACATACAAAAATAAAGAAATAATAATAATTAAATAAGCAATAAATATCAAGAACATTAGATGAAGAGTCCTTGAAAGTAATTCCACAGGTTATGGGAACATTTCAATGATGAGGCAAGTGAAGTTGAGTGAAGTTATCCCCTGTGGTTTAAGAACCTGATGGTTGAGGGGTAATAACTGTTACTGAACCTGATGGTGTGAATCCTAAGGCTCCTGTACCAGCTTCCTGATGGCAGCAGCGAGAAGAGAGCGTGACCTGGGTTGTGGGGTCCCTGTTGATGGATGCTGCTATCCTGTGACAGTGCTCTGTGTAGATGTGCTCAGTGGTGGGAAGGGCTTTCCCGGTGATGGACAGCCGTATTTACTACTTTTTGTAGGATTTTCCATTCAAGGGCATTGGTAATTCCATACACGCTGTGATGCAGCCGCTCAAATTACTCTCTTCCACACATCTATAGAAGTTTGTCAAAGTTTTAGATGTCATGCCGAATCTTCACAAACTCTGAAGGAAGTAGCACTGCCATGCTTTCTTCGTAACTGCACTTACGTGCTTGTCCCAGGACAGGTCCTATGACATGACAACACGGTGGAATTTAAAGTTGCTGACCCTCTCCAATTCTGATCCTTTGATGAGAACTGGCTCATGGATCTCCAGTTTCCTCTTCCTGTGGTCAATGTCCAGCTCCTTGGTCTTGCTGACATTGAGTACAAGGTTGCTCTTGTGGAACCTCTCAGCCAGATTTTCAGTCTCCCTTCTATATATTGGTTCATCACCACCTTTGATCCAGTCTACAACAGTGGTGTCATCTGCAAACTTGAAACTGGCATGGGAGCTGTGCTTAGCTGCACGTTCATAAATATAAAGCAAGTAGAGCAGGGGGCTAGGCACACAGCCTTGTGCACCTGTGCCGATGGAGATTGTGGAGGAGATGTTGTTGCCAATCCAAACTGACTGGTGTCTACAAGTGAGAAAATCTAGGATCCAATTGCACAAGAAGATATTGAGGCCAAGGTCCTGAAGCTTATCGATTCATTTTGAGGGGATGATAGTGTTGAATACTTTAGCTATAGTTGATAAAGAGCATCCTGATGTATGCAACTTTGCTGTCCAGAAGTTCCAGGGTTGAGTGAAGAGCCAATGAAATGGTATCTGCAGTGGACCTGTTGCACTGAACTGGAGCAGATCCGAATCGCTTCTCAGGCAGGAGTTGATATGTTTTGTCACCAGCCTCTCAAAACACTTCCTCACTGTGGATGTAAGTCCTACTGGACAATGGTCACTGAGGCAGTTAACCACGTTCTTCAGTGTCAGTCATTGTCTGTGAATGTTTTTCATAAATATTTACTTATACTTGAGACTTTTAAAAAATTATGTATAAAATTAAATGTCATATTTTAACATTCTTACATACAAGTGGATTTTTGAACTAAGTTTCAGTTAAAGACATCGAATCTGTAATAAAAAGTAAACACTAATATCACCTGACAACATACATCAAAGTTGCTGGTGAACGCAGCAGGCCAAGCAGCATCTATAGGAAGAGGTGCAGTTGACGTTTCAGGCCGAGACCCTTCGTCAGGTATGTTGCTTGAATTTCCAGCATCTGCAGAATTCCTGTTGTTTACTAATATCACCTGTCCAGCTCTTGGCTCCATCCCTCCCCCTCCTGTCTTCTCCTATCATTTTGGATCTCCCCCTCCCCCTCCAACTTTCAAATCCCTTACTCACTCTTCCTTCAGTTAGTCCTGACGAAGGGTCTCGGCCTGAAACGTCGACTGTACCTCTTCCTACAGATGCTGCCTGGCCTGCTGCGTTCACCAGCAACTTTGATGTGTGTTGCTTGAATTTCCAGCATCTGCAGAATTCCTGTTGTTTGCACTAATATCACTGTTCATTTGGACAGGGCTGCTGTACTCGAGCCATCTTTATCCTGTGCAGCCTCAGAGGCACAATTCCCTGCCTGAGATTTGTGAAACGTTTGCCGTACTCAATCCACTGGGGCATCTGTAGCCAGCGATAACTGAGTGCCAGATCAGCACTTCCTCGAGCAGATCCGGGAAGGCCCCAGCATGAGTGCTTGCACTGGGGCTGAGCAATTTGGTCTAATCAAACCTCTGGGCCTAGGTTACAAAAAAAAAACTAACTTGCAAGGGTAATTTTCATTTCCACTACTCTCCTGTAGGGCTCCAAATATTAGACGTGTGACAATGTTTGTTGGTAAAGATCTAAAGCTGATCAACCAGAAAGTAATCCAATACTTTTTAAGGAAATGCATATGTATGCATGCATTTGTGTAGCTAGGGTGGGATGGATGTGCCTTTGTGTATAGGAGTGTAGAGGTGGGGGAAAGGAGGAGAGGTCCCATGTGTGCTTGCATGGGTGGTGGAGGAGGAGAATTCCCATGTGTGCATGTACTGCGGGCGGGGGGGGGGGGTGCGGTGGTGCGAAGGAGAGAGGAGGGGAAGAGAGGTCCCTGTGTATGTGTCTGTGTCTACGTGTCTTTTATGCTGCTGCTTCTACACAAAACTGCTGTTTTTGCACGTGCAACAAATCCCTTAGGTGAGAGACGGGAAGCATTAACAGACTATAATTGGTGAAAATACTGACCTTGAAGTGGAGGCTTTTTTTTATAGATCAGTGTGTAGAGGGTTTAGGGGAATGAAGATTTAAGGTTATCTTTCTGAAAATATTTTTGCAATACTGCGAACAGCAATCAAAGTTAAGTGCATAGTAAAAATTGGTGTTGGTGTAATATTTTCTTCATTTAGCTTGGAGACAAATTTTAAATGCATCAAGTAATCAAACTGTGAATGAAAATAAAGGTTGATTGAAGTAATTTAGTTTAAAAGAAACAAATGCACTGATCCTATTTACATTTTGTAGTCTTTGCATAGGTTTCTGAATGAAAATATCTTACAGCAAATGGATCACTTTCCCCAGGTCCTTATGAAATCCATATTGCTCTGAGAAAAAAATGTTCTCCTTCCCATTTCTGTAAAGGTCAGTGTTCATGATGTTTTAAATGCCTAGCTCCTAATCTTATGCAGTGGCCTATAAATAGAATAAAGCTTTTTTTTAATTATTTAGAGCATTTCTGCAGTCAAATGTTAACACTGTCCATAAAAATGGTTTCGCTTCGCATTTGAGGAAGGAAAGGGTATTTTTCAATAACTATTTCATCATATGTTCATTTGTCATATTATGTTACATAGAAACATAGAAAATAGGTGCAGGAGTAGGCCATTCGGCCCTTCGAGCCTGCACCGCCATTTATTATGATCATGGCTGATCATCCAACTCAGAACCCCGCCCCAGCCTTCCCTCCATACCCCCTGACCCCCGTAGCCACAAGGGCCATATCTAACTCCCTCTTAAATATAGCCAATGAACTGGCCTCAACAGTTTCCTGTGGCAGAGAATTCCACAGATTCACCACTCTCTGTGTGAAGAAGTTTTTCCTAATCGCGGTCCTAAAAGGCTTCCCCTCTATCCTCAAACTGTGACCCCTCGTTCTGGACTTCCCCAACATCGGGAACAATCTTCCAGCATCTAGCCTGTCCAATCCCTTTAGGATCTTATACGTTTCAATCAGATCCCCCCTCAATCTTCTAAATTCCAACGAGTACAAGCCCAATTCATCCAGTCTTTCTTCATATGAAAGTCCTGCCATCCCAGGAATCAATCTGGTGAACCTTCTTTGTACTCCCTCTATGGCAAAGATGTCTTTCCTCAGATTAGGGGACCAAAACTGCACACAATACTCCAGGTGTGGTCTCACCAAGGCCTTGTACAACTGCAGTAGTACGTCCCTGCTCCTGTACTCGAATCCTCTCACTATAAATGCCAGCATACCATTTGCCTTTTTCACCGCCTGCTGTACCTGCATGCCCACTTTCAATGACTGGTGTATAACGACACCCAGGTCTCGTTGCACCTCCCCTTTTCCTAATCGGCCACCATTCAGATAATAATCTGTTTTCCTATTTTTGCCACCAAAGTGGATAACTTCACATTTATCCACATTAAATTGCATCTGCCATGAGTTTGCCCACTCACCCAACCTATCCAAGTCACCCTGCATCCTCTTAGCATCCTCCTCACTGCTAACACTGCCACCCAGCTTCGTGTCATCCGCAAACTTGGAGATGCTGCATTTAATTCCCTCATCCAATTCATTAATATATATTGTAAACAACTGGGGTCCCAGCACTAAGCCTTGCGGTACCCCACTAGTCACCGCCTGCCATTCTGAAAAGGTCCCGTTTATTCCCACTCTTTGCTTCCTGTCTGCTAACCAATTCTCCACCCACACCAATACCTTACCCCCAATACCGTGTGCTTTAAGTTTGCACACTAATCTCCTGTGTGGGACCTTGTCAAAAGCCTTTTGAAAATCCAAATATACCACATCCACTGGTTCTCCCCTATCCACTCTACTAGTTACATCCTCAAAAAATTCTATGAGATTCGTCAGACATGATTTTCCTTTCACAAATCCATGCTGACTTTGTCCGATCATTTCACCGCTTTCCAAATGTGCTGTTATCACATCCTTGATAACTGACTCCAGCACAGTTTCCCCACCACCGACGTTAGGCTAACCAGTCTATAATTCCCCGGTTTCTCTCTCCCTCCTTTTTTAAAAAGTGGGGTTACATTAGCCACCCTCCAATCCTCAGGAACTAGTCCAGAATCTAACGAGTTTTGAAAAATTATCACTAATGCATCCACTATTTCTTGGGCTACTTCTTTAAGCACTCTAGGATGCAGACCATCTGGCCCTGGGGATTTATCTGCCTTCAATCCCTTCAATTTACCTAACACCACTTCCCTACTAACATGTATTTCGCTCAGTTCCTCCATCTCACTGGACCCTCTGTCCCTTACTATTTCTGGAAGATTATTTATGTCCTCCTTAGTGAAGACAGAACCAAAGTAATTATTCAATTGGTCTGCCATGTCCTTGCTCCCCATAATCAATTCACCTGTTTCTGTCTGCAGGGGACCTACATTTGTCTTTACCAGTCTTTTCCTTTTTACATATCTATAAAAGCTTTTACAGTCCGTTTTTATGTTCCCTGCCAGTTTTCTCTCATAATCTTTTTTCCCCTTCCTAATTAAGCCCTTTGTCCTCCTCTGCTGAACTCTGAATTTCTCCCAGTCCTCAGGTGAGCCACTTTCTCTGGCTAATTTGTATGCTTCTTCTTTGGAATTGATACTATCCCTAATTTCTCTTGTCAGCCACGGGTGCACTACCTTCCTTGATTTATTCTTTTGCCAAACTGGGATGAACAATTGTTGTAGTTCATCCATGCAACCTTTAAATGCTTGCCATTGCATATCCACCGTCAATCCTTTAAGTGTCATTTGCCAGTCTATCTTAGCTAATTCACGTCTCATACCTTCAAAGTTACCCCTCTTTAAGTTCAGAACCTTTGTTTCTGAATTAACTATGTCACTCTCATTTACGAATGGACATATGTACATATAATTAAAAATTATTACTTGACACTCAGTGACAATTTTAATAAATGCTGTATTTTTTTCTTGGCTTTAAAATTACATGATATAAAATGTTTCTTCCAAAATTAGAAACCTTACTTCCATGGATTTAAAAAAATCAGTCCACTTCCATGTAACTGATTATATATATTTCACATTTTCTGTGATGAGTGCGATCTAAAGTAAAGTCTTACTTTGGTTATACAATTTATGATGTTTTTAATTTACACTGCCAGCTTCCCTGTACACTTATGATTAGGAATTTAATTTGTATACAGCTAGCCTCTTTGTCATTAAATAGCATTTTCATTTGCATGTAGGTCAATGTAGCTTATGGGTGTTATGAGTCACAGGTCATGGGCTGGACCCAAATCAGCTTGTCCTAATGATTGCTATTCTATGTATGATATACATAAATTAGGACAGAAAAATTGTGAAATTGATAAATATGCTGATCTATTTTTTAAAAAGCCTGGAGAGGCATCAGTAGGAATGAAAATGATCTTGCAAAGTAGTCGCACGACAAAATACATTGCAATTTAATTTGAGTTAGATACACAGAATGTGCTCTATCAGTGTAACAAATAGGATGTTCTGTCAATGTTTTGATACCAGAAGTATCTCCTTTAGTGTGGTATCTCCTCTGTGTTGTAGGGGAAAAGAATAGTGAGGGTTAGTAGCCAGTAAATAAGGATATGGATTGTACTACTGTGGTAATGGGGAGCTGCAGACAAAGCCGAGAGGTAGGGACATTGAATGCAGCAGTGATGGCGGGTGCCTTGCAGCATCTGGTCCATAGCCTCCTGCCAGTGCGGATGCAGAAGCTACTCCAAAAATAAGCCTATTGTAATGATAAAGCCCTTTGTGAGTGCTTGAGGTGAGAAACACTTCTTCCATCCCCATCTGTAGATAGGCTTCTTTGCTGAGGTGTTTCCCACCACAAAGGTTTGCAAAGAGCATGCACCTACTGTTCTAATAGAAAACCAGATTTACTCTTAGACCCGTTGATAATCATTTTACTCTGTAATCTGGATTTAGTTGGTTACTTAATTAAGTCTTAAGTCTTCCTGTAGCCACCATTCTGTTATTAGGCTAAAGAAATTGCTCCTCATCTCCATTCTAAGAGGACATCCCTCTATTCTGAGATTGTGTCCTCTGGTCTTAGACTCTCCCACCATAGGAAACATCCTCTCTATCAAGGCCTTTCACTATTCAGTCGGGTTCAGCCATGTCCCCTGGCGCCTCAGTTTTAACTGGCCAATGAGGGCAGAAGTGGAGAATGTGCAGCATAGTGGCAGGTGTAAGATGGGACAGACAAGTTGATGCTGAATATTTTAGGTGCAGACAAAGAGAGGATCCAGTCTGTGATTGTAAGGACAGGGGAGAAGGCCAAGTTAGGTTCAGATGCTGTGAGAAAACGGTATACTCGGGACAAAAGTTGGTCGAAAGGTGGAGAGGAAGCAAGACAAGGACTGTGGACACAGCAAGCTGAGGATCGCGACTTTGCTCCAAGAGGCAGTGTAGCAGGAGCTGTTCTCCAGATCTTCGCAGAAGAGTTAGAACAACTCTGGATGAAATGACTAGCAACAGCCCTCAGTGACATTGGTAGGTACCCCAGAATGTTTGTCAATGCGCTGTTACGGGGCTGGCAGTACACTATGTTAGCAGATACCGGGGCTCAGTATTGATAACAAATCTCGACTTACCCATCACAAGTAAAACTACAATGGTGGTGAGGGCAGGACAAGGATCCATAACGTGAATCTGTCCCAACGTAGATCATCGACACGAGTCCTACTGTACCTACCTGGGTTTGCTACATATGTGAATTCCTGGGGATAGATCTGTTGTAACAGCTGGGGTCTGTAAGGGAAATTACTTGGGGAGTAAAGACTCATTCTTGGTGACAGAAGGGGAATGGCGATGATTTATACATACATGTATATCAGGTGTCACAAACTTAAAGGGCAAACGGGCAGTGGTGGGAGTGTGAGGTATTGTTGCCAAAATATATCCCTGGGTGTTGGCTCTTATAAACAAGTCTGTGGACTTGCTGAGGTGACATCCATTCAGATGTCCATCACACCCACCCCACAGACAGTGCTCCATTAAACTCAAAGCAGAGGCTGCAGTGGTAAAAATAGTTACAGAACTACAGTAACAAGGAGTGGTCTGGCCAGCCCTTTCACATATGAATTACCTGATCTGGCTGGTACATAAACGAGATGGGTCCTACTGATCATATACCTCCCTGAACAAATACGCCACCCAGGGAGTATCCTACAGTGCCAAGCCCATCTATCATTTCCAATGGCCTGAGGCTGGAACAGGATACTTTTACTGTCTTAGATATTGTAAATATTATAAATTCCAATACATCCTGCTACGCAGGATGTTAGCTTTTACCGTCCATGGACAGCTATTTACTTGGGTAAAGTTGCCCTTAGGGTTTCCTTAACAGTCCTGCTATTTCCATCAATGTTTGGCTAAAGTCATTGCTTGTGTTCCCTGGGAAGATACTAGGTGCAGTATTCAGCAATATGTGGATATTCTAATTGCATCTCCGAGAGAGAAAGAGCACATCCAGGTGGTTTTAAGGACTTTACAAGTTATCGAAAATGCGGGTCTGAAATGCGGTAAACCCTCCAGTGTAGAGTTTGGACAGTCAGAAGTATTGCATTTGGAATACAAGATTAGACATGGTGAGAAAGTAATACACAAGGAATGTAAAGAAGGAATTCTTAACCTCTTCTTTTCTTAATTCTTAAGCGGAACAAGTGCTACACATGCCCTTACACTTCCTCCCTTACCACCATTCAGGGCCCGAAACAGTCTTTCCAGGTGAGGCAACACTTCACCTGTGAGTCAGCAGGGGTGATATACTGTGACCGCTGCTCCCAATGTGGCCTTTTATATATTGGCGAGACCCGACGCGCACTGGGAGACCGCTTTGCTGAACACCTAAGCTCTGTCCGCCAGAGAAAGCAGGATCTCCCAGTGGCCACACATTTTAATTCCACATCCCATTCCCATTCTGACATGTCTATCCACGGCCTCCTCCACTGTAAAGATGAAGCCACACTCAGGTTGGAGGAACAACACCTTATATTCCGTCTGGGTAGCCTCCAACCTGATGGCATGAACATCGACTTCTCTAACTTCCGCTAATGCCCCACCTCCCCCCGGACCCCATCTGTTACTTATTTTTACACACACATTCTTTCTCTCACTCTCCTTTTTCTCCCTCTGTCCCTCTGAATATACCCCTTGCCCATCATCTGGGTTCTCCCCCCACCCCCTTGTCTTTCTTCCTGGACCTCCTGTCCCATGATCCTCTCGTATCCCTTTTGCCTATCACCTGTCCAGCTCTTGGCTCCATCCCTCCCCCTCCTGTCTTCTCCTATCATTTTGGATCTCCCCCTCCCCCTCCAACTTTCAAATCTCTTACTAATTCTTCCTTCAGTTCGTCCTGACGAAGGGTCTTGGCCTGAAACGTCGACTGCACCTCTTCTTAGAGATGCTGCCTGGCCTGCTGCGTTCACCAGCAACTTTTATGTGTGTTGCTTGTATTTCCAGCATCTGCAGAATTCCTGTTGTTTGCGTTTTTAAATTCTTAACCTCTCCTTTTCATACACATAGAAGGGAATCCATCAGAACTTGGGGCTTCAAAATTCTTTTGTGGAAAATTACGCAGAGCTTGCTGAATCTCTGCAAGCTCTTGCAAGAGGAGGGAAATGGCAAAGAACAAGTGGAATGAAAGCTGGAGTTAGACCAGGCCCTTTCGCATCTAAAGCAAACCCTCGCTGCAGCATTGGCTTTGGGCTTGCTGGACATGAGCATCTTTTTTCTGACAACCAAGGGGAGTTTTATACAGCTGTACACATCAAGAACATGGTGACAAGTCGCACCCTGTAGCACATTACTCTGTAAAATGGGACCCTGTAGTGGCAGGAATACATCAGTGTATGTGAGCAATAGACTGCGCTACTTGGGCGTCAGAACACTCAGAACTGACATTCACAGCCACGAAGCCAGTCATCACTGCAGCCCATCCAGAAGCCTGTTAGTTGCAGGCCACAGCCTCAGTTCAGCACAGGGATGAGTAAAACTTGCTAAGTAGTGAGCTGTACACCAGCCCGTCCCTCATCTCTGGCTTTCACACCCCAACCTTTTCAATCTGGCCCTGCGCTTAAATCAGACAGATCTCGGGTTGTTCCTCGTTCTCAGATCTGGGCCCTGTTGCTTTGATATGTTCTTGGGCTGGGCCCCTCCTTGATTCGACCCACACTAGACCTTTCTAATTCGACCTGGCACTTAAATTAGTAAAACCTTAGCTTATTCCTCCCTCTCAGGGCTGGGCCCTGTCTCCTCAATTCTGCCGATTCAAATTGCCTCCCATGTCCACTACAGCAGCCAAATATTGGCTTGTTGCCTGCTGTTGGGGCCAGGCCCCACTGTCACAGTTCTGCCTGAGCGTGCCATGCCTACACTTCCCTGCAGCTTTGAGATTTCAGTTCACACTGCAAAAATGCCAGGTCATGCAGGTGGTTCAAAAGCTTCACTCTGAAAGGGAAGTTACAGGTTATTGACTGCAGTGATTATTTCTGAGAAAAAGTGTGATTAATGAAGTAGTTACTAGTTGTTTTTGCTGCTAGCAGGTCTTTCCTGTACTTCAACCGTATCATCTTAGTCACTCACCTAGAGGCAGGGCAAGTACAGGAGGTGTCTGCCAACAGATGAGCACAATGGAGGCAGTGTTGTTACCTGTTGACAAAGATGTACAAATAAGGCAATTTCTGGTTAGACCGGTGTGGTAAACCATATATATATGTTGTATCCTCCCACCACCCCACGAGGAATAGGGTTCCCCTGGTCCTCACCTACCACCCCACCAGCCTCCGGGTCCAACATATTATTCTCCGTAACTTCCGCCACCTCCAACGGGATCCCACCACTAAGCACATCTTTCCCTCCCCACCTCTCTCTGCATTCTGCAGGGATCGCTCCCTACACAACTCCCTTGTCCATTCGTCCCCCCCATCCCTCCCCACTGATCTCCCTCCTGGCACTTATCCGTGTAAGCGGAACAAGTGCTACACATGCCCTTACACTTCTTCCCTTACCACCATTCAGGGCCCCAAACAGTCCTTCCAGGTGAGGCATCACTTCACCTGTGAGTCGACTGGGGTGATATACTGCATCCGGTGCTCCCGATGTGGCCTTTTATATATTGGTGAGACCCGACGCAGACTGGGAGACCGCTTTGCTGAACATCTACGCTCTGTCTGCCAGAGAAAGCAGGATCTCCCAGTGGCCACACATTTTAATTCCACATCCCATTCCCATTCTGACATGTCTATCCACGGCCTCCTCTACTGTAAAGATGAAGCCACACTCAGGTTGGAGGAACAACACCTTATATTCCGTCTGGGTAGCCTCCAACCTGATGGCATGAACATCGACTTCTCTAACTTCCGCTAATGCCCCACCTCCCCCTCGGACCCCATCTGTTACTTATTTTTATACACACATTCTTTCTCTCACTTTCCTTTTTCTCCCTCTGTCCCTCTGAATATACCCCTTGCCCATCCTCTGGGTCCCCCCGCCGTCTTTCTTCCCGGACCTCCTGTCCCATGATCCTCTCATATCCCTTTTGCCAATCACCTGTCCAGCTCTTGGCTCCATCCCTCCCCCTCCTGTCTTCATTTTGGATCTCCCCCTCCCCCTCCAACTTTCAAATCTCTTACTAACTCTTCCTTCAGTTAGTCCTGACGAAGGGTCTTGGCCTGAAACGTCGACTGTACCTCTTCCTAGATATGCTGCCTGGCCTGCTGCGTTCACCAGCAACTTTTATGTGTGTTGCTTGTATTTCCAGCATCTGCAGAATTCCTGTTGTTTGCGTTTTTAAATTCTTAACCTCTCCTTTTCATACACATAGAAGGGAATCCATCAGAACTTGGGGCTTCAAAATTCTTTTGTGGAAAATTACGCAGAGCTTGCTGAATCTCTGCAAGCTCTTGCAAGAGGAGGGAAATGGCAAAGAACAAGTGGAATGAAAGCTGGAGTTAGACCAGGCCCTTTCGCATCTAAAGCAAACCCTCGCTGCAGCATTGGCTTTGGGCTTGCTAGACGTGAGCATCTTTTTTTCTGACAACCAAGGGGAGTTTTATACAGCTGTACACATCAAGGACATGGTGACAAGTCGCAGCCTGTAGCACATTACTCTGTAAAATGGGACCCTGTAGTGGCAGGAATACATCAGTGTATGTGAGCAATAGACTGCGCTACTTGGGCGTCAGAACACTCAGAACTGACATTCACAGCCACGAAGCCAGTCATCACTGCAGCCCATCCAGAAGCCTGTTAGTTGCAGGCCACAGCCTCAGTTCAGCACAGGGATGAGTAAAACTTGCTAAGTAGTGAGCTGGACACCAGCCCGTCCCTCATCTCTGGCTTTCACACCCCAACCTTTTCAATCTGGCCCTGCGCTTAAATCAGACAGATCTCGGGTTGTTCCTCGTTCTCAGATCTGGGCCCTGTTGCTTTGATATGTTCTTGGGCTGGGCCCCTCCTTGATTCGACCCACACTAGACCTTTCTAATTCGACCTGGCACTTAAATTAGTCAAACCTTAGCTTATTCCTCCCTCTCAGGGCTGGGCCCTGTCTCCTCAATTCTGCCGATTCAAATTGCCTCCCATGTCCACTACAGCAGCCAAATATTGGCTTGTTGCCTGCTGTTGGGGCCAAGCCCCACTGTCACAGTTCTGCCTGAGCGTGCCATGCCTACACTTCCCTGCAGCTTTGAGATTTCAGTTCACACTGCAAAAATGCCAGGTCATGCAGGTGGTTCAAAAGCTTCACTCTGAAAGGGAAGTTACAGGTTATTGACTGCAGTGATTATTTCTGAGAAAAAGTGTGATTAATGAAGTAGTTACTAGTTGTTTTTGCTGCTAGCAGGTCTTTCCTGTACTTCAACCGTATCATCTTAGTCACTCACCTAGAGGCAGGGCAAGTACAGGAGGTGTCTGCCAACAGATGAGCACAATGGAGGCAGTGTTGTTACCTGTTGACAAAGATGTACAAATAAGGCAATTTCTGGTTAGACCGGTGTGGTAAACCATATATATATGTTGTATCCTCCCACCACCCCACTAGGAATAGGGTTCCCCTGGTCCTCACCTACCACCCCACCAGCCTCCGGGTCCAACATATTATTCTCCGTAACTTCCGCCACCTCCAACGGGATCCCACCACTAAGCACATCTTTCCCTCCCCACCTCTCTCTGCATTCTGCAGGGATCGCTCCCTACACAACTCCCTTGTCCATTCGTCCCCCCCATCCCTCCCCACTGATCTCCCTCCTGGCACTTATCCGTGTAAGCGGAACAAGTGCTACACATGCCCTTACACTTCTTCCCTTACCACCATTCAGGGCCCCAAACAGTCCTTCCAGGTGAGGCATCACTTCACCTGTGAGTCGACTGGGGTGATATACTGCATCCGGTGCTCCCGATGTGGCCTTTTATATATTGGTGAGACCCGACGCAGACTGGGAGACCGCTTTGCTGAACATCTACGCTCTGTCTGCCAGAGAAAGCAGGATCTCCCAGTGGCCACACATTTTAATTCCACATCCCATTCCCATTCTGACATGTCTATCCACGGCCTCCTCTACTGTAAAGATGAAGCCACACTCAGGTTGGAGGAACAACACCTTATATTCCGTCTGGGTAGCCTCCAACCTGATGGCATGAACATCGACTTCTCTAACTTCCGCTAATGCCCCACCTCCCCCTCGGACCCCATTTGTTACTTATTTTTATACACACATTCTTTCTCTCACTTTCCTTTTTCTCCCTCTGTCCCTCTGAATATACCCCTTGCCCATCCTCTGGGTCCCCCCCCCGTCTTTCTTCCCGGACCTCCTGTCCCATGATCCTCTCATATCCCTTTTGCCAATCACCTGTCCAGCTCTTGGCTCCATCCCTCCCCCTCCTGTCTTCATTTTGGATCTCCCCCTCCCCCTCCAACTTTCAAATCTCTTACTAACTCTTCCTTCAGTTAGTCCTGACGAAGGGTCTTGGCCTGAAACGTCGACTGTACCTCTTCCTAGATATGCTGCCTGGCCTGCTGCGTTCACCAGCAACTTTTATGTGTGTTGCTTGTATTTCCAGCATCTGCAGAATTCCTGTTGTTTGCGTTTTTAAATTCTTAACCTCTCCTTTTCATACACATAGAAGGGAATCCATCAGAACTTCGGGCTTCAAAATTCTTTTGTGGAAAATTACGCAGAGCTTGCTGAATCTCTGCAAGCTCTTGCAAGAGGAGGGAAATGGCAAAGAACAAGTGGAATGAAAGCTGGAGTTAGACCAGGCCCTTTCGCATCTAAAGCAAACCCTCGCTGCAGCATTGGCTTTGGGCTTGCTAGATGTGAGCATCTTTTTTTCTGACAACCAAGGGGAGTTTTATACAGCTGTACACATCAAGGACATGGTGACAAGTCGCAGCCTGTAGCACATTACTCTGTAAAATGGGACCCTGTAGTGGCAGGAATACATCAGTGTATGTGAGCAATAGACTGCGCTACTTGGGCGTCAGAACACTCAGAACTGACATTCACAGCCACGAAGCCAGTCATCACTGCAGCCCATCCAGAAGCCTGTTAGTTGCAGGCCACAGCCTCAGTTCAGCACAGGGATGAGTAAAACTTGCTAAGTAGTGAGCTGGACACCAGCCCGTCCCTCATCTCTGGCTTTCACACCCCAACCTTTTCAATCTGGCCCTGCGCTTAAATCAGACAGATCTCGGGTTGTTCCTCGTTCTCAGATCTGGGCCCTGTTGCTTTGATATGTTCTTGGGCTGGGCCCCTCCTTGATTCGACCCACACTAGACCTTTCTAATTCGACCTGGCACTTAAATTAGTCAAACCTTAGCTTATTCCTCCCTCTCAGGGCTGGGCCCTGTCTCCTCAATTCTGCCGATTCAAATTGCCTCCCATGTCCACTACAGCAGCCAAATATTGGCTTGTTGCCTGCTGTTGGGGCCAGGCCCCACTGTCACAGTTCTGCCTGAGCGTGCCATGCCTACACTTCCCTGCAGCTTTGAGATTTCAGTTCACACTGCAAAAATGCCAGGTCATGCAGGTGGTTCAAAAGCTTCACTCTGAAAGGGAAGTTACAGGTTATTGACTGCAGTGATTATTTCTGAGAAAAAGTGTGATTAATGAAGTAGTTACTAGTTGTTTTTGCTGCTAGCAGGTCTTTCCTGTACTTCAACCGTATCATCTTAGTCACTCACCTAGAGGCAGGGCAAGTACAGGAGGTGTCTGCCAACAGATGAGCACAATGGAGGCAGTGTTGTTACCTGTTGACAAAGATGTACAAATAAGGCAATTTCTGGTTAGACCGGTGTGGTAAACCATATATATATGTTGTATCCTCCCACCACCCCACTAGGAATAGGGTTCCCCTGGTCCTCACCTACCACCCCACCAGCCTCCGGGTCCAACATATTATTCTCCGTAACTTCCGCCACCTCCAACGGGATCCCACCACTAAGCACATCTTTCCCTCCCCACCTCTCTCTGCATTCTGCAGGGATCGCTCCCTACGCGACTCCCTTGTCCATTCGTCCCCCCCATCCCTCCCCACTGATCTCCCTCCTGGCACTTATCCGTGTAAGCGGAACAAGTGCTACACATGCCCTTACACTTCTTCCCTTACCACCATTCAGGGCCCCAAACAGTCCTTCCAGGTGAGGCATCACTTCACCTGTGAGTCGACTGGGGTGATATACTGCGTCCGGTGCTCCCGATGTGGCCTTTTATATATTGGTGAGACCCGACGCAGACTGGGAGACCGCTTTGCTGAACATCTACGCTCTGTCCGCCAGAGAAAGCAGGATCTCCCAGTGGCCACACATTTTAATTCCACATCCCGTTCCCATTCTGACATGTCTATCCACGGCCTCCTCTACTGTAAAGATGAAGCCACACTCAGGTTGGAGGAACAACACCTTATATTCCGTCTGGGTAGCCTCCAACCTGATGGCATGAACATTGACTTCTCTAACTTCCGCTAGGCCCCACCTCCCCCTCGTACCCCAGCTGTTACTCCTTTTTATGCACACATTCTTTCTCTCACTCTCCTTTTTCTCCCTCTGTCCCTCTGAATATACCCCTTGCCCATCCTCTGGGTCACCCCCCCCCGTCTTTCTCCCTAGGCCTCCTGTCCCATGATCCTCTCGTATCCCCTTTTGCCTATCACCTGTCCAGCTCTCGGCTCTATCCCTCCCCCTCCTGTCTTCTCCTATCATTTTGCATCTCCCCCTCCCCCTCCAGCTTTCAAATCCCTTACTCACTCTTCCTTCAGTTAGTCCTGACGAAGGGTCTCAGCCTGAAACGTCGACTGCGCCTCTTCCTGGAGATGCTGCCTGGCCTGCTGCATTCACCAGCAACTTTGATGTATGTTGCTATATATGTTGTAACTGGGTTACCTGTCTGGACACGCCCCTCTGCTGACTGCTCCTGTGGCTCCCCCCACAGACCCTTGAATAAAGGCAATTGTGCCACTGCTCCTCCTCTCAGTCCAGGGGCAGATACTCAGCATGGTTGAGGTCACACTTTACTGCTAATAAAAGCCTTTCAGTATTTACTCTACTTCCAGTTTTTTGGAGTAATTGATAGTGCATCACCTGGCCAGTTTGATGGCAACAGGATGTATGCCACGTAAGCGCATGGAGCTAAGGCAAAGGCACCTAACCAGTTAGTTACAGGAGAAACACCCTCATGGTGTTCCTTTTCGTAGATGGGTCTAGGAAGTACCATGATGGTACTCCACGAACGGGATGGGCTGTTGTGGATAAAGGAAGGAACCCAATGGCAGGAGAAAAGCTCCCAGGCCACAGGTCAGCACAACTGGCAGAACAAAAGCACTAACAGAGGCTCTTAAATTAGGTAAATGAGTGAGGATGAACATTTTCACAGACAATAGATTCACATTTGGAGTAGTACGTGATTTCATGGCATCTTGGGAAAGGAGAGGGTATGTGACCTCGTCAGGAGGGTATACATCATGAAGAAGTGGTGAAGGAGTTAGTTGAAGCAGATAAACTGCCCTGGGAAGCGGGAAGTCATAAAGATTCAGGTGCACAGAAGGGTAGACTACCCTGAGCAAAAGGGAAACGCCTTTACTGATCAGGCAGCTAAGGCAATTGCAGGAATCTGATCAGTCCCAGTAGATGTAGTGACAATCAGAGAGGAGAAGGAGCAAAATTTAAAGGTGTTTCAAGAGGGTACATCTTCAGAGGAAAAGCGGATTTGGGTACAGGCATGCGTAGTGAAAAGAGAAGACGGATTGTAGTGAGGTAGCCCCAGGGTGCACCAGACATACATTGTTAAAAATCTACCATAGTTTACCTCATATAGGGCAGGATAAGATAAGGATCCAGCTAGAAAGATGCTGGAGATGGCCGGGATGGGCAGAGATATTGCTAAATTCTGCCGGCAGTGTAAAATAGGTGTCCAGCGCGACGCAGGAAAAGCCGTTAAAATCCAACTGGGGCACCAGCCATGGCCTAAAGGTCCATGGGAGAAACTTCAGGGGGACTTCACAGGGCCAGTACCCCAGTCTATGGGTAATCGGAATTGCCTAGTGATCGTTGATCGCTTCACCGGGGGGTGGAACCATTTCCATGTTGGGATTACTCTGCTGAGAGGGTAGCTCGTGCACTCGGAGGGGGGAGTACCGGCCAGCCTCGACTTGGATCGGGGGCAACTTTACTGCGAAGGCAATCAAGAGAGCTTGTACATTGTCAGGTGGCAAAGAGAAGTTTCACATTGCATACCAAGAGCACTGGCTTGGTGAGAGAGCAAATCACAGCCGAAAGGAGGCCGGGGAAGGCTGGTCTAGGGTCTAACAGCAGTACTGATGAAGTTCCAAACTTGCTCTGCTCAAAGGATACGGTTTACTCCTTTTGGATTAATGAGAGGACGCGCTACACAAGTAGCAGAGGGAGGACCAAAGGTAAGGACTGGATTACCCAGTTTGTTCGGGAGTTGGCCATTTGTCAGTGTCATCTAAAAGGAAAAGTCATTGACAGACAGTGTTTGCAGTACTCGAACCAGAGAATTCCCAAGTGAAGAGGGACCGGGAGGTAAGGTGATGGTTAGAGTTGTACCAGCAAAACTGGAACTACAACCCAGATGGACGGGACCGTTTACAGTGATCTTGACTGGAGAAAGATGTGCCCTGGTGGAAACTAAGAAAGGGCCAATGTGGAAACACTGGTTCACCCTGAAAATGTTCCTTGCGTATGAATGATTTAACCACACAATGGTATTTTCACAGGAAAAGGAAACATGGAACCCAACAAGTTACAATCAGAGTAACTTGGATAATTGAGTACGTCAGTCTTTCAGGCTACCTCTTGAGAGCAAGTAAAATGCAGGCTGTAAACCGAGTGAATAACAACGAACGGCCGGCTGTGGGGAGTAACAATGGTTCCACATGGGAGTCAAAATAGCATGCGGTGCTGTGAAATGGACATTTGAATACTGAACAACGCTTGGGGGACATCCAGTGGGGAGTGATCATGTGCGAGAGGGGTATCCCATGTTTATATTCATCGTGCTGAGACACAAGACCAACGGATCATTCACACTTAAGTGTGGCAATGAAACTTGTATGGTAATGCCACAGGGCTGCTCTGTTGGGGAATTGATCACTGTGGGACCCCCTGTTACCGTAAGAGCATCAACAGTGTAACGAGAACCAGAGGGACACTGGCGATAAGGGTTAGTAATGGCAGATATGGGCAAAAGGCTTACTCTAGTGTTCTTTACCCTGACTGCTTTGCAACTTCCCTAGTTTTTGTGGAGACAGTACGAGTTGTCTTTTCCAACTTTTACACGCAGGTGCTCCCAATAAGGGGTCCACAGACCCTTGGCATAACAAGGGGCATATATCCCTTCTGTATAGGCAAGTGGCTCATAGTGAGTTAGACCAGAAAGGCAAGAAGGAAAAGGGGCTTCACTAAGTTATTAGGAGCAGGATATTCACTAGGGGCCTCCACATTCAATACTTTTGATTTAGGTATTGCAGAAATACAGTAAATACACAAATTATTTTCCTCCATGGAACTCGAAGGGGATCAAAAAACAAAATTGTGGTGACTTGGAACAAGCGAGCACAATCGGAAAGCAGGGGCAGAAACAATCCAGTTATTGCAGCCATTAAAGGATATAACTAACAACGATATTGATAGAGTGAACAATAACACTTGACACTGTGGTAAAAATGCAGCCTGTACAACATATGATGCCTAGCTCCTGTCTGTAGTCAGAACAAACATTCTGTGTTAGAAGCCACAGAGTTGCGGACTGGATATCAGAATAACAGCTGAAAGAATAGTTGGGTAGAGGTGCTCCCGTGTGACACGTTTGAGATCTCACTCTGACTAATCGAAATCTCACTCCCATATGCTGGGAGGCTATGAAAATGAGAGGAGTCCGCTATATGTGGCAGAAGTCCTTCACATTCCCCGACACGGTGACAAATCAGATGTACTCTCTTATGAGACTGCATAATGTTGGAAAATGCCATGAGGGAACTTGGATATCTCGAAGCAATTGAGTTACACAAGTCAAAGAGTGGGGTGAACTTGATGCAGTGTCTCCAAAGGGTGGACCACTGGGCATGTCCAGAGGAGGCTATAGGATGCAACTTGATGGAATGGGTTTTGCTATGTATGATAACTGTTCCCTGTCCTTATCGCCAGTTAATAATGAAACGTTTTGAAGTATATTTTGCTGAACAACACCTACTGCATCACAACATCCGTGAGAGCATATTAAAAAAAGGTGATTGCAATGCAGTCTGACTGGCTTTAATGTGACAATCTGTGATGTCTCAACTGAATTAATGATTGTGGGTCAGAATTTGCTTAAGACATGTGCAGTAGTAACACAGACAAAGGATTGCACAAGTCCTGATGAAGGGTTCCGGCCCGAAGCGTCGACCCATCGTTTCCACGGATGCTGCCTGACCTGCTGAGTTCCTCCAGCGCGTTGTGAGGATTGCACAAGTATGTAGCCACTGAACTATCACCCATTCCACACTTTATTACCTCACTTCTTAAAAAATATACAGTATTTCTGTTTTGCACGTTTCAATAGATGTAATAGATTTACTTGTTTATTTATTATTATTTTATTTTATTTATTTTTTTCTCTCTCTGCTAGATTATGTATTGCATTGAACTGCTGCTGGTGCGAAGTTAACAAATTTCACATCACACGCCGATGATAATAAACCTGATTCTGACTGGGAAAAAAAATTCTAGGAGTTAAAGAAGTCATTAAAAATGGGATACACTGTCAAAAATGACAATGGGATCATAAGAATGGAGCTAAGGTGGCTCTAAAAAACTCCTTTTAGGACAGTATTTGGAATTGGGGTTTGAATGTACAAATCCACCCCTGGATTTGACTTATCTCTCAGCTGATCGTTTTAACGACTGGCATTATTTTAGTGTGCGTACTACAACAGCAGGTAAAGTATTGGCGTTAGGACAATTGTCATTTAGAAGGTCAAACAAAGGTACTGTTGAGGATCTAATCTATAGGCCCTATTGGTCTGTGGTAAGGGAAAAAATAAATAGAGGTAGTAACTAGTACGTCAGTACAGTTGTGGATTGTGCTACTGTGATAACAAGGAACCGCAGACAAATGCTGGAAGTAGAGACGTGACATCCAAGGTTCAGGAGTTTTGTTAATTATTTTATAGTGTGCACCCATTGTTGTAATAGAAAACTGGATTTTCTGTTAGACTTGTGGACAATCACTTTACTCTGTAATCAGGACCTAATCCATTACTTAATTAAGTCCTGTAGCCTCCATTCTGTATTCAAAATGTAATTTTATTGGTAATCCGTATATTCTTATATTTCAAAGACCAAATCCATGTGATCTTTCAATTTGCTCAGACTACTATTTCAAGATGTAATTTTTTTCATTTCAGAATAATTTCATCAGTGATGAAATTGGCATATAAGACGGAGATTGAAAGTTTGGCTGAGTGGTGGCACACCAGCAACTTCCTAATCAAGGTCAGCAAGACCAAAGAACTAATTATTGACTTCAGGAGGAAAAAGAACAGAAGTTCATGAACCAGTCCTCATCAGTGGATCGGAGGTGGAGCGAGTTGGTAACTTTAAATTCCTTGGCGTTACCATATCAGAGGATCTGTCCTGGGACCATCCTGAGTGCCATCACAAAGAAGGCACGACAACACCTCTACTTTCTTCGAAGTTTCACAGATTCAGCACGTCATCTAAAACTTTGACTAACTTCTATAGATGCACAATGGAGAGTTCCCTGACTGGTTGCATCATGGGCTGATGTGGAAACACCAAGCCCAGAAACAGAAAAGACTTAAACTTAATGGTGGACACTGCCCAGTCTATCAGGCAAAGCCATCCAAACGATTGAACACATCTACAGTGAGTGCTGCCGTAAAAAAGCAACGCCCATCATCAAGGAATCCCACCATCTCGGCCATGCTCTCTTCTCACTACTGCCATCGGAAAGGAGGCACAGGAGTCTCAGCTTACTCACCACCAGATTCAGGAACAGTTATTTCCCTTCAATTAGCAGGTTCCTGAACTTCACTCACCTCAACTCTGAACTGATTCCACAATATTCCACAATGCAACATTTTCACTTTCAAGAACTCTGCCACTCATGTTCTCAGTATTATTTATTAGTTATTTACTTTTTTATTTGTAGCTTGTCTTCTTTTGCACATCAATTGTTCATCAGTTTTTGTGTGTAGTTTTCCATTGATTTTATTCTATTTCTCTGCTCTACTGTGAAGGTCTGCAAGAAAATTAATCTCAAGGTAGTACTGTAAACGGCGACATATGCCTACATTGATAATAAATTTACTTTGAACTTGGAACTTTGAATTAATCCTGGCCAAATATCTCTGGGCTTTTACTCAAGTATATAAAACATCGATGAGGCCTAATTTAGAATATTCTGTGCCGTTTTGCTCAGATACTTACAGGAAATATGTAAACAGGTTTGAAAGAGTAGAGAGAAAATTTACAAGGATGGTGCTGGGTCTGGAGGATCTGAGTTATTAAGGAAAGATTGAATAGGTTAGGACTTTATTCCTTAGAATGTAGGAGGTTGAGAGGAAATTTGACAGAGGGATACAAAATTACAAGGGGTATAAATAGGGTAAATGCAAGCAGGGTTTTTCCACTGAGGTTTGGTGGGACAACAACCAGAGACCATGTGTTAAGGGGAACATGAAGAGAAACATCCTCACTCAGGGGGGTCATGAGAGTGTGGAATGAGCTGCCAGCACAAGTGGTGTGTGTGAGCTCGATTAGATTAGATTAGATTAGATTAGATTATGAGGACACTCAGTCCTCATTTATTGTCATTTAGAAATGCATGCATTAAAAAAATGATGCAACGTTCCTCCAGAATGATATCACAAGAAAACACAGGACAAAACCAAGACGAAAATTGACAAAACCACATAACTATAACATATAGTTTACAACAATGCAAAGCTATACCATAATTTGATAAAGAGCAGATCATGGGCATGATAAAAAAAAGTCTCAAAGTCCTGATAGACTCATCATCTCACGCAGGCGGCAGAAGGGAGAAATTCTCCCTGCCATAAACCTCCAAGCGCCGCCAATTTGCCGATGCAGCACCATTGGAAGCACCCGGCCGCAGCGGACTCTGAGTCCGTCCGAAAACTTCAAGCCTCTGACCAGTCCTCCGACACAGCCTCTCTGAGCTCCATCCTCTGCCGAGCACTTCGACCCCGCCCCGGCCACCGAGCAGCAGGCAAAGCCAAGGACTCAGGGCCTTCTCCTCCGGAGATTCTGGACCACACAGTAGCAGCAGCAGTGAAGCAGGCATTTCAGAAGTTTCACCAGATGTTCCTCCGTGCTCTCACGACGGTCTCCATCAAATCAGGATTGTGCACGGCGCCCTACTTGACAAATAACAGACATCACTACCGCAGTGGCCGCTGCGAGCTGCGTCGCGCCACCATCTTCTCCTCCCGCCTTGTTCCAACATTTGATTTCAACATTTAAGAGAAGCTTGGATAGGTACATGGATGGTAGGGGTATGGAGGGCTATGGTCCCGGTGTGGGTCAATGGGAGTAGGCAGTTTAAATGATTTAGCACAGACTAGATGGGCCGAAGGGCCTGTTTCTGTGCTGTACTTTTCCATGATTGTGATTCTAAGTGACGGCCTAAATCTGCCTGTGGGCTCTATTATTGCAGTTTTAACCTGAGAATGAGTGTTAGTTCCATTTCCAAACACCTGTAAATTACTTTCAGGTTTCAGAAGATGTGAAGGTTATTAAACCAAGGAAGAAAAAACAAAAAAAGAAATTTTGATAAATGCACCAAAGGTCTGTTGTGCTGGTATCCATGGAGTAATTTTGTTCCAATATCAAGTAGCTGATTATCATCCTGTGACAACACCATTCTCTATCTATAAAATTTGCCTGACCAGCTGAGTTATTTCAGCCCTTATCATTTTTATTACAATTAACTTTTGCATGCCAAAAAGTGAGGTACTGTTATTTACATTATTTTGCTTATACAAAGCAGATCATTCCCTGTTGAATGGAAATACAAGACCAAGTTGTTGTTTACACCTGAGCAATCATTAACATAACAAAATCACCTCCATTACCTGAACTCTAGTGGGCATATGCATTCATCATTATGCTCTGATGCTTTGCAGTCCAGGCTTTGATATGGCAAGAGTGGCTCGGCTATTCACGCTGAGCTCGTGCATCTGGTACCATTTAATAGTTGTTGTTGCCATTGCTCTCTGTTGCTTTGTTGCCAAGCAGGGGATCTGACAAGAGGCATGAAAACAAACTGCAGGAGGAACTCAGCAGGTCAGGTAGCATCTGCGGAGGCAAATGGATGGTGAATGTTTGAGATCGTGACCCTGCATCACGAGCAGTCCTGACGCAGGGTCACTATCCAAAATGTGGACTATCCAGTTGCCTCCACAGCTGGAACTCAGGAACTCGGGAACTCAGCCTGACCTGCTGAGTCCCTCCAACAGTTTGTTTTATTTTGCCTCTGGTTCCAGCATCTCCAGAATTTAGAGGAAGCTGGAACCACTGCACGCGGCAAGAGTGTGAACCAACTTAAGCAATGATTTTAAATAAGGCTCAGTACTACTGCAGTCCCTATAAAGTAAAAGAATAATCAGAATCAGGCTTAATATCACTGGCGTATGTCATGAAAATAGTTAACTTAACAGCAGTACAATTAAATATGGTGAGAGGACATAAAGAAAATGTTTCAGGTTTAATAAATTTGCTTAAAATTTCTGCTTTTACTTTTATCGTATGATGTCTCCATTGTACATAACGGTAGCATAAGAAGTAATAAAGTGATTATCAATGCCCATCAAAGGGTTTCTTGGATTCATTTTGTGTTTCTTTTTCTGCTTGTCAATTTGTTAGAAGTAGCATTATGGTCATATGGATAGATGAATGTCCTTCCTTCCCAGCTGACGACTAAGTCCATTCACTTTTTCTTTCCTACAGAAAGATGGATGAGCAGGGATGTGTAGTGTTTGGCATTCTGGAGGAGCAGTGAGGGAAGTAAATTGTGATTTTTTACTTGTTACTTGAAGGTTAGATGTCTTCCAGATTGTGTCCTGTTTACTTTGGGAAATGTATTAACCATTTCTCACTCATGCTTGGCAATTGACTGGTTTGTTTTCTAGATGAACTTGTTACTTCATGATGAAAACTTCAGTGGATTTGACCTGTACTCATTAATTGAGGACATCTGAGGTGATATTTTACAAGCATATTTAATTCTATTAGGCTGGATGATTAGAGGATATTTCCCAAGAAGTTTCTCAAAAACCTGGGGACATAGCTTCAGAATAAAGATTTGCCAATTTGAAATGGAGTTGAGCAGGGATTTATTCTCTGAGGAGGTCCTATATCTTCGGAAATAATTGCCCCTGAGAGCTGTGGAGGCTGAATCCTGTAAGGATTTAAGGTCAAAACAGAGAGGTGAATGAGGGATTGCGGGGAACAGGCAAAACAGAATTAAGGCCAAGATCAGATGTCAGGACTTACTGAATGGTAAATAGCATATTCCTGCTCTTATTTCTTATTTTTTTCTTTTCCTAATTGTTAATAGTAGGATGGATTTCAGTCAGATATGCTGTATGCATTGACCCTGCTGGTATTTAAAGAGTGTTGAAAAAAGGCCATGCCAAATGCTAGACTACTACAAAGCTTCAGCGATGAATCTGTTAAGGTTTGCTCATTAGAGACATCCACTGACCTTGACTGAGTATCTTTTACCAATGCAGATACTGCGTTCATAATCTTCTCATGCTGGGACAAGCATTGACTGATGACTGTCTTGGACACCTGGCCCAATAATTACTTTTGCTCGATGATACCAAGTTTACTTCATATTCACTGCTGTGTTGGTTCAATCTCAACGGTGCTCTGCAGATTTAGTTTCTTGTGTTAGGGGTAGGGTGTTCACTGAATTCCATTGTCCTGTGTAAGAATCAATTTCACTGATTCCATGAGGGAAAAAGGTAGTAGCTTAGTCTGAAAAATGGGGCTGGAACATTTCATTATGGGGTTTTGATGACTATTGAAGTTGGCAGTCATGTCAAGAAGGACAGACATTTATTGACAATTTCACTCTCCTGCTTGTTTTTCTACCTTTTGCTGTTTGTTTTCCTCTGTGTAAATCAGATTTGATTTCCAGTCCAAAGAGAAACATTTTCTTTCACTAACAGAGTCAGTAATTCTTACAGAGCGAAAATGACTGAGCAATGGCATGGTCAATCTTCCTTGACAGGAGTTATTGATTTGGCCCTCTTTGCACAAAGATAGTGTAAAACGTATCAGCTAAGTGCCCACTTCTGCCTGGATTACTTTCAATGTTCTACAATGTTTGTCTTTAAGATAGGCTGTTTAAGTACTCTGGCAACATCAGCTCGCAAGGGCCAGGTTTTCCTCTGAAGCTACTTCCACTCTACCGCAACGATTTTGTAAGTTTTCTGTGGAAACACCCCTTTTTGTGACTGGCACTGAATTTGCATCACGGTTATAGTATGGGAACGGTAAATCCTTTGCACCTGCATTTTGTGTTGAGGGAATGCCACTACCGAAGTGGGCTAAAGGACCTGTGCACTACTTTCTCTGGCTACGATTGTGCTCTCGAACAGTCTTGAGCACACACTAACACAGAGAAGAGATGATGGAGCTTAGCAGGTCAGTCAGCATCTATGGAGAGAAATAGACAGTGATATTTCAGGTTGAGACCCTTTATCTGGACTTCCAATATACGTCCGTGTCTCTCCCTGGACACTGAGTTGAGTTCCTCCAGCTCCTTTTTGGTTTCCAGCATCTGCAGACTCTTGTGTCTTCCTTGAACATTGACTCTTGCCTTTGGGTACTGGCAATAAACATTTGCAATGGTGTTGTGGGCTTGCTGCATTTACTCAGATGGCTGATTGGACTGTATCGTGCTTATGCCTGATGATTGATTTTATACCACTTTCTCACTGACTAGCTGACTTGTCACAGTGCCCCAACAGACGTCTGAGACCATCAAGGTTATTTTATTCATTTGGGATATGGACTTTGCAGGCTGAGTTGACATTTAATCGTCCATCCTTAACAGCCCTTGTAAAGATGGTGGGGAGCTGCCTTTGTGAACCAGTAAGGTCTTTGACTTGTCGATGTAAGTTACACAACTTGCTGCTTAACACAATCCTCTTAGGGAGGAAGTTCCTGCATTTTGACTGAGTGACAATCCCATGATGTACAGTATGTATCTACATCTGTATGATATCACCATCTTCACCGGTTTCTTGTCAGGATATCAGTGTGTTGCTTTCAGTTACAAGCATGTAGGTTGAAGGAAGGCAGAACCTCTCTGGCTTGCAGCAGTGATGTGAGGCTGTAGTGTAGCCCTCAGACAGGGGGCATGTTCCTGACAGATAGATACTGCCCATTGGGGTATGGGTTCACTGACTATCACCCCAGGCAAGCATTATAACGGGCACTCGGAGATGAAGTGACCAGCCACTACTTCCGGGCCCTTGATGCTTGGCTCTGCTCATTCACATCCTGGGTAATCTCCCATGAGATTTTTGCTTTTAGCTGCATCTCTTCTTCTTTGCACACCCAGGAATAAGTACAGTGCTTGTTCTACGATTATGGCAAGCTATTGGCCACATTGCTGTTACAGTTCCTGAAGCCATCATGCACTCCCTCTTTAAGAGGTGCACACTAGCTTTAAACAATATGGACTAGATTCAGCTAACCTAGCTGCTTACAAACCTGGGCCTCTCTTCCCAATTCAGGCATTAACTTAGCAGAATGTTAATGTTCGTTAGACCCTGTAACTATGCTAATGGTAGGAGGGAATATCGCGTGCTTGGGGATGGATGTGTACAGATTTATCATACTTAGTGATCCTTGTGCATCTTTACCCATTGCTAACCAATTTATCCCTTGCAGAGTCTAAAGTGGGAAAGTTAATTTCTATTGGCTACATGTTTTAAACCACATTTAAAGGGAATGAAAGTTGCAATTAAGAAAAAAAGGGGAGGGGAGGAATTAAAATATATCAGTTTGGATCTCCATCTCAGATTAAAATTTTTCAGGAATACTTTCAGGATCAGAGAGATTGTTTAGAAGTAATTATCTTAACACATTGTTAAAATTGAATTTACTTCTGAATGCAGACATGCAGATCCAGATTTTCAGCATCTGAGCCTGAAACATTGACTGTTGATGCTTTCTGGTCCACTGAGTTGCTCCAGTATCTTGTGTGTGTTAGTTCTGAATGCATCAGCCCTACTTTTCCTGTGAAGTTTATTGTGTCGCTGTAGTAAGTGTAGAAACATAATGCACTTGCATTGATTTTAATGTAAAGTCTCTTGGCAGGGGTTATTACAGTGCACAATGAGCAGCAACTGTTCCAGATCTACAGAACTGAAAGCAAAAAATAGATACCTATGCAGTAAAGTTGAAATAAAGTCAGGAAATGCTGAAAGCTATCAGTAGGTCATGCAACTTGTGTAGCAAGAGAAACAGATTTAATGTCAGGTCATCAACCAATAAGGTTGACTCTGTTTCTCACTGCATAGATGCTGCCTGCTTGTTGAGTGTTTCCATCTTTCAAGTTTACAACTTTGACAGTGTGGGGACTAATGAAATTTATGTCAGATTTGATGACCTGTTTAGTATCAACTCAAAATCTCTGCATTTGTTCTATATATATATATAGGCATCCATTAGTCTCATGAGACCATGGATTTGCGCCTTGGAAGGTTTCCAGGGCACAGGCCTGGGCAAGGTTGTATGGAAGACCAGCAGTTGCCCATGCTGCAAGTCTCCCCTCTCCACACGACCGATGTTGTCCAAGGGAAGGACGTTAGGACCCATACAACTTGGGACTGGTGTCGTCACAGAGCAATGTGTGGTTAAGTGCCTTGCTCAAGGACACACACGCTGCCTCAGCCAAAGCTCGAACTAGCGACCTTCAGATCAACTAGACGAACGCCTTAACCACTTGGCCACATGCCAACAAATTCTATAAACTCTTATAAATCCCCTGAAAACCTGTATCAGGTCTTCTCTCAGACTTCTACTGGAGAATGGAGTATCAGTGCCTTCAGCTTTTTCTTAGAGTTGCTGCATATTTCTTAGCATTTACAGTATCAAATTCCGATTTTCAGCTTTCATGGTTTTCACTTGATCCCTGCTGCAGGGATTAGAATAATCCGTTTGAATTCCTGCTGAGCTATAGATACATCCTGGACTCATACTCCTCTGAGTTGTTCTTCCTTCAGGATACATATCCAACTCTTCAGTGCACAACTTGAAGGAGATAGAATGGTTTCTACGAGACCCAAAGAAAAAACAAATTTTATGCTCAACATGTTAAAAAGGAAGTAAGGTCATAGATGTCCGTGCACATTTGCATAAATATGAAATTCTGACATTTAATAGTTTGAGTTTCTTTGTTTTGACAGCTGTACCTTGAGGGACAGGCCCATAGCTGAAGTGAGAAGTGTCTGGCTGAGCAGCTGGCAGTAGACTCGGAAGTAATGGGCTGCTAACCAGTCACTCATTGGAGTAGTGGGGGTGGAGGGGAGAAATCTCCCATTTTTCTATGCTGTTCCATGCTTTAGTTCCAAACCCAAGAGCAATACCATAAGAAAGGATGTGAACTCATGGCTCACAAAGCATTTAAACACTGTTCTAGCTATCACTGAGTTTATACATATATTTGTAATAAATTGACTGTTATGTTCATCAGTTTCTTTAAGATTGGTGGGGAAGCCATTGCCTAGAAAAGCTGTGTATGTGATTAACTATTGCCTCATTGTGTGCACAATTCTGCAGTTCTGTTGAAAGTCTACTGTGACAATAGATATTTCTCCTTGACGCCCCCAGTCTAAATGAGTTACAAAACAATCTACACTTTAAATATGAGAAGAACCTAAAATACTATAAGAATGGTCAAGAGATTGATTGAATATCAGAAAAGGACCACATCATTAATATGTCAAGCCTGTTGTGCCATTCAGTCAAATTAATCATATCAGCTTTATCAAAAGATTCATTTGGCTGACCAATCTCAGCCTTGATAAAACATCCACATATTTGTGTGGAATAAAGTTTCCATTGCCCTTTGTGTGAAAATTACGTGGACAACGTCAGACTCACAGGATTGAAGATTTAAATTTTCAGAACATAAGGTTGAATTAAACAGCTGCAGTAACATTGTCCTTTGAGAGAGAATCAAGATTGAAGTTATCAAGGATACTGTATACCTGAAGAGACTGTTCTTCTCACACTGCTCTCGTAGACAGCTCCCAACCAGCAGAAGTTGGAGCATCCACCATGTGTGGACTGCCCTGAAGTTCACCATTATTAGCACCTTTGAAGAGACTCTTTGCTTCTCCCAGCAGAAAGCACCAGGACTATTTTAATGACAATGACCAGAAGTTCCGGAAGGTAGTTAATCACGAATCAATGAAGTTCTTGAATTGGAAGCTCTGCATGGCTGAAGGGAAAATATACAGCTCTACAAGTAACAGATGATAGAGGTACAACTGAACCCTCATGACGTAAAGAATAATCATAGGTGAAAGGAAGGCAGGGGATTCTACAACTCCTTGAAAATCATAGCACGCACCAATTCTTCTAGCACTATCAAGGCAGTCAACAACCCAAACACACAAGGGCCCATGCTCCTGAGAAGCCAGGTAAACAGGACACTTCATAAAAGGACAATGAATGTCCATATTTGTTGGAACAGATGGTATGCCTGATGAAATTTCCAGAGGGCAAAACGTGTGACAAACGCGGTGTTTCTTTGCTTTTGTTCTCATATGTGGGGGATGATAACATTGAATGATAACAGTGCTCGGGTCAGAGAAGGCAAATATTCACCAAATGTGTTACTTTATCCTTTATCATTACTGTAGCAGTGTTCTTTCCATGTAAGTAATTGGTTGTATTTGCAATGATCTTAAACAAAACTTCCTTTCCCTCTTGGGTATATATTTTTGAGACTCCCCTTTGTGCAGTATGGCTGCAAGGTGCCAGGAGTAATGATGATTTATGTTGTTTTGTAGCTGATACATGTTATTGAGGTCAAATTATACTTTGTCATATCCTCAGTCGTGTTCTGTTATGCTGCTGATGTGAAGCGTTCAGTCAAAAGCAGTAGTTAAAATCAAAGCTGTTTAGGCCAACTTCAATTTTATAAACCTTCACTTATATTTAAACTGGGCCATGAAGAACAATCATTTATCATAGGCATTCACTTTGGCAAATACTTAAGTCAATGAAATAGCGCAGAGGCCCCTGGCAGTTCATAAAATTGAAGGGAAATGTAATTTTCGCTGTAAATGATTGGGGATGGGCATGGTGATGGTGAAGGTACAAAAAAGTCATCAAGCTCTTGGGTTGTTAACTTGAGGAAGAGAACCTCATCCTGCCCTAATTGCTTCTGGTTTAATCACTGCAGTTCTGACTCCTTCAAATAATGGAAAGGTAGGATATTTTTATAATCTGTAAATATGTTTGCCCAAAGCTTGAGAAAACCCATCTGGAGTTGGAATCATATAGTATGGAAATAGGTCCTTCAGTCCATTGAGTTTGTGCTGATCGTCAGCCACCCATTTACACTAATCCTATATTAAACCCATTTTTTTATTTTCCCCATATTCTCATCAACAATTTCTATCATTTACCTATTACTTGGGAAATTTTACAGTCACCATTTAACCTACCAACCTGCACTTCTTTGGGATGTTGGGGAAACTGGATTTAATTTCAAGAGGAATAGAATATAAAAGCAAGGAGATAATGCTGAGCCTTTATAGGACACTAGTTTTGGGCCCCATATCTCAGGAAGGATGTGTTGTCATTAGAGAGAGTCCAGAGGAGGTTCATAAGGATGATTCTGGGAATGAAGGGGTTAACATATGAGACGTGCTTGGCAGCTTTGGGCCTGTACTCACTGGAATTTGGAAGAATGCTGGGGATCTCATTGAAACCTACCGAATGTCGAAATGACTGGATAGGGTGGATGTGGAGAGAATGTTTCCTATGATGGGGGTATCCAGAACTAGAGGGCACAACCTCAAAATTGAGGGCGACCCTTTAGAACAGAGGTAAGGAGGATTTTTTTTTTTTAGCCTGAGAGTAGTGAATCTGTGGAATGCTCTGCCACAGACTGTGCTGGAGGCCAACTCTGTGGGTATACTTAAGGTGGAAGCTGATCGTTTCTGTCAAGGCATCAGTCAAGGCATCAAAGGATATGGCGAGAAGGCAGGTGTATGGGGTTGAGTGGGATCTGGGATCAGCCATGATGGAATGGCGGAGCAGACTTGGTGGGCTGAATGGCCGATTCTGCTCCAATGTCTTATGGTCTTATGGTTGAAAGCAATTTGCCACAGGCAGGGTGTGCAAAGTCGACACCGACAGCGCTGGAGGTCAGGACTGAACCCAGGTTTCTGGCGCAGTGAGGCAGCAGCTACACTGGCAACCTGAACTACCAAGAGGAAGTTGAAGCTCATGGTATTTGTACTCCTGAGTGCTACTTGCAGGCCAGGAGAGGCCCTGTCCCTCAGGCAGAACTTCTGCAGTTCTGGCCAACCTCCCTGCCTCCCCACTTCCGAGAGTCCTTACGAATCCTAATCCCTACACCTTACTGATTGCCAATCCAAAATATCGCACTAATATGTATTGTTTGTCAGAGGCTTTCCAGCTGACCAGCCAGCCAGCCATCCCAGCAATCTGATAGCCTACTGCACTGAAAAGAGGCTAAACAATCATAAAGGTTTTAACTTCTGGAATCTCACCCCAACCCCCACAACAGCCATGCTCCCTTACGTCCTGCTCCCTTGAGACAGCACAGGCAAGGCCATTTGTTCCATCATATCCATGCTGGCCCTGAACAAATTATTCACTTATCCTCATTCTCTTTCTCATTTCCTATAGTGGTCCTTTTTCAAGTTTATATCTTGACCCTTTATGAAAGTTGCTAATGAATCTGTTTCCACATCCCTCCAGGCAATGGAGTCTGATATGGAGGAACGTGCTTGATGAAATAAGGTCTCTTAATCCCCTCTGGTTTCCTAAACCAATTATCTTGAATCACTGCCTTTTGGTTATAAACCCTCCTGCCATTAGAAACTTTCTTCTTATTTACTCCGCGGAGTGCCCTTATAATGGTGAACACATTCCCTTAAATCTCCCGTAAACCTTTCTCTGCTCCAAGGAGAACAATGGTGTGGAAACCGTGGAAGCACTCATCTCTAACTGGCCATTTTTCTCTTCATTGTGCTCAGTGCATTTTTGTTATCCTGGTGTTCGAAGCAGAGTGTGGAACAGCTGAGCAGCCAAGGAAAACGGCTTTGATTGTAGGTTCTACTATGATTTCAAGCTGATCTTCACAGGTCATCAGATTTTTTTTAAAAAAGCAAAATATATTACAAATTTGCCCATAAAAAGATGCAGAGTTATTTCAGCAACAGCTCTTATAATCTGGCATAGTGGGAGAAAAATAGTTTCCACCAAATTAGTGACAGTGCAGGCATGTACAAACCCTATGCAAGATAGAAGACCCATTTCAATTTCTTCTGCAAAAAAAAGAGGAGTTTTTAAAAGGCTTACAGTTGTTTTAAACCCTGTGCTGCCCTGGAGAGATGCAGTTGGGTGCACTCGGCGGATAAGATGAATCAGTCAGATTTTCCACACTTCAAATTACTTTTTGATGGAACAACCAAATGCCTGATCTTATTTCACACTCCTTCTAAAGTCTGTACTGATATAATAAGCTGATGTTTGTTAGTGCTGCAGTTGTATTGTTCCTCCTGCTCTGTTATTTCATTCAGACGTGGTCCAGCATCTTCTGTGCATCAGGACAATGTGAATTCGGCCCATCAAAATAAGACAAGCTCCACTTCATGATGTAGAACGCAATGTAGTAGATCATACCACAGAAGCAGAAATGCACAAAGCATGTCTCTGAGATGTGGAGGAAACTGGAGCACCAGGACAAAACCCATGGAGTCACAGAGGGAATGTGCAGACTGCATACAGACAATGCCAGTTGTCAGTATTGAACCAGGGTGTCTGCTGCAGTGAGGCTGTGGCTGTACCTGCTGTGCCACTATTCCCTGGGCTTCAGAAGAGAGGACATTTCTGTCAGCTTTTGGGGCCACAGCATTAAGATATAGACTAAGACATTTACAGTCAGGTAGAAGAAGAGAATTTTCTTCATTGAGAAGGTGGTGAACTTGTGTGGAATTTTCTGCTGAAGGTGGTAGAGGTCAAATCACTGAATGCAGCCATCAGCCATCAAGTATCCATTTATACTAATCCCATTTTATTGTCTCCCTATCCCACTCATCTCCCCAGGTACTACCAAGTGATCAATCTATATGTCTGGAAACTGGAGCATCTGGGGGAAACCCATATGATCACAGGGAGAATGGACAAACCGTTACACAGACAATACTGGAGCCTAAGATTGAATCCAGAGACACAGGAGACTGCAAATGCTGGAATCTGGAGCAACAAAGCAACTCAGTGGGTCAAACAGCCTCTGCGGAAGGAAATAAATTATCGATGTTTCAGGTCGAAACCCTGCATTGGGAGTGAGAGTGGAGAGGTGATAGAGGAGAAGGGGAGCGGTGAGACAGGATTTTGAGTGATTGGTGGATTGAGGAAGGGTGTAAGATCACAGACAGGTAGTACTTACTGTACTTACTGCCCATTAAGCTGTGGGTGTTAAGGGCAGCAATGGAAGCCTTCCATTTTTGTTTGTCCATACAGTTGCATACAGATAGAGAAGGACTCTTCATTGCTGTTTCTAAAACACTTTTGTTTGACCAGTCAGCGTTGTTAGCCCTGAGCTGAACCTCTGAACCTGGAGGACTGGTGGACCAGTCTTAGAATGGTCTCCAGATGTTGACCTGTTTGGCATGGGTGATTCTACCAAGAGCCAAAGCACAGGCCCCTGACTCTAGCCAACACAGTTCTCCAGCTCACAGAGGCACACAAGCATTGAAATCCTATGACAATGTTGTGGTCTATTTGGAGGACAGACAGGTAGTGTCAGGTAGGAAAGGTAATTGGAAATGGAGTGGGAAGTCTGTGGCCGGTGAATGGTTGATGGACGCAGACAAAGAGAGAGAAAAAAAATGATAAAAAGCAACAAATGGAGAAAGTCTGGGCTCCTCGGTAGCGTAACTGTTAGCAGGATGCTATCATGGCTCAGGGTGTTCCAGAATTCAGAGTTCAATTCCAGCACCATTCAGTAAGGAGTCTCTGTATGCCCTCCCCAGGGAATGTGCGGGTTTCCCCAGGTGCTCTGGTTTTCTCCCACAGTCCAAAGACATACCAGGTGGGTGAATTGGTCATTGTAAATTGTCCCGTGATTAGGTCTGTGTGAATTGGGATTGTGGGGTTTCTGGGGCAACGTGGCTCGAACATCTGCAAGGACCTACTATGTATTACTAAATAAATAAATAATGTGGAGTGTGAACTGGGAGATATCTGCTGGAAGGAGATTATTGAATTGAATTGACTTTATTTCTTACATCCTTCACATACATGAGGGGTAAAAATCTTTATGTTACGTCTCTGTCTAAATGTGCAATGTGCAATCATAGTAATTTATAATAAATAGAACAGTCAATGTAACATGGAAATACACTTATATTAACGTGAGTTAATCGGTGTGAAGGCCTGATGGAAGAAGCTGTCCTGGAGCCTGTTGGTCCTGGCTCTTATGCTGCGGTACTGTTTCCTGGATGGTAGCAGCTGGAATAGATGTGGTTGGGGTGACTCGGGTCCCCAATGATCTTTTGGCCCTTTTTACACACCTGTCCTTGTAAATATCGTGAGTCATGGGAAATTCACAGCTACAGATGAACTGGTCTGTCTGCACCACTCTCTGCAGAATCCTGCGATTAAGTTCCCATACCAGGCAGAGATGCAGCCAGTCAGGATGCTCTCAATTGTGCCCTTGTACAAAGTTCTTAGGATCTGGGGGCCCATACCAAACTTCCTCAACCGTCAGAGGTGAAAGAGGCGCTGTTGTGTCTTTTTCACCACACAGTGTACAGACCATGTGAGGTCCTTGGTGATGTGGATGCCGAGGAACTGAAAGCTGTTTAACCTCTCAACCCCAGATCCATCCATTGATGTCAATAGGGGTTAGCCCATCTTCATTCCTCCTGTAATCCATAATCCTTTGTTTTTGTGACATTGAGGGAGAGGTTGTTTTCTTGACACCACTGTGTCAAAGAGATGACTTCTTCCCTGTGGACCACCTTGTTATTGTTTGAGATAAGGCCAATCAATGTAGAGTCACTGGCAAATTTATTAGCAGATTGGAGCTGTGAGTGACGATACAGTCATGGGTATACAGGGAGTAAAGGAGGGGACTTAGTACACAGCCCTGAGGGGCTCCTGTGTTGAGAGTCAGAGGGGTGGAGGTGAGGGAGCCCACTCTTATCACCTGCCAATGATCTGACAGGAAGTCCAGGTTCCAGGTGCATAAGGCAGGCTCAAGGCCGAGGTCTCTGAGCTTCCTGTTGAGCCTGGATGGAATTATGATGATGAATGCTGAACTGTAGTCCAAGAACAGCATTCTTACATAAGCATCCTTCTCCGGATGTGTAAGGACAGTATGTAGAGCAGTGACTATTGCATCGTCTGTTGATCGGTTGTGTCGGGAAGGTGAACTGTAGGGGGTCCAGTGTGGGTGGTAGCATGCTGCAGATGTAATCCTTGACCAGCCTCTCAAAGCATTTGCTTATTATTGAGGTGATTGTGACAGGACACCAGTCGTTCAGGCATGTTACCTTGGTCTTTTTTGGTACAGGGGCAATGGTGGGTGATGTAAAGCAGAAGGGCACTCTCCACTGGGAGAGGGAGAGATTAAAAATGTCTGTGAATACACCTGCCAGTTGGGCTGTGCAGGAATACAAGTGTTCGGAGAGGTGGATAAGGAAAAGTTAAGGAGGCAGGAATGGGAATCATTAAAGGAGAAGGGAAGAGATGAATGACAGGTGGAACCAGGTTGGGGGGGGTGGGATTTGTGCGTGAAGTGGGTAGATCGAAACAGAAAGGGGGCAAAGATGGGTGAAAAATGCTACAAAGCAGGGAGGGCTGGAGGATCAGAATGAGCGTGGGGGAGGGGAGGGGAGGATAAAAGTAAAAAGGGTGCAGGATTTACCTAAAATTGAAAAACTCGACTTCCGGGGTCGAGTATGGAGTGAGTTGGTGCGTGTGAGTGTGGCTCCCCATTTGTATTGAAAATCTACCTGTTTATCTTTGCCGTATGCTCGAGATAACTGGATACTTACCATTGTGAACAACGCGGGACATAGCTGGACATTGAAATGGCAAGTAGAATGTACCTTCGAAGTAAAACTGGGGAAAAAGATAGTGAAGCCTCGAGCAAGAAGGCGGATGTTACAGTAATGTCGCCGTTGCACGCTGCTGGAGCTGGTCCTGGACCTGCGCTACCCGATGACTTGGAGAGGCTTCGTTTAGTACTTATTACTGACATGACGCAAGCGGTGCATTCTGCCCTAAAAAGAGAACTTGAAGATGCTTTATCACCAGTGAATGCTACCATGGAACAAATTATGTCTGCTTACGAGTCACACGACAAACGCATTCGTGGGGTTGAAGACGGCCTGAATGATTACAGTGACCGACTGGTGAGCGTCGAAGCCGCCATTGCAGAGCGAAAACGCAGTTCTGAAGGGAAAGCTAGATGACCTCGAAAATCGGTCACGGAGATCCAATTTGAGAGTGGCCGGCATTCCTGAAAATTTGGAAGGTTCGGACCCTGTTAAATTTATGACCGAGTTTTTTGACGAAGTGCTGGGGGCAGATTTTTTCCCAAGTCCTCTCGTACTTTCGCGTGCTCACCGAGTCGGACGTAAACCATCCGGTGTCTCTGGAGCCAAGCGAACGAGACCAAGAACGTTCCTGGTTTGCTTTCACTCCTTTCAAGATAAACAACGCATCATCAACAGACGGAAGCAGGAGCTGTATTTCCGCGGACACCGCGTGTTTTTTTATGAAGATTTTAGTGCGGAGCTGGGTAAAAAACGAGCAGCTTTCAAGGAGGTGAAATCCCTGCTTTACGGGAAAGGGGTCAGGTTTGGCCTCTTGTATCCTGCCCAGTTCCGCGTCATGCATGAAGGTAAAAAGCATTATTTCCATACACCAGAGGCGGCCAAAGAGTTTCACCATTCGCGCTGGGGAGAAGAAGAACGAGAAGAGCAATGACTTTTTTTTAGGTTATTCGTGCAACATTGAAGGGGCCTCATGCCGAAGCAAACTGTTAATTTTCACAATCCACTTCTTTGTTCATTTTTTCCAGTTTAATTTGTGGAACGCGATCGGGTCGAACTGCTATGCTGCCGAAACTGATTAACAAAAACTTTCAACCAGCAAAATGTAAATATTTGGGATTTATGTCTCGGGTGTTTAAGTTGCCCAGTGTGTTTTGTTTTGTTTTTAATGCTTAGCTTGACCTGTGTTATCTTTAGCCTATATGTTATATTAAAGGTAGTATAAGTGATAGGATAAATGTTGAGGGGAGCCACCCTGGATTAGATTGAAAGTTGGGTTGTATGGGGGACGCCTTGGAAGTTTTTTGTTGGGTACTGCCTGCGATCATCCTCAATTGGGGAGGCAGATCTAGGCTTCGGGGGTTAATTGGGTTTTTTTGTTTGTGTAAAGAGGTGGGGGGAGTGTTTTGGGGGATTACCATGGCAGTTTATTCTTTTGTGTGTTACAGATTGATCAGACTTTCTTTTCATTGTGCGTTATTGTGTGCAATTTATACCCTCGCACTGTTTTGGATTGTAGGCCCTGTGTGTCTTTTGATATGGTTAACATGAGTGCAGCTGATGGAGGCCACCCTGTGAGGTTTATTTCTTGGAATGTAAAGGGGCTCAATGGTCCGGTTAAAAGAGCTAAAGTTTTCTCTCATCTGAAACAATTAAAAGCTGATATACTATTTCTACAAGAGACACATTTAAGAGTGGAGGACCATAATAGACTTCGTATAGCATGGATTAGTCAGGTTTTTCATTCCAGATTTAATAGTAGGTCCAGGGGGGGTGGCAATATTAATCACCAAAAGAATGCAGTTCACACCATCTGATGTAATCAGTGACCCTAATGGTCGCTTTATTATAGTCTCTGGCTCTCTCTTTCAGATACCTGTTATTTTGGTAAATGTTTATGCTCCTAATTGGGACGATGTCCAATTTGCAAATAGGGTTTTGTCATTAATACCTAACCTGAATACACATAAGCTAATCTTTTCCGGAGATTTGAACTGTGCTATTGACCCACTGCTTGATAGGTCTTGCCCTAGGGGAACATTTTCTGGTATGGCAAAGGCCTTCTCGATGTTTATGCGACAAAATGGTTATATGGATCCTTGGAGATTTTTGAATCCATCAGTTAGGCAATTCTCTTTCTTCTCTCATGTTCACCACTCCTATTCCAGGCTAGACTATTTCTTTATAGATAATTCCTTGATACCTATGATTAGACAAATTGAATACACTGCTATAGTTATATCTGATCACTCGCCTGTGAAACTGGACCTATGTTTTCCTTTAAACGTTAGAGAACGGCCTCTGTGGAGACTTAACCCCCTTTTGCTTTCTAATGAGAAATTTGTGGTTATATATCGGCTAACATTGACACATTCTTCGAGACTAACAAAACTGAGTCGGTATCCTACTGTTTACTTTGGGAAACTTTAAAAGCTTACTTGAGGGGTCAAATAATATCTTGTACTTCACATGCCAATAAAGAGCGTAGGAAGGAAATGCAAGTGTTATTGAAATCTATTTGGGACCTGGATAGAAAATACTCTGAGGCACCCACTGCGGAATTATATAAAAGCCGGGTTGATTTGCAAGCGAAGTTTAATCTTCCATCTACAAACCTATCAGAACAATTAATTCTTAAGACACGTGGCCTCTATTATGAATATGGTGACAAGGCGAGCCGGCTTATGGCTCATCAGTTGAAACGTCAAGCTGCATCACGACTTATTCCCCAGGTAAGAGACATGCACCAGAACTTGACAAGCAATCCAAAAGAGATTAATAACATCTTTGCAACTTTTTATTCCTCTCTGTATGCCTCAGAGTTCCCCTCAGATAAAACAAATATGGAATGTTTTTTAGATAATTTGGAAATACCAACTCTTGAACCAGAGGAAGTGGAGAACCTAGATCGGGCTCTTGGGCAGGAAGAGATTAATAATGCCATTATGGCTATGCAGAGTGGTAAGTCCCCAGGTCCTGATGGTTATCCAATAGAATTTTATAAGAAATTTAAGGATAAGCTCACACCGGTCCTTCTAGAAGTGTTTCAGGAATCTTTGGAGAATGGCTCCTTACCCCCTTCTCTTTCACAGGCAGCTATTTCACTACTTCTTAAAAAGGACAAGGACCCGACTCAATGTGGATCATATCGCCTCATTTCACTTTTGAATGTAGATGTGAAAATTCTGGCTAAAGTGCTTGCATGTGGTTTAGAACATCCCCTTCCCAAGATAATTTCAGATGATCAAACAGGTTTTATTAAAAATCGCTATTCTTTTTTTAATATCCGTCGACTGGCTGATGTGGTTTATTCACTGAGTGATTCTCCAAGTCCAGAGGTTGTTATCGCCTTGGACGCGGAGAAGGCATTTGATAGAGTGGAATGGGTATACTTATTTAGTGTTTTGGAGAAATTTGTATTTGGCAGAATATTTATAGCTTGGGTTAAGCTATTATACCACTCGCCTTCAGCGTGTATACAGACAAAGTATTTTCGATCTGGCTATTTCCCATTAAAACGTGGCACTCGCCAAGGCTGCCCACTGTCCCCTCTTCTTTTTGCAATTGCAATTGAGCCTCTTTCTATTGCAATTAAGTCAACTACATTATTTCAAGGTGTTATAAGAGGGGACATGGAACACCGTGTTTCCCTATATGCTGATGACCTCTTACTTTATGTTAGCGACCCTATAGGTAGTAGTCCTGCTATTGTGTCATTATTAGGTCAATTTGGAGCCTTCTCTGGCTATAAACTGAACTTTCAAAAAAGCAAATGCTTTCCCATTAATAACTTGGCCCTACAGATCCGACAGGAATCCTTGCCCTTTCCTTTATCTCAAGATGGTTTTGTATACCTAGGAATACATATTACTCGCTCTTTTACATCTCTGTTTGAAGCTAACTACAGACCTCAGGTTAGCCAAATGAAGGCTGATTTCGAGAGATGGCGCAGTTTACCCCTTACTATAGCTGGGAGAATTCAGTCAGTGAAAATGACTATACTTCCTAGATTTCTCTATTTGTTTCAGTGTTTGCCAGTTTTCTTATCTAAGTTATTTTTTAAATCAGTTGATCAAGCTATAACCTCCTTTATTTGGGAAAATAAGGTCCCAAGGGTTAATAAGCGCATTCTTCAAAGAGGTCATGACATAGGTGGAATGGGTCTTCCCAGCTTTATTCATTATTACTGGGCATCGAACATTCAAAAAGTATTATTTTGGCTTCACCGGCCAGATATAATCTGGTGCCTGCTTGAGTCACGATCTTGCCACTCCTCGTCTCTCCCAGCTTTGGTGTATTCTTCCTTACCATTGAAATCCTCTCAATTCACATCTAACCCGGTCGTGCTCTCTACCCTCAAAATTTTTAATCAATTTCGCTGCCACTATAAGTTCATATCAGCTTCAGTTTTGGGCCCCATTCATAAAAACCATTTATTTCCTCCCTCCACATTCGATTCAGCTTTTAGACAATGGGGTTTGAAAGGTCTTATGCGCATTAAGGATTTGTATACTGATAACATATTTGATAGTTTTGATAACCTGTGCGGTAAGTATGGCCTTGCGCATAATCATTTTTTTAAATACCTGCAGATTCGCCACTTTGTCAAGGAAAAATTTCCCTCTTTTCCTGTTCTACCACCTGCTATGTTATGGGAAAAATTCACTCTTAGCTTTAACAATAAGGGGCTGATTTCTGAACTATACTCTCAGCTGATGTCTTTGGGAGTTCAAGATCTAAACAAAACTAAGAATAGGTGGGAGGATGACCTCGGTATGGACCTTGCGGAAGAATATTGGGCAAAAGTATTGAATAGGGTTCATTTCTCATCATCATGTGCTAGACTGGGGCTCATACAATTCAAAGTTTTACACAGGGTACATTTAAGTAAAGCCAGACTGGCAGACATATACCCTGGGACAGACGCTGGCTGTGACAGGTGTTCCTTCTCTCCGGCTGGTTTAATACATGCATTTTGGTCATGCCCTCGGCTTGATGACTATTGGGCACTGGTTTTTAAAGTTATCAGTGAGGTTTTGGGGGTGACACTGAGACCTTGCCCGCTTATAGCTGTATTTGGTGTGGCAGATGATGATTTGGGTTTAAATGCAAGCCAGTCGGATATCATTGCATTTACATCGCTATTGGCCCGTAGGAGAATTTTGCTGGTTTGGAAATCTGCCACTCCCCCAACTGCTGCTGCTTGGTTAGAAGATGTAATGTTTTTTCTGAAATTAGAAAAGATTAAATTCACTTCCAGGGGGTCTGTGAAAAAGTTCTATTCGAAATGGGGACCTTTCTTATCATATTTTGGGAGTCTTAAGGAATTACCTACTAGTTGAGGGCATTTGATTGTACTTAGGAAGTTGCCTCCCATTTAACACACTTATAATTTACCTCACAGGGTGGTTGATGAATTGTAAATATGAGTGTATTTTGGATCATCTGACATGTTGCAGATGTGTATGAGCTGTCGTATTGAAGTAGTGTGGGGGTACGGTTGTGAAATGTCCGTACTTGTATCTGTGAATTGTTGTGTTGTAGATATATTAGCTGCCATGATATGTTCGGGGAGGGTGGGTGGGGGGGAGGTTTGTTTTGGGGGTACGATACTAAAGCAAAATGGAGGAAAATGTAATCCATTATATATTCTGTATTGTGTCATTCCTTCAATAAAAAAGAAATTTTTTTATAAAAAAGGAAAAAAAAAGGAAAGAAGAAAAAAAAAATTGAAAAACTCATTACTCATGCCATTGTGAGAAATATTGTTGCTCCTCCAATCTGTGTTGGGCTTCATTCTGTGTTGGGAAGGCCAAGGATGGATGGGAATGGGTCAGCGTGAGAACGAGAGCTCAGAATGGTCAGTGCGGACTGAGCATAGGTGTTCTGCTAAGTGGTCAGCAAGTCTGCACTCGGTCTTGCCGGTGTTAAGGAAGATACATCGGGAGCGTCGAATGCAGTTAGCAAGGTTCCAGGAGATACGTGTGAACCTCTGCCTCACTTGGAAGGAGCATCTCGGTCTCTGGGTGGCGGTGAGGGAAGAGGTGCGAGGACGAGTGTTACATTTACTGCGAGGGCAGGGAAAGGTGCCAATGATAAGGAAAGGATGGGTATGGAGGGATGAGTCATGGAGGGAGTGATCCCTGTGTAAGGTAGAAAGTGGTGGGGAGGAGAAAACCAGACTAGTGGCAGGATTATGCTGCATCCTCTCTTACTATTCCCCTTCTCCTCTCTTACTATTCCCCTTCTCCTCTCTATGCTGGTCATCTCACCTTCCAGCTTTAATCATGATACCAGAGTTCCTCCTTGGATAGAACGTGGGTGGCTGAAGTTGTGAGGCAACAGTTCGACTATTGTACCACCTACACTGAATGAAATGATTCCTTTCATCTCCTCCTACAGCCAGCCAAATATTTTCGAGGTGTATCCAGGTTGTGATGTGGAAAATCTGACAGTCTAGTGACTCAAGGCAAGATATAATGGCCGGGTAATCTATGAAATTTATTATGAAGTAAATGTATTTATTTATTTGTTGAGATACGGCCCATCGAGTTGCACTGCATAGCAAACCCAGATTTAACCCTAGCCTAATCACAGGACAATTCACAATGACCAATTAACCTACCAACCAGTATGTCTTCGGAATGCGGGGGGAAATCCACTCGGTCACAAGGAGAATGTAAAAACTCCTTACAGACAGCGGCAGGAATTGAACCGGAGTCACTTGTACTGTAAACCGTTGTGCTAACCACTACACTACTGTGTTGCCCCTCGAGTTACCGAGAACATTACAAATAGCTCTCTTGCACCTCTTCTGGTGCACCTGCACTGACGGAGATTGTGGAGGAAATGTTGTCGCCAATCGGATCTAGGGTCTGCATGTGAGGAAATCGAGGATCCAATTGCACAAGGATGTATTGAAGCCAGGGTCCTGAAGCCTATTGATTAGTTTTGAGGGGATGTTAGTATTGAATGCCGAGCTGTAGTCGATAAGCAGCATCCTGATGTATGCATCTTTGCTGTTCAGATGTTCCGGGGTTGGGTGAAGAGCCAGTGAGGTAATTGGCTCATCACTCAAACCATCAGAAGTGCCTACTTCCCAAATCATTGTGTAGTGCCACATTATTTAACAGAATGCTGCTCTTTAAAACTGGCTGACCACCCCTGTTGATAGGAAACACACGGCTTCTGAGGTGCACTCCATGTATGGATGTGCTTTAGACACTGTAATGAAGTTATACTCTGCCAGTAAACTCAGAATACAATTGAGCTGGGTAATGCCAATGCTTATTTAAATGTAGAGTGGTATGTGATGATGGAACTCATATAAATACATCAGCTGAATGAAGATAAATTATTTGATCTTGATGAGACAGCAACATAGCTGAGTTCCCCATGCAACCAATAGAAAAGCAATGAGGATACATAACAATGTGAATGCCATCCATTCACTGCTCTGAAGTGTTTCTTTTAACAAATTATGTTTTTTGCTTAAAGAAGAAATTGGCTGATGCTCATGATGATACCGGAAAGTGTTTTGTTTGTCATTTTTTGTGGGATCTGAAAAGCTATGGAAGTACGTTGGGACCTTAAATGTCCAAGCTAAACCATGTCAATACTAGTGCTCCTTAGGAAAGCAAGACTGCAGAATTGAAGCAGGACTGCGAGGAGCTTATAAAGGAAGTAAGTGTGAGACATGGGAACTATTCTGGGAAAGAAAAATCAAAAACCTTATTCATATGGCCAAGGTTAGTGAGGTGACCTTTGAAAGTCTGGCTGGCAAATGGTCCTCAGCTTTCCTGCAGCACTGCTATGTTCTACCTGACATATTGCTTGTAAAATAAGCATTAAATGATGGGGTACACATGATGTTTGCATATTCAGGCACTGCTCCATTGGATTTCTCTCAGTGATACTGCTACATGTTCAAAGCCTGACTCCTCGCATTACCACCAGAGTACCCACCATTTGAGCATCTCTGGCCCCTCTGCACACATGGCTATTGCCCGTCCGCCACCAAGGAACTGAAACTCACTTTGACTTGTTCCTTCTCATTCCAATGTTCCTTGGGTCAGATGCTCAACACACATGACCACTCGTCCTCACCCAGTGGCTCTCTCCTTCAACGAGGTGCAGATTAAGTTAAGTAATGCAGGCTACCTTTAACTGGAGCTCCCCACACACAAAAATGTGCGTCTCCTGACAGCATGGTTGGTGTTTGCTGCATGCTATAATTCCTGAAATGAACAAGCAACATAAAGCTAGCACACTGCCAGCACCACAGCCGTAAAATGTATTGTCATCTCCGCAGCCAGTTGTTGGGAGTTGTCCTCCAAGACCTTAAATCGGCTGATACATTTTGTTACCATTTAAAATGTGGAGGGGGTGGGGGATGATAAACAACACACCGCATTGATGGAAGCATGTAATATTAAATCAAAAACCATTAAATGGTTATGAGAGAAGTTTACGGGCATGAGTTAGGAGCAGGTGTAAGCCACTCAGCCTCTATAGCTTGCTGCAGCGTTCATTAAAATCAGGTTACTCTGATTGCAACTTCAGCTCCTCATTTTCATCCAGCTACTGATAATTTGTTATCTCAGTAATCAGAATCTATCTTCCTCTGCCTTTAAAAAAAAGGAAGATTCTGCTTTCTCTGCCCTTTGAGGAAGTGTTGCAAGTCCCCAACATAAGAGTAATTTGCTTCAGTTATCTTAAATGGGCAATCCCTTATTTTGAAACAGTTTAGTTTGAGATTCTCCTACAAGAGGAAATGTCCTCTCCACTACCAGCCCGTCGAAACCCTGCAGAAACTTTGTGTTTCAACCAAGTCATTGCTCATTCTTCCAAACTCTGGTGAATACAAGCCCAGTAACCCAATCCCTTCTCACATGGCAAATAAAGAGGAGATCCCCATCCATAACTGAAGATTTATAAGAGAAAAATAAATTTTACATGTAGAAAAATCAGTTAATGGGCTGGATGTGTAATCTTAGCATGATGTAGCAGGATTTACGTCTAGGCATTAAAATAATTTTAAAATAAATTTGTTAGTCTTGTCAAGTGACATAGTTTCACAATGCATAATAGTAGAAATTGTCAGAAGGTTAGTAACCTGGCCAGGAAGTACCATTTGAATGGCTTGTATAGAAAATCATACTGGCCCATATAACCATATAACTATATAACAATTACAGCACGGAAACAGGCCATCTTGGCCCTTCTAGTCCATGCCGAACTCTTACTTTCACCTAGTCCCACCGACCTGCACTCAGCCCATGACCCTCCATTCCTTTCCTGTTCATATATCTATCCAATTTAACTTTAAACGATAACATCGAACCTGCCTCAACCACTTCTGCTGGAAGCTCGTTCCACACAGCTACCACTCTCTGAGTAAAGAAGTTCCCCCTCATGTTATCCCTAAACTTTTGCTCTTTAACTCTCAACTCATGTCCTCTTGTTTGAATCTCCCCCACTCTTAATGGAAAAAGCCTATCCACGTCACCTCTATCTATTCCCCTCATAATTTTAAATACCTCTATCAAGTCCCCCCTCAACCTTCTACGCTCCAAAGAATAAAGACCCAACTTGTCCACAAGGCCCAGTGTTAAATTCATTCATCAATTAGGAAAACACTAAGTGAGAAGGCAATTCAATTATCAGGGATATAAGAGGAAGTTTTAAAAAAGCATAATTTTAATGTAAACTATGTTAATGTACATTTGTAACAGGAAAAGATTAAAAAAGAAAATGCTTCTTCCATCACAGCAAAGGAACATTTTCAAAACAAAAGTATTTTGTTATCTATAAAGCCTTTGGGACATGCTGAGATAATTACAACTGATGAATGAAGCTAATCTTTCTTTGAAGATGGGAAGAATGGGCAAACCAAATTTCTAATCCTCTTTGGGATTGTGCCACAGGATGGAAGGATTGCTAGTGTTATCCCATTATTTGGGAAATAAGGGAGGGATAATCTGATTAATTACAGATTGCTTGGTGTAATTTTGGAGGTGGATAAATTATTGGAATCCATCCTGGAAAACTGTATGAGCATTCATTTAGGTCCGGACTGAATAATCAGGGGCAGTGAGCATTAGTTTTTACGGTAAGGTCAGGCCTGACTAATGAATTTAATAAGGAGGGAACAAGGAATGTTATTGAGGGTAGTGTGCACATAGACTTTAACAAGTATAACAAGGTCTTGCATGCCAAATTGGACACACCGATGTAATTCTGAATTCAAAGCAGAGTTGGCAACAAACCTGGCTATTTGCAGGAAGTAATAGGTCATATATTTTGTGACTAGAAGGCTGTTCCAGTGCTCAGTCCCTTCTTTCTGTTTTATGATTTCTCAAATGGTTTTGATAATGGATAAAGTAGTATGCAGGTATGCAAAAGTTGGCCATCCAGTTAACACTGAGGAAGGCTTCGGACTGCAGACAGATGCTAGTCTGTTCAACTGGGCAGCAACGTGACATTTGACAAATAGTGTTGAATCCACAGAAGTGAGATAATGCTCTGGGTCAGGTAAAACAAGGCGTAAATACACAATTAATAAAAGGCTATTGAGTAATGCAGAAACAAAGAAAGCTCAGCGTGTTTGTACCCAGATCTTTAAAGTGTGTATGGCAGATGAAGAGAATGGTTGAAAAGGCATACATTTCCATAAATGGACCACAGTTTGAGTGCTGCCTAAAGTTCTGCTCAGCACTTTGCAAGGAAGCTCTGACATGGTACCAGAAGGTTCAATGGAGAGTTGATGGCAAGCTGAGGAAAAATTGTACAATTGAGGATTTATTTCTTTGAATAGGGGAGGTTGAGGAAAGGCTTAACTGAAATGTATAACATTTTGAGCCAAAGCTAGCAGGAAGATCAAAAAGTGGGAAATGGGTTGAAAGTAATTGTTGGAGTGTTTGGAGAGGAAATGAATGATAAGACTTTGCAACTTGCTGCCAGAAAATAGGACAGAAACAGCTCCTCATCAAATTCAAAATGTGCTTGGATGTTTATGAAAATAATTGTGACCCAGTGCTGTTGTACTAGAAGTTGGGCTTTGGTTGGTCACCTTATTCCAGCTATTCCAGATGCGATGGGTTTAATAACCTCTTTCCTGCATTGTACTTTTTCCATGATATCTGTGCTACTATAGGTATATGATTGCAGTTTAAAATTACTTTCTATGAATGTTCACACTGGCACCTGTCATCTACTTTGCTGAACAGGTAGTTTGTGTGCGGGGGAATAGTCCAGACTGTGGAGACAGGGGTATTATCAGTAAGATGGGCAATAAGAAAATTGTAAACACAAGTTTCTGCAGATGCTGAAAATCCAGAGCAATGCACACAAAATGCTGGTGGAAATCAGCCCGTCTGGCAGCATCATTGGAGAAGAATAAACAGTTGACATATTGGGCCAAGACCCTTCTTCAGGACTGGAAATGAAGGGGGAGGATGCCACAATAAAAGGCAAGGGGGGAGGGTGTGAAAGGAGGCTAGCTGGAAAGTTATACTGTAGGTGAAGCCAGGTAGTAGGAAGTGTAAAGGGCTGGGGAAGAAGGAATCTGATGGGAGAAGAGAATACTGACCATGGGAAAAAGGGAAGGAGGAGGGACACCAGGGGAGGTGATTAGCAGGTGAGGAAAAGAGGTAAGAGGCCATAGTGGAGATTAGAAGAAGAGGGAAGGAGGAGAGGAAAAGAAAAAAAAGAAAGGAAAAGAGAAGCAAAAGGTTACCGGAAGAAGAAATTGACGTTTATGCCTTCGGGCTAGAGGCTACCTATTTGGAATATGAGATGTTGCTCCTTCTCTTTAAGGGTGGCTTCATCATTGCAGAAGAAGAGGCCATGGAGTGACCTGGAATTAAAATGTTTGGCCAAGGGGAAACTCCATTTTTGGTGGATGGAGCTTGACAAAGCATTCCGCCAGTTTACGTCAGGTCTCACCAATTTAAAGAAGGCGATATTGGGAGCACCGCATACAATAGATGACCACAACAGAGTTACAGGTGAAGTGTTGCCTCAGCTGGAGGGACTGTTTGGGTCCCTGGATAGAGGTGAGGTGAGGGTGGAGGTAAGTGAGCAGGTGTAACATTTCTGTCACTTGCAGGGATACAGTACGTACCAAGAGGGAGATTAGTGGCAAGGGATGAATGGACAATGGAATCAGAGAGAGAGCAACCCCTGAGGAAAGCGGAGAATGGGGAAGAAGTAAAGATGTGTTTGATGGTAGGATCCCATTGAAGATGACAGAAGTTGTGGATGATGAAGTGTTGGATGCAGAGACTCATGGGGTGGTAGATGAGGACAAGAGTAACTCTATCTTTGTTAAGGTGGTAGGAAGATGGGATGAGCGCAGATGTCTGGGAAATAGAAGAGATGCAGATGAGAGCAGCATCAAATGGTGGAGGATGGGAAACCTGTTTTGTGAAGAAGGACGACATCTCTGATGCCCTGGAAAGGAAAGCCTCATGCTGGGAACAGTTGCAGTGGAGAGGGAATAGCATTTTTATAAAAGATGTTATTAGACAGCCTGTCTCCAGAGATGGAGACAGACAGTTTGAGAAAGTAGAGAGAGGTGTCAGAGATGGACCACATGAATTTAAAGACAGGGTGGAAATTTAAGGCAAAGGTGATGAAATTGAATAGAGAATGAGTTTAATCTATTTGTACAATTTTTTAATGTCCGATCTGTGCATGAAAGTGATTTTGACCCAAATAGATTGCACTTGTAATAAATCTTCCAGTGGAAAATTGGCTGAGATGTTTCTATATATAATTTGTCTTAACGTGATAGATGTTCTCCTTGTGTCAGACACAACTCTAATAAGGTCACAAGTTGTATACGACACGTTTTCTCAATCCCTATGTTCACTTAATGTTCCTTCTCAAAAAATAGATCAGCACAGACATTGATTAAGGCATCTATACTGTGGTATTGATGTCTCTGCCAGTCTTATTGTTTGTTGCTCATTTATCTACCCATTTATTTCCTTGCGGTATAGGAGTCCATTTGGCCCATCAAGTCTATACTGTCTCACAGAGCAACCCCACTCCTCCACTTTTCCCAGAATATTATTCTCCTCACAGCCCATTTGCTTTATCAAACCTTTATACTTTATACTTTATACTTTATTGTCATCAAACAATTGATACTAGAACGTACAATCATCACAGCGATATTTGATTCTGCGCTTCCTGCTCCCTGGAGTACAAATCGATAGTAAATATTAAAAATTTAAATGATAAAATATAAATAGAAAATAGAAAATGGAAAGTAAGGTAGTGCAAAAAAACCGAGAGGCAGGTCCGGATATTTGGAGGGTACGGCCCAGATCTGGGTCAGGATCTGTTCAGCAGTCTTATCACAGTTGGAAAGAAGCTGTTCCCAAATCTGGCCGTACGAGTCTTCAAGCTCCTGACCCTTCTTCCGGAGGGAAGAGGGACAAAAAGTCCGTTGGCTGGGTGGGTCATGTCCTTGATTATCCTGGCAGCACTGCTCTGACAGCGTGCAGTGTAAAGTGAGTCCAAGGACGGAAGATTGGTTTGTGTGATGTGCTGGGCCGTGTTCACAATCTTCTGCAGCTTCTTCCGGTCTTGGACGAGAATACCTCAATGCTAAGGTGAGATTATAGCAACAATTAACTATGTTTTTTGGAATGTGGGAGAAAATTGGAGCATCCATAGGAAATTATACAGTCACAGGGAGAACATAATAACTCCCCGCAGACAGCACTGGAGGTTATGATTGAACCTGGATTACTGGATTTGTGGGACCTGCACTGCAAACCTTTACTGGTTTCCCATGGAAGTGATGTGACAGATCCAAATTCAGCATACAGCTCCCAATTAAAACTGCATGCAACCTGTTTTAGTGATAAATGCCACAATACGGCTTTTAGCATTCTTTTGCCTTATTTCATGATATTTACAGAGAATCCGATTTGCTGCTCTCTGTGAGACCTAAAGGAGGATGGAGCCCAGTTTCTGTGGTCCATACTTTAAGAAAGTGCCAAAGTCAGATGAATGCCTCACTGGTCAAAGAAATGTGTGATGACTCCTTAAAATATGACAGGAGTATGAATAATGCGTGCAGTGAAAGCTCTGTAATCTTCCACATGCAGGACCTGACAAGTGCCAGTTAAACAAATATGCCAGCTAATTACAAGTTAATCTGGCTACTTTCTTAGTGCATCCCCTCTGATAGTGCATTTGCCAGTTAAATGAGCATGATTTATTGTAGAATGTTTGAAAGGAAAACTTTTACCTAATGTGGGAAATGTGATGCTGGCTTTATAAAGAACAAGTTTAACTCCTATTGTGAGGAAATTCATTTTCATTTTGTTCCACTCCACTTTTTCATCTCACCTCCCGTTCCTTTTCCAATCAGTAATTTTAATAGATTAAGGAGAAAGATTATTGGTCCTCTTATTTGGTAATATTCTGGAAACTCTGTTAATTTGCTATCCTGCAATCCCTTCCATCCACCATGATAAATGCTTGGCAATTTTTATGTTGAAACATACAGGAAAAAATCCAGAAACACAACATGATTTTCCATTTCAAAGACTAGCAGCTCATTCATTGGGAGAATTGATAATCTCATCTTCATCATCGAAATAGGACTCAATGAGATAAATTTAGAAAATTCAAGGGAATGGTTGTCATCTCAAGAAACAACAAAGTGTAATTAAATGCTATTATGTATTTCAAAGAGCAAGGAGAGTGTTTTCAATAGATTTGTTAAATCTCCAATCCTGGTTGAGGTTTCCTTTATCTCCACTTGTGTGACCCAGAATTGGTGAGATACTGATACAACTGGATCCCAACAAGCACACCATTTTTGATATTCACCTGGCTGACAATAAATATATTGCCAATACTCTTGGTCAGTACCTCTCGCTTAATAAATGGAATAGGATTTTATTGAAGGGAGTGACTGAAGACACATACAAGAGAAAATCTGCAGATGCTGGAAATCCGAGTAACACACTTGAAATCCTTCGGCCCAAAATGTCAACTGTACTCTTCTCTTAGATGCTGCCTGGCCTGTTGAGTTCCTCCAACATTTTGTGTTTGACTGAAAACACATGATTTTTTTTGACAAATCTTGTGATTCAACTGGAAGCAAAGGGATGGGTTTGATGTGGGTACCATGTAGCTTACAGTATAATAAGGGACTACTTTACGTTTTAGTAACACGTCGTTGAGTGCACTATTAGGCACGTATTGATCTGTACGTGTGTGTCGAGTTCGAATTCTGCTAGTAAAGAACCATGAAACTTAGCTCCCGTCTCCAGCGTTTTTATTAATAGCATTGTTGTGTAGCCAGGCCACATACACAACAAGGTGATTACAGGATTGAATATAAAATGCACTCAAATTTCAAAAATATAATGAACCTACTGCATTTATTTTTTTTGTCTCTGGCACCTTAGTCTTCTTGCTATAATCATAATGTAAACGGTTAGCTGCATTTAATGTAATACTGTACTGTATATCACTATTCGACAACAGAATCAAGGTGCTTATTACATAAACTGAATGGCATTTAGACATAGAAATCAAACAATACAAATTACTGGTCATTATAGTCTCCATAGTGTTAACTCCCATTCTGAGAAAATTGAACAGTGAACAATAAAAGGTTTTCAACCAGCTGCATTCAGTTGGAACAAAAGAAGCTCATTCACAGCTGCAATCGTCTCTCAAAACTGCAGGAGCCTCACCCACCACAAGGATAAGAAGCAGAGCGATTCCTCAGGTTTCTTTTGCAATTTACGCCTTCAGAAACCAGCCTCACTGAAAGACTCCACATATTGAGGGCGATCTTTTGTTTGTATAATTTCAGGAAAAAATGAGCATAGACCAAAGAAAATGAGGACTGGAATCAATATGATTTTCACTTCCACTCAATACATTTGCCTTACGGAGTGGCAGGATCACAGAGGGACCCTGGGTGAGGATGGTTCTGCTGCTCATCCTGACATGCATTTATATCTCCATTCTACTCATTTTAGTTAATCCATACAGAGCAGCATTCAACTTTTCCACCACTAATGCAGCAGGAAATGGGGATTTAAGTAGATCTCAGATCTCTTGACTGTTCTTAATCCATCTGAAAACCCATTTACTGTACTGAATGTCGCATGTTCTTTTTACTAGCATGAATAGTGTCATCTTTAATTAAATTCATACTGTTGATGAATTTTTCCACTCTCTAGACTTTCTTCCACTCTCTGTCCAAATCCTTGTCACATGTTTTAACTCCCAATATATATGGGATTGACGTCACGTTAGAAGCTTAACAAGAAACCTGAAGCAGGATTGCAGTCTCTTAAATGCTTTTCATTCTTACCAGACATGGGCAGAGGTTAATGATAAGCCAGGCAGCAGTAGATACCGTGATTATTTAAGTATGGTGATAAAATTGAAAGCCTTTGTTGTGAAGTCATTCTACGTTTACCATTGACCAGGTACTCGGGCTACGTCCACACTACGCCGGATAATTTTGAAAACAAAGCTTTTTCTCTTCGTTTTGACCCTCCGTCCACGCTAAAACAGTGTTTTCATTCCCTGAAAACGGAGATTTTCAGAAACGGTCTCCAGAGTGAATAGGTCTGAAAACGCCTAATATCCGTCGCAGTGTGTGTGGGGTAACCGGAGCTTTTTAAAACCGCTATCATGACGTGCGGGAACAGATGGTGACAGCACAGCATTTCATTGTTTTCTTCTTCTTATTCTTATTATTGTTATTACTACTTTATTGTCGCCAAACAATTGATACTAGAGCGTACAATTATCACAGCGATATTTGATACTGCACTTCGCAGAACCTAACAATTTCAGAACAGATGGCAACGAGACTGAAGCCAGAAGAGTTAGAAATGTATTCACCAAATACTTTGACCCATAGCTTACTGAATAAATAAGTATTCTCACTTTTCCCTGTTTTCTGTCCTTGCTTGTATGAAGGTGGTTTACCTATTTATGCAAGTACTTCTCTGACAATAGATGTGTAACAGCCTAATGTAACATTGTATGGAAATACAAGATAACACTGATGCAGACATGTTTTATACGTTTAACAAGGTGCTTTATTAATGCAACAGAGTTAGTCAGTTTCTCGATGTTCATCGTCAGTTGGGTCATACTGTCCGTGAACTCCCTGTCGGTTGCCTCCATACGCTCCAGTATTTGTTTTTTTTAGTTTTAAGTCCTCCTGCGCGAGAGCCAAGAGTAATTCCTTTTAAGTTTTTCTACTCTGTAACTGGACAAACGTGCACCAAGTATATTGTTTCCTCTTCGTTTGTTTTCTGTGTGTTCTGCGCATGCCCAGTAGGAGGAGATTCGCCCAAATATCCGCTTAATGTGGACGGAGATGTTTTGAAAAACGCTTAGTGTGGACGCCTATCGTTTTTACTCGAAACCGGTGTTTTCAAAATTATCCAGTGTAGTGTGGACGTAGCCTCAGTAGGCCTAGAGATTTAATCTACTTCAGACTTCTGGTTGCAAATTGCTTCCATCCTGTCACTTGAATTCCAGTGTTGGACCACACGGTCATTGAGGAAGGGTTTATTCCTGGGAGTTCTTCTCTTGTTGGCCATTTAATTATCCGCTACATTTCATGAGTAAATGTAGAGGTGAAACAGACATTCTGAAAGTAAGGACTGGGGATGCAGTTGGAAATGAATATTTGCTGCAGAATTTCAGAAGTAGACCCATATTTTAGAGGATGAAGTGATTTATCCATATTTACAAGACATTTGATAAAGTTTATTGGTATCTATGGTGGTGTATGAAATATAGCAATACTCTCCCAGGGCTCCTACAAGTGTAATGAACTATTTATGTATTCCCAAAGCATCATAGAACCATAGAACCATAGAAACTACAGCACAGAAACAGGCCTTTTGGCCCTTCTTGGCTGTGCCGAACCATTTTCTGCCTAGTCCCACTGACCTGCACACGGACCATATACCTCCATACACCTCCCATCCATGTATCTGTCCAATTTATTCTTAAATGTTAAAAAAGAACCCGCATTTACCACCTCGTCTGGCAGCTCATTCCATACTCCCACCACTCTCGGTGTGAAGAAGCCCCTCCTAATGTTCCCTTTAAACTTTTCCCCCCTCACCCTTAACCCATGTCCTCTGGTATTTTTCTCCCCTTGCCTCAGTGGAAAAAGCCTGCTTGCATTCACTCTATCTATACCCATCATAATTTTATATACCTCTATCAAATCTCCCCTCATTCTTCTACACTCCAGGGAATAAAATCCTAACCTATTCAACCTTTCTCTGTAACTGAGTTTCTCAAGTCCCGGCAACATCCTCGTAAACCTTCTCTGCACTCTTTCAACCTTATTTATATCCTTCCTGTAATTTGGTGACCAAAACTGAACACAATACTCCAGATTCGGCCTCACCAATGCCTTATACAACCTCATCATAACATTCCAGCTCTTATACTCAATACTTCGATTAATAAAGGCCAATGTACCAAAAGCTCTCTTTATGACCCTATCTACCTGTGACGCCACTTTTAGGGAATTTTGTATCTGTATTCCCAGATCCCTCTGTTCCACTGCACTCCTCAGTGCCTTACCATTAACCCTGTATGTTCTACGTTGGTTTGTCCTTCCAACGGGCAATACCTCACACTTGGCAGTATTAAACTACATCTGCCATTTTTCAGCCCATTTTTCCATCTGGTCCAAGTCCCTCTGCAGGCTCTGAAAACCTTCCTCACTGTCTACTACACCTCCAATCTTTGTATCATCAGCAAACTTGCTGATCCAACTTACCACATAATCATCCAGATCATTGATATAGACGACAAATAACAATGGACCCAGCACTGATCCCTGTGGCACACCACTAGTCACAGGCCTCCACTCAGAGAAGCAATTCTCTACCACCACTCTCTGGCTTCTTCCATCGAGCCAATGTCTAATCCAATTTACCACCTCTCCATGTATATCTAGCGAATAAATTTTCCTAACTAACCTCCCATGCGGGACCTTGTCAAAAGCCTTACTGAAGTCCATGTAGACAATATCCATTGCCTTCCCTTCATCCACTTTCCTGGTAACCTCCTCGAAAAACTCCAACAGATTGGTCAAACATGACCTACCACGCACAAAGCCATGTTGACTCTCCCTAATAAGCCCCTGTATATCCAAATGCTTGTAGATTCTGTCTCTTAGTACTCCCTCCAATAATTTACCTACTACTGATGTTAAACTCACCGGCCTATAATTTCCCGGATTACTTTTCAATTCTTTTTTAGACAACGGAACAACATGAGCCACTCTCCAATCCTCCGGCACTTCATCCGTAGACAGCGACATTTTAAATATTTCTGCCAGGGCCCCCGCAATTTCAACACTAGTCTCCTTCAAGGTCCGAGGGAACACTCTGTCAGGTCCCGGGGATTTATCCACTTTAATTTTCCTCAAGACAGCAAGCACCTCCTCCTTTTCAATCTGTACAGTTTCCATGGTCTCACTACTTGATTCCCTCAATTCCATAGATTTCATGCCAGCTTCCATAGTAAATACAGACGCAAAAAACCCATTTAAGATCTCCCCCATTTCCTTTGGTTCCGCACAAAGCCGACCACTCTGATCTTTAAGAGGACCAATTTTATCCCTTACAATCTTTTTGCTCTTAATATACTTGTAAAAGCTCTTTGGATTATCCTTCACTTTGACTGCCAAGGCAACCTCATGTCTTCTTTTTGCCCTCCTGATTTCTTTCTTAAGTATTTTCTTGCACTTCTTATACTCCTCAAGCACCTTATTTACCCCCTGTTTCCTATACATTTCATACAACTCCCTCTTCTTCTTTATCAGAGTTGCAATATCCCTTGAGAACCAAGGTTCCTTATTCCTATTCAAATTGCCTTTAATCCTGACAGGAACATACAAACTCTGCACTCTCAAAATTTCCCTTTTGAAGACTTCCCACCTACCAATCACGTCTTTGCCAGAGAACAACCTGTCCCAATCCACGCTTTTTAGATCCTTTCTCATTTCTTCAAATTTGGCCTTCTTCCAGTTCAGAACCTCAACCCTAGGACCAGATCTATCCTTGTCCATGATCAAATTGAAACTAATGGTGTTATGATCACTGGAACCAAAGTGCTCCCCTACACAGACTTCTGTCACTTGCCCTAATTCGTTTCCTAACAGGAGATCCAATATTGCTTCCCCTCTAGTTGGTCCCTCTATATACTGATTTAGAAAACTTTCCTGAACACATTTTACAAACTCATCAAGATAAGTAGATATCAAAAAATGTTAATGCACCATTGTTAATCTAACAAATCCATGATTAATTATCATGTAACAGCAATCCCAGTTTACTGCAATAAAAATTAATGCAGGCCATTGCATGTGGGATATAAAGCAGTTCAGAGTCAAAGACATGAAGTGGTGTTGAAATAGGCAAATATACAGCCAAGGGAGACCTGAAACCTTTTATAGACTCTGAAAAAGCAACCAAAGCCAAAAACAATTTACTTAATGGTGTATACGTATTCAAAGAGATTAACCTTTGGCCAACTGCCTTCTGAGCTGTGTAGTTTAAATTTAGGGCATCTCAAGATTTCTTGCTCATAGTCCATGAGATTACAGGTCTGTGGGTCAGAAGAGCTAATGTAAAACATGGCAGCAGATGAGCTGGTGAGTCTCTTTAAGGGCTGCAGGAGAAAGGTTACTAAGGGGGAATGCGGGTTGAGGAACAAAAAGGGAAAGGCACTATCACAACGCACGTGGCCAGTACTATTACAGATGGAAAAAGGTGTAGAACTCAATAGGGTTGTGGGCGTCAACCTGATATGATGGAAGATGGTGTGCTGCTCCTCAGGCTAATGTTGGACCTTGTTATAACAAGGCAAGGAGAGGGATGGATTATTAAGGTGAGGGGCAAGAGGAAGCTCCGGGTTAGCCTGACAGACTGAACACACGTGCACCACGATTTCTGACTTTATTTCTCCACTGTTAGGGAATTTCCTTTTCCACTCAGACCCAGGTATTCATTAGGAGACTCTTTATTTATGTGACATGGGGAGCCGTCCCTCCAGAGAGCAACGTCTCCACTTAAAATCAGCACACACACTCCCTTTATGGGTAATTCTAACAGATATAGTTTGTTCAACAGTTCCATATTTGGTATTGTTCTAAGCAAGCTGGAGGGTAAAACACTTAAGTCGGGTAGCCTCGTTGTGTACAACAGTAAGCTAGAGGGCACCACCATGTAATCTTCTGTCTACACAGTAGGGCAGAGGGCAGTTTTCTGTTGATCCAGGCATTTAACAATACAGACACACATTTCTATAGTCTCGCAAAGGTATTTACCCAACCCAGTTGGCCAAAATCCTCCACCTCCACCCACGTAGAGATGAACGCATAATGAACTCTGAATAAGCACACTAGTTGGAAAAGTGCGAGAGAATTATTGCTACTTTACTAGCTTGGGCTGGATGATAGAAAGAGAGGAGGGGAAGTTGATGCGCCTCTCATGAGGTTGCATGGGAAAGTATTGTAAGTTTGAGAATACAAGGAGAGAGGAGTGGAAAAGATGGCCTCTTTGAAATGCTGACAGTAGAGGAGGGTATGAGAATAAAATGTGGCTGCTGATAGAATCATGCGGAATGTGCAAAAACTGAGAATGCTGATCCCTTAATTGTGGAGAACAGTGGAGTGGAAGGCAAGGATGAAGGAAACTATGGCTATGATTTGGGCAGCAGGAAGATATCTCAGAGGCAACTGTGTGAAATATCTTAACAGTGGAACAAATGAAATGGAACTGAAATCCTGACAGGAGGCAAGGTGGGAGGAAGTTTAGTCCAGATAGTTGTGAGGTCTGTGGGCTTGTAAGGGATGTTTATCATTGGTCTGTCTCCCAAGATCTAGAAAAGGGAAGTTAAGGAAATGAGAGTTCTGTAAGAATGAGGAAGCCACAAATATTGGACAAAATAGGAGATGGTAGAAGAGGCCCTGATTATAGCTGAAGCGAGGACAGTTCCATGTGAGTTCTACATGAGTTCCTACAGGAGCTCTCAGTCATACCCATGTGTGAGCGGATGGAGTTGAAGGAGAAGCTGCCCAACACAAGATTGATTGTGTTGAGGGCACTCAGACCCTCTTGGTATAGTTTTGGGCATCCTTGGTAAAGATGCACAGGGTGGACTAGAAAATTAGAAAATAAAGTAGCAGAGGGTGACAGAGGTTTCAGAGATGGGAAAGCATAGGAGCAGGGGAGAAAGAAAGGATTTAAGGTAAGAAGATATGAGTTAGCTGAAGCAAGAACAGTTTAAAACAAGGCAGTGCAGGCTTCGGGGACTAGAGGATGGTAGGTCGAAAGGGAAGATCTCCTGAGGATATGGCTAATGACCACTAAGGAGACAATGATGGCTGGTGGGCCATGGTCCAGAGGTCCAGGATGTGTCTCAGAGCTGATGTTTGGCCTCAGAGACTAGTTCAACAAACCACAACAACCTAATCCTTGTCAGTGCAGTTGATGTTAATGTCTGGGCTGGTTCCCAGTGAGCCAAATGCTACAAGTTCAAAAGAGGGTAGAAAAAAAGAAAGCATCATCAACAGTTAGCAATGAATAGATTGACAGAGGACAGGAGGCCAGAAGGAGAGGTCTAAGTGAATTGGGGACTCTGGAGTCTGGAGGAAGTCTGGAGTCTTGAGAAAAGACCCTGGGACAAAGGAATTGGCACAGAGACAAAGTATCACTCCAGCCTTAAACGTCTTTAAAATGTGAATGTGCGTGGGGGGGTTGGAGAGTGTCAAAAGTCAAGCTATGCTGAGGACTGTTCATCTGGGGTCAAAAAGAGGCCGATTAGGAGGGATGGTCAAAACACAGTTACAGGGTCAGACTGGAGGAGGGAGAAAGATAGGGTCAGAGGAAGGTAAAGGAGAAAGGTTGGGAGGGGTATTCTGGCATCAAAAAAAAAATTGTGTCACCTAGACAACACCAATCTCCTTTAACATCCAATCCTTTCCCTTTGCAATTCAAAAGACATTTTTTCTCACTTACTCATCTGTGCACAGAATCATTGGTCAAAAAACAGAAACCCTGTATCATTCTCCACTGAAGCTGCCCGATAGGCTGCATATTTCCAAAATTTCTGGTATTATATCACAGTTTAGATATTGATCAGAGTATCTGCTTCTATTGATGAGAAGGACAAATCCAATCCAAGTAATTAGCCTATCCATTGCCAAGCATCAGGAAATAATGGAGGCTGTTGTTTACAGGCACTTACTCTCCACTGAAGATCTGATCACCTCTGTCTCGTTTGGTGCCACTAGGAACTTTTCACTCTTAACATCATCACAGCCTCGGTTCAAGCAAAGATCAAAGAGTTGATTTCCAGAGCTATGTGAGAGTGCCTGCAACTAACATTGAAGCATTGAAAAGACTGAATGAAACTGAACCAATTGGCATCACAGGGAAACTCTCAAATGGTTGGAATTTACCTCACCTTACGTAGTGGTTGTAGAGGATGGTGAGTGCCATTTTCAATCACAGAGCCTCATGGCAGGAATTCCTTGGCTTTGCACCTTGGGTCGAATTGTCTTCTGTTACGGTACTTCATCAACCACTGACTACCACCATAATGTTAGGGTTTACAGACGATTGTCCAATGTTGAATTCTATTCTCAAATCTTCAGCAAATGAAGCAGTCCATAAATATATGCAGCAAGACTACAAGACTACAACACCAGGTTCCCGTGTATAAATGTTAAAATGCAGTGAACACCCAGGGGATGAGGGTGATGGCATAGTGTTCAGAGGAGAGTGAAAAATATTTGTACTATGAAAGTGCCAGAAGTGAACATGTCCACCAAGAGTGTCTAACTACCTATCCTTGACGTTCAATGGTGTTCTTGTTGACTCTCCCACAATCAGCATTCTGGGGATCCCCAATGAATGAGCAACTTAAGTGGACTAGTTACACAAATATAGTGGTGACAGGGGGAAGTCAGTGTCTATGTATTCTATGATAAGTAAATGAGTGACCTAATTTCTGACACACCCCCACGGCTGACGCAGAATGGCTTGTCATCTACAAAACACATTGCAATGTCTTCCTCAGGTACTCTGATAGCTCCTCTCAACTCATGATCTCTATCACCAACTAGGCAAGGACAAACGTCACGTGGGAATACCAGTATTTGTATGTTCTCTTCAAGTTGCACATAGTCCTGACTGAAATATATCAACATTCCTTCATTTTGATTGTTCAATATCCTAGAAATCTCTACCCAACAACGTTGTACAGTATCTTCACTAGAAGGACTGCGATGATGTATGAAGTTGGTTTGCCATCAGCACCTCAAGGACAGTTGGGAATGGGTTAATATAGGCGGGATGCCACTGATACCCAGAATGTAAAATAAGTGTGGGGAAACATAAAGGTTGTATCAGGAGAAAGAAATGCAGAAATATTTCTTTTATATCGTACAAAAGCAAATAATATGCCAATAAAACAATAAATCAGACAGGCCAAGAAATCAGAAAAGATTGTGGGGCCTGCAGAATCCTATTATGCGTTTAAGGTATGGTCAATATGTTACTGTTTGAGAAATTCCACGCCTAAGCTTATTTTCTGGGGGCATATTTGAATTCTACCATAGCAACTGAGGATGTTACATTTGGAAGGTAAATCAGGGACTGATGTCCGGATCCAGTGAAAAAAATTAAGACTAAATATTATAACTTGCAAGCATCAGGTGTAACTTCTGGTGTTCTGTTTGAGCCTCGATTCTATATTTAAATTTTATTTTTCAAATTCACCATAAAACAATTTGTGTGTTTTAAAATTACAGTGTGTGCTTTTGCTTGGGTTTCAGGCAGCTCAGCACCGTTGTGGATTTACCTCTGTTTGGTTTGCATTAGCACAGCGAGAAGCGAGATCAATGATCACCTCCAGGTAGGAGCATATCGTCAATAAAATTCATTAGCATTTTACTGTGGAATATTACATCCATCTGTGGTAGTCAATGTTTCAATAGCTTATGGCTCGCCCCAGAATTGTCAACAACTGGAGATTTAACTCAGTCCCCAGTGTGAATTAATTTAAAACAACAAAAGGTTTATGAAGGAAGGTGGTCAGTTGCAGTACAAGGTAGAGCAACTGCACTGAATTCATCACAGCTGCTGCAGGTATTGACATATCTCTTATACTGAGCCAATTAATTTATCTATTGAGGGTTTTCTGGTAATGCCTGGCATCAGCAGGATGTTCAGTGGTAGACACTGAGACTAATGACTATCTTCAAACGTCTCACTCATTTTAATGAATGCTTTCCTTGATAAACTTAACATTCTAGTTCAGATTCAAGTTCTTTTTTCAAAAATTTTTTTATTTTTATTGAAGGAATGACACAATACAGAATATATAATGGATTACATTTTCCTCCATTTTGCTTTAATATCGTACCCCCAAAACAAACCTCCCCCCACCCACCCTCCCCGAACACATCATGGCACCTAATATATTTACAACACAACAATTCATAAATAAAAGTATGGACATTTCACAACCATACCCCCTCTACTTCAAGATGACGGCTCACACACATCTGCAACATGTCAGATGATCCAAAATACACTCATATTTACAATTCATCAACCACCCTGTGAGGTAAATTATAAGTGTGTTAAATGGGAGGCAACTTCCCAAGTACAATCAAATGCCCTCAACTAGTAGTTAATTCCTTAAGACTCCCAAAATATGATAAGAAAGGTCCCCATTTCAAATAGAACTTTTTCACAGACCCCCTCAAAGTGGATTTAATCTTTTCTAATTTCAGAAAAAACATTACATCTTCTAACCAAGCAGCAGCAGTTGGGGGAGTGGCAGATTTCCAAAGCAGCAAAATTCTCCTATGGGCCAATAGCGATGTAAAGGCAATGATATCCAACTGGCTTGCATTTAAACCCAAATCATCATCTGCCACACCAAATACAGCTATAAGCGGGCAAGGTTTCAGTGTCACCCCCAAAACCTCACTGATAATTTTAAAAACCAGTGCCCAATAGTCATCAAGCCGAGGGCATGACCAAAATGCATGTACTAAACCAGCCGGAGAGAAGGAACACCTGTCACAGCCAGAATATATTGGCAAACAAAACAATGTTACTCCAGACCAAAGTGCAGAACACAGTGCACGTAACTCACACATAGCACACAAAATGATATTGTCTATCTGTCTAGGTACCATATCCAATGCGGACTTTGGTGACCATGGTTTTCCATATAGATCTATCCTTCGTTTTTTGGATGACATCCATTTCCTCGATGTGTAGCCACCTGGCTATGCTTTTGATGTACAAAAGCCGAGGTCTTCCTCTAGGTTTGCTCCCCTCAATCTTTCCAGAGAATATGAGTTTTTCTAGTTACCACAAATAAATTAACAGATAATAAAATGCATTTATGACACAAGTTAAAAAGTAAACAGTACAGTGCTTGTGGCACTTCATATGTGAAATGCATGAAACAAAATGCCAATACATTTTCAGTACAAAGGATCATTCCAATCTATTCACAATTTAGTGGAATACAGCTACTGAGTTATTATGTGTTTATAATTATCTTACAGTTAAATAGTTAAACGCATCATTATCACTGATGAGTCCTCCTACAGTGACTGGCTCCAAGTTTGTGAAATCTGCTCCCCTGCCTTATGTTTGACTTATCCTGAAGCATTCATACCTGGCCTTTCTCATTGCCTAAACGTGAGATCACCCAGAATCTGATTGATGCCTTTCCTATCAGTGCTTTCTGACTTAAGTTGACTTGCAGTTAAGCAGCAGCTCAACTTAAAAATTCTCCCCATCATTTTCAAATTCCTTCATCTCCTCCATCTTCCCTATCTCTCTGAGCACCTCCAACCCTGCAACCCAATGAAGCATTAGTGCTTGCCTAAATCCAGTCTCTAAATCTTTCCCACTCCACCATAGTGACCATGCCATTGGCTGCCAGAAATCCCCTGCCTCCTTAGATCACTCCATTTAATTCCTTCATCTTTCTCCATCATGCTTCTGGAAATCTGCCCAAATATAGTAAAGGATTTCCAGTGAAATAGATGTTGTCTGAAAACATTTGAACTTAATGATGCGAGTGGTTCTGCTAATAATGGTTAGTTATGAATCTACACAATAAATACAATAAATTGTTAAATATTTTATGCATGTTCATGGTACTTAATTACTTTTAAATAAGGCATGAAAATAACTTTTGAAAATTACATTGAATACACGGGTTCAAAATTGATTCATTATCTGTAACCTGAGCATGGCTCAGATCTTTGTGATTTTTACTTGAGTTCTTCTTCTGTATTTTCTAATGTGGTCCAGCCCCATTTATTGCTTAATACTATGTTTAGCTGGTTGCTGCTTTAGTTGCATTTGCCATTGTGTAGGCATAACAGTTAACAATATGTTAGTTTGATACATTTAAAGTTGAAATTTCAAAGTAAAATTTATTATCAGAGTACATATATGTCACCACATATAACCCTGAGATTCTTTTCCTGCAGGCATACTTAGCAAATCTATACAACGGTAATTGTAAACAGGATCAATGAACAACAAACTGTGCAAATGCAGATATAAATAAATAGCAATAAATAACGAGAGCATGAAATAACAAGATAAAGAGTCCTCAAAGTGAGACCATTGGTTGTGGGAACACCAGAAGAAGAGTGAATGCAGTTATTGCTTTTGTTCAAGACCCTGACGGCTGAGGGTTAGTAACTGTTCTTGAACCTGGTGGTGTGGATTCCGAGGCACTTGTACCTTCTACCTGATGGCAGCAATGAGAAACAAGCAAGGCTTGGGTGGTGAGGATCTTTGACGATGGATGTTGCTTTTTTACGGTAACGTTTCATGTAGATGTACTCAATGGTTGGGAGGATTTTACCTGTGATGTACTGGGCTGAATCCACTTCCTTTTGAAGGATTTTCCACTCAAAGGCATTGGTGTTTCCATACCAGGGCATAGTGCAGCCAGTCAGCACACTTTCCAACACACATCTATAGAAGATTGCTAAGGTTTTGATGACCATGCCGAATCTCGACAGAGTCCCGAGGAAGCAGTGGTGCTGTCGTGCTTTCTTTGTAATAATACTTATATGATGTGAGATAGTGACAACCAGGAATTTAAAATTACTGACCCTCTCCATCAGATAGGCGATTCTGTGGACGCAGTCCAGAGACTCGGATGGTAGTTTGCCTCCCTGGTGCCAGGGTCCGGGATATTTCTGATCGTGTCCAAGATATCCTGAAGTGGGAGGGTGAAGAGCCAGAGGTCCTGGTACATATAGGTACCAATGACATAGGTAGGAAAAGGGATGAGGTCCTGAAAGAAGAATATAGGGAGCTAGGAAGGGAGTTGAGAAAAAGGACCGCAAAGGTAGTAATCTCGGGATTACTGCCTGTGCCACGCGACAGTGAGAGTAGGAATGCGATGAGGTGGAGGATAAATGCGTGGCTGAGGGATTGGAGCAGGGGGCAGGGATTCAAGTTTTTGGATCATTGGGACCTCTTTTGGCGCAGGTGTGACCTGTACAAAAAGGACGGGTTACACTTAAATCCTAGGGGGACCAATATCCTGGCAGGGAGATTAGCGGGGGCTACTGAGGTGACTTTAAACTAGAATGGTTGGGGGGTGGGAATCAAATTAAAGGGGCTAGGTGTGAGGAGGTTAGTTCACAACAGAGGGATGGGAACCAGTGCAGAGGAGACAGAGGGGTGTAAAGTGAGCGTAGAAGCAAAAAGTACAAAGGGGAAAAGTAAAAGTGGCAGGCCGACAAATCCAGGGCAAGCATTAAAAAGGGCTAAGAGAGTTGTAAAAGAGCGCCTGAAGGCTTTATGTGTCAATGCAAGGAGCATTCGTAATAAGGTGGATTAATTGAAAGTGCAGATTGTTATTAATGATTATGATATAGTTGGGATCACAGAGACATGGCTCCAGGGTGACCAGGGATGGGAGCTCAACGTTCAGGGATATTCAATATTCAGGAGGGATAGACACGAAGGAAGGGGAGGTGGGGTGGCGTTGCTGGTTAAAAAAGAGATTAACGCAATAGAAAGGAAGGACATAAGCCAGGAAGATGTGGAATCGATATGGGTAGAGCTGCGTAACACTAAGGGGCAGAAGACGCTGGTGGGAGTTGTGTACAGGCCACCTAACAGTAGTAGTGAGGTCGGAGATGGTATTAAACAGGAAATTAGATATGTGTGCAATAAAGGAACAGCAATTATAATGGGTGACTTCAATCTACATGTAGACTGGGTGAACCAAATTGGTAAAGGTGCTGAGGAAGAGGATTTCTTGGAATGTATGCGGGATGGTTTTTTGAACCAACATGTCGAGGAACCGACTAGAGAGCAGGCTATTCTGGACTGGGTTTTGAGCAATGAGGAAGGGTTAATTAGCGATCTTGTCGTGAGAGGCCCCTTGGGTAAGAGTGACCATAATATGGTGGAATTCTTCATTAACATGGAGAGTGACGTAGTTAATTCAGAAACAAAGGTTCTGAACTTAAAGAGGGGTAACTTTGAAGGTATGAGACATGAATTAGCTAAGATAGACTGGCAAATGACACTTCAAGGATTGACGGTGGATATGCAATGGCAGGCATTTAAAGGTTGCATGGATGAACTACAACAATTGTTCATCCCAGTTTGGCAAAAGAATAAATCAAGGAAGGTAGTGCACCCGTGGCTGACAAGAGAAATTAGGGATAGTATCAATTCCAAAGAAGTAGCATACAAATTAGCCAGAGAAAGTGGCTCACCTGAGGACTGGGAGAAATTCAGAGTTCAGCAGAGGAGGACAAAGGGCTTAATTAGGAAGGGGAAAAAAGATTATGAGAGAAAACTGGCAGAGAACATAAAAACGGACTGTAAAAGCTTTTATAGATATGTAAAAAGGAAAAGACTGATAAAGACAAATGTAGGTCCCCTGCAAACAGAAGCAGGTGAATTGATTATGGGGAGCAAGGACATGGCAGACCAATTGAATAATTACTTTGGTTCTGTCTTCACTAAGGAGGACATAAATAATCTTCCAGAAATAGTAAGGGACAGAGGGTCCAGTGAGATGGAGGAACTGAGCGAAATACATGTTAGTAGGGAAGTGGTGTTAGGTAAATTGAAGGGATTGAAGGCAGATAAATCCCCAGGGCCAGATGGTCTGCATCCCAGAGTGCTTAAGGAAGTGGCCCAAGAAATAGTGGATGCATTAGTGATAATTTTTCAAAACTCGTTAGATTCTGGACTAGTTCCTGAGGATTGGAGGGTGGCTAATGTAACCCCACTTTTTAAAAAAGGAGGGAGAGAGAAACCGGGGAATTATAGGCCGGTTAGCCTAACGTCGGTGGTGGGGAAACTGCTGGAGTCAGTTATCAAGGATGTGATAACAGCACATTTGGAAAGCGGTGAAATGATCGGACAAAGTCAGCATGGATTTGTGAAAGGAAAATCATGTCTGACGAATCTCATAGAATTTTTTGAGGATGTAACTAGTAGAGTGGATAGGGGAGAACCAGTGGATGTGGTATATTTGGATTTTCAAAAGGCTTTTGACAAGGTCCCACACAGGAGATTAGTGTGCAAACTTAAAGCACACGGTATTGGGGGTAAGGTATTGGTGTGGGTGGAGAATTGGTTAGCAGACAGGAAGCAAAGAGTGGGAATAAACGGGACCTTTTCAGAATGGCAGGCGGTGACTAGTGGGGTACCGCAAGGCTCAGTGCTGGGACCCCAGTTGTTTACAATATATATTAATGACTTGGATGAGGGAATTAAATGCAGCATCTCCAAGTTTGCGGATGACACGAAGCTGGGTGGCAGTGTTAGCAGTGAGGAGGATGCTAAGAGGATGCAGGGTGACTTGGATAGGTTGGGTGAGTGGGCAAACTCATGGCAGATGCAATTTAATGTGGATAAATGTGAAGTTATCCACTTTGGTGGCAAAAATAGGAAAACAGATTATTATCTGAATGGTGGCCGATTAGGAAAAGGGGAGGTGCAACGAGACCTGGGTGTCATTATACACCAGTCATTGAAAGTGGGCATGCAGGTACAGCAGGCGGTGAAAAAGGCGAATGGTATGCTGGCATTTATAGCGAGAGGATTCGAGTACAGGAGCAGGGAGGTACTACTGCAGTTGTACAAGGCCTTGGTGAGACCACACCTGGAGTATTGTGTGCAGTTTTGGTCCCCTAATCTGAGGAAAGACATCTTTGCCATAGAGGGAGTACAAAGAAGGTTCACCAGATTGATTCCTGGGATGGCAGGTCTTTCATATGAAGAAAGACTGGATGAACTGGGCTTGTACTCGTTGGAATTTAGAAGATTGAGGGGGGATCTGATTGAAACGTATAAGATCCTAAAGGGATTGGACAGGCTAGATGCGGGAAGATTGTTCCCGATGTTGGGGAGGTCTAGAACGAGGGGTCACAGTTTGAGGATAGAGGGGAAGCCTTTTAGGACCGAGATTAGGAAAAACTTCTTCACACAGAGAGTGGTGAATCTGTGGAATTCTCTGCCACAGCAAACTGTTGAGGCCAGTTCATTAGCTATGTTTAAAAGGAAGTTAGATATGGCCCTTGTGGCTACAGGGGTCAGGGGGTATGGAGGGAAGGCTGGGGCGGGGTTCTGAGTTGGATGATCAGCCATGATCATAATAAATGGCGGTGCAGGCTCGAAGGGCCGAATGGCCTACTCCTGCACCTATTTTCTATGTTTCTATGTTTCTATCTCTGATCCTCTGATGAGTACTGGCTCATGGACTTCTGGTTTCCCTCTCCTGAAGTCAACAATCAGTTCCTTGGTCTTATTGACATTGAGTGAGAGCTTGTTTTCATGACAGCCAAATTTTCAATTTCCCTCTTGTATTCTGATTCATCACCATCTTTGATATGGCCCACAACAGTGGTGTCATCAGCAAACTTGTATATGGTGTTGGAACTGTACTTGGCCACACGGTCATAGGTGTAAAGTGAGTAGAGCAGGGGGCTAAGCACACATACCTGTGGTGATTCCCTTGTGCTGATGGAGATTGTGGAGGAGATGTTTTTGCCAATCCAAACTGATTGGGGTCTTCAAGTGAGGAAATCCAGGATCCAATTGTACAAGGGGGTAGTGAGGCCCAGGTCCTGGAGTTCACTGATTAGTTTTGAAGGAGTGACAGTATTAAATGCTGAGCTGTAATCAATAACGATCATCCTGATGTAGGCATCTTTGCTGTCCAGATGTTCCAGGGTGTGTGACGAGCCAGTGAGATTGCATCCACTTTGGACCTGTTGCTTCAGTAGCAAAATGGAGTGGATCAAAATCCCCACTCAGATAGGTGTTGATATGCTTCAATACCAGCCTCTCAAACACATCATCACTGTGGATGTAAGTGCCATTGGGTGATAGTCATCGAGACAGATTACCAGGCTCTTTTTGGGGACTGGCATGATTGAAGCCTACTTGAATCAGGTGGGTACCACACTCTGCCAGAGTGAGATGTTGAAGATAACCGTGAACACACCAGCCAGTTGGTCAGCACAGGTCTTCAGTACTCCATTTGGACCAAGTGTTTTCCTGGACTCACTTTCTTGAAGGCAACCCTTCAAATGATGGTTGTATCATAAAAATATACAGTTTTTAAAATGCATGAATGCATTGGGTTAGAGAAACTTTTCTTGTATCAAAGATGTTATCTAAATGGGTATTGTGGTTGTAATTGAAATTCATATCATAGTACTATAACGTGTTTGAGCAGTAGTTTACAATGTTATCCAGGTATGGGCTGACTTGAGTTATTTGGCATCATTATGAGGATGCTGTGAAATTGGGATCAATGAGTGAAGAATTATTAGTGTACAGACCTATATGACTGTAACATCTGGTGATCATTCTTTACAAAGTATAGGACTGTAGTAATGTGGATTGACAGAAAAGGACTGACACCATTATTTGGAAAGGATTTAACCTCTTCCTCATCTATGTGTCCTGGACATAAGTGGCTATGCATTGCATTCTCATTTTATTAGTTTTCTCGTGTGTAACCACACTTGACAATTTACAAATAAAGTGAATTCCAGTTAATTGGACACATTGGTACCAATACATTTTGGCCTAATTAAGCAGCTGACCCAGTGAGCTGAAATTTCATGGAAATAGTTAAAAGATGTGAAAAAGACAAACTACCATTTAACTGAATAACAATTTATGTATTTAAATGAAATACAGAGCAAATTAGAACACTAATAATACCTCCACAGTACTATAAAACTGTATATTAGTTCCTAATAGTTATTGACAGAGGAATTCATCTGCTGAATACTTTTGATTAATTGTAAATGAATAAAATTATCACAGACATCTATTGCAGATAATGGGCTGCCTTTATACAATGCTTTAGACAGTTGGTTCTTCAAAATCTTCACTTTTGTTGTAACATTCAAGAAGATCATTTCATTTTCACTCAAGGCCGTTTCTGGCACCTCCAAGCCTGAATGCTTGAAACCGCAGTGAGCAAAATGGTTCTGAATTGTCTCGCTGCTTATTTCTCGCCAACTATGAGTGACAATAATCACTGCTTTGTGGCCACAAACACACACAACAGATACTATTTAAAAACTAGGCGTTCTAAGCATGGTGTAGTGTCTAATGGCCACAACTATGCGACTGATGCAGGCTAAAAACTGTTTGGCAATAGTATCCTGCCCTAATTAAATGGCACATTGCCCCAAATAAACAAAGAGAATCCCAGCTATTTTCTGGATTAGTTTTTGTTTTTTAAGAGTTGTCCAAAATAAATGGTTCTCACAATTAACTGATGGCCCAATTAACCGGAATCCACTGTATATCATGACCTCTGAAGTGCCAGCCCCTTGTTTGAACGTGTAAGCATTATGATATTTCCAGTGGAACACTTCAGTGTAAATACCTGGTACTAAACTGCAGTCGTGTTTCATCAGTGTAATTCAATGCTAATGCTAACAGTTGTTTTAGGGAGATGTAATTAACAAGGATCTGCTTATGATATGGTGCAAGCAGGAAGTAATTATAGATTCTTATTGAAGAACATAAAACCAGCATTTCTGTCTTAATTTGCATAAATATTTTATCTGTAATATGAAATTGATTCACTATTGTTATTTGCATATTAATTAATGTACAGCTTCAGTTCACATTTCACCCTGTGGATTTATTAAGTGCACCCATTTTATAATAATTGTTTTAGTTGCATTTAGTATGAATTGGGGATATCAATACCATGCAGTTACTATCTTAATTACAATGCAGTTATGAAGATTGGACTCATGTGTCAGGCCTAACCAGGATGGTGGTTTGATTCACTGGACATGAATTACACCCTGAAATAAAACAACCAATCTTTTTTAGAATTACAGTTCAATTAAGACGGTGAATAAATTTGACAAAGACACTCAACTGTTCCCTCAGTGGTAATAAATGACTTAACTTTAAACTAAAGAACATTATAAATGATGGACTTCCAGTGAAATCCACTGTTCTTAAAATAGTAAATATTTCTCAAAAATGAATCATGCATTCATAGTTATATTCACTAACTTTATTTGACGGACCCTGCCAATTATAAATCACCTGAACATCCTTGGAGTGGTAATGAGATTGGAAGACTTCAAAAACTTCAGAACTCTAGCTCAGTAATTGATTGTAAAATAAACCTCAGTGAGTAGAAATAATCTCACTATTGTTTCCTTTTGAAATCCCTTTGCTGATTTTTTTTCTGCATGTGAAATTTTACTGAGATCCCAGATCAAAATGGCAATGCATTTGCCTCCTTTACAGTGCATTTCTCTGAAGATCCCTGATTTTTCTTATGTTTGTGCCGTTGAGTTAAGTAGCATCTAAAAATATGCTATATGATTATGTTTAAAGGCTACAATTCCTTTTGATGGTTTCTATTTGACATAAAATGGAAAATTTGGAATGCACTTGGTCACTTTATCCCATAACAGTGGCATCAGTGCCAAGTTGTTTGTTTCCAATCAGTAGAATGATACTGGCTGGGTAAGCTATCAGCAACATGGTTTTAGCTGCTAACGTTTCCAATAACTGCTTAATTGCACTTGGAGAATTCTAAGTCTTGAGTTGTCCAGTTTGGGCTGTTGGCTTCTGGACTCTGGTAAGTACGGTTCAGCATTGATGGAATGTTAGGCAAATACTGTGGATTTCATAATGATCAGAGCAGACTCTGAGAAATTTGGCCTATTTTGATTTTTCCCAGATGGCCAGTTAACCAGATAAAAATAGAAAAAGTTTTTCATATTTATGTATAATTTTTAAATGCCTTTTAAAGGAAATGACAAAGTGTGCGGCAGGGGGAGGGGTGCGGTGTTGTTGACGAACATCTGAACGTGACTGTTGTGAACAGCACTGTGCAAATATAATATCCTCCTTTCCTTCTTTGTAAGTATAACTTCTGAGAAATCATTCCTCAGTGGTGAATATTTCAAAGAATCATTATTCCTTTGGTGGAATAGTGAGTTGGAACTGATAACATTTGACCAGTTGAGAACCAAAAGCAGAAGAACTCAGTAGGTCAGACAGAATCTGTGAAGGTAAATTGTGTACGTCAACTTATGGATCAAGATTCTGCATCAGGACTGAGTTTTAAGTTGGTAGAGAGGATAGGACTGAGAATGGGATGGATTGGGCAGAAGGAATATCCCTGTTAGAATGAGAGTGAGGTTGCCAAGATGATTCTTGTGTTTATAGAACTTGTGGATCTTAGTTTACAGATTAATGAGGGCAGTTAGAGAGCTGTGAAATGTAGGTCAAACTGCTGCTGAACAATGAAATCAAAAGGAGAATGCTTCAAACTCCCAGCAGATCAGGCAGTGTCTGAGGAGAGAGGGAAAACTGAATTAATATTGCAAATACATAATGCAAAAAATTGGTGCGTTCTGATATAGACTTAGTAAGACAGTAACGTGGAATTGTCAAATTTGACAGTAAATCCTGAAAATTTCAATGTGTCCATATAGAAGACAAGGTGTTGGACTGCTCTCATAAATATATGTCATAGAATGCCAGGATACTGGGTGCTTATTTCAGCATCAATAACATTTAGAGGTTGGTAAAACAATACCTCTTTCACCTCAGATGGTTGAGGAAATTTGGTATGGGCCCTCAAATCCTAAGAACTTTCTACAGGAAAACAATTGACAGCATCCTGACTGGCTGCATCGCTGCCTAGTAATAGAAATGTACTTCCATTTATCGCAGGATTACGCAGAGAGTGGTGCGGACAGCCCAGTGCATCTGTAGTTGTGAACTTCCCATGATTCAGGACATTTACAGGTGTGTAGAAAGGGCCCGAAGGATCATTGTGGGCCCAAGTCACCCCAGTCACAATCTATTCCAGCTGCTACCATTCAGGAAATGGTACTGCAGCATAAAAGCCAGGACCAGCAGGCTCTGGGACAGCTTCTACCACGAGGCCATCAGACTGATTAACTCACGCTTTGACTTGAGTGTATTTCTATGTTACATTAACTGTTCTATTTATTATAAATTACCATGATTGCACATTGCACGTTTAGATGGAGACATAACGTAAAGATTTTTACTCCTCATGTATGGGAAGGATGTAAGAAATAAAGTCAATTCAATTCAATTCAAATGTGGTTTCTGCAAAATCTCTCATAAATTACTTGATAGTGCTAGACTTGAAACCAAAACAAGGTAGTTTTGTTTCTCAGGCAAAAAACAGTCTGCTGGTGGATCTCACAGATGATGCCTGACCTGCTGAGTACCTCCAGCAGATTGTTTTATTGCTCCAGATTCCAGCAGCTGCAGACTTCTGTGTCCCTAATTTTGTTTCTCAAGGCTCGCAGATGTGTCAGATTTCCCTGGGATGGCGAGAAAGAAGTAGACTGATGTTTGTAATGGGGACTTCGTGTTGGAACAATGTTCTAATAAATTGTTTGATCCTATCCTGAGTGCCCACCTTTTTACTTCACTTCGTCAGTTGCTTCATTAATCCCCATTGCTTCAACTATTCCCATAAATACAGAAATTGCAGTCAGCTTCATCAACTTAACCATCATGTTTTGCGAATCAGGATGGTAGGTCCTATAAATGAATATGGAAGAGCAAGTCATAATTACTGCAGCATTAAGACACTGACCTTGTATCTCAGATGAAAGCTCTTCATTGTCTAACTGCTTAGACTGTCAAGTACTGTGATAATGGAAAATGAGTCTGAAGAAATACATCACCTTCTGAGTCATTTAGTTAATTGGGCAATCAATCATTGGTGAGCTTTAAAAGTTGAATTCAAAAGTAAAATGTAAGATGAGCTGGTCATCTGCACACAAAAAGAGGAAATACTCATGGGCAAGTTCCTTTTTTTTTGCTATTTTGATATTTTGCCTTAAGTTATCTTTAAGTAAATGCAATTCCCTCTCCAGGCTTGATGGCTACCTCTGCTAACAGCCACGTGACTCAGCAGCAAGAAGGCCAGCTTTCACAAGCAATATACGTCTAGGGTCGGTATGATTTGGGGTTCAACCAAACAGGAAGTTTGGGATGATCCGATTAACGGGACCACAATTGAATGAATGCTGTGGAAGTACTGCCCATACACAATTATTGGTGGCAAGAAATAACAAATCATACACCACATAAAATTATAAAGAAAGTATATTTGCTAATTTCAGCTTTATCAAACAGTTATTAAGAGAAAGAAACGAAAGAAAAGGGAAAAAAATAAAAGAGCGCATTACAGTTAAGTCAGCCTAAATGTGCACATGAGCTCATCTCTTCCAAAAGCTGGATAAAGCCATTAATCATGACGCTGAATTTTCATCACCAATCACTGGTAGAGCTTCTCATGTTGGACTCATTCATCTTGTGAAGCACTTCTTGAATTGTGTCTTCCCATCAGATTGAATCTCATAGGCGTCTCTCCCGATTTTCTCTTTACTGCATCTCCCTCCAAAAGACCACAGACCCCGCCAGTGTCTGTCACAAATCTCTCTCTGCTCAGCTTTTTCTCCAACCTTCTCCCAATTCCACCCTCCTGATTGGCTGACACCACATTCCTAAGTTGATCAACAAACCTCCTTATCTTTAGTTGAAACCAAAACATTCTACCAGCAGGACACAGTACTTTTACAGAAAACTACTAAATGAAATACCCCACAGCATAGCAATAGAAATTTTAAACAGGGCATACAGAAGTTACCATCGAAACTTTGTTTTGAGTTGTCTATCTTTCTATGGTTTGAAAGCTCACTATAGGGAGAATTGAATAGGAATAAGCATTATTTTACCTATGTGCATCGGACTTGATTTTTTTTCTAGATTCTCAAATTATTTCCTCTATTATCTGAGACTGACACTAGTTTTAACTTTAAAGATCTCCATGTAAAGTCATTAGTGATTGCTCTAATTCCTCAGCATGTGTTACTGTGATATTTTCTGTTTTCCTTTACTCTTATTGTACAATTTTTAATTCTGTTCATTTGCAAGATATCAGTTCTGAGGAGAAAAATGTAATAGTTTCACTTACTGGTAGTGCAACCCTATATGTGTTGCGGGATAGAATGTGGAGAGTCTTGAGTAGTCTTGGCCTATTTTTCTCAAATTTTAGAATGAGATGTGATCTTGTTAAACCCCTAAATCCTTGCAGTGCTTGACAAGGTGTGTACAGCGTGAGCATCTAGAAGCAATGGCCATGGACTCAGAATAAAATGTAGCCTATTTAGGATTCTGTTGAAGTGCAACGAGTGTCTGGCCACAGAGAATAGCTCACTGCATATGTGCAGCATCCTTTTCACTGTAGAATCATGAGCTCACTGCTGGATATCATCTTGTGTCCATGGAGAGCAGACATCTGCTAATGAGTAGCATTTTACTGCTCTTTGAGGGTCTCAAGGTGTTCCTGAAGAGCTTCATGTTGCTCCTGTATGGTTAAAACTAGACCTCATGCTGTATCAGGGTAAGACTACACAGAAGCTGGAGGATGTTGTGTTGCCTTTGATTGTGGCTCCCCAGTGACTTCACATGCACCAGTGCGTGCTGTGTGATCGGATTATCACCAACCACTTACAAGAAAAGTACATATAACCTTCAGAATGGATTCTTGGCTCAGCACGAGCCCTGTGAGAACACAGAGATTGATTCCTCTATGCTCCTTTCCATTTGCATTCAGCTAGGCAGGGATGACAAGGTACCCACCATCTTGATGTGTAAGCCTTGAGAGGACAGTATCACATGTGGTTCTCATATAAATCCTCTGGGAATGTATGAATTCCTGGGAAGCCTCCTGCCACCCCTGGCAAGAACCTAAGCTGGACTACACTGAAGGCCACCAGTACTTCCCTAATCTTCATGCCACACATCTTGCCAGTCTTTGAGGAAGTTCCATGGGATGTCAATCATGCATTTTGGTCATCACTATCATTTCCGTTCATCTCCACTTCCATTCTTCCTTGGTGCTTCTCTTGCCCTGGCTCCTGATATTCTGGAGAAAGAACCAGGAGCATTTCCTCAAATACTGCAAAGGCAGGTATGCTCTCATACACTACTGGAGATACAGTGGCATACATGGTAATGGAGATATCAACAGTGGATCAATTTATACAAATGTGGTAATCATATCAGTAAACATAGAAAACAATGTCTCTCTATCTTAAATGGACCATTGCCTTCATATAAATGTGACCCTTAAGTCCAGATTCTTCATGAAAGGAAGCATTTCACTAATCAAGGTCTTTCAGGATTTTGTCCTTCATTCAAGTCCCCTTTCATTCTTCTAAACTCCAGTGTATACAAGCCCAGCCTAAGCACCATTTACTCATTGGCCAGCCTTCCCATTTCAGGTACTTACTTCAGATGCTTTCTCTGAACTGATGTCAATGCATTAGCATTCTTCCTTAAATATCTCTTTGCAAAGAAAGCATGCTTTATTCATCAACGCTGTGCAAACCGAATTATTGCGTGGTAGTCAGTGCCATTGCTTTGTAGCTCCATAAATGGGAAGTTCACATGTTCGCCTGGTCACCATATGTGTTTCCTCTGGGTGCTTTGGTTTCCTACCACATCTAAAAGACATGGCGGTAAATTAACCCTTGGTGTGGATTGCTTCCCATAATGGGAGAATCTGTTTCTAATAGTGGATGAGTCTAGGACTGGAAGTTACAGCTTTAGAATACAAGGAAGGGTCCTGAGAACAGAAGTGAGGGAAAATTTATTTAGGCAAAGGTTGGTGAATCTGTGGAACTTATTGCCACATATAGCTATGGAGGCAAAGTCATTGGGTAAATTTAAAGTGAAGGTTGATAGTTTCTTGCTTTGCAAGTGTATCAAAGGTAATGGGGAGAAGACAGGAGAATGGGGTTGAGAGGTATAATACTGCAAGTCAGCCATGATGGAATGGTGGAGCAGACTCGATGGGCCCTACTACTGCTCCTATGTCTTATGGTCCTACAACAAAAATGGAAGTTAATTGGCACACTGAGGGATAATGAAGTGAGGAGATATAAGGAATGGACGCAACAGGACTAATGGAATTGATACCCTGGGACTTCATGAGCCCAATGGGCTGAATGGCCTCCCATTTTGTTACAAGATAGGAAATCTCCAGAAGCTACTTGGAAGAGCCAGGTGTGTGACAGCTTAATGCCACACCCACCCTTACAGTCACAACGATATTATCTTTATGCTGCTTGGCAGATGGCAAATTTCAATGATGACCTCATTTATGAAGGCAGTCAATACAAGTGAGTCTGCTGCTAAAGTCATCCAAAAGAATTGCTCCCTGGAAATTCACTTTGTACTGAGAACCCTCTGTACTTCTCTACCAGTGATTTTTTTTCTGCATTGAATAATCTATTTTGGTTCTCCAAAGCCAACTGGAAGACACATTAGTAAACCCATGCCAAGGTCTTTACAGTGGCAGCACAAATGTACTTTGGTGCCTCTGAGACTTACTTCAACCCAACTTAAAAACTAGCAACTTATCCATAAATATATCATGTTCAACTGTGTGGTTTAAGGAGGGCATAGGCCTGAGCATCATTCAAGTGGCCTTAACCTTGTCATGGTTTGGAGACTTGCATGCCTCAAGGACTCAAAGAGCTATGCTAGGCCTTTGGCTCTTGGTAGGGTCACCCATGCCAAACAAGTCAAAAGGTAGAGGCCAGGCTAAGGGTGATCCACCAGTCCTCCAGGTTCAGGGATTCAGCTCAGGGCTAACAACCCTAAAACTTCTATAGGGGTACTGTGAAAAGCATTCTGGCAGGCTGAATCAATGTCTTGTATGGGGCGGGGGAGCTACTGCACAGGACTGAAAGAAGCTGCAGAAGGTCGTAAATTTAGTGGGATCCATCTTGGGTACTAGCCTAAAAAGTATCCAGGGCATCCTCAAGGAACGGTGTCTCAGAAAGGCAGCGTCCATTATTAAGGACCTCCAGCACCCAGGGCATGCCCTTTTCTCACTGTTACCATAGGGTAGGAGGTACAGAAGCCTGAAGGCACAAACTCAGAAATTCAGCATCAGCTTCTTCCTCTCTGCCACCTGATTCCTAAATAGACATTGAACCCATGAACACTACCTCATTTTTAAAATATATATTATCTCTGCTTTTGCACAATTTTTAATTTATTCAATATTTGTATACTGTAATTGATTGACTTCTCTTCTATATTATGTATTGCATTGAACTGCTGCTGCTAGGTTAACAAATTTCACGACACATGCCAGGGATAATAAACCTGATTCTGATTCTGACTGGTCAAAAAGGACTGTTACAGAAACAGAAATGAAGGATCCTTCGACTTCTGTATTCCCAAGGCTCCACTTGGACCTGCATAACTGGCAGTAGTGAAAACTGAGAGGAAGCCATTGGCAAATGAAGGAAACCTTGATCATTGCCAAGACCAAGACCAAAATTGGCCAAAGACAGACAAAGTTGGAGGAACATCACTGCTGCCCTAAATGCCAGCAGGCATAGCAGGCTGTAAGTAAGTAAGGCTAGAGCATGCTTCAAAATATCATTCCTAGTCAAGTCAGTATTTATATACTGATTGGCGTCATGATCCATCTGTTCTGCATACTGCTGGCAGTCCTAAGGTATGTGTGCTAACCCCTTTACAAATAAGCCATCTGGCAGACTTCCTGTTCGAAGTATGTGCTTGCTCCCAACTCTAACATAATTAGCAATGGAAAAGAAAAGTAAAACTGGGAAGCTGAACCTGCTCCATAAAGTACTGATGAAATATAGATTCAGTATTCTATTCACAAATATATTCAAGCCCATATCCCTTTCCCTTCCCCATTCCACGTTGATCAGCCATACCACCCTTCCTCCTTCTGTCCTGCTCCAAACTAAATGGGACTAAGTTCATGTATAGACCTAAATGTAGACCTTTTAAAATTTTAAAATAATTTATTTCATCCTTTCCTAATTAAAATTGGACAGTATATAGAATAAGGAACTGGTAGGCGAGGCACCATGATGTTCCAATGGGCCATGCAGAATAGTTAATAACTGAAAACTGAAATTACAACTGTTATTTTTATTCCCACACCAGTGAGGTGGTCTGATTTTGCAACTCCACTGAACAGCAAATTAATGATTCCCTCTCTTTTGTGGACTTTTCCAGCACTGGATTGGAATCTGAGACTAAATAGTTGATTGTGAGATGCAGACTGACTTGCCATGCCTTCTGAAACTCAAAGATAAGAAGGAAATTAGTGCATTTAATTACTCACCTACAAACTTTGGATGCATTTTTAGCAGCAGATCACTGGTGGTCTGAAAGAGGCACATGGCTCTTCTGCAGTTCACTGTCAAGGTAACACGTGGATATGTGATAATATTTCATAGTCCCTCAATCTGCATGTGGCTTTGGTGGCAATACTGATTGTCCTGGACTCCAGTACATCACTATGGTTTGAAGCATAATGCAGCTGTTAAAAGATACTAATCTACAGATTTGTGATCGAGGGTAATTAGCATGGTTACAGTGTCAAACCTGAATCAATCATTAATTTTCTACATTTATTCTGTAATTGTGAAGTAGCACAACAGGAATTGTCTTCGGCAGTTCCTTAGGACTGAGGTCAATTTGCTTCCACTTCAATTCTGTTGGACCTGAGTTTGCTCAGTGTGAAAGGGAGAATAATTCTACAACTGTCTGAAACCCTGCAGCATCTGACAGTCTTGTGATTTCTATCTCAGAGGCCGACGTCAGAAAATCTTTCAAGAGGGGGAACCCTTGCAAGGCATCAGACCCTGCTGGCGTACCTGGCAGGGTGCTGAAAACCTGTGCCAGTGAATTGGCTGGAGTGTTCAAGGACATCTTGAACTTCTGATTGCTATAGATGGAGATTCCCACCTGCTTCAAAAGAGCATCCAATCATACCGGTGTCTAAGAAGAGCAGTGTGAGCTGCCTCAAGGACTATTGTCTGGTAGTACTCACACCTACCGTGATGAAGTGCTTTGACAGGTTGGTCATGGCTAGAACTAACTCAGGCCTGAGCAATTTGCCTATCTGCACAACAGATCTACAGTGGGTACAGTCTCGCTGACTCTCCACTGAGCCTTGGACAACTTGGACAACAGCAATGCCTATGTCCGGCTACTGTTAACTGACTACAGCTCAGCATTCAACACCATCATTCCCTCAGTGCTTATCATCAAGTTTCAAAACCTGGGCCTCTGTACTTCCACCTTGTATGAAATCAGGTTCATGGGTTTGGTGAGCGGGGATAGAAACACCTACTGCTGGTAAGTAAGTTAAATATTTATTTACAGGACATGACAGACACTAAAATATTTAGTAAACAAATTAAGTTACACCCAGTTACAAATACTTAACTGAAGTATGTGCTAGGGCCCTCTCTCACTGCAGCACCCCTCCACTGTTCCCATGGCACTAGTCATGCCCAGTCCGTTGGTGACCCAAAGAGCAAAAGAGAGACTGGTTGCTTTCAACACGCTGGATGCCTACTCCACCAGCCATGACATCATCAGCTGGTGCCCTGATGCCAAATGGCAGCCAGTCTAAGGGATGCAGTGATCCTTAAATGGGCCATTCACTAGCTAATATGGGGAAGTGGCTTTCAATGAACAGGTAAGATTGATTCTTACTGCAACAACCTACCTCTCGAAAGACGCACCGCCGTGATACTCGGTCCACAGGCTGTATAACCCCTGCCGATGCCCCACTATACAGTTGTGCATTTAGTACTTCAGTAGTATCTGAATAATATTGTAAATACATTGATTGATTAAGCATTCTGTTTGTTTAAATAGTTCATTATGGGCTATATGTAAAAATAAGTGAATTGGATATGTCATAATGCTACCACATGATATGGGCATGCCTCGCTTAAAGTAAACACAAAGTTAGACTCGCATTTCAGACTCCCGAGTCTTTCTTCCAATTAGTTTTATGTTTTGGAGTTACCCAGAATTATCAGCCCACCTATTGCTACCCAGTGCGCTACAGTAGTCCACCAACCTCCCAATGCCCCTACAGACCACCAACCTCCTCCAGGGTATAGTAGTTTTGGAGCTGGTCCCTTACTTTCCTGATCTTATCATCACCAGATGTGTAATGTTCGCAGACTTGCCAAGATGTGGGTGCAGCATCTCTGACCAATCATGGCACAGGCTCCACATTTCTCTGTGAGCAGGTAATCCAAGGCCATCCAGAAAGCCATCATCTCAGCTGACACTCTGGTCAGTACCTCTGTATGATAGTGAGCTGCGGTCATCTGGTTGGCCAGCACTTCCATCACGGAGCGCATGCATATCCGTTCACGGGATAGCCTGGCCTCACCATACAGGAAATGGCTATCATCCAGAAGCTTTCTGCCTCTGTGATACACTACTTCCTGCGCTGACTCTTAATGGGCAAGGTGCTCATCCAGGGAATGCCCACCTTCACAGCACCGTTTGGCGCCAACACGGGCATCCCAGGATATTGCTCACACTCACTGTGGCCCATTGACTGATTGAACCAGCGCTCATCATACCACCTGTATCAACACTGCTTCTCCTTCCCTATAGGTAGAGGGATTATGCTCAGACTCCGGACCTTGGGAAACCATAGGGGAAGTATCACCTACTGAGCCTCAAGTTCTTTAAGGCCATTCCTATACAACAGGACGAGATTGGCTTGAATGGACTACTCCCTCATGGCCTCCCCCCCCGGAGAAGCTGGACAAGTTCCTCCAACCATTCTGTTCTTCTTTGTCAAAGGCGATCAGTATCAGCGGCACCCCTTCCCAGTGTGGGTTGGCAGATCCAAAAGTCCAAGGAGTAGGTGTGCTTCATATACTTGTACTCCATCCATGGGAATGTGCTGCAGGATCTCACATCGACCACTATCATCACCACTGCCGTCAGCATGCGCCACTTTGTCATTTTGTAATGTAGGGAGACGCACGCTCATTCCCTTCTGGTTAATCACTGGGTATTTAGACAGACTATCCCCTGTCTCCCCAGTAACAGCACCCACTGCACATTCAAAGGTACAGGCACCATGATCTCTCCCTGCTCTGGTGGCTGCTGTGGGTGCTGCACCCAAACCTTCCCTGATTCCTCCTCCAACTTCACCTCTTCCACCTTTGGAGGGTCCGACACTGCCGAGCGCTGGGACATCGGGGACGCTCCCGGGCCGGCTGCCTGGGAACTCAGATTGTCCACTGCCTGCTGCAGCACACTCAGCCACCCCTGAAAGGAGTGGGGTGGGGGTCAATAACTTGCTGTTTTAACAGTACGTTCAAATGGTTGATCAACCCTGCCACCTGTAGATAATATGGCATCTGGAACACCCACAAAATGCTGGAATTCTCAGCCCATTCCTTGACTTTGGCCCCTGCAAAATGTGAGCCATTGTCTGACTGAATCCCCCAGGGGACCTCATGCATGGATGACGTGTGCCGCAAATCTCTCCTGGTCAGTATGGCTGCAGAGCACCACCACCAGGACCTCGGAATATGTGTCCGTCATTGTCAGCCCTTATCGTTTATTGTTCTGTGGCAGCAGCAGCCCTACATGACCAAATTACCATACCTGCAAGCCCCCCGTGTCCCTTCGGATACATCCTGAGGGACCACTGGCCATGCCCTGGGCCTAACTGTTGGCCACCTCTTGGGATTAACCTGCTGGCAGGTAGGGCAGCCCATAGCCGTCGTACTGGCCTCATCTACATCAACGGAGCTGTAGTGGAGCATGTATCAAGCTTCAAATTCCTTGGTGTCCACATTTCCGAGGATCTCACTTCGTCCCTGAACTCCTCCATCCTGATCAAAAAGGTGCAACAGCGCCTTTATTTCCTGCGGAGCATCAAGAAAGCTCACCTCTGTCCCAGGATACTGACAGACTTTTACCGCTGTACCATTGAGAGCATACTCACCAACTGCATCTCAGTGTGGTATGGCAATTGTCCCGTATCGGACTGCAAAGCACTCCAGCGTGTGGTGAAAACTGCCCAGCGGATTATCAGCACCCAATTGCCCACCATTGAGAACATCTACCATAAACGCTGCCTGGGCAGGGTGAAAAGCATTATCAGGGATGCATCTCACCCTAACCATGGACTTTTTACTCTCCTCCCATCCGGTAGGCGATACAGGAGCCTCCGCTCCCACACCAGCAGGCACAGGAAGAGCTTCTTCCCTGAGGCTGTGACACTGCTCAACCTCACATCACAGTGCTAAGCAGTATTGCACCCATATTGTACTGTCTCAGTAGTTTTATCTTTGTGTGCTGTAGCACTTACTTTTTATTCACAGTTATTTTGTAAATAAGACTATTCTTTGCATTTCTGGTCAGATACTAACAGCATTTCCTTGGCTTTGTATCTGTACTTGGCACAATGACAATAAAGTTGAAGCTAATCTAATCTAATCTATTCAAATATCAACGTAACCCCTCGAGCTTCTGCCCATTTCCTTGCTCCTTGTCCCCAGATGTCTGCTCTTCTGACGTGCCCACACTGTCAGGCACTCATGGTCTTCCTCCTTGGAAAACACTATGGCAGTCATAATCTATGCTGCATGATCAACAGCAGTGCTGTGTATGGCCTCCTCATTCCCCGGAGGGGTGTGGGGAACTACATGCTGGACTGTGCTTAGGTGTCGATGTGTATCTTCCCAATAGGGGGCGTCGCTCATGCACCTCCCAATTCTGTCCATGCCAATAATGCATGCACACCGCCATGCCGTTAGGCACTGTCCAAGAGTTGGTCTAGATCCTTACAGGCCACGTTGCCCCATGGAGGGGCAGGTTTGCAGCTACCCGCTCTGCCCATTGGCTAGATCCACCTGGGTAACCACCCTCCCTGTCGCAGAGTGGTGAGCAGCAGCCTTCCACTACTATTTACCACTCCGCCGAGGGCTGGAGCTGTCGGTAAGCCAGACTTGCTCTCCTGCTCAGCAGTCAGCTCAGCCTAGCGTTCACCCCACTGCATGGTGAGGGGTCAATGATGGGATTCTCATCGGGGGTCATTATCAGAGAGAGGCGTGACCTGCTGTGGAAGCGGCTCACCCCAGTGGGATCCTTCTCTGTCACTTCCACTTGACAATGGAAGACAGCTTGGCATGGCTCTCTCTGTGGGTTACATGGTCAGACTTTACCAACTGCATGAAAGGGAATTGTGGTCACAGCATAAATGACCCAGAGGCAGTCTGATGTTATGTGGCTCAGTAGCAAGCCAACAGTTGCCTCTCAAAGGTGGTGTGTCATATTGCTACCTCTGGAAGGGATTTTAAGCAAAGTCTTTGCATCAGCTCCCACAGGCTCCACTCATCCACCCTGGGAGCAGCTGAGACCTGCAGCTCGGATGGCACCTCGCTCTGTCTAGGGCCCAAGGGGGAGGGACTGAACTATCACCTGCCTGGCGGTTTCAAAGGCCGTCTGCTGCTCGGGACCCCATTGGAAGGTGGTCTTTTTCTGGGAGACCTGGTACAGGGGAAGCAGCATCATCGTCAGCCAGTACCCCAGCAGCCCCACAAACTGCTGCATCTCCTCTTTGGTGTTGGGGGCTGCGGCACTTAAGATCTCGCGCTGCCCAGAATGCCATCGTATGCTGTGGAATGTGACGTTGTGGCTGTATCTTATCAGGGTTGATGAACCAGCCCCGTTCCCTGCAGAGAGGTGACTATCTTATCCAGGGTCTACCTCACTGCCTTCTGCGAGGGTCCTTGTAGCAGCAAGCTGTTGATGTAGTGGATACAGAGGCGGGTAGGGCCCCCTGCAGGTCTCAGGCAATCATGCCATAGCACGAGGAGGGACCGTGGTCGTATCCGTGCGGGGGGCAGCAAAATGTGCACTGTTTATCCTCCCAGGCAACAGTGAACTGGTCCTGTTACTCCAAACTCATGGGGTAGAGAAGAAGACATTGGCCAGGTCTGCTGCTGCACGCCAATGCTTCCCCTCCCTACACTACATCCGGGACAGCTGCTGTGAAGGGCGGTGCATCCCTGTTTGACGGTCAATAGTTGATGTTTATGTCCCAGCTGCCATCCTGCTTCCACACGGGCTAATCAGGTCTATTGCAGGAGAGGGATGCAGGATAGATGACCCCCTCCCACACCAGGGCCTTCACAGCCTCCCTGACGTCTCTGGTGCCTCCTGGGATCTTGTTCGGCTTAATGTTAACAACCTTGGTTGGGGTGTGGGGGAGGATGCAGAATCATCAAAGTCTCCCACTTGGCCAAGCACTCTGGTACCTTGACCCATGCCACCCTGAGGGTAAAACACCCTCTCCTGTCTGCAGGGAGCTACCCCTTGCCACATTCATGCCCAGAATGCACTCAAGGGAGGCTGCCACCAAGACAGTCATGAGTCCAGAGGCTGGGGGGTGGGCGGGGAGCTGAGCCCCAGAACTCCTCTATAGTAGCCCTGGGATCCCGGCAGCTATTGAGGTCACCCAGAATGATGGTGTGCTTGGCATCGGTGTCCACCAGTGCCATCCATCTCTGCACAGTCTCATGGTACTGCAATAGGTACGTAAGGCCTTGGGTCCCCTGGCTAGGAAAGGGTGCCAATCTTATTCACCGGGAGCACTGACCCCATCCCTACATGGGTGGGATGAGAGGGTGCCACCACTGCCCAACCCCTGCTACTGCTGAAGGTCCACCAGTGGCTTTTCCAGAACCTCCAGAGATGGATCTAGGGAACCCTGAGAGAATGTGAGGAATCCTGTGGAGAACGGAAAGACCCTTTATTATGGTAGGGCTTGGAGAATGACCTTTCTCCTTAACAGTCTCCTTGCCTCTTTTCCCTCAGCACTGCTCCCTCCACATGGCATAGAGAGGCTTATCTACCTGGTCCCTGGTGCCCCCTGCTCTGAACAATGCCAAAAATATTTTCTTACAGGTCATATCTTGCATCGGCTCCACTGCTCAGGCAGTGGTTGATTGCTGAGTTGATGTCTGCTTTTGAGGAGAGAATGTTGTCAAGGTGTGGAAAGATGTCTACGTTTTCAAGGGCAATATCATTAACTTTATGGAGGGCCCACTGCTCTACTCTCTGTACACTCATGATGGTGTGGCTAGGCACAACTCCAGTGCCATTTATAAGTTCACCAATGACACAACTGTTGGCAATCTCAGAAGGTGACAAGGATGTACAGGAGTGAGATACTGTCGTTCGGCTGGTTGCGTGGCTTTGTGATAGCAACCTTGCACTCAAAGTAAGACCAAGGAATTGATTGTGGACTTCAGGAAGAGGAAATCTGGAGAACACACAGCCGACCTCGCCGAGGAGTCAGCAGTGGAAAGGATGAATGGCTTCAAGTTCCTGGATGTCACCATCTTAGAGGAACTATCCTGGTCCAACATATTGATGAAATCACGAAGGAAGTATGCAACCGCTGTACTTCGTTAGGAGTTTGAGAAGATTTGGTATGTTATCAAAGACTCTAGAAAATTTCTATAGATGTATCGTAGAGGCCATTCTGGCATGAAGGCTCCAACACCCTTGAAAATGTAGACACCTTTCCACATCTTGGCAACGTTCTCTCCTCAAAAGCAGACATCGACTCAGCGATCAACCACAGCCTGAGTAGTGGAGCCTATGCAAGATATGACATGTAAGAAAATATTTTTGGCATTGCTCAGAGCAGGGGTTGCCAGGGAGCAGGTAGATAAGCTTCCCACTCCCACCCTCTATGTCATGTGGAGGGGGCACTGCTGAGGGAAACGAGGCAAGGTTTGCAGACTCAGCCATCTCCATCATGTGCATCATCGAGGACATCTTCAAAAGGCGATGCCTCAGGAAAGTGGCGTTAATTATTCAGAATTCTCACCATCCAGGAGATGCCCTCTGGGAAGAGGTACAGGAGCCTGAACACACACTCTGCATTTTAGGAAAAGCTTCTTCCCCTATGCCAACAGCTTTCTGAACAGCCTAGGGATGTTACCTCACTGTTTTGCTCTCTGTTTGCACTATCTATTTATTTTATATTTCTTACCCTAATTTATAGCAATTTTTTAATGCCTTGCACTATACCACTGCCAAAAAAACAACAGATTTCATGACATATGTCAGTGATAATTAACTTGATCCTGATTCTGACAAGGTTAATGTAGAGTCAGCATGCTCTGCCACATGGCACAGGAGAAACCCTACATGGTCATCTGATGGGTGCTTGGGGAGATGGTGTATCTGTTCACCGTTTACATTATGATCTCATGTGCTTCGGCTGTGTAGGCTCAGGATTCTCAGCGCCACCCACAGCTCCTCAATCAACTTTAATGTTCACGGGCCAGGGGTTCTCAGGGGTCAGTGGGGATGGTGCATCTTTTCAAGTTGTTGAGAACATCTGTGGGGGGATATTTTCCTCTGTCCATTGGTAATGTCCAGTGGAAGGAATCGAGTACTTGTTTTGGAAACTAAAACGATGCAGCTTCCCCAAGAGAACGGTGTCAGTAGGGCCCCAATGCTGGTGATGTTGACCTGGAATGAGATGCTGATGTTGGTTCAATTATGTTTTGTGGTGGATTTGAAGCTTCATGAGCGCAGCATTTGCTATTTCTCTCCAGTGTCTTGAGCACCCTTAATATACAGAAAAGAAAAGGAATTTCATGAGCAAAGTGAAACACATCCACGTATGGAGATATTGATGCTTCAAACAAACGGGTCAAAGGGATAGTTTTCAAGGAGCATCCAGAAGCAGCAATAAGTTTGGAGAGGTTGAAGAGGAGGAATTCTGGGATCTAGCAGATGAATAGGAGGAGAGCAGATCTCTTGTTTATACAGTTGGAGGATGATAAAGAGTATCACTAGAACACAATGAGAATTTAAACATTTTTGATATTGCTTAAGTGGGAACAAGAGTTTGCTAGAAAGTACAGAATGACTGGGGAAAGTGACATGGCACTATTGAGGTATATAGCAAAGTTTTGAATTATTTTTGGTACATCAGTGACGTTTGCCTCCCCCTTCTCCACTAGCAGCATACTTTGAAAATCAAGAAAGATTTTGGATGCTGGCAATCTTAAGTAATAACAAAAATTGCGTAAAATATTCAGTAGGTTCGTTTGCATTTGTGGCAAGAGAAGCAGGGTTAATGTCGGAGGTCAAAGGTCCTTTCTTTTTATTTTAGACATCCTGAGAAGTTTAGTTATAGAAACATAGAAACATAGAAAATAGGTGCAGGAGTAGGCCATTCGGCCCTTCGAGCCTGCATCGCCATTTATTATGATCATGGCTGATCATCCAACTCAGAACCCCGCCCCAGCCTTCCCTCCATACCCCCTGACCCCCGTAGCCACAAGGGCCATATCTAACCCCCTCTTAAATATGGCCAATGAACTGGCCTCAACTGTTTCCTGTGGCAGAGAATTCCACAGATTCACCACTCTCTGTGTGAAGAAGTTTTTCCTAATCTCGGTCCTAAAAGGCTTCCCCTCTATCCTATTATAAAACTCTCTAGGTATCTATCAAGACAATGGCAGCATGTATCATGGAAAAATTGTCCAACTGTACTGAAGGTAGGACAAATAAAAAGCTGCAGATGCTGAAAATTTACAATAAAAATTGAAAATGTGGCATATACTCAGCAAGTTGAACAGCATCAGTGGAAAAAAAACAGCTATCATTCCAGTCAACGACCTTCCATCAGAACTAAGAAAAGCTGAAAAAAATCATTGAGTAGTGGTGCCAGTTGAAAGAGGGTTTTAGTTGATTTAAACATTATTTCCATTCACTCTCCATAAATCCTACCTGGCCTAATGAGCATTTCCAGTTTGTTTAACAGCTCAACAGTTTTAATGCATTGTTTTCTGGTGAAATACTGTTTTCCGCAGGAACTGTTCTGGTAACCTATATATTCAGAGGGAGCTCACTTCTTAACTATGTTTTTGTGATTGACAGACTGAGACTAGATCAATTACTTGCTAGTTTTGTGAATATAACATACCTTTTTTTTCATACATGGTGCCGAGGCGATTCCTACATTATGAATCTGATTATGCAACTAAGAATAGTTTACTGTTTGTAAAGTGATTTAGGATATTCTGTTGTTGTGACTGGTGTCCAGAAATCCAAAACCGTTTTTTTCTAACATTTGGTGCTTTAGCCTCACCTTGTCAGTTAAATTTGGAAATGTTTCAAAGAATCCTCATAATCAACAGAAGTATTTTTCAGTATCTCTTCAAATCAGAACTACAGATTGGAAGTATAACTTTTGCCATAACTTTTGTCTTGTTACCATACCTGGGAAAATATTACTTGATCTATGATGCCAACCACATGTTCCTATTTATTCTGAATTGTGACAATTAATTGGGTGTGTCAGAAACATCTGGAACTAAATCCAGGAATGAGAATGTAGAGAGGTAGGAGGTGAGAATTAAAATTACTTGGAACAAACATTCAGTGAACATCATGATTTACAATCTAAATGAATAGACATAGTTCTAAGTTAAGGTTCTATTTGCTATGGTTGTTGAAAAAGAGTGAAATACTTTGTCAGTTGTAGACCTGATCTTACAATATAGAAGTGGGTGCAGTGAGGAGAGCTGTGTTAAATGACATCTGAATTCCTAGGTGACATTTTCCTACAGGATATGCATTTTAATAATAAAAAAGTTAACAAGGCGACTCTTGAAAGTTTTTTTCTTGGATTTTAAATAATAGATGATCAGATTTAACTTCCGTAGCCAAAGTAAGAATTGTTACATTGCTAAGGCAATTGCACAACTAATAATTTTGGACTATGAAGACTAACTAGAAATTTGTGGCTCTGAGCTGTTCCTGTGAACAGAGAACAGACACCGAGGCAATTATTTCAGATTCAAGCCTCCAAACAGATGTAAAGTAGGTGCTGGGCTGATAAAATGTGCCTGGTTTAAAAGTTAGCTTTTTTTTAAAAAGGGGGAAGGTTGACATTAAAAATAAATCTCTCCTTACTCTGTACTGCAGAATGAGTGGTAATTATGCATAATTTAATTATAATTTTAGTTAAGGAATCTTGCTTCAGAACATAGCCATTTGTCGCTAATTGCTAATGATTTAAACATGCCTAAAGGTACCAACACAGGAAATTGTGTATGGTTCTCAGTTTTGATTAGGAGGAACTTTACTTTTGAAATTGTTAAATGATGTCTCCACCTGATGTAAAAGTGTGGAGTTCTGAATAAGTCACTCAAGATCGAATGGCAGAACAAATGCGATGGGCCAATTGATCTAATTTTGCTCGTATGTCTTATGTCCCAGAATGCTACAGGATACCTTATGGATTGACGAAGAGAATGCACGGGTTCTTGGGAGTGATGCTGGGTGTACTAAAGAGGGTTCATTCGTAATAGGGATTCAAGCACCAACAATGACTAATGCAGGAACTTGCCGACCAGGTTGTTGCTTGAAACCAGTCCATGGGACATGGTGTTGAGAATGATAAATTAATGAGCTACCTTAAGTGACCAAAATTAATATTGCATCTCAGATACACAAATCTCAATTACTGTACCACCACCTCTTGCAATTGCAGGACTCTTTGTCCACTATTTAAACTAGCCCTACTCACACCTCAAAGACTGCACTTCAGTGCTGTGAGATATCATGCATGCACATACACACTGATAAATATACTCATCTGCGACCACTGTTCTTTTCCTTTCAGCACACTATGGTGCGGAACAAATGGTACTAGGACTACATGGCAAAAGAATAAATCAAGGAAGGTAGTGCACCCGTGGCTGACAAGAGAAATTAGGGATAGTATCAATTCCAAAGAAGTAGCATACAAATTAGCCAGAGAAAGTGGCTCACCTGAGGACTGGGAGAAATTCAGAGTTCAGCAGAGGAGGACAAAGGGCTTAATTAGGAAGGGGAAAAAAGATTATGAGAGAAAACTGGCAGAGAACATAAAAACGGACTGTAAAAGCTTTTATAGATATGTAAAAAGGAAAAGACTGATAAAGACAAATGTAGGTCCCCTGCAAACAGAAACAGGTGAATTGATTATGGGGAGCAAGGACATGGCAGACCAATTGAATAATTACTTTGGTTCTGTCTTCACTAAGGAGGACATAAATAATCTTCCAGAAATAGTAAGGGACAGAGGGTCCAGTGAGATGGAGGAACTGAGCGAAATACATGTTAGTAGGGAAGTGGTGTTAGGTAAATTGAAGGGATTGAAGGCAGATAAATCCCCAGGGCCAGATGGTCTGCATCCCAGAGTGCTTAAGGAAGTGGCCCAAGAAATAGTGGATGCATTAGTGATAATTTTTCAAAACTCGTTAGATTCTGGACTAGTTCCTGAGGATTGGAGGGTGGCTAATGTAACCCCACTTTTTAAAAAAGGAGGGAGAGAGAAACCGGGGAATTATAGGCCGGTTAGCCTAACGTCGGTGGTGGGGAAACTGCTGGAGTCAGTTATCAAGGATGTGATAACAGCACATTTGGAAAGCGGTGAAATGATCGGACAAAGTCAGCATGGATTTGTGAAAGGAAAATCATGTCTGACGAATCTCATAGAATTTTTTGAGGATGTAACTAGTAGAGTGGATAGGGGAGAACCAGTGGATGTGGTATATTTGGATTTTCAAAAGGCTTTTGACAAGGTCCCACACAGGAGATTAGTGTGCAAACTTAAAGCACACGGTATTGGGGGTAAGGTATTGGTGTGGGTGGAGAATTGGTTAGCAGACAGGAAGCAAAGAGTGGGAATAAACGGGACCTTTTCAGAATGGCAGGCGGTGACTAGTGGGGTACCGCAAGGCTCAGTGCTGGGACCCCAGTTGTTTACAATATATATTAATGACTTGGATGAGGGAATTAAATGCAGCATCTCCAAGTTTGCGGATGACACGAAGCTGGGTGGCAGTGTTAGCAGTGAGATGCTAAGAGGATGCAGGGTGACTTGGATAGGTTGGGTGAGTGGGCAAACTCATGGCAGATGCAATTTAATGTGGATAAATGTGAAGTTATCCACTTTGGTGGCAAAAATAGGAAAACAGATTATTATCTGAATGGTGGCCGATTAGGAAAAGGGGAGGTGCAACGAGACCTGGGTGTCATTATACACCAGTCATTGAAAGTGGGCATGCAGGTACAGCAGGCGGTGAAAAAGGCGAATGGTATGCTGGCATTTATAGCGAGAGGATTTGAGTACAGGAGCAGGGAGGTACTACTGCAGTTGTACAAGGCCTTGGTGAGACCACACCTGGAGTATTGTGTGCAGTTTTGGTCCCCTAATCTGAGGAAAGACATCTTTGCCATAGAGGGAGTACAAAGAAGGTTCACCAGATTGATTCCTGGGATGGCAGGTCTTTCATATGAAGAAAGACTGGATGAACTGGGCTTGTACTCGTTGGAATTTAGAAGATTGAGGGGGGATCTGATTGAAACGTATAAGATCCTAAAGGGTTTGGACAGGCTAGATGCGGGAAGATTGTTCCCGATGTTGGGGAGGTCTAGAACGAGGGGTCAAAGTTTGAGGATAGAGGGGAAGCCTTTTAGGACCGAGGTTAGGAAAAACTTCTTCACACAGAGAGTGGTGAATCTGTGGAATTCTCTGCCACAGCAAACTGTTGAGGCCAGTTCATTAGCTATGTTTAAAAGGAAGTTAGATATGGCCCTTGTGGCTACAGGGGTCAGGGGGTATGGAGGGAAGGCTGGGTTCTGAGTTGGATGATCAGCCATGATCATAATAAATGGCGGTGCAGGCTCGAAGGGCCGAATGGCCTACTCCTGCACCTATTTTCTATGTTTCTATGTTTCTATGATACTGTTCCCACCAAGCTGGCAATGCTACCTTGAATGCAGGAGAGTGGCAGAGACTTGTGAATATATCCCTGAGAATGATGGGGACACATAATTTCCTTCATCTATTTACACCTACTTCTGTTCCCTAATTTGTCAAGTTTCTAGTACTCTCAGAGCACTCATTTTCCAATCAGACTCCTAGATCCTGCACTTTATTGCTCTGTGATTCTGAGAGTAAAGCTTGCCTCATTCTTTGGAACAGCTACTTTGCCACCTTAGAGCATAAGGTGGGTGATGAGGAGGAGGAGTGTAAGGAAAAAAGTACTGTGAAAATCACTACTGCTGAAGTTGACATCAGCTTAGAAGCTGGCACTGAATTATTTAGAGGGAATGCAAGAGTGAGAGGCTACACATTACTTTTACAGGACAATGGACAAACAAAAAATCCTGCAGCACGAAGTGCCAGAGGGAAGCTGCTTGGTTTAACAAATCAAATGTTTTGTGCCTTGTAGAACTTCCTTGAAAGGTTAGTTGTGGTTGAAACACTGGTTGCGCTCACCCCACCTTCCCGCCACCTTAATAGTGATCGAGCTCCTCCTGTCCTCACCTACCAGCCCACCCACCTCAGCATCCACCACATCATCCTCCACAGCTTCTGCAAGGGATCCTACCACTAAATATATCTTTACCTCCCTCACTCTGTTTTCTACTGGGATTGCTGCCTCCATGATTCCCCTGCCCATTCGTCCCTCTCCATTAATCTTCCGCACGGCACATATCCCTGTAAGCAGCCTAAGAACTACACCTGCCCATGCATCTCCTTCCTCACCCCCATTCTTGGCCCCAAACACTTCTTCCAGGTGAGGCAAAACTTCATCTGCAAATCTGTTGGGGCCAACTATTGTGTCCAGTGCTCTCAGTGTGGCCTTCACTATACTGGTGAGACCGTCGTAAATTGGGGGACCGCTTCAACGAGTACCTCCACACCATCCGCCACAAGCGAGATTTCCTGGTTGCCAAACATTTTAATTCCGATTCCCATTCCCATTGAGATGTGTTGGTCCATGGCCTCCTTTTGTGAAAAGATGAGGCCACCCTCAGATTGGAGGAGTAGCACCTTATATTCCAGTTGGGTACCTTCCAACCTGATGGTATGAATATCGATTTCTCTTTCCAGTAAACAAATTCCACCGCCCCCACCTTCCTTTATTCAGCACTCTGACCTTCTCAGCTGCCTATTACTTCCCTTACATCCCCTCCTCCTTCTTTTTCTCCTATGGTCCACTCTCCTCTCCTATCAGATTCCTTCTTTTCCAGCCCCTGACCTTTGCCACCCACTTGACTTCACCTATTACTTCCAGCTAACCTCCTTCCTCTCCCCATACCTTTGTATTCTGGCATCTACCCCCTTCCTTCTCAGTCCTGGATAAGGGTGGTGGCTCGAAACGTCAACAGGTTTTTCATTTCCATAGATGTTGCCTGACCTGCTGAGTTCTAGTGTTTTGCTTTGGATTTTTATGCTTCTATTCCTTGATGCAAAGCCTGAGATCCATCCTCCTTGAGAAGTGTAAATATGTTGACTTGCACCTTTTGCCTCCACAAATGCTGTTTGATTTGTGAATTCTTCCCGCATTCTATTGTTGTCTGAGGTCACAGCATTTGCAGTCTCTTTTGTCTTTCACCTTTTGCCACCTTATAAAACACCGTTCAACATCAGATGACTAAGGTTTCAGCTCCATTTAATGGCAAAGTACAGCAATGGGAGTCTGGTCAGTTGCAATGGTAGGTTCTGGATTTCTCAGTATTAAAGAACCTTGTAGAGAATTTCAATGGCGCAAGAGTAGATCACTGGGTAAACTGCAGTAACCGAGGCAAGAGGAGAAGATGGCAGCGTGACGCAGCGCGTGCAGCTCTCCGGTGAAATGATATCGTATCTGCAAGTAGGACGCTGTGTACAATTCTGATTTGATGAAGACATACGTGAGAAGCAGAGGAACATCTGGAGAAATTTCTGAAATGTCTGGTTCGCTGCCACTGCTACTGTGAGATTGAGAATCTCCGGAGGGAAGGCCCCAAAATCCCCGGCTTTGCCTGCTGCTGGTGACTGAGGCTGAGGTCGAAGTGTTCGGATAGAGATGGTGCTAGGTACTTGGTGTCGGAGGGCTGATCAGAGCTCGAAGTTTTCGGACGACTCAGAGTCGAACTGTGGTCGGGCATGGCAGGGAGAGTTTTCTTCCTTCTCCTGTCTGGATGAGATGTGGGACTTTCGAGAGACTTTGAACTTTTTTACTGTGCCATGGCCTGTTCTTCATCAAGTTATGGTATTGTTGCACTGTTGTAACTATATGTTATAATTATGTGGTTTTTGTTAGTTTTTCAGTCTTGGTCTGTCCTGTGTTTCTGTGATATCATACCGGAGGAATATTGTATCATTTCTTAATGCATGCATTACTAAATGACAATAAAAGAGGACTGCGTGTCCTCATAATCTAATCTATTCTAATCTAATAGGGTAGGGATTGTGGTATATGATCTCTGTATAGCTGTGTTACTGCTCTCTTCTCTAAAGTCTGTCATTGCCTGTGATGAGAGAATGCCTTCCTACTGGGTCATTGCAACCCACAGACTCCGGTTTTGCTTCAGATGTCTAGTGTGAAATGAATACAGTAAATAGAACAAAATAACAGTGCTGACATTCTTTTTATACATTTTGTGTTTGGAGTCTGGGAGTCATAGGTGAGTACTTTCAGATGGTATAGTATGCAGGTGCCAGTAGTGGCTCATTGTGAATTGCCATTCCTTCCACATTAATAGTTGTGGGTTCAAATCCAACACTAGGGATTTGTGTACAAAACTCTCAGGTAAAACTCCGATGCAAAAGATCTTGCATTTTAAAGATTAAACAGGCCCTCAAACATGAGAAAGTCTGAAAATGCTGGAAATCCAAAGTGACATATGCAAAATGCTGGAGGAACTCAGCAGGCCAGGCAGCATCTATGGAAAACAGTAAACGGTCAATGTTTCAGGCTGAAACGCTTCTTCAGGACTGGGAAGGAAAGGGAGAAGTCAGAGTAAGAAGGCGGAGGGAGGGGAGGAAGAAGTACAAGCTGGTAGGTGATAGGTGAAACTAGAAGAGGGGGAGGGGTGAAATACAGAGCTGGGAGGTTGATTGGTCAAAGAGATACAGGGCTGGAGAAGGAGATAGGAGAGGGTAGAAGGCCATGGAAGAAAGGGAAGGGGGAAGAGCATCAGAGGAAGGTGATAGGCAGGTAAGGAGGTAAGGTGAGAGAGGGAAACAGGAATGGGAATGGTGAAGGAAACAGTGAGGGGAGCAATTACTGGAATTTCAAGAAATCGATGTTCATGCCATCAGGTTGGAGGCTACCCAGATGGAATATGATGTGTTGCTATTCCAACCTGAGTGTGGCCTCTTTGCAGCAGTAGATGAGGCCATGGATTGACAAGATAGGCCAAAGCCAGCATGGTTTCCTGGAAGGAAAATTCTGTCTGACAAACCTACTGCAATTCTTTGAGGAAATTACAAGCAGGGTAGACAAAGGAGATACAGTAGACATGGTGTACTTTGATTTTCAGAAGGCCTTTGACAAGGTGCCACACATGAGGCTGCTTAACAAGATAGGAGTCCATGGAATTCCAGGGAAGTTACTAGCGTGGGTGGAGCATTGACTGGTCGGCAGAAAACAGAGTGTGGGAATGAAGGGATCCTATTGTGACTGGCTGCCAGTTACCAGTGGAGTTCCACAGGGGTCAGTGTTGGGACTGCTGCTTTTTACAATGTATGTTAGTGATTTGGACGACGCTATTGATGGATTTGTGACTGAAGTTGCTGATGATACAATGATGGGTGGAAGAGTGGGTAGTGTTGAGGAAACAGAGAGCCTGCCGAGAGACTTAGATAGTTTAGAGGAATGGACAAAGAAGTGGCAAATGAAATATAATGTTGGAAAGTGTATGGTTATGCACTTTGGTGGAAGAAGTAAACGGGCAGACTATTATTTAGATGGAGAGAGAATTCAAAGTGCAGAGATGCAAAGGGACTTGGGAGTCCTTGTGCAAGATACCTTAAAGGTTAACCTCCAGGTCGAGTCAGTTGTGAAGAAGGCAAATGCAATGTTGGCATTCATTTCTATAGAATATAAGAGCAGGTATGTGATGTTGAGGCTCTTTAAGGCACTCATGAGACCACACTCAGAGTATTGTGTGCAGTTTTGGGCTCCTTATTTAGAAAGGATATACTGACATTGGAGAGGGTTCAGAGAAGATTCACAAGAATGATTCCAGGAATGAAAGGGTTACCGTATGAGGAACGTCTGGCAGCTCTTGGGCTGTATTCCTTAGAGTTCAGGAGAATGAGGGGGGAATCTCATAGAAACATTCTGAATGTTAAAAGATTAGATATGGCAAAGTTATTTCCCATGGTAGGGTATTCTAGGACAAGAGGACATGACTTCAGGATTGAAAGACGTCCACTTAGAACAGTGATGCAGAGAAATCACTTTAGTTAGAGGGTGGTAAATCTGTGGAACTGGTTGCCATGAGCGGCTGTGGAGGCCAAGTCTTTGGGCGTATTTAAGGCAGAGATAGATATGTTCTGGGTTAGCCAGGGCATCAAAAGGGTATTGAGTGAAGAAAGGAGAGTGGGAATGACTGGAAGAATTGGATCAGCCCATGAATGAATGGCAGAGCAGACTCGATGGGCGGAGTGGCCCACTTCTCCTATATCTTATAGTCTTATGGTCTATTGTCAGAATGGGAACGGGAAGTGGAATTAAAATATGTGGTTACAGGGAGATCCTGTTTTTTGGGAAGATGGCGCATAGGTGCTCGGCGAAGCAGTCTCCCAATCTACGTCAGGTCTCACCAATATATAAGGAGGCCACACTGGAAGCTCCAGATACAGTAGGTGACCCCAACAGACTCTCAGGTGAAGTGTCGCCTCACCTGGAAGGACTGTTTGGAGTACTGAATGGTAGTGAGGAGGGAGCTAGTCCTGAAAAAGGGTCTCCCAAAACGTTGACTGTTTATTCTTTTCCATAGATGCTGCCTGGCTTGCTAAGTTTCTCTAGCATTTTGTGTGTGTTAAAGAGATCCTGTTTGCTTCCTCAAGGAGATGCAAATGATGGCCTGAATTCCCTCTATTTCTCTAGCTTCTGCTTACTAACTCTACCACCTTCCCTCATTCTCCCCACCACCACACCAGCTAACATCCAAAGTAGATGACCTGATCATTATTTATTTGTTATTTGAAGAGTCTGCTTTTTACAAATTAGCTGCATTTCCTATATTACAACTGCGACTGTGGTTCCAATGTACTTTATTTGGACTTTATATTGAAAATTCCAATGCAGATCACCTTCTTACTGTGGATTAGTAGTGCATAACACAGGCAGCTGTCCGTATACGCAATTGAGCCTACTGCCATGGTCACAGCTAATCACCACATTCTCATTTCCAATTCCAGAAAAATACCTATGTACGTACATATACACGTGGAGATTTTCTCTGATGAAAATACTGCTATTTTAAGAGATCACAGCAAGATGCAGGTGCAGTAACAGCACCAGTGTTGGAGATATTGAATTCAACATATTCAATAACAAGAATTCTATCGCAAACAACAAACTGCAGAAGACTTACTTTCGACACTTTCCGCAGTTGTTTCTACTTCCTTTGTTTGCATTACTGTTACAATTCTACTGTCAGAATAAAGTGATCTTTTTACGTGCTTTTTACATCAAGGGTTCAAAGGTTCATTTTATTTTCAAAGTATGCATGTACAATACAACTCTGACATTCGTCTTCTCCAGATAGCCATGAAATACAGGAAAACCATGGGGGTTGTTGAAAGAAAAAAAAATTAGCTTCCCTTCCCCACCACATGAAAAAGAAAAATAAACAAAACTTACAACCCCTCCCTCCATTGCACAAAAACTAACAGATCGCCCACACAGAAAACGGCATCTGGAACATCAACCCCCAAACCCCTAACCCCTTCTCTCACAAAAAAACTAATAGATCGCCCATGTGGAAAACGATGGCTAGACATCTTCCATAGGCTTATTAAATATACTGATTTCTTTATCTCCAAGTATTCTGAATTTCAAATTGTTTCTGCTTTCCTCTGAAGCTCTCAAATTCTCGTTTTCCCTTTGCTTCTTTCGCTTTGAACTGGATTAATAATGGGTTGGCCTACTCTCCAGCTTCAGTTCTAACTAGGACTCAATGCAGCACATGCTGTTAATCTATCTTTTCTCTTTTCACACCTCAGCGGACCTGCAGTATGCCTGCAGTGTTTTCTGGGGTTATTTCACAGAACTCTATCAACCATTGATGCAGATCAGAACTACTGAAGCTACACTTTATCAAGTGCGAAAACCTGAGACCTGGTCCACCTGCAGTGCACAGGCTGTTGCTTTTTTTTCATCATGACTTATTTATGAATTGCTGGCTTTCCTGCCAAGGCCTGTATTTATTGTCCATTCCTAATTGCTCTTGAGAAGTTGGGGGTGAGCTACACTTCTGAATCGCTGCAGTCCTTCTGGTGAATGTACTCTGAAAAAATGTTCTCAGCCAAATGGTTCCAGGATTTAGTCCTGAGAGTAATGAAAGAATAACAATACATGTCAACGTCAGGATGGTGTGCACTGGGAGGGAATCCGCAGGGGCTAGTTGTCCCTTTGGTTGGCTCCCTTTATGTTCCTTGGTGGTAGAGAGGTCAAAGTCGAAAGTACATTTATTATCAAAGTACGTGTATGTTATATTATACTACCTTAAAATTCTTGGAGGTTTCTACAGAGAAAAAAAATAATAGAAACTAAAAAAAACTACACAAACTGACAAATCCTGACAAAAAAAAAACAATGTGCCAAAGAAGCCAGACTGTGCAAATAAAAATTAATACTGAAAGCATGAGTTATAAAGAGTCCTAGAAAGCGAGTCTTTGGTTGTGGAGCCATATCAGCATAGTGCTGAATGAAGTTATCCATGCTGGTTCAGGAGTCTGAAGTTTAGAGGGTGATAACTATTCCTAAACCTGGTTGTGTGGACGCCATTACTTCCTGCAAGAAGAGAGCAAGGCCTGGATGGTGGTGCTCTTTGACGATGGATGCTGCCTTCCTGTGGCAGTGCTCCATGGAAATGTACTCACTGGTGGGGAAGGCATTGCCTGTGCCGGACTCAGCTGTATCCACCACTTTCTGCAGCCTTTTCCATTCCTGGGCATTCTTGTTTCCATACTAGGCCATAATGCAACCAGTTAAGATTGTGAATTTATAGAAGTTTGTCAATTTTTAGATTACCTTCTAAAAAAGTGCAGGTGCCATTGTGTCTTCATTGAGATGACACTTGTGTGCTGGTCCCAGGACAGGACCTCTCATATGGTAATGCAAATTTAAAGCAATGGCCCTCTCCACCTCTGTTCCCTCTGGAGTAGTGGCTCATGGACCTCTGGCTTCTTCCTTCTGTAATCGATAATTTTGCTGAAGTTGAATGAGGGGTCTGTTGTTGTGGCACCACTCAATCAGATTTTCAATCTCCCTCCTATATGGGTTTAGACCCTACTTTGGTTGAGGGTTTGGAACAAAGAACCTGCATAGCCTGGGTGAGTAACCACAATTTATTTTGTAGACATTACACATTGCAGCCTCAAGTGTAGCCAGAATGAATTGCGCACATTCATCAAAAAAAGATCTGTAGATGGACAGAACTTATTGTTCTCTTCTTTTCCATTGCTGTGGAATCTCCTGCAGCATAGTATTCAAAATTTCTTTTGTTCCAATCTATATGAAATAAAACACAATTTAAAGCGAACTAGCAACACATTCAGAGCTGCTAGAGATCGATTTATGACTATTGTGTTGCTCCTGTGTTTTGGAGCTTGGAATGGCTCTATTTCCTCTGCACTTGGACGATGGAGGTTCGAGGAACGATCCAGGAGGTAACAATGATTATATCCAGTGCAGTACTTATTTCCTCAGAGATGTAAGTTTATGGATGATCTATTAAATTTAGACCTCCCCTTCCAGCTCAGTTGAGCTTGAAAGAGCATCTATCAGCATTCAGTGAGGGTTATGGAGGTCCCCAATTCCCATGCTATTGGCTATTCTTTGATCACTGATAACAAAAGCAGGTTGGCCGGGTCTTAGGATTCATATTAATTTACAGGATATTCCTAGAAAAGTGCACTGTCTGCACTTTGGAAGTAGTTCCGTGGCAAGGATACATATTCTGTTGCAGGTGTGAAATTTTAAAGTTTATAATTCAAAGCTAATGAGAGATATTTCACTGAAGAAATTTCCCATGTCAAAAGTATTTTCCTTTCTCTCAGCATTTCCGAAGTGAGCATAACTGTGGGGAAAGGGACAATTAACTGTACAGTGTAGTGCTAACCACAAATGCATTCCCCTGATATGTCAGAACTCCATCAACTACCTCACAGCTGTACTTTGGAGGCTGTTGTTTCCAAGCCTTTCAGTTTACTGGTAGCTCTGCACAAGGACTGGTGACCTCACAGACTTGCACAGAATCTCATCTGTGCTCAGAAATATTAACAATGCTCTTAACAAAGATAATCTTTTGTTCTCAAAACATCCTTTCTGGTTATTATTTTTATTTTGCTGTCTTCCAAATTAGCTTCCTTGTTAATTTCACTAATCCTGCCCCAGGGTTTATCTCATAGCTGAGGATAAACTTACTTTCCCCAAACTTCCTTCCTTCATGAGTGTCTGTAGCAGTTGGAGGATATTTATCCCTTTTCTCAGTTTGTTTTCTTTTGCCTCTGTTTCCAGCCTTGAGCTTTTTCACAGTTTAACAGCACCACCATTGTGCTCAATTCAATTTAAAATCAAATTTTGGTGGGAGAAGTCACAGGAATTGTGTGATGCTTGAAAAGCATCTGCTAAAACAAAAATTGATGGAGGGTTGGGTCATACAACTCCACAAAACTGAGTGAGACCACTTGGCAGTGACACAGGAAGCCCAGGGCATTCATTTACCACATCTGCACAAACACTGCTACACAAAACAAGCGCTGTATGCTGCCTGACATTTCTGCAAATGCCCATTGTCCATTTTATGAACAGATAACTGGGCTATAGCAAATTAAGGTAGTGATCAGATATTTAAATTTTCTTCACTTTTGCTTTGCGCTACACAATTGAAATAATAGGTGAGGATATTTCTGGCATAAATTACTCATTGTCACTGAATGTAATGCAATTATCCACTTTAGTAGTTTTCAGTGAACATTTAAAAATGATCTTTAAATATTCATCTCCTGAGCTTCCTTTCATGTCAATTTGGTTGAACAGCTGAGTCTGGCAATTTTTTTCAGACTGTTGCCTTTAAAATCCGATGAACTGCATTTCTACTTCGGTTGTGAATATGATTCACATGTGACAATTGAGATATTGGTAAGATGCTTGCGGTATATTGGGAGGTGGCCTATGCAGAGAGGGTGAATACTTAACAAAATGAGCTCAAGGAGACACTGGAAGCTTCAAAATACATGCTAAATTTCCCTGGTGTGTTTATGATTGAGTCACAATCATTTTTATGAATTAAAAACACATCACATTTTTTGAGAGATAGTTTTACCTATATCAGACATTAATAAGTTCAGCTTACTGACTGCCTTTCTCAGACTCTTGAATTTTGTTAAGTGTTTGGATCCCTGACAGTCTTTGTTGTTATTTTTTAACCTCAAGATTGTGTGATATGCTGACTCATCTCAGTGTTAACATGTGTCGGTGGCTGATTCTATACCCACTTGTGGAAATAATTCATCAGGACTTATTTCTCAAGTATGTCTGGAATGTCCTTCACTGAAATCATTTGGACATCTTGGATACTTCTGAATTTTCCTTACGGACTTATGGTCTTCCTCCAGTTTATATGGGATATGATTTTTTTTGTAATTTATTTTTTTATTGAAGTTCATCATCAGACAAACATTTCCATAAGATGTATTTCAGATACTGTACATATATATCATATAATCATATTTGTCACAAATCTGCAGGCTTGCAATACCTCACCAACGTCCTGCTTCTATGTACACACCAGAGACTCAGCAGATACTGGAAAGCCAGAGTAAAAAAAAATTGGATAGACAATAGACAATAGACAATAGGTGCAGAAGTAGACCATTTGGCCCTTTGAGCCTGCACCGCCATTCTGAGATCATGGCTGATCATCTACTATCAATACCCGGTTCCTGCCTTGTCCTCATAACCCTTGATTCCCCTTTCCATAAGATACCTATCTAGCTCCTTCTTGAAAGCAGCGCATTCCACACCTCCACAACTCTCTGGGAGAAGAAGTTCATCCTCAACTCTGTCCTAAATGACCTATCCCTTATTCTTAAACCATGCCTTCTGGTACTGGACTCTCCCAGCATCTGGAACATATTTCCTGCCTCTATCTTGTCCAATCCCTTAATAATCTTATATGTCTCAATCAGATCCCCCCTCAATCTCCTCAATTCCAGTGTGTACAAGCCCAGTCTCTCTAACCTCTCTGCGTAAGGCAGTCCGGACATCCCAGGAATTAACCTAGTGAACCCACGCTGCACCTCCTCCACAGCTAGGATGTCCTTCCTTAACCCTGGAGACCAAAACTGCACACAATACTCCAGGTGTGGTCTCACCAGGGCCCTGTACAAATGCAAAAGGATTTCCTTGCTCTTGTACTCAATTCCCTTTGTAATAAAGGCCAACATTCCATTAGCCTTCTTCACTGCCTGCTGCACTTGCTCATTCACCTTCAGAGACTGATGAACAAGTACTCCTAGATCTCTTTGTATTTCTCCCTTACCTAACACCACACCGTTCAGATAATAATCTGCCTTCCTGTTCTTGCTCCCAAAGTGAATAACCTCACACTTATTCACATTAAACGCCATCTGCCAAGTTTCTGCCCACTCACCCAGCCTATCCAAGTCACCTTGAGTTCTACTGCCACCCAGCTTAGTATCATCAGCAAATTTGCTGATGTTATTCACAATGCCTTCCTCTAAATCATTGACGTAAATCGTAAACAGCTGTGGTCCCAATACCGAGCCCTGTGGCACCCCACTAGTCACCACTGCCATTTCGAGAAACACCCATTCACTGCTACCCTTTGCTTTCTATCTGCCAACCAGTTTTCTATCCATGTCAATATCCTCCCCCCAATGCCATGAACTCTGATTTTACCCACCAATCTCCTATGTGGTACCTTATCAAATGCGTTCTGAAAGTCAAGGTACACCACATCCATTGGATCTCCCGCGTCTATCTTCCTGGTTACATCCTCGAAAAACTCCAATAGATTAGTCAAGCATGATTTGCCCTTGGCAAATCCATGCTGGCTCGGCCCAATCTTATCACTGCTATCAAGATATGCTGCTATTTCATCTTTAATAATGGACTCTAGCATCTTCCCCACTACTGATGTTAGGCTAACAGGGCAATAGTTCTCTGTTTTCTCCCTCCCTCCTTTCTTAAAAAGTGGGATAACATTAGCCATTCGCCAATCCTCAGGAACTGATCCTGAATCTAAGGAACATTGGAAAATGATCACCAATGCATCTGCAATTTCCAGAGCCACCTCCTTTAGTACCCTAGGATGCAGACCATCTGGACCTGGGGACTTGTTAGCCTTCAGTCCCATCAGTCTACTCATCACCGTTTCCTTCCTAATGTCAATCTGTTTCAGTTCCTCTGTTACCCTATGTCTTTGGCCCATCCATATATCTGGGAGATTGCTTGTGTCTTCCCTAGTGAAGACAGATCCAAAGTACTTATTAAATTCGTCTGCCATTTCTCTGTTTCCCATAACAATTTTTCCCAATTCATTCTTCAAGGGCCCAACATTGTTCTTAACTATCTTCCTTCTCTTCACATACCTAAAAAAAACTTTTGCTATCCTCCTTTATATTCCTAGCTAGCTTGCGTTCATACCTCATTTTCTCTCCCCGTATTGCCTTTTTAGTTAAGTTCCGTTGCTCCTTAAAATTTTCCCAATCATCCGTCTTCCCATGTGGAAGCAACATCAGATGCATGGCAACTCTGGCAGGGTCTGCAAGACATTACATCCTGCAAAGCGAAACCCAATAGCATGAATGGCAGCGATGCTTCACTACCAGATGAACTCAATGCCTTTTCTGCCCACTTTGAAAGGGAGAACACAACTAGAGCTGTGAAGATCCCTGCTGCACCTGATGACCCTGTGATCTCTGTCTCAGAGGCCGATGTTAGGCTGTCTTTAAGGTGAGTGAACCCTTGCAAGGTGGAAGGTACCAATGGAGTACCTGGTAAGGCTATGAAAACCGGTGCCAACCAACTAGCAGGAGTATTCAACCTCTCACTGCTACTGGTGGAAGTTCCCACTTGCTTCAAAAAGGCAGCAATTATACCAGTGCTTAAGAAGAATAATATGGGCTGCCTTAAAGACTATCACCCAGTAGCACTCACATCAACAGTGATGAAGTGCTTTGAGAGGTTAGTTATGACTAGACTGAACTCCTGCCTCTGCAAGGACCTGAACCCATTGCAATTTGTCTATCGCCACAATAGATCAATGGCAGATGCAATCTCAATGGCTCTCCACATGGCTTTCGACCACCTGGACAACACAAACACCTACGTCAGGATGCTGTTCATCAAATATAGCTCAGCATTTAATACCATCATTCCTGATTGAGAAGTTGCAGAGCCTGGGCCTCTGTACCTCCCTCTGCAATTGGATCCTTGTTTTCCTAACCGGAAGTCCACAATCTGTGCGGATTGGTGATGATATATCCTCCTCAGTGACGATCAGGGGTATGTGCTTAGCCCACTGTTCTACTCTCTATATACACATGACTGTGTGGCTAAGCATAGCTTAACTACCACCTATAAATTTGCTGACGATACACTCATTGTTGGAAGAATCTCAGGTGGTGATGAGAGGGCATACAGGAGTGAGATATGCCAGCTAGTAGAGTGGTGGCGCAGCAACAACCTGGCACTCAATGTCAGTATGGTGAAAGAGTTGATTGTGGACTTCAGGAAGGGTATGGCAGAGGAACACCATACCAATCCTCATAGAGGGATCAGAAGTGGAGAGAGTGAGTAGTTTCAAGTTCCTGGGTGTCAAGATCTCTGAGGATCTAACCTAGTCCCAATATATTGATGTAGTTATAAAGAAGGCAAGACAGCTGTTATACTTCATTAGGAGTTTGAGGAGATTTGGCATGTCAACAAATACACTCAAAAACTTCTACAGATGTACCATGGAGAGCATTCTGACAGGCTGCATCACTGTCTGGTATGGAGGGGCTACTGCACAGGACCAAAAGAAACTGCAGAGGGTTGTAAATCTAGTCAGCTCCATCTTGGGTACTAGCCTACAAAGTACCCAGGACATCTTTAGGGAGCGGTGTCTCAGAAAGGCAGCGTCCATTGTTAAGGATCTCCAACATCCAGGGCATGCCCTTTTCTCACTGTTACCATCAGGTAGGAGGTACAGAAGACTGAAGGCACACACTCAGCAATTCAGGAACAGCTTCTTCCCCTCTGCCATCCGATTCCTAAATGGACATTGAACCCTTGGACACTACTTTTTAATATACAGTATTTCTGTGTTTTGCACAATTTGAAAAAATCTATTCAATATATATATACTGTAATTGACTTGTTTATTTATTATTATTATTATGATGTTATATTTTATTTTATTCTTTTTCTCTGCTAGATTATGTATTGCATTGATCTACTGCTGCTAAGTTAACAAATTTCACGTCACATGCCTGTGATAATAAACCTGATTCTGATTCTGAATTTAGCAGGCCAGCCCTGATGAAAGATCTTGGACTGAAATGTCAGCTTTTTATTCCTCTCCACAGATGCTGCCTGACTTGCTGATTTCCTCCAGCATCTTGCATATGTCTCACCTCTGCGAGCTGTGCTTGATTATTGGTCGTAATGCCCTCTCCTTCTCATATTGGTTGAATTGCCTCTCACCATCTCTTCTCAATGAGCTGTTGGGAAGCAAAACATGATTTCGTTTTATATGAACACAAGAGATTCTGCAGGTGCTGGAAATTCAGAATAACACACACACACACACAACTCTGAAGGAACTCAGGCAGCATCTATGGAAATGAAAATACAGGTGATGTTTCAGGTCATGATGTTTCAACAGAACCGGAAAGGAAGGGGGATGATGGCAGAATAAAAAGGTCGGAGGAGGGGAAGGAGGACAAGCTAGAATGTGATAGGTGAAGCCAGGAGGGTGGGAAAGGTAAATGCCTGGAGAAGAAGGAAACTTATAGGAGAGGAGAGCGTACCATGAAAGAAAGAGAAGAAGGAGGGGCACCAATGGGACGTGAGAGCCAGGCAAGTCCATCTTCAATGGAATTGTGCCATCAAACACATCTTTACCTCCACCACCCAATTCTTCACTTTCAATAGCGATTGCTTCCTCCGTGATTCCCTCGTCAATTCGTCCCTTCCCACTAACTTCCCTCCTTGCAAGCAACAGGCATGCAACACCGGCCCATTCATCAACCTCTTATCTCCATTCAGGGCTGCAGTCCTTCAAGGAGAAGCAATATCTTCTATTGCCTATGGTCTATTGTATCCAATGCTTCTGATGCAGTCTTATCTACTTTGGTGACACGTAACATAAATTGGGGGGCTGCTTTGTAGAGCAGTTCTGCTCCAACACCAAAAACAGAATTTCCTGGTGGCCAACCATTTTAATTTCTATCCCATTTCTGTTCTGATATGCTGATCCATGCTCTCCCCTTCTGCCATGATGGGGCCACTCTCAGTGTGGTGGAGCAACACCTCATATTCCATCTGGGTAGCTTCCAGATTAATGGCATGAACAGCCATTTCTACTTCCAGTAATTCCTTTCCTCTGCCCTTTCCTCCTCTTCCCTTCCCCAGTCTGGCCTCTTACCTCTTCTCCTCACCTGCCTATCACCTCCCCCCAGTGCCCCTCCTTCTTCCCTTTCAGCCATGGTCCACTATCTTCTCTTATCAGATTCTTTCCTCTCCAGCCCTTTATCTTTCCCACCCACCTGGCTTCACCTATCACCTCCTTCACCTTTCAATTCTGGCATCTTCCCTCTTCCTTTCCAGTCCTAATGAAGGATCTTGGCCTGAAATATCGACTGTTTATTCATTTCCATAGGTGCTGCCTGACCTGCTGAGTTTCTCCAGCATTTTGTGTGTGTTTCTCTGGATCTTCCCTCTCCTCTGCTTGCTGTCCTCCCCCTCTTTCTTCCGGACTAGTCTGTGGTAAACCTAGTCACATTTGGAGTTGAGAATCTATCGACAACCTTGTAGGAAGGACTTCCGAGGTGGAACGTGACATTGTACAATAGGAAATTAGCTGAACGATGTTTCAATGTTAAATTTGAACAATATTGAAAAGATGATCTTTTTTGAAATATAGGCTGTTTTTCTACACTGTTTGTGTGGGAAAGGACCACAGTCTTCTGTTACTACGTATGGAGGGGATGAATAGGTGTGAAAGCCCCTCAAACACTGAGGGGACGTATCACTCCAGGGCAGCCACAAGTGGCAATGGTGTTGTGGTTTAAAAGATAATTAAATTAATCATGAATGCAAAAAGTTTTAAATTGTAATTTTGCATATATTTTAATTATGAATGAAGATTACTTTTGAAAATAAGTAAAATTGGTATGGGGGACTGTATAAATACTTGGTTCTGTTGCTCTTCATAAAGCTTTCAGACAGATCTGATCTGAACTGCAGGCACTAGATACCGCATACGCTGGAATTCAGAGCAGCAAAGAATCTGCAAAATCCAGAGTAACACACACAAAATGCTGGAGGAACTCAGCAAGTCAGGCAGCATCTATGGAGGAGAATAGATAATTGATGTTTTGGGCTGAGACCCTTCATCAGGAAGAGAGGAATTCAGAATCGGTACATCAACTGTGATGCAAGGATTTGATTTGAAATGTCGACAGCTCATTTCCGCCCGCAGATTTTGCTTGACCCCTTGAATTCCTCTAGCTGATTGTTTGTTGATCTGAACTACAGTTCATTATCTAACACAAATTCTTCAGGCATATCACGAGTTGTGAAAATCAATCTCAGCTCTCCACTGTACGTACTGTTGTGCATGATCCTGCATGTCAAACTTTGATCCCTTGAGAGTGAATATTGCAAGGGACTAGAAAGTTATTTCCTTTCTGATAAAAATCGATATAGGATCTCTGAAAAGGTGGCCTCAGCTATGTCCATGTTTATAGGGTTGTTGGTGGTGATTCTGCTTGTTTTTTTTGACAGACTCTGAGGATTATCTGGATCTGTTTCAGCATACAAAGCTTCCTGAAATAGCCTGCATATTTATGATGTCATGGATCATGATTTGAAATGGATGATTCCTAACTTCTATTGCAACTTCTTTTCTTCTTTAATGTTAAAGGAACGGACCATAGTGAATGGCCTCTATTGTACCTGTAGCAAGAATTTGCATTACTTCCATTTCTGAAGTGCTGACTTGTCTTGGAAATTGAACTTCTGATATGGCCTTCTGATATACTGTAATCTGACGTTATATTTGTGGCAGGTGATGTATGAAACCCTCAGGAATTACCACTGAAAGAAAAATTTTGCAAGGCAGGGTGAAAGTAAGATTCTGCATGTTAAGCAGTTTGGAATGAATCTGCTAATCATCTAAGCCATACACAAATCTATCCCATTGTGCAAAGATTCAGCAAAGTTTGGACAAATCCTTTAATATAGTACCCTATACTTGCTGATTAACCTGCCCACCCTTTGATTCCATGTGAAAAGTTTTCTATTTTTATAAATGGTTATGGATTGAAAAAATTTTCCAATCTCTATACTTATTCAGTCAATGAAGCAGTCATGACTCTCTGTGCGACTATCATATTAGCAGGTGTTATTGATCTCCAAGCCAACCTCTGTTAACACAGAAGTCCTCTGTTCCCATGACTGCGTTCTATGGCTGTTTTCAATTGTTCTTCAGCTAAAATATGATTGTAGTGAGGTGTATTTTGATTATTTCCATACATGTTGTGAATGACTGCATGCTTGATAGTACACACCTAAGCATCCTGCCTGTACTTAAATGACTATTTTGTTCAACTATCTTCTATTTCCAAGACTTCTCAGTAGTATTTTCAATGCTCCTGTCTAATTTTCCAGCAGTATTTTGGATATTGATGTTCTTCCATCTCTCAAAGTAAAGTACTATTGACCACAACGGCCTTTCATTACCACTGACTGAGCACTAGATGAAGATTTACTGAATCACTGAGCACAGAGAGTCATCAGGAACTTTGTCCTAGATATTTTATTTCCAAAATCCAAAGGTTTCAGATTTTGTGTTTCGTGCCATTATTCATGGCAGGTTTTACAAAAACTTTCTTTGACATGTACCTTACCTTTCTTGTGGACTCACTGTGATAAATTTCTTTGAACTATCACTGTCACCTTTTGCAGTCCATTTATGGACTTTTAACATCGTAAACTGGCAGGTCGTTGTTAGGTCTCCCACTCGCTATGAAAATGGGGCCGACCTCCCTCTCCCTTATTAGGGAGAGAGAGAGAACCTGCATTATGTCGAATGCCAGATGAAATGCGAAGTCTTTGGGGTCACTGCAAGCCTGTGTCTTTGCTATCGCCTAGCTCATGCTTGTGCTCGGCGTTGGTGCTGATGCTTTCTTAGATTTTGCCGGTGGGAGGAGGGGGGATTGTTGCTTGCTGCAGCTTACATGCTTGAGGGGGGAGCCGGGGGGGATACTTTGGGGTTCTCACATTTAACCGCCGTTTATTCTTCGGGGCACTTCTCTTTTTTCGTGGAGGTTTGCGAAGAAAAAGAATTTCAGGATGTATATGGTATACATTTCTCTAACATTAAATTGGACTTTTGGATCTTTGAACCATTGGATGGTAGTCCAACTACAGTTATTATAGAGATGTTGCTCATTTATAAATTCTAGGAGATGCTGGGAATTTCAGAATATATGCTAGCTGTTTTTTGAAGATCACTTACCTGTATTCTTGCATTACCCATGTCATGATGAGATCGCATCACATGCACGTGTGGCTCGTTTAAGTTTTAACATGCAAATATACCACAGGTGGCATCTCACAGTCCTCAAACCCAGCCATTAAATCATTGTCTTCAGTGAAGGAAACCTTCAGTTCTCACTCAGTTTAATGCCTGTGTCACTTCAGCTTACAACAATGTGAAGTGCCATGTGGAACCATTTAGTTGTATTGATAGTACAACTGAGTGGTACACCTCCACCTTGTCAGAGGGTCTAAAGATGGATTAAAGTTTGGGTCTTTCTGACATACTTGCATCATGAGAATGAAGATGCAAGTAATTTTAAGAGAAGTTTGGATAGGTACATGGATGGAGGAGTTACGGTGGGTTATGGTCCCAGTGCAGGTCAATAGACGTAGGCAGTTTAAATGGATTGGCATGGACATATACTGTGCTGTTCTTTCCTATGACTCTTTGACTCCATGACTTTAAAAGATATCTTATTTAAAAAATATACCAAACAAATTTAAAATTGATTTTTAAAATTAACTTCAAAGGCCTATCACTCCATTCATTGATGTGGAGGAGACAGATCATTTCATTCATCATCAGTAACCATTCTTTAAATTTGACTTGTCTTTGCATATACCTTATGCATGAGGTTGATGTGTGACTAAGGAAAACAGTGCTGAAGGCCTGCGACAGGAAGTTCATTAATGAAGTGCTGGAAAGGCATTTGGAATGAAAGCTAGTAACTAGGAAAGTCAAAGAGTTCTGCCGTAGGAAAGGGGTAAATCATTATGACAGTTTTACAGCACTATTTCTGAGGTAAATGATGAAAGTAACAAAACAACAGCAGGAGGAAAAAGTTATGGACTTCCTTGTTTATGAGATTTGAGCATTGCTCAGGACTAAATCACATTTTATGTACAGCTTTCAAAGGTCTTGAGAAAAGGAGAATAGCCAAGAGATTAGATCAGGTCAGAATTCATCATCTTGCCAATGAAGGCAGACCTAACAGAAGGCAGCAATTATGGAGCAATTAACTAAATTAGTAGCAGAAGCAAAATACTGCTGAATATTATATTTAATAGGGTCAGGAATAAAATTACTCAGGGACTTACTGAGGAGGAGCAAGCAGGATTTGGATGAAGGATGAGTCTTAATTGTGTAGATACTAATTACAGACTGTTATTGAGATTTTTAAGAACCATTTATTGTACTATAAACCTCAACCCGGTTACAAATATATTTAAAAATTCTGCACATCAGAGCATTCTTGGGTTGGTCAGCACCTAACAGGAAATTGGCCCGAGTTTCCAAGGAAGATTCACCTTGGCATGGTTGTCTTCCTGCCATCATAACGTTGTCACGTTGTCAAACTGTGCACATTTCTTCCACTGCATTATGTAATCTATGAAGTTCATTGCCCTCTCACTAAAGAACCAGGGTTGCATTGCATTGGGATCTAGAGTGCCACAGCAGGGAAAACCTGCCCTATAATACCGATGGCCTGTGGTGTTTCTTATACTGATTGCAACCGCTTTTGCTTTTATTTATATCAATTAAGAGCTCCCATTTGCTATCACCGGGCTACTGACCAGCCTTCGCTTTGCAGCTACCCCACTCCCATATGTTCTTTGCCTCAGTGGCTGGCAGACCTTTTTGCTTTCAGTACTGAACATCTCCTCAACAGTCCAGATGGCAAACTGCATGCTCAGTGGGAACTGCACAGATTCAGGACCGAGTTGCATATTGTCCTTAGGGCTAGTAGGATCAAGAGAAATGAGGAGGAAACTAGAATGGGACTCTGATCAGCCACGATCATCAGGAATGGAGAAGTAGGCTCGAAGGACCGAATAGTCTACTTTCTGCATCTACTTCTATTTTAGAATGCCATTTTACTCCATTTGCAGCTTTTACCCCATTTCATTCATCATTTTGGGAGATTGGTGGGGATCAGCTCCATATACAGTATAGGTCATTTGTGTTAGCCCATCGGAAGAGAGAAAGACTCAAAATTTCTATCCATAAATGACGAACTCTGTCAGCTTTCAGTTGTAGATTTTTGCAGCAGGGAATTGAGATAAATCAAGAGGTAATGATGGAACTGAATGGATATACAGAGCAGCAGGCTTCATGATTTCATTTACAGAACTGTTTGAACATAAAATAACCAGTAAAGGTACAAAGTTCAAAGTAAATTTATTATCCAAGTAAATATGTCACCATATGCATGAGATTAATTTTCTCACAGACATACTCAATAAATCAATAGTATAATAATAACCATAACAGAATCAATGAAAGACCGTACTGACCAATATGCAAAAGTTAATGAACTATGCAAATACAAAAAGAAGGAAATAATAATACATAAATAGGTGTAACACGTTGTAATATTTCATGCTAATGTAATGGTTTCTCTGTAGCAGCAGTGTTAGGGTTATGACTAGAGATAATGGGGACTTTTGAATGTGCTCTGGCCAATGGGGGAAGGTGTTCTTTTTCATGTGTGTCTGAGCGAAGGTTTCGCAGTCTTTTGTTGGGCGGAAGATGGAGAGAGTAGATGCCAGAACGGGGAAATTGTGGACTGCAGGATGGAGTGGACTTGGAATGGGGTCGGGAATTGACGTCCGAGGGGAAAATCGATGGACAATGAACAGACAGGAAAACAGTGAACTCCAACGTTGCACATTAGACTGGTTCATGAGAATGGGCCCTTTTTCTTTTTTGTTACTTTACTAACCCTATAGTCAAATTAAGAATTATAAAGTTCAATCGTTTAATTGCATATGGTGTACTGCTTGTTATTTCAGGGTACTGATTTGTAACAGGGGAATACATTACACAGCATTCACCCAAACAAAACCTCACAGAAGTCTGGCTGTGCTGGAGGCTGTCTTCTCCTGGATTAAGCTGCTAGCCGAACCTAGGGTTACAATTGTGGGGACTCGTCCGGGATCGATTTCATTGGATGCTGTGTGATTACCCTGAGCATCAAACGAGTGGGTAGATATTTTACTCTGGATGAATTGTTATTTCCCCTGTTAAGTACTGTTAAAGTTGCGATTGTGGGCGGTGGTTTGATAAAATGGTGGGTGCAGCTTTCGTTTTAATGCAGACCAGCTTTGACGTAGATGTAGCTGGGGGGGGGGGGCCCAGAGGAAGAGTGAGAATTCTGAGGTAAAATCTGCCCTTATCTCTCTGGCGAATAAGTCCCAGCAATGGCAGGCACCTCCTATTCTCTGGAATAATGCCCACCCATAAAGGAGAAGAGGAGTATGAAACTTGGGTGGAGCATGTTAGATGAGTGACAGTGCTCTGATGACGTAAAGTGACAGAGATTGGTTGAGAGTTTGAGTGGGCGGGCTGCTGGCATTGTGAGAACTGACATGTTGTGGTATCTCCTAGCAATCGTGAGCGATTACATGTGAGCCCTGGAAAACTCTTGGCCCGACGGGAAGCTCAATGGAGCTCATGGTGGGGTTTCAGAACTTGCATCAGGAGAAGGGGGAGAAGCTTTCTGCTCATACTTTTTGGCGAGAGAGGCAGCTAAGTTGCTTGCAGCGCAGAGGAGTCATTCAGGCGGCTCAGGTGGATCAGTTAAGAATGGACCAGATAGCCAGGGGTACCCAGTCCCAGGACCTGATTGGTTGGGGTCTCCGACTGTCTCGTAAGACGCACCCCCCTTCCTCTTTTGTTGAGCTGATCAGAGAGGTTCGAGAGAAGGAGAATGTGTTGGAGGCGTGGGAGACCTCCGTCAGTGGAGTACAGTCCTCGGTAGTGGTCTCCTGTGGTGAAGTGACCGCAGATAGCCTACCCCGGGGAGTGGTAGAGGAGATTGTGACAGAGTTGAGAATTGAGATGTCTTGGCCGTTATCAATGGGTGTGATTCCCTGCCCCCCCCCCCATATGATGGAGCTGATGAGGGGGCAGATCCCCTCAGGGGATGAACAATGCAAAGGGCAGCTGGCAGCAGATGTCACGCGAGGAAAGTGAACCCACGGGTACCGAAGCAGAGAGAGTCATGGGGAAAATTTAGAGGAGACCCAGTTGGGGAACAGCCTGGTGTCTCTAGGGGAACATGTTCCCAGCAATATACAAAGGAACCCCTGAAAGCGAAAGGCCCTATTCCTGAAGGTTTAGTGGGACCATACTGCAGTGTGTCGATACGGATAGAGGGTATTTATGCTGAAGCCATACTCAACACCGGGTCACAGGTCACGTTGTTGTATCGTTCGTTTTACAACCAGCATTTACCATTGACCCTATTCAGGGCACTGAAGATCTGGGGGCTTAGTGCCAATGATTATCCATATGACGGTTATTTGTCAGTGAAGTTGGAGTTCTCGGAGGCCGATGTGGGAGCGTCTGAGGTCCTTGATACATTGATGTTGGTTTGTCTGGACCCTGTTGAGAAGCGCAGCATTTCAATTCTGGTGGAGACCAACACCTCTCTTGTGAAGAGGCTCATGAGGGCCTGCAAGGAGAAGACTGGCGAGAGCTTTCTGGGAACACTCTCCGTGAACTTGGACTTTCAAGCTGCTTTTGTGGAAGTGCGTGGCTGCATTTGGTCAGGCAACGGATTTAGACGAGGGACTGTGTGGTTCACCCAGTTGAAGCCAATGGTGGTACGGCCCAGGGAAGTAGCAAGAGTGATGGGGACCCCCAAATTTCCCAGACTTCCTGAGGGCGAGGCATCTTAATGGATGCGCCGGAAGACCACGAGGGGGAGTCGGGATTTCCTGCTGGGGTACTGGTGAGGCCCGAATTGTAGAAGCCCTCGGTTGTACAGGCAAGCAGGATGGCAGTGATTGACAGGAACATTACGAACAGGGAGGTCACCTTCAAGCAAGGGATGCCACGGTGCATTTGTTCCCGGTGACGGTAATGTCTAACATCTCTGTGAGACAGGCCGGGGAGAAACTATTGGGAAAAGGGTGCAAGTTGACTGCTGAGTCATTAAACTTCGGGGACTCCCTGGTTCCTGTGGGTTGGAAGAGGAGGCTGGTAGAGAAGATGTTGAAGCTGAAAGGTCTCTTTTCCACCAACGAGTTTGATGTGGGTTGTTCCAAGAGCACTTGTCACACTATCCAGGAGACTGAGGACACCCCGTTTAGAGACAGGTTGTGGAGACTGGCCCCTGCAGATGTGAAAGACGGTGCAGCAGCATTTGTGTAAGTTGAAGGAAACTAGGATCATCACTGAGTCCCGAAGCCCCTATGCATCCCCAATAGTAGTGGCCTGAAAGAAGAATGGGAAGATACAGATGTGTGTGGACTACAAGACTCTGAACAGGCACACTGTCCCTGACCAGTATATGGTCCTGAGGATTGAAGACGGCCTGTCTGAGTGGTGAGAAGTGGTTCAGTATGCTGGACTTGAGGAGTGGATATTACCAGATCCCCATGAGTGAGGCTGACAATGAGAAGACGGCCTTTTTAGGTCCGCTGGGATTCTTTCATTTCGAAAGGGTGCCCCACGGCATATTGGGTGCCCCTGCAAACTTCCAACGGCCATGGAGAAGACGGCGGGTGATATGAACTTCCTTGAGGTATTGGTGTATCTGGATGACCTCATAGTGTCTGGATCCACCTTGGAAGAACATGAAGTGAGACTACTGAAGGTGCTGGGTTGCCTGAAAGCTGAAGGGTTAGAATTTTCCCTGGACAGGGTCCAGTTCTGCAAAGTGTCTGTTAGCTATGTTGGGCACATAGTCTCATAACAGAGCCGGCTAGGATAGAGGTGGTGACCACTTGGCCAAGACCCTAGACTGTGAGCACTTTGCGCTCTTTCCTTGGGTTCTGTTGTAACTATCAGAGATTCGCGAAAGGCTATGTGAAAGTGAGTTACCCATTGAATCAGCTTCTGTGCAGTTACCCTCCCTTGGGGAAGAAAAGGAGGAGAAAAAAGGACAGGATGGTGGAGAGTATCTTAGCCCATCGGAGCCCTTTGGACCGAGGTGGGATGTAAAATGTGAGGACACCTTTCAGTCGCTGAAGGAGTTGCTAACTCAGGTGCCGGTGCTGGCTTTTGCAGACCCCCGGTTGCCGTATGTGCTGCACACGGATGCCAGCTGAGAGGGTTTAGGGGGCAGACACTGTATCAGGATCAGGGCTCCGGGTTGAGACCCGTTGCATTTGTCAGCCGGAGTTTGTCACCCTCCGAGAAAATCTATCCCACGCACAAGTTGGAATTTCTGGCGTTGAAATGGGCGGTGGTGGATAAGCTGAGTGACTACCTCTATGGGACCAAGTTTGAGGTGAGGGCGGACAACAGACCCTTAATTTATATCCTGACCTTGGTGAAACTGAATGCCACAGGCCATCGTTGGATGGCGGCGTTGTCTGCCTATGACTTCAGCCTGAAGTACCAGCTGGGAAGCAGGAACTTTGATGCTGGTGCTTTTGTCCCGACGGGCGCATGAAGGACTGGACATGGTCAAGGAGTGGGAGAGTGTTCCTGCCCCGGTGCTGAAGGCCCTGTGTCAGTTTGCCATCACCGTGAAGGCAGAGGGAAAGGAGGGGCAGGATCGAGCGGTGGATCAATTGGGAGCTTCTGGTGACGCCATTGCCCACGTTTACTGTAACATGACAGCTCTGAAGACAAATCAGCTGCCGGAATTGAGTTCTGGGGAAGTGGCAGCTGCTCAGCGAGATGATCCATGCATTGATACCATTTTGTCAGCAGTTGAAAAGGGAGACATGGCTCAGGCAGAGAAGATGAAATATGTGGCGGTGCCTCTATTACTGAAAGAATGGCCTCAGTTGGAGTTGAAGAACCAGATCTTATACTGGGTCACGTCACCCCCGGACTGACCCCGGCGTTGCCAGCTGGGTCTGCCAGAGAAGTATCGGAGGATTGTACTGAAGTCACTTCGTGATAATTCTGGACTTTTGGTGGTTGAGAAGATCTATGGATTGCTCAGAGACCAGTTTTATTGGCCCTGAATGAAGTCAGAGGTTGAAGAATACTGCAAGTCATGCATTTGATGCATACGGTGGAAGACACTGCCTATGCAGGCAGCTCCCTTGTCCCACTTGCAGAGTGCAGGGCCCCTGGACCTGGTGTGTATGGATTTCCTGTCAATAGAACCCGATGCCAGCAAGATGGCGAATGTCTTAGTCATCACGGATCACTACATCAGATATGCTCAGGCTTTTCCTATCAAGAACCAGAGGGCATCCACGGTGGCCAAAGTGTTATGGGAGAAGTATTTAATTTAATATCGCCTTCCCGGGTGAATACATAATGATCATGGATAGGTTTTCGAGACTAGACTCATCTATGAGTTACTGGGCATGCTTGGAGTCGAGAAGGTGAGGCCATGGCCTATCATTTGCAGGATGATCCCCAGCCCAAGAGGTTTAATCAGACTTTGCTAGACATGCTTGGGACCTTGGAGATCAGAAAGAAGAGCAGGTGGAGTCAACATATTTGACATCTAGTCCACAGTTACAACTGTACCCGAAATGAAACTACTGGGTACTCACCATACTATCTGATATTTGGGCATGAGAAGAGGTTGCCCATTGACCTTTGTTTTGGGACTGACGAGGGCGACTTACCACTGAAGACATCTGAAATATGTGTCTGATATGAGAAGAGAGCTGAAAAGGGCTTATAATTGTTGTGGTAGTGGCTGCCAAGCAGAATCAAGGGAATAAGAGGAGGTATGATCAAAAGATGAGGTTCTCCCAACTCCTGCTGGGAGACAGAGTCCTCATAAGGAATTTGGGGCAACTTGGGAAGCATATGTTGGTTGACTGCTGGGCGGCTGCGCTCTATGTGGTGGAGAGTCAGATGCCAAACCTACCAGTTTTCTGGGTGAAACCGGAGGATGGGAATGGGCCTGTCAAGGTTCTCCATCAGAACCACCTGCTGCCCCTGAGACGAGAGATGCAGGTAGACCCAGAGCCTGACTTGGAGCCTACACCCAGTAAGAGGACCTGGAAACACGGGGTGACGGCGGGGCCAACAGCAGGAGAGGTTAAGCTGGCCCCCACCCCTGAGAGGGATACTGATTCAGAGGATGAGGACCTGGATGTGTGGTATATGCTGCCTTTTTCTAACTCCTGATTGATTGAGGAAGAGACTCCTAGCCCTTCTCCCTTCTCTTCTCAGGTGAAATTGGTGGGGGGGGGGGAGCGGGCTAGCTGTAGACAGCCTGGGTTGCAACGCGATCCTGCCAAGGAATGAAGTGGGACTTGGCCAAGGGACAGAGGGGTTCAAGTTGCCGTTGGGCATGAGTGAGAGGCTGGGGGAGGCCTCGTCAGGTAGACTAGAAGTATCCCCAGTAGTGTCGGAACCTGAAAAGTTAGGTGAGGGGGGACGGAGGTTTCAGGGAATTAGGAGACCACTGGATAGGCTGGCCTACGTAGCACCAGGGGAACAGAATGTGGTCCCTCCCATTTTGGGGAACTATGTCACTGCCTTTCACACCTGGGTTGGACTTTGTGCTTTGCAGGAAGGGTTGGTGAATTATCTCAACGTCATAAGGACATGACTAAATTTAGTGGGGGGAGAGTGTAACACACTGTAAGGTTTCATGCTAATGTAATGGTTTCTCTGTAGCAGCAGTGTTTGGATTAGGACTAGAGATAACGGGGACTTTGGAATGTGCTCTGGCCAATGAGGGAAGATGTTTTTCTTTCTTGTGTGCCCAAGTGAAGGTTTCACGGTCTTCTGTTGGACAAAAGGTGGAGAGAGAAGATACCAGAACGGGGAAGTTGTAGTCTGCACGATGGAGTGGACTTGGAATGGGTCGGGAGTCGACGCCCAGGAGGGAATCGATGGAGAATGAACAGACAGGAAAACAGTGAGCTCCAGCATTGTGCATTAGACTGTTCCATGAGAATGGGCCCTTTTTCTTTTTTGTTTCTCTACTAACCTATAGTCAAATTAAGAATTATAAAGCTCAATCTTTTAACTGCATATTGTGTGCTGTTTGTTATTTTGTGGTACTGATTTGTAATGGGGAACACATCACACAGCATCCACCCAAACAAGATTTCTCAAGTTTGGCCTGGTTGGAGGCTGTCTTCCCCTAGATTAAGCTGTTAACCGAATCTAGGATTACATAAGCAATAATGAATAAACTCTTCTCAGTCTTCCAGCCAGGTACAGGTACCAATTTTAACCAACATTTCAATGACAAACTCTGCCATCTTCTTCAGGGATGATGCCTGGGCATGTCTAGACCAGTGGTATATAGGCCCCTGTCATCTGTCCCTCCTGATTGGTTAGTTCTCATCCAATCAGGTTTCTGTTGTGCCATTTTGTTTACAATCGATTCCAGTTCTTACATAGAGCGAGACCTTTGTCCTTGTTAAAATACGTTTCCTCTAGTTTTATTTCAATGGCTTCCTTCACCAGGCAGTCCCAAAAGCCATTGGGGTGGCACAATAGTTTTGTGCCATCTAAGTCAATCCTATGGCCGTTGCGAATGCAATGTTTTGGCACCACTGACTTCTCCGGGTATTGCAAATAGATGCACCTCCTGTGCTCCTTGTGATGGGTTTCCACCCTATGTCCCATCTGGCTGATACTCGCCACTCTGCATCCACAGGGAATCCTGTAAACACCGGCTGTCCTGAGTCCCAGGTCATCTTTGACCCATATTAGCTGTGATTTGAGCTTCCGAATGGGGTTGTGGATGGTAGTAATCCAGTATTTCTTCAGGATCTTGGCAATCCTTCCAGAAACTGTGGAAAAATAGGGAATACAGGCAGTAGCAATGGGTTCCTCCTCATTGTTAAGTTTCCTGGTTCGTTCCTTCGATATGGTTGACAGGGAGTACCTATGGCGAATGCTGTCAAAACTTGGCTGTCAGCGCAGATTTGTCAACGTTGTCCATCTCTTCTACAATGACATCAGTGGCCTTGTTCTGTCAGATGGGGAGACAACGATTCCGTTCGGCATTTCAAGTGGCGTGAAGCAAGGGTGCATACTGTTCATCTGTTCCTCACATGCATACTACACCATGCATTCAGCACCGTATTGTGTGGGATATACATAAGGTACAGAATGGACAGATCACTTTTTGACTTGTGTCTCTTGAGGGTTCGTAGGTGAACAATCAGTAATCTCATCTGAGAAGCCCTATGCGCTGATGATTGTACCCCAATGGCCCACACAGAAGCCGATCTTTAGCTGCTTGTCAATAGGGTTGCAGAGGCCACACGTCTGTTTGGCCTCACCATCAGCCTACAACAGTCAGAAGTCCTGTTCCAACCCGATCCAACGTCTATTGCCCCCGTCCCATCCATCTGTGTCGAAGGTACACAGCTTAGAACAGTGGAGGAATTCAAGTACCTTGGAAGTGTTATTTCCAGTGATGATTTCCTAGACAAAGAAATCAGTGCTGGGATTTGCAAGGCCAGTCAAGCCCTCAGGCACTTGCATTCACATGTACTGAACCAGCATAACATCTGAAAAGCCACGAAACTCACAGTGCACAAAGTGGTCATCCTTAGCAGTCTATTACTTGGCTGGGAAACCTGAACTGTGTACAGAAAACACCTTAAAATGCTGGAACCCTTCCATACATGTAGCCTGAAATCAGTCCGGGGCATCCGTTGGTCGGACCGTGCCACCAACCTGGAAGTCCTCGAAGGAGCAGAGAGCACAGGCATAGAGGCAATGATCCTGCAGGTCCAGCTTCACTGGACAGGGCATGTTATGCTCATGGAGGATTCCAGAATACCCAAACAATTGCAATACGGAGAACTGTCATAAGCAAGTAGAGACAGGGGTGACCTTGTAAGAGGTTTAAGGACTACATGAAAGCCAACCTGGTGCATGCTGACGTTACACCTAAGCAGCTTGAGTGAAGTGCTCAGGACCGGACTGGATGGGGTGCCCTGGTGAGAAGAGCCTCCAACGACTTTGAGAACAGTTGCCGTGCAGATCTGTCCGCTGCTCGAGAGAGGGGAAAAATTGTCATATCAGTTGCTCCAACAGCATCCGGAGGGTTCACCTGCCCTCACTGTCACTGCTCACGCCTTTCTAGAATCGAACTGCAGAGCCACCTCAGAGCACACAATTGATGAGCTGCACAGACGAATGTCGTCGTTGGATACAACGGACAACTAACGCTGGGCCATAACCTCTAGCTTTTGTAGGATTTCCCATGCAAAAGCATTGGTATTACCAGGCTGTGAAGCAACCAGTCAATATACTCTCCAACACACATCTATAGAAGCTTGTCAAAGATTTAGATGTCATGCTGAATCCTCGCAAACCCCTAAGGAAGTAGAGGCATTTGTGCACTTTCTTCCTAATGGTACTTATGTGCCGGGCCAAGGACATGTCCTCCAAAATTATAACACCGAGGAATTTCAAGTTGATGACCTTATGCACCTTAGACCTTCCAGTGAGGACTGGCTCATGGACCTCTGGTTTCTTCCGCCTGAAGCTAATAATCAGCTCCTTGGTCTTGCTGATATTCGGTGAGAGGCTGTTGTTGTGGCACCACTCAGCCAGATTTTCAGTTTCTCTTCTATATGCTGATTCATCACTATCTCTGATTCAGCCTACGACAATGGGCTCATCAGCAAGTTTGAATATGGCAGTGGAGCTGTGCTTAGCCACATAGTCATAAGTGTAAAGCAAGTAGAGCAGGGGACCAAGCACACAGCCTTGTGGTGCACCTGTGCTGATGGAGATTCTGGAGGAGACGTAGACACCTATCCAAACTGACTGGGGCCTACAAGTGAGGAAATCGAGGATCCAATTGCACAAGGATGTATTGAGGCCAAGGTCTTGAACTTTATTGATTAGTTTTGAGGGGATGATGGTGCTGAATGCCAAGCTGTAGTTGATAAAATGCATTCTGATGTATGCATCTTTGCTGTCTAGATGTTGCAGGATTGAGCCAAGAGCCAACGGGATGGCATCTGCTGTGGGTCTGTTGTGCAAACTGGAGCAGATCCGAGTCTCTTCTCAGGCAGGAGTTGATATATTTCGTTACCAACCTCTCAAAGCACTTCATCACAGTGGAAGTAAGTGCTACTAGATGATAGTCATTGAGGCAGATTACCATGTTCTTCTTAGACACTGCTGTAAGTGAAGCCCACTTAAAGCAGGTGAGTACCTCAGATACTGAGGTGAGAGGCTAAAAATCTCAGTCAGTTGATCACCACAAGTCTTTAGTATTTGGCCAGGTACCCCATCTAGATTGGATGCTATTTGTGGGTTCATCCTCCTGAAGGATACTTGCATGTTGGCCTCAGAGACGGAAATCACAGGACCATTGGGGGCTGTGGGAGTTCGTGACTGTTTCTCCATGTTTTGATAGTGAAAGTGAGCTTACAAGGCTTTGAGTTCTGGAAGTCTGGAAGTAAAGAACTGTTATTGCCTATGTCACTTGATTTTTTTAATGAGAGGTGACAGCATTTAAGCACTGCCACAACTGTCACGCATCCTTCATTGAGTCATGTTTAGTCCGGATTTGGCACTTCACCTATGAGAGTGCTTTCTGGAGATCATACCTGGACCTCTTGTAACTTTCTTGGTTGCCAGACTTGAATGCCTCTGACCCAGCCCTCAGTGGCTTCTGATTTGAGAAGACTCTGAATGATCTCATGGGGACACACTCATTTTCATAAAGCTTGTGACAACAAAGGTGTATTCATACAGATCCACAGATGAATCCCTGTCCACCAACTCGAAGGTACTGTTAAAATTAGAAAGAAATATACCAATAACCTGGTGAATGCATTAGCAGATGTGAATACTGAAGACATAAAAAAAAGCTTCTGTTACGAGTTCTTAAGAGGGATTTGAGTGGTAAGCTTAAAATCTGGATCTTGCCAGCACCCAGCTGAGCTGGATATAGATGCAAAAGCTGAGATTATTAAAAAGGCAAGCCTTATGATTAATGAGTTTGAGATAAGAATATAAACATGGGTAGTTCTGATTTTCAGATACATGAAAGTTAAGTCTTGAAGGAAGATTTCATCAGCAGCACATAATGCAAGGTTCTATCAGTAAAGAAAATCCCATTTTATTACAAAGATAAGGATGCAGTAAAAGCTCTAATTATTTTGAAGACCTGGAGGCTTTAGCAATGCAGACATTTCCTGCTAAGAATACATTACTGGAGAGTTTTGTATGTTTGACAAAGCCCCTCATGGGAGGCTAATCCAGAAGACTAAGATGCATGGGATCTGTGGTGAATTGGCTGTTTGGATGCAGAACTGGATTGCATGTAGAATACAGAGGGTAGTGGTTGAAGGGACTTAATCTCAAACTGGAGGTCTGCTATCAGTGGAGTTCTGCAGGGATCTATGCTGCGACCTCTGCCGTTTGTAATGTATATAACTGACTTGGATGAAAATGCAAATGGGTGGATTAGTAAATTTGTGGATGATATCAAGTTTGGCAGAGTTGTGGATCATGCAGAAGACTGGAAAAGAATACAGCATGATGTAGACCAGTTACAGATATGGGCTGAGAAATGGCAGATGGAGTTTAACTCAGATAAATGTGGAGTGTTGCACCTCAGTAGGGCAAATGCAAGGAAACAGTAAACTATTAAGGACAAGATCCTTAACAGTGTTGCTGAGCAGGGGGATCTTGGGATTTAAGTTTATAGCTCCTTGACAATGGCTACTCAGGTCAATGAGATGGTTAAGAAAGCTTATGGAATGCTTGCTTTTCTTAGTCAAGAGGTTACGTTGCAACTCTATAAAACTCTGGTTAGGCCACACCTGGAGTATTGCGTACAGTTCTGCCCACCTCAATATAGGAAGGATGTTGAGTCTTTGGAGAGGATGCAAAAGGGATTCACCAGGATGCTGCCTGGTTCAGAGGTCATATGCTATCACGAGAGGCAGGATAAACTTGGGCTGTCTTTTCTGGAGTGTCTGTTTTCCAGAGTGTATCTGTTTCCCAGGGTTGAAATACCTAATACCAGAGGACATAGAAACATAGAAACATAGAAAATAGGTGCAGGAGTAGGCCATTCGGCCCTTCGAGCCTGCACCGCCATTTATTATGATCATGGCTGATCATCCAACTCAGAACCCAGCCTTCCCTCCATACCCCCTGACCCCTGTAGCCACAAGGGCCATATCTAACTTCCTTTTAAACATAGCTAATGAACTGGCCTCAACAGTTTGCTGTGGCAGAGAATTCCACAGATTCACCACTCTCTGTGTGAAGAAGTTTTTCCTAACCTCGGTCCTAAAAGGCTTCCCCTCTATCCTCAAACTGTGACCCCTCGTTCTAGACCTCCCCAACATCGGGAACAATCTTCCTGCATCTAGCCTGTCCAATCCCTTTAGGATCTTATACGTTTCAATCAGATCCCCCCTCAATCTTCTAAATTCCAACGAGTACAAGCCCAGTTCATCCAGTCTTTCTTCATATGAAAGACCTGCCATCCCAGGAATCAATCTGGTGAACCTTCTTTGTACTCCCTCTATGGCAAAGATGTCTTTCCTCAGATTAGGGGACCAAAACTGCACACAATACTCCAGGTGTGGTCTCACCAAGGCCTTGTACAACTGCAGTAGTACCTCCCTGCTCCTGTACTCGAATCCTCTCGCTATAAATGCCAGCATACCGTTCGCCTTTTTCACCGCCTGCTGTACCTGCATGCCCACTTTCAATGACTGGTGTATAATGACACCCAGGTCTCGTTGCACCTCCCCTTTTCCTAATCGGCCACCATTCAGATAATAATCTGTTTTCCTATTTTTGCCACCAAAGTGGATAACTTCACATTTATCCACATTAAATTGCATCTACTCACCCAACCTATCCAAGTCACCCTGCATCCTCTTAGCATCCTCCTCACTGCTAACACTGCCACCCAGCTTCGTGTCATCCGCAAACTTGGAGATGCTGCATTTAATTCCCTCATCCAAGTCATTAATATATATTGTAAACAACTGGGGTCCCAGCACTGAGCCTTGCGGTACCCCACTAGTCACCGCCTGCCATTCTGAAAAGGTCCCGTTTATTCCCACTCTTTGCTTCCTGTCTGCTAACCAATTCTCCACCCACACCAATACCTTACCCCCAATACCGTGTGCTTTAAGTTTGCACACTAATCTCCTATGTGGGACCTTGTCAAAAGCCTTTTGAAAATCCAAATATACCACATCCACTGGTTCTCCCCTATCCACTCTACTAGTTACATCCTCAAAAAATTCTATGAGATTCGTCAGACATGATTTTCCTTTCACAAATCCATGCTGACTTTGTCCGATCATTTCACCGCTTTCCAAATGTGCTGTTATCACATCCTTGATAACTGACTCCAGCAGTTTCCCCACCACCGACGTTAGGCTAACCGGCCTATAATTCCCCGGTTTCTCTCTCCCTCCTTTTTTAAAAAGTGGGGTTACATTAGCCACCCTCCAATCCTCAGGAACTAGTCCAGAATCTAACGAGTTTTGAAAAATTATCACTAATGCATCCACTATTTCTTGGGCCACTTCCTTAAGCACTCTGGGATGCAGACCATCTGGCCCTGGGGATTTATCTGCCTTCAATCCCTTCAATTTACCTAACACCACTTCCCTACTAACATGTATTTCGCTCAGTTCCTCCATCTCACTGGACCCTCTGTCCCTTACTATTTCTGGAAGATTATTTATGTCCTCCTTAGTGAAGACAGAACCAAAGTAATTATTCAATTGGTCTGCCATGTCCTTGCTCCCCATAATCAATTCACCTGTTTCTGTTTGCAGGGGACCTACATTTGTCTTTATCAGTCTTTTCCTTTTTACATATCTATAAAAGCTTTTACAGTCCGTTTTTATGTTCTCTGCCAGTTTTCTCTCATAATCTTTTTTCCCCTTCCTAATTAAGCCCTTTGTCCTCCTCTGCTGAACTCTGAATTTCTCCCAGTCCTCAGGTGAGCCACTTTCTCTGGCATGCATCAAAGGTGGGAGGGGATGGGTTCAAGGACGATGTGAGGGGTAAGTTTTTTACTCAGAGAGTCGTGGATGCCTGTAATACACTGCCTGGTATGGTGGTAGAGGCAAATACATTAGAACAGTGTTTCCCAACCATTTTTAGCACAAAACCCCCCTAAATCACCTTCATTCTTGCCATTGCCTCTCTTAAGCATAATATACTTTCTGGCACCCCCATAGTGTAAAAACATGTTTACCATATGCTCACATGAGAAAAATAATTCTACTTTAAATTTTTATTTGTCTTTAAACCTAGCTTACGCAGTACCTGTGTGCTGTACAGCAGCTTCGATATCAATGTGATCTTTAAGCTTGATGGTTTTTAGCAAGAGTTGAAATATCTGGTTCAAGTTAAATCCCCATGCCTAACAATGTCCTCGTGGTTTCTGTTTTTTTGTGAGTATGTGGTTCACTGCACTGAAGCCTCTTTCAACAAGGTAGTAGGATGGAAATGCAATGAAGAGCAGTTTGGCTCTTCTCCAAGGACCAGGAAACTTCGTATGACAGTGCACCCACCTACCGCAAAAGCCCAAAAATTTTTACAAAACATTTTTGCTTCTTCATCATATGGAATTTCAATAATTTCTTCTTGCAAATTCTCTTCATGTTCTCCTCATGTTCTTGCAGAGAAATGAGTTAGTACCGAGTCTGGAATTTCCAGATCATTCAAATCCTTGAATCGATTCTGAAAATTCTTCTTCAGTGACTGCAGGTGTAAGTAGTACGCTTGCAAATCACTGTCTGTGAAAGAGAGTGACATACTTTCCATGCAGGGAGACTGAGAACATTCTTCTTCCTATGTTTTACTTATATATTTCCAATTTTCTGAAAAAAGTGAACACTGCAGTTTTTGCCTGGGCTAAATTGAAATTTTCACCCTACAGTTTAATATTTAGAATGTTCATTTTGGCATACAGATTGGCTAGGTATGCCACATATCCATGTAGAGGTTGAATCTTGTTTCCGAAGCTCTTGTAAACTTTGAGTAAAAATGCTACCACAGTGTCAAAAAGATTGAAGAAATATTTTAAGCAGCGTCCTTTTGATAACCAACACACTTCAATGTGAAGAAGCAAGCGTTCAAACTCTTCATCTTTATCTTGGTATAACTGGCAAAATATTCTGCTATTTAATGGATGAGCTTTAATTTTGTAGTGAGCAGATATTACAAGAATCATGCTTGAAAAAAGTCGCTGGCTGAGGTTTTTGGCTATGAGGTGTCGACGATGAATACACAATGGATTGGAAACAGACTTGGAATTTCTTTTCTCATAAATGCCACTAATCCAGCATGGCAACCTGTCATATACGGTGCTCCACCTGTTGCGCAGAAAATCATGTTCCTAATTGGAATACTTTTATGCTCAATATATATTTTGAGCTTGTCATAAATTGATTCTCCGTTGATATTTGTTTTTAAATTTTTATGAGAGAGTATGTGTAAAATTTTCCATTTTTGATAAACTGTTCATGTGCCATTAGCAATGCCTCATTGTCTCACACAGTTGTATCCCAAATTCTGTTTGTTGTAGCTCTGTGCGTGGTTGATACTCAATGTCTTCAATCATTTCATCAATACGATGAGCTACAAAGTTATTACTTGGAGGAATTGATTTTAAGATACTGGTATCCATTTTGAGAACAGTGGTGAGCACTTCTGATACAGCAGGCATTATTAATCTTTCATCAATTGTATGAGATTTTCCACACTCTGCTATCATTTTGGAAATGTGATATGAAGCAATGAGACTACTATCAAGATCATTTTTAGCTTTCTTGGCAAATGACTCGAGTGTGCAATGCTTTTCAAATGTTTCTTTCATCTTCTGGAACTGAATAATACCATAAGTAGCCTTTTCAGTGTGCCTTTTACAGAAGTGTTCCTGCAGTCTTGATGGTTTCATGACTTCATTAGGCAGTACAGTATACAAATAAAATACATGGGGTCTCACTGATCTGATGAAATTGGAATAAAACCCACACCCCAGGTATGTAACATTGTATTGACGCACTTCCTGTTGTTTCTGTTTCTTAGCAGGATTAGAATTCAAGGCTTCACTGCCTTCAGGCACATAGAGATCATGCCATACATATTTATCCATCATTAACAGGGCTAAATTAAATTAAAAAAAGAACACAAACTAGGAATTCCTGTTGGATGTTGATGATGACAGTGAGTTGACACCGATAGAACGATGGCAGCGGCACGCAAAGGAACGGCGAGACGAAGATGAAGATGATCACAACAGAGAAAATTACGTTGACAAGGAATCAGATTGGAATCTGAATGTTGGTCGGGATAGATCTGATGTTCAGGAAGCTACCTTTATTCTATTCCAGCCAGCGTGATTGACCAATCATAAAAGGTCTCATAATCCCCAAAGGTGGTTCTTGACTGCACATTTGAAGCTGATGTTGCTTTGAACACCTCAAGAGGAATCCTCGGGGTTGGCAGATTCACTGATTGGCTCTATTTCACCGTTTGGTTCCAGCCAGCGCTGTATCATTGTGCGACCTGTTTTCTGTAGACTCTCCAACCTAATGGGACAAACACTGATTTCTCTGGAACTTGCGATAATTTTCCCCCTCGCCTTTCCTCTTCTTCATTTCCCCTCTCTGGCCTCTTATCTCTTCTGCCTATCTCCTCCCCCTGGTGCCCTTCCTTCCCTTTCTCTCATGATCCACTCTCCTATCCTGTCAGATTTCTTCTTCTCCAGTTCTTTGCCTTTTCACCTCCTGGCTTCTTTGCTTCTTGGGGAGGAACGAATGGTCAAGGAAATCATGAGGGAAAGAGGAGTGAGTCCCTGTGGAAAGTGTAGAGTTGGGCGGGGGGGAATGTAAAGATATGTTTGTGGTAGGGTCATGTTGAAGATGGCCTCATCTGCATATCAACTTCTACTGGTGCCCCTCCTTCTTCCCTTCCTTCTATGGTCCACTCTTCTCTTATCAGATACTTCTGCTCCATTCCCTTTCCTATCCACCTGGCTTCACCTCTCACCTTCTAGCTTGGTCTCCTTCCCCTCCCCTCACCTTCTTACTCTGGCATCTTCTCCCTTCCTTTCCAGTCCTGAAGAAGAGTCTCAGCCCAGAGCGTTGACTGTTTACTTTCCTCCTACCCCCATAGATGCAGCCTGACATTCTGAGCTCCTCCAGCAGTTTGAGTGTGTTGCTAAAGTAAAATATACCCAACTTGAGTACAATTTTCTTTTAAGCAAGTATATTTACAAAAATCAACAACAATATTAAGGGAGGCCATTTAGACTTTTGCATCCATGCCTAATCCCAAGAGAAGAACCCCCATTAGGCTCATTCTTCTCTTTTCCTGGTTCTCCATACGATTTAATCTCACAAATGACTATTAATTCTTTATGCCATTAATTGAACTAGAACAGGTGTTTCCAATGTGAGGCCCCTCGGTTAATGGTCCATGGCATAATAATGGTTGGGAACCCCTGCACTAGAAGGTAACCTACAGTGGGCAATTAATCTGCAAGCACACCTTTGGGATATGGGACCCAGAGGAAACTGACCCAGTTACCCGGAGAATGTGCAAACTCTGAACAGATAGCTAGATGTGGCCCAGTACAACACGGATAGAGCTCTCCCAACCATTGAGCACATCTGCATGAAATGCTATCGTAGGAAAGCAGCATCCATCATCAGAGATCCCCACCACTCAGTTCATGCTCTCTTCTTATTGCTGCCATCAGGTAGAAGGTACAAGAGCCTCAGGACTTGCACCCCCAGGTTCAGGAACAGCTACTACCCTCAACCATCAGGCTCTTCAATAACAAGGGATAACTACCCTCACTTTCCCCATCATTGAAATGTTTCTACAACCAATGGTCCCACTTTAAGGACTCCTTATCTCACTATCTCGTGTTCCCATTATTTATTGCTATTCATTTGTATTTGCATTTGTGCAGTTTGTTGACTTCTGCACTCTGGTTGATCTTTCATTGATCCTGTTATAGTTGCTGAGTATGCCCACAAGAAAATGAATCTCATACGGTGACGTATAAGTACTTTGATAACAACATTTACTTTGAACTTTGAATCCAAGGTCAGGGTCAAACGTGTACCATTGGAGCAGTGAGGTAGCAGTAACAGTTTTGTCATCGTGTTGCCGTTAGATGTAGATCAACAAGTGTTTACCACCAATTGTCTGCAGTAATTGTACAGTTCTTGTGTTGATAAACTGTTTATCTATTTTAAAGTACTCAAGGTCTGTCAAAGCCCACAGAGTGGTATTAAAGTCTGTGTGGACTTACTTCATTGATCATTGTGAAGCTGTCAATTGATTTCTCAACTCTGAAATATGAGGCTGAGTTGAATTAAATGAATGTAAGGAGGTGTCCTCTCTCACAGAACTTGTAAATGGCTGTCAGGTATCCCTGATTTCATGCTTCATTTAGTTAGTCGGTGGTTCCCACACAGTTTTCAAATGCTTGCGATTTGCCTTATTATGAAGGAGCTAATCAGCAATGGTGCTGGAACATTGGGCTTTAGATCAGAGAGAAAAAAAACCTGTTATGCTCTGCCAAAGGCGGATGAAAATTTAAAAAAAAAACAAATTCTGATGCTGGAAATCTGCAATAAAAGCAGAAAATGCTGGAAAACTCAGCAGGTCAGGTAACAGTGAGAAACAGTTGATATTTTAGCTCAGAGACCATTCATCAGAGATATGTTTAATATGAAATGTTAACTATTTGTCTTAATTGATTCTGCCTGACCTGCTGTTTTTTTTTCCCCCGCAGGATTTTCTGTCATTATTCCTGCTGTACCAAAGGGTTGTCTTTGAAAACAAAGGCTCTGGCAGACTGATGTGATACCAATAGGGAACATTGGTATCTTCTTTGGCAGAGTGCTGACGTGTTGCTTGATCTCTCTGGAAACTATATCAGGTATAATGTACATTGACAGAACTAGGCTGGAACACTCATCATAAGATTGAAAAATTAGCACATCCAAATATTTATAACTATCTCTCTAGAGTTGGACTTCAACCCCTAACATTTGCATTCAAATATGAGAATGCTACATTTGTACATTCTCTCTGTGACTGTGCGTGTTTATCTGGCTGTCCCTACTTCCTATCTTAATTGATCACCCTGAATTACCCCTTTCTTGTGGTTGAGTGGCATAATCAGGTGTGGGGTGGTGGTTGTGGTGAGGTGAAGATGATGTCGGAACAATAACATAAAGGAATTAATGTAGAATGAGTGTAAAATGGTGCTTGGTGGCCAGTGTGGATTTGATGGACCTGTGTCTTTGTCATGTCTCTCTGTGACACAATGGTCTTTAAGATTTCTGTATGCCAACAGAGTGTACCATGGACCCACATGTTAGATGTTGGTAAGATTACTCAGTATCTTGTGCTTAGTAATGTGTCATCAAAGCAGTTATGCATGTTTTGATTGAGGTAACAAAAATAATTTGGATCCAATGTAGTGAAGACTAACAAATAGTAAGTGACAAAACTAGTTATTTATAGTAATTTCTTATGAAAAAGAAAGATAAACAAATGGCTGAATACAGAGCATTCAAGAATAGGCACTTTGGACCATTGCATCTGAGCTGACCCTGTTGTCAGTCTAAATTAATTCCATCTGCCTTGAATATCTGTATCCCAAAATTCCTGCCTGTTCACATGTCTGTCTAAATGCCTTTCAAACGGTGCTGTTGTATCTGTTTCTACAATCTCAGTTGGCAACACACACCAGGAACTTGCCACTTACTGTGTAAAACAAAAAAACCTGCCTCATAAGTCTACTTCCAACTTTTTCCTTCTGACCTTTAATCTACGCTTTCTAGATTTAACACTTACACCTTGTGGGAAAAGGATTTAGTTATCCACCCTACCTATGCTCCTCATAATTTTGTATACTTCTATCAGGCCAACTCCGCCATGGATGGTCCCAAGCCTGGCTGTGGAAGGAGGAGGGTTGGGCACGGGGCTAGCGATCCCATCCGTTAAAGCCTAGAGCCATAGAAATGCCAACAGAAGCTCCAAATATCTTATCCCTGGGAGAGGAAGGATCTTCAAAGATGGACTACACCTCTGGACAACTTGAAAGACTGGCACAGGAAAGAGGACTCTGGTGAGCTGCTGTTGGTGGCCTATGCCCCAGGCTTAACTGGTAACTATCAGGATACTTGTCAGTCTCTAATGCTCCAGAGAAAACAATACAAATTTGTCCACACTCTCTTTAATACATACCAATCTAGGCAATATCCTGGTGAACCTCTTCTGTCCCCTCTCCAAAGTCTCCATACCCTTCCCATAGTGTGACAAGCAGAACTACACCCAACACTCCAGATACCCGGGCGCTAAATGGAAAGATTCTTCACACTACTTGGTAGTCTTTGCTTTTCAGGCTAAGATTACTAAACTGAAAGCTGACTAAAGTGGATGATGGAGTGTACCAATGATACTTATTTTGCAGTTTTGACTGATTAATGTGATGGAATTTTTCCTCACACTGTTAAATACATGAGCTTAAAAATCTGTGGTCTGGTGAATAGTCTGTTGTCTGTGATAACAATTCTGTGTGACTTTCAGTAGTTTGGTGATCTGAGATGTCCCAGTGATATTTGTCTTAATTACCATTATCTCGAGTATATTGCTAATTTGACTCCTGCAAAATATATTAGGTGTGCCACAGAACAATAGGAGTATTGAGCAATTACCATTATTATGTTAAACTTGATTCAGATTCTGATCACCGGTATTCACTTTCTTTAACTGTTTCTGTCCTGCCCAGGGGATGCTGTAAACTCAGACGCTGAAATCAAACCCACTGCATTCACCAAGAACTTCCTAATGCCAGTGAAGTGTATTTACACCTGTCTCTGATAGGATTTTCCTCTACATATCTGAGAACCATTTGTTAATGATTTTAATAATAGTGAAGCAATAACTAATTAGAATGTATGTTCCCAATTTCTCAGTCTCTTAATATAGTTAGCTTTCTTCAATTGTATTTCCTCAGCAATGAAATAATTATCCAGGCTGCATTAATTCCTCATGCAGAAAGTAGCTATTAAAAACTATTTTAGCAGACATCTATATATTAAGCCAAGGTGACTGATACAATTATTAATAGTAATATTACCTACGTTTATTGTGGTTATGATGTTAATAAATAATTATGTTGCCCCAGAGGTTGTTAGTTAATATTTCAATTGCTCTCCACATATGCTTTGCATTCTCAGTAATCTCAAGCTCTTATTCATCACATAAATCATTTAAAAGACTACTCAGTGCCTGATTAACTATATGCCTGTGAAGTAAACAGATCTTTCTAAAACATAAAACTTGCAAGCATTACCTTTGAATAGCTGGCTGGTCGTGTATTGGCATCTGCACTGGACGTCAAGGGAAGTGGTCCTGAGTTTGAATCTGGCCGGCTCTTTCACGCTTTCTGTCTGTGCTGGGTTGAGTGTTGAGCTAGCAACCCGGGCTCCTAAAAAACAGATAAATGCTAAAGAAACGGCAAGATTGCCATCTGATGCACCACAAGGTGTGGAGAGGAACTAACTAACTTTCCTACGGATGCATCTTCTTCAAATTCCCCACCCCTGCAGTATTTTGTTTTTGTAGTGAAAATGAATCACGTCAGAAATAAACACCATAGAACATAGAACATAGAGAACCTACAGCACATTACAGGCCCTTTGGCTCACAATGTTGTGCCGACCATGTAACCTACTCTAGAATTTCCCTACCACATAGACCTCGATTTTTCTAAGCTCCATGTACTTATCTAAGAGTCTCTTAAAAGACTCTTCTCAGACTCTCCATCTAATTTCTGATCCAAAGTGAACAGAACTGTGGATTTTCTGAATATCTGTGTTTTAGATTATTAGATTAGATTATGAGGACACGCAGTCCTCTTTTATTGTTATTTAGCAATGCATGCATTAAGAAATGATACAATTTGTTCCTCCAGAATGATATCACAGAAACACAAGACAAACCAAGACTTAAAAAACTGACAAAAACTACATAATTATAACATATAGTTACAACAGTGCAAGCAATACCGTAATTTGATAGAAGAACAGACCATGGACACAGTAAAAAGTCTTAGTCTCTCAAAAGTCCCATCATCTCATGCAGATGGTTGAAGGGAGAAACTCTCCCTGCCATGAGCTTTCAGCGCCGCAAACTTGCCGATGCAGCATCCTGGAAGCACCCAACCACAGTCCAACTCCGAGTCCGTCCAAAAACATTGAGCTTCCGACCAGCTCTCAGACACCGAGCACCGAGCACCATCTCTGCCGAGTGCTTCGACCCCGGCCCCGGCAACAGGCAATAGGCAAAGCCGAGTATTTGGGGCCTTCCCTCCAGAGATTCTCGATCGCACAGTAGCAGCGGCAGCGAAGCGGGCATTTCAAAAGTTTCTCCAGATATCCCTCCGTGCTTCTTACGGCTGTCTCCATCAAATCAGGATTGTGTATGGCATCCTAGTTCACAAATACGTTATCGTTCGGAGTGGCAGCATGCTCTGCGTCCCACCACCATCTTTTCTTCCCCCTTCTTTTGGTTTCCATACGGAAGTCTTGAAGTTCTGGAGTGCATAAATTCCTCAGGAGAGCTAAAGAAATTTGGTATATCTTACCAATTTTTATGGATGCATCACAGCTTGGTAAGCAACTTGCTCCGGCTGAGACTGCGAGAAGTTGTGGGGTTGTGAAGGTAGCCCAATCCAGAATGCAAACCCCTCTTCCCTTCCTTTGACTCAATCTGCACTTTCCTCTTCTTTGGGAAAGCAGCAAACGTAATCAAGGACCCTGCCCACCCTGCTCTTTCTCTCTTCTCTCCTCTCTCCTCAAGCAGGAGATGCCAAGGCCTGAGAGCACAAAGTACCCGACTGAAAGGCAGCTTCCATCCTACTGTTATCTGACTTCTTGAATGGACCTCTCATACTCTAAATGATGAATTCTTGGTCTTCCTATTCACTTTGTTGTGGCCCTTGTATTTTATTTGTCTATCTGCCCTGTGCTTTCTCTGCTCTGTAATATGCATTTTGTTTTCTCATTCATCATCATCATCATCAGGTCCCGTGCCCAGTCTGAGCTTTGACTGCCATGGCCCACACACTCCTGTTTCCGGTCAAGTGGATCAATTCATTGGTATTCATTTCCAGTTCTCTGGCTGCTGTCTCCATCATCATTTGTCTTTGTCTTCCTCTTTCTTTCTTCCCTTCAATCTTTCCTATAATTATCATGCCTTCTAACTCCTCTTTCCTAATCACATGTCCAATGAAGTCACGTTGCCTTTTCATGATCTCATACATTATTTCTCTTTTGGTGTTTGCTCTGTTCATGACATCTTCATTAGATATTCGTTTCGTTCATGATATTCTTTGCATCCTCCTCAAAAAACCACATCTCTGCTGCTTCAATTCATTTCCTCGTTACCAGGTATTGTCCAACATTCTGAGCCATATAACATAACTGGATAAACGTAACATTTCAGTACTCTGAGGCGGGTTGTCATGCCTAGTTTAGTGTTGGTCAGTATATTTTTCATTCTCATTAAGGTGTCTTTTGCCATCCCTATTCTTCTTTTGATGTCCATGTCGCACCTGCCATCTGATGTTACCCAGCTTCCTAAGTAGCAAAAGTTCTGTACTTATTTTATGTCTTCCCCGTTTATTTTCAGCCTGCAGATAGGATTCTCCTTCTTTTTGGATATCACCATACATTCTGTCTTTTTGTAATTGATAGATTGACCCATTTTTGCACTTTCTTCAACAACTATGTGTGGCACGTGGCCAAGTAGTTAGGGCATTGGACTAATGATCTGAAGGTCGTGAGTTTGTGCCACAGCTGAGGCAGCGTGTTGTGTCCTTGAGCAAGGCACTTAACAACATTGCTCCAGTCCACCCAGCTGAAAATGGGTACTGGCAAAATATTGGGGGTTAACCTCACGATAGACTGGCATCCTATCCGGGGGGGGGGTGGGGGGGGGTGTGGGGGGAGTCTCGTACTCTCAGTCGTTTCATGCCACGGAAACCAGTATAAGCACTGGCCTGATGGGCCACAAGGCTCATGATGGACTTTAACTTTAACTTCAACAACTATATCAATTAAGTTTTGTAGTTCTTCCTCTGTACTTGCAATTAGCACAGTGTCATCCGCATATCTAAAATTATTGGTGTTTTCACCGCCAGCTTTGATTCCCAAGGTGGCTCTTAGTTTTTGTAATATTGTTTCACTGTACACATTAAACAAATCAGGGGAGAAAACACACCCTTGTCTAGCACCTCTCTTGATTTTCGTAAACTGACACACTTCTCCATTTATTCTTACTGTGGCAGTATGTTCCCAGTACAGATTTCTGATTAGGCAGAGGTCTTTCGAATCTAGATCTGCCATTAGCCTTCAGTTGTATCCTGAGCAGGAACCCTTGCAGGTGCTACCGTTCCGGGTCAGAGCGGCCCTGGGAGCAATGAATGACTAAGGGGTAGCTCCACTTTCCCTGAAGCTCTGAAAGTCCCAAATCAGAGCCTCATCACCAGTCGCAGTTTAGAGTCATACCCAGGACTCGTTTTCTCATTACTACTTGCTATAATTAGATATAGCACTATTGGTCTGGAAGGCTTGAAAATCAAGAAGGTTTTCACGGTATCTTGGCACATGTGATTTTAATAATAAGCCAATACTGAAGTTTGTATTTAAAACAGTCATAGGGTGACAGAGCAGGGAAACAAGTGCCCCGTCACGCCCATGTTGACTGTACAGCACCCATTTATACTATTCTACTTTATTCACTTCACATTCCAGTCAACTCCTTCCAGATCCCATCACCTCTCTACGCATTCAGGGCACTTCAGTGGCCATTTAACTTACTAACCATGCGTGGTTTGGATGTGGAACCGGGGAATCGAAAGAAAACCCATTAAGTCACAGAGAGAATGTGTAGGCTCCACCCAGACAGTACTCGAGCTCAGCAATGAACCCAAGTTACTGGAGCCGTAAGGTAATAGCTCTGTAAGCTGCTACATAATTATTAAGCTGCTTAATTACTTATCTGGTGCTTGTGAGCTATGAACTAATTGAATAATTATGTAGGCTCGAGGGGATGAATGGTCTTGTATGATTGTCCTTTCCTATCATTATATGCTCTTAATTGGGAAAAAGATCAAAGGTCTGAATACTGCTTGTCACTATAATCGGCGGGATCAAATTCCCTGGGAGAGTATTACATGGATTCTCCACTGATACTAATTAATCTGCATGAGTCTGGGGACGTGAATTTCCTACTATCTCATTTACAGCTTCTGCCCAAACCTTTGGAGTTGCTGGCAGGCTAATAATTTGTCAAGGTGTCCATTTCAAAACAGGGAATATCTTGCACTACAATACCTAATATTTGCCTGTGTAAAGGGGAATAAATGCCAAATTTCTGCTAGTATCAGGGAAATTGAATGAGGAAATATAGTTGGGCTCGAGAGGAATAAGTCTGTGTGCCAGCCTGATATCAATTAGACTGTGGCTTCTCAAACACTTTTGAAATATTACACACTCAAATCTACATATTACACACTCAAATCTACATATATTAAACACTCAGATCTACATAATACACATTCAAATCTACATATTACACACTCAAATCTACATATTGAACACTCAGATCTACATAATACACACTCAAATCTACATATTGCCTCTGGTTCCACTTAAGGGTGTTACAGATCTCAGGATATTAGGAATAAAAAAAGTGAACACCAGGGAATGAAAACTAAATCACTGGAATCCCACAGCACATGCATTAGCAACAAATTTTAATAAAGCTGGGACTTTGAAATTAGTATAAGTAAGCCAGCTGCTTCTCTGAATTACGTTATGAATTGAACTATTGAGGAATTTCAAAATGCTTTGCATTGCAAAGAAAGGGTAAATTTACAACAATTAACAGCAATCAATTTGAGGTTTAGCATTTATATTCTTTCATTCACTATTTGAATGAATATCCAAAAGACAGGTTCTCTATTCACAATTCAAACATCCTTCTTTATTTTGTGTGTTGGAATTCTTAGGCCTTAGGAGTAAATTTTAAATTAGTATGAATTATGAAAAAGATAATTATGTACAAAGATCCATTGATGCTGCGAATTCGGAGCTGCTGTGAAGCAAATTTAGTTTTGTATTCATATCAGAACTACAGTTGCTACCTGATCTGACTTCTGAATATCACTCTCTGATGGTGATGGTCTCATTTCACCACCAGTCTGGCAGTGTGTTGAATGCAAATACAATGCTAAGTCAAACCTGGTGCGTGAAGTTCTCAAGGCGCTTTTTTCCAGAATCATAACTAGGTTTAATATCACCACATACATCATGACATTTGATGTTTTGTGGCAGTACAGTGCAATACATAAAATTGCATTAAGTTACAATGAAATATAAAGTGTGTATGTGTGTGTGTATGTGTGTGTATATATATATATATATAAAACATAATATATAATATGTATAATGTAAATTAAATTAATTAGGTTGATTGTTTCTTGATTGATCAGGGCATGAAGGCAGGAGATTGGGCTGACAGGAAAACTGGATCTGCCATGATGAAATGACAGAGCAGTCTCAATGGGCAAATGGCCTAATTCTGCTCCTATATTTCATATTTTATGTTTTATATTTTATGTCCATATGGTAAAAAGAGAGGAGAAGTACTGTTTGTGGTTTGATTCCTATAGGATGTGATAACCCATTTGCCATATGAAGTGGGTGGTATTTTGAAGAACAAAGATGGGAACTTGGTAACATTTATCCACCAAGTAATGGGACCCAACAGTTTAGCTAGTCATTATCATTTCGATGTTTATGGGACAAACCAATATGCAAAATGGCTGGCATGTCCCCTTTATTAGAAAAGTAAAAACTTTGAAAGTTAGTCTCCACTTGTTAAAATACATTTTGTATAAACTTGAGGTAGTGAGAAATGCCATTTAAATGCTAATTAATGTTTTTATGTAACCACGTGACCGTAGTAGTCACTTTGCTGATCAAAATGGTTTAATTTAAAGAATTAGAAATACATAGCCCCTCACTATTTTGACCACCTCCAATCTTAACTGCTCATTACTGTTAAATTTCTACTTGTGACTGAGTGCCGATCTCTCACTTCCAAAGGTTTGTCTGAATATTCTGCAATTTACATCCAGCGTCAAATATGATCACAAATCAAACAGGAAATATAAAGAATTGCATCAATCTACTATAAGTGGTATTCAGTCACATCTCTTTGGTTTTTTATGATTTTCTATTAAACAATATTCAAAATGCATCTCCATTCATGAGGCTACATTACCCACACACTTCAGAGCGAGATTCCAGCTGCTGTTTTTCACCCACATCAGGAAACAAATTGTTTTCCCTGATACTTATCACAAATTTTGGAGAGTTGTCTTTTAATGTATCTCTTCAGATTCCTGGTCTGCGTTCACTTTTTCTTCAAACCCAGCTGAGTGGCAGAGAGATGCAGCTTACTGAGCTGCTGCTTCAGAACTCACAGCTCCAGTGAGCCAAGTTCAAGCCTAACATCTGGTGCATCATCTCCTCCTGACTGCAGAGATTCCCTCTGCATATTCCAGTTTCCTCGCACATCCCAAAGGGTTGCAGCTCTGAAGCAAATTGTTCCAATGTGTAGGTGTGCTGGGACAAGCCGATGGGAATATAGGGAGAACAAAGGTGGGATTAGTGGTAATTTCCGAGCCTCTCTGATTTGGAAGAGAAAGAAAGAATGCCAGATGATGATCTCCAAGTATACTGTGCCCACCTGGGTGAGCTGCATAACGACATGTCAGAGAGATTTATGGATCTTCTCTCGATCCAAATTCAGATTGGGTAATAAATCCATTCCTGAACACTTATGATGAGGAATTAACAGGAAGGATGGAGGAAGAATTGATTTAGCTACAAACTAACTTTGAGCTGAAGCTGAGGTTCAAGAAAATCATATCAAGACTTTTGGTTGCAGAAAGACATCTGCTCTGCTCAAAAAGGTCAAAATGTTCTTTATTGCCTTTCCAACGTTATATTTAGTGGAGTGCTGTTTCAGTGAATCCACCCAACTTCTTTCAAAACAAAGAACCAGACTACAAATTACTGAACGTGGGGATCTGAGCCCCCTTGTGAATGACGTTCAGCCAGGTGTTGAGAAGCTGATATCACTGCACCAAGCCCATCCATCTCACTGAAAGGAGAAAAAGCAATGAAGTCGTGAATAGTTGGACTACAAATTGCTCTAAAATTGTTGATGAAAATAATTTTCAACGTAGTTAAATAAATAAACTATTTTGTTTGTTCCTTTGAATAGATTTGAATGATATTTGAAATTATTTGTCATGGCTTTGCATTTTCAGTTCCTACTTTCTTTTACTGTGCATTGTAATCAAACTTCTTTATAGTTTTTATATAATGCCCACAAAGGGAGAGGAGGGAGCTGTTAATATACATATATATGATTACTCTATTTCAGTTTTTTCCCCATATTTATCATGTATTGCATTGTACTGCTGCCGCAAAGTTAATGAAGTTCACAACAGGTGCTGGTGATATTAAACCTGATTCTGTTTCTGAGGTTCCTCTGAGCATCATGACGGGGAAATATTATCACTGTTTCTTCATCATCAGTGGGTCCAGGTCTTAGAACACCTTCTTTACCAGAATTATGAGATCTCCTTCACCAAGATTGCTGTGACTCACCACTAACTTCTCGAGATGATTAAACAAAGGCAAGGGCAAGCAGAACAAGTGCCACACCTGCTCCTGCACCCCCTCTCTCACTACCATTCAGGGCCCCAAACAGTCCTTCTAGGTGAGGCGACACTTGACCTGTTAGCCTGTTGGGGTTCAGTGTGTTCAGTGTGGCCTCCTGTAGATCAGTGAGGCCCGATGTAAATTGGGAGACTGCTTCACCGAGCACCTATGCTCCATGGCCAGAAAAAGCGGAATCTCCCAATTGCCACCCATTTTAATTCCACTTCCCGTTCCCATTCTGATATGTCCTTCCATGGCCACCTCCACTGTTGTGATGAGGCCACACTTAGGTTGGAGGAACAACACCTTATATTCTGTTTGGGTAGCAGCCTCCAACCTGATGGCATGAACATCGATCTCTCGAATTTCTGGTAATGCCCCCAACCCCTCCTCCTTCACCATTTCCTATCCCCTTTTCCCTCTCTCACCTTACCCTCTTGTCCATCCATCACTTCCCTCTGGTGCTCCTCTCCCCGTTATCTTTCTTCCGTGGTCTTCTGTCTCTTTCACCAATTAACTTCCCAGCTCTTTACTTCATCCCTTCATCTCCATGTTTCACCTATCAGCTTGTGTTTCTCTCTCCCATCCCCCCACCTTTGAAATCAACTCCTCATCTTTTTTTCTCCAGTCTCAGCCCGAAACGTCGACTGTACTCTTTTCCTAGATGATGCCTGCCCTGCTGAGTTCCTCCAGCATTTTGTGTGTGTTGCTCAGATTTCCAGCATCTGCAGATTTTCTCTTGTTTGTCAAGGGTGAGTACTCATGCCATGAAAAAATATGTACATGATAAAATGTATTCGGTGGGATTTGTGTAGATCACAAAACGCAAGTTCTGAAAAACCATACCATGATAAAATATTTATTTACTGGAAGATATTTTTATACTGAAGGAAATGTGGATGATGTTAGTTCAGTACTTTCCTTAGATTATTGGCATATCACCTATTGCCCAGTTTCCACATTTCAAATCCAGCAGAATGGGTGAGATAGTAAATTCTTGTTTATATGAACAGTGGCTTCCTGGAGGGTTTTCCCACCCTACTGCTTTTTAATTTTTTTTTACCACATATGCAATGTATTAACACATCCAGATGAGTTCTGGGATCATTTTTATCTTGTATTGCAACTTAACTTATCTGCTATATATATATTATCATTTTACTCAATGATTATTGAAAGATAAAATCTGTTAAGTACTGAAATATTTTAATAAACTGTATTTTGAAGATTTCACAGCGGGGAGAGAGAAATTTAGAAGTATTTTATGTTAGTTCTTAAACTGTGAAACTGGAAAGAAAAAGTATAGTAAAAATTGTAGGCTGATCTTTTTTTGTTTACTTCACTGACTTTGAGTACAGCCTGGAGGTATATTGAAGGATGGAAATCTCATTTTGGGTGAAATTAGATGTGAAATGGAGTAGTTCCTAACTGTGAGTCCATCTGCAACCTACAAAATGCCCAATGTGGTTCTGTCAAGCCCAATTGGTTTGGACAATATGGTCTGATTTGTCACTTGGTTTGTGGATTTTTAGTTTCTGCAAAATAATATTTTGCAAAATGTTATTGTTATGGTTGTGCTTCGTGATTGGGGTTAATTGTTATCATTTGGGTTGATAATGGAATCAGCTGCTATATATCCTATCTCATGATGTAAAATAATATTGAAAAACGCAGTGGATTCTGGTTAGTTGGGACACGTTGGTACATTTTGGCCCAATTAAATTGTTGTCCCAATTATCCAAAGTTTCATGGAAATAGTTAAAAGGTATAGAAAAGCCAAACTACTGTTTAACTGAGTAACAATTTATGTATTAAAATGAAATACAGAACAAATTAGAACACTATCAATACCTCCACCATACCAAAAAGCTGTGTTTTAGTTCCTAATATTAATCAATGGATGAATTTATATGTGATGTTCTTTTGATTGACTGCAAATGAACAAAGTTATCACAGGCACATAGTGAAGATAATGGACTGCCTTCATGCGATGCTTTAGATAATTGGTTCCTCCACATCTTCATGTTCATTGCAACATTCAGGATGGTTGTCGATACCTTCATAGGTCCTAACTTGGTGAAGTAGTGAAATCGTTTCATTTTCACTCTTGGCTGTTTCTGGCATCTCCAAGCCTGTATGCTTGAAACCATGGTGAGTAAAATAGTGCCACATTGTTTTACTGTTTATTTCTTGCCACCTATCAGTGACAGAAATCACTGCTTTTTGAACACGAACACAAGGAACTGACACTATTTAAAAACTGATCGCTCTAAGCACAATAGTGTCTAACGACCATGCTAATGTTTGTGACTGACGCTAGTTAAAAATTGTTTGGTAATAGTCTCCTGCCCAATTAAATGACATAGTGTCCCAAATAAACTAAGGGAATCCTGGCTATTTTCTTGATTTACTTTTTATTCATGAAGAGTTGTCTCAAATAAACGGTTGCTCCGTTTAACCGATGGCCCAATTAACTGGAATCCACTGTACGAAGGGAAAAAGGGTCATTTGTCTGTGGGAAAAATTGTTTGTAACTGATTAGATACAATTCAGGCCAGCACGCATTTCCTAATTTTTGCACTTGCTGAGAGAGTTGGGGAACCAAAGCTACATTGAAGGCAGAGCTCTGAAGTTTCTCCTTGAATGCAGACACAATGGAGCAAAAAGGCTGGAGACATGCGTTATATTTTGGAATTTCAATTTCTTGCTCTCCATTAAACACATTGCTCTAGTCACAACAGGACCTGAATCATGCTATCAATCTCTTTGTGTTCTTCCTGCCATTATCAGTCATGCTGGTCACTCTTAGCCTCCATTCTCCTACTTGTGTGGTAACTTTTCATACATGTGCCTGTGCAGAATCAGCACCTACTGTTTCGTCCAAACTACATTGCTCACTTATATTTACTTCCATTCCCTCTTTATCATTGATACATCTATTAACGGTTAATTCCCCAGGTTCCCCTGACTGTACCAACCGTGTCTACAGTGTCTACCACTAAGAAGAACAGGGGCAATAGCAGGCAGGACCTCTGCCACCCTGTTGAATCTTCTTCAAGTTGCTAACCATCCTGGTCTGGAAATGTACCTTCATTCTTTCATCACTTCTGGGTCTAAATTCTAGTGTTCCCTAATGAATAGCACCTTGAGTGCACTTTCACTGGAGGAATTACAGTAGTTGAAGAAGCAAGCAACTCACCATCAGCCATTTGAAGTTCATTTTGGAATCGGCCATAGACATTGGCTTTGCCAGCATTGTTCCTGATTTCAAAAATGTATTAAAATGCACATGTATAAATTATTGGTTGCTTTATATTAATACCTGTATATTAAATAACACAGAGGGAGTTAAACATGCCCTTTCCATTCAAACAGATGTATATCAGGGATCATCAGTTGACAAACAGAAACGAGAAATTCAGGCTAATTGTATTCTTATAAGACAGCCTTGAGATGAGGAGTCTCTCAAACATAATCTCCTTATTGATATTTAAAAGACATTGTTACTTTGCTCCCTATGTTACACCATTGGAAAATAAATTCATCTAACTTGCCTTGATTCCATGGTATCTAAGTCAGAAAGTTATTGGCTCAGGTTCTACTCCAGAGATTTGAGCTGACATTCCAGGTCTACAGCGCAGTGGCACACTGAGGGAGTTCTGTACGCTCAGAAGTACAATCTTTCTGATGAGCTGTTAGCATTAGCACTTGCCAGCTTTCTTGCATGAAAGTAAACGATTCCATGTTACAATTAAAATAAAGACCATACGAGTTGTTGCTGGTTTGCGTCAGCTAATTTCATTGAAACAAATCTGTTTAGGAATTCAATTATATCGGGTTGTTCTGTTTTCAACAATACGTAATTCAAAATCTATTTTCATGGTAAGAACTATCTAGGTTTTATTTAGCATTTGACTGGATACACAATTTCTTTACCAGATACTGAATGGAAAATAACATTATCTTTTTAGTGCAACCATCATCAGTTTTCACAGTGCAAAGTCAATAAATTCCTTATTTAACTTTTATCAGACTGACAACCCCATACCACCCCTGCAGTGACCTGCCTCTGTGATCCCAGTGTTGCTGCTGGCCCTGTGGCCTCCTGAGAGAGGCTGGCTTGCCGATTGACTGATGATGAGTCCTGACGAAGGGTCTCGGCCCGAAACGTCGACTGTACCTCTTCCTAGAGATGCTGCCTGGCCTGCTGCGTTCACCAGCAACTTTGATGTGTGCGGATTGACTGATGAGATGGTTTAGTGAACCTGCCTTTGTGTGTTTAGGCTAAGTTTTGAGAGAGACAATTAAATGGCAACCTCATTGGTGATGGCAGCATAAAGTACAAAGGAATTGCAAATAGTTACTGCTGTACATAAGCCTGGAATAGATCAATATGGTTAAATGGAAATAAAGAAATAAATCTTCCCTGATGAGTTATAAAGCATGAACATCGGAGTCGAATTAGGCCATTCAGCCCATTGTGGCTGCTCCACCATTCCTTCAATGCTGATTTATTTTCCCTCTCAACCCCATTTTCCTGCCTTCTCCCTGTATTCTTTGACATCCTGACTAATCAAGAATCTATCAAACTTTGCTTTAAATATAACGTAATGACTTAGCCTCTACAACTGTCTGTGGTAATGAAATCCAAAGATTCATTAACTTCTAGCTAAGGAAATTCCTCCTCACCTCTGTTCAAAATGGATGCCCCTCCTTTCTGAGGTTACACCATCAGGTCCTAAACTCCTCCAGTACAGGATCATCCTCTCCACATCCACTCCATCTAGGCCTTTAAATATTTGATCGGTTTCAATAAGATCCCCTCTCATTCTTCTCAACTCCAGTGAATACAGGCCCAGAGCCATCAAATGAGCCTCATGCAATAACCCTTTCACTCCTTGAATCATTCTTGTGAACTTCCTCTGGACCTTCTTCAATGCCAGCATATCTTTTCCTAGATAAGTGGCTCAAAACACCGCACTATATTCCAAGTGTGGTCTGACCAATGCCTTATAAAGCCTCAACATTATCAAGGGTGGAGCGAAGTGATGATGGCACTAAACGCAACACCTTTGCTTGCATCTTCGGAAACAGCTCTATCTCTATCTTTGACATCTCTTTTTTTTTCCCTTTTCAAGGTTCTTTTGAAGACGCAGACCTGGAGTTACACTCTGACTTCAGTTCTTTGTGGGAATGGGACCCCCTTTCAGGGCCTCACGACTGGTCGCTTCTTGATATTCCAAGGATGTGGCCTGGAAGACTAGTGCACCTGCAGGGTACCAGATTTTCGTGGCTCTGGAGATAGGCTGATTCAAGGCCAGTGCCCCTGACTGAGGCATCATGGGAGAACACGGAACATCGGGAGCTGCAGGTTAACTGCCGTGGGCTGTGTGTCCAGAGACCTGAGCCTTTTTGGGGCTGTCTCTCTGGGCGCGGAGTTCAGAAAAAGTGATGCAACAGACTTTCAACATCGTAAATCAGCAAGTTGTTTGTCATGCCTCCCCTCTCGCTGTGAAACGGGGACGCCTCTTTTTCCTTATTAGGGAGAGAGAGAGCCTGTGGTATGTTGAATTACTTGATGAATGAGTAGTCTTTGGGGTACTGCAAGCCTGTATCTTTATTGATGCTTTGCTGCACACTTGAGTGCTCAGTGGGGGCTGTCGATGCTTTTTTGCTGATGGGAGGGGTGGTCGTTACCTTGCTACTACTTGTGCATGGGGAGGAGCTGGGGTTCTAACATTTAAGTCATTCATTCTTTGGGGCACTTCTCTGTTTTCATGGATGTTTATGAAGAAAAAGAATTCAGGATGTATATTGTATACATTTCCCTGACATTAAATGTACCTACTGAAATCTACTGAAACATTACATCCTTGCTCTTATATTCTAGTCCATTTGAAATAAATGCTAACATTACATTTGCTGTCCTTACTAATGTCTCAATCTGCAAGTTAACCTTCGGGGAATCCAGCAAAAGAACTCCCAAATTCCTTTGCACCTCTGTATTTTTTAAATTTTCTACCCATTTAGGATCTAGTCTATGCCTTTATTCTTTCTATTGAAGTGCATGACTATACACTTCCTTACACTATATTCCATCTGCCACTTCTTTGCCCATTCTCTTAATCTGTTTGTCAATCTGCAACGTAAGTCCTTCCTCATCACCACACACCCCTTCACCTATTTTTGTATCATTTGCCAACTTGGCCACTAAGCTATCAACTCTGTCATCCAAATCATTGACATAAAGTCTAACGTGAAAAGTAGTGAACCCAGCAGAAACCACTAGTTAATGGCAGCCAGCCAGAATTGGCCCCATTTATTCCAACTTTCTACCTGCTGCCAGTCAGCCCATCTTCTATCCACGCTACACACATCAAAGTTGCTGGTGAACGCAGCAGGCCAGGCAGCATCTCTAGGAAGAGGTGCAGTTGATGTTTCAGGCCGAGACCCTTCGTCAGGACTAACTGAAGGAAGAGTGAGTAAGGGATTTGAAAGTTGGAGGGGGAGGGAGAGATCCAAAATGATAGGAGGAGACAGGAGGGGGAGGGATGGAGCCAAGAGCTGGACAGGTGATTGGCAAAAGGGATATGAGAGGATCATGGGACAGGAGGTCCGGGAAGAAAGACAAGGGGGGGGCCCAAAGGATGGGCAAGGGGTATATTCAGAGGGACAGAGGGAGAAAAAGGAGAGTGAGAGAAAGAACCTGTGTATAAAAATAAGTAACAGATGGGGTACGAGGGGGAGGTGGGGCATTAGCGGAAATTAGAGAAGTCGATGTTCATGCCATCAGGTTGGAGGCTACCCAGACGGAATATAAGGTGTTGTTCCTCCAACCTGAGTGTGGCTTCATCTTTATAGTAGAGGAGGCCGTGGATAGACATGTCAGAATGGGAATGGGATGTGGAATTAAAATGTGTGGCCACTGAGAGATCTTGCTTTCTCTGGCGGACAGAGCGTAGGTGTTCAACAAAGCGGTCTCCCAGTCTGCGTCGGGTCTCGCTAATATATAAAAGGCCACATCGGGAGCACCGGACGCAGTATATCACCCCAGCCGACTCACAGGTGAAGTGTTGCCTCACCTGGAAGGACTGTTTGGGGCCCTGAATGGTGGTAAGGGAGGAAGTGTAAGGGCATGTGTAGCACTTGTTCCGCTTACACGGATAAGTGCCAGGAGGGAGATCAGTGGGGAGGGATGGGGGGGACGAATGGACAAGGGAGTCGCGTAGGGAGCGATCCCTGCGGAAAGCAGGGGGGGGGGAGGGAAAGATGTGCTTAGTGGTGGGATCCCGTTGGAGGTGGCGGAAGTTATGGAGAATAATATGTTGGACCCGGAGGCTGGTGGGTTGGTAGGTGAGGACCAGGGGAACCCTATTCCTAGTGGGGTGGCGGGAGGATGGAGTGAGAGCAGATGTACGTGAAATGGGGGAGATGTGTTTAAGAGCAGAGTTGATAGTGGAGGAAGGCAAGCCTTTTCTTTAAAAAAGGAAGACATCTCCCTCGTCCTAGAATGAAAAGCCTCATCCTGAGAGCAGATGCGGCGGAGACGGAGGAATTGCGAGAAGGGGATGGTGTTTTTGCAAGAGACAGGGTGAGAAGAGGAATAGTCCAGATAGCTGTGAGAGTCAGTAGGCTTATAGTAGATATCAGTGGGTAAGCTGTCTCCAGAGACAGAGACAGAAAGATCTAGAAAGGGGAGGGAGGTGTCGGAAATGTTCTTAAACACATCTCCCCCATTTCACGTATCTTAAACTCATCTCCCCCATTTCACGTCTTACAAACATCTCCCCCATTTCACGTATCTTAAACGCATCTCCCCCATTTCACATACATCTGCTCTCACTCCATCCTCCCACCACCCCACTAAGAATAGGGTTCCCCTGGTCCTCACCTACCACCCCACCAGCCTCCGGGTCCAACATATTATTCTCTGTAACTTCTGCCACCTCCAATGGGATACCACCACTAAGCACATCTTTCCCTCCCCCCCCTCTCTGCTTTCCGCAGGGATCGCTCCCTACGCGACTTCCTTGTCCATTCGTCCCCCCCATCCCTCCCCACTGATCTCCCTCCTGGCACTTATCTGTGTAAGCGGAACAAGTGCTACACATGCCCTTACACTTCCTCCCTTACCACCATTCAGGGCCCCAAACAGTCCTTCCAGGTGAGGCAACACTTCACCTGTGAGTCGGCTGGGGTGATATACTGCGTCCGGTGCACCTGATGTGGCCTTTTATATATTGGCGAGACCCAACGCAGACTGGGAGACCGCTTTGCTGAACACCTACGCTCTGTCCGCCAGAGAAAGCAGGATCTCCCAGTGCCCACACATTTTAATTCCACATCCCATTCCCATTCTGACATGTCTATCCACGGCCTCCTCTACTGTAAAGTTGAAGCCACACTCAGGTTGGAGGAACAACACTTTATATTCCGTCTGGGTAGCCTCTAACCTGATGACATGAACATCGACTCCTCTAACTTCAGCTAATGCCCCACCTCCTCCTCGTACCCCATCTGTTACTTATTTTTATACACACATTCTTTCTCTCACTCTCCTTTTTCTCCCTCTGTCCCTCTGAATATACCCCTTGCCCATCCTCTGGGTCCGCCCCCCCCTTGTCTTTCTTCCCGGACCTCCTGTCCCATGATCCTCTCATATCCCTTTTGTCTATCACCTGTCCAGCTCTTGGCTCCATCCCCCCCCCCTCCTGTCTTCTCCTATCATTTTGATCTCCCCCTCCCCCTCCAGCTTTCAAATCCCTTACTCACTCTTCCTTCAGTTAGTCCTGACGAAGGGTCTCGGCCTGAAACGTCGACTGTACCTCTTCCTAGAGATGCTGCCTGGCCTGCTGCGTTCACCAGCAACTTTGATGTGTGTTGCATGAATTTCCAGCATCTGCAGAATTCCTGTTGTTTGCGTTCTAGGTACGCTAGTATCTTTCCAGTAATACCATGGGCTCTTCACTTGTTTAGCAGCTTATGTGCTGCATCTTGTCAAAAGCCTTCTGGAAATCCAAGTGCTTTTCGTGGCTGTTGTTTCCTCAAAGAATTCCAACAGATTTGTCGGGCAAGATTTCACGGTAAGGAAACCATGCTGAGCTTGGCCTGTTTTATCATGTGCCTCCAAGTACCCCTTAATAATGGACTCCAGTAATCTTCCCAATCACTGAAGTCAGGCTAACTGGTCTGTAATTTCCTGTCTTGCCTTCCTCTCTAAACCTAGAAACATTGAAAACCTACAGCACAATACAGGCCCTTTGGCCCACAAAGTTGTGCCGAACATGTCCCTATCTTAGAAATTACTAGGCTTACCCATAGCCCTATTTTTTTCTAAGATCCGTGTACCTATCCAAAAGACTCTTAAAAGACCCTGTCGGATCCACACCACCACCTTCGCCGGCAGCCCATTCCATGCACTCACCACTCTCTGCGTAAAAAACTTACCCCTGACATCTCCTCTGTACCTATTTCCAAGCACCTTAAAACTGTGCCCTCTTGTGATAGCCATTTCAACCCTGGGAAAAAGCCTCTGACTATCCACACGATCAATGCCTCTCATCATCTTATATATCTCTATCAGGTTACCTTTCATCATCTGTCGCTCCAAGGAGAAAAGGCCAAGTTCACTCAACCTATTCATGTAACGCATGCTCCCCAGTCCAGTCAACATCCTTCTAAATCTCCTCTGCACCCTTTCTATAGTTTCCAAATCTTTCCTGTAGTGAGGTGACCAGAACTGAGCACAGTACTCCAAGTGGGGTCTAAACAGGGTCTTATATAGCTGTAACATTACCTCTAGGCTCTTAAACTCAATCCCATGGTTGATGAAGGTCAATGCACTGTATGCCTTCTTAATCACAGAGTCAACCTGCACAGCAGCTTTGAGTGTCCTATGGACTAGGACTCCAAGATCCCTCTGATCCTCCACACTGCCAAAAGTCTTACCATTAATGCTATATTCTGCCATCATAGTTGAACTATCAAAATGAACCACCTCACACTTAACTGGGTTGAACTCCATCTGCCACTTCTCAGCCCAGTTTTGCATCCTATCTATATCCCACTGTAAACTCTGACAGCCCTCCACACTATTCACAACACCCCCAACCTTTGTGTCATCAGCAAATTTACTAACCCATCCCTCCACTTCCTCATCCAGGTCAATTATAAAAATCACGAAGAGAAAGGGTCCCAGAACATATCCCTGAGACACACCACTGGTCACCGACCTCCATGCAGAATATGACCTGTCTACAACCACTCTTTGCCTTCTGTGGACAATCCAATTCTGGATCCACAAAGCAAGGTCCCCTTGGATCCTATGCCTCTTTACTTTCTCAATAAGCCTTGCACGGGGTACCTTATCAAATGCCTTGCTGAAATCCACATACACTGCATCTATCTTCATCAATGTGTTTAGTCATGTCCTCAAAAAATTCGATCAGGCTCGTAAGGCACAATCTGACTTTGACAAAGCCATGCTGACTATTTCTAATCATTTTATGCCTCCCCAAATGTTCACAAATCCTGCCTCTCAGGATCTTTTCCATCAACTTATCAACCACTGAAGTGCAACTCACTAGTCTATAATTTCCTGGGCTATCTCTACTCCCTTTCTTGAATAAGAGAAAAACATCGGCAACCCTCCAATCCTCCAGAACCTCCCCCATCTCCACTGATGATGCAAAGATCATTGCCAGAGGCTCAGCAATTTCCTCCCTCGCCTGCCACAGTAGCCTAGGGTATATCTCATCCGGTCCAGGAGACTTATCCAACTTGATGTTTTCCAAAAGCTCCAGCACATTCTCTTTCTTAATGTTTATATGCGCAAGCTTTTCAATCCACCGTAAGTCATCTCTACAATCGCCAAGATCCTTTTCTATAGTGAATACTGAAGCAAAGTATTCTTTAAGTACCTCAGCTATCTCCTCCAGTTCCATACATACTTTACCACTGTCACACTTGATTGCACTTGTTCTCTCACGTCTTATCCTCCTTCTCTTCACATTCTTGTAGAATGCCTTGGGGTTTTCTTTAATCTTATCTGCCAAGGCCTTCTCATGGCCCCTTCTGGCTCTCCTAATTTCATTCTTAAGCTCCTTCCTGCTAGCCTTACAATCTTCTAGATCTCTATCATTACCCAGTTTTTTGAATCTTTCGTAAGCTTTTCTTTTCTTCTTGACTAGATTTTCAACAGCCTTTGTACACCATGGTTCCTGTACCCTACCATCCTTTCCTTGTCTCATTGGAACGTACCTGTGCAGAACTCCACACAAATATCCCCTGAACATTTGCCACATTTCTGCTGTACATTCCCAATTTATGCTTCCAAGTCCCTGCCTGATGGTTTCACATTTCCCCTTACTCCAATTAAATGTTTCCCTAACTTGTCTGTTCTATCCCTCTCCAATGCTATGATAAAGGAGATAGAATTGTGATCACTATCTCCAAAATGCTCTCCCACTGAGAGACCTGACACCTGACCAGGTTAATTTCCCAATACCAGATCAAGTACAGCCTCTCCTCTTGTAGGCTTATCTACATATTGTGTCAGGAAACCTTCCTGAACACACCTAACAAAGTCTACCCCATCTAAAGCCCTTGCTCTAGGAAGATGCCAATCAATATTTAGGAAATTAAAATCTTCCACCAGACCAACCCTGTTATTATTACACCTTTCCAGAATCCGTCTCCCTATCTGCTCCTTGATGTCCGTGTTACTATTGGGTGGTCCATGAAAAACACCCAGTAGAGTTATTGACACCTTCCTGTTTCTAACTTCCACCCACAGAGACTCAGTCAACAATCCCTCCATGACTTTCTCCTATTCTGCAGCCGTGACACTATCTCTGATCAGCACTGCCATGCCCCCCACCTCTTTTACCTTCCTCTCTGTCATCTCTGTCATCTAATGCCTGGCTTTTCACAAAAGACTGATTCATTATGCAATAGCATTGTATCATTATACAACTGGAATAAAAGAATAAAGTAACAGAAAATGTATACTTTACAAAATAAACAAATGTGAATTTGATAGCTGCAATAACACCAATTTCTTAAACCTTTTAGATACAGGAGTACCGATAACAATTTGCTCAAATAAAAGGAAAATAAAAAATCAACATAATCTAGATTCAGTGCTCAGAAATGATTTTGGTAATAGTTCTCACATTAAAAGTAACTTACATGCAGAAAATGAGAACAAATATAAAATAATTTAGAAATAAGCCAATGGCAAGGAAGTGACCCAAGGCTTCTGTTGATCATGGTTTGAACAGTTCTTCACTGGCGTTTTCACTTAAACAGGAAAAGCAGCCTTACCATTTTCTAAGTGTTGCACTGCCATAACAAAACTGAATTGGCTTCACATTATTGAATGTATCTCTCAGCCCATCCAAGCTGATGACCTGCAAGCAACCTCAAACTGAAGTCTATATATATAATTTTGAGCACCTGAGAGTCTTAAAATATTGGCTCTTCTGAATGAGTGGACTGACATTTGCAAATTTCTAGTCCTCCGGGACCATTCCAGAATCTAGCGATTCTTTTAAGATCATTACTAATACGTCCTCTGTCTCCTCAGCTACCTCTTTTAAAATGCTGGGGTGTAATCCATCAAGTCCAGTGACTTATCTACCCTCAGGCTTTTCAGCTTCCCAAGCACCTTTTCCTTTGAAATAGCAGCTACACTCACTTTTGACCATGACACTCTCGAATTTCTGGCATACTGTTGGTGCCTTCCACAGTAAAGACTGATGCAAAACACTTATTAAGTTTGTCTGCCATTTCTTTGTCCCCTATTATTACCTCAACAGCCAATGTCTTCTCTTGCCTGTCCTTTATTTTTCATATCTCAGATAAAAGCTTTTGGTGTCCGCTTTTATATTATTGGCTAGCTTACCTTCATATTTCATCTTTTCTGTCCTTACGGCTTTTTTAGTTGCATACTGTTGGTTTTTAAAAGCTTTTGAATCCTCTAATTTCCTACGAATTTTTACTATATTATATGCCCTGCCTTTTCCTTTTATGCTGTCTTTGAGTTGCGAGTGGCAGATGCATTGGCAATCACCAACCACAACATGCAAGTTAGAGCAGCCAAGTGTTATGAATGTCAACCAAGGAGTCATATTGCAGCAGCATGCAAGTAACATAACAAATCAAATGATGAAGCAAAAGGCTCCTGAATGAAAATTGACGACGGTGATGAGGAAAATTCTACTTAGAGTTTATATGCTGCAAGCACACATCCTGAAAAGCAAGTGTTTTTTATCAATAGTGAACACATTGAGGTGAATTTGGTACTAATGCATTTAGCCAATAATAAGCCAAGTCAAAATCAGTGTGCCTTAAAGTGGTAGTTGGGAGAAATTCCCAACTGTTGGGACACTTAATTTGCCCCTGGTTTGTAAGTGAGTGTGGGTGGCAAGATCAATATGCTGGGTCATTTGGAGGAAAGGTGCCAAACTAATGCTGAGTAGGATTGCTAAAAACATCAAAGTACCAATAGGCACAAGGTACTCTATTCTTACACTTACTTTCCCTATGGCTATGTCATCTCCTAAGGATTTCCAAGCCATCATGCACAAAATAATATGGGAGATGAGCCTCAGGCAATATATTAGTAGCCACATATACCAAAGAGGAGAAGCTTCAAGTGCGAACGCTGCAGTAGTTATCCTGGCACCAGATAAAACCAGAGATAAACAAGTGTGTTTTTGTACACCATTTAGGGTTTCCTCATCCTAAGAGTGGATGCACATGGTTTGCAGCCTGTATAAGGGGAAGTTCAAGACATGGCAAGTCCTCTGAAGCCTGAACTTGCATTTACATTGAGGTCATTATACACATTTCCTACCAAATGCAGCAATGATAATTTTTCCACTTCATCAGCTATTAAAAACTGATGTACTGTAGAATGGGGTTAAAAAGTAAAAACGTGCCATTGTCATGAATATGATACAAGTAATGATGAAGATCTATATCTTTGTCCACCACAATACTTCCTAGAATCCAGGACAGTGCATGAAGTTTTAGGATTTAATACTGGGGCAGTCATCACATGATTGATGATGAACAGGAAAGATACTTCCACTTTGCCTCATGAAATCTGAAAAAGTTTGAACATGCTTATACCCAGATAAAGAAGAAACTCTTGGTTTCATATTCAGTTCCTTCTTGAAGCTGAATGGTATACTAAAAGAAATAAATCTCAAATCATTTCTGGATGTGAAGTTGGCAATGGCAGCGTCACAACTGCAAAGGTGGACAATTTTTCTAAAGCAGAATACAATGACAAGCTTTGTCCTGATTATCTCAGAGATTAAAGCAATGATTGATGATCCTTTTGCAGTAGCTTCTGAAATTGCAGAACAAGTAAGAACAAATCAAATAGCGTGTTGTACTTACAAATTAACTCTTAGATGGTAGTCAGAATGGAAAAACTTGTAAAAATGAAGAACTAAGTAATTTTTATTCTCAATGAAACAAATTAATATGTAATTACATTTGTTTTAAATAGAGTATGTGTGTTACTCTTGTACTTTAAGAACAATGTTATTACTGTAATCATAGATGAACATACAGGAATGGTGAAAATTCAAGTAGTTGCTAGTAGTTTTCTGCACTTGTTTGGTTTAAAACATAATCAAGAGGGAGATGACGAGTCAATGTCACATCTATATGCAATACAAATCAATATCTGTGAAAAGAACATTGGCAAGAGAAACCTTTCCAATGTGTCTGTGAAGATTTCTGTGAAAAGGGACATGACAATTTTTTTTGTCTTCACTGTAAGTCATTCTAGCTGTTGGGGTGCTTTACCGTGAAATGTATATTCAAGGAGTTAAGAAAAATGTTTGCGTGTCAAGTTCTACCAGATGTAATGGTTTATGATAACAGACTAATTTTCCCTGTGCTAATTTCAAAATTGCTGCCAAACACGCATCCAGATCCACTGGAGCAGTTGAATGTTCTGTCTAGTAGTTAAAGAAGCCTCGAGGATATAAATGATCAAGCACTCTCATCTTTTAGCATAGAATGTCTGGCAAATTTCCTGTTCAAATATATCACTACTTCCATAATGCTGCAAGGTACAGAATAGCAGAGCTTCTTGCTAAAAGGTTAAAAATGAGGTTAAGTTTAGTACAGCTGGATCTTGAAGAAGGGAAACAGTTCAAAAATGTCAGAAGATGATATTTCAAATCAGGTTCCACAGACAGATGATTCCAGGTCAACATCCACTTTTGAGTTTCGTAGAAACCACTACCAGGCAAATAAAATATTAAGATGGTTTTGCTCTCTGTGGTTCAAACTGCTGACATAAACAGACATGTAAGGTATGGTTTTAGCTGGAGATATACACAAATGAGTCAAAGTGTAGTCAAATGATGCCTCAGATTGTGTTATGTTATCTAGAATAGATATTATGTTAGCACCATAATCATCAGAGTCCTCAAAGGTCAATACTTTTACTTCCATTTTTTTCCAAATTGCAGAAATTGGTGTGTCTGAAGAGAAAGCCCTTTGAACAGTTCTTTAGATAGGCTTGAAGGCGAGATTGTTTCTTCTGAAGATGCAAGAAGAACTAAAGGAGACTTATGAGAAGATTGACCAAAGACTGCAAGACAGATGAGATCAGACTAAAGTTTGCAGGTTAATATGAAAACAAACTGTTTTTATTTTTTACTGAGGTGAATAGCCTCCAGTGAATTTCAATGTCTGGACATGTGTTCAAAACCAATCAATAAGCTTCAAGACCTTGGCCTCAATACTAACTTGTGCAACTGGATCCTTGATTTTCTCACTTGCAAAACCCAGCCAATCTGGATTGGCAACAACATCTCCTACACAATCTCCATCTGCACTGGTGCACCATAAGGCTGTGTGCTTAGTCCCTGCTCCACTTGCTTTACACTTATGACTGTGTGACTAAGCACAGCTCCACTGCCATATTCAAACTTGCTAATTGTTAGCCGAATCAAAAGCGGTGACGAATCGACATGTAGGAGGGAGATTGAAAACCTGGCTGAGCAGTGCCACAATGACAACCTCTTACTCAACGTCAGCAAGATCAAGGAGCTGATTATTGATTTCAGTAGGAAGAAACCAAAGGTTCATGAGCTAGTCTGCATCGGATGACCAGAGGCTGAGAGGATGAAAAACATTAAATTCCTTGCTGTTATCATTTCAGAGAATCTGTCCTGGTCCCAGCACATAACTGCAATTATGAAGAAAGCACAGCAATACCTCTACTTCCTTAGGAGTTTGTGAAGACTGCGGTAGGCAAACTTCTATAGATGTGTGGTGGAGAGTCTATTGACTGGCTGCATCACAGCCTAGTATGGAAGCACCAATAACCTTGAATGGAAAATCCTACAAAAATAATGGATACGGCTCAGTCTTTCATGGGTAAAGCCTGCCTCAGCATTGAGCGCGTCGACATGAAGCATTGTCACAGGAAAGCAGCATCCATCATCAGGGTTCCACACCACTTAGATCATGCTCTCTTCCTGCTGTTGCCATCAGGAACAAGGTAGAGGAACCTCAGGTCTCACACTACCAAGTTCAGGAACAGTTACTACCCCTCTACTATTAGGCTCTTGAGCCAAAGGGGATAACTTCACTCAACTTCACTTGCTCCATCAGTGACATGTTCCCACTACCTATGGACTCACTTTCAAGGACTCTTCATCTCATGCTCTTGATATTTCCTTCCTATTTATTTATTATTATTATTTCTTTCTTTTTGTATTTGCACAGTTTTTTGCCTTTTGTACACTGGTTGAACACCCAAGCTGGTGTGGTCTTTCATTGATTCTATTATAGTTATTACTCTATTATGAATTTACTGAGTATGCATGCATGAAGAAATATCTCATGGTTGTATATGGTGACACATATGTAGTTTAATAATCAAGTTACTTTGAACTTTGTACTAATTGACTGGATAAACATCATGTCATATAGCTGCTATATCTTTGATACTTAGTAGTAAGTACTGATCTATATGTTAAAGCAATACATTAACTTTCCATGCTGTGCTGTCATTCTCAGAAGCTTGATTAAGTGACATGGTTGCAGTGCGTCTTTAGGAAGTCAAGCTGACGTGAGATGCTATTCCACCATTTTGCTCTACGTGTTCAGAAAACCTGGAAACAGTGCTATAGTTGGTTCAGAGAAGCTCCAACTGTTGCAAAGGGGAGCGTAGGGAACGGAGCCAAGAACAGGACACAGACACGTAAGTAGCGTTAACAGAAGTGTGTTTATTAATAGTTGCCAGGAAAGCCGGGGAGTGAGGAATAAAAACTTACATGGATGTGGATGCGGGACAACGAACATGAGGAGCTCGGATACGGAGCCAGGACTTGGACTTGGACTTGGACATGGAGCCTGGACTTGGACTTGGACCCGGAGCTTGGACTTGGACTTGGGCTTGGACTTGGATCCGAAGCTTGGACAGACTTGGACCCGGACTTGGACACAGAGTTTGGACTTGGACTTGGAAAAGGAGCTTGGACTTGGACTCAAGCTTGGACACAGAGCTTGGACTTGGACTTGGACACGGAGAGGCAGAATACACAACTCGGAGTAGCAGCAAATGGCCAGACCTACTCAGCTGGAAACGAGACGACCAAACCAAACAACAACAGACAGTTCGAATCTTGATACAGAGTAGCTCATGAAGCGGCAAACAGCCGTTAATCACTCAGCTGGACACGAAGAGACAGAATTCCCAACTCAGAGCAGCGGCAAATGGCCAGGCCCACTCAGCTGGAAACGAGACGACTAAACCAAGCAACAACAGACAACCAGCATCTTGACTCGAAGCAGCAGCAAACGGTTAGAAACACTCAGCTGGATATGAAAACGACAGAATTCACATCTTGACTCAGAGTAGCGGCAAAACGGCTGGCAACTCAGCTGGATACGAAAACGACTGAATTGACTAAGCAGCCACAGGCACCGAAGCAACTAAGAGTCCATGATTCTCGACAGCCCCTGGGATGAGCACAGCCACACTGGCTATGGTGACGAACCAGCAGCGAGTAGATGTAAGCTGGAGTTTTTATGCTGCCAGTTCGAATGAGGATCAAATGCCCTAATCAAGGAGCCTAGTGGAACACTGGGAAAAGGAAATTAACTGAAATGAGGAGTCAACGGACTGTACCGTGACACTGACAAAAGTACAGGCCCTTACCATAACACAGCCTGTTCCTACTCCCAGATCTCTGGAGAGTTGACTGTTCTCCAATTTGTAAAGGCCAGCAGGAATTGTGGAATACTATATCCAAGAAAAATTGAAAACATATATAATCTAGTTACAAACAAGAGAAAATCTGTAGATGCTGGAAATCTAAGTAACACACACAAAAGCTTGGTGGAAGGCAGAGAGAAACACAGGGTGATGGGTGAAATCTGAAGGGGGAAGGATGAAGAGTTGGGAAGTTGATTTGTGAGAGATACAGAGCTGGAGAAGGGGTATCTATTAGGAGAGGACAGAAGGCCGCGGGAGAAAGAGAAGGATGGCAGGGAGGGTGGAGGAGCACCAGATCAAGTGATGGATGGGCAAGAAGTTAAGGTGAGAGAGGGAAAAGGGGATGAAGAATGGTGAGTGGGGGGCATTGCTGGAACTTCAAGGAATTGATATTCACGCCATTGGGTTGGAGGCTACCCAGATGGAATATAAGGTGTTGTTCTTCCAACCTGAGTGTGGACTCATCACGACAGTGGAGGGGGCTATGGATAGACATATCAGAATATGAGTGGGAAGGGGAAGTGGAATTAAAATGGGTGGCCACTGGGAGATCCCATATTTTCTGGTGAATGGAGTGTAGGTGCTCATCAAAGCAGTCTCTCAATCTCCGTCAGGTCTCACTGATATACACCAGGAGCACTGGACACAGTATATAACCTCAACAGACTCACAGGTTATGAGTTCAATGGGGCAGGAACAAGCTGAATCAAATGCTCTGGATCTTTTCAATGATTTCAGCTTCCCTGGTCCCTATCATCCCAGCTTGTTACTTCATCCCTCCTCTTTCAGGTTTCACCTACCACCTTGTGTTTCTCTCTCCCCTCTTCCCACCTTTGAAACCTACTCCTCAGCTTTTCCTTCTCCAGTCCTGCTGAAGGGTCTCGGCCCGAAATGTCGTTTCCATAGGTGCTCCCTGGCCTGCTGAGTTCCTCCAGCATTTTGTGTGTGTTGCTGTAATCTAGTCGTTTCAATTTTCAATGGAAGAGCAAAACGCATATCTTTGTGCACTGATTTTGTCACCAGAATTGCTTCTGGTGTGCTTTTGTAAGTGGATTTGAAGTATCCTAATGGCCCTCACTGGATCCTCTCCTCAAACCGACCCTGAATGCTCTTTTCGTGACTGCTGTGGAAGTCACTGAACTATAATTTCCTGGCTTGTGTTTCACTCCTTTTCTAGATTAAGTTATGCACCCTTCATTTCTGGAGCCACATGCGTTTTCCTAAAAGTTCATGGGTGACCAGAGCAGGGGTGACTGTTATTTAGAATTAATTTAAAATGTCTGCAAGGGGACACTGGTGATTGAATAGCTTGTCATAGTCAAGGTCACTTTCATTAAGTGCCAAAGGCCATCTGGCTCCAGTAAATTCATAAGCTGTTAATGTGTCAAAAATATCAAGGAAACAGAAAAGCAAAATAAGTTGCCATCTGCCTTGTTTCAACAAATATTATGGCAAATATATTTTAAGACATACATGCAGTGGCTTAGAATTCAAATTTGCAGTACTGGTGCCATATGACTCTTTAACATTACTTCATAATAGAGAGGCAGTGCATTGCCATTATGTCCTGCCAGTGTACTATCTGTAATATTAATAACAGACAAAAATAATCAGCAAATCTGACACAGGCCTATTGCTTGTTTGACATTTGCTGTGCAAGATATTACAGTCCTACAGCTTGGAAAGAGGTCAGCCCAATGAGCTGCTCCAACTATAAAAATCCCATTTACACTAATTCCTAATTCCTTTTTATTATCAATTCACCTCAGATTTTACCACGTCGATTCACTAGGAACAACGTGCAGTGGGCATTTAACCCTTCGGCCCTCACATCTTTGGCATGTGAGAGAAAGCTCAACATGGTCGCAGGGAGAACGTAGAGACGTCACACAGTTGGCACTGGAGGTCAGGAATGAACCTAGGTTGCTGGACCTGAGAGATGGCTGCTCTACTAAGTTCATAAGATCATAAGACATAGGAGCAGAATTAGGCCATTCAGCCCATCAAGTCTGCACCACCATTCTATCATGACTGATCCCAGATCCCTCTCAATTCCATACACCTGCCTTCTCGCCATATCCTTTGATGCCCTGACCGATCAGGAAGCTATCAACTTCTGCAGAGTCTGTGGCAGAGCATTCCATAGATTCACTACTCTCTGGCTAAAAAAATAAATCCTCCTTACTTCTGTTCTAAAATGTCGTCTCTCAATTTTGAGGCTGTGCCCTTTAGTTCTGGATAGCCCCACCATAGGAATAATCCTGTCCACATCCATCTAATCTAGTCATATCAGCATTCTGTAGATTTCAATGAGATCACCCTGCATCCTTCTAACATCCAGTGAGTACAGGCCCAAAGCTGCCAAACGCTTCTCCCCTTCATTCCAGGAATGGTCCTCATGAATCTCCTCTGGACTCTCTCCAATGACAACACATTCTTTCTGAGATATGGGGCCCAAAATTGTTGAGAATACTCACAGTGTGACCCGACTAGTGTCTTATAAAGCTTCAGCATTATCTCCTTGCTTTTATATTCTATTCCCCTCGAAATAAATACCAACATTGCATTTGGTTTCTTTACCACAGACTCAACCTGTGAATTAACCTTCTGGCATCTTGCATGAGAACTCCTAAGTCCCTCTAATCCTCTGATGCTTGAATTTTCTCCACATTTAGATAATGGTCTGCACTATTGTTCCTTTTACCAAAATGCATTATCATACATTTCCCAATACTGTATTCCATTTGCCACTTTTTTGCCCATTCTTCCAATTTGTCTAAGCCTACTGCAATTGCATTGCTTCCTCAGCACTACCTACCCTCCACCTATCTTCATATCATCTGCAAACTTTGCCACAAAGCCATCAATTCCATTATCTAAACCATTGACAAACAATGGGAAAAGTAGTGGTCCCAATATCGACCCCCGAGGAACACTACTTGCCACTGGCAGCCAGCCAGAAAAGGCCCTGTTCATTCCCACTCGCTGCCTTTTGCCTGTCAGCCACTTCTCTATCCACGCCTGTAACGTTCCTGTAACGCCATAAGATTATATCTTGTTAAGTAGCCTTATGTGAGGCACTTTATTAAATGCCTTCTAAAAGTCCAAGAAAGTGACATCCACTGCCTCTCCTTTGTCCACCCTGTTTGTAATTTCCTCGAAGAGTTCTACCAGATTTGTCTAGCAAGATTTCCCTTGACAGAAACAATGCTGACTTTGACTTATTTTATCATTAGTCTCCAAGTACTCTGCAACCTCATCCTTAATAATAGACTCCAACACTTTCCAACCATTGAGGCTAGGCTAACTGGCTTATAACTCCCTTCTTCTACCTTCCCCTTCTTAAAGAATGGAATAACATGTACAATTTTCCAGTCTTCCGGGACCATCAAGTAATTCTTGAAAGATCATGACCAATTCATCTGTTATCTCTTCAGCATCCTCTCTCAGGATTCAGGGATGTAGTCCATTTGGCCCAGCTAACTTATCCACCCGAAAACCTTTGAGTTTGCCTAGCACTTTTTCCTTTGTAATAGCAATGGCACTCACTCCTGCTCCCTGACACTCATGGACCTCTGGCACACTGCATGTGTCTTCCACAGTGAAGAGTGATGTAAAGTACTTATTAAGGTTATCTGCCATTTCTTTGTCTCCCATTACTACCTCACCAGCATCATTTTCCAGTGGTCCAATATCAACTCTCACCGACCTTTTACTCTTTATATAACTGAAAAAACTTTTAGTATTCTGCTTTATATTATTGGCTAGTTTGCCTTCATATTTCATCTTTTCCCTTCGTATAGCTTTTTTAGTTGCTTTTTGTTGGATTATAAAAGCTTCCCAAACATCCAACTTCCCACTCACTTTTGCTAACTCATATGCCCTTTCTTCAGCTTTTATGCAGTTCCCTATCCCTGCCATTTGAGAAATTATTCTTCTGTCGGCCATTTCTATCCTTCGCCTTGTGAACTATTTCCAGAAATTCAGATACCTCTGCTCTGCCATCAACCCCACCAGTACTCTCCTCCACACCACCTGGACAACCTCTTCTCTCATCTCTGTAATTCTCTTTATTCCATTGTGATACTGACACATGATTTATGCGCCTCCCTCTCAAATTGCAGTATGAATTCAATCATATTATGATCACTGCCTCCTTAAGGGTTCCGTTACATTAAGCTCCCTAATAAAATCTGGATTATTACACAACACCCAATCTAAGATAGCCTTTCTCGCCACTGCCTGGTGTGGGAACTGTACCTCCCTTAATCACAGGATTCTACAGAGAGTATTGTGGACAGTCCAGCACATCTGTAGTTGTGAACTTCCTATGATTCAGGACATTTACAAAGACAGATGTGAGAAAAGGGCCCGAAGGATCATTGGGGCCCCGAGTCGCCCCAACCACAATCTATTTCAGCTGCTACCATCTGGGAAACGGTACCGCAGCATAAAAGCCAGGACCAACAGGCGCCGGGACAGCTTCTTCCACCAGGCCATCAGACTGATTAACATGATGATTTGAGTGTATTTCTATGTTACATTCACTGTTCTATTATAAATTACTATGATTGCACATTGCACATTTAGACGGAGACGTGACATAAAAATTTAAGCTCCTCATGTACGTGAAGGACGTAAGAAATAAAGTCAATTCAATTCAAATTATTGAAGCCCCACATTACAATTGTGAATTACCCTTATTACTTGCCTTTTCCAGCTCTCTTTGCAATTTCAACCACACATCTTGGCTACTATTTGGAGGCCTATATATGATTCCCATAAGGGTTTATTTAACCCTTGCAATTTCTTAACTCCTCCTACAAAGGTTTGACATTCTCTGAACCTATGTCACCTCTTTTTGAAAATGTAATTCTATCCTTTACCAACAGAGCCACACCACCGCCCATGCCTTCTTGCCTGTCCTTCAGATATAAAGTAACTCCTTTGATGCTAAGCTCCCAACTATGATCATCTTTCAGCCACAACTCAATGATGCCCGTAACGTTATACCGACCAATCTCTAATTGCGCCACGAGTTTTTCTACCTTATTCTGTAAGCAATGTGCTTTTGATTAGAGCATCTTCAGTCCTGCATTATTCGCTCTTTTGAATTTTACCTCTGTGGCACAATTTAACTCTTTGCTCTGTCTGGACTTATGCCCAATCATTTGTTTGTCCTTCCTTACATTCATGTTACATCCATTACCTGCTTTTAAACCTGCTGGCTCATCTTCAGTTCTATCATATTGGTTCCTATCCCAAGTTGCCTTCCTCTGAGATACCAGCTGAACTTAGAACATTTAGGGTGATATGTGACCTTAAAGGAATCACATGGTAAAACCATAAGATCTTATTGCCTGAGTGAGTAGCGAGAAACTTCTCCCCACTTCACTCCATTCCTGATTCCAGGCTGTCCCACTGCTCTATGAACAGCACTGATAGAAACCTGTGTTACTGAGTTTCCATCTCTCTGAGCTTGACATGTATATTGGAGTTGATGCTAAGTTTGGTCACATAATTATTTCATGATTGCTCTTTGGCAGTTTAACTCAACAGCAAACATGAAGGAAAGGCAAAATGGAACAACAATGAGAATTTGGAGACCCAAGTAACAGAGTAATGTACACAAGGTCAAGGTAACAGCATTCTAAAGGGTGAGAGTGAGCATCCGGAAGTTGTAGTACATTTTGGTATTAATGGCAAAGGTAGGAAAAGGAGGAAATCCTGAAGGGAGAATATAGGGAGTTAGGTAGAAAGTTGAAAATCAGGACCTCTGGGCTGTTGTTTGAGCCTTGCGCCAGTAAGGATAGAAATAGGATGGTTTGGCTGCTGAGTGTGAGGCTGAGGAATTGGCTCAGGGTTTCAGTTTTCTGGATCATTGGGATCTCTTCTGGGAAAGGTATGACCTGCACAAAATGGAAGGGTTACACCTGATCCCCGAGGGGGGGGGGGGAGGGTAATATCCTTGTGGACAGGTTTGCTAGAGGTGGTGGGAGGGTTTAAACTAATTTGACAGGGAGATGCGAACCAGAGTGATAAGGCTGAAGATGGGACAGTTGATATACAACGAGATGCAGTTTGTAGTGAGACTATGAGGATGAACAAGTAGATGGTGGGGCAAAATTGTAGTTAGTGGGATGAATTGAAATGTAACATGGGGCAAAATCGAAAAGGGTGATGAATACAGGACTGAAAGTGTTAAATCTGAATGCATGCAGTATATGGAATAAAGTAAAGATCTTGTAGTGCAGTTAGAGATAGGCAGGTATGATGTTGTGGTCATCACTGAGTTGTGGCTGAAAAATATCTTAGTTGGGAGCTTAACGTCCAAGGATACACATTGTATTGAAAAGACAGCAAGATAGACAGAGGGGATGGGCTGGCTCGGTTAGTAAAATATAAAATCAAATGCTTAGAAAGGAGTGACGTAAGATCAGGTGATGTAGGTGCAGTTAAGAAAATACAGGGGTAAAAAGCTGAAAAGAGAGGACATATAATACAGCAACAATTAATGGGAAGTTAGAGGAATGAGAAGCTTTTAAAAACCAACCAAAGGCAACTGTGAAAGCCATAGCGAGAAAGAATCAAAATTAGAATCAGATTTAATATCACTGGTATATACTGTGAAATCTGTTAACTTTATGGCTACAGTATAATGAAATACATGACCAATAAATATTGAGGGAAAAAAGCTTGTTACATTAAGTATAGATATGTCTATTAAATAGCTAAGTTAAAATAAATAGTGCAAAAAAAACAGAAATTAAAAAAGTAGTGATGTAGTGTTTATGGGTTCAATGTCTATTTAGAAATGGCAGAGGGGTAGAAACTGTTCCTGAATCATTGAGTGTGTTGTGTGCCTTCAGGCTTCTGTACCTCCTTCCCAACGGTAACATTGTGAAGAAGGCTGTGGGGATCCTTAATGATGGACACCACCTTCCAAAGGCAATGCTCCTTGAATATGTCTTGGATACTACGGAGGCTGGCACCTATGTAGGAGCTGACTAATTTTACAAGTTTCTGCAACTTACTTTGATCTTGTGCAGAAGCACCCCCACCCCCCAATACCAGACGGCAATGCAGCCCGTCAGAATGCTCTTCACAGTATATTTGCAGAAGTTTTCAAATGTTTTAGTTGACAAACCAAATCTTCTCAAACTCCTAATGAAATATAGCCGCTGTTTTGTCTTCTTTATAGCTCCATCAATATGTTGCATCCCAGGTTAGGTCCTCAGAGATCTTGACACCCAGGAACTTGAAATTGCTCACTCTCTCCATTTCTGATCCCTCTATAAGGATTGATTTGTGTTCCCTCATCTTACCCTTCCTGGTACCCGATTAGCTCCTTGGTCTTGCTGAAGTTGAATGCTAGGTTGTTTCTGCAACACTACTCAACTAGCTGGTATATCTCGCTCCTGTATGCCCTTTTGTCTCCATCTGAGATTCTGCCAACAATGGTTGTACCATCAGCAAATTTTTAGATGCTTATCCACGCAGTCAAGAGTGTAGAAAGGGTAGAGCGGTGGGCTAAGCACACATCCCCGTGGAGCGCAAGTATTAATTGTCAGTGAGGTGGGGGTGTTATTTCCAATCTACACAGTTAGTGGTCTTCCAGTTAGGAAGTCGAGGATCCAGTCGCAGAGGAAGTAACAGAGGCCTAAGTCCTGTAGCTTTACAGTCAGGACTGTAGGAATCATGGTGATAAGTGCTGAACCATAATCAATAACCTGCATCCTGACTTAGGTATTTGCATTGTCCGGATGATCCAAGGCCGCATGGAGAGCAATTGAGGTTGCGTCTGCTGTAGACCTATTGTGGCGATAGGCAAATTGCAGTGGGTCCAAGTCCTTCCTGAGACAGGTGTTGATTCTAACCATGACCAACCTCTCAAAGAACTTAATCACCGTAGATGTGAGTGCTACTGTACGGAAGTCTTTGGGGGCAGTTCACGCTGCTCTTCTTAGGCACTGGTACAATTGTTGCTCTTTTGAAGCACATGGGAACTTGTGAATGTAGCAGCGAGAGATGAAATATGAAGGTTAGCTAGGCAGTAATACAAAAGAGAATACCAAAAGTTTTTCCGGATATGTAAAGAGTAAAAGAAAGGCAGGAGTGGATATAAGACTGCTGGAAAATTACCCTGGAGGGGTAGTAATGGGGACAAAGAAATGACCTATGAAGAACTTAATAAATATTTTGCATTAGTCTTCACTATGGAATACCCCAGCAGTATGTGAGAAATTTGAGGTAGTCGGCGGAGGGTAGGGTGAGTGTAGTAGCTGTAGAGACCAGCTGCAGCTGTACAACCTCTGAAAGAGGTGGCTGAAGAGATTGTGGCAGTATTAGTAATGTACTTTCAAGAACCACTAAATTCTGGAATAGTTCCTGAGGACTGGAAACTTGCAAGTGTCACTCCACTCTTTAAGAAGGGAAGGAGGAAGAAGAAAGGAAATTATAGGCCATTTATCCTGACTACAGTTGTTGGGAAGATGTTGGAGTCCATTATTAAGGATGTGGTTTTGGGGTACTTGGAGGTACATGATAAGCCGAAGTCAACATGGGTTCCTTAAGGGAAAATCTTACCTGACAGATCTGTTAGAATTCTTTGAAGAAATACCAAGCAGGATAGACAAAGGAGAATTGGAGGATGTTGTGTACTTGGATTTTCAGAAGGCCTTTGACAAAGGTGCCACATATGAGGCTGCTTAACAAGCTATGAGCCCATGGTATTATAGGAAAGATTCTAGCATGGATAAAGCAGTGGTTGATTGGAAGGAGGCAAAGAGTGGGAATAAAGGGAGACTTTTCTGGTTGACTGCCGGTGACTAGTGGTGTCCCACAGGGGCCAGTGTGTGGACAGAGTTTTCACACTACATGTCAATGATTTGAATGACAAAATTGGATTTCTCCATTCTATATGGACATCCCTCTATTCTGAGGTTGTGCCCCATGTTCCTAAACTCTCCCACTTTAGGAAACATCCTCTCTACATCCACTTTATCTAGGTCTTTAAATATTCAATAAGTTCAATGAGATTCCCCCCTCATTCTTCTAAATTTCAGTGAGTACCCGCCCACAGCCATCAAACGCTCCTCATAATTTAAGCATTTCCTTCATGGAATCATTTTCATGCACCTCTTTTGAATTCTCTCCAATGTTAGCATGTAAAAGAGAGGTGAGAGTGGATATCCGACTACTGGAAAACGATGTTGGAGAGATACTAAAGTGGGACAATGAAATAGCGAATGAACTGAATAAGTATTTTGCATCAGTCTTCACAGTGAAAGACACTAGCAGGATAGTGGAAGTTCCAGGTGTCAGGAGTCATGAAGTGTGTAAAGCTACCATAACTGGAGAAAAGGGTCTTGGGAAATGGAAAGGTCTAAAGGTAAGTAAGTCACCTGTACCAGAGTTCTGAAAAAGGCAGCTGAAGAGACCATGGAGCATTATCAATGATCTTTCACAAATCACAAGAGGGGTGGAGGGGCAGGTAGTGTTGAAGAAGCAGGGAGTCTGTAAAAGGACTTAGACAGATTGAGAGTATGGTCAAACAAGTGGCAGATGGAATATGGTGTAGGGAATTGTATGGTCCTGTACCTTGGTAAAAGAAATAAAGGCATATGCTATTTTCTAAACGGGGAGAAAATTCAAAAATTAGAGGTGCAGAGGGACTTGGAATTCCTCACGAAGGATTCCCTAAAGGTTAACTTGCAGGTTGAGGAGGTGGTAAACAAGGCAAATGCAACGTTAGCATTCATTTGGAGAGGACTAGAAAATGAAAGGAAGGATGTAATGCTGAGGCTTTTAAAGCATTGGTCAGATCACGCTTGGAAATTTTATGAGTGGTCTTGGGCCCCTTATTTAAGAAAGGATGTGCTGGTATTGGAAAGGTTCCAGAGGTGATTCTGGAATGAAAGGGTTATTGTATGAGGACCGTTTGATTGCTTTGGACCTGAAGAATGTGTGGGGACGAGGAGGTGGAGGTGTTCTGATGAAGATCTACAGAATACGGAAAGATGTAGATACAGTGGATGTGGAGAGAATGTTTCCTACAGGAGGTGGGGAAATCTTGGACCACAGTGCGCTATGTCAGAATAGAGGGCCACCCATTTAGAACAGAGATGAGAAGGAATTTCTTTAGCCAGAAAGTAGTGAATCTGTGGAATTCATTGCCACAAATGGTTGTGGAGGCCAGTCACTGGGTATATTTAAAGAGCAGGTTGATAAGTAGTTGATTACTTTGGGTATCAAAGGAAACGGAGAGAAGGCAGAAGAATGGGATTGAGAGGAATAATATATCAGCCATGATGGAATGGCAGAGCAGTCCTAATGGACCAAATGACTTAATTCTGCTCATACATCTGATGGTCTCATGGCCTTATAATGGGGACATTCAGTAAACCTACTTGACTGAAGCATTTTAAAGGACCAATAGCAAACCTAATGGAACACACCACAAATATAAGATTAATTGGGTAAATGCCTCAATGCACAGCCTTAACAAGTGTCCACGTCTGCACGTGCTGAACTGGACAGAGGATGAGCAACTACAGAGTACAAGCAGTGGATATGATTCGTTTGAACTGTTCAAGGTTCCCAGTATCTGCAGAATCTCTTATGCTTAAGACTTAGCAGTATCTGTTTTCTTTTATCCTCTGGAATTCTGTGTCCCATCTCCTGTGAATTACAAGGACTTAGTGCACTGCATTTTTTTGACTGCTCCTTTTCACTTCTCAACAACTGGTAGATATTCTCAAAAATGAAGTGCTTATCTCTTGTGCTTGGGCCAAGTTTTGCTGCCTATAGAAGGCAGTTCTGAAGGAAGCCACCAATGTTTAAGTATTTGACTCTAAGCAAGTCTTGGGCTTAAAGGGAGTTGAAAATTTACTTTCAGGCTCAGAGCATATAATCAATCACAACATGCTGGCATGAGATTCCCCAGCATTACACACCCGGAGCAGGATCTGTGTACTCATTCATTCCAATGGGAATCTGTGGTCTTGCTAATTAGGATAGAAAGCAAAAGAAAGTTACTTTTAAAAATCATTTTCTTAATTTTAAAAAAAATCCCTTAGTGCTTATTTCTGTCTTAATTAAGAAAGTGAAGGTTGAAGTTAATTATAATTCTTTATTCTTTAAGTTAATTACTTCATTCAATTTTAAATGCCTCTGAATGTGGAAACTGTGAAAATACACAACTTCGTCAGAATATGTGTGTTTCCTCCGGGTGCTCTGGTTTCCTCCCACAGTCCAAAGTTAGTTGGTTAATTGGTCTTTGTAAATTTCCACGTGATCAGGCTTGGGTTGAATGGGCGGGCTGCTGGGTGGTGCCACTCAAAGGGCCATAAGGGCCTATTCTGTGATGTATCTCAGTAAATAAATAAAACAAATTGCTGGAGGAACTCAGCAGGTCAGGCAGCATCTATGGAGGGGGAATAATCATTCAGTGTTTCAGGCCAAGACCCTTCGTTAGGACTGGAAAGGAAGTTGGCAGCAGCCAGCATAATTCTGCAGGATGACGCGATAACATAGTGTCAGCGCATTGCTTTACAGCGGCAGTGACCACCGGTCCCAGTTCAGGTCCCGCTGCTGCCTGTAAGGAGTTTGTACGTTCTCCCTGTGACTGCACGTGTTTCCTCCAGGTGCTTTTGTTTCATCCCATATTCCAAAGATTTACAGGCTTAGTTGAGTTGTGGACATGCCATGTTGGCACAAAAGTGTGACGACATTTTTGTGCTGCCCTTAGCATAATCACTAGACTATGTTGGTTGTTGATGCAAAATGATGCATTTCACTCAACAGTATATTTTCTGTTTGTTATAAAGAGATTTTAGATATCATTATGTGTTTGCACTTTATACAGTGCTTTCACTTACAGCTCATAGTAAGAGAAGAGCTTAGTTTTTAAAAGTAATCTGAGTGATCTGTGTGTTTTTCTCATATTTATTTTCACAAGTCATATTTTTAATGACTGTTCTGGGCTTCTTTCTGCAATAATAATACTTGTTTCCCCGTTGTCTTTCACATCCCTCAACTTCATTTCAATCCTGAAACCAACCACTTTAAGACAAAAATGATCCTCTGTACTGGTTAACTCATTATTTCTGGTGGATTTTTGAATATTAAATCTGCACTATCATCTGCTCAGTTCCCTGCTTTACATTTTCTGGCTAAGAAATATTTCTATACACAGCTTAACTTGTAGATTTTCTTACAGATATGTTGATTAGATCGTTGGGGTGGGGGGGGGGTGATGAAGCTGATGTGTTTAAAATATGTGTGAGGTGAGCTAGAGAACTGGGCATCGATTGAAATAGATTAGACATTTATGTGCATGGCAAAATCGTGCTTCTTTGTGGACCTGCAGCAAATTCCTGCAATTTAAAAAGTAATAAGTGAACGCTCACAGCAGGAATGAATTTATTTCATGCTGATTGTTCCTACATAAAACAAAACCTTGATTGCAAATTGGTCAAGTACAAAGTTGCATCACCTGAATGTCTTGGTGATGCCCTTGATTGTAATAAATGTGGATGATGGGATTACTGAATACACAGAATTATGTGACGTGTCAGGTCAGTTTAAATCATTTTAATAAAGCTTGTCTTTTCTGCACTGAATGGCATGAATAGAACTATGTAGCTCCTTTGATTAGGAAACCTAGTTACTGGAGGGGTTCACTCTCTTCTGTCAATATATTTGGAGCACAGTTTATCACAAATTTCACCCATAATTATGTAATATATCAAATACTATTTACTGAGACTGTGGCTGACTGAGACCTCAAATCCTTCTGAGAATTAACATTTGTGACATGGCCGCAGTGTTTTCTGTGTCACACTGATCGCCTGAGATCATATGCTTCATGTCAGGAGTGAGCTTATGCCTGCTCAAGTTGCAGCCACTGGCAGTTTCTACATGTTCTGAAGGTCCCCGTCTTTGTTCCTCAACTCCCCCTCTCCTCCGATCAATATTTTGGTGTCTGTTTTCTTTTATTTGAATTTCAATGGTCTATATTTATTCAGGAGGATTTATTTTATTCACCATAGGATTAATAGCCTGAGATATCGATTTATCCTGCAAGTTCATTGATATGTCCTTGCAGGTATTCCATTTGTTTGGTATTATGATGTTGAATGATATCCATAATTGGTGATTTTAACCTCTTCTCCCATTATACTTATTGAATAGACGAGACTACTGCAATGCATTTTCACTGGCTTTCCAAAGCAATCTATTGATATACAGTACTTCATCTCACTCAGAACATTGCTGCTAGACTTTTAACCTAAACCATCCAGCATATCACTCCCATCCTAACTACTCTGTATTGGCTTATATTTTTATAATTGATTTAAAAATTCTCTTACTTGATTTTAAAGCTCTCAATGATCTAAGACCGAAGTTCATCACAGAATCACTTTCATTCTATAATCTTGCTCGAGCACTCGGGTTTTCTTTCTCTGGTCTGTTTGATCAAAAGATAATTCACAGGTCATTGTTTGTGAACAATGCTCCTAAACTATGGAACACAATACCTGAAGCTAAAAGGGATGCAGACGCAGCTGACACTTCAAACCCCAGCTCAAAACTGATTTATTTAACCATGCATTTGTTTTGTCTTTCATTTTCATGTAGGCACTTTATCCCTTTGTGAAGCACTTTGAACTACAGCGCTTGTATTACAGGTTTTCTCTCTCTTTCCCATTACACTGCTATCCTTTAGAGCAGCAATGAAGGTCCTCCATCTCTGGCACTGTTCATGGCTTCCTCCATTGTGTCAGTAGCTTCCTCTCAATTTTCACGACTGTCAGTCGTGCAAGTCCCAAGTGGAGACTCAGGGATACCGTCACACACAGATGTAGAAAGATTCTTCATTGCTGTTTCCGTAACAATTTTGTTTTACAGATCAGTGTTGCTAGCCCTGGAACCTGGACGGTCAGTAGATCATTCCTAGTCTGACCTCTATACAATTTGACTTGTTTGGTGTGCGTGACCCTATGAAGAGCCAAAGCATCAAGTCCTGACTCCAGCCAACATAGCCCTCTGGGTCATTCAGGCATGCAAGCCTCCAAACCAGACGTTCTCTATGAATATTATTGTTGTACTTATTTTTTTCTCAGCTCAACCTGGTAAAACCTGAGGTACAGACAGAGCCAAGCCTGCTCATTTCTCATTATTATTATTATTATTATTATTACTATACTTGGAGATTACACTCAGTGACCACTTCATTAGGTATGTTTGTGATCTTCTGCTACTGTAGCCTAACCATTTCAAGGTTCAACGTGTTGTGCATTCAGAGATGCTCTTCTGTGCATCATTGTTTTAGCGCATGGTTACTGAGTTACTGTCATCTTCCTTCCTGTCAGCTTGAAACTGTCCGGTCATTCCCCTCTGAACTCTCTCACTAACAAGGCATTTTCACCCACGGAATGGCTGCTCACTGGATGTTTTTTTTTTGTTTTTCACACCATTCTCTGTAAACTGCCACGGGTTGTGTGTCCAGAGAGCCGCGCCTTTCTGGGGCCAACTCTCTGGGTTCAGAGCTCAGAAAAAGCGACGCAACAGACTTTAAACATCAATCAGTGAATTTTTTGTTATGTATCCCCTCTCGCTGTGGAACGGGGACATCTCTTTTTCCTTTATTAGAGAGAGAGAGCGAGCCTGTGGTATGTCGAATTACTGGATGAATGAGTAGTCTTTGGGGTACTGCAAGTCTGTGTCTTTATTGATGCTTGTTGCATGCTTGAGTGCTTGTTGGAGGTTTTTGATGCTTTTTTGCTGGTGGGAGTGGGGGGTGGTCATTGCCTTGCTGCTGCTTGTTCATAGGAGGGGGGAGCTGGGGGTCGCATTGAGATTCTAATGTTTAACTGTCATTCATTCTTTGGGGCACTCCTCTGTTTTCATGGATGTCTGTGAAGAAAAAGGATTTCAGGATGTATATTGTATACATTTCTCTGACATTAACTGTACCTATTGAAACCTATCGAACTCTAGAGACTGTTATGCATGAAAACCACAGGAGATCAGCAATTTCTGAGCTACTTAAATCACTTGCCTGGCACCAACAAACATTTCACTGTTAAAGTCATTTAGATCACTTTTCTTTACCATTCTGGTGTTTGGCCTGAATGACACCTGGATATCTTAATCATATCTGTATGCTTTAATGCACTGAGTTGCTGCCACATGACTGGTTGATTAGATATTTGCATGAATGAGCAGGTGTGCAGGTGCACCTAACAAAGTGGGGACTGAGTGTACTTTTAAAACATGTAAACACACGTAATGATCCTGAATTGAACATCATATTGCATTAATCAATTTATTCATATTAACACCTGGAGGTTGAAGTGTTGAATATAGTAGATTAGAGGTGCATGTTTCAAGTAGAAAGATGAAAAAGATTTAAAGTACATTTATTATCTAAGTACTGTATGTGTACAGAATAAGACTCTGAGATACGGCAGCTGCTAGCAGATTGCAAGTCTGGCAGCAGGGTAGGGCAGTTCCTCTCTCCAAGAAACTAGTAGACTTGCATTACACGTTAGTTCAGCTTTAGTGAATTTAGAAAAAGACTAATGGAAGAGCATAAGTAGGGAGACCATGTGGATCCATATTAAGATATCAGGGGCATTGATTGCCCCGCCTGATAGCATGTAGTGAATGTCAACATATTTGATTCCAATACTTAATGTAAAGGCAAGGAGCACATTCCCCTTGGTGGAAGGGGTCACCTGCAGTGTAGCTACTCTCAGAGTAGGAACTTAAAGCATTGCCACAAGCCAGCCTAAACTTTTCTCAAGCCATTCTAATGACAGCCCATTGTGGAGCAGATTGCTTTGGACTCATCCAGTGGCTGATGGCTTCTGCTGGAGGCAGTATTGGCTGTTGTGTGAAGTGAGCCACAGTGGGTTACCAGTCCGCTGTCTATCTGCTCCAGGAAGAGTGCTGGTGACATTCTGGATTTATCAAAGTGCTTTTCACTGTCGGGATATCAATGTCATTCCTGATTCTCCTACAAGACTTTTGAATGTGACCCACAGCCATTCAGAATTCTGCAGATTACTACAGTTTTATCAGAGAGAGTGTAGCCTCCTGACTATACAATGAGATTCAGCACTGTTCATATTTGTCCATCAGATGACTACAGCTGTGAATTAGCAGCCTGCTGCCAGCCGGTCTGCAGGTGCTGTGTGTTTGGGGAGAGAGACTGAGCTGTGAGAAGAGTGCTACGTAATAGGAGTGGATCCAGCGACTCTGGTTGGAAAGCTGCCATCAAAAGATAATACAAATTCATGTCATATTGGATTAGTTAACTTTATTTGACGTTCATGTTTAGAAGTTTATTGTAAATAAAACCTCAAATGTCCAACCATTTCAACAAAATGCGTAGAAAGAATGACAAAAGAACCATGGCCCCATGTGAATAGATTTCTCAGCCAGTAACTTTAACCTTTCAAATATCTGACAGACATTTCTGCCCTTTCAGTGATCTGAAAATTTAGAGACAGCAGAGATCTGAGAGAAATGGTAATGAAATACAACTTCTGGAACTTCCAGTAACTGCCTTCCCCCTGCCCCAATTCCACCATTCCCCATTCCCTTTTCCCCATTCCCTTTTCCCCATTCCCTTTTCCCTCTCTCACCTTAACTCCTTACCTGCCCATCACCTCCCTCTGGTGCTCCTCCCCCTTTCCTTTCTTCCATGGCCTCCTATTCTCCCCTATCAGACTCTAGCCTGTATCTCTTTCACCAATCAGTTTCCCAGCTCTTTACTTCATCCCTCACCTTCCCGGTTTCACCTATCACCTTGTGTTTCTCTCCCCCCTCACCTTTTAAATCTACTCCTCATCTTTTTTTCTCCAATCTTGCTGGAGGATCGTGGCCCGAAATGTCGACTGCACTTTTTTCCATAGATGCTGAGTTCCTCCAGCATTTTGTGTGTGTTGCTTGGACCCCAGGTGACTTTTCAAATATTATTTTATAATATGATGGCCTTGCTGTCAAAACCAGCATTTGTTACCCAATCCTATTTATACTTGAGAATTGATGGTAAACTGCCTTCTTGAAACCTTGCAGTCTTTGAAGTAACAATACACTCACGGAGTTAGAGGGTAACGAATTCTTGGATTTACACCCAGCAACTTTGAAGGAGCAATGGCATGTTTTTAAGTCAGTATGGTGTGTCATTCAAGGGGAGCTCAGAGTTGTTAGAGATGATTGCATCGTAAAGAAAACGATGCTGGTTAAAAAAAAGACCATGAAGATGGAAATAGGGCAATTATGTTACATGCATAGAACTAAAACAAAAATCAGTGGAGTTATATTAAACTTGTATGGAATCTTGACATAATTCTGGTCTCCGTATTACAGAAATGATTTATAGAGAATGAAACAGGGCAGTTATGGTAGAGTACAGGAACCGTGGTGTACAAAGGCTATAGTAAATCTAGTTAAGAAGAAAGGAAAAGCTTATGAAAGGCTCAGAGAGTTAGAGATACAGAAGATTATAAGGCTAACAGGAAGGAGATAAAGAAGGAAATTAAGAGAGCCAGAAGGGGCCATGAGAAGGCCTTGGCGGGCAGGATTAAGGAAAGCCCAAGGCATTCGACATGTATATGAAGAGCAAGAGGATAAGACATGAGAGAACAGGACATCTCAAGTGTGACAGTGGAAAAGTGTGTATGGAACCGGAGGAAATAGCTGAGGTACTTAATGAATACTTTACTTTAGTATTCACTATGGAAAAGGATCTTGGTGATTGTAGGGATGACTTACAATGGACTGAAAAGCTTGAGCATGTAGATATTAAGAAAGAGGATGTGCTGGATCTTTTGTAAAGCATCAAGTTGGATAAGTTGCCGGGACCAGATGAGATGTACCCCAGGCTACTGTGGGAGGCAAGGGAGGAGATTGCTGAGCCTCTGGTGATGATCCTTGCATCATTAATGGGGACGGGAGAGGTTCCGGAGGATTAGAGGGTTGCGGCTGTTGTTCCCTTATTGAAGAAAGGGAGTAGAGATAGCCCAGGAAATTATAGGCCAGTGAGTCTTACTTCAGTGGTTGGTAAGTTGATGGAGAAGATCCTGAGAGGCAGGATTTATGAACATTTGGAGAGGCATAATATGATTAGGAATAGTCAGCATGGCTTTGTCAAGGGCAGGTTGTGCCTTACGAGCCTGATTGAATTTTTTGAGAATGTGACTAAACACATTGATGAAGGAAGAGCAGTAGATGTAGTGTATATGGATTTCAGCAAGGCATTTGATAAGGTAACCCATGCTAGGCTTATTGAGAAAGTAAAGGGGCATGGGATCCAAGGGGACATTTCTTTGTGGATCCACAACTGGCTTGCCCGCAGAGGCAAAGAGTGGTTGTAGACGCGTCATATTCTGCATGGAGGTCAGTCACCAGTGGAGCTCCTCAGGGATCTGTTCTGGGACCCTTACTCTTCGTGATTTTTATAAGTGACCTGGATGAGGAAATGGAGGGAGGGGTTAGTAAGTTTGCTGATGACACAAAGTTTGGAGGTGTTGTGGATAGTGTGGAGGGCTGTCAGAGGTCGCAATGGGACATTGATAGGATGCAAAACTGGGCTGAGAAGTGGTAGATGGAGTTCAACCCAGATAAGTGTGAAGTGGTTCATTTTTGTAGGTCAAATATGATGGCAGAATATAATATTAATGTTAAGACTCTTGACAATGTAGAGAATCAGAGGGATCTTGGGGTCCGAATCCATAGGATGCTCAAAGCAACTGCACAGGTTGACTCTGTGGTTAAGAAGGCATACAGTGTATTGGCCTTCATCAATCGTGGAATTGAATTTAGGAGCTGAGAGGTAATGTTACAGCTATATAGGACCCTAGTCAGACCCTACTTGGAGTACTGTGCTCAGTTCTGGTTGTCTCACTACAGGAAGGATGTGGAAACCGTAGAAAGGGTGCAGAGGAGATTTACAAGAATGCTGCCTGGATTGGGGAGCATGCCTTATGAAAACATGTTGAGTGAACTTGGCCTTTTCTCCTTGGACGACGGAGGATGAGAGGTGACCTGACAGAGGTGTATAAGATGATGAGAGGCATTGATTGTGTGGATAGTCAGAGGCTTTTTCCCAGGGCTGAAATGGCTGCCACAATAGGGCACAGGTTTAAGGTGCTTGGGAATAGGTACAGAGGAGATGTCAGGGGTAAGTTTTTTACGCAGAGAGTGGTGAGTGCATGAAATGAGCTGCCGGCAACTGTGATGGAAGCGGATACGATAGGGTCTTTTAAGAGACTTTTGGATAGGTACATGGAGCTTACAAAAATTGAGGGCTCTGGGTAACCCTAGTGACTTCTAAGGTAGGAGCATATTCGGCACAACTTTGTGGGCCAAAGGGCCTGTATTGTGCTGTAGGTTTTCTATGTTTCTAGAAGACCAAAGCATATTTAGAATGACGGTATCAAAAATGAGAGATTATACCCCTCAGGAAAACTTGGAAGAAATCTTTTGATTCTGAAATGATTTGAGAGTGAAGTGTAGAGAAAGTCTGGAGAATACATTGTGGTGCAAAATATGAGCTGTCCATTAGTTCATCAAGGAATTTATGCAAAGAGAAGTCAAATTGTGGAACCTGCTATTATAAGAAATGATGGAGTTGAATTGCATAGATACACTTAAAAGATAAGTTGAGAGAAATTGAAGGTTATGCCAATAGAGAAGTTAAAAACTGATTAACAGAGGCTTGTGTGATCAATTTGGCTGAAAGGCTCATCTCACAGATGTCTGTTCCTTACATTTATATAATTAGTTTGCTCTCTTCTAGTACAATTAGTTCAAATGCAACCATTTCCAGTATTAATTCAATTATACATTAATGAATATTTGCCATCACTCTTTCCCTTCAGTGTCTGTTCATGCTTAAAATAGAGTTTTATTTCCATCTGTGTTCTTGATGTGGTTCTGTTTATCTGCTAATTGTCTTCCTCACAGGTGAGTCTGATAATGTTTTCCCGCGCTGTTACGCCTCTTCTTTTTAGGTAGGATGTAATTTAGTGAAATACGTCCATTGGAATTTAATTCATGCATCATGAACACTGGTTAATAAAATTGAAAGTTACATTTGTTGGTTCTTAGAATTGAGCTGAATTGATGTGAGCTGAATGTTACCACGCATTTAAAAGAGACTGGTGAATGATCAACAAAAAAGAAATTATTTGGATTTATATAATACTTATTACTTTGCTTTCATGGCAAGTAAATTAACTACAATTCATAAAATTCTTTTGAAGTGTAGCTACTGTTATAACCTGGGAAACACAGGAGCCAATATAGACACAGCAAGTCCCCATTGACAGCAATGTGATAATTACCAGATAATCAGATTTAGACATGTTAATTAAGGGATAAATATTAGGCACAATAAAGGAAGAACTCTCCCAGCTCTTTATCAGAGTAATGCCATTAGATCTTTAGAACCACTTTGAAGAATAAGCAGGGTATTAATTTAATATTTTTTCTGAAAGAGAGTATCTCTATCAGTTCTTAATGGTCACCCCGGTCTTTGTGATCAGGTGGGATTTGAACCGCTGGCACTTTGGCTGAAAAGAATGACATTTGATGATGAGCCACAGCCGACTGGACAGAATCCTCTGCAGGTTAAACTGCCTCTGTGAAGTTGAAGATTCAGTGTATTCCAAGTTGGTCAAAAGGTAAGGAATTCCACAGAGTTGAAAGGAATACAGTATATAAGGTGTTCAGAAAAATGATTGATAGGTTTCTGGCTACTGAGGGAATCAAGGGAAATGGGAATAGGGCAGGGAAATGATATAGAGGTAGAAGATTATTTATGATGATTTTGAACAAGACCTAATAGCCTGAGTCTGCTCCTACTTGCGACATTTTTCGCTATGCCACTGAATAATGAAATGGGATTAAAAGAAAAGTAAGCTGAAGCTGTGCTACGTTCATAACTTGCCTAAAAACATCTGGTCAAGATGACTCATGCGTACAACACTCTTTTGGTTGTCGTCTTTGGGATAGATCATGAAACATATATCCTTCTGTCTCTATCTCTGGAGACAGCTTATCTACTGATGTCTATTATAAGCCTACGGACTCTCACAGCTATCTGAACTATTCCTCTTCTCGCCCTGTCTCTTGCAAAAATGCCATCCCCTTCTCGCAATTCCTCCATCTCTGCCGCATCTGCTCTCAGGATGAAGCTTTTCATTCCAGGATGAGGGAGATGTCCTCTTTTTTTAAAGAAAGGGGCTTCCCTTCCTCCACTATCAACTCTGCTCTCAAACACATACCTTTCATTTCACGCACATCTGCTCTCACCCCATCCTCCCTCCACCCCACTAGGTATAGGGTTCCCCTTGTCCTCACCTACCACCCTACCAGCCTCCGGGTCCAACATATAATCCTCCATAACTTCCGCCACCTCCAACAGGATCCCACCACTAAGCACATCTTTCCCTCACCGCCCCCCCCCCCCGCTTTCCGCAGGGATCGCTCCCTACGCGACTCCCTCGTCCATTCGTCCCCCCATTCCTCCCCACCGATCTCCCTCCTGGCACTTATCCTTGTAAGCGGAACAAGTGCTACACATGCCCTTACACTTTCTCCCTCACCACCATTCAGGGCCCCAGACAGTCCTTCCAGGTGAGGCGACACTTCACCTGTGAGTCGGCTGGGGTGATATTCTGTGTCCGGTGCTCCTCATGTGGCCTTCTATATATTGGCGAGACCTGACGCAGACTGGGAGACCATTTTACTGAACACCTATGCTCTGTCCGCCAGAGAAAGCAGGATCTCCCAGTGGCCACACATTTTAATTCCACGTCCCATTCCCATTCTGATATGTCTATCCACGGCCTCCTCTGCAGTCAAGATGAAGCCACACTCAGGTTGGAGGAACAACACCTTATATTCCGTCTGGGTAGCCTCCAACCTGATGGCATGAACATTGACTTCTCAAACTTCCGCTAATGCCCCACCTCCCCCTCGTACCCCATCTGTTATTCATTTATATACACACATTCTTTTTCTCTCTCTCTCCTTTTTCTCCCTCTGTCCCTCTCGCAATACCCCATTGCCCATTTTCTGGGCTTCCCTCCCTCCCCCTTTTCTTTCTCCCTCGGCCTTCTGTCCCATGATCCTCTCATACATCAGTGGTGCGCAAGTGGAACAGGTCAAAAGCTTTAAGTTCCTCAGGATCAATATCACAAATTGAATACGTTAATTGAATACCTTGCGTAGAACGTTAAGTTCGTCAGGAAGAGAAGCGCCACAGTCATTGATATTCCCAGCCTTTTCTATGTGCCCAGTGATCTCATTTAGACCCTGCCATAGTCTACTGGCATCCCTCTGGTTAGCCTAGGCTTCCACCTTGGCTCGATATTGCCTCTTGGCGCCCTTGATAGCTTTCCGGAGTTCACACCTGGATTCCGCGTAGCGACTGGTATCCCCGGACTTAAAAGCCGCAGCTTGGGAACAGCTTCTTTGCAACTGTGATAAGACTGCTGAACAGATCCTGACCTGGATCTGGGCCATACCCTCCAAATATCCGGACCTGCCTCTTGGTTTTTTTGCACGACCTCACTTTCCATTTTTCTATTTTCTATTATGATTTTTAATTTAAATTTTTAATATTTACTAATTTTTACATTTTTAATATTTAATATTTGTAATCCAGGGAGTGGGAAGCGCAGAATCAAATATCGCTGTGATGATTGTACGTTCTAGTATCAATTGTTGGGCAACAATAAAGTATAAAGTATAACTATAAAGTATAAAGTATCCCTTTTGCCAATCACCTGTACAGCTCTTAGCTCCATCCCTCCCCCTCCTGTCTTCTCCTATCATTTTGGATCTCCCCCTCCCCCTCCCACTTTCAAATCTCTTACTATCTCTTCTTTCAGTTAGTCCTGACGAAGGGTCTCGGCCCGAAATGTGGACTGTACCTCGTCCTAGAGATGTTGCCTGGCCTGCTGCGTTCACCAGCAACTTTTATGTGTGTTGCTTTCACTTCTTTCACCTCCTTTATGTTTGTTTTCCACCTTGGATGTGATTCTGGAACTGTTGGAGTCTATGATTTGCTGTTTGGGGATTCGTTTGGGTGTTCCAGTGCTCTGCAGTCTCCGAGAGGATTCTGGGAAGTGGAAGCAGTGTGCGCAGACAGGCCAATATTCAACTCTATTTTGTCGATTAAAGCTTCCATTAAGGTAACGAAGGAGAGTGGAACATCGAGGCAAATGCAGAAATTTGGAGCCCATTTGGTTGCTTCAGTGGTCTGCAGTCTCCGAGAGGACTCCGGGAGACAGGCAGCGTATGCGAACCTCAAGGCGGGCAGGCTGAGGATGGTGCATGGATCGATGTTTGCCTCTATTTCGCTGATTAAAGCTTCTATTTTTCATTGATTATAGTGATGAGGGAGATAGAACCATCAAGGCGAATGCGGAAGATGAGCACGGCTGCCTGCCTTTTGACTGCTACACTACCGGTGCCACTGTGCCTTGAGAATGTTGCACAAGTTTTCTGCGTTTTGGATATGGACTTGAACTATAGACTTTTCTTGGTCTTGTAGTTTTTTGTATTCTGAGTTTTTTACCTGATCTTTCTTGTGTGTGTGTGTGTGTGTGTGTGTGTGTGTGTGTGTGTGTGTGTGTGGGGTGTGTGGGGGGGTGTGATTTGGGGACCAATGTGCCTGTTCCATTTTGTTTGTTCTTTTTTGTGCGGAATGAGGGATTTGGGGGTTGATGTGCCTGTTCCATTTTTGCTCATTTTTTGTGCAGTGAAAAGGGGCTTGGGGGTTGATGATTGTCCTGTCTTTCCTTTCTTTTCTTCATTGGTTTCATGGCTACTCAGAGAAGAATTTCAGAGCTGTATGCATTGATAATACATGAACCTTTGAAAGTTGACTGAATTAGCTACTGGTATGATGACAGCAAAAATGAGAAGAGCTAATCAGTGACATCTTGAGATTTTTTTCAGGTTGACTAGTAATATCTAGTTAGTGATTTGTGGGTATGCTATGCTGATGTTGGAAGCATGTGAGCTGTCCCCAGTACAATTCTCAGATTCCACTGGTTGTTGACACAAAATGATGCATTTCACTATGTTTTGATGTATGTGTGATGAATAAAGCTAATATTTATCTTTATCTTAGCTTCCATAAGATATGAACAGAACATTCCTGCAAGTCAATTCATTGTGAAGTGTTTCTGATGTCACATGTGCACATGTCCTTGACATTGCTGCCAAATAAAAAAATAATCATTTAAAAATGTTAAGGTTTATTGTAAAGGGAAGTGATCAAGGCTGAAGCTTTTGCAAAATTCTAGTCTGGCAGTTTGTATGTTCGATCACGGAAAGAAAGTATATATCCCCGAACATCTTGAATCCATATCACGGAGGACAGGGGTTGTAGCTTTGTCATGAAGACAGACAGTAAGAATCCCCTGAGAAGTGAATGTTAGCACCTCCTCCTTTTAAAGATGTGCAGCAACTTCCTTGCACTGGGTGCTTGGGGATTTACTTCTGTTGAGCCAGCTCCTTAAAAGCCGTGGGATCTCTGAAGTTTATGTAGGGAAGTCGATTCTCTGGTGTTGAGATTGTGCATAAAGCTTTGTAAAAATGTTGGTGACACTGAGCCAGCAACCTCTTGAACAACAAAGTGTGGAAGGTATGTGTATTTGTAGACTCAATAGTATGGCATAACATGAACAAAGTTCATATTCTTTAGATAATTACTGCAGGTGACAACTCTGTTCTTATGATAGAGGTCTTGGAATTGCAATGTGGATTAAAACTTTAATTGGACAAATTGGGAACTTTCCTAAATTTCTACTGAATGCTCCTCATAATAAGTCTGCCAGAATTCTACGGATCCTGCTATTACCATGTGGATGATTAAAATGAAGGCTCTGTTTAATATTTATTGCAAGCCTTGAAGAGTTGAACATGAAAATAGGACAGGCATCCATGAATTAAAGGAGCAGGTGCAGATTAAAAACAACAGATGAGAAGCACAGCTGCAAGAATTATCCTTTTTATTCCTGTGGCATGAAAAGAGTACTTCTACTGTTGTCATTGCATCACGTTTAACTCTTCGAGTGGTAGATAAAGCTGTGATGGATATTCACTGTCCAGGGCTAGGGGGACTACTTTTTTTGTCAAGCTCAGCTTACTAATATAGCAGTTGAAATGTCTAGAGATCAAAGGATTGTTTCTGAGTGAGATACACTTCTAATCAATATTCTTTGTTCAGCTTGTTGTTGTAAATGGGAGCCAGTCTTCAGTTCTTAATGTAAATGGTAAGCAATAATCTGTCTTAAATTAAAAGAACAGCTTTGCAAACAAACGCATTGTCTATAGAGCAGATCGCTGGTTCACTCCTCTTGGGTCAGTTCTCAAGAGTCACAGCGTAAGACAATGGAATTATTTAATTGGACTTGTTTTAAACCAGACAATGTGGCTAAATTATTTAATTCAAGGAAACTTGCGGATCAGATTGATACTGTCAGTTAGCACATCGAATAGCTGATTTGCTAATATTTGGAAGGTTTGTCTGCTCAAAGAGTCAGCTACATGAGATTAATTGTGGGAATCTGAGAACTCTGTCTCCAGAAGCTATTAGACTTTGTGTAAAAAGGTATCTGAAAAATATCATATATGTGTGAAGTCCCTCAAGTGGCAGAAAAACTGTAATTGTAGAGTTGTCAGGCTTATTAGGGATGGTCACGGACGTCAAGAAGAATGACAGAAATATGGAGGATTAGAATCCATTCCTCTGCCTTTGAATTATGTGATAGATTACTTGTTCACCTCTGACTTTTTGGTATGTCTTTTTAGCTTATAGAAATTATATGTGTGTTTTTTGGAAATCCTTTGTGTTTCAGAAATTGTTTTTTATTTGGACATCTTTTTCCAAAACTGTCAGTTTTAAATGTGTTTTAGGAGTTTTGTCTGGATTAAAACATGTATCACTAAAAATAAATGAACTATGTTTAAACTACTTTGTTAGCTGGAAGTATCTCACCATTTAAATATTTGGTATTGGCAGCTAAACTCGCCATGGAGGATAAGAAGGGAAGAGAAAAAGCTTTTGAAGCCTATGTGATGGTACCCGTCCCTATCTACGTATATCGGATAGAGCTTAAGGTCTTTGAGTTTAGAGCTTCGCAGATGTCAAACCCAATACAATCACAAAGGATTCCTCCAGAGATTCACTAGTACACAAATTGTCAACTGGGCTGCAGACTGCCAATTAGTTGATACGTTAATTAGCTCCATCGTGTGCACAATCTTTTCCTCCCTCGAGGACATTTTCATGAAAATCATTAAGAACCCTCACCATTTGGAATGCCACACACAAAATGCTAGAGAAACTCGGCAAGTCAGGAAGTATCCATGCAGGGAAATAAAACAGGTGACATTTTTGGCTGAGACCCATCACCATGAATCATCATCTCGTACTACTCCAGATTTCCAGCATCTGCATTCTCTCTTGTGTTACTATCTGGGACATGTTCTCGTTACTAACATCAGGGAAGATGCACAGGAGCCTGAAGATTCACATTCAATGATTTAAGAACAGTTTCTGCCCCTCTGTCATCAGGTTTCTGAATAGTTCATGAACATGTGAACACTACTTTGTTATTTCATTTTTTTTGTTGTTGTTCCTTTTTGTTCCTTGTGGCCCATCGGTGGCAGATTTTTGCTGTTTCCTGAGCATTTGTCTGTCTTTACAAGGCCAAGTTGCTAGCTCGATGCTCAACCCAACATGGATGGAAGTGTGAAAGGAGCCAGCCAGATTCGAACACAGGGCCATTCACCTTGAATTCTGGTGCTGATGCCGCTACACCACCAGCTGACAATATACCTTTTCTTAACTATTTATTTATTTTAATAATTTATTGATTTGTATATCTTTCCACTGTACTGCTGCCACAAAATACATTTCCCGTCTATGTCAGTGAGAAGGCAAATCTCCTTCCTTGAAAGATCTTCACCAAACCGTTTGGATTTTTAACAGTCCAATAACATTATTACCACATTTATTGGAATTTTAATTTTCTTTGATGATTTTTAATGCTGGATGGGAATTTATTTTATATTCATGCTTGGTATATGACTATTAATTTTTAAAATCTGTTCTGTACTAAAAGGGCTGTGGAAGCTCAGTTGATCAGCTTATTGAAGACAGATTTTTAAAAAAAATACTTTACAAATCTATCTTTGTCAACTTGGCAATAAGTCACACTTCTTCAAAAAGCAGGCACAATGTTTAGATTAGATTATAAGAACACTCAGTCCTCTTTTATTGTCATTTAGAAATGCATACATGCATTAAGAAATGATACAATGTTCCTCCAGAGCGATATCACAAAAAAACAGGACAAACCAAAGACTAGCACTGACAGAACCACATAATTATAACATATAGTTACAGCAGCGCAAAGCAATACCATAATTTGATAAAGAACAGACCATGGGCACGGTAAAAAAAAGTTTCAAGTCCCGATCGACCCCCGAGTCCCCGATAGCAGGTGGCAAAAGGGAGAAACTCCCTGCCATAAACCTCCGGGCACCGACAACTTGCCAATGCATGGGAAGCACCTGACCACAGCCAACACTGAGTCCGTCCATCCGAAAACTTTGAGCCTCCGACTAGCCCCTCCAATACAGCCTCCTGAATGCCATCCTCTACCGAGCGCCTTCGACCTAGCCCCAGCTGCCGAAACAAGCAAAGCCGAGGATTCGGGGCCTTCTGCTCCGGAGATTCCAGTTACCACACAGTAGCAGCGGCAGCGAAGCGGGCATTTCAGAATTTTCTCCAGATGTTCCTCCGTACTCTCACGTCTGTCTCCATCAAATCAGAATTGTGCACGGTACCCTACTTGACAGATTACAGATATCATTCACCGGAGAGGCCACGCGCACTGTGACACGCCGCCATCTGCACCTCCTTGAGTACATTGAGTACATTATCAGAAAACCTCCTATCTTCAAAGCAGTGCATCATTTAGAGGGTTCTTCTGGAAAGCCTGGGGCCTGGGCTGTGAGTGTCATTAGCCTAGCCAGCAATTTTTACCATACGTGGGGTCACTGCTCTGACTGTGCCGTTAGGGTGGGGAGTTCAAGGACTTCATCACAGTGATGATGAAAAAATACCAGGTCCCGTCACATTACTCAGCAGCACAATGGTGCATCTGCAATTGCTGCTATCTCTCTGCTCCAAGATCACACTTGACCTCCAGTGCAAACATGTGGAATTTGCTCATTCTGCCTTTGTCTGTCTGGATTTCCTTCAGGAGCTTCAGATTCCTCACGTATCCCAAAGGTAGGTTTATTGGCCACTGTACTTTTTACTCAGTGCAGGTGGATGGTAGAAGAATCATGGGGAGGTGATAGATACAGAACATACAACATAGATCAGTACCACACAGCAGAAGGCCCTTCAGCCCATGATGTTATGCTAAACTAATTTAATTAGTAATTGAATGCCCAACTAAGTTAATCATTTCTGCCCACACAGTGGCCATTTCATAGAACAAGACCAGTACTGCACAGTACAGCACCTTTGGCCCATGATGTCTAGCTAGAGTTTTATAGAGCTGCAAGATTGCCTCACATCTCTTGAACTCAATTCCCAACAAACCAAGGTCAACACCCCATATAACTTCTGAACCGACCTGTTAACTTGCACTGCAACCTTAAAGAATCTATGGATTTGCATCCTCAACTCTGAGACGCCTATAGATGTGTACTCCCAGATCTCTCTCATTCTCCACACTGCTAAGAGTCCTGGCACTAACTTTGTACTCTGTGATCGTTCGGCCTTCCAAAGTGTATCACTTCATATGTTTCCGGACTGAGCTCCGTCTCCCACTTCTCAGCCCAGCTGTGCATCCTGTCAATGTCCCATTAAGGAACAGACTACCTACGCACAAAAAATTCAGGAACACCAGTCTGATAACAATCCCCAGTGTATGTGGCTGGGCATCAAAAGCATTACTGACTACACAAGGGAAAATCATGTTGAATATAGTCAAGAAGCCTCCCTCCCTGGTGCTCTAATAGACTTATATGCGCACTTCGAGGCATGCAACACAACACTGGCCACGAAAGTTACCCCTCCTCCCAGATGAACAGCCACCCTCTGTAACAGCAGCAGATGTGAGAAGGACTTTGTAGAAGGTCAACTGCCGTAAGGCCAGACAAAATCCCAGACTGAGTACCCAGGGAGTGTTCACAGTAGCTCACTGACATCTTCAGCACTCTATTCATTCAGACTGCTGTCCCCATATGCTTTGAATCAGCACCCATCATCCCTGTATGAAAGCTCCAGGAAGTGTTTTGAATAGTTGATAATGGCACATATCAAAAACTCCATTCCTGCCATATTGGCCACTCACTAATCTGCTTATTGACAGAACCGCTCTATGACAGATGCCACAGCATCTGTCTTGCACCTGGCCCTGGCACACCTGGAAAACAAGGACTTGTATGTCAGAATGCTATTTCTAGTTTTCAGTTCAGCGTTCAGTGGTATTGTCCCACAAACCTTGGTGAACGAAGTCCTACTCCTCGGTCTAAATCTATCACTGTGCACTGGGTGTTGGACTTCCTAATGAACAGACCTCAGATAGTCAGGATGCACAACTGCTCCTCCTGCACATCGCTGTTAACGCGGGTGCTCCCCAGGGCAGTGTGCTGAGCCTGTTGCTGTACACTCTGCTCACACGTGACTGCACGGCCAAACACCCCAGCAATCACATTGTCAGTTTTGCTCCTGACATGACGGTGGTGGGGTTCATCACCCACAAAGATGAGGTTGCCTACAGAGAGAAGGTGAAAGAGCTCGAGGTCTGGTGCCAGGCAAATAACCTCTCCCTTAATATCGACAAAACAAAGGAGATGGTTATCGACTTCAGGAGAACTCGCACCACTTTACATTGCCTGCACAGCAATGGAAATGGCAAGCAGTTTCAAACTCCTGGGAGTGTACATCACACAATCTCTCATGGTCTCAGAACAGTCAGGAAAACTCATGAACACCTCTACTTTCTGAGGAGGCATGAAGAGAGCTGGACGTTGCACATCCATGCTTGCATCAGTCTACAGGTGCATTACTGCTCGGTATGGAAACTTTACTGCAGCAGACAGGAAGGCTCTACAGTAGGCAGTCAAACTGCCCAATACACCACTGGCACCAGCCTATTCACCATCACGGTCACATATAGAGAAAGGTGCTGGAAAAGGGCTAGTAACATCATAAAGGATTCTACACACCTTGCTCATGCACTGTTTGTCCTCCTCCCAACAGGGAGCAGGCTACGTAACATCCACACCAGGACCATCAGACTCAAACACGGTAACTTTCCCCAAGCAGCAAGACTGATCACCACCTCTACCCACCAACTCCACCACTGCTCTATTATTTCCCATCAATCACCTTATGTATAGCTAGCATCACTTTATGGACATACAATCAGTTTTGTTGTCCTTACACTTGTGTACAGGAAATGGCATTAAACAATCTTGAATTCTAAATCTACACTATCCACAACACCAATAACCTTCGTGCCATCTGCAAACTTCCACTTCCTCACCTGAGCCAGGCTCTGTTGTGGTCAACTGCAGACTTGGCGGCACTCAAGGACTCAGGGCCTCAAGCCGTGGGATCGCCTGTTTTACAGCTGCCGGGAGAAAGGCGTCCGAGTTGATGTTCTCTACCAGGGGCACTATAGTGCAGCATCCAGCTGGAGTCAATAGTGCCTCCCTAGTGTTTGCTCAGCAGAAGACAGGCTCTATTGTGGTTGACTGAAGATTTCAATGGTCTGAAGGGTTTGGATGTCACAATGGCAGGGCATTGGGAGCAAGGGTGGACCCAAATGCAAGACACATCTTGTGAGATTACTTAAATTTAGTTTATTGTTAAAAACCAGGAGAGCAAGGCAGGAGTAGGAATAGTGAACTGGACAAGGACCGAGGACTACGACTAGGCTGGGACCAAGGGTCTGGGCTAGGACTCGGAATCGGCTCCCAGAACTAGAGGAGACATGAAGAGGCTAGGGTATGGACTCTGAGCCAGAGACTGGGCAAGGACCCAACATCTGGGTCTTGCCTCGGGCTCAGATCCCAGAACCGGGCAAGGACATGACATAGGCTAGGGAGAGGAGGAACATGGGAACACAGAGCCACGGTCTCGGGAGAGCAGGTACATGGAACCATGGACCCATACACAGAACACAGAGTCGGGACCCCCTCCTTGGGTACAGGACATAGGGCCAGGACTCACACACAGAACAGCGAGCCGGGACCCCTCCTTGGGTACAGGACATAGGGCCGGGACTCATGACCCTCCGTGGGGCAACGGCAAGACAGCCTGACTTACCCCATGCAGGAGAGGACAAAACAAGACAGAACATGACCCCCCGCGGGGCAACAGCAAGACAGCCTGACCTACCCCATGGGGGAGAGGACAAGACATGACAAGACACGACTCCCCGCAGGGCAATGACAAGACGGCCTGACTTACCCCACGGAGGCGAGGACAAGACAAGACAAGACCAACACGAATGAACACCAGACAGTACCTATCTAGCTCTGGTGATGGAACTAGACTGAAATGCAGGCAGGGGCTGCAGACGAGGGCTAGAGGTGAGAGGGGCAGAAAAGGGATTCAGACAAGGGGGTAGGACAGGAATCACAGACCGCCAGGGTCAGGACTAGACTCAGAACTGGGAAGCCTCCAGGGCCAGGACTTGATGTGGTACTTGGATGGCGCCAGGGCCAGGACTTGACATGGTACTTGAACGCCGCCGGAGCCAGGACGTGGACGTGGTGCTTGAACACCGCCGGAGCCAGGATGTCGACGTGGTGCTTGGAACCTCCGGGTAGTGCTGAGCTCTCGACGGCCTGGGAACAGTAGACAGTGGCTCTTGATTCTCTCCGGCGGGTTAACTGACCGACCCACGTTGATGATGAAACTTTGCAGGCTCGCTTCAGCGAGGTAACTGGACGGGGTTGCTCCGGTGAGGAAAGGCAAATTACCGACACTCACTTCGGGCGGAGACAAGGCTTGCTCCGGCCAGATGACATTGGCACGCCGTGACTTTGCAGACGCTCCCGCACCGAACGGCTGAAAGCCGGAGACTATAAACTACTGGTTCAGCTGAGTGTTAATTGCCTCTAATCGCCAAAGTCAAGGGACACGGGAAAACAGGGAATCAACAGTCCGGATCATAACATAAACAAGCTAAATTTAAAGGGACCCTGATCCGCACCATGACATTGGACTGTACACATATATGTTCTGCATGGTTGTATCTTACTGATATTCTATATGTGCTTGTTGTCTTGCATGTGTGAGAACTGGGATTCAAGCTGCAGTGTTGTCGGGGGAGGGCTTCATGGCTGGTGTGGTCCACCAGGGGTGGTGTGCCACGGGATCCAGGCTGGAGTCAGTGCTGCCCCCCCCCACCCCTCGCCCCCAGTGTTTGATGGCGCGAATTTTGGACACTTTTATCATGTGATTGTGATACCATTTGTCCTTGCTGTCTTGTGTGTGCTTTGTGTTGTATGTGACTGATGGTATTGTGCTTTGCTTCTTGACCCTGGAGTAACGCTGTCTCGTTTGGCTGTATTCATGAGTATGCATGTGCATGTATGGTTGAACGACAATTAAACTTGATTGAATTGAACTGAATTATAAAAATCACTAAGTGCATATCCCATCAGATCAACACTTGGACAGAACTCCAGGCAGAATATGCTCCATCTGCTACCACCCTCTGCCTACTGTATGCAAGCCAGTTCCAAATCCATACAGCAAAGTTTACCTGGATCCCATAGTGATGATCTTTGTGCCCTCACTGGCCGTGAGAACAGTACCGGAAAGGTTTATGGGAATAATCCTGAGAATTTTACCAATGAGCTTTTCATCAGTAGTGGTTGGATTATTGGTGAGGTTTCTTAGAGACAGAATGAATGAACATTTGGAGAAGAATCGTTGGATTAGGCATAGTCAGAATGGCTTTGTGAGGGGCGGGTCATGCCTTACGAGCATGATTGACCTTTTTGAGAAAGTGACAAAACAAATTAATGAAGGCAAAGTAGTGGATGTGGTTTCTATACAGCGTTTGACAATATCCCCCATGTTAGGCTCATTCAGGAAATCGGGAGGAACAGGATCCAGAGAAGCCTTGTCTACAGAATAGTAGAGATAGCACAGCAATCTCTACCCTCACTTCCTGCACTATCCAGGGATGTATCCCTTCCGAGCTCATTGAGTTATCTATCTTTATGTTTTCCAAAAATTGCAACTCTGCCCTTTTATTAACCTCAACATGCTGCAGCATATTCATCTGTTTTACACTGACCTCACATTTATCAAGGTCTCTCTCACTGGTGAATACTGAAGTGAAGTATTCATTAGGAATCTCCCCTATCTCCTCCAACTCCAGGGACATGTCTCCTCTTTTCTCCCGGATCAGTCCTTCTCTCACTCCAATGTTCTTCATGTACATGTAGAGTGCCTTGGGTTTTTCCCTAATCCTACTCACCAAGGTCTTCTCATGTCCCCCTCTAGCTCTCCTAAATCTATTCTTAAGCTCCTTCCTGGCTACGTTATAACTCTCAAGAGTCCTATCTGATCTTTGCTTCTTAAACCTAAAGTCCTTCCATTTTGTGTTGGGCTCGTGGCCAAGTGGTAAAGCATTCGTCTAGTTACCGCAAGGTCGCTAGTTCGAGCTTCAGCTGTGGCAGCGTGTTTGTGCCCTCGAGCAGGGCACTTAATCACACATTGCTCTAGTCCGTGCGAGGAGTGGCGCCCCACACAGACTTCCAATCTGCGCCTTGTAAGGCACGGAAATGCCCGATGCAGGCCTCTCTATTCCTAAAGGTCTTCTCTACTAATTTCCTTCCTTGTTGGTGAAGTAAGGCTCAATCACATGTAATTTCTGAACTTTTCTGTAATATGCATCTTAAAAAGTAATGTTGGCATTTCTCCAATCCTCTGGGACCTTGCCTTTGACCAACGAGAATACAGCAATCTAAAGTTATATGTCCATAAGACCATAAGACCACAAGACAAAGGAGCAGAAGCCGGCCATTCGGCCCATTGAGTCTGCTCCGCCATTTTATCATGAGCTGATCCATTCTCCCATTTAGTCCCACTCGCCCGCCTTCTCACCATAACCTTTGATGCCCTGGCTACTCAGATACCTATCAATCTCTGCCTTAAATACACCCAATGACTTGGCCTCCACTGCTGCCCGTGGCAACAAATTCCATAGATTCACCACCCTCTGACTAAAAAAATTGCTTTGCATTTCTGTTCTGAATGGGTGCCCTTCAATCCTTAAGTCACTCCCTCTTGTACTAGACTCCCCCATCATGGGAAACAACTTTGCCACATCCACTCTGTCCATGCCTTTCAACATTCAAAATGTTTCTGAGGTCTCCCCTCATTCGTCTAAACTCCAAGGAATACAGTCCAAGAGCGGACAAACGTTCCTCATATGTTAACCCTCTCATTCCCGGAATCATTCTAGTGAATCTTCTCTGTACCTTCTCCATTGTCAGCACATCCTTTCTTAAATAAGGAGACCAAAACTGCCCACAGTACTCCAAGTGAGGTCTCACCAGCGCCTTATAGAACCTCAACATCACATCCCTGCTCCTATACTCTATTCCTCTAGAAATGAATGCCAACATTGCATTCGCCTTCTTCACAACTGACTCAACCTGGAGGTTAACCTTAAGGGTATCCTATATGAGGACTCCCAAGTCCCGCTGCATCTCAGAACTTTGAATTCTTTCCCCATTTAAATAATAGTCTGCCCATTTATTTCTTCTGCCAAAATGCATAACCATACACTTTCTAACATTGTATTTCATTTGCCACTTCCTTGCCCATTCTTCCAATCTATCCAAGTCTCTCTGCAGACTCTCCGTTTCCTCAGTACTACCGGCCCCTCCACCTATCTTCGTATCGTCAGCAAACTTAGCCACAAAGCCATCTGTTCCATAATCCAAATCGTTGATGTACAATGTAAAAAGAAGCAGCCCCAACATGGACCCCTGTGGAACACCACTGGTAACCGGCAGCCAACCAGAATAGGATCCCTTTATTCCCATTCTCTGTTTCCTGCCAATCAGCCAACGCTCTATCCACATATGTAACTCTCCCGTAATTCCATGGGCTCTTATCTTGTTAAGTAGCCTTATGTGTGGCACCTTGTCAAAGGCCTTCTGAAAATCCAAATATACAACATCCACTGCATCTCCCTTGTCTAGCCTTTTTGTAATTTCCTCAAAAAATTGTAATAGGTTTGTCAGGCAGGATTTTTCTTTAAGGAATCCATGCTGAGTTCTGCCTATCTTGTCATATGCCTCCAGGTACTCTGTAACCTCATCCTTGACAATCGACTCTAACAACTTCCCAACCACCGATGTCAAGCTAACAGGTCTATAATTTCACTTTTGCTTCCTTTCCCCCTTCTTAAATAGTGGAGCAACATTTGCAATCTTCCAGTCCTCCAGAACCATGCCAGAATCTATCGACTTTTGAAAGATCTTCGCTAATGCCTCCGCAATCTCCACAGCTACTTCCTTCAGAACACGAGGGTGCATTCCATCTGGTCCGGGAGATTTATCTACCTTTAGACTATCTCAAAGTTATCTAGAACTAGTGGTCATCATTTCAAAATTAGAGGTTGAGCAGTTAGGACAGAGGTGCGGATAAATGTGCTCAACCAGTAAGTGCTGAAATTTTAGAATTCTCTAGCAAGAAAGCTGCAGCGGCTCAGTCGTTAAGTATACTCAAGACAGAGATCCACAGATACTGCATTTGGATAGTCAGAGACTCAGGGGATGTATGGTTTGTGTGGGATAGTGGCTCTGTGAGAACAGATAAGCCATTATCTCTGAGGAGGTAGGAGGGACCAAGTAACCTATTCTTGTGTCTATTTTTTTTAAAAATGTTCTGATATTTGGCTTTCTCTGTGTGGAATATTGAATTCATATTACTTTCTGGCACAGCTATCTGATCCATTACAAGGTCATTTTCCAAGGACTTGTGCAACATATTTACTAGGAATGCTGTATTCTTTGTATTAATCAACCTTGTTACACTTTTAGAGCAAAGGCTTTTCGTTGTGGCCTTCACTTTACTGTAAAATGTTTCTGTCATTAGCTGAGTATTTGTAAACAGTTTTGAATGAATTTGTATAATAACATAAATAAGATAGAGGTGAACTAAATGTAAATTTGAGCTATCATGGATGCACAATCCTATATGTAATTGCACTGGTGAAAAAGTTTAAGCCAACTACTGCTCCAATCAATCATTTTAATAAATTATTCATTTGATGATCATCTACTTTATTGACTTGTGAAATGGAATTGCATTCATGGTTATGCATAATAAGTTTTACTCATCTCTTCTGCTCAATGCCGCCCTTCAGCACTTCCTTAACCTTCTACCTTAATTCATTTTGTCCATGTTGATAGCGCGATGATTTTCATCCAGAATGCTAGGCAGCATCCAATATTGTTGACTTCTGCTTTATCAAAAGTGGTGCTATGAAGGGGGCAGAATACTCAGCCCTTGCCCTCTTCTGATAGCTGTAGGCTTGCTTGATGTTTGTGACTAGTCTTGTCAAATCCCCACCCTGCACCACCCCCCCCCATGGGTATGCTCATTTGCTGGCTTTGCAAGCTGCTTCATTCCTATAATCTTCCGAAAAAACAACTTTTCCTTCATCTCTCCATTATAACATTCACAGCTTTCCCACCCATCTCCCCATGATGGTGACAGGGAATCACAAACAAGAGAAAATCTGCAGATGCTGGAAATCCAAGTGGCACAACTAAATGTTGGAGGAACTCATCAGACCTGGCAACATCTATGGAAAAGAGTACAGTCGACGTTTTGGGCTGAAACCCTTCATTCTATATCTTATGGTCTTATGATCAGTCTACATGGAGTCTACCTGTTCTCCTGACCTTGTGGATTGTGACCTTCTGGATGGTCCAATTTCCTCCAAAAGGCATGCTGCGTGTTCGATATTGTATAACAGTAGAATCTGAAGGGTGGGGGAGGAGTAAGGGAGAGTTGACGAGAAAGTGAGGAGAAGAAATTAGTACTAGAGTTGGAATGGGTGCTTGATGGTCAGCACAGACTCTGGGTTGAAAGGGACATGAGAAAATCTGCATATGCTGGAAATCCAAAGCAACAGACACAAAATGCACTCAAAACGAACTCAGCAGGCCAGGACGCATCTATGAAAAAGAGTAAACAGTCAATGTTTTGGTCCGAGACCCTCCATCAGGATTGGAAAGGAAGCGGAGAAGTCAATAGTCGGTGCTGGATTTACTTTTGATTGTGTTGTAAGGATTTTGAACTTCCTTGCAGGACCAGTGTTTTGAAATCATCCTGATTTCAGGCAAAAATAAGTTATCGAGGAGGACTGTAAATCTTTCAGGAAATCTGAGTGAGAATGTTTTTCAGAGTATAGAATATTTTATCAAGTGGGATGTTTGAACCTGAGACTGAGAATGGTATCATCAAATGGAATATTCGATACTTGAAGCAAGCAGAACTGTGGAAAAATAAGGACAAAGAAGTAAGGTTAAGTTTGAATTGCTCTGACAAAGAACTTCTGGAGCAGACTAGGTTGAGACTCCGTCTGTGTGGTAATCAATTATGGTCTTATTAGTGTGAGTTTCTTTCACAATAATTTCATTATTTTACAGTAATAATATTGCTCTACGAATGGCAATATTCTGGAACTAGCATGCTGGGAAGATGGGAAGAATAAAAGCAAGAAGTGTCTTGTGGTCAGAAGTGAAGAGGCAGTCAGATAATGACAGATAGTTCATCATTAAGACATCAAAGCAGTGACAAAAATGCTTAGATCATGCTGCAGATTAATCTCCACTAAGCAGCACACACACACACAAAATTATTTTTTGTTGTAATTAAAACCACTAAAACAAGCTAGAACTTTACAATAAATGAGAACAAAATGCTGCAGATGCTAGAAATCTGAAAGCAACATAGGAATTGCTGGAAACACTCAGCAAGTCAAGCAGCTTGTGTGGGGAGAGGACAAGGTTTATGTTTCAGTGGCTGTCCATTGTCAGAATTGATAAGAGATGCAATAGACAAGAAGTGTACAAGATTAAAGTAAAGTTAAACACTTGGACTTTGCAGCCTTCCCACATTTAGTTATAGTGATTGCTGTTCCTCTCTGCGCCTTGTGGCACATCGGGTGGCAACCGTGCAATTTCTTTAGCACTTGTCTGTTTTTAACGAGGCCGAGTTGCTAGCTCGGTGTTCAACCTAACACTGGTGCTAAGTGTGCAAGGAGCTGGCTGGAATTGAACCCAGGACCACTCACTTCGAAGTCCGGTGCAGATGCTGTTACACCAACGACCACCAGACAATTTAATTTAATTCCATTCCCCTCTGTACTTTTGTACTCCAATCCCCTTGTACTAGGAGCTAACATGTTAGTCCATAGACTAATCTCTCAGTATTAAGAAAATACTCTTTTTTACTCTTCCTATCAGTATGGTTAATTATACATTTCTCTGCCTTTTTACCTAATCTCATCAGCATATTTTATTGTCTTGCAACCTCTTTGTATACTCCATATTGCTTATTTTTCCACCTAGGTTCATTTCTTCATCGAATGTGAAGACGTTACTTCCAGTCCTCTCATTTGCCATTGACTGTAAATAGCTGACACCCAAACATTGTACCCTGAGCCCATCCATTTGTATAGCCTGGCTTCTCAGGGAAAAGTACGGAAGAAGTGTGACAAATGTTCAGGGGATATTTGTGTGGAGCTCTGCATAGGTACATTCCAATGACACAGGGAAGTTATGGTAGGGTACAGGAACTGTGGTGTACAAAGGCTGTAATAAATCTAGACAAGAAGAAAACAAAAGCTTACAAAAGGTTCAGAGAGCTAGATAATGTTAGAGATCTAGAAGATTATAAGGCTAACAGGAAGGAGCTTAAAAAGGAAGTTAGGAGAGCCAGAAGGGGCCATGAGAATGCCTTGGCGGGTAGGATTAAGGAAAACCCCAAGGCATTCAACAAGTATGTGAAGAGCAAGAGGATAAGACGTGAAAGAATAGGACCTATCAAGTGTGACAGTGGGAAAGTGTGTGCAGCCCCCCTGGTAAGCCTCAGGTTCGCTCAACTCACTTTCATCTAGGGGGAGCAGCCTTCAGCCCCACCAAACTGGGTAATCAAGTTTGTGTGGATGCTGTGTAATGTACCCCACCATACCAAATAACAGACAATACACCATATGCGATTAACTGATTACTCTTTATAGATCTTACTGGAACTATGTAATCAATAGAGATAAAATATAAAAGGAAAGTAAAAGGCGCCAAACTTATCAAGGTTCAACCACTTCGTGCACAACAGTTGGAGCTCAAGTAACAGAGTCTTCTTTCCACCAATCGATACCCTCCTATCACCTTGACCCATCGCCTGGGACCGACCATGGTGGTCAACCAGATGCTCCACACAAGTCTGTCTTCGTCTCCTCTCCTTGCCGAAGACCCTGGGCCTCAGACTCCCGCTCGAGGTCCATCCCATCGGCCAGCTTACAGCATTGTGTCTCCTCTCTCTGTCCCCATCGCACCTTCTCCCTCAACACCAGTGAAAACAATAGCTTACAGACACACAAGAAAGAATAACATCTGGTAACAATAACAATTGGTTAGCAAATGAATACAATTCTCTTTATAACCCAAACAAGCTGCTAGAGAGAGAACTTTCTCAGCAGTTAACATAACAAAGAAGCCATTTTGATTAGCCTACGCAGTAACATAAAAGAAGAAACCCCTTACATGTGTATGGAACCAGAGGAAATAGCAGAGGTACTTAACGAATACTTTACTTCAGTATTCACTATGGAAAACGATCTTGGTGATTGTAGTGCTGACTTGCAGCAGACTGAAAAGCTTGAGCACATAGATATTAAGAGAAAGGATGTGCTGGAGCTTTTGGAAAGCATCAAGTTGGATAAGTCACCATGATCGGATGAAGTGTACCCCAGGCTACTGTGGGAAGCGAGGGAGGAGATTGCTGAGCCTCTGGCGATGATCTTTGAATCATCAATGGGGACGGGAGAGGTTCCAAAGGATTAAAGGGTTGTGGATGTTGCTCCTTTATTCAAGAAAAGGAGTAGATATAGCCCAGTAAATTATAGACCAGTGAGTTTTACTTCAGTGTTTGGCAAGTTGATTGAGAAGATCCTGAGAGGCAGGATTTATGAACATTTGGAGAGGTATAATATGATTAGGAATAATATGATTAGGCATAATATGATTCAGCTGTTTATTTATGTAACAGTTTTACCCCGAAGCCATCGGACTACCAACCTACTGCCTTCCTCTGTGCCTATTGTCTTGTTTATTATTTATTGTAATGCCTGCACTGTTCTGTGTACTTCATGCAGTTCCAGGTAGGTCTGTTGTCTCGTGTAGTTTTTGTGTTGTTTTATGTAGTTCAGTGTAGTTTTTGTATTGTTTCATGTAGCACCATGGTCCTGAAAAACATTGTCTCATTTTTACTGTGTACTGTACCAGCAGTTATCGTCGATATGACAATAAAATGACTTGACTTGACTTGACTTGAATAGTCAGTGTGGCTTTGTCAAGGGCAGGTCATGCCTTATGAGCCTGATTGAATTTTTTGAGGATGCGACTAAACACATTGATGAAGAAAGAGCCATAGATGTAGTATATATGGGTTTCAGCAAGGCATTTGATGAGGTACCCCATGCAAGGCTTATTGAGAAAGTAAGGATGCATGGGATCCAAGGGGACATTGCTTTGTGGATCTAGAACTGGCTTGCCCATAGAAGGCAAAGAGTGATTGTAGATGGGTCATAGACGGGTGACCAGTGGTGTGCCTTAGGGATCTGTTCTGGGACCCTTACTCTTTGTGATTTTTATAAATGACCTGGATGAGGAAGTGGAGGGATGGGTTAGTAAATTTGCTGATGACACAAAGGTTGGGGGTGTTGTGGATAGTGTGGAGGGCTGTCAGAGATTACAAGTGGGACATTCATAGGATGCAAAACTGGGCTGAGAAGTGGCAGATGGAGTTCAACCCAATTAAGTGTGAAGTGGTTCATTTTGGTAGGTCAAATATGATGGCAGAATATAGTATTAATGGAAAGACTCTTGGCAGTGTGGAGGATCAGAGGGACCTTGGGGGTCTGAGTCCATAGGACGCACAAAGCAACTGCGCAGGTTGACTCTGTGGTTAAGAAGGCGTACGGTGTATTGGCCTTCGTTAATCATGGAATTGGATTTAGGAGCCGAGAGGTAATGTTGCAGCTATATAGGACCCTGGTCAGACTCCACTTGGAGTACTGTGCTCAGTTCTGGTTGCCACACTACAGGAAGGACGCGGAAGCCATAGAAAGGGTGCAAAGGAGATTTAGAAGGATGTTGTCTGGATTAGGGAGCATGCCTTATGAGAATAGGTTGAGTGAACTCGGCCTTTTCTCCTTGGAGCGATGGAGGATGAGAGGTGACCTGACAGAGGTATATAAGATGATAATGGCACTGATCATGTGGATAGTCAGAGGCTTTTTCCCAGGGCTGAAATGGTTGCCCCAAGAGGACACAGACTTAAGGAGCTGGGGAGTAGGTACAGAGGAGATGTGAGGGGTAAGTTTTTTACTCAGAGAGTGGTGAGTACGTGGAATGGGCTGCCGGCAATGGTGGTGGAGGCGGATACGATAGGGTCTTTTAAGAGGCTTTTGGATAGGTACGTGGAACTTAGAAAAATAGAAGGTATAGTTAAGTTGTCAGGACATGTTCGGCACAACTTTGTATTGTGCTGTAGGTTTTCTATGTTTCTAAAACGTGCATTTCTAACTCCTAAAGTACAGAGACAGAGAAAGGAGGTTGGGTGAGTGCTAATGACAAATGGGAATGTCAGTGGTAGGGTGGAAATCAGGTATGATTAAATGAGAAAAGGGATATTGGTATAAATCAACGTGCGAAGAAATATGACATGTAAAGGAAAAACAAAATAACTTCTGAGGAGTTGGAAATGGCATCTGAAGAAACATCACCTGCATTCAGGACAAAACAGTCACAAAGGGGAAGGAAATGTTCCTAGGATCTTCGTGATCTTTAGTATGTGAATTCAGAATAATAACAGCCAACACATTATTAAAATACCTGGTGGCTTGAGGCTCAGGATCTCCTGGAAATTAATTTGGATTTAACAAAGTGCCTGTTTAATAATTATTTTTATTGATTAAAAAACAGTGGGAAACAAAATTTTGTCAGAAGAGACATGTCGTGGGAAAAAGTAGCATCACGCACGCCACTAAAAGCTGGCAACTGAAATGGAACATGCTGAAAGAAAATATATAATCATCAGATGAGCCCTGATAAACAACCCCATCACTGGCTTTCCACCTGAACCCTGAGAATGTGTCCTCAGAATGCTTTCATGGGAGAACAGTACAATTTCTTCCAAGATGAAATAAGTGGACTTATGGTCACTTAGTATTTTACATATTTATAAATTTAGTTTCAGCTGTGGACAAATGGTGCAAAAAACAACAGGCACAAGATAAAATTTGATTAAAGTCCTTTTAATGTATTATTTGTTTGTGATGCTGGTTTAAGAATGAACTTTGAAATGTGAGATTCATTTGGTTTTGAGAAGCTTGTTAATTTGAATAATTTCTTCCATTTATGTAATGAAGATTATTGATTGAACACAAAGTAAACAAAAAGTCTATCATATATTTTACCCACTCAGTATGATTAACTAATTATTTAATTAGCTTAATTAAACCACTCACAATACTGTCCTTTGAGCATGCAATGTTATGAGAGTACTCTAGACTTGAAATTTTTAATCAGGCAGATAATTACGTCTGTTGTTCTTTTTAAGTGTTGGAAAGACTTTGCTTTGAAGTGCTGCTGGATAATCCTTGGGCACTGACACACCAATCAAATGAGGTGAAGAAGCCTGAATCCAAAGATACAGACCCAAGCTAAGTTGTTGGGATGGAATTATTGCTTCGCTAAACACTGGCTCCAAGATAACAAATCAGGTATATCATTCTTTCTGCAATTCAAAATATTTCTCAGTAAGTGTTGGCGACATTTGTAAATCCCTGATCAGGAAGATCTCTTGGAATCTTGGACCAAAAATTAGTCATCCCTTCATGTATTTCATGCACTATGGAGTTAATGTTACAGTGCGAAATCTATCATTGAATATAATTAAACAACAGGAATTCTGCAGATGCTGGAAATTCAAGCAACATACATCAAAGTTGCTGGTGAACGCAGCAGGCCAAGCAGCATCTATAGGAAGAGGCGCAGTCGACGTTTCAGGCCGAGACCCTTCGTCAGGACTAACTGAAGGAAGAGTGAGTAAGGGATTTGAAAGCTGGAGGGGGAGGGGGAGATGCAAAATGATAGGAGAAGACAGGAGGGGGAGGGATAGAGCCGAGAGCTGGACAGGTGATAGGCAAAAGGGGATACGAGAGGATCATGGGACAGGAGGCCTAGGGAGAAAGATGGGGGGGGGGTGACCCAGAGGATGGGAAAGAGGTATATTCAGAGGGACAGAGGGAGAAAAAGGAGAGTGAGAGAAAGAATGTGTGCATAAAAAGGAGTAACAGCTGGGGTACGAGGGGGAGGTGGGGCCTAGCGGAAGTTAGAGAAGTCGATGTTCATGCCATCAGGTTGGAGGCTACCCAGACGGAATATAAGGTGTTGTTCCTCCAATCTGAGTGTGGCTTCATCTTTACAGTAGAGGAGGCCATGGATAGACATGTCAGAATTGAATATAATTGTCATTCAACAGCGAAAATAATGTATGCTGAAACTTTGGTAGTAGAGCTCTTATTAGTGTGATATACCAATGCATGAAAGGTGTTGAGGATGCAATAATGCCACCACGGACACTTGCCTGACAACTTTGCTGATATTTTGGAGCATGGATAAGGAACAATGAAATAGTTTGCACGTGAGCAGGAAAATGACTTCTAAAAGACGAAAAATTAGAGCAAAGGGATAAGTTGTATTTGCATCATTGTTAAGTAGACATTGATATTGTCAGTCCAGACTGATGAGGAAGACTGACCAACAATAAACCAGATTGTCTTATTATTCTTTAGTACTTGACTGTGTTATTCAATTGATTAGCAGCATTTATTCTAATATGTTTATTGTTTTTTTGTGAAAGCCAAGTGTTTAGTTGGTGGTATCTTTTATAGATACAAGGTGGGAAGTGTTATGTCTTTCCTGATTTGTATTGTTACTTTATTTGTAATTACGAAATTTCACTGCTTACTTGTGGGCTCACAGCTGTTGTTGATTGCTTATTGTTGTGTTGTTAAGCAATTTGCTTTCGTCATCAGGCTGGTCATTGTACATTTCATTTAGTACTTAGAAGCACTTGTTAGAAATTGAAGGAATTTCAATCAATATTTGAATCTGCCTTTTGTTGGAATGTGAAAAGTACTGTTTTTTTTATACCGGCTCCTTGCATACTGTAATGCGTTAGTGAATAATAAAACCACCTTCAACTACAGCTATACTGTGACTGAAGTTACCTATCTGTGTAGCTTAATAAAAAAGGAAAAACTCTTGGGTGAGGGGAAAATAGTGAGAATTACTCAAGTAAGGCCTTCTGTACTTTTGGGGAAGCCATGGGATGCACTAATGGCTCTTTTGGTGTCCAGAATCTACAATATAGTATTGACAAAGGTCAGTCCCTGTTCTCAAGTCAGTCCTGAAAATCTTGATGACTGTTCACATAAGCTACCCAAAAATTTCTTGTAATAGTTCCTGTGGGAAATCAACACCACATGTGTCAGGTCAGGTGGGGATCTGTACGCAACTTCCAAAACTTTTGCAGCAGTTATGTACTTATGTGGAAAAAAAATCATGAATCATGTTTGTATTTACAATACCTTACACTATGTGAACATATTAACAATATTGGCCGGTGACCTTAAGTCAAAGCAATTAACACTGTTTTAGCATGTGTTTATTTGAAATTGGCCTAATTTCTCTGAATAGCAAGGAGCTCTCTATAGACAATTATTGATAATGAGGTACAGAATTTACCAAGGTTGAATCTGGAATTTTCTTTCCCCTTTTGCCAAACCTGGGACAAATGTTTATGTTCTTCGTAGATGGCAAAGTCTTTCACAGCATGATAATAACTTACATTTCTGTTGCAGCATGCAATATACAATCCTGATTATTCTGGTTTCCACCAGAGAAGATAATGTAAAGTGTATGACTGAGATTTAAGATGTCCTGAATTGAATGACTGAAATATTATTGTGAAATAAATATTGATGACAAGACCAGCTATGTGAGAGTTATATAACCCAATCGAACTTACAGCTCAACAAATAGAGACCATTATTATGTTTAAAACTGATTTATATCTTCCTGGAGAATACAAATATAAAAGAAGATTTGTTGGACGTTAGATGGTCCTGAAACATTTCGTTAGTTCAGTGCAAATGGAAATTTGTGGAAAGGAGAAAGACTATTTTGTTAACCATTAGCTTGCTAAATGGACCTGTTTGCAAGGCTGTTCTACCAAATTCTTCAAAGTTGAGGCTGGAAACAAATCAAGAAACTAACTCAAGGATATCCAACCCTGACTGAAATGTCTCTGCTGTACTGTCCGCAGCAAGTTTGAAAAATACTAATGTCACTCATGAGGACAAGGTGGATTAAAATGCAAAGGCATGCAGAACTTTATTCGGGTAATTTGCCAAAGCATTATGAAAGCATCCCTAGGATTTAACACACCAGCAATGGATGCAATAATATCCCCTCATTACCCTCTGTTCGCCGCTGAAATAAATTTACTACACCATGCTGGTTCAGAATGGTCTCCTGCAGAAAATGGGACTATTTGTTATTTAAATTATTCCCGCCTGCCTGGTGAAGATGTGGGACTACTGAGGCCAGTAACAAATATTTTGCCTGATAAGTGATGAGTAAGTTCCTTGTAATTAACATGAAAATATGAAAATAATTTGCCAGTAGATGACATCTTAACTACATATTTTTTCAACAATTGGGCAGCAATTCATCTTACAATGGCCTATAGATGAAAGTGGCAGTGTTCTGTGAGGATAATTAGATCCACCGCCTACCCCTACTCATGGCTGATTATTTCTGTCCTCTAAAGTCCTGCTTCAGCATTCCGTAGTGCCAGGAGCCACGTCAGTCCTGGTTTCACTTCATGCTATGCAGCACCACCTAAATGTGACCTGAAGGGTGACTTTGGCTGGCATACTGTCAGGGAGATAGAGGCAAGTGGGAGATTGCCAATAGCATTAACCTATAGCATGGAAATGCACGCTGAAATGATAAAATATTGATTGATCTCTTGGAAATGCTTCATATCCTGGCTGTAACAAATGCTTTGAAACAAAACATACACAACACTCTGCTTCAGGCCCACTCTTTTCATCAATTAGTAGCATCACACTTTTTTAGCCATTGAGCTTTTTTATCAGTTTTGTTCTGTGTTAGTTTATTTTTATGTTGGGTATGATTTTATCTTATGATTTGATTTAAATTTAATGTGATGCTTACTTATATAACCTAAAATGTAAGGACTGAAAGCTTTGACAGGAAGGTCATTCTGACTTTACATGTCTGACTTTTTTAACCATTCCTTCCCTGTAAATGGATGCAAAGCCGCAATGCAAAACAAATCTTCAGAGTAGCGGTCCCAATCTTTTGATGGGATCGTGGAAAGGATGTTTCCCATGTTGGGAGAGTCTAGGACAAGAGGGCATAGCCTCAGGATAGAGGGGCGCCCTTTCAAATCAGAGATGCGGCGAAATTTCTTTAGCCAAAGGGTGGTGAAGTTGTGGAATTTGTTGCCACATGCAGCTGTGGAGGTCTGGTCATTGGGTGTATTCAAAGCAGAGATTGGTAGGTTCTTGATTGGATATGGCATCAAAGGTTATGGGGAGAAGGCCGGGAACTGGGAGACAAAAAAAAAGGATCAGCCATGATTGAATGGCGAAGCAGACGCAATGGGCCAGATGGCCTAATCCTGTTCCTATGTCTTATGGACTTATGGTCTTTTTTATGCATTGGACTAATACCATTAAGCAAGGGATCCATGGACCCCAGGTTGAGAATCACTGCAAGAAGATTTTAATAAGGTGGTGGAGAGTAGACATTTTGAATGTTTGAAGTTCATGAGGAGGAGAAATATGTACAGAGATCCAGATGTCTGGTCCAGTGACATTAAAGGAACCGTAATGTATACCCATGCCAGCTGTGGTGTATGACATAGAGATCTGCTGCTGTTGAACTTCCAAGCAGTAGGTAGTGCAAGTTAAGGGAATGTGACAAAGAAATCTAGGTGACTTATTGCTGTATATCCTAATGTAGGACACTGTAACCACTGTACGCTAGTGTTGAGGAGGAATATGTCTAAGCTGATCAAGGCAACTGCTTTGTCATGAAAAATGCAAGGGCTAGGGAAATACACAATGCGTTGCTACTTCACTAAAACTTATGTTTACCGGAAGGCACAAGTGTCAACCCAATGTATGTCCGCAGCTTCGCTACAGATCTTGGTAAGTGTAAGGTAAGCAATTTTTTTTGATTTCTTTGAAGAATATGATGAAGAAAACTTAGTTGTTAAAGAAAAAGGGCCACAGTTAGTGCTGAGGACTCTCAAGTGGAACGTCAAGAGTATTAACCTGAAGTTCAGTAAAATTGAAATAAACGAGAAAAGCTTGAGGCGTGAAATTTTGAATGGTTGACTTTAAATAACTGTAAGAACCTACACATTTGCTTTCAAAATAATTTTTGATGCATTTGAGTGCGTAATTGATAATGAGAGCTGAAAATAAATTAATCACAACAGAAAGTCTATTAATCAGAGCATCAATTTGACTTAAAGTTGCTGAAAAAAATATCTTCCAAGAAAAACATGAACCCACCTTTTGTTTTGAGGTATACGGTAATTAGATTCTTAGTAAATTGAAATATGGAAAAGCTTTCAATGTTGACCTACTGGTTCCCTTGCAGAGAACCAAATGATGCAGCTAAAATTTTGGAGCCTCTTGTCAATATTGAATTCACCCTGAGGTTACAGATAATGGTGTAGAATCAGTTTGCTCTTGGTATAAATATCCCAAGCTGGGCTAAATTTAAAATGCACTTAAAATTCTGTAATCTGCTGCACCAGTTAAACTGACTTTGGTGCAATTAACTGAATAAACCTTTGAGGGTCGGTTGAAACAACAGACCAGGAGAGCTTTCTTTTTCAGGTTAATGACCCAGAAAAATGTGTGTTTTCACTAGAATTCCCTAGCTCTTGTTTTGTGCAAGAGCAGAACAGAAAGACCTATTAACAGGAAGGCTAAGTAAGTATGGGAGAGTGGAAAAGTAAAGATGAATTTATTGGCACCAAGGAAAGAAGGACAGTGTGTTTTGCTAATTTCAGAAAACTAAGTTTTAAGAAGTTCAAGACTGAACTTCTTAAATGGAATGCAGAGGGGGAGGACTACAAGCTGGAAGGTGAAAAGTATCATTCCCTCTAATTTTTTTTTACAGCTGAGTGGACCAACCATAGTTCTGAACAGAAATTTTTACACAGTCTGAAAACTGTGAGGAACTTTAAATAACTTTTTTTTGTAATATGCATATTATGAATATTTAGAATAAAATCTGAAAAAAATCATAGACTTTTGGTTACTTACTAATAAGTCAGAATATAGAATATTTTTTGCATCTAGAAACAGAAACCACAACTAATAACACAAGTAAATAATGTCAGGCAGTCAAAACAACAGACAGACACAATAGCAAAAGTAAAATGTTCTGACTAGGCAGTGTTGGCGTTCAGTGGGCTGCCGGTTTATTAACAATGAGCTATCGACTTCCATTCTGTGTTTATTTTACAACTTATAAAAGTGTATATTGTTACAACTTGAAACTCTGACAATGTAAATACGTTGAAAAGCTAAAATGTTTCAAAGTAAAGGTTGTGGTATGTTTATTATTTAGAAATTTTATGGATTATATTCATTAACATAATTAATTACAGGGTGTTTCACAATTATGTTAATATAGCTTTTGAAATTACATTAACATTATTTCAACATTATATGAATACTATATTAAAGAAAATTGCAGCTGTGTGGTTACAAAGGCTTTGTGCAAGGAATTATTTCAGTTACTCTGTAGCCTCATACCCACCCAGTTTAGAGGGAACAGTGGTGATAGATGAAGCCAGGTGGGTGGGGGATGGGGGGATGAAGTAAGAAGCTGGGAGGTAATAGACGGAAAAAATAAAGGGCTGAGGAAGAAGAAATATGATTGGAGAAGAAAGAGGACCATTCCAGCTTCCACCCTTCCTTTCCAATCTTGAAGAAAGGTCTGGTCCTGAAATATCGACTGTTCATTTATTTCCAGAGATGCTGCCTGACCTGCTGAGTTCCTCCAGCATTTTGTATGTGTTTCTCTATTTTTGAAGCTGTCTATGATGATAGCAATCAGATGTGATTATATTAAACTCACTTCTTGCTTCTTCAAAATTTTCTTGTTTCCTAACTGAGTTGTTGAAAGGTTGACATCATTCAACTAACATACAGTACACGTCCTTGGTATGCATTCCTTTCTTGAACAATAGTGTATCCATTTAATAGTTTTTCCTGCTGGTGGTCACCTTATTCAACTATCCTTTGTGGTATTCATTCCCCTGTATAGCTCTGAGATGAGATGCATAGCTGTGAACTGACAGACAATCTTGAGTATTTCTAGCAACAAGGTGTAGGTCACCCATTGAGCTTGTGGGTGGATGAGTATCAGTTTGGTTAACCTATACACCAGCCTGTAGGTCAAAATGATGTCAGTTTGTATCTGATACTGGAGCTCAGAGCTTAGACTGATACACTTGTTCTGAGTAGATTATTCTGATGGATAGACCATCCTGCAGAGAAATCTGCCTTTTCAGTTGGGCGAAAAAGTTGCTTCAGCAGGAATGTCTTTCTCCCCTCAGCCAATAACACTTAGGAAAAATATCGTAGGTAATTTGTCTTCTTCTGACATTTTTAGAGTGTTGATACTTTAGAGGAATTGAGGAATATGTCTACATAATAGCAATCACTGCCCTTGCACAAATGATGAATTGGCTAAGGTTGACAGAGACATTTTGACAATATGACTAAGGCATATAATCAGTTATTTTTATTTACCACCATAGTCAGGTTGAACTATTGACAATCAGATAGAAGTGTTCCACAGTGCTCTAGTAAGATTTCAATATTAAAAAATATATTATTGCTTTTTAATAATCATGCAGTGACAAAGATTTGTGATTATAGTATTATTTTACAAAGGATTATTTCTATTTATATTAACATAAAAATTGTGTCTTCCAAGACTCCTTGGTATTGATTGCTTCCAGCCAGAGTGGGATGCCAGAGAACATTGGGCTCTGAGGTTTTGAGAGCATCTGAATTGGTTAATTGCTGATTAATGACAGTTGTTAATCAATAAAAGTTCCTTGTGTTTCTCGAGTGATTTGCTTGTTGTAATGCAATCTCCTGGTGCCTTCCGTTTAAGCATATTAAGATTATTTTGATAGACTTAGGGATTGCGTGTTACTTGTATTAGTTAAGCAGATGCCTGATTAGCATTAATCGCAGGGTCCTAGTTTTGAGAATCATACTTCTGATAGTGTCTCTCGGCGGAACACCAATGTTCTTTTGGAATTATTATGAATAAGCTTTCGTCACCATCTCTACATCAGTCTGTCTTTCCACCGCATTTGGGTTCTGATATTGCCAGTGCACGTCGTGACATCTTCTTTAACAATTCTTTCAAGTAAATCAACATTGCTCCTACCTTTGTCAATACTATGATTAAGGAAATAATGACATAATTAACAGAGTTGGTGGGTTTGGAGGGGATGAGAAGAAATTTGAATTTACACCACCAGTTTAGAGTTGCTTCAGATACTGTAATTTTACCTTGGGACCATTATTTTAGCTCCATTTCACTGTTAAGCAAAATAATTTTGCAGAAGTATTCAACCAACAAATAAAAATAGTCAATAGAGAAGCTGAAATTTTTAGTTAGGTTTTAATTGTATTTTAATTGGTTTACAGTATAATTTCCTCTTTTTGTATGTGTAGCAATGATTCACTTTCCCAAAATGGGCCTAGCCCAGTTAGACAATTTGCTCAGTACACAGAAGTTGGTCTGAAGGGCTGGTTTATGTGTTGTACATCTCTGTGACTCTAGGGTACCTACAAGTTGGATAGTGGACAGGAGTGGGGTGGGGGTGGGGTAGTGTTAAGCAACAGGGATCAAACTGAAGTTTCACATCTTGTGGGCGAAACCTGGAAGAATACTAATCTACTGTGACAAATTCAATCCTACGGCTAAACTACACAATCCTGGCCATTGTTAGCAATTGACTAGCCTGTTTATGTCCTTAGTAACTGTTGCACAAGTCCTGATTTCTAATTCCAAGTATCCAGCTAACCCTTTAAACTCTACATCTAATTGACCTGGCTGGTCTAACAATTTGAACATGTGCCAATAAATTGCACAATTTATTTATTTTTTACACTGATGCACACTAGCAACCACCAGAACACTGGTGTGTATACTGGCACAAGAGTAGTTAATGATATTGCATGTGCCCCTATTAGGTACGGATTTCTCAATAGCTTGACCTGGAGTTTTGTATACAAAATTAAGTAGATACCATACACTAGAGGTGTTACCTCACTACAAGAAAGTCATATTGCAGAAAGCCAATGGCATATTGGAGACTCCAGCTGAAACTACTGAGATCCAAAGTAATCCCCTCAATGTATGTGTGCAATGAAGGGGAAGTTTAAACACTAATGGGCAGGATATCTTGAAGCTGGGTCAGCAATAATATCTATAACTGTAACTGCTGGCACATTCCATTAATCTCTACTTGGATGTCTGGTAGTTCTGCAATCCCACACAACTTGCCTTCTTCACTCCCTTCCAAGGCCACTGTGGCTGTCAATAATTATATGTTTATTTATTATTTACTTAAAGATACAATGCAGAATAGGCCCTCCGAGCCACACTGCTCAGCAATCCCTTACAACTCTGATTTAACCCAAACCTAATGATTTGACAATCCTGGCTCTACCAACCTGCATCAGCTAATCTGTGAATCTACTAGTTGTCGAGTATTCGAATGATTTAGAGAGCAGTTTCTTGCATTGGCCACAATTTAACATTTGCCTTTTTAAAAAAAATACAAAAAGTCCTGTTGATTTTGTACAGGGTCTCTGTTGCATGCAAGAAGATCTATCACCACATTGCTCACTCCATATCTGAGTTCTCCAGGGAAGGTTTTACTTGCACACACCAAATGCTTGGAGGTGAGACAGTGAAGCTAGGTCAAAGTGGGATAATGTCAACTACAGACCAGAGATTCCTCAGTGAATACCCTCATTGCTTGTGAACAATGCTTTATTTCCCTCTGGGTGGACATTCATAAAGGTCCAGTCAGTTCTGGTTGTTGCATGTACAACTGGGTAACAGACCACACGCTCACTGCAGTGTAGCAGTGTGGTTGGGACTGCCAACATCTGGTAGAGCTGGTGAGTCTGAGAATCAGGACTTTCGGTCTCTTAAGCTATCCAAGGATGTGGCTGGCTGTTTACGGTTGGAAGCAAACTGCGAGAAGCAGGTCTTCTATCAGAAGAAAACATCTGGGGCATGCTGATGGAGACAGCATACCAAATCAAAATGCTTGCTGATCAACCGAAGAGACAGTTCTTTATTTGGGCTTCTGTGTATGAACTGACACTCTGGGTTCAGCTAGCTAAAACCTGCAATGTGTTAGGCTGGAGAGTCCCCCCTCATTAGAAAATCAAAATGAACAAGTTTGAACTATTCTTAGATGGTTCGTAGATCTCTGCAACCATGCACTTCTCATATGAACTCCAATATTGTGTAGGTACCTTGTTGTCATCCTCCTGACAAATACCAACATATATATATATATATATATATATATATATATATATAGACTGCTTTTGCTTTTCCCAGTATGTGTTTGAAAGAAGTAAATCTGGTTCAATTTTTCCCAATGTTACTTCATTCCATCAGTTGGTCATTCATAGTTATTAGCTAAGTCCACATACAGTTGATGGTAAAATTATAAATATCAAAGTGGATTCAGAGTCCTGAAACAGATCAAACTGCTTCTTCCGTTGACATTTACTCAAAAAGGCTCAGGGGTGGTAAAATTACCGAGTAGTTACAAATCTCTCTATATGTTAAAGCTATAGTTTTTATGAACTGGAGGAGCTTATGTTGTGTTACTCTTCAGAAAGGGCACAAACCAGAGCTCTAACTTCGTACATCCATAAATCTGACATCAGTTATTGCAATGTTGTTAGAAGGAATCATTAGGAAAGCTCAATGAGTGTTCATGACAGAGGAGTTACGAAAGTCTTAAAACAGTTTTAGAAAAAAAATCATGCCTTTCCACTTGGTTGTATTCTTCTAGGGTGTTGACAGATAAATGTAGTCTTGCATGTAATATAAATTTGGGTTTAAATAAAATTTTTGATGCAGCGACAATTATAAATGGCTATACTATGTAAATTAAAGTCCTATGGGATTGTAAGGCAGGTTCCCGGCTGGATTTGCACTTCTGAACGCTCACTGATGCCAAGTTGTCAGTGAAAGCAATAGCTTCACATGGAGACCAATTACTAATGAAGTCCCATAAGGATCTTTGCTGGGCCATTGCTCTCTGTGATCTATATTGATGACAGAATGAAGATGTCGGCAATAGTCTGCTCAAGTTTGCACTTGGAGATAAAGGTAAGCGCTGGAACCTAGAACGTTTGATTGTTAAATAGGTTTAGAGGGGAATAAGTCATCGAATTAATTTTTAATCTTTAATTATTTTCTGTTATAGGAATTTCAGTCATTTGGATCTCTGCTATAAAGACAAGTTTGTTATCATGATTATTTGAGTGAAATAGTTCAAACAATGATAAAAGCAGTGTCGTGCCCTTTAGTACATGTTATTCCAGTTGGCTAAGCTCGGTAGAATGCATTCTAAAGTTCTTTCTTTCAGAGGAGAATCATAATTTTGGAGTATGTCAGTGAATGCATATTCACCGCATGCTTGAATAGTATTAGAACAAAAGGCTAATATCAGTATTTATAGAAGTTAGCTGGGATATTGGCCACTTTTTAGCTCCCGCAGCTCATCTCTGATCATTTTCATAAATCAGTGATAAATTTCCCAGATTTCCTTTTTGCCCAAATTTTCCAAGAACTATTCTTTCTCAGTTGTTTTATCTTCTCTTTATGTTATCAGTGCTCATGAGTGGGAAACACTAAGTATCGCATTGCCCAGTTACAACATGACTGAATGGGACAGAATCAATGGAGCAACTGATTGTTCCTGTCGATCATTTAGGCATGTCTGCGGGCTCCAGTAATTTGCATCTGGTTAGCTTACTTTATTCAGAAACTTGGTGTGATTCTTTACTCCAAGATTGTTATGTACAAGGAAAATAAAGCAAATTAGCTGCCTTCAGATTTAATTTTCCCCATATCAATTTCTTTTAAGTGTTGCCACTTAATAGCATTATTACGGATTCCTTCCATCACTTTGCTGGAGATTGAGAAAAGCCTGTTGTAATCAGTAGAACTGGATTGAACCTTTTTATGGAGAGGATTTTATTCTATTTTGTAGGTAGGTATTATCTTCTATGATGAAGTCCTCCTGCTGGCTGTGAACTCAGTATTGGCCAAATCCAATATGGTATGCACCATTTGCTCTGTGAAGGGAATGAAATGCAGTGACATTTGCTCTCTGTCACGTTGTTGCTACTGCTTGTAATTGCACTCTGGCTGGTGGCGTAGTGGCATCTGCACTGGCCTTCAAGGCGAGTAGTACCGAGTTTGAATCCGGCCGGCTGCTTGCACGCTTTCCATTCGTGCTGGGTTGAGCGTCGAGCTAGCAACTCGGCCTTGTGAAAAAAAACCTGACAAAAATGCTAAAGAAATGGCATAAGAACATATGACAATAAGATATGGGAGCAGAATTAGGCCATTTCCTAACCACTGATGTCAAACTGACTGGCCTGTAGTTTCCTTTCTTCTGTCTTTCTCCCTTCTTGAAGAGGGAGTGACATTAGCAGTTTTCAGTCTTCTGGAACCATTCCAGAATCTTGAAAGATCATTACTAACGCCTCCACAATCTCTTCAGCCACCTCTTTCAGAACACCGGGATGGATACCATCTGGTCCAGGTGACATCTCCCTTCAGACCTTTCAGTTTCCCAAGAACCTTCTTTCTAGTAATGGTAGCTTCACACACCTCATAACCTCTGATACCTGGAACTTACACTAAACTGCTGGTGTCTTCCTCAGTGAAGACTGATGCAATGCACTTATTCAGTTTGTCTACCGTTCCCTTGTCCCCTATTACTGCGTCTTCAGCATTGTTCTCCAGTGGTCTGATACCCACTCTCGCCTTTCTTTTACATTTTATGTACTGTATCTGAAGGGACTTCTGGCATCTTCTTTAATACTATTGACTAGCTTACTTTCATATTCCATATTTACTTTAATAATTTTTCTTGTCTTCTGTTGGTTTTTAACAACTTCTCAATCCTCTAACTTTCCACAATTTTTTTAACACTATTATATGGCCCCTCTTTGGCTTTTATGTTGGCTTTGACTTCTCTTGTTAACCACGTTGTGTCATCTTGCCTTAGGATGTATATAACCTGTACCTACCGAATTGCTTCCCAAAATTCCTGCCACTGCTGCTTTGCTGTCAGCCCTGCTAGTGTTCTTTTCCAATGAATTCTGGCCAACTCCTCTCTCATGCCTCTGTAATTCCCTTTACTCCACTGTAATACTGATACATCTGACTTTAGCTCCTTCTCAAATTTCAGGGTGAATTCGATCATATTATGATCACTTGCTCCTAAGGGTTCTTTTACTTTAAGCTCTCTAATCAATTCTGGTTTATTACACAGCACTCAATCCACTATAGCTGATCCTCTAGTGGACTCAACCATGAGCTGCTCTTAAAAAGCCATCTCATAGGCATTTTAGAAACTTCCCCTCCTGGAATCCAGCACCAACCTAATTTTTCCAATCTACCTGCATATTGAAATCTCCCTTGACTATTGTAACATTGCCATTTTGGCATACGTTTCTGTCTCCCATTGTAATTTGTATACCATATCCTTACTACTGTTTCGGGGTCTGTATACGTCTCCCATGAGAGTCTTCTTACCCTTGCCGGTCCATCGCTCTATCCAGAATGATTCAAAACCTTCCAACCCTATGTCACCTCTTTCTAAAGAGCTGATTTTATTTTTACCAACAGAGCAAAGTCACCCCCTCTGCCTCACTGCCTGTCCTTTCAATACAATGTATATCTTTGGCCATTAATCTCCCAGCTATAATCTTCTTTCAACCATGATTCAGTGATGGCCAGAACATCATACCTGCCAATCTGTAACTGTGCTACAAGTTTATCTACCTTATTCCGTATACTATACGCATTCAAATATAATAGTCCTGTACTCTCCCTTTTTGACTTTGTCTACCTTTTATGTTGCTGCTCATCCTGCTGACTGTAATTTTGCCCTATCAACAGCCTTTCCTCACTACACATTGTCTCTACTTGTAAACCAGCTATCTCATCTTCAGTACTACCATCCACCTTTCCTATGATACTTCTTGCATTGAAATTGTGGCAGGATGATTTGGAGCCAAATGCTGGAGCAACCGAAGGATCGAGACATGGTATCGAAACAGATCAAGAACTGAGCACAAAACAAATGTTGGACGATATCATTAGTAGGGTTAAAGATTGAGCACCAAACCTCAGTTCAGGTGCTCTTTAAATTCTCAATTCTTGACACCCAAAACATAATTGCCAATTAGTGGGATCGTCCTCAACCCTTAAAGAGGCCGTGCCAGCTATCCATACTCTGGAGAGTTAGAGTGTTTAAATCCCGGAGGCTAGCATGGTTGGTGTGCGTGTCATAACAGGAACCCCTCCCCTACGGCTGACTCCTGATGGCTCTGGCTGTTTGAAGATGAGTGCCGAGGATGAGTGCCGGATCCAAGATGGCTCTTTCAGGCACCTAGCACCTCTCCTTTGGTTTGAGTCCTTCCCAGTCCGTGAGGTATCGCCAAACACACCAAACAGTATGTGAGTCCAAAAGCCTTTCCACCGTGAAGACCTGTTCCCTCTCAATAATCCTGGGTGGCAGCGGGGCAGATGGTGGTGGGGCCAAGGCGTTGGTGCAGACAGGTTTTATTTTAGAGATGTGGAAGGTGGGATTAATCTTTACGGTCCTGGGAAGCTGCAGGTATAAGCCACTGGGATGGGTCTAGTGAAGTTGGGCGACAACTTTCTAGACTCCACTTAGACAGGCAAATCATGAGTGGACAGCCAGACCTGTTACCCAGGCTGCAAAGAGGGTCTCTGTCTTTTCTTTCAGTTCGCCTTGGTTTCTGCCTTTTGGGTAGAGACCAACAAAATCTCTCCCTCATTCATTTCTCCTTGCAGCGTTGAATGAGCTCTTCGGCCACAGGGACCCAACATCGGCCTCCTGTTCCTGAAAGAGAGGTGGAGGATAACCAAACTGGCACTCAAACAGTGACATCCGGTGTGCTGTTGCTGTAAGGTGTTGTGAGCGACCAAATGGTCACACCACACATCAGGTCTTTCTGAGGCCAGGCATCTTAGGGTATGTTCAAAATCCTGGTTGGTCCATGCTGTCTGGCCGTTGGACTGTGGGTAAAACCCAGAAGAAATACTTGCTATTACCCCTATCAGCTTACAGAACACCTTCCAGAAATGTGATGTGAATTGTAGACCACGATCTGAGACAATGTTGACCAGGAGTCCACGAACCCTGAAGACCCGGTCCAGGACAGTTTCAGCAGTCTCCAACACATATGGTAGCTTCTCCAAGGCAATGAACTTGCAGGCTTTCAAAAACTGATTGACTCCTTGGATGGCGGAAGACCCGTGACAAAGTCCTTGGAGACAGGTGTCCGTGTTTTTTCCGTAACAGTTAGGGGAGGAGGAGCCCTTGAGGTATGGGGCCACTTGTTCGGGGCGCACACCTCGCATGCCTGCACATACTGCTGAACTTCTTTTGTCATTCTAGGCCACAAACACCTTCACTTGATAAGCTTGAGGGTCCCGTCAATCCCTGGGTAAGCAGTCATTCTCAAAGAATGTCCCCGTTGGAATACGTGGGACAGAACAGAACTTGGGACAAACAGCCAACCCGGAGGACCGTTCTCAGGGATGTCCCTTTGCACTTGGTTCTTGTGAACAAGACCGTCGATTTCCCCAACACCTTGGCTTGGGGCAAAATGGTGGTAGGCTGCTCCTCTCATTCCGGTTCGTCAAACTGACAGGACAGGGCGACTGGATTCTTATTCTTTGACCCCTGTCGATAGTTCAGGATGAAATTAAAGTGGTTAAGAAACAAAGACTGCCTGGCCTCCTGAATGTAAACCAGGTTCTTATGGTCAGTCCAAACAATAAAAGGGTTATAGGCCCCCCTCTACCCAGTGACACCATTTCCCAAAAGCTAACTTAACCACAATAAGCTCCTGATTCCTGATGTCATTGTTCCTCTCTGCTGGGAATAGCCACCTGGGGAAGAATGCACATGGGTACAGTTTCCTGTCTGAAAGTGTTCATTGTGACAACACTGCACCACTCCAGTGTCTGAGGTGTCCTCCTACACAATGAAGGGAAGCTCTGGGTTCGGAGAAACCAAGATGGGAGCTGATGTGAACTGCTGCTTCAGTGATCCAGACAAAAAAGCCTGTGAATTTCTTAGTACGGACCATCAGCAGAGCTGCCACTGAGTTGAAGTTCCTGACGAACTTCTGGTAGATGTTTGTAAACCCTAAGAACCTTTGGACTTATTTGATGCTGGATGGCTGTGGTCAATCTCTGGCTGCCTGTGTCTTCGTAGGGTCCTTCCTGAGAGTGATGAACCCCAAAAATGAACCAATCATCACATGAAATTCAGACTTCTCCAACTTGACATGAGGTCCATGGACTAGAAGCCTCTTTAAAGTGTGCTTGACGTGAACGATGTGCTCCTTTATGGACTTTGAGAAGATTACGATATCATCCAGGTAGATGAAGGCATTCTTATGGAGAGTGTCCTGGAGCATGTTGTTTGCAAAGGGCTGACAAACCGCTGGAGCATTCTCAAAGTCAAATGGCATAATTAAGTACTCGTAGAGCCCTGTCGGTGTATTGAATCATTGCCTTCCCTTATATGGACAAGATTGTACACACTCTGTAGGGCTAGCTTAGTGAATACTCTTGTCCCTTAGAGAATATCAAAGGCAGCATTCATGAATGGAAGGGGATATGAGGTTTAATCTTCTATTATCAGTACATAGCCATAGGCTCCCATTCTTCTTTTATATGAATAAGAAGTTTGCGCAAGCTGGTGAGGTGGAGGGCAGAATGAATCCCATAGCAAGAGCTTTCTTTATATATTCCTCCTTTGCACTTCTCTCTGGACCTGAGAGTGCATATAACCAACCATTCAGAGGACAAGTAGCAGACAGAAGATATATAACACTGTTATGGGGTTGGTGTGATGGAAGATTTGAGGCCTTTCCCTTGCTGAAGGCCTCTTCCAAGTCCTTGTATATGGAAGGAATTTCAAGCAGCCTGGGTGTTGCAAGTTGTTCTGAACCCTCCTTCAAGGACGTCTCCTGAGTCTTCCTGGGTGGCAGGGGTGATTCAACCGACTTCTGAGTCTCCTCCCTAGGTTCACCAGACTCCATCATATCCTCAGGCGAAAGCAATAAGGTGTTACAGACAGTCCTTGCGCCCCTGGGAACAGGCTACAAGGGGCTGCATTTAAGAGTCTTCCCTTTAGTCGGAACCGGGCAGCTGAATCCCTTAAGCTTTGGGTTACCTCGCACTGAAGTCTGTCTCCTTGCTGGTTGTTGGTCTTAGAAGAGTTTGGTGGTCAGATCAACACACCGCAAATGTACTCCCTTACAATAACTGGACCAAGCAATGATTCTCCCTCCCTCTAGTCCATGGGTGGATTATGCAGGGATAGCCAAGTGCACCCGAAGATCAGGGGCATGAATGGAGAGTCAATGATGTAGAAACTGGTGTCTTCCACATAATCCCCAATCCTCATCTGCAAATCCTCAGTCTGTTGTTGGATCTGCCGGAATCTAGTGGGCAGCCATCCAAGACAGTTGTGGCACGGACTGACTCAACTCTCGCAGTGGTATGTCAAGCCGTCGGGTGGTTCTGAGTCCAGAAAATTACCCGCTGCCCCAGAATTCCTAGAAGCCTTCACCTGTCTCAAGTTCTTAACCCCAGGTGAACTCTGCCTTCAGTAAGAAACTGGAATCTATGGGATTGGGGGCAGCGGCTGCCTCTGCCACAATCCTCCCACTTCTGGATGATCTCAGCAGTTCTCCAGGCAGCTGCAGCTTCGAGCGTTCTGTCGCAGGTGACATGCTTCCCAGCGGTAATAGCAGCAGCCTTGCTTCCAGCGCTGGGACCTCTCACCAGTGGCGAGCCTTGTGTAACCGATCTGCATGGGTTCGAAAGAGTTCTGAGCAGGAGATGGGATGGGCTGGCCATGGTCCGAGATCGGGAGGTGTGGAAATGCAATGAATTGAGTCCAGGCTCGGGCTAGCCATCTTCGGCCTCATAATGTAGTCCCTCTTATGCCCTGCCAGACGATTGTCAAGGTGGATAGATTGGTCGATGACAACCTCTAAGCCCCCTGTTGGCTCTCCCAAGGCAAGGGCATTCTTTAGCTCATCCTGGAGTCTGTGGTGGTACAGAGTGGGACGGCTTCGCTGTTCCAAGCATTCTGTTGTGCCAAAGTTCGGAAATCAATAGCACAGTTGGCCACTGACCGACTTCCCTGATGTAGCTTCAGCAGAATGTACGAGGCTTTATACGTGCCAGCAGGATGATAAACTACCTTTCTTATGGTGGTAATGAATTCCTCTGGATAAGCGCAAATCTCTGACCTTCGCTCCCAATGTGTGGTGGCCCAGGTGAGGGCTCTCCCTGTCCTGTCAGGAAAGAGACCATGAAGACCACGTTTCTGCACACCAAGGGGAGTTTGAACACCAATGTTTTCACCTGAACTGGAGGGAGAATCCTAGTGGGAAAGTTTGTTAATGCTGCGCAGTGGGGTTTAAACTGTGACTGAGTCAGAATGTCACAGGGTCTTTGGAACAAGAAATAGTACCAACACCAGAGACACAAAACACAGTGAAGAAGGCTCTAAGCCATCTTAAGGGATTCAGCTGCCCGGTTCCGACTAAAGGGAAGACTCTTAAATGCAGCCCCTTGTAGTCAGGGGACTATGACGGCCATGGCAAAATCTTCAGCTTACGCCTCTTGAAGTAGTCCATTGTAGATTTTGAGGTGTGCTTAGGTTCATTATCCTGTTGTAGAAGCCATCCTCTTTTCATCTTTGGCTTTTTTACAGATGGCGTGATGTTTGCTTCCAGAATTTGCTGGTATTTAATTAAATTCATTCTTCCCTCTACCAGTGAAATGTTCCCTGTGCCACTGGCTGCAACACAAGCCCAAAGCATGATCGATCCACCCCTGTGATTAACAGTTGGAGAGGTGTTCTTTTCATGAAATTTTGCACCCTTTTTTCTCCAAACATACCTTTGCTCATTGCGACCAGAAAGTTCTATTTTAACTTCATCAGTCCACAGGACTTGTTTCCAAAATGCATCAGGCTTGTTTAGATGTTCCTTTGGACCTTTTGAATAGAACACACCTCAAAATCCACAATGGTCTACCTCAAGAGGCGCAAGCTGAAGGTTTTGCCATGGCCCTCACAGTCCCCTGACCTAAACATCATCGAAAATCTGTGAATAGACCTCAAAAGAGCAGTGCATGCAAGACGGCCCAAGAATCTCACAGAACTAGAAGCCTTTTGCAAGGAAAATAGGTGAAAATCCCCCAAACAAGAATTGAAAGACTCTTAGCTGCCTACAAAAAGCATTTACGGGCTGTGATACTTGCCAAAGGGGGTGTTACTAAGTACTGCCATGCTGGGTGCCCAAACTTTTGCTTCGGGCCCTTTTCCTTTTTTTGTTATTTTGATATTGTAAAAGATGGAAATAAAAAATGTTTTCTAGCTTAAAATATTAAAGAAATGTGTCATCTTTAACTTTATGCCTTTTGGAAATCAGTTCATCTTTTACTTGCTTAGCTATTCACAGTAACAGAAATTTTGACCAGGGGCGCCCAAACTTTTGCATGCCACTGTATATTGAACTCTCAGTGTGCACACACTCAACTAAGAGTCAACATTTTATCTGTAAAAATACACAATATAGTAATCCTTATTCTAAATCGTCAGAAGAATTAGAACATAGAACATAGGAAACTACAGCACATTACAGGCCCTTTGGCCCACAATGTTGTGCCGACTGTGTAACCTACTCTGGAAGCTGCCTAGAATTTCCCATACCGCATTTCTCTCAGCTCTATGTACCTATCTAAAAGGCTCTTAAAAGATCCTATTTTATCTGCCTCTACCACGATCACTGGCAGTGTATTCCATGCACCCACCACTCTGTGTGAAAAACTTACCACGGACATCCCCTCTGTACCTACTTCCAAGCACCTTAAAGCTATGCCCCTTCGTTTTAGCCATTTCAGCCCTGGCAAAAAGCCTCTGGCTATCCACGCAATCAATGCCTCTCATCATCTTACACACTTCTATCAGGTCATCTCTCATCCTCCGTTGCTCCAAGGAGAAAAAGCCAAGTTCATAAGGTATGCTCTCCAACCCAGGCAATACCCTTGTAAATCTCCTCTGCACTGTTTCTATAGCATCCACATCATTTCTGTAATGAGGCAACCAGAACTGATCACAGTATACCAAGTGGGGTCTAACTAAGGTCTTATAGAGCTTAACATTACCTCGTGGCTCTTGAACTCAATCCCATGTTTGATGAAGGCCATCACATCATACACCTTAACAACACTGTCAACTGATGCAGCAGCTTTGAGTGTCCCATGGACACGGACCCCAAGATATCACTGATCCTCCCACTACCAAGCGTCTTACCATTAATATTATATTCCGTCTTCAAAGTTGACCTACTGAAAGGAGCCACTTCACATTTATCTGGGTTCTGCCACTTCTTACCCCAGTTCTGCATCCTATCGATATCCCGCTGTAACCTCTGACTATCTTCCAGATTATCCACAACACCCCCAACTTCTGTGTCATCAGCAAATTTACTAACCCACCCATCTACTTCCTCATCTAGCTCACTTATAAAAATCACGAAGAACAGGGGTCCCAGAACAGATCCCTGTGGAACATCGCTGGTCCCCATCCTCAATGCAGAATATGAACCATCCACAACCACCCAAGCACGAGGAATTCTGCGGCTGCTGGAAATTCAAGCAACACACATCAAAGTTGCTGGTGAACGCAGCAGGCCAGGCAGCATCTCCAGGAAGAGGTACAGTCGACATTTCGGGCGGAGACCCTTCATCAGGATACCCCTTGCCCATCCTCTGGGTTTTTTCCCGCCCTCCCCCTTTTCCTTCTCCCTGGGCCTCCTGTCCCATGATCCTCTCATATCCCTTTTGCCAATCAACTGTCCAGCTCTTGGCTCCATCCCTCCCCTTCCTGTCTTCTCCTATCATTTGGATCTCTCCCTCCCCCTCCCACTTTCAAATCTCTTACTCGCTCTTCCTTTAGTTAGTCCTGACAAAGGGTCTTGGCTCGAAGCATCGACTGTACCTCTTTCTAGAGATGCTGCCTGGCCTGCTGCATTCACCAGCAACTTTGATGTGTGTTGCATCCATAACCACCCTTTGCCTTCTGTGGGCAAGCCAATTCTGGATCCACAAAACAAGGCCTTCTTGGATCCCATGCCTCATTATTTTCTAAATGAGCCTTGCCTGGGGAACCTTATCAAATGCCTTACTGAAATCCATATACACGACATCCACTGTTCTTCCTTCATCTACGTGTCTTGTTACATCCTCAAAGAATTCAATTAGGCTTGTAAGGCATGACCTGCCCTTGACAAAGCTATGCTGACTATCCTTAATCAGATTATGTCGCTCCAAATGTCCATAAATCCTGCCTCTCAGGATCTTCCCCAACAACTTGTCCACCATTGAAGTAAGGCTCACTGGTCTATAATTTTTTGGGTTAACTCTACTCCTTTTCTTGAACAAGGAAACAACATTTCCAACCTTCCAATCCTCTGGTACTTCTCGTGACCCTATTGATAACACAAAGATCATTGCCAGAGGCTCAGCAATCTCCCTCGCTTCCCACAGTTGCCTGGGGTATATCTCGTCAAGATCCAGTTCATCCTCTTTCTTAATCTGTATACACTCAGCATTTCAGTCCACTGTAAGTCATCCCCACAATTGCCAAGGTCCTTTTCCCTGGTGAAAATTGAAGCAAAGTATTCATTAAGTGCCTCTGCTACCTCCTTTCTAATATCGCACCGGATGGGTCCTATTCTCACACAACTCATCCTCTTGCTGTTCACATTCTTGTGGAATGCCTTGGGGGTTTCTTTAATCCTGTTCACCAAGGCCTTTTCATGGCCCCTTCTAGCTCTCCTAATTTCATTCTTGAGCTCCTTCCTGGCACCCTTGTTATTTTTTAGAGCAATGGTGAGTTATCAATAAAAATTTTGCAATTGACAATGGATAAGATCTTCCGCAGCATAAACTATTGCTCATATAATGAGAATGACATTTTTGTGTTTTTGCCATTCCTACTGGGGTAGAAAATCAATTCATCAAAAGTGGAAGGTTGAATTTTCTTTTGGCAGTTGTCTTTACCCAGAATAGAGCAATCCACTGCCATATCTGTATGCATCTTTGCGGATTCATTCTTCATCTTTACCTTGATATCCTATTGCTTCCTGCCGTTTTCAACCCCCTCAATGAGACTGCAATGTTATACAGACTCCTTCCCTCTATCCCTGAATTAGGTTGTTTGACAAAGTTTCCCTTTTTGAAGAGATTAGATTGATATGCACAAGTGGTACAAGATTGATAGGGTTGCTTTGATTAGTTTGTGTTTGTTTTTACAATGCCATAAATACATGTCCATTCTTCTGACATATATAACACTAAGCCTCCTTAAAGGATTAGACTAGTAGTGAATGGTCATTGCATTTATAGCAGGATGGACACCACTTACTGTATATAGACGTGAAGCAGACTTTGTTTTGGGAATAGAATATCTGCAATTGTCTGCTGACTATAAGTATGTCATATTGTGCCTAGTGATGGACGAAATTAATTGGCATATTTTGATACCATTCTATTAAGAATGCAATTTTGTAAGCCAGATCAAAGAGAAGATGTGTGCTTAACAATTTGCACTGAATCTACTCATCATTTAAGCCGCAAATCCACCCTGCAGTGCATGGTTTATGAATTCATCAAAGTTGCAATGTCTGGATAATCATTTAATGCAGCAATCTATTCACAGACTCTTCTTCTTGCCCTTTGATTTCTCATGCCAAATGTAGAACTACTGTAACTGCTGTTTTAACTGACTATGGGTTGAATAATCCTCAAATTTCTGTAGCTACCCAGTCAATGAAGCTTCTTTGGCTCTGAGACTACCAGATCGGTAGACATGTAATAACTGTTAGAACCAACCGCTGTCAATAGAATCACTTTCCTACACTCTTTTATGGCAAAATACTCTGCTGGTGCATTCACCCACACATATTAGCCTCCATTTATCCATTTTCCTGTCTAAAAAGTGATACTGTTACATTCAAGTCTGCTTGGCATTGTGTTCAATCTTACTGTGTTTAACTCTCCTAGGTTTTCTCTCCTTGTTGGTGTGTGTCCATTTCTCACAATACTATTAACCAGCAAGGCCTCAACATTACATGCAGGTTTACTGATTCATGGTTTACTAATACTTGTGGAAACATTGATGTCCTTGCTGTTTTCTCTTCACTAACTGTAGAGTTTTGAGATTCCAATAGTTTTTCTTTTCACCCGCTTCTCTTTTGTAACGGCTGACATTTACTTTTGGTCTTCTGTACTGTCAATCATTGGCTGATGTTTCCAAGAGCTCCTTCAAAGTATTTCTTTCTTCTCCAGCCCAAATGCATGACAAGTCACTGAAATATTGCTCATTTTTAGTCATAAAATCAAACATTCTGCAGTCTTTGCTAACTTTACTGCTGGTTGTGGTGTTTTGGCAGGTGATCTATTGCAGAAATAATGAGGGTGTAGTAAGTAAACTCTAGGAGATGTTGGCATCTTTAGAACCATCTTTAGAACATGTGTAGCATGTTATTGAAGACCAGAAACAAATACCTTATGTTATTATACTACTTTGAGCTGTTGGCCAGAAAGAACTACAGTCTACAAATCAGTGAATTTAAGTGAATCAAGGACAGTGGAATCAGACAGACCAATTGTCTTTGTTCTTGCCATGTGCTTGGGAATGGAGGCTGCCATTTTGTGGAACTGTTTTACATCCTCCATTTTGTGAGCTTGTTGCTTGGCTTGATCAGTGTTTTAAAGTGCACACAATGATGCCTCAGGTAATCTGCTGGACTAAGGATCATTTTCCTTTCCAAATAGGAAGTTACAAACGTTTGTATTTGTGAGGTGTTGTTTGGTTGGATATAACATGCAGATTTGTGAATGATGGGGTGATTCAAGCTGATTGCTGATTGAGAACGAAGAGCCGTAGATGACGGATTGTCATTTATTGGGAAGAGGGCAATAAATGGATGCTGGCTTAGAGCTGAGCCAATAAAAATGTGTTAAAGGTCAGACACATGACCTATAGCCAATGACACTGGAATGTAACGTTTCAACTTGTGAGGAATGGATATAAAAGCAGAGGTTTTCAGATACAAGATAGCAATAACTCTCCAGAGACCAACTATCACAGACGTGAGGTGCCCCATGGACATGGAGATTCAGAATGGGACTACGAGGAAACTGTGACCAACCGCAGAAACTCCTTTTTAACTGATATTATCTTTTCTATTCTCTGACTGTTCATGGAAGGTCAGAGAAACTTATTACATGTGCACACAGGTATTTGGTTGTGTAACTTCACCTGTTCTTCCATTGAGGCAATAAACGTACCTGTGGGTAATTACAGATTGTCGCTGTGCTTCCCTGATTGTTATTGCTAGAGGTGATTTTTGTAACTGAGCTGTGGAAAATTGGAGCAGGAATAGACCCTTCAGTCCTTCAGGCCTCCTTCCTCACTACTGCACCATCCTCCGAGTGAAGACATCCTTCCTAATCTTGTTTCTAAATGGTGTACTCTGTATCATGAAGGTGTGACCTTTGCTACAGGACTCTAACTATCTGGATGAACCTTCCTGCATCTGGTCTGCCAAGTCCTGTTAGAAATTTATAAGCTTCCCTGAGATCTCCTTCCATTTTTGTACACTCCAGTGAACAGAGATGCAATTACACAATTTCTCATCCTACATGAAGCCTGTTATTCCGGGAATCTGTCAAGCTAACCTTTGTTGTTCTTCCTCCACATGAAGACTAAGTATATAACCAACAGGCCCCGCATGTAATTGTTATTACATTGTATGTGGATGTGACTCATCTACATATTTATATACAAATATACCACATTCACTCTGAGATCACCCTTACAACACTTCGTACTGGTCCTTAAATCTTGACTCCTATACAGTTTCTTTCCCTAGCTGCCTTAAAATTGTGTGGACACAGGTGAAGACATGGGTGATTTCCACCAAAGGCCATCAGGGTTGTCAGCATAAATGAGACAATCCAGAGAATCTGCACAATCCCAATGGTCCCATTCTCAACCAGACCCCAGATGAGAGTGCATTCCAGGAACCTGCCTACACCAGCTTATTGCATCTGCTTGTTAAGTGTTTCACAACAGCTTGTTGATTTAGAGGTTAACCCTAAATCATGCAGCTTCAAATATCGACACATAGAAGACTATGGACTAAGTGCTGATAAATGGGATAGGACAGATAGGTGGACCAAAAGGCCTGTTTCTGTGCTGTACAACTTTATAAATCTGTAACTTTGACCCCCAGTGCAAAGTACACCTATAGTTACAATTGCTTGCTTCGTCGAGCACCTTTACTCTGTGCTATTTCCTGGTAGCCACCCATTCTAATTCAATTTCCCATTCCTATCCTGCAACTTCAGTCCACGGCCTCCCCTACTGCTGTGATGAGGCCACACTTGGGTTGGAGGAACAACACCTCAAATTCCATCAGGGTGGCCTCCAAACTGATGACTTGAATATTGATTTTGTTACCTTCTAGTAATTTCTGTGGAAGACCTTTTCCCATGGTCCACTATACTGTCCTAATAGATTCCTTCATCTTCAGCCCTTTACCTCTTTAACTTATCATCTCCCAGCTTCTTACTTCTTAACCCCCTCCCCATTCAGCCATCTTCCCCCTCACTTGGTTTCACCTGCCAGTTTATACTCCTTCCCCTCCCCCACCTTCTTATTCTGGCTCCTGTCCCCCATCCTGTTGACTGTTTATTCCTCTCCATAGACAGGCAGAGTTCCTCCAGCATTTTGTGTATGTTGTACTACAATTACTGGAGTGTTTTTCCCATGATGCTTATTGATTCCAGTTTTACTGGGGTGCATTAATGTCATGTTTGGTCAAATCTTATTTGTGGGATGGTGCAGTCAAAACCAATGCTTTGGCCCTTAGTTGCCTCGATGGAGGTACTACTGAGCTACCTCCTTGAACTTTTGCAGTCCTTCTGTTGAAGATACAACTGTTGAACAGGATTAACAACCTGCGACAAGGAAGGACTGACAATATATTTTGAAGACAGCATTAGAGGGGTACCCAGAGCACCCGTTCCCTTGTCCATGGTGATAAAGACTGTGGGTCTGTAAGGTGTTGTTACATTGGCCTAAATGAGTAACTGCATTTCACTTTGTAGATCATGCAACCTGCATAGTGGAGTAAAGAATGTGTAGGCAGCTGACGGAATACCAATCAAGTGAACTGTTTTGTCCCTGTGGCATCAAGTTTTCTTAATTTTGTTTGAGCTATTTCTTAAAGCTTATGAATGCCATGTCCCTAGTCCAGAGTCTTTGAGGTGCAAGGAGGTGAGTCACTCACAAGAGTGGCTAACCTTTTTTTTTATGGACACAGTACTGAGGTGGCTGGTTCAGCTCAGTTTCAAGACAATGGCAATGATATTGATGATAGTTCCTTGGCAATAGTGATGCCTTTGCATTGCCCGACACTTGTGTGGTGTGAATATTTCGTGTCATTTATCAGCCGGAATCTAAGAAATTGCGTAGCTGTTGACACGCTGACGCGTACACTGGTTTATTTTCAGAGGAGTGGTGAGTGGTAGGGTACATTGTACAGTCACCAGTAGACATCATAATATGATGCATTTGCAGATTGCTGAGCTGAGGGCACTGCTGTGAGAAATTCCTGCAGCACCGTCCTCAGCCTGAGATGACTGACCTTCCACAACTACAAATATCACCCTTTGTGCAAGCCTGAGGATCAATTTCTTCTTGATTCCCATTTAGTTTTGTCCGGGCTCTTTGATACAAATGTAAAATACTTTTAATTTCAAGACTTCTGTGGCTGTCAATTCAATGACTTTGTAGCAGGTCATTTCTTTTTTCAAACTGCCTCTAGTACTAAAGCTATCACAAGAAGGTCAGTGACTTTACAATTCAAAATAGGATGTATCGGCACATTGCCGTATCTTCGGATTTTTTATTCCTTTGTGTGAAAATATGATAACAGAATGCTAGAAGGCAATTTTACTCAAACATTTTCATGAAACCAGCAATAAGTAAAAAAAAATGTAGTGTGGTGTAAAGAAATATGCTGACCTGATGTGTGAATGATTTTTACCCTGCATTTCTATAATCCTTGCATTACTGTGACTGCTGATCCTGTAATAAGACCAAATATTCAGCTGCAAGGAAAAAGTGCTATTCAGGTTGTTTATGGAACAACACAAGACTTCTGCTGGGGTAATAATTCCTTTCCCACTTCACCATTTAAAATCTCAGCAAAATTACTCACCAAATAGAAAAAAACTGAATATATTAATGAATTAAAATAAAATGAACTACTAGTCTATCATTAAGCTGACAGAAAATTTCATAAGCACAAGTGCCAAGTCAAATCACTGTTATAACCTCTAACATCAGATAGCTCAGGAAGCTACGGTGCCTGTAATTATAATGAATAAGAGAAAATTGATCATGTGTTCATTCCAACAAGCTTGTTATTAACTCAAGATTTTGGATGGGAGGGTTACAGATAATAGATCATAGTTTTCACTCTTCTCAAATAAAGCAATAAGTGCTCTATTTTTGTCGGTGTTTAATAACTGTCACTCCACATGATGAGAACAATCAGTTCTTTGAATAAGGTAGTAGGATCATGAGTGTCCAATCATGATTTATTCATTGTTTTTTCAGTGCACATTATATGCATTTCCAAGGTGGAAAGCCAATTATCCAAGCATTCTTTTATAATATAAGAAGCAAAAATGATTTAATAGCAGAAAATATTCAGCAGCAAAATAAAAACAGCAGCTAGAAACGTTAGAAATGTTTAATGATTTAAATTTTAATTTTTTCACTGAACCCTAGTTTGGGGAAAAAAAAGGGCTTTTTTTTTCCAAGATTAATTGGAGACCCAGAATTTTGGCAAAGTGGTTGCATGATTGAGAGACAGGGACACAATGGGATGGTCATGCTCGTAGATGGGAAGGAGCTGCAAAGATAAAGTAATGATTTGGGAAATTCTAGCCCTTCTCAATTTAGAAGTAAAGGTTAAATATAGAAATGAATGTTTCCTGATGAAAATAGATGTGTCAGTCTGAAAGATGAATGAATATAAGAATGTTGGGGGAGGAGTGGGGAGAAGGTGGCAGAATATGTATAAGCTTGCTCTCCCTCTCAGCAGCATAGCTGATTGTGTGCCTCTCCTATTTACCATCTATATTTCATATAATGTCTGAAAACCTATTGATGTTGATGTCAACCTTGAATAACTGAGCATCAACAACTCACTGAAGTCAAGGGTTCTAAACATTTATAACTTGCTGAATCAAGGAATTTTTTCCCTCACTCCCAGTGTTAAATGTACAACCCTTCATCAGAACACTTTACATCTTCTTTCTAATTTTGTAAAAAAAGAAAATCCGTCTTGAATTTACTCCTCCGCTCCTCCGCCGAGTCAATGAGAATGCTTCTCACTCTTCTAAACTCCAGTGAGTATGTGTCACTTTTATTCAATCTCTTTTTCTGGGAATGCATTCTCTGAATCTATGCTGCACTAATTTCAGAGTAAATAAGCAAACAATGTTCCAAACAAGGTCTCAGCAAGACTTCTTCACTCTTGCAGCTTAAACCCTGACAAGAAAGGCCAACATCTTCCCAATACCTACAAGTTTACTTTCTGTCAGCACAATAAAAACACAAGGCACTAAAACACACAAAATACTATGAACTAGGTAAGATCAGCAGGTCTGGTAGCATCTGCGAACGGAGAAACAGAGTTAATGCTTCAGGTCAGTGGTCTGCTGATAAGTCATTAACCTGAAATATTAACTTTATTTACTTCTCTCCATGAATGCTGCCTGACCTGTCAAGTATTTTTAGCATTTCTTGCATATATTTTAAATGTCCAATACTTACAATATCTTATTTACTTTTTAATTAACTCCTTTCACTTCTTTTACTTCTTTTACATCTCCTTTTTATTTCAGCTGTGGTTCTGCTATTGTTGGAGCCTGTTATCTACATTCCGGCCATGTGCTTTCAGGCCGATCGGGTGACCTGGTGATTTGCTGACTCTGAGAGTGTTCCATGAGGCTGCAAGCATGGAGGCCAGGAGGCTAGGAGACAGGGCACAAGCTCATGATCAACTCCATCTCTCACTCATCTCGCCGATTAAAATACAGAGGAAGATTGAAACCATCTAAGTGAGTGTGGAGGCTGGAGGAGGGTGCCTGGAGGGGTGGGAGGAGCGCTGCAGATAATGAACACTGAGCTGTACTGAAATATGCCTTTTGATTTTTGTGCTTTATATTCGGTGTCTTTGCCGGTTTATTAGTTGCCATTTGTGCAATATTTTTTGTGCATGGGAGTTGGGGGTTGATGTTTTTCTTTGAACAGGTTGGTTACATGCTTCTTTGTTTCACGGCCGTCTGTGGGGAAAATGAATTTCAGGGTTGTATGTTGCATTCATACTTTGATAATAAATGGACTTCCAATCTCGAATCTTTGTATCATTGAAAAAGGAAATCTATTTTTCAATTTGTATGAAAATTCCTCAACCTTACATTTCCCCACGTAATTTCCATTTGTTACTACCTTGATCACTTGCATAATTTGATTACATCCTTTCACAAATTCATTCCGTACCCTTCACATTTACTTCTATCCTTGAATCATCAGCAAACTAGAATGCAAATTATTTTATCTTTTAATATGTCATTTAAAATTGTGAACATTTCAAGTTCCAGTAATAATCCCTGCGCCACCACATTACTAATAGTACGCCAAGCTGAAAATGAACCATCTTCTCTTACTTTCTTAAAACAATCCGTCCACAATAATATTGTTACTCCAAGCCTGAAACTCTTTATTTTATGTAAAAATTTTAGGCAAGGTAATAATGAATGCATTTTGAAAATCTAGGTTTACAGCATCCATTATCCACTCAGCTAGTTACATATAAGGCACTGCCATGTTTGTCAAACATGAATTTATTTTCATTAAAATATGCTAATTCTACCAATTTTGTAATGATTTTCTGAGAGATACATTGCCTTATTCTTAATAATGGATTGAAGTACTTGCCAAAGTCAACAAAGGGTTAACTAGGCTTTTTTTCCCGCTACAGTTCTTTTCCCCTTGCTTCTTTAAATATGGTTTTCTAGTTATTGTCTTTCAATCTGCTGGAACGTTTCCAAAATACAGGAATATTTTGAAAATTGTCACTACATCAATCCTATTTACCAGCTCTGTAAAGCAATAGTACAACAACCTTGACCACTTCACATTACAATGGACTTTGTGTTCTTTCTGGTATAATTTTGTATAATTTATGTTTATTCTATGCCTTTCTGGTGAATGTTGTGTCTTTAGTGCCATGTTCCTGTGAAGCTGCTGCAAATAAGTTTTTCCTTGAGGCTGTGCATACACGTCCTTGTGCCCTTTGACTTTGACTTTGACTTTGATGTAGCCAGTTTCTCTGCAGCCTTAGGAGCAGGCACCCCGGGGATAAACTCTAGTGCAGGGGAAATGCCTTGTTATATTTTTTTTTTCTCATGCTTTCAGTGATATGAATAAGTTTCCGGTCCTCCCTATCATTAGACCTCACACCTGCACACCATCATTTTAACTATATTTATTATCATTTCTGCAAAGTTTGTCCTCTCACTCTCTCTAAAGGAGTAATTTTTTTGATATTATATTTCTTTTTCTGTTATTATAGAAGCTCTTACATTTTGGTAGCAGTCTCATAATCTCTATCTGTTGTAATTTTGTGCTGCTTTCTAAAACTCAGCCAATCCTCATGCTCACTCCTATTTCTAGCAACATAATACTAGTAAGTTGATTTTCTTCTACTATAACACAGTATTACTTTACTACTTTATACTTTATTGTCGCCAAACAATTGGTACTAGAATGGACAATCATCACAGCAATATATGATTCTGCGCTTCACACTCCCTGGATTACAAATATTAAATATTAAAAATAGTTAAATTAGTAAATATTGAAAACTTAAACTATAAATCGTAAATAGAAAATAGAAAAATGGGAAGTAAGGTAGTGCAAAAAAACCGAGAGGCAGGTCCTGATATTTGGAGGGTACGGCCCAGATCCGGGTCAGGATCTGTTCAGCAGTCTTATCACAGTTGGAAAGAAGCTGTTCCCAAATCTGGCTGTACGAGTCTTCAAGGTCCTGAACCTTCTCCTGGAGGGAAGAGGGATGAAAAGTGTGTTGGCTGGGTGGGTCGTGTCCTTGATTATCCTGGCAGCACTGCTCCGACAGCGTGCGGTGTAAAGTGAGTCCACGGACGGAAGATTGGTTTGTGTGATGTGCTGCGCCGTGTTCACGATCTTCTGCAGCTTAGCCATGGTTGAATCACTTTTTTTATGCATTACATCTCTCAATGTTTTCTTAGGTCGTGTTAACATTTGTAGATTTGACAAACAAAGTTGTGCAGCACACAAATTAGAGTGGCATTTGTATTTGTAAAGAAGTCTTCCACAGTATCAAGGTATCCTAATAAGCCTGACTGACATAAAGTTCTTTTGAAATGCGCTGTAATTTATGAAGCAAGGCAGACAACTTGTAGATAGCAGGCACAATGAAATAAATGACCACATAATCTGTTCCAGAGTTAATTGAATAATAAATAGTGACAAGGATCCTTTTCTGTGAATAGTGGTATCGCCATATAATCTAAGTAGACAATTTATTAGGTACCTTCTATACCTAATAAAGAGGCATCTATGTCCCTGTGCATGGTCTTCTGAGGCTGTAGCCCATCCACCACAAGATTTGGCATCTTGTGCATTCAGTGATGCTCTTCTGCACACCACTGTTGTAACGCATAATTATTTGAGTTACTGTGGCCTTCCTGTCAGTTTAAACTAGTCTGGCCATTTTCTTTTGACCTCTCTTATTAACAAAGCATGTTTGTCCACAGATCTGCTCCTCACTGGATGGTTTTTTGTTTCTCGCATCATCCCGCTGTAAACTCTAGAGACACTTGAGTGTGAAAGTGCCAGGAGATCAGCAGTTTTTGAGATACTCAAACCACCCCACCTGGCACCAACAATCATTCCACGGTCAAAGTTCTCTTCCCTATTCTGACGTTTGGTCTGAACAACAACTGAACCTCTTGGCCATGCTGCATGCTTTTATGCATTGAGTTGCTGCCTCATGATTGGCTGAATGGTTATTTGCATCAGCGAGCCGGTGTACCTAATATAGTGACCACAGGCTGTACATCCACCTGAGAAGGTACTGGTGGCTGCATCTTTATATTGCAACTAGGAACAGCTCTCCCCCAGCACTATACTGAATTAGCAACCTAAATTTCTTGCTTAAATGTTTGGAGCCAGACATAAAAGTAGAAGCATGAATGCGATTCAGTGAACCTCGGCTGGCACTGATCCAATGCAGGGATGTTTAGACAGATTAGCAAACACTGTGGCAAAGGTCTAGGCCAATGAGGTGAGAAGAATTGATGAAACGAGATGTTAGAAGCTGTTTTTCTAGCATCAGTAAGTCTTAACTGCAGAAAACATTTTAAAAAGGTCTGGTCTCCGAGTGATGTTGAGAATGAGAATCATTCTGATTAAGGGCATATTTTACTTTTGAAGGTAAAGGCACCTAGACTATCCACTATTCCAGCTTCCACTTTTCTCACTTTAAGTGATTTGGTCTTTAATTGGATATCTTCTATCTCCTATTTTTGGATAGTGCATTTTATTTTAACATGTTTCCTCACAATCAGACTTTCAGTTTAGTGGACAAAGTTATAATTATTTTGGTCAACCTTATTTTAAATTGCAAGCGATCTGGAAGAGTACTGTAGAAGTGACAAACCCTAAGATTTCTGTGACGTGCTTGTAGCATGTGGAATTTGTAGAGTAATGATTCTGTCAGGCCGAACGATAGACTTAACTCTTGCAGAAATCTTAGCATGTGGGGTCTATGGAACGTCTGTCAAGTGGGATTGATAGCTAGATTCTTTCTTAACTCAGGTTTATTGCTTATGTGTAAACATTAATGGACTTTGTAAGCCCAAGGAATGTTATGTATCTGGACACTGGGAAATTAAGGAATGAGATAGCAAAGAGTGATCCTTAAAATGTCCAAACCGATTTATGAGACTGTGTTAATGGGCATGTGTTGTTCGAATGAAAGAAACCAGACTGTGTTGATGGACGAGATCAAAGAGTTTGACTATCTTATGGTTATTCTGTGCCTATAAAGCTTTTGGATTTATGGGGCTGCTTTTAAAGTTTTCTTTGGACTTCAACCGGGACTCGGATGTGATCCATGCCAAGAATTTAGGGGTGGGTTTCACGAGTCGAAATTCGCTGTTCTGCTGACAGACAGAAACAATAAAGTGGTGAGCCCAGAAATCTTTGTGACTTGCAGAAATCTTTACGACTTGCTATGTAGTACTTTGTGTCGTTTATTTGTGCTTTCTATTTTATGATAATAAATCAGGCATAAGCCTCTTTGTTGTGCTTGTTCGTTTATTTCCATATCAGCAGGAATAATTAGGTCTGATTAACCCTACCCGTTACCGTGCTTGAGTTTCATGTGATCAATGTACCATTAAACAATCTATCAAAGATGTGGAACGTCATTTACAATCAATCACAGCACTGTGTAAAGTGTTACATGCTTCTGATCTATCTAATCTATCAGTAAATGAAAATCAAAAACACACTGCAGACTCTAGAACTCTGAAATAAAAATATAAATTGCTGGGAAAATTCAACAGGTCAGGCACCATCTGTGGAAAGAGAGGCAATTACTGTTTTCACTTTACAGCCCTTTCTCTAAACTTAGGCCAATCATTCAACTGTACTTAGGTCACAGGCATAAACACTGTTTTTTTTCATATGGTAATGAAGGTGCAGAGTATTTAACTGAACAAATGAAGTGCAATAAAGAATCCAGTTAGTCAATTTCACATCAGAGGAACTTAGAGATGCCAGCCTCTGCAAATTACTCCCTAACAAACGGTTCAAAGCAGGCCAGGCAGCATCTATAGGCAGAGGTACAGTCGACGTTTCGGGCTGAGACCCTTCGTCAGGACTAACTGAAGGAAGAGCTAGTAAAAGACCTCCCCTTTGTACCCCACCCATTATTTATTTATTTATTTATTTATTATTAATTTTTTTTCTCTCCTTTTTCTCCCTCTGTCCCTCTCACTGTACTCCTTGCCCATCCTCTGGGCTTCCCCCTCCTCCTTTCTTTCGCCCTAGGCCTCCCATCCCATGATCCTCTCATATCCCTTTTGCCAATCAACATTCCAGCTCTTAGCACCATCCCTCCCCCTCCTGTCTTCTCCTATCATTTCGGATCTCCCCATCCCCCTTCCACTTTCAAATCTCTTACTATCTCTTCTTTCAGTTAGTCCTGACGAATGGTCTCGGCGCGAAACGTCGACTGTACCTCTTCCTATAGACACTGCTTGGCCTGCTGCGTTCACCAGCATTTTGTATGTGTTGCTTGAAATTCCAGCACCTGCAGATTTCCTCGTGCAATGGTTCAAAGGTTCATTTTTTAATCAAAGTATGTATGCAGAATACAACTCTGAGATTTGTCTTCTGCAGATAGCCACAAAACAGAAAAACCATGGACGTTATTGAAAGAAAAGACATCAAACTATCCCCCCCACGCACACATATAAAAGAAAATGAAACAAAAACTCACAAACCCCAAACCCTCAACCCCCTCCTTCACAAAAAAAAACAAAAATATCACCCATACGGAAAAAAAGCAACAATAACATCAAACCCCCAACCTCCTGTTTTGCACGCACAAAAACAACAAATCACCCACACAGAGAAAAACACCAACAAAAACACCAACCTTCAAATCCCCAGCCCCTTCCTCGCACAAAAGCTTACGTATCGTTTATCTGGAAAACAGCAACAAGGACATCAAACCCCAACCCCCAACCTGCTAATCAACAACAAGAAAGAAAACAGAGGAAACTGAAGGAGACCAATATGAACAACAGGATCTGGTCTATTCATTCATTCAGTACCATATCCAAAGGAAATTCTTATGCATTTCAGTAAATCTTGCAGATACCAAAGACCAGTTTAATAGAAGGACCTTAATATACAGTCTAGTTCTATTTTCTTCATTAGTAAATAGATATTGGGTGAAAGGGACACAGGCAATTGATAATAGATTCTCATTTTCTTTATATCCTTGAGTTTACTTTCTTTTACTAAATATATGAACATGTGAGAAAGCTGTTCCATTATGTGCAAATTTTTCATGATGCTAATTATTTGCCTTTTTTACAAATGGCTCTTCATCATGAAATAGCACAGCATAAATGTCAGCTGGATTTTCCAGAGTGTAATCTGACAAATATTATTGCACTGAATAAGCTGCCAGAAAATAAATTTTACTCTGTTTAAAAGAAAGGTTAGAGGGATAAAGACAGCCAGTGGGAGTATTATTGGTATCAGCTCTGGCTTCACAGCTCAGAAATGATGAAGTGTAAATTAACTGTGGGAAATGTAAGAAAAGGCAAAATCTCAAGTGATGTTCAAAATACAATTTGTCTCTGCTTAAAAGGTAATTAAAACACTTAGGCACCTAGTTGGCCTACATTGGACATAATTACAAAATCTGATTTCTCTGTATTTCAAGGGCACTGAAGAAAGTAATATCCAGGTGTGAGATTAAAGACCGAAGATGAGAATTTTCTGCATGAGTTTATTCAGAATCATGAATCCAACTTCCTCTCTCACATCACAAGAGTGAAGGTTCATGTTTTGATCTGTTATCATTTTAATTAAAATATATTTTTCACATCATGCTGCACTTTGTTCCTCTGCTGCCACAGACAAATACAGTGACATGCAAAAGTTTGAGCACCCCTGGTCAAAATTTCTGTTACTGTGAATAGCTAAGCAGTAAAAGAAGAACTGATTTCCAAAAGGCATACAGCTAAAGATGACACATTTCTTTAATATTTTAAGCAAGATGACTTTTTTATTTCCATCTTTTACAGTTTCAAAATAACAAAAAGGAAAAGGGCCCGAAGCAAACGTTTGGGCACCCTGCATGGTCAGTACTTAGTAACACCCCCTTTGGCAAGTATCACAGCTTATAAACACTTTTTGTAGCCAGCTAAGAGTCTTTCAATTCTTGTTTGGGGGATTTTCATCCATTCTTCCTTGCAAAAGGCTTCTAGTTCTGTGAAATTCTTGGGCCATCTTGCACGCACTGCTCTTTTGAGGTCTATCCACAGATTCTCGATGATGTTTAGGTCAGGGACTGTGAGGGCCATGGCAAACCTTCAGCTTGCGCCTCTTGAGGTCGTCCATTGTGGATCCTGAGGTGTGTTTAGGATCATTATCCTGTTGTAGAAGCCATCCTCTTTTCATTGTCAGCTTTTTTACAGACGGTGTGATGTTTGCTTCCAGAATTTGCTGGTATTTAATTGAATTCATTCTTTCCTCTACCAGTGAAATGTTCTCTGTGCCACTGGCTGCAACACAAGCCCAAGACATGATCAATCCATCCCCATGCTTAACAGTTGGAGAGGTGTTCTTTTCATGAAATTCTGCACTCTTTTTTCTCCAAACATACCTTTGCTCATTGCGGCCAAAATTCAGCGTCAGATGTTTGCAAAGGAACATCTAAACAAGCCTGATGCATTTTGGAAACAAGTCCTGTGGACAGATGAAGTTAAAGTAGAAATTTATGGCCGCAATGAGCAAAGGTATGTTCCCCATAACCCTAATCTTGAGATGAAGAAAGAATCCAGCTCCCATCAACAAACGTACAGACGTTAACAGTGTTTATTAACCAACAAGCATTACTCACTAGCAGACATACAGTCCCCACGTGCTATGAGTTCAGAAAAGTTAAGTGGTCTTTTGACCTGACATATATTCATTGTTTTACAACATCTAATATGATACTTATATCATTGTTGCCAATGTGCACCAATACTCCTAGCTCCTCACCCTCCTTCTTGAGAGTATTGCACAGCTGCTCTGGGACATCCTTGATGGAGGTTACACAGCATTCTGTAATCTTTTTTGCAGCGCAGCCACAGACGCTCCTGTCTGTCCCTTATTGTGTCTCCTATCACTTTTAATCTACTTGACTTGACCCTTCTCTGCTGATCCTCAAGAGCTGGCCTCCGTGTCACTGACCTGAGTACTGCTGCTGGGCACTGATAGGTCGCTCACCCCACCAGTGTCAGTATTACAGTTGAACAAAGGGGACTATGGACACCTGAGGGGGAGTGGCAAAAGTTGACTGGAAAGATACCCTAGCAGGAATGACAGTGGAATAACAATGGCAGGTATTTCTGGGAATAATACAGAAGGTGCAGGATCAGTTCATTCCAAAGAAGAAGAAAGGTTCTAAGGGGAGTAAGGGGCGACCATGGATGACAAGGGAAGTCAAGGACAGTATAAGAAAAAAAAAGAGAGGAGGTATAACATAGCAAGGATGAGTGGGAAGCCAGAGGATTGGGAGACTTTAAGGAGCAACAGAAGATAACTAAAAAGGCAATACGGGGGGCGGGGGGGTGAGATGAGGTACGAAGGTAAGCTAGCCAAGAATATAAAGGAGGATAGTAAAAGCTTCTTTAGGTATGTGAAGAGGAAAAAATTAGTTAAGAGCTAAGTTGGGCCCTTGAAGACAGAAACGGGTGAAATTATTATGGGGAACAAGGAAATGGCAGACGAGCTGAACAGGTACTTTGGAACTGTCTTCACTAGGGAAGACACAAACAATCTCCCAGATGTAATAGTGGCCAGAGGACCTAGGGTAACAGAGGAACTGAAGGACATTCACATCAGGTACAAAATGGTGTTGGGTAAACTGATGGGACTGAAGGTTGATAAATCCCCAGGGTCTGATGGTCTGTATCCCAGGGTACTTAAGGAGGTGGCTTTAGAAATCGTGGATGCATTGGTAATCATTTTCCAATATTCTATAGATTCAGGATCAGATCCTGCGGATTGGAGGGTAGCTAATGTTATCCCACTTTTTAAGAAAGGAGGGAGAGAGAAAACAGGCAATTATAAGACCATAAGACCATAAGACAAAGGAGCAGAAGTCAGCCATTCGGCCCATCGAGTCTGCTCTGCCATTTTATCATGAGCTGATCCAATCTCCCATTTAGTCCCACTCCCCTGCCTTCTCACCATAACCCTTGATGCTCTAGCTACTCAGATACCTATCAATCTCTGCCCTAAATACACCCAATGACTTGGCCTCCACTGCCGCCTGTGGCAACAAATTCCATAGATTCACCACCCTCTGGCTAAAAAAATTTCTTCACATCTCTGTTCTGAATGGGTGCCCTTCAATCCTTAAGTCATGCCCTCTCGTACTAGACTACTCCATCCTGGGAAACAACTTTGCCACATCCACTCTGTCCATGCCTTTCAACATTCAAAATGTTTCTATGAGGTCTCCCCTCATTCTTCTAAACTCCAAGGAATACAGCCCAAGAGCGGACAAACGTTCCTCGTATGTTAACCCTCTCATTCCCAGAATCATTCTAGTGAATCTTCTCTGTACCCTCTCCAATGTCAGCACATCCTTTCTTAAATAAGGAGACCAAAACTGCCCGCAGTACTCCAAGTGAGGTCTCACCAGCGCCTTATAGAGCCTCAACATCACATCCCTGCTCCTATACTCTATTCCTCTAGAAATGAATGCCAACATTGCATTCGCCTTCTTCACTACTGACTCAACCTGGAGGTTAACTTTAAGGGAATCCTGTACGAGGATTCCTAAGTCCCGTTGCATCTCAGAACTTTGAATTCTCTCCCCATTTAAATAATAGTCTGCCCGTTTATTTCTTCTGCCAAAGTGCATAACCATACACTTTCCTCCATTATATTTCATTTGCCACTTACTTGTCCATTCTCCCAATTTATCCAAGTCTCTCTGCAGACTCTCTGTTTCCTCAGCACTACCGGCCCCTCCACCTATCTTCGTATCATCAGCAAACTTAGCCACAAAGCCATCTATTCCATAATCCAAATCATTGATGTACAATGTAAAAAGAAGCAGCCCCAACACGGACCCCTGTGGAACACCACTGGTAACCGGCAGCCAACCAGAATAGGATCTCTTTATTCCCACTCTCTGTTTCCTGCCAATCAGCCAACGCTCTATCCACGTATGTAACTTTCCCGTAATTCCATGGGCTCTTATCTTGTTAAGTAGCCTTATGTGTGGCACCTTGTCAAAGGCCTTCTGAAAATCCAAATATACAACATCCACTGCATCTCCCTTGTCTAGCCTACTTGTAATTTCCTCAAAAAATTGTAATAGGTTTGTCAGGCAGGATTTTCCTTTAAGGAATCCATGCTGAATTCTGCCTATCTTGTCATATGCCTCCAGGTACTCTGTAACCTCATCCTTGACAATCGACTCTAACAACTTCCCAACCACTGATGTCAAACTAACAGGTCTATAATTTCCTTTTTGCTTCCTTGCCCCCTTCTTAAATAGCGGAGTGACATTTGCAATCTTCCAGTCCTCTGGAACCATGCCAGAATCTATCAACTTTTGAAAGATCATCGCTAATGCCTCTGCAATCTCCACAGCTAATTCCTTCAGAACTCGAGGGTGCATTCCATCTGGTCCGGGAGATTTATCTACCTTTAGACTATTCATCTTCCTGAGTACTTTCTCTGTCACAATTGTGATTGCGCACACTTCTCTTCCCTGCCACCCTTGAGTATTCGGTATACTGCTGATGTCTTCCTCAGTGAAGACTGACGCAAACTACTCATTCAGTTCCTCTGCCATCTCCTTATCTCCCATTAAAATTTCTCCAGCATCATTTTCTATCGGTCCTACATCTACTCTCACCTGTCTTTTACTCTTTATATACTTGAAAAAAGCTTTTAGTATCCTCTTTGATATTATCTGCTATCTTCCTTTCATAGTTAATCTTTTCCCTTTTAATGACCTTCTTAGTTTCCTTTTGCAAGCTTTTAAAAACTTCACAATCCTCTGTCTTCCCACTAAATTTTGCTTCCTTGTATGCCTTCTCCTTTGCTTTAACTTTGGCTTTGACTTCTATTGTCAGCCACGGTTGCATCCTTTTTCCATTCGAAAATTTCTTCTTTTTTGGAATATACCTGTCTTGCACCTTCCTCACTTCTTGCATAAACTCCAGCCACTGCTGCTCTGCCGTCCTTCCCGCCAGTGTCCCTTTCCAGTCAACTTTGGCCAGTTCTTCTCACATACCACTGTAATTTCCTTTACTCCAGTGAAATACCGACACATCAGATTTTGGCTTCTCTTTTTCAAATTTCACAGTGAACTCAATCATGCTATGATCACTGCCTCCAAAGGGTTCCTTCACCTCAATATCTCTAATCACCTCCGGTTCATTACACATTACCCAATCCAGTACAGCCGATCCCCTAGTGGGCTCATCAATAAGCTGTTCGAAAAAGCCATCTCACAGACATCTACAAATTGTACAAATTATAGACCAGTTATTCTGACATCAGTGGTGGGGAAGATGCTGGAGTCAATTATAAAAGATGTAATAGCGGCATATTTGGATAGCAGTGGCAGGATAGGTCCGAGTCAGCATGGATTTAAGAAGCGGAAATCAGACTTGACTAATCTTCTGGAATTTTTTGAGAATGTGACTATGAAAAAGGACATGGGGAAGCCAGTGGATGTAGTGTACCTGGACTTTCAGAAAGCCTTTGATAAGGTCCCATATAGGAGGTTAGTGTGCAAAATTAGAGCAAATGGTACTGGGGGTAGGGTACAGACATGGATAGAAAATTGGTTGGCAGACAGGAAACAAAGAATAGGGATTAATGGGTCCTTTTCAGAATGGCAGGCAGTGACTAGTGGGGTACCACAAGGCTCGGTGCTGGGACCGCAGCTATTTGCAATATGTATTAATGATTTAGATGAAGTGATTAAAGGTAACATTAGCAAATTTGCAGATGACTCAAAGCTGGGTGGCAGTGTGAAATGTGAGGAGGATGTTATGAGAATGCAGGGTGACTTGGACAGGTTGGGTGAGTGGGCAGATGCATGGCAGATGCAGTTTAATGTGGATAAATGTGAGATTATCCACTTTGGTGGCAAGAACAGGAAGGCAGATTACTATCTGAATGGTGTCAAGTTAGGAAAAGGGAAAGTACAACGAGATCTAGGTGTCCTTGTTCATCAGTCACTGAAAGTGAGCATGCAGGTACAGCAGGCAGTGAACAAAGCTAAGGGCATACTGGCCTTCATAACAAGGGGAATTGAGTATAGGAGCAACTGGGGTTCTGCAGTTGTATAGGGCCCTGGTGAGACCACACCTGGAATATTGTGTACAGTTTTGGTCTCCAAATTTGAGAAAGGACATCCTAGCTATTGATGGAGTGCAGCATAGGTTCACGAGGTTAATTCCCAGGATGGCGGGACTGTCATATGTTGAAAGATTGGAGCAACTGGGGTTGTATACACTGGAATTTCGAAGGATGACAGGGGATCTGATTGAAACATATAAGATTATTAGGGGATTGGACAAGCTAGAGGCAGGAAACATGTTCCCAATGTCGGGGGAGTCCAGAACCAGAGGCCACAGTTTAAGAATAAGGAGTAGACAATTTAGAACGGAGTTAAGGAAAAACTTTTTCACACAGAGGGTTGTGGTTCTGTGAAATGCTCTGCCTCAGAAGGCAGTGGAGGCCAATTCTCTGGATTCTTTCAAAAAAGAGTTAGATAGAGCTCTTAATGATAGCGGAGTGAAGGGATATGGGGAGAAGGCAGGAAAAGGGTACTGATTGTGGATGATCAGCCATGATCACAGTGAATGGTGGTGCTGGCTCGAAGGGCTGAATGGCCTACTCCTGCACCTATAGTCTATTGTCTATTGTCTATTGTCAAAGGGGTATACTTGTTGCTGAGGGGAATGATCACAGGGTTTACTGTTCTTGTTTCTCCAAATGGTCACCCATCTACTGTCTGAAGCCTGCACTCTGGATGTGACCACCTCAGTAAAAGTCTTATCTTTGAGGTTTTCATCCTTCCCAAGTCTCATCTCTGAGCTTTACATCCAAATCTAGCTCTGGTACCTTGATCTTGTTGGTGAGAAGTTGTAGATGGGTACACTTCCTACACATGTAGTCATCAGGGAGAGGAGCCTTACTTAACATCCTACCTGCACTTGTTATACCTATGGCTCTACCTTCTCAAGTTCACTCTACCTTCTCGGGCTTATGTTCTAGCCTCTACCTTAAGCTTAAGCTTGTTGAGCCAAAGACTAATCACTCTAACACTGGCCCACTTGCACAATGGCTGCTCTGCTTACACCTCGCTTCTTTTTATTGGCCATTGCTGAGTTACTGATAACCCAAATGATCTCCCACTTGGCAGAAAAGTTCTGACAGGTCCCTGTCGCATTTTAAAACTGGTGTGTAAAGTCCCCAAGGAACTGTCTCCAATTCATTCTGTAATCTCTAACTCAGCAGACAAGTCCCTACAGGCCTCGATTGCTTTTTAAACTTAATCTTAAAATATTAGATTCTAAAAGAAATTATAATATAGGCAAAAATGTTCCACGACACAACTAGCAATAAGAATATGAAAAGTTAATAAAATGAAGATAAAATTCTGAGACGATTTAATTTCTATTACATATGAAGTGATAGAAATAATTCTTTCTGCAAAGAATTTCCATCATCCAAAGTATTCTGTCATAATAATTTCAACTATCAGGTTGAAAAGCAAATAGGCTAAGGAAACATTTTGAAACAAATTGCAGTCAATAGCCAATGAAACTGCTTGTGAGTATGATATTGTATTGTATGTGTTTGTTCGGCAAGGATCACTTGGAAAGCAATGTATGTAGTCAATGGAGACTGCAGATATATGTGAATTATAATTAGACAGTCTTCAGTTTTGACAATTTGCTGTGTCAATATCTCTGCACACAGTAATTGTGTACACATCATATTTTAATGAGAATGCAGTACTCAAATAGATTTTAGTCCTTACTTACTCATGGTGTAATACCTGCACTCTGCACGTATCCGGGTAATATCTATCACCGCTCCAGATATCTGAAACCAACCATCTATTTGTTCTTTGAAGTTGGCACCAGGACAAATGGACCCACGACTGGAAAAGTAGCCAGTGGTATTAAGGAAAGATTATCAGTCATGTTTCATAAGCCAGCTGGCACAGAATGGAAGTACAACTTGCTGATGGTCTCTTATGAGTTTTGTGGAAAGAGACATCATGGATCTGTTTCTTAATTGAAGTTTGTAGCGTATTTATCAATCACATGATTGTTAGAAATTGTCCAAACACTCACACCAGAGCAAAACTCGTACCAGGCAACTTTTTATATCTTTAGTTCTGGCTGGATATGAACCTAATTTCTTGAAGAGAAAGATATGTGACTATTGTTTGAAGAAGGGTATAAAATGTTCAATGTCAGACCTGAGTATCTCTAACATCTCTGTATTGGTGAAAAAGATACTTTGTTCCACACTTCACATCTAAACCCTGAAAACCCCACTTACATCTCAGGATCCAAAGAGTCACACTTTGGAATTCCTCACAATATTTTCTTTACATATAAGAACCTGTAATTTATGTTATCTATATTTTGTAGATCTATTGTAATTACTTGTCATCATTCATGGATTATAATTTATCCTAATTGATTCTCTTGGCGGCATACATGCCCAGAGTTCAGTGCATTAAAAAAAGGGGTACAGGCATAAAAGAAAAATGGCCTTCATCTGATGTATCAGAAATTTTTACACACTTTCTTACAGGTTCATTAAGTAATTAACTTACTTAAATAAATCCTTCTTGGGCTTCCTGCTAGGTACAGATATTGATTATAACTGATGTTTCGAGGATAAATTCTGCCATCTTCACCAGGGGTGATGCCTGGCATGTCCTGTTTGGTGATACTTATACACCTTTAGTCTGTCCCTCCTGATCAATTAGTTGTCATCCAATCAGGTTTCTGCTCTTTCAAAAGTCACTGGACTCAGGCATGGTGCCAGAGGACTGGGAAATCGCAAATGTCACTCCACTCTTTAAGAATGGAGAAAGGCAGCAGAATGTAAATTATAGACCAGTTAGCCCGACCTCAGTGGTTGGGAAGATGTTAGAGTCAATTGTTACCGATGAGATTATGGAGTACTTGGTGACACAGGACAAGATAGGACAAAGTCAGCATAGTTTCCTTCAGGGAAAATCTTGCCTGTCAAATCTGTGGCAATTATTTGAGGAGATTATAAATAGGGTAGATAAAGGGGATGCAGTGGATGTTGTATATTTGGACTTTCAGAAGGCTTTTGACAAGTTTCCACACATGAGGCTGCTTAACAAGTTAAAAGCCCATGGTATTACAGGAAAGATATTGGAATGGTGAGAACATTGGCTGAATGGTATGAGGCAGTGAGTGGGAATAAAGAGATTTTTTCCTGGTTGGCTGCCAGTGCTATTCTGCAAGGGTTGGTGTCGGGACCGCTTCTTTTTAGGCTGTATATAAATGATTTAGATGATGGATTAGATGGTTTTGTTGTCTAATTTGCAGATGATACGACGATTGGTGGAGGGCCAGGTAGTGTTGAGGAAACAGATAAGTTGCAGAAAGACAGATTAGGAGTATGGGCAAGAAGGTGGAAAATGCATGGTCATGCACTTTGGTAGTAGCAGTAAATAAGCAGACTATTTTCTAAATGGGGAGAAAATCCAAAAATCTGAGATGCAAAGGGATTTGGGAGTCCTTGTGTAGATCACCCTAAAGGTTAACTTACAGGGTGAGTCGGTAGTGAGAATGCCAAATGCAATACTAGCATTTATTTCAAGAACTCCAGAATACAAGAGCAGGGATGTGATGCTGAGGCTTTATAAGGCACCAGTGAGTTTTCACCTTGAGTTTGTGAACAGTTTTGGGCTCCTCATCTCAGAAAAGATACACTGGCATAGCAGAGGGTTCAGAGGAGGTTCACAAAGATGATTCCAGGAATGAAAGGATTATCATACGAGGAATGTTTGATGGCTCCGGGTCTGTACTCACTGGAATTTAGAAAGATAAGGGGGATCCCACTGAAACCTTTTGAATGCTGAAAGGCCTAGACAGAGTAGATGTGGAAAGGATGTTTCCCATGGTGGGGAGTCCAGAACAAAAGAGCACAGTCTCAGGATAGAGGGCCATCCATTTAAAAAAAAGATGCGGAGAAATTTCTTTAGCTAGAAGGTGGTGAATTGGTGGAATTTGTTACTACAGGCAGCTGTGGAGGCCAGGTCATTAGTATTTAAGGCCGAGATTGATAGGGTCTTGATTAGCCACAACATCAAAGATTATGAGGAGGGAAAAAAAGATTGAATGGTGCAGAAGACTCGATGGGCCTAATTCTGCTCCTATGTCTTATGGTCTTATATAGTTGCAATATTTTTACACGTAGTTCTAGAAATGTATTTCAGTATTAGGTGACTTGACAACAAAGAGGGCAATAGAAGGCAAAAAAAACTGTTGTTGAAAATCAGAAACAGTAAAAAAAATGGCAAAACTAATAAAATGCATGCAGCTTTATTGAAGTCAACATAAAATTAACTGCAATCGAGAGAAGCTGCTTTGAAGGTCAATACATCTTGGTAACCATTGGTTGCCAGGCAACTGAGTTTTTGAATCCATTTGAGAGCTACACTTCTTACTTATCAGACATTGATGTGTACCAATATCCATGTTTTACCATCATCAATTATGTGCAATAAATATGAACTATAGAGATTGATTATGTATGGAGAATATGGGTTTTACTACCCTTCCCTATGCCATGTTAAAAACATCTGCTGATTGGGAACAAAGATACAAGAATTCCTCTCAAGTAATGGTGCCCCAGTTGTATAGTTCTTTTGGTCAAACATCCTTCAAATACACTTGTTTTAAAGATGACCATCTTTCACCAGTAAAAAAGGCCTACAGCTTGATAGGTTCTTGAGAGTCAGAATATTATCTCTATTTTCTTAAGCAGGTCACTGAAATTTGAATGGAGAACTGATTACATAGAACATAGAACATAGAACATAGAAATACAGCATATTACAGGCCTTTCAGCCCACAATGTTGTGCCGACCATCTGAAGCTGCCTAGAATTTCTCTAGCGCATAGGCCTCTAATTTTCTAAGCTCCGTGTAATTTAAGAGTATCTTAAAAGACCCTGTTCCATCTGCTTCTACCACCTTTGCTGGCAGTATATTCCACGCACCCACCACTCTGTGTGAAAAACTTACCTCTGACATCCTCCTTGTACCTACTTCCAAGCACAAAGCTATGCCCCCTCATGTTAGCCATTTCAGCCATGACAAAATGCCTCTGGCTATCCACACAATCAATGCCTCTCAACATTTTATACACCTCTGTCAGATCACCTCTCATCCTTCGTTGCTCCAAGGAGAAAAGGCCAAGTTCACTCAACCTATTCTCATAAGGCATGCTCTCCAATCCAGGCAACATCCTTGTAAATCTCCTCTGCATTCTTTCTGTAGCATCCACATACTTCCTGAAATGAGGTGACCAGAACTGAGCACAGTACTCAAAGTGGGGTCTATCTAAGGTCTTATATAGCAGTAACATTACCTCACAGCTCTTGAACTCAATCCCACGGTTGATGAAGGCTAACACACCACACGCATTCTTAACAACACTGTCAACCTGCGCAGCAGCTTTGATTGTCCTATGGCTATGGACCCCAAGATCTTGCTGATCCAGGTCATTTATAAAAATCACAAAGAGGAGGAATCCCAGAACAGTTCCTGTGGAACATCACTGGTCACCGTCTTCCATCCACAACCACCCTTTGCCTTCTGTGGGCAATCCAATTCTAGATCCACATAGCAAGGTCTCCTTGGATCCCATGCCTCATTACTTTCTGAATGATCCTTGCATGGGGAACATTATCAGATGCCTTACTGAAATCTATATACACTACATCCACTGCTGTACCTTCATCAATGTGTTTTGTTACATCCTCAAATAATTCAATCAGGTTTGTAAGGCAGTACCTGTCCTTGACAAAGCCATGCTGACTATCTCTAATCATATTATGTCTCTCCAAATGCTTATAAATCCTACCTCTCAGGATCTTCTCCAATAACTTGCCCACCACTGAAGTAAGACTCACTGGTCTATAATTTCCTGGGTTACCTCTGCTCCCTTTCTTGAACAAGGGAACAACGTTTGCAACCCTCCAATCCTCTGGTACTTCTCCTGTCCCTATTGATGATGCAAAGATCATCACCAGAGGCTTAGCAATCTCTTCCCTCACTTTCCACAGTAGCCTAGGGTATATTAGTGATAATTTTTCAAAACTCTTTAGATTCTGGACTAGTTCCTGAGGATTGGAGGGTGGCTAATGTAACCCCACCTTTTAAAAAAGGAGAGAGAGAGAAACCAGGGAATTATAGACCGGTTAGCCTAACATCAGTGGCGGGGAAAATGCTGGAGTCAGTTATCAAAGATGTTGATAACAGCACATTTGGAAAGCTGTGAAATCATTGGACAAAGTCAGCATGGATCTGTGAAAGGAAAATCATGTCTGACGAAGCTCATAGAATTTTTTGAGGATGTAACTAGTAGAGTGGATAGGGGAGAACCAGTGGATGTGGTATATTTGGATTTTCAAAAGGCTTTTGACAAGGTCCCACACAGGAGATTAGTGTGCAAACTTAAAGCACACGGTATTGGGGGTAAGGTATTGACGTGGATAGAGAATTGGTTGGCAGACAGGAAGCAAAGAGTGGGAATAAACGGGACCTTTTCAGAATGGCAGGCGGTGACTAGTGGGGTACTGCAAGGCTCAGTGCTGGGACCAGTTGTGTACAATATATATTAATGACTTAGATGAGGGAATTAAATGCAGCATCTCCAAGTTTGTGGATGACACGAAGCTGGGCGGCAGTGTTAGCTGTGAGGAGGATACTAAGAGGATGCAGGGTGACTTGGATAGGTTAGGTGAGTGGGCAAATTCATGGCAGATGCAATTTAATGTGGATAAATGTGAGGTTATCCACTTTGGTGGCAAAAACAGGAAAACAGATTATTATTTGAATGGTTGCCTATTAGGAAAAGAGGAGGTGCAACGAGACCTGGGTGTCATTATACACCAGTCATTGAAAGTGGGCATGAAGGTACAGCAGGCGGTGAAAAAGGCGAATGGTATGTTGGCATTCATAGCAAGAGGATTCGAGTACAGGAGCAGGGAGGTACTACTGCAGTTGTACAAGGCCTTGGTGAGACCACTCCTGGAGTACTGTGTGCAGTTTTGGTCCCCTAATCTGAGGAAAGACATCTTTGCCATAGAGGAAGTACAAAGAAGGTTCACCAGATTGATTCCTGGGATGGCAGGACTTTCATATGATGAAAGACTGGATCGACTAGGCTTATATTCATTGGAATTTAGAAGATTGAGGGGGGATCTTTTTAAACGTATAAAATCCTAAAGGGATTGGCCAGGCTAGATTGTTCCTGATGTTGGGGAAGTCCAGAACCAGGGGTCACAGTTTGAGGATAAAGGGGAAGCCTTTTAGGACCGAGATGAGGAAAAACTTCTTCACACAGAGAGTGGTGAATCTGTGGAATTCTCTGCCACAGGAAACAGTTGAGGCCAGTTCATTGGCTATATTTAAGAGGAAGTTAGATATGGTCCTTGTGGCTAAAGGGATCAGGGGGTATGGAGGGAAGGCTGGGGCGGGGTTCTGAGTTGGATGATCAGCCATGTTACTGAAGCACCTTCAATTACTCCGAAAGACTGAGGTTTGGTAAAATACTGAAAGGCTTTTATTCACTGTACAATACGACCTCCACAGTGAGTGTCTGCCCCCGGACTGAGGGGGAGGGGCAAGGCGAACACCTTTATACAGGACTCTGTGGGAGGAGCCACAGGGTCAGTCAGCAGAGGGGTGTGTCCAGACAGGTAACCGAGTTACAACATATATACATGGTTTACCACATTCACCCCTCCTTTTTTTAAAAAGAGTCCCGCGGGGTGAAGTGACTGACAATATTTACAAGAGGTATATTTACAGGTTAAGTCTATCAGGCGGTCGAGTCCGTCGCTGTGATCTACATAGCACCGGCGGTGATTGCACCGGCGATGGCGGTTGTGCTGGCTCCGGCCTGACTTCAGGTGCCAGCACGTTAGGCGTCGGTAATCCCTCGTGCGTGTGCGTCGCGCCCGGTATGGGAGTGTCGTGTGGTGTCTGTATAGGGTTTGGGGTGCACGGTGTCTCGTAGGTACATACATTGGTGGGTACGGGGTTAATAGTCACCACGGAGTGTTCAGGGTAGGGGTCCGGAGCTCCTGCGGGTGCCAGATCGCGGATGGAGACCGTGTCCTCCCGCCCATCAGGTAAAACCACACAGGCATACTGGGGGTTCGCATGAAGTAAGTGAACCCTCTCGACTATCGGGGAGTATTTATTGCTCCTCGCATGTTTCCGGAGCAGCACTGGCCCTGGGGACGTCAGCCAAGATGGTAAGGTGGTCCCAGTGGTCGACTTTCTGGGAAAAGAAAAGAGCCGCTCATGAGGGGTGGCATTGGTGGCTGTGCATAACAGGGAGCGGATGGAGTGGAGTGCCTCGGGAAGGACCTCCTGCCAGCGGGAGACCAGCAGTCCCTTTGACCTGAGGGCTAAGAGTGTGGCTTTCCACACTGTGCCATTCTCCTTCTCCACCTGTCCATTCCCCCGGGGATTATATCTCGTGGTCCTACTGGTTGCAATTCCCCTAGCCAGTAGATATTGACGCAGCTCGTCACTCATAAACGAGGACCCTCTGTCACTGTGGATATAGCATGGGTATCCGAGCAGAGTGAAGAGCTTGCGCAGGGCTTTTATAACTGACGTGGTAGTGGTGTCGGGGCAGGGGATGGCGAAGGGGAACCGCGAGTACTCGTCAATTACGTTAAGAAACTACACATTGCGGTCGATGGAGGGAAGGGGGCCCTTAAAGTCAACACTCAGTCGCTCAAAGGGGCGGGTGGCCTTGATGAGTGGTGCCTTTTCGGGTCGGTAGAAGTGCGGTTTGCACTCTGCGCAGACTTGGCAGTCCCTGGTCATCATCCTGATCTCCTCAAGGGAGTAAGGCAGGTTCCAGGCTTTCACGAAGTGCAAAAGCCGGGTGGCTCCCGGCTGGCAAAGGTCTACGTGTAGGGCGTATAGCCGCTCGATCTGCGCGCTGGCACATGTTCCCCGGGATAGGGCATCGGAGGGCTCGTTGAGCTTCCCAGGCCTGTACATGATGTCATAGTTGTAGGTGGAGAGTTCGATTCTCCACTTCAGAATTTTATCATTTTTGATTTTGCTCCGCTGCTGATTATTAAACATGAATGTGACTGAACGCTGGTCAGTTAGCAGGGTGAACCTTTTGCCGGCAAGATAGTGCCTCCAGTGCCTTATAGCTTCCACTATGACCTGGGCCTCTTTCTCTACCGCAGAGTGCCGAATTTCAGGGCCTTGAAGGGTACGGGAGAAGAACACCACTGGTCTTCCTGCCTGGTTGAGGGTAGCAGCCAGCGCAAAGTCGGAGGCGTCACTCTCTACTTGGAAGGGAATGGCCTCATCCACCGCATGCATTGCTGCTTTGGCAATGTCCCCTTTTATGCGGTTGAAGGCCGCGTGGGCCTCGGCAGAGAGGGGGAATGTGGTGGACTTGACCAGGGGGCGGGCCTTGTCTGCATAATTAGAGACCCATTGGGCATAATATGAGAAGAAGCCCAGGCACCTTTTGAGGGCTCTGAGGGTATTGGGAAGAGGGAGTTCCAACAAGGGGCGCATACGGTCGGAGTCAGGGCTAATAACTCCATTCTCTACGACACACCCAAGGATAGCAAGTCGGGTGGTCCCAAATACACACTTGTCTTTGTTATAGGTGAGGTTGAAAGATTTGGCCGCTTGGAGAAATTTTTGGAGGTTGTTGTCGTGATCCTGCTGGTCGTGACCGCAGATGGTGATGTTATCCAGGTATGGGAACGTGGCCTTCAGTTGGCACTGGTCCACCATCCGGTCCATTGCCCTCTGGAAGACAGATACACCATTCGTGACACCAAAGGGGACGTGCAGAAATTGATAAAGCCTGCCATCTGCCTCGAAGGCAGTGTAAGGGCGGTCCTCCCGGCGGATGGGGAGCTGGTGGTAAGCGGATTTTAGGTCTATGGTCGAGTACACCTTGTACTGTGCTATCTGATTGACCATATCCACGATGCGGGGTAGAGGGTACGCGTCGAGCTGCGTGAACCTATTGATGGTCTGGCTATAGTCCACGACCATCCTATTCTTCTCCCCATTCCGAACAACCACCACCTGCACCCTCCAAGGACTTGTGCTTACCTCAATGACCCCCTCCCTGAGCAGCCGCTGCACCTCCAACTTAATGAAAGCTCTGTCCCCTGCGCTGTACCTCCTGCTTTTCGTTGTCACAGGTTTACACTCGGGGGTCAGGTTGGCGAACAGCGGTGGGGGAGGGATCCTGAGGGTGGAGAGGCCGCAAGTGGTGTCGGTAGTGTGGCAGTTGGCATGATGTTGGGTGGGATGCGCGGGTCGGTGTGTGTGTGTGGTCAGTAGCGGGGTACGTGACATATCTCTACAAAACAGGGGATTTATGACAGTAATTGGCGGGAGGGGCCCATCATACTTCATTGTCACGCTTTTCAGGTGGCTCTGGAAGTCCAACCCCAACAGCACAGGGGCACACAGTTGAGGCAAGACCAGTAACGTAAAGTCCCGATATTCTGTGCCCTGCACCACTAGTGTAGCTACACAACCCCCCCGGATGTCTGTTGTATGCGACCTGGAGGCCATGGTGACCCTCCGACTTATCGGCCGTATCATGAGTCCACAATGCTGCACCGTTGTTGGGTGGATAAAACTCTCCGTGCTGCCTGTGTCAAACAGACAGTTTGTCCTGTGCCCCACCACCAGGATGTCCATCATTGACCTTGCGAGCTGGTGGGGAGCGCTTTGGTCGAGGGTCACGGAAGCCAGGGTGGGGTGCCCCGTGAGCACCCATTGGTCGTAGGCGGTGGGAGGTGGTGTCAACCAAGATGGCCGCCCCCATGTCTCGCACGTGGTGGTGGCGTGCAGGGAAGATGGCGGCAGGCATGATGGCGACCCCCACGTCTCGCACGCGGCGCTGCTCGATCCCGCTCGCGGTTTTGACTTACAGACCTTGGTGAAGTGGCCCTTCTTTCCGCAGCTGGAGCAGGTAGCTTGTCGGGCTGGGCAGCGTTTCCGGGGGTGCTTCTCCAGTCTGCAGAAGTAGCACTTCGTGGACTCATGACTGGCGGCAGCCGAGGTCGATTCGCCGGCAGGTTGCGAGGTCTGCGGCACCCACGAGGCCATCGGGGGATCGCGTGCCTGGAGAGCCTCGGAGTTATGCAGCGCGGCCTCCAATGTATCAGCCAGCTCCATCGCCGAATTTAGGGTAAGATCGGCTTTTTCCAGCAGCCTCTGGCGCACGTACACTGACCTGGTCCCCGTGATGAAGGCGTCCCTCACTAGGAGTTCTGCATGCTGCATTTTGCAGGCTCGCACGAGCATCCGTAGGGCCTGGATGAACTCAGCACTCGATTCCCCGGGGCGTTGTTGCCGTGTCGCTAAACGGTGCCGAGCATAGACGCTGTTTATCGGCCACAGGTATTGTCTTTTGAGTGCGTTCATTGCGCCGTCGTAGTTCGGCTGGTCTCTGATCAGTGAATAGACCCGTGGACTGACCCTGGAGAGTAGAACTCTGAGCTTCGCTACGGGGTCGGTCGCTTTAATCTCCTCTAGATACGCTTTGAAGCAGGTCAGCCAGGGTTTGAAAGCGTTTCCAGCTTCAGGTGTTTGCGGATTGAGGTCTAATTTTTCTGGTCTCAGGGACTGTTCCATGTTTTAAAACGTACAGCGAATAAAATTGAAGCACCTTCAATTACCCCAAAAGACGGAGGTTTGGTAAAATACTGAAAGGCTTTTATTCGCTGTACAATACGACCCCCACAGTGAGTGTCTGCCCCCGGACTGAGGGGGAGGGGCAAGGCGAACACCTTTATACAGGACTCTGTGGGAGGAGCCACAGGGGCAGTCAGTAGAGGGGTGTGTCCAGACAGGTAACTGAGTTACAACATATATACATGGTTTACCACAGCCTGTTCATTGGCTATATTTAAGAGGGAGTTAGATATGGCCCTTGTGGCTAAAGGGATCAGGGGGTATGGAGGGAAGGCTGGTACAGGGTTCTGAGTTGGATGATCAGCCATGATCATACTGAATGGCGGTGCAGGCTCAAAGGGCCGAATGGCCTATTCCTGCACATATTTTCTATGTTTCTATGTTTCTATGTCTCATTCGTTCCCTGCAATTTATCTAACTTAATACCTTTCAAAATTTTCAGTACATTCTCTTTCTTAATGTCTATACAGTCAAGTGTTTCAGTCTGCTTTAAGTCATCCCCACGATTGCCGAGGTCCTTTTCACTGGTGAATACTGAAGTAAAGTATTCAGTAAGTACCTCCGCTACCTCCTCCGGCTCCACATACATGGCTCCACTCTCACTCCTGATTGGTCCTATTCTCACATGGCTCATCCTCTTGTTCTTCACATAGTTGTAGAATGCCTTGGGGTTTCCCTGAGTCCTGCTGGCCAAGGCCTTCTCATGGCCCCTTCTAGATCTCCTAATTTCATTCTTGAGCTCCTTCCTGGCACCCTTGTAATTTTCTAGAATTCTATCAGTACCTAGTTTCTTGAACCTTTCGTAAGCTTTTCTTTTCTTCTTAACTAGATTTTCTACATCCTTTATACACCATCGTTTTTACCCTACTGCCTCAATGGAACACACCTATGTAGAAAAGCATGCAAATGTTTCCTGAATATTTGCCACATTTCTGCTGTACGTTTTCCTGAGAACGTCTGCTCCCAGTTTATTTCCCAAGTTCCTGCCTAATAGCATTATATTTCCCCTACCCCAATTAAATGTTTTCCCAAATTTCCTGCTTCTATCCTTCTCCAGCACGATGGGAAAGGAGATAGAGTTGTGATCACTACCTCCAAATTTCTCTCCCACCGAGAGATCTGACACCTGACCAGGTTCATTTCCCAGTTCCAGATCAAGTACAGCTTCTCCTTCAGTTGACTTATCTACATATTGCATCAGGAATCTTCCTGAACATACCTAACAAACTCCACCCCATCTAAACCCCTTAGGAAAGTTAAAATCTCCTATCACAACAACCCTATTAGTATTGCATCGTTCCAGAATCTGCCTTCTTCTCTGCTCCTCGATGTCTCTATTACTATTGGGGGGAGGTCTATAAAAAATACCCAGTGGAGTCATTGCCCCCTTCCTGTTTCTGATTTCCACCCACAATGACTCAGTAGACAACCCCTCCATGACTTCCCTGCAGCCATGATACTATCTCTGATTAGCAGTGCCACTCCTCCACCTCTTTTGCCTCCCTCCCTGTCCTTTTTGAAACATCTAAAGCTCGGAATATTCGGCAGCCCTTCCTGCCCCTGAATCATCCAAATCTCTGTAATGGTGACAACATCATTGTTCCACATATTGGTCCACGCTCTAAGTTAATCTGCCTTGCTCATGATACTCCTTGGGTTAAAATAGTCATATCTCAAACAACCTTGCCGAGTACTTCTTAGCTCTATCATCTGCCTATCTTTCCTCATAAACTCCCTAAAAGCTGTCACTCCTTGTGCACCAACTGCCCCATCCTCTGCATCTTCACTTTGGTTCCCACCCCGCTGCAAATCTAGTTTAAACCCTGCCCAATAGCATTAGCAAACCTCCCTCCCAGGATATTGGTTCCCCTCCAGTTCAGGTGCAGCCCATCCCACTTGTACAGGTCACCCCTTCCACAGAAAAGGTTCCTATGATCCAAGGACTTGAAACCCTGCCCTGTGTGCCAACTCCTCAGCCATTCATTTGTCTGCGCTATCCTCCTGTTCTGACCTTCCCTAGCTCGTGGCACGGGGAATAATCTGGAGATTACTATCTTTGAGGGCCTGATCTTCAGCCCTCTTCCTAACTCCCTAAACTTACTGCACAGGACCTCTACCTCTCTCCTGTCTATGTCATTTGTGCTAACATGTCCTACGACCTCCGGCTGCTCACTCTCCCCTTCAAGAATATTCTGCAACTGCCCAGAGATATCCTGGACCCTAACACCTGGGAGGCAACACACTATCCTGGTGTCTCTTTTGCTGCCACAGAATCTCCTATCTGCCCCCCTAACTAACGAGTCCCTGACAACTATTGCTCCACCTGGCTCCACCCTTCCCTCCTGAGGCTCAGAGCCAATAGCGGTGCTATTGGTCTGGCTGCTGCTGCCTTGCCCATATTGGTCACCCCCCTCAGAAGTATCCAAAGGGGTGTACGTATTGCTGAGGGGAATGGCCACAGGGGGATCCTGCAGTGATTTCCTTCTCCCGTTACCTCTCTCGGTGTTCACCCACCTACTCCCTGAATTCTGCACTCTAGGTGTAACCATCTGTTAAAAAGTCATACCTGTCGATGTCTCTGTCTCCTGGATGATCCTATGTTCATCCAACTCCACCTCCAGCTCCTTAATGCGGTCTTTCATGAACTAGAGTTCTACTTCCTGCAGGTGTAGTCGTCAGGGAGACTATCAGGTTCCATGAATTCCCACATCCTACAGGAGGAGCATTCCACTGCCATATCTGCCACCCCGCCTGCACTGTACAATGGGCAACCAAGAGCAAATCCCCTAACCTGTGCCTTTGGCCTCAACCTCTTCTCGTCGAAGCCTCTTGAGTCACAGCCTGGCGCTCCAACCCTCACCTCTGGCCTACTCCTACTCCTAACAATGGCCACCCTGCTTCCTGCTTCTGCACTTTTATCTAATTCTCAGTGCTCTGCTCCCAATGCTGATTGCACCTCTGGAATGTCTGAATGCCCACAAAGCTCTCCTTCTTGACTAGCTTCGCCAACCTGCGAGCAAACTCTTCGCAGTGCTCTGCTCCCAATGCTGATTGGACCGCTAGATTGTTGGTGAAGACTTGGTGATAGGATAGGATGAGGAGATAGGTGGGCAATGAAATCTGGACACTTTATATCGAATTGTTTAGCTCTGCAGCTTAACTTCCAATTCGTGGATTTCAGATGGTGGTGTTGATTGACTCTATCATATGCTAATGAGCTGGTATGCAAATTTATTTTGTACGGATGCCAATGGAGAGATAATTTGCAATAGTTTAACTATCAAGGCATGTTTTCAGTAAAAACAGGAGAAGAAATATTCAGAATACTAAGTATGAGATGGATATTGCCTTTTTATTGACCGCAGATTTGATGGGACAGCCAGGACCCTATAATGAAAATCTTCAGATGAATGTACACTTAGCAAGATCTAGTTTAAACTGCACTCCATATTAGATGCAAGTATATCAGACATTTCAGTTACAACTATTAGAAAGACATAGAGCTTCCTTCTATAGGACAATTGTTCAAAAAAGTGGAAACATTTAGTTTTGTGCTATTTTAATAGAGTACAAGTGTTGATTATTGCATTTATTGATTTCTATAACCGGTTTCACAGAGCTCGATCTGCTGCTGAAGCAATGGTATCACATTTCTTCAAGCTTTGCTAATGTAATCATTTTCTCTTCTATAGCATAAATCAATGCCATTTCAAGCATTCACACCATTTAGAATTTATTGTGTGAACTGAATGGAAACAAGTTTTTAAGGATTAAGCTCAGGATGAAAATGTGTTTAACTCTGGGATAGCTCAGTACCTATTTTTTATTTCAATGAGGTTCACTACAATTAATAAATCAAATGTAACAACCTTTGACCCAACACATTTCATAGAATGTATGTCTTTAACATTGCACCTTGCCTAACAGACAGTACTAGGATTTAAAGCTTTGTTCCTATGAAAAAAAGGTAAAATTATTGTTGCCACAGTGACTGTTAATCTGATAGTTACATATTTTAGGATGGCACATTCTTTGTTTGATAAAACAGCAAAACGCTCTAGCATTTTCTGTATCAATCTCATTATGTAAGGTTATGCAAACATGAATCATTTGGCATGGGGTGTTCATATTCAACTCATTAAGAATGAAGTCTCTTTTGTTATTTCTTGTCTGAGTCTTTCAAGAGAAAAGGAACTCATTAAAATCACATCTGCTGTAACTTGTTTGAAACCGGAAATATTTTTCAGTGTATTTCATTCATAATTTTGAACATAAAGAACAAGAAAGCACAGCAGTGCATCTGGCAGAGCTGCTTTCTCCCAGCACCTGTGACCTGGGATCCATTCTGATCTCTGTTGTTATGCACGTGGAGCTTCCATTTTCTCTCTGTGGTAACTCCGATTTTACCAGGGGCTATAACTTCCGATTTCCTCCCGAAGAACTACAGGTTGGTCATTGTAAGTTGCCCCAGGAGCGCAGGTGGATGGCAAAACTTTGGAGAAGTTGAAGTGAAGGTGGAAAGAATCAAATAGGTTTAGTGTCAGTGGATGTATGATAGTTGGCATGATCTTTGGGCTTTCTTTCCAGTTGCATGATTTCATGAGTCATGCTATCATGGATTTTTAAATTTGGGTGACTGTGTCCTGTGTCTCCAATGAGTTTCTGTACTTCATTAACTACTGAGGATGAAATAATTCAGATATCAGACCCTCTCATATTGCAGAAGATTTGAAAATGAAATCATTTGCTACTTTGAAAGACAAGATAATAAAGAAAAATAGGGCTGTGCTAATATAGTGGCTTTCACAACCCAAAGCATTTTCCAGCCAATTAAATAGATATGAAGCACTGTTGCAGTGTAGAAAACATAGCAACAATGCTGCAGAACACAAGGTCTCATTAAACACGGCAAAGGGCAGTTTTGTGAGGTTGTTTTTATTTATTCAGTTATAGGAGATATCAGCAACACAGGCAGCAACTATCTATTTTCCCTCCCTAATGGCATTTGTACTGAGGAGGCAGTGAAGTGTCAACCACTTCAGTGGGAGTGGAGTCACGTACAGCTGGACAGGTTATGAATGACATATTTCATCTCCTATTTGTGAAGCAGGTGGGTTTTTATGATAATCTGCCTTTTTAATGGTCAGTTTTACTGATATTAGCTTCTAACTTATTTATTTAATGGCTTGAATTTAAATTGCTTGTTTGTCAGGGGTGGGGCAGAAGGTCAATTCTGTGTCTTCATATTGATGCCCCAAATCTTTTGTATAGTCCAATAATTTACCATGTTAATATGGTGGTTAAGTGATAAATATTGGCCAAGAATTGTTATTTTTTTGAGGTGGAACCTTTCACAGCAGCCAGAGTAAGCCTTAGTTTACTGCATCAACAGAATATAGGTAATGCCGGCAGCACTAGTATTGCTAATATTTATTGTCATTCTCTGATAACATCTGTACTGAGATTTTGTGCACAAATCTCTGGAGTGTATTTAAGCTCACAATCTTCCGGCGCAGTGTTGAGCCAGCTGCCAGTGAAATATAGCTGACACCAACATTCGATGCAAGGTGGGCAGAGGCAAACTGTGAACGTGTGATAAGCTATCATGGAGATTCAAGTCAAGTTCTCATTTGCCAAACGCTGGAGGAAATACTTGAGTTTGTAAGCAATTGCTTAAATTATTTCCTGTATAAAGTTTAGAAGTTGAATCAGATTTTTGAGCATCTGATACACTGAGCATGTACATTGAGAATAAAACAATGTGGATTGGAAAACCAAAGGCCTACATAAAGTGGCCATAAAAGGTATTCATCCACACCCGCCCCCAAGAAGTTTTCATGTTTTATTGTTTTACAACATTGAATCACATTGGATTTAATTTGGCTCTTTGTGACACTGATCAACAGAAAAAGACTTTTTGTTGCAAAATGAAAACAGATCTTTACAAATGTGATCTAAATTAGTTATAAATATGAAACACAAAATAATTAATTCCATGACTATTCACCCTCTTTAATATGACACACCAAATCATCAATGGTGCAGCGAATTGGTTTTAAAAGGCATGTTTAAAGTTAAAAGGAGATCATCAGTGGGCAGTCAAAGTATTTCAACTGATTGAAATAAAAATATACTTGTATCTGGAAGGTCCACCTGCTAGGTGAGTCAGTATCCTGGCAAAAACTATACTCCAAGCAACTCTGCAAAACAGTTTACTGAAAAGCTCAAGTCATGAGATAGATGCAAGAACATTTTCAAGTCACTGGCTATCCCTTGGAGTACAGTTAAGTTAATCATCAAGAATTGGAAAGAATATTGCACAGCTGTAAATCTCCCTAGAGTAGGCTGCCCTCAAAAACCAAGTGACTGTACAAGAGGGAGGCTACCAAGAGACCTATGTCAACTCTGGAGGAATTACAAGCTTCAGTGCATACAACAACTGTTGCTTGGATGCTTCTCCAGTTGCCCAGCTTTATGGGAGAGTGGCAATGAGAAAGCTACTGTCGAAAAAAAGTCACATGAACTCTTAGCTAGAGTTTGCTAGAAGGCATATGGGAGACTTGAAGTCAGCTGGAAGAAGGTCTATGGTCTAATGAAACCAAAATTGAGTTTCTGGCCGTCAGACTAATTGCTATATTTGGCATATGCCAGACCCTGCACATCATCAAACATACAGCAACCCTACTATGAAGCATGGTGGTGGCTGCATCATACTGTGGGGATGCTTCACTGCAGCAGGCCTTGGAAGACTTGTGAAGATAGAGGACAAAATGAATGCAGAAAAGTACAGGGAAATCCTGAAGGAAAACCTGATGAAGTCTGCAAGAGAACTGTGACTTGGGAGAAGACTTAATTTCCAGCAAGACAATGACCCCAAGCATAAAGCCAAAACTACACAGGAATGAATGGCTTAAAAATAAGAAAGTTAATGTCCTGGAGTGGCCAAGTCAGAGCCCAAACCTCAATCCAATTGAGAATCTGTGGCTGGACTTGAAAAGGGCTGTTCTCTCATGATCCCGATGTAATCTGACAAAGCTTGAGCAGTTTTGTAAGTAAGAATGGGGAAAGATTGCAGTGCCCAGATGTCCAAAGCTGATAGAGACCTATCTGTACACTCAAGGCTGTAATTGCTCCCAAAGGTGCATCTTCTATATACTGACTTGACGTGAATGAGTAATTATGCAATTATTTTGTGTTTATTAATTGTAATAAATTGAGCCTAATTTGTAAAAATTTGTTTTCACTTTGACACAAAAGATTCTTTTCTGTTGATCAGTATCAAAAAACCCAAATTAAATTCATCATGATTCAATGTTGTAAAACAATAAAACATGAAATCTTCCAAGGGGGATGAATGCTTCTTATAGGCACTGTATGAAAGAGGCCATGAGTGTGAATTAAAAAGTAATGGTAACGTGAGTTGCTTTGGTATGGTGAGCTTAGAAGGTAAGTGATGGTATCAAGATGATTGAAACATCAAGTGTGCTATCCCAACCCTTCTACCATACAATACTTCTCAAACCTGCAATCTTTCCCATCCAGTTGAAGGGCAGAAATCACCAGGAACTATCTCTAAATCCCCTTCTAGCCTCCTAATATCTTCGTGTTTACATTGGCATTGTTTCATAGTTACTGAACCTGAATCCTGCATCTCCCCGCCTAATGGTACTGTGAGAGTAGTTTCATTATACCCACTACAGTAGTTTAAGACTTTAATTCACCTGCTTCCCAAAGACAACTGGAGATGGGCAATTGCTGCAATGAACATCTGGTGAATAAATTAAAAGAAATCAAATGCTTGGATATGTTATTTCCTATCCTGAAAATATGATTTAAAAACCCTCACAGTCTTGTATTCAATGATATTCTTAAAAAAGAGTGCAATTTGGTACTGTATATTGCATTAAAATCAAGTGGAGCAGATGTTAACAATAAGCTCATCCTGATGAGATACAGCATACAATAATGAGTATGTTGATAATGTTAATCTCAAAAGTCTATTTTTATTGTTCAAATGAATGCAATACTTGACATATCCATTATCTAAACCTACCATCTAGAATTCAATGCTAATATTGTACTGTGAAATGAGTGGATGTGGATGTGTCCAGTGATTATCAGAATTTTTCACTTTTGACCCTCAGCACTAATCATTAAAAGATGTTCAGTACCAGTAACAAATAATAATGAAATCTGGGCATGCCATTCATGTGAAGCTTATGTTGACAACCTGTAAAGTTATATGTAATATTAAAGTAGCTGTTTGTCCACAGAGTTTTGCAATTTTTTAGCACATATGTTGTTTTGCTATGCCTTCAAATGACTCTGAGTCATACACTCTAAAATGTCATTCAATGTCATTTGCAAAGGAAAAGATTTTAAAAGTGAATTGAAAATCATCAACGTTTATCATATTGGTGCAGTCATTATAAACTGATGCATTATTCAACACCTTCAGGGCAAACATGCAGTAACTCAGACAGGACTAATGGTACAAATATCATTGATATTCAGTTGAAAATTTTATTATGACCCACATTCATATTTTTCATGAGGAAATAGATTGTGCTATTTAAAATGGTAATACATAATTTGGATGATATATGGAGATATGTTAAATTTACTGAAAAAATATCATAATACAACATATGTTACACTATAGGAATAAACAGTTTATATGATATTTGATGGACCCCTTTATTCTTCCCAAAATTTCCAAATTAGCTGCATTCTTCTTTATTATTAGAGAGAAGAGTTAGAAATACTACTTTAGGTCTCATCTGCATATGGTTACAACAATTATTTATATTGCAGCATTCTAGTTTTATTAATGTTCTGTATTTATATCTTGTCTAATAAACACGCAATGGTAAAAATGGTGTACTGATAGCTTTAAAAACCTTGTTGCTGAATAGCTCAAAAATCTTCCTTGTTTCTGATATAAATTTTGTGTCAAATTGCTTCACAACTGTGCAGTTGTTAGGGTATAATAAATTAAAAAAAGAATTTTGATTTAATTTTTGTAACTGAAGTCTTGTAGGATGGCACATCATATTTTTCTGTTCCATTTGTTGACAGCCAATCCGAGGTGCTTAACGTGCCTAAGAAGTAGGTCACTGTATTGAGTATCTTTAATAATCCAAATATAATTGGTCTTGAATATCTAACTCTCCTACTAAATCACTCAGTGAATGTGGCCAAAAGGTCACTTTCTCTATTGCACTTCTAAAGCTTTCATCTGCAGAGACTGACAACATCTAATTATTTAAATTTCTACATGTATTCTTTCCACTTTATTTCCTGTCTGTTATAATAGGTAGCATTAAATTGCAATAATCTTTACTTATATTCATATAATTTATAGGTGCATGGCTTTATTCATTAGACATCCTCAGGTAGAGTGCAGGCTTGTATTCACTGGCTGTGAATCTCATTGCCGTCGTTTGGGCTCAATGGATGCTAATGAGCTGTGTGGAATTTACCATGTCCTGACGAAGGGTCTCGGCCTGAAACGTCGACTGCGCCTCTTCCTATAGATGCTGCTTGGCCTGCTGTGTTCACCAGCAACTTTGATGTATGTTTTTTGGAATTTACCATGATTCATTTAACCTCCTTGTTGGAAAGGCCAGCTGTGATTGTGTGTTCATGCATATTCAAACAATGCAGAATGGATAGGTTTGACCTCAATCAATGTGTAACACTCCAGTACTGTCATATCAAAGGTACAATTTTTTATGCCCTGGACTCGATATGAGTCAACTCAGCATTTCGGAGCAGGAAGTGTCCTCCGTGAGAAGATGAGGGACCTCTCCTGCTGCTGGTTGCACGTCTTTCTGTTCATTGATTTTCGGGAGTACTAGTTGCTGCATGTTACAAGCTAGCTTTTCACAGGAAGTGCATGTGTATGCCTTTAAGTTTAGAGAGACTATTGATGTTTTCTCCTGTGTGTGTCTGACCGTTGAACGGTGGGGAATGAAGCGTGGGACCTGAAGTAGATGGAGGAGGGAAATTCTCAGGAAACTCTCTTCATCAAAAGTATTTGAGGAACATTTTTCTAAATATATCTTAGCAAGGACTAATGCCTTGAGAGACTTGGTTGAATGAACAGCTAGTTATGGTGTCAATATGCCACATGTTAATATGCAGAACAAGGCCGGTAACTGGAAGGGTATGGTAGCCATGTCACGTTATTCTAAGCCAGGGGTCCCCCAACCTTTTTTGCACTGTGGACCGCTTTAATATTGACAATATTCTTGCGGACCAGCCAACTGGGGTTGGGGTGGTGGTGTTGTTAATCACGACCGGAATATAGGTGATAAGTCAACTATAAGTCACTTACCAGTGACTAGTTCACTCAATTTCATTTCTAAAGGGGTTTATTGAACAAATTTAATATTAAACACACAGCGCATATTTTTCTTGCATGAATGTAGTGATAAGTTAATTATAACAGTGGTCCCAAACCTCCGGGCCGTGGACCAATACACTGCCGTGAAGAATGCAGCAGTACAGCGGTGGCCGGAACACACCCAGCACATCTTTAAGAAAAAAGCCAATATAAACAAGCTAATCGATTAGGTGCTGCCCGGCACGTAAATGTTGGCCCAGATCAAAGGCGACACAATCGACAATCAACCTTGACTTTGATCCAGAATACCGACAGAGATGTTATGTCAAACATACTTTTCAGCCCACCGTCATTTGCAAGCTCGAGGAGTTGATCTTTTTCCCACGCTGACATGGAAGATTCACCGGAAACATTCACAAATGGGTCACGGACCTATTCCTTTGCACGTCTTGGGTCACTGATGACCTCGTGTGCATTGAAGTTCAACAGTGGGCGTGACAGGGAATGAGGAAAGTTGCAGCTGACTCATATTTCATATCGCCAAATCATATCGTTCCCTCGCGGCCTGTGGCCCGGTAGCACGTGCTTTGCGGCCTGGTACCGGTCCGTGGGCCGGTGGTTGGGGACCACTGTTCTAAGCCTTTGCAGTGGTCAACACCATAAAAGCACACAGTAATGAAATTTGGTAATGTGTCCTTTGTACTGCAGGTAAATGGAATTCATCTTCTTCACATGTAGAGAATGAGAGGCAGTAGGATCTCATGGATATCTGGTAACAGAGTCTGCAGCAGTGCATCGCTGGCTCCATATTGGAGTGAGAATATTACATTTAAACACTGAGGTGGTCCAAAATAACAATAGTTTACTTTGTCTGAACAGTTGGTAGAAATGTAGAAAGTAGGAGCAGGGGTCAGCCATTTAGCCCTTTAGATCTGCTCTGCCTTTCAATACAACATATCTGATTCTTTGTCACAGTATTATAAACCCACTCTCTCCCCATCAAATGATTTCTTCTGTACCTGGAAACCTTTCTATCACCTACTCATGCTCTGATTTCCTCTGCCTTCTGTGGTGGAGATTTCCACAGATTCACAACGCTCTAAGTGGAGACATTTCTCTTCAAGCAACACACATCAAAGTTGCTGGTGAACACAGCAAGCCAGGCAGCATCTCTAGGAAGAGGTACAGTCGATGTTTCGGGCCGAGATCCTTCATCAGGACTAACTGAGAGAAGAGCTAGTAAGAGATTTGAAAGTGGAAGGGGGAGGGGGAGATCCAAAATGATAGGAGATGACAGGAGGGGGAGGGATGGAGCCAAGAGCTGGACAGGTGATTGGCAAAAGGGATACGAGAGGATCATGGGACAGGAGGCCCAGGGAGAAGGAAAAGGGGGAGGGGGGAAACGCAGAGGATGGGCAAGGGGTATAGTCAGAGGGACAGAGGGAGAAAAAGGAGAGAGAGAGAGTAAGAATGTGTGTATATAAATAAATAACGGATGGGGTACGAGGTCTCTTCAGCTCAGTTCTTAAAAAAAAAATCAATTCTGAAGCTGTGACTCCTGTTCTTGAACCCTAACCTGTGGAAATGTCCTCTCTGCCATCTAATATGTCAAGTCACATCAGAATTTTGAGTTCATGGAGATCCCATCTCATTCTTCTAAATTCTCGTGAATACAAGCCTAGCTATCCTAAACTCTCCTTGCATAGCACCCCTGCCATCTCAGGAATCTCCACTGCACTTCCTTGATGGCATGAACATCCTTTCTGAGGAAAGGCAACCACACATACTGTACACACAATACTTGAAGTGTGGTCTCACCAAAGCCCTGTAGAATTGTAGCACAACATAGAAACATAGAAACATAGAAAATAGGTGCAGGAGTAGGCCATTCGGCCCTTCGAGCCTGCACCGCCATTTATTATGATCATGGCCGATCATCCAACTCAGAACCCCGCCCCAGCCTTCCCTCCATACCCCCTGACCCCAGTAGCCACAAGGGCCATATCTAACTCCCTCTTAAACATAGCCAATGAACTGGCCTCAACTGTTTCCTGTGGCAGAGAATTCCACAGATTCACCACTCTCTGTGTGAAGAAGTTTTTCCTAATCTCGGTCCTAAAAGGCTTCCCCTCTATCCTCAAACTGTGACCCCTCGTTCTGGACTTCCCCAACATCGGGAACAATCTTCCTGCATCTAGCCTGTCCAATCCCTTTAGGATTTTATACGTTTCAATCAGATCCCGCCTCAATCTTCTAAATTCCAACGAGTACAAGCCCAGTTCATCCAGTCTTTCTTCATATGAAAGTCCTGCCATCCCAGGAATCAACCTGGTGAACCTTCTTTGTACTCCCTCTATGGCAAAGATGTCTTTCCTCAGATTAGGGGACCAAAACTGCACACAATACTCCAGGTGTGGTCTCACCAAGGCCTTGTACAACTGCAGTAGTACCTCCCTGCTCCTGTACTCGAATCCTCTCGCTATAAATGCCAGCATACCATTCGCCTTTTTCACCGCCTGCTGTACCTGCACGCCCACTTTCAATGACTGGTGTATAATGACACCCAGGTCTCGTTGCACCTCCCCTTTTCCTAATCGGCCACCATTCAGATAATAATCTGTTTTCCTATTTTTGCCACCAAAGTGGATAACTTCACATTTATCCACATTAAATTGCATCTGCCATGAGTCTGCCCACTCACCCAACCTATCCAAGTCACCTTGCATCCTCTTAGCATCCTCCTCACTGCTAACACTGCCACCCAGCTTCGTGTCATCCGCAAACTTGGAGATGCTGCATTTAATTCCCTCATCCAAGTCACTAATATATATTGTAAACAACTGGGGTCCCAGCACTGAGCCTTGCGGTACCCCGCTAGTCACCGCCTGCCATTCTGAAAAGGTCCCGTTTATTCCCACTCTTTGCTTCCTGTCTGCTAATCAATTCTCCACCCACACCAATAACTTACCCCCAATACCATGTGCTTTAAGTTTGCACACTAATCTCCTGTGTGGGACCTTGTCAAAAGCCTTTTGAAAATCCAAATATACCACATCCACTGGTTCTCCCCTATCCACTCTACTAGTTACATCCTCAAAAAATTCTGTGAGATTCGTCAGACATGATTTTCCTTTCACAAATCCATGCTGACTTTGTCCGATCATTTCACCGCTTTCCAAATGTGCTGTTATCACATCCTTGATAACTGACTCCAGCAGTTTCCCCACCACCGACGTTAGGCTAACCGGTCTATAATTCCCCGGTTTCTCTCTCCCTCCTTTTTTAAAAATTGGGGTTACATTAGCCACCCTCCAATCCTCAGGAACTAGTCCAGAATCTAACGAGTTTTGAAAAATTATCACTAATGCATCCACTATTTCTTGGGCTACTTCCTTAAGCACTCTAGGATGTAGACCATCTGGCCCTGGGGATTTATATGCCTTCAATCCCTTCAATTTACCTAACACCACTTCCCTACTAACATGTATTTCACTCAGTTCCTCCATCTCACTGGACCCTCTGTCCCTTACTATTTCTGGAAGATTATTTATGTCCTCCTTAGTGAAGACAGAACCAAAGTAATTATTCAATTGGTCTGCCATGTCCTTGCTCCCCATAATCAATTCACCTGTTTCTGTCTGCAGGGGACCTACATTTGTCTTTACCAGTCTTTTCCTTTTTACATATCTATAAAAGCTTTTACAGTCCCTTTTTATGTTCTCTGCCAGTTTTCTCTCATAATCTTTTTTCCCCTTCCTAATTAAGCCCTTTGTCCTCCTCTGCTGAACTCTGAATTTCTCCCAGTCCTCAGGTGAGCCACTTTCTCTGGCTAATTTGTATGCTACTTCTTTGGAATTGATACTATCCCTAATTTCTCTTGTCAGCCACGGGTGCACTACCTTCCTTGATTTATTCTTTTGCCAAACTGGGATGAACAATTGTTGTAGTTCATCCATGCAACCTATAAATGCTTGCCATATGTGCTTGTACTCAAACCTTTTGCATTGAAGGTCAACATACCATTTACTTTCTTAGTTACCTGTGGAACCTCCCTGTTTGCTTCTAGAGACTGGTGTACAAGGACGCTTGTGTCCCTTCGTGTATTAACATTTCCCAGCCTACCAGAATAAATAACTTCATATTTTTCCATTTTATGCTGTCTCTGTCCACTCACACAACTTGTCCAAACGCTTTGACGCTTCTTTAGTCACAACAACCCACAATTCCGCTTAGCCTGGCATTTCTGGTGAACATAGAGGAATTATATTCTGTTGTCTTATCCAGATCCTTGATAAGTATTATGAATAATGGGGCCCAAGCACAGATCACTATGGTAACGTGTAAGCTGGATGTATGATGAAGGGAGGTGTAGTGATACTGATTGTGATGGTTGACTAGCTAGCTGCATGTGCGATTTCTGAGATGTGAGGTGTTTAACTTATATTTTTCTTGCTCTTGCCTTCTTGAATGATGCTACATGCCCGTGATACTGTTATAAGTAAGTTTTTCATTGCACCTGTGGATATGACAATAAATTTGACTTTCATTGCGATTCTTAATACTACTAATTAGTGATGGTCCATGTGAGATCATTAGTCTACCCCTGGTGGGAATGTGTTGAATTGAGCAGATTATCAGGCTAATGGCTCAGCTGATTGGAGGTGGGATCTAAGATGTATTCATTGATAGAGAATATGCACGTGTAGTTAGCGAAGGTTTCACAGCACCACATCCAAATGTACTAGCTGATGCTGCGTTTCTGGCACTGGCCTTTGTCAGTTGTCTCCTCTCACTGTCAGCTCAGAGTAAATGTCGGGGCCTCCTGAGCTCAGTAGGTAGATCAGAAAATTCAGGTATCTATCTCCCCTGTGTTCATTCTGCTAACCCCTTCCGGAACATTGTCACCAAGCACTCTCTCTTGCAGACTTGACTCAAACGGATCCAGCTTGTTTGAACTGCTGTTCGCCAGTCACTAAGCTGATGTGAATACTGATGTGCAAATAAATCAACAGTTATCTTATAAACCCAAATTTTGCAGATACTGGAAATCCAAAGCAACACACACAAAATGCTGGAGGAGCTCAGCGGGTGAGGTAGCATCCACAGGAGCGAATAAGTAGTCAGCGTTTTTGGCTGAGTCCATTCTTCAGGACTGGAAAGGGAGGGATGGATGTTAGGATAAAAAAGTGGGAAGGAGGGGAAGGAGGATAACTAGAAGGTGATAGGTGAAGCCAAGGGGGTAGGAAACGTAAACGGCTGGACAGGAAGGGATCTACTAAGGGAGTGGACCATATCTCAGCACATGCTGGCCACTCAAATATGTATAGGATAAAATCTGTGTGAGACTTATACTGAGCCAGATGCGGAGTGGGTAGGGGAGAGGTTAAATTCTTCAGCACTGTTCAGTCCAGCTACTTCTCTGCAATGTAAGCTGCTGTCTTAAGTAAATATCTGGGTGACATGGCATCTAAAATGCATTTAAAAGTGACTTTGACCAATTTTATACCCATTAAAAATCTCATTTAAATTCCATAACACACGCAGTGCCAGTCAATTGTTGTAACGTGGAGCATTTATTAATGAAAAAAAACTGGTTTGAATATTTTATCAGGAAGTTTTCTGTCATGCCAGAGCAAAGTTTAGCAATTAGCTTTGACCAATAAATCCAGGAAACAAGGATTCTGTATTCTAATGGTATACTAAATTAATTCAGAGCTCTGTGTTGGTCATGTAACAAGGCTAAAATAGTCTGCCACTAATGCCTTCCTTAAAAGAAAAGCTGTTATTTGTGTCTCAGCACTACTACACTACAGATTGCACTGATATATTGATTGCCTCTAGCATTCTCTCCCTCCAAAGACCATCAGCAAAATACAGAGAATATGTTAATGATACCATTTATTGAGTTAATATCGATCAATGTGCTTTATTTGGGTAAATGCACATATGAGAGAATACTAAATGAATTGGCATAAATGATTACAAAAGGTGAATCCAGTTGTGCCAGTTCAATAACGTTTAACTCTTTAAACAAAACACAAGCTGAGTTTTCATACTGTGTATAAACAGCTTCCCATTTTCTAAAGCTCCGATAAAATGAGCTGTATCATTGATTGAAATGGTGAATGCACTGTCTGATTTTATGTCTTTTGAAAGGTCCAGCTGGTATTTTAAAGCCGCCTTTCTCAGTCTGTGCTATTGACATTGAAATCAACCCTCAATTGTCTGCCTACTAGTGATGAAGAGTGACTAGGGAGAAGGTCTGTCAGAGATTTATTTTTCTCTTTTGTGAGACTGCTGACTAGTCCTGAATAATTTGCCTCTGTGGTATCTCTGGAGGTGCAATATTGGGGATTTGTACGAAGCTGGAGCATTTTATCATCAAATTAAATATATTGTGCATGTAAAAAAATGAACTTTATTGGTGCTACATTGTAAAAAAAATTGATTTTTCATGCAAAACCTCCATCTGCTCCCATGCTTCATCAATGTGTGACCTTTTCACACTGGCTATTGTTTTCAAGCACTCTAAGTAGGTGAACAGTTCTGTGTCACAGATGTGCAGCCACTTGATGTTGACAAGACAAAATGTGGTTGCAAAGTCTCTTTTATCTCCTCACTCGGTGTTATAGGCAGGATGAAGTCAGATGAACAAGTAAAATATCAAATAAATCCTCTGGAACAGATGTAACTGAACTCAAAGATATCTGCAAATCCTGAAGAAACTAACTGGATTCTTATTGAAACAAATTACTTACTTTCGGAATTTGAAATTTTGGAACACATACAAACCTGTTGTTTTTCTTTGCTATTGTATATTGTGATGTATTGCCAGTTGTGTGGGTGTGAGGATGCTAGTTTTTGTGATAGACTAGAATTACTAGTGTATTGGTTTCATAAAGTAAATTATTCACTTTCTGATTTACTGCACACATGAAAATCATGTTGAATTTCTTGTAAACAAAACAAGTCTGATACATGTTGGAAATGCAGCTGTCAGCACCCGAAAGAGAAAATTAGCCTAATGGCTGAATTGGTATGTGTCATTTAAGATATTGGCAGCCTCTTTCAATCCCAGAAAGACAGAAAGCTGCTCCTGGATTGTTCCTCAATATGATGCTACTCAATTTTTACTTCACCTAAATTGGTGATACAGAATATAATAACCACAGTGAAAAATAAATCTACTGTGATTGTTTGTGGTTTGGCAAAGCTTCTTATCTGCAAGATCATGAGTCTGAGGTTGTTAAAAGCTTGTAATTAGCCAAGTCTTCTGGAAACTACATAATTTTTAATCAATTTCCAAAAACAAAACAAGACCTAATTGGGTCAAAGGGTCCTCATGGCCAGAGAACAGCATTAACAACATAATTTTTTCATTAGTTATTTAAGGAACCATTTCTATCAGTGAATTTTCAATTAGTTCACAATTTTTAATGGGATTCATGTTAACTTTCCAATGAGTTTGGAAAGATTATAAAGGTGGATGTGGGTTATTAGATGGAGGGGGTTGCCAATGCATGGGAGAGTCAGACTTTCTTTGTAGCACAGTTTTCAGAGCTACATCTCACACACAGTCTAATAAGTTTGTATTTCTTGGTTTCCTGCCTGATTAGGTCTGATCAAGCAAAATAAAGACTCAGTCCTAATATTTAACTGCACGTTGCTAGCATTAGTTTATGATGCATTTTAGAGATGGCAGGAGAATGGAGAAAAAAGGAAATAAAAATGGAATTGTGAACTCACCAAAGCTGCTTCTCATTCTGTTAACACAACCTATTCCGATTCTGGATTCAGTCATTTGGTGAAAAGTGACCAAGCTGCCTCATTCTTGATATGTAAGTTTATCCACCATAAATAAACTGCCCTCTTTAGCCTACTAAAGTATGCCTCTCCTCACCATGATGTTCTGCAGGTGCATCCATCCCTCTTCCTCATATGCCTATCTATGTGATGGTGTTGGGTTTGCCAACCACAAAGTTATAAATTCAAACGGTGTCAAGATCTCTGAGGATCTAACCTGGTCCCAACATATCGATATAGTTATAAAGAAGGCAAGACAGCGGCTATACTTTATTAGGAGTTTGAAGAGATTTGGCATGTCAACAAATACACTCAAAAACTTCTATAATTGTACCATAGAGAGCATTCTGACAGGCTGCATCACTGTCTGGTATGGAGGGGCTACTGCACAGGACCGAAAGAAGCTGCAGAAAGTTGTAAATCTAGTCAGCTCCATCTTGGGCACTAGCCTACAAAGTACCCAGGATACCTTTAGGGAGCGGCGTCTCAGAAAGGCAGCGTCCATTATTAAGGTCCTCCAGCACCCAGGGCATGCCCTTTTCTCACTGTTACCATCAGGCAGGAGATACAGAAGCCTGAAGGCACACACTCAGCGATTCAGGAACAGCTTCTTCCCCTCTACCATCCGATTCCTAAATGGACATTGAAGCTTTGGACACGACCTCAATTTTTTAATATACAGTATTTCTGTTTTTGCACGTTTTAAAAAATCTATTCAATACACGTAATTGATTTACTTGTTTATTTATTATTATGTTTTGTTTTATTTATTTTGTTTTCTCTCTCTCTCTGCTAGATTAAACTGCTGCTGCTGAGTTAACAAATTTCACGTCACATGCCGATGATAATAAACCTGATTTTGATTCTGACCTTAAGCCATATTGGATATAAATAGCCATGAGTACTCTCACTAAAGGAAGATTATACTGTAATTACCTAATCTAGTTAACTTCTCTGTTTATTCTCCATGGAGAGTTTATCTGCCAATACTCACTGGTGAGTCCTCTCTCCCTAACAAGGAGAAGATTCTTTCAGCTAACAAAATAGTTTAAAACACATGCTCATTTAATTTCAGTGACACACATATGAATTCAAACAATGTTCTTAAAAGCAACGCACAAAATGCTGGAGGAACTCAGCAAGTCAGGCAGCATCTATGGAAATGAATAAGCAGTCGATGCTTCTGACCGAGACCCTTCTTCTGGACTGGAAAGGAAAGTGGAAGATGCCAGAATAAAAAGGCCAGGGGAGCGGAAGGAGGGTAGCAAGAAGGTGATAGGTGAAGCCAGGTGGGTAGGAAAGATAAATACTGAAGAGGAATTTGATAGGAGATCATAGGAGAAATGGAACGAGGAGAGGACCCAGGGGGAGGTGATGGGTAGGTGAGAAGATGTAAGAGGCCAGAGTAGAGAATAGAAAAAGAGGGGAGGGGGAGGAAAAATATTTTTTACCAGGAGGAGAAATTAATACTCATGCCACAAGTTGGAGGCTATCCAGATAGTAAATAATGTGTTGTTCTTCTACCCTAAATGTGGCCTCATCTCAGCACAAGAGGAGGCCAATGACTAACATGTCAGAATGGGAATGGAAATAGGAATTAAAATGTTTGGCCACCAGAAAGTTCTGCTTTTGGCAGGTGGAGGGGAGCTGCTCATCCAAGCTGCCCCCCCAATTTACAAAGTATCTCAGAGGTCGCATTGGAAGCACTGGACACAATAACAACCCCAGCAGATTTGCAGGTGAAATGTTGCCTCACCTGGAAGGATGGAGATTATTGGGGGGGGGATGGATGGACAAGGGATTTATGGAGGGAGTAAACCCTTCGGAAAGCAGTTTTTCGGGAGGAGCATATTTAAAACTCACAGAGGATGTCTATTTTAAACATTATTTCTAAAACACAAACTATTTTTAAAACACAAAGCACAAAGAAGCTCCAGGACACAGGTACAATTCCAACAAACTAAAAAGATATACCAAAGATCTAGGCAAACAAATTGTCTGTCACAGAAATCAAATCCAGTGGAATGGATCTAGTTCACCCTGTGTTTCTTTGACATTTCTTGATGTTTCTTATCCCATTCCCAATAAGCCTGAATTGCTCTTTACACTGTTATGCCACTTGGGTGACTCGACACACATAGGATATTTCCTCAGATACCCTTTTTACACAAGAGGTCTCAAAGCACCTTGGAGGTACAGTTCCACAATTAATGCTGTAAAACGAACTTCTCTGAGTACATAAACCTTCCAACATTAGTAGATTAGTTATCTGATGTGCTAAATGTTTGTTTCCATCTGGTCTGTAAACTTTCTTGAACAAAGTGACTTACTCAGCTATGTCTGTATTGAAATAAGCTAAATTAAACAACTCGTTGTGTTGCACTGCGTCTCTTGAGCAATAATAAACCAGATGCAATGATCTAGCATCTGCTTTCCACAGACAGAGCACCTTCAAAGCTGCTCTATAGACAGTGCTCGTTTTAGCTTCAAAATGATTGCTGCTTTCCATCTACGTATTAGAACTGAATACTGACTTCCATTTACAACCAGAAAATAAAAAAAGTTATTGGTTGGAACTTTACGTACTTCTGTTTAATCTTACAGTGGTAGCTGTTGTGTTTAGAAAGCAAGCTTAACAAAACATGAGGAGGACCTATGAAGTGAATATCTATCACAGCTATAGACAATTATCTTTACACAATGTTTTGACTCTCATGTTAGTCACTATCAACAAATATTCTCCATCCATCCATTCAACACATACAATCACTGTCAGTCACTAGTCCCGTCTTATCTCCCATGCAGGAGAAAGGAGGTGCATGTTCAGCATCAGAAGGAAGCAGAAGGTCGCTTTCTAGTTATCTCAGCTGCAAATGAAGTAACTCCAGAAGTAACTGGGTTGACAGAATGCATGTCCACCAGAGATGGAGAGATATAGAGCCAGTAACAGAATTTTATCTTGTTCAGTCACATCACATACAAATTCACTGAGATAGGCTTGAAGTATTCTTTGAGCAAACAATAAAATATATAAAATGTAAGCACTGAATGTTCTTATACATGATAGTTCTGCTTTATGCCTTTTATTTTCAATGGGAATTCAATGTTTTCTGTGAATATTCAGCAGGAATGAGACTGCCTTATCCTCAGAAGTGGTTATTCACTCTAAGAATGAATCATCTTGCCACACATTCAGATTCATTTCAATAAAGTGCCTCAGGAAAGATAGTTGCTTTCATCTTGAGACTAGCAGTTCATGAAGGATCAAGAATCAATAACAGAGATGGAAAATGCAACAGAATTTAACAGCTAAAGTTGTGGAAAGGCTACATTCTGTTCGATTGCATGCAGATGTACCTGCTCCTGGGATAATGGCAAACAAGGTAATTCTGGAGTTGTTGCAACACATGGAGGTTGCAGAAGTACAGTTCCATCAGGAGTGCCATGATGGAAAGAGTGATCACCTTTGCAGAGCATTATCCAGGAAATCACATAAGCAGGCCCTCACCAGGGATTACTGTACATATCATCAAGACTGTAGGATTATACAGTGGTGCTAGAAAGTTTGTGAACCCTGTAGAATTTTCTCTATTTCTGCATAAATATAACCGAAATTATGATCAGTTCTTCATACAAGTCCTAAAACTAGATAAACAGAACCCAATTAAATAACACAAAAACATTATACCTGTTCATTTATTTATTGAGAAAAATGATCCAATATTACATGTATTTGTTGGAAAAAGTATGTGAATCTCTGGGGTAATGGCTTCTACAAAAACTATTTGGAGCCAGGAGTTCCAATCAGTGAGATGAGATTGAGAGTAGAGGTGTCCTGCCCTATAAAAAGACAAAGTCAGGCTACTGACAGAGTCTGCTCTTCTCAAGGATGATCTGTTTACGTGCACCGTGCCTCAATCAGAACCACTTTCAGAGGAGCTTAGAAGAAAAATTGTAGAGATGCATCAAACTGGAAAAGGCTACAGAAGCATTTGTAAATACCTGAGTGTCCATCAGTTCAAGGTAAGAGAATTTGTCTGCAAATGGAGGAACCTCAGTACTGTTGCTTCTCTCCCTAGGGGTGGGCATCCTGCAAAGATCACACCAAGAGCACAACGTGCACTGCTGAATGCAGTGAAAAAGAACCCAAGGATAACAGCAGAAGACCTGTAGAAATCTCTTGAACTTGCTAAAGTCTCTGTTCATGTGTCCGCTATAAGAAAAACTCAGGCCAAGAATGGTGTTCATGGAAGGAAAACACAGAGGAAAGCACTGCTTTCAAAATAAGAGTAAAACTAGATGGTCCATTCATCATCATCCATTTCACACTACTGAATGGGTAACAGTAGTTTTCTCACTGTAGTATTGCATTCTTGCCCATGTTAAATTAGAATATAGCATAAGTGACTAAGTATATTTCCTTCTTCCAATTCATAATTTAAATATAAAAACAAATGCAAATATTAAAAAAAACCTTCTCTTATATATTGGCTTTAAAATTACGAGGGGTGATTGATAAGTTCGTGGCCTAAGGTAGAAGGAGTCAATTTTAGAAAACCTAGCACATTTAATTTTCAACATTGTCCCCTCCTACATGTACACACTTAGTCCAGCGGTCATGGAGCATACAGATCCCTTCTTTGTAGAAGTGGTCCACAGCAGGGGTGATTTATAAGTTCGTGGCCTAAGGTAGAAGGAGATGAGTTATACCGCTCTCGTTACATGCATGTGCAGTTCAACTCTTTGAGTGAAAATACAGAAAGTTTGAAGTTAATAACTCATCTCCTTCTACCTTAGGCCACAAACTTATCAATCACCCCTGCTGTGGACCACTTTCTGGAGGTTCAAGATGCCGACTTCTACAAAGAAGGGATCCGTATGCTCCACGACCGCTGGACTAAGTGTGTAAATGTAGGAAAAATAAATGTGCTAAGCTTACTAAAACTGACTCCTTCTACCTTAGGCCACAAAATTATCAATCACCCCTCGTACTAAACATGCCAAAATCATGCGGACAAAACATTTTTAAGTGACGCCAATCCCTCTTGCCACACACAACAATAATCTGTGGATTTATTCTATGTTTACTTGTCAATAAGTCAATAAAATATTACCTAGATACAGATAATTCCTTTCTAGTATTGGCCAGTTTCAGAAGATTTACACTTGGAGCCAGAAGCTGGCGGAGATGTTTTGCTTTTTGAAATATGCCAAATAGTTGCCAAAAAAAAAACGGGAGCAGGTAGTTTTAGCTCTTTGTTTCTGCATGTGAAATATCATTAGGCAAAGGTGTTCAAACCATAATTGGCACCAGCTCCCTGCTAACTCCTAAATATAAACAGTGGGCTTTTTCTCAGTAGCATTAATTGATAGATAGAAAGAAAGGCCAACCGTTTGTATTTTGGAATTAGCAAGTGTCAATACCAGTTTGTTTTAAACCAAATCTTCCCAGTTCACCCTGAAGTTGCCTCCAGCTGGTCAAAATCCATACTTTGAGATTTAGTGACACAAACACCACTAAACCAAATATGAAAATAGGCAGTGAGTTATGAAGAGCTGTCCTTGCATTTTTCTCGGCATTGTACTCAGGAATAGCATTGGCTAATGTTTTAGATCATTTTCTCAGCTGGGAATTGAGGGAACTATACTAAAAAAAACAAAGTCATAAATATTATTTCATGTCATCAGATATGTTTTGCTTTGACATTCATGATAAGTACTTCACTGTGCATCAAAGCACATCTTTCCCCACACCTTATAATAATATGTAAACTCACCCGACCTGCATTATTTAGTGAGTCACTCATTCTGACATTCATTCACTCAGTCACTCACTCACACATTTAAGCTATCTGATTCTGAGACACTTCAGTCAATTCTGAGCTCTCTGCAGCAAAAGAGTGCAACATAAAATCTTCCTGTGCCTCTAAGATATGGGCATTGTTATGGAATGACATACTGCCTAAGAGGATGCCCAGTATTTCTCAAAGCTTGCTGTAAAATATTACATTTAGTCTTACAGTCTCTGAATGGGTGTTGGTGTAAATTTTAAAATATAGGAAATGTTTTGGAATGACATTTATTCAACTGAGCTCTGCAATTTGGTGTGATTGGTCCAAAGAATATATTAGATATATTTTCATATTTGTAGATAATAATATCCCTTGGATTTGACCAGTCACAATGAGTGCACCGTGGTGTGATTACCAGGTCTAAAAAAATATTTACATCCAAACTATTTTCTACGGTTGTAGTTTTTGCTGCAATGTTATCTCAGTCTTTCACTGTGGTGTTTGAAGATTAGGCGCAGAGGCTCAGTAACACAGCTGATGCAATATTCCCCCACACTCTCAGAAGGAGAATATTCCATAAAAAAAGAGTCTGCTCTGTGGGAAATGGTTGTGCTGAACCGGCTTTTGGAATATAAATTATAGACAAGTGTAGCATATAATTGCAAGCTGATTAAAAATAGGATGAGAAGATCAGAATGGAAATTCACTTAAGGAAAAGAAATGATTTCAGAAGGTTCCATATCATTGAGTATGATAGACTCCATAAGATGCACTGGGCTGATTTTGGCAACTGATACATTTTATGTTTTAAGCTTGGTTTGCGATTTTGCTGACTTGCTCAGGTTGGTGCACGCTTTATTAACTGATTTGAGTGCAAAATGCAAATGAGATGAAAAATAAATTTAAATAAATATACATAGAGCTGCAATGAAGGAACAAAATTTATTTTAAGGCAGCCCTACAATTTTTTATAGCTAGTGTATTGGGTAAATAGTCCAGAAATAAAATCTTTCTTTATTAATCAAAATAGGCTGTGATCACATGTATCCATCACTATGATTGGCTGCAATGCACTGAATGTGTGCATAATAATTGTACCTAATTATTCTTATGAAATATTATTTCAGAGCATAACATTATGTAAGGGCTAGGCAGTGACATAACTTTGTTTGTGTGCATTAATTTACCTGTATGATTTACTCTTGTTATTGGTATATTTGAATTTTCTGCACAGCATTGGTAGTGCTTTTCAACGATAGATCTTCCTCAGTGATTCTCAGATTAGAGCAAGTAAATCTTAACTTCAGGTTTGTAACCACAGTCTCTTGAGATCGATTTACGTATGTTCAGCTTCATTTTGGGAATCTGCCAAATAAAACCATTAACTTGCATTGTGCATCTGATAATTATGGAGAAGGAAAGAAAGCAGAAGGTTACTATCTGATCTTACAATCAGCTTCTCAAGCACTGCCCTTTCTGATCTAAAGAACAATTCGTAACCAAAATGATTTGTAGGTGAACTTGGGGCATAAAATACATCTTAAATAATGCCACCGTTAAACACAAATTTTAACATGAAGGGGCGTAATATTCAAAACAAGTTCTTCAGCACTTGTTTTGTTCAGTTGATGCAGAGAATTGTTCTCTTGAGCAAAATATTATTGCTAAATGGAGTGGAGCTGTCACCTTCTTGCCACATTATTATTTATTTTAAAAAAACAGAATAAATTATTCTTGTTTTTTATATAAATACTCCTCCTTTTAAAGAAATACATTTTGAAATAGAGGTTGACTACCCCTTATCCAAAATTCCAATCTCTGAAAGCCTCCAAAATCCGAATTTTTTTTTGAGCACTGTAATGACGTCACAAATGGGAAAATTCCACAAAGTGCTGGAAAGGTTCTCAAGCGATCCACAGGTCTCTGTCCACCACAGACAATTCTGAGAAGTGACCTCACATACGTAATGAATAGAAGTTAGTGAAAAATAGAAAACACTGCACAAAGCAAAAAGTGAATATCTCAGTCGTGCGTTGAAAGAGTAGATTTGTCAGTGCTGGAGTGAACAGCTGCTGCTTAACGGTACGCTGATCATGAAACAAGCAAAGATCCATCACAGCAAACTGAAAACTGAAGGTAAATGTTAATATTCAGCAGGCTGGTTGTTGAAGTTTAAGAAAAGGCATGGTATTAAATTTTTAAAGCAGTTGCTGATCACGAAGCAGCAGAAAAATTAATCGAGTTTGCCGAGATCGTTGCTGATGAAAATCTAACCTCAGAACAAGTCTACAATGCTGATTGTTTGTAATACCTACATAACCTTTTAATCAAGACACGGCATCATAGGTGGAGACTGAGAGCCTGCCATTGTTTGTTGTATTCAACAGCTGATTCAGGTATTCTGCCGATGCTGCTTTTGTTACTCTGCACACATTATATCTTTATTATATTAAAGGTGTGTAATATTTTTTACTGTTAAATACATACAGTATGTGTGATGAACAAATGTAAGTAAAGACAGCACATAAATTCAGAGTTGGAAATGATGGTGACCCCAAACTATCTCAATATATATTCAAAATCTGAAACACTTCCAGCCCCAAGCATTTCAGATAAGGGGTACTCAACTTGCACTAGGTTCCAAATTATCTTAGCATAATCATCCTTAACAAATGACCAGAAACATTAGGGTTACTCGTAACAGCGTGAAATAATAAACTTCAAATGTATTTCTGAATCGATGCAGGAAAAATCTTCATTCACCTATATGGATCCTCTTCAATCCTGCCATCTGGAAAGAAATATCTGGTGAAAAACATAGTCAGCTGATCTGTAGGAGTCTATTTTGAAGCTGTATTTTGCCTTCCAACAGGTTGTTTTGGGCAGCCAAACACTCTGCAGACAAAGCAGGAGTCATAGAGTTAGCTTGTTTATTATCATGATTTAACTTCTATCCTTACTTTTGATCTAACCGCAATGTGAGTTTTAGCATCAACATTCCCTTAGATATGGATTGCATAGCACTTGGAATTTGAAGTTTGGTTTTGCCTGAAGTAAAGCTGCTGCCTCCATAGCTGCAGTGATTAGGTTCTTCCCTGATCTTCAGCACTGTCTGTGTGGAGTTTGCATGCCTTCCCTGTGCCCAGATGGATTTCCTGAGCTTTGGTCCACATTTCAAAGACGTCTGAGTTTTTGGGTTAATTGGCCAATGTAAGATTCCCCTAAAGCTTAGGCAAATTGTAGAGCCATGGAGAAGCTGAGGGAAGTATAGGAGAATAACTGGAGATGAGTGTGAGGTTACTGCAAATGAGTGTTTGAGGATGGGTTTGGACTCAAGTGAGCCAAAGGGCCTGTTTTTGAGCTGTAAGTTGCTATATATCTAAGTTAAATTAGCAATAATTTACAGATGAAATTAGAGTCATTGAGTTATAGAAAAAAAGAGCAAGGAAGCTGGCCCTTCAGGCCACTGTCAGTGAAGACTATCAATGGTCCATTTGCACTAATCCTACATTAATTTGCTTCAATTGTGTAACTAGTCTGAGAACACTATGCATATTCACATGTTCATTATTATGCTGACATCAGACACATAGCTAATGTCATGAATTCTACAAATTCACAGTCCTACCAAGAACTTCGAGAACAAATGAGAGGACATAGAGGTCTCCCTGTGATTCATCGGGGACATTTATCAGGAGCGCTGCGTATGCAGTACCCTTAGTACCCACTTCCAGACTTTTCTCCCCCCCCCTTCCCCTTTCTCTCTCCCCTTTCTCATCCCCTTCTACCCACCCGCTTCTCTTGTGATGGTATTGGGTTTGCTAACCACAAAGATCTAAACTCAAGTGAAGATCTTGGGCCATATCTGATATAGACAGCTACAGATACCCTCGCTAAAGGGGAGTTATACTGCATTCATCTTCTCTTTAAAGGCTGGATAATTTCCCTGTTTATCCTCCACTGCAAGTGTAGCTGCCAATACCAATTACTTGAGCAGAAGGACCCCCACTCAACCAGGCAAGAGATACTTCCAGCTAATAATATAGTTTAATGCAGTTCATTCATTTGTAGTGAAACACATTTAAATCCAGACAAAATTCATAAAACACATTAAAACTCACAGATAGTTCTATCTTTTAACAGATTTCTAAATTTAAACGATTTCCAAAACACAGATACAATTCCTATAGGCTAAGTAGACATCGACAAGTTGAAGGCAAACAAGTCATCCATCATAGAAATCAATCACTGAAGAAAGGATTCTAATCATCCTTTCTTTCTATAATTCTTCTTGCTGTTCTGCAACTATTCCTAACAAGCTGACTGCTCTCTTACATTTTTTGTTTTTCTGTCACTTGGGTGACTTCACGTACATAGAAACATAGAAACAACAAAAACTTACAGCACAGTGCAGGCCCTTCAGCCCACAGAGTTGTGCTGCACATGTCCCTATCTTAGAAATTACTCGGCTTACCTATAGCCCTCTATTTTACCAAACTCCATGTACCTATCTAAAAGTCTCTTAAAAGACCCTATTGTATCCGCCTCCACCACCGTTGCTGGCAGCCCATTCCACACACTCACCACTCTCGGTGTAAAAAACTTACCCCAAACATCTCCTCTGTACCAGCTCCCCAGTAACGTAAACCTGTGTCCTCTTGTGGCAACCATTTCAGTCCTGGGAAAAAAGCCTCTGACTATACACACGATCAATGCCTCTCATCATCTTATACACCTCTATCAGGTCACCTTTCATCCTCTGTTGCTCCAAGGAGAAAAGGCCGAGTTCACTCAACTTATTCTCATAAGGTATGATACCCAATCCAGGCAACATCCTTGTAAATCTCCTCTGCACCCTTTCTATGGTTTCCACATCCTTCCTGTAGTGAGGCGACCAGAACTGAGCACAGTACTCCAAGTGGGGTCTGACCAGGGTCCTATATAGCTGCAACCTTACCTCTCGGCTCCTAAATTCAATTCCACGATTGATGAAGGCCAATATACCATACGCCTTCTTAACCACAGAGTCAACCTACACAGCTGCTTTGAGTGTCTATGGACTCGGACCCCTAGATCCCTCTGATCCTCCACACTGCCAAGAGTCTTACCATTAATATTATATTCTGCCATCATATTTGACCTACCAAAATGAACCACTTCACACTTATCTGGGTTGAACTCCATCTGCCAGTCCTCAGCCCAGTTTTGCATCCTATCAATGTCCCGCTGGAAATGTTGACAGCCCTCCACACTATCTACAACACCCACAACCTTTGTGTCATCAGCAAACTTGCTAACCCATCCCTCCACTTCCTCATCCAGGTAATTATAAAAATCACGAAGGATCCCAGAACAGATCCCTGAGGCACCCCACTGGTGACTGACCTCCATGCAGAATATGACCCGTCTACAACCACTCTTTGCCTTCTGTGGGCAAGCCAGTTCTAGATCCACAAAGAAATGTCCCCTTGGATCCCATGCCTCCTTACTTTCTCAATAAGACTTGCATGGGGTACCTTATCAAATGCCTTGCTGAAATCCATATACACTATATCTACTGCTCTTCCTTCATCAATGTGTTTAGTGGCATCCTCAAAAAATACAATCAGGCTCATAAGGCACGACCTGCCTTTGACAAAGACATGCTGACTACTCCTAATCATATTATACCTCTCCAAATGTTCATAAATCCTGCCTCTCAGGATCTTCTCCATCAACTTACCAACCACTGAGGTAAGACTCACTGGTCTATAATTTCCTGGGCTATCTCTACTCCTTTTCTTGAATAAAGGAACAACATCCGCAACCCTCCAATCCTCCGGAACCTTTCCCGTCCTCATTGATGATTCAAAGATCATCGCCAGAGGCTCAGCAATCTTCTCCCTCGCCTCCCACAGTTGCCTGGGGTACATCTCATCCGGTCCTGGTGATTTATCCAATGTGATGCTTTCCAAAAGCTCCAGCACACCCTCTTTCTTAATATCTACATGCTCAAGCTTTTAAGTCTGCTGCAAGTCATCACTATAATCACCAAGATCCTTTTCCATAGCGAATACTGAAGTAAAGTATTCATTAAGTACCTCTGCTATTTCCTCTGGTTCCATACACGCTTCCCCACTGTCACACTTGATAGATCCTATTCTTTCACGTCTTATCCTTTTGCTCTTCACATACTTGTAGAATGCCTGGGGTTTTCCTTAATCCTGCCCACCAAGGCCTTCTCATGGCCCCTTCTGGCTCTCCTAACTTCCTTCTTAAGCTCCTTCCTATTAGTCTTATAATCTTCTAGATCTCTAACATTACCTAGCTCTCTGAACCTTTTGTAAGTTTTTCTTTTCTTCTTGACTAGATTTATTACAGCCTTTGTACACCACAGTTCCTGTACCCTACCATAACTTCCCTGTCTCATTAGAATGTACCTATGCAGAACTCCACACAAATATCCCCTGAATATTTGCCACATTTCTTCCGTACTTTTCTCTGAGAATATCTGTTTCCAATTTAAGCCTCCAATTTCCTGCCTGATAGCTTCATAATTTCCCTTACTCCAATTAAACGCTTTTCTAAAAAAACATTTTTCGCTTGTCTGTTCCTATCTCTCCCCAATGCTATTGTAAAGGAGATAGAATTATGATCACTATCTCCAAAATGCTCTCCCACTGAGAGATCTGACACCTGACCAGGTTCATTTCCCAATACCAAATCAAATACAGCCTCTCCTCTTGTAGGTCTATCTATATATTGCATCAAGAAACCTTCCTGAACACACCTAAAAAACTCCACCCCATCTAAACCCCTTGTTCTAGGGAGATGCCAATCAATATTTGGGAAATTAAAATCTCCCATCACGACAACTCCGTTATTATTACACCTTTCCAGGATCTGTTTCCCTATCTGCTCCTCAATATCCCTGTTACTATTGGGCGGCCTATAAAAAACACCCAGTAAAGTTATTGACCCCTTCCTGTTCCTAACCTCCACCCACAGAGACTCTGTAGACAACCCCTCCATGGCGTTCACCTTTTCTGCAGCCGTGACACTTTCTCTGATCAACATTGCCGCGCCTCCACCTCTTCTGCCTTCCTCCCTGTCCTTTCTGAAACATCTAAAACCCGGCACTTGAAGTAACCATTCCTGTCCCCGAGCCATCCAAGTCTCTGTAATGGCCACCACATCATATCTCTAGGTTCTGATCCACGCTCTAAGCTCATCCGCTTTGTTCACAACACTCCTTGCATTAAAATAGATGTATTTCAAACCTTCGGTCTGAGCGTGTCCCTTCTCTATCACCTGCCTATTCTTGTGAGCCAACCTCCTCTTCCCCAGTCTCTTCAGTTTGGTTCCCACCCCCCAACAATTCTAGTTTAAACTCTCCTCAGTAGCCTTAGCAAACCTCCCTGCCAGGATATTGGTCCCCCTGGGATTCAAGTGCAACCCGTCCTTTTTGTACAGGTCATACCTGCCCCAAAAGAGGTCCCAATGATCCAGAAATCTGAATCCCTGCCCCCTGCTCCAATCACTCAGCCTCACATTTATCCTCCACCTCATTCTATTCCTGTTCTCACTGTCGCGTGGCACAGGCAGTAACCTGAGATTACTACCTTTGTGGTCCTGCTTCTCAACTTCCTTCCTAACTCCCTGTAGTCTTCTTTCAGGACCTCTTCCCTTTTCCTACCTATGTCACTGGTACTAATATGTACCATGACCTCTGGCTGTTCTCCCTCCTACTGCAGGATATCTTTGTTGTGATCTGAAACATCTGGGACCCTGGCACCTGAGAGGCAAACTACCATCTGAGTTTCTTTCCTGCGTCCATAGAATCGCCTGTCTGACCCCATAACTATAGAGTCCCCTATCACTGCTGCCATCGTCTTCCTTTCCCTACCCTTCTGAGCCACAGGGCCAGACTCTGTGCCAGAGGCACGGCCACTGTCGATTCCCCCATGTAGGCTGTCCCCCCCCCAACAGTACTCAAACAGGAGTACTTATTGTCAAGGGGTACAGCCACAGAGGTACTCTCTAGTACTTGACTCTTCCCCTTCCTATTCCTGACTGTGACCCACTTGACTGTCTCCCATGGCCCCAGTTTGACCACCTGCCTATAACTCCTTTCTATCATATCCTCGCTCTCCCTGACCACATGAAGGTCATCGAGCTGCAGCTCTACACACCAGGTGGAGATATGGCCTTCTGGGAGGCTGTGAGACTTCCGGACCTCCCACATCTGACACCGAGCACGGAAAACTGGCCTCACACGCATACTTTCTCCTTTCCTCAAATAACACAGGTAAACCTACCCTGCCCATTGAGCCAAAGCCCGATCACTCTGCTGCCTCTCACTCCGCTACCTGCTCCGAATGCTGCCCACTGGATATGGCAGTCTTCTTTTTAAACCTTTCATGCTCTACTGGCTGACGTCATGTGCCTGCGCAGTCTCGCTGCTCTTTTACCCCTCTCTTGTACATGTGATAATTTTTCATATACCTTTTTACACAAACGGTCTAAAAGCTTCTGGTGACAGATTTCCCAGATGCCCATATTTAATGCTGTGAGGTGGCCTCTTTGAGCATGCAAACCTTCCAGCGATTAGTAGATCAGTTATTTGATGTGCTAAATGATAGTATCAATCTGTTCTGCAAGCTTCCTTGAACTAACTAACTTGGCCAGGGTTGTCTGGTTTGAAACAGGCCAATGAACATAACCCCACTACATCTTTTGAGCAGTCAGCCCTGTGCTGTGGACCAGCAGTCTGTGTTCTATAGACAGTGCTATTTGTTTGCAAAGCTATTTTTTTAACGTCAGACTGATTATTGCTCGCCATTTACATTAAGAATTCAATCCCATTGATGACAAGAAGCTGAACAAAGAATATTGTTTGAAAGTTCATTTTACTTAAGAACAATTCTTTGATTTCTACAAGTGTCAGCTGCTATGTTAGGAAGTTGAGCTTGGCAAAAAGGAAGGCTCCATTGACCTGGACAGTGAATACACTCTTCTCTCCCCGCGCCCCCCCCCCCCACCACCTTTTATCATTCCCTGCTCTGGCTCCCCCTTGCCTCTTCTCTTTTGCTTACCTGCCTACCACCTCCCAATGGTGCCCATCCTCCTTCCCTTATTCCATTGTTCCACTCCTCTCTCTGACCAGATTTCTTGCTCTTCACTCCTTTACCTTTTCGAGCTATCATCTCCCAGCTTCTTACGTCATCCCCTTCCCCCACACACCTGACTTAACCTATCACCTTTTAGTTTGTACTCCTCCTCTTTCCCCAACTTTATTCTGGCTTCTCCCCCTTTCCCTTCCAGTCCTGATGAAGGTTCCCTACCTGAAATATCAACTGCTTATTCCTTTCCATAGTTGAAGCCTGATCTAGTGAGTTCCTTCAGCATTTTATATTATTCTGAATTTTCAGCATCTGCAGAGTCTCTTGTGATGTTGCATTGTTAAATATCGGCTTCAATCCCTTCTGCATCTGCATCCCAGAGTGCTTAAGGAAGTAGCCCAAGAAATGGTGGATGCGTTAGTGATAATTTTTCAAAACTCTTTAGATTCTGGACTAGTTCCTGAGGATTGGAGGGTGGCTAACGTAACCCCACTTTTTAAAAAAGGAGTGAGAGAGAAAGCAGGGAATTATAGACCGGTTAGCCTAACATCGTTGGTGGGGAAACTGCTAGAATCAGTTATCAAAGATTTGATAACAGCACATTTGGAAAGCGGTGAAATCATCGGACAAAGTCAGCATGGATTTGTGAAAGGAAAATAATGTCTGACGAATCTCATAGAATTTTTTGAGGATGTAACTAGTAGAGTGGATAGGGGAGAACCAGTGGATGTGGTATATTTGGATTTTCAAAAGGCTTTTGACAAGGTCCCACACAGGAGATTAGTGTGCAAACTTAAAGCACACAGTATTGGGGGTAAGGTATTGATGTGGATAGAGAATTGGTTGGCAGACAGGAAGCAAAGAGTGGGAATAAACGGTACCTTTTCAGAGTGGCAGGCAGTGACTAGTGGGGTACTGCAAGGCTCAGTGCTGGGACCCCAGTTGTTTACAATATATATTAATGACTTGAATGAGGGAATTAAATGTAGCATCTCCAAGTTTGCGGATGACACCAAGCTGGGTGGCAGTGTTAGCTGTGAGGAGGATGCTAAGAGGATGCAGGGTGACTTGGATAGGTTAGGTGAGTGGGCAAATTCATGGCAGATGCAATTTAATGTGGATAAATGTGAAGTTATCCACTTTGGTGGCAAAAACAGGAAAACATATTATTATCTGAATGGTGGCCGATTAGGAAAAGGGGAGGTGCAACGAGACCTGGGTGTCATTATACACCAGTCATTGACAGTGGGCAAGCAGGTACAGCAGGCGGTGAAAAAGGTGAATGGTATGCTGGCACTTATAGCAAGAGGATTCGAGTACAGGAGCAGGGAGGTACTACTGCAGTTGTACAAGGCCTTGGTGAGACCACACCTGGAGTATTGTGTGCAGTTTTGGTCCCCTAATCTGAGGAAAGACATACTTGCCATAGAGGGAGTACAAAGAAGGTTCACCAGATTGATTCCTGGGATGGCAGGACTTTCATATGATGAAAGACTGGATGAACTAGGCTTATACTTGTTGGAATTTAGAAGATTGAGGGGGGATCTGATTGAAATGTATAAAATCCTAAAGGGATTGGACAGGCTAGATGCAGGAAGATTGTTCCCGATGTTGGGGAAGTCCAGAACGAGGGGTCACAGTTTGAGGATAAAGGGGAAGCCTTTTAGGACTGAGATTAGGAAAAACTTCTTCACACAGAGAATGGTGAAACTGTGGAATTCTCTGCCACAGGAAATAGTTGAGGCCAGTTCATTGGCTATATTTAAGAGGGAGTTAGATATGGCCCTTGTGGCTAAAGGGATCAGGGGGTACAGAGGGAAGGCTGTTACAGGGTTCTGAGTTGGATGATCAGCCATGATCATACTGAATGGCGGTGCAGGCTCGAAGGGCCGAATGGCCTACTCCTGCATCTATTTTCTATGTTTCTATGTTTCTGACAAAAGCTGGGGCTTGGAGTTCCACACGACCATTATCACTGTGCAACCTCGAGCGAACTGGTTTCATGACAGTGTTACTGTGATTTACATGGGCACTTTGCTGACCAGCAGAGCAGACATAGAACTGATTGTGCATGCCCAGTTATTCCCTCAACAACCAAAGAGTCTGCTTAAGCAAGTAGAGGCTATTGTTGTGTCCCAGTGGCCACACATTTTAGTTCCACATCCCATTCCCATTCTGATATGTCTTTCCACGGCCTCTTCTACTTTAAAGATGAAGCCACACTCAGGTTGGAGGAACAACACCTTATATTCCATCTGGGTAGCCTCCAACCTGATGGCATGAACATTGACTTCTCTAACTTCTGCTAATGCCCCACCTCCCCCTCGTACCCCATCCGTTATTTATTTATATACACATAGTCTTTCTCTCTCTCTCCTTTTTCTCCCTATGACTATACTCCTTTCCCATCCTCTGGGTTTTTTCCCCCACTCCCCCTTTTCCTTCTCCCCGGACCTCCTGTCCCATGATCCTCTCATATCCCTTTTGCCAATCACCTGTCCAGCTTTTGGCTCCATCCCTTCCCCTCCTGTCTTCTCCTATCATTTTGGATCTCCCCCTCCCCCTCCCACTTTCAAATCTCTTACTAGCTCTTCTTTCAGTTAGTCCTGACGAAGGGTTTCGGCCCGAAACGTCGACTGTACCTCTTCCTAGAGATGCCGCCTGGCCTGCTGTGCTCACCGGCAACTTTGATGTGTGTTGCTAGAGACTATTGCTGTTGAGGTATTCATTTGGTGGTTGCCTCAGTGGTTTAACCATATATATGGCTTAAAGACTGGAGACATCAAATGAAGGACCATTGCAGGAAAAATCGAATTATAAGGACCCTGTGTGAAGAGGTTTAGGAAACATCACAAGCTCTCTGATAAATAATGCCCTCGTGTGCTCAGATCATCTAGAGCTGTAAAAGCATTGAAAATTGACATTACATACCTGGACTCGTCTCTGGAGATGAAGATCACAATGACTCTCATCTTCTTTGCCAGAGGATCATTCCCAGTGGATGTGTGATATTTCTCAGTCTATGGTCAGCACAGCATCAGGGATCACCAAGGCTGTCATTAGAGAAATTCAATTCCATTTTTTATGAATGGTCTGAGGAGAAAGTGGCTTCTTGAGCACTGGGAATTGTCAGGGCTGGTAGCTTTGTATTGACAACACAAATGCCCATTTCATTAATAGAAAGAGTTTCCATCTTTTCTTTCCAAAGCTATCCAGGATCATAGAGCGCTCTGGCCCATCATCTCCTTGTGGCCATTAAATACCAAAGAGTGTCATAAGAAAAAGGCCTTTCAGCCCATTGCATTTGTCCCGATTATTAAACATCTGACTACACTTCCACCTGCCATCTGCAATCCGTTCAACTCCTTGTTCCCCACCACCCACCAAGCTGATTCTCCCACTGTCCACCTAGAGTTTTCAGTAACCAAATAGCCTACCACCTAATGTGTGTTTTGTGAGGAGCTACAAACTTTGAATGGGCGACCCTTGAAGACAGAACTGAAGTTGGGTTGCTGGGGCTGTGAGACATCGGCATTACCTTCAGCACCACTATCCTGCACTGCCTGCTGATACTAATCCCATTTCCCAGCACTTGTCCCTAGCTTCCATGCCATGGTATCCACGTGCTCATCTAAATATTATCTGTGGACTTATTCCCATTTATGTTCGGGCAGTGCATTCCATAATTCAACCATCTATTCATAAACATTCTTGTTCAAGTTCTCTGCAACCCTTTTATGCCTCACTTTAAACTATGTCCTCTGGGTATACGTCTGTCTACTAAGGTAAAATGAGATTCATTATCTGGTTTTCCTAAGCCGCTTATAATTTGGTACATCTCAACTACCCTCTCCTCAGCCTCCTCTGTTTCAAGGGAAACAAATCCAGGCTCATCACTCTCTTCTTACAGCTGAAATGTGGCACCCAGTCTCCTCTGTACACTCTCCAGTTACGTCCTTGTGAAAGTGTGACAACCAGACTGCACGTGTATTCCATCTCCGGCCAAATCAATGTTTATGTAACTGTACCTAACCTCTTTGCTCTTATATTCTATTCATGGCTAATGATGCCAAGTATTCCCCAAGGCTTCTTATCCTCATCTACATGTGCCTCTGCTTTTGGGGATGTTTGGTCTCATACACCAATGTCCCTCTGTTTCTCAGCACTTCCCAGGATCCTAACGTTCTTTGTGTATATTCTAGATTGCCGAAGATCATTTTAAAATTGGAGCAAGAGGCTGAGAGTGAAGGAGTAAGGAATCTTGGAGAGAAGACTTTTGTTTTTACTCTGCTCGGGGAAAAGAGGCTAGACTGCGCAGGCGCATGACGTAGTGCGCCAAAGGTTTAAAAAAAAGATGACCCTATACAGTGGGCAGCATTGAGAGCGGGCAGCGGAGTGAGAGGGAGCAGAGTGGAATGGCCTTGGCTCAACAGGCGTCGGTGTGAACAGACAGAGGTGAAGGTAAGTGTTCGTTAAGTTTTGTTTTGTTTGTTTAGAGTAGAGAGAATGCCAGGCAGGATGTTGGAATGCTCCTCTTGCAGGATGTGGGAAGTCAGGGAGACCTCTGGTGTCCCTGAAAACAACACCTGCAAGAAGTGCATCCAGCTGCAGCTCCTAACAAACTGCGTTAGGGAACTGGAGCAGGAGCTGGATGACCTGCGGATCATTCGGGAGAATGAGGTGTTTATAGATAGTAGCTTCAGGGAGGTAGTTATGCCAAAGGAGCAGCGCACAGGCAATTGGGTTACTGTCAGGCGAGGGAAGGGGAAAGGGCAGGCAGAGCAGGGTTCCCCTGTGGCCATTCCCCTCAACAATAAGTATACCTATTTGGATACTGTTGGGGGGGATGACTTACCTGGGACAAGCTGCAGTAGCCGGATCTCTGGCACTGAGTCTGGCTCTGCAGTGCAGAAGGGAGGGTGGAAGAAGAGGAGAGCGGTAGTGATAGGGGACTCGATAGTTAGAGGTACAGAAAGGAGGTTTTGTGGTCGTGACAGAGACTCCCGGATGGTTTGTTGTCTCCGGGGTGCCAGGGTCAAGGATGTCTCTGATCACTTGCACAACATTCTGAAGTGGGAGGGTGATCAGCCAGATGTCATGGTACATATCGGTACCAGTTACGTAGGAAGAAAGAGTGAGGAGGTCCTGGAGAGTGAGTATAGACAGCTTGGTAGGAAGTTAAAAAGCAGGACCTCAAGGGTGGTAATCTCAGGATTGCTACATGTGCCACGTGTCAGTGAAGGAAAGAATAGGATGCTGTGGCGGATTAACACGTGGCTGAGGTACTAGTGTAGGGGGCAGAGTTTCAGAGTTCAGTATCATTGGGACCTCTTCTGGGGCAGGTAGGACCTGTACAAGAGAGACGGGTTACACCTGAACTACAAGGGGACCAATATCCTTTCAGGGAGGTTTGTTAGTACTGTTGGGGAGGGTTTGAACTAGATTTGCAGGGGGATGGGAACCAGAGTGCCAGAGCAGATAGTGAAGTGGGGGTGAAAGTAAATTATGTTGAAAGTTCATGCAAAGTCACAAAGAGAAGGGTTGTGTGTGGTGGTAATAATCTTCTGAGGTGTGTCTATTTCAATGCAAGGAGTATTGTGGGGAAGGCTGACGAGCTGAAGGCATGGATTGACACATGGAATTACGACATTATAGCCATTGGTGAAACTTGGCTACAGGAGGGGCAGGACTGGCAGCTTAATGTTCCAGGGTTCCGATGTTTCAGACATGATAGAGGCAGAGAAATGAAGGGTGGTGGGGTGGCATTGCTAGTCAGGGAAAATATTACAGCAGTGCTCAGGCAAGACAGGTTAGAGGGCTTGTCTACTGAGGCCATATGGGTGGAGCTGAGAAACAGGAAAGGTATGACCACATTAATAGGGTTGTATTATAGACCACCCAATAGTCAGTGAGAATTGGAGGAGCAAATCTGCAGAGAGATAGCAGACAACTGCAGGAAACATAAAGTTGTGATAGTAGGGGATTTTAATTTTCCACATATTGATTGGGATTCCCATACTGTTAAAGGTCTAGGCGGGTTAGAGTTTGTAAAATCTGCTCAGGAAAGTTTTCTATGTCAACATATAGAGGTACCAACTAGAGAGGATGCAATATTAGATCTCCTATTAGGAAACAAGTTAGGACAGGTGATGGGTATGTGTAGGGGAACACTTTGGTTCCAGTGATCATACCACCATTAGTTTCAACTTGATCATGGCTAAAGATAGATCTGGTCCTCGGGTTGAGGTTCTAAACTGGAAAAAGGCCAAATTTGAAGAAATGAGAAAGGATCTGAAAAGCATGGATTGGGACAGGTTGTTCTCTGGCAAGGATGTGATTGGTAAGTGGGAGGCCTTCAAAGGAGAAATTTTGAGAATGCAGCGTTTGTATGTTCCTATCAAGATTAAAAGCAAAGTGAATAAGAATAAGGAACCTTGGTTCTCAAGGGATATTGGAACTCTAATACAGAAGAAAAGAGAGATGTACGACATGTATAGGAAACAGGGAGCAAATAAGGTGCTTGAGGAGTATAAAAAGTGCAAAAAAATACTTAAGAAAGAAATCAGGAGGGCTAAAAGAAGATATGAGGTTGCTTTGGCAGTCAAGGTGAAGGATAGTAAGGGATAAAATTGGTCCTTGAAGATCAGAGTAGTCGGCTATGTATGGAACCAAAAGAAATGGGGGAGATCTTAAATGGGTTTTTTGCATCTGTTTTTACTAAGGAAATTGGCATGGAGTCAATGGTAATAAGGCAAACAAGTAGTGAGGTCATGGAATCTATACAGATTGAGGAGGAGGAGGAGGTGCTTGCTATCTTGAGGCAAATCAGAGTAGATAAATCCCCAGGACCTGACAGGGTATTCCCTCGGACTTTGAAGGAGACTACTGTTGAAATTGCAAGGGCCCTTAAAATGTCGGTATCTATGGGTGAGGTGCCGGAGGATTGGAGGATAGCCCATGTTCCGTTATTTAAAAAAGGCTCTAAAAGTAATCCGGGAAATTATAGGCCGGGAAGTTTGATGTCAGTAGTAGGTAAATTATTGGAAGGAGTACTAAGAGATAGGATCTACAAGTATTTGGACAAACAGGGACTTATTAGGGAGAGTCACCACGGCTTTGTGCGTGGTGGGTCATGTTTAACCAATCTATTAGAGTTTTTCGAGGAGGTTACCTGCAAAGTGGATGAAGGGAAGATAGTGCATATTGTCTACATGGACTTCAGTAAGGCCTTTGACAAAGTCCCTCATAGGAGGTTAGTTAGGACGATTCAATCACTAGGTATACATGGAGAGGTAGTAAATTGGATTAGACATTGGCTTAATGGAAGAAGCCAGAGAGTGGTAGTGGAGGATTGCTTCTCAGAGTGGAGGCCTGTGACTAGTGGTGTGCCACAGGGATCAGTGCTGGGTCCATTGTTATTTGACATCTATATCAATGATTTGGATGATAATGTGGTAAATTGGATCAGCAAATTTGCTGATGATACAAAGATTAGAGGTGTAGTGGACAGTGAGGAAGGTTTTCAAAGCTTGCAGAGGGATTTAGACTAGCTGGAAAATTGGGCTGAAAAATGGCAGATGGTGTTTAATACAGACAAGTGTGAGGTATTGCACTTTGGAAGGACAAACCAAGATAGAACTTACAAGGTAAATGGTAGGGCACTGAGGAGTGCAGTAGAACAGAGGGATCTGGGAATACAGACACAAAATTCCCTAAAAGTGGCATCACAGGTAGATAGGGTTGTAAAGAGAGCTTTTGGTACATTGGCCTTTATAAATCAAAGTATTGAGTATAAGAGTTGGAATATTATGGTGAGGTTATATAAGGCATTGGTGAGGCTGAATTTGGAGTATTATGTACAGTTTTGGTCACCAAATTACAGCAAGGATATTAATAAGGTTGAAAGAGTGCAGAGAAGATTTACAAGGATGTTGTCGGGACTTGAGAAACTGAGTTACAGAGAAAGGTTGAATAGGTTGGGACTTTATTCCCTGGAGCGTAGAAGAATGAGGGGAGATTTGATAGAGGTATATAAAATTATGATGGGTATAGATAGGGTGAATGCAAGCAGGCTTTTTCCACTGAGGCTGGGGGAGAAAAAAACCAGAGGACATGGGTTAAGGGCGAAGGGGGAAAAGTTTAAAGGGAACATTGGGGGGGGGCTTCTTCACAAAGAGAGTGGTGAGAGTGTGGAATGAGCTGCCAGATGAAGTGGTAAATGTGGGCTCACTTTTAACATTTAAGAAAAACTTGGACTGGTACGTGTATGAGAGGTGTATGGAGGGATATGGTCCAGGTGCAGGTCAGTGGGACTAGGCAGAAAAATGGTTCAGCACAGCCAGGAAGGGCCAAAAGGCCTGTTTCTGTGCTGTAATGTTCTATGGTTCTATGGTTCTATGGAAATGACCTTTGTGGTAAGTTTTTTTGGTAGTTTCCTCGAATCATTTAATTTGAGGGAGTCTGCACTGACATTTTGAGCAGTTGGTAATGCCGTGGGGGTTAGGCCCTCTCCCAGTCCTCAGGGTCTGCTTGCAATGATTTAGAAAGACCATATGGTTCCTCATGCCCAACAGCAGGCTCTGGAAAGAGCAAAATGCTTCAGAATCAGATTTATTAACACTGACTTAAACGACATGAATTTTATTGTTTTCCAGCAGCAGTACAGTGCAAAAACATGTAATTGTTATAAATGACAAAATTCAATAGGTAGTGCAAAAAGAGGAATAATGAGGTAATGTGTATAGAATATCTGAAGGTAGAGTGGAAAAATCTGTTCCTGATTCTTTGAGTGTGGTTCTTCAGGCTCCTGTAGCTCTTCCTCAATGGTAGCAATGAGAAGAGGGCATGTTCTGTTTGGTGAAGAGCTTTTCCTGCCTTCCAGAGGTACTGTTTCTTGAAGATTTTGTTGACGGTGAGGAAGATGTTCATAATCCTCTGCAACCTCTGGTGATCCTGTGCATTGGAGTCTCTGTGACGTATTTTCAGACTCAAGGATACTCAAACTGCTGTATAGCAGCAATTCTATTCATTTGTACAAAGTGTTTTTCCACAAAAAAGTAGAAAATTAATTTGAATTGCATTTTAGGAAGTAAAACTGTGAGGGAGCAGCAGATATAGCAATATGAGAAATAAAAGCGTGACCCAAGATGGCAAATAGGTTACGAACTATTGACTTGCTGCATAACTGGTCTGGAAAATGAAAATCTCACACTAACCCTGTATTTTGAATCCCCTTGAAAGAAACATGGAGGCCAGGTGGGCATAGTTCCCTGAAGGTGGAATCTCATGTGGATAGGGTGGTGAAGAAAGCTTTTGGTATGCTGGCCTTTGTTAATCAGGGTATAAGAGTTGGGATGTAATGTTGAAATTGTATAAGGCATTGGTAAGGCCAAATTTGGAGTATTGTGTACAGTTCTGGTCACTGAATTATAGGAAAGATATCAATAAAATTGAGAGAGTACAGAGGAGGTTTACTAAAATGTTGCCTGGGTTTCATCTCCTAAGTTACAGAGAAGGGTAGAACAAGTAAGGTCTTTATTCTTCGGAGTATAGAAGGTCGAGAGGGGACTTGATAGAGGTGTTTAAAATTATGAGGAGGATTGATAGAGTTGACATGGATAGGCTTTTTCCATTGAGAGTCGGGGAGATTCAAACAAGAGGACATGAGTTGAGAGTTAAAGGGCAAAAGTTTAGGGGTTACATGAGGAGGAACTTTTTTACACTGTGTGGAACGATCTTCCAGCAGAAGTGGTTGAGGCAGGTTCGATGTTGTCGTTTAAAGTTAAATTGGATAGATATATGGACAGGAAGGGAATGGAGGGTTATGGACCGAGTGCAGGTCGGTGGGACTAGGTGAGAGTAGGAGTTCGGCACAGACTAGAAGGGCTGAGATGGCTATATGGTTATATATATTATAAGGACAGTGCAATATTCAAAACAACCCACTCACCCGCTCCATTGACCACCTATCCATGGCAGAGTGTGTGGGTGTTATGGGGGATTCATCTCCTCAAAAACTATAGAAAAGGCATAGAAACAAGGCAACCTTGACCCTGAGAAGGAAGAACAAAACAGAAAGAACCTGAATGACAGAAGGTAACAGGCAAAGCAGGGTGACACTGAACCTGAGGGACATGAAATAGACAAAGAAGACAACGGGAGCAAGAGGAACCAGATGATGATGAAAGCTACTAAGGTGCAAAGGGATTGGTGGGGTGGCCTCTGTCCAACATGAGCTGCTCCCCTTTCCAATAGAGCAGAGTAAGGAAGTCCTAATGGATAAAGGATTTTCTTATGGATAAACTCTCTCCTAAAGTGCCTGTACAATTACATAGTGTGAGAGTTCCAGGGAGGGAAATAGATTCTTTGGCCTATTTAAGTCTGCAGTGACAAACAACCACTCATTTACACAAATCCTCAATTTTTTCCATTTTTTTTCTCTCTGCACATTTTCATCAACTTCCCCAAGATTTTATCACTCACCTACACACTAGGGGCAATTTACAGGGGCCAACTTACCGACCGATCCACATGTCTTTGGGACACGGGAGGGAGCTGAAATACAAAGAGGAAATCCATATAGTCAGATGCAGAACAGATGTTCTTTGCATGAACATCCAAGGTCAGGATCGAACCTGGGAATCTGTTGCTGCGTAGAAGTTGCTCTGCCAGTTGTGCCAATGCCATACATGTGACTCATTCCACACTCCATTTGTTACCACAAGAACAATAAACCATAAGCAGCCAAGAGAGTCTAGATGACACTATCACTCCTTGTATCTGCACTGTTTACAACATGTCAATTATTAAGTCTTTGTTCCAATTTCTTAAGTGGCTTGCTACAACATCTCTGTATTTCCCAGTCTGGCACTGTGACATCATACAAAACCACTTTCCCTCAGAGGAACACTGTTCTGCAGAACAATGCTGGTTGAGAGTGTAGATGCTTTAAACTGTCCATTATAGACAATTTTTTTTGGGCAGGTGGGGCTTGTCAGCCTTGGATGGCACCCCACCCCGCAGAAGGAAAACTCTGATTTTAAACCACCACTGCCTTGCAGCCATACCCGCCCATGGGAAAGGCTTCGGGAGTAAACCCTGAGGAAGAAATCTGGAGCTGGGGTCCCTAAGGCAGTTTGGTGTTGTTTACAACCTCACTCTGGCCACCTCTGCATTGACACTGATGCCAAGCTTTATTGGAGCTTGGCCTTCCCTTGGACTACGTCAGTGACGTGGAGAAGGGGATCCTGCTTCATGGGCAACAGCAGGTTCTTCAAATCTTCCCTCCTAGGCTTACGCCCTGAAGAGGACACAGTAAACCAGAAGTGCAAACCCATAATCCCCTGGGGTCGATGGCTGCCTACCATAGACAACGCAGCAAAGACTTGTACTGATTGGGTAGATTGGGAACAGGAATTGGGGTTTACCATTTCTGTGGATGACTGGGGGCAGATTTTACAATTAGTTAATACCTCCTCTATCTGTGCTAAACATTCCCTAATTCGATTTAAAGTTGTTCATAGAGCACATATGTCCAAAGATAAGTTAGCGTGCTTTTATTCTCATATTAATCCTTTTTGTGATAGATGTCCGGGGCAGATAGCCTCTTTAACTCATATGTTTTGGTCTTGCCCTACTTTGGAAACTTTTTGGAGAGACATTTTTAATATTATCTCCAAGGTATTGAATATAGATATCTCTCCTCACCCTATTACTGCTATCTTTGGACTACCTAAAATTTCCAGTAATCTCTCCCCTTCAGCCCGTAGAATGATTGCATTTCTTACTTTAATGGCGAAAAGATGTATCTTACAACATTGGAAAGAGCTTAATGCTCCAACTACCTTTTTTTGGTTTTCTCAGACGATATTATGCTTGAACTTGGAGAAAATTAGAAGCAATCTTTATGACTCCTCATTTAAATTTGAACAGACTTGGAGATCTTTTATTCAATATTTTCATTTAATGTAATATATACCCTTCTTGTTTTTTTCACTGTTTTTAATGGAGGTCGGGATTGAGGACGTGATTTTAAGTTTAACTCTGTTTGGTTTCAAGTTAGCCCATTGCTTTGCGTTGCTTTTAGTTAGTTGCATGGTGGGTTTTTTTTTGGGGTTTTTTTTTCTTTTTCTCTATTGATATATATATAAAATGAGTATACTATTATGTTACCTTGGTATGTTATGTTTAAATTACATTGTTTGTAGTATTTTTTTTGTATTAATATCTTCTGTAATTTTATTATATTCTAACAATGTATTAGTGTCTATATGGCTTACCTTTTTGTATACTTACTTAATAAAAAGATTTAAAAGGACTTGTACTGATCACATTGGCACACGACTGGTAGGTACTGAGAATCTAACGTTTCAATCCATACTTATTCAGCAGTGAAAAATCCCTCATTGAAGTTCAAGTGCGGTTCACTAGCCTATGTACTGATTGACAATTCAGAGTACAGAATGGGAAGGAACTGATTCTCTCAATGATGCAAGCACTTATGATGGGATTATTATATTGGCATGTCATCCAGCTCAATTGATTACATCTCTCTCGTGCCCGCTCACTTTTTCCTGGTGCTTTTTTTCTCCATTAGATAGAGATTCTAGCTAATGGGCTGCATCAAGCAGATGTTTCATCTCATCACACAATATTGCTCATCTTCTTCAGATTCTTTGACAGACCCTTCCACAAAGCTGACTTTAATAAGTGCTGAAGGATAAGAGAGAAATGGTCTGAAATTTGGATCCATTTTGCACTGGATGTTATGCTCATTTAATGGCCCAGTAACATCTCTGCTAGACTATCAAGTTATTGAGCAATCACATATGGCACTTTTTTTTCACAGTCTAGTGACAATTAAGTTTTCCTTCACGTGCAGTTTTCTGAAATGTACGCCATGAGTACCTTCTGAGCTGACAGCACCTGCCATACCAGTGACTTATCTCAACACAATGTCTCAGATGTTATCTGCCCCTAAACGTGCATGATGTTAGTGCTATTGAAATCATTTATAACAAAGTGCATTAAAATAATATATAAATGGGAAACCATGATCTTTGTTCATCAGGTGCCATTCCCTTTTGACTGTTTTTGAGGTGGGTTTCAATAGTACAGCTGTATGCTGTGGAGCACTTTCTGTGCTTGCAGTCTGGCTTCTGAAGGATGCTCCCTTTCCATTCAAGTCCTAGATTAATGGCTGATACAGATTGGCAAAAAGCCATCCAGTCCATTGCGCTACCAATCAGGCACCGATTTCCGCCAGTCCCATTTTATTCTCATTACTTTCTTAACAACTCTTCACAGATTGTACCACTCACCTAGACATTCATGGCAACTTACAGTTGTCAGTTAACCTACCAGCCTTGGATGTCGGAAGAAAGTGGAAAAAACACATGCGGTCTCAGGGAGAACATGCAAAGTGTGCTGTCACAGGAAAGCAGCATCCGTTATCAAGGACTCTCCCACCATCCAGGCCATGCTCGCTTCTTACTGCTGCCAACAGGAAGAAGGCACAGGAGCCTCAGGACCCACCTTACCAGGTTCAGGAACAGTTATTACCCCTCACCCATCAGTCTCTTGAACCAAAGGCGATAACTTCACTCAATGTCACTTGCCCCTTCACTGAACTGTTCCCAGAACCTATGGATTCACTTTTATGGACTCCTCCTCTCATATTTTCGGTACTTATTGTTTATTTAATTATCTATCGATCTATTTGTTTATTATTTATTATTTCTTTCTTTTTGTATTTGCCAGTTTGTTGTCTTTTGCACACTGGTTGTATGCACTGTTGTTGTAGTCTTTCATTGATTCTAGATATAGAAACATAGAAAACCTACAGCACAATACAGGCCCTTCGGCCCACAACACTGTGTCGAGCATGTGCTTACTTTAGAAATTACCTAGGGTTACCCGTAGCCCTCTATTTTTCTAAGCTCTATGTACCTATCCAGGAGTCTCTTAAAAGATCCTGTTGTATCTGCCTCCACCATCGTCACTGGCAGCCCATTCCACGCATTCATCACTCTCTGCGTAAAAAACATACCACTGACATCTTCTCTCTACCTGCTTTCAAGCACCTTAAACTGTGCCCTCTCATGTTACCTGTTTCAGCCTTGGGAAAAAGCCTCTGACTATCCACACAATCAATACCTCTCATTATCTTGTACACCTCTATCAGGTCACCTCTCATCCTCCTTCAGTACAAGGAGAAAAGGCTGAGTTCACTCAACCCATTCTCATAAGGCATGCTCCCCAATCCAGTCAACATCCTTGTAAATCTCCTGGGCACCCTTTCTATGGTTTCCATGTCCTTTCTGTAGTGAGGCGACCAGAACTGAGCACAGTACTTCAAGTGGGGTCTGACCAAGGTCCTATGTAGCTGCAACATTATCTCTTGGCTCTTGAACTCAATCCCATGGTTGATGAAGGCCAATGCATTGTATGCCTTCTGAACCACAGAGTCAACCTGCGCAGCAGCTTTGGGTGTCCTATGGACTCAGACCCCAAGATCCCTCTGATCCTCCACGCTGCCAAGTGTCTTACCATTAATATTATATTCTATCATCATATTTGACCTACCAAAATGAACCACCCTACACTTACCTGGGTTGAACTCCATCTGCCACTTCTCAGCCCAATTTTTCATCCTATCAATGTCCCGCTGTAACCTCTGGCAGCCCTCCACACTATCCACAACACCCCCAACCTTTGTGTCATCAGCAAATTTACTAACCCATCCCTCCACTTCTTCATCCAGGTCATTTATAAAAATCATGAAGAGAATCCCTGAGGCACACTACTGGCCACCAATCTCTGTGCAGAATATAACCTGTCTACAACCACTCTTTGCCTTCTATGGGCAAGCCAATTATGGATCCACAAAGCAAGGTGTCCTTGGATCACATACCTCCTTACTTTCTCAATAAGCCTTGCATGGGATACCTTGTCAAATGCCTTGTTGAAATCCATATACACTACATCTACTGCTCTACCTTCATCAATGTGTTTAGTCATAACCTCAAAAAATTCAATCAGCTCCTAAAGCACAACCTGTCTTTAACAAAGCCATGCTGACTATTTCTAATCGTATTATGCCTCTCCAAATGTTCATAAATCCTGCCTCTGAGGATCTTCTCTATCAACTTACCAACCACTGAAGTAAGACTCACTGGTCTCTAATTTCTTGAGCTATCTCTACCCCCTTTCTTGAATAAGGGAACAACATCTGCAACCCACCAAACCGCTGGAACCTCTCCCATCCCCATTGATGATGCAAAGATCATTGCCAGAGGCTCAGCAATCTCCTCCCTCGCTTCCCACAGTAGCCTGGGGTACATCCCATACGGTCCCGGTGACTTATCCAACTTGATGCTTTCCAAAAGCTCCAGAACATCTTCTATCTTAATGTCTATATGCTCAAGTTCACTGTAAGTCATCCCTACAATCGCCAAGGTCCTTTTCCATAGTGAATACTGAAGCAAAGTATTCATTAAGTACCTCTGCTATCTCCTCCGGTTCCATACACACTTTTCCACTGTCACACTTGATTGGTCCTATTCTCTCACACCTTATCCTCTTGCTCTTCACATACTTGTAGAATGCCTTGGGGTTTTCCCTAATCCTGTCTGCCAAGGCCTTCTCATGGCCCCTTCTGGCTCTCTTAAATTCTTAAATTCCTTCCTGCTAGCCTTATAATTTTCTAGATCTCTCTCATTACCTTGTTGTTTTGAACCTTTCCTAAGCTTTTCTTTTCTTCTTGACTAGATTTTCAGCATGGTTATTGGATTTAGGGTTCTTGGATTTATTCAGCTTTCCTGCAAGAAAATGAATCTCATGGCTGTACATGGTGACACATATGTACTTTGATAATATATCTACTTTGAACTTTTGAACCTTGAACCTGAATTGCTTGAGCTGTGAGGCAGTGGCTCTACTACCTGCATTACTGTGCCACTTATGAAAGTCCTTTCAAATCCACACAAAACTTACTGGTGATCTCATCAAGCTGATGGAAGAACCACAGCATAACATTATTAAAGTTATGAACTGACAGATCTTGTATACCCTCTTTGAATGAGGTGGTTTGCACCTCAATGACACCTCTGCTTCTGTAGAGGAGGATCATGTGATCACTGAGGAACTGTACTGGAGGGGGCCTCTCTCCTGTCTGGGCAGCTTCCCTCTTGTTCCTTTTAAACTAAATGGGGAAAACGTCTCAGAACAATTCACTGGGGTTGGGGTGGGGAAATGGGTAAAAATGCCAGTGATTGCATGTGTAGAGACATGAAGGATTGTCGATTCTCGCTTCTGAATGAGACCACACAAGCCACATTCTGGCAAGACTTTTTTAAGTAAACATGACAGATCTTCAGGTTCTCTTCCTCCTTCCTTTCCCTTCCCTCTTTCCCTCTCTCCACCTCACTTCTCCCTTCCCACCCTCCCCCTCTCGCCCTTCTCTTCCCTTTTTTCCTCCACTTTCTCTTCCCCTCTCTGTTTCTGTCCTGGTCACTCTCCTCACCTCTCTACCTCCTCTCTTTCTCTCTCCTCCCTCTGCTTCTCTGCCTCTCTCTCTTGTCCCCTCCCTTTCTGCTCCTCTCCCCCCTCTTTCTCCCTCTATCTCCATTTCTCTCCCCTCTCTCTACCACTTACTCTCCCCACTCACTCTCTCCCTCACCTCCCTCACCATGTCCTCTCCTCCTCTCTCTCTCCTTGTGTTTTGATATGGATAGTTGCCATGGAGAGTTTCCTTATGAGGACATGTTCTTCTCCAGTGGTTATGTTATAAAATTAAGCAGTCGATTTAAATTAAGATGAGAATTAAAAATACTCTCATTTTCTTTTAATTATTTTCTTGAAAGGTTCCTGATTTGACATTCACATTAAACATAGCATCCAAAAAAGAAAGTAAAATTCAACTTCTAGGTAAAGAACTTGCAAGAAATTTCTGATCTAATATGTACGCTACTATGAAAGATTGATTAATTGTCTTGAAATAATAGTTACAAAAGGTAAAAAACACATCTTGTAAAATATAACTTGGATTTCAGGCAAATTAGATGAAATAACCTTTACAAAAGGGATTAAAACAGAAAAAAAATGGGAAATTGTTATCAGCAAACTGACAGGAAAATTTACTATTCACTTAATGACTACACAACTATGAAAATTGAGAGCACTATATTATTTGCAGACATTTACAAGATTCTCCTGTAAATTTTAATATCTATTAACATTTAAGATGTATGTTGCTAAGGGAAAATAAAGCAACTCTCAAAACTATTTCTTTCATGTAAAACTGACTTTCAATTGCTAATAAGCTAGAGAAGGTAAACTTGCAAAGTCCTGACGAAGGTTCACAGCCCGAAACGTCGACTGTACTTCTTCCTATAGATGCTGCCTGGCCTGCTGCGTTCCACCAGCATTTTGTGTGTGTTGCTTGAATTTCCAGCATCTGCAGATTTCCTCGTGTTTAAGGACTTGTAGGAAGTGGGCAGGAGACAGTATACTGAAAACCTGTAAGCATGAAAAAGAACCTTAGAATTACAATGATCTTAATGAAAGAATGAGGTATTACTGAGTCTTAAAATCATGATTCAATTCTCTCATTCTCAATGGCCTTTCTCTTGTTGCATCTCCTGAGTATTACAGACCTATCCTGCTCTGTGTAGGTCAAAAAGGATAGTAACTTTTGCCTCCTCAATTGCATAAATGTGATAGAATCATGGAAAAGCGATCTGTTCTTCCCATTCTTCCTCAAAAAGTATTGTTAAGTAAAATTCCATCTTTCAACATTAGGTTCTTGCCTCAGCAATAATTGAATATATCCAATTACTTCTTCAGTGTGAAGCAGGTTTCTGTCTCAACCATCCCTTTGTGGAATTCCAGAGTCCCACTACTGTTCACTTGCAAGCGAAGGTCTGTCTTCATCTGCCAGGGAAACCTTGGAGAACCAACACAACAGAGACAGAGATCTAGCCAAAGATTTCAGCAACCCTTGATTTTTGTGTGGTATTTATGATTTTATTTTAAAATATAGCCCTGTTGATATTTGTTCCGATTGCACTGCTGGCTTTAATTCTGATAGTGTGGCTGCCTTTAAACTTGAACTTCTGTTGGATCACGTGAGGGCAGCCATTTTGTTTTGGTGGAGTTTTCGGTCAGACTGAAGAACATTTGCCCAATCCTGTGTCGTCTTTCAACAATAAGCAATTGAAAGCATTGTCTGTAAGTTCATAAAGGAGAATGCCATCTGAGCAATATTTTATGGTATTGTTATGTAAAAATTAATTCCTGATAATCGGTATAGTGTTTGACCAGTGTTGTGTATGTGGCCGGGTTACACAACAAAGCTATAAATAAAAACGCTGGAGACGGGAGCTAAGTTAACAGGGTTCTTTACTGACTGAAACTGAATTGAACACACATGTATAGATCAATACGTGCCTAATAGCGCATGCAATGACGTGTTACTACAACATAAAGTAGTACGATAATATACAGAAGGCTATATGGAACACTCCTCCTGTTTTATTTTAATAGAGATCAACTGTTTTTTTTTCTGGGGCACTATGTTAAACAAATATGTGTACCCTTAACATAGAAACACCTACCAATTGTTTACTTAGCAACTTAATAATATCAAATTATAATAAAGTAATGTTATAATAAAAATTATTATTATTATAATTATAACTCAAGTCTCTGGGGAGGTCTTCTCTGCCTCTCCGGGTAACGTCTGCCCTGAAATGTTTGCTTTAGGGAATTAGTCTCCAGAGGTATATTAGGTGGGTCGTCAGCACTGATGACAGGTTTATCTGTGGATGAGGCTGATGTGGTCATATCAGGAGTGTTTGCTTCTATGTCATGGGAGTCCGGGCAAGGCGTTGTTGTGTTTTTCACCTGAGCGTCCAGGATTTGATCCACATGACGTTTCCATACATTCTCTCTCACCTGTATTCTATACATCAGTAGCCACTTTTCAGTCCAGTAATCACGTGCAAGTACTGACTGTCCCACACTGAAGCTCTGTGTTGGCTTAGCATTCAAGTGTTTGAACTGTCTGTTTTCCAAATCACGCCGTACATCTGGTTTGACAAGACCCATGCAGGACCTCAGGTTCCTGTTCAGAAACATCATCACTGGGGCCTGATTAGTGGTTGCATGTACTGCATTATGATAGGCAAGGAGGAAGTTGTCTACCTTGTGTTGTTGTGGTCGATTTTCACCGTCCATTGCCTTGATGGCTTTCTTGAATGTCTGCACAAATCTTTCCACCAAACCATTTGTGGATGGATGGTAAGGGGCAGATATAAAGTGCTTGATTCCATTGTTCTCCACAAAACTTTGGAATTCTTCAGAGACAAATTGTCATCCATTGTCTGTACAGATTTGTTCTGGTATGCCATTCCTGGTGAACATGGTCCTCAGAACCGTAATGGTCTTTTCCGATGTGGTTGATTTCATTTTGATGACCTCTGGCCATTTGGAATGTGTATCAACGGCGATTAAAAAGATAGGGTCCATGAATGGTCCAGCAAACCCAATGTGCACTTGTTGCCATGGTGATGAGGGCGACTCCCATGGATGGAGAGGGGCTTGTGGTAGTATGTTCTGGATCTTTTGACATCCAGAGCAATTCTTGGGCAAGTCTGTTTATCGATTCCTGGCCACCACACATAGGCACGGGCACGACTTTTCATCTTCACGGTACCCAGGTGCCCCTTGTGCAGTTCCTCCAGCACTCTGGTGTGTAGCTTGGGAGGAATCACAACTCGTAAACCACACATTAGAGTTCTCCGACACATTAACAACTGCTCCTTCCTCGCTGTGAAGGCTGGAAACAGTGTTACCACGCTCTGGCCATCCCTTTACCGTGATGTCATACACTTTTGACAACATAGGGTCATTGCGTGTTTCTCTTTCAATGAGGCTGTTTGTTACTGGTAATTGTTCAACTATTCTTGTGTGAAAGACCTCTGCTGAATCTATTTGCATAGTTATCTCGGAAGTGGGCAGTGGTAAACGTGACAAGCCATCTGCATTGCCGTGTTGCTTGGTCCCCTTGTGTTCAGTGTCATACATGTGACCTCCTAAGAAAAGAGACCATCACTGCAGCCTTTGTGCTGTCATCACTGGAACGCCTTTTCTTGAGTTGAAGATTGACACGAGAGGCTGATGGTCAGTCAACAGGGTAAACTTTTGACCATACAGGTAGTGACTGAATTTCTTGACTCTCCACACGAGGCTTAGGGCCTCTCTGTCGATTTGTGCGTGGTTGCGTTCAGCTGAAGTTAGTGTTCTTGAGGCAAAGGCTATTGGTCTTTCGGAGCCATCTGAAAACTTGTGCGATAACTCAGCTCCTATCCCATGGGATGAGGCATCACAAGCCAGTCGGATTGGTAAGGAGGGGTCAAAGTGTACGAGCACCACTTCTGAAGTTATGAGTCTTTTACTTTCTTGAAACGCTTTCTCACAGCTCTCAGTCCACTTCTATTGTGTCCCTATCTGTAATAGTGCATTTAGTGAGTGTAGGACTGTGGATAGGTTAGGCAAGAACTTGTGATAGTAGTTCACTAGACCAGGATATGCTCTCAGTTGAGACACATTTTCAAGTGGTGGTGCCTTAAGCACTGTTTATATCTTGTCTTGAGATATGTGTAAGACATCCTTGTTGATCACAAGCCCACAGTATGAGAATTCCTTTTCGAAAAACTCACATTTCTGTCATTTAGCTCTGAGCCCATATTCTCGTAACCTGGTGAGCACTTGTTCAAGGTTAGAAAGATGTTCGTCATCATCTTTGCCAGTGATAATGATGTCATCCAGGTAACACTGAGTCCCTGAAATCTCCTGCAGGACCTGGTCCATTGCCCTTTGCCAGATTGCAGGTGCTGATGCTATCCCAAACACCAACCTGTTGTACTGGTAAAGTGTTTTGTCTGTATTTATTGTCAGATATTTCTTGGATGCTTCATCAATTTCCATTTGGAGGTAAGCCTGGGTCAAATCGATTTTTGTGAAATGTTCCCCTCCTGACAGGGAAGCAAAAATGTCCTCAATTCGGTGTAGAGGATACTGTACTGTGTGGAGAACTGGGTTAACAATCACTTTAAAGTCACCACATATGCGCACCTTGCTTGGTTTTCCTGGTTTCATGCTGGAGGTTTTCTTCATCACTGGAACAATAGGCACGGCCCATTCACTCCAATCTACCTTTGACAGGACCCCGGTCTGCTCCAGATTTTTCAGCTCTGCCTCTACTGTAGGACGGATTGCATATGGCACTGGTCTGGCTTTGTGAAATTTTGGACATGCATTTTCCTCAATCTCAATCTTTGCCTTCATGCCCTAAAGTGTTCCTATTCCTTTCATGAACACTTCCTCAGAGTCAGCAAGTATTTGTGACAGTCTCTCAGATGTAGCCTTGCTGCCCTCCTTTGCTGACACAACTAGTGCCTTGATGGTGTGCCAGTCCAACTGGATTTTCCTGAGCCATTCACGTCCCAGCAATGGTGGTCCTCCATTTTTCAGTACATAGAGGTTCAGCCGCTGTGTTTTGTCTCCGTAGGTCACTGTCACATTAATTTTACCTTTGGGATGCACTTTCTGTCCTATATAAGTCCTTAGTAGTAGTTTAGTTCGTTTCAGAGGTATGTGAGAAAACAGTCGTTTGTAGTCGTGTACAGAGATCATTGTTAAAGCTGAGCCTGTGTCCAACTCCATCTTCAGTCTCACGCCTACCACTTGTGGAGTGATCCATATTACGCTTCGATCATCTGTCTCTTTTACGCTGTGAAGTTGCAGACAAGGCAATTCACTTTCACCTGAGTTGTTTTCATTAGAACTGCTTTCTTCCATTTTGTGTACATTGTTGTATTTTCCTCTCTGGGGTTTCTTGTTTCTCTGTAATTTGTCCTTTTTCTGCTGTTTACTAGCTTTGCATACTCTGCCAATGTGGCCCTGTTTGCCACAGTTTCTGCATTCTTTGTCTTTAAAATAACAGTCATCAGGGTCATGTGACCTGTTCCCACAACGATAACATTTCTTTCCTTCATTTCTGTTTGGTGTCATTTTATCCGTGGCATGTTCCAGAGATTTTTGTTGTATCTTGGAAGCACCCGGTGCCGCTGTTTCTGTTGATATTGCAATGTTTAGTGCTTTCTCAAATGCAAGGTCTTTGTCACACAAGAGCTTCTTCTGTGTGGTTTCACAGTGCATGCCACACACTAACCTGTCCCTCGATGCCTCTGATAGACCAGCTCCAAATTGACAATGTTCTGATAATTTGCGCAATTCAGCACAATATTCAGAAATGCTTTCATTTTTGCTCTGATTCCAATTGTGGAATTTAAATCTTTCAGCAATGACCAGTGGTTTGGGGTTTAAATGCTGTTGGAGAGTGTCTACTATTTGCTTGAACGTTTTGTCAGCTGGCTTTTCAGGGGTTAACAAGCTCCGTAGCAGCCTGTATGTTTTTGCTCCCATAATACCGAGTAAAACATTGGCTTTCTTTTCATCATTAACACCATTAGCCTCACAATATAACTCCACTCTTTCAATGTAAGTTGCCCAGTCTTCAATGCCACTATCAAATGCTGTAATGGTTCCAATCATCACCATCTTTGTTATGTTAATTAAGCCCCGTTTTCCCCTTATTTTCCTTTTTGACTCACGTGACCTTTTTGCTAGCGCCATGAGCGCACTTCGTCTAGGTTTGTGTGTCGCTTCTTTTTATCTCCCTTCCGGTGCAGGCAGACCCTCAGCCCCTGGGGGTCAGCGCCGGCTGTGGTCTCGGCTGATTGTGCTGCGGCTCCGACTGTGTCTCTTGGTCTCCCAACGTTCCCAACCTGCGGCTATGCTTCCATTTCCTTTCAGACCCGCTCTGCCTTGGCTCGTACCTTGCGCTCTTCTTCCGAGTGTCGTTATCAATTAAAACCTGGCGTTCCGATGCGATGTAGGTTCATTAACCTCATCGCCAATTTGTTGTGTATGTGGCCGGGTTACATAACAAAGCTGTAAATAAAAATGCTGGAGATGGGAGCTAAGTTAACAGGGTACTTTACTGACTGAAACTGAACTGAACACACACGTACAGATCAATACGCGCCTAGTAGCGTATGCAGTGATGTGTTACTACAACATAAAGTAGTCCCATAATATACAGTAGGCTATAAGGTACAACCAGCCTTGGTAATTAAATAATGCTTACATTCTCACATACTTTAAAACTTTGCTTACTCATGCTGTGTATAATCTACATGTGTATATTTTATATGTAAGTCTAGCTTCTAGCTTCAAAAATTACTAATTTCTTATGAATATGTGATTTAATCATCATACGTTTGCTGCATTAAGTACTTCCGGTGTCTTTCTGATTCGCTCTTAGTTTTACTCTGACTCAATTGTATGTGTGTGTGCTGCCCAATAAAGCACCTGGAGCTTGGATGCTTCATCCTGAGTTCCATGTTCAGCTGAGTGGAGTTTGGCTTACTGCTGAATTGCCTGCTTCCTACTTCACACACAAGAAGAGCAATAACAAGTGGTAGTTGGGTGGAGTATACTACTCCGTTTGATTTCCTGCCAGCTCCAGTGTCTTGGTGGGCGGTAATTTATTCTGTCCCAATGACCAGTACACCCCACTGGCTAAAGTGCACATCCTATGCCTAGAGCAGAGTCTGTAGGCAAACCTCCATATACATGCATGAGCTGTGGTGACGGAATGAGAAGATGGAATTGAAACTTGCATCAACTTCACAAAAAATGTGATTTTTGTCAGATATGACTGGCTTTGTAGAATGATAAAGCATGGAGGAGTCCATTTGGCCCATCAAACATGTGCCTGTACAGAAATAGAAGAGGCATCCCATTCTTACTGCTTCAATTGCTCATTCTCCAGCTAAGTTTTAATATTGATCCACTGTTCTTTCAGAAAATAATTGACTTGGCCTTCTCCAACCACTCAAGCAATGCATTCCATTATTTTTTCATGTCCAAAAATACTGCTACTTTATGGCTTTTCTGTGCTTTGCTAATTACCTTTGCACTTAAATTCTTTTATGCTGAGAAACTGCTAAACAGTTGCCTAGTCTGGTACCCTGAGGAGACACACTTTTCCTATTCAATTGATAATAGCTCCTCATTGGACTTCAATGACACATAACAGCAACATATTTGTAGAGTTTATAAAGAATAAATAAGTCATTCAATTACCATAGAAACTATAGAAACTACAGCACAGAAACAGGCCTTTTGGCCCTTCTTGGTTGTGCCGAACCATTTTCTGCCTAGTCCCACTGACCTGCACACGGACCATATCCCTCCATACACCTCCCATCCATGTATCTGTCCAATTTATTCTTAAGTGTTAAAAAAGAACCCACATTTACCACCTCGTCTGGCAGCTCATTCCACACCCCAACACTCTGTGTGAAGAAGCCCCCCCTAATGTTCCCTTTAAACTTTTCCCCCTCACCCTTAACCCATGTCCTCTGGCTTTTTTCTCCCCTTGCCTCAGTGGAAAAAGCCTGCTTGCATTCACTCTATCTATACCCATCATAATTTTATATACCTCTATCAAATCTCCCCTCATTCTTCTACGCTCCAGGGAATAAAGTCCTAACCTATTCAACCTTTCTCTGTAACTGAGTTTCTCAAGTCCCGACAACATCCTTGTAAACCTTCTCTGCACTCTTTCAACCTTATTTATATCCTTCCTGTAATTTGGTGACCAAAACTGAACACAATATTCCAGATTCGGCCTCACCAATGCCTTATACAACCTCATCATAACATTCCAGCTCTTATACTCAATACTTCGATTAATAAAGGCCAATGTACCAAAAGCTCTCTTTACGACCCTATCTACCTGTGACGTCACTTATAGGGAATTTTGTATCTGTATTCCCAGATCCCTCTGTTCCACTGCACTCCTCAGTGCCTTACCATTAACCCTGTATGTTCTACGTTGGTTTGTCCTTCCAATGTGCAATACCTCACACTTGTCAGTATTAAACTCCATCTGCCATTTTTCAGCCCATTTTTCCAGTTGGTCCAAGACCCTCTGCAGGCTCTGAAAACCTTCCTCACTGTCTACTACACCTCCAATCTTTGTATCATCAGCAAACTTGCTGATCCAATTTACCACATTATCATCCAGATCATTGATATAGATGACAAATAACAATGGACCCAGCACTGATCCCTGTGGCACACCACTAGTCACAGGCCTCCACTCAGAGAAGCAATTCTCTACCACCACTCTCTGGCTTCTTCCATTATGTAAATAAACATTATTATTATGATACCTTGCCATCATCAAACTCTAGTACCTACTACAAATCTTCTTTTTCCAAATGCCACAATGCACTATATCATGCTAGACCCAGCAGATGGTCCTTGCAATCTGCATATTAAATAGTTTGGAACACTTTAAATCTGGACACATTAAGTACTAACAAAAGACTCAATTTTTTTCTGTGTGTATTTTGTTCCATAAAGCAACCATACTTTGCATTATATATATATTTTTTTTATTTCTCCTTGTATATTGCAGCATTTTTGGGCCAAAACAAGTTTTTGTGAGTAATTTGACAAAATTTTCTAACACACTCAATCATGGTTTTCCAGTAAAAATTAAACTGGAGCAGCTTGGCTGTATTTCAGCATGAAGGCACACTGGTAAATTAGTAAATTCTTTTATTATTATTGCATGTATTGAGGTACAGTGAAAACCTTTGTTTTGTGAGCCAACTATACAAATCATTCCTAATGTAACTACATTGAGGTAGTACAAAAGGAAAAGCAAAAACAGAATGTAGAATATAGTGTTACAGTTACAGAGAAAGTACAGGCAATATGAACTAGGATTGTGTTTGTTGTAACAAGCAACGTTATGTCATTTTGATAAGATTATTGAGTGTAATATTTTCTTTCTTTTTGATGGCGAAGAGGGATTCTTAGTTCTTTGTTTCTCTCACTCCATCTCTTTCACTCTCTCTTCCTCTATATTGAGTCTGCCTAACCTGTTGAAAATTTACTTTTCCTATTTTAATCTAAAATACAGTTTCATTTTGAATTTCCTAGCATCCTGCAGACCTCATTGTACACAGAGCAATCCCAGCATAATAGGTCAATCTCAAAACTCATTGCAGGTTAAGTACCCCTCATCCGAAGTTCCAAAATCTGAAAACTTTTGAAATTCAAAGTTTTTTTGTGTGCTGACAAGACGCCATAAATAGAAAATTCTACAAGGTGCTGGGAAAGTTTCTGCACTCCATGAACAGTTCTGAGAAGTGACCTTACATATGTAATAAACAAAAGTTAATGAGAAATAGAAAAACATGGCATAAGTTGACAAATAAAGATCTTGAATGTGTATTGAAAGAGTTGATCGTCAGTGTCAGAGTGAGCATATTCTGCTTAACGGTATGCTGATCATGAAATTAGCAAACATCTATTGTGATGAATTGAAAATTGAAGGTAATTTTGAATATTCAGCAGACTGGTTGCAGAAATTTCAAGAAAGGCACGGTATTAAAATTTTAAAGATTTGCGGTGATCACGAAGCAGCAGAGAAATTCACTGAGTTTGTCAAGATTGTCGCAGATGAAAATCTAACATGTTGAACAGCTTCATCAGCACGTATGTGTGATGAACAAGTGTAAGAAAAGACCTGCTTCCTGGTAGTACATAAATTCAGAGTCAGGAATGATGGTGATGGCGAACAGCCACTGACTGACCACCTGGGTGGCCTTGGTAGTGATTGCTTACCTTTCTGATGGTTCAACGTATGCATTATTATTTCATGCACAAAATTATTAAAAATATTATGTAAAACTACCTTCAGGGCATGTGTATAGGCTGTGTAAGTAATGTAAATGGATATCACATTTAGACTTGAGTCCCATCTCCAAGGTATCCCTTTATATGGATAAAAATATTCCAAAATCCATAAGACATCTAGCCCCAATCATTTTGCATAATAGGTGTTCAATCTGTACAAAAATAAATTATAAGAATCCCAGTGTGAAGTATTTTGAACAGGAGAAAGTTTGCAGATGCTGGACATCCAAAACAACAAACACAAGATGCTGGAGGACCCCAGCAGGTCAGACAGCATCGATGGAAAAGAATAAACCGTTGATGTAGCGGGGCAAGACCCTTCTTCGGGATTGAGAAGGAAAGGGGAAGACGCCAGAATTAAAAAGGGGGGGGGGCGGGGAAGGAAGGAAGTAAGCACTAAGGTGATTGGTGAAGCTGGGTGGGTGGGAAAGATAAAGGGCTGGAGAAGCAAGAATCTGATAGGAGAGGAAAGTGGATCATAAGAGAACGGGAGGGAGGAGGGGACCCAGCGGAAAGTAATAGGCAGGTGAGAAGAAGTAAAATGTCAGAGTGTGGGGTTGGGGATGGAATCTGTTTATTGGAAGGAAAAATCCATATTCATGCCATCAGGTCGTAGGCTACTCAGACGGAATATAAGGTGTTGCTCCTCCACCCTGAGGGTGGCCTATCTTGTCACAGGAGGAGGCCATGGACTGACACATCAGAACGGGAATGGGAATCAGAAATATTTTGATTCTAATTTGTCTGCCGAGTTTGAGGTGAAGCCTGTGCAACAATATGATGAATAATTGACAGAGGTACAGTACTTTACGTACATCGAATTAGATTGATTTTTAAAAGAAATGCAACTATTGGTTCCTTCAAGAAAAAAAAGCTGTGTTCAGTCAACTATGCCTGAATGCTGCATAAGATCTTGATTGTTAATTTCAATGTACCTCCTGCCCAACCTCTCCTAAACCTGATTATAAGACAATTGAAGTGTTTAAGTCAGAAAAGTATGAGGAAATAAGGAGCAAACGCAAGTAAATGAATTGCAGAACAGGATTGACAGGCTAAGTGTTACACTCTTAACCATAGAAACCATAGAAACTACAGCACAGAAACAGGCCTTTTGGCCCTTCTTGGCTGTGCCGAACCATTTTCTGCCTAGTCCCACTGACCTGCACACGGACCATATCCCTCCATACACCTCCCATCCATGTATCTGTCCAATTTTTTCTTAAATGTTAAAAAAGGACCCGCATTTACCACCTCGTCTGGCAGCTCATTCCATACTCCCACCACTCTCTGTGTGAAGAAGCCCCCCCCAATGTTCCCTTTAAACTTTTCCCCCCTCACCCTTAACCCATGTCCTCTGGTTTTTTTCTCCCCTTGCCTCAGTGGAAAAAGCCTGCTTGCATTCACTCTATCTATACCCATCATAATTTTATATACCTCTATCAAATCTCCCCTCATTCTTCTACGCTCCAGGGAATAAAGTCCCAACCTATTCAATCTTTCTCTGTAACTGAGTTTCTCAAGTCCCGGCAACATCCTTGTAAACCTTCTCTGCACTCTTTCAACCTTATTTATATCCTTCCTGTAATTTGGTGACCAAAACTGAACACAATACTCCAGATTCGGCCTCACCAATGCCTTATACAACCTCATCATAACATTCCAGCTCTTATACTCAATACTTCGATTAATAAAGGCCACTGTACCAAAAGCTCTCTTTACGACCCTATCTACCTGTGACGCCACTTATAGGGAATTTTGTATCTGTATTCCCAGATCCCTCTGTTCCACTGCACTCCTCAGTGCCTTACCATTAACCCTGTATGTTCTACGTTGGTTTGTTCTTCCAACGTGCAGTACCTCACACTTGTCAGTATTAAACTCCATCTGCCACTTTTCAGCCCATTTTTCCAGCTGGTCCAAGACCCTCTGCAGGCTCTGAAAACCTTCCTCACTGTCTACTACACCTCCAATCTTTGTATCATCAGCAAACTTGCTGATCCGATTTACCACATTATCATCCAGATGATTGATATAGATGACAAATAACAATGGACCCAGCACTGATCCCTGTGGCACACCACTAGTCACAGGCCTCCACTCGGAGAAGCAATTCTCTACCACCACTCTCTGGCTTCTTCCATCGAGCCAATGTCTAATCCAATTTACCACCTCTCCATGTATACCTAGAGACTGAATTTTCCTAACTAACCTCCCATCGGGACCTTGTCAAAGGCCTTACTGAAGTCCATGTACGCAATATCCACTGCCTTCCCTTCATCCACTTTCCTGGTAACCTCCTCGAAAAACTCCAATGGATTGGTCAAACATGACCTACCACGCACAAAGCCATGTGGACTCTCCCTAATAAGTCCCAGTCTATCCAAATGCTTGTAGATTCTGTCTCTTAGTACTCCCTCCAATAACTAACCCACTACCGACGTTACATTTACCGGCCTATAATTTCCCGGATTACTTTTCAATCCTTTTTTAAACAACGGAACAACATAAGCCACTCTCCAATCCTCCGGCACCTCACCTGTAGACACTGACATTTTAAATATTTCAGCCAGGGCCCCTGCAATCTCTTGTAGTTCAGTTTTGATTGTTTGAAAATCACAGTGTGATTGGCATGTGGTTTACTGGATTGCCTCACATGTTCTAAACTCACCAGGGTACTGTCTCACACTTCCCTTAGACTCAGCATTGTCCTTTTTCTTGCCTTAAACTCACCAGGGCCTATTAGACCATAAGATATAGGAGCAGAATTAGGCCATTTGACCCATCATGTCTGCTCTGCCATTTCATTAAGGCTGATCCAAATTTCTTCTCTGTCCCACATCCTGCCTTCTCCCTGTGCCTGTTCATGTCCAGACCAATCAAGAATTTGTCAACCTCTACCTTAAATATACATAAAGACTTGGTTTCCACAGCTGCCTGTGGCCAAGAATTCCACAGATTCACCACTCTCTGGCTAAACAAATTCCTCTTCATCTCCGTTCTAAAAAGACACTCCTCTATTCTGAGGCAGTGACCCATACTTGCTCTAAACTCACCAGGGCCTATTCCCACACTTGCTTTAAACTCACCAGGGCCTATTTCCACACTTGCTTTAAACTCACCAGGGCCTATTTCCACACTTGCTTTAAACTCACCTGGGCCTATTTCCACACTTGCTCTAAACTCACCAGGGCCTTTTCCCACACTTGCTCTAAACTCACCAGGGCCTATTTCCACACTTGGTTTAAACTCACCAGGGCCTATTTCCACACTTGGTTTAAACTCACCTGGGCATTTTCCCACACTTGCTCTAAACTCACCTGGGCCTTTTCCAATTCTTGCTCTAAACTCACCTGGGCCTATTCCAACAGTTGCTTTAAACTCACCTGGGCCTATTCCCACACTTGCTTTAAACTCACCTGGGCCTATTCCCACACTTGCTTTAAACTTACCAGGGCCTGTTCCCACACTTGCTTTAAACTCACCTGGGCCTATTTGCACACTTGCTTTGAACTCACCAGGGCCTATTCTCACAATTGCTCAAACTCACCAGGGCCTATTCCCACACTCGCTTTAAACTCACCTAGGCCTGTTCCTACACTTGCTTTAAACTTACCTGGGCCTATTCCCACACTTGCTTTAAACTCACCAGGGCCTATTCCCACATTTGGTTTAAACTCACCTGGGCCTATTCCCACACTTGCTTCAAACTCACCAGGGCCTATTCTCACAGATGGTTTTAAATTTATCAGGACCTCAATTCTTTTTTTTTGTAATTTATTTTTTATTGAATTTCATCATCAAACAAACATTTCCATAAGATGTATTTCAGATACTGTACACATATATCATATAATCATATTTGTCACTAATCTCCACATAATATTTATCTGAAGTATACTCATAGAAAGAAGAGGAAAGAAAGAACAATCAAAAGAAGAAAAATATGTACAGACTAGGGAGTGATTTTTTTCAATAACATATTCATTGATTGTGAGAATAAAATCAGGCTTATAAGATGTTACATAGTTAAACCATTTTTTCCAGTATGAATAAAATTGTTCCAACTTATGATTAACAGATGTTGTTATCTTCTCCATTTTGTAAATGTCCATTGTAATTTCCATCTATACATTTAAAATTGGGCTCTCCTGAGATAACTATTTCTTGGTAAGGGTCTTTTTACCAGCCACCAGCAGTACCTTCATTAAATATTTATATTTATCTCTTTTCAACCATTCTTGAGGTATATACCCCAAATATATCGTCTTACTCTCTAAGTTAGTATATCATTGAAATTTGCAGAATAATACTTAATCGATCTACTCCCTGAACAAATAAGATCCAAGAAAAGTGAATAATAAAAAGAAAGATAAGGAAGGTGTGGTTCCAAGGCTGGGGTCTCTAGATGACCCTGGGTTGGGCTAGAAGAGAAGTCTAGCCGTGGGGGATAGCCCGTCCTACCTCTGGGTTGAGGGCCCCCGTTGCAGTACCTATAAAAGTAAGTAAAAAAAAAACGATGTCCATTACACAGAAATGATTTCCCTGTGTATTCCTCCCATGTATATATTCTCATTTAGGTGGGGAAAAAGGAATGAATAAATGAATTTTTAAAAAATTGAGTAATATAAAAACCACATTATAACACGTATTTCTCGAGATGGGTATATCACCGTCTATTTTTGTTTCCGTTTAGTTTATCAGCACTTTTAAGTTTAGCCAAACATTATGGCTCTTCTGGAGGAGGTGAGGGTTGTCTTAGGAGAACTCACAGTCTCTTCCTAATATCCTTCTTTCGTCCTGTTCCCGACCCCTGCTTTCTCTGTTCTCTTACTATTTCCCAAGCAGTTCGGGATAACTGCTCAGCCAGACTTCCCCTTGGTTTGACCACGCTAATGGACAGTTCTCTGCTGTTCATGTCTGTAGTCAACTCTTCCACCGTCTGGTACAGTCGCATCCCTTCTTGGTAAAATACCCTCAGTTTTGTAGGGTATGGGGTTAGAAATTTAATCTTTTCTCCTTTAATATTTGTTTCGCTTCAGAATACTCCTTCTGTTTCTGTAGGACTGCCGGGGGTGGGGGGTAATCATGATCGAAGTATATTAACTTTCTATTCCAAAGAACCCTCTTCTTACCCCAGGACCTTTGTAGAATCTCCGCCTTGCTCTTGAATCGGAGAAATTTAAGTACAATGGATTGCAGTTTACTTTGTCTGTCTCCGGCAGGCCGCTGGGCGAGAGAACGGTGCGCCCTTTCAATTTCCATCTATATATTCGGGGGAATCTCCAGCGCTTCCCGCAGCAGCTTGCCTACAAAGCCTATCATTGACACTCCCTTCGCTCCTTTGGGAACATTATAAATCCTGATATTTTTCCGTCGTGATCTTCCCTCCTGGTCAAGCAATTTACTTTCCTGTTGATTTAATAATTTTATCATCTTACTTAGTATCTGTTCCACGTTTTGCATGCGGTCTTCCATCTTCTCAATTCGAGTCTCTGCCGTCGCTATTTCCTGATTGAAGTTGGCGAGCTCTGACTTTATATCATTGAGTTGTTGTTTTATATCTTTTTGGACTTCTCTTATCTCTTCCAGAATCTTCATCATATTTGCCGCTTCGCCTGCACGAGGCCCCGCGTCAGCCTCGCCGCCACGCGTATGTGTAGGAGAGCCGCGTGCTGCACCTCTCTCTTCCATAGGCTCAGCAGTGATGCTTTTTTTTTATCTCCATCCTTTCTCCCCATTCTTGCCCCCTTATCAATTCAGATATGTTCGAAAAATCTTAGATTTGGTGCATTAACGGGGCAAAATATCTGTTTTTCCGGAGGAGCTGTTGATTTAAGCTGCCATTCCGAATGATGACGTCACTGGAACCCCTGAACCTCAATTCTAACGCTTCTTTTAAACTCACCAGGTTTTGTTTCCCATACTCCTAATCTCACTTGGTTCACTGGAAAATTTGTAATATGGAGCTGTAACATCTAAGAAGTATGAATTTGACCAGAATGAGTATTAATAGGAGTAACAATCCAATAGTCTGGAAAATTTTCCAGTCCAGTGCCAGTGAGTCCCACTTATGGGGGCTTATTGGCAAATTACTGTTTTCTCTTATTTGGATGTTCCTTTTCCCTTCCCACTTGCCAAAGATTTATGCATGGATTTTGGTAATCAGGCAGACAAAATGACATGTTATATATTTTTCATGTGGCCATAAAGAGAAGGGATTCTCTCAAACATCACTATATCCATTTGCACATACAATAGACCATAAGACCATAGGATATAGAAGAAGAATTAGGCTGTATGGCCTATTGAATCTGCTCTGCTATTCCACCTATGATCCTTATCATTTATTATTCCTCTCAACCTCACTCTCCTGACTTCTCCTCATAATGTTTGATGCCCTTACTAATCAAAAACCGATCAACCTCTGCATTAAGTATGCCCAATGACTTGGTGTCCACAGCTGTCTGTGGCAATGAATTCCACACATTCACCATCCTTTGGCTAAAGAAATTCCCCCTCATCTCTGTTCTAAAGGGATAGGCATCCCTCAATTCTGAGGCTGTGCCCACAGGTCCTAGACTTTCCCCATTACACAAAACATCTCCACATCCTCTCTTTCAATATTCAATGGGTTTCAATGTGATCCACCCCTCATTCTTCTAAACTGCAGTGAGTGCAAACCCAGAGTCAACAAACATTCCTACTAAAATAATTGTGTAGTGAGCAGCAAGGGAAACATCAGTCTTTGTCTCTCCTGTCACACTCAGGATCATGAAGGTCTGTTGTAACGTCACAAACACGAGAAAATCTGCAGATTCTGCCTCAGTTGTAAAGTCTTCATCAAATGAGGAGTACGTTTCTTTCTACAGCTCAGGCCATTATCTGGAACCTGCATGACTTTCTGACTTGATGTGTTTAGGACATCTACCAGGTACTGTCCACCAAAAGCTTAATGAATGATATATATCTGCCACTGGTATTTCACAGTATATGAGTGGATTAATCTTAAAATGGAGTAAAAGCAAACAGATGTACAGCACAGTTTTTTTATTTCTCTGCTTGGTGTTCATGTAATGAAGTTACATAGAATTTTTTTTATGGAATCAGGGAATTGGGGACCTTATCCATGAAAGAAGTGCATGCATTGTCCTGACGAAGGGTCTCGGCCTGAAACGTCGACTGCGCCTCTTCCTATAGATGCTGCCTGGCCTGCTGCGTTCACCAGCAACTTTGATGTATGTTGCATGCATTGTCATATTTGTTTAAGGACTTAATTAATAATTGTGGGAATTTGGATATTATTTGTTTTGTAACTCCAGAAATTAATCATAAGGCAGAAAAGAAACACAGGAGCCTGGGAGAATGTTTATGCTTAGTTTACTCTAGCGAGGTAGATATGGTGGCGTAATGAGGTATTCTATTCACATACTTTTACATATAACTCATCATGAATTATGTAAATACCAAAGAATGCTTAATCAAACAATATATTTAAAATATTGTGCAAACATTACTGAAATATTAAATACACTACACTCCTCCCTGCTTAGCTATAAACTCTGACACAATATAGAATGCATCTCAACTATATACACAGTATTACACAACTACCATATCGACATCCATAGCATAGTAAATTTTAAATTGTCCCATTCAGGCTTAAAGAATTAATCACTGTGGATGATTTCTTACTCTAGTGGGAAAACGTCCTTCATTTTAAGCACATCTAGATGACCGTCATGTAGCTCCTCTAACACTTCAGCTCTCTGATTGGATGGTACAAAAATCTCTCAATTCCCACATAAAGCAACCAGTGTCAAGGGAAAATTCATTCTGGCACTGGTAAAAATATGGGAAATTGGATTTCTGCTACACAATTCAGCCATTTAAAGTGGCCATGTAGACCTCAGATAGTGTAAGGTTTTTTTCCGGTTACCCTTTGGATCATCTCTGCTGTAATAAGGAGACATTTTATTTGCACGATGGAAAATACATCAAGAGGAGTGTCCTCTTTTGTAAAATATTCAGGAACTTCCTTTTCCAAGGGCTAACAGGCCAATCCTTCAGCATTATCATGTGCAGTTGTCCTCTTGAATTTAATCTTGTAATTGTGACCTCCAGGAAACAGAGCCCAGCTCTGCATTTGTGCTGTTGCTGTTAATAAACACTGTGGATTGAAAATGGACACCTGTGGTTGATGATCAATAACAAGGGTAAACTCCTTCCCATACAAGTACTGGTTGAAATGTTTTGCACCCCAAACCATACTCAAGACCTCTCTGTCAATCTGTGTGTATTTTTTTCTCTGCAACAAGGGAATGTGATGCAAAATCTGTGGTGTTTGCTTCCATTATTCCTAACATTTGACATGACTGTACCTGTAGCATAAGGTGAGTCATCACAGGCAAGCTTCACTGGATGATATGGATCGCAATGTGTGAATACTGTGTCTGATGTCACCATTTCCTTTGCCTTTTGGAAAACCACCTCACACTGCTTTGTCCATTGCCATTTCCACCCTATCTGTAGTAACGAGTTCAGGGTGTGGAGCACAGTGGCCAGGTTTGGCAAGAATTTAATTATAATAATTGAAAAATCCTGACTGTGACATGCTTTTTGACCTTAGGGTATCCACAACTGTTTGAATTTTTTCCAGCACACTTGAGTATGTCTTGTGTGTCAATGGTGTGGATTCAGTAAGTGAGGCTTGGTTTATAGAATTCACTTTTGTCATGTCATGCTCTGAGCTCATATGTCAGGATGCTGGAGCAGAGCCAGTACTGTGCAAACAGCGATATTAATTGAGTAACAAATCCCAAGGTGCAAACAAAGTTGCTGTCAAAGTTCAGGCTGAGATGAAAACATCCTGAGAAATCCAAACACCAGAATCGGGAAACAGGCAGAGTCAATATTCAGACAGACAGAGTTCAGACACAAATGCTGGAAAGGCTCAGGAAAATTCACTGGCAACAAACAGGTGAAAACACAGGACTGAAATACACTGAGCAATAAACAGAGAGGCAGATGATAGGTGGAGCACAATGATACACGGGTGGCAGCAATACAGGTGATAATGAGAAGCAGGTGAGAGAGGGAGTACTCAGTAATACAGGGGCCGGAGTAGAGCAGGAGCAGGGACAGGAGCACATGCCAATACAAAACCACAGACTGACAGCTAGTGGGAAACACACAAAAAGACAGAGTTCAACTGGAGTTACTGACAGTACCACCACCCCCCCACCCCACACACACAGATGCCTCCTGACATAACGGCAGGTAGAGCTGGGTGCTGGCGATGAAAGTCTCTGATGAGAGAGGGGTCCAGGAATTACGGGCGGGGACCCAGCACCTCTCCTCAGGACTGTAGCCCTCCCAGTCCACAAGGTACTGGAGGCCACGGCTCTGGCGACAAACGTCCAGCAGTCGATGCACCATGAAGGCCTCTGACCCATCGATGAGCCATGGGGGTGGAGGGTGTTTGGGGACAGGACACAGGGGGTGACTCATGAAAGGCTTGTTGCGGGACACATGGAAGGTGGGATGAATGTGGCAGAGAGTGGAGGGGAGCTTGAGACAGACGGCAGCAGGGTTGATGACTTTAGCAATGGGAAAGGGGGCCGATGAAGCGAGGGGCAAGCTTGCAGGAATCCATCTTGAGGGGCAGGTCTGAGGTTGAAAGCCACGCACGCTGTCCCTGACGGTAATGTGGGGCCTTGGAGCGATGGTGGTCAGCTTGACGCTTGATCCTAGCAGAGGCACGGAGAAGGGCAGATTGAGTGCGCCTCCACGTCCGCTGAAAACGGCAGATGGATGCCTCGGCAAATGGAACGCCAACCTCCTCCTCCTGGGCAGGAATCAGGGGAGGTTGGTACCCAAGGCAGCATTCAAAAGGGGACAGACTGGTGGATGAGGACGGATGAGAGTTTATGTCGTACTTGGCCCAGGATAGCTGCTGACTCCACGTGGAGGAGTTCTGTGAGATCAGACACCATACAGTCTCCAGCTGTTGGTTGTCCCGCTCTGTCTGGCCATTGGCCTGTGGGTGGAATCCTGAAGACAGACTCATGGATGCACCCAGAAGATTACAGAATGCCCTCCAGAAGTTGGATGTGAATTGAGAGCCCCTGTCTGACACAACATTTATAAGTAAACCCTGTAATTTAAAAACATGCAGTACTAGTAATTTTGCTGTTTCTTTAGCCGAGGGGACTTTAGGTAAAGGAATGAAATGTACAGACTTGGAGAAACGATCAACTACTGTGAGAATGGTGGTATTACCATCTGATGGGGGAAGACCGGTGACCAAATCCAGGGCAATGTGGGACCAGGGGTCTCTCGGGGATAGACAGGGGTTGTAACAGACCAGCAGGTGACTGGTTAGAGTTTTTGCCTTGAGCACAGACCGAGCAGGCTGAGACAAAGTTGCAGCCCACAACTTTACGGATGTCATCTCCCATGGGGTGCCACCAGAACCGCCAACTGATGAAGGCCTGAGTATGCTTGGTTCCGGGGTGACAGGATAACCAGGAAGAATGACCCCACTGCAATACCTGTGAGCGGACAGAGCTGGGAACATAAACACCGTTAGTGGGACATTGACTGCGGGCTGCCTCGCTCTCTTGAGCATCTTGCACCATGGCTTCAATATCCCATTGTGCTGCACCCACGAGACAGTGAGCAGGGAGGATGACCTTGGGTACCTCAGGGGTCTCAGAGGAAGGAAATCTTTGGGAAAGGGCATAGGTTTTCCATTCTTGGAACTGGGGCGGAAGGACAGAGTAAAATTGAATCTTGAGAAAAACAGGGACCAACGAGGTTGATGGGAGTTGAGACGCTTGGCTGTACAGATATATTCCAGATTCATGTGATCAGTCCAGACTAAGAATGCCACCTTTTCTCCCTCCAGCCAATGACTCCACTCCTCCAGGGCTAGCTTCACAGCCAGCAGCTCCCGGTTTCCGACATTGTAATTCTGCTCTGTGGGAGTGAGACGGTGTGAAAAGGCAGCACAGGGGTGTACCTTCTCATCCTTGGCCGAGAGCTGAGAGAGAACAGCTCCTATGCCAATGTCAGACACATCCAACTCCACAATGAGCTGTCGGTCGGTGTCTGGTTGAATCAGGATGGGGGCAGAGGTGAAACGTTCCTTCATGTCAGAGAATGCTTTTTCAGCATCGGGGACCAGGAGAATCTGACAGCAGATAAGGTAAGAGCAGTGGTTGGTGCAGCCAGTGTACTGTAATTTCTGATGAAGCGGAAATAGAAGTTAGCGAAGCCCAAGAAGTGTTGCAACACCCGAAGAGTCGAGGGGTGGGGCCATTCGACCACAGCCTTGACCTTCTGTTGGTCCATCTGAATGGAACCGCCTGAAATTACATACCTCAGGAAGGAGACTGTATTGCGATGAAACTCACATTTCTCAGCCTTCACAAAGAGCTGGTTCTCCAGAAGGCACTGGAGAACTCTGCGGACGTGACCTGTGTGTTCAGCAAGGGACTTGGAAAAAAAAAATCAAATTGTCATTGAGATACACAAAAGCAAATTAGCTCAGCATATTCCTGAGAACGTCATTTACCAGGGCTTGGAAGACAGCGGGGGCATTGGTGAGACCGAATGCCATGACCAGATACTCGTAACGGCCTGAGGTGGTGTTGAAGGCCATCTTCCATTCGTCTGCTTCGCGGACGCGGACAAGATGGTAGGCATTACATAGATCAAGCTTGGTGAAAACTGAGGCTCCTTTTTGTAGTTCAAACGCCGAGGTCATGAGCGGAAGAGGGTAACAGTTCTTAACAGTGACTTCATTCAGTTCCCGGTAATCAATGCATGGATGCAAGGAACCATCCTTCTTTTCAAAAAAAGAAAGAAAGAAAAAAAAATCGGCACCAGCAGGGGAGGAAGACGGCCGGATGATGCCTGCAGCCAGAGACTACTGAATGTACTTATTCATGGCTTCTGTTTCAGGTACGGATAGGGGGAGATGTGCCAAGCAAGAGGTCATTGGCACAATCATATGGACGATGAGGTGGCAGGGAAGTGGCCTGGGACTTGCTGAACATAGCCTTGAGGTCCATGTATTCAGGAGGGATGGCACTAAGGTCTGGAAATTCCTCGGGGGGGGGTGGATCTGAGCTTGGAGAGAAGGGGACCTGAGCATGGCAGAGGCAGTGGGAGTGACAGAATGGGCTTCAGCCTACAATCTTGTGACTGAGCCAGTCAATGTGGGGTTGTGTCTGACTAACCAGGGATGGCCTAGGACAACGGAAGCTTGAGGAGAGTCAATAACATAAAAGGGTTAACTGTTCATGATGGTTGCCAGATAAACTGAGACTCACCAGGGCTGTGACATGGGTGATGTTAGCCTGTCTCTGACCGTTCAAGGCGTTGGCCATTAATGATGACTGGAGAGCAGACGTGGGTAGTCCCCACTGGGCAGCCAAGCTAGAATCGATAAAACACCCCTCCGCACCAGACTCGACCAAGACGGACCCTGGTTGGAGTTGGGCACCCCACGCCAGAGAAGCAGGTATGAAAGTGAATGGTGTCGAGGAGGGCAGGACAGGGGTCATGCTCACGAGTACTCCTCGTCCTACTGGTGAGCATTGGCTTTTACTGGGCAGGTGCAGGTGAAGTGGCCTGATTGACCACAGTACAGACAGGAGCGGGAGCTGATTGTCTTTCAGTCGGCGTCAAGTGGGTACAGTCAACATGCATAGTCTCGGGCTCTGGAATGGGAATTGTAGATGGAGGCAAATGGCAGGGCAATGTAGACTGATGAGGAGCTTGGAACTCACCCAGTGCCCCCAGGGACCCTCTGGAACCCCTCCCATGCTTCAAAGGTGGCAGGAAGGTCCTGGGTGACCAGCCCATCTTGATGTCTTCAGAGAGGCCATTCAGGAAGGTGTCGTACTGTGCCTCCGAGTTCCAACCGCTGGAGGTGGCTAGGGTCCGGAACTCTATGGCATAATCTGACACAGGTCTGCTCCCCTGGTGCATGTGCAGCATTTCACGGGCAGCCTCTCTCCCATGTTTGGAGCGATCAAACACATTTCTCATCTCCTCAGAAAATAACTGAAAACTACTGCAGAAAGGGGAGCCTGTCTCCCAGACGGCTGTTCCCCATTCTCTCACCCAAACGGACAGTTAGGTGATGTAGGTTACCTTGGCTTGATCAGTCGGAAATGTTGTTGGTTGCATTTCAAAAATCAGGGTGCACTGGGAAAGAAAAGAGCGGCGGGTACTGGGCTCAGCTGAGTACTTTTCTGGAGAAGGCAGATCAGACTCTTGGATGGGCGGAGTGAGCGTGAACGCGGAGGGTGTGGTGAAAGATGCAGTCGCAGAGTGTTGATGAGTGCTCTAAGACAGCTGGAGTGACTGAGTCTGGGCCAAAAGATCGGCTACATTGGCAGAAAGAGACTCCACTGCCCTGAACATCGAGTCCAGTTGGTTCTGGTGTCTCCCCAGCATCACTCCCTGTTGTTCCAGGGCAGCTCTCAGACAATCGGGGTTGGCTGGATCCATTCTGGTCAGATTGTACTGTCAGGATGCTGGAGCAGGGATCCAATCGCAGACCCAGTACTGTGCACACAGTGATATTAATTGAGTAACAAATCCCAAGGTGCAAACAAAGTTGGTGTGAAAGTTCAGGCAGAGATCAAAACATCCATAGAAATTCAAACACCAGAATCGGGGAACAGGCAGAGTCAATATTCAGACAGACAGAGTACAGACACCAATGCTGGAAAGACTCAAGAGAATTCACTGGCACAATTCGGCAACAACCAGGTGAAAACACAGGACTGAAATACACTGAGCAATAAACGGGGAGGCAGATGATAAGTGGAGCAATACAGGTAACAATGAGAAACAGATGAGAGACGGGGTACTCAGTAATACAGGGGCCCGAGTAGAGCAGGAGCAGGGACAGGAGCACATGGCAATACAAAACCACAGACTGACAGCTAGGGGGAAACATACAAAAAGACAGAGTCCAACTGGAGGTACTGACACCATAATCTTCTAATCTTTTTAGCACCGTCTTGAGATTTTGGAAGATGTTCCTTGTCATCCTCACCTGTAACCATGTTATTATCCAGGTAACACTGAGAGCCTGGGCAGCCTTTCCACACCTGGTCCATAGCTTTATGCCAGAGTGCAGGTGCTGATGCTACTCCAGAAATAAGCCTATTATCGTGATAAAGCCCTTTATAAATGTCTATGGTGAGAAACATTTTGGACTCTTCTTTCATCTCCATCTGTAGGTAAGCCTCAGCTAAATCCACTTTGCTAAATTGTTTTCCTGCAGAAAGGTTTGCATAGATAACCTTTATCCTGGGCAGAGAGTATTGATCTACTTTCAGTACTGGGTTAATAATGACCTTAAATTCACCACCGATCCAGGCAGACCCGATATTGTTGGTTATTGTCCTCCACTCAGCCTTGGAAAGAATTCCTTCAGCCTCCATGCAATGTAGTTCACAGATGATATTAGGAACCCGGTCAGGTTTTGTAAAACTTGGGTGTGGCATTTTCATTTAACACTACTTTACCCTTGATATTTTTGAGTTTCTCGTCGCCATCCTTAAACACTTCCAGTACCTTTCTTAATCTGGTTTCAATTGATTCTGTTGCAGGGTTCGTGGCATGCAAATGGTGGATGGATCTGCAATCTAGTTGCAGTTGTCTCTGCCACTCATGGCCCTAGGATGCTGGCTCTCCTGCTTTTACCATATACAAGCCCAATATAACTTATTGTCTGTTGTATTTCACTGCTATAAATATCATTCACACAGGAGTTATCTTTTTTTTCCAGTATAAGTTCTTAGTTGGAGATCTGCAGGCTTTAGTTCAGTATCTTTGAAATGAGTTCAAACTTATTTTTCTGGAATGACGGAGCCAGTGTCCAATTCCATTTTATTAATTTGTCTTTCACTTCTGGTGTAAGCCATATTACTTGTCTCTTGTTAGTTTTCACATTGTAAATCTCAAGGCTACCTAGTCCTGGCCACTCTCATCATTGTCAGATTGTTCATTAACAGCATGCAGATTAATGCTGTTTTTGAAACTGCAACTTGATTTCTGATCAAAAAAATGCAACCTTCCCTGTGCAGTCCATTTATATTTGTCTACCTGCCATGTTCTTTGTATGGACCCTATTTTTCTGCATTTTTTTTTGCAAGTCTCACCTTTAAACCTGCATTGGTCTGATGTATGTGAGCCACAGCCTCAACAGTAAGATAATTTATTCAGCCAGGCAGCTTCCTGTTTAGATGCTGCAATTTTGTTCACACTAACTTTCATTCCTGACTGCAACTCAATTTTGCCCCCTGTCTGCTCTTTCCATTGATATTTCAGCAGCTATTTCACCTGCTCTTAAATTTAAGTTGTTCTTCAGTTTGGAGCAATTTTTAAATGCTTTTTTTGTAAGATTCCACAAACTAAACAATCTCACAGTGTACCATTAAGCATAACACTGAACTGACAATGCTCAGACCATTTCATCAATTCACCCATCTATGTTGAAATGGATTCACTTTCCTCTTGATTCCATTCATGAAATGCAAAACATTCTGCAATAAACAATGGTTTGGTTCTAAGTATTCCTGCATTACTTTCATGATATCAGCAAAGCTTATTTTGGTTGTGTATCGTATAGCCTACAGTATAATAAGGGACTACTTTATGTTCTAGTAACACGTCGTTGAATGTGCTATTAGGCATGTATTGGTCTGTACGTGTGTGTTGAGTTTGGATTCTGCCAGTAAAGAACCATGAAACTTAGCTGCCGTCTCCAGCGTTTTTATTAATAGCATTGTTGTGCAACCAGGCCACATACACAACAGATTGGTTTGTTTGGAGCAGTTAAACTTCTAAACAAGTTGTATGCCTGTCCAGCTGTTGCATTCAGTAACGCAGGCACTCACTTTTCATTTGCTTCAAAATTCTGCTCAGTTCATCTAGTACACATAATCCAGTTATCTGTTGTTCAGTAAAATGCATCTGTCTTTCCTTTGAGGCCAGCCATTCTGCTCTTTTATTTATTTATTGTTATTTCATCTGGTACTCGCTGTTTATGAACATATGATTTTCATCCCTTTTTCCCTTTTTAACTGAACCATTTCTATCCCCCTTTTGAAGAAAAAAAACATGCTATACTTTTCTTTTGACTTGAATGTCTCTTTCTCCCCTTCCAAAGAAAAATAATGTACTGCATTTGTTAGTAACTCAAACATCTCTCTGCGTTTCAGACTGTAGGCAGTTGTCTCTGGTTCATTTTAAAATTTACTTATTGTCTCTGTTATGTTTTGTAACTCCAGAAATTAATTGGAAGGAAAAAACATGGGATTCCGGAAGGATGTGTACACTTAGTTTACTTTATTGAGACATGCACATATGACGTGGTGGCATCATGGCGTATGCCATTCATGTGCTTTTACATATAACCCAAAATGAATAATGTAAATAACAGAGAACGCTTAATCAAATAATATATTTACAATGTTACACAAATATTACTGAAATAATAATTACACAACAGATGTTTTGCATTTATCTTGCCTGAGGTCCTACCACAGGTTAATTCCTAAACAACCCTGGTAATTGACTGCAAATAACTTATGCAGTGAATTCAAGCACACTGTACATTGGAATTGAGGAATACATAGAACAGGAATATAAGTCGGTGCAGTCCTTTTTAGTTGGCCCTGAATGTTTGAAATAGTACTTGTTGGATTTTGTCATTGGCTAGTTTGAGCTTTTTATCCTCGTGCCAGTAAATTTGAACTTGTAACAGAATGAATTGGAAGCTTTAACTATTCAAACTTAAAAGTGTTTGAATCCTAATGTCTAGTTATCATGAATGTTCTAACCTATATGGAAGCCAGATATAATGGCACAAAATCAATATGGTATCAACCCTTTTATTTTTGCTACCAACATTGATGCATAGTGAGATAAACTCCTGAGGTCTTTCATGCTGAATTATAAAGGATACTAGGTAGCATCGTAATCAGCTTGAGAACTCTTATCACAGCCAGAAACTCTATTCTGTTCAAATAAACTGACTCATGGCATGAATGCTTTGTCTTCCACAGTTGGCTGCCAAAGATACAAAGTGAAATATGCTAGAACAGTCTCAAGCCAATTTCCATTCATGAGTAAGTTTGCAAATTTCTAAAGGATCACTGCAGATTGGAATGGTGTTTTCTGATAAACAAGTCCCCTTCATGTTCTCTGGCTGATGTCACTAATCAGAACATTAGTTTCTAATGCAAGATAACTCAGGAGATAATTAGAGGCAACTATGAATTGAGCTAAGTTTATTTTGGAAAAATCAAATGAACTGGAAATCCTCTCTTGCTGCATATGTAAAATTTGAAACACAATTTTAATAGTTACTTTTCAGTTTTCTGGTTAAAATCATTATTTAGGCTGATGTTAGACAGTTGCAAATAACAGCTGTGGTTTATTTTAATGGAACAAAATAATTTGTGTGCAAAGAAACTAGCATTGATTTGTGTGGAAATAATTGCCAAAAAATTTGGCTCTATATTGCTCAGCATTTGGGTGCTGTGGTTGTTCACTGGTTTGCAATAGGATGATTGATGGTCTTGCAGCTATTAGTAGCCCAAGTCAGACTGGCCAAAATACTGCCAAGGTCATGGACATATATGATACCATCAGCTGCTGGGTTGCACAGAATAGGTAGTGTGGAACAATAGTTTAAACCATTTCTGCTATCCTGAAGCTCACCTTGCATCTGGTACCACATATGAACCTCACGTTGCTGCCTACCTGTCCAGCAGCGAAAAGCAGCTGTGGTTCTTGCTGCTGATTGATTTCTACCAGCAGTTGCCATGATTCAATTGGTGTCCTTTTTTTTCATTTCAGAGACCCACAGGGAGTGGTTCTGCAGATGGTGAAAAACTTTGTCTTGACTTCAGTGCAGCCAAATACAGCAGGTCCTCTGAAGAAGATTGTTGTACTGCTGTGGCACGGCCATGATAGCAATATTAGAAACATAGAAACATAGAAACATAGAAAATAGGTGCAGGAGTAGGCCATTCGGCCCTTTGAGCCTGCACCGCCATTTATTATGATCATGGCTGATCATCCAACTCAGAACCCCACCCCAGGCTTCCCTCCATACCCCCTGACCCCTGTAGCCACAAGGGTCATATCTAACTCCCTCTTAAACATAGCCAATGAACTGGCCTCAACAGTTTGCTGTGGCAGAGAATTCCACAGATTCACCACTCTCTGTGTGAAGAAGTTTTTCCTAATCTCGGTCCTAAAAGGCTTCCCCTCTATCCTTAAACTGTGACCCCTCGTTCTGGACTTTCCCAACATCGGGAACAATCTTCCTGCATCTAGCCTGTCCAATCCCTTTAGGATCTTATACGTTTCAATCAGATCCCCCCTCAATCTTCTAAATTCCAACGAGTACAAGCCCAGTTCATCCAGTCTTTCTTCATATGAAAGTCCTGCCATCCCAGGAATCAATCTGGTGAACCTTCTTTGTACTCCCTCTATGGCAAAGATGTCTTTCCTCAGATTAGGGGACCAAAACTGCACACAATACTCCAGGTGTGGTCTCACCAAGGCCTTGTACAACTGCAGTAGTACCTCCCTGCTCCTGTACTCGAATCCTCTCGCTATAAATGCCAGCATACCATTCGCCTTTTTCACCGCCTGCTGTACCTGCATGCCCACTTTCAATGACTGGTGTATAATGACACCCAGGTCTCGTTGCACCTCCCCTTTTCCTAATCGGTCACCATTCAGATAATAATATGTTTTCCTATTTTTGCCACCAAAGTGGATAACTTCACATTTATCCACATTAAATTGCATCTGCTATGAGTTTGCCCACTCACCCAACCTATCCAAGTCACCCTGCATCCTCTTAGCATCCTCCTCACTGCTAACACTGCCGCCCAGCTTCGTGTCATCCGCAAATTTGGAGATGCTGCATTTAATTCCCTCATCCAAGTCATTAATATATATTGTAAACAACTGGGGTCCCAGCACTGAGCCTTGCGGTACCCCACTAGTCACCGCCTGCCATTCTGAAAAGGTCCGGTTTATTCCCACTCTTTGCTTCCTGTCTGCTAACCAATTCTCCACCCACACCAGTACCTTACCCCCAATACCGTGTGCTTTAAGTTTGTACACTAATCTCCTGTGTGGGACCTTGTCAAAAGCCTTTTGAAAATCCAAATATACCACATCCACTGGTTCTCCCCTATCCACTCTACTAGTTACATCCTCAAAAAATTCTATGAGATTCGTCAGACATGATTTTCCTTTCACAAATCCATGCTGACTTTGTCCGATCATTTCTCCGCTTTCCAAATGTGCTGTTATCACATCCTTGATAATTGACTCCAGCAGTTTCCCCACCACCGACGTTAGGCTAACCGGTCTATAATTCCCCGGTTTCTCTCTCCCTCCTTTTTTAAAAATTGGGGTTACATTAGCCACCCTCCAATCCTCAGGAACTAGTCCAGAATCTAACGAGTTTTGAAAAATTATCACTAATGCATCCACTATTTCTTGGGCTACTTCCTTAAGCACTCTAGGATGCAGACCATCTGGCCCTGGGGATTTATCTGCCTTCAATCCCTTCAATTTACCTAACACCACTTCCCTACTAACATGTATTTCACTCAGTTCCTCCATCTCACTGGACCCTCTGTCCCTTACTATTTCTGGAAGATTATTTATGTTATATTATTATATAATTATTATATTCTGAGTAGGCATGGGACCATGCTAAATGTGAACTGCCTCTGTTGTTGGGTGGCTTCTCAATGTAGTTCAAGGACTAAGCAGATTGCTCCACAACCTGGACGGAGTTGCCAGCTGCTTCTTTACTGAAAAGGACAGTCTCCAGGCTCCTGAAAAAGCCCTATACAAAGTTGGCACTGCATTTCTCCAAGCTGTTTGACCAAGGATTTTAGTAGGCCTGTCAATCTATAAAGAATCTTATTGTAATTGGCCCTGAGACTTGTACAACAATTTGCTTCCATGGTTGATGTTGATCCTCTGTTTAAGAAAGGCTCTAAAAATAAACCAGGGATTATCGACTAGTGAGCCTGACATCAGTAGTGGGAAAATATCGGAAGGTATTCTAAAGGACTGAATATGAGTATTTGGATAGACATGGACTGATTTGGGATAGTCTGCATGTCTTTGTATCTGGTAGGTCATATCAAACCAATCGTATAGAGTATTTTAAGAAAGTTAGCAGAAAAGTTGATGAAGACAAGGCAGTAGATGTTTTCTATATGGATTTTAGCAAGACACTTTGTAAAGTCCTGCATGGGAGGTTGCTCAAGAAGGTTCAGTCGCTCGGCATTCATGATGAGGTAGTAAATTGGATTGACTTTGGCATCGTGGAAGAAGCCAGAGAGTGGTAGTAGATAGTGCCCCTCTGACTGGAGGCCTGTGACTGGTGTAGCTTTGCAGGGGTTGGTGCTGAGTCCTTTGTGTGTCATCTGTATCAATGATCTGGATGATAACGTGGTTAACTGGACCAACAAATTTGCAGATGACACCAAGATTGGGGGCATAGTGGACAGCGAGGAAGTCTATTAGAGCTTGCAGTGGGATCTGGACCAGCTGGAAAAATGGGCTGAAAAATGGCAGATGGAATTTAATTCAGACAAGTGCGAGGTTTTGCACTTCGTTAGGACCAACTAGGGTAGGTCTTACACAGTGAATGACAGGGCTCTGAGGAGTGCTGTAGAACAAAGGTATCTGGGAATACAGGTCCATAATTCATTGAAAGTAGTGTTGCAGGTAGATAGAGTTGTAAAGAAAGCTTTTGGTACATTGGCCTTTGTAAATCAAAGTACTGAGTACAAGAGATGAGGTGTTATGTTGAAGATTTAAAAGACATTGGTGAGGACTAATTTGGAGTATTATGCGCAGTCTTAATCAACCACCTACAGGAACAATGTAAATAGGGTTGAAAGAGTGCAGGGAAAATTTACAAGGATGTTACCAGAACTGGAGAACTTGAGTTATAAGGACCATGAGAACATAAAAAATAAGAACAAGAGTAGGCCATGTGGTCCGTCGAGCCTGCTCCATCATTCAATAAGATCATGGCTGATCTGACCATGAACTCATCTCCACCTACCTGCCTTTGCCCCCATAACCCTTCATTCCCCTATAATGCAAAAATCTATCCAACCTTGTCTTAAATATATTAACAGAGATAGCCTCTACTGGGTAGAGAATTGCACAGATTCACTATTCTTTGGGAAAAGCAATTTCTCCTCATCTCCATTCTAAGTTTACTCCCCCGAATCTTGAGGCTGTGTCCTATAGTTCTAGTCGCATCTATCCTTGGAAACAACTTTCCTGCCTCTATCTTAACTATTCCTTTCATAATTTTATATGTTTCTATAAGATCTCCTCTCATTCTTCTGAATTCCAGTGAGTATAGTCCCAGGCGACTCAACCTCTTCTCATATTCTAACCTGCTCATCTCTGGAATTAACCTCGTGAACCTCCTCTACACTGCCTCCAAAGCTAGTCTATCCTTCCTCAAGTAAGGAGACCAGAACTGCATGCAGTATTCCAGGTGCAACCTCACCTGTACCCAGTACAGTTGCAGCATAACCTCCCTGCTCTTAAATTCAATCCCTCCAGCAAAGAAGACCAATATTCCATTTGCCTTCTTGATAGCCTGCTGCACCTGCAAACCAACCTTTTGCAATTCATGCACAAGTAGCGTGCTGAAATCTTTTATCATTTAAACAATAATCTGATCTTCTATTTTTCTTTACAAAGTGGATGACCTTGCATTTACCAACATTGTACTTCATCTTCCAGACTCTTGCCCACTCACTTATCCTATCTATATCTCTCTGCAGACTGTCTGTATCCTCAGCACAACTAACTCAATTTAGTGTCATCAGCAAACTTAGATACACTACACTTGGTCCCCTCTTCCAGATCACCAATGTATATTGTGAACAGTTGCGGATCCAGCAACGACCCCTGCAGCCCATTGCCCACCACTGATTTCCATCCAGAGAAACACCCATGTATCCCAACTCTCTGCTTTCTGTTGGTTAACTAATCCTCTATCCATGCTAAAAAACCACCCCTAGATCTACGCATCCTGATCTTATGGATAAATCTTTTACATGGCACCTTATTGAATGCCTTCTGGAAATCCAAGGAAAGATTGAATAGGTTAGGACTTCATTCCTTGGAACTTAGAAGATTGAGGGGTGATTTGATAGGGGTATACAAAATTATGAAGGGTATAGACAGGGTAAATGCAAGCAGGCTTTTTCCACTGAGATTGGGTGGGACTACAACTAGATGTCATAGGTTAAGGGGTGAAAGGTGAAAAGTTTATGGGGAAATTGAGGGAAAATTTCATCACTCATCATGCAAACTCAATTTCATAGTTTATCAGCAGTTTGGGTAGACATCTGAATGGCAGGAGTATGGGGGGCTATGTTCTGGGTGCAGGTCAATGTGAGTAGGTAGTTTAAATGGGTTGGCACGGATTAGATGGACTGATGGGCCTGTTTCTGTGCTGTACTTTTCTATGTGCTGTACTACTAGTCTACCCGACCAAATACAAGATCTGAGTCCTCTGCACTGGATGTATACTATGATGTACCCTTACTCACCATGAAACTGCCCAGCCTATGGAAAATAACTAATGCCCAGCAACATGCCACATGCAGATCCCAACCTAGAAACTGATTTTATTCTTGACATTAAATAGTATTATCAGTTGCTGTGATGCCGTTTTGAAGGTTACATAAAAAGCACAATCTTTAGTTACTTCACCGAGGTTTCATTGAAGAGTGTCATTAGATTTCCCTGCACAATGCCCCGCTGAAGCTGTTGTTGTCGATTTCAGCATGACATTCTCTTTTGAAATGTTGTAAGTTCTCACAGTTGTCAGCATGCATTTCGCAGATAGGAGCTCTGCAGTGGTCTCTTAAAGGGACATGCCACAATGCAAGCAACACTTCCAGCTGCAGGCCTACGTTTGCACGAGTGAATGAATGCTGCGATGATGGGGCAGGAATCATTAACAAACATAGGGCATAGGCAGTGTTGATGAGCACAGGGACCTTCGGGTGCGAGTCCATACATCCTTGAAAGTGACAGCACTCATCGACAGGTGGTAAAGAAAGCATAAGAGCATAGGCATCAAGTTACAACCTGAGAAACATTGAGAGGCCATACCTGGAGTATTCAAAGTGCAAAGTAAATTTATTATCAGAGTACATATATGTCACCATGTACAACCTTGAGATCTATTTCTTTGTGGGCATACTCAATAAATCAATAACACTAGACAATAAATATTTCAGAACTTGTTGCTTTCTCAGAATTTTTTTTTGTTTATGATAGACCACTTGAAGCTGAACACAAGTGTAATTTCAAACTGCTTGTATTACATGGGAAATTGGAGAAACAAGAAATTAACATTTTGTATAACAATGCTGACACTTTGCAATAGTTCAACTAAGCTAAAAATGTTTTGTTGATGATTTTCATTTGACTCAGTGTCCGGGGCTTCTCGTTTAAGCGTCCAACAATAATCAGCCAGCACTGATGGATTCCAGTTGCCTGATTCCGTTTCTCCATGACTGCAGTATCCTAGTGGAACCTTTTACCATGCTTGTCACTGACAGCGCCAAGATCTGCAGGGAAGAAGTCTAAATGGGAATGTAGAAAATGAATCTTTAGTGACATGTTGCACTTCATGGTTTTGGATGCTTGAAGCCTGCTGTCAACCGGCTGCATGTAGGCTGGCACTCTGTAGTTGCCAAGAAAAATTTCAACAACATCCTTGAATGACTTCCATTCGATTTTCTCTGGGGTCTCACTAGAAGTTCTTCAAATTGACTGTCATTGATGAGGATGTTTGATTTGTGGACCAAAATTCTGACCAGAATTATGAATTGAAATAATAAATACAGGCGATTTTATATAAGTGGTGAGTGATAGGAAAATTTCTTGGTGAATTTCATGATCAGCAGCCCAAAATCCATAAGATACACCAGAAGTGTTCAGGATGCAAAATCTTTGTTGTCCAGTGTAATAGAATAATAACAGTAACCAGGTGGCTGTTGAATATTATATTTTATTGTTAATGTAAACTTTATATATATACACCTGGTAATGCTAAAATAGCTGTCCATGCCTGTAAGAGAAAACAGTGATGTCATTATGCACGTGTGGAGTAGAAAGAAGAGTTACAATGTTCTAGAATGAACGTTGAATGCTGGAAGCTGCTTTTCCCAGGTTTGGTGAGGAAAGGTGAATAATATTTGATAATAGACATGCAAATTTGTTTATACTTGTTGATAAATCTAGAGTATTGGTAATTTGATATGTTTTACATGTGGATGCTTTAGGTTTTCATGGGTAATGTATCCGTGCTGGATAGCATGGTTGTGCAATATTCCTTATTGGCCTAGTAGGTTTGTCTTTCTAGTGATTTAACTATGAGGCAACATATTGTAAAGATGTTGTAAAAGTTTACTTTTGTCTTACTTTATTGTTTCATGACGGAATGTGAATGTAACGGAGTAATGTGAATGTGTTAATCTCTGTTCATGTAGCATGAGCAAGAGAATTCATTTCAGGTCTAGCCTATATGTGTTTGGAAGTTGAACATGTGTGTGCCAATGTGAGTATACCTCTTAGTTAAGATGAGATGTATTAATTCATATCTTTGATGTCGTATAAAAGGTACAGTGTTGTGGGATTCTAATATTGTTTGTATTTTTTAATAGAATTGTTACTACTGTAATGGTTTTGTAAATTTTGTTTTATTTACTTTCATACTGCATACACAACTAGTTGATGCACAATTGTGTGGACCGAAACTAAACTGAGATTGCAACGGCAGGAACTGTGGTCTTTTTAAATTCATTTTTTTGTGTTTATTTTGATACTCTATTTCTGCATTAAAACATCTAAAACAGATAAAGGAATTAATGACCTGAAAAAATATTTGTTGTCCTGAGTGTGTATTTTTCCCAGGCTACCTGGCCATAATGGAGTCAATGAAAGACTGCACAAACTTGAACATTTAACCAGTGTGCGAAAGGCAACTAACTGCAAAAACAAAGAGAAAGAAATAATAATAATAAATATATAAGCAATGATTATTGAGAGTTGAACAATCTTTGGCTCCGGGGCATCTTCCGTGGTGATTGTAGGAGTTGAGTCTGGGACTGCAGGAAGAGGTTCTGACAGCTTCGGACGCCTTTATTCTCGAACAATTTACTCTGCTCTCCTCAAATGATCAACGTATCTTCTTCAGATGACATCAAACCCAATATGCCGGAGAGTCATGTATATCTGGTGAAGAACATCTTTAGGAGGCAAATGCTTCGAGCTTGGAGCCATCGAGACCCTTCAGAGATTCGTTGGATGCTCCAGGCAGGATGCTGCAAGGAAGGTCTCTGTGATGATGACTGTAGTCTATGAATACTTGCGCTTTGGGGAAGGCTGCAAAATAGCAAATTGCTGGGCTTCCTATGCATATTCCTTTGGGCTAAGAGAAAAGTAAATTCAGCACAGAGCTTGGATATCCTCCCCAATGAAGCAGCGAAGAACAAATTATGAGATGTGGCAGAGATTAGCAACAAGGGTTTGGACGATGCTGAGGCTTGGAAGATGAGAATGACAGTGACTCTGACCTCTCTAAACAAAGCAGTGTAAGGCTTTGTTTAATTTTGCAGCTGGTCACGGATCTCATTCAGGAGCAGGAATTCAATTTGCACGTTGACCCGCTAAATAGCACAATTATAGGGAGAAGCAGGGTTAGTAAAATGCAGCTGCTCTGTTTGTAAATACAAATGCTAGTCAGTGAAAATGAGAGTGTCACTCCAGGTAGATACTGTGACTTTGTTTTGAGGAGTCTCATTCTGGAAAGATAAGTATGAGGGGAAACGAAATTTCTGACAAAATGTAAGGTACCAAATTTCCTGACAGGCGCTAAACTACCAAGAAATACACACAGAATTGCTGTACTCCAGGTAAAGCTATTTTTCAGTGGTCAACAGTGTTAGTTTCAGTATTGGGTGCACAAATTTCTAGCCTTCATCTCTAAGATAATCATTGGGTGCCTGATCAGGTAGCTGATGGCAGGGGCGTCACGTGATGACGTGGGATTGAGACGTGTAAATCCAGCTCTCCCATAAAAAATTAGCAAAGTACTGTTTAAACAAAACAAAGTTAATAAATACTTTCCGAAAACTATTTATAAACTTTGTAAGACTACTTTATGATATGCCTCCTAAACCGCAACAAAAGAAGTCTGCTGTTGCGAAGCAGCCGCGAGAGGGGAAGAAAAAAGGGCCTACTGCAACGATGGAGCCTCGGACTCAGGTTGGATCTCCTTCGGTAGAACAGGGAGCAATGGCGGCGGTAGCGGTCTCTCCGAAGAAGATGCCGGAAATGCGCATGCGCAAACCGACACAACACAAACTACAAGAACCGACAGCCACTGCAATTGAAAATGACTCAGAGTCAGAATTGGATTCTGCAGAGAACACAGATGAAGAAGAGGAGAAAGAATTGGAAGCGATTGGAAGTAAAGGAGATGATGGAAACATAAGAGAGGCTATATTGCAATTAACGGCTGAACTAAGAAAAGTAAGAGAAGAGCTTAGAGATATGAAGATGTGCTATAATAAAGTTATGGAAAGACAGGATAAAATGGATAAGAAGATTCAGAAGATGGAAAGAGCAATGGGGCATATGAATGATAGAGTGGAAAAAACAGAAAATGATCTGCTTGTTTGGAACTCGGAAAGAAATCGACTCTTGGAGAAAGTGGACATCTTGGAAAATTTCAGTAGACGTAATAATATTAAAATTGATGGTCTTAAAGAAGGTATGGAGGGAGAAAATCCAATAGAATTTTTTCAAAGATGGATCCCAGAAGTTTTGCAAATGAAAGAGGAGGTTCGACCAATTGAAATTGAGCGGGCACATAGAGCTTTGAGACCAAAACCAAAAGATGACCAATATCCACGATCGATTTTAATAAAATTCTTAAGATTTCAAGACAAGGAAAGGATTCTACAGGCAGCTGCTCAAGCTGCCAAGGATAGAAAAGGGCCATTGATGATTCAAGGGAACAAAGTTTTTTTCGACCCTGAACTTTGAAGAGAAGGAAGAAATTTAATCCAGTGAAAACATGGGATCACGGTTATCAATTTATATTGCGTTATCCTGCAACCTTGAAGATTTTTTTGCCTGGTGGAGAAAAAAGATTTTTTGATGACTACCGGAAAGCAGAGCAGTTTGTGTGAGATTCTCTGAATATTCACCAGATACGAGAACAAATCCAGGGGAGCGAGATAGATTGAAGATGAAGATTGGGTCAAAGAATGGACTTGTTGGATTTTTGAAGGCGGATGAATATATAAATATATTATTAATTATACGAGGGGGGTAAGAAAGGTTAAAATTGGAGGAATATTAGTTGGGAATAATAACATTAATTTTGTCTATATATATATAATTTTTTTTTGTTGCAGGGGAGCTGGAAGAAGCACTGACCAATTGCTACGCTAATCATGTGTGCAAGCGTGGCTTTAGCCACGACCCGTAAAATGGAGGGGGGTAGTGTTGTGTATCTTTTCATTCACAACATTAGTGGGGGGGGGGGTATTTTGTTTTTTTCTTTTTTTGTATCCTTTCTATCTTTTTTTTTTCTTTTTGCCTGGAGGGTTGGGGGAGGGAAACACATAGCAACATGGTGAAGTTCAAAGAGATTCCCCAAGGAACTATGAGAGTTGAGAAGATAAGTAATGTTTTAGATTGGAGTAACTTGGTTAAGAATAATGACTAATTTATTGAATTTTTTGAGTTTTAATGTTAACGGGCTTAATGGACCAGTGAAAAGAAAAAGAATCTTAACACATATTAAGAAAATGAAGCAACACACATCAAAGTTGCTGGTTGAATGCAGCAGGCCAAGCAGCATCTATAGGAAGAGGCGCAGTCGACGTTTCAGGCCGAGACCCTTCGTCAGGACTAACTGAAGGAAGAGTGAGTAAGGGATTTGAAAGCTGGAGGGGGAGGGGGAGATGCAAAATGATAGGAGAAGACAGGAGGGGGAGGGATAGAGCCGAGAGCTGGACAGGTGATAGGCAAAATGGGATACGAGAGGATCATGGGACAGGAGGTCCGGGAAGAAAGACGGGGGGGGGGTGACCCAGAGGATGGGCAAGAGGTATATTCAGAGGGACAGAGGGAGAAAAAGGAGAGTGAGAGAAAGAATGTGTGCATAAAAATGAGTAACAGGTGGGGTACGAGGGGGAGGTGGGGCCTAGCGGAAGTTAGAGAAGTCAATGTTCATGCCATCAGGCTGGAGGCTACCCAGACGGAATATAAGGTGTTGTTCCTCCAACCTGAGTGTGGCTTCATCTTTACAGTAGAGGAGGCCGTGGATAGACATGTCAGAATGGGAATGGGATGTGGAATTAAAATGTGTGGCCACTGGGAGATCCTGCTTTCTCTGGCGGACAGAGCGTAGATGTTCAGCAAAGCGGTCTCCCAGTCTGCGTCGGGTCTCACCAATATAGCTTAAAAAAAAAGCCTAAGGCTTTTCATTCTAGGACGAGGGAGATGTCTTCATTTTTTAAAGAAAGGGGCTTCCCTTCCTCCACTATCAACTCTGCTCTTAAACGCATCTCCCCCATTTCACGTACATCTGCTCTCACTCCATCCTCCCACCACCCCACTAGGAATAGGGTTCCCCTGGTCCTCACCTACCACCCCACCAGCCTCCGGGTCCAACATATTATTCTCCGTAACTTCCGCCACCTCCAACGGGATCCCACCACTAAGCACATCTTTCCCTCCCCCCCTCTCTCTGCAACCCGCAGGGATCGCTCCCTACACAACTCCCTTGTCCATTCGTCCCCCCCATCCCTCCCCACTGATCTCCCTCCTGGCACTTATCCGTGTAAGCGGAACAAGTGCTACACATGCCCTTACACTTCCTCCCTTACCACCATTCAGGGCCCCAAACAGTCCTTCCAGGTGAGGCATCACTTCACCTGTGAGTCGACTGGGGATCACCGAGTGATACTGCGTCCGGTGCTCCCGATGTGGCCTTATATATATTGGTGAGACCCGACGCAGACTGGGAGACCGCTTTGCTGAACATCTACGCTCTGTCCGCCAGAGAAAGCAGGATCTCCCAGTGGCCACACATTTTAATTCCACATCCCATTCCCATTCTGACATGTCTATCCACGGCCTCCTCTACTGTAAAGATGAAGCCACACTCAGGTTGGAGGAACAACACCTTATATTCCGTCTGGGTAGCCTCCAGCCTGATAGCATGAACATTGACTTCTCTAACTTCCGCTAGGCCCCACCTCCCCCTCGTACCCCACCTGTTACTCATTTTTATGCACACATTCTTTCTCTCACTCTCCTTTTTCTCCCTCTGTCCCTCTGAATATACCTCTTGCCCATCCTCTGGGTCACCCCCCCCCCGTCTTTCTTCCCGGACCTCCTGTCCCATGATCCTCTCGTATCCCCTTTTGCCTATCACCTGTCCAGCTCTCGGCTCTATCCCTCCCCCTCCTGTCTTCTCCTATCATTTTGCATCTCCCCCTCCCCCTCCAGCTTTCAAATCCCTTACTCACTCTTCCTTCAGTTAGTCCTGACGAAGGGTCTCGGCCTGAAACGTCGACTGCGCCTCTTCCTATAGATGCTGCTTGGCCTGCTGCGTTCAACCAGCAACTTTGATGTGTGTTGCTTGAATTTCCAGCATCTGCAGAATTCCTGTTGTTTGCATTAAGAAAATGAAGATAGATTTAGCTTTTTTTACAGGAAACGCACCTAACAGAAACAGAACATCAGAAACTAAAGAGAGATTGGGTGGGTAGTGTTGTTGTGGCTTCATTTAATTCAAAAGCAAGGGGAGTAGCAATTTTGATCAATAAAACGTTACCAATTAGAATACAAAATGCAATAACTGATTCTGCCGGGAGATATGTGATTATACATTGTCAACTTTTCTCTGAACTATGGACTTTTATGAATATTTATGCACCAAATGAAAATGATGTAAAATTCATACAAGAAGCTTTTCTGAATTTGGCGGATGCACATGAAAAAATATTAATTGGAGGAGACTTTAATTTTTGCTTAGACCCAGTCTTAGATAGATCAACCAAGGCTGTTATAAAATCGAAGGTAGTAAATCTAACTTTATCATTGATGAAAGATTTAAATTTGATTGATATATGGAGAAGAATCAATCCTAAAGAAAGAGACTATTCGTTCTATTCTCATAGACATAAAACTTACTCAAGGATAGATTTGTTTCTATTATCAATGCATATTCAATACAGAGTGAAAAATATGGAATATAAAGCAAGAATATTATCAGATCATTCCCCTTTATTAATGACAATAATAATGGCTGATAAGGAAGAAGTGGCTTATAGATGGAGATTTAATTCAACATTATTAAAACGTCAAGATTTCTGTGATTTTATGAAAAAGCAGATTCAATTTTTTTTGGATACAAATTTTCATTCAGTGGATGATAAATTTATATTATGGGATGCCATGAAAGCATATCTTAGGGGCCAGATAATAAGTTATACGTCTAAAATTAAGAAAGAATATATGGCAGAACTAGATCAATTGGAAAAAGAGATTACAAAAATAGAAAAAGAATCTCAAAGATATATGTCAGAAGAAAAACGAAGACAACTTGTTAATAAGAAGTTACAATATAATACGCTTCAGACATATAGAACGGAAAAAGCAATTATAAGAACTAAGCAAAGGTATTATGAGTTAAGTGAGAGAGCACATATAATTCTTGCCTGGCAGTTGAAAACAGAACAAGCTTCCAAAACAATAAATGCAATTAGAACAAGGGCAAATAAAATATCTTATAAACCTCTTGAAATAAATGAAACCTTTAAAAGTTTCTATTCTGAATTATATCAATCAGAATCACAAAATGATGTTAATGAGATAGAAAGGTTTTTATCACAAGTATCTCTTCCAAAATTGAATTTGGAAGAACAGAAGGGATTAGATATGCCTTTTACATTAAAAGAAGTTGAAGAAGCTTTAGGATCACTCCAAAGTAATAAATCTCCAGGAGAAGATGGTTTTCCACCTGAATTCTATAAAAAATTTAAAGATTTATTATTTCCTCTCTTTATGGAACTAATACGTCAAGCAGAAAAAACACATACACTCCCAGAATCTTTTTCAACAGCGATTGTAATAGTATTGCCAAAAAAAGACAGAGACCCTATGAAACCAACATCATACAGGCCTATTTCTCTATTGAATACGAATTATAAAATAATAGCAAAAATTTTATTGAATAGATTATCTAAATATTTACCAAAATTAATAAATATGGATCAAACAGGATTTATTAAAAATAGACAATTGGCAGATAATGTAACCCGGCTACTCAGTATAATTCATTTGGCACAAAAAAGGGATGAGAAGAGTATAGTAGTAGCCTTGGATGCAGAAAAAGCATTTGATAGATTAGAATGGGATTTTTTATTTAAAGTATTAGAAAAATATGGGTTAGGAACATCTTTTATAAATTGGATTAAAACTTTAAATTCTAACCCTAAGGTTAAAGTAGTGACAAACTCTCAAATTTCAACACCATTCCAGTTAAAAAGGTCAACTAGACAAGGTTGTCCATTATCACCTGCTTTATTTGTACTGGCGATAGAGCCATTAGCAGAACTAATCTGAATTGATCCAGATATTATGGGTTTTAGAGTTAATCAGGAGGAATATGCTGATGTTGTTTTGATTTACTTAACAAACCCACAACATTTGTTACATAAATTATCTTCTAGATTGGATGAATATGGGAAGGTATCAGGTTATAAAATAAATTGGGATAAAAGTGAAATTTTACCTCTTACTAAAGGAGACTATAGTCAATGTCGATTAGTAACCCAATTTAGATGGCCGGTAAATGGTATAAAGTATTTAGGTATAAGACTTGATAATGATGTAAAGAATTTATATAAATTTAATTATTTACCACTATTGAAAAAAATTCAAGAAGATTTTGACAAATGGATGATACTACCAATAACATTAGTAGGTAGAGTCAATGTTGTAAAAATGAATATATTTCCTAGATTACAGTATTTGCTTCAAACATTACCAATACAATTGCCACAGAAGTTCTTTCAAGAGTTAAATAAATGTGAGAGAAAATTTCTTTGGAAAGGTAAAATGTCAAGAATATCATTGGAAAAATTGACATGTAAATTTGGGTTAGGAGGGTTACAACTTCCAAACTTTAAAAATTATTATAAAGCAAATCAACTTAGATTTATTGCATCTTTCTTTGATGATCGAAAACCAGCATGGATTAAAATAGAATTAGACAAGATAGGAGAAAATAGACCTGAAGATTTTATATATAAATGGGAATCTAAATGGATACGGGAAAAGAAAGAATCTCCTATATTAACACATTTGATTGATCTATGGAATAAGATAAATGTTGATAATGAAACACAGAAATCTCTATTAGCAAGGAGACTTTTTTCCAAAACAGACTTATTCCTTTTACAATGGGCAATCAACTTTTATATAATTGGTACCAAAAAGGGATTAAATTTATAGGAGATGGTTATGAACGAGGTATATTGATGTCATTTGAACAACTAAAGGATAAATATAAAATATCAAATAATACTTTCTTTTGTTACCTTCAATTAAGGGCTTACTTAAAAGGTAAGCTGGGCCAAACAATGTTTTTGCCAAAACCTAATGAAATTGAAACTTTAATTCAAAAAGGGAAAATTAAAAAAATTATTTCTTGTATGTATAATTTGATTCAAGAACAGACAATTAAACAAGGAATCCATAAGTCAAAGCAAAAATGGGAAACAGATCAGAATATTAATATTGATGAAACAAATTGGTCAAGACTCTGTCTTGACAGTATGACAAATACAATAAATGTTCGACTTAGATTAGTACAATATAATTTTTTACACCAATTATATATTACACCACAAAAAATAAATAGATTAAATTCAAATCTATCTGATAAATGCTTTCGGTGTAATCAAGAAATTGGTAGTTTTTTACATTCTACTTGGTCTTGTTTTAAAATTCAACCCTTTTGGATAAATTTAAGAGTCTTATTGGAACAAATTACTGGAACTCAACTTCCACATAACCCTGTATTATTTCTATTAGGTGATATTGAAGGGATAAAACCGAAACTGAAATTGAATAAATATCAGAAAGAATTTATAAAAATTGCATTGACAGTAGCTAAGAAGACTATAGCAGTTACTTGGAAATCTGATTCGTATTTAAGTATGGATCGTTGGAATAATGAAATGGCTAGTTCTATTCCACTCGAAAAAATTACTTATAATTTAAGAGATAAATATGTAACATTTTTGAATATTTGGCGCCCTTATTTACAAAAGATAGGATGGCATATTTAAGTGCTCCGATAAAGATCTTGGTCCCTTGGGGAAAGTAATGAATAATTATACCAAATTTATTTTGAATCCCATGGAGCATGTGGAAACCTTCCAACATCCAGGCAGCTCTTCCTTTTTTTTCTCTTCTTTCTTTTTAGGTAGGACTATATATGGGGGGGAGGGGACGGTTAAGGGGAGGGGGGAGGGTAGATTTTATCTTTTCATTTATTCTTTTTGAAAACTCAATAAAAATTATATTATAAAAGGTAGCTGATGGCACTATATCATGTGAAGTTACACCGTCAGCTTCACTTTCTTTTTGCTTCCTACAGCTGATCAGGTCAAAATGATAAGTTATCTGAAAGAAGAAGGGCACAGAGGTGGCACAAAGCTGCCTGCTTGCAAACCAGACGAAGGAATGGTGAGATGTGAGAGGATGTATCAGCACTAATGTTGTCTTCAATGATCTTTGAAACAGGCACTTAATCTATCTTAGGCAATATCGCTTCCACTGGCTTCGGATGATACAGCACGCCTGTCTTCCACTGCTTGACTGTTAAGCCTCTGGTTTTCTACACTGATCAGGAAGAAGCTAACGTTATTGGGTGTAGCAAAAGGCATGGGATCAGATGGCATCTCTGGTATTGTGTTGAAAAGCTGTGTTCCAGAATTAGCTACACCCTCAGAGACAAGTTCTTTCAGTACTACAATACTGGACTGTACTGACAAGGAGGTATGTTCCATTTACGAAAAAAAACAGAACAGATTAGATCTGGCCACTAGTTAGGGACAGGAATGAGGGGAGCTAGAGGTCAAGGACAGTAAATGAAGAGTCTGGGAGAGTAGTTCCACAGTAGAAGGCCAGTTACCCCTATAGAGAGATGTCAGGCCAGCAGGCCCAGAGGACAAAGACCAGCTATCCCCATGGTTAATGACAGAGGTCAGTGGGCCATGTGGACTTCTGTAGTCCGGCAGGTCCCCCCAGGTCATTGAGACAGAAGATCGATGTCCACGTGGACAGAAAGCACTCAGGTCAACAACTCCCTAGGCCCCCCAAATCAGTGAGGCCTGTGGTCAGAGGATTGTGTGAGTCTGGAATTTGAGCCCAAATTATAAAGTTCCGTGATTGGCAACGTTAGGTTTTGTAACTTCAAAAATCGAAAGGAAAGAAAAACTCAGGAACCAAGATACTTATCTACTTAGTTTTTTACCCCTTTTTTCTGAGAGATGCTTTCATATGCCATGGTGGTGTAATGAGGTATGCTATTCATGTACATCTTACATATAACCATAATGAATTATGTAAGCAAACAAAGAATGCTTAATCAAACAATATATTTATAATATCATTCAAATATTACTGAAATATTAAATATAATACATCCCTCCCTACTTAGTTACAAACTCCAACTCAATATAGAATGAATCTCAAATCGAACTTACAGTATATATGGTATACCATAAAATACAGCTACAGGATACATTGACGACATGATTGAAAATGTTACAGAAATGTTAAATACACTTCAGATGAGTCCTAGTGTTGATACTGAAAGTTGATGCCCAAAGGTCGAAGACTGAAATTGGCAAGTCTGGAAGTCAAGGCCCAATGGTTGAAGCCCCTGGGTCAGTGTGTCTGGAATTCAGAGGCCTGATTTCTGTAAGTCCAGGCCAGGGACTGAAGGTTGTGTGCCCAGACGTGGCCTGTCCTGGGTGCGTATGGATGGATGGGGGGTGGGGGAGGAGGAAAGCGGCTTATTTTGTTGTTATTGTTTTGTTTTGTTGCTGTGATTGAATTGTTGTTGTTGTTGTTCTGCTGAACATTGTGGGCATGGTAGGTTGGCACTGGAATATGTGAGGGCACTTGCAGGCTACCGCTACCACATCCTTAGGCGGTTTTGGTTGCGAACGCAAGTGACGCATTTCATTGTATATTTCGATGTACACGAGAAGAATAAAGGAATGTGAATCTCAGTCTGCAACCTTCACCACAAAGCCATCAATTCCATTATCCAAATCATTGACAAACAATGTGAAAAGTAGCGGTCCTAATACTGACCCCTGAGGAAAACCACAAGTCACTGGCAGCTAACCAGAAAAGGACACTTTTATTCCCACGTTGCCTCCTGTCTGCCAGCCATCCCTCTATCCATGACAGTATCTTTCCTGTAATGCCATGGGATTTTATCTTGTTAACCAGTCTCATCTGTGGCACCTTATCAAATGCCTTCTGAAAATCCAAGTAAATGATATCCATTGCTTCTCCTTTGTCCACCCTGCTTGTAACTTCCTCGAAGAACTCTAAAAGATTTGTTAGGCAAGACTTCCCTTCACAGAGACCATGCTGACTTTGACTTATTTTATCATTAGTCTCCAAGTACCCCAAAACCTCATCCTTAATAATGGACTGCAACACTTTCCCAACCACTGAGGTCAGGCTAACTGGTCTATAATTTCCTTTCTTTTGCGTTCCTCCCTTCTTTAAGAGTGGAATGACATTTTCAATTTTCCAGTCCTCCGGAACCATGCCAGAATTAGGTGATTCTTGAAAGATCATTACCAATACATCTGCTGTCTCTTCAGCAACCTCTTTCAGGACTCTGAGATGTAGTCTGTTTGGTCCAGGTGACTTATATACCTTAAGACCTTTCAGTCTGCCTAGGACTTTTTCCATTTGTAATAGCAATGGCACTCACTCCTGCTCCCTGACACATACGGACCTCTGGCACACTGCCAGTGTCTTGAGCGGTGAAGACTAATGCCATGTACTTATTTAGTCCATCTGCCATTTGTTTTTCCCCCATTACTACCTCACCAGTATCAACTCTCACCTCCCTTTTACACTTTCTATAACCTAAAAAAAAAGGAGGCTGCACCAGGAATACTGAATACAATAAACAATCATGATGGATTCATGCGTGAAGTGCTGCCTCACCTGGAAGGACAGTTGAGGTCCCTGAATCGTTGTGAAGGATGAGGTGTAAGGGCAGGTGTAGCATTTATCATGGTTCTAGGGATAAGTACCTAGAGGAGTATGAGGGGTGATTGATAAGTTCGTGGCCTAGGGTAGAAAGAGTCAATTTTGGAAAACCTAGCACATATAATTTTTCAACATAGTCTCCTCCTACATTTACACACTTAGTCCAGCGGTCCTGGAGCATATGGATCTTGGACCTCCAGAAAGTGTCCACAGCAGGGGTGATTGATAAGTTCGTGGCCTAAGGTAGAAGGAGATGAGTTATACAGCTCTCGTTACATGCACATGCTGTTCAACTCTTTGAGTGATTATGCAGAAAGTTTGAAGTTAATCACTCATCAGGGGTGATTGGTAAGTTTGTGGCCCAAGGTAGAAGGAGATAAATTATTAACTTCAAACTTTCTGCATAACCACTCAAAGAGTTGAACTGCATGTGCATGTAATGAGAGCCGTATAACATCTCCTTCTACCTTAGGCCACGAACTTATCGATCACCCCTCCTATCGGTGAGAAGAGCGACCGGACAAGGGAATCACAGAGAGAGTGACCTGTGGGGAAAACAGAGAGGAGAGGGGAATGTGTCACTGGTGGTGGAATCCTGTTAGAGATGGTGGAAGCTATGGAGAATGATATGTTGGATGTGGGGAGGTTGTTGAGGTCAAGGGGAATTCTACCCTTGCTACGTTAGGCAGATGGGGTGAGGGCAGCTATGCAGGAAATGGAGATGTGGGTGAGGCCTGTATTGATAGCGGTAGAGGGGAATCCTCATTTCCTAAAAAAAAGAGGATATTTTGTTGCTCTGCTGAAGGATCTTTGAGTTTTTTTCTGTACAGATGCTACCTGACTGGTATTTTTCAGCATTTACTATATTTTTTGATTTATTGTCTTCTTGAGGCCTATTAATGACACATAGGAAATGCTAGCTTTGATTCAAAACTTATATCTAAACCTGAAAATAAAAATGCTGATTTATAAGAGTGAATCAATTTTTGAAAATCAGTGTAAAAATAATCAGTAATTTATCTGTTCAAATTAATAAATAGCTACTATAATACGAATTTTATGAACCACATCAGAATGGCATTTTATTGGAAGTTGCTGCTTCCAACCAAATATTTTAGGATCATTTATTAGCTTCTGGGCTGGTTCAGTGGCTTCTCATTGCTGACACATATTCCCTTGATTAGCAAACCTTTGAATTTGAACCATGACTATTTGAGGGAGGGAGAAAATTATTGCACAGCTTTTCAAAAAAGAAAAACCACAATAAATGGTCAACTGTAACATCCTAACCTATCAGAATAGTTTCTCAGATGATGATTGAAGAATTGCTTTTAATCTTTGGCTACTACACTGAGCAATTGAAAGGTAATCTCAGGCTTGACCTTATCAAGTCAAGGCTACCACAAGTCAAATAAGAAAAGTGCTTCTTACCCTGGTCGCTGTTAATGATTAAGGGATGGTCACACAAGTCAAGCTCACAGCATTCATCTCTCATTTCAGCCTGTTGTTCTAATAATTCATCTCCTGTCAAGAATTTAAAGACTACGTTAGAACATTTCACCTTAAAGAACAAATCTGCACCATACAAGAAATCTCTGGCAACATTTCAGATTTTATTCTTTTAGTTTTAGTACATTAATTAATGAGATTCAGTTCAGTATATTAAGTAATGAGTATACAAGATGTAGTGCCCATCACCACCCACCCCTCCCCCAGCTTTGGAAGTTTTCATGTTTTATTATTTTACAACATTGAATCACAATGGATTTAATTTGGCTTTTTTGACACTGATGAACAGGAAAACACTCTTCCGTGTCAAAGTAATAACAGATCTCTACATCGTGGTCTCAATTAATTACAAAGATAAAACAGAAAATAATTGATTGCATAGACATTCACCCCCTTCAAGTCAGTATTTAGTAGATGCACCTTTGGCAGCAATTGTAGCCTTGAATCGGTGTGGATATGTCTCTATCAGCTTTGCAGATCTGGACACTGCAATTTTTCCTCATTCTTCTCTACAAAACTGCTCAAGCTCTGTCAGATTGCATGGGATCATGAGTGAATAGCCCTTTTCAAGTCCAGCCACAAATTCTCAATTGGATTGAGGTCTGAACTCTGACTTGGTCATTCCAGGACATTATCTTTGTTATTTTTAATCCATTCCTGTGTAGCTTTGTTTTTATGCTTGGGATCATTGTCTTGCTGGAAAACAAATCTTCTCCCAAGTCACAGTTTTTTGCAGACTGCATTAGGTTTTCCTCCAGGATTTTCCTATATTTTGCTGCATTCATTTTACCCTCTACCTTCACAAGTCTTCCAGGGCCTACTGCAGTGAAGCATCCCCACAACATGATGCAGCCACCACCATACTTCATGGTAGGGATGGTGTGATTTTGATGTGTGGTGTTCAGCTTATGCCAAACATAGCATTTAGCCTGATGACCAAAAAGCTCAATTTTGGTTTCATCAGACCATAGAACCTTCTACCATCTGACTCCAGAGATTCCTATATGCCTTCTGGCAAACTCTAACTGAGATTTCATGTGAGTTTTTTCAACAGTAGTTTTCTCTTTGCTATTTCCCCATAAATTTGTGACTGATGAAGTACCTGAGTAACAGTTGTTGTATGTGCAGTATCCCCAGTCTCAGCCACTTGTAGCTTGTAGCTTCTTCAGAGCTGTCATAGGGCTCTTGGTGGCCTCCCTCACTAGTCCTTTACTTGTACGGTCACTCAGTTTTTGAGGATGGTCTGCTGTGGGCAGATTGAGGCTGAACTCCTGCCTCAGCAAAACCGATGGCGATTTGCCTATTGCTACAATAGGTCAACAGCAGATGCAATCTCCATGGCGCTTCACACAGCCTTAGACCACCTGGACAACACAAACAACTATCTCGGGATGCTGTTCATTGACTATAGCTCAGCATTTAATACCATCATTCCCATAATCCTGATTGAGAAATTACAGAGCCTGGGCCTCTGTACCTCCTCCTGCAATTGGATCCTCAATTTTCTAACTGGAAGACTACAATCTGTGCGGATTGGTGATAACATCTCCACCTCGCTAACAATCACACTGGTGCACCTCAGGGGTGTGTGATTAGCCCACTGCTTTACTCTCTCTATACCCATGACTGTGTGGCTAGGCATTGCTCAAATACCATCCATAAATTTGCTGATGATACAACCATTGTTGGTAAAATCTCAGGTAGTGACGAGCGGGGGTACAGGAGTGAGATATGCCAACTAGTGGAGTGGTGTCGCAGCAACAACCTGGCACTCAACGTCAGTAGGATGAAAGAGCTGATCGTGGACTTCAGGAAGGGTAAGATGAAGGCACACACTCATGATTCAGGAACAGCTTTTTCTCCTCTGCCATCCGATTCCTAAATGGACATTGAACCCTTGAACACCACCTCACTTTTTAAAATATATATTATTTCTGTTTTTTGCATGATTTTTAATCTATTCAATATACATATACTATAACTGATTTACTTATTTATTATTATTATTACTTTATTTTTTTCTTCTTTATTATGTATTGCATTGAATTGCTACTGCTAAGATAACAAATTTCATGACACATGCCAGTGATAATAAAGCTGATTCTGATTCTGAGTCTGATTCTGATTTACAGCTGAACCATATTCTTTCCATTTCCTGATGCTTGACTTAAGTGATTGACTCAAGAGATTTTCAGAGACTTGGAAATTTTCTTGTATCCATCTTCTGACTTGTGTTTTTCAATAACCTTTTCACGAAGTTGCTTGGAGTGTTCTTTTGTCTTCATGTTGTAGTTTTTGCCAGGATACTGACTCACCAACAGTTGGACCTTCAGATATGGGTGTATTTTAACAATAATCAATTGACTCACCTTGACTGTACACAGTGATCTCCATTTAACTAATTATGTGACTTGTAAAACCAATTGGCCGCACCAGTGATGATTTGGTCTGTCATATTAAAGGGGGTGAATAGTTATAGAATCAATTATTTTGTGTTTTTTATTTGTAATTAATTTAGATCACGTTGCAGAAATTTGTTTTCACTTTGACACGAAGGAGTATTTTTCTGTTGATCAGTGACAAAAAAAGCCAGATTAAATCCATTGTGATTCAATGTTGTAAAACAATAAAACATGAAAACTTCCAAGGGAGGTGAATATTTTTATAGACATTGTACTTTGGCTCCATGTGGTTACTGCTCTGTGGTTTATTTGAGAGGAGGTACACTTTATTATGGGTGTTAACTGGACCACCAGCTTCGCTTCTGCTTAGGATACCATGCTGTGGAGAGGTGAATTAAGTGTCAGACTCGGAGCTTAAATTTGTATGCACAGTAGTGTATGGCTTAAACACTTAAAAAATAAATCAGCTACATGGGATTTTACTTTTCTAGACCTTTTTTTGGCTGCTGTGGTTTCTTGTCTCTTTACTGTTGTTCTCAATGATAATATTTAAGGAGATTGATCTTAGTAAAACTAAATTGTTTAGCATATTTTATACATACTTTCAATTCTGCAGTTGTAGAGAGACTACTTTTATTTTGACAAGGTCTTACTTCCAAGTGTTAGGCTTTTCTTCGGCACATCAGATGGGAGTACAACCACATCAAGGTCTGCTGTCTTCTTTGTTTTACACTAATGGAATCTGACAGCATGAGAACTATTTGGAGAAATCAAACGGAGGTACCAAGAGGCATGTCAATGCACACTGCATCATTTCTGCTTCAGCACCTGAGTTCAAACCTCTCTGCAGAGTGAATAGAGTCACAGGTGATGAGGCTTCACTGAAGAAAGTCCCATCAGTGGGAAATGTGATGTTTCAAGCTTGATTGCAGTTATATAAGGAATCTCAAGAGTTATAGTTTCTTGTTATCCTGGAGCACAAAACTTAAGAGAAAGCGCTCCATGACATGGTATTCATGAAAATAATTGCAACATTTATTTTCATGATGTGGATTTGTTTGGACTGGCAAATTAGTTGCAAAATGGCATACTTGCATACCTATGCAAGAATTGTTGCTTTGTCCACCAACAGATGTTGTGTAGGTGAAGACTTTAACTAGTGCACTTCTAATACAAACTGGGTAGAAAAGAGCGATCTTGATAACAACCAGTGTCCTGCAATGATTCGATACTGATTTGATACAGGTTAAGATCACACACTCTGACTAACCCCATTTATAACCTTGTGTAACTGATCCACAACAATCTCAAACAATAACGAGGTGTCCTAGAGGGAAGAAATAATCTCTCTGACACAGTGGTGTCAAGAAAACAAACTCTTCCTCAATGTCGCGAAAACAAAGGAGTGGGATGTGGATTACAGGAGGAATGGAGGTGGGCTAACCCCTACTGACATCAATGGATCTGGAGTCGAGAGGGTGAACAGCTTTAATTTCCTCGGTCATCACCGAGGACCTCACGTGGTCTGTACACATTAGCTACGTGGTGAAAAAGGCATAACAGCACTTCTTTCACCTCAGACGGTCAAGGAAGTTTGGTATGGGCCCTCAAATCCTAAGAACTTTCTACAAAAGCACAATTGAAAGCATCTTGACTGGCTGCATCACTGCCTAGTATGGGAACTGTATCTCCCTTAATTGCAGGATTCTGCAGAGACTTGTGCGGACAACCCAGTGCATCTGTAGTTGTGAACTTCCCATGATTCAGGACATTTACAGAGACAGTTGAGTAAAAAGGACCCGAAGGATCATTGGGGACCTGAGTCACCCCAACCACAATCTATTCCAGCAGCTACCATCTGGGAAACGGTACCGCAGCATAAAAGCCAGGACCAACAGACTCTGGGATAACTTCTTCCACCAGGCCATCAGACTGATTAACTCACACTGATCTGAGTACATTCCTATGGGTTACATTGACTGTTCTGTTTATTATAAATTATTATAAATTACTATGATTGCACATTGCACATTTAGACGGAGACGTAACGTAAAGATTTTTACTCCTCATGTATGTGAAAGATGTAAGAAATAAAGTCAATTCAATTCAATTCACAGTGTATATGTGATCAGCACCAGGAAAAGTGGTTAGCACAGTGCTATTAAAGCTTGGAGCAGTGGAGTTCAGAGTTCTGTCCCAACATTGACTGTAAGGGGTTTGAACATTCTCACCATGAATGTGTGGGTTTCCTCCAGGTGCTCTGGTTTCCTCCCACAGTCCAAAGGTGTACCAGTTAGGTTAATTGGTCATTACAGATTATCCTGTGATTATGCTAGGTTTAGCATTGGTGCTGAATGGTGCAGCTCGTTGTGTCAGAAGGCTTGCTCCATGCTGCACCTCTAAATAAATCAATTTAAAAAGATTATAATCTATTTCCGTAATGTTTGCTGATCATTGTACAAAATATATGGGCTGTGAGACTTCTTTAATGTTGCTAATGTCCTGAGTGTGTGACGAGAGGCCTAGGCGAAGATGGTTATGGCCAGACTGCTGGAGTATCTGAGACTAGAATTGAAACACGAATCGAGACTGAAACGATGACAGGGTCCTAAACTAGACACTAGATGAGGATCCAAAGTTGAGCTGATGATTGAGCACTGAACCTCAGTTCAGGTTCTCTTTAAATATTAAATCCTGGTGCCACAAAAAAGTGGCCACAAAATAGTGGGGCGGGCCTGAAAATTTAAAGGGACCTCATCACCTATCCATATTCTGGAATATCAATATTTGATTGGAAAAGAATACTGGCAGAGATTACGACAGGACAAAAATGGCTGGAAATTCTGGAAACAATTTGAAGGCACAGGATATATACATCCCAAAGAGGAGGAAGGACTTTAAAAGCAAAATGATACAATCATGGCTAACAGGGGAATTCAAAGCCAACATAAAAGCCAAAGAGGGGGAAAAAAACTAGTGGGACGTAGAAAACTTAGCAAAAGTAGTAATCAGACCACTGGAAAACAAGGCTGGAGAGGTAGTAATGGGGGACAACAATATGTTGGATGAACTGAATATGTATATTTGCATCAGTCTTCACTGTTGAACACCCTAGCAGTATGGTGGAAGCTCCAGGTGTCAGGGGTCATGAAGTGTCTGTAGTTACCATCACTAGAGATAAGGTTCTTGAGAAACTGAATGGTCTGAAGGTAGATAAGTCTCCTGTACCAGGTGGTGAACACCCAGGATTCTGAAAGAGGTGGCTGAGAGATTGTGGAGGCATCAGCAATGATCTTTCAAGAATCAGTAGACTCTGGAGGGTTCCAGAATACTGGAAAATTGCAAATGTCACTCCACTCTTCAAGAAGTGAGAGAGGCAGAAGAAAGGAAATTATAGGACAGTCAGCCTGACCTCAGTGGTTAGGAAGATGTTGGAGCTGATTGTTAAGGATATGGTTTCAGAGGCACATGATAAAATAGACCATATTCAGCATAGTTTTCTCAAGAGGAAACCTTTCCTGACATGTATTGTCAGACCTCCCTCACCATTCCAGGCTACTAGGATCTTCTCTTAACAAACTTGAGGATCCTGGCAATCCCTGGGTGAGCAGTCATTCTTGATGCATGTCCCCAATGAAGTATTTGAGACTGGTCAGAAATTGTGACGAACAGATAGCCTGGAGGACCACTCCTGGGAATCTCACCTTGCACCTGGGCCTTGCAAATGAGTGTGTCAATTCCCTAAAGAATTTGCAGTATCACCTTAGCCCGGGACAAAATGGTGGTAGACTGCTCCTATCTTTTGGGTTTGTTGCGCTGACGAGACGAGGTATCTGGTTTCTGCTTCTTTGATGCCAGTCAAGATGTCAGGACAAAATTGAAGCTGTTCAAGGACAGAGATCATCTGGCTTGCCTGGAATTCAGTCTCTTGGCCTCCTGAATATAAGGCAGGCTCTCTTGGTCTGTCCATACAATAAAAGGGGTCTTGGTCCCCTCAAGCCAGTGATGCCATTTCTCCAGAGCCAATGGATGTGAGCAGCTCTCTATTCCTGAAGTCATAGCCTGGGATAGCCACCTGGAGAAGACCATACACAGGTAGAGTTTCTGTCCGAAGGTGCCCAATGAGCCAACATTACACCCGGTCTGATGTCCAAGGCATCCACCTCCATGATGAAGGGAAAGTCTGGGTTAGGTGAAAACAAAATGGGAGTTGTTGTGAACCGCTGTTAGAGCTCTGTGAAAGCAACCTCTGCTTTGGTAGTCCAAACTAAAGGGCCCGTGGATCTCTTGGTTAGTGCTATCAGTGAGCCGCCACTGAGCTGAAGCTCCTGATGAACTTCCTGTAAAAGTTGGCAAATGCCAGGAATTGTTGGACTTGTTTCACATTGGATGGTTCTGGCCAGACTCTGACGCACCTTCATCAGATGGTCCGAGGCTTTGTTTGCTCTGGTGGGGTGATGGAACACCCTCCTCATGGTGGCCATGAATTCCACTGAATCCGAGCAAGTCTCCAACTTTCGCTCATAATGTGCGGGGGCCCAGGACAGGGCTCTCCCGGTCAGGAGAGAGGTCATGAAGGCCACCTTTATGTGCTCTGAAGGGAACCAGGCTGGCTGGAGTTCGAACACCAATGAACATTGAGTCAGGAAGCCACAACAAGAGCCCGAGTCACCATTGGGGTCTGAAGATGAACTGGCTCTGCTGAGCGACTGGCAGCCTCGCCGAGTGACTCTGGCTAACTCCTTGTGATAGCTGGCACACGATGACCTAGAGGCTGTGTACTCCAGGTTCTGTCTCAAAAATCTTTCGCTGTGGCAGGCCATGGCAGATGAGAAGTCCTGAAACCCCGCTGGGTGCGTGTTAGGCTCAATCATACTGTGATGAAAGACCGAGGCAAGGATGGGTTGGACCCAAGTGCTGGAGTACCTGAGACTGGAATCGAGACATGAATCAAGACTGAAACGGAGACAAGATTCTAAACTAGGCATTAGACGAGAATCCACAGTAGAGCTGATGATTGAGCACTGAACCTCTGTTCAGGTGCTCTTTAAATATTAAAACCCTGGCACCAAAACATGGCTGCCAATTAGTGGGGCGGCACTGAATCCTTAAAGGAACTGTGCCAGCTATCCAAATTCTGGAGAGTTACACCATTTAAACCCCTGAGGCTGTCACGGTAAGGTGCGTGTCGTAACAGAGTGACTTTTCCTGGCCTTAAAGCTTTTGCGTGACTTGAACAAAAGGCCAAGGAGTAGTGTAGGATGCTACAAAGGGAAGGAATGGGATAGGAAGGCTCCCAGTAGAAGCCCATATTCATCTCAATCTTTGGGGAGGAAGTACTCTATATGAACATCAGTAAGGAATTTGTGGTGAGTAGTGATGTCTTCTCTGCCCTGTACCATCCGCTCCATTCAGAGTACTAAACTACTGAGTGTACAGTTCAAAGATGACACATGAAGTGACAATCAGTACTATGAGGTTTTATGCATTGGGATACTTCCAGGCTAGTGCTGGAGGGCTATAAATTCATTTTATAAAGTGTGAGACCCATTGCATTTATCTGCCTAGTCCTCACGCAATCCCAGAGAGTCTGTTTTGTGTGACTTCACCTGCTGGTGTGCTTCTAAACAACAATACCTTTCAGGTTTTCAGCAGGAATGATTGCTGATTCTACGTGGGAACTCGAAGTAATCTTAGCTTTTCAGTGGCATAGATTCAGATTGAATCTTCTTTGAATGAAGTCTGCCAGTTTTATTTGTTGACTGACAGACACTGAATCAAACAAAATGGAGTGGGTTCATGAGTGCTGCTCTACTAGAAGTGGATGAGCCGCTAAAGCTCCTCATATTTGCCCCTCTGCAATTCCTTTTCCTGCTGGAGGGAAGGTGGTTCGAACCTTGTGACACCCTTGAGGTCCTTTCGGATACAACAGCAATCTGTTGTGTTTGGAGGGCCGAAGTTAGAGGATATTCTCCTGAAGGAAATTATTGAACCTGAAGGATGTTTATCACTCATCAATCACTGCTAATGTAGTTGATGCTTTACTTTTCCTAATTCCAGATTATTAGTTCAATTTAAACTCCACAGCTCTCTTGGTAAGATTCAGATTTGACCATTATCTTGACTATACCTCTTCCCATCTTGTCTCCTATAAAATGCTGTTCCCTTTTCTCTGTTCCTTTGTCTCCACCAGATGTTCCCGGGATTGTGCTTTCCTTTCCAGGACATCAGAGATTTCCTCCTTCTTTAAAGAACAAGTTCCCTTCCTCCACCACAGGTGCTGCCCTCGGTCGCATCTCCTCTATTTTCTGTACATCCGCACTCACCCCATTTTCCTGCTGCCTTAACAGTGACAGAGTTCCTCTTATCCTTGCCTACCACCCCATGAGCCTCTGAATACAACATATTATCGTCTTCAGCCGTCTCCAAAGGAGTCCTACCACCTAACACATCTTTACCTCCCCACCCCTCCAATTTCCAGAGGGATCAGTCCCTCCGGGATTCCCCTGTCCATTCATCCCTCCTCAATATTCTCCGTCTTGGCACTTACACTTGCAAATGGCCGAAGTGGTACACCTGTCCATTCAGCCCCTCCCTCAGTTCCATTCAGGGCCTCAAATAGTCCTTCTGGTGAGGCAACACTTCATCTGTGAATCTGCTGGGGTCATCTAAGTTGTCCGGTGCTCCCAGTGCAGCCTCCTCTATATTGCTGAGACCCATCAAAAATTGGGGGACTGCTTCATTGAACAACTCCGCTCCATCCACCGAAAGCAGAACTTCCCGGTGGCCAAACGTTTTAATTCTGATTCCTATTCCTGTTCCGACATGTTGTTCCATGACCTTCTCTTGTGCCAAGATGAGGCCACCCTAAGGGTGGAGGAGCAACACCTTATATTCCACCTGGGTAGCCTCCAATCTGATGGCATGAATATTGATTTTTCTTTCTGCTCCTATTTCCCACTCGGGTCACTTACCTTTTCTCACCTGCCTATACCCCTGTGTCTCTTCCTCCTTCCCTTTCTCCCATGGTCCACTCTCCTCTCTTATCAGATTCCTTCCTCTCCAACCCTTTACCTTCCTTACCCATCTGGCTTCACCTATCACCTTCTAGCTATCCTCCTTCCCAACCCCCCAACTTTTTCTTCTGTCATCTTCCCCCTTCCTTTCCAGTCCCGAAGCAGGATCTTGGCCGGAAATGTTGACTCTTCATTTCCACGGATGCTGCCTGACCTGCTGAGTTCCTCCAGCATTTGTGTGTGATGCTTTGGATTGCCAGCATCTGCAGACTTTCTCATGTTCAGATTTGGTCCCCTCAACTAACAGTTAACAGCAGAGAAACCACCTTACCCAAATACTCATTTATTCATGTATGATATAAGTGCAGAGTAACTTTTCCTGAGTTGAACTCCAGAGATTGAGGCACAGTCCCAACATAAACCAAGTGACAAACAGGCAATAGATTCCCAAACAGACATAATGACTAGGATTTGTTCAGTCTGCTATGAGCACTGACCTTCAGACAAATTGAAACTTAAATTAACTCCTATAAAAGTTCCCAATGTCTCTTGAAGTCACAACACCTCCTCTTTAGGGGGTGTATACCAGCTTTAATTAGTCCGGCTTCCACTCATGATTCTGGTTTCCTTCAGTGAAATGGATCTAATGAATAAACTCAAGCTGGCTGCGTAGAAGTCAGATGGATATGTAGGCAGTACAAATTTGCTCTGTTGTCTGTATGGGAAAGAATGGACATAGGTTGATTTTCCATCATGAAACCTGCAGCTGTTTTTAAGGGGATCAAATATATCCCCAGTGATCTTCATTTCTCAACAGTTGTGTGGGATGTCATTATACAACCATGGTGATGAGCCAGCTGATACAGTTTTCAAAGGAATACAGGACTCAGCAAGAAGCTTTGTAACATGGTTGCAAAGTATTTATTCAGCTGTTGCTTTTTGAAGTTGTATGATTTCCTTCTCAGCATTAATTGATCACATGCTTCAGGAAAAGGAATATGCTGCAGGGTGGTTTTATAGAGCTAATTAAGTACTGCTCTCTTGACCTTATCAACTCTGTTCTCAAAGTGCACATGTGGTGATGTTTACTTCAGACTGATCTTTGTTGAACTGCAGAGGTTTATCCAGTTCATCCTCAACAGATTTCCCACATATAAGAGTATGTTCTTTATTTCCATCTTTCTTTTGTTTACATATACACAATCTTTTGTCTAAATTTTGTCTCTAGTTGTCTCTGATAAATGCATATGGTATTATTAACTTCCATTATACTGCACTGCACTTCTGAAAATTCATTGTTTGAATATTACCTTTGGAATCTTACTACAAAGAAAACAGTTATTTGAACCTCTGAAAAATATGTTCTATTAATTTTACTTCCCTGCTTTTCCAAGAATGTCTTATAAGTCTTTTCTTCTCAAGAATTTATCAAATTCAGTTTTGAATGTAACAATTGAATTTACTTGATCTGGCCTTTCAGGCTTGTATTTCAGATTCAAGCAAGTTCCTGCATAAGTAAGCTCTTCCTCATCTCCCTTCTGTAAATGGAAGTGGTTTCTCCCAATACACACTAATTAATGTGTTGAATAACTCTTGGATTTGCTGTAAGAATCCATGAATATAGTTCAAATGGAATCAGATGGTGTGCACTATTCTGAAAGATGTCTTAAAATGATGGTGCAAAAGTGCTCCATCACCAGTACCCTCCCTTTGACATGTTCACACAAATTCTGTCCAGTGCAACCAACTGCAGTCTTCTTCTTCTTCCTTTGTGGTAATGGTGGCTTGTATCTGTCAGGAAGGTGCATCACCGCCACCTACTGTAACCTAGGTATGCACCTAGGTATGAAGGTAGCCATGAAAGGAATCAGAATACCTTCCAAACCTGTTTTAATTAAAAAGGTCATCAGGGTCCTTCATGACTTAACCACCCCTGCCCCAGTTGTCAGAATATTCTGTAATCTAGCACTTTAGATCTACCCAATAATTGCTTAAACAGCTTCCCATGTTCCAACACATATCTGAGGCATACCGTGATCACAGGTTCTATCAAACCTGTGAGCCTACAAAACTCACATCACCCATTCCCATGCTTACCAACAAGTGCCAAAGTAGGGTGCAAACCCGTACATCCAAATTTCAGTCTCGCCAACCACACACCTTTCCTCCTATTCCTTCCCAAAAGGCATCGCCTCTGGATTGAAGGAAACGAATTGTATTACCACCCCTCTGTCCTACTCCTATCGTATATGTTAACTCGGGGGCTGTGCACAATCTGGATTTGATGGAGACAGCCGTGAGAAGCACGGAGGAACACCTGGAGTAACTTCTGGAATGCCTGCTTTGCTGCTGCTGCTACTGTGCGATCGAGAATCTCTGAAGGGGAAGGCCTCAAATCCTCGGTTTTGCCTATTGCCTGTTGCCCTGGCCAGGGTCGAAGCACTTGGCAGAGATGGTGCTCGGTGCTCGGTGTCGGAGAGCTGGTCGGAGGCTTGGAGTTTTTGGACAGACTTGGAGTTGGACTGTGGTCGGATGCTTCCAGGATGCTGCATCGGCAAGTTGGTGGCGCTGGAGGTTCACCGTCTGCGTGAAATAATGGGACTTTCGAGAGACTTTGAGACTTCTACCGTGCCATGGTCTGTTCTTATCAAATTACAGTATTGATTTGCACTGTTGTAACTATATGTTATAATTATGTGGTTTTTGTTAGTTTTTAAGTTGGTTTGTCATGTGTTTCTATGATATCATTCTGGAAAAACATTGTATCATTTCTTAATGCATGCTAAATGCATACTAAGTGACAATAAAAGAGGACTGCGTGTCTTCATAATCTAATCTAATCAATTCCACAATTTCTGCTTTTTCCCAATCACAGCCAACCAAGAACAAGATTCGGCTTCATACTTCCCCATATTAACTATAATATCTTTCTCCGACTTAGTAAGTGCCTGTTTTGCTTTAACATCTGCCCTGTCATTACCTAATACACCCACATGTTCAGGTACCCAACAAAACTATACTACTATTCCCACACTCTCCAGAACATATAGATTATGATGCACTTCCATCAACAGGTCAGGTCTCCTTGAACACTTCGATTCCAAACTCTGCAGTACAGAGGAAGAGTCTGAGCAAATGGTCACTTTGTTTGGCTTAACCAGTTTAACCCATTGCAGACTAATAATAATGGTCAATTATTCTGCTGTATAGACAGACAATCCATCGGTCAGCCTTTTCCCTACCTAAATATTAAACTAGGGGATAAATATCCCTGAGCTCTTCTGGTTACTAACTGGGTCTTAGAATCATCTGTAACGATAGGTAAAAGGGAAAAATACTGCTCCTGTAAATGACCAGACACCCTATCACCACCCACAAGATCCTGTGATTCCTCCAGTAATGTCAAATCTATTCCCACATCTGGAAGTTTCCATGGTGGAACACTTGACCAGGGCACAGTTGGGATAATCTGCAAATCCCCAAGACCATGCTCCCGCACATAGTCCCTAATTATCCTCTAAAAACATTTACCAACTCTGCTCGTGTGTCCCCAACAATCCGATGGGATGCCCTCCACCCTACTAAGGAAATCCACTCTATTTTTCTCTCCGTAGGTCAAGAGGCTTCTCACCCAGTTCAACCCCCGAACGCATTTCCGGGTATGGTCCAGAATGCTCCACAACAGATTCTAATTGCACTGGCCTGTAGAACTTCCAACCAGCAGAACACGGTGTCTTCCCAGTACTCCAGTGTATTTAATTGGTGAGATCTGTGTATTTTGAAAGTAGATTTACTTTGAATCATAAACTTGAATTTTGAGAAGTAAATAATCAGTTTATAGTACTACCTTTTAGAGTTTTGGTGCATTGGTCAAAGTTGATATTAACATAAGCAATCCTTGTATAAGTACCTCAAATATAAAAATTCTTTGACAGGTCAAATTAAGGGGTTTAAATTGGAATGCTGTTTTGAAAAAAAAACATCTTTGTTGACCTTATCCTCATTGTACAAGCAGCATAGCCCAACACCTTGCAGATGACTAGTCTTAACCAAAGGCTCAGTTTCCAATGAACTGAATGTTGTACAATATAGGTTCTAAATACACAACATAGAAGCAAATACCTGCTTTCTTTATGCTAAAACGCATTTAATAAATAGAATTTTGAACAGGAATTCCAAAACAAAAGCATCAAAAGAAGTTGAATGAGAAAGCTGAACATGTAAATAGAATTGAAATTCCAGATTACAATCTTGAATGTATTTAGTTTTACCAGAAGTACAAAGGGAAGTGTGACTAAACTAATATAAATGCTTCCCCAATATCTTACTTTTTGAACTGTGAAACAGAATATTGATAGCCTGGTGAAAGGAATTTGTAGGTTCATGTGCAGCATTCTTAATAAATTTTTAATGTGGATGGAATAAATTTTGCACTTTTATTTTTTTCAGAAAGCTTGCCTAGTTATATTTTATTTCCTTCACCTACCTGGTCCTTTCATCCTTTATAAGTATTCATTTTATTTTCAGGAGTTTATATTTCATTAAATTATTGCGTGCTCTGATTACATCATCTCTGCAGGTTGAAAGCATTGGGGCTTGCACTTGGAGCAATGTTGACATACAGCATTGTTTTGATCTTTGTCCCGGGAGTAAGTTTGGGGATCAAGGATTTTAAATTCCTTGTGTTCCTCCAGTGTTTGGAGGACTCCTTGAAAATTTCTCAAATTCCTTGAGTGTAAGAGGCTGGACATTATACAGTGAGAGAAAGGGAAAGTGAGAGAGAGACAGAGAAATTTTAATCTGTATCACAATTATGTCTTGCAATCATGTCACAACTATTCACCTAGTAAACCAATAACACCCAATATATGAGTGATGAAGATGCATTGTGTTGTGCAGAGCTGAGGCAGGCAGTTCACCGCTGTGAAATAAGATTTAGAGATTTAGCCACTTGTGTCTGTGAGGTCACTTAAATTCTTCCAGCATTTCTTCCATGTGCCCGGAACTTGACTACTTCCATTCAACTTATTTGCATCCTCCACCCACTGAGGCTTAACCATCTGCCTGGTGGAGTTCTTAGCTCTCTAAGGGCAGGGTTATTGTTGCCTTGTGCACAAAGGTTTGTAGAAACACATCTGAAGTTCAAGATAAATCTCTCATTCATCAGCATTGATTTCCATCAGCTTGTGAAATGACTTTCATCACCAGCTGCAGTAAAAGCACCTTCTCTTGAAGAAGTGTAGGCCAGAATTCAGTCAGCGTGATTCAACTAATGGTTGTCACTCATTACATTAGGGTTGCAAAGTTGTACATAGCTGATTGGATGATGAAAATATGGTAGAGAGGCTGCTGCATGTATTTTGTGTGCATCTTGCTTTGGAGTGAACAAGCATTATGATGCTACTGTGTTTTTCCACTGTCATCCAATTTAAACACTATTATTCACTGGAGGCTGTATCCATTGAGGCGATATGGGTAGGACTATGAAAGTGCAATCAAATGTGCTATTGGCTACCCAAAAGGAGTGGGAGATGGAGGAATAGGTGTCCAGGCAGATTACGGAAAGGTTTTTTGAGCAGAGGTAGGAAGTGTGAGAAATCATTGCTCAGTCAGATTCGCCAATTGAATGGATAAGGTATCGACTCACGGCACTTTGGTGTTTTGAGCAGCAGCCAATCAGCAATCGGGTTTCCTTGGCAAGAACCAATTAGATAAGGTAATGGCAAGCACAGCAGCCTCTGCTGGAGTGGATTTCAATGAGAGTCAGGATCTTGAGGCTTTAGCGAGGAAGAAGCTTCAGTCGGAGAGAGTGAAAACCTGCAGGTAGATTCCCTCACACAGTTCATTTATTGTTTTTCCTCAGTTTGAACAGAAGGGATGCCAGGCAGGATAGTTGAATGCTCCTCTTGTGGGATATAGGAAGACAGGGAGGCCCCCAGTGTCCCTGATGACTACAAATTTGAGAAATGCATCCAGCTGCAGCTTCTAACAATCCATGTTAAGGAATTGGAGGAGGAACTGGATGAACTCTGGATCATTTGGGAGGCTGAAGTGGTGATAGATAGGAGATATAGAAAGGTAGTTATACCCAAGGTACAGGACACAGGAAACTGGGTGATAGTCAGGAAGGGGAAAGTTTAACAGGCAATGCAAAGTACCATTGTACCCACCCCCTTCATTAACAGGTTTGGATACCTTGCATACTGTTGGTGAGAGTGACCTAGCAGAGGAAAGTCACAGCAGTCAAGTCTCTATCACCGAGACTGGCTCTGTGACTCAGAAGGAATAATGGATTCATTAGTTAGGAGAACAGAAGGAAGATTCTGTGGATGGGAATGAGATTCCTGGATGGTATGTTGCCTCCCAGTTGCCAGAGTCTGGGACATCTCGGATCGAGTCCTCAGCATCTTTAAGTGGGAGGATGAACAGCCAGATGTCATTGTCCATGTAGATGCCAATGACATAGGTAGGAGAGTGAGGAGGTTCTGCAAAGTGAGCTCAGGGTGTTAGGTGCTGAGTTAAAGGGCAGGACGTCCAGGGTTGTGATCAGCAGATTGATACCTGTGTCACATACTGGTGAGGCCAAAAATAGGAAGAGTATACAATTTAACATGTGGCTAAGCAGTTGGTGTAGGAAGGAGGGCATCAGATCATTGGGCTGTCATCCAGGGAAGGTGGGACCTGTGCAAAAGAGATAGTTTGCACCTGAACTGGAGGGGGACTAATATCCTAGTGAGAAGGTTTGCTAGTGCTGCACAGGAGGATTTAAGATAGAGTTGTACAGGAATAGGAGCCAGAGTGCCAGAACAGATAGTGGAGAGGTTCTGGATTCAGATGTTGTTAAGACCACAGACAAAGTCAGGAATCAAAAGACTGAGCAAAGTGCAAGTAATGTGCTAGGCTGTGTACATTTCAATGCAAGAAGTATTGTAGGAAGTGCAGATGAGCGCAGGGCATGGATCAACACATGGAATCACGATATTGTAGCCATTAGTGAGACTTGCTTGCAGGAGGGGCAGGACTGGCAGCTCAATATTCTGGCAGTGTGGGCAGGATTAAAGGAGGAGGTATGGCATTATTAGTCAGGGAAATGCCATAGCAGTGCTCAGTCAGGACAGACTGGAGAACTCATCTAGTGAGGCATTAAGGGTGGAACTGAGGCATGAGGAAGGTACGAGATGTTAATGGGGCTATATTACAGACCACCCAACAGCCCGAGGGACTGTTGCGTGAAAAATGAGATTGTTACAGTAGGTGATTTTAACTTTGCACACATTGCCTGTAAAAGGACTAGATAGAATAGAGTTTGTCAAATCTGTTCAGGAAAGTTTCCTTCATCAGTAAGTAGAAATCCCAATGAGAGAGTGTGCGATACAAGACCTCCTATTATGGAATAAGACAGGTCAGGTGACAGAAGTTTGTGTGGGAGAACATTTTGCATCTAGTGATCATGATATCATTTCTTTCAAGGTAATTATGGAAAAGGATGGGTCTGATCCTCAGGTTGAGATTCTAAGTTGGAGAAGGACCAATTTTGATGATATCAGAAAGGATCTGGAAAGTGCAGATTGGGACAAACTGTTTTCTGGCAAAGATGTACTTGGTAAGTAGGAGGCCTTCAAAATCAGGAAGGCTAAGAGAAGGCATGAGGTTGCCCTCACAGATAAGGTGAAGGAGAATCCCAAGGGACTCTACAGATATTTTTTGAGCAAAAGGATTGCAAGGGACAAAATTGATCCACTGGAAGATTAGAATAGTAATCCTTCAGTGGAGCCAAAAGAGATGGGGAGATCTTAAACGAATCTTTGCATCAGTATAACTCAGGAAACAGACACAGTGTCTATAGAAATGAGGTAAAGCTGCATCGACTTCACGGACCCTATAGAGAGGGGGAGGTGTTTGCTGTATTGAGGCAAGTAAAGGGGCAGGATAAATCCCCGGTGCTTGATAAGGTATTTCCTTGGACCCTGTAGGAGGCAAATGCAAAAACTGCAGGGTAGCAGAGATATTTAAATAATCCATTGTGACAGGTGAGATACCAGAGGGTTGGAGAATAGCTAATGATCTTCTGCTGTTTAAGAAAGGCTCTAAATTTAAACCAGGAAATTATAGACTGGTGAGCCTGACATCAGTAGTGGGAATGTTATTGGAAGGTATTCTAAGGGGCCAGATATATGAGTATTTGGATAGATATGGACTGTGTAGGGATAGTTAGCAAGGCCTTGTGCATGGTAGGGCATGTCTAATCTTATAGAATTTTGTGAGGATGTTACCAGTAAAGTTGTTGAAGGCAAGGCAGTGGATGTTGCCTACATGGACCTTAGCAAGGCACTTGACAAGATCCTACATGGGAGATTGATCAAAAAAGTTCAGTCACTTGGCATTCAAAATGAGATAGTAAATTGGATTAGACATCTGTGGGTGAAGCTAGAGAGTGGTGGTAGATGGTTGCCTCTATGACTGGAGGACTATGACTAGTATAGTGCCACAGGGATTGGTGCTGGGTCCATTGTTAATTGTCATCTATATCAATGACCTGGACGATAATGTGGTTAACTGGATCGGTAGATCTTCAGATGACACCAACATTAGGGGTGTAATGGACAGTGAGGAACTCAATCAGAACTTGTACTGCAAATCTGAACCAGCTGGAAAAATGGGCTGAAAAACGACATATTAGATTTAACGCAGACAAGTGTGAGGTGTTGCACTTTGGCAGGACCAACCAGGGTTAGTCTTACACAGTGAATTCAGACTTCGGAATTCAGAATGGTAGGGCACTGAGGAATGCTGTAGAACAAAGGGATCTGGGAATAAAGGTCCACAATTCATTGAAAGTGGTGTCACAGAGAGACTGGGTTGTAAAGAAAGCTTTTGTCACATTGACCTTCATAAATCAAAGTATCGAGTACAGGAGATGGGATATTATGTTGAAATTGTATAAGACATTGATGAGACCTAATTTGGAGTATTGTGTGCAGGCTTGGTTACCTACTTACAGGAAAGATGTAAGCAAGGTAAGAAAGAATACAGAGAAAACTCATAAGGATTTTGCCAGGTCTGGAGGACCTGAGTTATAGAGAAAGATGGAATAGATTAGGACTATATCCATGGAATGTAGATGATTAAGGGGAGATTTGATAGAGGTATACAAGATTATGAGGGGTATAGATAGGGTAAATGCAAGCAGGCTTTTTCCACTGAGGTTGGATGGGACAACAATTAGAGGTCATGGGTTAAGGATGAAAGGTGAAAAGTTTAAAGGGAACATGAGGGGAAACTTCTTCACTCAGAAGATCGTGATTGTGGAATGAGCTGCCAGCGCAAATGGAGCATGCCAGCTCAATTTCAATGTTTAAGAGAAGTTTGGATGGTAGGCCCTATGGAGGGCTATGGTCCCGGTGCATTTTGATAGGAGTAGGCAGTTTCAGTGTTTGGCATGGACTGGCTGAATGGCCTGTTTCTGTGGTGTATTTTTTCTATGACTTCTCTGACTCTATGTGAATGCAACAGGGTTGTTGTATTAGGTGACTTTAATTTCCCCAATATTGATTGCGAATTCTTGAGTGCAGAAATTAGATGGACAGGGTTTGTTATGTGCATTCAGGGCTGTTTCTTGAAATGGTATGTAGGTAATGTCGTGAAGGGGCTATACTGGAACTTGTACTGAGAAGTGACCCAGGCCAGTTTCAGTGGGAAAGCAATGTGCAACAATGTTCATAACTCTTCAAGTTTCAAGTTGCTTATGGAAAAGGGTAAGAGAGAACCACAGGGGTGGGAAGAATGCTACATTGGAGAAGTTTGAGAGTCATGGAGTTATATAGCATGATGACAAACCTTTCAACTCAACTCATCCATTCCAATTATGGTGTCTTCTTGAGAAGTTTCATCCACCTCCATTTAACCCATATTCTGCTGAACCTTTCCTATCTATAAACTTGTCCATAAGTCTTCTAAACATTGTAATTGTATCTCTCAACCAGTTCCTCAGACAAATTATTCCAGATACGTATGTGTGTGTGAAAATCTTGCCCTCTGTTCACTTTCCCGGTTGATCTACATCCTGTTATAACCTTAGACAACCTTCTTCACTGCCCACGACATCCCCAATTTCAGTGCCATTTGCAAACCTACTAATCAGGTCACCTACATTCTCATTCAGATCTTGAATATATATGGCAAACAACCGAAGGCCCACCACCAATCCCTGCGACTGATAGACAAAGTCCAGACAGCTGGGATTGGTTTAAATTGGCATCATGGTTGGCACAGATATGATGGACCGAAGGGCCTTTACCTGTGCTGTATGTACTGTTCTGTGTTCCATGGTGAATCTGTTCCTGCATATCATCACTTGCAGAATCATTTGTTTTGTCTATGTGAAGCTTTTAGTTACTGAATATATTTTCAGTAAAACATAGCTATTTGTAAAGGTTAATTTACAATTGAAATGAATGGATTTTTTAAGTGTGTGGTCCTTTGACTCACATAGTAAAGCAGTGTGAAAACAGCTGGATGCCAACAGTCTTATTTCCAATCACTTCAGCAAGAAAGCAAAATCAAATCTTCATTTAGTTACCCAGTCAGAACATTTCTAGTACAGCTTTAACTACTACACCACAAGCCCTTTGCATTCACCCCACTGCCATCAGAATTTAATGATCAGGAGAAGAGCTGAATTCATAGTGAAATGAAGCCAAACGTGAATTGAAATTAGATATATGGATTAGGAACAGTTGACAGCTGGAAGTTCAGCTATCCAGGCTGGTTACTAAAATGGGTGTAAGAATTTTTGAGCATGAACACTGAGTCATGCGGGCAAAGGTTAATTACTAATCATAATTGCATCCCTAATTTTCCCTGAACTGAGTGCCTTGCTAATTCATTTCAAAGGGCAGTTAAGCACCAATCTATGGCTCTGAACTCACATATGGGTTAAGCCAAACCAGTTACGGATGGCAGATTTCCTTCCCTGGGGGATATTAGAGGACAAGTGAAGTTTTTTTTAACAGTTTAGTGTTTCACTATTAATGAGACTATTCCAAATATATTTAATTAACTGAATGCATAATTAATTGAATTAATTAACTGTTCTCTCCACTGGGATTCAAATACGTATTGTTGAAAAGGGTAAGCAGCATTTAGGATTTTAATCAACATGGCATACCTGGGGTCCTGTGTCCAGGTTCAGGGACAAAATGAAAGATCTGTGAGGCTTCTGCTTGATATGGAACACCGAAGTCCTAAAATGCACCCAGTCATCTATAATAGGCAGGCCACACTACTTGCACAAGTAATTTTAGTTTTCCCCAAAAAACAGACACTTTGTTTCAAGTTTTGTCATGAGAAGAGAGTACTAGGCAGACAGAGAAAAAAAACTTCAAGCATGTTCTCAAACCTGTTAAGAAATACATTATCCCCATTGACTCCTGGGAGGTCTTAGTTTATGACAATCGAATGAGGAAAGGAACATTTTGAATGACTTTGAGTTCTTTCATCGGGACCACACCGAAGGCCAGAGTAAACAATGAAAAAGGGGGCACTGGGCTCATCAATTGCTCATGTACCATCCTGCCCCATTTGCAGAAGACTCCCCATTAATTCATATCCTATAGAATCAGAAAGAAGAGAAAATCTGCAGATGCTGGAAATCCAAGCAACACACACAAAATGCTGGAGGAACTCAGCAGGCCAGACAACATCTATGGAAAAAAGTACTGTCAATATTTCGAGCCGAAACCCTTCAGCAGAACTGGAGAAAAAAAAGGCTGAGGAGTAGATCTGAAAGGTGGAGGGAGGGGAGAGAGAAACACCAGGCGATAGTTGAAACCTGGAGGGGGAAGGATGAAGCAAAAAGATAGGAAGTTGATTGGTGAAAGAGACTGAAGGCCATGGAAGAACATTGATTTCTCAAATTTCCAGTAATGCCTCCATCCCCCCATTCAGATTCACTATATCCCATCTCCTTGTCCCTCTCTCACGTTATCTCCTTGTCTGCCCATTGCCTCTCTCTGATGCTCTTCCCCTCCCCCCCCAGCCCCTCTTTCTTCCATGGCCTTCTGTCTCTTTCACCAATCAACATCCCAGCTCTTTGCTTCATCCCTCCCCCTCCAGGTTTCACCTATCGCCTGGTGTTTCTCTCTTACCTCTTCCACCTTTCAAATCTCTTCAGCATTTTTTCTCCAGTCCTGCTGAAGGGTTTCGGCCCGAAACGTTGACTGTACTTTTTTCCATAGATGCTGCCTGGCCTGTTGAGTTCCTCCAGCCTTTTGTGTGTGTCATTTACAGAATCATAATGGACGTAAGTCTCCGTCCTGAAGAAAAGTTGAAGAAGAAGGTGTCACATATTACCTTAGGTGCCAGCAGGATAAACAGGACTTGGGATGATTGCGCTGCTGTAATTTGTGATGGACGAGTAAGGATATTAGATTCAGATTTCTTTATCACGTGTACATGAAAGCCTAGCGTGAAATGCATTGTTTGCGTTAACAGACAACACACTCAAAGATGTGCTGGTGGCAGCCTGCAAGTGTTGCCACATATTCCTGTGCCGATATAGGATATCCACCAGGGTTGGCAGAGCAACACAGAGCACAACAAAACAGAACATACTATGTGACACACCAACAACAGCAAAACAAGCCCCATTTGTCACTCCCACCCACCCACTTACAAGCGTTCACAGTCTCTAACCCCAGCACAGGCTGTCCTTGGCCTCCAGCAGACATGTGGATTTGCAGACATTGGGCCCTTCGATTTTCCTGGCGGACTTGCAGAGATTTGCAGGCTCAGGACATGACCTAGGACTTGCCAATGACTATGAATGAGGACCCAATCTCCAGGCCTTGAGCTCTGGACTTGCATTCCATGTGCCTGGGGGTGGTCACTGGCCCTTGTTCCTTGATGGTCTGCCAGCCTGACATCCAACTACATCCACATCACTCACCTTTGAACACTTTGTGCTGTTCTCTAATTCTCCACATTCCTGCCCCTAAATCCTAACCTAATCCCTAACTCGCCTCTCTGTCTCAAAAACCACACCTATGAACCTAAAGTAAACGGGACACACTAAATCTGAACCATGACCTTGATGGAGACATCAGCTTGGCATCGTCTTGACAGAACATTGAATAATGTACTGCCTTCAATTTTGATCATGGTATTTCTGAGCATTGATTGGCAGTGGGTGATACACTCTAAACACCTCTAGGTTCCTGTTATTAGAATAATTTAATTTGAGAGCTCAGTGCCAATGTGACTTAAACTAGCATTTTTTGCAAAATTTTGGGAGTTCTCGTTTAGCAGTACAAAGATTACATTTTTTATTTGGTGCATATTTGTTGTGTTAAATTCTGAATTTCCCAATGTATTGAGCATGGTAATTAATATTTTATGTTATGGCTGGAAGAAGAATTAGTGAGAAATAATGCACCCAAGAAAACAAACTGAGTTTAATGGGAGCAGGGATTCAGAAGAATTAGTTTCAATCAAATCTGTTCATTGCAATGGATTGAAGGGATTTACAACCTCGTTTTTAGAATGAGGAAAATAAATAATATGACTAGACTGGTTGTGAAGACATACCTGTGAAGCATTACTGATTACTAATAATTGGAAAGTTGTATTTGTACCTTTTAGTTTTGGGTACTGCCAAAAGTTAATTTTTCTAACAACTTCAATGAACAAAATCCTTATATTATTACTTCCCGTTGGTCTTAAATCCAGCTGAGCAAGAAGGATGTTTCTCAGACCATAGGTTGAATCAAAATTGTTTAAAGTACGTAAGTTGCTCCTTAAATCTGCTGTGGAAATAAAGTAGGGATGGGAAACATTCTTTGCATTGAAGAAAGTTCATATTGCTATATGTAATGATATCTGATGGCATTGGATCACAAATTGTCTAGTGCACATTTAATACATTGTCCTCAATGTACAGAAGTAAGACATTCTGCCCAACAGACCCAAATTTTCCATGGATGTTACTCCTCTCCTAAATATTCTGTATATAACATTTTCCATCTTCCAGTCCTGCTGCACTGCCTTTTCCTGATAGACACGTGCAAAATGCTGGAGGAGCTCAACGGGTCTGGCAGCATCCATGGAAGTAAATGAACATTTGATGTTTTAGGCCAAGACCCTTCATCAGGACTGAAAAGGAAGGGAGAAGTTAAAGGTGGGACTCAGATAGATATTGGACAAAATGAATTGGATAGTCAGAGCTGGGTGGGGTTTACAGATTGATAGTGTGTTTTCAGACCCATTGAGTGGGGTTTACAGATTGATAGTGTGTTTTCAGACCCATTGAGTGGGGTTTACAGATTGATAGTGTGTTTTCAGACCCATTGAGTGGGGTTTACAGATTGATAGTGTGTTTTCAGCGATTTGGTGCTTTGCTGTCTCCGAAAGGGCTCTGGGAGATGAGCGACCTTGAGGCCAAGAGGCTTAGAGATGCGACGCAAGCTCATGACCAACTCAATTTCTCGCCAGTCTTGCCAATTAAAGCATCAAGGCAAATGCGGAAGGTAAGCGTTCAGTTCCATCTACCAGGCCTTTCGTGTGCCACTGCTGGAGGAAGGTCTCTCTCTCTCTCTCTCTCTCTCTCTCCCTCTCACTCACTGTTCCTAAGGGAAGGATCCTATGTTCCAGTGGTCTCTCCCACCCTTGATGCTGGTAGCAAATTTCTGGGTCCGTGATTTGTGGATTAGACTGTAGTTCCTGGTTTCTCCTTGTTCTGTTGCTACTTTAGGCGACTTTGAATTGGGGTGGTCTGCAGATAATGGACACTGAGCTGAGCTGAATAATGACTCTTTCGATTTTGTGTTTTATATTCTGTGTTTTTACTCGTTTCTTCTTGTTTCCATTTGCGTGATTTGTTTTTTGCACGTGGGCTGATGGTGTTGATGTTTTTCTTTGGGCAGTTTCCATGGTTTTCTTTGTTTCATGGCTGTCTGTAGGAAGACGAATCTCTGGGTTGTATACTGTATGCATACTTTGATTATAAATATACTTTGAATCCTTTAATTTGAATCAGTAAATTGATGTTGAATTCCTGTTTGCTCAGGCTATGGGAAGGGAAATGTGAAAAATCAGAGAACTGCAGTTATGACTGATCATATACAATAGACTTCTATCTTTAGAATAAGATTTTCCAGCCATGTTCTGGCCAGTCACTCAAAGTCTGCCCCATCTAACTGTTGACAGATTTTCACCTTCATTTTCAACCAAGATAATCACAGATATATCGATAAGCGAGTATTAGCTCGTAGCACAGAGGAGTAGAGGGAAGATGTATCATAGTACTTTATATTGTATTAGCTTACTATGATCTTGCAACTTCAATAAAGGTAATTCCCCACAGAATAAAGAATTATTGGTTCTTGTATATTATTGAACCGCTAGTTTCGACTCTTGTAGAATGAGTGGTAGCAGTGTACACACCTGCTTTGTGGCAAAGAAAGCACAACAGCATCTCTTCCTCTTCAGGCAACTGAAGAAGTTTGGCAAGGGCCCCCAGATCCTCAAGACCTTCTACAGGGGCACCATTGAGAGCATATTGACTGGCTGTATCACCACCTGATACGGGAACTACACCAACCTTGATTGCCAGGCACTGCAGGGAGTGGTACAGACAGCCCAGTGCATCTATGGCCATGAACTTCCCTCTATTAAGGACATTTATAGCAGCAGGTGCAGAAAGAAGGTCTGGAAGATCATCAGGGACACCAGTCACCCCAGACATAAACTGTTTCAGCTGCTTCTGTCTAGCAAATGCTACCACAGCATTAAAGCCAGGATCAACAAGCCATAGGACAGCTTCTTTCTACAAGCCATTAGGCTTTTAAATTCACATGTCTGTACATTGCAATGGAGTCATAATGCAATGATTTTTACACCCTCACCTTGTGGGATGGATGTAAGGTTTAAATAAATTCTACAATTCTGGTAGTTTAATCCTGACCCACCGTTAATGTAGGTAGGCAAGCAAAGTTACCGGTCCTACAGTCTCCCTGGTAAGTAGGTAATTATTTAATAATTTTAACACTTCATTGTCCTTTCCTTTGAACTTATTATGAATGACTCTGTTCTTATGCTGATCTTCATTTGTTATTTCTATAACTTTTATAGAATAATATTTATATATTCATGATAAATAACTTTGTTCCTTTTTTGTTCCTTTCCTTATTGTTTAATCTTTGTCCTTTTGTTGTCACCATTATCGATTCTCTTTTATTTTTGCTCTGAATGTATGCATTTTATTTTAATTCCTACTTTGAGTTGTTCCATCAATAATGTACTGTTTTTTGACTTTTGTATGTGGGATATGTTTCTGGAGGTCTAAGAGCCAGTCCTCATCAGGAGATCAGAGGTGGAGAGGGTCAGCAACTTTAAATTCCTTGGAATCTGTCCTGGGTCCAGTGCATAATTGCCATTTCAAAGCAGGCACGGCAGTACCTCGACTTTCTTAGAAGTTCTTGAGGGTTCGGCATGTCATCTGAAACTTTGACAAACCCCCACTTTCCAGGCCATGCTCTCATTTCATTGCTGCCATCCGGCAGGAGGTACAGGAGCCTCAGAACTTACACTGCCAGGTTCAGGAAAAGTTATTTTCCCTCAACCATCCAGCTCTTGAGCCAAAGGGGATAACTTCACTCAGCTTTGCTCACCCTAACACTGAACTGATTCCACAATCTATGGACTCATTTTCAAGAACTCTACAACTCATGTTCATGATATTTATTGCTTATTTTTTATTATTATTATTTTAGTTTTTTCCCCTCTTTTTTGTATTTGCACAGCTTGTTGTGTTTTGCACATTGGTCGTTTGTTGTGTGCAGCTTTTCATTGATTCTATTTTGTTTCTTTGCATTTACTGTGAATGCTCATAAGTAAATGAATCTCAGGATAGTATATGGCGTATTTGTATTTTGATAATAAATTTATTTTGATCTTCGAATTTTGTTTGTCTCCATTGGTCACCATTTAAAATATTTCTCGTTGCTTTTCTATTTCTGTCAGTAACATTTTTCACTTCTGTCAGACTAGCTTCAATATCAGTTGCTTAAATTCAGCATTTTTTTACACTTTATTTATATGGCTCTCTGATTATTAATCTTTATCCTAAACGGAATTGCATTATTGTGTTGTAATATTTATTGCCCAGATGTTACCCATACTTATATCTCTTATATTTATTTGGATATTCTCTCACTTCTACTCTAGCAATGTTCTTAAATATCTGCGTAGAAAAGAATTTCAGAAGGAATACAGCTTGCCTCCTTTCTTTTAATGGTGCAGTGGACACAGTTTGTCAGGATTTATTAAAGTTGTGGAAGGTGGAATACAGCCAGTGCACAACTAAATGGATCAAGGTGTATAAATTGGCCAGTGAAAGTTCTCCAGATAGAACAGGATGGCAGATCTGATTATATGGACATTGAGGGGGTGGGGTAGACCCAATAATCGTAGAGCTTAACTAGCTCAAACACGAGAAAGTCTGCAGGTGCTGGAAATTCAAGCAACACTGACAGAATGCTGGTGAATGCAGCAGGCCAGGCAGCATTGATAGGAAGAAGCACAGTCAACGTTTTGGGTCGAGACCCTTCATCAGGACTAACGGAAAAAGAGGTAGTAAGAGATTTGAAAGTGGGAGGGGGGGGGTAGATTTGAAATGATAGGAGAAGACAGGAGGGGGAGGGATGAAGCCAAGAGCTGGGAAGTTGATTGGCAAAAGGGATACAAGGCTGGAGAAGGGGGAGGATCATGGGATGGAAGGTCTTGGGAGAAAGAAAAGGGGAGGAGAGCACCAGAGGAAGATGGAGAACAGGCAAGGAGTTATTGTGAGAGGGAAAGAGAGAAAAAAAATTAAAAATTGGGGATGGGGTAAGAAGGTGAGGAGGGGCATTAACGGAAGTTAGAGGAATTTATGTTCATGCCATCAGGTTGGAGGCTACCCAGACGGAATATAAGGTGTTGTTCCTCCAACCTGAGTGTGGCTTCATCTTGACAGTAGAGGAGGCCGTGGATAGACATATCAGAATGGGAATGGGATGTGGAATTAAAATGTGTGGCCACTGGGAGATCCTGCTTCCTCTAGCAGGTAGATCCATGGCCTCCTCTACTATCGAGATGAAGCCACACTCAGGTTGGAGGAACAACACCTTATATTCCATCTGGGTAGCCTCCAACCTGATGACATGAACATTGATTTCTCTAACTTCTATTAATGCCTCTCCTCCCATTCTTACCCCATCCCCAATTTTTAAATTTTTTTTCTCTCTTTCCGTCTCACGACAACTCCCTGCCTGTTCTCCATCTTCCTCTGGTTATCCCCTCCCCCTTTCTTTCTCCCTCTGCCTCCCGTCCTATGATCCTTTCCCTTCTCCAGCCCTTATCTCTTTTGCCAATCAACTTCCCAGCTCTTAGCTTCATCTCTCCCCCTCCTGTCTTCTCCTATCATTTCAGGTCTCCCCTCCCCCTCCCACTTCCAAATCTCTTACTATCTCTTTTTTCCATTAGTCCTGACGAAGGGTCTCGACCCAAAATGTCGACTGTACTTCTTCCTATAGATGCTGCCTGGCCTGCTGCATTCCACCAGCATTTTGTGTGTGTAGCTTAACTAGCTACTAACCAGTTTACACTATCACCTAACTACCCCACTGTTTGGCCAAGGTTCTGGTTAAAAAAAAAGGTGAGGGGAGAAAATACTGAAATAAATCAAAAGCAGTGAAGTACAACTTTGATTTGTTTTGAGGACACCTGAAGTGAAAGTGTGCAGTGGTATTTAGCTATTGAAAATGTGACCTGACATATAAAACTTAATGGATATTTTACAGTAAAACTGCTTCATTTTGCTAAGTCTGTTGGACATGTCATGGCTTAGCTATCCCCAACAGCACTATCACTCTCCTCCAAACCAGCCCCCCCGCCCCCACCAAATGCACCACCACCGGGAATTGCTTTGAAGACCGTTGGAGTCCTGTCCACGTGCAGAAGGCTCCAGTAGCTCGCCTTAGGTTTAGCTAATTTCAGCCAACCTTCAGACCTTTTCATTTAGATGTGCGGGGCTTCAGTTCATCATTCTGATGCATCACGTGTTTTTTTGTCAGTAATTTTTGTGCAATGAATTCAGTGCCACCATTGTAAAGCAGGATGTCGATAGAAACATCATGATAGCTGAAGGCAACAGGAAACATAGCTGTGATATCTAAATACACCCTCTAATTTTTACACTAATAATGAAACTGGAAATTTTCATTAGTGCCAAAGACAGCTTAGAATATAATTGCTATTATATGATTATTCCTATAGGGCAGTATTTAATGATCATTTAGCAATATGGAAGACCTATACATATCGCCAATAATTTGATTTAATTTACCGCAGACATTGGTTCTATTTTGAGATTTAAAAGAAAGATTGATTTGTGTAGATTGGTGCATTATACTGGTAAGCTTTCCAATTTGCTTATGCTTAAATGAATTCATTGTTCTTTTGTTAGAAATATTATGTAACAATTATGCATAATTACTGTATGTATAATTGGTATGCAGTAGTTAGATGTCCACAAGCTAACGTAACTTATTATCATTAATTGGTAGCTCTCTTGCTTTCAGCCAGGATGTTCAAATCACAAAGACTTGAGAACAAACATATTCGCAGACACTGCAGGGCAACACAGAGAGAGGAGACTGTTGATGATGTTATCTTTCAGCAGAGATGTTAAACTGAGGGCTTGTCTGCTGTCCTGGATGGAACTAAAGGTGTTTGGCCTATGTTTAAAACTCAATTAACATTCCTGGGAAGAATAATATTACTATAATGCTGTTTGGAAAAGCAGCACATTGGAATCTGCTTTCCCAATGCTGAAATAGCATCTGTATTTCTTTAGCTGAAATACACTTTGGAAAGCCCTGAAAGCAATGTGAAAGGCAGTAGTTAAATGGAAATCTTTTTTTCTCATTTCAATATTTGCATGTTTATTGTTGTGCCTTTAATATTCTTCCACTATCATATTATTTATAAACTTACTAGTGTCAGTAAATTACACTGTTAGATCGTGGCAAAAAAAAAGATAACTTACAGTGAGTAGGATATAAAGCTATCAGCAACACCAGCAGTGAAGCCACAGTAAACTCTGTCAGACAATTAAACAACTAGGACAGCTGATGGAATAAAGCCAAAATCTTGCACTATCAATACATACGAAAAGTCAAAATTTTTTTTTGAAAATCCCATTGAGGCCAAAACATGTCATATGTCACCACCGTATCTGCTGATATCTTCCAAAAGCTAAACTTACATTATGCACTGACATTTGCACAATCCCTGTCACTGTTGATAGCCCTATAAGTGAAGCAAAAGTAAAATTTAAATTCAACATAATGATGTTTCTACCTTTGGCTATTGCTGCAGCTACTGCTATCTCCCCTGAGGCTAATCTTAACCTGCCTTTTAACCTGCCATTTCTGGCACTGTCTATCTTTGTGACATCTCAAGCATTTCAACTCATTGAAGCCTACAGTTTGAAGATATATTGGGAAGGGAAATCAAAGCTGAATGCTTGTAAGTCTCCTTCAGCTCTCACTGCTGTTCGTTTGCTTAAGGTCATTTTCTGCCCACAGCAAAGTTTATAATTTCTGATAGCACCACTCCCCATGAGCTCAAAGCCTTTTTCACCCATTCTAAATCTATTCCGGTAGATTAAGCAAGGCGTTCCTTCTTCACCTTTCCTGCCTATCACCTCCCTGCTTCGCCTCCCCCACCCCTTTATCTTTCCCCTTACTGGTTTTTCACCTGGAACCTACCAGCCTTCTCCTTCCCACCCTCCCCCCACCTTTATAGGGCTTCTGCCCCTTCCCTCTTCAGTCCTGACTAAGGGTTCCGGCCCGAAGCATTAACTGATCGTTTCCACGGATGCTGCCCGACCTGCTGAGTTCCTCCAGCGTGTTGTGAGCATCCCTAGATCCAGCCCTAAAATTGATGCTTTTTATTACTCTGGCACCCCTTGTTTGATTTCTGTGTTGTGTCACCGTGGTCAGCTCTGTGTCATCAGACAGGTTATTTGATTAAATATTATAGATAAGCATGAATTTTCCTCAGTTAAGCATTAGAGAAACCTTTTGTCTCCTACCAAAATCTCCATATGCTTAACGCTGATTAAATCACTCTGTTGGGCTGTACACTTGGGTTACATCAGATGGTGGAATCAGTGAGAAATAGGCATGATTATTCTCAGAAATTAAAAAACTCATCACGTGCAAAAATGCAAAGCAATATTATGGAAAACCTTGATACATTAATAAAGTGGTATAATGATGCTCCAATGTGTTATATAGAAACTAATCTCCATTTTCATGAAATTCTTTCCATTATTATAAAATATAATAAAATTTCAAAGTGTGATGTTTTGATGTGGAACGTTCAGTCCGATGGAATCCAGGGAGAGTTAGTTAGGTGGATTCACAATTAGCTTGGAGGTAGAAAGCGGAGGGTGGTAGTTGAACTTTGTTTCTCAGAATGGAGGCCAGTGACCCGAGGTGTGTCACAGGGGTCAGTGTTGGGACCCTTGTTATTTGTAATTTATATGAATGATTTGCAAATGATTGATCAGGAAATTTGCAGATGACATGAAAAAAGCTGTTGTTTCAAAAGTGAAGAAGATTATTGTAGATTACATGGGTGTCTTGATCAGTAGGAAATGAGCCAAGGGGTGCCAAATAATTTCTGTACGGATAATTGTAAGGTGGGGAGGGAGCGAACGTCGACTCAGACCATGAGAGGCCTGCGTCGGGCATTTTCATGCCTTGCAAGGCGCAGATTGGAAGTCTGTGTGGGGTGCCACTCCTTTCACAGACTAAAGCATTGTGTGATTAAGTGCCTTGCTCAAGGGCACAAACACACTGCCACAGCTGAGGCTTGAACTAGTGACCTTGAGGTAGCTAGACAAATGCCTTAACCACTTGGCCACGTGCCCAACACACATTGTAAGGTGAATCATCCTGGAAAGTCAAAGAAACCTAGGACTTGTACAATAAATGGTAGCGAACTAGGATGCATAATGGAGTAGAGGGACTTTTGAGGTCAAATGCATCATTTGGAGAAAAGAACATTACAAGTAGACAATGTGGTGACAAAGACGTTTAGCATGCTTTGTTCCTCAGTCAGGGCGTTGAGTATACTGTAAGAGTTGGGACATTATATATATAACCACATAACTATATAACAATTACAGCACGGAAACAGGCCATCTCGGCCCTTCTAGTCCGTGCCGAACTCTGACCCTATCCTAGTCCCACCGACCTGTACTCAACCCATAACCCTCCATTCCTTTCCTGTCCATATATCTATCCAATTTAACTTTAAATGACAACATAGAACCTGCCTCAACCACTTCTGCTGGAAGCTCGTTCCACACATTATGTTGTAGTTGTATAAGTCATTGATGAGAGCTTACCTGAGTACTCTATACAGTTTTAATGACCATGTTATTGGAAAGACATGGATAAGCCATAAAGGATAGAGAAAAGATTTATGAGGATATAGCCAGAACTGGTGTTATAGAGGAAGATTGGTCAGATGAGATTTTTATATTTTCTTTAAAGAGGCTTATAAGATCATGAGGGCCATAGATAAGGTGGATGGCAGCAGTCTTCTCCCCAAGGTAGGGGAGTTCAAAATCAGGGTGACATAGATTTAAGGTGGGAGAGACAAGATTTAAAAGAGACTTAAGGACAACTTTTTCATGCATAGGGTGCTGAGTATATGGAATAAAGAAGTTAGAGGAAGAGGTTGAGGCAGGTAGAATATTATCAATGAAGGTTATTGGATAGCTATATACAGGGGCGGGGCTTTGAAGATACTGGCCAAATAAAGGAAATTGGGTTGACCTGGGTGGACACCCCTGTTGACCTGGGGGGCCATACTGCTTTATGACTCTATGACTCTGTCATGGCCTGGTCAATGTTCATCCCCAGATCAAGACTATTATTATTGGATGAACATTTCTGGATTCAGATTTTCAAACATGTTCCAATTATTACCACATTTCAAAACTATTTCATTGACTGAAAAGTGCTTTTGGATGTAGAGAGACTGTAAAAAATTTTATGTCAGGACAAATGTGTTCTTGATTTTACATTGAAAAGTATTGCCTGAACATCCCATTGCCAATTCCCTATCCACAGAGGAACATTGCATTTTGGTTAAGTACTATATCCAGAGATCTGAAGAATTGAACTGATGACTCAAGTTTAGATCTCACCATGGCAATAAGGAAAATTAAATTCAGTTAAGTGTCTGATACCATCAGATTGCCACAATCTCATCTTGTTCACCAATGAACTCAGAGAAGAAAAACTGCCACCCTTAACTGACAGAATAGGCCAACGACACATGACAAAGTAGATCAACGTCAGCATGGTTTCCTTAAGCGGAAAACTTGCTTGACAAATCTGTTGGAAATCTTTGAGGAAATAACAGGCCGGATAGACAAAGGAGAGTCAGTGGATATTGTTTACTTGGATTTTCAGAAGGCCCTTGACAAGGTGCTGCACATGAGGCTGCTTAACAAGTTAAGAGTCCATGATATTACAAGAAAGATACCAGCACGGTTAGAAGATTGGCTGACTGGCAGGAGGCAAAGAGTGGGAGTAAAGGGGGCTTTTTCTGGTAGGCTGCTGGTGTCCAGTTGTGTTCCACAGGGGTCTGTCTTGGCACCGCTGCTTTTCGCGTTTTAGGTCAATGATTGGGATGATGGAATTGATGACTTTAGCCAAAGTTTGTGGACGATACAAAGATAGGTGGAGGGCTTCTCCGTGGACTGTCACCTTGTCGTGGTGGAGAGACTTGTGTGGTCCTGTGATCCCGAGAGCGATGCCATCTGGAGCTATGCTCCTGGTAGGGTCACTCATGGCGGTAAGGTCGAGGATGAGGTCCCTGACAAAGAACAATCCAACCAAGACCTCAACGGTGGAACAGGTGGACAAAGTTACTTCGAACTCAACAGCTGTGAAAGCGGATGAAGGCTGCAACAAATCTATCAGCTCCAATTGTTGTGGTTTCCATGCCATTGGAATCAATTGGTTGATTTGTGAAGTATCATGTGATTCTTGGAGAGCAACGTCAAGTACACGTTAAACAAATACACGCACAGGCATCTTCGCTCTGTGGGCCACTTCTTCAAGTCTGTCGGCGATCGGGGGAGGGCGACGGGAGCAGGCAATGTGATGGCTGGAAGCTCCTGGTCAAGAACTGGCACGTAAGCGGTGAATACTTGATTCAGTCGCTCAACTTTTGGACAGAAGCAGGAAAGTTGTTCAGCAGCAGTATTCACGTCTGAGCATCCCTATTTAGGATCCACTCTGCTCACCCTGAACTGGGAAAGGGCTAGAAAAGGTACCCTAAAAATAGTCTGCTTCACCCCATCCTGTATGGAAAGCCGCGTCCAGAGGGATCACCATCATGTGGTCGAAAAACATTGAGAAGTGAAACTATGAAATTTGGAACCTGGAATATATGAACTCTGATGGATAACCCAAACTCCGACCGACCAGAGAGGAGAACTGCCTTTGTTGCCCAGGAACTCCAAAAATTCAACTTTGACATTTTTGCTCTGAGTGAGACCCGCAGAGCTGGAGAAGGGCAACTAAAGGAAGAGCAAGGTCAATACAACTTTTTCTGGAAAGGACTTGATCTTGAACAACTGAGGATCCATGGAGTAGGTTTTGTTATCCGAAACAGCCTACTTCAGAAGCTGACAGGGCAACCACTGGGAATCAATGAATGTCTCATGACTCTGCGAATCCAGCTTGTCAAGAATCAAGATCTGGATAAATGAAGACGTACCAGCAGACTTTAGAGACTCAGCAATCGTTACCATCTACAAAGGGAAAGGCAATCGATTTGAATGCGGAAACTATTGTGGAATTTCCCGTTAGCAACAGCAGGAAAGATCCTCACCCACAGCATGAACAACTGGCTCAAGCCTTTAGCCAAGAAGATCCTTCCAGAGACACAAGCCGGTTTTAGACCATCAGGTGGAGCAATCGACATGATCTTCACAATGGGACAACTACAAGAAAAATGTCGTGAATAACTTCAACCTTTGTACATGGCATTCATCGACCTCACCAAAGCCTTTGACTCGGTATCAAGGGAACTCTTATGGGATGTCCTATCCACCTATGGATGACCTGAAAAGTACTTTCGAATCCTGAGTCTCCTCCACGATGACATGCTTGCCACAGTCATGGTCAGCAACAGTAACTGTAGTAACTGTGAGCCTTTTCAAGTTAGATCAGGAGTAAAACAGGAGTAAAGCAGGGATGCGTGATTGCTCCAATCTTATTCACCATCTTCATTGTGACAATCATCCACATTATTGAGCACGACCTACCCCCCAAGAATCGAAATTGTCTACAGAGCAGATGGCAGACTTTTCAATCTTGCCCGTCTCAAGTCCAAAAACAAGACATCCGCGAGTTCCATCATCGAGTTCCAATACGCAGATGACAACAGTGTTGCAGCTCTTTCAGAAAACAACCTACAACAGATTCTGACTGCCTTCAACCATGCATACATGAAACTTGGGCTTAATCTTGGACATCAATTCCAAGAAGACTCAGATCATCTACCAACCGTCACCAACTGAGACAAATCGGATAGAACCATCAATTCAAATTGACGAAATAACACTGGAAAACATGGACCACTTTCCGTATCTTGGAAGTCATCTCTCCTCCAATGTCGACCTTAATGACGAGATCCAACATCGTCTTCAATGCGCTGGAACAGCTTTTGGACGTCTCCAAAAAAAAGTCTTCCATGATCGTGACATCCGAACAGACACCAAAATGTTAGTGTACAAAGCAGTGGTAATCCCAACACTCCTGTATGCATCAGAAACCTGGACAACATACCGACGACATCTGAAGGTACCTGAAAAGTTCCATCAATGCTGTCTTCGAAACATCTTAAATATCATCTGGGAAGATAGAAGAACCAACGTCAGTGTGCTAAATGAAGCAAAAACAACAAGCATTGAAGCCTACATCATCAAGATCCAACTAAGATGGAGCGGTCATGTTGTTCGGATGAAAGACGAACGTCTGCTGAAACAAATCTTCTACTCCCAGCTTAAAGAAGGCACACGTAAAAGAGGCGGACAACAGAAGTGATTCAAAGACGTCTTAAAAGCCAACATGAAGAAATGTAACATCGACATCAACAATTGGGAAACCAATACCAAGGACAGGAAACTCTGGCAAGCCGTCATCCGAGAAGGAACAGCAACTTTCGAAGCCAACAGATGTGCAGAATTAGAAGAAAAGAGAAGAACATGGAAAGAGAGGCAGCAACAACCAAAGCCTGATCTGCCATCTGGAACTACCTGTCCTAAATGCAAAAGAACTTTCAAAGCCAAGATTGGACTGATAAGCCACTTGAGAGCCCATAAATAGATCATTAGAATGAAGACCATCATCCTCGACCTCGAAGGATAGCCACGATGAGGTGGAGGGGCAGGTAGTTTTGAGGAAGTTGAGAGGCTACATAAGGACCTAGACAGATTAGGAGAATGGCCAAAGAAATGGCAGATGGAATACAGTGTAGGGAAGTGTATGGTCATGCACTTTGGTAGAAAGAATAAAGGTATAATCTATTTTCTAAATGGGGAGAAAATTCAGAAATCAGAGGTGCAAAGGGATTTGAGAGTCCTCATGCAGGATTCTGTAAAGGTTAAGTTGCAGGTTGAGAGAGATCGAGAATACAAAAGCAAGGAAGTGATGCTGAGGGTTTATAGGGCACTGGTCAGACTGCTCTTCGAGTATTGTGAGCAGTTTCCGGCCCTTTATCGAAGAAAAAATGTACTGACATTGGAGAGGATCCAGAGGGGGTTCACAAAGATTATTCCAGGAATGAACAGGTTAATGAATGAGGAGGGTTTGAAAGGCCTAGAGAGAGTGAATATGGAAGAATCTAGGACCAGAGGCACAGTTCAGAATAGAAGGACATCCATTAGAAAAGAGAAGAGGAGGAATTTGTTTAACAAAATGATGGAATTCATTGTCACAGACAGATGTGTAGATAAGCAATTGCGCATATTTAAGAGTGTCAAAGATTATGGGGTGAAAGCAGGGGAATGGGGTTGAAAGGGATAATAAATCAGCCACGATGGAATGGCAGAGCAGACTCAATGGGCTGAATGAGCTAATTCCGCTCTCATGTCTTATGGCCTTATGGTCCAACGGGCTTGGCCCATTTGTAACTCCGGTCACACACTACTGTCCTTTGAAAAAGCTAAGCAGAGCCCTTAGTTCATGGGCAATCAGGGATGGGCAATAAATACTAACCATGATTCGCAAATGTACGAATTGATAACTTCAACAGAATGGGGATTTTCTCTCTCATCCTCCATTGTGATTTATCTACTCATATTTTGCAATTGTCAGATTAAGGCCCAGAAACACTCAAATTCACTGAATATTCATATCACAGTGAGCAAGCTGTTTAGTGCAGAGAGAACCCACAGTTCTCAGAATTAACCTAAATCTCGTCCATACATAATCAATTGCCTGCAATGAATGTTACAGTATTCAAACTACTGTTTATTTCTGTGCTGCAGATTCACCTATTGCCCCAGCAGATTTCAGCTGATTCAAGGACTGTACCTAAACTGCTAAGTTTTAGCCTCATATCGGAGGATCACCTATAAATCTACTGATAATGTTCATGCCTCTGAGTTAGAAGGTTGTGGGATGAAATTGCACATCCGAGACTGAAGCAAGAAAAGCCTATTCTAACCTTTCATAGGAATACTGCGCTGTAGCTACTGTATTTTGAATGAGAGGCTCATGAGCCTTCTGATGTGGACATAACAAGAAAAGGAAGGGTATTGACTTATTAATACATTTTATTTAAATTCTTATGTGATTCTCGTTTTTCCTCATTTTATTAAATTACCAAGTTGGACTCTTGTTCATTTGCAGGAAGTTCGTCATAAAGCTAGATTGGCCAGTGAACATACAAGGGTTACTTTTACTGCAGATGCAGGAATCTGGAGCAAAAAATAAGCTGCTTAACAAACTCAACAGATCAATCTGCATCTTTGGAGCCAAATAGACACTTTGGCACTCTGACCCTTCATCAAACTGTAATGAAGATATATGTCCTACGTCAGTCAAGCATCCTCTGATGAATTCAGGTTGATCAGACTTTGACTCAACCTGTGATAATCCATGTTGGATTTTTCTCGCATTGTGTAGTTAAGTGGTGGGTTACAGAATTAGTTCATATCAATCAGAAACAGGAATTTATACATTTCCTCTGTGATAAAACATGCCAACTGATTGTAGAATCATTACCATGTTGTTGTTTGTTGAAGTGATTGTGTGCAAATCGACTGCTGTATTTCCCACATCACAATAGTTATTGCCTTTCAAAAGTACTAAACTGAAATATCCTCATACTATAAAAGGTGTTTGGAAAATCTGTGTTAGTTTTTTAGACATCCTCTCACTTGGACACCAGAGAATTCAGTTTAACTTTCTAAACATACCAACAGGACATAAGCTGCCCTACCTTACATGGGATAATTAGGGTGAATAGTACAAATAAGTGGTTTTGAAGTTGAATGTATGTGATTGATATGAAGAATTATGGCAAACTTTCCTAGTTCACGTTGTGCAAGGTTTTATGAAAAAATATCATCCATTAAGGATCCAAATTTATAAAATTTACCTCATTTAAACCTAAAAACCCACCTCTTGTGATAAACGACAATGTAAACATTTCAGGGCATTTGGCTACAGACACTGAAAGTTAAATAAGGCATTGATTTTTTTTTTGATTGAAATATCCCTGCATACGGTGCAGAATGTAAAAGATAGGATGCTTCTGAAGATAATGGAGATATTACTCCTACAAAAAGTGAATGCAGCAGAGCAGAGAAGCTAGCAGCTTCTTAAGAGTTGCATGACAATTCAGCCAATAAAAAGAAGACAGGGTAAAGTGGAGCAGCCATTTTGGAGCTGCTGTTGTGAATGGTGGCCAGTGTAGGTATGGGATCTGAGGCTTTGGCGAGGAGTAATGTGTGAGGAGCAGCTAAGAATAGGTAAACTTTTTTATTTTCCTGTTAATCTGTGATTTTTGACAATGTACACAAAATAACCGTCAGGGCAGTGAAATACTCTTCCTGTAAGATGTGGGAATTTAGGGAACCTCATGGTCTCCCTGATGAATGTATTTGTGGGATATGTACCCAGCTGCAGCTCTTGACAGACTGGGTACTCAGGATCATACAGGATGCTGAAGCTATCATAGATGAGAATTTTAGTGAGTGGCCACACCTAAGGTCAGGCCATAGATAGGTGAGCGACCACCAGGAGCAGTAATGGGACTGCCAGAGTTGTTACCTCAGGATTTCTACCTATGCCATGTGCTAGTAAGTTGAGGAACAGATAAAAAATGCAGTTCAACATGTGACTAGGGATCTGATGCAGGAGAGAGTGCTTTGATTTATGGATCATTGTGCTATCTTCCAGGGCAGGTAGGACCTCTACAAACAAGTCTATTTGCATCTGGACTGGGGTGGAATCAATATTATTTCCAAGGGTTTCACTGTTGCTAGGTGGTAATGTGGAGGGCAAGGAAGATTCTATGACAACTACTGCTGAAAGGGAGAACAGGCTAATAAACACGGTGGGACTGATTAGCTGAAATGCGTTTATTTTATCTGTAGAGGTATGGATAAGGAGGATGGACAGAGCCTAGATCAATACATGGAATTATAATGTTGTTGCCAATACAGAAACATGTTTACGTGAGGGACAGGACTGGCAGATAAACATTCTCAGGATTTGTTTTGTTTAGTGTGAAAGAGAGGGGGAAGTGAAGGGGCTGCATTACTAATAAGGTAGAATGTTAAGGCAGTACTCAGAGAGGGTATACTGGAAGCTCATCCACAGATGCATTGTGGGTGGAACTCAGAAATAAGAAAGGAGCAATTATACTTATGGAATTATACCATAGGCCCCCTAATAGCAATTAAGAGGTGCAGGAACAGATATGTAGACAGATATCGGGAAGGTGCAGAACCAACAGGGTTATCATAGTGAGTAACTTTAGCTTCCCCAATATTACAACATAAGAACATAGGATATAGGAACAGAATTAGGCCATTTGGCCCATTGAGTCTGCTCCACCATTTCGTCATGGCTGATTCGTTTTCTCTCTCAGCCCCAGTCTCCTTCCTTCTCCCTGGATGCCTTCATGCCCTGACTAATCAAGAATTTATCAACCTCTGCCTTAAATATACCCAATGACTTGGCCTCTACAGCAGCCTGTGGCAACGAATTCCGCAGATTCACCACTATCTGGCTAAAGAAGTTCCTCCTCAACTCCATTCTAAATTGATGTCCCTCTATTCTGAGGCTATGTCCTCTGGTCTTAGACTCCACACCACAGGAAACAACCTTTCCACATACACTCTGTTGAGGACTTTCAACATTCAATATGTTTCAATGAGGTCACTCCTCATTCTTCTGAATTCTAGTGAGTTGAGGTCCAGAGCAATCAAACAATCCTCATATGACAGGGCTTTCAATCCTGGAGTCATTTTCATGAATCTCTTTGGAAACCTTTGCAATGTCAGCACATCCTCTTTTAGATAAGGGGCTGAAAACTGCTCACAGTACTCCAAGTGAGGCTTCATAAGTGTTTTATAAAGCCTCAACACTACATCCTTGCTTTTCTATTCTAGTCTTCTTGAAGTGAATGCTAATATCGCATTTCCCTTCACCACCACCAGCTCAACCTACAAATTAACCTTTAGGTAATTCTGTACAAGGACTCTCAAGTCCCTTTGCACCACAGATTTTTGAATTTTCTCTCCATTTAGAAAATAGTCTACATGTAACATAAAAAGAATTGGTCCCAACACAAACCCCTGTGGGATATCATTGGCCATCGGCAGTCAACCAGAAAAGCTTTCCATTATTTCCACTCCTGCCAATCAGCCAATGCTCTATCCATCTTTCCTATCATACCATGGGATGTTAACATGTTAAACAGCCTCATGTGCGGCAGATTGTCAAAGGCCTTCTGAAAATCCAAGTATGCAACATCCACTGATTCCCCTTTGTCTATCCTGCTTGTTATTTCTTCAAAGAACCCAACAGATTTGTCAGGCGAGATTTTCCCTCAAGGAAACCATGATTACTACAGCCTATTTATCATGTGCCTTCAAGTACCCCAAAACCACATCCTTAACAATCAACTCCAACTTCTTTCCAACCACTGAAGTCAGACTAACCGGCCTATATTTTCATTTCTTCTGTCACTCTCCCAGCTTGAGGAGTGAAGTGACATTTGCAATTTTCCAGTCTTCCAGAACCATTCCAGAATCTAGTGATGCTTGGAATTTCATTACTAATGCCTCCATAATCCCTTCAGCCAGCTTTTTCAGAACCCTGGGGTGTAGTACATCTGGTCCTGGTGACTTAGCTACCCTCAGACTTTTCAGTTTCACAAGAACCTTCTCCCTAGTAATAGCAACTTCATACGTTTCTCCCGCAGCCATTCTTGAACTTCAGGCACACTGTTAGTATCTTCCACAGCGAAGATTGATGTAAAATACCTATTTAGTTCATCCGCTATTTCCTTGTCCCCCATTACAACCTCTCCAGCGTCATTTTCTAGCAGTCTGATACGTACTCTCGCCTCTCTTTTACACTTTGTATAACTGAAGAAACTTTTTATATCCTCTTTAATGTTATTGGCTAGCTTGTCTTCACATTTCCTTCAACCTGATTGCATGAACATCTATTTCTGGAATTTCCAGTAATTGGTCTTGATTTCACTCTGCCCTCCCCCTGGTTCCACATATCACTAACCACCTTGTACTTCGTCCCCTCCCCCACCTTCTTACTCTGTTTTTCTCTTCTTTTTCCAGTCATGATGAATGGTCTCAGCCCAAAATGTCGACTGTTAACTCTTTTCCATAGATGCTGCCTGCCCTGCTGGGCTCCTCTAGCATCTTGTGTGTATTGCTTTGACTTCCAGCATCTGCAGATTTTTTTTTTCCAAGTAGCTAATGATGAGACCCTTAATAGCATTGAGATACAGAGGGATTTTGAGGTCCTGGTACTCTGAAAATGCCTATGCTGGTGGATAAGGTGTTTGCAATACCCGCCCTCAATGGTGGGTGTATTGTGTATAAGATTTAGGATGATAGCATGAAGTAACATAGAGGTTAGCACAATGCTTTACTGCACCAGAAATCAGCCATCAGCGTTCAGTTCCTGCCACTGTTTATAAGGAGGTTGTGACTTCTCCCTTTGACTCTGTGAGTTTATTCCGGGTGTTTTTGTTTCCTCCCACATTCTAAAGATGTACAGGTTGGTGTTGATAACTCGTATGTAGGCTTTGTTGATGCCGGAAGCATGGCAACACTTGTGGGCTGCCTCAGCACATTTTCCGACTGTTGTTTGTTGATGCAAATGACGTGTTTCACTGTAAATTTTGATGTACATAAGACAATTAAAGCTATGCTTTATAACCTTTAAAAATCATGCTGCAGCTACAGTATATAAAACTTTACTTGGAGTATTGCCCATTACAAGAAGAATAAGGAGACTGTGGAGAAAGTGGAGGAGAGATTTACCAGGATGTCGCTTGGGTTAGAGGAAAAGCTTTCAAGAAAGTTTGGCAAACCTGGATTGTTCTCCCTAGAGCATCAAAGGCTGAGGGGAGACCTGGCAGTTTTTCTAAAAATTCAGAGTATAGACAGGGTAGAAGTCAGGATCTTTTCCCCAGGGTGGAAATGTCAAACATTTTTAAGGTTAGATGACTGAATTTTTTTTTTTGATAATATATTTTTTATTGAAGTTCATCATCAGACAAACATCTCCATAAGATGCATTTCAGATACTGTGATGTGATATTGATGTTCATCCATCGTCGATGTCAATGAGGACCGCAACACCATTGTGATGGTGTCGAGACTAGCGCGTGGTTTGGATTTAAGTGAGGAAGAGTTGCGCAGTGTCAGCCTTATTCTCTCTTCCCATTTCCCATCTGGATCCAGTGGCAAGACTTCTACATATACATCATATAACCATATTTGTCACAAATCTCCACATAATATTTATCTGAGGTATACACTTATAGAAAGGAGAGGAAAGAAAGAACAATCGAAAGAAGAAAACTATGTACCTTTTAAGGTAATTTGAAGTGCAGGATTTTTTATGCAGTTAGTGATGGTGCATGGAATAGTTACCAGGGTAATAGAGGAAGCAAGCTGTTTGGTGGAGTTTGAGGCTTTCGACTCACACGTGAATGTGAAGAGAGTAGCTGGCTATGGATGATACAAAAGAGGAGGACAATTGATATCAAGATCAGCACAGCATCATGAGGTAGCACTCAGAAAATGTTGGAGGAGCTAGCAGGCCAGGCAGCGTCTATGGAAAATAGTCTTGGCCTGAAACGTCGACTGTACTTTTTTTCATAGATGCTGCCTGGCCTGCTAGTTCCTCCAGTAATTTGTGTGTGTTGCTTGGATTTCCGGAGTTCGCAGATTTTCTTTTGTTTGTGATCCTGAGGCAGTGCTTATCTGTTCTGTTCTATGAGCGTATATTGCAACATTCACATTTCTTCCAAGAAACCTGCCAAAACACTATGACCCCATCATCTAGATGGGAAAGCAGACCTCTCACTTACCTTCAAGCCGCACATAGTAACTACTAAGGTATTTATCCCCTTGTGCTACCACATTCCTGTGAATAACTTCGAAATGCAAGGTTCTTGTTGCCAAGTCCTAATTCTGCATTTTCCAACCTAAGTACTTGGTAAGTGCACAACAGGAGAGTTAAGGACCTGTCAAGAATGATTAGCTGCTAGACTTGTGTTGGGCATGTACCCCATTGACCACAGTACATTTGCAAATGTACTACTGCTGGCTGAACAAGTAAAGGATCTGGGAATTTAACAAATGACAAAAAGCCATAATTTCTTGTTCTGTTATTGTTTAACTTTACTTGAGTAGAGAGTTTGCAAAAAATTAATATCAGGACAGACACTACAATTTTTGATACCATCCCTCTCTAAGTTATTAGCTCAATCCCCTGATCATTCCGTGATACTTTCCTTATAATAACAAACTAGATCAACCCTTCTCAACTGCAGTGACTTTCTTTAAGGCCATCCTTTTCAATTAATTAATTTCCACAGCTTCCTCCTGTTCTCGTGTATGAGATTGTAGGGTTATACTGCCCTTGCTGAGGTGTAGTAATATCAACTAGACAGTAAGCCAAACTCCACTCAGAAATGACATGAGAGTCAGGGTATAGCATCCTAACTCCTTGGTTTTATTGCAGACTCAATGGCATGACATAGGGAATCAGGAGCAAAATTGAAAAAAACATAGCACAATTATTGATTTGTTCCATTCACATAAGTAAGTATACACAGATAAGAGAGAACTTAGTTTCCTGCAGGTAAATGTTATAAGGTTCTGACAAGTAAATACTACAGGTAAATAGGATGTGTAAACCATTAGCATCCAGGTTAGTGTCTATCATACTCAAAATTAACATTCTATTGCAGTGAACAATATAACATCAACTTACAAACAATGCTTCTGTTGAGGAAATAACAGGAAACTTTAGATAGAAACTTTTTCGCTCACTCCTAACATAAACCTCTGGCATTTTGCCAACCAATGTGCTTTCCAACTTGCTACTTCCTGACTGCACAGGAAGTGACCTAATAAGGATCTGAAACTGCTCATTAAAATAAAAGCTGAATGCACTTAATCATATAGAAAAACATAAATGAATTGCCCAAAGGGTAGAACAAGGGTAATGTAATGGGTGACAGATAACAATTATAACAGAAACTGTTCTCCATAACTCACAAACTCCATCACTAGTTTGTGTTCGCCTTAACGGATAGTGTCTGATGTAATGATGTCAGTGTAAGGTGATTGTTTTTGGTTTGTTCGTAATGGAAGTAAAGGATTGTGCCTTTTGTTAATCACATAAAATGACTCTTGCATGTTTTCTTCACACAATCCCAACAAGGTCATCCGCATGCTGCAAAATTTTCCTGTCAGATCTCTGGACCACCTGGACCCCACGGCATCAGAATTCAGCTCAAACTGTTACTTTGCTGATGTGTTAGTCTCACATTTTTTCCTTATTAAATAGATCACAGGTCAACAATTAAGTTGGACATTAAGTGATAAAATACATCAGGTGATTCTTTTGTGCATGCTGATTGCTACTGCCCAGCAGCCACACAATTAATTGTAAAATGTTGATCATATTTGTTTGTTATAAATCCATGATTTATTTGTTATAATGAGCCACTTCACATTCCATTGTAACACAAAGGTAATTTGGCGGGAAAGCTTGCGGGTTTATCAGCATTCTGAAGGCCTGATGAATGGGTTTCAGTCCGTGATGAGATGATTAACATCTCCAAAGGATTAGAATTATTTTTATCATCTAAAAGTGGTTGGGGTGTTGGGCTAGTGATCTGAAGGTCGTGAGATTGAGCCCCAGCTGAGGCAGCATGTTGTGTCCTTGAGCAAGGCACTTAACCAAACATTGCTCCAGTCCACCCAGCTGAAAATGGGTACCGGTAAAAATGCTGGGGGTTAACCTCGTGATAGACTGGCATCCTATCGGGGGGGGGGGGGATTCTCGTACTCTCAGTCGCTTCACACCACAGAAGCCGGCATAAGCACCAGCTGATGAGCCTGTAATAGAGGAATAGCGTATAGGAGCAGGGATGTGATGTTGAGGCTCTATAAGGCACTGGTGAGACCTCACTTGGAGTACTGTGGGCAGTTTTGGTCTCCTTATTTAAGAAAGGATGTGCTGACGTTGGAGAGGGTACAGAGAGGATTCACTAGAATGATTCTGGGAATGAGAGGGTTAACATATGAGGAACGTTTGTCCGCTCTGAGACTGTGCTCCTTGGAGTTTAGAAGAATGAAGGGAGACCTCATAGAAACATTTCAAATGTTGAAAGGCATGGACAGAGTGGACGTGGCAAAGTTGTTTCCCATGATGAGGGAGCCTAGTACAAGAGGGCACGATTTAAGAATTGAAGGGCGCCCATTCAGAACAGAAATGCGAAGAAATTTTTTTAGCCAGAGGGTGGTGAATCTATGGAATTTGTTGCCATGGGTGGCAGTAGAGGCCAAGTCATTGAGTGTATTTAAGGCAGGGATTGATAGGTATCTGAGTAGCCAGGGCATCAAAGGTTATGGTGAGAAGGCAGGGGAGTGGGACTAAATGGGAGAATGGATCAGCTCATGATAAAATGGTGGAGCAGACTCGATGGGCCGAAGGGCCAACCTCTGCTCCTTTGTCTTGTCTTATGGTCTAATGCTCAGGACAGACTTTAACTTAACTAAAAGTGGCCACGTAGGTGTCATTGTTACTCTGTATACAGAATGTGGTTTCACTGCAAATGATTAGAACTGATAGCTCTATGGACATACAGAAGGAGCAACATTATGAATGTAAAGAATGCCATGCACTGCTCTTTGTACTTTCCTGTTTATATACTTTATGAATGAAGTTTATTTTTGAAATAACTAAAAAAAAGTAGCAGCTCCAAGCACATTGAGTATGAATCCAGATGTGAAGCCAAGGTTTCTGCTGCTTTGTGAATTTGTAAATCTTGTGTACAGGCAGACCACAGGGGTTTGGAGGAGAACACAGCTCCTCCAACATTACTTCCAGATCACAGCATGTTTTTAAATTTAATGGAATAGCCCCTTGGTTTCTTGCAACATTCTTGGAAATGAAGCTCAGTCAATTTTTATGTTGGCAGGCTACAAAGCTCCTTTCACAATGGAGCCATCTGACACCTTTAATTTTAGTTTATCTTAAATTCAACATGCCCTTGCTCTAGGTTGACTACAAATGCCAGCGAAGCTAATCGGAGAATGAGTTTTGATAAAGGCAAACAGAAAACTAATTGAAGACATAAATGTATGCTAAAATTATATCACACCTGAAAATGGCACAGCAGGTGAGTTCTGATGATTATATAAACAGTGTTAAACATTCAGGGAACCCACTGTAGATATGCTAATGCCTGTTTTGTTCTGATAATGGGAGAAAAAGCAACGTTATTAGTATTTCAGCTGTACGTCCTCTTGACATTTAATTGCCAACTTATTTTAGCTCAATTGGTTGTTCTTTTGAATGAATTATTTTTAAATATTCACTGTGCAAGAGCATAAGCTTCATTCCCTCTGTCCTTGATGCCAGCATTACATCTACCCTTGCAGAGAATGCAGTGTGCTTAAAATTATAAGCATGAAACAACATTTTATTCTATTCAAAATGGCATTATTCTATTGCATTTATCTAGAAAAAGCAAAGCTTTTAGTGAGAGATTGTTTGATTATGCGCACAGAAGTATTCAGTTACAAGGAAATATGGCACAGATGAACAGCTGCTGGATATTTCTACAGACTGTAAATAAAATCAGAGTTATGGGCCATTTCAATCCCTTTGTGAAAGATAAAGAACATTTGAGATCGTTCAATAAAAGCTCAAGAATATTCATGTAAATAGGCCATTTTATTTGAGAAGCACTTACACTTTTGTTTGATATATTGAATACTGCTGTTAAAAGGGAATAATTTGATGGCCATGTATTTTAATGCCCATGGCAAATTGCAGAACGAATTATCAACTTTTGAGGGAGTGACATTTATTTTAAAAGAAAGCTAAATGAGACGCGCATTGTAACTTCCTGTTTTAAGAACATTGAAAGCTTGTTAATACATCATTCCAGTCTTCTTTAGAATCATGAATGTGATTGTTCTGTATCTATTTAGCCACTGAACTCTGCTGAAACTTTTCTGCTTCCGTTTATTCCCTTTTTTAAAAAAATGTTAAAATCTGAGTGTGTGTCAAATCTAAGAGTGTCAAATTTTCTATCTACCAAATCATCATTTTCACTGTAACATTCAAAATGTTTGTCAACACCTTCAAATTCTTTGTAGATCTTAACTTGTTGAAGTAGTGAAATTGATTTAATTTCACTCTTGGTCATTTCTGGCATCTGGAAGCATGAATGTTTGAAACCGCAGTGAGCGAAACAGTTCTGAATTATCTTACTGCTTATTTCTTGCCAACTGTCAGTGACAATATCATTGCTTTATGAAGAGAAGCACACAAAACTGATACTATTTAAATACTGTTTGCTCTAAGCACAGTGTATTGTCTAAAATCTCTGAAATGAGGTAGAAACTACTTGGCAATAGACTCCTGGCCCAATTAAGCAACATAGTGACCCAAATAAACAAAAGGAATCCATGTTTCTGACCTTCAAACAGAGCCTTAAACTCCATATATTCTTCATTTCATGTCCTATATGGGTAGGCTCTCTTAAACTAAATGCAGTGGCCACTTTATTAGGTATACCTGCACACTTGCTTGTTAATGTAAATATCTAATCAGCCAATCATGTGGCAACAACTCAGTGCGTAAAAGGATGCAGAGATAGTCAAGAGGTTCAGTTGTTGTTCAGACCAAACATCAGAATGGGGAAGAAATGTATTCTATATGATTTCAACAATGGAATGACAGCTGGGGTGGTTTGAGTACAGGTATCTCAAAAACTGCTGATCTCCTGGGATTTTCACACACAACAGTTCCTGGAAGAGGGGTTTCCAACCTGGGGTCCACTGACCCCTTGCTTAATGGTATTGTTCCATGGCATCCAAAAAGTTTGGGAACCCCTGTCCTGGAGTTTACAGAGAACAGTGCAAAAATAAAAAAAAAGAAGAACACCTAGTGGACGGCACTTCTGTGGGTGAAAGGGCCTTGTTAATGAGAGAGTCAGAGGAGAATTGTTACACTGCTTCAAGCTGGAAGGAAGGTGACGGCAACTCAAATAACCATGTGTTAACCTACAGCGGTGTGCAGAAGAGCATCTTTGAATGAACAACATGTTGAATCTTAAAGTGGATGGGCTACAGCAGCAGAAGATCAGAAAAGTGCACTCAGTGGCCACTTTATTAGGTACCTCCTGCAGTGACTACTGGGTGCGGCCCATAAATTTAACATGACAGGGAAGAGGTTAAAGGGGATTTGAGGTAAAATTTTCACACCAAGAGTAATAAGCTGCCATAGGAGGTGGTGGAAGCGAGATCAGTATCTGGACAAGTACTTGAATGAGCAGGGCATAAAGGTATATGGAATCAAGGAGACAAGTGGGATTAATACAGATCAACAGAATGGTGGGCATGGATGCAGTGGGCCTGTTTCGAAGCTATGTGACTCTGTCAGTCTTGTTACAGTCTAGAGGTATACATTAGGTCATTTATTCCAACATTAGTAGAGATCATCACTGACGCATTTTAGAAATAATTGGAGAAGGAGGGGACTGCTATTTACTTGATTAAATAAAAGCCATTAAGAGGGAAGAGGATGTCTTCCTCCATAATGAGATCATTTGTTGTACCTATATGGAATGTTAAGGTATAAGCTTCCTGAAAGAATGGTAGGAGGAATGGCGGGTGGTCTGGTGTATTACTCCTAGTAGTGATGGCCAGATGTCAGCATGTTTTGTTGGATGTTGACTGGGGGAATTAGATGGTGATCTACTTCATATAGAATTGGTAAAGAAATGCCACCATTGCTCACTTCAAACAAGCTTTTATGGAATTTAAATTTGGGATTTTGGTAACATCATCAGTGTGGGTATTTTATGGCCTATCGCTGGTTTCTCTGAATGTGTTTGAGTCAATAGCACAATCTGACACTGCCATAACATTACAAGTAGTTAAGAAAAGTGGGAGGCAAGTTCCTTTTACAGGATACTTCAATGAATAATTCTGCAACTATTTTCTGATATTAGATTATAAACATGCAGAAAAAGATTGAGACTGAGATTTGAATTCCCAACCTTTGGGTACAATAGTCACAAAGGTAGTGAAGTTATATAAGCCAGAAACCAATTAGAGTTTAATTTCTGTGAAATTTCCTGCTATACATGATGAAATGAGGGTTTAAAAGATGAGAGGAATACCAAACCAAGTGAGGATGTAAGATGATTTTAGAAATGAGAAGAATTTCAGAAGTTCTTGAAATGGTGTGGAGTCAACTAAAACAACACACAGAGGAATGAAATGGATTTAAGCAGTTCTGATAATGAAAATCAAATTTTTTTAAAGTTCTGTTTTGGAATGAGATCAGTGAAAATCAGTTGAAGTGAAGCCCAATTTAAAGCACTGAATCTAAAATATGAATGTCCATCTCCAGCAGGTCAAGTAGTAATGCGGAATTTTTGAAAAAATCAATAAAACTCCCACAGTTTTATTTGAATTGTATTCTCTAGAAAGTTTCGATTCACAGGAGCTGGTCTTGTCGGGATAGAGGCCAAATGCAGGAAATTGAGACTAAGTGGGTGGGTACTGTGGGCAGTATGGACTTGTTGAGTCGAAGGGCCTGTACAGAGCCATATTGTTGTTTGACTCTATGACTCTGAGAGGATTGACTTCAGAGAATGCCCATGAATCATAACACATGGGAACAAAAATAATGATTCTTTTCCTTATTCAACTGCCAAGTTCCATGATTTGGAATGTGTCTTGGAATTTCCCCAAATTCCCAATGGAAGGACACACAGTAAGGTACCATAGTGGTCAGCATTAATGCTGTTACAGTGCCAGCGGTTATGTTAGAGTCGTGGGCATGCTACATTAGCACCAGAAGCATAGCGACGCTTGTGGGCTGCTCAGAACAATCCCCATTGCTTTGATTTACTGCAAATGGCATATTTCACTGTATGTTTGGATGTCCATGTGACGAATCTAATCATCTTTTATTTCTTGTATTCAAGTGCAGAGATGCTGAGAGCTGAGTGGCAGGAACTCTGTTGCAAACTACTGGCCGTCACACCTAGAGCTTCAAGCAATTTCGGAAACTGGAAATATCTGCAACAATTCAAACCAGTGGGCAGCTTCCGGCCAGTTAACAAAAGAGGTGCAATATCAGAATAGGAGTTTTGTGTCTTTGCCTACCACCTCCATTGGGGATAATTCAGGATCTGTTTGCTCCTTGGTTAGTTTCAATGGTGATTTTATAGCTGAGATGAAGAAAGTTGTGAATGAGATACTGTTTACTTTGTTTTCAGAAGAGCTTTAGGGTGATTTTATTATTTTTTCAATTTTTACTATCTGTTTTATTTTAAATATGTTTTGAATATTAAATTATTTTTAATAGCTGTTGAATGGTTTTGGATGTCAGGGACCCATTCCAAGTGCTTCATAAATTTGACAGGCAGCAAATCTAAGGTTTGGCAGTACTATCTGTCAAAAGTTCATTGAGGGACTTGTTGTGTCTGCTCTTTTGACCTGATTACATAATATCATAGAGTCATAGAACACTACAGCACAGAAACAAGCCTCTTGGCCCTTCTAGTTTATGCCGAACCATTAATCTTCCTCGTCCCATCAACCTGCATCTGGACCATAGCCCTCCATACCCCTCCCATCCATGAACCTATCCAACTGGCATCCAGCACTTGTGGTGGAGTTTATTCCATACACTCACCATCCTCTAAGTGAAGAAGTTCTCCTTCATGTTCCCCTTGAACTTTTCAACCTTCTCTCTTAACTAATGATCTCTGGTTTAGTCCCATCCAACCTCAGTGGAAAAAGGCTGTTTGCATTTATTCCATCTATACCCCTCATAATTTTGTACACCTCTATCAAATTTGCTCTCAATCTTCTTCATGCTCAGAATTGAAGTCATAATCTTTCCCTTACTTTTCTTTTTAAATCTTTTTATTAATTTTCCAAAATTATAAACAGAATAACAATATTGATACAGAGAGATTGGAATAATCTTATTGTTGATAAACATGTACAAAAAAGACTTCAAATAATACAGGTGTAATAGTCTTCCAAATGCTTAATATAGTTAATCATAGAGAAAAAGGAAATAAAAAGAAAAAAATATAATGCAAAGAAACCCCCCCCAAAAAACAAAAAAAAATCTAAATACTAGACCCAAAAATAAAGCAAATGGAACAAAACAAGGCTAGACCAATATCTTAAATCAATACATTCAATAATGTCATCAACTCCACTCCTCTATTCATATATTTTAAATTAATAAAAAAGATTTGGAAAAGGTCAAATTACATCATATGAAAATGTTGAATAAATGGTTTCCAAGTCTCTTCTAATTTAACTGAAGGATCAAAAATGTCACTTCTAATTTTTTCTAAACTTAAACATGATTTAGTTTGGAAAAACCATTGAAATGTGGTAAGAGGGTTGGTCTCCTTCCAGTTCAATAAAATGGATCTTCTGGCCATTAAAGTAACAAATGTGATCATCGGACAGGCTGAAGAGGATAAAAATCTATATTCGGTCATTGGCAAACCAAAAATTGCCGTAATAGAATGGGGTTGTAAGTCAAAATGCAAAACTGTTGAAATAATATCAAAAATATCTTTCCAGAATTTTTCCAAGAGAGGGCAGGACCAAAACATATGAGTCAAGGAAGCCACCTCAGAGTGACATCTGTCACAGATAAAGTATATATGGGAATAAAAATGAGCTAGTTTAGCTTTAGACATATGGGCCCTATGCACTACTTTAAATTGTATTAGTGTATGTTTGGCACATATAGACGAAGAACTAACTAATCAAAAAATTTTATCTCATTTCTCCATAGGTAGACAAAGTTGAAGTTCCCTTTCCCATTCATTTTTAATTTTATCAGATATGCCTGGCTGTAATTTCATAATTATATCATAAATAGTTGCTATTAATCCCTTCTGAAAGGGATTTAAACCTAAAATTTTATCGATAATATCAGTAAGGTGTGAAATCGGGAAGGTAGACAGCGTGGTATTTAAAAAGTTTCTTATTTGTAGATATCTAAAAAAGTGGGATCTGGGCAAATTAAATTTATTAGATAACTATTCAAAAGACATGAAACAGTTATTTAGAAATAAGTCATGAAAACATGTTATACCTTTCATTTTCCATATCAAAAAGGCTTGATTCATAACCGATGGTTGAAAAAAAAATTAGATATAATAGGGCTTGATAATAAAAATTTGTTCAAACCAAAAAATTTATGAAATTGAAACTAGATTCGTAATGTATGTTTAATTATTGGGTTAACCATTGTTTATTCAATTTAGATAATACAAAAGGAAGTGAAGTTCCTAAAATGGAAGTCAAAGAGAACCCTTGTACAAAGTAACCTTCAAGGTTTACCCATTGTGGACTTGGAATTATATTCCAATCTTGTGTCTAAAATATTAAGTATCGAATATTAATTGCCCAATAATAGAATCTTAGATTTGGCAATGCTAAACCACCATCTTTCTGGGACTTATGAAAATATTTTTTACTTAACCTGGGATTTTTATTCTGCCATATAAAGGATGAAATTTTAGAATCAATAGTTTCTAAAAAAGATTTAGGAATAAAAATTGGTATTACTTGGAGTAGATATAAAAATTTAGATAGAATTATCATTTTAATAGCATTAATTTGGCCAATCAATGATAGAGACAATGGGGACCACTTAGTAATCAGTTGTTTAACCTGACTAATTAATGGTAAAAGATTGAGCTTGAGTAAGTCCTTATGTCTCTTGGCAATTTTAACTCCCAAATAAGTAAAATAGTCAGTAATCACTCTGAATGGTGAACATCTATAAATGGGAACCTGCATATTTAATGGAAAAAGTTCACTCTTACCAAGATTCAGTTTGTAACCAGAAAAACTACTGAACTGAGCAGGCAGAGTTAATACCGCCGGAATGGATTTCCCCGGGTTAGAAATATATAATAGTAGATCGTCTGCATATACTGATAATTTATGTATCTCATTTCCACGGGTAATACCAAATATATTAGGAGAGTCAATGAATAGCAATAGCTAACAGTTCCAGGGCAATGTCGAATAATAGTGGACTAAGAGGGCAACCCTACCTAGTACCACGGAATAATTGAAAAAAAGGGAGATCTTTGATTATTAGTAAATACCAAAGCCAAAGTAGTAAGATATATCAATTTAATCCAAGATATGAATATCAGACTAAAATTAAATTTCTCAAGTGTATTAAACAAGTATGTCCATTCGAATCTATCAAAGGCTTTCTCAGCGTCCAGTGAAATGACGCATCCTGGAGTTCTAGGTGGAGGAGTATAAACAATATTCATTAATCTCCTAATATTAAAGAAAGGGTAACGATTTTTAATAAATCCAGTCTGATCAACAGAAATAATTTGAGGCAATGCATTCTCCAATCTCGTTGCCAATATTTTAGAAAAAATCTTAGAATCTACATTCAGCAAAGATATAGGCCTATAAGATGCACATTCAGTAGTATCCTTATCTTTTTTGGGAATTAGGGAAATAGAAGCTCGATAAAAAGATTGTGGTAAATTACCTATGGATACTGCATCCCTAAGAATTCTACATATCCCAGGAGACAGTATAGTAGAGAAAAAATTAAAAAATTCTACTGTATATCTGTCTGGGCCAGGTGCTTTACAATCTTTCCCTATAACTCAGGTTCTCTGGTCCTGGCCACATCTTTGTAAATTTTCTCTGCATTCTTTCAATCTCACTTACAAGCTTCCTGTAGGTAGGTAACCAAAACTACACACAATACTCCAAGTTAGGCTCACCAGCATCTTATACAATTTCCACATAACATCTTTGATTTATGATTTACTCCCTCCAGAACTTCATCTGTGGATAAGGATGTTTTAATTATCTCTGCTAGAGCCCCTGTACTTTCTGCCCTAGCCTCCCACATGGTCTGTGGGAACACCTTTTCAGGGCCTGGGAACTTATCCATCCTGATTTGCCTCAAGACAGCAAATGTCTCCTCCTTCGAAATCTCTATATACTCCAACTTTGATAGACTCTTTGTCTGTCTTCCAAGTAAATACAGAAGCAAAAAATCCACTTAAGATCTCCCTCATCTCTTTTGGCTCCATGCATAGATTACCACTCTGATTTTCCAGTGGACCAGCTTTGTCTCTTGCTATCCTTTTGCACTTATATCTATAGAACCTATCCTTTTGCATTTATAACTATAGAACCCCTTAGGATCCTCCTACAACTTGTCTGCTAGAGCAACCTCGTGCCTTTTAGCCCTCCTGATTTACTTGTTAAGTGTTTTCCTGCATTTCTAATACTCCAAGTATCTCATTTGCTCCTACCTGCCTATACCTGCTATGCACCTTCTTCTTTTTCTTAATTAAGGCCTCAATTTCTCTTGAAAATCAAGGCTCCCTAAGCCTGTTATCCTTGCCTTTTATTCTGACAAGAATGTACAAACTCTGTACTCTCAAAACTTCACTTTTGAAGGCATCCCACTTACCAAGTACATCTCTGCCACAAATTGGCCTGTCCCAATCCAAACTTGCCAGATCCTTTCTGATCCCATCAAAATTGGCCTTTCTCCAATTTAGAATCTCAACCCAAGGATCAGATGTATCCTTTTCCATAATTACCTTGAAAGTAGTGACATCATAGTCATTAGATGCAAAATTTTCCCCTACACAAACTTCTGTCACCTGCCCTGCCTTATTCCCTAACAGGAGATCCTGTATCGCAATCTCTCTATTTGGGACTTCTATGTACTGATTAAGGAAATTTTCCTGATCACATTTGACAAAGCATTTTCATCCAACTCTTTTACAGTATGCAAGTCCCTGCCAATATGTGGAAAGTTAAAATTACCTACGATCACAACCTTATGTTTCTTGCAACAGTCTGTGATCTCTCCACAGATTTGCTTCTCTAAATCTATGGACTGTTTGGTGGCCTAAAATATCATCCCATTAATTTGGCCATATCTTTCTTATCCTCAGTTCTGCCCATAAAGCATCACTAGACGACTCTCCAGTCTGTCTAGTCTGAGCACTGCCCATGGAATTTTCACTGCTTGGCAGTGCCACTCTCCCCTCTTAATCCTTTCTGCTCTATTACATCTAAAACAATGGAACACTGAAACATTGAGCTGCCAGTTCTGCCCTTCCTGCAATTAAGTCTCACCAATGGCTACAATGTCATAATCCACAAGCTGATCTATACCCTAAACTCATCCGCCTTTCCTACAATACTCCTTGCATTGAATTATATGCAACTCAGAACGTTAGTCCTACCACGTGCAACCTTTTGATTCCTAACCCCGTTGGCTCTAACTGATGTAGTGCTGGTATACATTTCAGGCATTAAGCTCTGTACTGCTACACAGTTCTCCAGTATCTACCAGGGATTGTAATGCCAGTTTTTCTAGTGGAGGGGCTGCTGCAGTGGTCATCATCCCTAGCAATACAGTGGGCATGCTTTCAATTGAAACTCCTGCTTCTCTATGAAGTTAGTTAAAAAGTGAAAAGAAGGGGAAAAATTTAGCAATTTGGGGGATTACCATTAAAAAATCCTTTACTGTTGCTAACAAGGCTTCATGCATGTCAATAGAAAGCTTTTGAGTTAAAGACCCTTCCTAACAGTGATCAGATAACTAGGGGTGATCAAGTTGTTATTGAAGATTTTAAACATGCTGTTTAGAAGCAAGAAGAAAGGTATCAAATCATTTCATAAGGAGGTTTTTCAAGCTTTCACTAGTATCATATATCCAAGCTACCAATGTATACAGGCTATTCTTGGGTAATCAGTGGGTTCCATTTTTATAGATACCTTCAACTGAGGTTGTCCATCAATATCTTTCAATAAGGTAACCATACCTGTACAATATTGTAATGAATGGCACCAAAACACATGCGACTGATAAGGAAGAACAATTTCTAAAAGCGGAGAGAGAGAGAGAAGGAACTGGTAGGAATAGCATAGGTAGATGTTGGACTTTTGAATTTAACAATATTAGTTGAGCTTGTTTGTGTGTAGGAACGTCCCTTAGTTGGGTATTTGTAACCTGGGGATAGCATGTATGGAGGAAATTATCTGAAGTCTTGTCCTAAGTAGAACAAGTATGAAATGCTCTTTATTGAATATTTCATAGGAGTTGCTCAGAGAAATAAATAACTGAGGGCTACATGGAGAGTGTGAGGAGATCTTGAGGTCTGCTGGAGCAGGAGAGAGGGTCGGAAGGGTACAGGAGGAAAGATCATGTCCTTCTGCATCAGAGGACTACAAGGCATCTCTTGTTGTGCTTCAGATCTTCCAGTATACTAGCCAAGAACCTGTGAGACTCCTCTCAAAGGCACTAACTCTGCTGGTACTTCAGTCACCATGCACATAAGGTAAAGTGGGTACAGGAAGTTCAATAATTGGGGCAGACATTCTGCCTAACAGTGGTTTCACTGAATCTGGCTGTCCCTGTGTAGTCAGGTTGGGAACTTTTCCCCTGAATTGTACCAGAAGCACACTTGTCTTCACTCAAGTGAATGGCACACAGCTGCTGTGGAAAAGCAAGCTGCTATGTTTATAATATCTGTTTAATTTTAATTATTTTAATTGATATTTGGTGTGTCGAAATTCTCTTTATTTTTATAGTGATAAGTTTAATTTTTAATAATATTATTTTATTTTACACATCCCAAGCATTGCAGAATATTTGTGACAAAAGCCATTCAGTAGCTCCAATGATGCCTGAGACAGACAATGCATCTGGGTTCAGGGTTTCGCTGGACATTATGCTGGAAGAAACAAAGTGGCCTTGGGCGAGCAAGCAATACTTTGGGGTGGTGGAGAACTTCCAGAGTATTATGTTGAACGTCCAGAGATATTCAGATAATGGGAATCAGCAATTAGGATCCTCTTCCTATAGATGCTGCTTGGCCTGCTGCGTTCACCAGCAACTTTGATGTATGTTGCTTGAATTTCCAGCATCTGCAGAATTCCTGTTGTTTGTGCTAAAAAATCAGGTATTTTAGATGGCATATCCTGTTAACACAGCACGCAGTTTATATTTTTTTTTCTCATTCTTTAAGGTGAAATAGTAAGATCTTAACTGGAAGCCATTGGTAAAGGAATGGTTAAATATCAATGGCTGCAGAAAGTTTTCTGCTCAAGGCTTATCGACATTTGTAGAAGGAAATGGGCTTAGAAGTGGATACAAAGGTGTCCATAGAAATGGTACATTTCATTCTACTGTATGTATAGTTACTTGCCATTTGCATGAAGGAGAGGCACGTTGTTTAAACTCAAAAGTTGGAATTGAATTGACAGATCTAGCCAAAACTTCAAACCCCTCCCCCTCCCCCATAGTCCCCTTGTTTGAAGAAACCAACTTTCATTCCTGAGCAGGTAAGCTTCTACCTGACTTGAAAGCCCTCTCTGTATATTGATGATACTGCTTTACTCAAGAACATTAAAATGTGAGGCATATACTCCATCTGTACTAGTCTCAATATGCAATTGTGTAGCAGGGAAAGCAACTTCCAATGGTTCAGTGGATGTTCTTAATATTTTATATTTTGTAATAGGCCCTAACTATGGTGGTGGAGAAGCGTGAGAATTGTGCTTCTTAAATATAATTTGATTTGGAATTCCTTCTTTAGTCAAATAGCCCTCTGGTCATGAACTGGCAGAATTATTTGGTATCTGTGGGATGAATGTCAGAAAAATAGTGGCCTAGGCATTAAGAAATACATACCACTGCTGTAATTTAACCTTTGGGTGTTCAATTATTATTTCAGTAAAGCTATTCTGAATACCCTTGTGTTTGCAGAGCTGTTCGCTGTACTTCAAGACTAGGTCGAACAAGGAGAGCAAACTGATGGAGAAAGTTAGCAGGTCAAGCAACAACTGTGGGAGGGGAATTGTTAATCTTTTGGGTTGAAATTCTATGTCAGTTCTAATGCAGGGTTTTGACCTGAAATGTTAACAATTCATTTCCCCTCACAGATGCTGCTGGACTTGAGTTCCTCCGGCAGGTTGCTTGTAGCCCAAGATTCCAGTGTCTGTAGTCTCTTGAGTCTCTGGTCTAAAAAGGGCTTTATGTAGCTAAAGCATAACTACTCTTGATTAACACCCTGGTTAAGACTTTTACTGCCATGCTGTAAGTCAGGGGTCCCCAACCTTTTTTACACCGCGACCGGTTTATTATTGACAATATTCTTGTGGACTGGCTGACCGGGGGGGGGGGGGGGTGGTGTAGGGTTGCCAACGGACAAGAGTAGCAGTCAAATACGTTGTTTACCCCGAGAAAGACTACAATGACAATGATGCCTTGTGCGGGCAGCGTGTACGTGCCGATTTTTTTTCTACAAATCGTTTTTGGCGATTCTGTTCGGGGGGGGGGTGTTAATCACGACCAGAATATAGGTGATAAGTGGCTAATGCACTCAATTTCGTTTCTAAAAGGGTTTATCTAATAAATTTAATATTAAACACACAGTGCATATTTTCCTCGCATGAATATAGTGATAAGTCAATTATCGGGGAGGACAGGGGAGCTTGAAGTAAGCGTTGAACGAACTTCCAGTAGAACTGGTAGAGGCAGGTTCGATATTATTATTTAAAGAAAATTTGGATAGGTATATGGACAGGAAAGGAACGGAGGGTTATGGGCTGAATGCAGGTCGGTGGGACTAGGTGAGAGTAGCGTTCGGCACGGACTAGAAGGGCTGAGATGGCCTGTTTCTATGCTGTAATTGTTATATGGTTATATAAGTCACTTATAAGTCAATAGCATCATAACATTTTAAGTAATGTTTGAATATTAAACACACAGCACATATTTTCCCAGTATGAGCATATAAAATCATTGCAACACACCAATATCGCTGAATCAGTGGGAGCCCTGGACTTGTTTCCCTGCAACAAGACGGTCTTATCGAGGGGTGATGGGAGACAGCGATACTCGAAGGGGGTTCCTTATGTCCAGTCTATTCCGCAATTTGGTTTTCGTTGCGTTCATTGCAGAGATATGTTGGAAATGGAAGCAACGTTTTCAGTGCTTTCGTGGCTATCTCAGGATATTTAGCCTTGACTTTGATCCAGAATGCCGGCAGAGACGTCAAATATACTTTTCAGCCCGCCGTCATTTGCAACCTCGAGGAGTTGATCTCCTTACCGTGCTGACATGGATGATGTGCGGGTAATGACCTCGCATGCGTAATAACCTCGCATGCGTTCAAACTCAACAGTGGGCATGACAGGGAATGAGGAAAGGTGCAGCTGACTCATATCGCCAAATCATATCATTTCCTCACAGCCCGATAGCACATGCTTTGCGGCCCGGTACCGGTCCACAGCCTGGTAGTTGGGGATCGCGGCTGTAGGTAGGAGGGGTGATTGATAAGTTCATGGCCTAAGGTAGAACTAGTCAATCCACATTTATTTTTCAACATAGTCCCCTCTTACATTTACACACTTAGTCCAGTGGTCATGGGGCATAGAGATCTTGGAGCTCCAGAAAGTGCCCACAGCATGCGTGATTGATAAGTTCGTGGCCTAAGGTCGAAGAAGATGAGTTATACAGCTCTCGTTACATGCACATGCAGTTCAACTCTTTGAGTTGTTCTGCAGGAAGTTTGAAGTTAATAACTCATCAGTGGTGATTGATAAATTCATGGCCTAAGGTAGAAGGAGATATTATCAACTTCAAACTTTCTGCATAATCACTCAAAGAGTTGGACTGCACGTTCATGTAACGAGAGCTGTATAACTCATCTCCTTCTACCTTAGGCCACAAACTTATCAATCATCCCTGCTGTAGACACTTTCTGGAGGTCCAAGATCCGTATGCTCCATAACCACTGGACTAAGTGTGTAAATGTAGGAGGGAGGGGACTACATTTAAAAATAGATGTGCTAGGTTTTCTAAAATTGACTCCTTCTACCTTAGGCCATGAACCTATCAACCACCCCTCGTATTTCATTTTAGCAGCTCTGTAAGAGCAGTCCGTTCTGCTTTCAGCTTGAGCTAAGATAAGAGGGTTGTTACTCAACTTAGGAATGTGCTGTCAGCCAATCAGGATAGTGGAACTGGGAGAAGGTTCTGGGGAGCATTGGGTTGAGGCTCTTTATTGGCGGGAGCTGGAAGAAGACAGGGGGAAAGATGGTTGAGAATGCTGTCCCTGTTGCACAAGGAGCTTTGTGCAGGTGAATGGCTTCAAGAAGGAAGAACCAATACCCCCGTGGGAGACCCGTTTGTTTCCAGATGGATTTCGAGTGATGTACGGAAGGTGGTGTGAGTTTCACACTGACCGAAGGTCCAGCACATGAGTATCAGACAAGTTCAAGATAAGCTCCAATTTAAGTGCCTGTTTGACTGTTTAAGGGTAATGGGCCCTTTTTGTTTCTTTTTCTTTTTTCATTTAATAACTGTTTGCTTAAATTAATATTCTTAAAAATATTTCTTTATAAACTGTATGGAGTGTTTGATCGGTTATTTCTTGCCAGGGGCAGTAAATCATATAGCGTTCACACAAACCAGGCTTTGGTTGGGTGAGGCAGCCCAACCTCACGGATTTGGCAGGACCAAAGTTATATACATTCTAGACATACGAAGCCAGAGAAATATGGGTTTATCACCATGGAATCCAGTGGCTGTTAGTGAGGGTCTAATGAGCCGGTTTTCCAGAGATGCCTAGAAAAGGGGCATTTCATTGTATTCCTGTTACAAAGACCAGCATTCTCATTATAAAGCCCAGTATGTTTGTTTCTTTCCTGAAGCTGCCCATAATATTCAGCAGATATCTGAAATTTCATCCACTTTCTCTGAATTTTCATAGTTTAGAGAGCTGCTTGTTTTACTTTTGCCAAAGTTAATAATGCTATATTTATTAACTTTCATCTGTATTTGTTTCCCCAGTGCCATTTTCCCAATTTATTAATATCTCTTTTTAATTTAAAGCTTTCACCTTAGCTTAACAAAGTCAATAGTATACTGTACCTTCAATCCCATGAACTTTAACTTTAGCCAAGAGGTAATTCCTCTAATACCTTCCTGAAGTTCTTTAAAAATAACATATTTGTGGCTAGTATCAACTTCTTATTACAGGTAATATTACCTCACTGTTCTTCTCACAAATAAGGATATGTATGTGATGTCATACCTCTGAACACACACTAGTCTTTTGCTGCTGTAACGCGTCCTCTTCAAGGCTCACTAAGTTTTGCATTCAGGGATGCTCTTGTGCACAACACCTTTGTAATGTGTGGTTATTTGAGTTACTGTCACCATCCTGTCAACATGATCCAGTCTGGCTATTTTCCTCTCATTAGCAAGACATTTTTATTCATAGAACTGCTGCTCACTGGATGTTTGTTTTTTGCATCATTCTCTGTAAACTCTAGAGACTGTTGTGTGTGAAAATCCCAGGAGAACAGCAATGTGTGAGATAATCAAACCACCCCATCTGGCACCAACAATCATTCCATGGTCAAAGTCATTCCTTCCTCATTCTGATATTTGTTCTGAACAACAGTTGAACATCCTGACCATGACTGTATGCTTTTATGTATTGAGTTACTGCCACATGATAGGCATGATTATATATTTGCTTTAGTAATCAGGTGGACAGAGTAATAAAGTGACTACTGAATGTATATTGGTCCAGTCTTATACTGTTAAGTGACAATAAGTGCTATTCACATTGGTAATGTTTCATGTGCACAAGATTAAACAGGGAAAGGACATTGGTGATAGGATGCATCGAAACAGGAAGTGACCAGCCCAATTTCCAGCCTCAATTAGGAGCTATGTATAGATATTGCACAACATACTCAAAACGTTGTGTTTTGCAATATGTGCTCACAAATGATGGACACAAATTAATTCTTACAATGATTCAATCAATTATATCAACAGCAATAGAAGTAGCCAATAGCATGATTTGAAAAAGATATTGGACAATTTTCCAAAGAGCAGGTTCTAGCAATTCTACTCATCAAAATAGGTTGCCCATTCTGTGCTAGAGGAGAAAGATTTAGTATGTAAGTAATCTGAATTTTTCACTGTAACGTTCAATGTAACAAACAGCATTGAAAATCTTCATAATACTAGACAGTTAAACAATCTTACAGTCATTACAAATCTCTGTGCTATTTATTTTAAAATGATGCACCCTTTTCAAGTGCTTTAATATACTTCATAGTTACCTTCTAATAACTTGTTCATCCCTGTTCACTTAGGAAGGGACATTAGCCTGAGAGTTTTCTATTAACATGCACGTAGCCTTGTAAGCAACCTTAGAGGATAATTATTTTAAATTGGAAAATGGCATATGTACGTCAACCATTTAAGAAATGTGAGGATTGGAGATCTGGGTGTTACTCAGGGATTCAACACTTATTGTCACAAGAAAATACTACACTGTACAGCTTAGGAAAAAATTGGCACGGCACCCAGAAACTATTTAGCAAATCAGAGACAGCCGGCAGTGATCTGAAAGAGTAGATCATTCTTAATATAGACTCAGTGGCTACTTTGTTAGGCTCAGGAGGTACCTAATAAAGTGGTCATCGAGTGTCGGCGGCCACAGGAAGAAACGAGTATGTGCCATGCTTGGGGGAGGCTCCATATCAGAAAACCTCCTTTAGCCCTCTGTATCACCATCCTACCAGATTTCAAATTTTCCCTTTGCTTCTGACACCCCCCCCCCCACAATCCCTCAGGTTTGCAAGGAGAAATCACCTTTAAAGCATTGGTCCATTTCCAAATGGCCAATGGTCTGATTCTATAGCTACTATCTGTCCATCCAGTGCCAGTGTATGATTTTAATGATTCATAAAGGGGCTACATGAGATAACGCTCTCGTAAAAAATTAGATTAGATTAGATTAGATTATGAGGACACTCAGTCCTCGTTTATTGACATTTAGAAATGCATGCATTAAAAATGATGCAATGTTCCTGCAGTATGATATCACAGAAACACAAGTCAGGCCAAGACCAAAACTGATAAAAACCACATAATTATAACATATAGTTACAACAGTGCAAAGCAATACTGTAATTTGATAAGAGCAGAGCATGGGCACAGTAAAAAAAAGTCTCAAAATCCTGATAGCTCCAACATCTCACGCAGACGGCAGAAGGGAAAAACTCTCCTTGCTATGGGCTTCCAGTGCCGCAAACTTGCTGATGCAGCATCCTGGAAGCACCCGACCATAGTCCGACTCTGAGTCTGTCCGAAAACTTCGAGCCTCCGACCAGCCCTCCGACACCAAGCACCGAGCACCATCTCCGCCGAGTGCTTCGACCCTGGCCCTGGCCGCCAAGCAAAAGGCAAAGCCAAGGATTTGGGGCTTCCACTCTGGAGATTTTGGATTCCATAGTAGCGGCGGCAGTAAAACAGGCATTTCAGAAGTTTCACCAGATGTTCCTCCGTGCTCTCACGTCTGCTTCTATCAAATCAGAATTGTGCATGGCCTCCTACTTGACAGATAACAGATATTCATCACCGGAGAGGCCGTGTGTGCTGCGTCGCGCCGCCATCTTCTCCTCCCACATTTGTATATCTCCTCAGTTTTCTCTTTTCTTTAATATATGAGGAAAGAAATGAAGAATATTATGGGGCTGGCAGGGAGAGGGCAATCAAAGAATGAAAGTGTAAGGATTGGTTGGGTTAGCTCTGTTTGAAGCACTCCCCTAAGCCAAAGCAGATAATTGATTGTCAGCGAGATGAAGGATTATATATGTTGTAAGTAATATAAAAATACATAGTTTCTCAATATGGATTGTGTTGATTTAGATGCCGGCTGAGTAGATTGTGTGAGGGAACATACTTTGAAAGGCGTAAGGCATGACCTAGATTCCAAACTCATAATTAAAATTCACAAAAAATGGAATGCCTCTGTGAAATATGAGTACCAACTATATTAAGATCCACTTGATGATTTAATTTGTGTAACTTCACCAACTTGCAGAAAAGACGACTCTATGAAAACATGGAAAACAAACCAATATGTTGGAACAAAGCAGTGAGTAAGCCCTTTGGCCCATTATGTTATGCTGACTTTTTAACATACTCCAAGCTCAGCCTAATGTTTCCTTCCCACATGGCCTTCCATTTTTCTTTCATCCATGTGCCTAACTAAGAGTCTCTTAAATGTCTTCAAACACCATCCCTGGCAGTGCGTACCACTCTGTGTAAAATTAAATGAAAATGAACTCTGACATTCCCCCTATATTTCTCTCTAAACATCTTACAGCTATACTCTCTTGTATTAATTATTTCCACCCTAGGAGAGAATCTTTCTCTGACCACTTTATCGATGCCTCTTATTATCTGCACACCTCTCTCAAGTCACTTTTCATCCTCCTTTTCTCCAAAAAGAAAAGCCATAGTTCATTCAACCTAACCTCATTAGACATTCTCTCTAATCCAGGCAGCATCCTGGTAAATTTCTTCTGCACCCTCTCTAAAGCATCTACAGCCTTTCTATAATGAGGCAACCAGAACTGAACACAATACTTCAAATGTGCTCTATTATTTATAGAATTTATTTATAGGATTTATAGAATTGCAACATTACCTGGTGGCTCTTGAACTCTATCTCCTGCCTAATGAAGGCCAAGATGCTATATGGCTTCTTTACCACACTATCAATTGGCGCTGCAACTTTGAGGGATCTATGGACGTGGACCCCAAAGTCCCCTGTTCCTCTATACTGCTAAAAATCCTGTTATTGTCCTTGTATTCTGCCTTCAAATTCAGCCTTACAGAATGAATCACTTCACATTTTTCCAGATTGAACTCCATCTGCCATTTAGCGCAATCTCCATCCTATCAATGTTCCATTGTAACCCATGACAACCTTCTACACTATCTACAATATCACCAACCTTCATGTATTCTGCAATCTTACTAACCCATCTCTTCACTTTGTCATCCAAGCCAATTATAAAAATCATAAACAGCAGGGAGTCCCAGACAGATCTCCACAGGACGCCGCTGGTCACCAACCTCCAAGCAGAATACACTCCATCTAAAACCACCCCCATCCTCCTGTGGGCAAAGCAATTCTGAATCCACATAGATATGTTTCCTTGGGTCCCATTCCTCCTGACTTTCTGAATAAGCCTATCAAGTGCCTTCCTAAAATACACAACATCCACTGCTTTGCCTTCATCACTGTTTGTCACTTCCTCAAAGAACTGAATCAGGCTTGTGAGGCACTATCCTTAATCAGACTATACTTCTCCAAAAGATCGTACAGCCTTTCTCTAAGAATCCTCTCCAATACTTTGCCCACCACTGACATAAGACTTACTGATCTATATTTTCTATATTGCCCAGGGTTAGCCCTATCATCTTTCTTGAACAAAGGAATAACATTTGTAACACTTCAATCCTCTGGCATTACTCTTGTGGCCATTCAGGATGCAAAGATCTTCACCAAAGGCATAGCAATCTCTTCTCTCACTTTCTGTAGTAACCTGAGGTATATTCTTCCGGTCCCAGGCACTTATCTATTCTTATGTTTTTCGAACGTTCAAAGGCTGCCCCATTCTTAAACTTGACATGTTCCAGCATATTAATCTGTTCTATGCTGACCTCACATTCGTCAAGGTCCCTCTAAATGGTGAATACTGAGGCAAAATATTCATTAAAGATCTCCCCACTCTAGGCATGTTTTCTCTTCTATTCATGATTGGTCCTACCCTTAATCTAATCATCCACCTGTTCTTCACATACTTGTAGAAAGCCTTGGGGTTCCTTAATCCTACTCGCTCTCCTCATGCTGCCTAGTGATCTTATCTCCATTCTTCAGCTCCTTACTTGTAGCTCTCAAGTGTCCTGTCTGATCCTTGCTTCCGAAACCTTATGTATGCTTCTTTCTTTCTCTTGACTAGATGGTTCACATCTCTTGTCAACCACGTCAACCATATAGATTCCTTCATCCTATATCCTTCTCTTGCCTCAATGGGATAAACCTTTCCAGAACCTCATGCAGGTGGTCCTTAAACAACTCCTATATTTCTGTTGTGCACGTACCAGAATACATCTGTTCCCAATTTATGCTCCCAAGTTACTGCCTGTTAGCATCATAGTTCTGCACCACAAATGAAATACTTACTCACATCATCTGGTCCTATTCATATTTCCAAGGCTATAGTAAAGATCAAGGAGTTTTGGTCACTGCTGCCAAAATACTCACCTTTCAAGAGATTCGTCACCTGACCTAGTTCATTGCCTAGCAACTGATACAGTATGGCCTCTCCTCCAGTTGGCCTGTTTACATATTTTATCTCCGATCCTCCTGGACACACCAAACAAATTCTGCCTCACCTAAACCTTTTGCACTGAGGAGGTGTCAATCAATATGAGGGAAGTTGAAATCACCTATAACAACAGTATTTTTGTATTTTTCCAAACTTTTGTCTCCTGATCTGCACCTCAGTGTCTCTGTTACTATTGAGGGTATGGGATCTAAGGAGTGATTGCTCCCTTCCTGTTTCTTACTTTCACCTACGCTGATTGAGTAGACGATCCCTTTAGGACGTCCTCCCTCTCTGCTGCTCTGATACTATCCCTGATTAGCATTCCTACTCCCACACCTCTTTTAGCTCCCTCCCTGTCCATTCCTAACTCCCACACCTCTTTTACCTCCCTCTCTGTCCATTCCTACTCCCACACCTCTTTTACCTCCCTCCCTGTCCATTTTGAAATATCTAAACACTGGGACATCAGCCGTTGTGAGAGCCAAGTCTCCATAGTGGCCACGATGTAGTAGTTCTGTGTGCTCATCCATGCTCTAAGTTCACCCCCTTGTTTTGGATACTTCTTGTGTTAAAATAGACACATTTCAACCATCTATTTCATTGTAATTATGCCATTTCCACTGCCTATCTTTCCTCAGTCACCCTATGGGCTGCATCTACCTTCACACCAACTGCCCCATCTTCTGACCTATCATTCTGGTTCCCTTCCTCCTGCCAAACTAATTTGAACCTTCCCTCACAGATCTAGCAAGATTGATTATTAGTCAACTGTAAAATATTCTAAATTAATCTCATTTAAAAAAACACAGTTTCAACTGACCACTTAATACATTGAAGTGTGAGTTTTAATCAGATTGTATAATAGGAAGTGAGGAAGTGGGAAATGCTGATCGAAGAATTTTCTGAGGTTTGAACTGTTTTCTTGGTCAAGTGACATTTTTTTCCGACGGGACTAGAAATAATTGCAGCTGCTTTTTTCTTATGGCTCCAAGCCAAGGGGAGAGAATATCCCTGATTGTTTGTTTGCAGGCCTGGAGATTTTTTTTGGGTTGTAGACTCACAAAATTCAATCTAAATTAAATAACATATTTTGACAATATTTTCCCAATGGCTTAAACCAATTTAACAACTATGTTTTTAATAAATGATCTTGTTTTGCACTTCCTCGCTCTACTAGATCAGCGTAATATACTGTCCATCAGGCTGCTGCTATTGATCGAGTTGAGTATGATATTCTCTTAAGGAGTTGTCTATTGGTGGGTCTTCGGGTGGCTGTAAAAGGCCATCTGGATCACCCCGGAACTTAATCTGGGATGTTAGGGCAGATTCCCTTAATGGAGATCTCAGGTGCATGAATTTGTTTAATGTGAGGAGGCTAATGCAAGAACATCCAACACACAGTACTTAACAGGTGGAGGTAGTGTCAGTACCTCCAGTTGAACTCTGCCTTTTCGTGTGTTTCCTGCTAGCTGTCAGTCTGTGGTTTTGTATTGCCATGGGCTCCTGTCCCTGCTCCTGCTCTACTCCAGCCCCTGTATTACTGAGTACTCCGTCTCTCACCTGTTTCTTATTATCACCTGTATCACTGCCACCTGTGTATCACTGTGCTCCACCTATCATCTGCCTCTCTGTTTATTGCTCAGTGTATTTCAGTCCTGTGTTTTCAGCTGTTTGTTGCCAGTGAATTTTCTTGTATTTGTACCTGAACTCTGTCTGTCTGAATATTGACTCTGCTTGCTTCCCGATTCTGGTTTTTGGATTTCTCTGGAATTTTTGATCTCTGCCTGAACTTTGGCGCTGACCTTGTTGCCCCTCTGGATTTGCTACTCAGTAAATATAGTGCGCACAGTATGTGGTCTGCGATTGGGTCCCTGTTTCAGCGTCCTGACAGATAGAAAGACACTTTACTGATCCCAAAGGAAATCTCACAATGTCACAGCAGCATTACAGGTGCAAAGATATACAATTATTAGAAGAGAAGTAAGAAAGAATTTAACAAAAGTGACTTAAAACAGTCTAGTAAGAGGGTGTCATCGCTTCTCCGGCTATGGGTTGACTCATTATTGAGCCTAATGAGAGAGTACGAATGACCTCATACAGCGCTCTTTAGAACAGCACAGTTGTCTTAGTCTATTACTAAAAGTGCTCCTCTGTTCAGCCAAGATGGCATGCAGAGGGTGAGAGACATTGTTCAGAATTGCCAGGATTTTCCATAGGATCTTTTGTTCTATCAAAGCCTCCAGCATGTCCAGTTTGACTTCTATAACAGAGCCAGTCTTTCTAATCAGTTTATCGAGCCTGTTGGCATCACCCATGTTGGTGCCATTTCTCCAGCGCACCATCACATAGGAGATTGTACTGGTGACAACAGACTGGTAGAACATGCGAAGGAGAGGCCTGCATACTCCAAAGGACCTCAGTCTCCTCAGGAAGTAGATGTGACTCTGGTCCTTCTTGTACACCACCACACTCAGGTCTGTCATCCAGGTGCACCCCCAGGTCCTCAACACATCCACATCCTCACCATCAGTAGTAACTGGGAGCAGTGCAGGCTTAGTTTTCCCAAAGTCCATCACCATCTCCTTTGTCTTACTGCTATTGAGCTGCAAATGATTCAGCTTGCACCATTTGACAAAGTCCTCCACCAGGGCCCTGTATTCATTCTCCCGTCCCTTTATACGCACAACTATTATTGAGTCATCAGAGAATTTCTGCAGATGACATGACTCAGTCCGAGGTATACAGGGTAAACAAGAAGTCAGCCAATACAGTCCGCCTTGGGGCCCCAGTGCTGCTTATAGCCACGTCTGACACAGAGCTCTGAAGCCACACAAACTGAGGTCTGCCAGTCAGGTCGTCCATTATTTAAGATACAAATGGAAGTGCCAATCTGTATTGAATGGAGCTTTTCCCCAGCGACGTGGCCTGTGTGGTACTGAAGGCACTTGAGAAATCAAGAAACATGATCCTCACAGTGCTGCCCTGCTTATCCAAATGGGAGTAGGCTTTGTTCAGCAGGTAGATGACAGCATCGTCGACTCCATGTACTCCTGGTGGGCAAACTGCAGGGGATCAAGGGCTGATCAGACCAGGCATTGGAGGTGAGCAAGGATCAACTTCTCTAGGGTCTTCATAATGTGTGATAGTAGGGCCACTAAATGGTAGTCATTCAAGACTTCTGGTTGGCCCTTCTTGGGTACTGGGACCACAAGTGATGTTCTCCACACATTCAGGACCCTTTCCAGATTGAAGATGCTCTGGAGAACTCCACACGGCTGCTCAGCACACTCCTTCTGGTCCCAATGCTTTACCATGTTTGACTTTCCCCAGAGCCCTTCTCACCTGCTCAATAGTGAAGGTGAGTCCATGATGACTTGAGGTTGGTGGAAGTTGAGGGCTAGGGGAGGTGACGATCAGGACGACATCAGTTGGTATGTGGAGATATGGATGGTAGGTGCCGGACAAGGAGGGGATGTAGACAGTGGTAGCCTGTGTTGTTCAACCACGTGTTGAACTGGAGGGTGGAGGAGGGAGGAGGTTGAGGGTTTGGTGCTGAGGGAGCATTGGGTGCCTCAGCACTTGGACTGGTGTGCTGAGGGGGATGTGAACAGGAGAGCAATTGTCAAACGTATTGAAGAATTGGTTTAACTCATTAGCTCATTCACGGCTATGCTCTGAGGCTCTACAGTTAGGCTGATTGAAACCATTGATGTTCTTCATGCCTCTCCATACCTCCTCTGTGTTACTCTGTCCAAGCTTGTTCTCCAGCTGTCTCCTGTATTTCTCTTTAGCCACCTTGATCTTCTCCTTTAGCTCCCTCTGCATGTTTCAGTTCCTCCCTATCTCCTGATCTGCAGGCTCTCTTTTTGTGGTCAGATTCAGGGCCCAGTGGCATGGAATGGAAGACATCTGGGGACCCTTCACTACTTCACCCTTCCTCAGCCTTCACAGTTGTTGTGGTGTGTCATCATTTTCTGCCAGCTCCTCCACTGAGCTCTTGGTGGATTGTTCTTTGTCTGCAACCGCCTCCTGGACCTTCCCACCATTGGTGACCCTGCCAGGAGCTAAACTCCAGGTGAAATCACTTTCAGGATCTCAGGAACTCGCAAGACTCTCCATCATTACATGGTGATGATCCTTGGAGAAGGTTTATCCAATTCAGCTTGGTGTTCAATACCTGGTCTTCTGTATCTCTCTCTGCAAATGGATCCACAGCTTCATCAGGAATCCACAGTCAGATTGGTAATAACCTTGCCTCTTCACTGACAGCCAAGAGAGGCACACATCAAAGGTGTTTGCTTAGCGCTCTGCCCTACTCTCTCTGTACTCTCTACTGCACAGTTAATGTATACATTTTCAGATGACACCACTGTTAGGAGAATCTCAGATGGCAAAGAGAAAGCATATAGGTCTGCTAGTTGACTGGTGTCAACACAGCACTCAACATCAGCAAGAGCAACAAACTGATAGTGGACTTCAGGAAGGAGAAGCCAGAAGCAACCTCACCAGTTCTCCTTGCGGGATCAGTGGTGGAAAGGGTAAGCAGCTTTATGCCCTTTGGTGCCAGCATCTCAGAAGGCTTTTCCTGGGCCCAACATTTTGATGTAATGGCAATGGACGCATGCCAGCAGCTCTAATTCATTAGGAACTAGAAGAGATTTGGTACATCACCAAAGAGTCTAGCAAATTTCTACGGGTGTATTGTGAAGTGCATTCTGACTGATTGATCACAGCCTGGCATGGAGGCTCCAATGAACAGGATCACAGAGGCTGAAGCGGGTTGTTCACTCAGCCAGTTCTCATTGGTTCAACCTCCCTGCCATCAAAAGGACATACTCAAGAGGTGAGCATCCGTCATAAAGGACCCTCACCATCTGGGACAAGTTATTTTCTCATTGCTACCATTAAGGATAAGATACAGGAGCCCGAGGACCCAGTCTCTGTGATTCATCTACCATAACCTTTTTGACAGTCAATGAATCCATGCACACTACCTTATAATTCCTTTTTTTGCACTATATATTTATTTTGTAATTTATAGTTATTTTATGTCTTGGCACTGTACTGCTGCAACAAAACAACACATTTCACATCATTTAAGACAGTGATAATAAACATGATTCTGCATTACTGAAGATAAATTCACAAAACTGGAATGCCTTCTGAGAGTAAAATTTTAATGCAAAATGTTGTTCAATGATATATGTGTCTGACTCATAATCTTCAGAAACATCTAGCTACTAGATAGATATATAGATAGATACTTTATTGATCCCAAAGGAAATTACAGTGTCACAGTAGCTTCATAAATGCACAGATATATAAATATTAGCAGAGAAGTTAGAATAAAAAGTAAGTTATCTCAAACAGTCTAACAGGAGGGGGTCATCACTTCCCCGGCTATAGGTTGATTTATTATAAAGCCTAACGGCTGAGGGTAAGAATGACCTCATATAGCACTCTTTGGAGCAGTGCAGTTGCCTTAGCCTACAGCCCATGAAAGAAAATGCTAGGTTTCTGCTAGGTATTAGAATGATATAAAGGCTTTGATCATCCCGCTGATCCAAATTAAATTACAGTTCAATTTTTATTAAAAACCCTCCTGGGTTTTCTGTACATATTCCTGGGATTTCTCTGTACTGTAGCTGAGAATGATCTGAGTACATTTTGTTTTTCAATGAAGCATTCCCAGACTGAAGTAGCCTGCAGTCTTACATTAACCTCTTGGAAACCAGCCAGATCTGGACTGTTATTATGAATAGTCCTGTCTATCATTGTTGACCTTCCAGTTTACTTGGGCACAGTTCTGTAATACAACAATCAATTCTCAGTATTTGCCACTTCCGGCAGGCTTTTCAACTGTTTTTCAGACAGTCATCAAGTTGGAGAGGTGGCTCGGTTTCAAAGGGAGGGTGAATGGAGAATGTTCCTGCAGATCCTTGCCTATTATACTTTCTACTTTAGCAAATAACGCATGCGGCAGAGTGGGTTCCTGGGCCCCGCTCTGCTGGGGGAGAAGCTGACAGCGATGCAGGTGGATGCTTTCCTGGTGTCATGGATTCTTGATTACCTGACTGGCAGACCACAGTACGTGTACTTGCAACACTGTGTGTCCAACAGAGTGATCAGCAGCACTGGGGCTCCACAGGGGACTGTCTTGACTCCCTTTCTCTTCACCATTTACACCTCGGACTTCAACTACTGCACAGAGTCTTGTCATCTTCAGAAGTTTTCGGATGACTCTGCCATAGTTGGATGCATCAGCAGGGGAGATGAGGCTGAGTACAGGGCTACGGTAGGAAACTTTGTCACATGGTATGAGCAGAATTATCTGCAGCTTAATGTGAAAAAGACCAAGGAGCTGGTGGTAAACCTGAGGTGAGCTAAGGTACTGGTGACCCCTGTTTCCATCCAGGGGGTCAGTGTGGACATGGTGGAATTAAACCATTTAAACTGCCTACTCCCTATGACCTGTGCCGGGACAATAGCCCTCCCTACCCCTACTATCTATGTACCTATCCAAACTTCTCTTAAATGTTGAAATCAAGCTTGCATGCACCATGCATTCCACACACTGAAGACCCTCTGAGTGAAGAAATTTTCCCTCATGTTCCCCTTAAACTTCTCACCTTTCGCCCTTAGCCCATAACCTCCAGTGTAGTCCCATCCAACCTCAGTGGATGGGACTGCTTACCTGCATTTACCCTACCTCCAACAAATCACCTCTCAATCTTCTACATTTTAAAGAATACAGTCCTAACTTATTCAATCTTTCCTTATAACGTAGGCCCCCCAGACCCGGCAACATCTTTGTAAATTTTCTGTGTACTCTTTCAGCCTTGTTTACACCTTTCCTATAGGTAGGTTACTAAAATTGCACACAATACTCCAAATTAGGCTTCACCAACATCTTATGAAACTTTAACATAACACCCCATTTCCTGTAATCAATACATTGATTTGTGAAGGCCAAATTTCCATACGCTTTCTTTATGACCCAAACTACTTGGACATTACTTTCAATGATTAGCGGACCTGTATTCTACCACACTCCTCAGTGCCCGACTCTTCACTGTGTAAGACCTACCCTGGATGGTCCTACCCACGTGCAGAACCTCGCACTTGTCTGCATTAACTTCCACCTGATATTTTCAGCCCATTTTTCCAGATGATGCAGATACATCTTCAAGCCCTGATAGCTTTCCTCACTATCCTCTACACCTCAATCTTAGTGTCATCCACAAATTTTATGATCCAGTTAACCACATTATCACTTAGATCATTGATATAGATGACAAATAAGAAAAGACCCAGCACCAATCCCTGTGGCACACCACTAGTCACAGGTCTCCAGTCAGAGAGGCAACCATCTACTACCACCCCCTGGCTTCTCCCACAAAGCCGATATCGAATCCAATTTACTACCTCATCCTGAATGCCAAGCGACTGAAACTTCTTGGCCAGCTTCCCATTTGGGTCCTTGTCAAATGCCTTGCTGAAGTTCATGTAGACAACATCCACTGCCTTGCCTTCATCCATTTGAATTGAATTGACTTAATTACTTACATTCTTCATATACATGAGAAGTAAAAATCTTTATGTTATGTCTCCGTTCAACTGTGAAATGTGCAAATATAGTAATTTATAATAAATATTATGTACAATGGGATAGTCAATATAACATAGAAATACAGTAGCATCAGCATAAATTAAGCAGTCTGATGGCCTGGGGGAAGAAGCTGTCCCAGAGCTTGTTGGTCCTGGCTTTTATACTGCGATACTGTTTCCTGGATGATAGCAGCTGGAACAGATCGTAGTTGGGGTGACTCGGGTCCCCAATGATCCTTCGGGCCCTTTTTACACACCAATCTTTGTAAATATCCTGAATAGTTGGAAGTTCACATCCACAGATGTGCTGGGCTGTCCATACCACTCTCTGCAGAGTCCTACAATTGAGGGAAGTACAGTTCCACTACCAGGCAGAGATGCAGCCAGTCAGGACGCTCTCAATTGTGCCCCTATAGAAAGTTCTTAGAATTTAGGGGGGCCATACCAAACTCATTCAACTGTCTGAGGTGAAAGAGGCGCCGTTGACCACGTGAGATGCTCGGTGATGTTTATGCCGAGGAACTTAAAGCTGTTCACCCTCTCAAACCCAGATCCATTGACGTCAATAGGGGTTAGCCTGTCTCCATTCCTCCTGCAGTCCACAACCAGCTGCATTTTTTTTTGCAACGTTGAAGGAGATGTTGTTTTCTTGACACCACTGTGTCAGAGTAATGACTTCCTCTCTGTAGGTTCCCTTATTATTAATTGAGTTTAGACCAATCAGTGTAGTGTTGGCAGCAAATTTGATTAGCAGATTGAAGCTATGGGTGGCAACACAGTCATGGCTATACAGAGAGTAAAGGAGGGGGCTTAATACACAGCCCTGAGAATCTCCTGTGTTGAGGGTCAGAGGGACAGAGGTGATGGAGCCCACTCTTACTACCTGCCGGCTTCTGACAGAAAGTCCAGGATCCAGCTACACCAGGCAGGGTGAAGGCCGAGGTCTCTGAGCTCCTTGTTGAGCCTGGAGGGAATTATGATGTTGAATGCTGGACTGCAGTCCAAGAACAGCAACAGCATCCCTCTTCCCCATATGTGTTAGCACGGTCTGTAAAGCTGTGGCTATTGCGGTGTCTGTTGATCAGTTGTGTCGGTAGGCAAATTGTAGGGGGTCCAGTGTGTGTGGCAGCAAGCTGCAGATGTAGTCCTTGACCAACCTCTCAAAGCATTTTGCTTATTATTGAGGTAAGAATGACAGGACGCCAGTCGTTCAGTCATGTTACCTTGGTCTTTTTAGGTACAAGAACAATGGTGGATGTTTTGAAGCAGGAGGGCACTCTACACTGGGAGAGGGAGAGATTAAAAATGTTTGTAAACACACCTGCCAGTTGTGCTGCGCACATCCTGAGTACTCACCCTGGGGTGCTGTCCAGTCCAGCAGTCTTGCAACTGTCCTCCCTTGGAAACACCTGCATACTTCGGCCTCAGAGATGACAAAGCTGCTGGTCGCATCATCTGTAGGTCTCCTCAGGGGCTCAGTATTAGCCACATCGAATCAAGCATAAAAGAGATTTAGCTTGTCTGGGAGAGAGGCAGCGATGTTGGAAACTCCACTGCGTTTAGCTTTGAAATCTGTGATGGTGTGCAGACCTTGCCATAAACTGCGTGTGTTGTTGGTGGAAAGTTGGGTCTGAATCTTGTCCCTGTATTATTGTTTTGCTGCCTCAATGACTTTGCGCAGATTGTAGCTGCATTTCTTGAGCTCTGGTTGATTACTGTTGGCTACAAGATTGGTTAGACATGATCTACTACAAATGAACCATGCTGACTATCCCTAATCAGTCCATGTCTATTCAAATACTGTTCAAATATCTGATCTCTTAGAGTACCTTCCAATAACTTCCCCACAATTGATGTCAGACTCACCGGCCTATAATTTCCTGGTTTATGTTTAGAGTCTTTATCAAATAGCAGAACAACATTGGCTAGCCTCCAATCCTTTGGTCCTTCCCCTGTTGCTAAGGATGATTTTAAATATCTCTGCTAGGGCCCTGGCAATTTCTGCACTTGTTTCCCATAGGGTCTGAGGGAACATCTTGTCAGCCCCTGGGGATTTAACATTTGTGATTTGCCTCAGGGTAGCAAACTCCTCCTTGTCCATAATCTGTACAGGGTTGATGAAGTTGATGTCATTTTACTTCACTTCCATAGACTCTGCGTCCATCTCCTGAGTAAATGCAGATGCAAAATAAACCCCATCTGTTTTGGCTACACACATGGATTACCATTATGGACTTCCAGAGGACCAATTTTGTCCCTTGCAATTCTTTTGCTCTTAACATATCTGTAGAATCCCCTTAGGATTCTTCTTCACCTTGTCTGCTCGTGCAACTTCATGCCTTCTTTCAACCTTCCTAATTTCTTTCTTAAGTGTTCTCTTGCATTTCTTATATTCCATAAGCACCTGATTTGTTCCTGTTTGCTGACACCTACTAGGCACCTCATTTTCTCTCTTAAGCAAAGCCTCAATATCCCTTGGAAACCAGGATTCCCTACAATTGTAATCTTTACCTTTTATTCTTACAGGCACATACAAGCTTTGTCCTCTCAAAATTTTATAGAAAGCTTCCGAATTTCCAAGTATACTTTCGCCAGAAATCAGTCTGTCCCAATCCACACTTGCCTTTCTCCAATTTAAAAACTCAACCTATGGACCAGACCTATATTTTTGCATATTTACTTTGAAACTAATAGCATTGTGTTCACTGGATGCAAAATGTTCCCCTACACAAACCTCTGACACCTGCCCCGGCTCATTCCCTAATAGCAAATCCAGTTTCGTGCACTTTCTCATTGGGACTTCTATGAACTGATGAAGGAAACTTTGCTGAACACCTTTGACAAACTCTATCCCATCTAGTACTTTAACAGCATGTGCTTCCAAATTAAAGTGTGGAAATTAAAAATCATCTACTATAACAACCTTACCTTTCTTACAACAGTCTGCAGTTTCTTTACAAATTTGTTCCTCTAAGTCACTAGGACTGTTGGGCAGCCTGTAATATAGCCCCATTAACATGGTCATACCTTTCTTATTTCTCAGTTCCACCCATAATGCTTCAGGAGTCAAGCTCTCCCATCTGTCCTGACAGAGCTCTGCTGTGACATTTTCCCTGATTAGTAACAGCACGCCCTCCTCCCACTCTGTTATGTCTAAAACCATGCAGCCCCATAATACTGAGCTGTTAGTCCTGCCCCTCCTGCACCTAAGTCTCACTAATGGCTATAATGTCATAATTCCAGGCGTTGATCCTTGCCCTGAGCTCATCTGCCTCCCCTACATCGAAGTTATTGTAGCCTTTATCAGGAAAACATCTGCACTAATCGTATTTAGCAGCTCTTGGTCCTTGGCTTCCTAAGCCTTGGCAATTTAAATGCTTGTCTGGATAATTAAATGTTATAAGGGTGCCTATATCGACCACCTCTAAGCAGTATCTTCCAGATTCCAAAAAACATCTGAGTTATTTTTCTTTACATCTCTTCCTAAATCTCTTTCCCTCCTCTCTATCCTAAACCCTAGGCCCTGCAGTTTTTGATGCCCCGGTTATGGGGAAATGTTCCCTACTATCCATCCTGTCTGCGTACCACACAACTTTGCATACCTCAGATTGTCACTTAGCTTCCTTCACTCCAACAGTAACAACCCAAGCCTGTCAAATCTCTCCTAATAAGTGAAATACTCCATCATCAACAATGCACTGGTAAATCTCATTTGCAATCACTCCAATACAATCACATTCTTCCTGCACTGTGGTGACCAGAACTGCACACATTACTCCATCTTTGGCCTAACCGATGACACAAAGAGCTCTACAATAACCTCCCTACACTTATACTTCATGCCCTGGCTAATGAAGGTGAATATGCTGTACACTAATTTGCCACCTTATCTGCCTATGTTGCCACCTTCTGGGATCTTTCGACTTATACACCAAGGTCTCTCTTTCAACAATTTATTTTCCCTATCATGATAACACATTACTTTCTGTGGCTTGTAATCTGAGTCCATGCTACCACGTCTGATGCTTCCTAGATTCGTTAAAAAATGCTTGAACACATGGCTTCCAGGTGACAGCACGTTATAGAACTTCCAGCTGGAGTATTCATTGACTTGATAAAATAATGCACCTCTGAAGGATATCACTTGTTCCAATATTGCTGGTTGCTACCTAATTAATTCTTTCCCCATCATTAGTTCGTCATATTTATTTACCTTCAAGTGTAATGGAAAATATATTTTGGATGTTCATATTAAGTCTGTTTCTACCAATCCCTTAGGCAGTGAATTTCCTTAGAAATTAGTATTGAGTTTAAGTATTTCAGATAAATCTTTCTTCTTTCTTTTATTTTTACCACAGATGTGGCTGTACCTATTGTTTCAGCTCACTGTGTTTCAATTTGCCTCTGTATCATTTTGTTCCAGTTGCTGCTTTCTAAAGTAATTATTTTCTTGACAACTTTGGTCTGCACCATATCACAGGCACTCCCTCTGTTCTCTCCAACCCTCCCCTTTCTAAAACTTAAAATACACAATTTTTCATTTTCCCAGGTTTGATGAAGGGTCCCTGACCTGAAATTACAATTCTGGTTAATTCCTATGATGCTGCCTGACCTACTGACTGCATTTTTCTGTTTTGTTTCAAATTTCCAACACAGTAGTTTGCATTCTTTAAAAATGTTTTCTCGCACTGACATTTGTTTTGCCAGCAACTTAAAGACATGATTGAACCAGCAGGGCTCTGAAGACAATCTAGTGGCTTTTGCAGTAAAGAAAAACCCTTGTGATGCTGAAGGTTTTGTATAAGAACAGAGTTCTCTGCATGCTCAAAATGTCAGGGACCTTGTGCAGAGAAAGAAAACAGAACGACTGTTTCAGATTGATGACATTTCACAGAGCTGCTGAAAGATTGCCCACTTGAAGCACTAACTCCTCTCTCTTCACAGATGCTGCCTGACCTACTGAACGTTTCCAGCAGTTTTCTATTGTTTTCCCATGGCAAGATTCAAATGGTTATTGTTTGCTATGGGGAAATTCAAAATCAGAATATCTGGGTTTCCAGCAGTCTGGCAGTGCAGGTGCAAGAGAAAAGTTCCAGCTTGATGTCAAGATATTTCTTCTTTCATTCAGATGAAACGGAGAAGATGAATGATGAGAGGGGTTTGGGAGATGAGCTGGTGTGTGGGAGTTGCTGTACACTGTTTGAGAAACAGATTTTAGTGAATGCACTCTTTGAAAGAAGGTGCATAGTTGTTTGATCTATTTACTTTAAATAGGTCTTAGCATAAAATGTGTGGAGGTGGTGCTATTGTGAGCAATACATTATCAAACATTGTCTCTAATCATTCCCAGTTTCCAACACTGAACAACAGTAACACGAACTTTTGAAACTTGGGAAAGTGTTGGCGTTTATTATTATGGATGATGCTTCGAGCTACTTGGAGACTAAAGATAAGTCAGCATGGTTTCTGTAAAGGGAAATCTTGCCTGACAAATCTGTTCGAGTTCTTCGAGGAAGTAACTAGCAGGGTGGACAAAGGGGAGGCAGTGGATGTTATTTGCTTGGATTTTCAGAAGGCATTTGATAAGGTGGCACATATGAGGCTGCTTGACAAGATAAAATCCTGTGGCATTGCAGGAAAGATACTGGCGTAGATAGCGGAATGGCTGACAAGCAGGAGGCAGCGAGTGGGAATAAAAGGGGCCTTTTCTGGTTGGCTGCCAGTAACTAGTGGTGTTCCTCAGGGGTCAGTATTGGGACTGCGACTTTTCATATTGTTTGTCAATGGTTTGGATAATGGAATTGATGGCTTTGTGACAAAGTTTGCGGATGATACAAAGAAAGCAGGAAGGGTCGGTTGTGCTGAAAAAGCAATGCAATTGCAGCAAGACTTAGACAAATTGGAAGAATGGACAAGATAGTGGCAGATGGAATACATTGTTGGGAAATGTATGATAATGCATTTTGGTAAAGGAAAAATAGTGCAGACTATTATCTATATGCAGAGAAGGTTCAAACATCAGAGGTGCAGAGGGATTTAGGTGTCCTTGTGCAAGACTCCCAGATGGTAAAATTACAGGTTGAGAATGTGGTAAAGAAGGCAAATGCAATTTTTGGCATTTATTTCAAGGGGAATAGAATATAAAAGCACGGAGATAATGCTGAGGCTTTATAAGACACTAGTCAGGCTACACTTGGAGTATTGTCAACAGTTTTGGGCCCCATATCTCAGAAAGGATGTGTTGTCATTGGAGAGAGTCCAGAGGAGGTTCACAAGGTTTGTTCCAGGAATGAAGCAGTTAACATATGAGGAACATTTGGCAGCTTTGGGTCTGTACTCATTGGAATTTAGAAGAATGCTGGGAGCAGGGGTGCACGGGGTAATCTCATGGAAACTTATCAATTGTTGAAAGGACTGGATAGGTGGATGTGGAGAGGATATTTCCTATGGTGGGAGTTTCCAGAACTGAAAATATCCAGAACTCCAGGACATAGCCTAAAAATTGACAGGCGAATCTTTAGAACAGAGGTAAGGAGGAGTTTTTTTTTTAGCCAGAGGATAGTAAATTTGTGGAATGCACTGCCACTGACTGCAGTGAAGGCCAAGTCCATGGGTATACTTAAGGTGGAAGTTGATCATTTCCTGATCAGTCTGGGCATCAAAGGATATGGCGAGAGCGCTGGTGTATGAGGTTGAGTAGGATCCGGGATCAGCCATAATGGAATGGCCTAATTCTGCTCCCATGTCTTATGATCTTATGGCATCACAACAGATCAGAGATTTTTTTAAGTCTCTAAATGAAGAAAACCAGACTTTTCTTGACAATACCAGGCTTTAATTATAATTACACCAACTTGGAGGTGAGATTCTAAAGTGTTAATGGCTTTTTTTTAAGAGCGATGTGTTTCTTCAGATGACTCATGGCAAAGGAAGCGATCTGTCTTGATCTGGAATGCTTCTAAAAGTTAAAAGACTGTTTTACGTGATTGACTACTATATAGCTTTGTTTTGGGCTGTAGGCATTTCTGCACTCATTAACTGATTACTTTATTTTGGGACATTGTTTGTTAATTTATACTTTACTGCACTCAGGTTACAAAACTACAGAAACAACAGTGACAGTTAAGTGGCTGTCTGATATGTAAGTGAGTGATATGGATCACGTACAGGCAGAAGAGATTGACATTAATACAGCATTATGTTCGGTGCAGGTATTGTGGCCTGAAGGGGCTGTGCTGGGCTGCACTGTTCTATGTTGTAATCACTCTAGGACTGCCAACACTGTATTTTCAATCTAAAGCGTTGCTCACCATGAACACTCACTATCATAGGCTTATTTTTGGAGTAACGCCTGCACCTACAATCTGGCGGAAAGTTATGGACCAGTTGCTGCAGGGCTGCCCAGCACTCAGTGTTACCTGGATGACATCATTGTTACTGGTGAGGATGACAAGGAACATCTTCAAAACCTCAACACAGTGTTAAAAAGATTAGAAGATTATGGATTCAGAGCACAATACAACAAGTGTGAATTCTTTAAAACAAGCATCACTTACTGTGGTTACACCATTGATGCATAAGCTTTACATAAATGTATGGAGAAAATTCAAGAAGCAGGGGATATGACACAGTTGTGGTCCTTTTTAGGTTTTGTCAATTACTATAAGAAATTCCAGCCAAACCTAGCTACTGCGCTCCACCCCTTGAACTCATTACTACAGATCGGGAAGAAATAGCAATGGACAAAGCAGTGTGACGTGGCTTTAAAAAGACAAAAGAAATGGTGAGGTTAGACACTGTAATTACACATTGCAATCCACATCATCCAGTGAAGCTTGCCTGTGACACCTTGTGTTATGGTATAGGTGCAGTCATGTCACATGATATGAGGGATGGAAGTGACTTTGCATCATGTTCCCTTGCCGCTGCATGGAAAATTGACAGGGAGACCTTGAGTCTGGTTTGGGGTTTAAAATGTTTCTACCACTACCTGTATGGGAGAGAGTTTACACTCAGTACTGATCATCAACAGCTAGTGTTTCATTTTCAATCCACAGCGGGTGTTCCACTCTCATCAGTGGCACAAAGGCAGACATGGGTTCTGTTCTTGGAGGGCACAATTACAAGATTGAATTCAAGGGGACAACTAATCACAGAAATGCAATGGATTGTCCCATTTGCTCTGGAAAAGGAAATACCTGAAAAATTTACAAAAGAAGACACTCCTCTTGACATATTCTGCCTAATGCAAATTGAAAGTCTCCTTATTATGGCAGAGATGATCCATAGGGAAACCAAAGTCCCCACACTGTCACAGGTCTATATGGTCACCCAAAATACCTGGAATGTGCAGCAGAAATTCCAGTTCCCCCTGTTATACCTGCACCAGGATGAACTTGCCCTTGACAGGGTTACGTTATGTGGGTATTGAGAGTATCTTCCAAGCTGACAGCTAAAGTGTTGGAGGAGCTACATGAGGGTCACCTAGGCGTGGTCTAAATTAAAGCATTGGCTCGAAGCTTTGTCTGATGGCCTGGGATGGATCAGCAGGTCAAGCAGCTTGCCATGCACTGTTCGGGAAGCACAAACGTCCAGCAACGCCTCGCCATCCCTGGGAATGGCCTGCATTGACCTGTCAGAGGATTCATATGGATTTTGCCAGACCATTCATGAACACAAATTTCTTCATAGTAGTGGATGCAGCTACAAAGTGGCCAGAATGTTCCCAATAGCCTCCCACACGGTTGAGAAGTCTCTTCTCAAGGACTGGTGATCCATAACACCTAGTCAGTGACAATGGACCACAGTCTATTGCAGAACAGTTTCAGTCATTCCTGAAAATGAATGCAATGAGACATAATACATCTGCACCATACCGGCCAGCTACAAATGGCTTGATGGAAAGGTTTGTCCGGGGTCTAAAGAATGAACTGTAATCAATACCAGAAAAATACATTACACTGACACTGAAACAGAAGCTCACCAATTTCATACTTGCATAGCAGCACATTCCACAATCAATAACTCACCAGCTATACTGTTCTTGGATCATCCCTTGCACTCACACTGAGATCTCCTCAAATCCAACCTCAGAAGGAATATGCAAGACAAAAGGCTGAGACAAATTGAGGGCATCTCAGACAAGGAGATTTAATATTTCACTCCTGGACAGAAGATCAGATTATGGACTCACAGCATGGCACAATATGTGAATTCTTCAAACTAAGCATCACTCACTGTGGTCACACCATTGACACACAAGGTTTTACACAAGTGTGCTAAGAGAATTCAAGCAGGGGTGGATACCCCTAGGGCAAATGACATGTCACGCGGTGGTCCTTTTTAGGATTTGTCAACAGCTACTGTATAACAGATTCCAGCCAAACCTGGCTAGTGTGCTCCACCTCTTGAAAACATTACTACAGATCGGGAAGAAATGGTGATGGACAAAGCAGTATGAGGTGGCTTTCCAAAACACAATGGAAATGGTGATGTCAGACACTGTATTCACACATTGTGATTGACATCATTCAGTGAAGCTGCCTGTGATGCCTTGCCTTATGGAATAGATGCAGTCATATCACACGTTATGAATGACAGAACTGAATGCCCCATAGCCTTTGCATCACATTCACTTACTGCTGCAGATTGACAGAGGACTTGAGTCTGGTTTGCCATGTAAAATGTTTCAACCAGTACTTGTATGGGAGAGAGTTTACTGATCATCAACCACTAGTGTCCATTTTCAATCCACAGAAGGCTGTTCCATTAAAATCCTGCTGCACAAATGCAGAGATGGGCACAATAACAAGATCGAATTGAAGAAGATGACTATTTACTGAAATGTTGATGGACTGTCCCCTTTATCCTTGAAAAATAAAGTACCTCAAAGTATTTCAAAAGTGCACACAACTCTTAAGGTATTGTCTCTAAAGCAAATTGAACATCTCCCTATAATGACAGAGAAGATCAAAAGCAAAACCAGAAGAGAACCCATTCTGTCTGAGGTGTAAGCGGCATCCCAAAGTGGTTGGAATGTGCAGCAGAAATTCCAGTTCCCCCATTTGTATCAGCACAAGGATGAACTTGCCCTTGACGGAGGTCCCCTTATGTGGGGATTGAGGATCGTTGCACCATCCGAGCTGAGAGCTAAGTTGTTTGTCATCTAGGCATGGTCAGAATGAAAGTGGTGGCTTGAAGCCTTGTCTGGTGGCCTGGGAGAGATCAGTAGATCAAGCAGCTTGCCATGCACTGTTTGGGATGCTGATAGGTCCTGCAGATGTCAATAGCAGTGTCTTTCCATCCCTGGGAATGTCCTGCATTGCCCTGATGGAGGATTCATGTGGTTTTGCCGGACCATTCATGGGCAAAAATTTGTTGGTAGAAGTAGATGCATCTACAAAGAGGCTAGAGGTGTTCCCAATGGCCTCACACACTGCTGATGTGTTGAGAAGCCTCTTCTCAAGGACTGGTATTCTATAGCAGTTAGTCAGTGACAATGGATCACAGTTCGTTGCAGAGCATTTTCAGAAGATGTATCATTTCATTTATTTTATTTCCTGAGAATAAATGAAATGATACATATTACATCTGCAACATACCACCCAGCTACAAAAAACTTGGCAGAACAGTTTATGCAGAGTCTAAAAAAAACGCTGTGAACAATGTCAGCAGGGCACACAGTGCATTAATATTGAATCAGAACTTCACCTTCCTCCTTGCATATCACAATGCAGCACACTCCACAACCAACAACTCACCAGCTATGCTGTTTCTGGGATGTCCCTTGAACTCACGCTATGATCTTCTCAAACCCAATCTTAGGAGTATGCAGGAAAGGCATCTCAGACAAATTGAAGGCTCCTCAAACAAGGAGATTCAATGTTTCAGTCCTGGACAAGCAGTCCTGGTGTGGGACCAAAGAGGTGATCAAAAGTGAGTATTTAGAAAGGTAAAGGGAAGTACTGGACCACTCTCCCACACGGTGTAGCTAACGTCTGATGTCATCTGGATGCCACACATCGATCAGTTGAGGAAAGCAGAGTCAATTATTAAAGAAGAATAATGTCCAGAGCGGTCAGAACCGCTTCCTGCAGCCCCAGAGAACAACCAACTCCTACAACTATCATGGAGGAGGCCCCAGAGCCTGAGATTGTTCCACAGCCATGTCTCATCTGCCAAGCACAGTGACCACCCCCCACCCATCACAAAAGATGTTTCTAGAGTAAGAAATATATATAACTGCTTTGAGGCGCTGAGACAATCACCGGATGTACATCAAGCCACTTTATTATGCCAACTTGAAGACATTGTGTAGAACATTAGATGTGGAAGCAGGAGTGAGCCATTCAGTCCCAGGTATCTGCTGTACCGTTAATCGCTATGGCTGATTATTTCTCTGAAAATTACTTTCCCTCAGTAACCTCATATTCCATGATTATTTAATAGCCACTAATCTATCATTCACTGTCTTCATAGTAGCCAACATGTAAGCCTGCTTTTGACTGTATTACTGACCAAATAAGATCGTTGACAGATTTTACTTTGCTTGCAATACCTCCCTATGTGTCACAAAACCATAAGGCATAGTAGCAGATTTAGGCCATTTGGTCCATCGAGTCTGCTCTATCATTTTGTTATGGCTGATTTATTATCCCTCTCAACCCTACCTTCTCCCCGTAACCATTGACACCCTCACAAATCAAGAACCCATCAACTTCCACTTTAAATATACCCAATGACAAGGCCTTCACAGGTGTCTGTGGCACTGAATTCTACAAATTCACCTCTCATTGGCTGAAGAAATTCCTCTCTATCTCTGTTCTAAAGGGACATCTTTCTATTCTGAGGCTGTGCCCCCTGGTCTTAGTCTCCACCACTATAGGAAACATTCTCTACAGGTCCACTCTGTCTAGACCTTTCAATATTCAACAGGTTTCAATAAGATTCAAAGAACATTTATTATCAAAGTATGTATAAATTATCCAGCCTTGAGATTCAACTGCTTACAGGCAGCCACAAAGCAAGAAACCCAAAAGAAGCCAATTAAAAAAGACCAATACCCAGTGCACAAAGAAAGAGAAAAAAAACACAAATCATGCAAACATGATTTCTCTTCCCACCATTGCAGACATTTACACCACACGCTGCACCCATAAAGCCAACAGCATTGTGAAGGATACCACGCACCCCTCATACAAACTCTTCTCCCTCCTGCTATCTGGTAAAAAGTACCGAAGTATTCGGGCTCTCACGACCAGGCTGTGCAACAGTTTCTTCCCCCAAGCCATCAGACTCCTTAATACTTAGAGTCTAGACTGACATCTACATCATTTATTATTATATTGAAATTTGTCCTCTATTGTGCCTAATGTCTTGGTTATTATTTATTGTACTGCCCTGCACTGTTTTGTGCACTTTATGTAGTCCTGTGCAGGTATGTAGTCTAGTGTAGTTTTTGTGTTGTCTTACATAGTCTAGTGAGGCCTTGTGTTGTCTCACTTAGTCTAGTGTAACTTTGTGTTGTTTCATGTAGTACCATGGTCCTGGAGGAACGTTGTTTCATTTTTACTGTGTACTGTACCTGCAGTTTATGGTCGAAATGACAATAAAAAGCGACTTGACTTGAATAAAAGCATGCAATAGCATTCTGAACCAAATTGAGTCCTTGGACCAACATACTGGTGCAGTTGTAGTAGGCCTTGGTCTGAGTTCATCACCTGGTGGGGCAAATCATTGCAAAGCTCACAAACACGAGTCTCATAGCCTCAGCTCCGTGGAGAGAGGAGGGAACATCGTGGAAGTGTGAATGGAATCAGCTCGACCTTTGCCTTTGGTCCCGACTCTGCCTTTTCAATCTATCTGGGTTGTTGTTTAAATCAACCACCCATGCACCAGGATCCGGGCCCCGCTGCAGCAATACGCTCTGGGCCTAGAACTTAATGCCCAGCCTGAGGTTATTCTCAACCTTTCCATATTGACTCGGTGCTTGGATCCATCCAACCTCACTTTCGGTTTTGGTGGACAGGCACCAAAACTCCGCTGCCTTGACTCCTCTCCAATCTACTTGCTCCAACTAATCTCCCACTCTGACACTGTCTTGAACATGTTATATTCCAACATTGCATCACACCTGAATGGCTCGACCCTTGAGTCAACTTCACTTTCACCCACATCTTCATTGTTTGCAGTGATAATTTACCACAATTTTCCTCAAAAAAGGTGTTATTAATAATTTTGTTTGCCTTTTGAACTACTAGTAAGCTGTTACCTGACTTCAGTAGTGCCATCTTAAACCAGGTGGCCCCTCATTCTTCTAAACTCCAGCAAATACAAGTTCAGATCTATCAAATGCTCCTCATACATTAATCTTTCCATTCCCAAGATCATTCTTGTGAACCTTCTCTAGACCCTCTCCAATCCCAGTACATCATTTCTTAGGGAAGGGGCCCAAAATTGCTCTCAATATTCCAAATGTGGTCTGACTACTGCATTATAAAGCCTTTGAATTACATCTTTTCTTTTATATTATAGTCCTCGTGAAATGAATGTTAACATTGCACTTGCCTTCCTTGCCATCGACTCAACCTGCAAATTAATGTTGTAAGACTCAACCTTTAGGGAATCCTGCATAAGGACTCTAAAGAGCAGTAAGGGTTAGTAGGGGAATCAACTAGAGCAGTAAGGGAATTTGTAACATTGTTGAGACCTTCTTAGAGCTATTTCCTCCTTCCTGCAATTCCCTCCAGTTAATTGTGCCATTATTTATTTCGTTTTCAAACAACTTCCATTACCTCTACAAAAGCTGCAGTTGCTGGAAATCTGAAACAAAATAGTAAATGCTGGAAGTTCTCAGAAGGTCAGATAGCAAATATGGAAAGAGATACAGAGTTTGTGTTTCTGTTGGATGACCTTTACCTGTGTGGATAACTCAGTGTGAAATAGTAGCAAGTGAACAAGGAAAGTTGCAATCTCTCAGTCTGTTTAGCAAGTCGACCTTGAGAGAAACTCAAAGTTGACCTCACAGTATTAATTGGAAATGTGTGTCAATGCATATCACGTGAGGATAGGATTGTGTTTCTGTATGACACACAAAGATTTGCAAACTAAGCACTGTCAATGTATGTGGAATGTCACTCTAACTAAGAATTTGATGCTCTCAGGGATGCAGAAAAAAACAGAGAGAAAGAAACAAGGACCTTGATTAACCTCTCTGTTTAGCAGTTTGTCCTCAGCTTCTAATAATTGCACATTGTGCTCTCATAATTCTCAAATAATTTGTCAAATTTCTATCCTTTATGCAGAATGTCATCAAATATTAAATGAGCAAAAAAGTCCTGCCCACAGTGTCTGTCACAACATCTGCTATGGTTTGAAAGTGAACGGGGTAGAAAAAAATAAGTAAAAATTATACCATACACTCCTTTACATGAGAATTCATGTATTTAAGTTATACACACACACACACACACACACACACACACACACACACACACACACACACACTTATTTATTTATTTATAATATATGACTGAGTATCCACTAATTAATTTAAAACCAAGAGGAAGCTTTTGCAACTTTGCTTTACTCTCTATTTCAGTCAATTAGACCTGTAGTTTGTTCATATCAGTTTATCAGTAAGTAGATTAAATAGTAAGTTATTTTATACAATTGCATTTTTAAACACAAAGCAAATTGCTGCTTGCCCAATGGATATTCTGAAAACACTAATGATCTGTATAGAAGGACAGGAACACTCTGAGTTCTCAAAAGGCATTGACTGATATATGGCAAAACAGGCTGTCAGGCTGATGTATTGGCAAGAACCCACCCATAAAAATGCGAAATATTGCAGCTCACATTAGTACTGCCAGTAAAATCTTGAAGTGCTGTGATGCAGTTTTTACACCAAAGCCGACTACTTTGCTGTAGAAGGTGACACATTTTCAATCCACTCTCAGCAATATATGCTGTGATGGTGATGAATTTCATTAATTCATGAAAAAGAAATCATCTCGGAAAAGCAAATTGCAAATCAATATTCTTTCCAAGCTAAAAACAAATAATTTCTAGGCTTTCTGAAAGATTTTTTCTGTACCTTACAAATGCTCTTTTTGCTCCATTTGCTTTTAAGTTACTGTATTTATTTTAGTCTAATTAATATATGCTTCAAACAACAATACTATTGTATTATTAGTCTGTAAGCTAGGATAGCTATGATCTGATCTACAGGTCTAGCTGACTGATAGTGAAACTCGTGAATCGTAAATGGAATGAATCTTGAAAGATCTCAATTGGGCAGCTGAGCAGAACAGGCAGATGCACAAATCTCACGCATTAGCTTAATGTGATTCCTATTAACTTCGTAGAGGTTACTATTAATGACAAAGCTTTCGCATGATTAGTCTTCTCTTTGAAATGAAATACATTAGTGGATACCTCAAGTTAAAAAAAATAGTCTGTCCTTCAACAATCTGGTGATGATTCTCCTTTCCTTCAGTAACAACTGGTGGAAACTCAGATTTGCTATTTGTTGGCAAATAGCCAGCTATGTTCAGAAAATGACCTTATATTCGTTCTGAAGTTCAAAAATGCGTAACTTAATAACGCGGTTGTAGGGGATGCAGTGTATCCAATGTATCTTATGGTAATAAAGCAATTGTTGGCTAAGAGCATTCCCATGTCGAGAAGGTGTTACCAAGATGGAGGATAACTATTACAGGCTTGCAAGTAGCTCAGAAATAATCTAATAATTAATCAAGGAAGAATATGAATCAGGTTTATTGTCACTGACATAAGTCCTGAAATTTGTTGGTTTGCTGCATCACAAGTGGTTAAAATGACATATAGCCTCTTGTGTGCCTTCATCACAATTGCATCAATATGTTGTGCCTTGAATTCATCCTCTGAGATGTTGAGAGCCAGGAACTTGAAACCGCTCACCCTTCCCAATGCTGATCCCTCAAAGGGGATTGGTGTATGTTCTCTGACTTTCCCTTCCTGAAGTCTGCAATCAATTCTTTGGTCTTACTGCCATTGAGTGCACGGTTATTATTGCAACATCACTTAAGCAGCTGATCTATTTCACTCCTGTACGCCTCCTCGTTGCCATTTGAGATTCTAGCGACAACACTAGAGTCATTGGCAAATTGATAGATCACGTTTGAATTGTGCTGACCTACAGTCATGAGTGCAGACGGAGGAGAGCAGTGAGCTAAGAAAGCATCCTTGAAACAGCTACCAGCAAACATAATACAACATGGCACCGGAAAGCTTTCATAATATGTTACATTGACTTAAAGTGTGGTTTCTCATGGAACATTTATTTGCTGTTGAGAAATGCCATATGGAGGAAAAGATTCCAAGAGGTGCAATGAAAGACAGATTTTGATTCATTACTGGAAAGTGTTTCTGACAGCTACATTTTTGGATACTAAATAGCTATGGCTTCACTGAAATAGCATGTGAGACATGCCGCCAAGTGACTGGAAATGTCAGACCTGCGTTGCCCACGTTAAGCAGCAAACCAATGATCTGCGTTATGATAGAGCAGATAAATTGGCTCAGCAGCTGTACTTTGAAACAAGTAACTTCCATTGCAAACAATGATAACTTTCTCTCTGAATTGAATTGATAATGACTAAGCGAGAGATGAAAACAAAAGTAGGGCTGTTGTTATATCCGGTTGGTCACCCAAGCAAAGAGCTTCAACTAAATCAGGATATAATAAAAGAATTTCTCAAGGACTTTGAGAATTAGAATAATCTTCCACATAATGAGATAGTGAACAGATCAAATTTTAAATAAGGTGTCGAAAAAGAATGTCTTGAGGAGACAAAATGAATACCAACAATGAAGTCACAAAAGATTACAGATACTGGAATCTGAAGCAATAAGAAGCCTGCTGCAGGAACTTAGCAGGTCGAGCAGCATCTTTGGAAAGAAAAGAATCGATGCAGGGTTTCAGCACAAAACACCAACAATTCTTTTCTTCCCACAGATGCTACTTGACCTATTGAGTTCCTCCAGCAGAATATTTGTTGCTGAATGCCAATAACCTTCAACTGTACATCGCTAGTGCCACAGTGCAAATGCCAGTTGGAATTGAAAAAGCTAAAGAATTGGGGGGAAATAAAAGCTACAATGTAAATTTGCTTGAAACAGGAGAGAAATACGCCACCCTTTGTTGACCAGACAGACCAGCCACTGAAAATAATAACAGAAAGCTATTAAGAAGCAACCTCTACTTCAAGAAGCAGCAGCTAAAGAATGAATTAGAACCAGTGTTTATAGGAACTGAATAGTTATCTCAAGCTACTTATGAATAAGAAGCAGTTCATGCATCCTGCAAAGCAAGTTCCAGTAAATGCCAGGTGTAACTGACAGCTGAGCATGGAAGTCTGGCTGAAACAAAGATCATCGTGTCAACAGAGCTTGGTATCACGCGTCACATATAGATAAAGCAGACAAGCAGAAAGACACTTTCTGTTCATGTGATTTGAATAAATCAACAATGACAAATATCGACACCATCTAGATCTAAATAGTGTAAAACTTTTTATTGTGTGGGATGTCAAGAATGGGTTTTGGGTTGCAGAACTCAGTCGTGAGAATTAATTTTCAGTTCTCTTTGACAAAAATTTGAGAAGATGTTGGTGGCTGAGGAGCATTATGAATTGAGAATGGACTCAAAGGGTTTCAGATACTTGAAGGATTTCAGAATCAGAATCAGGTTTAATATCACCGGCATATATCGTGAAGCTTGTTGTGTTTGTGGCAGCAGTACAATGCAAAACCTAATATTAGAGACCTTTTATTGGAGGATTTACTCATGTTCGGACCAGAATAGATAGATTTTTACCTTTGGAGAAAAGAATCAGCTACTGTAGAGACAAACAGATTAGTCTCATAACATAAACACAAGCGATTCTGCAGATGCTGGAAATCCAGAGTAACACATGGAAGATGCCGGAGGAAATCAGCAGGTCAGTCAACATAATTGGAAATGAATGCATAACCGACTGGAAAGGAAGGGGGAAGAAGCTAGAGTAGGATGAGGGAAGGGAAGGAGTACCAAGGTAGAAGGTGATAGGTGAAGCCAATTGGGTGGGGGAGGGGGAATTTAGTAAGAAGCTGGGAGGCGATAGGTGGAAAAGGTGAAGGGCTGAAGATGAAGGAATCTGACAGGAGAGGAGAGATTGGGAGAAAGGGAAGGTGAAGGAAGACCAAGGGGAGGTGATTGGTAGGTGAGGTGAAGAGAAAAGGTAAGAGAGGAGACAGTGTGTGGAATGGAAGAAGAGGATGGGGGAAAATTACCGTTAATCACAAATATCAATGTTCATGTGATCAGGTTGGAGGCTGCCCAGATGGAATATGAAGTGTTGCTAGTCCAACCTGAGAGTGGTCTCATACACCACCTTCCCTCGGTGCCTTGGCTCCCTCCCTCTCTGCTCCTGCCTGTCAACATTTTCCCCTCAACTCTTCCATTGCCCCTTCCCCTATTCTTATCTCAATCCTCCCTCCCTGTCCACCAACTCCTCTTTTCCACCTCCCCTCTTCCCCCTCCCAATTCTTCCTCCCCATCTTTTTCTCATCTTCTGATCCCCACCTCCCCTTCCTCTTTCCCCTTTCCCTCCTTCCCTCCCACGTCTTCCCCTTCCTATGCTTCATCTTCCCCCTCTACATTTCTCCTATCCTTCTCCTCAAGCTTTGTAGAGATGTCTGTAGGCCTTCAATAAGTTCTCTACACTCCACGTACCCCACTACTGAAATTTGTCTAACCTATTGTCCTCCCAAAACCCATATGAAGATTGCAACCTACTCTCCTTCCCACTTTGAATACTGCCACTCTAAAGCACACCAAAAGGAGGATTATTTGGTAAGTGCTGCTTCATTCTGCATGTACAACAATGATCTGGTCTGTTTCCTGAGTCTGGCAAAGACAGACTGATTGTAAAGCAAAGATACTAACTATAGTAAGCTGCAACTTCAAGTGATTAATGTCTTTCTGTGGTACTTCTGGATAAAAATGAATTCCAAAAATTGCATGAACAATGTTGCTTTGATCTGAAATTTGATCATTTGTTTGTACTTTTTGCCTGTATTTATTAAATGTTACTGGAAGTAAAAGTAATTACAGCCAAATGGACTAAATTTAATATCTGTACTCTGATTCAATTGAGATTTAAAAAGTGCATTGGAATTGTAATTAACTTAAATATTATATTGGCTTTTAGTTATATCTGTTTCAAACTATGTTAGCTTAATATTCTTAGAAGTTAGTTTCAGAGGTGAGAACAGAAGATAATCAGGATCATTGCAATATTCAGGAACAATGGCAAGCTATCGATGATAATTTTCTTTCTAAGAACTGTTTACTTCAATAACACCTCTCAACCAACTTCCAATTTTGATATTGTTCAAGATAAAGAGCAAAAAATAAAAAAAATAATAGAAACAGCGCATAAGAAGGCTTTGAAGAATCAGTTTTATTTTGAATAATTTAATTTTGAAAGGATAACACAAATATTTAATTCTGCATACTCACTTCTGGTGGACATTGCATTTGCAAAACTGTACATGCTGTTGAATTAACCGTGGATCAGAGTGAATAAGGGTGTGTGCTTGATTGGTAATGATGCCCTGTGATTGGAATTCTTTATTCCATTGTATGAAATTGTTAAGTTTCAAAAATCTTATGCTTAGAAATGAGCATTAATTTAGTTTTCTGTAAAAATCACGCATGAAGTCTACTCTGCACATGATTTATGCCATAGATTTAGAAGTCCAGCCCACCATGCAACCAGATAAGCCCATCCCGCTCTGAAAAACTTAAGCATCTGTCTTGTGCTATCCTTAAATCATAAATTCTAATCCTTTCTGCAGTTTGCATTGAAGTGCTCACCCAGGTTCTTTTTAAATTGCCCAGCATGTAAACATTATCTACCTTTTTCATTCGTACATTCACTAAGATCCAGACCTTGATCATGTTTCAGCTTCAACCAATCTTCCTCAATTCACTTCTAATCCTTCTAATAATTGCTTTACATCTGTACACCCATGCTGCTAAGAGATATTGATCCCTTGTGTTCAACTTGTCTAGCCTTCACATACTTTTATACATCACAATTAAATGATCTGTTGGCATCCTCTGTAGCAAAGAGAACATCTCCAGCCTAGACAAGCTTTCTTCACACCCAAAGATCTCCAGCATCGATGTCACTCTTTTAAAACTTCTTCATAAACTTCTGCCATTGTGACATCTTTCATATTTGATGTGTTGACAAGAACCATCTATAATTCTTTAGTGCTGATCTAATTCCTGCTCTTTTATTCCATTTTGGACAAATCCTTTTAATTTTGTACTATACATCTAGCTTGCTACATTCAGTAATATATATATAAATGCATTTGCTATGACCTTCTATATTTCCCAGCATTCTACCATTTATTAAGCATTCCTTTGCTTTGTTTTCCCTTCCCAAAGGAATTACAACAGTACATATATCCTTTTTTGCCTAACTGATAAACCCAATGATGTGAAGAGTTCAGAGCAATTTGCAAACCAAGTCAATGTTCCTACATTTATGTGCAAGGCATTAATATGAAACACATAAAGCAAGGAAAATCGGAAGGATGGCAGATGCTAGATATCTGAAATGAAAACAGCAAATTCTGGAAATGCAGTACATCAGGCAGCAGCTATGAAGAGAGAAACAGTTAATGTTTCAAAGCCAAGATCTATCATTTGAACTGGGTGGGAGAGGAACTTTAACAATTCATTTGAACTGTCCTTGAGTAATTTGTGCTTGTGTAAGTAATGAATTATACTGTCCCTCACAATGTAGACATGCTTCAAGGGGAATATTTTCTAATATGTTCATATCAGGTAGTAGTAATATTTTTGAACAGAAGCCTTAAAGCCTGGCCTGGCCCCCACCGCTTTATTTTCACCATGGATGTCCAGTCCTTAAATACTTCCATCCCCCATCAGGAAGGTCTCAAAGCTCTACGCTTCTTTTTGGATTCCAGACCTAATCAGTTCCCCTCTACCACCACTCTGCTCCGTCTAGCGGAATTAGTCCTTACTCTTAATAATTTCTCCTTTGGCTCCTCCCACTTCCTCCAAACTAAAGGTGTAGCTATGGGCACCCGTATGGGTCCTAGCTATGCCTGCCTTTTTGTTGGGTTTGTGGAACAATCTATGTTCCGTGCCTATTCTGGTATCTGTCCCCCGCTTTTCCTTCGCTACATCGACGACTGCATTGGCGCTGCTTCCTGCAGGCATGCAGAACTCGTTGACTTTATTAACTTTGCCTCCAACTTTCACCCTGCCCTCAAGTTTACCTGGTCCATTTCCGACACCTCCCTCCCCTTTCTAGATCTTTCTGTCTCTGTCTCTGGAGACAGCTTATCCACTGATGTCTACTATAAGCCTACTGACTCTCACAGCTATCTGGACTATTCCTCTTCTCACCCTGTCTCTTGCAAAAACGACATCGCCTTCTCGCAATTCCTCCGTCTCCGCCACATCTGCTCTCAGGATGAGGCTTTTCATTCTAGGACGAGGGAGATGTCTTCCTTTTTTAAAGAAAGGGGCTTCCCTTCCTCCACTATCAACTCTGCTCTTAAACGCATCTCCCCCATTTCACGTACATCTGCTCTCACTCCATCCTCCCGCCACCCCACTAGGAATAGGGTTCCCCTGGTCCTCACCTACCACCCCACCAGCCTCCGGGTCCAACATATTATTCTCCGTAACTTCCGCCACCTCCAACAGGATCCCACCACTAAGCACATCTTTCCCTCCCCGCCTCTCTCTGCATTCCGCAGGGATTGCTCCCTACACAACTCCCTTGTCCATTCTTCCCCCCCATCCCTCCCTACTGATCTCCCCCCTGGCACTTATCCATGTACGCGGAACAAGTGCTACACATGCCCTTACACTTCCTCCCTTACCACCATTCAGGGCCCCAAACAGTCCTTCCGGGTGAGGCAACACTTCACCTGTGAGTCGACTGGAGTGATATACTGCGTCCGGTGCTCCCGATGTGGCCTTTTATATATCGGCGAGACCCGACGCAGACTGGGAGACCACTTTGCTGAACATCTACGCTCTGTCCGCCAGAGAAAGCAGGATCTCCCAGTGGCCACAGATTTTAATTCCACATCCCATTCCCATTCTGACATGTCTATCCACGGCCTCCTCTACTGTAAAGATGAAGCCACACTCATGTTGGAGGAACAACACCTTATATTCCGTCTGGGTAGCCTCCAACCTGATGGCATGAACATCGACTTCTCTAACTTCCACTAGGCCCCACCTCCCCCTCGTACCCCATCTGTTACTTATTTTTATGCACACATTCTTTCTCTCACTCTCCTTTTTCTCCCTCTGTCCCTCTGAATATACCTCTTGCCCATCCTCTGGGTCCCCCCCCCCCCCGGTCTTTCTTCCTGGACCTGCTGTCCCATGATCCTCTCGTATCCCCTTTTGCCTATCACCTGTCCAGCTCTTGGCTCTACTCCTCCCCCTCCTGTCTTCTCCTATCATTTTGGATCTCCCCCTCCCCCTCCAACTTTCAAATCCCTTACTCACTCTTCCTTCAGTTAGTCCTGACGAAGGGTCTCGGCCTGAAACGTCGACTGCACCTCTTCCTAGAGATGCTGCCTGGCCTGCTGCGTTCACCAGCAACTTTGATATGTGTTGCTTGATATAACAACGATATTGTGTTTCTCCTATGTAACGCTTTATGGCTCCAGTGATCACTGATTGGTGTTCAAATCCATCGCTATCTGTAAGGAGTTTGTATGTTCTGCCCATGATCACATAGATTTCTTCAGATTTCTTCCCACATTCCAAAGACATACAGGTAAGCGTTTGTAACTTGAGGGCGTGCTATGTTGGTGCCTGAAGCATGGTAACACTTGCGGGCTACCCCCAACACATCCTAGGACACAAAGTCAGAATCAGGTTTATTATCGCTGGCATGTGACATGACATTTGTTAACTTAGTAGCAGCAATTCAATGCAATACATAATATAGAAGAAAATAATAATAATAAAAATAAATAAGTAAATCTTATTCAGTATACTTTATACAGTATACGTATATTGAATAGATTATAAATCGTACAAAAAAAAAGAAATACTATATATTAAAAAAAAGTGAAGTAGTGTCCAAGGGTCAATGTCCATTTAGGATTCGGATGGCAGTGGGAAAGAATCTGTTCCTGAATCGCTGATGGTAACAGTGAGAAAAGGGCATGCCCTAGGTGCTGGAGGTCCTTAATAATGGACGCTGCCTTTCTGAGACACCGCTCCTTGAAGATGTCCTCGGTACTTTGTACGTTAGTACCCAAGATGGAAGTGACTAAATTTACAACCCTCTGCAGCTTCTTTCATCCTGTGCAGTAGCCTCCTTGCCCCCATACCAGACAGTGATGCAGCCTGTCAGAATTCTCTCCACAGTACATCTATAGAAGTTTTTGAGTGTATTTGTTGACATACCAAATCTCTTCAAACTCCTAATAAAGTATTAGGTGTATAAACTCCTAATAAACTCTGTTGGTTGTTGAAACAAAAGATGCATTTCACTGTATGTTTCGATGTTTTGATGTTTTTATGTTATATTGACTGTCCTGTTGTACGCACTATTTATTATAAATTACTATAAATTGCACATTGGGCATTTAGATAGAGACATAGCGTAAAGATTTTTACTGCTCATGTGTATGAAGGATGTAAGTAATAATCAATTCAATTCAATACATATGATTAAAGAAGTTACTCTTTAATCTTCAAAAAATTATCAAAATTCATTTTCAAGCATTTTGGGAAGAACCAATTGGACTTTGAAAACAAATGAAAGGAATGGAGGAGGTGTTATTCACATAGAGTCATGGCCACAATCAATTGATTTTATGAGGTTATTACAAAGAAACTGCCTTAAGTATTCGGCTGCACAACATGAACTTGTTCATTTCAAACTCTCTTGTCCATTGAAGATCTGTGGTCAAGCTGCATAAACGATGCTCATATCAACATGACAGTTAACAACCATGGATTTGCTAAGTCTGGATACATCTCCACCCACTATGAAAGTATTAACATTAGAGTTATTAAGAGAGCTCATTTAGAAATCTTTCATATTGCAGACTAAGATCCAGAGAATTTTTTTCTAGTGAAGGGGTGTTGATGGGCAAACTTGAGCAGAATGTAAGAACCATAGAACCATAGAATCATAGAACCATAGAAACTACAGCACAGAAACAGGCCCTTTGGCCCTTCTTGGCTGTGCCGAACCATTTTCTGCCTAGTCCCACTGACCTGCACACGGATCATATTCCTCCATACACCTCCCATCCATGTATCTGTCCAATTTATTCTTAAATGTTAAAAAAGAACCCGCATTTACCACCTCGTCTGGTAGCTCATTCCATACTCCCACCACTCTCTGTGTGAAGAAGCCCAACCTTGTGTGAAGAAGGGCCAACCATCCTTACATATGGGAGCAGATTTCTCTGATAACCTTGTTAGGGGGAGGTGTAAGCAGGAGAGGGGAATGGTCTGAGTTCTGCTTAACATGAAGGTGTGTTTAATAGTTAAGGGTATAGTAAAGCGTTTTTGATAGTATTTATTAGTACAATTTAACTACCCAAAGAAAATTGAATTGCATTACTTTGTGAGCCTTATCGAGTGTTACCTCACCTGGAAGGGTGAAAGTGGAATCAGGAATTGTAGTATGAAAGTTTAAGGGTTATCAACCTACAAGATTGCTACTCCAAATGATTTACCCTAATGTAACTGTTTCCAGTCCACTGTTGCTAAATAACTTCTGTCCAGTAAAATTGGCATTAGCCCAATTTAAAACCAGTATTCCTAGGTACATATGATCATAGCGGGAGCAGGTGTAGGACAAAGACATTTGACCCTGCAGCTTGGTCCAACAGATTATGCCTGATTTAATTGTAACTTTAACTTTCATCCCCGTCTACGCACATTGCCCTTCTTTTAAAATCAAAAATCAATCTATTTCTACCTTAAAAATATTGAACAACTCTGCTTCCATCATTCTGTGTGGAAAATAATACCAAAGATCCAAAGCCCTCTGAGATCAGATCTCACCTGAACTCTCTATTAAATCAATGACCCTTTGTTTTTAAACTGTGATCCCTAGATCTACATTCTCCTTATCCTTATGGAGAGGAAATACCCTCTCTATTATCCATCCTGTCACGACTTCTTAGGATCTTCTGTATTTCATTTTAGTCTCCTCTTGCTCTTCTAACTCCAGTGGATACAACTTTAGCCTGTCCAATTTTTTCTCGTAAGACAACTTGTTCAGTCAAGATATTAATTTAGTAAATTTCACAGTGCCACTTTCAATACATTAACATCTGTCCTTTAATACGGAGACCAATACTGAACACAATACTCCATATGTTTCCGCATGCATGCCCTATATAACCAAAGCATAACCCTTTCCATTTCTATTAAACTCTCCTAGGAATAAATAATCAATATTTCATTAGCTTTCCTAATACTTACAGTACCTGCATGCTTGTCTTTTTTGAATCATGGACTTGGACGCTTGGATTGTTCCAAATGCTTGAACAAGATTGAGCAAGGTAGAGATTCCTGTGCAATCTGAATGGTGTATTAGAAGCAATTTGCCAGGGAAAAAATCCAATGGTGATCTAAATATAAAACTTAAAATCAAGTGTGCATTTGATGGTGCAAGTGCATTGCACCCAGTCAAAGCAACTGTGAAGACATGAAAGGCTGATACCATTGTAGAATTAAAAAGAATTTCCGGCATGGTACAGTGCTGTGCCTGATCTTGTGTGTTATTGATGCCATAATATGAGTTATCAAAGATAGATTAAAAATGGGATTAGGAGCAAAGAACTTGGTAATGTAAATGACTTATGCAAGAAGTGGAGACACAAAGCAATGTACACAAAATGCTGGAGAAACTCAGCAGGTCAGGCAGCATCCATGGAAATGAACAAACTGTCAACGTTTCGGGCTGGGATCCTTCTTCAGGACTGGAAAGGAAGTGGGAAGACGCCGGCATTAAAAAGGTGGGGGGTGGGGGAGGAGCAAAAAGGATAGCTAGCAGGTGATAGGTGAAGCCAGGGAGGAGAGGGAGAGGGAGATTTTTTTTACTGGAAGGAGAAATCGATATTCATGCCATCAGGTTGGAAGTTACCCAGCCAGAATGTAAGGTGTTGCTCCTCTATGCTGAGGGTGGCCTCATCATTACACAAGAGGAGGCTGGGGACCTATATGTCAGAATGGAACTGGGAATCAGAATTAAAATCTTACGCCACTGGGAAGTTCTGTATTTAGCTGACAGAGGAGAGGTGCTCAACATAGCTGTCCCTCAATTTACGAAGGTCTCACCAATGTAGTGGAGACACAAAGACTGCAAATGTTGGAAATACTGGAAGAATGCAGCAAGTTAGGCAGCATTGATATAGGGAAATGGATAGTCACCATTTCAGATTAAGGGTCTCGTCCTGAAACATCAACTGATCATTTCCCTCCTTAAATGCTTTCTGACCTTCTCTATTCCTCTGGCATTTTGTATGTCAATCCAGAATCTGGAAAGTATTTCTTTGGTACATCACTATGACACAAAATGTACATTGAACTTACATGTGATTTGGAATAGGAACTGTAATCAACAACAGCTAAAAATAAACAGTTACTTTTACATCACATGCCCAGAAGCTATGTTCAAATTAAGAAAAAGGCAGTTCACATTGTCTTTGAGTGACAAAGTTAATCAATTCTTGATCACAGATTATAAGTAATATCCAGCAAATCTTGGGCTGAATTTAGTTGCATTAAAATACCTAACTGGACCATTCTACTATCTCAATATTATTACTTGACAAAATATAAAACTTCAAAACAAACAGCAATTGAAGATATATTGACAAAGTTACCATGTGATAAGTCAAACACTGGGCAGGAAGCCCAGACTAAGAAAAGGAGAACATCTTTTTTCAGTTAGGACAATGGTAGTCATCAAAAATATGCAAAAAATATAATTTATAAAATAAGTTTGAGTGAAAAATTTGAGGAAGACCTGAATCAGTTATTTGTCCAGATGAATTAAGTAATTGTCCTGTTAATTGTCCTGATAAAGTGACCTGCTAATGAAACAAGATTCTGTTAAAGGGAAACACAGAGTTGCATTAGATAGTTTATTGAAAAGACAGAATTCGGAAGATCTTTGCACTCAACATTTCTGCTAATGAACAGGAAGATAGCTGTCAGAAGCTTTCGTTATTGGTTGGATTAGATAAGGAATTTGACAAGCTGGTAGACATGTGTCAAGGTTGCAGGCCAAACCTGCAGAGAGACTTGGCAAAGGATACTTACTGATTGTTGTGAGAAGGAGATTGATAACTTTTCAGAAGTCTGGACTGTCATTTGAGATAGATTGAGGTGAATCATGTTCAGTCCAATGCTACAACAGAATGCACAACCAAAGAATCAAAGCCTACTGTCTCACCTTCAAGCTAACAAGACTGCTAGTCTTGGTTTCATTTATTTCAATGTGAGGTCTTCAAAGAGCAAAATGATATCATATGTACATTTATCTCGTCATATCATCCAGAATCAGGGTGTATGGAGTGTCCAGGGAGGGGTAGCACCTCTGATGAAAGGGCTCGTTGTATCCGCTCCAGGACAGCTCACTCATCTTTGGTCCCCACTGGACACTCAACTCTCACTTGTGGCTGTTCACATGCAATAGTGGCCACGGCCCGGTATACCTCCTTGGCAGGCGGGTTAAACCAGGTGAGGGTAGCCGGTAGCCTTGTACCTTGGTGAGATAGGGATATGCCTATCCTAGCATGCAAAGTCATCTCTGGTGGACTGGGTGAATGAGATACAACAGCTAGGAAGGTGGTACTGAAACGCTCTGTGGAGATCAAAGGGCATGACAAAGCATGGAAAACATCATGGTCATCCAGTGCAACCAAAGAAGACCCCAGTTTGTAATGCCTGTTCGTACCACTGAACCTGGACTTCTGAGGTTGAGAGAGAGGAATGCTCTAGTGCAAAGGCCTTTTCACTTTAAAAACTCACCCACACAGGTTTCCTGTCATCGTCGGTCACAATGGACAGGCACCATCATCTAGAATCAAGTTGGTAGAGAATTGTGAGAATCATCAAAGGAGCACAGAAGAAACAATTATATGTAGGGTCCTCAAGTTTAACAATGAGACATTAATTAGTTCAACTAAAGAATAACACATTGACAGGTTATACTCTTGTCGTGAATAGAAGACTCAGTCACAATTGGGTTTAGTTCAACTTGAATGAGACAAGAGTTAATGATTCAAGCCATGGAAAGAAGTATTTTAAACAACATCATAAGATTCATGTGCTAACAGTACCTAACAAATCTGATATTCAAAAATTGGAAGTTGGAGTGATAGTGAAGTATGCAGTACAAAATTATCTTGTGTAAGGAAGAGACAGAGTTAGCATTTGTATGTAAATCACAAAATTCCTGAGAGAGATACACGGGAAATCAAAGGTTTATGTGATAGTCAGTGTTTTCCAGAAGCTGAACCCATGGAGACTGTGGAAGTAATGATACAAGTTTCCACTGAATTCTATCAGGAAATGATACTAGCAGCAAGGCAAGAAGTGAATACAATGGCAATAGCTTAAATTTCTTTGAGAAGATCAAAGTGACTTAGAAACCCAACAAATACTTTAAATATGAAAACTATGCATTTATTTTCAAAAATGGAATATGTTTAAATATGTGACATGGAGATGACAAATCTTGACTTACACAGTGTAATTGTAGAGCTGTAGTATAAAGATAAAGGTATTTTCACAGTCTTTCAAATTTCATTACATTCTTGGCACTATATTTATTGGAATATAGACATACTGTACATATCCATTACAGGAAGGGAAGAATTTGTGAAATAAATAAGACCATAAGACATAGGAGCAGAATTAAGCCAGTTGGTACATCAAGTCTTCTCCACCATTCCATCGTGGCTGACTTATTAGCCTTCTTAACCCCTTTCTCTTGCCTTCTACCCATAACCTTTGACATCCTTACTAAATGAGAACATATCTACCTTTGCTTTAAATATACCCAGTGACTTGCCCTCCACAGATGTCTGTGGCAATCAATTCCATAGATTCACCACCGTCTGGCTAAAGAAACTCCTCCTCATCTCTGTTCTAAAGGGACATCCATCTACTCTGAGACTGTAGCCCATGGTCCTGGATTCCCCAGTTATAGGAAACACTGCTATCCTCATCCTCTCTATTCAGGCCTTCCAATATTCAATAGACTTCATTGTTATCGCCTCATTCTTGTAAAGTCCAGTGAGTACAGGCCCAGAGCCATCAAATGCTCCTTATATGTTAACCCTCTCATTCCTGGGATCATTCTTCTGAACCTCCTCTTGACTCTCTCCAATGCCAGGATGGGGTGGCACAGTAGTGTTGTGATTAACACAATGCTTTACAGTACCAGTGACCCTGGTTCAATTCCCACCGATGTCTGTAAGGAGATTGCATGTTCTCCCTGTGACTGCGTGGGTTTCTTCCAGGTGCTCCAGTTTGCTCCCACAGTCCAAAGATGTACCAGTTGGCACGTCAGTCATTGTATATTGTCCTGTGATTAGGCTAGGGCTATATCGGGGATTGCTGGGTGGGGCAGTTCAAAGGGCTGGAAGGGCTTATTCAGCACTGTATCTCAATAAATAGATAAATAAATCTTGTAGTTCATTTAGAAATTTTCAAGGTATGATATTGTGGGCGTCACTGAGTCATGGCTGAAAGATCATAGTTGGGAGCTTAGCATCCAAGGGAATTGAACTGAGTTGCTGGTACCCTAAAGCATTGTGTTAACCACTATGCTCCCCTACCGCCCTAAAGGTCGTCTACCTTATTCCGTATATTGTGTGCATTCAAATATAACACCTTCAGTCCTGTATTCATTTCTCTTTTCAATGTTTTGTTACACTTCAGCACAGTGTAACATGGGAGCAAAACCCACCTCCATCCGAACAAGGAAGAGATTTTCCTGGTTCTAATTAAAAGGATTATCCAGTTAGTCTCGACTCGTTCTCCGGAACTGAAACCAGAGCTTTAGATCAAATGTGGTGGTGGCACCCGTTAGTTTCTCAAGACCATGGATCTGCGCTTGTTAGGGCGCAGGCCTGGGCAAGGTTGTATGGAAGACCGGCAGTTGCCCAAGCAGCAAGTCTCCTCTCTCCATGCCACTGATGTTGTCCAAGGGTAGGGCAAGGGCCAATATAGCTTGACACCAGTGTCATAGCAGGAGTTGTCAGAACGAGGTTGAAGGCAACGTCAGACTGCCTTAGGGACTCCAACTCTAGATTTGTCCTCAGGGTTTACTCCCGAAGCCTTTCCCATGAGTGGGTATGTCTACAAGGCAGTGGAGGTTTGAAATCAGAGTTTTCCCTCTCTTAGATGGACTGCTTTCCCAGGCTGATGAGCTCCATCTACCCAAATGATCAAATGTAGAATATCATCATTGGTACTAAACAGAAATATTGGGGTCTGCGTGCCCCAGCTTTGAAATTTGGCCTGACTGAATTCAAATCCAATTTCAAGCAGATTAACTTCAATTCTAAGGTATCCGTTAATCTTGCGAGACCATGGATCTGCGCCTGGAAAGCCTTCACTCTCCAGGGTGCAGGCCTGGGCAAGGTTGTATAGAAGACCAGCAGTTGCCCATGCTGCAAGTTTCCCCTCTCCACGACACCAATGTTGTCCAAGGGAAGGGCATTAGGACCCATACAGCTTGGCACCAGTGTGGTTGCAGAGCAATGTGTGATTAAGTGCCTTGCTCAAGGACACAATACGTTGCCTCGGCTGGGGCTTGAACTCATGACCTTCAAGTCCTTCAACCAATGCCTTAACCACTTGGCCACGTGCCCACAACTTCAATAAAATATGCGTATTTGATAATATGTGTAACAAGTTAAAATAATTTTTAAAAACTGAATTTATGGTGGGTCTTTCATTGATTCTGCTATGGTTATTATTTTATAGTTTTATTAAGTATGCTCACAAGAAACTGAATCTCTGGATTGAACATGGTAACATATACGGTAGGTGCTTTGATAATAAATTTACTTTGAACTTTAAACTTTGAAAATTATCTTTTTCCTCCAGTGCCTGCATTTATATTGCTCTTTTCACAACGCAGAATGTCCCTAGGAGAATTTATAACCAATGAATTACTTTGTTGTTAACTCATTATTGCAGAGTTGGAAATGGATAAAGAAACCATGCTATTACAATTTAGGAAACACAGCAGATAACTGATGCAGAGTTAGCTGTCACAAGGGGATAATAACTGGATTTTGTTTTTAGTGATGCTGATTAAGGGCTCAGTATCGGCTAAGAGATCCTACGAGTTTCCCTGTTCTCCCTTAATGTAGTGTCAAGGGATCTATTACACTCACCTGAACGAGCAAACATGGCCATGCTTCATTATTTCTCCTGAAGGATAGCATCCTCTGACTACGCAGCAATTTCTCAGAACAACACCAAAGCACCCTGATGTGGGCCGTACCTTCCAAATATCCGGACCTGCCTTTTGTTTTTTTTTTGCACTACCTTACTTTCGCTTTTCTATTTTCTATTTATGATTTATAATTTAAATTTTTAATATTTGCTATTGATTTGTAATCCAGGGAGCGCAAAGCACAGAATCAAATATCACTGTGATGATTGTACGCTCTAGTATCAAATGTCTGGCGACAATAAAGTAAAGTATCAGCAAGATTTTTGTGCTCAGATTTCTGGACTGGAACCTTTACCTAATTCCTCCTGCCTATGAGAGGAATATGCTCCAATTGACTCATGATGATCATTAAAAAGCCAATTTTAAGGCCTGAACTCCTTTCAGGTGGACAGAAATGCTGCAACCTCCATCTAGACCCGTGGAGGAGGTCGGTATGTCTACATTAATAAGAACTGGTGTGTGAACACCTTGCTAGCAATGGAGCACTATTCACCACAGGTTGAGCTTTTAACGGTGAAGTGTAGTCCTTTCTACTTACCAAGGAACTACACTGCCATTGTGATTACTGCTCTTTATACATCCCCCCCCCCCACCCCCTGTGGGGAAGGATTGCAGGAGCTCAAAGCCACTCACCCCAATGGTGCCCTTATCTTTGCCGGTGACTTCAATCATGCTAACTTAAAAACAGTCTTGCCAAAGTTCTACGCAGCTGAGGTGAGGAGCAGCCAGTGTAAACCCATGCAAAGGTGTAACGTACCTGGCTAGATGCTGAGGGACTCTTAACGGACATTTTTAACATCTCTCTGAAACAGTCCACTGTCCCTGTAGGTTTCAAGGCAGCCACCATCATTCTGGTGCCCAAGAGAAAATGGTAAATGGCCTAAATGATTATCATCCAGTGGCACTGACCCAACAAGGCTTTAATGGCTACCGTCCAGTGGCCATGACCTCACCCATCATGAATACCCTAGAGAGGATGGTCCAGGATCACCTCTGACCCCTCGATCCACTGCAGTTTGCCTACCAGGAGCAAATTGGAGCCGATGATGCTATCATGCTATCATCTAACTGCTGAACAGAGCCTACTCTTGTTTGGAAAAGCAGGGCAGCACAGTGAGGATTTTTTTTTTGATTTCTCATGTGCCTTCAATACCACATAGCACACATTGCTGGGGGAAGCTCCATTCAATTCAGGTTGGCACTTCCATTGTATCCAGGATAATGGACTACCTGGCTGGCAGACCACAGTTTTGAAGCTTCAGAGCTGTGTGTCAGATATGGCTATAAGCAGCACTGGGGCCCCACAGGAGACTGCATTGGCTTCCTTCCTGTTTATCCTGTATACCTCAGACTGTAGATACAATGCTGAGTCATGTCATCTACAGAAATTCTCTGATGACTGAGCAATAGTTAGGTATATAAAAGGAGGACGTGATGATGAGTACAGGACCCTGGTGGAGGACTTTGTCAAATGGTGCAAGCTGAATCATCTGCAGCTCAATATCAGTAGAGAAAAGATATGATGATGAACTTTAGGAAGAACAAGCCTGCACTGCTCCCTGTTACTATTGACAGGTGAGGATGTGGATGTGGTGAGGACCTACAAGTACCTGGGGGATTTATCTGGATGACAGACCTGAGTGGAGCACCAACACAGAGGATGTGAACAAGAAGAGCTGGCATCGCCAGCATTTCCTAAGCAGAATGAGGTCCTTTGTAGTATACAAGCCTCTCCTTCACATGTCCTATCAGACTGTTGCCGCCAGTACAATCTTCTACGTGGTGGTGTGCTATGGCAATGGCATCAACACAGGTGATGTCAACAGGCTCAATAACCTTATTGGAAAGGATGGCTCTGTTACAGGAGTCAAACTGGACACACAGGAGGCTGTGGTAGAACAAAGGACCCGACCGAAAATCCTAGCAATTCTGGACAATGTTTCTCACCCTCTGTCTGACCCCTTGGCTGAACAGTGGAAGACTTTTAGATATAGACAAAGATGACTGCGCTGCTTCAAAGAGAGCTTTATGAGGTCATTCTTACCCTCGGCCATTAGGTGCTATAGTGAGTCAATCTATAGCTGGAGAAGTGATATCCCCCTCCTGTTAGACTGTTTGAGGTAACTTGTTTTTTTATTCTTTCTTACTTCTCTTCTAATATTTATATACCTGTGCTCTTGTAATGCTATTGTGATACTGTAATCTTCTTTGTGATCAATAAAGTATCTAAAAAACAAGCAATCGCGAAGTGATTTGAGCAGCTGGTAATGGATTGTTTAAAATCCCAACATTCAGCTACATTGATCCCTTTCCACTTTGCCTACCACTCAAACTGGTCTACTGATGATGCAATAACCTTGGCCCTCCACTCCGTCCTGCCCCACCTAGAAATCAATGCCTCTTACACCAGGATGTCATTCATCGACTTTAGCTCAACATTTATCAAGATCATCCCTCAGAGGCTAGTGTGTAAACAGTCCTCATTGGGACTCACTACCACTCTCTGTAACTGCATCTTGGACTTAATGATGGCAGAGTTGGTACCAACATCTCAAGCTCCATTACTGGTGTCTCCCAGGTTTGTGTGCTCAATTGCACTGCCAGTTTCAGCTCAAGCCACATCATCAAGTACAGTAGTTGGCTTCATCAACAACACTGATGAGGCGCCACATGGATTGGAGACTCATGAAGCACAAGACAAAAGTGATGATTGTGGACTTCAGGAAGGCACAGGTTGGCCACTCTCCATTGAACATCAATGGCTCTGCCATGGAGAGAGTGAAGAGCACAAAGTTCCTTGGTGTGTACATAACAGACGATCTAACATGGAGCCACAACACTTCCTCACTGAACCAGGCACTGCAGAGTCTACACTTTCTGACGGGATTGAGGCGTGCAAGGCTGTCCACCCCCATTCTAACAACTTTCTAGAGGAGCAGCTGTCTGGCTGCATCATTGTGTGGTACAGAAGCTGCAAGGCATCGTGCTGCAAAGCCCTCCAGAGATAAATAAAAACTGCTGAGGATCATCCGGGTCTCCCTCCACCCCTCCCCCCCCCAAGTTTGTGACATTTACTGGAGGCATTGCAGACGAAGGGCCCAATGCATTGTTGAGGATTCCTACAACGCATCCCAAAATCTCTGACCTAGTACTGTCAGGAAGGAGAAATAGAAGCATCAGGACTCAGACTGCCGGACTGGGTAACAGCTTCTTCCCTCGGGCTGTGAGACTAATGAATACCCTGCTACCATGAAGTCTCGTCACTAGGACAACGAGCTCTTTACTGTTTACCTGTGCTGTGCTTCACTGCATGCATTCTGAATTATATTTTATTGACTTATTTATAGTATAATATTTTGGTTTATGTGCTGTGTGTGATATATGTTATGTGGGTGCACCATGGTCCGGAGTAACGTTATTTCATTTGGTTGTATATACATAGAGTCAGATGACAATAAACTTAAACTTAGACAGCACATTAACAAATTATAATTAGTAATCAGTATAGCAGAGAAAGTCATTTCTACCAACTATTTTTCTGCTGTTTATTTTCTGCATCCATATCACTGCAAATAGATGGTTTGAAATGAAAAAATGGGAATATGTTTTCATAAATGTATAATTCGATGTGAAAGAATTGGTTGTGCTGAGGTTGATATTAAAATGCGAGCTGGCAAATGCAAAATGTATAAATGTCACCGAGAAAATTGTGGTTACTGTGGGTCATTCAAGTAGACGAATGCTGTCTGTATACACCAGATCTTTAGCTTTAGTGTGAAGAGTTAATAAGGAAATGAGTCAAGCTCAGAGCCTTAAGGAACCCTTACTGATTCAGAAAGGTCATATAGGTCATATTCAGTATTATTCTCATATCATGTTAATTTAAAGAAAAGAGACTGATTTTTTCATTAACACAAGAAAATCTGCAGATGCTCAAAATCCAAGTCAAATATACACAAAATGCTAGAGGAACTCAGCAGGTCAGGCAGCACCTACGCAATTTTTCATCAGTGGCGTTCTGGTTCTAATGTTTATGACTTAGACTAGAGAGGTTTCTTTGAAAGAAAGCCTTTTCAGTCCATATTCACTAACATTCTTAAAAAGTCCTCCTACACAGTCGAATAATACGTCCAGCGAATTTCGGGAGAGTATACAAAATGGATTCTAATTTCTTGGAATTTAATTTTAATTTTTGTTAATTTGATTTCCTAACATAACTACTTAATGAATAACGGTCATCTGATGTTCTCAGTATGAAGTGAGATTATAATTACTCATGAAGAATAATGTACAATGCCAGTAGGGTTGGTTGGTACCATCTGAGGGGAATAATGCTCGTAGTGATTTTTGGCAAGGTATACATCTCTAGAGTTTGAAAATATGTGATATCATTGCACCAGTGGTAGCTATCATGCATTTTATAACACTACCCTAAAATAAGCATTTCTGAAAAGTGGCCAATATAAAGTACAACATATATATTCAACCTAGTGGTATTTTGTCGCCAGTGATCCCTCAACCTTGAAATTTTTCACAATGATAGCTGAGTTCAAGCACTTTTCATCAAATGTTGTTATAAAATTCTACATTGAAAACTATGTCATTGGTGGGACTCGCAGTACAGTGCCCAATTTCAGCAGAGTGAATCATTTCATTTTTAGAAAAATATTTGTCTGTTGTTTATCTTGGAAAAGTCAATAAAAATCCTAGGACACATATAATCACATGGATTTGTAGAGAATTTATGCAGGAATTCAAATAAGTAATCACTTTTTGTATATATTCCATATTAACATCAGTACAGCAGAAAATGTTACCCCACGCCCCCAAAAAGTAAAAAATCTCATTTGGAGAGATTTCTGGAGTTTTATCAATCTCATGATGTTTTCCATATTGTTGTATCAAATCAAAACAATCTTAAGCTTTTGTGATAGCATATAGAATTACAGTACAATAATTCAAATATGGGGTTCCACACGGCCATAACCCAGGCCCCATTTGGTTGTAAAATGAATATATTTAATCAAAGACTGCTTTCCATACTTTGTTTTCCATACTTTCATAGCCTATTAATAATCGTAATAATTTTCCAGGTCTTCCACATCTTCCACATCTTCATCTGAACTTTCCACACTCTCTGAGGTGGATGCCTGGTTCTCACAGTCTGCCAGTCTACACATGTCAGTACACCTGAGGCCATTTGCAACACACATACATCTTGGGAGTGAACATTTTTTTGGACAATTACAGGCCAGTAGATTCAGGACAGCATCGGGTGCTGACTGGTCTTCCATCCAGTGCACCACCAACTGTTCAGCTTCCTCTTCTCTCTCCATCTTCCATCCTCTGCCAACAGGGCTTGGCACTTGTGGGTCCTTCTCCAAACACCTTCTCCATATACCAGCCTGGTAGTTGGCTCACTGTGCATGTTTTGTTAAGCAGTCCTTGCATGGTGGGAGTTGATGACTTTCGATTTCACCATTTTTTGGCACAGAAAAGGTGATACTCGAGCTCATTGGCCTTGGTGGTTGATGCTTTTGGGGCATACAGGAGACATGTAAATGCCTCCAGTTTGTCCATCAGTTCTGGGGAGAGGTCCCATTCCTGACCCAACTCTAAGAATGTGTCCTGAGTTTCCCTGTAGCTGGTCAGAAGTTTTAGGGCACTTGTCTTCCCTTTGCCTGCAAAAGCGCTTACAGTGTCACATGCTGTATATGTGTGCAACTCGATGAGAGCCCTACAAACCTCTATGCCAACAGTGACAGCAACCTTCCTGATGTCTACAAGCCTTGTACGGGTTCTAGTGCCACACTTCTGGAACAATGGGGCCTCAATCTTGTCACAAAATGCTAAAGACATGATAAAGACATCTGTGTCTTCTGAACAGATCACTACAGATTGGTATCCCTCTCTTGTGGCATGGGCAGCGTGGAGAAGTAGGCGGCCATCTGCTTCTTCTTGTTGACACTGAAGAGCTGACACCTCCTCACTGTCTTGAGATGTGATTCTGTAACATTTGTCATTCACAGTTGCATACAGAATCTTCTCCTGTAGCTTTGCTCTGTACTCAGCCTTCCTCCATTCATGGACTATGAAGCTAGTGAGACTATTTTTGTTACTGACTTTGGTCAGGGAGCTCCTCCACTGCCTCACCATCTGTGTGCCTGTGATACCTTGCAACTCATGACCAGTCTCTTCACCCCACAGAGATCTTTCACTATTCTTGATAGAGTTCTCCTTGTATGTGTCGAACACAACATCTATTCTGCTCCTCTGACTGCTTTCCCTCAGAGCCATATCCAGAAAGCTACCACCACTGCAATGCTATCACATATTTTTATATCTTGCCAAAAATCACTATAAGAATTATTCCCACCAGAAGGTACCGGTGGCCCAAATCCGGGGTCCTGGCTCACGGACTACATGGGTCTTCACAAGAAACACTTCAGTGGAATAAGGAATATTGAGTCAAATGGTAAAGAGGTTGGAAATAAGGAGGCACACATTTAATTAAGGGGCAGAATACTCAGAATAAGATGATAATATACATAGATTAAATAATAACACCCAAAAGGAAATTACAGAATTTCTTGAAGGGAATAAAATCATAGGAGTGAGGGGAAAAAGCAGGAGATTAGACCTAAATAAATTAAATTGGCACAGACATAAGGTGGTGGAAGGCATATTTCAATGTGACATCATTCAATGAGTCTGCAGAGTTATAACTAAGCTTAATTATGTTCATGTTAGATTCTGTTGTGTAAAGTCTGTTAAAACAATGGCCTCAATGTGCAATGAGCTTCTGTTATCCCACATTTCTGATGATATATCTTTTTAGTTAATTGACTTGTTGTAAGGAGATTCACAAGCTGAAAGAGAATGATCTCTGTAGCAAAGGTCCTTGCTTATAAATTCAGTTTAAATTATCAATTAGAGATTACATCTGTTTCTGAGCAAAAATTTGGAAAATAAATTCCGTGGAGGGAATATTGGCTCTTGGTATGAGAATGAAACCATTTTGATTTGCATTAAAATTTGTAATTCAAAATGAATGGTCACACATCACCACCTCTTGCCTATTTGCATGCAGCTATGTATATTTTGTCTCCATCAACCAGCCTAGAAGACAATTATCTGCCTTTAGTCAATACATGGTATTTACTTTCTATATTTCTAACTTACTGGTTGTACAAATCTGCTTGCTACATTCATGCAAACTACAATTAAACAAAATATATTTTCCTAATATGAATGAACACTTAAAAGGCATTCTTTAATGGAGGAGAACATTCTGGGTTCTTAAAAACACAGCTGTCAATTCAATCTAATCAGAGAAAAACTATTGTTTTTTAAAATTATTTTATTGAAAGCTAGGATCAAAAACATAGCCAATATAATGTCCTACCTTCTTCAAAATACCTTTTCAATTCCTAAGAGTTTTCAATAATAAATTTAATTTGGCATGCCAAACACAACAACTAAAATTGCATTGTGGGGAAATTCTGGTGGAGGGTACACCTGTGCATTAGTGTACCCATGCAGGATCTCCATTGCTGATTTGACCAACTCTCTGGTTTCAGTGAAAGTTTATTCATTTACTGCAATGATGACCGTGCCCACTATCAGAATCAGAATCACTTTATTGCCAGTATGTGAAACATACTAGAATTGATAGTGGTTCAGTACCAAGCATAAAACACAGCACAATACCATAACAGACCACAAAAACACAACCAACAATTTACAAGATAATGTCCCTGAGCAATCAGCAATTAGCAGCATGGTCATACGTGCAAACATCAATAATCAAACTTAAATAAATGTGAACATAATGACAGATTCAATACTTATCAGCAGAACAAGGAGAGCAGGCAGACCATTTAATGGATGCTGTGAAGGGACAGTTAGGGTATTATACCTGAGTGAGTTTTGTTGAGAAGCTGGATAGTTACAGGAAAAAAGCTTCAGAAATAAAGTGTAGTCATGGTGGTGATCAACTTGTAGTGTCTCTCTGATGACAATTTTGAAGAAGGGACTACTAAAGGCTGATTTATACTTCTGCGTCAACTTGACGCCGTAACCTACGCAAGTGGCCTACGCGCGTTGTGAGCATTTATACTCGTGCGTTGGTGTGTCTGCGTCGCTCTGCAACTCAGGCATGTCACACATGCGCACACACCTGCCCATGCAAGGCTTCATGGTCATGGTAGTCTTTCTTGGGGTAAACAAGTTTAAAGCGAGCGTTTTTTTTCGTAAAAGCGAAATGTGTCCTCCATAATTTCGGAGGTCTGTAAACCTTTATGGAAAGCATTGCAGCCAGAGTTCCTTCCCTGCTCTTCAGTCGCCCAATGGGAAGCTATTGCAGCGTAGGAGAAAATGTGATGCTACCAAGCGGACCAATCACAGTTGTTGCGGTCTGTGTTGTCGCGATGCATAGTTACATTTTGGGAGAGGTGCATGTCAGGCTACAGCATAGGGATCCACGTAGGCACTGCGTAGGGATCGCGACGACGCCATTTGACGCAGAAGTATAAATCAGTCTTGAGATGGGTGGAATTAACAGCAATTTTTTTCAGCTCTTTTTTCACTCTGGTGTTGAATACTGCAGGCCTTTTAATGTTGGTAGCTGACAGCAAATGATTTTCTTTGCTGAGTGGACCACTCACTGCAACCTGGACTTGGAGAGGGAGGAGAGGGCGAGAAACCAAACAGTGATAGAGATGGTCACAACACTTTCACTGATAGCTGAATAAAAATTCATCAAGACACATCATGAGATCGTTAAGTTTCCTAAACTGGCATAGAAAGAACTATCTCGGCTGGGCTTACCTAATGATAGGCATGACATGCTTGTCCTGCTTCCATGTAATAGAGTACAGCTGTAATAGCCGGCACCAATATCTGGACTCTTGATCCAAATTCTGCCAGATCCCACCATCAACATCTGCTGCCACCATCATAGAACCCTTGAATCCATATTGACAGATCTCAAGCTACTACCACTGAAAGTCAAATATTTTGACCTGGGAATTGTTCTGCATTTAAGCAAGAATTGAGGTGTCTTTGATTTGAAATGTTAACTTAGTTTCTCTTTTCACTGATGCTAAAAGATCTTGAATCCTCTGGAGGCACAGCCTAATTTCAGTAAGCAAAACAATTATTATTAAGTATTTTATTTCAGACTGCTGCCTTGTAACAATTATGAATGCTTACCTAGCTATTAATACAAGTGCGAATATTCTGAAGACCATAAGACCATAAGACAAAGGAGCAGAAGTCGGCCATTCAGCCCATCGAGTCTGCTCCGCCACTTTATCATGAGCTGATCCATTCTCCCATTTAGTCCCACTCCCCCGCCTTCTCACCATAACCTTTGATGCCCTGGCTACTCAGATACCTATCAATCTCTGCCTTAAATACACCCAATGACTTGGCCTCCACTGCTGCCCGTGGCAACAAATTCCATAGATTTATCACCCTCTGACTAAAAAAAATTTCTTTGCATTTCTGTTCTGAATGGGCGCCCTTCAATCCTTAAGTCATGCCCTCTCGTAATAGACTCCCCCGTCATGGGAAACAACTTTGCCACATCCACTCTGTCCATGCCTTTTAACATTCGAAATGTTTCTATGAGGTCTCCCCTCATTTGTCTAAACTCCAAGGAATACAGTCCAAGAGCAGACAAACGTTCCTCATATGTTAACCCTCTCATTCCCGGAATCATTCCAGTGAATCTTCTCTGTACCCTCTCCAATGTCAGTGCATGCTTTCTTAAATATGGAGACCAAAGCTGCCCACAGTACTCCAAGTGAGGTCTCACTAGCACCTTATAGAGCCTCAACATCACATCCCTGCTCCTATACTCTATTCCTCTAGAAATGAATGCCAACATTGCATTCGCCTTCTTCACGACCGACTCAACCTGGAGGCTAACTTTAAGGATATCCTGAACGAGGACTCCCAAGTCCCGTTGTATCTCAGAACTTTGAATTCTTTCCCCATTTAAATACTAGTCTGTCCGTTTATTTTTTCTGCCAAAGTGCATAACCACACACTTTCCAACATTATATTTCATTTGCCACTTCTCTGCCCATTCTTCCAATCTATCCAAGTCTCTCTGCAGACTCTCCATTTCCTCAGTAGTACTGGCCCCTCCACCTATCTTCATATCGTCAGCAAACTTAGCCACAAAGCCATCTATTCCATAATCCAAATCGTTGATGTACAATGTAAAAAGAAGCGGCCCCAACAGGGACCCCTATGGAACACCACTGGTAACTGGCAGCCAACCAGAATAGGATCCCTTTATTCCCACTCTCTGTTTCCTGCCAATCAGCCAACACTCTATCCACGTATGTAACTTTCTTGTTATTCCATGGGCTCTTATCTTGTTAAGTAGCCTCACGTGTGGCACCTTGTCAAAGGCCTTCTGAAAATCCAAATATACAACATCCACTGCATCTTCCTTGTCTAGCCTACTGGTAATTTCCTCAAAAAATTGTAATAGGTTTGTCAGGCAGGATTTTCCTTCAAGGAATCCATGCTGAGTTCTGCCTATCTTGTCATATGCCTCCAGGTACTCTGTAACCTCATCCTTGACAATCGACTCCAACAACTTCCCAACCACAGATGTCAAGCTAACGGGTCTATAATTTCCTTTTTGCTTCCTTGCCCCCTTCTTAAATAGCGGAGTGACATTTGCAATCTTCCAGTCTTCCGGAACCATGCCAGAATCTATCAACTTTTGAAAGATCATCACTAATGCCTCCGCAATCTCCACAGCTACTTCCTTCAGAACAGGAGGGTGCATTCCATCTGGTCCAGGAGATTTATCTATCTTTAGACTATTCAGCTTCCTGAGTACTTTCTCTGTCGTAATTGTGACTGCGCACACTTCTCTTCCCTGCCACCCTTGAGTGTTCGGTATACTGCTGATGTCTTCCTCAGTGAAGACTGACGCAAACTACCCGTTCAGTTCCTCTGCCATCTCCTCATCTCCCATTACAATTTCTAGAGCATCATTTTCTATCGGTCCTATATCTACTCTCACCTGTCTTTTACTCTTTATATACTTGAAAAAGCTTTTAATATCCTCTTTGATATTATTTGCTAGCTTCCTTTCATATTTAATCTTTTCCCTCTTAATGACCTTCTTGATTCCTTTTGTAAGGTTTTAAAAACTTCCCAATCCTCTGTCTTCCCACTAATTTTTGCTTCCTTGTATGCCCTCTCCTTTGCTTTAACTTTGGCTTTGACTTCTCTTGTCAACCACGGTTGCATCCTTTTTCCACTCGAAAATTTCTTTTTTTTTGTAATATACCTGTCTTGCACATTCCTCATTTCTTGCATAAACTCCAGCCACTGCTGCTCTGCTGTCTTTCCCGCCAGTGTCTCTTTCCAGTCAAATTTGGCCAGTTCCTCTCTCATGCCACTGTAATTTCCTTTACTCCACCGAAATACCGACACATCAGATTTCAGCTTCTCTTTTTCTAATTTCACAGTGAACTCAATCATGTTATGATCACTGCCTCCTAAAAGTTCCTTCACCTCAATCTCTCCAATCACCTCTGATTCATTACACAATACCAATCCAGTACATCCGATCCCCTAGTGGGATCAACTACAAGCTGTTCGAAAAAGCCATCTTGCAGACATTCTACAAATTCTTTCTCTTGAGATCCAGTGCCGACCTGATTTTCCCAATCTACTAGCATGTTAAAATCCCCCACAATTATCATAACACTGCCCTTCTGACAAGCCTTTTCTATTTCCTGTTGTAATTTGTAGTCCACATCCCTGCAGCTGTTTGGAGGCCTATGAATAACCGCCATCAGGGTCCTTTTACCCCTGCTATTTCTTAGCTCAACCCATAAAGATTCTGCACCTTCCGATCTTATATCACCTCTTTCTAATGATTTCATATCATTTCTTACCAATAAAGCCACACCTCCCCCTCTGCCTACCTTCCTATCCTTGCGATACACCGTGTATCCTTGGACGTTCAGCTCCCAGACACATGCATCCTTTAGCCAGGTCTCAATGATGGCCACAATATCATACCTGCCAATCAGTAGCTGTACGACAAGATCATCCACCTTATTCCTTATGCTGCGTGCATTTAAGTACAACACCTTAAGACCAGTATTTGATACTTTTCGCTTTGATTTCACTGCAACTTTATTGCACTGCAACTCATCCCAATGGCTACAAATTTGCCCCATCACCTGCCTGTCTTTCCTGACATCTTTACTGCTCACTATCTTAGATTTATTTCTGTTTTCCCCTTCCTCCACTCTGTCATTCCGTTTCCCATCCCCCTGCCAAGTTAGTTTAAACCCTCCCTAACAGCTCCATTAAACTTTCCCGCCAGGATATTTGTCCCCTTCGGTTTTAGGTGTAACCTGTCCTTTTTGAACAGGTCATACTTCCCCCAGAAGAGATTCCAATTATCCAAGAATCTGAAGGCCTGCCCCCTACACCAGTCTCTCAGCCACGCATTCATCTGCCTGATCCTACTATCCTTGCCCTCGCTAGCCCGTGGCACAGGTAGCAATCCCGAGATTACTACCCTGGAGGTCCTGCTTCTCAGCTTCCTTCCTAACTCCTGGAAATCTCTCTTCAGGCCCTCCTCCTTGGTCCTATCTATGTCATTGGTACCAACATGTACCAAGACAACTGGCTGCTCACCCTCCCCCTTTAGAATATTCAGGACCTGATCCGAGACAACCCGTACCCTGGCACTTGGGAGGCAACACACCATGCGGGTATCTCTGTCAGGCTCACAGAATCTCCTGTCTGTTCCCCTGACTATGGAATCCCCTGTGACTACCGCATTTCTCTTCTCCCTCCATCTCTCCTGCACAACAGCGTCAGGCTCAGTGCCAGAGACCCGGTCACCGTGGGCGTCCCCTGTCAGGTCATCCCCCTCAACAGCATCCAGAACAAGATATTTGTTGCTGAGGGGGACAGCCACAGTTGTGGTCTCCACTATCCAGGCATTTCCCTTCCCTCTCTTGACAGTCACCCAGTTTTCTGACCCCTGTAGCCCAGGGATGACTACCTCCCTGTAGCTCCTGTCTATCACCTCTTCACTTTCCCTGATAAGCAGTAGATCATCAAGCTGCAGCTCCAGGTCCCTAACACGGTCTCTGAGGAGCTGCAACTCGGTGCACCTGGCGCAGATGTGGCCATCAGGGAGGCTGGAGTTCTCCCAGGATTCCCACATCTGACACCCTGAACAAAACACTAACCCTGCAGGCATGCTATCTAATTCTACAGGGATGAAACAGGAAAAATAAGTCTACTCACCCACTTACCTCGCCAAACAGACGATCTTTTTAAACCGTTAGCTCGTACCGTTAGCTGTGAGAGCCCTGCTGATCCCATCTGTCCAGGCCGATTTGCGAAAGGGGGGGGGGAGAAAAAAAAAGAGTTAGCGCTTCGCTTTCGCCTCTTCCCGTTTACTGCTGAAGCCCGTTGAAGCCAAAGCCCTACACTCTGCTACCACTCACTCCGCTGCCCGCTCCGACAGCTGCTCGCTGTATAGGGTGGTCTCCTTTTTAAACTCTCCGTGTGGTCCTGTTGACATCACGCACCTGCGCAGTCTTGCCCTTCTTGCACTCGAAGAAGCTTTTAAAAAAAACTGCCTTCCTTCAGAATTCAGCTCCCACGACGCTCTGTAGTCCTGATCCAAAAAAAATAACATCGCTATCAAATTATGGATAAGAGGGATAAAAAGGATCTAAAGATTTAATTGAGGGAGAGGATTAGAGGGAAATAGCTAGTGTTACAGCTTTAGACATTCAAGGATTTTTGGGTGACAAATAAGAGAAAATCTGCAGATGCTGGAAATCTGAGCAACACAAACAAAATGCTAGAGGAACTCAGCAGGCTAGGCAACATCTAGGAAATGAGTACAGTCAATGTTTTGGGCTGAAACCCTTCGACAGGACTGGATTTTTGGGTAATCTGCATGCATTCATTATCGAAGTACATAGCTATAAATAACAAAACTCTGTTTATTTCTAGTATAACTTAAAGACATTAATCTGAAGATGAAGTAAAAATGTCAAAATTTCTTCCCTCTGCCCAGGGAACTTATTTATTTTATGCATACTGTTGTGTAAAAATATTCTTTTTTACACTACAGATGCCAAAAGCAATAAAGTTAGAAATGGAGCAGAGATAATAATATTGCATAGAATTAGAAATATGAATCCACTGATCTATAAAACTGAGCTTCCTTTTAATACCAGGAGAAAAGGAATATACATTCAGGCTGTGATTCTTTCTAAAAACGAAAGGAGTAAGATCTCCAAATTTCAAAGCATAGTACATGTTTGTAAAATATACAGAAAAAAATCTGGAGGAAGTAAAGGAAGAATATTACTTTTAAAGCTCCAAATCAAGTGGATAAGATGGCAACATGTCCTGTAATAGATGAACCTGGGTAGGCTTAAGATAATTAAATCGCTAAAAAAGGACAGTGAGGAAGTTTCATATAAGTTAAAAACTGAGCTGTTTGCCATAATATTCCAGTAAAATTTCACTATTCATAAAGCCCATCTTAAAAGATTTCTAATATGTCTAATAACATTGATAAAAACTGTTGTAGATATCCTGCAGTTATAGACATTGCTTAGCTATCTGACTCCTGAATCACAATTTCTCCTTTTTCATTTCTTGCTTAATCTTAAATCATAAACTGTCATGTTTCTCTATCGAAAACTCATTTCCTATCTGGTGCAGTGCATCCATTCAGAAAACAGCATAAAAAACCTAAACTGTCAAACTAATGTGTCCTGAGGGGGTGTTACACCATCTGAGGTGTCATCTTTTGGATGAGGCATTAAACATGACCCCACTTACCCTCTGCAACAGTTAAAATTTTCCACAGTATTATTCAATGAGGAGTTCTGCACAATATTCTGGTCAACTACGGAACAACTGCAGCTTGTTTGATCATTTTGCTCTGAGTACTGATTGCAAAAAAAAAGTTTCTTTCTGTTGGATAAGACATGCATGAATACTGCCAGATGGTGGTTCTAGTACTCGATAGATTGTGCCTATTTGTGAACACAGAGAGAAATTTCAAATGCACAAATGGAAGGGAAAGCTGCGTCAGGTGCAAACCAGACAGATGGAAAAGTCACGGATGTTTCTTCAGATGATAGGGTGGTTGTCACCAGCAAATATTTCCCAGTCAAATTTATGTTCACTGTCTTCCTCATTACTGTGGACATTTTGTGCTGTTATGGTAGCACTCTTCAGAGAATTTATGCATTTGTAGATATAGTAACTGTCCCAGAATGATTCTGACTTATTCAAGGGCTCATGTTTTTTTTTATCCTGGCCCCATCTGTGAGTTTTCTGCTATGCTCCATATCTTAGAGCATCCTGTGGTTATATTTCACAGCATCTATCTTTTCTGTCATTGTTATCTAATAAATATAGCCTACCTGAGAAACCTGGTGCTAATTGACATTAGGGCACTGACTGCTAAAATTGGAGTTGGACACCAAAGCACACCACCGCTGATAATCCGTCAGGAGCTTTCAGTTTGCACAGCTGCAGGTTTAGGCACAATAAGGTCTTCAGATTTAATGACATCGTTTGTAATACCCTCATTAATACAGTTAATTGACACGGAGTTCTTGGAGCCCTTCAATCCCACACCCCCTCCCCTCACCTCAACATCACCGCTGTGTAGAAATGAGAGGATTTGCATGAGAAATACACACTCAGTGGCCTCTTTATTAGGTAATCTTGTACGTTAATGCTAATAGATAATCAGCCAGTCTTGTGGCAGCAAGTCAATGCATAAAGTCAGGCAGACATTGTCAAGGGGTTTAGTTGTTGTTCCAATCAAATATCAGAATGGGGAAGGAATGTGATATAAATGACTTTGACTGTGCACTGATTGTTGGTGACAGACTGGGTGGTTTGAATATCTCAAAAACTGCTGATCTCCTGGGATTTTCCAGACTCAAGTCTCTGGAGTTTATAGAGAATGGTGCAAAAAAAAATACAGTGAGTGGCAGTTTTGTAGGCAAAAATGCGTTGTTAATGAGGGAGGTCAGTGGAGAATGACCAGACTAGTTCAAGCTGACCAGAAAGTGAGAGTAACTTACATAAGCATGTGTTATAACAGTGGTGTGCAGAAGAATATAGCTGAACATAAAACCACATCGAACCTTGAAGTGGATGGGCTACAGCAGCAGAAGACCACAGTGGCCACTTTATTAGATATCTCCTGTACCTAATAAAGTGGCCACTGAGTGTGCTTTTGAGACTAAGCTCTCTCATCGCAAGATCCAGTGCTGAAATAAAATCCGTGACCTCACTGGACTGTCCAGATTAGTGTTCTCAAATACCATCTAACAGTTTTACAATTCAAGCACAAAAGCTGTTCCAACTGAGCAGCCTGTAAAATCCCTACACAGCAAACAGTCACCACAAATGCAGTGCACACACCTTCCCTGTCTACACAGTGATGAGAATCACTTTTTATCACTGTTTTTCAGTTGACTGAGCAAATAAGAAGAGCCCTCTAGGCATGGGCTCTTACTTAGTTAAAGTAAGTAAAGCAGTAATGATTAGGTGCTCAGGTGCCATGGTGCTAATACATTGCCGAAAACCCATATTCATACCAAGTAAAAAGGAAACATGCTAATTTTCATGCAACACACACAAAAGTTGCTGGTGGAACGCAGCAGGCCAGGCAGTACCTATAGGAAGAAGTACAGTCGACGTTTCAGGCCGAGACCCTTTGTCAGGACTAACTGAGAGAAGAGATAGTAAGAGATTTGAAAGTGGGAGGGGGAGGGGGAGATCCGAAGTGATAGGAGAAGACAGGAGAGGGAGGGATGGAGCCAAGAGCTGGACAGGTGATTGGCAAAAGGGATACAAGGCTGGAGAAGGGAGAGGATCATGGGACAGGAGGCCTAGGGAGAAAGAAAAGGGGAGGGAGCTCAGGGGAAGATGGAGAGCAGGCAAGGAGTGATTGTGAGAGGGACAGAGAGAAGAAGAAGAAAAAAGGGGGGGGGAAATAAAAATAGATAAGAGATGGGCTAAGAAGGGGAGGAGGGGCATTAACAGAAGTTAGAGAAATCAATGTTCATGCCATCAGGTTGGAGGCTACCCGGATGAAATATAAGGTATTGTTCCTCCAACCTGTGTGTGGCTTCATCTTGACAGTAGAGGAGGCCATGGATTGACATATTAAGTTCCCTGGCCCTCACCGCCTTATTTTCACCATCCTCCACCAGAAAGGTCTCAAAGCTGTCTGCTTCTTTTTGGATTCCAGACCTAACCAGTTTCCCTCTACCACCACTCTCCTCCGTCTTACAGAGTTGGTCCTTATTCTTAATAATTTCTCCTTTGGCTCCTCCCACTTCCTCCAACTAAAGGTGTAGCCATGGGCACCCTTATGGGCCCCAGCTATGCCTGCCCTTTTGTTGGCTTTGTGGAACAGTCTATGTTCCAAGCTTATACTAGTATCTGTCCCCCACTTTTCCTTCGCTACATCAACAACTGCATTGGCTCTGCTTCCTGCACGCATGCTGAGCTCATTGACTTCATTAACTTTGCCTCCAACTTTCACCCTGCCCACAAATTTACCTGGTCCATTTCCAACACCTCCTTCCCGTTTCTTGATCTTTTTGTCTCTTTCTCTGGAGAGAACTTATCCACTGATGTCTACTATAAGCCTACGGACCCTCACAGCTACTTGGACTATTCCTCCTCCCACCCTGTCCCTTGCAAAAATGCCATCCCCTTCTCGCAATTTCTCCATCTCCGCCGCATCTGCTCTCAGAATGAGGCTTTTCATTCCAGGACGAAGGAGATGTCCTCCTTTTTTAAAGTAAGGGGCTTCCCTTCCTCCACCATCAACTCTGCTCTCAAACATATCTCTCCTATTTCACGCACATCTGCCCTCACCCCATCGTCCCGCTACCCCACTAGGAATAGGGTTCCCCTTGTCCTAACCTACCACTCCACCAGCCTCCGGGTCCAACATATAATTCTCCATAACTTCTGTCAGCTCCAAAGGGATCCCACCACCAAGCACATCTTTCCCTCCCCCTCCTTTCTGCTTTCCACAGGGATTGCTCCCTATGCGACTCCCTTGTCCATTCGTCCCCCCCATCCCTCCCCACTGATCTCCCTCCTGGCACTTATCCTTGTAGGCAGAATAAGTGCTACACATGCCCTTACACTTCCTCCCTTACCACCATTCAGGGCCCCAGACAGTCCTTCCAGGTGAGGCAACACTTCACCTGTGAGTCGGCTGGTGTGATATACTGCGTCCGGTGCTCCCGATGTGGCCTTCTATATATTGGCGAGACCCGACACAGACTGGGAGATCATTTCGCTGAACACTTACGGTCTGTCCGCCAGAGAAAGCAGGATCTCCCAGTGTCCACCCATTTTAATTCCACGTCCCATCCCCATTGTGAAATGTTAATCCATGGTCTCCTTAACTATCAAGATGAAGCCACACTCAGGCTGGAGGAACAACACCTTATATTCTATCTGGGTAGCCTCCAACCTGATGGTATGAACATTGATTTCTCTAACTTGTGTTAATGCCCCTCCTCTCTTTCTTACCCCATCCCTTATTTATTTTTATTCCCCCCCATTTTTTCTTCTTCTTCTCTCTGTCCCTTTCACAATCACTCCTTGCCTGCTCTCCATCTTCCTCTGGGCTCCCCTCTCCTTTTTTTTCTCTCTAGGCCTCCTGTCCCATGATCCTCTCCCTTCTCCAACTCTGTATCCCTTTTGCCAATCAACTTTCCAGGTCTTGACTCCATCCCTCCCCCTCCTGTCTTCTCCTATCATTTCAGATCTCCCCCTCCCCCTCCCACTTTCAAATCTCTTACTATCTCTTCTTTCAGTTAGTCCTGACGAAGGGTCTCGGCCCAAAACTTCGACTGTACCTCTTCCTATAGATGCTGCCTGGCCTGCTGCAGTTCACCAGCATTTTGTGTGTATTGCTTGAATTTCCAGCATCTGCAGATTTTCTCAGGTTTGCTAATTTTCACATCAGGTTCTGTTTCTGTTCAGTTTTTGTTGATATCACAAAGGGGCTACTGTGAATTGGTGGGAGCTATGACAAGACAAGGGCGCATGACTACAATCAGACTGGCTGAGGAAAAAGTAGCTGAGTCAGGCCCCTCCCTTTCATACTGTGCTCCAGTGTTCACTTGGCGGAAGGACAAGTGGGACCAGGACTACATCCTGCCACTCAGGGACTAGGCTATATTTTTTTTTCTTTGTGATTGTATGTTTTTCTGAAATTGTAAGTGAAATTGCTGGTATTAGGTATTTCAACCCTGGGGAAAAAAGATACTCACTATTTTATCTATGCCTCTCATAATCTTATAAACCCTTATCAGATCTCACCTCAGCCTCCACCATTCCAGAGAAATCAACCCAAGTTTGTCCAGTCTCTTTTGCCTTCTAATCCAGGCAGCATCCTGGTAAGCATCTTCTGCACCCTCTCCAAACCCTTAACGTACTTCCTATGACAGGGCGATCAGAACTCTATGCAATACTCCGGATGCAGCCTACCTAGGGTTTTATAAATCTGTAACATAACTTCCTGACCTTTGAACTCAACGTTTCAACTGATAAAACAAGCATACTACATGCCTTCTTAACCACCCTATCAAATTGTGTAGCCACTTTCGGGAGCTATGAACTTGGACCCCAAAATTTCTCTGCTCATCAACACTGTTAAGGATCTAGCCCTTAACAGTGTATTGCCTCTTTACATTTGACTTACCAAGGTGCAGTACTTCACATGTGGCAGGGTTTAATCTCCATCTGCTATTTCTCCATCCATATCTGCAACTGATCTATATCCCACTGTATCCTTTGCCAGTCTTCTACACTATTCATACCGTCACCAATCTTTGTGTCATGTGCAGACTTACTAACCCACCCATCTACATTTTCATCCAGGTCATTTATATACATCACAGACATCAAAGGTCTAAGTACAGATCCCTGCGGCTTCTGAAAGGGGTAGCTGAAGGGATTGTGGAGGCATTACAGTTCAAAGTAAATTTTATTATCAAAGTCATCATCTTCAACCCTGAGAGTCATTTTCCTGTGGTCATATTCAGCAAATCTATAGAATAGTAGCTATAACAGGATCAATGAAAGATCAACCAGAGTGCAGAAGACAACAAACTGTGCAAATGCAAATGTAAATAAATACAAAACAAAAGAAGAACATGAGATAATGAGATAAGGAGTTTTTAAAGTGAGATCATTGGTTGTGGGAATATTTCCATGATAAGGTAAGTGAGTGTACTTATTCTCTTTCATTCAAGAACCTGCTGGTTGAGGGGTAGTAACTATACTTAAAACCTGGTGATGCGAGTCATAAGGGTCTTGTACCTTCTCCTTGATGGCAGCAGCGAGAGAGACCATGACTTGGGTAATACAATCTCTGATGATGGATGCTGCTTTCCTATAAAAGCATTTCATGTAGATGTTCTCAATGGTTGGGAGGGCCTTACTACTGATGTACTGAGCCGAATCCACTATCTTTTGTAGGATTTTTGGTTCAAAGGCTTTGGTGTCCCCATAACAGGCTGTAGTGCAGCCAGTTAATACACTTTCCACTACACATCTATAGAGGTTTGTCAAAGTTTTAGATGTCATGCTGAAACTCCGTAGACTCCTAAGGAAATAGAGGCATTGCCTTGAATTCTTCACAACTGCACTTATGTGCTGTGCCCAGCACAGATTATCTGAAATTGTAATATCCAGGAATTTAAAGTTACTAACCCTCTCTACCTCTGATCCTCCGGAGAGGACTGGTTCATGGATCTCTGGTTTCCTTCTCCTGAAGTCTCTGATCATTTCCCTGGTCTTGCTGACATTGAGTAAGAGGTTGTTGTTATGACACCACTCAGCCAAATTTTCAATCTCCCTCCTATATGCTGATTCATCGCCACCTTTGATTTGGCCCTCAACAGTGCTGTCATCAGAAAACTTAATTATGGCATTGGATCTGTGCTTAGCCACACAGTCATAGGTGTAAAGCGAGTGGAACAAACAGCTAAGCACACAGCCGGATGATGCACTTGTTCTGATGGAGATCGTGGAGGAAACATTGCTGCCAAACCAAACTGACTGGAGTCTACATGTATGGAAATCCAGGACCCAATTACACAAGGAGGTGTTGAAGCCAGGGTCCTGGAGGTTATTGATAAGTTTTGAGGGGATGCTGGCATTGAATTTTGAGCTGCAGTCAATAAAAAGCATCCAGATACAGTATATGCACATTTGCCTTCCAGATGTTCCTGGATTGAATGAAGAGCCAATGAGCCAATGACACGGCATCTGCTGTGGGCCTGTTGCTCCGGTAGGCAAATTGGAGCAGATCCAAGATGCCACTCAGACAGGAGCTGATATGTTTCATCTCCAGCCTCACTGTGGGCGTAAGTGCAACTATGCAGTAGTCATTGAGGCAGGCCGCCATGCTCTTCCTGGGCACTGGTGTAATTGACGCCGATTTGAAGCAGGTGGGTACCCCACACTACAAAAGTGAAAGGTTAAAGACCTCAGTGAAAACACACCAGCTAGTTGGTCAGCACAAGTCTTTGGTACGTGGCCTGGTACCCCATTCGGTCCGGATGTTTTTCGTGGATTCACCATCCTGAAGGCAGCCTGCGTGTCAGCTTCAGAGACTGAGATCATAGGATCATCAGGAGATGTGGGGGCTTACGATGGTTTTGCCACGTTCTGGTGGTCAAAACAAGCATAGAAGAAATTCAGCTCTGCTGGAAGCGAATCCCTTTTGTCCCCTCTCTTATGTTGCTTGATTTAACTTAGTAGGAAATGCTAGTATTCAAGCACTACCACATCCCTCGTTGTTTCAAGTTTGGACCGGAATTTCCATTTCGCTCATGAGCTGGCTTTCAGAAGATCATACCTGCACCTCTTGTAGCTTTCTTGGCCTCCAGACTTGAATGGTCTTCAGCAGATTTTGGACCTCATGGTTCATCCAGGGCTTTGTATTGGGGAAGACTCTAAGTGATTAAGTGGGCACATGCTCATCCACAGCTGTTTTAGTAACGTCCAATACAACCATGATGTACTCATTCAGATTTCTAGATGAATGCTTCAACATGGCCCAGTTCAGTGACTCAAAACAATCCTGTAATCACTCTTATGTCTCCTGAGACTACCTCTTAGTTGTTCTGATCTGGAGGCCTTGCTTTTTAGCCTCTGCCTGTATGCAGGTAGGAGGAGAACAGCCAAGTGATCCAATTTATCAAAATGCGATCTGGGTGAGGAACGGTAGGCAGTGGTCTAGTATGTTGGTGCTACCTCTGGTGCTACAGGTTATATGCTGCTCATAATTGGTCAGTGTTTTCTTCAAACAAACCTGTTTGAAGTGTCTGACTATAATTTGAAATGCGTCGAATGGTTACTAATGATTATTCAAGAATCAATAGATTCTGGCCTGGTTCTGGAACACTAGGTTAATTCCTGGGATGTCCGGACTGTCTTACGGAGAGAGGTCAGAGAGACTGGGCTTGTACACGCTGGAATTAAGGAGATTGAGGTGGGATCTGATTGAGACATATAAGATTATTAAGGGATTGGACAAGAATGAGGCAGGAAATATGTTCCAGATGCTGGAAGAGTCCAGTACCAGAGGGCATGGTTTAAGAATAAGGGGTAGGTCATTTAAGACAGAGTTGAGGAGGAACTTCTTCTCCCAGAGAGTTGTGGAGGTGTGGAACGCGTTGCCTCAGAAGGCAGTGGAGGCCAATTCTCTGGATGCTTTCAAGAAGGAGCTAGTTAGGTATCTTATGGATAGGGGAATCAAGGGTTATGGGGACAAGGCAGGAACCGGGTATTGATAGTAGATGATCAGCCATGATCTCAGAATGGCTGTGCAGGCTCGAAGGGCCGAATGGTCTACTTCTGCACCTATTGTCTATTGTCTATTGTCTATTGACTTGAAAATTGCAAATGTCACTCCACTCTTCAAGAAGGAGGGAGGCAGAAGAAAGAAAATTATAGGCCAGTTAGCCTGACCTCAAGGGTGGGAAGGTATTGGAGTAGATTATTAAAGATGTGGTTTCGGGATACTTGTGATGTGATAAAATAGGCCATAGTCAGCATGGTTTCCTTAAGCGAAAATCTTGCCTGACAAAGCTGTTGGAATTCTATAAGGAAATAACATGCAGGTTAGACAAAGGAGAATTGGTAGATGTTGTGTACTTGAATTTTCAGAAGGCTATTGACTGGTCCCGCACATGAGGCTGCTTAACAAGGTAAGAATCCATGAAATTACTGGAAAAATATGAGCATGGATAGAATATTGGCTGATTGGCAGGAGGCAAAGAGTGGGAATAAAGCAAACACGAGGAATTATGCAGATGCTGGAAATTCAAGCAACACACATCAAAGTTGCTGGTGAACGCAGCAGGCCAGGCAGCATCTCTAGGAAGAGGTACAGTCGACATTTCGGGCCGAGACCCTTCGTCAGGACTAACTGAAAGAAGAGCTAGTAAGAGATTTGAAAGTGGGAGGGGGAGGGGGAGATCCAAAATGATAGGAGAAGACAGGAGGGGGAGGGATGGAGCCAAGAGCTGGACAGGTGATTGGCAAAAGGGATATGAGAGGATCATGGGACAGGAGGCCCAGGGAGAAAGAAAAGCGGGAGGGGGGGAAACCCAGAGGATGGGCAAGGGGTATAGTGAGAGGGACAGAGGGAGAAAAAGGAGAGAGAGAAAAAGAATGTGTGTATATAAATAAATAACGGATGGGGTATGAGGGGGAGGTGGGGCATTAGTGGAAGTTTGAGAAGTCAATGATGGCATGAACATTGACTTCTCAAACTTCCGCTAATGCCCCACCTCTCCCTTGTACCCCATCCGTTATTTATTTATATACACACATTCTTTCACTCTCTCTCTTTTTTCTCCCTCTGTCCCTCTCACTATACCCCTTGCCCATCCTCTGAGTTTTCCTCCCCTCCCCCTTTTCCTTCTCTCTGGGCCTCCTGTCCCATGATCCTCTCATATCCCTTTTGCCAATCACCTGTCCAGCTCTTGGCTCCATCCCTCCCCCTCCTGTCTTCTCCTATCATTTTGGATCTCCCCCTCCCCCTCCCACTTTCAAATCTCTTACTAGCTCTTCTTTCAGTTAGTCCTGACGAAGGGTCTCGGCCTGAAACGTGGACTGTACCTCTTCCTAGAGATGCTGCCTGGCCTGCTGCGTTCACCAGCAACATTGATGTGTGTTGAGTGGGAATAAAGAGAGTCTTTTCTGGTTGGCTGCCAGTGAGAAGTGGTGTTCCACAGGGGACGGTGTTGGGACTGCTTCTTTTTATGTTATATATCTGTGATTTGGATGACAGAATTGTTCCTTTTGTGGTCAAGTTTGTGGATGTACGAAGATAGGTGGAGGGGTAGGTAGTATTAAGGAAGCAAGGAGGCTGAAGAAGGACTTAGGCAGATTAGGAGAATGGGCAAAGAAGTGGCAGATGGAATGTAGTGTTGTGAGTGTATGTTCATGCACTTTGGTAGAAGGTATAAAAGCATAGACTTTGTTCCAAACCGGGAGAAAATAAAGAAGTCCACCGTGCAAAGGGACTTGGGAGCTCTCGTGCAGAATTCCCTAAAGGTTAATTTGCAGGTTGAGTTGGTGGTGGGGAAGGTAAGTGCAATGTAAGCATTCATTTTGAGACGACTAGAATATAAAAGCTAGGATGTAATGCTAAAGCTTTATAAGGCACTTGGAATATTGTGAGCAGTTTTGGGCCCCTTATTTAAGAAAGGATATACTGCTATTGGCGAGGGTTCAGAGGGGGTTCATGAGAACAATTCCAGGAATGAAAGGCTAATAATATGAGGAACGATTGATGGCACTGTGCCTTTACTCACTGGAATTTAGAAGAATGAGGAGCAATCCCATTGAAACCTATTGAATGTTGAAAGGTCTAGATAGTGTGGATGGGGAAAGGATGTTTGCTGTGGTAGAGGAGTCCAGAACCAGAGGGTACAGCCTCAGAATGGAGGGATATCCATTTAGAACAGAGATGAGGAGGTATTTCTTTAGCTAGAGGGCATTAAATTTAGTGGAATTCATTGCCAGACGTAGCTGCGGAAACTGTTCATTGGGTGTATTTAAGGCGGAGGTTGATGGGTTCTTGATTAGTTGGGTCATGAAAGGTTATAGGGAGAGGTCAGGAGAATGGGGTTGAGAGGGAAATGGATCGGCCATGATGAAATGGACTCAGTGGGCAAAATGGCCTAATTCTGCTCCTTCTGCTCCTGTATGGTCTTATGGAAAACCACTAATCATAGACCTCCAGATAGAATAAGACCCTTCGACCTCTACCCTCTGTGATATGTTGCCAATCCAGTTCTGAATTCAAATGGCCAATTCACCATAAATCCCATTGGTGAATTCACCATTGATTCTGGCTGAGCCTCCCATGGGGGACCTTGTCCAATGTCTTACTAAAATCCATGGAAATGATATCCACAGCTCTACTTTGTCACCTCATCAGAAAAATACAATCAAGTTGGTAAGACTCAACTCGCCCTGCAAAAAGCCATGTTTTTTCAAATGTTCATTAATACTATCCTTAAGAATTCTTTCCAGTAACTTATCTACAGCTGAAGTAAGACTCAGCAGTCAATAGTTGCTAGGAGTATCCTTGTTTCCCTTTTTGAATAATGGAACACCGTTAGCTACTTGCCAGTTATTGAGGACTTCTTCTGTGGTTAGAGAGGACATAAAGATGTTGGTCAAAGCTTCAGCAATCTCATCTCTTGCCTAGCTCAATATCTCATCATGCCATGGGTACTTATTCACCTTAACACTGATCTCCATATCCACCACATTCTTCTCTTTGGTAAATACTTACTTAGGATCTCACCCACATCCTCTGCATTTAAGCAAATATTCCCCCCTTTATCCTTAAGTGGTCCTAGTTATCCTCTTGCTGTTGGTGTACGCCTAGGATTCCTAGTCATTCTCTTTAATTCTGCTAGCCAGGGACCTTTTATGGCCTTTCCTGCCAGTTTGATTTTAGATTCCTAGGCTTTATGCAATTTTCCTTTCTCGTCTTGACTAAATTCATCACCTTGCTCGACATCCAAGGTTCTCTTACCTTTCCCACCCTTGTCCTTTCTTCTTACTAGAATACACCTGATGTGTATTCTGTGAGGTTGGTCTTTAAACACCCTCCACATGTCAGATGTAAAGTTTCCCGAAAACAGCTGTTCCCAATTACCTCTCCCTAGTTCCTGCCTAATGCTAACGTGGTTTGCTCTGCTTCAATTTAACTTTCTCCCACAAGGTTCATAGTTATTCGTGTAGAATTAGATAGCATGCCTGCAGGGTTAGTGCTTTGTTCAGGGTGTCAGATGTGGGAATCCTGGGAGAACTCCAGCCTCCCTGATAGCCACATCTGCGCGAGGTGCATCGAGATGCAGCTCCTCAGAGACCGTGTTAGGGATCTGCAGCTGCAGCTTGATGACCTACTGCTTGTCAGGGAAAGTGAAGAGGTGATAGACAGGAGCTACAGGGAGGTAGTCATCCCTAGGCTACAGGAGTCAGTAGTCATCCCTAGGCTAGAGGAGTCAGAACACTGGGTCACTGTTAAGAGAGGGAAGGGAAATGCCCGGATAGTGGAGAGCACCCCTGTGGCTGTCCCCCTCAGCAACAAGTATCTTGTTCCGGATGCTGTTGAGGGGGATGACCTGACAGGGGACGCCCACGGTGACCGGGTCTCTGGCACTGATCCTGGCGCTGTTGTGCAGGAGAGAAGGAGGGAGAAGAGAAATGCGGTAGTCGTGGGGGATTCCATAGTCAGGGGAACAGACAGGAGATTCTGTGAGCCTGACAGAGATACCCGCATGGTGTGTTGCCTCCCAGGTGCCAGGGTACGGAATGTCTCGGATCGGGTCCTGAATATTCTAAAGGGGGAGGGTAAGCAGCCAGTTGTCTTGGTACATGTTGGTACTAATGACATACATAGGACAAAAGAGGAGGTCCTGAAGAGAGATTTCCGGGAGTTAGGAAGGAAGCTGAGAAGCAGGACCTCCAGGGTAGTAATCTCGGGATTGCTACCTGTGCCACGTGCTAGCGAGGGCAAGAGTAGTCGGATCAGGCAGATGAATGCCTGGCTGAGAGACTGGTGTAGGGGGCAGGGCTTCAGATTCTTGGATAATTGGGATCTCTTCTGGGGGAAGTATGACCTGTTCAAAAAGGACAGGTTACACCTGAACCCGAAGGGGACCAATATCCTGGCGGGAAAGTTTAATAGAGCTGTTAGAGAGGGTTTAAACTAAATTGGCAGGGGGATGGGAACCGGAATGATAGAGCGGAGGAAGGGGAAAACAGAAATAAATTTAAGATAGTGAGCAGTAAAAATGTCAGGAAAGACAGGCAGGTGATGGGGCAAATGTGTAGCCATTGGGATGAGTTGCAGTGCAATAAAGTTGCAGTGAAATCAAAGCAAAAAGCATCAAATACTGGTCTTAAGATGTTGTACTTAAATGCACGCAGCATAAGGAATAAGGTGGATGATCTTGTTGGACAGCTACAGATTGGCAGGTATGATATTGTGGCCATCACTGAGACCTGGCTAAAGGATGCATGTGTCTGGGAGCTGAACGTCCAAGGATACACGGTGTATCGGAAGGATAGGAAGGTAGGCAGAGGGGGAGGCGTGGCTTTATTGGTAAGAAATGATATGAAATCATTAGAAAGAGGTGATATAAGATCGGAAGGTGCAGAATCTTTATGGGTTGAGCTAAGGAATAGCAGGGGTAAAAGGACCCTGATGGCCGTTATTTATAGGCCTCCAAACAGCTGCAGGGATGTGGACTACAAACTACAACTGGAAATAGAAAAGGCTTGTCAGAAGGGCAGTGTTATGATAATTGTGGAGGATTTTAACATGCGAGTAGATTGGAAAAATCAGGTCGGCACTGGATCTCAAGAGAGAGAATGTGTAGAATGTCTGCGAGATGGCTTTTTCGAACAGCTTGTTGCTGAGCCCACTTGGGGATCTGCTGTACTGGATTGGGTATTGTGTAATGAACCGGAGGTGATTGGAGAGATTGAGGTGAAGGAACCCTTAGGAGGCAGTGATCATAACATGATTGAGTTCACTGTGAAATTAGAAAAAGAGAAGCCGAAATCTGATGTGTCGATATTTCAGTGGAGTAAAGAAAATTACAGTGGCATGAGAGAGGAACTGGCCAAAGTTGACTGGAAAGAGACACAGGCGGGGAAGACGGCAGAGCAGCAGTGGCTGGAGTTTATGCAAGAAATGAGGAATGTGCAAGACAGGTAAATTCCAAAAAAGAAGTTTTTGAGTGGAAAAACCATGCAACCGTGGTTGACAAGAGAAGTCAAAGCCAAAGTTAAAGCAAAGGAGAGGGCATACAAGGAAGTAAAAATTAGTGGGAAGACAGAAGATTGGGAAGTTTTTAAAACCTTACAAAAGGAAACCAAGAAGGTCATTAAGAGAGAAAAGATTAACAATGAAAGGAAACTAGCAAATAATATCAAAGAGGATACTAAAAGCTTTTTCAGGTATATAAAGAGTAAAAGACAGGTGAGAGTAGATATAGGACCGATAGAAAATGATACTGGAGAAATTGTAATGGGAGATGAGGAGATGGCAGAGGAACTGAACAAGTATTTTGCATCAGTCTTCACTGAGGAAGACATCAGCAGTATACCGGACACTCAAGGGTGACAGGGAAGAGAAGTGTGCGCAGTCACAATTACGACAGAGAAAGTACTCAGGAAGCTGAATAGGCTAAAGGTCGATAAATCTCCTGGACCAGATGAAATGCACCCTCCTGTTCTGAGGGAAGTAGCTGTGGAGATTGCGGAGGCATTAGCGATGATCTTTCAAAAGTCGATAGATTCTGGCATGGTTCTGGAAGACTGGAAGATTGCAAATGTCACTCCGCTATTTAAGAAGGGGGCAAGGAAGCAAAAAGGAAATTATAGACCTGTTGACTTGACGTCGGTGGTTGGGAAGTTATTGGAGTCGATTGTCAAGAATGAGGTTACAGAGTACCTGGAGGCATATGACAAGATAGGCAGAACTCAGCATAGATTCCTTAAAGGAAAACCCTGCCTGACAAACCTATTACAATTTTTTGAGGAAATTACCAGTAGGCTAGACAAGGAAGATGCAGTGGATGTTGTATATTTGGATTTTCAGAAGGCCTTTGACAAGGTGCCACACATGAGGCTACTTAACAAGATAAGAGCCCATGGAATTACAGGAAAGTTACATACGTGGATAGAGCGTTGGCTGATTGGCAGGAAACAGAGAGTGGGAATAAAGGGATCCTATTCTGGTTGGCTGCCGGTTACCAGTGGTGTTCCACAGGGATCAGTGTTGGGGCTGCTTCTTTTTACATTGTACATCAACGATTTGGATTATGGAATAGATGGCTTTGTGGCTAAGTTTGCTGACGATACGAAGATAGGTGGAGGGGCCGGTAGTGCTGAGGAAACAGAGAGTCTGCAGAGAGACTTGGATAGATTGGAAGAATGGGCAGAGAAGTGGCAAATGAAGTACAATGTTGGAAAGTGTATGGTTATGCACTTTGGCAGAAAAAATAAACGGGCAGACTATTATTTAAATGGGGAAAGAATTCAAAGATCTGAGATGCAACGGGACTTGGGAGTCCTCGTACAGGATTCCCTTAAATTTAACCTCCAGGTTGAGTCAGTAGTGAAGAAGGCTAATGCAATGTTGGCATTCATTTCTAGAGGAATAGAGTATAGGAGCAGGGATGTGATGTTGAGGCTCTATAAGGCGCTGGTGAGACCTCACTTGGAGTACTGTGGGCAGTTTTGGTGTCCTTATTTAAGAAAGGATGTGCTGACGTTGGAGAGGTTACAGAGAAGATTTTCACTAGAATGATTCCGGGAATGAGAGGGTTAACATATGAGGAACGTTTGTCCGCTCTTGGACTGTATCCCTTGGAGTTTAGAAGAATGAGGGGAGACCTCATAGAATCATTTCGAATGTTAAAAGGCATGGACAGAGTGGATGTGGCAAAGTTGTTTCCCATGATGGGGGAGTCTAGTACGAGAAGGCATGACTTCAGGATTGAAGGGCGCCCTTTCAGAACAGAAATGCGAAGAAATTTTTTTAGTCAGAGGGTGGTGAATCTATGGAATTTGTTGCCACGGGCAGCAGTGGAGGCCAAATCATTGGGTGTATTTAAGGCAGAGATTGATAGGTATCTGAGTAGCTAGGACATCAAAGGTTATGGTGAGAAGGCGGGGCAGTGGGACTAAATAGGATAAAATGGATCAGCTCATGATAAAATGGCGGAGCAGACTCGATGGGCCGAATGGCCTACTTCTGCTCCTTTGTCTTATGGTCTTATGGTCTTATCCTTAACTGTACCTATCTTAAAACTTAAGGAGTCGTGGTCATTGTTTGCGAACTGCTCATCCACTGAAGGTTTGGTCACCCGGTCATGCTCATTTCCCAACACTAGGTCCAGTACAGCCCTTCCTCCTTTTGGACTATCTACATGTTGAATTAAGAAATCCTCCTGGATGCAGATAACAAATTCTGCCCCATTTAAACCACTTGCACAAAGAAGGTCCCAATTTATATTGAGGAAGTTGAAGTCCCCCATGATGACACCTATATTGTTTTTAAACATTTCCTTAATTTGCTAGCTTAGAATATCTCTTCCTCAACATCCTGGTGGCTGTTGGAGGGTGGTCTGTCGTACAATCCCATCAGAGTGTTTGTACCCTTCCAATAGCTGAGTTTCATCCAAATAGTGGATGAATAATCCATCAGGTTCACTCTGAGTGTAGCTATTAGATTGTCTCTGATTAGTACTGGAACACCCTCCTCATTACCTCCCTCTCTATCTTTTCTAAAACATCGAAATCCTGGGACATTAAGCACCCATTCTGCTCTGCTCTCAACCAAGTCTCTGTAATTGAATCTGTGGAGTTCTTTGCCACAGGCAGCTGTGGAGGCCAAACCTTTATGTATATTTAAGGCAGAGAACTGATAGGTTCTTGAATGGTCAGGGCATGAAGAGATACGGGGAGAAGCCAGGAGATTGGGGCTGAGGGGAAAATTGGATCAGCCATGGTGAAATGGCTGAGCAGACTCGATGGGCCGAAATGGCCTAATTCTGCTCCTATGTCTTATGATCTCAATCATCTTTACCATTATACTCCTAGCGTTAAAAAACAAAACCATCAAACCATCCCATTGTATCTACTACTCTGCTCCTGCCTGTTTTTACTGACCCTGACATGTACCTTTCTCTCCATCCCGCCACTTTCTTACCTAGTGCTCTGGTTCCCATCCCCCTGCCAAACTACTTCAAACCTTCCTGAGTAACACTAGCAAACCTCCTGGTCAGAGCATCATGACTTTAGCTAACAATGATTCATAGGTCTCATCTGGCAAACTAACATTACAGATGGTGCCTCAGAGTGGAATTGAAGCTCTTCCGCATATCAGGAAATGGGTAGCACTTTTCCTTCCTTCTGACAATTTGCAAGGCAGTGTCTATCTGGCTGATAATGAGTGGGTGCTTGTTGCTTGCTACGTCAGGGACTTGTGCACCTGTTTTAACATTCAAAAGATGTACACAATGCTTCTCAGTCTTGTTTAATCTTGCAATGCAACTTTGCAAAATCATTTGATGTACAAATCCAAATTTTCAGGAGTCACAGCTTCAAATAATAGGATCAAATGGTAGATAGCTTTTACATGTCGTCTATCAACCTGGTTAATTGAGTTTAAATAAGTATATTATAATGCAAAGCAAAAGTATTTAATTTAAAAACTGCTCCAAGCTTCATTGTGAACATATTAGGCATGAGACAATGAATTTTCACATTCTTATCATCCAAACTTTAGTCTTCATTATCACAAAGATGGCTTTATGTAGAAAGAATTGGTTAAGATGCAGTATTTTTCCTTTATTTTCTCGTGTTGTGATAGTAAGCGTAATGGAAAAAAGTCCAGTCGATGTTTTGGGTGAAACCCTTCGGCTGGGCTGGAGAAAAAAACGTCATCTGTACTTTATTCCACAGATGCCGCCTGGCCTGCTGAGTTCCTCCAGCATTTTGTGTGTGTTGCTCGGATTTCCAGCATCTGCAGATTTTCTCTTGTTTGTGGTAAGCATTATGGGCTGTGCAGCGCGTAAAATGTGTCAAATTGCTGACGGGCAGGAGAATCTTATTAGATTCATTCACCGTTGAAGGGGAGTTGATTTACACTTATGCAAGACGTGTTCATAAGTAACATGAATTTCAAACCCTTTAACCTCTTCGCCACTTGCAGTTTTGAGAGCTGCACCCAAATATCACTCTCAGCTGTTCCACTATGCCCAACCCAGTACTGGACAGAGGTGGATGATATGGTGTTTCAGAACACTTTTGATTGGGTCCCACATAGGAGGCTGGTCAACTGAGTAAGAGCACATAGAAATGTGAACGATATACTGACATGGATTAACAATCAGAAAGCAATGGAAATAAGCAGGTTTTTATAAAGTGGACAAGTGGAGACCATGTGGTACCATAGGGATCAATGGCTCAACCCCAACTATCCACAATCCGTTTCAATGATTTGACTGAGAGTATCACATTCTGTATTCCCTTGTTTATTGATTATATAAAACCAGGTGAGATTATGGGTAGAGAATAGGAAGTGAAAACAATAGTATAGAGACAAGCTGTAGAAATGCCGTAGTTAAGACATGGCAGATTGTATATAATGTGGAAAAATGTGAGGACATCCACTCAGTTATATAAAACCAAATATGTTGTAAACGTTGAGACATTCGGAAATGTTGGTAAATCAGTTTATTATTGTCGGATGTATGGAGATATAGTGGAAGACTTTGTTTTGCATGCCGTCGATACAGACCTTTATCATATCTGTGTATGGAGAAAATACAAAGGAATAAACAATAACAGAGTAACAGAGAACACAGAACAGTACAGCACAGGGGAAGCCTCTTTGGCCCACAATGTTACACAAAAACAAATGCGTTAATAATCATATGGCCAATTAAACTGCTCTGTTATGATGACACAATGTCCATATTCCCTCATTTTCGTCACCTTCATGTGCCTATCTAAACTTCTCTTAAACGTCCCAAATGTATCTACATCCATCACCAGTGTGATCCAAGCACTCAGCACTCTCAGTGTGAAAAAACCTGCCCCTCAAATCTCCTTTGAAATTATCCCCGCTCACCCTAAATGCTTAAATGTATGCCCTCTGGTATTAGACATTTTCATCCTGGGAAAAGGATACTGTCTCTCTACTCTATCTATGCCTGTCATAATCTTATAAACTTCTATCAGATCTCCCCTTAAAATCTGCCACTCCAGAGAAAACAACCCAAGTTTGTCCAACCTCTCATTACAGCACATGCTCTCTAATCTGGGCAGCATCCTGGTAAACCTCTTCTGTACTTTCTCCAAAGCCTCGACATCCTTCCTGTAATGGGGTGACCAGAACTGTATGGAATACTCTAGATGCAGCCTAAATAGAGTTTTATAAAGGTGCAACATAACTTCCTGACCTTGACCTCAGTGCCTCGACGAATAAAGGCAAGCACGTCGTATGCCTTCTTATCTACCCTGTCAAACTGTGTAGCCACTTTCAGGGAGCAATAAGCTTGGACCCCAAGATCCCTCTGATCATAATCACTGTTAATGGTCTTGCCCTTAGCAGTGTATTGTCTCTTAACATTTGACTTAGCAAGGTGTAACACTTCACATTTTGCTCTATCTGCCATTTCTCCACCCATATCTACCACTGATCTATATCGTGCTGTATTCTTTGCCAGTCTTCTACACTATCCACAACTCCACCAATCTTCATATCATCCACAGACTTACTGACCTACCCATCTGCTTTTTCATCCAGGTCATTCACATACATCTCAAACAGCAGAGGTCTCAATACAGATTCCTGCAGAACACCACTAATCACAAACCTCCAGCTCCCTTCAACCACTACCCTCTGTCTTCTATGGCAAGCCAGTTCTGAATCCAAATGGCCGATTTACCATTGATCCCATGTATTTTAATAAGGGATCTTGTCAAATGCCTTTCTAAAATCCATGTGGACACCATCCAGAGCTTTACATTCATCAATCACCCTTGACACCTCGTCAAAAAACTGAATCAAGTTAGTAAGAGGCCAGGCAGCATTTCTATGTGTGTGTTGCATGAAATTCCAGCAGCTGCAGATTTCCTCGTGTTCAAGTTAGTAAGACATGATTTGCCCTGCATAAAACCACGTTGTCTCTTCCTAATTGGGCAATGGTTTTCTAAATGCTCATAAATCTTATCCCTAAAAATTCTCCCACAAACTTCCTTACCACTGACATGAGACTCACCGATCTATAATTTCCAGGATTATCCCTGTTCAAGAATAATGGAACAATATTAGCTACTCATCAGTGCTCCAGGGCTAGAGAGGACACAAAGATATTGGTCAGGCTCCAGCCATCTCTTCACTTGCCTTTCTCAATAACCTGGGGTACCTCCCATCAGGCCCTGAGGACTTATCCACTTTAATGCTCTTTAAGAGACCCAACACTACCTCCTCCTTAACCTCAAATGCCCCAGCATATTCATACTCTCCCACTCATTCATGTCAGAATAGAGAATAAAATGTTACAATTACAGAGAAAGTAAAATGCAGGCAGGCAATAAGGTGCAAGGCCAAACAAAGTAGATTAAAGGTCAAGCGTCCATCTCATTGTCCTAGGAGACAATTCAGTAGTCTTATAACAATAGGATAGAAGCTGCCTTTAAACCCGATGATACTTGCATTCAGGCTTTTTCACTTGCTGTCCAGTGGGATGGGGAGAAAAGAGAGAATATCTGGGTGGGTGGGGTCTTTGATTATGTTGATTGCTTTACTGAGGCAGCAATAAGTACAAGCAGATTCCATGGAGGGGATTTCTGTGATGTACTGAGCTGCATCCACAACTCTCTGCAGTATCCTGTCATTTCTTCCTGAGCAACTGCAGTAGCGATGTGTGAATCTATAAAAAATGGTGTTGGTCAAATGGGATATGTCAAATTTCTTTAGCCTCCTGAGGAAGTAGAGATAATGTGCTTACTTGGTCATGGTTTTCATATGATTCTGCCAGGACAGGCTATTGTTAATGTTCACGCTTAAGAATTAGAAGCTCTCAAACCTCTCAGCTTTAGCACCATTAATGTAAACAAGTTTGTGTGCACTGCCCCCCCCTTTGAAGTCAATGACTAGCTCTTTTGTTTTGCTGACATTGAGGGAAAGGTTGTTGTCTTGACACCATGCTAGCAAGCTTTCTATTTCCTTTCTATACATTGAGTCATTTTTATTGGATATTCAGGCAACTATAGTGCTGTCGTCTGAAAACTTGTAGGTGGGGTCTGAGCAGAATCTAACCACACAGTCATGAGTGTACAGGGAGTAATGTAAGGGCCTGAGGATAGAGCCCTGTGGGACAGCAACGTTGAGGATAATGCTGGTAGAGGTGTTGCTGCCTATCCTTACTGATTGCTGTCTGTTAGTCAGAAAGTTAAGGATCCATTTGCAAGGGGAGGTGTTGAGTTCCAATCCAACTCAATGAGTTTGGAGATGGGTTTGCCTGGAATTATGAAACTGAAGGGAGAACTGTAGTCAATAAATAATAGTCTATTATCAGGATGCTCCAGAGATGAGTGTAGGGCCAAGGAGACAGTGATGGGCAGATTTCAATAGTTGTGAAAAGGGACAGCGGTCTTCTTGTATAAAGTCACTGTTAGTTGGCACACAGCTACAGGAAACAGTTATGAAAATACTGCAAGAGATTTAAGTATAAGACTAAAGATATCTTAATGTACTTGCAGTATATACAGTAGAGCCCTATTGGGTACTATTTTGGTCACCTTATCTAAAAAGAGATAAGCTTGACAGAGGAGGTGGCCAGAAAATATTCACCAGATTGGTTTCTGGAATGGCAGGTTTGTTATTTGAGGAGAAATGGAGTGGTCTATATTCTCCAGAACTTAGAAGAAACAGAGGTGATTTAATTGAAGCCTCAAAATTTCTTGCAGGGCTCAACAGGATGGATACAGGGAGTATATTTCAACTGGATAAGGAGTCCCAAACTAGGGATCACATAAGGACTTGGACATTTAGATCTGAAGAGAAATTTCTTCACTTGAAGAATGGTGAATCTTTGGAATTTTTTACCCCAGACACCTATGGAGGTTCAGTTATTAAATTCATTGAGAACAACAATTGATAGATTTCTGGATATTAAGGAGATAATATGAGAAAATGATGAGGTAGATCAGCCTGAGTGCATCGAATGGTGAGCAGGCTTGAAAGCCCAGACGGCTCACTCCTGCTCTTAATTCATTTTTCTGATGATTCAAAGATAAAATGAAAACTGGATAGTTGTCCCATCAATTCTTTTCGACCCAACTTCAGATCCCTGCCTTCAGGACTACACTGCAGCTTTAACTAAAATTAAACTTTAGAAGTATGAAATTTAATCTTCAGCAAGGAAGAAAACCACAAATAAGTAAGCATGGGATAAGAAACTGTCTGTCTGCCCATAGGCTGTTGCTCCCTAATTGTGCTCTTATATAAGCTTCCTTATTGTGAATTCAGATCCAGCATCTAGGCATAAGTTGCAAATTACCACTCCATTTCTACATTAGATGGCCTGGTAAAACTACTTCATATTATTTATTGACCTTCACCAATGCAGTATGATGTTAGATTTCATCAAAGGACTCAGAAATCAAGCCAACTTGATACTATTTAAGCTCGCTGGCTTGTAAATACAGCAATGAAGCAGTCTTCTGATTTACAGTTTCACATATATCCAGCTAGAGTGCCTAAGACTTTTGCACAGTACTGTATTTGTCAACATGGAGTGGACAGCGACTTTATAAATGTGGACTAAGTAAAGGATGTTGGGAATGGTGAGGGTGGAGCGCTGTAGGAGGGCTGAGGGATAGGTGGCAGAGAAAGAGTGTTGAGGGCAGGGAGTGGGTGTGGTGCAGTTGAAGACACACCCAGTCCTGAGGCACAATGTCATTTGATCCCAACCAATTGGTTAATTGGTCATTACGGAATGCACCTCTGGTGCGTCCTACTCCCTCCCCTCTCCTGTCCTCTTTTTCCAACCATGATTCTCCTCTGAAGCAACACACATAAAAGTTGTTGGTGAACGCAGCAGGCCAGGCAGCATCTCTAGGAAGAGGTACAGTCAACGTTTCGGGCCGAGACCCTTCGTCAGGACTAACTGAAAGAAGAGCTAGTAAGAGATTTGAAAGTGGGAGGGGAAGGGGAAGGTCCGAAATGATAGGAGAAGACAGGAGGGGGAGGGATGGAGCCAAGCACTGGACAGTTGATTGGCAAAAGGGATATGAGAGGATCATGGGACAGGAGGCCTAGGGAGAAAGAAAAGGGGGAGGGGGGGGAAAGCCCAGAGGATGGGCAAGGGGTATAGTGAGAGGGACAGAGGGAGAAAAAGGAGAATGTGTGTATATGAATAAATAACGGATGGGGTACGAGGGGGAGGTGGGGCATTAGCGGAAGCTTGAGAAGTCAATGTTCATGCCATCAGGTTGGAGGCTACCCCGACGGAATATAAGGTGTTGTTCCTCCAACCTGAGTGTGGCTTCATCTTTACGGTAGAGGAGGCCATGGATTGACATATCAGAATAGGAATGGGACGTGGAATTAAAATGTGTTCTTTGTTCTTGCTATACTCAATCCACAATAGAGACCCATATCAGAATCAGGTTTATCATCACCCATGCATATAATGTTTTTTTTGCGGCAGCTTTACAGTGCAATACATAAAATTACCACAGTACTGTGTAAAAGTCCCAGGCACCTTGATATATATATGTACCTAAGACATTTGCACAGTACTGTACAGCCCTCAAAACTGAACTACTTTGAGTATTTCTAATAACTCTGAGAGTAAGATGATGGAATGATACGTTTTATAATTTCATGGCTTGAAACACCCAAGTTAGAAAGCACTTAGAAATCAATATGATGTGTAGACTTATAGATGACAGGGAGTTGGCAGTTTCCCATGACTAAAGAACACAAGTAAGCCTATTAGCCTTCCACAATAGACTGGACGTTTTCACAGTTCTTTTCATTTGATCTCAGAATCAATGCTTGCTGCTCTATTTGTGAAACCATCCCTAATGCAATATTTGCACAATGTACCAAGAATAGATTTTGCAGTGATCTAAGGAGAAAAGAATGGTCATGAATTTAAAGTAAAAAGTAATAGCATGTTTACTTTGTATCCCATTATTAGTGTATAAATAATCTAATTGGTTTGTAATGAGGCAGGGAGACAATATAAGTTACTATCCGCCACCAATTACTAGCCAATTTATGTTATTTTGGCTGGGGCCTTGCATCCGAGTGCCAAGTAGTTACAACTTTCATGTAGTTAAAATGAATTAAATGTACTTGCTAGCAAGTCAGAGCTGGTAATTAATAATGTATAAATGTTGACAAAGGAGACATTTATGTTCCAGCAAAGCCATTCAATCTCTTTAGCTCCAAAAACGGAATAATTGGGAAATTGAAATATCATCTCTGCAGGTAATAAATATATTTTAAAGATTTTATTCTTATGAAAAACCCTTCCTATTGTTTCCTAATTCCTTTTTGTTCTCTTAGTCCAATCATTCTTTCTCACTGAGACTCTCAGAAAGTCATTTTGCTTCAAGGAACCAAATGGCGATAGCGTGTTTATGCTGTTCTTAAATTTGTTCCATTGAAGCTAATGTTGTACGTAATTCAAATACTGCTAAATCACTTCTAGCTCAACCAGAGGACGAATTTCTCCAATACTCTTTCTTTCTCAACCTATCTTGTTTCTAATTCAATTAATCACTTCATTGTCATACCTTAGGTCTTTGTCTATCCATACATCTCATTGGTTAAAGACTTAAAATGACCATCCCAAAATTCACAAATATTCCTATTATTTCTTACCTTATCTTGTTCCTATTGGCCTACATTTGCAGAAATTCAACTGAAGGGTATTAGAAAAATATCTAATAAAAGCAGCAATTTGTGAGAAAGTTGACTCCAGCAAAGTTTGGGCCAATGTTTACATTGCAAACGAATGTTCAAGATGTGTTCAATAATTTGTTTGCCTCACTGGAAATGTTCACACTCCATTCAATAATTTTATCCATATTTTGCTAAAGGCCATCCCATTGTCATATGGCCAGCTGATATTTCCCATTCTGGTACGCATTCATCACATTAGGATCCATCTGCCATCCCTAAGCTCATCTGTTCAATTGCTCCTTTGACTGCTATCTTTATTTTATGCTTGCCACCTGGACACATGGATTAGAGTCATCAGTAAATTCTGGAAGGCTGCAATTATCAGTCTTGTACATTTTCCTTATAGTTTGTTTCAACAACAGAAATGTGTTGATGAGTCCCACAGGAGCTCCTGTTTCATTTCAACCAGTGGCAAGGACAATATCTAGATTATAAAGAAATATTACTTACTATTATTGCTAACCTGACACAATTAAACTGTATTTGAGTTAATGGCATGCAAGTCACCTCCAAGAGAAATGAGGAACAGACAGCAAATTGATCAGCTGAAGTGATGCACAATAAAAAAACAATGAATGCCTCCTGCCAAACTAAGGAAAATTAATGTTTCAAATCTGCCAGTTATTTACTCCAAATGTTGTTCTAATTGCCTACATGGACTAGTCTAAAGAGCAGAAGGGAGATATGTGGATATATATATATATATATATATTAGGAAAAGTCATTTGCTCTGTTGCTGCACTATGTCACATTCAATTTGCATTTCTATACCCTCTTGATAATTTGATTAAATTTCTTGACATCAGGTAAGATGCTAAATATGTCCAATCCCTCTGAATATGATGGCTATGGTCCAAATTAATGTGACTGGTAGTACTGTACGAATAATAGTTATTCATATTTTAACTTCTTTGTATAAACGTCACTAATTTCTAACTACATAATTGCTACCCTTTTTATAGATCAGACCTCTGATTTATGACCTCCTAATAATAATAATGGAAGTCTGGTCCCTCCTTCAAGAGTAACTTGTAGTTATATATCATCTGCAACTAACAAAATGCCCCGAGGATTATCAGAGAGATGTTATCAAATACAATATCACATAAAGAGTAGCAGGACAGATGATATAAGTCTCATGAAAGATATTTTTGAAGGACTTTGTTCAAAGGGAAAGAAAGAAATAATGTAACTGTGGTAAACCATGTATATATGGTGTAACTCGGTTACCTGTCTGGACACACCCCTCTGCTGACTGCCCCTGTGGCTCCTCCCACAGAGTCCTGTATAAAGGTGTTCACCTTGCCCCTCCCCCTCAGTCCGGGGGCAGACACTCACTGTGGAGGTCGTATTGTACAGCGAATAAAAGCCTTTCAGTATTTTACCAAACCTCAGTCTTTTGGAGTAATTGAAGGTGCTTCAATTTTATTCACTGTACGTTTTAAAACATGGAACAGGCCCTGAGACCAGACAAATTAGACCTCAATCCGCAAACACCTGAAGCTGGAAACGCTTTCGAACTCTGGCTGGCCTGCTTCGAAGCGTATCTAGAGGAGATTAAAGCGACCGACCCCGTAGCGAAGCGCAGAGTTCTACTCTCCAGGGTCAGTTCACGGGTCTATTCGCTGATCAGAGACCAGCCGAACTACGATGGCGCGATGAACGCACTCAAAAGACAATACCTGTGGCCGATAAACAGCGTCTATGCTCGGCACTGTTTAGCAACACGGCAACAACGGTCCGGGGAATCGAGTGCTGTGTTTGTCCACGCCCTACGGACACTTGTGCGGGCCTGAAATTGCCAGGAGCTGACGGCGACGCAGCATGCAGAACTCCTAGTGAGGGACGCCTTCGTTACGGGGACCAGGTCAGTGTACGTGCACCAGCGGCTGCTGGAAAAAGCCGATCTTACCTTAAGTTCGGCGATCGAGCTGGCTGATATGTTGGAGGCCACTCTGCATAACTCCGAGGCTCTCCAGGCACGTGATCCCCCGATGGCCTCGTGGGTGCCACAGACCCCGCAACCCGCCGGCGAATCAACCTCGGCTGCTGCCAGTCGTGAGTCCGCGAAGTGCTACTTCTGCGGACTGGAGAAGCACCCCCGGAAGCGCTGCCCAGCCCGACAAGCTACCTGTTCCAGCTGCGGAAAGAAGGGCCACTTCGCCAAGGTCTGTAAGTCAAAACCGCGAGCGGGATCGAGCAGCGCCGCGTGCGAGACGTGGGGGTCGCCATCATGCCTGCCGCCATCTTCCCTGCACGCCACCACCATGTGCGAGACATGGGGGCGGCCATCTTCCCTGCACACTGCCACCACGTGCGAGACATGGGGGCCGCCATCTTCCCTGTCGCCATCTTCCCTGCACGCCGCCACCACGTGCGAGACATGGGGGCCGCCATCTTCCCTGCACGCCGCCACCACGTGCGAGACATGGGGGCGGCCATCTTGGTCGGCGCCACCTCCCACCGCCTACGTCCAACGGGTGCTCACGGGCACCCCACCACGCCGGACCAAGACAGCGACCCCACCCTGGCTTCCGTGACCCCAGACCAAAGCGCTCCCCACCAGCTCGCAAGGTCAGTGATGGACATCCTGGTGGAGGGGCACAGGACAAGCTGCCTGTTTGACACAGGCAGCATGGAGAGTTTTATCCACCCAACAACGGTGCAGCATTGTGGACTCATGATACGGCCGGTAAGTCGGAGGGTCACCATGGCCTCCAGGTCGCATACAACAGACATCCGGGGGGGTTGTGTAGCGACACTAGTGGTGCAGGGCACAGAATATCGGGACTTTAAGTTACTGGTCTTGCCTCAACTGTGTGCCCCTGTGCTGTTGGGGTTGGACTTCCAGAGCCACCTGAAAAGCGTGACAATGAAGTATGATGGGCCCCTCCCGCCAATTACTGTCATAAATCCCCTGTTTTGTAGAGATATGTCACGTACCCCACTACTGACCACACACACACACCGACCCGCGCATCCCACCCAACATCATGCCAACTGCCACACTACCGACACCACTTGCGGCCTCTCCACCCTCAGGATCCCTCCCCTACCGCTGTTCGCCAACCTGACCCCCAACTGTAAACCTGTGACAACTAAAAGCAGGAGGTACAGCGCGGGGGACAGAGCTTTCATTAAGTCGGAGGTGCAGCGGCTGCTCAGGGAGGGGGTCATTGAGACAAGCACAAGTCCTTGGAGGGCGCAGGTTGTGGTTGTTCGGAACGGGGAGAAGAATAGGATGGTCGTGGACTATAGCCAGACCATCAATAGGTTCACGCAGCTCGACGCGTACCCTCTACCCCGCATCGCGGATATGGTCAATCAGATAACACAGTACAAAGTGTACTTGACCATAGACCTAAAATCCACTCACCATCAGCTCCCCATCCGCAGGGAGGACCTCCCTTACACTGCCTTCGAGGCGGACGGCAGGCTTTATCAATTCCTGCGCGTCCCCTTTGGTGTCACGAATGGTGTATCTGTCTTCCAGAGGGCAATGGACCAGATGGTGGACCAGTGCCAACTGAAGGCCACGTTCCCATATCTGGATAACATCACCATCTGTGGTCACGACCAGCAGGATCACGACAACAACCTCCAAAAATTTCTCCAAGCGGCCAAATCTTTCAACCTCACCTATAACAAGGACAAGTGTGTATTTGGGACCACCCGACTTGCTATCCTTGGGTGTGTCGTGGAGAATGGAGTCATTGGCCCTGACCCCGACCGTATGCGCCCCCTGTTGGAACTCCCTCTTCCCATTACCCTCAGAGCCCTCAAAAGGTGCCTGGGCTTCTTTTCATATTACGCCCAATGGGTCTCTAACTATGCAGACAAGGCCCACCCCCTGGTCAAGTCCACCACATTCCCCCTCTCTGCCGAGGCCCACACGGCCTTCAACCGCATAAAAGGGGACATTGCCAAAGCAGCAATGCATGCGGTGGATGAGGCCATTCCCTTCCAAGTAGAGAGTGACGCCTCCGACTTTGCGCTGGCTGCTACCCTCAACCAGGCAGGAAGACCAGTGGCATTCTTCTCCCGTACCCTTCAAGGCCCTGAAATTCGGCACTCTGTGGTAGAGAAAGAGGCCCAGGCCATAGTGGAAGCTATAAGGCACTGGAGGCACTATCTTGCCGGCAAAAGGTTCACCCTGCTAACTGACCAGCGCTCAGTCGCATTCATGTTTAATAATCAGCAGCGGAGCAAAATCAAAAATGTTAAAATTCTGACATCATGTACAGGCCTGGGAAGCTCAACGAGCCCTCCGATGCCCTATCCCGGGGAACATGCGCCAGCACGCAGATCGACCGGCTATGCGCCCTACATGTAGACCTTTGCCACCCGGGAGTCACCCGGCTTTTCCACTTCGTGAAAGCCTGGAACCTGCCTTACTCCCTTGAGGAGATCAGGATGATGACCAGGGACTGCCAAGTCTGCGCAGAGTGCAAACCGCACTTCTACCGACCCGAAAAGGCACCACTCATCAAGGCCACCTGCCCCTTTGAGCGACTGAGTGTTGACTTTAAGGGCCCCCTTCCCTCCACCGACCACAATGTGTACTTTCTTCACGTAATTGACGAGTACTCGCGGTTCCCCTTCGCCATCCCCTGCCCCGACACCACTACCACGTCAGTTATAAAAGCCCTGCGCAAGCTCTTCACTCTGTTCGGATACCCATGCTATATCCACAGTGACAGAGGGTCCTCGTTTATGAGTGATGAGCTGTGTCAATATCTACTGGCTAGGGGAATTGCGACCAGTAGGACCACGAGCTATAATCCCCGGGGGAATGGACAGGCAGAGAAGGAGAATGGCACAGTGTGGAAAGCCACACTCTTAGCCCTCAGGTCAAAGGGACTGCCGGTCTCCCGCTGGCAGGAGGTCCTTCCCGAGGCACTCCACTCCATCCGCTCCCTGTTATGCACAGCCACCAATGCCACCCCCCATGAGCGGCTCTTTTCTTTTCCCAGAAAATCGTCCACTGGAACCACCCTACCAACTTGGCTGACATCCCCGGGGCCAGTGCTGCTCCAGAAACATGCGAGGAGCAATAAATACTCCCCGATGGTCGAGAGGGTTCACTTACTTCATGCGAACCCCCAGTATGCCTATGCAGTTTTACCTGATGGGCGGGAGGACACGGTCTCCATCCGGGACCTGGTGCCCGCAGGAGCACCGGGCCCCTACCCTGAACACTCCGTGGTGACTATTGACCCCGTACCACCAATGTATGTACCTACGAGACACCGTGCACCCCAAACCCTATACAGACACCACACGACACTCCCATACCGGGCGCGACGCACACGCACGAGGGATTACCGACGCCTAACGTGCTGGCACCTGAAGTCAGGCCGGAGCCAGCACAACCGCCATCGCCAGTGCTATGTAGATCACAATGACGGACTCAACCGCCTGATAGACTTAACCTGTAGATATACTTCTTGTAAATATTGTCAGTCACTTCACCCCGTGGGACTCTTTTTAAAAAAAGGAGGGGTGAATGTGGTAAACCATGTATATATGTTGTAACTCGGTTACCTGTCTGGACACACCCCTCTGCTGACTGCCCCTGTGGCTCCTCCCACAGAGTCCTGTATAAAGGTGTTCGCCTTGCCCCTCCCCCTCAGTCCGGGGGCAGACACTCACTGTGGAGGTCGTATTGTACAGCGAATAAAAGCCTTTCAGTATTTTACCAAACCTCAGTCTTTTGGAGTAAATGAAGGTGCTTCAGTAACAAAATGATTGAAGGAAAGAATTCTCAAGCTTAGGTCTTTAGCAACTAAAAACCTACCTACCAATGAATGCAGTGGTTAAAATTGGTCAGAATTAGAGGACCACAGGTCTCAGAGGATTCTGGGTGTTATGTAGATACTCCTAAATTAAGGCCAATGTTTAATTTCATATTTCTAAAGAATCCATCAAATAATTTCCGTGTTTTTGTTCATCTCTTGTCATGCATGTTCACAGGCATGGCGATTTATGCAGGTTACATGGAAGTTTATTTTGGTTGCTTTCATAAAGAGATACTACCAAATGAACAACAATGAAAGAGCAGTAAGCTGAACACGGTCTTGCTCCCAATTGCCGTTACTAATCTGATCTAGAAGTGAAATTGTATACCTTGTCTGCTTGAGTCACTTTGGACTCTAGCATTGTGGTCTAAGTAGTTGGAAGTGTTGTGTATTTAATATTTCAGTAGCTTTTGTGTAACTTTGTAAATATATTGTTTGATTAAGCATGCTTTCTTTGTTTATATAATTCATTACGGATTATATCTAAAAGTACATGAATGGCATACATCATTACACCGCCACGTAATATGCGCACACCTCATTAAAGTAGAAACAAAAAGTACATGTTATCCCCAGCTCCCATGTTTTTCTTTCAACTGTTTTTTATGTTTTGGGGTTACAAAACATTATAGTGGCAATGAGGAAATTTTAAAATGAACCTGAGATGACTACCTACCTGTTGAAGCACAGCACGTTTTTTTATTTGCAAGAGGAGAAGGAGAAATATTTGAGTGAAAAAATGCAGCACATGTTTTTTGAAAAGGGACACAAAATGGATGAAACTCATGGGTTCATAAACAGTGAGTACTGAGTGATAATAATAATAATAAGTAAATTAAAAAGAAACAGAAATGGCTGGCTACATGGGAAAGATAGACAGCTTTGGTTGCACAAGAGATAGCTGGGTTACGTATACTGAGTGAAATGAGCAATTTTTTTAAAGAAATGGAAGAGCCAATGAGAAACAAATACTAGTTTTGTTGAGTGTAATTTGTGGAAAAACATACAGTTTGCTTAGAAATTTAGCTGATCCAACCAACCCAGCCAAAATGAGCTTTGCTGATTTCATGAGCATAATGCAGGAACTTCTGCATCTCCAACGGGATTCAACCACCAAGCACATCTTTCCCTCCCCCTCCCTTTCTGCTTTCCACAGGGATCACTCCCTACACAACTCCCTTGTCCATTTGTCCTCCATCTCCACCACATTTGCTCTCAGGATGAGGCTTTTCATTCCAGAATGAAGGAGATATTCTCCTTCAAAGAAAGGGGCTTCCCTTCCTCTAATGTCAACACTGCCCTCAACTGCATCTCTTCCATTTCACGCACATCTTCTCTCACCTCATCATCCCACTATCCTACCATAAATACGGCTCCTCGTGTCCTCACCTACGACTCCACCAGCCACTGCATCCAGCACATAATTCTCCACAACCTCTGCCATTTCCAATGGGATCCCACCACCAAGCACACCTTCCTCTCCCCCACCCGCACTTCCTGCTTTCTGCATTTCAAAGGTACTGAACTGAAGCCTGCATACAGTATATCCAACTAAGAACTTGCATTGGAGAAAGGATCACTCCTGTGGGAATGGCAGTTGTAACAGTGAATACAACAACGAATAAGCCACATTGGACTTGTACGTGGTAAGAACAGGAGGGTCAGCAATGTGGGGCAGTGATTGGCTGCGACAACTACAATTTGATTGGAGATCCATCCACCATTTTCATGCTACACCCCCGCAATAGACTCAACTGGAAGCAAATTAAAGAAGGTTCTGATGATGCCACAACAGTGTCCAAGGATGGCATTGGAAAACTCAAGCATATATAGGGTAGAATAAAGTTAAATGAAAACGCCAAATTCAAATTTTACAAAGCTCATCCAGTTCTTTCAAGGTCTTTGTCACTATAATAAGCTTATTTTTGGAGTAGCATCTTACCTGCACCTTGGCAGAAAGCTATGGACCAGGTGCTGCGAGGCTACCCAGGCACTCAGTTTTACCTGGATGACATCATTGCTACCTGTAAAGATGACAAAGAACATCTTCAAAATCTCAAGATATTACTAAAAAGATCAGAAGATTGTGGGCTCAGAGCATGACGCAACAAGTGTGAATTCTTTAAACCAATCATCACTTACTGTGGTCACACTATTGATGGACAAAGATTTGGACAAGTGTGCTGAGAAAATTCAAGCAGTGGTGGATGTTCCAAGGCTAAAAGACATGTCACAGATGTGATCTTTTTTAGGATTTGCCAATTACTATAACAGGTTCCTGCCAAAGCTGGCTACTGTTCTCCATCCCTTGAACTGATTACCACAGATCGGGAAGAAATGGCAAAGTATAAAGCAGTGTGAGGTGGCTTTCCAAAAGACAAAGGAAGTGGTGATGTCAGACACTGTACTCACACACAGAATCCTCCTTGACCAGTGAGGCTTCCCTGTTGCACCTCGCTGCATGGTATAGTTGCAGTCATGTCACATGCAATGAATGAAGGAGTGAACTCACCATAGACTTTGCATCACATTCCCTTACCACTGCAGAGAATAATTAGCCAAAAATAGACAGGGAAGCCTTGAATCTAGTTTGGGGTGTAGAATGTTTGAACCAGTACTTGTATGGACAGAACTTATCTCATGCTGATCAAAAACCATTAGTGTTCATTTTCAATCCACAGAGGGGTGTTCCACTAACAACAGCAGCACGAATGCAGAGATGGGCTCTCTTTGTTGGAGGACAAAATTACAAGATCAAATTCAAGAGCACGATGAATCATGGAAATGCTGATGGATTGCCCCGCTTACCTTTGGAAAAGGAAATACCTGAAAAAATTTACAAAAGAGAATGCTCCCCTTGATGTATTCTCCAGCATGCAAATCGGAAGTCTCCATATTATGGCAGAAATGATTCAAAGGAAACCAGAAGTGACCCCCACATTCTCAGGTGTACATGGCCACCAAAAATGGTTGGAATGTGCAGCAAAAATTCCATTTCCCCCACTTTTAGCTGCACCGGGATGAACTTGCTCTTGACAGTGCTTTCCTTATGTGGGGATTGAGAGGTTTTGTACCATCCAAACTGAGAGCTAAAGTTTTGGAGGAGCTAATACCGGTCATCTAGATGTGGCCAAAATGAGAGCATTGGCTTGAAGGTTTGTCTGGTGGCCTGGGATGGATCAGCTGATTAAGCAGCTTGCCATGCACTGTTCCTAATGACAACACGTCCAGAAGAAAGCTGTCAGAACAACTTCCTGTGGTCCCAGAGCCATCTCCTACAACCACCATGGAGGAGGTCCCAGAACCTGGGACGGACAATTTAAAATTTACTATGCTGTGGATGTCTATATGGAAGTTTTATTATATTATTTTGTGTGTGTGTGTGTGTGTGTGTGTGTGTGTGTGTGTGTGCATAAGATGACTAGAGAGCAATGTGTTATATACTTCGGTTGGGATGCATTCTTTATGAGTTAGAGTTTATAGCTAAGCAGGGAGGAGTGTAATGTATATAATATTTCAGTAATATTTAAAATATATTGCTTGATTAATCATGCTTTGTTTACATCATTATATCACCACATCATATATGTGCACCCCATTAAAGTGAAAATGGAGAGTACATGTTCTCTCAGGCTCCTGTGAGTTTCTTTCAATTAGCTTTTATGTTTTGAAGTTACAAAACATAACAGAAAGGTCTCCAAAATTATAGAGAAGCATCCCCAATGCTCCTGAAAGTGTAGATAGCTGGAAAACTCTTGCGTCAGAGCTCCCCTCTATCAGACGTGTAATTGTTTATAATTGCCACTTAATATTTTTGGCATTCAGAAATACTTAAAGATGATTAAAATCAAAGCATTAAACATTAAAATTAATTATATAATATTGAAAATAAAAAAGTAGACAGAATGCCTAAAGCTATCACTAAATATTACCAGACTAATTAATAAGGTTACAGTAACTTACTTTTCTTTGTTGGCTGAAGTTCAGCCCTCAAAGAATTTCCTCTGAGGAGCTGTCAGAAGCCAACTAGCCCATCTCTAGCAAAACACATGAAGGCCTCATGGGAGACATAAATTAGAATTGTTGCGGTTGGAGCTATTGATGTATTCACCACACACTCGATCATGTTTCACTTGCTGTTGATGTTTTCAGCTGGAATAAATGGTGTCTACAGCTGTCTAATATATAAATCTGCCAATAAGTAGAGGCAAGACCCCACCTCCTTACTTCTGATGGGTCAGCACTCCGAAATTCCATTGATTTCTGGCATCCCCACTTTTCTAATTATGGATATCGAGTGGCTGGATTCTGTTTCTTTGCCACTATTGAAGTTTTACATTGTACGATTGCCTACAAATGAGGCAAGTTTACAAATTTAAGTGCTGAGTCGACAAATGGGAATGGGAGGACATACATAGACAGAGAGGGATGAAGTCAGACAAGCTGGTAAAGAGGATTGCAGTGTTACAGTAGACAGGCGGACAAGGCTGAAAGGACACACATATAGCTTCGCATTGGTGAACTTACAGATATTCTCTCATTTTAAACAGGGTGGCACGGTAGCATAGTGTTTAGCACAATGCTTTATAATGCAGGTGACCTGGGTTCAATTCCTATTGCTGCCTGAGCTGAGTTTGTATGTTCTTCCCATGATCATGTGGGTTTCCTCCGGGTGCTTTGGTTTCCTCCCACAGTCCGAAGACGTACATTGTACGTTGTCCCATGATTAGGCTAGGATTAAAAGAGGGGATTGCTGGGCAGTGTGGTTCAAAGGGCCGGAAGGGCCAATTCCGCACTATATCTCAATCAATCAACAAATGACACTTTCAGTGAAATCACAGTATCTTGGGTCAAGTGGTTAATGGGCAAATTGTGACTTCATCCAGAGTTGCTGCCATCATTGTTTCTCCAAGGTTTCAGGCCAGCCCAGTCGTATGCCCAAGTTACCCACGCCAGAGTCCAAATTTGCCTAGGTTTGAGCTTAAAGCACTCAGGACAGCCCAAAGAGAATGACCAGAGTGCTTCCCACTGCCAAGCAATCCAAGGGATAGACTGCTGCTGTCTCTGCCTCTACTGCTAGTAGCACTGACACAAGGACTGGTAGATCCCTCTTGGTCCTGAGATTCATGGAAAGATCAGAGTTGGATTGACACGAAGCCAGTTGGAAAATATGCATACAGTTAGCTATGCTCTTTTGTCTATCTTCTGATGCTATAATGCGAGTTAATGACTTAGCGATAGGGACATAACTGTGACCCATTACAAGATAGATCCATTAGTATAGCTTCATACTCCATGGTTGATGCTTTATGCTGCTTTCAAATGCACTTCTATGCTATCACTCATTACCACCTAAAAGTTCCTCTCCAAATCACATGTCATATTGATCTCAAAGTACAGGATACCATCATATGTTCATCCTAACCATCATCATGGCTCCGTCTAAATAAACAATGGATGCGCCCGTCCGGGGCGCAAACCTGGGCGATGAATATGGAGATCCTGGGCTGCCCAGACATCAAGATCCTCCTCTCGGCCTTGCGGATGTGGTCCAAAGGAACGTGAAGCAGTACATTTGGCATCAGCTTGGCTGCAGGAGCTGCCGGGAGGTGACATGATACGTCATCCAACTGCCTTAGGGGCTCCACTCCGGATTTGTGTAGGGTTTACTCCTTAGCCTTCTGTTCCTCTGAAGATACCCACAAGGCAGTGGGATCCGTAACCCTGGATATGGGCCCATACCGGGTACTGTCAGCCGGAGCCAACTGAACCCGGGACTCGTGTAAGGCAGGGTCGTCACTCCCTGTAGTAGTGACATATGGAGCCACTACCCACTACCTATCCTAACCACTGGTTCATAATTTTGCAGCCCTATCAATACTGTAGGAGTACCTTCACATGAGGCTGCAGTGTTTGCAGAGTCATCTCTGTGCTATAATCTCTACAGGAATTTGAGACGGGCAACAAATGTTGTCCTCTCCATGAAATGTTAGGCATAAAGATAACATTTGAAAAACTAAGTTTCTGGTTGGATGGTGGAATACATACTGAAAAATTCAGCTGTCTATAGAGAATGCAATTGGCAATCGAAGAGCTAACTTTCATTTGTTCATGAGCTGATTTGGAATAACTGAAACATTTTGCTTGTAGTAACTGTCTTTGGGCAATAATAATTCAGCTCATACTTGATATGAGTCTTTCAACAGAATTGATCTAATTTGTACTAATAAAACAGAGAAACTCAATTCTTGTTTTCAGTACCTTGGAAAATCAATAGCCATATGCTCATTTCCTCTTCTTTTTTTTCCTTTCCATTCAATATCAGAGAACATTCAAACAAAATTATGGAGACAGAGTTCTATACAATTCTCTAAAACAAATTGAAGCATTATTCAAAAACCTATTGATTCTGTATTCAAGTTGGGATTACAGTTGGCTTATAGAGTAGCTACTCCATGGCTCCTGTGACCTAGGTTCAGTCTTCATTTCCAGTGCTCTCTGTGGTGTGTGCACATTTTCCTTCTGACTATGGGTTTCCCCCAGGTGCTGTGATTTCCTCCCACATCTGAATGCGATTAGTTCATTGGTCATTGGCAACAGGAAATAAAACAAAAGAAAATGCTGGGGGTGGGGACTATAGTGGCCAAACCAAATCAAAACCAAATCCAAAACAATTGCCGCTGCTGGCGACCCTACGGATTTGTTGTACTTGCATGATGTACCCTTACTCCTGTAATGATAGCTCTAAAAGTCGCAGATGTGCATTTGATCCTTTATTAGCAGTTAGCAAATATACAATCTTGAAGCGATGAAACTTAAGCATGCCCAAGTGTAAGCTAAATGTAACTGAGCATTATTGAGTGATCAGCAAAAGGTACAACATCCGCTAGTCCCCAGCTACTAAAAACTGCGACAAAATAAGCAAGAATATGTAACTTATTCCCTTCGCTTTTGCCACGCCCCACTCATGTGACTAGTTACAATAGTAAACATTAAAAAAATGCAACACAGAATACAATGCAATTAGAGAATAGATGCATGGTTCCTGCAGGCACAATCAGTGAACAGATAAACTGAGTTAATGTTTCAGATTAAAGATCCTTTGACAGAACTGACAAAGCAATTAAAAAATGTTGGCTTTGACATGCAGAGGATCGTGGAAGAATGCAGAGGATAAAGGAAATTTTCTGAGAAATTGTTAGTGCAGCCATCTAGTTGATAGGTTGCTAAAGGTAGCTTCAGAGAGTTTAAGCAAACAGATAGGTAAATCCTTTGATATGCAGAACTGCTGGTAATACCAGCTGGTCAATCTGCTGGTGGAGAGAAAGAAAGTAAATTACAGATGGAAAACATACAGTAAAGCTTGGCCCTAACTGATAAACATAGAAAGCTAGTTAAATTAAATCACTGAATTTGATACAGTGTGTCTGAAGAAGAAAAATATATTTATCCAGAGAAAGAAAGAGGCACAAACCCATGCAGAACTAAACCAAGTAAAGCTAATTAATAGTAGTCGAACTATGTCTCAATGGAAAAGAAACATCAGCTGGTAAAGAAGAGCGAATGCTGGCAATAGATAGATACTTTACTGATGCCAAGGGAAATTAGAGTGTCACAGTATCATTACAGGTGCACAGATAATACAAATATTAGAAGAAAAGTAAGAAAGAATAAGTTACCTCAAACAGTCTAACAGGAGAGGTCATCACTTCCCTGACAATCAATTTTCCAGCTCTTAGCTCCATCCCTCCCCCTCCTGTCTTCTCCTATCATTTTGGAGATCCCCCTCACCCTCCCACTTTCGAATCTCTTGCTATCTCTTCCTTCAGTTAGTCCTGACGAAGGGTCTCGGCCCGAAATGTCAACTGTACCTCTTCCTATTGGTTCTGCCTGGCCTGCTGCGTTCACCAGCAATTTTTATGTGTGTTTCATAGAAGGTTGTACTGGTGACAACAGACTGGTAGAACATGTGAAGGGGATGCCTGCATACTCCAAAGGACCTCAGTCTCCTCAGGAAGTACAGGCAACTCTGGCCCTTGTACACAATATCTGTGTTGGTGCTCCACTCAAATCTGTCATCCAGCTGCACCCCAGGTACTTATAGGTCCTCACCACATCCATTCTTCACCATCAATAGTAACTGGGAGCAGTGCAGGCTTAGTCTTAGTCTATTACTAAAAGTGCTCCCCTGTTCAGCCATGGTGGCCTGCAGAGGGTGAGAAACATTTTCCAAAATTGCCAGGATCTTCCGTAGGGTCCTTTATCTACCACAGCCTCCAGTGTGTCCAATCTGAACACAGTTTCTCCCCTTGGAAAAAGATCTGCAATCAGCAAGTCCTTTCTGGGTATCATGACACCAGCCATGCAATGCTTCTTAACTATGGGGTTAGGGCAAAGTATAGCCTTGTCATAGAGTATGAGTGTGAGGAACCTATTGCTTGCATGTCACAGACAATAAAAAATGTGAAAAAACTAAGGTTAGAGAGTAAAGGAAGCATTGATGATTATATTTAAGGTTACAAGATTATTCAGACTTGCTACTAGCCACATGTCTCTAAAGTAATTTGTTCCCAATACTAGCATCATGATTGCAGACTGAAGTCATCCATCTGTCTCAACACAGTCTTGGTATCGAATACAGAACAGAAAAATGAAACCAAGGCCACTTTACAAATGTACAGCAAATATGGAGAAAGAAATTGATACTCTGCAGTGCTTGGAAGATGATTTCCATGTTATGTCAGTGAAAATAAAAGAGACACAGGGTAGTGAATATTGCAGAACCCCATGCAACACACGTGGGTGTAGTGAATATGAATGTAATAGTGAAAAAAAGGATTTGTCTATTGGCCTGATATTGACACAGATATATATATGTAAAGTCAAACGGCAAGGTACACCATATGTGCTGGTTGTAGAACATGATCTCTTATGGTACTATGTAGGTGTAGAAGTGGCTGACAAGACTACACCAGCAGATCTATATGGATTATTGAAGAAAGATAGGGTATTTATTTTAGCAATAACCGACTGCCAGTCAAAGTGGTTGGAAGTAAAATATGTGTGGCCGTTTATCTCAACAGAATTCCCAGCTCAGAATTTAAGATCTCTCTTTGTCATTCATTGTCTTCTGGAAGAAATTATGTCTGACGATGGTTCACAGATTAAATGATTGTGCAGCTTTTGAACAGCAATTAAATAAATTACCATTTCATTTTTTTTCTTTACCATCAAGCTTCAAATGGGGGAAGCAAACTATCAGATTACACATGAAAGAGTTATTGAAGGAACATGTCATGGAAGATTAATGAAATATCTTCATGAAACATCAACTAGCAGATTTTCTTTTAAATTTTAAAGCAATGCTACTTCTCTGAACAATATACAATCATGCAAAGTGCTGATGGATGGAAGATACAGGATATATTTGTGTCTCGTTTGTCTCAACTTGTAATGAAAACTGAGAGAATGCAAGATAAATGAAGATATCCTGCACCAAGTAGAAAAGAGAGGAAATTCAATGTACTTGTGGTAAAGTTATCTCACAAGATAGATGAAAAAATTCAGAAAGTTTGATGTGGACCACTTGATCCTGATTCACTGCACTTCAGAAGATAACAAAAAACGATTGTGAGATTGAAGATGTTTTGTAATAGATTCCACAACTGTTCAAGGAGAGGCAACTGTTGCGAAAAGCAAAAAGAATGAAAAAAACCTGTGACCTGGTTATATTTTTAATGTTTATGAATATGATAAATTAGTATATGTTCTTTGATATAGAAAGAAATGTATGACATCATTAATATTACATCATGTCATATTTATATCACTGTGCATAGAGCGTAATGGGCTGGCTTGATCAAACCCAAACAATTTGAGCGTCCAGGAGATGTGGTAAAAAGCGCCCAAGCACAACTAAGTAACTTAAGCCTAATATATTATCATAATAATAGAAAGTAGAAATAAATCACACAAAACACTATGTAGCTAGACACAAAGTTTTCCACAAAAATTTCAGGGCTCACAATTCTTCGTCACCACTTGATTGTTGCTGTTGTTGGATAAACTCCAAATTTTGATTCACTTGTGAAACCACCCCTGGGTCATAGGCACTGATCATGATTTCCAGTCTAGGTGAAAACCAAAGAGCCCAGGGAAGGTACACCAATAAATATGAGTTCCACAAACATCGAGAGGCGCACAGAGACAGACAAACTCTTTGATCATTTGTTCTCATGCCATTATCTCATCCATCAACCAAGTTCTCAAAGTGATCAACAGACATTTAGTCATTAACAGACATCCTCACGTCAATGGTGCCTGAGAATAAGACAGAGTCTAGTTGCTATCAACAAACATTAGACATTAACAGACGCACAGTGTTACCTTGTACAGACACTTCACCTGTTGCAAACTTACTAAGAGTTACGGTGTCATTTTCAACTGATCAGACACTCATTCAATGTTTTAAAAAATTTAATATAACATAGACGCAGTTTGACTAGTACCTTTGGAGAAACTGAACTAACTTCCTGTGTATTAATTGGCACACTCTATCGATCCTAGCCCAGATCCCAGCTACATTTGACTCTTAGACTTTCGAGTCAGCTACTGGAACCAGGAAGTAGTTCTATACTAAATAGGAAACAATTTTGAACTACATGCAACCTGGCGACTTGAGAATTCCCTTGATTCTACTTAAGAATGAGATGGACAATGTGTGTTTGAACATTGCAACACATGTGATTTTTCATGTTCAATCTATTGGTTACTTTGTTCAATTATTCTCCAGTTATTTTGATTACAAACTATTATTTACTCCAATTATAATTTTTAAACTTAACATTCCATTGGGAGACTGACATTATGTAAATGGATAATTTATCTAGAAGGAATAACTTTACTCATCCTAACATTGAACCACAACCTCTGGACTGACTTTTAAGGACTCTACAAGTTGTGTTCTCACTATTTATTGCTTATTTATTTATTACTATTGCTATTATTTTTGCTCTTTTCTTTTTGAATTTGCACAGTTTGTTGTCTTTTGCTTGTCTGTCTCTGTTGTGTGCAGTTTTTGTTGATTCTATTGTGTTTCTTTCTATTTACTGTGAATGCCCGCAAGCAAATGAATCTCATGTAGTATGTGGTGACATATAAGTACTTTGATAATAAGTTTACTTTGAACTTTGAACTCTGAAGTGGGTAGCAGGGTTGGAGATAATATTAAAGGCAGGTATAGGAAGTATTTGATGGTGACCCTCATTAACCGGTGTCAGAAACAGGTTAAGTTGGGCAACAATGACAGGATTCGTACCTGGAGAAATGTGAGTGAGCTGCCTGGCCCTCTGCAGCTTGCCTGAGATACCTAACAGTGGAGAGGGGCCTTCCCTCTTTCAGTGCAATCTTCAATTGCACTGTCTTGTGGCAGCTCCCCACGAAGCCATCTAATTTCTCCATCCTACGGCAGTTACAAATGTGCTGCTGGGTACAGCTTTTCCGAGGTGCACAGTTTTAAGCAGTAATGAGATCAATGAAGCAATGCTTCTGCGTTCTGTCAGCTGGATCCCCAGCGTGATGGAAGCATGAAAAGAGCATGTGTAGGCTGGGAACAAAAGTCTGGATCACAGCTGTGTGAGCAGTGGTGCGCCACTGACTCGAGGACATCTGTAATTGATGCTGATATCAGTGAAGTTGACGTGTTCCCCTCATTTCCCTATGTTAAAAGCACTGTATTAATAGATTTTTTGTTACCGGAATACAAACCTGGTATTTGGCCATCTGAGACTACCTATTGCATCAGTGCAGCTTCCTGTATATTTGGTTTCAGAGCAGAGATATGTCACAGCTGGTAGTGCTGCGTCTTCATAGCTCCAGCGACCTGGGTCCAAACCTGGCCTGTCTGTGTGGAGTTTGCATGTTCTCCTTCTAACTGCTTAGATTTCCTTTGGATGTTCTAGTTTCCTCCCACATTCCCAACACGTGTAGTGCTAGAGTAGGTTAAATTGCCTTTAGAGTGTAATGAGTGATAGAATCAGGGAAGAAGGGTGATCATGTAGTTATGACTGCTTCTCAGAACACATCAATTAGAAGGCACTAGAACTAACCCGCCAACCACACAGATTCCTGCTCCTGACTTGCTTTAGCATCTGCTTATAAACAGTGGACTCATATTCTGTAATTTGCTTGAACTACCTCCCATAGCCTTCCTGCTTAAATTTCCTGGCTTACTAACACTTATGCTAGAGTTTACAACAGTTGTCATTGATTCTGATGCCAATGTCACTGGGGCCAGTGCCCAAGTGAGTGTATCTATGTTACTACTCTAGGAAAGAAAATATTCTTGAATTCTGACTAAAATGTACATAAGAAAGTTGTGTAACAGAAGCAATATAAACGTGGTGCTTTAACATATCAAGATAGTTTTTCACCTGGCTTATCAAGAATGTATCTGCGTTTGAAAAATATCCAGTCTCTGCTTTCCTTGGGTTCCAAGGATAAGAAAAATATCAAGTAAAAGAAAGTAATGACTTTTTGCTTGAGTAGTGGCTCAAATTTTATTAAATTCCACTGTCTGGTCTCAAGTTCATCACATCGAGTATAGCATGTTGACACCAAAAGAAGAATCTAAAATGGTGAAAGACTAGATTGATTCTACTTATTGGCACATTGTTCTACAAGCAGGTAGACATTGCTGAGAAGCTGCAAATAAATATACCATAAGACTAAAAGATTTAGGAGAATTAGACCATTTTGCCCATCGAGTCTGCTCTGCCACTTCATCATGGCTGATCCAATTTTCCTCTCAGCCCCAATCTCCTGCCTTCTCTCTGTATCTCTTCATGCCCTGACCAATCAAAAATCTATCAAACTCTCCCTTAAATATACTTAAAGACTTGTTTCCACAACTGTCAGCGGAAAAGAATTCCACAGATTCACTACTCTCTGTCTAAAGAAATTCCTCCTCATCTCCATTCTAAAAGAACATCCCTTTATTCTGAGGCTGTGTCCTCTGGTCTTAGACTCTCCCACCATAGGAAACATCCTCTTCACATCCACTCTATCAGCCTTTCACCATTCGATAGGTTTCAATAAGTTCACCCCTCATTCTTCTGAATTCTAGTGAATACAGGTACAGAGCCATCAGACACTCTTCATATGACAAGCCATTCAATCCTGGAATCATTTTTGTGAATCTCCTTTGAACCCTCTCCAGTTTTATTACATCCGTTCTCAGATAAAGGGCCCAAAATTCCTCACAATACTCCAAGTGAGGCCTCAACTGTGCTTTATAAATCTCATCATTTAACCCTTGCTTTTATATTCTAGTCCTCTTGAGATGATTGGTAACATTTCAGTTACTCTCCTCACTACAGACTCAACCTGCAAATTAACCTTTAGAGAACAAGGACTCTGAAGACACTTTGCACCTCAGTATTTTTTGTATTTTCTCTCCAATTAGAAAATAGTCAACCCTTTCATTACTATGGCCTACTCCTGCACCTATTTCCACCTATCATCATATCGTCTGTAAACTTGGCCAAAAAGCCATCAATTCCATCATCCAAATTATTTACATATAACAGAAAAAGAATCAGTCCCAGTACCGACCCCTGTGGAATGCCACTCATCACTGGCAGCGAAGTAGAAAAGGCTCTCTTTATTCCTGCCCTTTGCCTCCTGTTAATCAGCCACTGCTTTATCCATGCTCAAATCTTTCCTGTAATACCATGGGCTCATAACTTGTTTAGCAGCCTCAAGTGTGGCACCTTGTCGAAGGCCTTCTGAAAATCCAAGTACTCCACATCAACTGATTCTGTCTTCTGGAATCATTCCAGAATCTAGTGATTTTTGAAAGATCATTATTAATGCCTCCTCGATCTCTTCAGCCAGCTCTTTCAGAACCCTGGGGTGTACACCATCTGATTCAGGTGACATATCTATCTTCAGTGTGAATGCTATCATATTATGATCACTTACCCTTAAGGTTTCCTTTACCTTAAGCTCTCTAATCATCAGGCTACCCATACATAATATGAGGTGTGCTTTTCCAACCTGAGAGAGGCCTCATCATGATAGCGGGAGAGGATTGACATGTTGGAATGAGAATAGGGATTGGAACTAAAACGGTTAGCTGCCAGGAAATCCTGTTTGTTGTAAATGTAATGAATAAATAAATATGGCTACATTGTAAATGTCAGCCTCACCAAAAAATGCTCACATTCTAAGAGTTGAAAAGAATGGACAACTCCCAGTAGTTCAAAACAACTGAAATAAGGCATCCAACTTTGATTTGTTTATGCAAGGGAAATTTTGTTTTATAATACCTTAATGAGTAACCCAAAATAGTATGCACCAAGAGGGGCTGTTGCCAAATAATATTTTTGGGCTATCCACTCCTTAAAGTCTAATTTTATGTCATTATTAGTCCTTCACTCAACAGGAAACCATTTTCCCACCTTCCTGTGAAGTCTGAGAATGTGGAAAGTCCTTTCTCTGACACCTACCTCTTGGCAGGTGATTTTGATATCTACTCCGAGCAAGCTCCCTCTGGAGGTCGATGAGGGCACGTCTTCACCATACACCGTTAGACAGTCTTTGGCGCTCAAGTTAATCTGTGTTTTTTCTTCAGTACAGCAGCAGAATACCCCTTTGGAATTACAATATTCAGCAGCTGCAGCAAAATTCTTTTTTTTGCCCCCTCTCGCTGTTTATCGCTCACCCAAGCTGGGGCAATTCAGGCCAGGATCTGATGATTTTTCATGATGGGAAATCTTGCAGAATTATTCCAGCATGGTTTCAACAGGCACAATGCTCAGTGATTGAATGTGATGGCACTTCAGCTGATTAGTGAGATGAAATGTTAGGAAGAGTGAAGCTTAAAATCTCTGTTCCTTAATCACCAACCATATTAGTCGCCCTGAAAACTGTCTAAAACTAAATGCGACCATTCGTAACCCTGGTGATATGTGAACATGTGAATTAAGAATGGGCATTGATTACTCTGACCATCTAGCTCACTCCTTCCTTTGATGAAAAGATTTCCAAAGAGTTCCAAACATTGGAGAGAAAAGAAATCCCTACCTCTGTTAAATGACAGACAACTTATTTTTAAACAGGTTTTCTCATAGAAGTGAACATCTGCTCTACACCCACTTTGCCAAGATCCCTCAATCATACTTGATCTCAATTTGAATGTCAGTCCACATGTACATAATATCTCAAAGACTGCCTTTTACCACTTCTTCAACCTGACCTGGCTTCCACACCTACTTCAGATCATCAGCTGCTGAAGCCCTTACCCAACCCTTTCAAAATTCAGTATTTAACTGATCAGCTTTTAACTGGCTAGTATTTAACTTGGCCTTCTGGCCAGCTTTTCCCTCTACTGAAATCATTCAAAAATGGATTATGTTAACTCAGGTAGGGCTGTCTCTCCCTCTCACTCGCTGCTGCCAAGGGAAGGTCTCTGCAATTCAATGGTCTCTCTCTCTCCTTTGATGCTGCTGGAAGGTGGTACCAAAGTTCTGGGCCTGCAGTTTATGGATTGGACTGTAGTTCAATTAGACTCTTTTGATTTTATGTTTTTATATTGTGTTTTTGCTTGTTCTTTCTTGTAGGCGTTTGCGCGATTTAATCTTTTGCGCTGTTGATGTTTTTGTTGTTGTTTGTGCAATGTTTTTTAGCGTGGGGGGTTGTTTTTCTTCTTGCCATTTGTGCAACTTGTTTTTTTTCCGCGTGGAGGGGCTTCGATGTTTTTGTTGCCATTTGCAAGTGGGCGGGAGGGGTGATGTTTTTCTTTGAATGGTTTGCATGATTTTCTTTGTTTTGTGGATGTCTAGAGAAGATGAATCTCAGAATTGTATATTGCCTACATCTTTCGATAATAAATGTACTTAGAACTTTTGAACTTTGAACTTTCCACATTCTGAATCAATGTGGCAGAATCTTAAACATTATAAATGCTTACACCCCAGAGTACAGGACAAAAAACACAAATTCAACATAATCAAGGATATAAAGTCTGTTTTTAATTTGTCTGCTGGTGACAGACTCTGTTCAGTACATGTAAAGATAATTTTAACTTAAACCATCTATTTGGAAATAGCAGGGATTAGCTTTATATCAAATTAGATCTTGGTGCTGTTGAAAAGGTTAGGGAGTAATGTTGGACAGCGTGTAAAAGGCACCATCCATTTCTGAAGATTCCTTCCTTCAAAATGGACTTAAAGTAATACGGAAATTTCTCAGTACCATAAACAAACACCTTTGTACTACTCAAAAGGCCAGTAAAATCAATAAGGATTCCGTTCATCCTGCTTATGGATGGTTTGCTCCACTCCCATCCAGTGAAGAGGATCCACAGAATGCACACCAGGACCACTAGACTCAAAAACAGTCTTCCCTGAAACTGTCCGGCTGATCAACACCTCCACGTATTAACCCACTCCACCACCACTACGTCCACATAAGCCCCCCAGCACCCTTCTTTATCCCATGGGCTGCCACTTTACAATTACAGTCCACACCAGTCATGTCCTATTGTGTCCTCATATGCCCTGGTGCTACCTCAATGAGTTTCTCTTACCAAGAGTCATTTTGTCACCTTATCATTTCCTGTGAGAGTCACCTTATGTTCGGATACGCCTCCAACTTGTGCCACTTTATCAGTCAATATATACAATCAGTATATATATATATATATATATATATATATATATATATATACACACACAATCATTTCATTTTCTTTTACATTTGCATACTGAAGAATAAAAATAAACTATCTTGAATCTTAAATGTTGAATCTCAATAGAAGCTGTTGATTATCTAATGGTATGGGCGTTCCAATAAAGGATAGGCGACAAATTTCGAGGATCACTGGTAATGTGGAGATAAGGGAATGTAGGGATTTAAGGAAGGAGCTCTGAGGAAGGGTCTTTGACCTGAGACCAGTTCTGTTACTCTGAGCTGCTAAGTCTTTCCAATGATTTCTGGTTTTATTTTACAGCTGTAGGGATTTCCTATGTGACTCAACAATCCTGAACAAGCACCTTTTTTCAATCACGATCACCAAATGAATAATTGCAGGAAATAACAACCCAATAGCTGTTGTTCAGACCCTCACATTTCAGGTTTCAATAGAGACAGGCTGTGGATATGACCAATTAGGTTGCATGAAAAGCCACATTCATGAGGTAAGCACATTTTCAGGAGCAGGAGCCTTTCTTGAATTGAATTGATTTTATCTCTTACATCCTTCACATACACGAGGAGTAAAAATCTTTACGTGACATGTCTGTCTAAATGTGCAATGTGTAATCATAGTAATTTAGAATAATTTATAAAAAAATAGAACATTCAATGTAACATAGAAATACACTCAAATCAGTATCAGTTAATCGGTCTGATGGGCTGGTGGAAGAAGCTGTCCCAGAGCCTGTTGGTCCTGGCTTTTATGCTGAGGTACTGCTTCCTCGATGGTAGCAGCTAGAATATACTGTGGTTGGGTGACTCGGGTCCCCAATGATCTTTCGGGCCCTTCTTTCACACCTGTCTAAATAAACGTTCTGAATCATGGGAAGGTCACAACTACAGATGCGCTGGGCTGTCTGTACCACTCTCTGTAGAATCCTGCGATTAAGGGAGGTACAGTTCCCATACCAGGCAGTGATGCAGCCAGTCAGGATACTCTCAATTGTACCCCTGCAGAAAATTCTTAGGATCTGGGGGGGTTGTCACACCAAACTTCCTCAACTGTCTGAGGTGAAAAAGGTGCTGTTGTGCCTTCTTCACCACACAGCTGGTGTGTACAGATCACATGAGGCTCTCGCTGTTGTGGATGCTGAGGAACTTAAAGCTGTTTACCCTCTCAACCCCAGATCCACTGATGTCAATAGTGGTTAGCCCATCTCCATTCCTCCTGTAATCCACAACCAGCTCCTTTGTTTTTGCGACATTGAGGGAGAAGTTGTTTTCTTGACACCACTGTGACAGAGAGATGATTTCTTCTCTATAGGCCACCTCGTTATTGTTTAAGATTAGGCCAATCAATGCAGTGTTGTCAACAAATTTAATTAGCAGATTAGAGCTGTGGGTGGCGACACAGTCATGGGTATACAAGGAGTAAAAGAGGGGACTTAGTACAGAGCCCTGAGGGGCTCTTGTGTTGAGAGTCAGAGGGGCAGAGGTGAGGGAGCCTACTCTTCCCACCTGCTGGCGATCTGACAGGAAGTTCAAGATCCAGCTACAAAGGCAGGGTCAAGGCTAAGGTCCCTGAGCTTCCTGTTGAGCCTGGGTGGAAGTATGGTGTTGAATGCTGAACTGTAGTCCAAGAACAGTATACTCATATAAGCATTCAATGCCCAACCAACAAATCGTAAACAGTCCGACATTATCACTTCCACTCTCCGATAAACTTCATACCATACCATTCAGTTACCACCTCAATGTTGTGACCTACCACCTCATTGACTATAGCTCAGTATTTAATACCATCATTCCCACGATCCTGATTCAGAATTTACAGAACTTGTGCCTCTGCACCTCCCTCTGCAATTGGATCCTTGACTTCCTAACCAGAAGACCACAATCTATGCAGATTGGCGATAGCTCCTCCTTGCTGACGATCAACACTGGTGGACCTCAGGGGTGTGTGCTTAGTCCACTGCTCTACTCTGTCTATACCCATGACTATGTGGCTAGGCATAGCTCAAATACCATCTATAAATTTGCTGATGATACTGGTAGAATCTCAGATGGAGATGAGAGGGCATACAGGAGTGAGATATGCCAACTAGTGGAGTGGTGCCGCAGCAACAACCTGGCACTCAACGTCAGTAAGACAAAAGCGATGATTGTAGATTTCAGGAAGGGTAAGACGAAGGAACACACATCAATCCTCATTGAGGGATCAGAATTGGAGAGAGCGAGCAGTTTCAAGTTCCTGGGTGTCAAGATCTCTGAGGACCTAACCTGATCCCAACATATTAATGCGGTTACAAAGAAGGCAAGACAGTGGCTGTTATTTATTAGGAGTTTGAAGAGATTTGGCATGTCAACAAATGGACTCAAAAACTTCTATAGATGTACCATGGAGAGCATTCTGATAGGCTGCATCACAGTCTGGCATGGAGGGGCTACTGCACAGGACCGAAAGAAGCTGCAAAGTGTTATAAATTTAGTCAACTCCATCTTTGGCATTAACATGCAAAGTACACAGGACATCTTCAAGAAGTGGTGTCTCAGAAAGGCAGCGTCCATTATTAAGGACCTCCAGTAACCATGCATGCTCTTTTCTTGCTGTTACCATCAGGTAGGAGATACAGAAACCTGAAGGCACACACTCAGCGATTCAGGATCAGCTTCTTCCCCTCTGCCACCCGATTCCTAAATGGACATTGAACCTGTGAACACTACATCATTTTTAAAATATATATTATTTCTGTTTTTGCACAATTTTAATTATATTCAATACACAAACATGTGTATACTGTAATTGATTTACTTATTTATTATTATTTTTTCTTCTTCTATATTATGTATTGCATTAAGTTGCTGCTGGTAAGTTAACAAATTTCACGACACATGCCAGTGATAATAAACTTGATACTGATTCAAAGTAGTGCCCCAGCACCTATCTCAGTTTCCATACGCTCTCCTGCTGCAGGCTTCTAAACCAACAGGCCTGCTGAGTTGCAACCAGGAGGGACAGTCAAAAAAAAGTCAACTAAAATCTGCAGGCTGCTTGGGAAATCAGTACTTTCAGATTTCTGGTTCATAAATACTTGCACCAATAAACTCATCTGCAGCCACACCCACTCTAAAATTCACACCCCAGTTATTTAATTCGAGTGTTCCGGTGAGTTAAATAAAAGGTGCAGGCTGTGCCTGTTCTGCGATATCTTGCATTGTCATTCCAAACTTCCAACTTGAAACATCTGAACCATGAAAAGGTTCTGGAAACTCAGTGAAGCACCCAGCAAGCGAAAAACGAAACACCTTGGGCCATCAATTCCAACAAGTGCAGAGAAAACATGGGTGTGGAAGTCTTTTCATTCAAATCAACTTTCTATAGTCTGAGAAACTATTCTGCAAACTAGGATGGGATCAATCCCACGTTATACTTCCTTCTTTTTCAAGTGCCTCTCTGCCTTCAGGCATAGGAAACATGGATAAGGTGAATAAAACATGCAGGATATTTTTTGATAAAGAAAAATATTGCTTTCTCCAGTAACCAACCTAAATCTGAATATAACATTTTCTTTCCTAGAATACCTCTGCATATCACTGTTTGAAGAGGAAATGTGAAGCATGTGGTATAATTTGAAACACAGGAAGGAAAACAGGCCTTCAGTTTGTTCAATCTGTTCTGCCATTCATCAAGCCCTTGAGTGCTCTGCCTCCTAATTCCATATCCCCATCTACACTCTATATTCCTTGCACCAGCACACGGTCACAGCTAGATGCAACATATTAATGATGCAAGATCTACAGGCTATGAAACTAATAGAAGAAGCAATATCGAATGAAGTAAAATAAAGGGCAATTTTAAGTCAACCCACCACTGGATAAACAATGTCTTACGTTTAGCTCAATTTTGTAGACATTTTAAGATAATTTTAGGCGGAACATAAAATTTGCATTCCATTCGCATCCTCATTTTCATCATTGACCATCACCCAATCTTGTGTGATGGTATTGGGTTCCCTGTCTGCAAAGCCCTAAATTCTAAAGGAAATTTATGCTCTATCCAATGTAGGTATCTCTGGGTATCCTCCCTATAGGGAGCTTATACAGAATCCAGGCTACTCTTCAAAGACAAGCTTACCTCCCTGTCTAGTCTCTGTGGCAAGGCCTAGCTGTCAATATCCACAACATGAGTTATGGGTCCCCTCTCCCTACCAAGGAGCTAACAAAGTAGTTTAAAAACAGTTTGTTTTATTTTTAATGATACATGTCTAATTTTAGACAAATAGTTCTTAACACACTTTTAACACACACAGAGGATTTCTGACTTATAAATTACAATTGATTTATAAACTACAAGGGATTTCCAAATACAGGTTCAATTCTTATGATCTAAAAGAACATGCAAGTGAGTTGCAGGTGACTTAATCATCTGTCAAAGGAACCAAGCTAGTATTATAAAGGTTTGGCGATAAAATATGAGCTCCAAGAGATTATCACATTTCTTTCTCCAGCAGCCCCAGCAGTGTTTTGCAAATAATTTCACTTTTAACCCTCAGTGACCTCTTTTGGAGGCTTCCTGAATTCTTTACTTCCAGAGTATAGAATCCCAGATGAGGTGAAAACTATTATTAAGTCAAATAACATCATGTTTATGATGTCCCAATGTGCCCATTAAAACTTACTTCATCAAGCACCTTGTGTTTTGAGGCCCCAGTGGTCTGCTATAAGCCTAAAGTGCTGATAAAAGCTCTGTTTACCCATTATCAATTATACTGCTGCATTGCTGGCTGGCAAGACCACTCATCGAATGAGTTTTTACATAATAAACCCTTGCTGTCAATAAGATCATTAAGTAGTGTGTGTAGAAACCAAACATCTAATATCTATAAATGAAATTGAAAGGTTGTTTTTGGCTATCCTTGTTTACAAGACACCAGCCTTGGCTCAATTAATTACATTCCCTGGAGTGTAGATCCATCGGTTTAAGCAACTCTGCAGAGAAATGCGAACACAATGATAGACTGATGCCCTGACTGACTGGATCACGTTAATTCTGAACTGCCACCTTATGCATTTCCTGCAGCTGCACTTTTTACAGCCATGCAGGATGGATCCAGCTGGAGGCCCCATTGCCACAAGCAGCAGAGCAATTCAAAGGCAACATCCAGAACTCCGATGGTGGATCCTGAGGCCAATCCCAACCATTGATGATCTTTTGATGGCTTGTTATTGTCAAAGCAATATTAAACTGTTTGTAATTGTCCAAATGATCAGTGGGAGGCAGATGTCCCATGATAGTATTCAAAACAGAGCAAAATAGGGCAGATGAATATTCACACGCAATCCATTAAAAAAATCTTGTCTTTTCAGTTTTGGGAAGCCATATTTCATACAACAGTGACTAAACTATGAACTATATTATTACACAATTAGAATCAGGATCAAGTTTACTATCGCTGTGTGATATGCCATGAATTTTGTTTGTTCTGTGGCAACAGTACAGTACACAGACAAAGTTACTACAAATGATAAAATAAATAATTAGTGCAAAAATGGAATAATGAGGTAGTGTTCATAGGTTCATGGACTATTTAGAAATCTGATGGTGGAGGGGAAGAAGCTGTTCCTAAATCATTGAGTGTGGGTTTTCAGTCTCCTGTACATCCTCCCTGATGGTACTAATGTGAAGAGGTTATGCCCCAGATGGTGAGGATGATGGATATCACGTTCTTGAGGCACCACCTATTGAAGATGTCCTTGGTAGGGAGGGTTGTGTCAGTGATGGACATGACTGAGGCTACAACACTCCGTAGCCTCTTCCAATTTTGTGCATTGGAGCCTGCCTCACAGGCTATGATTTAACCAGTTAGAATGCTCTCCACCATATATCTATAGAAATTTGCAAGTATCTTTGGTGACATACCCAAACATAAGATCCTAAGGGTGGTTGACAAAGTAGATGTTGAGATGTTCTCAATAATAGGATAGGGAAGATAGCTACACATTAAAGGGCCTGTTAGTTAAAACTGAAGTGTCTAGAAATTTCTTCTCTTCTGGGGTAGTGGAATTATGGAATTCTCTTCTGAGGGTGATGAAGGCCACAATCATTATAATGTATAAGATAGATAGAGATTAATATTTGAAAGATCAAAGAATTGTGTATTACATAGAATTTAACAGAAGAGGAGCTGAGGATAGCATTGATCAGTTATAATCATATAGCATAGAAAGACAGGCTTGAGGAACCTGGTTTTCTCATGTTCCCATAGTTTTGTGTTCAATGTAGTTTCCATTTGGCCATAATGCAAAGAATAAAACTAATACAAAATAAACAGTTCAAATCAAAGTGAAAAATCAAACACAGTATATTCCATACAATTACTCATAATTACTTTTGTAAAATTCCTCAGGGTCAGATTTGATGTCCCCGCACAGAGCAGCACCAATGTCCAAAGGTTCATTTATTATTATCAAAGTATACAACTCTGAAATTCTTCTTCTCTAAATAGCCACGAAACCAAGAAAGAAAAGACTGGTAGCACAATCATCAAACTCTAAATCCCTACTCCCCACGCAGAAAAATGAACAAAACCAAAACAGGCATATTGACCCCCAAATATCCCCTCCCTTGCGCACAAAAATGAGGAAGATAGGGCAAAAAGCACAGAATACAAAAAAAAACGTAAGACTGAAAAAATGCCTACAGTTCAAGTCCACATGCAAAATGCAAAAAACTTGGGCAACGTTCTCCCTCTCCATAGCAGAGTAATCTCACCAGCGATAAAAAGGTAGTCTCCCCATCTCCAGCAGCACAGCGATCCCCCAACGATAAAAAGACAGGCAGCCAGCATTTTAATTCCCCATGTTGCTTTAATCACTAAACAATGGAAGCTTTAATCCAGCAAAATGGAGTTGAATATTGGCTCACAACCATTTACCACGAGATTCCCACACGCTGCCTCTGCCTCCTGGAATCCCCTCGGAGACTGCAGAGCGCTGAAATAACCAAACATTCTCCAAACTGAAAATGACAGGTTCCAACAATTCCAGCATCACATTCAAGATATAAACAAATGTAAGAGACATAAAAGAAGCGACATGTATGGCTTCATAATCTATCCAGAAAATGTTGACGGAAGGAGTGTTGTACGCAGGCGCCATCTGAGTACCATATGAACACCATGGCTCATGAAAGGAAGTTGAATTTTCAGTGGATTGGTTCACAGAGGGATTTGGAAAATGGCCTGGAACAGACCTTGGGCCTAGAAAGCTCGGCTTAACATCGACTTCATCTCACCAAAAGTGATGGCAGTCTGAGCTGGCTCATTAGCAGACAATAGTAAGTCCACAGAGGGAGTAGCATGTATGTATTTTTGAATGATAGATTTATGCTTCATGAAGTCATTGACACTTCCCCAGAAAGCTGCTTATCAGAAGGCTGGATGCAGTATATACACTGCAAGTCCACCTGATGACTCAGATCAGAAGATAAATTGACAGCAAGTTAAGCTTGCATGACAGAAAATCTTCCACTGTACAAACAGCCACTGAGCATTTTCCGGAATAGCAGACAAAACATTAAACATCAGACATTAGGTCAGATTTTTTCCTACTTAAGTGCTGGAAAGTATATTCTACAAGATTTCAGCTTTCACTTTCTAAAGTCTAATCCAGCCCCCTCGAGTTTATGCAATTCTATCCTTTGGAGATCTGGCACCTAAGACTCTGTTTTGGCAAAAGACTTCCTGTGTTCACTGGACATCCTCTAATAAATTCTTGTAATGTCAATATTTGAGCTGGTGAATGTAAGTCTGAAGTCTGAAAATAGTCAGACTGAAAATAGGGAACGTGTTTTCCTCTGAAAATAGGGAATGTGTTTCTTTTTCATTAATCTCATCTTGCTTTCCCATCACTGCCAGGCCCAGCTGCAGTTACCTGCCTGAATGGACAATGACACAGGGCCTTGGCTGCTTTGGAAGAAGGTGTGAGGGAAGAAGAATCGCCTGTTTTTATTAACTTTAATTTTCACACTAGACAAGTGTGTGGGATGAGGAGGAAGTGAGACACGAGAAGGGACTCACATTTGCAATACCACCAAATTTGATGTTTTCAGTCCCCTCACCATGTCTGCCAATGATCCTGCCCAGACCGCCATCACTTTTGGTGACATGAAGTCAATCTTAAACTGAGTTTTCTAGGCCCAGTTTATATAAAGAGCTGCACCTGATCTCCATTGTCTAATGTAGTGATGAACAATCTTGTCTTGCAAGAGAGGGAGGGAAGTGTGTCAAAAACTGATGCCTGAAATGTTTGATGACTATGTAGCAACAAAATTGACCGTGATTTGCGGATGCAAGAATTGTATCTGTGCTGAGTGAGTGTGCGGGGTGTGGAGCAATTGATTGATAGACCTGATTAACAATTATTGTTAATTGGTTTATTTTTGTTATATGTATTGAGGTACAATGAGAAAAATATAATTTCACAACATCTGTACATTGAAGCAGTACAAGGGAAGAACAATAATACAAACATTTGTAGAATGCTGAATATAATGTTTCAGTTACAGAGGAAGTGCAGTGCAGGTAGACAAATAAGCTTCAAGTTCATGATGAGGTAGATCAAGAATCTATCCTATCATATATGAGTTCCGTTCAATAGTCTTATAACAGAAGGATAAAAGCTGGCCTTGAGCCTATTGGTAGGTGATTTAAGGTTTTTGTAGTTTCTGTCTGATACGAGGGGGAGAAAAGAGAAGAAAATAAGTGATATAGGTGGGATACATGGAACATTGTCTAAGACTCCTGGTAGACAGCATTTGAAAATTGAAATAATTGAAGTTCTTACATCATTGTTCATATATTCTTGATGTTTCATACTGTATGTTATTGGCCACCATTGGTGTCTGATCATGTTGCTGTCTGAGTCCAGAGAACCACCTGACTAAAATGGACAGAACTTTGCCTCTTTGATTCCGCAACCAAAGGCTGGAAAATCCTTTAGTCTTCCCTCTCCCATTCCATATTTAAGGCATATTTTTTCATGTCAAATGAATCCCATAAGATTTCCACCAAATACTGCAGCCATAATACAGCTACCATTGAAAATTACCTTCAGGTGCCCAAAATGAACAGAATTTAACTCCTCCTTTGGTATAGCAAATTATTACACACTATCAGAGTAATTATCAAGTAACAAAACATGGATGTACTGCCAGCATTCATTAATCCTGCTTCTTGGGAACTGGAATTGAACTAGATAAGCGACTCCAAGAACTTCTGGCTATATGAAAATAAAAAGAATCTATTTTTGCACCGATGCCAGTCACATAAAAGATACATGCTTCGTGAAACTAAAACCTGAGGTATTTAGAGAGAATATAATTTATAAACTATATGCTGATTAGTGATCAACAAAAGCAACACTTAACAAATAGAAAGATTGGTTGGATTATTTTCTAAAATTATTAACCTGGAAGATAAGCTTTGGTAGGACAGAGCAACCTATAACTGAAGTTATTTTAAGTATCCCACATGTAAAACTAGTAATGTTGTTCAGATAATATCTGGAAGTGACACAAAGGCTGGAGGTATATTTATGCATGTTTGATTTCTTCAAAACATGAAAAATGAAAAGAACAATTGAGAACAATTTCAGGAGAAAATGCCTTTCAATCTATTATATAAAATATTTATCCTTTAGTTGTCAACACTTCTAGGCCGACTGGTGGCATAGTGGCATCAGCGTCGGACTTTGGAGTGAAGGGTTCTGAGTTCGAACCCAGCCGGCTCCCAAGGCATGCTTTCCGTCCGTGCTGGGTTGAGCGTCGAGCTAGCAACTCGACCTCGTAAAAGGAAATTGCCTGCTACAGAAACATCAACAACAAAAATTTGATGGCCTATGCTCTCTTGTGAATTTAAAAGGAAATGTCCTTTTTTGTCAACACTTCTGCAACTGAAACTATTTCTTTCAAACTAGTCTACCCAAAACACTCATGGTTTTGAACACCACTTTTATAACTCTTCCAAACTTTTCCTATTTATCCAAGCTTCCCTGGTCTCACCACATAACCAAAGACCTTAATAGAAACATAGAAAATCTACTGCACAATACAGGCCCTTCGGCCCACAAAGATGTGCCAAACATGTCCTTACCTTAGAACTACCTAGGCTTACCCATAGCCTTCTATTTTTCTAAGCTCCATGTACCTATCCAGGAGTCTCTTAAAACGCCCCATCATTTCCGCCTCCACCACCACCGCTGGCAGTCCATTCCACGCAGTCACCACCCTCTGCGTAAAAAACTTACCCCTGACATCTCCTCTGTACTTACCTTCAAGCACCTTAAAACTACGCCCTCTCATGCTAGCCATTTCAGCCCTGGGGAAAAGCCTCTGACTATCCACGTGATCAATGCCTCTCATTATCTTGTACACCTCTATCTCATCCTCCGTCACTCCAAGGAGAAAAAGCTGAGTTCACTCAACCTATTCTCATAAGGCATGCTCCCCAATCCAGGCAATATCCTTGTAAATCTCTTCTGTACCCTTTCTATGGTTTCCACGTCCTTCCTGTAGTGAGGTGACCAGAATTGAGCACAATACTCCAAGTAGGGTCTAACCAGGGTCCTGTGTAGCAGCAACATTACCTCTTGGCTCTTAAACTCAATCCCAGGGTTGATGAAAGCCAATGCACTGTATGCCTTCTTAACCACAAAGTCAACCTGTGTAGCAGCTTTGCGTGTCCTATGGACTCGGACCCCAAGATCCCTTCCATCCTCCATACTGCCAAGAGTCTTACCATTAATGCTACATTCTGCCATCATATTTGACCTACCAAAATGAAAGTCTTCACACTTATCTGGGTTGAACTCCATCTGCCACTTCTCAGCCCAGTTTTGCATCCTATCAATGTCCCACTGTAACCTCTGACAGCCCTCTACACTATCCACAACATCCCCAACCTTTGTGTCATGAGCAAATTTACTAACCCATCTCTCCACTTCCCCATCCAGGTCATTTATAAAATCACGAAGAGTAGGAGTCCCAGAACAGATCCCTGAGGCACACCACTGGTCACCAAACTCCATGCAGAATATGAACCATCTACTACAACTCTTTTCCTTTTTTGGGCAAGCCAGTTCTGGATCCACAAAGCAATGTCCCCTTGCATCCCATGCCTCCTTACTTCCTCAATAAGCCTAGTATGGGGTACCTTATCAAATGCCTTGTTGAAATCCATGTACATTACATCTACTGCTCTACCTTCATCAATGTGTTTAGTCACATCCTCAAAAAATTCAATCAGGCTTTTAAGGCACAACCTGCCTTTGACAAAGCCATGCTGACTATTCCTAATCGAATTATGCCTCTCCAAATGTTCGTAAATCCTGCCTCTCAGGATCTTCTCCATGAACTCCATTAATCTTCATTATAATTAATTTTTTTATGCAGATAAACAATCATTTTTGCAATGGCTAGGTTTCATTTTCAGAATACAGAAAATAATCACATTATAGAAATTATCTATAAACATAATAAGGTTTACTGTTTATTGAAGCTACTTGAGAAATATAGGAATTCTGCGTGATTAAAGGCAGTAAAGGTGTTCAGGGTGTACTGCGTGTTAAGAAACCATATATGTTGATGGAATTATTCAGGTAGTCATGATGAAGGGCCCTAGCCTGACCTGCTGAGTTCCTCCAGCAGTTTAGTTTGTGGCCAACAGTCTCTCGTATGTCTCTATTATTCCTATAGTGCAGTGATGTGAGGTCAAATCAAACTTAAGACAATACCAGACCCAGGCATTGATGGTTGTGCCTGTCTTCAGCCTTCCTCTTATCATATGTAAATGAAACCTACCTTCACTTTAGTTCCTTATATTCTATTTGTGCCACCATGAAAATCAAAGCAGACCATGGCTGTTATCAAAGATAATTTATACTCGTGCCAGGATTCTGCCTGAATGCACTTTTACAATGAGATAAATTTCCTTCATTAGCTGTACAGTATTATTTTATAAACCTGGCCTTAGTCTATAGAAAGCTTGATCTGAAAAGCAGAGAAGTACATTAAATCTGAATCAAATCTTGGCCGTAATAATTTGAAGTACTCTATACAGTCAGGTAAACTTTATAAAAAGGACATGAACATACTGGAGGGGTTACAGAGAAGATACACAAGGATGATATTAAGGTGATGGTGTACATATCAGGGAAGGAGAGACACATGCTGTCTTCTTTTCTTGAAAAAAAGGGGCTGTGGGATGACCCAGTAGATTTTTTTTAATAATGTAAGATTTTGATAGAATTAATACAGACTGAAAGGTTTTGATTTTGAGAAAGAGCATAACTAAGGATTGATAATATAATAAACCCAACAGGAAGTTCAGAAGCAATGACTTGACCCAAAGAGTGGTGAGAATCTAGGACTTGCTGCCATGGGAATTCTGATCAAGATGGCGCTGAGCTGTAGTCTTTGTCGAAATCACGGCTTAGACTTTACTGTTGTTTTAGATTTATAGGAAAGGTTTTGAGCACAGAGGGGTGAGTTAGGCGTTCACATTAGGATTTAAGGACAGGGATGCTGAGTAGTTAGAGGTCAAATTAAAGTTTAGGGACAGGGATGTGGAGGAATTGAGGCCACCACACTGCACTCCACATTCCTCAACATGGACAGATGATAAACAACATCCGCAGTCCAAAACCCCTGCTCTGCACTTGAAGGCCAGCGATGTGGACATGGGCCAAAGGATAACCACCATCTAGGCCTCTGTTCCATGCTTGAAGGCCAGCGACGTGGATGGATGATGCAAGGCATCTGTAGATGTAGGGCTGTCTCACATCAGTGAGTGCATGCATGTGTACTGCATTTATGACATGTTAAGAAGTCAACAGTATAAGGTTACTTGGTCTCAAATGTGATGAGACCTAGGTGGCAGAAGGGAGTTCATTACTTTCACGGTCTGGGGAAGATGCTGTTTTCCAGCTTAATAATCCTTGTCCTAATGCTACGATGCTTCCTGCCTGATGGTAGGGGTTCAAAGAAATTTTTGGATGGATGGGAAGGAGCATTGACAATTGGCCTTGCATGCACAGCACTCCTGATAATTATCTCTAATGGGTGGAATGGGGGCCAGGATGATGCTGTCAGCTGTCCTCACAAACCTTAGCAGGGACTTGTGGTCAGGTGCCTTGCAATTCCCATACAAGACAATGATGCATCTAGTCGGGGGAGTCTTGCTTGCCTCGCTCTCCTCAGGAAGAGGAGATGTTGCTGTGCTTTCTTGACTAAGGGGGACTAGGATTGCTATATGCAATCCCAGAAACTTGGTGCTCCAAACTCTCTTCACAGGGGAGCCATTGTGAAGTGACCACAGTGAGGCTTGGTCAGATGCACCTTCCTAAAGTCCACAGTCATCTCTTTGGTGTTGTCCACATTGAGACTCAAGTTATTGTGCTCGCAGTGTTCTACCAGCCACTCTAACTCCTCTCAGTGACTAGTGGTGTTCCTCAGGGGTCTGTATTGGGACCGTTACTTTTCACATTGTTTGTCAATGATTTGGATAATGGAATTGATGGCTTTGTAGAGAAGCTGGTGGATGATACTAAGATAGGTGGGGGGTAGGTAGTACTGAGGAATTAATGCGTTTGCATTAGGACTTAGACAGATTGGAAGAATGGACAAATGGAAGTGGCAGATGGAATACAGTGTTGAGAAATGTATGATAATGTGATTTGGTAAAAGAAACAATAATGTGGACTATTATATAAATGGGGAGAAAGTTCAAATATCAGAGGTGCAGAGGGACTTAGGAGTCCTTGTGCAAGGCTCCCAGAAGGTTAATATACAAGTTGAGTCTGTGGTAAAGAAAGAAAATGCAATATTAACATTTATTTCAAGGGGAATAGAATATAAAAGCAAGGAGATAATGCTGAGCCATTATAAGATTCGAGTCAGGCTGCTCTTAGAGTATTGTCAACAGTTTTGGACTCCATATATCAGAAAGGATGTGTTGTCATTGGAGACAGTCCAGAGGAGTTTCAAGAGGATGATTCTGGGAATGAAAGGGTTAACATATGAGGAGAGTTTGGCAGCTTTGGGTCTGTACTCACTGAAATTTTGAAGAATGCATGGGGATCTCATTGAAACCTACCGAATATTGAAAGGACTAGATAAGGTGGATATGGAGAGGATGTTTCCTAAGGTGGGGGTATCCAGACCTAGAGGACACAGACTCAGAATTGAGGGGCAACCTTTTAGAACAGAGATAAGGAAGATTATTTTTTAGCCTGAGAGTGGTGAATCTGTGGAATGCTCTGCCACAGACTGGGTGGAGGCCAAGTTCATGGGTATATTTAAGGCAGAAGTTGATCGTTTCCTGATTGGTCAGGGCATCAAAGAATATGGGGAGAAGGCAGGTGTATGGGTTGAGTGGGATCTGGGATCAGCCCTGATGAAATAGTGAACAGACTTGATGGGCTGAATGGCTTAATCCTACTCCTATGTCTTATGGTCTCTCTGTATGCTGTCTCATCATCATTGTTGATGAGGCCATCCACTGTCGTGTCATCCGCGAACTTCATGATTCCGTTTGAACTGGTTCTAGCAGTGCAGTCAAGCATTAGCAGTGTGAAAAGCAGTGGGTTCAGCACACTGTACTGGCGTGCGCCAGTGCTCAGCTTGATGGAGCTAGAGATGTTGCTGCCAACACAGACTGACTGTCACGAAGTCCAGGTTCCAACTACCAAGAGAGGTGTCAAAGCACAACAAAGGCAGTTTACCCACCGTCTTCTGAGGGATGATCGTAATAAACGCCAAGCTGAAGTCAGTAAACAGTATTCTGACGTACAGGCACCATTTTCCAGGTGGGACAGGACAGAGTGGAAAGCAGAGGCTATGGCATCATCAGTGGACTGATTTGAGCGATAAGCGAACGGGAAAGGGTCCAATGTAGCGGAGAGATGGGATTTAATGAATTCATCACTAACCATACAAAGCACTTCATTATTGTCGAGGTCAGTACCACTGGATGGTCATTATCAAGGCAGGTCACTGTTGCCCAGTTGGGCACTGGGATGATGGTGGCTGCCTTGAATCCTGTGGGATTCAGTCCTTGGATTATGTTCCTGAGAACTGTCCATAAAGGGATTTCTCCATAGGTCAGAAATGTCTGTTTTCTATAGCCATCCACATTGTTTTGCTTTGCAAAACGCTTGCTGTAATTCTTTCATGTTATTGAATAAGCACGCTAACACTACTCATTATTAAAACAATGGCATTGTGTTGCCCTTAAGGCATTTATTTAACTTTATTAAATTTGCACTTTAAATAATTTGTTTGTAACTATTTTCTAGTTAAAGTCAAAGGTTGATAACTACGTTACAGTTTAACAAAAGGTAAAATTTATTGTCTATGGCATATCGCGGCATGTGACGACGTCACTTCCGGTTTCGCCACGTCTTGATGGTAACTTCTGGTTCGTAGAAAACATCGGAAGTGGGGTTCCCGCATGCAGCATGATTGTGAAAGACTCCATTTCTATCCACGAAGAAACATTATAGAGGCAATGCCGTAAGTTCATATGACAGTAGACATATTGAAGTAAGTACATTAATGCTGATTCTGTTAAAAGAAACGATGGTTGATGAGGATTTATTTATAAGTATTTACAACACAAGTGTGGTGTTGAGAATGAAACAGACACTGAATATGTTTTGTATTATCTTATCAACAGTTTTCACCATACGATGTTAATGTGGAAGAGTGAACAGTAAACGGTTAACCTTACTACGACTCTGTCTTCATTGGCTGCGGTTTAACTTGGTGTTTAGTCAGAGTTTCAACACACTGCATGAGAACACTACATGCATACATGCTGTATGCAGTCTTTAATAAATGCTATGGAACATTTTATTATTCTTATTACTAACAGAAAAAATGCCTTAAAATGCATGGCAAAATCTGTGTAAAGTTAGATCGTTTGTAACCTGGAGAGACACTATACTTTGAACTCCATTTTCACTCTACAAAGAAGATGCATGCCTAATTTGGCAGCACTAAAGCCTTAAAATTAAGTAAAAGTCTTTCATTATTTGTTATCAATCATTTCTTTGAAACAGGGCAGTGCCATGCAATTTGCTTTATATCACTTGGGTAGCGGTAGTTAAGAGGTGAAAAGTTGGAGCTATTTATACCGTTTTAAGGATTTGTTGCTTAGATTTAAAGAGTTTATTTCTTTTGGTGGGAGAGGTAAGAATAAACAGACAATCTTAAATTTAGAGATAGGATATTGAAAAGGGACATCAAGAAGAATATTGGACAGCTTACATCATACACTGATGAGCTAACTAGCCTTTGGACAGGAGCAGATGTCGTCAGGTGGTGCCCAATCTTCATAGAATGTCTCGACCCCTAACCACTACACTCTCCAGCTGCTGGGTCGGCAGTGGTGGTCAGGTCACTGCCCATCTGCTCCTGACTTCCAGCTCAACTCCTCTCGCCTGCTCCAAATCCAGCAAGAGGCTCTTCCTGCTTCCTCCCCCATCCTGCCAGCTGCTTGGCTCTTGTTCTTTTCATCAAGGCCCAGCGCAACAGCAACCTCCATGCCAACCTTGCCATGAGCCCTCTACAGCCAATCCACAGCTGATCTCCATGGGGAATAGCCACGCCTGCCATCCTTTGTCCCTGCATTCCTGGACTAAGGACTGGCATTTCAGGGCTGACCTCTCATGAGCCTCCTTACGTCCTTCCTCCCTGTGAGTTCTACCAGGATGAGTTTCTTGTCTTCAATGGACCATAGTACGATGTGTGATTGAAGTGTGCTTTGCACCACCTTCAGGAACTGCAGCTTCATCCCCACCTCGACCCTCATCTCCCGTGATTTGGCAGTTTGCAGCAGATTGGTATCAGGCCTTTTTGATATGACTGGTGTGGCTCTCTCCTTGATGAAAAGGACTGCCCTGTTTGCCGCTCTGCCAGCTGGTCTCCTTTTACACCTCTCCCATTCCAGTGTATCAACCAGGGACAGCAGGACCTTGTGGTGCCACCTATACTGTCCTTGTGTTAAAGCTGTTTTGCATCCTGACAGCACATGTGCCAGTGAACCTTGCTGACCACAAAGCTTGCAGTTAGGGTCCTCTCTCAGGCCCCATGTGTGCAGCTGTGATGGTGCAGGGACAGTGTCGTATACAGACTGCAGGAGAAAGGAAATGCGGTAGGGTTTCAGTCACCAAAGCTCTACCCAAATGATTGTGTACTTGGGAAGATTCCATTTTGTCCAAGCGGCCTGTGACCCCCAATTCCACTGCCTTCGATAATCACCTATCGTCCTCGCGGTTCTGTAACTCTCCTTGAACCATGTCACGTCTATGCCTTGTACTTGCACTCCCCTATTGCTGGAAGTATGCAAAGCTGAGGCCTTGCCATCTGAGCCATGGGTTGCTGATGATGCCTCTCAGTTGCAGGGAGCCCACTGCCTGGTTTATGGCCGAGTTGGCAGCCCACTTTCGTCTTGTGACTCCTGCTTGGTTTATTAGCTTGTCTTCGGAACCCTTAGAGTTAACACAACTTTACATTTTGCCACCTTGAACTCCCCCACTACCGATGACAATGGGAGCTGTAGTTGACCTGATTTTAAGTAGAACCCCACTGAAGAAAAATTGAGGGAGGATCCCCAGCCATCTATGTGGGTGCTTTTTAACTTTCCTCTCAATGCCTTCTACAGTGGTCGCGGGGAACTCATACGTTGTGAAAAGCCAGAGCAGCCTCGGTAGAAGACTACATATGTTGGTACAACCATGTCTTAAATTTACCAGGGAGTCCAGTTTTATTGATCTTCTTCAGCCATTCTTCAGTTGGCTTTACAGTGTCGGTGATATTGGTGCTGTCTGTCACTGTTGCATTAAACCATTTTCCAAGACACTTTACTGGGTTGCCCGCTATGGATGGAATGACTTCTCCCTGTACTTGAGACTGAACTTGCTAATAACCTTGCCCCTTTTGGTCATCATGCATCTGGACTTCCTAGCCTTGAAGGTGATTCTAGCCCAGGTAGCTATGTTGTCTAGGGTTTCCAATACCCATCCTGCTTGGACATGGGTTACAGTGGTTACTGTGATATCCTCCATGAACCCCATATTGCAGGGTGTCGAATGCTGGGCTCCAACACTGGGCCTCAGGTTATGTCTGCTGCTGCTGATATGAAGAGGTTCATACCCATGACAAATAAGATGGAGAAGATGGTACAACAAGTCTGAATCCCATTTTGGTGGTCTTACCACCTGGTTGTAAAGTGGGCTGAAGTGAAGCGTAGCTTGAATCCTCCTAGATAGCTGGTGATCATCTCTTGTGTTACTGGCAGGATATGGTAGTGGTCCAGGCCAATCTGCATGAGGACGTGTGGAATTGATCTGTAAGCATTGTCTAGGTCTAACCAGACAACTGTTAAGTCGCCTTTCTTCTGCCTGGTCTCGCGGATCAATTGCCTGATTATTGAGGTGTGTTCAAGGCACCCAGAAAAACCCAGGATGCCACCTTTCTGGATGGATGTGTTGTGTTGATATAGTGGTTCTCCATTAATAAGAGATCATCCTTCTCACAAGCACTGAGCAGAGTATCTTGCACTCCATGGTTGGGGGGAGATTGTCCTAAACTGAGTGATTATGCAGGAATGTTTCTGCTTGGGAACAAAGCATCCTTCAGTTATTTTTCAGTTTGATAAGATAGAACCTTTGGTCCAAATCTTCCTCATTATCTTCCACAACCTCTGGAGGAGTTTTGGGCATTTCTTATATAATTAATAGGGCATACCACATGGTCCTAGGTGGCAGATAACTTTGCTCACTTGATGATATCCTGGACCTCCTGCTATGTGGGCTCCGTCACGTTCAGATCAGTTGCTGGGATTCTTATTTGGGGGACTTTTGGATTGAATTCTAGTCCCTGACTCCTATGGGGATCGCTGTCGGGTTCCCATAGAAATTCTTCCACCTCCTGTTTTCAGCTGGTTAGTGTGCCAGATTTTTGTTGGCTGAGAAGAGCCCTGGTGAACCTGAATGGGTTTTTAACAAACTGTGCTCTCCTTCTCTCCTTCTCTCTTCTTCACTTTCGCAGTTGCTCCACTCTGGGTTGTTTGTTCAGGGTCTCTACCTCACTTCTCAGGTAACGAGTCTCGCTTTCCCTCCTGTTTGGTTGCTGTGATAGTTTAAATTCCCCTTTCTTCTCCATTGGTCTGAATCACTCTTTTACAAAGTGGAACGCAATGGCTGTGAGGGAGTTGATTCTCCTGTAGAAAGGTCCTGCCAATGTAGCTTCTAGGATGCAACCCAGGTCATCATCGAACTGCTTCCAAGATACATTGTTTGATAATCTAAGCAATCTGATCCTCTCTTTCCTTGATATATGGATTAGGGTGTCTGAGGGGGTACTCACTTGGTCCCTACTTTGGCACAGGGGCAGCTCAGGTGCAGAGAGATCTTCAGCTCTGTGGGGGCCTCCTGGCTGTAGTTCTCCATCGTCTCACCAGATGTTAAGTCTGTACGTTGCACCTGAGTCACCACTGCTCCACAGCTGGACCTGCTTTGGTGTATCTTGAGGCCTTTGATGTTTTTGCAGATTGTGTTGCAATGGCACTTTGCAATGAATGCCTCCCCAGTCTGTATTGTTTGCTTGAGCCTTCTTTTTATTGTATTTCCCGTCCTGGCCATTGTTGCTCTGTCCGTCCTATTTAGTCTTGCATCCTCTGCCCACTCTCGGGAGACTCTGGGGGTATTGCGTATTTAGTTCATCCATAGCTTGTATGGCGCCCTCTTGCGAGTGCTGCACACAAGATTGCTAGACTTGTCTGCCCGTGCCAGTCCTTCCTGCAGAACAGCTGTCTTTCCAGTGTCACCGACCTTTCTCGGTCGCCATCCAATCTTTCCTGGAAGTCACTGGCAAAACAAATGCCACTTGCATCATACACTGGGGTTCTCTCCTCAGTTACCTGATGAGCTAACCGTAGCCTTTGTCCAGGAGCAGATGGCATCAGATGGTGCCCAATCTTCATAGAGCCCTTTGACCCTTAACTACTACACTCTCCAGTCGGCGGGCCAATAGATGTGGCCAAGTCACTGCCCATCTGCTCCTGACATCCAGCTCAACTCCTCTCGCGTGCTCCAGATCCGGCAAGAGGCTCCTTCTGCTTCCTGCCCTATCCTGCGAGCTGCTTAATTCTTGCTCTTTCATCAAGGCCCAGTGCAGCCAGCAACCTCCACACCGACCTTGCCGGTAGCAGCAATCCTCCCAGTCTGGCTAATTAGAATAGTCAAGATTGTAGTTAATTGACTGTTGTGGGAAAAGTTATCAAGGAATCTTTCACAAAGCTCATTAAGTAGTCCTCCAGCAAAGGACAACATGATAAAGTTGAATGACAGAGTAGAGTTGAGGAGATAACTGGCCTACCTCTACAGAAGTTCCCTTGCTGCAAGTTATGGACAGCTCATCTGTATCCATTACCTCAGCGTAATTACAGTATGTTAAAATGCAAGCAGGTAAATTGCATCCTGTTTCTCCTCCTTTTCTCTGAATTTTTTTTTGGCTTTCACTAGAGAACTTCATGAGTTTCAGGGCGAAATTTCTTTTCGAGAGCTCACAATAACACAAATCTGAATTGTTGGATCTGTGAAACAGTGGGTTTGCTAGATGGGCCATTCTGAGTTGATTCCTATTGGCCTTGAGAAGGTGCTGGTGACCTATCCTTGAATCACTGAAAACCTTCTGGTGAAGGTATTCTCACAATGTTTTGTGAATGGAGTTCCAGGACTTAGACCCAGTGATCATCAAGTTAAGGGACTGACACCACATTGCAAGCTGGTAGAAGACTAGAGGATTCTACCCAGCACTATAACACTATAATCTTACTTGGAGGGGAACTTGCATGTGGTGATTTTCTACTGCATTTGTTCTTGCCTTTCTACCAAAGAATCTTTGGTGAGTTGCTGCAATACACCTTGTAGATGGTCCACAGTGCACCACGATGTGCCAATGTTGCAGTGAGTGGATGTTTAAGGACATAGGTAGGGAGTCAATCAAAGGCCCAACATAAATTAGGGGACCACTTTGTTGAGCACCTCCATTCCCCTTCCTTTCCAGTCCAGAAGAGGAGTCTCAGCCTGAAATGTCAACTGTTTACTCATTTCTATAGATGCTGCCTGATCTGCTGAGTTCTTTCAGCATTTTGTGTGTGTTGCTCTGATTTCCAGCATCTGCAGAATCTCTTGTGTTAATGCTATCCTGGATGGGTTAAACTTATTGAATTTTATTGAAGCTGGTCTCATTCAGGTACGTGGGCAGTATCTCAGTATACTCAAGACTTAGGCCTTGTAAATGCTGAAAAGATTTTGGTAGGATAATGTGGAAATAGTCACTCCATAACATCATATCTCTTACAAATTTGTAGCCATGTTACTGATGTGACCGACCCAATTAACTTTCTGCTCAATCCTCTTTCCAAAATATTGATAGGATGTTGGTGATGATAATGTCATTGCACATCAAGAAGATGGTTAGCTCTTGTTGGAGATGGTTATTGCATCATAACTGTATGGCATGAATGTTACTACTTCTCAGCCAGTCGAGTCTAGGTTCTGCTTCAGGTATTTTCCATTATTATTTCAAATTTACATTGCTTTGTCTTTTGAAAAAAAAATGGGACAGACTTTACTATCAAAGAGCAAATACCTACAATCACTCCTTATTTGATCAATATCTGGTATCAAGGCCTGAAATGGCAAGATTTCCAAAAGCGCACTAAAGAAACTTTGCCCCCAAATGCCTTCAGTAGCCAGGAAAATCTCTCCCAGCTTTGCCAGATGTCATGGTTTTAATACGTAAAATAGATTATTAAATAACTTTAAAGAATACCACCTTTAAAATAAAAAATACGTAATATACATAATACGTAATGACTTTCACAGTTATAACTCACTAAATAATTTAGTTTTGAACATTGGTAGGAGCTTTTTCTAGACAAAACTATTCATTTTCAAACAGGATCCAATCAGTATGCTTGGAATATTAGTTGAATTGCTTTAATTTATCTTGTTTCCTGACTCAGTAATAAATATAAATGTTAGCCATCCCTTACGCATGGTTCAGTGTCTGGTATGATCATCGCTGTGTTAGGGAATAATGTGACTAATAAGGCATTGATATTTTGGCAGTGTTACAAAATTCTTTGAAGATGAATAGCTTGGTTCGTTTCACGTTCTGCAAATTAAAATTTGTAATTATTTAAGATTAAAATTCTAAATAATAGTGCTGGCATTATTCTCTTCAGTTCTAGATATTTATTAGTGATATGTTGAAAGTAGTGTCATAATGTTAACAAATTAATTGGTTAGATTTGTTGAACTATTTGCCTTTTGAAAAATATCTAATTATATTGGAAAGGATTATTAGCATGAATCAATGGACTTTAATTTTCATATTTGTTCAAATATATTTTTGTTGCAATAGAAAATACCCCTAAATCTATTTTTTCCAGATAGATAATCTGAACAGTATCAATATGCACAGAACCATCAGTTGCATTAATTTTGAATTTCTTTTAATACATATGATATGAGGCCTTTGACCTAGCAAAATAATGGGAATATTCACCTTATCAGGACTGACTTTCAGTGAAACTTTTAGGATGTCAGTATATGAAGCGATATAGCAACCCTGTGAAGTAGAAATTAATGAAGTAGAAATAGTCCAAAAAGAAAGGAAGGTGGAGAAAAGTGTTGGACCATTGACATGACTCTACCTTGCAAAATGAAAAAACAGCCATTAGGTCACTCTGTTACTCCCACCTTCTTTATGTTGCAGAGCCAGCCGTAGGTTTGGTTCATACTCTGTCACATGAGAAAGTACCACACCAAAGAACCAAGAACCATTACCTGTCAGAGCTGATTAGTGTTTTCTTCTCTTCCCATTATTAGCAGCCAGCTTTCTTCCAACTATGGTTCACAAAAACATGATTCGTTGTTTGAAAAGTGTATTCTCTGAGGGAGATGTACTCACATCATTGGAAACTGAATGTGAAGCAAGAGATTACTTAACAGGTATGCCAAACTACTAAGTGGAAATCTTTATTTAAATAACTGACTACAGTCATTGGGATTTTATATTGAACAAAAATGGAAAAATAAACTCTATAACTTACTCATTAACAAAATAATGCTTCTATCTCTGGAGACAGCTTATCTACTGATGTCACTATAAGCCTACGGACTCTCATAGTTACCTGGACTATTCCTCTTCTCACCCTGTCTCTTGCAAAAATGCCAACCCCTTCTCGCAATTCCTCCATCTCTGCCGCATCTGCACTCAGGATGAGGCTTTTTATTCCAGGACGAGGGAGATGTCCTCTTTTTTTAAAGAAAGGGGCTTCCCTTCCTCCACCATCAACTCTGCTCTCAAACGCATCTCTCCCATGTCACGCACATCTGCTCTCACCCCATCCTCCCACCACCCCACTAGGAATAGGACTCCCCTTGTCCTCACCTACCACCCCACCAGCCTCTGGGTCCAACAATTTTTTGTAACTTCTGCCACCTCCAAGGGGATCCCACCACTAAGCACATCTTTCCCTCTCCCCCTCTGCTTTCCGCAGGGATTGCTCCCCACATGACTCCCTTGTCCATTCGTCCCCCCTATCCATTCCCACCGATCTCCCTCCTGGCACTTATCCTTGTAAGCGGAACAAGTGCTACACATGCCCTTACACTTTCTCCCTCACCACCATTCAGGGCCACAGACAGTCCTTCCAGGTGAGGCATCACTTCACCTGTGAGTCGACTGGGGTGATATACTGCGTCCGGTGCTCCCGATGTGGCCTTCTATATATTGGTGAGACCTGACACAGGCTGGGAGACCATTTTGTTGAACACCTACACTCTGTCCGCCAGAGAAAGCAGGATCTCCCAGTGGCCACACATTTTAATTCTACATCCCATTCCCATTCTGATATGTCTATCCACGGCCTCCTCTACTGTCAAGTTGAAGCCACATGTAGGTTGGAGGAACAACACCTTATATTCTGTCTGGGTAGCCTCCAACCTGATGGCATGAACATTGACTTCTCTATCTTCCGTTAATGCCCCACCTTCCTTTCCTAACCCATCCTAACCCATCCCTTATTTGTTCATTTATTATTATTTTTTTTTCCGCTCTCTCTCCTTTTTCTCCCTTTGTCCCTTTCACTATACTCCTTGCCCATCCTCTGGGCTTCCCCCCTCCCCCTTTCTTTCTCCCTAGGCCTCCCATCCCATGATCCTCTCATATTCCTTTTGCCAATCAACTTTCCAGATCCCTCCCCCTCCTGTCTTCTCCTATCATTTCGGATCTCCCCCTCCCCCTCCCACTTTCAATTCTCTTACTATCTCTTCTTTCAGTTGGTCCTGACAAAGGATCTCGACCCGAAACGTCGACTGTACCTCTTCCTATAGAGGTTGCCTGGCCTGCTGCGTTCACCGACAATTTTTATGTGTGTTGCTTTAAGAAAGCAGCGTCACTTGTGGGACTGAGGAACAAAATTTATGAATTCCAGGACTGAAAAATCATTCCACCACGTTTGGAAAGTTTTTATGAGCTTTTTGAACTTCTGACAAAGATGTTTTATGCACAGCGATTTTACATAATAGAAATTAAATCTCATGATAGTTTTCAAATACAGTAAATGATTTAATAAATATAAACTTTGCATTGTATGGTCAATGAACTTTCAGACAGTATTTCAATTTACTATTGAAGACTCACTTTAGTCACTTCCAGCCAACATCATTGCTGTCACATACTTTCTTGCGATATGTACTCCAACAACAACTCTACAGATTTTTGAGGTAAAAACTTTGGTTGTCATCATTAAACAAGTGTTAGAGATCTTGACACTGCCCTTCCCCTTCGCTTCCCTCCCCAATTTCCCAACTCATGCATTCCATTCTTCTCTCAATAGGATCAATTGTTTCCTAAATAAACCTCGGTCATCTGTCTGTTGCTCTGACCACAGAGAACAGAAAATACATTGCTTAAAGCAACACAGTTTTATCAATATTACTCTTCAGTACAGAAGAACCATGAGTATATAAACCTTCCAGGTTTTCACCAGCATAACCTGCACTTATGATGTTGAGGTTTTAATCTTCCATTTTCTAGTGAGAGCTTGTTGAGCTATGAGACCAAGTCTATGATCACAGACTGAAAGGACAGTGTTAAATATATTCACTTCACTATCACAGTTTAAAAATGAACTGGGAGATCTGTGGTCAGAATTTTTGTGTTTCTGAAACTGAAGCTAACATTCATTAAAAGGAAATTTTCAGAAAATTAACTGCATTTAAAAGAGATAGAATTAATCTGTAAAACATGTGGAAAATATGATTTAACATATGAAAATATGAGTCCTAACATGATCTAATTAAGAGACTGAGAAGAACAACTGAACTGTTTTAATTTTATGAGTGTTAAAGACAAATCTTGACATGGCACAACGAACGAACAAGAGACTAATCTTAAAAATAGAAATCAACGTTGTCTGATTTGCAGGACGTCAGGTAAAGGTTTAGTTTGAGGGGTGAGGACCTGGGTTTCGTTCTGTCTAGATTATGACCCTCAGAAATACCTCCTTTGCTATAACATAGGATGGAGATAGGTAGTGTTGAGCGAACTGAGCAAAGATGTGATATTAAAATACATTTAAAAGAACCCAAAAGCAACAAGTGATTGCAGTGCTGAATGTAATGGATCTGCTTTTGTACTGAATGGGATGGAGAAGTTTGAGGTTGGTCTCAGATATTAAGTATAATTAGTTGGAACACAAATCCAAAATACTGTAAATAATGTACATTAATCAATTCCCAGTGTTAACTTCTCTCTCATTTATACAAGGGATTATGTACACGATGTCTTTTGTGATGTGATTGCAATTGATGGTTAAAAAGCTAATAATTCTCACAAAACTAAGGACTCAAAATACCTTAAATTCAGGAAGTCTGCATACTGAAATGCTACCAAACCAAGGATTCTCAAAATATTCTACAGATTGTAAAATAATGGAAAATAAAATGAGTTGGCTTTCCCTCCAAGTAGGGTTCATAAATGACTCAATATTTTCCTGTAAGCCAGAAATATTTACTCAGGTATGTTTATAATATCTACTTTTTGGCAGGTAACCCAAATTTGAGACCTAATGAAAATCCATAAGCATCTAATTATCTCTGTTAGCACTGTTCTGAGTTAATGAATAAATAATGTATTAATTCTACACCTTTAACTCAACTCTTCAAATATATGCCGTAGCAAAATATTTGCCAAGCCCCAGTTAAAAGAAAACAAAGGAATCATTTTCAGAGTCATGGAAACACAAGGAAATCTGTGGATGCTGGAAATTCAAGCATTTTGACTTTTTGTCATTTTGGCTTTTGAGATGTTCTTGAGCCATATAGGATGGAAACGGGCTGCTATCTTATAATAAAGCTGATATATTGATGCATGATTGCAAGACCAGGTTTGGTAACTGTGGGCTGAGTTATTTCTTGAAGAGGAATGTTAAAATGGGCAGATTAGTAATTGAGGAGGAAATTGCAAAGCCATTACAAATCTTCTAACTTGACTAGAGAAAAGCTGAACTTTTACCACTGTGATGCTCTGCAGAGCTGTTCTTCTATCACTTGCATCTCCGAGCCCTCTTCTTTGGAACAAATTCCCCACCCCACATCAGTGACCCCTTATCCCATCTCCAACCTTCCCTTTCTGCCGAAGAGACATCAACTAGCTCAACTTCAGCACTCCTCACTCCTCCCCTTGAACATTACCTCTCTGAAAGCATTGCCCTCCACTCCCTCCGTACCAATCCCAAGTTTATCATCAAACTTACAGATAAAAGGGGTAACACACATAAAAGTTGCTGGTGAATGCAGCAGGCCAAGCAGCATCTCTAGGAAGAGGTACAGTCGACGTTTCAGGCCGAGACCCTTCATCAGGACTAACTGAAAGAAGAGCTAGTAAGATATTTGAAAGTGGGATGGGGAGGGGGAGATCCAAAATGATAGGAGAAGACAGGAGGGGGAGGGATGGAACCAAGAGCTGGACAGTTGATTGGCAAAAGGGATATGAGCAGATCATGGGACGGGAGACCTAGGGAGAAAGAAAAGGGGGAGGCGGGGGAAAAAGCCCAGAGGATGGGCAAGGGGTATAGTGAGAGGGATAGAGTGAGAAAAAGGAGAGAGAGAAAAAGAATGTGTGCATATAAATAAATAAATACTGGATGGGGTACGAGGGGGACGTGGGGCATTAGCGGAAGTTTGAGAAGTCAGTCTTCATGCCATCAGGTTGAAGGCTACCCAGACGGAATATAAGGTGTTGTTCCTCCAACCCGAGTGTGGCTTCATCTTTACAGTAGAGGAGGTCATGGACAGACATATCTGAATGCGAATGGGACGTGGAATTAAAATATAAGGTAAGAGGGGTGTTGTTGTAATGTGGTGGACTGAGGCAACCCTCAGAAACCTCCTCTTACTTACCCCTTGAAAAGGACCACAGTTCAGACCATGAGAAATTTGTTTCCAACACTATCACTAATATCATCAACTCTGGAGAACTCCCAAATATTGCCACTAAACTCATAATGTGCTTATCTCCACACTGCTTATTTCTACCTCCGACCCAAGAGTTACAAACCTGACTTTCTGGGTAGGCCTATCATCTCTGCCTGCCCCAGCCCCATTGAACTCATGTCCTCATACCTTGACTCTATTCTATCACCCTTGATTTCGTCCCTTCAAACCTACATCCATGGCACTTGGCACTTCACATGCTCTCTAGCTCAACAGCTTTCAATTCCCTGGCCCTGACTGCTTCATTTTCACCATGAATGTCCAGTCCCTATCCACTTCTATCCCCCAGCAAGAAGGCCTTAAAGCTCTCCGCTTCCTTCTCAACAAAAAGCCCAACCAGTTCCCCTCCACCAGCACCTTCCTCCATCTGGCAGAACTGGCCCTCTCCTCAACAATTTTTCCTTCAGTTCCTCCTACTTTCTCCAAACTCAAAGGGTAGCCATGAGCACCTGCACGGGGCCTGGCGATGCCTACCTTTCTGTTGGCTACTTAGACCTGGCCATGTTCCAAGCCTTTTCTGGTAATGTTCCCCAACCCTTCCTCCGCTACATTGACGACCGCATTGGTGCTGCTTCATGCATCCATGCTGAGCTTGTCAATTCCATCAACATTGCCACCAGATTACACCCTGTCCTTAAATTCACTTGGTCTTTTGCTGGCACCTTCCTCCCATCTCACAATCTCTCTGTCTCTATTTTTGAAGACAAACTATCCACTGACATCTTCTATAAACCCACTGATTCCCATAGCTATCTTGAGTAAACCTCCTCCCACCCCATTTCTCGTAAAAATGCTATTCCCATTTCTCCACCACATCTGTTCCCAGAATGAGGCTTTCCTTTCCAAGACTTCAGCGATGTCCTCCTTTTTCAAACAATGAAGGTTCCCTTCCTGCACCATTATTGCAGCCTTCACCCACATCTCATCCATTTCCTGGAAATCTGTGCTCACCCCATCTTCCCACCACCTTAACAGGGATAGAGTTCCTCCTGACTTCATCAACCACCCCATGAGCTTCCGCATCCTACACACCTTTCTCCACAACTTTTGCCATCTTTAACGGGATTCTACCACCAAACACATCTTTACCTCCCCTCACCCAGTTCTCTGCTTTCTACCAAAGATCATTCCCTCTATGACTCACCTGTTCATTCATCTCACTCCACTAATCTCCCACCTGGCACATATCCCTGCAAACGAAGAAACGTTACACCCACCCTTTTACCTCATCCCCTACCTCTTTTCAGGGCCCCAAACAGTACTTCTGGGTGAGGCAACATTTCATCTGCAAACCTTTTGGAGTCGTCTATTGTATCCAATGCTCCTGATGTGACCTCCTCTATACTGGTGAGATCTGACATAAACTGGGGCACTGCTTTGTTGAGCACCTCTGTTCTATCTGCCAAAAGCTGAATTTCCTAGTGGCCAAATATTTTACTTCCTATCCATATTCCCATTCCAACATGTCGGTCCATAGCCTCCTCTTCTGCCACAATGAGAATATTCTCAGGGTGGAGGGCCACCTCTTCGTATTCCGTCTAGGTAGTCTCCAACCTGATGGCATGAACATTGATTTCTCCTTCCAGTTAATTTGTTTTCTCCATTCCTTCCTTCTTCCTCTATTTCCCACGCTGGCCTCTTATATCTTCTTCTCATCTGCCTATCACCTTCCTTGGTGGCCCTCCTTCATCCCTTTCTCTCTTGGTCCACTCTCCTCTTTTATCAGATTCCTCCTTCTCTAGCCCTTTACCTTTCCCACCCACCTGGCTTCACCTATCACCTTCTAGCTAGTCTGCTTTTCCCTCCCCTCACCTTTTTATTCTGGTGTCTTCCCTTTCATTTCCAGTTCTGAAGAAAGGTCTTGGTCTATTCCTTTCCATTGCTGAGTTCCTCCAGCATTTTGTGGGTGTTGCTGATTATATGTATGTACCTAAGTCTTTTGCACAGTACTGTATGTACACTTACAATGCACACTAAACTCTTGTTATCCTATAAGCATTGTGGTTGTGAAATTGATCTTGTAGTAAATGTTGACTAGAGGAGCCTAGAGGAGGCTGATACTGATGTAAAAGGATGCTTAGCAGATTGTCTAATCTAACAGAGAATACAGGGAAGATATAATAGAGATTGGAAATCCTTCTCTAAAGTTTTCACCAAATGGCACTGGTATAGATTATGATGAGTAGAACAAGAAACTGTGGATGATCAAAATCTGAAATAAAAACTGAAAATTCAGGAAATAACTCACAAGTCAAGAGCAATTTTCCCAACTATTTTTATGTCATGGACTCCTACCACTAACCGACAGGTCCACTGAACCCCTGCAGAGAGAGAAAGTATCAATATTTCAGATCAATGTTGTTTCAATGGGACCAGGAAAAGTTAGAAGGCTAGCTTGTTTTTAATTGCAGAAAAGAGAGGAGTGGAGAGATCAAAGGGAATGTTTGCGATGGGATGACTGTGATGTAAGTGGGGGTGTTTGACAGAAAATGGTGAATGCTTATTTCAGGCTACAAGTGGGAAATGCAAAATTTTACTCAATATGGTAACCAAACCTCCACAGTACTGTGAATTCAGCATTTAATAATATAATAGGAGCTCTTTCATAAGTGCAGGTGTCCATATATCAAGCATTTGTAACGTCAGGATGACTTGTAATTGCAAATAATTTGTCTAGAGGTGCGGTAAGTAGGAAATAAACATCAATATGTTTAAACAGGATATGAGTAAGTCCTAATTTTATATTTTAAACTGACATTATTGAAAGTATATTCAGTTTTGATTCTAATTTCAGTGTCAAAAAGAGTTAAGGGTGCAATACACCCTACTGAGTACATGTACAATTGAATAAAATAGTTCTAGTACATTTTTAAAATTAGATAAAAGTATTGAAAGTTTTGATGAATACATCACCTCCATTGTTCATTTTCTTTTCAATTTTTGCATTATTTATTCATTCCTATGGTGATTCTTAAATTTATTTAAATTAGAGTTGAGTTATAGGCAGTTATGAGACTTGAATCCATTCAAAAATAGATTAACGTAGCCTAACTCTGTCATGGTCCTGACTGTCATTTCCTCTTATTCTCCTAATTCCCTTTTTCCCATGTTCTCCTGGGCTCCTTGATTGAGGCGCCTGATTCTCATCTAAACCTGCAGCATAAATACCCCGGTTTTGCATCCACTCATTGCCAGATCGTTGCTTCAGACAGTGTGGTAATTCACGTTCCCAGCTGCTTAGAATGGTGTATTCTAAGTTTTACTTCAGTACTGAGGTTTACCTGTGTAACTCTGTCTCTCCGTGACAAGATAAGGATTGCCTGCCGTTGGTCTTTCCATTTGCCGCTCTGTGTCAAGATAAGGATTGCCTGCCGCCTGTCCCCTGTTTGCCGTTCAGCTCCAGCAATGCCCTGTGTCAAGAAAAGTTTTGCCTGCCTCCTGCTCTTCCATTCATCCGTGCTGTTTGCCTGTGTTAACTCTGTCTCTCGGCTGCTTAGAGTTGTGTATTCTAAATTTTGTTTCTGCGCTGTTCTTTGCCTGTGTTAACTCTGTCTCTCCATGTTAACAGGAGCATGGCATGCCACCCACCGTTCTCCCCTTGTCCGCATCCCTGCTCTGCCTTGTCCCGCCGTCCGTCTACACTCTCCACTGGCTTAGTGGTTAAACGCCGCATTCTCACCGTAGCGACCCGGGTTCGATCCCTGGTCTAGCCTCGCTCACTCCTCGGCTTTCCTCTGCCTAATCCTCGATCCCTGGCCTTCCCTGCAACCATTAATAAACACTCTTCTGATTACGCTACCTCCCTGTCAGTGTCCTGTATTTGGGTTCACCCGTTCTCTTCTCCACAACAAATTTATTGAACATACAAATCATAATTGTCATCAGAGGTTTTAAACAACCTGGTTATGGCCGCATTCAAAGCTCAATACAGTCTATATTTGGAATTTTAAATTAAAAAAGTAATTTTAAGGTTCTATGACGTGAAAATACATCTTATATTCGTAGCTGTTTCTCAATAAACCAAAGAAGGTAAAAATTGCATAATGTACATTAGATAAGGTACAAGATAAATGCTAAAAAACCCAAATAGGAAATCAGAAGGAGCTTCTTTATCCAAAGATAATATGAATGAGACGACGCTACCACATAGTTGATGTGTTTAGTACAGAAGCATTTGATGTCAGGTTGGAAAGGTACATAAGTGATAAGGGAATTCAAGGCTTATGGATTTAGATGAGGAAAATTGGAGGGAGGCTCGCGTGGAACATATAGGTTGATTGGACTGATCGGGCTAAATGGCTTGTTCCTATGTCATATAGCCTGTTATCTTATGTAATCCTGACTTTAAAAGGAATTTGATGTCATTGTTCAGAAATAACAGAACAATAGTGAGTTGCTGAAGGATGAATTTCAGCAGTTAAGTACTATTTTATCCTTTTCTAAAGCAGGTAGGAATTGGAATAAATCTTGCTGCAATTATATAGGACTTTGGCAACACAATATCTGAAGAACAGTTTGTAGTTTCCTTTGGAAAAAAGTAAATTTGGCTTGAAGGGATTGCACTCAAGTTTCATTACAGTGACATCTTGAATGGAAAGGATGGTTATGAGGACAAATTGTATAGAGAGAGTGTATACCATTCAGAGTTTAGAAGAATGATCCAAATGAAACACTCAAGACTTTTGCCAGAGTAAATACAGAATGGTTTCCTCTGAAGAAATATCTGAAATTAGAAGTCATAAACCGAGGATGATTGAAGGTCATTTAGGACTGAGACCTTCACTCAGAGTTCTGTCACTCTTTGGAATTCACAATCTCAGAAAATCATGGATGCTCAGTTAATGCATTCATGCTAGAGTACAGTTGATAGATATTTGGTCAGTAAGTGATTCGGGATTTTCTTATAGGGTATGAAAATTGTGTTAATGTAGAAGTTCAGTAATAACATTTTCAAATTATCTAAGTAGTATGGCCTATGCCAAGTAGAAATAAGCAGGCATATTATTGGGTAAACAACAGGAATCCTGCAGATGCTGGAAATTCAAGCAACACACATCAAAGTTGCTGGTGAACGCAGCAGGCCAGGCAGCATCTATAGGAAGAGGCGCAGTCGACGTTTCAGGCCGAGACCCTTCGTCAGGACTAACTGAAGGAAGAGGGAATGGGTAATGTAATTTGGGCAATGAAGGATTAGTTCAAGGTTGGTGTCCACTTTGATATGAGTCAACGCAGCTGTCAGGAACTTATTCTGAGAAAGCGACTGGTAATAATAAAAGACACATGGCTTGCATTGCCATTGAGCTGAATAAAATATTCAAGTACTTACAGTTTAATATACAGATACTAGAGTCAACGAAATAAAAGTCTTCAGCATGTAGTTGGGGCCTAATCCAGTGACTGAGGATGACTCAGTAGAGATTAATTTGATAATGAGAGAAGATAGATATTTCAGATCATCAGTTTCTGAAAACATCTGAATTTGCTTTACCGGGATACATAAAAAAGAGAAATATTGTATGAGATAAGTCATGGGCAGATAGCATAGTGTTGACTGCTTTATACCACCTTTGGGAGTTAAAACCAGACCAAAGGATAATATTTAGTAGATATAAATGATACACAGCATTGTCCAAGATGGAGTTCTTTGCTGCATGTAACAACTAGAATGTATTTTTGCTACAAAGCAAAAAAAAGACAATAAAAATTACTGCAGCTTTAAGCCTGTAGGTGATAGTTTTGCAGTTCTGTGTGTATTAATAAGGAAGCTTTAAAAACTCATATTGAACTGAATCCACTGTGCTGCTGCAACTTATCACCCTAGGCTTGACGAGTAGGGACAAACAAAAGAGTCAATCAATAAATTGTAACATGGCTTAGGTGGCAAACAGGTTTGGGGTTTTCCTGCCCTTCTAAGCTTAAACCCCTCCCATCCTGTCTTGTGAAATAGGATGCTCCCAACTGTGCTAGCTTCCAGGATTTAGACGCTCTAACTTTCCGGAATACGGATAGCTAGTGCGGCCTCTTTGAGGGCTCAGGATGGTCCCACTAAGTGAAAATCATGATTTGGTCACCAAGAATTGGGCACTTAAAGAGCACCTGAACTGAGGTTCGGTGCTCAATTGTAAGTCCTACTCGTGATATCGTCTAGCGTTTGTTTTGGACTCAGTTCTCGAGCCAGTTTGATACCATACCTCAATCATTGCTTTGGATACTCCAGCATTTGGGTCGAAACCATCCTTGTCCAGGACTCTTATCACAGTACAATTGAGCCAGTATGGACGCAGTGGGGTATCAGAGTCTTTCGTCCGTTGTGGTCAACCGCAGCGAAAGGATCTCCAGACAGGTAGCCATTGGTCAACTTTTGCAAGAAGGAAGCCCGAGTCGCTCGAGAAAGCCAGTCAGTCTGCAGAGCCAGTACATCTTCCAACCACAGGTTCTTGCCACGGCTTCCTTATCCAATGTTCAGTAGTGTTTCAACTCCAGCCATCCCGGTTCTCATCTGAGTGTGGCCTTCATTATCTCTCTTCTGACTGGAAGAGCCATGGCCTGGGCCACCACGCACTGGGAAGCAGGAATGCAGGTCAGAGATTTGCTCAGACTTGGAGGAATTCATGGCCGCCATTAGGAAGGTGTTCCATCACTCTCCTTGGACAGGCTGGTGAAGACTTGACAGCGCCAACTATGAATTTCGGACCTTGGGCCGAGAGAGTGGTGGAAATGGGGTAGCCTTGGCCACTCTATATCACCACAGACTCCACCATGAACTGAAGGATGCCCTCATCTTCGGAGAGCCAGCGGAGAACTTAAAGGCTCTGGTTGACCAGACCATTCATCTTGATAATCGCCTGGCAAAATGAGAGTGGGGCTATTTCAGGAGGTCGAAGAGAGCCAGTCCAAGCCTGGCTCCATGCATTGCAGTTCCACTCGGACCATGACCAGCCCATCTCCTGCTCAAGAAGAGAAGATGGCGGCACGACGCAGCTCGCAGCGGCTGTTATTTGTCAAGCAGGGTGCCGTGCACAATCCTGATTTGATGGAGACAGACGTGAGAGCACGGAGGAACATCTGGTGAAACTCTTGAAATGCCTGCTTCGCTGCTGCTGCTATTGTGTGGTCCAGAATCTCCGGAGGAGAAGGCTTTGAGTCTTCGGATTTGCTGGTTGCTCGGCGACCGGGGCAGGGTCGAAGCGCTTGGCAGAGGATGGTGCTCGGAGAGGCTGCGTCGGAGGGGCTGGTCAGAGGTTCGAAGTTTGTGGACGGACTCAGAGTCGGCTGCGGTCGGGTGCTTCCAATGGTGCTGCTTCAGCAAGTTAGCAGCGCTTGGAGGTTCATGGCGGGGAGAGTTCCTCCCTTCTGCCACCTGTGTGAGATGATGAGTCTATCGGGACTTTGAGACTTTTTTTTTACCGTGCCCATGGTCTGCTCTTTATCAAATTATGGTATTGCTTTGCACTGTTGTAACTATATTTTATAATTATGTGGTTTTGTCAGTTTTAGCCTTGGTTTGTCCTGTGTTTTCTTGTGATATCATTCTGGAGGAACGTTGTACCATTTTTTAATGCATGCATTTCTAAATGACAATAAACAAGGACTGAGTGTCCTCATAATCCAATCTAAAATCTAAGACTCTGTAGAGCCCATGAAGGTCGGCTGCTCTGGATTCTCTGCCAATGAGAGGTCCCGGCATCAGAGTCAAGGTAGATGCTTTTGCTACAGGAAAACAGGTCTCTTATGGGCCAAATGTCCCTGGATACAACCGTCAGGAAAACTGCTAACAGTGTTCGGAGGACTGTGATGGTAGCAGCCATTGCTCCCAATCCCACGGATTCTAGTTTCTTGCTGAAAGTGGTGTTCACCTAAGCTAAGAACTTGAGGCAAATGAAGGCTTTTGTGGATTCTGGGACAGTGGGTAACTTTCTGGATTTAGGAACTACTCATCAGCTTGACATACCGCTGCGAAAGTGGAGCTAGTCCATGACTACAATTGTCTTGGACAACTGCCTGCTAGACTGCCGGCAGATCCAGCAGCAGACTGTGGAATAACAGATGAGAATTGAGGATCGGGGGAAGACATTAGTTCCTACATTATTGATTCTCCACTCGTACCCCTAATCCTTGGGCACCCTTGGCTGTCCAAGCATAACCCATCCATGAACTGGAGGGAGAGGAGAATCATTGCTTTGTCCAGTCATTGTTAGAGGGTTTGTTTGCAAGCGTGGTGTTCTAACACCAGGACTTTCCCGAGACCAACGACCAACAAGAGGGCAGCCTTCAGTGCGAGGCAACCTGAGGCCTTGTAGAGACCTAGTCCGGTCCTCAAGAGCGGACAAGCCGGTTCCAACCAGTAGGACAGTGCGTGTCCTGACACAGTCTAGTCAGGATCCCACAGGAACTAGAGAGGGAAAATCTCTCGTTCAGGAGGAGACCAAGGAGATACCTGAGTATTCTGGAAGACTTGCAGCTAAGCCCAAGGAATCCAACTGCTTGGTTTTGAGGAGAGGACGGACTGCTATACGCTGATCCTTGAAGCCTTATCTTAGGGGAGCGGGTGTGGGAGTAAGGACCATCTGTAACGGCTGAGGATACAGATGGGGATTTGGACTCTAACTTGGCCACAGTTTCTATAAATGAACTTTGTGAGCCTAGGGAGGGGACTCTGAGGTCTGCCAAATCACCCCTGCCACCTAAGAAGCCTCAGGAGTCATCCTCAAAAGAAGGTCTGGAGGAGATAGTAACACCAAGACCGTTCAAAATTCCTTCAGTTTACGAGGACTTGTAGGAAGTCTTCAGCAAGGGAAAGGCCTCGACTCTTCCACTGTATTGAGCCTATGACTGTGTTATAGACCTGCTGCCCAGTACTTGTCCACCCATCCCCAAGGTGATTGAATGCACTCTCTGGCCCAGAGAGAAGCACAATGGAAGAGTATATAAAGGAAGTTTCTTGCCATGGGCTTCATTTGGCCCTCCACCTCACCAGACAATGCAGACTTCATCTCATACAAAGGAAAGCTGGGAGCCTGTGGTCATGCATTGATTATAGGGGATCAAACTGCATAATGATCATGAATCTTTATCCCTTTCAACTCATGAATATGGCCTTTAAGATGCTCCAATGAGAGAGAGTATTCACAAAGTTAGACCTGCAGAGTGCATACAATCTAGTTTGTATAAAGGACGGTGATGAGTGGAAAACCGCATTCAATACACCGACGGGGCATTACGAGTACCTGGTTATGCTCTTTGGTCTTGTGAATCCTCCAGCAATCTTTCAGGCCTTTGTCAATGATGTGCTCTGTGATACACTCCATAAGTACATCTTCATCTACTTGGATGATGTCTTAATCTTCTCGAAGTTCATGAAGGAGCACATAGCGCACGCCAGAGATATCTTAAAGAAGCTTCTAGACCATGGACTTGGAGAAATTTGAATTTAATGCAGCGACCATTTCATTTCTGGGTTTCTTCATCTCCAATGGCAGTCTCAAGATAGACCCTACCAAGACCCGGGCTGTCAGAGACTGGCCACACCATTCAGTGTCAATCAAGTCCAATGACTCCTGGCGTTTGCATACATCTACCAGAAGTTCATCAGGAACATTAGCTTGGTGGCAGCTCCGCTGATGGTGTTAAGAAATCCATGGGCCCTTTTGTCTGGACTATTGAAGCAGAGGCTGCTTTTGCAGAATTTAAACAGCGGTTCACATCAGCTTCCACCTTTGGTTTCTCCTATCCTGGACCTTCCCTTCATTGTGAAGGTGGATGCCTCAGACATTGGAGTGGGTGCAGTGTTGTCTCAACGATCACCTTCAGACAGTAAACTGTACCCGTGTGCATTCTTCTCCAGGTGGCTATCCCCAGCAGAGAGGAACTATGACATCAGGACTCGAGAGCTTCTTGTGGCTAAGTTAGCTTTTGAGAAATGGCGTCAGTGGCTAGAGGGGGCCAAGAACCCTTTTATCATGTGGACAGACTGATCTATATTCAGGAGGCCAAGAGGCTGAATTCTAGGCAGGCCAGTTGGTCGTTGGTCTTTGTTCTTTAACCACTTTAATATCATCCTGACCGATCGACCGGGGTCAAAGAACCAGAAGCCAGATGCCTTGTCCTGAAAGTTTGACAAACTGGAATGAGAGGAGCAGCCTACCACCATTTTGCCCCAAGCCAAGATGGTAGCACCAATTTATTGGGGAAATCGACGATCTTGTTCGCAAGGCCCAAGCACAAGGGGAGATTCCTAAGAACGGAACTCCGGGTTGGCTGTTTGTTCCAAGTTCCATCTGGTCCAAGGATGGACCGGACACCCAGCAATTGCCAGGACCCTCGAGTTTATCAAGAGAAGGTATTGGTGGCCCAAATGATGAAAGAGGTTCGGCAGTACATGCAGGCATGTGAGGTGTGTGCCTAGAACAAGGAGCCCCGTACCTGACCTCAACGCCTCCTCCACCCCCTACCTATTCCAGAAAGATCATGGACTTCGTCACAGGTCTTTCACCATCTAAGGGGAAGGCTATCATTGTGCTAATTGTTGATCACTTTTCGAAGGTCTGCTACCATCTGTCTCGGAGGCGGTCAAAATTGTCCATGGTTTCCCAATAGACGTTGTCTCAGATAGTGGTCCACAATTTGCCTCAAATTTCTGGAGGGTGTTTTGTAAGCTGATTGGGACAAGAGCAAGTTTTTCCTCTCAGTTTCACCTGCAGTCCTGTAGGAGTGCAACCATTTGATTTGGGCAGAGGTTTCCCACAACATCTTAGAGTGTTCAGCACATGAGATGTCACCATTCAAATGCCGGTTTGATTATCCTGTGCCTCTCCTTCCAGAACAGGAGGTTGAGGTTGGGGTCCCTGCAGCCAGAGGTCATCTAACGCTGCAGGCAAGAGAGATTTTGCTGGCTTCTACCCAGAGGATAGAAACCAAAGTGAACTGAAGGGAAATACAGAGACCCACTTTGTAGCCTGGGTAACAGGTCTGGCTGTCCACTCGTAATTTGCCTCTCCAGATGGAATCTAGAAAGTTGGTGCACAAGTTCATTGGACCCTTCAAAGTCCTGGGGAAAGTAAACCCAGTGGCTTACACCTTGTAGCTCCCCAAAACTGTAAGGATCAACCCCACCTTCCACATCTCTAAATTACAACCTGTCTGCATCAGCTGCTTAGCCCCACCACCATCCGTCCCGCCACCAGGTTTATCAGTGGGGAACAGGTCCATGGTGAGAAGACTTTTGGACTCACATACTGTTTGGATTGTTTGGCAATTCCTCATGGACTGGGAAGGATTTAGACCTAAGGAGAGGTATTGGGGGCCTGAAAGAGACATCTTGGATCCAGCTCTATTGTCTATTGTCTATTGGCTCTCATCCATGATTACCATCACTGTCTCTTCAAGCAGCTAGGACCATCGGGAGTCAGCCGTAGGAGAGGAGGTCCGGTTACGAGATGCTCCCAACTGCGCCAGCTTCTGGGATTTAGACACTTTAACTCTCTGGTGTACGGATAGCTGGCGAGGCCCCTCTAAGGGTTCAGGAGGGTCCTGGTAAGTGGAAATCATGCTTTGGGCATCAAGACTGAGAACTATTTAAATTCATTTATTTTAACAGCAATTAATTGGAAATGATTGAACAAGCTAAAACACAATAAAATGAAGAATATGAATTCTGATCCTGAAGTGAGCTGGTATAAGATCAGAGAAGCTGGTATGTCATGTAATGGAGAATTAGAATGCTTGAGCTCCATCCTTGGACTCCATATAGACACTAGCAACAGGATGGAGCATCAACCTGCCACCACCCATCACGAAACTCATCCCAGACTTATGGTAGGTCTACATAAATCCATGCTTACATGGAAGAAACGTCACTAACTCCCACAGCCCTGATGAGACTGAGATTTTAGTCTCCGAGCCAGACATGAAAGCGTCCTTCAGGTGGGTGAACGCAGAAAGCATCCAGCCCAGATCGGTTATCTCGCTGATTACCAAAGGTCTGAGCTGATCAACTGGCTGGAGTGTTCACCAGAATGTTTAACGTCTCACTTCAGCAATCTGAAGTGCGCTCTTGCTTCAAGCAGGCTTCAATTATGCTGGTGCCAAAGAAGAACATGGCAGCCTGCCTCAACGACTGTCGTGCAGTCGTACTTGCATCCAATGTGATGAAGTGCGTTGACTGGTTGGTGATGAAACATATCAACTCCTACCTGACAGGCCACTTGGATTTACTCTAATTTGCCTATTGGCACAACATGTCCATAGCAGATGCCATTTCCATGGCTCTTCGCTCAACCCTGGAACATCTGGACAGCAAAGATGAATACATCAGGATGCTCTTTATGGACTACAGGCCGGCATTAAATACCATGAAACCCTCAAAACTAATCAATAAGCTTCAAGATCTTGGCCTCAACACCTCCCTGTGCAATTAGATCCTCGATTTCCTCACTTGCAGACCCCAGGCATTATGGATTGGCAACATCATCTCCTCCACAACCTCCATCAATGACTATCACCCAATACCACTTACATGCACAGTGATGAATGTTTTAAGAGGTTGGTGATGAAACATATTAACTCCTGCCTGAAATGTGACTTCGATCCATTCCAATTTGCCTACTGGTGCAACAAGTCCTCAGCAGATGTCATCCCATTGGCTCTACACCGAAGCCTGGAATATCTGTTCAGCAAAGATGTATATATTAGAATTCTCTTTATCAATTACAGCTCAGCATTCAGTACCACCATCCCCTCAAATCTAATCAATAAGCTCCAAGACCTTGGCCTCAGTACCTCCTTGTGAATTTGGATCCTGGATTTCTGGATTTCATCACTTGCAGACCCCAATCAGTTTGGATCAGCAACAACATTTCTTCTAAATCTCCATCAGCACAGGAGCACCACAAGCTGATAAGCTTAGCTCCCTGCTCTACTCGCTTTACACATATGGCTGTGTACCTAAGCACAGCTCCAATGCCATATTTAAGTTTGCTGACAATACCACTGTCATTGGCTGAATCAAAGGTGTAGAAGAATCAGCATATAGGAGGGAGATTGAAAATCTGGCTGAGTGGTGCCACAACAACAGCCTCTCACTCAACGTCAGCAAGATCAAGGAGCTGATTATTAACTTCAGGAGGAAGAAACCGTATTCCTCATCAAGGGATCAGAGGTGGAGAGGGTAAGTACAATTACAACAAAAACAAGGCAGCACCTCTACTTCCTTAGGAGTTTGCAAAGATTCAGCATGACATATAAAGGCTTGACCAACTTTTATAGACGTGTGGTGGACAGTATATTAACTGGTTGCATCACAGCCTGGTATGGAACCGCCAATGCTCTTGAATGGAAAATCCAAGTAGTGGATATGGTTAAAGCCCTTCCCACCATTGAGCATGTCTACATGGAGCACTGTTATTGGAAATCAGCATCCATTATCAAGGACCCCACCACCCAGGCCATGCTCTCTTCTCACTGCTGCCATCAGGAAGAAGATACAGGAGCCTCAGGACCCACACCACCAGGTTCAGGAATAGTTATTACCCCTCAACTATCAGGCTCTTAAACCAGTGGTGATAACTTCACTCAACCCCACTTGGCCTCTCACAGATCTGTTTTCACAACCTATGGATTCACTTTCAAGGACTCTTCATCTCATGTTCTCGATATTTATTGTTTATTTAATTATAGTTATTATTTCTCTTTTTTTCCTTCTTGATTTGCACATTTTATTGACTTTTGCATATTGGTTGTTCATCTGTCCTGTTAGGTGCAGTCTTTCATTGGTTCTATTATGTTTCTTTAATTTACTGTGTATACCTGCTTGAAAATGCACCTCAGGGTTATATATAGGAACATATAAAGAACGTGCTTTGATAATAAATTTACTTTGAATTTTCTGAGGTTGGCTGAATTTCAGCAGTTCTCTTCAAAACCGTCAGGTTCTGCTACACAACTCACCCCAAGTCTCCTTAGAGGTGTCTTTGCAGAACACAGTTGTGTCTCTGTGTGCTCATGTACACACACACATATCTATCTATCTATCTATCGGGCTGTTGTATATATAGCGACATATAGCTGTTGTATAAAGTGTTTTTACCCTCCATTCATCATTGTGATTTGCCAGCAAAATTATCATTCTTATAAGCCAAATATCATGGTTCCTTTTGCTTCCCAGCTGATTTGCAATGAGCTTCTGCTTACATGAAAGGAGAAAACTAATATTATAAAAAATAAAAACAATCTTGCAAAAGTATGAAATGATGAGTTGAGACAAGTTAAAGCTATGTAATTAGTTTATTTAACAGCATAAGCTAAAATTTCATTATTGCAAGTACTGAATCAAATTACTCCATTGTAATTCATTCCTTTAGTTTCAGAGAAGGAACATTAATGTAATCCATAATATAACTTGAAGATACTAGTGAAAACCATCAGGCTGGTGAAAAATGAATACTGAAGATTAAAAAAATAGATGCAGATAATGCATTTTTCTGTAATTTATTGATAACAATAACTATTGAATCTGCATTTCTTCAATTTTAAATTCAGCCTGTCATCATATTGTGCATTGAAAAATTAACATTCAGGTTATTGGACGTGAAGAATATATATATAGACTTCTGACTTCCTCAGCATTAATTCAAATTCATCTCAGAAATTGCATTGCATAGCAGCAGGTTTTTCATGTGCCATGTGATCTGGCATAAATAAAAATCTGAAATTTGTAAGTTGTGCTGATGTGTCTTCCATGTACCTGAGCCCAAATATGTGCTGTACAGCATCCAACCTAGATCTCTAATTTTATACTCCTTTTTTTCCCAGAGCTACTCATACAAAAATCAATCATCACACCATTGGGGAGATTGTATCAGGCCCTGGCATTGAGTGCCTGTCTGTTCAATTTAAATGCTGCCCTTCTGTTTCCAAATCCTTTCCAGCTAACCTCCACTGACTCCCTTTTTATCCCTGATTACTTACAGCTACTGATTTCTGAACCCACTGATCACTGACCCCTGATGCCCCCTTTATGACTCCAAATTCTTTCCAATTACTCAAGACTGAAACCTTCTGATCTTTGAACACCTCAACCTATTGATCCTCCTTTCTCATCCCAGCTTTGTCTGACAGCCTGTCCCCTTTCCAGCCCTTTACCTCCTCTGACTGTTGTCTGCCAACCCCTTACCAATCTCCAATCCGCTTCATCCATCCCTGGGCTCCTCTGCCCCTCATTTCCCAAGTCTGTCTGCTGTTGAATTTTGCCCTGATAGCTCTGAAAGAAACTGTTCTCTGGCCCCAGACTCACAGTCAATACAGTATGCCATTAACAGTACCACTCAGGATGTCATGTTCTTTAGTTTGTGGAAAGCTTTTTAAGTAAAGTGAACCAGTTACATTAGACTTTGATCTAAATGAGGGAAATTGTTATGACAACACTTTTTCTTGTGTATTCATTTTTTAGATCTGCCAACAAGCCAACAATTAATACCCAGTCATAAATGCCTTTGAAAGGTTGGTAATAAGCCACCTTTTTACGCCACTGCTTTTTTGTGGTGAAAGCATTCTATAGTACTGTTGTACAGGGAGTTCCAGGAGTTAGATACAGTCATGATGAAAGATGGCTGACTTCCAAGTCTCAATGGTGTATGACTTGGAGGGAGTCTGCAAATGGTGATGATCATATGTCCCTGATACCCTTGTCCTTCTTGAGGGCAGTGGACAGGAACTTGGGAGGTGCTGATAACTAGAGCCCTTAAATCAGAATTTACACATTATTGTGTAGAGTGGTGCTGGTGTTTCTATACTGAGTGATTAAGTTTGTAAAGATTGGTTCAAGAACTGATTGATTGAAGGGACGTAGTTGTCCTTGATGCTGGGACTTCAGGCTTCTGTACCTGCTGTTCAGTGGCGGAGATGTGCACAGATAAAATAAAAAGCATCTACTATAAAAATAGGTAGATTAGTTTACTATTATCATATGTGACAATAAATACAGTGAAAAAACTTTGTTTTGCATGCCATGCAAACAAATCATTCCAAACATAAATACATCACAATAGTTCAAGGAAAATATAACTGAGTCCAGAATACTTCACTCAACTTCACGTGCCCCATTAGTGAAATGCTCCTACAACCTATGGACTAACTTTCAAGGACTCTTCATCTCATGTTCTCGATATTTACTGCTTACGTATTTATCATTATTATTATTTCTTTCTTTTTGTATTTGCAGTCGGTTGTCTTTTGCACACTGATTGAACACCCAGATTGGTGTGGTCTTTCATTGATTCTATTATGGATTTATCGAGTATGCCTGCAAGAAAATAGTGACATGAATATACTTTGATAATAAATTTGATTTGAACTTTGAACTTTGAGTATAGTGTTACAGTCACAGACAAAATATAGTGAAGGTAGATCAATAAGACGCATTAAGGGCCAGGACAAGAGCAAGAATTCATGTATATTGTACAAGAGTTAATTTCAAGAATCATAACAGCAGTATAGAAGCTGTCTTTCAGCCTGGTGGTATATGTTTTCAAGCTTATTTTGTAGAAATCATTTTAGGTTTATGGCCTTTTCATTCAACATGAAGCATCTGTAAACACATATATCGATAAGTAAACTGATATTTGAGAAGCTAATCTTTACATTTGCTCTTAGTTGCCCATTGGTTGTTCTGTGATACGACGAATGCATCATGCAAGCTTTTGAGCACATTGATTTGGCCACAAGTGTTTTTCTGCTGATGAACAGACACAATCAGATCAGTATGTTTATGGGACTGCAATGCTTATTATTTTGTACTCAGACACAAGGAGGAGAATTCTTCTGGTTTAAAGAGGAAGTAATCCTCCTGTTCCAAATGAGCTGAATTTATCAGCCTCAGTACCTTGAATGATTCAGAAAGTCAAAAAAATAATAGTGCTGGTTTCTTCCATGGGCCCAAGTTTGCAATTACGCACACAGAAGGCGCAGAGTTAGATAACATTGGACTCAGAAAACAATATCCTCTAGGTACATTGCATTATATCATCAGAAAAAAAATCCAATAAATTACAACAGATAATTTTATTACATATAGCATTAAATTAAATAAGAGAGCAAGGTATAAAGTACATAGTTCATGGGTTCATTGCCCATTCAGAAATCAAATTGTGAAGGGGAAGAAGCTGCTTCTGAAACATTGAGCGTGTGACTTCAGGCTCTTGTACCTCCTACCTGATGATAGCAATAAGAAGAGGGCATGAACTAGGTGATGGTCGTCCTTAAGAACAGATGCTGCCTGTCTGCAGCTTTTCCGATCCTGTGTGGTGGCCCTCCATACCAGATGGTGATGCAATCAGTTAGAATGATGTCCATGGTACATCTGTAGAAATTGCGAGTGTCTTTATTGACATACCTAGTTTCCTTAAACTCTCGATGAAACATAACTGCTGTTGTGCTTTCTTTGTAATTTCATGAACATGTTGGACGCAGAATAGGTCTTCAGAGATTTTGATACCCAGAGACTTGACACTGCTGATCCTTCGATGAGTATAGTTATGTGTTTCCTCAACTTCCTCTTACTGAAGTCCACGATCAATTCTTAGGTCTTACTGACTTTGAGTGCAAGGTTGTTACTGCACCACTCAACCAGCTGATCTATCTCGCTCCTGTATACCTCCTCAACACCATCTGAAAATCTGCCAACAGTAGTTGTGTCATCGGCAAATGTATACATGGTGTTTGAGCAGTGCCTAGACACAGTGTTGTGGGTGAAGAGAGAGTGGAGCAGTGGGTAAGCACGCATCCTTGAAGTGTGTCGGTGAGTAGGAGATCTGCTTTTCTGATCCACACTTACTGTAGCCTCCCGATGAAGAAGTCAAGTATTCATTTGCAAAGGGAGGTACAGAGGCCCAGGTCGTGGAGCTTGTTGATAAGAATAGAGGGTATGATTATGTTGAATGCTGAGCTGAAATCAATAAAGAACAGCCGGACATAAGTCCATTTGCTCTTGGCTGGGTGATTCAAGACCAAGTGGAGAGCCAGTGAGACTGGATTCACTGTAGACCTATTGTGGCGATATGCATATTGTAGCAGGTTCAGGACCTTCCTCAGGCAGAGGTGATTCCGGGCATGACCAACCTCTCAAAGCACTTCATCACAGTGGATCTGAGTGATAGTTGTTGAGGCAGCTCACATGCTGTTCTTATGAACAGATATGCTTGCTACCCTTTTGTAGCAAGTGGGAACCTTTGAATGCAGCAGTGAGATATTGATGATGTCCTTGAACACTCCTACCAGTTAGTTGGCACTGCTTTTCAGTGCCCTACCAGGTACATCCTCAGGGCCTGATGTCTCACAAGGGTTCACCTCTTGATTGATGTTCTGTCATTGGCTTCCGAGACAGAGATCACAGGGTCACCAGATGCTGCAGGGATTTGCATGGGTGAAATTTTATTCTTGCTTTCAAAAGTGTGCATAAAGGCATTGAGCTCACCTGGGAGTGAAGTATCACAGACACTCATGATGTTAGGTTTCACCTTGTACAAAGTAATGGCCTGCAAACCTTGCCAGAACTGATGTGCATCGGATTCCATCACCCCTGCAAGCTGGCCTGGATGAAATCCCCCACAAGGATAGGAAAGGCATCCGGGTGCGCTGTTTCATGACTGCTGATTACAGTGTTCAGCTCCTCCAGTGCTGGCCTGACATTGGCCTGAGGTGGAATATACACTGCTACCAATCAGATGGCGGAAAACTCCCTTAGCAGGTAAAATGGACGACATTTGATTGCTAGATGTTCCAGGTCAGATTAGCAGGATTGAGACAGAACTGCCATATCTGTGCTCCACGATGAGTTAATCGTAAAGTACACTGCAACTCTTCTGCCTTGAAAAGACTGAGCTCTCCTGTCTTTACACTTGGTCTGGAGGCCCTCCTGGTCAAACTCTTCTCTTCCTCCAGCTCCGACTTCCTTATCTTTGACCTCTTTTTTCTCCACTTTATCTTGAGCTGCGAGCCCAGTCGAAGCACAGCCAAAGCTCTCGTCATTTAGGGTTCAAGTGGTTTCTCAGTGGCTTCATCGAAGCAGTGCTCAGAAAACCCAGATTTCTGCTGCTCTGAGATGCTGCATGTGTAAGTGACTCCTTGGCAAACTGGTGCCGATCCCAGGCACAGCTATATCCTTGCTTTAAACATGAGGAATTCTGCAGATGCTGGAAATCCAAAACAACACACACACACAAATGCTGGGGGAACTCAGCAGGTCACGTCCTTGCTTTCCTGTGAAAAGTCCATACTTGGTATTCATTGCAGCTTTGCTAATCAGTTTTCCATCAAAATCATCAATTGAGTGCTGGATGTGCAGAGGCAATCGACATTACCTCTTGTGTGCTTCAGGCGCATGCCTGTCACGTGCACAGAACACTACAATTGATAATCATATTGTGACAATACACGCCATGAAAAATCCAGTCACATAAGCGTAAAAACCATTGTGTTGGGCGCCTGAAATTCTTAAGCCTTTGTCATTTCATAATTTTTATTTGATAGTCAAAAAAATCCAAGTGCAATTGTCTGTAAGTGTTCAAAGGCTATGCATGTATGAGTGGAAATAGATTTTTTTTAATACACTGCAGAATTATTGAACTGATTTTGCCCTCAATGTGTGCTTTGACAATATTAGATTCATTAGTTTCTCAGTGTGATTGTCATTTCATTTATGCAATGAACGACAGTACTGAAAAATATATGATTCATTTATCCAAAGCAATAAGTTAGAAAACATAGCGCTGCCAGAAGGGATCAACATTCAATGGGATCTGCTAGCTAGAAATTTTGTTCATCATTATGGAATTAGTCTAGTAAGTACCAAGGGATTCTCAGTCAAGTGCGTTTTCTACATTTTTTCTCTCTGTTTTTTTCTAAATTATTAAACTGATGTACCTTTTAGTTATTCTCTCACTCTCAATTGCGACCTTGAGCAATATTGCACACACCACACAGATTATTAAAATGATACTTCACATGCGTGTTTTAAAAGTGCATTCTCCCCTACTGTTTAATTCATTGGACTATGTGCTCTCATGTTTTATTTTACACTGAATAACGTTCAAGGGAATAGAATCTAAATTGCATTATAGGATAGCATCCATCATTAAGGAACCGCATCACCCAGGACATGCCCTCTTCTCATTGCTACCATGAAGGAGGAGGTACACATACTCAACATTTCAGGATCAGCTTCTTGCTCTCTGCCATCAGATTTGTGAATGGATAATAAATCCATGAACACTACTTCACTTTCATTTTCCTCGCTTTCTGCACAAATTGTCAAATCTGAGTCGGATCACACCCATGGCCAATGGCATCTAAGGGCTGTTTAAGAAGCTGTCAGCCCTTAATTTCTAAACATAACCCACAATATCCTACCACTGTATGAGCTATATAAGTGGGAAGGAATAATTATTCCTTTCCTTCCTTTACAGGAGTGATTCCAGTGCTTCCTCACCATGGTAACACTTATGTTGGTCTTTTGATGACAATCCCTACTGTTAAAGCTAATTAGGATGGTACCCTTCGGATATTAGAACATTTTGTTTCTGCATATGTCAATCCCCTTCAGATTCAATCCAGACTTGCCTAGACCAGTTCACGGTTTTTTGTATCCAAATGACTAGAAGACTCATGAGCCCACCGAGCAAGTGGTAATATTGGTATTTGAGGTTGAGGGCTAAATGTCACTGTGCCAACACAAACGAGTTTGTCAGCAATGTTGTCATTGATGAATCATCTTTCAAATAGGTGTCAACTTGTAAACTGTAATAATAATGTGCATTATGGTAGCCAATCAGCACGGTCCTGTGCTTCCCATGCTCTTTCATTTAAAATAGTGTTCTGAGAACTCAGAGGCCAACTTGCGCTGAAGTCGCTTGTCTTCCTCACCGAATTTAACTTTTCTTAGTATTCAACTTCTGCAATGCAGTCATAAAAATCAAACTTACCTGAGGCAGAGAAACCCTCTTAGAGGGAAAAGCTATGTACTTAAGGCACTATGATACTACACACAGAAGCTTAACATCAGGCAATTTAGTAAACTGTGTTCTCCCTACATCTGGGAGGTCCCCATTTACTCAGAACATTAGGCAGCGATCCAAAACCCTCAGAATTACCTGTCCATCCGGAGACTAGATAAGTCTCAGGTACGGTATCGCTCAATTCGCTTGTCCACTTCCACATTTTCCTGGACCCTGCTTGAGGCACCAAAGTGAAATGGGCTGGTTTGATCAAACCCAGCAATTAGAGAATGCAGTAATAAGCGTACAAAACTAAGCAACTTATGCTTAATTTATTATCATAAAGTAGAAAGCACAAATAAACCTTGCAGAATACTACATAACAAGTCACAAAGATTTCTGGACTTATGATTCTTAGTCATGACTTAATTGTTGCTGTTGGGGGAACTTTGATTGATTTCAATTTGTGAAACCCTAGGCCCTAGGCATTACTCACAATCTCAGTCCTTGGTGAAGTCTAAAGAAAATTCAAAACAACAGCTCAATATATCCACAGGATTCACAATTGCAGAGTAACCACGAGACAGACAAACTCTTTGATCTTTTGTTTTCATGCCATTATCACAGCCTGTTTTCTTTATCAAACACATCATGTGTTCATTAACACAGCATTCAGCATACCCTTTTGAATCAATTAGACATTTTACTGCTCTCTTTGTTCATTAGTCTCCCAAATGTCTGGACACATAACATTCTTTAGGCTTTCAAAGTACATTAAAGCTGTATCCAGACAGACATTCTACAGGCCTGCAGACCCCACATACCACAAGATCAGAAAGAGTTAAGATTGTCATTTTACCTGGCAGTTTCATTCATTGTTTGCATATCATGTATGCTACAATTGCTGTCGCAGAGCAAATAAAAAAATCACGATATACTGTATGGCAAAGATATTAAACCTGATTTTGAAGCTGAATTAGTAACGCTATTATTGCAGTGAATTGACTTCTCACAGCTGTGTGATAAGCCTTGCTACAATGAGCTGACTCTGCTGAGGTACGTTACCCATATATTTAAATTTCATATGTATAATGTTGCCAATCTTCCCTTAACATTGTACTATTGTATAGCTTGTCCCTCATGAAACTAATATATCCTTAGATCCACATTAGCCTTTTATATACCTTTTGGTTTATGCCATAAAATCAATTGCACTCTTCATTCTATTTCATTTAATTTTATCTCCAAAAAAATAGAAATATGCAACGAAAGTTTCCAAGTACATATGCCTTTTGTAATCAATGATTATTTTGCTGTGAGTTTAAGACACTTATCGTAACTTCAGCACAAAAAAATGAATTAACTTTGGAGATTCACCCACAGCTGGCTATATCATTGGATCAATTTTTTTTATGTTGATGATTTGAAACTTAATCAAAATTTATCTATTTCCTTCTACAGAATTAGTTCTGTGAATTAACGTTAACTGGTGACAACTGATGACAACAAATTATTAAGAGAAGTTCTATGCAACTCTGTCATTAGTTGATGTGCGTGAAGGACAGTTTTACAAATTGAATAGTTAGGTTGAACAAAGCATAAATTTTATTACACTGCTTTTTTAAGAAGTATTATTTACCTGTACATGTGTTCTCAGAGAAATAGAAGACCTAGATGAGATAAAAATTGGAGGTGTTAACATCAACAATATAAGATATGCAGACGATACCACCCTAATAGCAAGTGCTGCAGAAGACCTACAAATCCTCCTAGACAAAGTAGTACAAACAATTGTAGATTTTGGTCTGACCATCAACTGTAAAAAAACCAAATGTATGGTAATATCAAAACAGCAGGATACTCCCAATTGCCAATTGTACATCAGTAACCAAGAGATTGAATAAAAGATCAGCTTTAATTACCTCAGTAGCTTTATATAACAAGATGCTAGAAGTAAAGTAGAAATAAAAAGAAGAATTGCCATTACCAAAACCAACTTCCAAAAAATGAAACCCATTTTTACCAACAGACACATTTCTATGACAACAAGGCTTAGGCTACTGAAAAGTTACATCTGGTCAATCTTGCTGTATGCTTCCGAAACAGGGACTATAACACCAGAACTCCAAAGAAACTTAGAAGCAACAGAAATGTGCTTTCTTTGAAGAGTGCTGAAGAAATCATATAGAGAAAGGGTAAATAATGAGACAGTACTCCAATGTGCCCATACAAAAAGATCTTTAATGAATCCTAGGGGGACCAATATCCTGGCGGGGAGATTAGCGAGGGCTACTGAGGTGACTTTAAACTAGAATGGTTGGGGGGTGGGAATCAAATTAAAGAGACTAGGAGAGAGGAGGTTAGTTCACAACAAGGGGATGGGAACAAGTGCAGAGAGACAGAGGGGTGTAAAATGAGGGTAGAAGCAAAAAATAGTAAGGTGAAAAGTAAAAGTGGCAGGCCGGCAAATCCAGGGCAAAAATCAAAAAGGGCCACTTTTCAACATAATTGTATAAGGGCTAAGAGTGTTGTAAAAGCCAGCCTGAAGGCTTTGTGTGTCAATGCAAGGAGCATTCGTAACAAGGTGGATGAATTAAAAGTGCAGATTGTTATTAATGAATATGATATAGTTGGGATCACAGAGACATGGCTCCAGGGTGACCAGCGATGGGAGCTCAACATTCATGGATATTCAATATTCAGGAGGGATAGACATGAAAGAAAAGGAGGTGGGATAGCATTGCTGGTTAGAGAGGAAATTAACGCAATAGAAAGGAAGGACATTAGCCGGGAGGATGTGGAATCGATATGGGTAGAGCTGCATAACACTAAGGGGCAGAAAACGCTGGTGGGAGTTGTGTACAGGCCACCTAACAGTAGTAGTGAGGTTGGGGATGGTTAGAAATTAGAAACAGGAAATTAGAAATGTGTGCAATAAAGGAACGGCAGTTATAATGGGTGACTTCAATCTACATATTGATTGGGTGAATCAAATTGGTAAGGGTGCTGAGGAAGAGGATTTCTTGGAATGTATGCGGGATGGTTTTTTTGGACCAACATGTCGAGGAACCATCTAGAGAGCAGGCTATTCTAGACTGGGTATTGAGCAATGAGGAAGGGTTAATTAGCAATCTTGTCGTGAGAGGCCCCTTGGGTAAGAGTGACCATAATAAAGTGGAATTCTTTATTAAGATGGAGAGTGACATAGTTAATTCAGAAACAAAGGTTCTGAACTTAAAGAAGGGTAACTTTGAAGGTATGAGACATGAATTAGCTAAGATAGACTGGCAAATGACACTTAAAGGGTTGACGGTGGATATGCAATGGCAAGCATTTAAAGATCGCATGGATGAACTACAACAATTGTTCATCCCAGTTTGGCAAAAGAATAAATCAAGGAAGGTAGCACCCATGGCTGATAAGGGAAATTAGGGATAGTATCAATTCCAAAGAAGAAGCATACAAATTAGCCAGAAAAAGTGGCTCAACTGAGGACTGGGAGAAATTCAGAGTCCAGCAGAGGAGGACAAAGGGCTTAATTAGGAAGGGGAAAAAAGATTATGAGAGAAATCTGGCAAGGAACATAAAAACTGACTGTAAAAGCTTTTATAGATATGTGAAAAGAAAAAGATTGGTTACGACAAATGTAGGTCCGCTACAGACAGAAATAGGTGAATTGATTCTGGGGAGCAAGGACATGGCAGACCAATTGAATAACTACTTTGGTTCTGTCTTCACTAAGGAGGACATAAATAATCTTCCAGAAATAGTAGGGGACAGAGGGTCCAGTGAGATGGAGGAACTGAGGGAAATACATGTTAGTAAGGAAGTGGTGTTAGGTAAATTGAAGAGATTAAAGGCAGATAAATCCCCAGAGCCAGATGGTCTGCATCCCAGAGTGCTTAAGGAAGTAGCCCAAGAAATAGTGGATGCATTAGTGATAATTTTTCAAAACTCTTTAGATTCTGGATTTGTTCCTGAGGATTGGAGGGTGGCTAGTGTAACCCCACTTTTTACAAAAGGAGGGAGAATGAAACCAGGGAATTATAAACCGGTTAGCCTGACATCGGTGGTGGGGAAAATTATAGAGTCAGTTATCAAAGATGTGATAACAGCACATTTGGAAAGCGGTGAAATCATCGGACAAAGTCGGCATGGATTTGTGAAAGGAAAATCATGTCTGACGAATCTCATAGAATTTTTTGAGTATGTAACTAGTAGAGTGGATAGGGGAGAACCAGTGGATGTGGTATATTTGGATTTTCAAAAGGCTCTTGACAAGGTCCCAAACAGGAGATTAGTGTGCAAACTTAAAGCACATGGTATTGGGGGTAAGATATTGATATGGATAGAGAATTGGTTGGCAGACAGGAAGCAAAGAGTGGGAATAAACGGGACCTTTTCAGGATGGCAGGCAATGACTAGTGGGGTACCGCAAGGCTCAGTGCTGGGACCCCAGTTGTTTACAATATATATTAATGACTTAGATGAGGGAACTAAATGCAGCATCTCCAAGTTTGTGGATGACATGAAGCTGGGCGGCAGTGTTAGCTGTGAGGAGGATGCTAAAAGGATGCAGGGTGACTTGGATAGGTTAGGTGAGTGGGCAAATTCATGGCAGATGCAATTTAATGTGGATAAATGTAAGGTTATCCACTTTGGTGGCAAAAACAGGAAAACAGATTATTATCTGAATGGTGGCCGATTAGGAAAAGGGGAGGTGCAACGAAACCTGGCTGTCATTGTACACTAGTCATTTAAAGTGGGCATTCAGTTACAGCAGGCGGTGAAAAAGGCGATTGGTATGCTGGCATTCATAACAAGAGGATTCGAGTACAGGAGCAGGGAGGTACTACTGCAGTTGTACAAGGCCTTGGTGAGACCACACCTGGAGTATTGTGTGCAGTTTTGGTCCCCTAATCTGAGGAAAGACATCCTTGCCATAGAGGGAGTACAAAGAATGTTCACCAGATTGATTCCTGGGATGGCAGGACTTTCATATGATGAAAGACTGGATCAACTAGGCTTATACTCGTTGGAATTTAGAAGATTGAGGGGGGATCTTATTGAAACGTATAAAATCCTAAAGGGATTGGACAGGCTAGATGCAGGAAGATTGTTCCCGATGTCGGGGAAGTCCAGAACTAGGGGTCACAGTTTGAGGATGAAGGGGAAGCCTTTTATGACCGAGATTAGGAAAAACTTCTTCACACAGATAGTGGTGAATCTGTGGAATTCTCTGCCACAGGAAACAGTTGAGGCCAGTTCATTGGCTATATTTAAGAGGGAGTTAGATAAGGCCCTTGTGGCTAAAGGGATGATGGGGTATGGAGGGAAGGCTGTTACAGGGTTCTGAGTTGGATGATCAGCCATGATCGTACTGAATGGCGGTGCAGGCTCGAAGGACCGAAGGGCCTACTCCTGCACCTACTTTCTATGTTTCTATGTTTCTAGAACATTAAATTAGAGGAAACTTAAATTCCTGGACCATGTCGTCAGGGATAAATAGAGTGCCTTACATTACAATGCTGTATGCCTGGGAAACACGGAAGAGGAAGGCAAAGAAGAAAATATATGGACAATGTGAAAGAACTAACAGATCTAAGTGTGCAAGATATCATTGATGCTGTGAGGGATCGTTCGATGCGGAGAGCCATGATTGCCCGAGCGTGTAACGTGCAAGGCACTTAATGAAGAAGAAGATGTGTGTTGCTAATTCATGCTTAAGCATAAGTTCTATATGTCATGAATGTGATCATTTGTAGTTTTCAGTAAGTTGTTTGTCAGTCTTTGTGTCGTTTTTCATTGATTCTTATTGTATTTCTTTGTTCTCTGTGAATGCCTACAAGGAAATGAATCTCAGGGTAGTATATGGTGATAAATATGGACTTTGATAAGAAATTTATTTTGAGTTAATATTTACTTTGAATTTACAAGAACAGAAACATTACGTGAAGGAGACACTAGTCGCCGTCAAATCAAAAGCAATGATCAAAGATAGGCTCACAATAAGTGCAAATATGTCACATGTTCCCAAGGGTTAATTGAGGAGAAATGATACTCACGGATTTTCAAATCAGCAACAACTCACAAATTACAATAATATCAGTAAATGATCATACAATCACCATTATAATCGCTGATTTCAGCTAAAGATGGAGTGATCGCAGGAATATTTGGCAAACTACTAACTTTAAATAGTAACACACAATCACTTATTCCAATTTAAAAGTCCTTGCCTCATAATTCAATATTCTCTTAGCATCCCACATCATCAGAAGGGTGGAACAATGTTTTGAAATGCACAATGGAAAAGAATTTGAAATTTATGCGCTCAGAAGCATCATCGTGCAGGCCATCACCAGATTACCGCAGAGTTCTATTTTTGTGAACTGTTTGTAACTTGAACCAGTCACAAGTCAGAAATGCAACCACGGACCTTGTTTCCAGGCAGCAAAAGATGCCTGCAGAAGCTGGAGAATCGATGCCACCTATCTCCCAAATACTTGTAGACTGTATATAAGTCATGAGCTTGTAAGCTAGGAAGGACCTTAACTGCAATTGTTACTGCTGTTGCCACTGACATTCAGCAACTTGGTTTCAATCCTGTACACAGGTGCCATCTATGTGGAGTTTGCAAGTGATCATGTGGGTTTCTAACCTGATGTTCTTATTTCCTCCCACATTTGAAGGACATGCTGGTGGTGGATAAATTGTTATGGTAAATTATTTCTTGTGTAGCTGGATGACAAGAGAATTGGATAGAATTGATAGGCTTATGAAATATAAAGGTTATAGGGAATAAAGTGGGGAAATGCGGCTGAATGGATTGTTCTGAGAGTCTGCATAAATTTGACAGACCAAGTGACCTTCTCCGTTGTCAGAAATCCATGAAACAAATGATCAGAAATATTTGATCACAAACCACTCTTCTGAAGGAAACGTTCAGTCCTTTTATTGACAGGCACACCTAATTACATTGTGCATTCTATTTTCTATAAAGTATAAGAAATCAGCTTTTAGTAATTTGCTTACGAAAGGTTCAAAAATCTAGGTAATGATAGAGATCTAGATCTAGATTCTAAGGCTAGCAGGAAGAAGCTTAAGAGTGAAATTAGGAGAGCCAGAAGAGGTCATCAGAAGGCCTGGGCGGGCAGCACTAAAGAAAACCCCAAGGCATTCTACAAGTATGTGAAGAGAAAGAGGATAAGGTGTGAGAGAATAGGACCAATCAAGTGTGACAGTGGAAAAGTGTGTATGGAACCGGAGGAGATAGCAGAAGTACTTAATGAATACTTTGCTTCAGTATTCACTACGGAAATGGATCTTGATGATTTTAGGGATGACTTACAACGGACTGAAAAGCTGGAGCATATAGATACAGTATTAAGAAAGAGGATGTGCTGGAGCATTTGGAAAGCATCAAGTTGGATAAGTCACCGGGATGGGACGAGATGTAGCCTAGGCTACTGTGGGAGGTGAGGGAGGAGATTGCTAAGCCTCTGGCGATGATCTTTGCATCATCAATGGGGACGGGAGAGGTTCCGGAGGATTGGAGGGTTGTGGATGTTGTTCCCTTATTTAAGAAAGGGAGTAGAGATAGCCCAGGAAATTATAGACCAGTGAGTCTTACTTCAGTGGTTGGTAAGCTGATGGAAAAGATCCTGAGAGACGGGATTTATGAACATTTGGAGAGGCATAATATGATTAGAAATCGACAGCATGGCTTTGTCAAAGGCAGGTCGTGCCTTACGAGCATGATTGAGTTTTTTGAGGATGTGACTAAATACATTGATGAAGGTAGAGCAGTAGATGTAGTGTATATGGATTTCAGCAAGTCATTTGACCAGGTACCCTATGGAAGGCTTATTAAGAAAGTAAGGAAGCATGGAATCCAAGGGGACATTAATTTGTGGATCCAGAATTGGCTTGCCCACAGAAGGCAAAGAGTGGTTGTAAACAAAAAATACTCTGCAGATGCTGGGGTCAAAGCAACACTCAGAACACGCTGGAGGAACTCAGCAGGTCGGGCAGCATCCGTGGAAACGATCAGTCAACGTTTCGGGCTGGAACCCTTCGTCAGGACTGAAGAGGGAAGGGGCAGAGGCCCTATAAAGAAGGTGGGAGGAGGGTGTGAAGGAGAAGGCTGGTAGGTGCCAGGTGAAAAACCAGTAAGGGGAAAGATAAAGGGGTGGGGGAGGGGAAGCAGGGAGATGATGGGCAGGAAAGGTGAAGAAGGAATGGGGGAGAGCACAATGGGCACTAGTAGGAGGCGGAACCATGAGGGAAGTAGTAGGCAGCTGGGGGAGGGGCAGAGTGAAACTGGGATAGGGGAAGGGAGGGGGAGGGTATTACCGGAAGTTGGAGAAAAGAGTGGTTGTAGATGTGTCATATTCTTCATGGAGGTCACTGACCAGTGGTGTGCCTCAGGGATCTGTTCTGGAACTCCTTCTCTTCATGATTTTTATAAATGACCTGGATGAGGAAGTGGAGGGATGGGTTAGTAAATTTGCTGATGACACAAAGCTTGGGTGTGTTGTGGATAGTGTGGAGGGCTATCAGAGGTTACAGCAGGACATTGATATGATGCAAAACTGGGCTGAGCAGCAGCAGATGGAGTTCAACCCAGATAAGTGTGAGGTGGTTCATTTTGGTAGGTCAAATATGATGGCAAAATATAGTATTAATGGTAAGACTCTTGGTAGTGTGGAGGATCAGAGGGATCTTGGGGTCGAATCCATAAGACACTCAAAGCTGCTGTGCAGGTTGACTTTGTGGTTAGGAAGGCATATGGTGCATTGGCTTTCATCAGCTGTGAGATTGAGTTTAAAAGCCGAGAAGTAATGTTGCAGCTATATAGGACCCTGGAAAGACCCCACTTCAAGTATTGTGCTCAGTTCTAGTCACCTCACTACAGGAAGGATGTGGAAACCATACAAAGGGTGCAGGGGAGATTTACGATGTTACATACCCCATGGGTATCTTGTGACTGTCTTATGACCATGATGTGATAGTCTTGCGGAGGTCACATGATGTAATTTTCCCGCCAGTGAGGTCATATGATGACCTGTTCTCAACAGGTATATAAAGGAGACCCCTGATGTGACACCGTTAGTTTTCAGTTTAGTTTTGTGTTAGATACTCCGTTTTGCTGCATATTCAGCTTATGACGCAGTTTTATTTTAAAGTGGAATTCTACTTTCTATTGTAAGTAGTATTGGAGAATGAAGACCTTACCGAAGTTCAGGAATTCGCCGAGTTGAGTAAAGCTGATATCGTTTGGCAGTTTTGGAGAGGATTGAACTTTATTGAATCTTTATTCAAGAAGAAGTGACCTGCAACTGAGATATCCCCTGCTAAAGTAGGAAGGATAGTGCAGTGTCTATTCTCCAGAGGAAAAGGTCAGTTCCTACAAACCGTTTTATTTCCGTCGTTGTGAATCCTGCGGACAAGGCAGGTTCCGGCTGGGATCAGCAGTAATGTCATGTCTTCGAGGAATTCTTTACTTCAGGAAAGTCTCTCCTAATTGACTGTATAAATCTCTTGGACTTTCGAATTTACCATTTTAAGTACTGTGTTCGAATTTACCATTTTAAGAACTGTTTTTTCATTTACCCTTTTAAGAACTATTCCAGAGTTGCCGTATAGCAGTTAACTTCTGGTTAAGTCAGTCGTTTAAATACATTTCGTTATTTTTTTTGAGCAGAGTTTAATAAACGTTTGTTTGTTTCTGATAAAACCTGACTCGATTCTATATTCATTGTTGCCAGTCACGTGACAACAAGAATGTTGCCTGGATTGGGAAGCATGCCTTACGAGAATAGATTAAGTGAACTTGGCCTTTTCTCCTTGGAGCGATGGAGGATGAGAGGTGACCTGATAGAGGTTTATAAGATGATGAGAGACATTGATCATATGGATAGGCAGAGGCTTTTTCTCAGGGCTGAAGTGGCTTAGATGAGAGGCCACATTTTTAGGGTGCTTTGAAGTAGGTACAGAGGAGATGTCAGGGGTAAATTTTTTTACACAGAGAGTGGTGAGTGCATGGAATGGGCTGCCGGCGACAGTGGTGGAGGCGGATACGATAAGGTCTTTTTTTTCCATACTTTATTTTCAAAATTTTCAAAAAAAAATAACGAAATCAACAAGAACATACCAGCTCAGACATGCGTAAAAATGAAATAAGTGAAAAAAAAGGGACATAACATTAGAGGGACGCCTATTTTACAAAGTGTTCAAAAATACTAAACATTAAATCTCAAATGAGGGCCGTGAGAAATCAGCTGGGCGGAAATTGCTCACCTGCCCCCGGCCTTGTCCAGGTAGGCAAGGAATGGATCCCAGATAGCCGAAAACGTTTTAATTGAATTGGTTCTCAGAACCTAAGTTTCTCCATCTGTATGACTGAGGTTATGTCAGCCATCCATCTCCGAAAGGAAGGGGGAGAGGGTGATTTCCATTCCCTCAAGATAAGTCTTTTGGCGACAATCATCCCCAGCATCAGAGACTGTTGTATGGCTGCAGGGAAACAAATAGTAGATTGCGAGCAGCCAAATATGGTGAGACCAGCTTCCAAGAGGAAAGATCTTTTATTGGCCTTTGAGTACCAGTCGAATATTTTGGACCAAAATCCAGTCAGTAATGGGCAAAACCAAAAGGTGTGTGACAACGTGGCCTCCGTCCCTTGGCATCTATCACACATTGGCAAGACAGAAGGATAAATCCTGCGCAATCTAAATTTAGAGTAGTGGAGGTGGTGGTCAACTTTAAACTGGATCAGTTGGTGCCTGTTGTTAACAGAGCAAGCCTGTATCATAGACAAACACTTGTCCCAGGCAGCTTCAGATAATTCAATGCCCAACTCCTCTCTCCAGATATCTCTAATCTTCACAGTAGTCGCTACAGTGCAATCATCAAACAAACGTACAAACTTAGAAACGAGATGCCTGGAGTCAGGAGGGTTCTTTAAAATATCAAAAAATATATGTCTCCCTGGAAGTATTTCAAAATTACAAATCTTAGATTGAATGTAGTGTCTAATTTGTAAATAACGAAAAAAGTGCGAATGTTGCAAACTGTCTCTCTATGTACAGCGCTTCAATAGAAACTAGACCCTTCTCCCTCCGAGCATGGTAGGTTTTATCTGACCGTGAGGGTAGAAAGGAGTGATTGAAACAGATTGGTGTTTGTACAGAGGTCTCTGGTAAATTCAGAATGCTCCTAATCTGATTTAGAATTCTGACGGAATTTTTCAAACCAAAACTCAAACTTTTTGAAGTCCCAGCCTTCTCTAACTTAGAGTATCCCGATAGTCTGCCAAAAGAGGTGATTAAATCTAGAAGAAGAGGGACTGACTTTTCTAAGTTTTGTAGGTAAAGTATGACATCGTCAGCATATAAACTAATAAGTGTTTCAATACCTCCCACTTTCAAACCCACAATATTTGGTTGACTTCTTATTTTTAGGGCAATGGGCTCTACTGCGACGGCAAAAAGGGCCGGCGAGAGAGGGCACCCCTGCTGGACTGAACGGTGTAGGGGAAAAGAGTTGAATTGTCACCATTAGTTATAATAAAACACATTGGGCTGGCGTATATCAGTTTTACCCAGGATATAAATGACTCGCCGAACCCAAACCTGTACAGTGACTCAAACATGTAAGGCCAATCAATCTGGTCAAAAGCCTTCTGTGCATCAAGGGATAAAATTGCTGCCCCATTAGCTTTCCCATGATCAGCATATATAGTATTAAGGAGGCATCTGACATTGGAAAAAGAGAACCTACGCGGGACAAATCCTGTCTGATCAGGATGAATGATAGATGACAAATGCTTATTTAGACAGTTAGCCAGCATTTTAGTAATTACTTTTTTATTGAAATTCTGGAGTGCAATGGGCCTATAGCTGGCCGGGTCTGTTTCCTCTTTACCTTTCTTTAAAATGAGGGAAATGTTAGCCTCGTACAATGTTTTAGGCAAGGCTTTATCTCTGTTAGAGCAAAATATCATTCTGAGGAGAAGTGGGGCAAAATATCACAAAATTTCTTCTAAAATTCACAGCCAAATTCATCTGGCCCAGCAGCCTAGTCGGACAGAAATGACTTAATGGCAGACGTTATTTCTTCCAATGTGAGGTCAGAATTTAGGTCCTCCCTAGCCTGCGTTACTAAGTTTCGGCATTACAGAAGAATCAAAGAAGTCATTCAAATCAGATTTGAGTGGCATTGCATTAGGAGGTGTAGAGTTCACTGTAAAATTCTTTAAGACCGTCATTTATCTCTCTGGGGTTAGTTAACAGGGTACCCGTCCTCGATCTAATGCAGTGAATTGACCTTAGGGTCTGGGCGCCCCTGCACTACTGAGCCAGGAGCCCCTCAGGCTTGTCCCCCATTTCAAAATGCCTTTGTCTTAATTTTAAGAGGGGGTTATTTATTTGACTACCCAAGATACAATTGTACTCATATTTAAGCTTCATTTTTTTAAATAATCTTCAGAGGACTTTGAAACCTGGTATGTCGCTTTGAGAGTTGGGAGAGTATTCCCAATCTCTAATAATCGCCCTTCTCACCAAAACCAAGGAGATGATCGTCGATTTCAGACGGTCTCAGCCTAAGCACACACCCCTCAGCATCAGCGGCTCCACAGTGGAGAGAGTGGAAAACACCAAGTTCCTTGGGGTGCAGATCTCGGACAATCTCACCTGGTCCAGGAACACCACTGGGATTGTGAAACGGGCCCAGCAGAGATTGCACTTTCTGAGGAAGCTTAAACAAGCATCACTCCCCACTAACGTCTTAACTACATTCTACAGAGGCGTGGTTGAGAGTGTGCTGACCTTTTGCATCACAACCTGGTACTCCAGCTGCAGTGCTGTCGACAAAAAAGCCTTGCAGAGGGTGGTTAGGGGAGCAGGGAAGGTTATTGGGGTCTCCCTACTTTCTGTCCAAGACCTCTTTCAGAGTCGATGCCTCCAGAAGACACGGTACATCATTAAAGACCCCTCGCACCCTCTCCATGAACTGTTTGTTCTTCTGCCATCAGGCAAATGTTACAGCAGCATCAAAACTAAAACCACAAGGCTACTAAACAGCTTCCTCCCACAGGCAGTCAGACTGCTAAATAGCTTCTCCACCTGACTCTGCTTTGGACACTTTTAACTTGCACTGGACACTTATAGCTGATTTTAACTGACATGTGGCTGTTGTGTTTTACTATTTATTGTTATGTTTGTTATTTAGTGTTGCGTTTGTTATGTTATGATTGCACTGCTCCTGGGAAATGCTGTCTCATTCTGCCCTGCAGAGCTGATGTATGGTTAGAATGACAATAAAGTTTTTGAATCTTGAATCTTCTCTCTCCCCCTTAGCAGTGGACTTATATGAAATTATATACCCACAAATTACAACTTTTAATGTCTCCCAGAGTGTGGTATCTGACACCTCGCCATTATTGTTAATTTCTATAAAATCTTTTAACCTGGTGGTGATATTTTCTATAAATTTCTTATCGGCAAGTACGGAGAGGTTAAAATGCCAGGAATCAATTTGTTTGGAAAGGAAGAGATTTAGGGACATTGTCAAGGGGCTTTGGTCAGAAATTAATCTATTATTGTATTTTGTATTGGTAACACGAGATATTAAATGAGAGTCAATCAAAAAAATAGTCTATTCTACTATAATATTTGTGAACATGAAAATAATAAGAATAGTCCTTGTCGGTGGAATATTGAATTCACCAAATATCTACTAAATTCCTAGATTCAATCAAATTATTTAGGACCTGCACTGACACGATATTTGAGGACGGGTGGGAGGATAATCTATCTAAATATGGATCTAGGTAGCAATTCAAGTCACCGCTGATTATTATATTTGAATTACTGGCATCCGGAAGTAAATCAAAAACTTTCCTAAAAAAATTTGGCTGGTCTGTGTTTGGACCTTAAATATTAAGGAAGGTTAGAGCAAAAGAATTAATGGTGTCAGAGATCATAATAAACCTGCCGAGAGGATCTGTGGTCATGGAAGTGAGTTGAAATGGAATATTTTTCCTAAAGAGGGTAGCCACACCACGGGCATGAGAAGTAAATGGTGACTGGTAAACCTGCGATATCCAGCTCGACCTCAATCTGCGTAGCTCAGTTACTTTGATATGGGTTTCCTGTAGAAAAATCACATCTGCAGATAGAGATTTGAGATGTCTAAAAACTTTATCCCTCTTAGCAACATGACCAAGGCCCTTAACATTCCACGAGACTATTGTAATAGCTTTACCCCGCCGCCCCAGCTGCATACTACCGCAAGGCCTCTGCATATGCGAACAAAAAAAGAGATTATTAGAGTTGAGCACAAACATAGTAAACAATGCAAAATAGCTGGCAGCCTCATAAAAACACAACATACACAAAAAAAAAAGTCTGAGCCATAGACAAGAACAACACCCACCCTAACCCACCCCCCTTTGTCTCTCCCTAAACCAGACACATAGTTCCCCATTTCCATCCCAAAAGGAGTTGCTGGGCAGGTAACTAACATTACAGAATTATCACAAACCCCCTCTCCAAGAAAATTTATAACACCAACTAAATAATACTGTTAAACAAATGCCATTAGGGCTGAGGAGAGTTATCCAATGTCCGCATCTGAAGCTGGACATTCATGACACCAACTCAAATTTAACCCTTATAATAACAGAAATACTTAGAACATTCTCTGCAATGAAATCCCAGCGTGGCATACAGCATTGTAAAACTACATATAACAAGCAGATCCCTCCCCTTATCCCAACATGGAAACCGGCACAAATATAAGCTGAATGAGCAGTGTCAATATATCTACTCCCTTTTGCGTGCGTTATTCCTTTCAAAGAATTGTGCTGCTTCTATTGGGTCGTCGTATACTTTCGGTGCTCTTCCATCCTGAAGATAAATATAGAGCCTAGCCGGATACAGGTTTCCCCCGCCATCCGAAGGTAGAGTGTTCCTACGAAACAGTTCGTAAGCCGAAATGTCGTAAAGTGAAGCAGCAATTACCATTTATTTATATGGGAAAATTTTGTGAGCGTTCGCAGACCCAAAAATAACCTGCCAAATCATGCCAAATAACACAGAAAACCTAAAATAACAGTAATATATAGTAAAAGCAGGAATGATATGATAAATACACAGCCTATATAAATAGAAATACTTTTCTGCAACGATTACCTGCACAGATCTCCGTAGCGAAAATCTCACGCAAGTGCTCTCGGCAGAAAATCTCACGCAAGCGCTGTTGGCATAAATGCGCTCTCCAGTAACCTTTAAACTATGAAGCTGCCAAATCTACCAAATAACACGTAAAAATACACAGCTGATATAAAGTAGAAATAATGTATGTACAGTGTAGTATCACTTACCGGAATTGGGAAAGTGTGGAGCACACTGATGGTGGTGTGTTAGGGTGAGTCGTCACAGGTTGGGTGGTGCAGCGGCCCCACCCTCCGGGCCACCGACCCGATACATTGCCGCGAAGCACGCAGGGGTAGCCAGGAGGCACACAGCACATCTTTAAGAAAAAAGCCGAAATAAACATGCTAATTAATTAGGTGCTGCCCAGCACGTAAATGTCGGTGCAGATCAGAGGCGACTGCCGATTGCGTCGTCTCTGATCTGGGCCGACAATTAGGTGTCAGGCAGCACCTAATTAATTAGCATGTTTATTTCCGCTTTTTTCTTAAAGATGTGCTGTGTGCGTCCCGGCTACCGTTGCATTTTCCGCGAATCGGTATCTGTCCGTGGCCTGGGGGTTGGGGTGGTGGGACACCGGGGTGTCATCTTGTCATCTGTTTCCATTAGAGCAGGTGGCTCATCTTCTTCTATCTCTGCCCGGCTCGATGTTGAAGGTTGAGGTTCGTCGTCTGCTGTGGCTGATGTGGAAGGCTTGCTTGACTGCTGAGCCTCACGCATTTTTCTATCACACAGTTCTTTAATAAGGACTCAAACCATCCTGCAGATATCTCCTAAACCGATGTACCCTTTCAAAATTAAAGTCATACTTTATCATTACTCATTCGGTTTCGATTGTTATCCTTTTTTCTTCCAATTGCATCAGCTCTTCATCTGTCAGTTCTTGGTGATGGGATGCCAAAACCTCTTCAACATCATGTTCATCAGCTTCCACAAGCCAAACTCACGTTGTCCTTACTTCGTTCACCATGATCAAAAGGCTTAATTATGTCTAGTTTTAACATAAGTGTAACACCCTTACGAGCTCTTTCAGGCTTTTCCAATACAGTACCATAGAACTCATCTTGCAAGCGGCTGCTCACATGCACGTGTTTAAGTAATGCCGTTCCGAATCCAGGGAGAGCGGCTGCTCGGGGCGCGCTCTGCCTTTTATCGCGCGCTGATTTTTTCGCGTGCTGATATTTTGATCGCGCGCTGAATTATTTTTCGCAACAGTGAAAACACCTTCTGAAAGCGAAAACAGGGTACTAATGTAGGTCTTTCGTAACAGTGAGGTTTCGTAAAGCGAACGTTCGCAAAGTGGGGGACACCAGTACAATAGGGTGTGCTTGATTCCTCCATCACGCAGAGTTTGCAGTACATCACAAAAGGCACAACATTGAGACATCACCTCATTAGTATAATCCGGGAAGATCAAGACCTTGTTTCCCTTGTATCCATGGGTTGTAGCCTGCTGTGGCGCAGGATCAGCTCTTTCACTTGAAAGTGATGGATACGTGCCAAGATGGCTCACGGCTTAGCACCGGCAGCCGGCTCCGGCTGGAGAGAGCGATGTGCATGATCAACTTTAACCAGGTACGAGAAATGTTTTCCCCAAGCAACTTGGGAATCAGTTTATAAACAAATTCAGCAGGTTTACCATCCTCCTCACCCTCTTGTATCCCTACAATCTTAATGTTATATCTCCGGGAATGAGCCTCTAAGTCATGCACTTTAGCTTCAAGCTGGCTATTTTGTCTCCTTAGCTCTGAATACTTAGATTCAAGCTCTTGCACGCGTGCTTCAAGGTTGCTAGTGGTTAGTTCTTGATTAGCCACACAGGCTTTTAAGTCAGCCTGTGAGGCCACAGGTGTCTGAAACTTGGTCGCAAAGACATCAAGGCGGTCGTTAATGCTGCGCAGAACTGACTCAGAAACCTCCTGACCTAATTCCTTGCACATGGCGTAAGTTGTATCTGGCGGTATCTCAGATGCGGAAAAGTTCTTTACAGACCCATTGTTAACACTAACTCCAGTAGTTTGGCAGTCGGTGGTCTTGGCTTTATTTGTCTTCGGCATTGTCAAACTTTTTCAGACACTTAGTTTAGACATACACTGTTGGCCTATGAATGAATAAAACACGGTATAATAGTAATTTTATTGAGGCCTTGGAGAGGAGCACTGACCAAACACGTCTAATCCATACACATGCGCACTGGCGTCCCCTCACGATAGGGTCTTTTAAGAGACTCCTGGATAGGTATGTTTCTATATTTCTAATTAATAAGTTAAACTACTGAAAGCAAAAATTGACTTGTTTATAAAGAATATGCTGGTTTGGGGACACTCTCAGTCCAGTTTTCACTTTAACCAGGATAGAAAGTGCTGGAGATAATTTCTGGATATCATATCAGACACAAATTTTGTGAGGCACTTCCATACAGTGTTACCACACAGCCCATAATCATTATTTCCATCATACCAGCATAAGTTAGAACCAAAACCTCTATATTATGAAAATGTCTATTACATTAGCTCTTATGATTGGCTACTCAAAGTGGGCCAGGAATTTCAGAGCAAGAAATAAAGACACACCTATCTGTGAGAGGTCTATTTCCATAGTCTTCAATAAAACCTACTTGGACCTCTTTGATGCACAATATATCTGTAGGCTCATGTTTCTTTAGTTTATCCTCACTGAGGTATGTGAGATGTTCCAAGAACTCAACAACTATCAACAATTTGGGGTCCCATATCTCAGAAAGGATGTGTTGTCATTGGAGAGAGTCCAGAGGAGGTTCAGAAGGATGATTCTGGGAATGAATGGGATAACATATAGAAACATAGAAACATAGAAAATAGGTGCAGGAGTAGGCCATTCGGCGCTTCGAGCCTGCACCGCCATTTATTATGATCATGGCTGATCATCCAACTCAGAACCCAGCCTTCCCTCCATACCCCCTGACCCCTGTAGCCACAAGGGCCATATCTAACTTCCTCTTAAACACAGCCAATGAACCGGCCTCAACAGTTTGCTGTGGCAGAGAATTCCACAGATTCACCACTCTCTGTGTGAAGAAGTTTTTCCTAATCTCGGTCCTAAAAGGCTTCCCCTCTATCCTCAAACTGTGACCCCTCGTTCTGGACCTCCCCAACATCGGGAACAATCTTCCCGCATCTAGCCTGTCCAATCCCTTTAGGATCTTATACGTTTCAATCAGATCCCCCCTCAATCTTCTAAATTCCAACGAGTACAAGCCCAGTTCATCCAGTCTTTCTTCATATGAAAGACCTGCCATCCCAGGAATCAATCTGGTGAACCTTCTTTGTACTCCCTCTATGGCAAAGATGTCTTTCCTCAGATTAGGGGACCAAAACTGCACACAATACTCCAGGTGTGGTCTCACCAAGGCCTTGTACAACTGCAGTAGTACCTCCCTGCTCCTGTACTCGAATCCTCTCGCTATAAATGCCAGCATACCGTTCGCCTTTTTCACCGCCTGCTGTACCTGCATGCCCACTTTCAATGACTGGTGTATAATGACACCCAGGTCTCGTTGCACCTCGCCTTTTCCTAATCGGCCACCATTCAGATAATAATCTGTTTTCCTATTTTTGCCACCAAAGTGGATAACTTCACATTTATCCACATTAAATTGCATCTGCCATGAGTTTGCCCACTCACCCAACCTATCCAAGTCACCCTGCATCCTCTTAGCATCCTCCTCACTGCTAACACTGCCACCCAGCTTCGTGTCATCCGCAAACTTGGAGATGCTGCATTTAATTCCCTCATCCAAGTCATTAATATATATTGTAAACAACTGGGGTCCCAGCACTGAGCCTTGCGGTACCCCACTAGTCACCGCCTGCCATTCTGAAAAGGTCCCGTTTATTCCCACTCTTTGCTTCCTGTCTGCTAACCAATTCTCCACCCACACCAATACCTTACCCCCAATACCGTGTGCTTTAAGTTTGCACACTAATCTCCTGTGTGGGACCTTGTCAAAAGCCTTTTGAAAATCCAAATATACCACATCCACTGGTTCTCCCCTATCCACTCTACTAGTTACATCTTCAAAAAATTCTATGAGATTCGTCAGACATGATTTTCCTTTCACAAATCCATGCTGACTTTGTCCGATCATTTCACCGCTTTCCAAATGTCCTGTTATCACATCCTTGATAACTGACTCCAGCAGTTTCCCCACCACCGACGTTAGGCTAACCGGCCTATAATTCCCTGGTTTCTCTCTCCCTCCTTTTTTAAAAAGTGGGGTTACATTAGCCACCCTCCAATCCTCAGGAACTAGTCCAGAATCTAACGAGTTTTGAAAAATTATCACTAATGCATCCACTATTTCTTGGGCTACTTCCTTAAGTACTCTGGGATGCAGACCATCTGGCCCTGGGGATTTATCTGCCTTCAATCCCTTCAATTTACCTAACACCACTTCCCTACTAACATGTATTTCACTCAGTTCCTCCATCTCACTGGACCCTCTGTCCCTTACTATTTCTGGAAGATTATTTATGTCCTCCTTAGTGAAGACAGAACCAAAGTAATTATTCAATTGGTCTGCCATGTCCTTGCTCCCCATAATCAATTCACCTGTTTCTGTCTGCAGGGGACCTACATTTGTCTTTATCAGTCTTTTCCTTTTTACATATCTATAAAAGCTTTTACAGTCCGTTTTTATGTTCTCTGCCAGTTTTCTCTCATAATCTTTTTTCCCCTTCCTAATTAAGCCCTTTGTCCTCCTCTGCTGAACTCTGAATTTCTCCCAGTCCTCAGGTGAGCCACTTTCTCTGGCTAATTTGTATGCTACTTCTTTGGAATTGATACTATCCCTAATTTCTCTTGTCAGCCACGGGTGCACTACCTTCCTTGATTTATTCTTTTGCCAAACTGGGATGAACAATTGTTGTAGTTCATCCATGCAACCTTTAAATGCCTGCCATTGCATATCCACCGTCAATCCTTTAAGTGTCATTTGCCAGTCTATCTTAGCTAATTCACGACTCATACCTTCAAAGTTACCCCTCTTTAAGTTCAGAACCTTTGTTTCTGAATTAACTATGTCACTCTCCATCTTAATGAAGAATTCCACCATATTATGGTCACTCTTACCCAAGGGGCCTCTCACGACAAGATCGCTAATTAACCCTTCCTCATTGCTCAAAACCCAGTCCAGAATAGCCTGCTCTCTAGTCGGTTCCTCGACATGTTGGTTCAAAAAACCATCCCACATACATTCCAAGAAATCCTCTTCCTCAGCACCTTTACCAATTTGGTTCACCCAGTCTACATGTAGATTGAAGTCACCCATTATAACTGCTGTTCCTTTATTGCACACATTTCTAATTTCCTGTTTAATACCATCTCCGACCTCACTACTACTGTTAGGTGGCCTGTACACAACTCCCACCAGCGTCTTCTGCCCCTTAGTGTTACGCAGCTCTACCCATATCGATTCCACATCTTCCCGGCTTATGTCCTTCCTTTCTATTGCGTTAATCTCTTTTTTAACCAGCAACGCCACCCCACCTCCCCTTCCTTCATGTCTATCCCTCCTGAATATTGAATATCCCTGAATGTTGAGCTCCCATCCCTGGTCACCCTGGAGCCATGTCTCTGTGATCCCAACTATATCATAATCATTAATAACAATCTGCACTTTCAATTCATCCACCTTATTACGAATGCTCCTTGCATTGACACATTAAGCCTTCAGGCGCTCTTTTACAACTCTCTTAGTCCTTTTTAATGCTTGCCCTGGATTTGTCGGCCTGCCACTTTTACTTTTCCCCTTTGTACTTTTTGCTTCTACGCTCACTTTACACCCCTCTGTCTCTCTGCACTGGTTCCCATCCCTCTGTTGTGAACTAACCTCCTCACACCTAGCCTCTTTAATTTGATTCCCACCCCCCAACCATTCTAGTTTAAAGTCACCTCAGTAGCCCGCGCTAATCTCCCTGCCAGGATATTGGTCCCCCTAGGATTTAAGTGTAACCCGTCCTTTTTGTACAGGTCACGCCTGCACCAATAGAGGTCCCAATGATCCAAAAACTTGAATCCCTGCCCCCTGCTCCAATCCCTCAGCCACGCATTTATCCTCCACCTCATCGCATTCCTACTCTCACTGTCGCGTGGCACAGGCAGTAATCCCGAGATTACTACCTTTGCGGTCCTTTTTCTCAACTCCCTTCCTAGCTCCCTATATTCTTCTTTCAGGACCTCATCCCTTTTCCTACCTATGTCATTGGTACCTATATGTACCAGGACCTCTGGCTCCTCACCCTCCCACTTCAGGATATCTTGGACACGATCAGAAATATCCCGGACCCTGGCACCAGGGAGGCAAACTACCATCCGAGTCTCTGGACTGCGTCCACAGAATCGCCTATCTGACCCCCTTACTATCGAGTCCCCTATCACAACTGCCCTCCTCTTCCTTGCCCTACCCTTCTGAGCTACAGGGCCAGACTCTGTGCCAGAGGCAGGGCCACTGTCGCTTCCCCCGGGTAAGCTGTCCCCCCCCAACAGTACTTAAACAGGAGTACCTGTTGTTAAGGGCCACAGCCACCGGGGTACTCCCCATCACCTGCCTTTTCCCCTTCCCCCTCCTAACCGTGACCCACTTGTCTGCCTCCCGTGGCCCCGGCGTGACCACCTGCCTTCCACTCCTCTCTATCACCTCCTCGCTCTCCCTGACCAGACGAAGGTCATCGAGCTGCAGCTCCAGTTCCGTAACGCGGTCCCTTAGGAGCTGCATCTCGATGCACTTGGCGCAGATGTAGACGTCCGGGAGGCTTGGAGACTCCAGGGCCTTCCACATCCGACACCGAGAACAGCAAACTGCCCTCACAGTCATAATGCCCCTCTCCTCAAATAGCAACAGAAAATGAATGTCAAACCTTCCTCGCCTCGCCCGCTTCCGCCTAAGCCTGTTTGTCAGCTTTGGGCCTGTACTCACTGGGATTTAGAAGAATGCATGGGGACCCTATTGGAACCTACTGAAAAGACTACATAAGGTGGATGTGAAAAGGATGTTTTCTCTAGTGGAGGTATCCAGAACTAGAGGCACAGCCTGAAAATTGAGGAGAAACCCTTTAGAACAGAGGTAAGGAGGAATTTTTTTAGCCAGAGAGTAATGAATCTGTGGAATGCCCTGCCACAGACTGTGGTGGAGGTCAAGTCTGTGCATGTTTAAGGCGGAAGTTGATCGCTTGTTGATCAGTCAGGGCATCGAAGGATATGCCAAGAAGGCAGGAGTATGGGGTTGAACGGGATCCCGGATCAGCCATGATGGAATGGTGGAGCAGACTGAATGGCCTAATTCTGGTCCTATGTCTGATGGTCTTATAGTCTAACTCCTTTAGCTGCGCGCTTGTGCCTGGACAGTTCTCTAAAGGGAGGTCAGGATCGCAAAGAGTATCAACTTCCTTGACACAGGATATTTCCACATAAAGCAGGTTTCTGCCATGTTTCACAATTTGCTGCTAATGCAGCATCAGAAAACATCACTTGGCCCTGTGTTTTTAAAGACATTATTTCATCTCTTGTGATTTTATTGAGAAATAGATCACAATTTGAGATTGGAAATTGTCAGTCATTTATGGGACAGACAGCCTTTGACCATATTCATAATTTGGTAAGTTTTCTTTGCAGTAGTCTGGATATTTCTGTGAATAGGAAGATTTTAAACTTCCTCAGAGTGAGGGTCATTGTGGATGAAATTCTTCATGGTGAAAGCCATGCTTCCAGGAATCAGTAATGGCTTTTTCATTTCCAACAGATGGACCCTGGGAGTTTAGAATTATCTCCACCTTCCTTGGTTCCCTACCTGTCAGCACTCTACTGTTGTCAGAAGTAGACTGAGAACTGTGAAAGTACAAGGTGGTGGAAAACATTGTTGGTCTACCTTTATCATATTCTCTTTATCACATCAGATGTGCTGACAATGCATATTAGGCAGATGTGGATCCTTCTTCATCAGTGACTGCATGTTACACAATCTAGAAGACTATATTTTGCATCTTGTACCGTAAGAAGAACAGCAAAGTCACGTAAAGCTTGTGGGCCGTATGACAAAAAGCTTGAAAAGCAGCAAAAGCCAGAGGAACAGGACAAAGGTACCAAAGGAAGTCCCTGCACAGAATCCAATATCCCATCTTCTGGATGGGTACTGCAGGCAGGCATTGGCCACCTGGGATAGAACAGACTCAATATAATATAGTAAGTATAATAGGGAAGTGCATGGTGATGTACTTTGACTGAAGGATTAAGGGCAGAGACTATTTTGTAAATGGGGAGAAAATTCAAAAATCAGAGGTGTAGAGAGACTTGTGAATCATTATGCAGGATTCCCAAAAGGTTAACTTTCAGGTTGAGTCAGTGGTAAGGAAGGCAAATGCAATGTCAGTATTCATTGTGAGAGGACTAGAATGTGTCACGTACCCCATGACAGGAATAAAGAGCCAGCAGAAATGGAAAACACTTTGGAGTCCAGTATTGCTATTAACTAATACTATTTATTAGTAACTACACAATACAGTGATATAAATGTAGATAAATCAAATAGGTTGGCAATGATTATGTATATAAGTAAGTATATCAGTAAGTGTGGAAATATATATGATAAAGAACCAAGCTTCTTTAAGTCTAGGGTTAAAAAGATACAGTCTTACGATGATGAGTATACTTCAGTTCAGCTCAGTTCGTGATATTGAGTTGAGTAGTGATGGAGAGAGAGAGAGGGAGAAATTTGAGTCTTCAGGTGAGCTGACGCAGTCGATCTTCTCGTTGTCCTCCGAAATCCTTTAAAAAGTCACGGACTGTGACCACAACTAAGGAGACCGGTTTTCTGTGGTGGAGCTATCACCCAGGCAAGGGTGGGCACATGGACAACTCCCCACCGGTCACTGCCTTTTCTTTTCACTGCAAGAGCCACTGATCAATCTGCCTGATCGATCCTCCAAAAAGCCACTTTTTCTGCGGGCAGAACAAAGCTCGTTCAGTGTCCCAAAGCATGTGTTTGAGGTCTATATCTGACCTTCTATTTTATCTTCCCATGCTGAGCAGCAGCTGTCACTCAAATAACTCCTCCTTCCTTTTTCTGTGTAAGAAATGTACTAGCAGGCGAGGTCCTTGAAGAAATTATAAACAACCTGTGAGCAGTCTTCGTCTCCCTCTCTCTCTTTCAAAACAACATGTCGGTGTTAAATAACTCTCTCTCTCTCTTTCTTTTCAAAAGCACAGTTCATAGGGGTAATCGAGAACAATTTATAGGGGTAATTCAGGACCCCTTCACAAATGAAAAATGCAAAAGATCGCACTTGAAGTATTGTGAGCAGTTTTGGTCCCCCTTATTTAAGAAAGGATGTGATGGCATTGAAGGAAGTCCAGTGAAGGCTCATGAGAATGATCCCAGGGATGAAAGGGTTAACTTATGATGAACATTTAATTGCTCTGGGCCTGTACTCACTGAAGTTAAGCAGAATAGGAAGGATCTCATTGAAAACAATTGAATATTCAGAAGCCTAGGTCGAGTGGATGTGGAGGATATTCCAATATAGGGGAGTCTAGAACCAGAGGGCATAGCCTCAGAATTGATGCACGTCCATTTAGGACAGAAATGAGGAAAAAGTTCTTTAGCCAGAGGGTGGTGAATCTATGGAATTCTTTGCCACAGAAGCTGTGCAGGCCAAGTCATTTGGAATATTTAAGGTGGAGGTTGATATGTTCTTAATTAATCAGGGCACCAATGGTTGTGAGGAGAAAGGAGGAAAGTGGAGTTGAGAGGGATAACAAATCAGCCATAATGGAATGGTGGAGCAGACTCAACGGACCAAATGGCCTAATTCTGCTCCTAGGTCTTACAATTTTATGATCAATGCGGAGATTTATTTCGCAAGGGTTTTACAAAGTAAAATGCCCCACTACAAAACAATTTCCACCCCTTCCACAATACCATCATTAATACTAACATAATACATCAATATCACCACATCTAGCAAGGCCAGATCACTCACTCATAGTCCTCTGACAGTTCTGCCTGCGTTGAAAATAATTCATATTAATGAAGGAGTGAATCTCCAATGATTTTAGTATCTTGCTGTAATATCTCAGATGTGTGGCATTTCACTTTAAAGACTTAAAGCAATGAGAAATACCTAGGATACAGGAGGATTTACCTTCTGGATGTAAACTGTGGTGTGTAATTCACTCCATCATATCTTGTGAGATCATGAAATTTCTGACATTGTTGCATTGTGTGGGCATTTTCAAGATGAGGTGACTGTATTCACCTCCTGCTAAGTCTGTCGTCTCCTGGGCTTTAATGGGTGGAAAATTTTCTCCTCACATTTATCTGACTAACTGTGACTTGCTTAGAGTGAATGGGGGAGCTGTTTCCATCTTTGCTATAACTCTGATTCATGGCAGTAATGTTTGTGTTGCAGCTCCTTGGTTGTTCTGGCGAGGTATCTTTACAAGGTTGGTGCCCTTCTCTAAAGTCTAAAGTTGAGAAATGCACTGAATTGACTGAGGTTCCACCTCAACATTTTGTAAGGCAGAAAGCACCTTAAGATCATTTCAAACTGGATTTTCATTATTTTGTCCTTCATATTGAGTACCCAGTTGAATGTAGGATGAAATCCAGCCTATTTTGGTGCATAAAAATGGATGCAAACTCAACTTCACTCACCCCATCACTGAACTGTTCCTACAACCTATGGACTGACTTTCAAGGATTCTTCATCCCATGTTCTCATATTTATTGCTTATATATTATATATTTTTACCTTTTTTGTATTTGCAGAGTTTGTTGTCTTTTGTACATTGGTTGTTAGTCCATCCTGTTGGGTTTAGTCTTTTATTGATTCTATTGTGTTTCTTGGATTTATTGTCTGTGCCCACAAGAAAACAAATCTCAGGGTTGTACATCATTACATATATATACTTTCTATTGGTGTTCTAAACATCAATAAGAATAAGAATGAGATGCTGTGTAAGTGGACGCCCAGGTTTATTTGGGGATAACAGCAGCAAAAAGGTACATATACATAGCATTGCTGAGTGCGCTAAGATTTAATTTTGCAATTATACCATGCAAGATGTGTTGAAACTTAAAAAAAATTAAGGACAACATGCTTGGGTAATATATGTATTTATCACCATCCCCTACGCTTCCCAATCCATACTGCCTAACTCTATAGTTTTACGTATTCCTCACCCATTCATCTAAGTGAGTGTTCTGCCCATGCACATACTACATTCTTGCCACCATTAACACGCATGCCTTTGAATAATTAAATCTCAAATTCTGCCTTTCTTTTCAACCTCTAAATACTCATCAAAAACACCTCTTTGACTTAGTTTTTGTGAGCCATCAGTAGCTGCTATTTTGTTCCAGTTATCTTAGTTATCTGATTGTTTCTTAAACTTAGAATGTCATTTTAAATTAAAATTCATATATGAACGCAAATATTTACTGTTACCATAAAATGTTGAAGATCCAATTCCAGGACAGAACTTGAAAACTCGAGGAAAGGAAAGCAACCCCAATTCTGGCTAGTTCACTGTTGGGGATTGACTGCTAATGGTCAGCTGTGCATTTAACTAAAATAAGTCTTTCTCAGTGGGAGCAAGTTCTCTTTTTCTTTAGTAGATTGGGTCAGTGAGATGTGAATTGGATGTTACCCATGCAAGGATCTTGAGTGTGGTATATTAGCATGGGCTCTGCAACTTTTAGACACTCTTGGCACAGATAATAATTGAGCGGCTGAGATTGGTTTGTTTCACAATTTTACACCTGGCTTAGAGCCTGCAAACTCCAAAAAAAAAAATCAGTAATTTTTCAACAACATGTGACCACTGATGAGCTGTTTAAAAAGCAATAGAAAGTTAGCAAATTATTTATCCCAAAAACCTATTACTTGGAGCCTGACCATCAAAAGGAATACCTAGGGTTTTATGAAACATATGTAAAATGCTGGAGAAACCCAGCAAATCTGGCAGCATTTAAGGAGAGGAAGAAACATTTAACAATTTGGGCTGAGACCCTTCATCATCACTGGAAAGGAAGGGCACAGAAGAAGGTGGGGAGGGGAAGAAGTGCAGGGTGGCAGTTGATATGTGAGACTATGTGAGATGTAACACAAGTGGGTAGGAGTGGGGAGAGAAATCAGAAGGAAATATTCTAAAGGGGAGAAAATCCAAAAATCAGTGGCGCAAAGGGACTAGACTCCTTGTTGCAGGATTTCCTAAAAGTTAACTTGCAGTTGGATCGGTGGCAAGGTAGGCAATTGCAATGTTAGCATTTGTTTTGAGAGGACTAGAACATAGAGTAAGGATGTGATCTTGAGGCTTTCTAAGGCTTTGGTCAGACCACACTTGGTGTAGCGCAAGCAGTTTTGGGCCCTTTATCTAAGAAAAGAAGTGCTGTTATTGGAGAGGATCTCAAGCCTGTTCTTAAGGATTATTCCAGAAATAAAAGGGTTAATATATGGACAAGAGAAAATCTGCAGATGCTGGAAATCTGAGCAACACACACAAAATGCTGGAGGAATTCAGCAGGCTAGGCAGCATCCATGGAAAAGCGTATTGTTGACTTTGGTCCTGCCGAAGTGTTTTGGCCTGAAACGTCGACAGTACTGTTTTCCATAAATGCTGCCTGGCCTGCTGAATTTCTCCAGCATCTTGTGCGAGTTAATATATGAGGAACATTTGATGGCTCTGGGGTTGTACTTGCTGGAGTTTAGAAGAATGAAGAGGGATAAGAAACCTATCAAACATTGAAAGGCCTAAACAGAGTGGATGTGGAGAGAATTTTTCCTATCATGGGGGAGTCTAGGACCAGAATGCATGGCCTCAGAATAGATGGACTCCATTTAGAACAAAGATGAGGAGGAATTTCTTAGCCAAAGGGTGGTGAATCTGTGGAATTCATTGTCATAGACAGCTGTGGAGGCCAAGTCCTTGAGCGTGTTTAAAGTGGAGTTTGACAGGCTCTTGTTCAGTCAGGGCATCAAAGGTTACAGGGAGAAGGCAGGAGAACGGAGTTGAGAGGGATACTAAATTAGCCATGATAGCCGAACAGACTGGAAGAGCTGAGTGGCCTAATTCTGCTCTTATGTCTAATGGTCTTATGGTCTAGGTAAAGAGCTGAAGAAGAATAAATCTGATAGGCGACAATAATGGACCCAGAATAGAGGAGGAGGTTTTGAAGGCAGTCAGGGATCTAACAAAGAATAGGAGCATACAATTTGTACATTTTATGGCCATTATAATGGCTAGTGAAGGGATCAATATTGGTTGCAATACCTGGAAGAAGTCCAGAACTTTCCTTCAAAAACATACAACGAACAGATAGTTTATGCTTCTTCAACAGGAAAAATTACCTTTACAGTTGTGACAGCCAAAAGAAACAAGTAGTCAACCATTAGATTTAAAAACTAATTATTTTTCCCCAAGGAATATTTTGACTGGTTCTGTTTATGTGCATGTTCAGTTTTTGGAAATGGTACTGTTGCTCTCGGTATATATTTGCGTTTATCAAAATGACGGATGACATTATTGGAGAACAGAGCATTTTTTTCATCCCTACAGATCAACAACATCAAGCATTCCTCAGTTAGGTATTATAAAAGTCGGAAACAATTTAGAATTCTTTCAACATTGCCCTGAAAATCCATTCCCTTTTTGAGTGGAATTCTGTTTTGGTGTGACTCTGTTGTTTTCCACTCATATATTCTCTGCATGAACTAAATGTCCAATGTCCGGGTAAAGATGAAGCATTGGGTTATTTCAGTTTTGAGAATAATTTGATCACCGCAAACTGTGACACAAGTAGAAGTCCTGAATTCATTTGATTCTAACCTTGTTTCCCTTCTGTCAGCAAAAAAAACCTCAGTAACTGTATTTAAAATAGAATCATTGTCCTGTGTTTTAAACTCCTTGTCTACTTGGAAAAGAATGGTGATGAAGAAGATTGCAACAGGTTGGGTGAAAAGGGATAGGGAATAAAAAGTGGAGGGTTAGGCTATTTTTACCAAATGGGTAACCAAGTTTTACAGGCCTATATGTAGGTTTTTAACCTTATCACTGCATTGTCATTTAATTTCGGTATCTCCTGACAAATTAGACTGCACACACACGGTGATAAGACACGAATCCACTTCAAGTGGAGAATATAAAGGAAATCGGTAAACATGAAATTTGATAATTCAACACTATGAGGCTGCTCTTTATTTTAGTGCCAGCTCATCGGGTGTAGTACAACTGGCTGTAATGCCCTGAAGGAGGATATTTCTCCCTTACTTTGTGACAGTGAGAAGCGGAATATTCAACCACGTGCATTATATGTGCTACGCCCCAAATCTTTCAAAACGCGTTAAACCTACTACAGAATATCAGTCTTCACTAAAATGTATCTAGCAGCTACTCACATTCTCCACCTGCCTACTCTCCAATCTTCTGTCCCTACTTTTCCCACATTCTCAGATATCCAGTCTTCTGGGAAAACATTGAAATGTTTACTAAAGAAGGTAACAACAGAAGACCTTGAAAGGAATAATAGGAATGAGCAGACTCAAAATGGGTTTACGGAATGTAGTTCACATTTGACTAATATGCTGGAGTTCCTTGAGAATGTGAACGGTGAATAGCTGCTGAGGAACCAGTGGCACATTGGATTTTCACAAGTTCTTCACAGGAAGTTAGTTAACAAAGATAGAGCAACTGAAATTGGGGTGATATACTGACATGGAATGAGAATTAGTTATAGACAGAAAGCAAGAGGTTGGAATAAAGGGATCATTCCTTGGCTGGCAGGTAGTGATTAGTGATGTACCACATGGATTAGTGTCCCCAGCTTTAAACAATCCATTATAGCAATTTGGAATATAATGTGGAAAAAATACAAGGAGATAGCAAATGCACACTGCATGGGCTATATAGCTATCAGGTAATTTGCAATTTTTTTGAGTTAATTGTGAGTTTCCATCAAGGCTTGACACTTAGCATAGCCAGGGTAATGTCACTATAGCAGGGCTCCATGTGAAGGACAGGAGCTTGGCACCATCGTACCACCTGACATCTTAGATCGGAAGACCATCAGGCAGGAAATCGACACTGTTGGTTAAAGGAAGGCCAGGTTCCAACTTGCCACAAGTGCAAACTGATCATCGCTGGCAGCAATTCTGCCCCATGGAATCAGAAAAACCTGATTATTGCATCACGACATAGCAAACTATAAGGTCCAAATTCAGGAAAATCAGTTTTTTAAGAACATCGGAACATAAGAAATAGGAGCAGGAGTATGCCATCTGGCCCATCAAGCCACCTCAGCCTTTTAATAAGATCATGGCTGATCTGGCCACTGATTCATCTCTATCTACCTGCCTTTTCCTCATAACCCTTAATTCCCCTACTATGCAAAAATCAATCGAACCCTGTCTTAAATATATTTACTCCATTGTTTCATTGGGCAGAGATTTCCACAGATTCACCACTCTCTGAGAAAAGCAGTTCCTCTTCATCTCTGTCTTAAATCTAATCCCACGAATCTTGAGGCTATTTCCCCCAAATCATTGAAATGAGAGCTTGCCTGTTGGACCTGCTATGGTTAAACACCAATCAAATCTTCTTTAATAGTTCAGATTACCTGCTGGAAAAGGCAATTAGATCCAACTCTGTCCTTCTGATTACCTACTACAAAAGGTTAGCTCAGAGAGGACAGCAGTTAACACTTCATATCAAACATCTTAATGCACAGAAAATGTATTCTAAAGATTTGCAACAGCAAATAGAAAGATTTATTCCTCTGTGTTACAGGATATTTTGTTGCCTTAGGTTATATTGTTATCAGTGACGGACTTTATCTGGAACTCTATTGCAAGTTCATTTACAACCATTTTATTCAGCAACACAAGAAATTCTACAGATGCTGGAAATTCAAAGCAGCACACACAAATTGCTGGAGGAACTCAGCAGGTCATGCAGCATCCATGGAAATGAATAAACAGTCGACATTTCGGACCAAAACCCTTCTTTGAGACTGGAAAGACGGGGGGAGATGACAGAATAAAAAGGTGGGGGTAGGGGAAGAAGGATAGCTCGAAGGTGATAGGTGAAATCCGGTGAGTAAGAAAGGTGAAGGGCTGGAGAGGACGGAATCTGATAGGAGAGAAGAGTGGACCATAGCAGAAGGGGAAGGAGTAGGAAATCCAGGGGGAGGTGATAGATAGGTAAGAAGATGCAAGAGGCCAGAGTAGGGAATAGAAGAAGAGGGAGGAGGAGGGAGTTATTTTTTAACAGAAGCAGAAATCGATAATCATGCCATCAGGTTGGAAGCTACCCAGATATAGTATAAGGTGTTGCTCCTCCATGCTGGGAGTGGCCTCATTCTGGCACAAGAGGAGTCCATTGACTGACATGTCAGAACGGGATTGGGAATTGGATTTAAAATGTTTGGCAACCAGAAAGTTCTGCTTCTGGCAGATGGAATAGAGGTGCTTGACAGTGCGATCCCCCAATTTATGGCAGTCTCACTAATGTAGAGGAGGCCACATTGGGAACACCAGACACAATAGACGACCCCAACAGATCTGCAGGTGAAATGCTGCCTCACCTGGAAGGATTGTTTAGAGCCCTGAATGGAGGTAAAAGAGGAGGTAAATGAATAAATGTAGCACTTTGGCCAATTGCAGGGTTAAGTGCTGGGAGGGAGATTAGTGGGGAGGAACAAATGGACATGGGAATCAATCAATGGGGGAGTTATCTCTGTGGAAAGCAGCTGGAGGTGTGGTAAGTGTATGTTTTGTGGTAGGATCTGTTTGGAGGTATTGCCGAGGATGATATGTTGGATATGAAGGCTTGTGTGGTGGTAGGTAAAGATAAGAGGAACTTTATCACTGTTAAGATGGCGGGAAGATGGAATGAGCGCAGATGTTTGGGAATTGGAGAAGATGCACATCAATAATGGAGGAAGAGAAACCCCTTTCTTTGAAGAAGGAGGACATCTCTGGTGTCCTGAAAACAGTGGCCTCATTCTGGGAACAGGTGTGGCAAAGACAAAGGAACTGAGAAAAGGGAATGGCATTTTTACAGGGGACTGGGCGTGAAGAGGTATAGTCAAAATAATTGTGTGACTTGGTAGGTTTATAAAAGACATCAGTTGACAGTTTGGCTCCAGAGATGGAGACAGAGAGATCAAGGAAGGGGAGGGAGGAATCAGAAATGGGCCAAGTGAATTTAAGGGTAGGGTGGAGGTTAGAGGCAAAGTTGAAGAAATTGACAAGTTGAGCATGGGTGGATGAAGCAGCACCAATGTAGTCGTCAATTTTATTCGTACTGTGTTACAAGTCAATGCCACCAAATAGTGGGAATGGAGTATGATGGGCAACCAATATTCAGACAACCAAAAGCAGCTTTGTATATGTCTGAGGATAAAAATGCTTAATAACATTACTCCTAAAGTATAATACATCAAAGGAGGGTGGGGAATTGGGACTTGAGTGAAGATTCAAATAAAGATAGTAATAATGGAAATAGTTAGCTGGCTAGACAGCGTCTGTGGAGAGAGAAATACAGTTAATACCTTGGGGTCAATGACTTATCATGGCAATAGTTTGGGATTAAAAAAACGTTTAAAGTACATGAAGTGTGGAAATAGAGGAGTAAACAAAAGTCCTGTGAGCAGGTGAGAAATAGGGGAGGTTAAATGACAGATGGGATGATAGTGTATGTTGTTAGAGTTTAGTAACAGCAGAAGGTAAAGTAGTAATATAGTCAAGAGCAGTGATTCCCAAACTTTTTTTGGTTACCACCTCTTTGGCTCCCAGACCACATTCCCAGAGCACCTCTCTCCCTTTCTGGCCATTACATAAAAACTATAAGAAATTTTGATCAATGGTGCACAGTGAAAGAAAATGGAATCTGCAAATTCAAGGTAGTGACAAATAATTGCAAAAATTATTTAAATCTACAAATAGAACTATTTCTGAATTTAACTACAGGAAAAAAACATTTTCTTCAACAGTATATTAGAGCTTACGGTATATTAGTAGTCCAACTATTCACTACTTTATTATATTTTCAACCTTCACTGAGATGAATGGGCTTGGTGCAGTGATATCAGGTTCTCAACATCGGGCTGAGTGTCACTCAGAAGGAGTCTCAGATCCCCACATTCACTAATTTGCAGTCTGTTTCATTGCTTGGAGAGAAATTGGGTGACTGCACTGAAACTGCACTCCACTAAGTAGGATGGTGGAAAGGCAATAAAATCACCTTGACCTTTTTCCACAGTGCAGATAGTGTTCAAAGGTTTCTTTCTACAACCAAAAATCTTGACATAATTTTCTGAACCTTAGCTTCAGCTCAAAGTCAGTTTGTAGCAAGATCACTTCTTATAAGACCATAAGGTATAGGAGCAGAAGTAGGCCATTCGGTCCATCAAGTCTGCTCTGCCATTCAATCATGTGCGGATCCAATTCTTCCAGTCATCCCCACTTCCCTGCCTTCACCCCATACCCTTTGATGCCCTGGCTAATCATGAACCTATCTTTCTCTGCCTTAAATACACCCAGTGACTTGGCCTCCACAGCTGCTCATGGCAACAAATTCCACAGATTTACCACCCTCTGACTAAAGTAATTTCTCCGCATCTCAGTTCTAAAAGGATGTCCTTCAATCCTGAAGTCATGCCCTCTTGTCCTAAAGCCTTCATCCTCCAGCCTTCCTGTTAATTCTTCATGACAATAGTTTGCCATGGATGAGATGGGCCTGAGGACTTGTTTCTGTGCAGTCTTTTCAATGACTCTATGACTCTAAGTGTTCAGGAATGGATTTATTACTCAATCCGGAATTTGGATCGAGAACAGATCCTGAAATCCCTCTGACATGTCTGTATGCAGCTCATCCAGTTGGGCACAGTATAAAAGATCATCATCTGGTATTCTTGCTTTCTCTTCCATCTCAGGGAGAATTAGAAATTGGAAAAGATTACACTCAAATAGGGTTAACTTTGACAGAAATGTGGAGATGAGTAATTTGACTTAGATAAGGCTCTCATAAATTATTTGCAATTCAAGGATGATTTCATTAATCTTTGTGAATCATTCTGACAAATAAGCAATGTCATGCCAAGCATTCTTGAGTTGATCTCTGAATGAAGCATTTGACTCTTCAAAGAATTTTATCACAGTTTCAAAAAGCACATGAAATTTTCTCAGGCAGTTTTACATTTGAGAGCCATCTGATTTCTGTGTGCAACAGCAAGTATTCAGACTGTTCACCATTCGCAATACAAGGCTCTTGAAATAGTCGAGAACTGAGAGCATGGGACTTGATTTTATTTATTGCTGTCATAGCAGTATTTAATGATTTGCGCAGCTGATCATTGAGGTTTTTTATGACAAAATGTTGACTGTGAATTACACAGTGAGTGGTAAATATGTTAGGTACAGCTTTTTTCAAGAATATAATGACTCCATGATGGGGCCTGTCATTGATGGTGCCCAAGCAAGAATGTTAGTAAGTGAAATGTCATTCTCTTTGAAAAATTGCTCAACAACCCAAATTCTTGACCTCCCTTTCATATCTGTGTCTTGTCCACTTACAAATAACAACTCTTCAACCATACTTTCATCTTTTATGAAGCGAAGATTCATTGCCTGCCAAAGTTGACTCATCCAACTGCAGAGCAAATTTTGTTGTCTTAAAAATGTTGCACAATGTGTCTTCACACATTCTCAGATATTTCATCTATTCATCTTTGAACAGAGTTAACATTGAGCAGAATCACTTTAATTATTTGATCAGGTGATTTATGCAAAATCATACTCAGAACCTCCCTTACGCTGGCAGAATCAGTTCTCCAATTGTATGGGGCTTTCCAGATTCAGCAATGAGCAGTTAACTGTTGTATGAAGCATGCAAACTGTTTTGTTATGAAGTGCTAGCAAAAGCATTTTGAATTGTGTTTCATTTCTGAAAGTTTTCTCGGAGACAGAGAATAAGCCAAGTTATTTCTTGCTTTATCAGAGTGTATTCTGTTTAAATGTTCAAGGACCTGGATGGTTTCATAGCCTCATTTGAGAAGAAAAAATTACGCAATAGACACATTGGCTGCGGTTGGTTGCTTGGTGCTGATAGACATCTATATTGTAGATACTCCGCACTATACTGTCTACGCTTCTTTTTCATTTGGTCTGTGTTTGCCATTTTTGTTATGGATTAATGACAATGATCAATCAACCATTGTTTGAGGCTAATCTTAAGTACTGCAATCACTAAAGGGGAGAATTATGACACAATTATAGCTCAGGCAAAATCTGACTCTCTGTTTGAAGGAACATAAAGGGGGAAGCAATATCTTGGTTGGACTGTGGGCTAGAGAAGTGCAATTAAGACCATTTGAAAGGGCAGGTTCTGAACTTCACCCCATTAAATGCCATACCCTAATTCACAGGAATTGCATTACTGTGGGATTAAAGTATGGAAATCATACTAGCTAGCAAGAGGTGAGGTAATTACATGACCATTGTAATTAATTATGAGGGACTGAGGATCAACTTATTACCATAAGTCATTCATTTCTTAAATTAAACCTCTAATCCCTCAGCTGCCTCCCTTGCTACTGATCAAACCCCCCCCCCCAACTGCTCCTTTTATCTTCATTGCCCCTTTGGAAACTCCACCACCCCCATTGGGGTTGGGTAATATCACCCATTTTGGGAACCACTGGTCTAGAGGAATTGTAAATGAGGAGAACAAAAGCCTTCAGGCAGATCCAATGGCCTTATACAAGCACTTATAATAGGCGTTCTTGTGGAACTCCCCACTTACATAAAAACATAAGTAGGCCATCAGGCCTGTCAAGCTTGCTCCACCATTAATTAAGATCATGGCCATAGACCTGCTCTATCTACGTGCCTTTTCATAGCAGTGAGTTGGCCTAAGCTGGCAGTAACACCTTTTGCCCCTGTTGTCACCACCTGTTTACCAGAGCAGCATGAAATTCACAGGAACCTAGCTCCATGTAACCCATCTGCTGAGACTGTGCCTGATTAAATCTAATATGAACACAGTTCTTAAAATAAGCAACAGGCATCAGCTGCTGAAAGAAAGGTGTACAGCCTCTCTTATTATTTATTTACGTAAGTTTCATTGTTTTTAATTAACTTTTGGTGTATGACATTCACTTTTAGTGCTTTCAATGCAAGAGAAAATTATATTTTTAACCTCAGTTTAAAAAAAACAGGTCCCATATGTTACAGGCTGTTACTGTCAAAGGCATTTGCAACATTTAATGATTTTGAAAACACTAAAAGCTTTGGAAGTTCTTTGCCCTGGGGGATAGGGTGCCACTGTCTGTCAAAGCTGCACTGAGAGTACAGATGACCAGCTCTGTTGTAACAGACCACAGTGATCGATGATGATGTGCTGGAAGCCAAACTCGCAGCAGGAGTCTGTATCCTTGGAACAAACGGTGAACTTTAAGGCAATGGAATGCATTCCCCATAATCTGAAATTGCAAAAAGACAGTGGAGAGAAATTGAGGAGAGGAAAGGACGAGCAAGAGCTGAACCATAGGAAAGAAGTGCAGGGTGGGACTGGCAGCAATGTTAATGAAATCTTTAACTTAGTGTTCAAACAGAAGGGGCTTTGATACAACCATTTGTCAACTCAAAAGAGAACATAGAACATAGAAATCTACAGCACATTATAGGCCCTTTGGCCCACAATGTTGTGTTGACCATGTAACATACTCTCGAAACTAACTGGAATTACCTTATCACATAGCCTTCTATTTTTCTAAGCTCCACATACCTACCTAAAAGTCTCTGAAAAGACCTTATTGTAGCCACCTCCACCACCATCACTGGCAGTGCAGTCCATACACCCACCACCCTCTGTGTGAAAAACCTATCCCTGACATCCTCTCTGTACCTACTTCCAAGCACCTTAAAACTATGCCCCCTCGTGTTAACCATTTCAGCCCTGGGAAAAAGCCTTTGGCTATCCACACATTCAATGTCTCTCATCATCTTATACCTCTCTAACAGGTCACCTCTCATCTTTCATTGCTCCAAGGAGAATAGGCCAAGTTAGATTAGATTAGCTTTATTCATCACATGTACATTAAAATATTGAAAAATGAACTGAACTGTATTGTTTGCATCAACGATTAACACCGTCTGGATATACGTTGGTGGTCGTCCTTTAGTAATGCGATGCTTCCAGTGCCTAAGAAGCATGCCCACACTTACTCATCCATACATGTTTGAAATATGGGAGGAAATTGGAGCTCCTGGAAGTAAACCACATGTTCACGGGGGAGAACATGCAAACTCATTACAGACAGTGGTGGAAATTGAACACCCTCCCCCCACCTTGAGGGAGGAAACTTGGGTGGATCCAAAATGCTGGAAGTGGATATCATGAACATAAATGGATATCAGAGGTTTTGAAGGTTATAATTTGCCTAGTTGGAAGATGAAGTGCAATTTCTCAAGTTATGCCCAGCTTCACTGAAATAATATAGGAGGGCGAGGACAGATAAGTCAAAGTGGGATGAATAATGAAAGTGATAGGCAACTGGATGTTTGGCACACTGCTTGGGGAGTGAATAGAGGTATTCCACAACTAGAAGCTCCTATTGCAATACCTTTTACTTGGAGGAAGAGAACGGAATCAAAAATTGAGGAACTCTTCACTCCACAAGTCTGGGTTACAGGACATTCCCAATATTTCTGAAACTCCAACAACTCAGAAGCAAAGCTTTGGTAAATATACACATTTAACTTTCCTTCCAATCATTTGTGAAATTGCAGAATGATGCTGAGGACCTCTTGAATTAGTGCGGGTTGCAGATGAGCTCTGTGAGCCCTGGATCTGCTTAACACAAGACATCAGCTCCATCATGGCACAGTGTGGTATCACTGGTGTCAAATCACGATTACAGAAGAGCAGCTGATGTGATTTACATATTCTACAAATTTCTGGCATCTGCTAATGATGCACAAAATACATACACTAACCAATTTGCTGGGTGACAAAGTTTCATTAAAAATGGATGTTCACATCTTTTGCGAAGAATTGGAAGGAAATCGGCAGCAGTAGTGTCGACATAACAACTGCTATTGAGCTCATCTCTTGACAGAGGTGACTAATTGTAGGTAAAAATTCCAAGTGACAGGCTTTGTGAAATACTCTTCAGATTCCCTTTGGTGATCTAGCAAACACAAAACATCAGTATAGCCTAGCGACCTACTTTGCTGAAATCCACCAATGACATTTTGATGGTCCCAGCACTTATAACACTTTGTTAATCTATTGCTGCATTGATGCTAGTTACTACAAATTTTTGTAGTTACTTGTTCTGGTACTGAGATTCATTAAACCTGTTTTAATTATGGCTCTTTATAGCTTCAGGGACAAAGCCTTGAAGGCTGAGTTTAATCCTGGGACTCACAGTTAAAGGTGCATAAGCTAAAATTCAATTACAAGTGCATATGCTCTATATATTACACCATTGTACTGCAGTAAAACTTCAATCCCTGAATATAACCTGTTCTAAATAGGCAACATAAGAAAAACTGAAAATTTTTAGCTTCATAGTTTTAGGGGTAAAGAGTGCAAGGGTGATGCTGTGCAGTGTCCAAAAGATACCTGGCTGCAAAAGTTGTTCACATCAACGCAATTAATAGTCAGTGTGCCATACATCTAAAGGCGCAGGTCTTTTCTGCCAGAATAAGACTTAATGTGCACTATTTAAAGAGATTATCAGTAAGTGACAATCAGCTAGACCTGAGGTGATATTGATTCCATGAAGGCCACTGTTGCAAGTCTTGCTGAATTCTGAGATGCAGCTTGCCATTTGTTTGTTGAAATGGTGGGGGTGTGGGTTGGCTTGGTATTCAAGTCATAGATTGTTCGTCTTTACTTGGAAAATAACACAGCTTCTGGGTGTAACTGTGCCCCTCCAGCCTACTGCTGTATACAAAGGGATGATGACCAAGGGGTTGAGAGTTTACTAGTTTGAGAAATTGCAAAGTTGAGGTTAAAATTAGAGTAGCTGTGATCTCACTGAATGGCAAGTGGCCTAGCCCTGCTTAGAACATGGAACATAGAACAGTACAGCACAGGAACAGGCCTTCAGCCCACAGTGTTGTGCCAAACTAAATAAATTAGTCGTGAAATGGTTAACCAAACTACACAATGTCCACATCCTTCCACTTTCCTCACATTCATGTGCCTAAGTGCTTCTTTAATGTCTCTGTTGTATTTGTCTTCAGCACCACCACTGGAAGTGCTTTCCAGATACCAAACACTACACTCTGCTTAAAAAAAACTACCCCTGTGTATCTCCTTAGAATTTGCCTGCCTCAGCTTAAGTGCCTGCCTTTTGGTATTAGACATATCAATCTTGCACAAAAGGTGCTACTGCCTACTCTATCTATGCCCCTCCCAATTCTATAAACTTTTATCAGATCTCCACTCAACTTCTACAACTCCAGAAAAAAGCATCACAAGTCTGTGCAATCTTTTGTTAGAGCACATGGCCTCTAATCTAGGCAGCATCCTGGTAAATCTCTTCTGCACCTTCTTCAGAACCTCAACATTCTTTCTATAGTAGGGTGACCAGAATTGAATGCAATATTCCAAAAGTGACCTAACTAGAATTTTATAAAACTACAGCATAACTTCATGACTCTTGAACTCATTCCTGTGACTAATAAAGTTAAGTATGCCACATGTCCTCTTTACCATCCTATCAACCTGTTTAGCCATTTTCAGGGAACCATGGACATACATGCCAAATTCCATCTTCACACCAACATGGTATTATGGGTCTTGCCGTTAACAATGTTTTCTTCCTTTACATTTGATCTTGCAAAATGCAATACTTCACATTTGGCTGGTTTAAGCTCCATCTGCTATTTCTGTACCCATACCTGCTATATCCTGCTGTATCCTTTGGCAGACTTCTACATTATCCTCAACACCACTATTCTTACAACAAACTTACTAACCCTTCCATATATGCTTACTGTATATCTAGGTCATTTATGTATTTGACAAATAGTAGAACTCTCAGTACGGATCCCTGGAACACCACTAGTCACAGATCTCCAGCAAACACTACCTTCTGTCTTCTATGGGGAAGACAATTCTAAATCAAAAAGGCCAATTCACTGCATATCCCATACATCTTAATCTTCTAGATGAACCTCCATGGGGGATCTTGTCTAATGCCACACCGGTCCATGTGGACAGCATCGACAACTCTATCTTCATCAGTCAGCTTTGACAGCTTGAAAAACTCTATCAATTTAGTAAGACATGACTTGCCCCACAAAACCATGGTGGTTACCTTTAAATAAGCCATGATTTTCTAATGCTCATAAATCCTATCCCTAAGAATACTTTTCAGTAACTTCACTACCACTGATCTGAAACTCACTGGTCTAGTTTCCAGGACTTTTGCTTTTATATTATAGTATTCTTGAAATAAATGCTAATATTGTATCTGCCTCCTTACAACCGGCTCAACCTGCAAATTAACCTTCAGGGAATCCTCCACGAGGACTCCCAATTCCCTTTGCACCAATGATTTCTGAAATTTCTCCTGGTTTATAAAATAGTCTATGCTTTTATTTCTTCTACTAAATTGAATGACCATACACATCCCCACACTGTATTCCATCTGCAACATCTTTGCCTATTCTCCTAATCTGGCTAAATCCTTCTGCAAACTCCCTGCTTCCTCACTACTACATGCCTCTTCAACTATCTTTGTATTGTCTGCAAACCTGGCCACAAAGCCATCAATACCATCATCCAAATCATTAACACGATGACGAGCGTGAAAAGAAACGACTTCAACACCAACCCCTGCTGAACACCACTAATCACTATTAGGCTTCCAGAAAAGGTCTCTTTGTTCTCACTCTTTGCCTCCTGCCAGTCATCCATTCTAGTATGTTTCCTGTAATGCTACGAGCTCTTATCTTATTTAGCAACGTTATATGTGTCACCTTGTCAAAGGCCTTCTGAAAATCCAAGTAAGCAACATTCTCTGATTCTTCTCCTTTGTCTCTTCTGCCTGTTATTTCCTCAAATAATTTCAACAGATTTGTCAGGTAGGTTTTCCCCTTAAGGAAACCATGCTGGCTACAGAATATTTTATCACGTACTTTCAAGCACCTTGAAAACTTATCCTTAATAATGGACCCCAACTTCTCAACCACTGAAGTCAGGCTAACTGGTCTATAATGTTCTGTCTTTTGCCTCGTTCCCTTCTTAAAGAGTGGAGTGACATTTGTAATTTTCCAGGCCTCCAGAACCATTCCAGGACCAAATGATTCTTGAAAGATCACTATTAGTGCTATTACAATCTCTTCAGATACCTCTTTCAGATTCCTGGAGTGCAGTCCATCTGGTCCAGGTAACTTATTTACCTTCAGATATTTCAGCTTCCCAAGCACATCTCCTTTGTAATATCAACTACAGATACTTCTGCCTTCAGACTCTCTCAAATTTCTGGCATGGTGCTTGTGTCTTCCACATAGAAGACTGATGTAATGTAGTTAATAGGTTCATCTTCCATTTCTTTGTCCCCCATTACTACCTCTCCAGCATCATATTCCTGCAGTCCAATATCCACTCTCACCTCTCTTTACTCTTCACATATCTGAAAAAAATAACTTCTAGTATTCTCTTTTACAGTATTGGCTAGCTTATATTTTTCATCTTTTCTCTCCTTATGCCTTTTTTATTTGCCTTCTGTTGTTTTTTAAAAGCTTCCCAATCCTCTAGTTTCACTCTAATTTTTGATATGTTATATGCCCTTTCTTTTACTTTTATGTTGTTTTTGACATCCCCTGTCAGATACAGCTGTCTTATCCACCCATCAGAATACTTCTTCTGTTGGAAGTACTGTACCTTCCAAATTGCTCCCAGAAATTCAAGCCATTGTTGTTCTGGCATCATCCCTGCTAGCGTTTCCTTCCAATCAACTTTGGCTAACTCTTTTCTCATGCCTCTATAGTTTCCTTTAATCCATGGTAATACTGATACATCTTATTTTAGCTTCTCCCTCTCAAATTGAAGGGTGCATTCTATCATATTATGATTACTGTCTCCTAAAGATTCCATTACCTAAAGCTCCCTAATCAAATCTGGTCTATTACATAACACCCAATTCAGAGTTGTGTTTTCCTTCATGGGCTCAACAACAAGCTGCTCTAAAAAGCATTCTACAAATGGAGGAGTCCCATTGACCGCTACCCTCTGTCTTCTATAGGTAATATCCCTTGCATCGTAATGTTTATGGACCTTGTCAAATGCCTTACTAAAATCCATGTAGACAACATCCAGAGCTCTACTGTCATCAACTACTTTCGTCAGCTCCTCAAAAATCTCATTCAAGTTGGTAGGCCATGAATTTCTTTGCACTGCAGCATGCTGACTGTCCTTAATTAGGTTATGGTTTTCGAAATGGTCATAAGTCATGTCCCTAAGAATCATCTCCAATAACTTCCCTACGCAGTCATGAGACTCACCAGTCTGTAGCTTCCAGGATTATCTCCATTTCCCTTCTAGAATAATCCAACAACATTTGCTACTTGCCAGTACTCTGGAACCTTGCCTGTGGTTAAAAAGTCCACAAAGACATTGCTCAAGGCCTGATAAAAGGAGGGAGGAGAAGATGGCGACGCGACGCAGCATGCGCAGCCGTTCCGAATGAATATCGATATGTGTAACTAGGGGGCCGTGCATCAATCCAGATTTGATGGGGACAGCCGGGAGAAAGCGCAGAGGAACATCTGGAGAAATTTATGAAATGCCTGCTTGGCTGCCGCTGCTACTGTGCGATCGAGAATCTCCAGAGACGAAGGTCCCAAATCCTCAGCTTTGCGTATCGCCTGTTGCCGGGGCCAGGGTTGAAACGCTCGGCAGAGATGGTGCTCAGTGCTCGGTGTCAAATAGGTGGTCGGAGGCTCAGAGTTTTTCGGACGGACTCAGAGTCGGACTGTGGTCGGATGCTTCCGGGATGCTGCATCGGCAAGTTGGCGGCGCTGGAGGTTTACCGTCTGCATGAGCTGATGGGACTTTTGAGTGACTCTGAGACTTTTACTGTGCCATTGTCTGTTCTTATCAAATTATGGTATTGTTTTGCACTGTTGTAACTATATGTTATAATTATGTGGCTTTTGTTAGTTTATAAGTTGGTTTGTCATGCATTTTCATGATATAATTCTGGAAAAACATTTTTATCATTTCTTAATGCATGCATTACTAAATGACAATAAAAGGGGACTGCATATCCTCATAATCATAATCATAATCATAATTCTTATCTCCTGCCTTTCTCTATAACCTCAGTTTATCCCATCAGTCCCTGTTCACTTCTCCACCTTAATGTTCTTTAAGAGATCCAATACTACATCCTTCAGATTCTTGAAATGGCCTAACAAATTAGCACACTCCACACTAATCTCCACATCCTCCCACACTCTTCTCCTTGGTAAATACTGATGTAATGTACTCATTTAGAACCTCACCCACATCCTCCACCTCCAAGCGCATGTTTCCTCCTTTATTCTTAAGTGGTCCTACCCACTTCCTTGTTATCCTCTTGCCCTTGATACTGTATATGTGTAGAATGGCTTGAGATTCTCTTTAATTCTTCTTGGTCAGACTTTTCATGACCTTCCCTGCCTTTTCTAATTGTATTCTTGAGTTCTTTTCTGGCTTCTTTATAATCCTTAAAGGCTCTGTTTGAGTTCAGCTTCCTGAAACTTACATATATTTCTCTTTCCTTCTTGACTAAATCTACCACCTCTTGCGACATATGATTCCCTTAACTTGTCTCCATTTCCTTCCTTTTTACTGGAACATAATACACCTGCCCTGTACTCAGAATGTTCGGTCTTTAAACACCCTCCACAGCTGTTTTTGGACTTGCCCAAAAACAACTGTTCCCAATTACCTTTCCCTAGTTTCTATCTAATATTGTATAATTTGCCCTGCTCCAATTTAATACTCGCTTGCAAAGTCCATACTTACCCTTATCCATAGCTGCCTTAAAACTTAAGAAGTTGTGGTCATTGTTCCCTAACTGTTCTCCTACAGAAATCAGTCACCTGGCCAGGCTCAATACCCAACACCAGGTCTAGTAGGCCTCTCTGGCTCTCCTCCTGTTGTGCTATCTGCATATTTATTAATGGAATATTCTTGGATATACCTAACATACATATCTAAACCTCTTGCTCTAAGGAGGTGCCAATCAATATTAGTGAGGTTGAAGTCACCAACTACAATGACCCTGTAACTTTTACATCTTTCCCAAATCCACTAGCACATCTGTTCTTCAATTTCCTGGTGGCTGTTTGGGATTCAGTTGTGTATTCACATCAGAGTGATTACACCTTAGTTGTGTTTAATTTCTACTCTATAAACTAAGTGGATGAGCCCTCTATAATGTCCCTTCTAAGCATAGTTGTGATATTGTCCCTCATTAATAGTGCAACACCCTCCCCCTTTCACTGTTCCACTATTACTGCCTTTGCTATAACAACCAAAAAAAAATGGAAAATTAAGCATCCACTTCTGGTTCTTTCTCAACTAAATCTTTATTGTAGTCTTCAGAGTTGTCCTCATTTTGAGAAAGGCACATTAACTTCAGTTGGTGCTTGGAATTCCTTAAACTATTCCAACTTAACATGAGCATTATGGTCTTATCAATTTTCAAGTACCTACAAAATAAGTTTTGTACCATCTACAGCTGTACAATCCATCATACACCTTCCTTAAGGTGTGATTTCGACTTACACTTGTATGTACAACTGAAATTCTAGGCCACAATGTTTAATGAGAGAAACTTAGTTTTAAAAGGGTTCCTTATTGTGAACATCATCAGTTCTTGATGTTCTGAATGAGTTGTTAAAATTTAGTTTTTATCATTGATTTAAATAATATTGAACTCAAATCGTAAACATTTTTTCGTATTATAGTCACTACATGGCTGTGTACTACACACAATCCTTTGATTTCCATCGAATATTTGAACAATGCCAAATACAAATTCCTTTGGCACTGTGAGTTTGTTAATGTGATATTTATAAAAGGTCAATTGACTACATTTCTTTTTTGTTTCCCCTTTTGTTCCCTGTTTTATGAAGGCATATTCAGAATTACCATTTAAACTTGTTAAATCATGCATGACATTTTGCTTTGTTTCCTCGTTGACAGTCACATAGCTTATCTTCCTAATTTGATGTTAGTATTGATTAAGAAAGCAATGATATTGGCTGATAAATATCAGAATAGATCCTTGTTCCCATATAATTTGAAGTATTTTCATTTAAGTCCTTTTCAGACTGTCACAATTCTCCAACATTTGAACAAGAAAATTAAATTTTACATTAGTAGTGAATATTACCAACTTTTTTGTATATATACTTTTTGAATGAAATGTGCTCTTAATAGATTTAGCCTGAAGTTTTTCTGTGATGGATGTCTGTGAATTATTGTGCAGGTAAGTGCACATAAACCGAAGATCAGAAACTTATTTCTTCAAATCTATAAACCCATACAAAATATTATATGGAAAAATTTCATAATTTCACAGAAGCCTGAATACAAAACTTTTCAATAAACACTGAGTAGACATTGATTTGATTTCAACTTGTTATTAAAAACTGGTGACCTTGGATCTGTAAAAATCCTCACATAATATTCCTTCAATCATGCCTGAAAGGGATCTGTTGAAACTTGGAATCTTGTCTAATCAGCTTTTAGTTTTCAACATTGTTTGGCTGAATAACATTGCAGCTCCCACGAATTGGCAGATGAGTGATGCAAGCCACAGTTCACTCGTGACTGTCCCATGAATTAGTTGGCTGATCAGAAGCTCCAGCATATATCAGCTAATGTTTCAGACTACATCTAAGAGAGAGTCTCTCCATTTGAGACACTGGGCTGGAAAACATTCTCACTTACAAGTTTTAATGATGGAACTGAATATCAGGAAGTAAGTTCCTTTGATAATCAATGTTTATTTCTTTTTTTTTGAATGAAAGATATTGAACGAGGGCTCAAAATACTTATACACAAGGAAGTTAAAGTTTGCTGTCACTAATTTAAAAGATCCTCAGGAACTCTTCCCCAAAAGTGAGGAATGAGTCGATGTTTGACTGATTCAAGTGTTGGGCCAGATTGGGAAGTTGGGTATGGCTGAACTGAGGTGGCAGGACCCAGGCCCGAGAGCATATTGAAGCGGCAGGGCCTGAGTCCGGGAGTGAGGAACAAGCTGATGTTTGGCTGATTTAAGTGCCGGGCCAGATTGAAAAGGTCAGGGTTTGGGGCTGGAAGCGAGGTACAGGCCAGTGTTCAGCTTGCTGCTTGGCGAGGTTTACTCGCCTATGCGCTGAACTGAGGCAGTGGCCTGCAACTAACGGGCTCCTGGATCAGTTGTGACTGGCCTTGTGGCTGTGAACTCACTTTCACGAACTTTAGTTCTGAGTGTTATTTGCTTACCTTTCATTGTTTGCACAATTTGTTCTTTTTTTTTGCACAGTGGGTGTTTAATGGTTTCATTTTTTCATGGGTTCTATTGAGTTTCTTTGTTTTGTGGCTGCCCGTAAGAAGATGAATCTCAAAGATGTATACTGTATATACAGTCTGATAACAAATTTACTTCGAACTTTGATGCCCAGCCCAATTAAAATTAATTGGGAAAAACACAATTGCAGATGCTGGAAATATGAAATAAAAACACAAAACTACTGAAGATGTTCAGCAGGTCAGGCAGCATTAGTGGCAGGAGAGACAGAGTTCATGCTTCAGAAGCAGAAAAGTGAGTAAACATGCTTGCTTTAGGTTGAAGAAAACAAAGGAAATGTCTGCAATAGGATAGAGATCAAGGATGTCCAGATGAGACAGTGATCTGAGGGTTGCAACAAGCCTTACTGTTCCTCAAACTTGTGTTGAGTTTTGTTGGAACAGAACAGGAGTTCAAAGATGGAGGGGTCAGATTGGGAGCAATTTGAAAACTAAACAGATAGGCAAATGGAAGCTTGGGGTCACTCTAGAGAACGGAATGGACGTGCCAATCCGTGTTTGGTCTTCCAAAGTAAGCAGACCATATTGTGAGCACTGTATGCAATGCTAGGGAGGCTACGGAGATCTTGACCCACAGCTACCCTCTCACTTTATCCCTTACCACCATTCAGGGACCCAAACTAGGAGCAATTCACTTGCATTTTTTCCTATGCAGCATGTTCCATTTAGAGCTCATCATGTGGTGTTCTTATAGACTGGGTAACTGTTTTGCAAACTGCCCCAGTTCAGTCTGCAAAGGTGCCTCTGACTTTCCAGATGGTTGTCATCATAATTTTCCAACTATTTCCTGTCTTTGACCTCTTATACTCTTCCAATGATTCCAATGTAAGCTCAAGGAACAGAACCTCATCTGCTTCCTGGAACTTGATATTGAATTTAATAATTTCAGATAGCTATCTTTCCTGTTTATATAAACACTGTCCTTTTCTGATACATGGCCATCCATCTGTAACAATAATGCAGTTTTTCTCCCTCTTCACCTCCTATCTGACCTGCCAGCTCTTTTTGGCATCCTATTTTTCTTCAAATTTCCATCCATTACTATATTCGATACCTCAAGGTCTCATGCGTTTGTTTGTTTCTTTCCTCCATCTAATCATATCCATCAATAAACCAGATGGTATCAAAACCACTGGGTGGCGGGGTGGTGATATATCTCTACCAAAGGAGGTGTAAGACACTCCTTCCTTCCGCTTGCCTGCAGGTCACGCTTGGAAATGTTTTAGTCCCCTAATCACAGCATGTGAAGCCCTGGGAGCAGGTTGTGGATGGTCATATGACATCTGGTGCATATCACAAGTCCTGGTTATGTGACCACTAACGCCAAGTAGACACTCCCTGAAAAGTACTGATAATGGCTGGGGTCCCTCATCTTTTAAAGACATCACCCAGAAGAAGGCAATGGCAAACCACTTCTTTGGAAAAATTTGCCAAGAACAATCATGGTCATGACTGCCTACGTCAGTGGTCCCCAACCACCGGGCCGCGGACCGGTACCGGGCTGCAGAGCATGCGCTACTGGGCCGTGAGGAAACGATATGATTTGGCGATATGAGTCAGCTGCACCTTTCCTCATTCCCTGTCACGCACCGTTGAGCTTGAACGCACACGAGGTCATTACGCACACATCATCCATGTCAGCGCGGGAAGGAGATCAACTCCTTGAGCTTGCAAATGACGGTGGGCTGAAAAGTATGTTTGACATAACATCTCTGCCGGCATTCTGGATCAAAGTCAAGGCTAAATATCCTGAGGTAGCCACGAAAGCACTGAAAACGTTGCTTCCATTTCCAACGTATCTCTGCAATGAATGCAACGAAAACTAAATTGCAGAATAGACTGGACATAAGGAACCCCCTTCGAGTATCGCTGTCTCCCATCACCCCTCGATAAGACCGCCTTGTTGCAGGGAACAAGTATGCGGCCCAGGGCTCCCACTGATTCAGCAATATTGGTGTGTTACAATTATTTTATATGTTCATACGGGGAAAATATGTGCTGTGTGTTTGATATCCAAACATTACTTAAAATGTTATGATGCTATTGACTTATATAACCATATAACAATTACAGCACGGAAACAGGCGATCTCGGCCCTTCTAGTTCATGCCGAACGTTACTCTCACCTAGTCCCACCGACCTGCACTCAGCCCACAACCCTCTATTCCTTTCCTGTCTATATAGCTATTCAATTTTTCTTTAAATGATAATATCGAACCTGCCTCTACCACTTCTACTGAAAGTTTGTTCAACACTTACTTCAAGCTCCCCTGTCCTCCCCTGATAATTGACTTATCACTAGATGCATGCGAGGAAAATATGCGCTGTGTGTTTAATGTTAATTTCGTTAGCTAAACCCTTTTAGAAATGAAACTGAGTGTATTAGCCACTTATCATCTATATTCCAGTCGTGATAACACCCCCACCCCCGAACAGAATTTTCCAAAAATGATTTGTGGATAAAAAAAATCGGCACGTACACACATGCGCAGGTTACACATGCGCACTGGTGCCGCGCAAGGATTCATGGTCATGGTAGCCTTTCTCGGGGTAAACACAACATATTTGACTGCTATTCTTGTCTGTAGGCAACCCTCCCCCCCCCACCCCCCGGTCGGCCGGTCTGCAAGAATATTGTCAATATTAAACCGGTCCGTAGTGTGAAAAAGGTTGGGGACCCCTGGCCTACGTCATACGACATGGAACATAAGGATGTTGATGATGAACAAAATTAGTTTAAGCTAATCTGCACCCTACCAAAGACATGCCCTTTGGTTGTTCTACTCCATCTACCCCTCTAAAACTTAATATACACTGTTTTTTCACATTTCTAATTCTGATGGAAAATCATAGATCTAAAATCTTAACTCGGATTTGCTCTCCACAGATCTGCCAAACCCTCTGAGTATTTCCCTCTCTGTTTTATTTACCTCACCTAGCACAGCACCTTCTGAGTCTATGACTCCATTATTTCATTGTGTTTGTGGGAACCTGCAGTGGGCAGGTTAGTTGAAGTATTTCCATTAATATAACAGTGACTACAATTTCACAAGTTTTAATTAACAATAAAATGATATAATGGATATCCTGAAGCCATATAAATTAAAGTTGATTTTATTTTGAAATAATACTGCAAAAAGCATACAAAATAATTGCGACCTTTCCTTTTTTTAAAAAAATAGGGCCCAGGGTTAGTATTGACAAAAGCTCCTTATACAGGTGTGAGGAAATCTGCAGATGCTGGAAATTCAAGCAACACACACAAAAAATGCTGGTGGAACGCAGCAGACCATGCAGCACCTATAGGAAGAGGTACAGTCGACGTTTCAGTTAGCCCTGATGAAGGGTCCCGGCCCGAAATGTCAACTGTACCTCTTTCTATAGATGCTGCCTGGCCTGCTGCATTCCACCAGCATTTTTTTGTGTGTGTTGTTATACAGATGTAACACCCTGGGAAAGGGTTCACTGCTGATGTAATGGCTTCTCTGTAGCTGCAGTGTTTGGGTTATGACTAGTGATAATGGAGGCTGAGGAATGTGCGCTGGCCAATGATGGGAGGCGTTTTTCTTTCTTATGTGCCCAAGAGAAGGGATTTTGTGGTCTTTTGTTGGCGAGAGATGAAGAAAGTGGAGGGAGTTGGTAGACTGCAGAATGGAGTGGACTTGGAGTGAGGGCCTGGGAGTCAAAGGCGCTCGGAGGAGGTCGATGGGAACGAAGGGACAGAAAACCATGAGCTCCAACGTGCACATTAGACTGTTTCATTTACATGGGCCCTTTTTTCTTTTTGCTTTCTTAGCTAACCCTATAGTAAAATTAAGAATTATAAAGCTCAATCGTATAATTGCTTATGGTGTACTGTTTGATATTTTGTGATATGAATTTTTAACTGGGCAACGCATCATGCAGCATCCACACAGACAAGATTTCTCAAGTTAGGTGGGGCCGGAGGCTGTCTTCTCCGAGACAAACGCAGGTTGGCCAAACCTGAGGGTTACATAGACAACTGCCGGGTGTTGGAGTCACCACGTGAACCTCCTCAGGTTTATTAAATTGACTCTGAATGGTAGTATTACTGCTGTGGAGATGCCTTTTAAGAACACTTATCCATGTGGTGTGCATGAGGTAGGCCAAGAAGGAATAATACTAATCACAGATGAGGAAATGTTTTTCATTAAAAAGAAAGGTAAATATTTTATTCAATAACTAATAACATTTCCTTCAGGATTATCCTCCTGCCAAAGTTCTCCTGTTTAGCTCAGTTAGAAACATAATCCTATTCCTTACGGCACAATTAAGACCAGTCTTGAGGACACTGTGAAATGAAAGCATCACATAATATTTATACAGAAACTCATTTACATAATATTTATCTGTATAAAATTAACCTTTAATATGACATTGCTTATTAAACTTATTATCCTTTCATAATCTCCTCGTGTTTTTCCATCTTGCAAAAATATGGATTTTCTTTAATTTATGTGCATCAGGATGTTTTATTTCAAATATAATCCAACAATTTTGATGGATTTACTAAATTAGAAGGTTCCTATCTAAGCACCTGTGGACTTGCCCATGGCTTATTATCTGAGATAAATTAAAAGTTGACTCTGGTTTGCTAAGGAGAAGTGGGTAGGTTATCCACAAAGTAATCTGTTTGCTGAAAGTTGCACTTCATTCTATGCATTGGCGGTGATGCACTGAATTACAGTTAATGCCTAATTGAAGAGCCACTTACATGTACCACACAATAATATGCTGAGATACTCAGAGCAACAGAGATGCTCAGCAGAAGTCTGTGCCCAACATTAACTTCCTATCTGCACTAAGCCTAAATTAATTCTATTTAATTCTCCCCACTATCATCAATGTCCCCTTATTTTCTACGGTTCACTTACACTCTGGGGGGGGGGGGCTGGGCTATTTACAATGGTCAATTAACTTATAAACCTGCACATCTGTAGGAATCAAGAGGAAACTGGAGCACCTGGAGGAAACCCACATGGTCACAGCTGTAAACACGGAAAATCCACTCTGTGGTCAGGATTGAATGTCGGTCACTGGAGCTGTTAGACAGCAGCTCTACCAACTTCACCATGAGCAAATAACCAGGACTGGAAAAGTTGGAACAGCCTGCTATTCTATGAGTACACCTTCCCCCCAAACCTCCACCTCCCCTCCCCCTCCACACACCCCTCCCCAGTATAATTAAATGTTCTGCAAAGCACTGTGTTAACATTTTGCAGCCCATGTTAGAACATTAACATGTTTGTGTTGGGCACGTGGCCAAGTGGTTAAGGCGTTCACCTAGTTACCTCAAGATCGCTAGTTTGAGCCTCAACTGTGGCAGCGTGTTTGTGTCCTTGAGCAAGGCTCTTAATCACACATTACTCTTGTCTGTGCGAGGAGTGGCGCCGCACATAGGCTTCCAATCTGCGCCTTGTAAGGCATGAAAATGCCCGGCACAGGCCTCTCATGGTCTGAGTTGACGTTCCCTCCTCCTTAGAACAATAAGACTCCCTGTTTCCCTGTTATACTTTTTATTAGCTGGGCATCACTTGTGAAGTATATGCACATTGATTATAGGAACAGGACAATAATTTTGAAAGAGTTTGCCAAAAAAGTAAAATGCTACATTCCAATGTAGGTTGTGCAATTATTTAGTGGCTTTTTGCTACAAATATGACCCGCCAACCATAATTTTGTACTTACAGCAACACATGTACATCAACCTGAGCAGTTCACTAGGAGTGAAGAAGAAATATTATGACTAAGACAAACATTTGAAATGCAATGCTATTTATAAAATGTATTTGTGTGGTGCTAAAGGCATGCTGAATGTCAGCAAACATAGGTTTCCTTACCGCTGCCTGCTCTGGTCATTATTCAATTCTGTAGGTGGGGTCTCATTGTTTGAAAATTGGCCAATGCGTTTCCACGCCTTTTTCTTTTTCTCCTAGGCTTCTCACATTCGTACATTACTACCACAAAAGCATTTCAAAAGTATTTACCTTATCTCCATCAGACCACCTGGTCATTTCACTTCCTTTGCCGCACAAGTTTGTGCATTTATTTTAGCTCCCTACTTCTCTGCATACTGGCTTTATCCAAAATATTTCACTTCATTACCTTTTCCTTCCAGTTTTCCAAAGCACAGTCTAAGCATATGTTTTTTCCATTAACTTTTAACTCTAATTAGAGAAAAGTCTTCAATTACTAATTGGACAACTTTGTTAATTTTGTTAACATTGTTAATTTTGGACCTTTCAGCTATTTTGAAGGTAGGGAAAAGGGACAAATTCTTTGACAGTGTACCAAATTGATAAACTTCAATGCAACTTTAATACATCATGATTCAGAGGATTTTCCATTCAATTTCCATTTTATTACAATGTCTGGAGGATTATTAGCTCCCCTGGAAGTTTGAATGGTTGACATTTTTAGCATACTAATTAATGCGCTTGTGTTAATTTTTTATTCAGGGTTCACAGTTCAAAGTAAATTTATTGTCAAACTACATATATGTCACTATATACAACCCAAAGATTGATCTCGTTGTGGGTGGGCAGACTCAATAAATCTACGGAATAATAATCAGAAAAGGATCAGTGAAAGGCTGTCCAACTTGGGCATTCAACAGAGTGCAAAAGGCAACAAACTGTGCAAATACAAAAGAAGAAATAATAATAATAAATAAATAAATAAATAAATAAATAAATAAATAAATAAATAAGCAATACATATCAAGAACATGAGATGAAGAGTCCTTGAAAGCGAGTCCATAGGTTGTGGTGACATTTCAATGATGGGTCAAGTGAAGTTGAGCGAAGTTATCCCCTCTGGCTCAAGAGCCTGATGGTTGAGGGTAATAAATGTTCCTGAACCTGTGGTGTGAGTCCTGAGGCTTCTGTACCTTCTTCCTGATGGCAGCAGTAAGAAGAGAGGATGTCCTGGATCGTGAGGGTCCCTGACGATGGATGGTCCTTTCCTGTGACAATGATCTGTGTAGGTGTGCTCAATGATGGGGAGCACATTGCCCGTGATGGACTGGGCCATAAACACTACTTTTTTGTAGGATTTTCTGTCAAGTGCATTGGTGTTTCCATACTATGCCGTGACGCAGCCAGTCAATATATTCTCCACTACACAGCTATTGAAGTTTGTCAAAGTTTTAATTGCCATGCCGAATCTCGCAACCTCCTAAGGTATTAGAGGCACTCTTTGTAATTACACTTATGTGGTGGGCCCAGGGCAGATCCTCCGAAAAGTTAACACTGAAGAATTTAAAGTTGCCAATCCTCTCCACCTCCGACAAGGACTGGCTGATGGCCCTCTGGATTCCTTCACCTGAAGTCTATAGTCAGTTCCTTGATCTTTCAGATATTGGGTAAGAGGTTGTTGTTCTGGCACCACACAGCCCGATTTTCAATTTCCCTCCTATAGGCTGATTCATCACCACCTTTGATTCTGCCTACAGCAATGGTGTGGGCAGCAAACTTGAATACGGCATTGGAGCTGTGCTTAGCCACACAGTCATAAGTATAGAGTGAGAATAGCTGGGCACTGCAGCTGTACAAGCTCCAAGGCTCCCAAAAGACCTCTGGAGTCTCCACACCCCTGAAAATAAGCAGTTTGTGATGTTATCAGATATAAATGAGGATTGGGTGTGATTTTACCAAGTGTGACTAAGCAGGCCTTCCTCAAAAGGTTTGGGAACCAATGATCTAATACATTATCTGTAGGGTCATAAAGTGCTTTCCCTGTGAATCTTCTCTGAAAACCACAACTTTGAAATTCAAGCTTCACAGTTCCGAATTATTGCAACTTGATTTACCCCAGTTTCGTTCCTATTTTCTTTTCTTTTTTTAGCATTCTGCATGTTTCCTCAGCACGGAGAGGTATTCATGTATAAGATTTATATAATGGTGAATTAACTTTAATTACAAAACACATACTTAAAAGACTTATCACAGTTATCCACTCATTCCTGCTTATCTGTAAATATAATGAGATAATTTGAGTATGCAAATACCCTGCAACCTTCAACACCTGACTGAAACATATTGAAGTGTTTTTGAAGTAAAGCAGCACTGTATGGTGTATCAGGAGTCTAATGAACTATTCTTTTAATGGTCCTATTCATTTAAGCACATCAAATGATAGTTTCCAGGTGACGTACTCAAGGGATAATTTAATTGGTTATCTATTGGTAGGGCCAGTGAGACAGGGAAGACCATCAGTATTTAAGCTCCTGGTTTCCTGTCTAATTAAGAAAAGCAAAAGCTTTTTTTTCTGGCTAATTCAGAACACTTTCTTGAGGATCAAGGAGTAAGATGCTTTAACATGGAATTATCCAGCTGAAAGGAAATGGAAATTTTAAAAGTCATTTTAACTGCAACTTGCTTTATTACTGTCTGGTATGGAGGGGCTACTACACAGGACTGAAAGAAGCTGCAAAAGGTTGTAAATCTAGTCAGCTCCATCTTGGGTACGAGCCTACAAAGGACCCAGGACATCTTCAGGCAACGGTGTCTCAGAAAGGCAGTGTCCATTATTAAGGACCTCCAGCACCTAGGGCATGTCCTTTTCTCACTGTTACCATCAGGTAGGAGGTACAGAAGCCTGAAGGCACACACTCAGTGATTCAGGAACAGCTTCTTTCCCTCTGCCATCTGATTCCTAAATGGAAATTGAATCTTCGGACACTAGCACACTTTTTAAAAAATATATATAGTATTTCTGTTTTTGTGTGTTTTTTTTAATCTACTCAATATATGTAATTGATTTACTTGTTTATTTATTATTATTATTTTTATTTTACTTATTTTTTTCTCTGCTAGATTATGTATTGCATTGAACTGCTGCTGCTAAGTTAACAAATTTCACGTCACATGCCAGTGATAATAAACCTGATTCTGATACTGAGCACTGAAGGAGATTTCCTCCTGTCACATTTGAATGTTGTTTGGGAATGGTGTCTTTTGTTTTGTGGTTTAGTTTTACAGCATGGAGTAGGGCCTTTGAGTTACACTGCCTCAGCACCCCTACGACCGTGATTAAACTTAACCTAATTGTGGGATAATTTACGATGACTAATGAACCTATCTGGTACGTATTTGGACTGTGGGAAGAAACCGGAGCACCCAGGGAAAACCCATGCATTCCACGGGGAGAATGTACAGAGGCTCCTTACAGAACAGCACTGGAACTGAACTCCAGAACACTGCGAGCTGTAACGGCATTGTGCCAACTGCTATGCTACTTTAGCCATGTGCCATCTGGGTCCAGCAGCCTTAACAAATATTGCCCATGTTAAAACTGTGTCAATGCAGTATATATTGACAGGCACTTTGAGTTTGGTGTCCTTTTGGTTATCAATAATGCAGCCTTTAGTGGTGATACAGCCTTTTGCTCTTATGCACCAAAAATCTGGGATGCTCTACCAACTCAAAGCTAATCAATACGCTCCAAGACCTTGACCTCAATACTTGTGCAATTGGGTGCTTGATTTCCTCACTTGCAGACCCCAGTCAGTTCAGATTGGCAATATTTCCTCCACAATCACTGTCGGTACAGGTGCACCACAAGTCTGTGTGCTTAGCCCCCTGCGCTACTCACTTTACACTTATGTCTGTGTGGCTAAGCACAGCTCCAGTGCCACATTCAAGTTTGCTGACAACACCAATGTCATATGCTGAATCAAAGGTATTAATGAATCAGCACATAGTAGGGTGATTGAAAATCTGGCTGAGTGGTGCCATAACAACAAACTCTTACTCAATGTCACCAAGACCAAGAAGCTGATTATTGACTTCAGGAGAAGGAAAGCAGAGATCCACGAGCCAGAGATGAAGAAGGTTGGCAACTTTAAATTCCTCAGTGTTACTATTTCAGAGAACCTATCCCTGTCCCCATAACCTAATCTGACCCCTAATCCTCTGCCTGTCTCCAAAACCATCCCACTGAATCTACAAACACAACTAAGTCGGAACCACGACCTCAATGGAGATCACAGCTCAGCAGCATCCTAACCGGACTAGATCTGAAAGGCCCATGAACACTACCTCGTTATATGTCTTGTAAGCTATTTACTTATAGTTCACAGTAATTTTTATGCCTGGCACTGTGCTGCCGCTGGAAAGCAACAAATTTTGCAACATATATCATTGATAATAAACCTGATTCTGATATCACCATTAATGTTACCAGTCATCAAGGCAGTCCCAACAAATAGATTTATAACTTTGACCAATGAAAAGCTTCAGAAAATCCAGCATAAAATGAAGTCCAAGGTACATACAAAGTCCTTAATTCTGAAGAATTTTGGTAAAGCTTGAAACTAATACTCCTGCCTTTGCCTGATCAAGGGCTTGAATTTGAATTATTTTTGTTTAAATGAAATCTACCCTATTACACAAGAGAAGCAAGAGCTATCTCTGTTTTGAAGATCACGTTGGACTATTATAGCCATTTGTCTTAAAAACAATGTCAAAGAGGTGGGTATCCCATGTTTTACTTTTATTCATGGACACATTGCATGTTAGCTTCTAAAATCATCAGAATATCTTCAGAATATTTTCATCATTGCTAAGGTAATTGGTGGAAAATACCTCTGTCGATGAATATTCTGCTGATTTCGTTCATATGTGGTGTTATTTTATTATTCCACTCATGATATTTGCAATATCTTTGTTTATCTTTTCTATTTCTTTTTTACGGCTTTGAAATTGATTTATCTGCCCAGATGTTTTATATTAGAACATTTCCCTTCTCTCCAGGGTGAATTATATTAAACACTAGGCTCTATTAAATTGGATTTGGACAATTGGTTATATGAATCTCTCTCCATGGATGAAAAACATTGAAATAGTCTTGCAATTTCTTTGGTATTTGCTGTCATATTGACATTTTATGTCTTTGTCAAACTTTTCCTTTCCATTTTTCTAAAATGTTTCTTCAATCCCATAACTAACTCGATTTCAGCAGTTCGCTCCAGATAGGTTTATTGTGTTAGTAATTTTCTAGATGAAATGGAAACCATAACAAGCTAAAGTATATATTAAATATAGTTATATTTCACTGATCATTGTAAACTCTGGGCAAAATTTAAATACTTATGCTCTTGTATAGACTATATGAATGAAATGAAGCTTCTTATTCTAATAAAGCTCAAAACAGCATTTCAATCACAGCAGTAACTTTGCACTGCATGAGAAAGCATTGCATGTTCTCCAAACCACTGCTGTGAGCTGCTAATTAATGATGTTTCTGCTGCCTCCTAGTTGACACATAGTCTAGTCTTTGATCCAATGACCATCAAAAGGGAATCTCTCTACACAGAATTTGTTCTCAATCTCTTTAGAGAACTGGTGGGGAGAAGAAAAGAGAAAGACTGATAGCTCTCGGATAAACTATCACTGAGTATGTGATAGTTTGCTTGAGAGCTGGTGGGCTGGAAAGAGGTGAACTATACTTTGCTTGAGGAAAAACATTTGTCAAACTTGTACACCTCTGTCCACTCTCACAATGGGCTTTCAGTCCAGTGAATATTACTTAATGAGTGAGTAACCAATGCAATTAATTAAGCATCCCCAGTTTTATGTTATAGAAATAGTGCAACATTGATACAGTCATGCATCTGTAGAAAAAAATCCAGTGCTATGGAACTGCTAGTATCAATAATGCATCTTTAATGTGTAAATATGCAGCAGTAGCATGACTTGTCACTGCAGAGTTGTTTCTGCACCATAACAATTCAGACATTTGGCAATAACAGTGCAGATATGATGCTGGATTCAATGCCATGGCATTCAAATATGTCCCTCATTGCATGGGTTTGACAAGAGTATACCTCCTGGGTCATTTCAAAACTTAAACAGGCTATTTCAGAAAAAGAAAGTGCAGACACCCTTTTATTTCCCCAAACATATTTGCAGCCAAGCCCACTGAGAGATGTATAAACTAGTCACAGTATTATTTGGGTACTGCAAGCTGATTATTGTGCTCTATAGACATAGTTTTCACACACATTCATTCGCTGCTACATTTGAGCAACACCCAAAGGTAGTGAGTCTTTGGAATTCCCCACTTAAGAGGGCCGTAGAGGATCTCTTATCAAGTATTGTCAAAACAGGGATTGGTATATTTTATATTCAAGGGGAATTCGGGATTTGGTTTAAGATCAAATAAAATTGAAGCATGCATCAGCCATAGAGCTCCTCAATCCTGGTCCACTATTCAGAAAGGCCATGATGGGATTTGGACCATAATACCACTTATGCCCACTCCCTACATGATTTCCCAGTGGCCACCCATTTCAATTTTACTTCCAATTCACATTCCGACATATCAGTCAATGGTCTCCGGTACTGCCAGGATGAGGCCACACTCAGGCTGGAGGAGCAACACCTTATATTCCATCTGAATAGCCTCCAACCTGATGGCATGAACATTGATTTTTCAAATTTCCAGTAATTGCCCCCCCTTCACCATTCCCCATTCTTGTTTCCCAACTCACACCTTCCCTTCTTACCTGCCCATCACCTCCCTCTGATGCTCTTTCCCCCTTCTCTTTCTTCCATGGTCTTCTGTCCTCTCCTATCAGGTTCCCCCTTCTCCAGTGCTGTACCATTTTACCAATCGACTTCCCAGCCCTTCACTTCACCCCCCCCCCCCGGTCTCGCCTATCACCTATTGCTTGTACTTCTTCCTCCCCTCCCCACACCTTCCTATTCTGACTTCTCTCCTCCCTTTCCAGTACTGATGAAGGGTCTCAGCCTGAAATGTCAACTGTTTACTCTTTTCTGAATCAGGTTTAATATCACTGGCAAATGTCGTAAAATTTGTTAACTTTGTGACAGCAGTACAATGCAATACACGATAAATATATAAAAACTGAATTACAGTAAGTATACATATGTATATTAAGTAATTAAATCAAAAATAAGTAGAGCAAGAACTGAACTTAGGCCTGAAATAGTGTTCAAGAGTTCAACATCCATTTAGAAATCAGATGGCAGAGGGGAAGAAGCTGGTCCTGAATCGCTGAGTGAGTGCCGTCTGGTTTCTGTATCTTTACCATAGATGCAGCCTGGCCTGCTGAGTTCCTCCAGCATTTTGTATGTGTTGCTTTGGATTTTCAGCATCTGCAGATTTGCTTGAGCTTCTGATTTAGTACCCCACATCTTTTGCTTCCCATTATTTCCAAAAATCTCTTTTGGACAGTCTTGAATCTATTTAGTGACAAAGCATCTACCGCATTTCAGTGAGGAAAATTCCAAAGGTTAATAGCTGCCAGATAAAGAAATGCTTCCTCTGCTTTGTTCTGTTGACTGACAGCTTATCAAACAATTGGGATGCAATTTTGGAGCTGGTAGACTGAGCCACAAGGATAACATTTCAGCTGTGTCAATTTTGGCTAATTTACGTTGGACACTAAACTTTGGCAAGGATATAGTAGTTAATGTGAAGTTACCTTTATCTGAGAGAAAATAAATCTCTCAGCCACTGCCTGGTCAATCCTCCCTGAATCTTACTTGCCTCAGTGAGATTACTTCTTTTGCTTCTAAGCTTCAGTAAGTATAGATAAATCTTAGTATTTGCTTGGTACGTGGCAGATCTATGCAGAACCATCAGACGCCATAACACTACCAAGCGTACATATCTGCTGGAGAAATAGCAGATCAAGCCATATCTATGAGGAAAAAGGAGTTGTCGAGGATTCAGATCACAACACTGCATCCGATTCAACCTGAAGCACAGGGATTCCTTCCGTCCTAGCTGCTGCACAACTCACTGACGTCCTCCAGCAGGTAGTATGTGGAATCAGATTCCAGCATCTGCAATCTCTTACATCTCATTGAAGCACTCGGCACTGCTAAAACCAAAAGGCCAATCTGGTGGTATTACAACACTGTACTGTTTTTGTGTTAAACAGCAAAAGCATTGTGTAACAAAATTGAGCAATCCGATACCAAATGAACCAACAGCAAAGCTGAGTGCTTGCAGCCATCTTCATCTAGTGGAGCTGAGAGTATGATTCATGTTAGCCTTCTTGAGGGCACAATATTATTTGCAGTGTATTTAAGATTTCAGTGATATTTGAGTAATATTGTAAATGTGTTGTTTGATTAAGCATTGTTTGCTTACAAAATTCATTATGGATTATATAATGAAGTATGTGAATGGCATACATCATCATATCACCACATCATATATGTAAGTAACCCTATATCCCCAGCTCAGATGTTTTTCTTTCGATTAGTACTTCGAGTTACAAAACATAACAGAAGACAGCATAAAGTCTTTTGTTCTTTCCACATTTTATCGATGAATGTCTGAGAGCACTGCAGTGCTGAACATTTAGCTGCACTCTTAGCCGAGCTTTTCCATCACAACTGCAATATTGGCATTTACATAACTGTGGAAATTGTTTCAGGAAACCAACCCAATCCAAATAATTACCATCCCATCACGGTCCCCTGATTAGTTTACTGAATAGTGTTAATTCAATTGTCATTTTTTAATTAATTTTTTTCCTGTCAGATCACAATTTGTGTGATTGGTAATTCTCGAGTTAGTTAAATGTGCCATTTTTGGAATTGAATTTATTTTTTGTGTATGTGCATGTTCCATACTCAGTCATGTGCATTAGTGAGTGAGTAGAGAATTGGGCAGCACTTGGAATCTTCTTACAGGCTTGATCGTATTATGAGCTACAATTGTTAACATGTTACATTGAAACAAAGGCAAAATTAACAGAAGAAATGAATTCTTTTTACGTCTTAAACTATCATAAGAGCTGAACCTACTTGTTGGCTAATATGAACAGAATATCAATGATGTGTAGATATTTTCAGCTTGATTTGAACTCTTGATTTGAACAAAATTTCCAGTGTTTTTATTTTATCTCAAGGCAGTGCACCTTCATGCTGTGTCCAGGTCTAATTTTTACCATAATGTAACTTCACATCATTTTCAATTTGTTCTCTGCAGATAAGTATTTTTATAATTTTAATGAATTTTTAATGTATCTTGTATGTGAGACCGCACAACTTTACAGAAATTTTATTCCTTGAATGAAGGGACAAAAGGTAAAATTGAACCAAACTGAAGTAAACCACATGCTGTGCTTATCTGCATAAAAAGTGAGGAAAATGTCTACAAACATTCAGCTGTATTGATACATGAAAATAAAGAGTTATCACTGTGAATATTAAGAATTGTTTTTCTTGGCTTTCTCATTACACTATATAAATTCAATTCATTATTAACCTTTAGCTGCAGTAAATTCATAAAATATGTAGTTTTAATTTCTAACATATGTTCTCAGGCTTCAATCATCGCAAGCACTAGCTTGTTGGAGAGGCGGTGCAAAGTTTAAAGAACAAAGAATAGTACAGCACAGTACAGGCCCTACGGCCCACAATGTTGTGCTGACCCTTAAACTCTGCCTCCCATATAAGTCCCCACCTTAAATCCTCCATATACCTGTCTAGTAGTCTCTTAAATTTCACTAGTGTATCTGCCTACATCACTGACTCAGGCAGTGTATTCCACGCACCAACCACTCCCTGAGTAAAAAACCTTCCTCTAATATCCCCCTTGAACTTCCCACCCCTTACCTGAAAGCCATGTCCTCTTGTATTGAGCAGTGGTGCCCTGGGGAAGAGGAGCTGGCTGTCCACTCTATCTATTCCTCTTAATATCTTGTATACCACTATCATGTCTCCTCTCATCCTCATTCTCTCCAAAGAGTAAAGCCCTAGCTTCCTTAGTCTCTGATCATAATACATACTCTTTAAACCAGGCAGTATCCTGGTAAATCTCCTCTGTACCCTTTCCAATGCTTCCACATCCTACCTATAGTGAGGTGACCAGAACTGGACACAGTACTCCAAGTGTGACCTAACCAGAGTTTTATAGAGCTGCATCATTACCTCACGACCCTTAAACTCTATCCTTCGACTTATGAAAGCTAACACCCCATAAGCTTTGTTAACTACCCTATCTACCTGCGAGGCAACTTTCAGGGATCTGTGGACATGTCCACCCAGATCCCTCTGCCCCTCCACACTACCAAGTATCCTGCCATTTACTTTGTACTCTGCCTTGGAGTTTGTCCTTCCAAAGTGTACTACCTTACACTTCTCCAGGTTGAACTCCATCTGCCACTTCTCAGCCCACTTCTGCGTCCTATCAATGTCTCTCTGCAACCTTCAACAATCCTCTACCCTATCCACAACACCACCAACCTCTGTGTCATCTGCAAACTTGCCAACCCATCCTTCTATCCCCACATCCAGGTCGTTAATAAAATACATGAAAAGTAGAGGTCCCAGAACAGATCCTTAAGGGACACCACTAGTCACAATCCTCCAATCTGAATGTACTCCCTCCACCACGACCCTCTGCCTTCTGCAGGCATGCCAATTCTGAATCCACCTAGCTAAACTTCCCTGGATCCCATGCCTTCTGACTTTCTGAATAAGCCTACCGTCTGGAAACTTGTCAAATGCCTTACTAAAATCCATGTAGATCACATCCACTGCACTACCCTCATCTATGTGTCTGGTCACCTCCTCAAAGAACTCTATCAGGCTTGTTAGACATGATCTGCCCTTCACAAAGCCATGCTGACTGTCCCTGATCAGACCATGATTCTCTAAATGCCCATAGATCCTATCTCTAAGAATCTTTTCCAACAGCTTTCCCACCACAGACGTAAGGCTCACTGGTCTATAATTACCCGGACTATCCTTACTAACTTTTTTGAACAAGGGGACAACATTCGCCTCCCTCCAATCCTCTGGTACCATTCCCGTGGACAGCAAGGACATAAAGATCCTAGCCAGAGGCTCAGCAATCTTTTCCCTCACCTCGTGGAGCAGCCTGGAGAATATTCCGTCAGGCCCTGGGGACTTATCCATCCTAATGTATTTTAGCAACTCCAACACCTCCTCTCCCTTAATATCAACACGCTAAAGAACATCAACCTCACTCATATTGTCCTCACCGTCATCAAGCTCCCTCTCATTGGTGAATACCGAAGAGTATTCATTAAGGACCTCGCTCACTTCCACAGCTTCCAGGCACATCTTCCCACCTTTATCTCTAATTGGTCCTACCTTCACTCCTGTCATCTTTTTGTTCTTCACATAATTGAAGAATGCCTTGGGGTCATCCTTTACCCTACTCACCAAGGCCTTCTCATGCCCCCTTCTTGCTCTCCTCAGCCCCTTCTTAAGCTCCTTTCTTGCTCAATAGGCCCATCTGATCCTTGCTTCCTAAACCTCATTTTTGCTGCCTTCTTCCAGCTGACTAGATTTTCCACCTCACTTGTCACCCATGGTTCCTTCACCCTACCATTCTTTATCTTTCTCACCGGGACAAATTTATCCCTAACATCTTGCAAGAGATCCCTAAACATCGACCACATGTCCATAGTACATTTCCCTGCAAAAACATCATCCCAATTCACACCCGCAAGGTTAGCCTTATAGCCTCATAATTTGCCCTTCCCCAATTAAAAATTTTCCTGTCCTCTCTGTTTCTATCCTTTCCCATGATAATGCTAAAGGCCAGGGAGCAGTGGTCACCATCCCCCAGATGCTCACCCACTGAGAGATCTGTGACCTGACCTGGTTCATTACCTAATACTAGATCTAGTATGGCATTCCCCCTAGTCGGCCTGTCAACATACTGTGACAGGAATCCATCCTGGACACACTTAACAAACTCTGCCCCATCTAAACCATTGGAACTAATCAGGTGCCAATCAATATTAGGGAAGTTAAAGTCACCCATGATAATAACCCTGTTATTTTTGCACCTTTCCAAAATCTACCTCCCAATCTGCTCCTCGGTATCTCTACTGCTACCAGGGGGCCTATAGAATACCCCCAACAGAGTAACTGCTCCCTTCCTGTTCCTGACTTCCACCCATACTGACTCAAAAGAGGATCCTGCTACATTACCCACCCTTTCTGTTGCTATAATAGTATCCCTGACCAGTAATGCCACCCCGCCTCCCCTTTCCCCCCTCTCTATCCCTTTTAAAGTACTGAAATCCAGGAATATTGAGAATCCATTCCTGCCCTGATGCCAGCCAAGTCTCTGTAATGGCCACAGCATCATAATTCCATGTATGTATCCAAGCTCTCAGTTCATCACCTTTGTTCCTGATGCTTCTTGCATTGAAGTACACGCACTTTAGCCCTTCTACCTTTACACCCTTTATTCTGCTTCCCTTTCCTCAAAGCCTCTTTATATGTTAGATCTGGCTTTACTCCATGCACTATACTTGCAGTTCTCGCATGAACTTTATCCTCCTCCACCTCACTATCTGCTCCGACACTCTGGTTCCCCTACTCCTGCAAATCTAGTTTAAACCCCCCAGAGCAGCACTAGCAAACCTTCCAGCAAGGATGTTAGTCCCCCTCCAGTTCAGGTGCAACCCGTCCCATCTGTTTAAAAAGAGCTGAGGCCTTTAGGAATCTTCGCCAGGCTTCAATCTTCATGATTAATTAGGCACCTGGCAAAGGCAATAAAGAAGAATGAGGTATCAGCGGAGTGGCCGCTGTGAGAGCAGCCACAGTGTGAGTGGCCAGTGTTAGAGTGGTCAGGCTTTGGTACAAAAGGCTTGGGTGGGATGAGTAGAATGCTCTAAATAACTTTCCAGTAAGTTTCTTTTTCTTGTTTTGTCTATTAGTTAATAGATAGTATGGTGAAGATGCAGCCAGGAGTAGTGGCGTATTCTTTATGTGAGATGTGGGATCGCCAGAAGACCTCAGGCCTCATCATATCTAAGCCTGCACAAGCTACAGCTGGATGACCTTCAGTACATATGGGACACTAAGGAGGTGATAAATAGGACTACGAGGAGATGGTCACCCTAAGTTGCAGGAGGCACGTTGCTCAGATAACTGCCAGGAGAAGGAAAGGGAATAGGCAGCTGGTGTAGAGCCTCAGTGACTGGGTCTCTGGCACTGAGTCTGGCTCTGTGGCTTAGAAAGGAAGGGGGAGAAGAGGAGTGCAGTAGTTATAGGAGATTCCATAGTTCGAGGAGCAGACAGGAGATTCTGTGGGTGTGAAAGAGACACCAAGAAAGTATGTTGTCTCCCAGGTCAAGGATACCTTGGATCAGGTCCATAGTATTCTAAAGGGGAATGGTGAACAGGCAGAATTTGTGGCACATATTGGTACCAATGACATAGGTAGGAGAAGGGAGGGGTCCTGAAGAGAGAATATAAGGAGTCAAGTAGAAAGTTGAAAAGCAGGACCTCTGGATTAACCTCTGGATTGCTGCCTGTGTCCCGTGCCAGTGAAGGTAAGAATAGGATGACTTAGCGGGTGAGTGCATGGTTGAGGAATTGCTGCAGGAGGCAGTGTTTTCGATTTCTGGATCATTGGGATGTCTTCTGGGGAAGGCATGACCTGTATAAAAAGGATATGTTACACCTGAACTTGAGCAGGACAAATGTACTTGCAGGTAGGTATGCTAGAGCTGGAAAGGGTTTAAGCTAATTTGGCTGGGGAATGGGAACCAGAATGATAGAGTTAAGAATGCGGCTGCTTAACTCTCTGTAATGTAGATGCAGTGAGACTGTGAGGGAGGGTAGGCAGATGGTAGGACAAAATTGCGGTCAGTGGGAAGAGATTAAGTGGAATGTGGGGACAAAATCAAAAGGGGTGATGAAGGGGCACAATTAAGAGCATCCCGACTGGCTGTATTACTGCCTGCTATGGGACCTGTACTTCCTCCAATCGCAGGACTCTGCAGAGAGTGGTGCGGACAGCCCAGCACATCTGTAGATGTGAACTTCACACTATTCAGGACATTTACAAAGACAGGTGTGTAAAAGGGGCCCAAAGGATCATTGGGGACCTGAGTCACTCCAACCACAAGCTGTTCTAGCTGCTACCATCTGGGAAACGGTACCACAGCATAAAAGCTAGGACCAACAGGCTCTGGGACAACTTCTTCCACCAGGCCATCATACTGATTAATTCATGCTGGCACAACTGTATTTCTGTTACATTGACAGTCCTGTTGTACATACAATTTATTATAAATTACTATAAATTGCAAATTGTACATTTCGATGGAAGCACAATGTAATAAAGTCAATTCAATTCAATTCAATACAGGACTGAAGGTGTTATATTTGTAGAATGCCTATAAAATGGCTTTTAAAAGTAGCTTGTGGTTAAGCCTGATGGGGAAAAGGCAATTCTAGATTGAGTGTTGTGTGATGAACCAGATTTGATGAGGGAGTTTAAGGAATATATGGAATTTTGTATAAGATCCTGTATGCAGTTAGAGATTGGCAGCTATGATGTTGTGGACATATCTGGGTCATGGGTGAAATAAGAACATAGTTGAGAGAGTAATGTCCATGGATACACATTGTTTCAAAAGGACAGATAGGTAGACAGAGGGAGTTGTGTGGCTCCATTGGTTAAAAAATGAAACCAAATCCTTAAGAAGAGGTGGGATAGGAACAGAAGGTGTAGATCCTTGTAGGTAGAGTTAAGAAACTGCAAGGGTAAAAATTCCCTGATGGGAGTTATATACAGGCATCCGACAATAGCCAGGATATGGGGTACAATTACAAGGGAGATAGAAAAATCATGTAAAAAGTGCAATGTCATGGAGAATTTCAATATGCAAATAGATTGGGAAAATTGGTGCTGGATGCCAATAAACAGAATTTGTAGCTTAAGGTAAAGGAACCTTTAAGTGACAGTGATCATAATCTGATAGAATTCATCCTGCAATTTAAAAGGAAGAAGCAAAAATCATATGAATCACTATTACAGTGGAGTAAAGGGAATTAAGTTCAAGTTTAATTATCATTCAACCATTCAAAACAGCATTCTTCCAAGGCCCAGGTGTAAAACATATTACCAGTAACACAGAGTGCATAGTACATATGGTTATGATAGCAGAAAACATGCAGTCACAAAAACATGATATAACTTAATACCCTAAAAGAAATGGGCTGTAGAATGATGGCGCATGGGATTTTGTTCTTGGCCAACTTGTTGTACCACCAAGCAAATAATGGGTGGGACAGCATCCAACCCAGCAGGGAGAGGAACTGGCCAAAGTTGATTGCAAGGGGACACCAACAGGGATGATGACAGAACAGCAATGGCTGGAGTTTCTGGGAGCAATTCAGAAGGTGAAGAATAAATACATTCCAAAGAAGAAAAAGCATTTTAATGAGGGGATGAGGCAACTGTAGCTGAGAAGGGTAATCAAAGACAGCATAAAAGCAAAAGAGAAGGCACATAATATAGCAAAAAATTGTGGAAAGCAAGAAGATTGAGAAGCTTTTAAAAACCAACAGAATACAACTAAAAGGCAATAAGGATAGAAAAGAAGAAATATAAAGGTAAGCTATCAAATGTAATATAAACAAGGGTACCAAAAGTACTTTTTCAGATATATAAAGAATAGAAAAGAAGCGAGAGTGGATATTGGACCAGTGGAAAATGACCATGGAGAGGAAGCAATAGGGGATAAAGAAATGACAAATAAATGTAATAAGTATTTTGCATTGGTCTTCATTATGGAAGACACCAGCAGTATGCCAGAAATTCAAGTGTCAGAGTGCAGAAGTGAGTGTAGTTGCTACTACTAAGGAGAAGGTGCTTGGAAAGCTGAAAGGTCAGAAGGTAAATAAGTCACTCGGACCAGATGGACTATACCCCAGGATTCTGAAAGAGATGGTTGAAGAGATTGTGGGGGCATTAGTACTGATAGTATAAGTACTACTAGCTTCTGAAATGGTTCTGGAGAACTGGAAAACAGCAAATGTCACTCCATTCTTTAAGCAGGGAGGGAGACAAAAGGAAGGAAACTATAGGTCAGTTAGCCTGACATCAGTGGTTGGGAAGTATGGAGTCCATTATTAGGAATGAGATTTCCGGTTACTTGGAGGCACATAATCAAATAAGGCCGTAGTCTGCATAATTACCTCAAGAGGAAATTTTGCCTGATAAATCTATTGGAATCCTTTGCAGAAAAAGCAGGCAAAATAGTCAAAAGGGAGTCAGCGGACGCTACTTACTTGGATTTTCAGAAGGACTTCGACAAGGAGCTGCACATGAGGCTGCTAAACAATGAGAGCCCATGGTATTACATGAGAGATACCTACATGGGTAGAAAGTTGGCTGACTAGCAGGAGGCAAAGAGTGGGAATAAAGGGGGCTTTTTCAGGTCAGCTGCCAGTGACTAGCAGTGTTCTGCAGGGACCACCGTTTTCATGTTATGCTGTAAGGCAACAATTTGATCGTGGAATTGATGGCTTTGTGGCTAAGTCTGTGGATGATACAAAGATAAGTAGAGAGGCAGGTACTGTTGAGGAAGCAGGGAGTCTGCAGAAGAACTTAGCTTAGTGAGTGGTCAAAGTAGTGGCAGATGGAATATAGTGTAGGGAAGTGTATGGGCATGCAATTTTGTAGAAGGAATAAAGGCAAAGGCTATTTTCTACAGTAAATGGGGAGAAAATTCAAAAATCAGAGGTTCAATAGGACTTGGGAGTCCTTTGGTGTATGGATTCTCTAAAAATTAACTTGCAGGTCAGTAAGGAAGGCAAGTGCAATGTTAAGCAACACACATCAAAGTTGCTGGTGAACGCAGCAGGCCAGGCAGCATCTCTAGGAAGAGGTACAGTCGTCATTTTGGGCCGAGATCCCCATTGCCACAGATGGCTGTGAGAGCAAGTCACTGAGTATATTTAAAGTGGAGGTTGACAGATTCTTGATTAGTAAAGGTGTCAATGGTTACAGACAGAAGGCAGGAAAATGGGATTCAGAGAAATTAAAAAATCAGCAATGATGGAATGGCAGAGCAGACTAGGTGGAATGAATGGCCTATTTCAGCTCCTATGTCTTATGGTCTTGTATAAGTATGTATTATTTTTGAGAAAAAAAATCATTATTTTGATGAAACTATTATTAGAAGATCAACTGTAAACTCATTGAATTACCCGGAATGGGGTTAATTAATCAAAAAAGGGAGGCAGTTAAAATCCTAAAGCAAATGTTCAAGCCATAAGATGTCTTCTCCGATTATGCTCTCTCCTTGTCTCTGCTCTTGTTTCCCTGCACTGTTTATTCAATATTTACTGCCACTTAATGATCACAAGCTCATTTTACCAATTATTTGTGTTCATAAAAATCACGCTCCTGGCAGAGGACTGTGGCTGGCAGCTGTTACTCGGCCAGACAAATATACTTTTCAGTAATTTCCTCCAATTGCCTTTACTGCTGTGTATATGCATTCTATGGTTAGCAACAGACTAATATCCCCATTGTAAACTTTGTTTTTGACAGATAGTCACCGATGCTGTCTTTCATGAAGGCACCAAGGGGTTCTTTGGTTTTTGTAAGCAACAATTGCAAATAAAATATTTGTTTAATGTATCTGTTGCTGTGTAACATAACTAAATTATAATACCATGAAATTTTAGGGAAATAAGGCTGGTCCTCCAATTTGTTCTCCAGAGAATGTGATTTAAGTAAATTATACTGAAAATATTTCAGTTATAAATAACAATGGTCGGAAAGAATTTCTTTAAATGTTTTTGATCAGTTGGTTGCAATGAAAGGAGGTATTTATATTACCTAAGATGAAAGATACTGAACTGTGCAGTAACTCGTCAGACTTGCTAATATGTGCATTCAGTATATCTCAAATACCAAAATGCTACCAAGTTGCATTGAATACAGCAGAATGCACAATGAGCATTGCACAGATATGTTAAATGCTGGCTTGCATCAACTCCAAAATGCTCAAGCAGAAAAATCCAAACTGGGATGCTTCAAACTTCCATAAAACCTTTGATATTTGATAGATCCTCTCTCCACTATCCTTTGTACAAATTTGTGTTTTTACAAAATGACAGTACAGGGAAGAACACACATAAAATGCTGGAGAATTTTGCAGGTCAGGTGGCATCTATGGAAATAAGTAAATTGTCGATGTTTCAGGCTGAGTAGCTTCCTCATGACTGGAAAGGAAGGTGAGACGATGCCAGAAGAAAAATATTGGGGACGGCGAAAGGAAGGAGGATAGCTGGAGGGTGATGGGTGATTAGGAAAGGTCAAGGATTGGAGAGGAAGGAATCTGATTGAAGAGGAGATTGTACCAAGGGAGAAAGGGAAGAAGGAGGGGCCACTGGAGAAGGCAGTAGGCAGGGAAGTAGAGGTAAGAGGCCCAAGTGGGGAATAGAAGAAGAGGGAAAGGGGTGGACAGGAAATTTTTTTTTAACCAGAAGGAGGAAAAAATCTTCATGCCATCAGATTGGGGCTACCAGCCAGAATCTAAGGTGCTGCTCTTCCACCTGGAGAGTGGCTTCATCTTGGCACAAGAGGAGGCCATAGACCCAACATGTCAGAATAGGAATTCAAATGATTGGCTACCAGAAATTCCACTTTTGGCAGATGGAGTGGAGCTGCTTGACAAAGCAGACCCCAAATTACGACGAGTCACACTAATGAAGCCACTTTGGGAGAACTGAATACAATAGGCGACCCCAATAGATTCATAGATGAAGTGTGACCTCAGACAGAAGGACATTTAGGGAGTTGAATGGAAGTGAAAGCGAGAGTGAATGGGCTCGAAAGGTGTCACACTTTAGCCAATTGCAGAGATAAGTGCCAAGAGGGAGATCAGTGGGGAGGGATGAATAGATAAGGGAATCAAGAGGGAGTAATCACAGCAGAGAGCACAGAGTTGGAGGGGGGTGAGGTAGAACATAGAAACACAGAAAACCTACAGAACAATACCGGACCTTCAGCCCACAATGCTGTGCCGAACATGTTCTTAGTTTAGAAATTACCTCGGGCTACCGAAGTCCTCTATTTTTCTAAGTTCCATGTACCTATCCAGGAGTCTCTTAAAAGATCCTATTGTGTCCACCTCCACCACAGTCACCAACAGCCCATTCCACTCACTCACCATTCAACTTAACTGTGACATCGCCTCTGTACCTGTTTCCAAGCACCTTAGAACTGTGCCCTCTCATGTTAGCCATTTCAGCCCTGGGAAAAAGCCTCTGACTATCCACACGATCAATGCCTTTCATCATCTTATACACATCTATCAGGTCACCTCTCGTCCTCTGCTGCTCCAGGGAGAAAAGGCCGAGTTCACTCAACCTATTCTCATAAGGCATACTCCCCAATCCAGGCAACATCCTTGTAAATCTCCTCTGCTCACTTTCTATAGTTTCCACATCCTTCCTATAGTGAGGTGACCAGAACTGAGCACAGTACTCCAAGTGGGGCCTGAGCAGGGTCCTATATAGCTGTAACATTACCTCTTGGCTCTTAAACTCAATCCCAGGGTTGATGAAGGCAAATGCACCATATGCTTTCTTAGCTACACAGTCAACCTGCACAGCAGCTTTGAGTGTCCTATGGACTCAGACTCCAAGATCCCTCTGATTCAACACACTGCCAAGAGTCTTATCATTAATACTATATTCTGCCATCATATTTGACCTACCAAAATGAACCACTTCACACTTACCTGGGTTGAACTCCATCTGCCACTTCTCAGCCCAGTTTTGCATCCTATCAATGTCCCGCTGTAACCTCTGACAGCCCTCCAAACTATCCACAACACCCCCAACCTTTGTGTCATCAGTAAATTTACTAACCCATCCCTCTACTTCGTCATCCACGTCATTTATAAAAATCACAAAGAGAAGGGGTCCCAGAACAGACCCCTGAGGCACACCACTGGTCACCAACCTCCATGCAGAATATGACACACCTACAAGCACTCTTTGTCTTCTGTGGGCAAGCCAGTTCTGGATCCACAAAGCAATGTCCCCTTGGATCCCATGCCTCCTTACTTTCTCAATAAGCCTTGCATAGGGTACCTTGTAAAATGCCTTGCTGAAATCCATACACATCATATCTACTGCTCTACCTTCATCAATGTGTTTAGTCACACCTTCAAAAAATTCAATCAGGCTCGTAAGGCACAACCTGGCCTTTGACAAAACCATGCTGACTATTCCTAATTATATGTTTTACGAAGAAACAGCATTTCAAGATGTATACTATATACATTTTTCTAAATTGAACCTTTGACCCTTGATTATGCCTCTCCAAATGTTCATAAATCCTGCCTCTCAAGATCTTCACCATCAACTTACCAACCACTGAATTAAGACTCACTGGTCTATAATTTCCTGGGCTATCTCTCTTTCTTGAACAAGGGAACAACATCTATAACCCTCCAATCCTCTGGAACCTCTCCCGAACCCATTGATGATGCAAAGATCATTGCCAGAGGCTCAGCAATCTCCTCCCTTGCCTCCCACAGTAGCCTGGAGTATATCTCATCTGGTCCCAGTGACTTATTCAACTTGATGTTTTCCAAAAGCTCCAGCATATCCTCTTTCTTAATATCTATATGCTCAAGCTTTGCAGTCAGCTGTAAGTCATCCCTACAATCACCAAGGTCCTTTGCCGTAGTGAATACTGAAGCAATGTATTCGTTATGTACCTCTGCTATCCCCTCTGGTTCCATACACACTTTTTCACTGTCACAATTGATTGGTCCTATTCTCTCACATCTTATCCTCTTGCTCTTCACATACTTCTATAATGCCTTTGGGTTTTCCTTAATCCTGCTCGCCAAGGCCTTCTCATGACCCCCTCTGGCTCTCCTAATTTCATTCTTAAGCTTGTTTCTCCTAGCCTTATAATCTTCTAGATCTCAATCATTACCTGGTTTCTTGAACCTTTTGTAAGCTTTTTCCTTCTTGACTAGATTTTCAACAACCTTTGTACACCATGGTTCCTCTACTCTACCATCCTTTCCCTGTCTCATTGAAACGTACCTACACAAATATCCCCTGAACATTTGCCACATTTCTGCTGTACATTTCCCTGAGATCATCTGTTCCCAATTTATGCTTCCAAGTTCCAGCCTGATAGCTTCATATTTCCCCTTACTCCAATTAAACGCTTTCCTAACTTGTCTGTTCGTAACCCTCTCCAATGCTAAGGTAAAGGAGATAGAATTGTGATCACTATCTTCAAAGAGATCTCTGAGAGATCTGACACCTGACCAGGTTCATTTCCCAATTCCAGCTCAAGTACAGCCTCTCCTCTTGTAGGCTTATCTACATATTGTGTCAAGAAACCTTCCTGAACACACCTAACAAACTCTACCCCTACCAAACCCCTCACTCTAGGGAGATGCCAATCAATATTGGGGTAATCAAAATTTCCCACCATGGTTAAAATAGACACAACTCAAACCATCTGTCTGAGCATATCCCTTCTCTATCTTCTGTTTATCCTTCCTCTCACACAGTCTACAAGCTTTCTCTATTTGTGAGCCAACTGCCCCTTCCTCCATCCCTTCAGTTTGGTTCCCACCCCCCAGCAATCCTAGTTTAAACTCTCCCCAATAGCCTTAGCAAACCTCCCTGCCAGGATATTGGGCCCCCTCGGATTCAAGTGCAACCCCTCAGTTTTGTGCAGGTCACACCTGCTCCAATAGAGGTCCCAAAGATCCAGAAATCTGAATCCCTGCCCCTTGCTCCAATCCCTCAGCCACACATTTATCCTCCACCTCACTCTATTCCTATACTCACTGTCGTGTGACACAGGCAGAAATCCTGAGATGTGTGGTAAAGATGTGTTTGGTGGTAGGATCCATTTGGAGATGGCGGAGGTTGTGGAGAATGATGTATTGGATGCAGAGGTTCATGGTTTGAACAAAAGGAACTCTATCCTTGTTAAGGTGGTGAAAGTTGAGTGAGCATGGATGTCTGGGAAATGGAGGTGATGCAGGCAAGTGCAGCATCAATGGTGGAAGAAAAGAAAGAATCTCTGATATCCTGGAATTGAAAGCTTCATCCTGGATGCAGTGGAGATGAGGGAACTGAGAAAAGAAAAATAACATTTTTATTTTACAGGAGGGAGGGAGGGAACGTCGACTCAGACCATGAGAGGCCTGCTTCCGGCATTTTCATGCCTTACAAGGCGCAGATTGGAAGTCTGTGTGGGGCACCACTTCTCGCACAGACACTAAAGCAATGTGTGATTAAGTGCCTTGCTCAAGGGCACCAACACGCTGCCACAGCTGAGGCTCAAACTAGCGATCTTGAGGTAACTAGACAAACGCCTTAACCACTTGGCCACGTGCCCAACACCCTTTTACAGGAGACAGGGTGGGAAGAGGTATAATCAATATAGCTGTGGAAATTGGTAGGTTTATAATAAGATGTTGCTCATCAGATTGTCTGCAGAAAAATCAAAAAAGAGGAAGGAGGTTTCAGAAATGGACCGAGTGAATTTAAAGGTAGGGTGGAAGTTGGAGTTGATGAAATAGATGAACTCCACATGGGTGCATGAAACAGCACCAATGCAGTCATTAAAGTACTGGAGGAAGATTTAGGGAGCATTTCCAATGAGGGCTTGGAACATAGACTCATCTACGCAGCCAACGAAAAGTCAGCCATACCTGGGGCCCATGCAGGTGCCCATGGCTACCCCTTGAGTCTGAAGAAAGTGGAAGAAGCCAAAGGAGAAATTTTTGAAGGAGAACACTAGTTCTGCCAGGTGGAGGAGGGTAGCGGTGGAGTGGAACTAGTTGGTTCTTTTGTGAAGAAAGAGGCTGAGAGTTTTAAAGCCTTCTTGATGGGGCATAGAGATGTACAGGGACTGGACATTTAAGCTGAAAATGATGCAGTCAGGGCCAGGGAATTGAAAGTTGTTGAGGAGATTGAGAACACGTGAAGTGTCATGGATGTAGGTGGAAAGGGACTGAACCAAAGGCGTTAGATTGGAGTAGGGGTATAAGGACACATGTTTTATGTCTTCTGATTGACCTTTTTGTCTTGATTTTATTTCGGAAGCTGTTGAAGCCTGTGATGTGTAGTTTGGAACTCTATCGGATGATCTATTACTCTGCTGTCCCTGAAGAGGACCATGAGCACAAGCTGCCTCAGGCAGAAGACCAGAGACGAGGCCATGATCGACTCCATTTCGAAGTGTTGAGGAAGATTGAAGCATTGATGTGAATGTGGAGGAGGTCAAAAGTAGCTCTCTATGGAGGCCACGGTTGATGGTGGTTGGCAGCCGAGCCAGCGTCAGTCGGAAAGCCGCAGACTAGCAGCTCAGCGGCTGCTCCTCACGGGAGGACTGTGTTCAAGTGGGCGCTCTCCTCGATTCTGATGGGAGGAGGTTTTCGAAATTCTAAGACTGATGTGATTATTTGGCTGTAGTTTATATTGCTCTCCTTCCATTTCCTGTGTTTTCCTTCTTGCTGCCAACCGGGGGGTTGGGGTTCCAGGTGAGCGATATGTTAGTTCTTGTGTGATGGAGGGGTTGAGGATTTGGGGTCTGGTGTTCTTATTGGTTTTTCTGTGTGGGTGGCCTGTTTGTTTTTGTGTGTGAGAGGGGGGTTGGGGGATCAATACAATTGTCGATGTCTTATTTGCAAGGGAGGTGGTTGGGGGTTAGGGGTTTGACGTTATAGCTGCCATTTTCCATGTGGGTGATCTGTTAAGTTTCTGTATGAGGGAAGGGTCGGGAGGTTTGCGGTTTGATGTTCTAGTTGCCGTTTCTCGCGCGGGCAATCTATTAATTTTTTGAGCAAGGGAGAGGGTGGGGGTTGTGGTTGGTGAGTTTAGTTTTTCCTTTTTTTTGGGGGGGGGGTTTGATGTCTTTATTTCAATGATTCCATGGTTTCTCTGTGTACTGTATGGCCTACAGTATAATAAGGGACTACTTTATGTTGTAGGAACACATCATTGCATGTGCTATTATGCACGTATTGACCATACGCTATTAGGTGCATATTGATCTGTACTTGTGTGCTGAGTTCGGTTTCTGCCAGTAGAGAACCATGTCGCTCCCGTCTCCAGCGTTTTTATTAATAGCATTGTTGTGTAACCAGGCCACATACACAACAAATTGGCGACGAGGTTAACCTATATCGTATCGGAACGCTGTGTTTTAACGAAAACGAAACTCAGAAGAAGAGTTCAAGGAACGAGCCAAGGAGCAGGAGAAGGAGGTAGAGTGAGGCTACGAGTCTGAAAGGAAGCGGGAGCACAGCTGGGGTCGGGAACGTCGGTAGACCAAGAGACACAGTTGGAGCTGCAGCACGTCCAGCTGAGATCACAGCCAGTGCTAACCCACAGGGGCTGAGGGTCTGCCTGCCCCAGAAGGGAGAGAAAAAGGAGGAACACACACACATCTAGACATCTAGTGTGTTCGTGGCACTAGCAAAATGGACACGTGAGTCAAAAAGGAAAATAAGAGGAGAACGGGGCTAAATTAACATAACAAAAATGGTGATGATTGGAACCATTGCAGCATTTGATAGTGGCATTGAAGACTGGGCAACTTACATTGAAAGAGTGAAGTTATATTGTAAGGCTAACGGTGTTAATGATGAAAAGAAAGCCAGCATCTTAGTACTATGGGAGCAAAAACATACCAGCTGCTATGGAGCTTGTTAACCTTTGAAAAGCCAGCTAACAAAACATACAAGCAAATAGTAGACACTCTCCAACAGCATTTAAACCCCAAACCACTGGTCATTGCTGGAAGATTTAAATTTCTCAAACAGAATCAGAGCAAAAATGAAAGCATTTCTGAATATTGTGCTGAATTGCATAAATTATCAGAACATTGTCAATTTGGAACTGGTCTATCGGATGCATTGAGGGACAGATTTATGTGTGACATGCACTGTGAAACCACACAGAAGAAGCTCCTGTGTGAAAAGACCTCACATTAGAGATGGTGCTGAACATTGCAATATCAACAGAAATAGCAACACGGGGTGCTTCAGAGATACAACAAAAATCTCTGGAATATGCTACGAATGAAATGTCACTGAACAGGAATGAAGGATAGAAATGTTACTGTTGTGGGAACATGTCACATGACCCTGATGAATGTTGGTTTAAAGACAAAAAATGCAGAAACTATGGCAAATAGGGCCACATTGGCAGAGTATGCAAAGCTAGTAAACAGCAGAAAAAGGAGAAAATACAGAGAAACAAGAAACCCCAGAAAGGAAAACACAACAATGTACACAAAATGGAAGAAAGTAGTTCTGATGAAAACGACTCAGATGAAAGTGAATTGCCTTGTCGGCAACTTCACAGCATGAAAGAGACAGATGATCAAAGAGTAATAAGGATCACTCCACAAGTGGCAGGTATGAGACTGAAAATGGAGTTGGACACAGGTTCAGCTTTAACAGCGATGTCTGTACGTGATTACAAATGAGTGCTTTCTCACATACCTCTGAAATGAACTAAACTGCTGCTAAAGACTTACACAGGACAGAAAGAGTATCCCAAAGATAAAATTAAAGTGACAGTGACCTATGGAGACAAAACACAGCAGCTGAACCTCTATATACTGAGAAATGGAGGAGCACTGTTGCTGGGACATGAATGGCTCAGGAAAATCCAGTTGGATTAGCACACCATTAAGGCACGAGATATGTCAACAAAGGAGGGCAGCTCAGCGGGGAAGATGTCCGCAGCTCTCCTCTCACCCATTGTCAACTATTACAATGATGAGGAGGAGCTAGACAGCATCGACGACGAGGACGAACACAGTATCTGTGGCCGCAACTCAGATGAAGATACAAAGGATGCAAGAGAGACAGATATTGCCAATCAGCACATGAAGACTACCTGGAAGTAAAAGTGCAGATGCGCCAGGAGAAATTGACATCTCTCAAAAGACAGCTACAGCAGTTACAGGAAGTCACTTTGCAGGAGTATCAGAAAAGGATGAAGAAACTAGATCAACAATACAAGGAAAGAATACGAAATGCAGGGCTTTTTCTGCAACTGGAGACAGAACAAGTGGAAAGGAATTATATTAAAGAGACGAAAGAAGCAGTGAAGGAATTTGTGGATAAAAAGATTGAGTTAGAAGAAAAGAAAAAGATGATTGAGAATGAGAGTCTAACAATGGAACTCACAGGGGATTCTATGGAGGTAAAGCCAATAATGACTAGGAAACTAAGGAGGAGATCTAATAACCCTGTTCCAATTACAAACAAAAGACGAAAACCTGCACCTGTGCAGTTGAATTACTTGTTAACAGATGAACAGATAATGGAAGATCTGCGAACTCTCAATAAGCTTAAATCTCCAAAAAGACCAGCATCTCCATCTTCTCCTGAGTATCTTCCCAGCTCTCCTGCTGAATCACCAGCACAAACATATGAAGCACGAATAGAAGGTAGAAAGTTATATTACGATAAGAAATGGTATCATACAAGTCAGGCTATCTATTTGGAATCTAAGGAAAATACGAAGATTGGCTGTGTAATTAGCTCAGCTGGAACAAATTAGATATGCGTAAGGAAGACAAGTGATAGCACAAAGATGCGTATATTTCTAGGACAGCTGCACAGAGGAGTCTTCATTATACGGAGGCGATCTGCTATCTAGAACTCTTAGCAAGTTTTGTAATTTATTTTTTACTGAAGTTCATCATCGAACAAAACTTTCCAGAAGACGTATTTCAGATACTGTACATATATATCATATAGTCATATTTGTCACAAATCTCCACATAATATTTATCTGCGGTAAACACTTATAGAAAGGAGAGGAAAGAAAGAACAATCAAAAGAAGAAAACTATGTACAAAGTAGGGAGTGATCTTTTTTTTTACAACATAATCATTGACTTGTGAGAATAAAATCAGGCCTATGAGGTGTTATGTATTTAAACCATTTTTCCCCAGTATGAATCAAAGCGAAGTGTCTTGGCCCGAAATGTCGACTGTACATCTTCCTAAAGATGCTGCCTGGCCTGCTGCATTCACCAACAAATTTGATGTGTGTTACTATTGAGCACGGCTTACTTTCTGTGTCTCCGGAGGGCTGTGGGACGAGCACATGATGCGCCCTCTCATTTTCAATCTCCATAGTCAGGGGAATCTCCAGTGCTTCCCACAGCAACTTTTCTACAAACTCCGTCATTGACAATCCCTCCGCTCCTTTGGGAACATTATAAATCCTGATATTTTTCTGTCGCAATCTTCCCTCCTGGTCAAGCAATTTACTTCCCTGTTGATTTAATATTTTTATCATCTTACTTAGTATCCGTTGCACGTTTTGCACGTGATCTTCCACCTTTTCAATTCGAGTCTCTGCTACCACCACTTTCTGATTGACGTTGGCGAGCTCTGACTTGATATCATTGAGTTGCTGTTTTATATCTTTTTGGACTTCCCTTATCTCTTCTAGAATCTTTATCATGTTTGCCGCTTCACCTGAACAAGGCCCAGCGTCAGCTTTGCCACCACGTGCACGTGTAGGAGAGCTGTGCGTTGCACATCTCTCTTCCATAGGCTCCGCAGTGGTGCTTTTTTTATCTCCATTCTTTTTCACCATTCTTGTCTCCCTTATCAATTCAGATATTTTCGAAAGATCTTATATTTGGTGGATTCACGGGGCAAAATGCATTTTTCCGGAGGAGCTGTTGATTTAAGCTGCCATTCCGGATGATGATGTCACCAGAATCAGCGCACATCTTCTTAACTCCTTATGCTCAGAGGTCAACTTTTCATGACTTTCATATGGAAATCTGTATTAAAACAAGCAAGTTTATTGATAGACGTTACCCAGAGAGGCAGAGAAGACCCTCCCACAGAGACTTGAGTTATAAATGGGTCTTAGACCAAAAGTAAAAAAAGACTTGTTATAATTTGATATTATTGTGTTACTTTGTTATGATTTGATATTATTAAGTTACTAAGTAAACAAATGGTAGGCATTTGTATATTAAGGGTAGACATATTTGTTTAGCATAGTGTCCCAGTAAAAAAAAGTTGATACACTATTAAAATAAAAGGGAAGGAGTGTACTGTATGGCCTACAGTATAATAAGGGACTACTTTATGTTGTAGGGACACGTCGTTGCATGCGCAATAGGCATGTATTGATCTGTATGTGTGTGCCAAGTTTGGTTTCTGCCAGTAAAGAACCATGAACCTTAGCTCCCATCTCCAGTGTTTTTATTAATAGCATTGTTGTGTAACCAGGCCACGTACACAACACTCTGTATTTCTTGGCTATCTGGAGAAGACAAATATCGGAGTTGTGTTGTACATGTATACCTTGACAATAATATAAACCTTAGAATCTTTTTCAGTGGAGCAGGAGTAGGCAGAGCAGAGACTCCTGGACACGACTACCTGGACAGTCAGGTTTGTGGATCTTGGGTAGGTGGCAGAAGGGCAGAGTACAAAGTACAGTGCGGGGTAAGGGAACTATGAGGTTGATGGTAGCAGATGGGAGTTATCCAGGGTTGATGAGGTCAGTGATCGTGTTGGAGACAATATTCTGATGGCCTGGAGTAGGGTCCTCTTCAACGGGTAAGTAAGAGGAGGTATCTGAGTATTGGTACCTGGCTTCAGCAAGGTAGAGTTCAGTTTGCTACACTACAACAGCTCCCCCTTTGTCTATGGGTTTGATAATAAGGTTGGGATCAGTGCTGAGCGAGTAGAGGGCAGTACATTCACAGGGGGTAATGTTTAAGGAGTAAGGAATACTAAATTTGAACCAGTTGACATACTAGACACCTTCTCTGTATCTCATTGGAAATCAGCCATAAATGCTGGCATGTTTTTAAATGATCCAAAAAATGCTGAACAGTACATAATAATGTTTGCTACGCTTGGGTGCAATGATATATTCAAGGAAAGACTGATGTTGCATTTGGCCCTGTTTTATTGCCGTGTTTCCCGTCCTCTAGGCTTTTTGCTTCAATGTTATATTCTGCTTACGATCATTTTTTTTTTGTAAATTGATGTTCCTATCATCACTACAATAATCACTATAGGAGCATTATATTTGGTTAAATAATCTCCACCCGGCAGAAGCCAAACACCAGTTGTGAAATAGCAAGCTTCTCTCCTCTAGACCATTATCTCAATGTAACAGATTCATTCTCCGTTTCTTTATTCTACAAGAGACACAAGGGATTGCAGATGTTGGAATCTGGTTCAACATGCAATCTGCTGGAGAAACTCTGCAAATTGATTAGCATCTGTGGGGGAAAAGGAATTGTCAGTATCTCAGGTTAAAATGCTGCACTGGGAATGGAGAGGGGAAAGAGCAGTAGAAAGAGGAGCAGAGGAGGGGTGAGAGCTGGCAGGTATGTTGCAGTAGGCAGGGGAGAGTAAAGCGGTTGGAATTGGGAGTCAGTGGCAGGTGGGTGATAGATCAGAGTCACGTATAATATCACTGGCATATTTTGTGAACTTTGTGGCAGCAGTACAATGCAATACATGATAAATATAGAAAAAAACTGAATAACAGTAAGCAGGTATATGTGTATTAAATGCTTAAATTAAGTAAGTAGTGCAAAAGCAGAATTAGAAAGTAGTGAGGTAATGTTCCTAAGTTCAATCTCCATTTAGAACTCTGATGACAGAGAGGAAGAAGATGTTCCTGAATTACTGAGTGTGTTTCTTCAGCCTTCTGTACCTCCTTCCTGATGATAATGATGTGAAGGGCGCATGTCCTGTGTGGTGAGGTTGCTTGGTTACATAACCGACCACAATGAATACCAATCGAGGCAGGTTATATAAAAACAACCAAACATTTCTTAAGCACGGATAAACAATAAAAGAAAACAAACGAAAACCTTAACCAGAAGTTAACCGCTATGCGGCCGTTCAACAAATCGTCACTCGGTACTGGTTCTTAAAGCGATAAATGCGAAAACAGTTCTTAAAGCGGTAAAGTCGAATACAGTTCTTAAAATGGTGAATTCGAGAGTCCAACAGATTTATACATTCAATTGGGAGAGACTTCTCTAGAGAAGAATTTCTTCAAAGATGCGACTTTCCCACTGGTTCTATCCAAAAGATTCACAATGAAGGAAATAAACGGCTTAGAACAATTCACCTTTCTTCTGGCGAGCAAATCCTGCATGAACTACCATGCTCTTTTGGCAGGAGTTATCTACGATGCAGGTCGTTATTTCTTCAACGAAGACTCAATAAGGTCGATCCTTCGTTAAACTGCCGAACGATACCAACTTCTCTTAATCCTTCAGGTCCTGTACTTTGATAAAATTTTTACTCTCCAATACTACTGAAAAGGTACATCGACAAACCTGGCAGTAATTGCCAGTCCGGCACTATTGTACCTTACAATAGAACATAAAACTCCCTTGTAAAAATGAAACTGCGTCATAAAACAAATATGCAATGGAACGGAGACACCGATGAAAGTTGTAGTTGGAAAACTAACTGTGTCACCAGAGGTCTTCCCTTTTATACCCGTGGTGAACATGTCATCACGTGACCTCAGATCGGTGGGAAATTTATATCAGGTGACCTCCAAAAGACCATTACATCATTCTCACAAGAAAGTCACAAGACCTCCTTGAGGTCCGTAACATCTCCCTCCAAAAAAAAATTTTGGTCTCTTAAGGAACAAAATTTTAACAATTAACAATTTACTAAAAAAAAACAAAGGGATGAAATTTACAACATACACAATATACACAGTATCATCTTTCAGCACGTTACAAACTAATATATAGTATGAGTATTACAAACGTTAAAATACTACTCCATAAAAAATTACATTGTACATTTAACATCTAGATAGACAATCAGCGATCACATTATCTTTACCCTTTAATATGAGTGATCAAAATATTGCACTCCTGTAACATTAAACTCCAATTTAATAATCTTCTATTTTTGTTTTTCATCTTACTCAAAAAGCACTAACAGATCATGATTGGTATAAACAGTGAGTGGTTTATGAATACTTCTAACATACACTTCAAAATGTTGTAAAGCCAAAACAAGGGATAATAATTCCTTTTCTACTGTTGAATAATTTCTTTGATGGGCATTAATTTTCTTAGAAAAATAAACTACCTGATGATCAACTTCAACACCATCATCTCTTTGAAGTAACACTGCTCCTGCAGCTTCATCACTAGCGTCTAACAAATGAAAATGGTTTTTCAAAGTCAGGAGATTTGAGTACAGTTTGACTACATATGATAGTTTTCAATTTATCAAATGCTTCCTGACAAGACTCTGTCCAAACAAATTTTTCATTTTTCTTCACGAGATTAGTTAATGAAAGAGCAATATTAGCAAAATTCTTACAAAATTTTCTGTAATATCCTACCATACCCAAGAATCTTCTGAGAGTTTTCTTACCAGTTGGAGTGGGTACTTCTAAAATTGCCTGAACTTTTGCTTGAACAGGAGCTAACTTTCCTTGACCCACAACATAACCAAGGTAAGTCACTGTGGCATGACCAAATTCACTTTTAGCTAAGTTATTAGTTAAGCTAGCTTTTGAAAGTCTCTCAAATAGTTTCTCCACCGCAGTAATATGTGCTTTCCACATATTATTTCCTGTAACTAAATCATCAATATAGGCATCTGTATATTTTAATCCATGAATCACACTATTAATCATCCTCTGAAAAGTACCTGGTGCATTCTTCATTCCAAATGGAAGAACATTATATTCATATAACTCAGATGGGGTTACAAATTTAGAAATCTCTCTACCTCTATCTGTCAATGGAACACACCAATAACCTTTTAACAAATCAATCTTTGGAAGAAATTTGGCTTGTCTAACTTTATCCACACAATCGTCTAACCTAGGGATTGGATATGCATCAGCTTTTGTCATAGCATTCACCTTCCTGTAATCTGTACAAATCCTAATACTATTGTCTGGTTTAGGCACCATAACACACAGTGAACTACAATTCAAATTAGAATGTCTAATAATATCATTCTCTAACATATACTTAATTTCTTGTTCAGCAAGTCCTCATTTTTCCCAGTTCATTCGATACGGATGTTGTTTTATGGGTTTTGCATCTCCAACATCTACATCATGTGTAGCTACGGTGGATCTTCTAGGGACGTCTGGAAATAAATCTCTATATTTAAAAATTATCTGTTTCATCTGCTCTCTCTGTTCCGGCTGTAAATGAGCTAATTTTTCATCAATATCTTCTAGAATTTTTGAATTTGGTAACCTAGCAGAAATAATGTTGGGTTTAAAATGAGTTTCAAGTGAATCATCCATTAAGTTTTTAGAAAGATCAGACTCATTATTGATCACAGCAGTCATAGTAGCAGCTTCTCTCTCATAATACGGTTTTATCATATTTATATGACACAGCTGTGTTGGCTTTCTTCGATCTGGGGTTTTTATCATGTAATCCACATCATTTACTTTAGATTTAATCTCATAAGGACCATGAAATTTAGCTTGTAACGGGTTTGTTTGCACCGGGAAAAGAACCAACACCTTATCTCCAGGCTTAAATAACCTCATTCTAGCTTCCTTATCATACCAAGTCTTCATTTTCTCTTGAGCCAATTTTATATTTTCCTTTGCCAAGCTACAAGCTTTATATAATCTTTCATTAAATTTTTAAACATAATTTAGCAAATTAGTGTGTACCTCTTTATTAATCCACTGTTCCTTCAATAAGGCCAAAGGTCCTTAAACTCCAAGCCCAAACACAAGTTCAAAAGGACTAAAACCTAATGATTCCTGTACTGCCTCCCTTTACTGCAAAAAGTAGTAAATGAATAGCTTCATCCTAGTCCTTTTCATTTTCCACACAATATGTCCTAATCATAGTTTTTAATATAAAACTATGATTAGTCTCTTCAAGGCTCCTTGCGATTCTGGATGATAGGCTGTTGCGGTAATCTGTTTTGCTCCCAGTCTATAAACTATCTTCAGAAACAATCCAGACATAAAATTGCTACCTTGATCCGATTGTATTTCCTTAGGCAACCTAAAGTAAGTAAAGAATTTTATAAGAGCCTTTGTCACAGTTTTGGCTGCTATATTCCTAAGAGGTATTGCCTCTGGAAACCTAGAAGCTGTGCACCTAATGGTTAACAAATATTGATGTCCAGTTTTAGTTTTTGGCAAAGGACCTACACAGTCTACAATGATTTTTGAGAACAGCTCACCAAATGCTGGAATTGGTTGCAGTGGGGCCACTGGAGTAACCTGATTAGGTTTACCCACAATTTGACACTTATGACACGTTCTGCAAAATGTCGATACATCTTTTCTTAAACTAGGACAGTAAAATTATTTAGAAACCTTGTTCATAGTTTTCTTTACACCAAAATGGCCACCCGAATGTATACTATGAGCCATAGTTAAAATCTCATTTCAATAAACTTTAGGAACTACTACCTGATGATTAACTTCCCATTCCTCACTAGCAGGAATTGTAGGTGATCTCCACTTCCTCATTAATACTCCCTTTTCAAAATAATATTCTACTGGCACTTTTTCAATTTCACTATCTGGAAGAGCTTGCTCCTTTAATTGAACTATCTCAGGATCTCTACACTGCTCTGCTATCATCTCCTTCCGAGATAAAGACAAATCTTCATGGTCAGACTTACTACCAAAATCCTGATCAAATAATGTTGGTAAGAAATTTTCTGATACATCCTCAAAATTCGCATCCCGAGTTGAACTGTCATGGGTAACAACCTCATCCTGTACATCAGTCTTTTTAGCTATAGCTCTTGTTACAACACAGGAAGAATCTGTGTTAGAATCCCTCTGTGGTTCCTCAGAATTGGGATTTATTGTCAAATACACTTCAGGAAAAACTTGTCCACCTGCTAAGTCATTCCCTAACAAAAGAGAAACATCATTCACAGGTAAACTGGATTGTAGTCCTACTTTAACAACCCCTGTAACTAATCCTGACCTTAAATTTACTCGATGTAAATGTACTGGCATAAGGACACTCGCAACTCCTCCTATATAATTTACCTCACCAATGTCAGACTCATCACTAAACGTTAGCACACTGTCTAATATTAGTGATTGAGAAGCTCCAGTATCTCTAAGTATTCTTATTGGCATTGAATTGGATCCTTCTTTCAAGGATACAAATCCTTCTGTTATAAAATGTTCATATCCCCTCTTAACTTGGTCAGACTCTGACAAATCTTCATTAGTGTTTTCTGAACCCTGTGGGTTTACAGGTGTTTCAATATGCTGCACACAAGCATCTGGGACTGCTTCCTTCTCTTTCTTTTTCAATCGGAAACAGTTAGCTACTACATATCCAGGTTTCTTACAATAATTACAAATAATACCAAAATGTCTTTCCTTCACATGTCTCCCTTCATCCTTACTTTTCTCACTAACTTCAGATTTAATTTCTGGTTTACTTTGACTCTCTGTGCTATTTTTCCTTTTAAAATTTCTACCTGGAGAAAATATATTCGTATGAATTAAAGCATACTTATCAGATAATTTAGCAATCTCCTGCAACATAGCAGTGTTCCTTTCAGTTAAGTACATTCTTACTTCAACAGGAATGCTTCTTTTAAATTCCTCCAGTAAAATCAACTCTTTTAATGTATTATACTCCCCATTCACATTTTTAGAGGAAACCCATCTCTCAAAACACACAGATTTCTTATAGGCAAATTCCACATAAGTTTTTTCCACAGATTTCTTCAAATTTCTGAATCTTTCTCTATACGCTTCCGGAACCAACTCATATGCCTTCAATATGTGCTGCTTAACAAAATCATAATCCAGTGCTTGCTCAGCATTTAAAACTGTATAAACTTGTTGTGCCTTGCCTTTAATTACACTTTGTAACATCACTGGCCATTGGTCTTTCGGCCACTTTAAACTCAGCGCAATAGTTTCAAAATGCTGGAAATATTTGTCCACTTCAGCTTCTTTAAATGGAGGAGCCAAAATAACCTCACGACTAGCAATAAAATGTTTCTTATAACCAGAAGACTGATTTCCCATCCTTAATTTCTCCATCTCTAGCTCAAATTTCCTTTGATTTTCAGCTTCTCTTTCTTAAAATTCCCTTATTTTATGGGCCTCTCCAGCCTCAAATTCCTTCTGTTTATTTTCACCTTTTAACCAACTTCTTTCCAAATCAGCTTCTAATTGCTTTAAATTTATTTGTTCAAGATGTACCTGCATTTCCAGATTACTCACTGGAAACCTATCTAACACCTCATCCTCAAACATTTTCAAATTGATATAATGCTCAGCGATTTTTCTTTGAATTAAGGCCTTTGTGGTACTCTTCACAATTACCTTAATATCCAACCTCCTAGCAATCTCCAATACAACAGGTTTTCTTGCATTCACTAAAAACCCTGGGTCAGGCGAATCCATAAAGTCATCAATATTCATTGCTGCTGTATACCACTCACACACCAATCAAACAAAAAAAAAATCGGGTATTTCCCTTTTCCAAATCAGAATGGCAATTAAACCAGCACTTAAGCACAAAAATTTGGAATAAGATCCCGGACGAACCCCCACAATTTCTGTTACGTAACTGGCCACAATGAATATCAATTGAGGCAGGTTATATAAAAGCAACTAAACATTTATTAAACATGGATAAACAATAAAAGAAAACAAATGAAAACCCTAACCGGAAGTTAACCGCTATGCGGCCGTTCAACAAATCGTCACTCGGTACTGGTTCTTAAAGCAATAAATGCGAAAACAGTTCTTAAAGCTGTAAAGTCGAATACTGTTCTTAAAATGGTGAATTCGAAAGTCCAACAGATTTATGCTTTCAATTGGGAGAGACTTCTCTGGAGAAGGATTTCTTCATTGACGCGACTTTCCTGCTGGTTCTGTCCAAAAGATTCACGATGAAGGAAATAAACGGCTTAAAACAACTGACCTTTCTTCTGGCGAGCAAATTCTGCATGAACTACCATGCTCTTTTGGCAGGAGTTATCTTCGATGCAGGTCGCTACTTCTTCAATGAAGACTCAATAAGGTCGATCCTTTGTTAAACTGCCGAACGATACCAACTTCTCTTAATCCTTCAGGTCCTGTACTTCGATAAAGCCTTCACTCTCCAATACTACTGAAAAGGTACATCAACAAACCTGGCAGAAATTGCCAGTCCAGCACTATTGTACCTTACAATAGAACATAAAACTCCCTTGTGAAAATGAAACTGCGTCATAAAACAAATACGCAACGGAACGGAGACACTGACGAACGTTCTAGCTGGAAAACTGACTGCATCACCAGAGGTATTCTCTTTTATACTCGTGGCGAACATGTCATCACGTGACCTCAGATCGGCGGGAAAATTACATCAGGTGACCTCCAAAAGACCATTACATCATTCTCACAAGAAAGTCACAAGATCTCCTTGAGGCGTATAACAGCTTAATGAAAGATGCCACCTTCCTGAGGCACCACTCCTTGAAGATGCCTTGGATATTATGGGCACTAGTACACATGATGGAGCTGACTAATTTTACTACTTTCTACAATTTATTTCAATCTCATGCAGTTGCCCCCACCCCCCATACCAGACGGTGACGCAGCCAATCAGAATGCTCTCTATGGTATATCTGTAGAAGTCTTTGAGTGTTTATGTGACAAACCAAATCTCCTCTAACTCCTAATGGAATATAGACACTGTTTTGCCTTCTTTATAGCTGCAACAATACGTTATGACCAGGTTAGATCCTTAGGGAGATATTGACTCCCAGGAACTTGAAAGTGCTCATTTTCACTACTTCTGCTCCCTCTATGAGGATTAGTTTGTTTTCCCTTGTCCTACCCTTTCTGAAGTTCACAATCAGTTCTTTGGTCCTGCTAACACTGAGTGCAAGGTTGTTGCTACGACACCACTCAGCTAGTTGTTATATCCCACTCCTATATGCCCTCTCATTGTCATCTGAGATTCTGCCAACAATGATGAAGATAAACAAAATGAAGAAAGGTAATGGAGAGAAAAAAAGTAAGAATATGAGAAGCAAATGGGGGGAGAGGAGAGGAGAGGAGAGTGAATGCTGGAAACTGCTCCTGGAGAGTGATAAACAGAAACACAAAAGGCTACCAATGCTAGGATCATATAAGTAAAGGAAGTGTGAATGGAAACCAATAGGGGGGAGGTGACTGGCAGATGGAAATAATTGATTCTACTGTACTGATCTCTTTGGGTATGCCGTTATTTATGTTCACTCATATTGTGTACTTCCAATTTCCACTTACCTTCATGTGGCCAGATCTGAGTTTTCTTTATTCAGGGCTAGTCTTGACCTGAGCTAGCATTTTCCAAGCCACTTCAAATCATTATCTTCATGAATCTTTTTATCTTTGTATTTGATTTCAAAGCTCCCCAGTCCTGAGCCCCTTTTCAACACTACTCAAAAATTTGATTCAATAAGCTTGTCACACCAAATTAGATTCCATTTTTCTAGATGAGAGATTGCAACTGCCTGAAATATGCCAAACTTAGAAAGATCATAATCATTGTTTTTTTGCACCCAGATCTTGCTGGTAATTGATTGTTTAAATGGAAGCAAGTCCAAGTCTTCCATATAAGTATTATCTAAAGCAGAAGCCCAAGCATAAAGGAAATTCAATCATAACTGAATAGTACTGAGATTCCCAAGCAGCATTGCTGGGCAATCACGTATTGGGTTCGATAGCAGGGTAGACCCACAGTGGTGGAATGGAGGTGGTTGCTAGGCTGGGTTGAATCGGGTTTGTATGGTAAAGTTCTGTATCTTCAACCTGTGTTACAAGGAGAGACATAGACCAAGTGGACCTAAGTACAGAGGAGACCAGAGACGAGCATGGAGTTGAAAAAAGAATTTTTACCTGAGGATTGGTTTGTAGAGAACACACCTAGGACATAAGAATCACCACACACAGAGTAGGTGAATGCAAGAACAAGCAAAGACAAACAAAACAGCAGGAACATAAATATCAATAGGTTTCAATAGGTACATGTAACATCAGAGAAATGTATACAATATACATCTTGAAATACTTTTTCTTTGCAACCATCCACAAAAACAGAGGAGTGCCCCAAAGAATGAATGACAGCTAAATGTTAGAAACTTAAAACCCCACCCAACTGCCCCCCATACATAAGCAGCAGCAAAGCAACGACCCCCCCTCCCCCACCAGCAAAAAAGCATTGACACCCCCCACCAAGCACTCAGGTGTGCAGTGTTACGTACCCCGTAACTGGGTTGCCAAACCAGCAGAAATGGATCACTTAGTTGTAGTCTGGTTTAACAGAAGCTAATAAAGTTTTATTAAAGAAATAAGTAACACAGTACTCTAATCGTAAGGATATAAATGCAACAGGTTAGCAATGATAAAACACACATGTACACAGAACTAGGGTAATAGGAATCAACCAAGCTCTATCGCAGTCTAGGGGTAAAATGATCAGTCTCAAGTGACGTAGAGTTCAGTTCAGCTTAGTACAGTTCGCAGTAATCGCTGTTGTGCCGTTGGAGAGAGAGAGAGAGATAGAGATATTCAAATCTGATTCAGCAGACCTTTGATGTTCTTCGCAGTTAGCTCTCGGGAGGACCCTTTGTTATGTCTTCTGTGGTCACCGACTGTGACCCCTCCGCTCCAGATACGACCGTTCTTCCGCGGTGAACCCGGCACCCAGGCAAGGGCGGACACACACACCAGGTTCCCGCCGATCGTACCCTTTCACCCTGTGCGTCTATGGTTGGTTCCCGCGACCAGACCTTCAAACTCCCACCAACTTGTGGGGGCACACCGCTCTTCCAGGGTCTTGTTATCTTGTGATCTCGTGGTATGTCCCGTGCCTTAGCGAACCTGTTCTTTTTATCCCCCTGCCGGGGTATCACCTGTCCATCAAACTTCAAACAGTTCAGGTTCAAAGCAACCGGCCTGTCAATACTCTTAATTGTGTTTCTTTTCCGTTATCTCTCTCCTCTCTCATTAACATTTTGAACGCTTCTCCATTGTCTCCCTTATCTCTCTCATCAGTATCAATCTTCTGATAACTTGGTTTGTTGTCACAGCAGCAAAGCATCAATAAAGACACAGACCTGCAGTACTCCAAAGACTACTCGTTCACCTGGTAATACGATATACCAGAGACTCTCTCTCTCCCTAATAAGGGAAAAAGAGGTGTCCCCATTTCACAGCGAGAGGGGAGACATAACAAAACAACTCGCTGGTTTATGCTGTTGTAGCCCCCTGGTAAGCCTCAGGCTCGCTTAGCTTGCTTTCGTCTAGGGGGAGCAGCCTTCAGCCCCGCCAAAATCGGTAATCAAGTTTGTGTGGATGCTGTGTGATGTACCCCGCCAAATAACAGACAATACACCATAGGCGATTAAATGATTACACTTTATAGATCTTACTGGAACTATGTAATTAATAGAGATAAAATATAAAAGGAAAATAAAAAGCGCCAAACTTATCAAAGTTCAACCACTTCGCGCACAACAGCTGGAGCTCAATTAACGGAGTCTTCTTTCCACCGTTTGATCCCCTCCGACCTCCTCGACCCGCCGCCTGGGACCAACCATGGTGGTCGACCAGACACTCCACACGAGTCTGTCTTCGTCTCCTCTCCTTGCCGAAGACCCTGGGCCTCGGACTCCTGCTCAGGGTCCGTCCCGCCACCCAGCTTACAGCATCGCGCCTCCTCTCTTTGCCCCCATCCACCTTCTGCTCCAAAACCCACGAACAATAGCTTACAGACACACAAGAAAGAATAACATCTATCCCAATTGGTTCATTCTGTCTCTTATCAATTACATAACCCAAACAAGCAGAGCGAGAGAGAGAACTCCTTACATCGCAGTTATTATTACAGAAAAGCCATTTTATTATAACATACAAAGAAGCCATTTTGTTAGTCTTCACAGTAACATAAAAGAAGAAACCCCTTACACTGTTAAAAGTCTGTTGCATCACTTTTCCTGAGCTCAGTGCCCAAAGAACTCAGGTCTCTGGGCACATAGCTAGCAGCCAGCTCCCTGCTTCTGATCTTCCAGGTACTTCCATGACACATCAGATGGCGGCCACAGCCTTGAATCAGCCTGTCTCCAGAGCCATGAAAATCCGGCACCCTGAAGGTGTGTTAGGCTCCCAGGCTATGTCCTTGGCTTATCGAAAAGCAGCTGGTTGTGTAGCCCTGAGAGCGGGACCCATTTCCTCAGAGAACCGAAGTCAGCATGTAACTCCAGGTCAGTGTCTTCAACAGAGCCTAAAAAGGTAAAAAAGAGATATCAAAGATAGAAATAGAGCTGTTTCAGAAGATGCAAGCAAAGGAGGCGTTGTTAGGCGCTATCATCCTAAGCTCTACCCCTCCAAATAATATAGAAACAAAACAAGGCTTAAGTCACTGTCAATAAAAATAAAACACAGGTGAAAATGATCAATTAATATTCAGGGCAGGAGGAGTGTCGGGACCTGGAGGAATCTAGCTCCCCCTGGTGATCAGACTTCAGAACATCCACCCCTCTCCTCAGGCAGCATCTGACAATCCAGGGTGATCTAGGTGGTGATAGTGGAAGTCTTGGATCAGGTCCAGGTTAAAGATGTCATTGGATAGAATCTACGACCTTTCCTCTGGACCGTTACCTTCCCAATCCAGCAAGTAGTGGAGTGGCAATGGACTGGATGGGTGTCCAGAAGCCGACAAAAGGTGAGCACCAGCTGACTGTCAATGATGCGGGGAGCTGGAGACCTTTTCGGGACTGAAGCCAGCAGACTGCACGGAAGGGATTTTAGGTGGGAAAGATAGAAGGTAGGACTGATACACGTGGTATGTGGGCAACTGGAGATGTCTGAGGCATCTTCTTCAATGACAACTGCCAGCTCTGAGTCAGGAATAAACAAGGACATTGTAACGTGACTTCAATTCCTGGAAATCTACCTTGTTGTCTGGTGAAATGGGACAGAGGTTCCCCTAGTCAGAGCAGTAGAGGGTGCTGCAAAGAAGCTAAAGTTGTGGATGAACCTCTAGTAAAAATTAATGAACCCCAGAAACCGCTAAAGCTGCTTGTTGTGGTGGGATGTGGCCAATCCCTGAGTCTTGTCTTGATAGGGTCCATCTGCAGATTCCCTTTAGTGACAGTAAACATGAGGATGAAGACTGTGGTTATGTGAACTCACTGTTCTCCAGTTTGACGAATATTTGGTTCCAGAGTAAGAGTTGAAGGACCTGTCAAACAGCTTTCGCCTGCCAGTGTGGGTGTTGTGATCCTTTTCCTACTAAAAACCTCCAGCAGATCTGCACACTCAGAATAAATTCTGGACAGCTGGGGAGAGATGGGTAGGCAGGCAGCCTGGAAGCGGGAAGACCATCTGTGGAGTACACTGGTGGACCAGTCAATTTGTAGGTTGTAGAGGGCTAACCAGGGGTGTCCTAAGATCAACAGGAGCTCAAGAGAATGAATAAGGTGGAACTGGATAGTCTCAGTATACTGTTCTATATGTTAGACAAATAGGAGCAGTGAGGTGGCAGATCCTCCCATGGCCCACAGGTCTTCTGTCCAGAGCCATGGCCATAACAGTTGCTTGAGGTGGACCAGGGAAACTCGGAGATCTCTTGCTAACCTGAGGTCCATGAAATTGCCTTCTTTTGCCAGAATCCACAAAGGCTCCAAGGACATGTTCTTCACATCCAGGCGATGGAAGTAGATAGCACGACCCCAAATTAAATATAATCTCCTCCTCACTCTGGTCCCCAGGACTGTACCTCATCGGGACTACATTATCGGAGTAGAGTAAGCAATCCGTAAACTCCCACCGGATACCTTGGAGGAAGTAAAGATAGAGGTCTACATAGACTACTATGAACAATTGGACGGCATGGCCATGGGATTGCCCTTGTCACTGGCTACTGCTAATTTCTACATAGAGGACTTTGAGTTCATTGTCCTTACACCCCAAATGTTTCTTCAGATACATCATAATGTGGCCTCATGGACTCCAGGCACTCCAACAGTTCCATAACCATCTGAACAGTGTACATCCAAACATTCAATTTACAATGGAGATAAAGGAGAATGGTTGCCTCCCGTTCCTGGTCATTCTAATATGACACAAACCAGATACTAGCCTCGGACATGGGCTTATACCTCAACGGTAACAGCCATTATCATACCTCCCAACGTGCTTTGATTAACCGTGCAAATACTATTTCAGATCTGGAGAGTCTCCCCAAGGACTACAAGTTGAAGGAAATCAGTTGGGCCCTTAAAAGGGCCAACAGGAAAACCAGAAAACCAAAGAACAAGGAGGAACCCATTGCTATCACCTGTCTTCCCTATATTTACATGGTTTCTAGAAGGATCACCAGGATCCTGAAGAAAAGCCGGTTTAATACCATTCACAAACCTGTAAGGAAGCTCAAATCACAGGTTAGGCAGGTCGACTGGCATCTACAGGATTCCCGTTAATGTGGACAGTATATATCGGCCAGACAGGACACAGAGCAGAAACACAGCACAAGGAGCACAGGAGGTGTATCCTTTTGTGTTACCCAGAGAAATCAGCGGCAGCAGAACACTACATTCGTAATGGCCATAAGATTGACTTTGACAGCACAAATCTACTGTGCCATGCCAATGGCTTTTGGGACTGCCTAGTAAAGGAAGCAATTGAAGTAAAACCAGGGGGAAAGAATTTTAACAAAGACGAAGGTCTCACTCTAAATAAGAACTGAATTAGATTGTAAACAAGGTGGGAGAGCAGAAACCTGATTGGATGATGACTAACAAATCAGGAGGGATGGAGTATAGGGGTATAATTACCACTGAACTAGACATACCCAGGCATCATTCCTGAAGAAAGCGACAGAGTTTGTGATTGAAACATTGGTTATAATTGATACCTGTACCCAGTTGGCAGTCCGAGAAGAGTTTATTCATAATCTCCTCTGCCTGTAAACCTTTTCTTCTAATTTCAGAAGGAATTATAAGATAGCGAATGCAAAACAAGGAAGAAAATAAGCACCATTTTGACAAAAATAATCAGTTTGGTTGAATATTTTAGGCAATTTTGTCCATCTTTTATTGTTACCAAGTAAAAATTTTCACTTTTTTAAGGACTTTTTTAAAATTTATTTTTAATTCAGGAACTGCTCTTCTCAGTTCTGCTTCTTTGTTTAATTAAAGCAATTCAAAACTCAAAGTAAAGTTTGCAGTTAGCAAATAACATTGCTGCTATTAATCACTTCAAAGAAGGTTTTCTTTCTTGTTACAAAATTTGAGATTGTTCATCATCACATACTCAGTTCGAAATGGATTGCCTGACATAGTGTTGCTTGGTGACAGAAGTTTAAGTGACTTTCATCAGATGAACAATATACTTTGTTGTAGATTTTCTCACTCCTGACATATTAGAATCTTGCAAAATGATGACCCAATATGTGATTAATTTTCTAGCGGCTCATTATACTTCTTTCTGCATCGTTTTCATTATGTGATTTGACTGCATTACATATTTGCCTTATACTTCATCTTCAATTTCATTGCCCTGCTTCGGTTCTCTGAACTTACATGTTCTGAAAAGTGCAAATTCAGCTGCTGTGGGAAGTGAAGATAATTAGTATTTCTTCAGCGTCGCAAAGGATGAATCCTTCACATTAATTATTTTATTTCCATTTGAAGCTGAAACTGCTTTATCACCCAGTCTCATGAAGTAAAGCTTTGTTGACAGGGATGTGGAGCACACTACTTTCAGAACAGTTACTGTGCACCACTCACGGAATGTCAACCTTTAAAGACACACACCCAAAGGCAGCCAATGGGAGAGGACTGAGGGAAGTCGGGTGGAGGATGTGTGGAGTGAGAGGTGGGGAAGAAGCCCATAGCGGAGCTTGTCAGTGGGATTCATACCTGGAGGAACCTCTTGTGCATTAAGGTGAGGCAGGGGACATTAGATCACTGTCAGCTCTAGCAGAAGGTGGTGAAATTATTCCTCTTTGCTGCTCAAAATTTCAGAACCTGACCAGATATGAACTCAATACCAATGTGATTACTGCGCTCATATTGATGGTCACACTGACATACACATAATCATAAGCACACGCAAAGTCCCAAGATCCAATCTCAAGTCCACCCATTTGGATTTGCTAGAAAGCTCATATGTGGCCAAAGTTTGGATTCTGTCCCGAAAAATCTTATAAGAATGCAGGGTGATGTGGTGAGGACAAGGAATCTGGATGAGTTCATGCTCTCAATGGAGGTGGTTCAGAGTCAGCAGGCGATGAATGACCTGTGCTGGAGATCAGCCTACTGGTTTAGGTGACAACTGCAATGGAGGCACAGGCTGAGGTTGCATGAAGTCTTTCAGCACCTTCACAGTTTCCCCTGATCCAAATTAATGTTTGCCCTCCGTCATGTGGGACCAGCTTGAAAATCTGAAGGAACAGTAACATGTCACCAGTGATCAGCCGGATGTCTCCAGTGAGAGGAGCAATGTTTTTCATGAGCAGATTCCTACTCCTAATGGAAACAGGGGTGCTACGCAGGGGTGGCCCAAAATGCACTTAGTGTGCGAGGAACTAGCTGTCTTCCACAGCCAGAAGGGTGAAGGATATCAGCAGAAGGCTCCCCTTTGTGAGCTGTGAGGTGCCATGTGGGAGCAGACCATTTATTTATTTATTTGTTTGTTTGTTTGTTTGTTTGTTTATTTATTTATTTGTTGCTTGCTTGCTGTACAGCGTGGAAAAGGCCCTTCGAGCTGTACCTCACAACAATCACGGGACCATTTACAATGACCGATTAACCTACCAACCAGTATATCTTTGGATTGTGGGGGGAAACCGGAGCACCTGGAGGAAACTCACGGGGAGAATATACAAACTCTTTACAGGCAGCAGCAGGCCGCTGGTACCGTAAAGTGCTGTGCTAACCACTACGCTATCATGCTGCCCCTGTGCTGAGTTGTGTAACTTGGCAAGTCATTCCCAACCACAGGAGCAGAGGTTCCCATTGCCACTGGAACTCACACACATCATGAGCAGAGTCTGCTCAGAGAGCACAGGGAGATGACTCAGATGAGGAAGGTGAAGACCACAGGAAGCAGATAGCAGGCAATTTATTAGTCAGATCTGCTCTAAGTTTGAAGGTTGAACCAACGGTAGAGCACTGTGACTACCAACAAAATTTGGCACCATTTTCTACCCTGAAATGCTGCCTTGTGTGCACATTCAGGATGTTGGTGATATCTTATCCACCCATTATAAACACAGAGGTCCCTTCCCACTCTGACCTAGCAGGTGGTACGTTCACACTGCACCCTACAGATTGTCACCCCAGAGCACTCCTTAACTGAGCCATGGGAACCAGTCTGACACCAACCCATCTGAGGCAATTTTTTTTTTGTAGATCATCAAGGACATCTGTGGAAACTCGTAGGGAAAAGAACAGCTTTTGGAGGCAAGACTGAAGTGACGCAAGGTTATATTGCTCAAGTATGAAGACCCATATATAATGCTGAGAAAGAGGAAGGACACTGGGCTATGAGAGTTCAAGCCCAATCAATTTTGATTTTTTTTAAATCATTATTTGATTTTATTTGCTGTTGTGAAAGATTTGGAAGACATTAGCATTTATTCGAAAATATTCTTGTTCGAGGCAAGTCATGTCCTTTATTCTGTGAATATAAGTCACCCTGGTACAGTAGCTGCTTGCATTGCAGTAGATTATGCATCACATAGAAATGCTGCCTTTGGAGGACTGTTAGTGAAGTCACTCATTGGATGAGTATATCAGAAAATAAGCTTTAGTACACTGTAGACTTTGGAAGGCAACTGAGCAGCCTGCAGAGAATATTAAAGCAATGGCTTGGACTCCAGAAAAACTTTAGATGCATCAGCATGAATTGTGCACCAAAGAGCCTAACGCAATTTCCCAAGGATCACTTTTACCCACAAATATTGTTTGACTGTTCTATGAATTGTATAACTAGATTGTTGCATGATTTGTATGTTAAAACTGAGCATTATCTAACCCTGGGTTTGATTAATGTTCTCAGCATCTAGTTGTGTTACTGGTCATCAGTGAGAACAAGTGAAAGTCCTGAGTCTTTCATCAAGAGCTTCCTAGAATTTCTGCTGCAAAGATCCAGGCCATTCAGCTCGCATTGATGTTTTCTGAGAGCAGAACGGTTTGCCCATGCAATCTTCTTTGAACTGTATTTAACATGCTACTTTTCTCATCCCTCTAAAAAGGTCATGCTTTGCCATTTGAGTAAATATGCAGATGGAATTGTCAACACAGCTTAGGTGTACAAAATTCGGTTAAACCTCCAGTTCCACTAATGTGGATACATTTTATTTTATTGAAATTGAATTTAATCTTATAACCAGTTTTGCTTCATTTAACAATGACAAAGTCCCTTATGGGAGGCTAAGCCAGAAGATTAGGATTCCATGGGCAAATTAGCTTTTGGATTCAGAACTGGCTTGCACATAGAAGACAGAGGGTAATCGTTGAAGGGACTTATTTGAGCTGGAGGTCTGTAATTAGTGGAATTCTGCTGGGATCTGCACAGGGACCTCTGCTGTTTGTGATGTATATAAATGACCTGGATAAAAATGTAGATGGGTGGGTTTGTGAGTTTGCAGATGATACCATGATCATTGGAGTTGTGGATAATGTAAAAGACTGGCTAAGAATAAAGCACCATATAGATCAGTTGCAGATATGGGCAGAGAAATGGCTGATGGAGTACAACCTAAATAAATGTGAGGTGTTGCACCTTGGCAGGGCAAATGCAAGGACAAATGCACTACCTCACTTTTTTTGATATACAGTATTTCTGTTCTTGCACATTAAAAAAAATCTATTCAATATACATAATTGAGTTACTTGTTTATTTATTATTATGTTTTATTTTATTTTATTATTTTTTCTCTCTCTCTGCTAGATTATGTATTGCATTGAACTGCTGCTGCTAAGTTAACAAATTTCACGCCACATGCCGGTGATAATAAACCTGATTCTGATTCTGATTCTGACAGTACACTGCTAAGGGCAAGATCTTTAAAAGTTTTGCTAAGCAGAGAGATCTTGGGGTCCAAGTTCATAGCTCCTTGAAAATGGCTACACAGGGTGTTTAACCATCCTATACACAAGGTATAGGTATAGGGTGGTGAACCATCCTATACATAGGGAATAGATATAGGGTGGTTATGAAAGCTTATAGAATGCTTGCTTTCATTAGTTGAGGCATTCAGTACAAAAGTCAGGATGTTACATTGGAACTTTATAGAACTCTGGTTAGGCTGTTAGTCTTGCGAGACCATGGATCTGCGCCTGGAAAGTCTTCATTCTCCAGGGCGCAGACCTGGGCAAGGTTGTATGGAATACCAGCCGTTGCCCATGCTGCAAGTCTCCCCTCTCCACGACACTGATGTTGTCCAAGGGAAGGGCATTAGGACCCATACAGCTTGGCACTAGTGTCGTCGCAGAGCAATGTGTGATTAAGTGCCTTGCTCAATACGTTGCCTCGGCTGGGGCTCGAACTCACGACCTTCAGGTCGCTAGTCTAATGCCTTAACCACTTGGCTACATGGTTAGGCCACAACTAGGGTATTGCTTAGTTCTGGTCGCCCCACTATAGGAATGATGTTCAGGATTTGGAGAGGCCACAGACGAGGTTTACCAGGACACTGCCTGGTTTAGAGAGTATGTACTATAATGAAAGGCTGGTCAAACTTGGGTTGTTTTCTCTGGAGTGGTGACGGCTAAGGGAAGATCTGATAGAGGTTTCTAAGATTATGAGAGGCATAGATAGAGCAGACAGGGAGTATCTTTTTCCCCAGAGTAGAAATATCCAATACTAGAGGACATGAATTGAAGGTGAGAGGGGTTAGATTCAAAGCAGACATGGGGGGATAGGAAAATGGAGGGAAAAAGACATTGCGTAGGGAGGAGTGATTAGTTTTGGGGTTTTTAAAATTTACTTTCTAGCTGGTTTGGCACAACATTGTGAGCTGAAAGTCCTGTTCCTGTGTTGTACTGTTCTATTTTCAATGTTCTATGATTAGAGCAAACAAAGGTTTGAGGAAACCAACACTTTCAGAGGCATCTCCTCTTTATAAAGCATAGTGGGAGTGCATTTTACATTTTAAAATGATTCCTTCCCGACAAACCAATTACTCTGCTTTTTCTTGCTTATGATGTCTGTTGTTAGATTAAGACAGATGTTTTGAAGCTGTTCCAGCCCTTGTAATTTAAGGATTGTCTTTATATCACCAGATGCCTTTCCATTTTTCAAAGGAGTATTAAAGCAAGCTTGTACCTTGAGGGCTTTGAAGCACTTCTGACATTAGTGTGTTGTATTAATGCTAGTTTGTAGAGCATCATCTGCAGACACTCAGGACAATCCCCTAATGGCATTTGAAACACTTCTGAACTCAAAAAACAATTGGAAATAATTTAATGATTAAGGATAAGATTGGAAGTTTACATTAGATATGAATGGCGCAGATCTAAATAAAATACAGACTGTCTAACGGAGTGGAAATTCAGCAGTGAATAACTTTACCTTGTCAGGAAATGGATATCTGGAATTTAAGACCTTAAGACCAGAAGACAGAGGAGCAGAATTAGGCCATTTGGCCCATCAAGTCTGCTCCACCATTCCGTCATGGCTGATCCATTCCCACCCCCCCGCCACCAGACCTCACTCCCCAGGCTTCTCCCTGTAATCTTTGATGCTGTGTCCAATCAAGAACAAATCAAGCTCTGCCTTAAATGAACCCAATGACCAGGCCTCCACAGCTGCCTGTGGTAATAAATTCCACAAACTCACCACCCTCTGGCTAAAGACATCTCTCCGCATCTCTGTTTTAAATGGGCACCCCTCTATCCTGAGGCTATGCCTTCTTGTCCTAGACTCCTCCAACATGTGGAAACATCCTTTCCACATCTACGCTGTCTAGGCCTTTCAACTTTTGAAAGTTTTCAGTGAGAATCCCTTTATCCTTCTAAATTCCAACGAGTACAGCCCAGAGCCATCAAACATTCCTTGTATTTCCTTGTATGATAACCCTTTCATTCTTGGAATCATCCTTGTGAACCTCCTCTGAACCCTCTCCAATGCCAGCACATCTTTTCTAAGATGAGGGGCCCAAAACTGTTCACAATACTCAAGGTGAGGCCTCACCAGTGCCTTATAAAGCCTCAGCATCACATCACTGTTCTTGTATTCTGGACCTCTTGAAATGAATGCTAACATTGCATTTGCCTTCCTCACCACTGACTCAACCTGCGAGTTAACCTTTAGGGTGTTTTGCACAATGACTCCCAAGTCCATTTGCATCTCAGATTTTTGGATTTTCTCCCCGTTTAGAAAATAGTCTGCACATTTATTTTTACTACCAAAGTGCCTGACCAATGTATGCCATTTTCCACTCTCTTACCCATTCTCCTAAGCTGTCTAAGTCCTTCTGCAGTCAACCTGTTTCCTCAACACTACCTGCCCTCCATCAATCTTTGTATCATCTGCAAATTCGGCAACAAAGCCATTTGTTCCATCATCCAAATTATTGATGTACAGCATAAAAAGAAGCGGTCCCAATACCGACCCATGTGGAGCACCACTAGTCACTGGCAGCCAACCAGAAAAGGATCCTTTTATTCCCACTCGCTGCCTCCTACCAATCAGCCTCTAACCATTCAGTATCTTTCCTGTAATCCATGGATTCTTAACTTGGTAAGCAGCCTCATGTGTGACACCTCGTCAAAGGCCTTCTGAAAGTCCAAATATACAACATCCACTGCATCCCTTCATCTATCCTATGTGTAATCTCCTCAAAGAATTCCAATAGGTTCATCCAGCAAGATTTTCCCCGGAGGAAACCATGCTAATTTTGTCCTATTTTGTCCTGTGTCACCAAGTACTCCATAACCTCACCCTTCACAGTTGACTTCAACATCTTCCCAATCACTGAGATTAGGCTAACTGGTATATAATTTTTTTTTTCTGATGCCTTCTGCCTTTCTTAAAGAGTGGAATAACGTTTTCATTTTTCCAGTCCTCTAGCACCATGCCAAAGTCCAATGATTTTTGATAGATCATTAGTAATACCTCCACAATCTCTACAGCTACTTCTTTCAGAACCCTAGGGTGCATTATGTACCCTTGGGTCTTTCAGCTTTTTGAGCACCTTCTTCCTTTTAATAGTAAGTGCACTCACTTCTCCTCCCTCGCGCCCTTCAACATCTGGCACACTACTAGTGTCTTCCACAGTGACGACTGATGCAAAATACTCATTTAGTTCATCTGTCATCTCTATAGCCCCTGTTATTATTTCTCCGGCCTCATTTTCTAGCGGTCCTATATCCACTCTCATCTCCCTTTTATTTTTTTACATACTTGAGAAAGCTTTTACTATCCACTTTGATATTGTTTGCTAGCATGCTTTCATATATCTTTTCCCTCCTAATGATTCTTTTAGTTGCTCTCTGAAGGGGTTTAAAAGCTTTCCAATCCTCTGTTTTCCCACTGATTGTTGTTTTGTTGTATGCCCTCTCTTTTGCTTTTACATTAGCTATGACTTCCCCTTTTTTTTTAGACTTAATCTGCAATCCTTCTCAAGACTTCTGCATCAAAGACAACAGGTTACAACGTTGGGGTCTCCACCATCCATTTTGACTTACATATGTGCTAAATTGGATTCTCATCCCTGTTCTTCTCTCAGTGCTCAAACAGTAGCTGAGAATTTCCTTTCAACTTCACTTCTGGAAATACAGTTACTATACTGGCCAAAATTTAACTCAGAACAGATGCGAAAATGAGCCATAGACTTGTCAACATCACCCACTGGAATATTAAATTGTATGTTAATCAGTTTTCTTGCACACTATGATGATGCAGTGCACTAACAAAAGATGTCTGCTACATGTTGAGTTTGAATTTGCTCAGACTGAACTTTGAAGAGCAGTTTGAGATTATGTTCAGATGCAAAGTGTATCTTTCTGTCAACTGCAGGAGATCAGTAATTGGAATAAAGAAAGCTTTCTATGTTACTCACTGAACAACTCAGTTCCCACAAATGGAGTTCTGTTTTCTTTGGCTAGCGAGTAATGTGGTAGCAGTAACATAGACTGAGTTGTCAGCCCACCCCCGTACTTCAAGCTGAAATGTCTGAGCAGTAGCTCAGTTCACAAAGTGAATGTCTTTGATAAGCTGACTAACAAATTAAATCCTACAGGGTTCTTATCTCCGGTGTAACTCTGTGTGCACATCTAGTGGGTGAAAGGATGAAATTACCTCCCTACCTTTTCTTTCCTCCCAATATTTTAATTATTAATTTTACATATAAGAATACAGAGTACAAGAGAAAAATATATATCAATACATTAAACTAAATCGCATATAAAGACTCCTTACCCGATATTCATACAGATTAATTAATTTGTAACATTGAAATATAGTAATTTTATTATATTAAAAGATCTAACCCACTACCAAGACCGAAGCTGATTAGTAAAGAAAAAAAGGAAAAAAAAATTATTAGTCATCATCTGTGCTTTAACAGCAAATCAAAGGTTTTGAAAATAATTCAAAAAAGGTCCCGACAATGTTTGAAAGTCTTAGCTAGATTCAGAGATTGAACATCGAATCTTCTCTAAATTTAAACATGACATCACATCACGTAACCATTGGGGGTGAATAGGAGGGGCCGCATCTTTCCATTTAAGCAAGAGTGTCCTTCTGGCCATAAGAGACATAAAAGCCAAAATGTGCAAGTCAGATGACCCCAAAATAATAGCCTTTCCTCCATCAACACCAAATAAAGCAGTCAAAGGATTAGGCTTAAAGTTTACTTTGAAAAGTATCGAGAAAGTTTGAAATACATCTTTCCAATATTTTCTAAGACTCGGACATGTCCAAAACATATGAATGAGTGAAGCTTCTCCATTATAACATTTATCACAATACAGAGATATATCTAAATAAAAATGAGACAACTTATCCTTGGTCATATGGGCCCTGTGGACCACTTTAAATTGTAGGAGACCCTACCTTTTAATGAAATGGGTCTATCAGGAACACATGAATCAGATTACAGTGAAAATACTTATTGTAATAAAAAATTGTGGCTGATATTTCTTTCCGGAGAAACAGAAGGGTCTTGGCCCTTTATTCTAGCCTGGGATCTCTGTAGACCCACGATGGAGGGAGCAACCACAGACGAGAGAGAGCAAAAGGTATTCTTTAGCCTTGTGTCTTATTTCCCATTTGAAATGAATGAATAGTGATCTTAAGGCAGATTTCATCGCCACAGAAGATTTGAGAGAGATAATTACCAAAGAAGGGTATGCAAAAAAAAAAAAGACAGTGGAACATTTTTTTGCTGTCTCTCTTTGGGCTTTCGCATCTGAAGGCTTTCCGGATATTGTTTTTGGACAGCAGCCAGAAAGAACTGAGACCAACCACAGTTTCTGTTGCTATAGCTCACTCAGACCAACTGGAATAGCTCAGTTTCTGTCCTGAGTCTTAAGTTCAAACCCTGAACATAAGCTAGCCTGCAGCAAGGGCAAATTACCCACAATTTCCAGCAGCTTAAATCAATGTAGCAGTATCGCCTTAGGATAATTTCTGTCCACATCTGTATGGAGGAAGGCAAAACAGTTGTCCCAGTACACTTACCAACCACAATAACAGGTATGGAATAGAATATCTTATGAAATACACAATCATGTCCTTTATTTAGAACAGATATAACAGTTTCTATGTGCTTCTAGTTTGTAGTGGTACAAAGTGGAACTCCTCTGGAGACTGACTTAAAAAGTGCGGTGTGAATTCTCCAAGTTACATTCTCAATGACAATATAGGGTACCTGAAATAGTTTATATGACCTTATATGTTATTGTACTTGTTTCCTACACTACAGGATACAGTTGCTCTTTATTTTTACCATGAAGTTCCTTTATCATGTAGGAACTTTGACTATCTATCCCCCAATATGCTCAACCAAGGCATTTCTGTGCCATATCGCTGCACCCTGATTTAGCAATTGACTCCTTTTAAAACAAGATTTAGTTCTGATGAATACACTCCTAGATGCCTTGTTTGGTTCTCTTTCAAGTCTCCACTCCATCTAATGGTAAACTGTATCCTTCTCACCAAGCTTCCTTTCCCTCCTTATTTCCTAAGATCACCCTAACGTACCACTAGCTACCAATCTTCCCAATTCCAAGGACCCCATCATCACAAGTGAGACCAACCTTTTCAATACCAACCCATGCCCCAGCAGCTGCCAGTTTCCCCTTTCCTACTGTCTCACTGATCAGTTTATCCACCCATTTGACCCAATTTACCTTCCACTCCATTACCCTAATGCCATAGTCTGGACTTTTGTTGCACTTGCCACCCCTACTCTCCGTCCAAGCCCTCAAAACCTAAATCCATTGGATTTCCTTTGTTTGATCCACAATGACAGACCAGGCTGCTTCATTTCCCACCAACCCATGCATGAACAAAGTATTTTCTGGTGTGCCTAAACTGACTTTTGAACCGTACCTGAACAAGTGCAATTCACTTTCAAGATATTGCATCATTAATTAGATGTCGTGGCATATTTTTCCTTCAGTTTTATCTGTATTTACAGAACTGTGTGAACATATCTCTTTGAAACACTTAATTTTAATATGGACTGAATTATACAATAATTCTCATGTTTCTGCCAGATATCCAATGTACAAGCTTCACTGGTTTTAATTATGCAACAGAAATTCAGAGAGAGCTCCTCTAGGACATTCACCAAAAACATTCATTTAAATGTTGGGCATAAATTGTCTTTTTTTTTGTGTCTGGCCAGTTGAATAATTTACCAACCATATGGCCAGAAAATTAGGAATCTAAGTATTGATTATGCAAGTGTACCAGTTGTCTAGAAGCCATTTATAAAACAATAATCTTTTAACAATATTAGTAATTTTAATTCTATTAACACTACAAAGCATAACACTCAGAAGTGTAGGTGTATTTAATATTATTTCTTTGACAGGCTAGCACTGATTTTTTTTTTAGTGATCACATAGTGATCCTGCTCCCAGGATAATGAAACATGTTTTCACTGGAGCACATATTCACAATCAAACCTTCATATTAGTCTGAGGCAAATTGATACCTTAGCTGGATACTAAGATAAGAAATTAAAATATTTTAAATCCATGCACTGGTAGACATATTTTCTGAGGATGAGGGGTTCAAATCTGCCTAAAGAAAAAGAAGTCTAATCTTTTTGGACTTGATTTTCTGCATCATTTTCTTAGTAGCAGCAAAGAGCTTGTTGCCAATATCTTTACTTCAGGTTAAACTTTCCAGATTTGTTTTCCATCCACCCTTTACTCCCTGCTGCATGATTCCAGGGAAATATTCTTCCTGAGCAACTTGCTTGGAAATCTCAATTCCCACTTTATTTCAACGAAAGCCATTCCTCTGTAAACATGTCAATTACTTTCTCCCCTCTTGCCTGTCATTATTACCTCGGTTCCTCGTTAAGGCAACATGAAGGAAATTTTCTTGGCTGTATGGACGTGAGTCACATCAAAGCTGTTATTTGACTGTTTGACAGTAAGTACATTTGTGCAGGTCGCCAATAGCTTTGGCAGCTGTGGCTGTTCCTAAGTGAACTGCTCTATTACCATGCAGAGCTGCGTCTACAAGCCTGATCTTAAGATCCAGAAATCTGCCTAATGAGGAGAAATGAGGCGGAACGGTGCATAAGGTTAGAGTTTGATCTTACAGCTTTTCTAAGCTCAAATCTCTGTTGCTACTGAGCAACATTTTTATTAACTTACTGCTTATTCCAAATAGGTTGAAAAAGCCATTGTGTCAGAAACATTTTATTTGTCACCAGTCTCTGTTGGATTGGGGGTAGGATGCTGAAGGGAATCAGGTTGTATTCCACTTGGGATTACATGCCAAAATACCAGTTTAGGAGTTCCTTAACCAATCTAATTGCAGAATTTAATTTCCTCTGTCTCAAAGTCAGTGTTGGAGTTCTCCAGATATTTGAAAGATAGAGAATAAAATGAAACAGTAACTTTTCTAATGGGAACTATTAGAATCTTTTAACCTTCTATTGTTAAATTTGCATGAGTAGTATGGAGGCAAAACTTGATAGTTTCTGGAAACAGGTACTTGATTGCAATTCCTGATTAGCATAAGAATTTAAGAAACAGGAGAAAGAATTGCCCACTCAACTGCTCAGCTATGTTCCACCATGCAAAAGGATTGCAGCCAATCTATTCTTGGTCTCAGCAACAGATTTCCCACACTCTCCCCATAATGCTTGATTCTCTTGCTGTTCAAGTGTTCATCAGTCTCCACCATGAATATAAATCAGTGATTATACCTCCCTCCACTGGTCTGTAGGGCAGAGAATTCCAAAAAGGAGAAATCTTCCCCATCTCACCCTTAAATAGACCATCCCTTTTTGTGAACCTCTGACCTCTGGCTCTGGTCAACCACACCACTGGAAACAATGCCACTTAATTCTGCATTGTCTCTGAGTATTCACTCTGTCAACCAATCTCAAGTTTCAGAGAGATCATCTCATCTCTCACCTTCTGAACTCTAAAGAATATAGACCCTCATCAACCCTATGTCTCTTTAGCCCAGAATATAGTTCCAGTGGCTCAAAAGAGGGGAGCCATGGAGTCATAAGTAGCTAGCCATCTGGACACAAGCTGGGGTCTGATCAGCCCCGGCTGGGTCACCTGGAGGAGGTTGTATGATGTTGAAAGACCTGAAACACCCGATGATTCCAGGAACATCACTGAAGATGTGTCCAGAAGCATCAATAGATGTATGTACACAGCTTCATTGCTTCCAATGAAAGTATACCCTTCCTTAAATGTGGACAATAAAACACCAGCATCCTGTAATGTAGCTTCAAATCTTCCCTATTCTATATTCGTTGCAGTCAAGATCCCAACATCCTATTTGTTTTTCTAATTACTTGCTGTCATTGCATGCTGACTCTGTATTTTATGTATGAGAACCCCCTGATCCCTTAGTATTGAAACATTCTGTATTCAGTTCCCAGCCTTGGTCATCTTGCAATCATATCTCTGTAGTGTTTATAAGATCATACCCATTTATATTCATTTGTGTTGTTAACTCAGCTATTTTGTTATACAATATGTGTGCAGTCAGATAAAGAGTATTGTCTCATCATTTTTCATTTATCTCACTCTATTTGCTGGTGAAGTCTCATACCTGTAGACTCTTCTTCACTGATTATTGTTTCCCTGGTTGTTGCCCTCTGCATTTTTGCTTTCTGTTTCTCTTGCTTAACATCTCTTCACCTGAGCCCCTTTATTCTATCTGCATCATAGCCTTTCTCCTTTCTGATTTCAGTCTTAGGTTCCCATTCTAATTACAGTTTCCCAGCTCCTCACCGACCCAGAAGTCCTACCGAACAACACTATCAAAACTGCCTCTGACCAGATTTGTCCCATTCCCATTATGATGTAACCACCTGGCTTGCAACAGTCTCTGTTGCTATAGGGATTGAGTTTAAGAGCAGGAAGGTGAATCTGCAATTGTACAGGGTACTGGTGAGACCACATCTGGAGTATTGCATGCAGTTCTCGTCTCCTGACTTGAGGAAGGATAGACTGGCTTTGGAAGAAGTGCAGAGGATGTTCACCAGGTTGATTCCAGAGATGAGGGGGTTAGACTATGAGGAGAGATTGAATCGCTTGGGACTTCAGTCACTGGAATTCAGAAGGATGAGAGGAGACGTATAAACGTATAAAATTATGAAAGGGATAGATAAGATAGAGGCAGGAAAGTTGTTTCCACTGGTAGGTGAGACTACAGTAGAACTAGGGGACATAGCCTCAAGATTTGGTGGAGTAAATTTAGGATGGAGATGAGGAGGAGCTGCTTTTCCCAAAGAGTAATGAATTTGTGGAACTCTCTGCCCAATGAAGCAGTGGAGGCTATCTCAGTTAATATATTTAAGACAAGGTTGGATAGATTTTTGCATAATAGGGGAACTGAGGGTTATGGGGAAAAGGCAGGTAGGTGGAGATGATCGGCCATGATCTTATTGAATGGCGGTGCAGGCTTGACGGGCCAGATGGCCCACTCCTGCTCCTATTTCTTATATTCTTATGTTGCCCAAGAGCTGATTCTAGTTCCTCTGGAATCTAATGCCTTCTCTTCTACACATTCTCCAGCCACACACTCATCTTCTTTAGCATCCTATTTCTGTACTCACGAACACAAGACTCTGGTAGTAACTTGGATATTGCTACCTTTGAGGTCCTGCTTATTAACCTCTTTCTTATTTTCCATATCTCTGCCTGTTGGACATGATCCCTTTGAACATTAAAACACAGCACAGGCCCTTCAGCCCCTTCTGTTATGCGATCTTTAACCTACTCTAGTCATAGGCAGCCATTGATCCCAGGGACTGTGTCCTCTCCGGGGCGCAAGCCTGGGTGGGAAGATTTGAATAACCAGCTGTTGCCTATGCAGCAGGTTCCCCCTCTTCACGTCACTGATGTAGTCCAAGGGAAGGGCAAGTGTAGTATCGTTGCAGAGATTGCTAGAGTAAAGTTGCAAACAACATCAAACTGCCAAAGGGGCCTACTCTAAGATGAATTTAACCCTTCTTCCCGCATAGCCTTCCACTTTTCTATCATCTATATGTCTATCTAAAAGTTTCTACCTCTGTCACCACCCCTGGCAGCATGTTCCATGAACCCACCACTTTATATGTAAAAACCTTACTGCTGACATCCCCTCTATACTTTCCTCCAATCATTTTAAAATTATGCACCTGTGCCGAGTCATTGACAAAAATGGTTTGAACCCAAATGCTGGGGTATCCTAGAAACTCACACACAAAATGCTGGAGGAACTCAGCAGGCCAGGCAGCATCTACGGAAAAAAGTAGTTGATGTTTCAGGTCGAAACCCATATTCTGGAGAGTTAGGCCATCTAAACCCCAGAAGCTGACATATTTAGGTGCCTGTTGGTATAGGACCCCTTCCCCTATGGCTGACTCTTGATGGCCCTGGCTGCTTAGAGAGAGAAGATTGTAGTCATGAATGAGAGCCGGATCCAAGATGTTCCTTTCAGGAACTCAGCACTGTTCCCCAGGTCCAAATCCTTCCCAGTCAACAAGGAACTGCCGAACACCTCAATCAGTTCATGAATCCAAAATTCTTCTCACAGTGAAGACCTGTTCCCCATCGGTAAACCTGGGTGGTGTTGGTGGGGCTAAGGGGCTGATGCAGACAGGTTTTAAATCGGTAATGTGGAAAGTGGGATTGATCTCAAAGGTCTTGGAGAGCTGCAAGGTGTAAGCCATTGGGTTTACTTTCCTGAGAATCCTGAAGAGTCCAATAAACCAGTGCCAATTTCCTGACTCCACGTGGAGAGGCAAATCCTGAGTCAACAGCCAGACCTGTTACCCAGGCTGCAAAACTGGTCCCTGTCTTCTCTTGTGGTTAGGCTTTAATTCAGCCTTCTGGGTTGAAGCTAACAAAATCTCCCTTGCCCTAGACCGTTTCTCCTAGCAGTGTTAGACTTGATCTTCATCTGCAGGGACCCCAACCTCAGCCTCTTGCTCAGGGAAGAGGGGCGTAGAATACCCAAACTGGCATTTGAAAGGGGACATCCCATGCACTGAATGTAGTGTTGTGGATAACCTCGGCCCACATCAAATGGTAGCACCACTTGCTCAGTCTTTCAGAGGCCAGGCACCTTAGGGTTCATTCCAAATCTTGGTTCTGCTGCTCCATCTGGGCGTTATACTGTGGGTGAAACCCAAAGGAAAGACTTGCTGTTGGCCCAATCAGCTTACAAAACACCCTCCAAAAACACGATGTGAATTGCGGACCACAATCCCACGTAATGTCCACTGGAAAACCATGGATCCTGAAGACCTGGTTTTGGATGGTAATCTGTCAAAGGCGATGAATTTATGGGCCTTAAAAAAAAATACACATTTACCATGGTAATGGTCTTTTCCTTGGAAGGAGGAAGACCTGTGACAAAGTCCATGGAGACTGAGCCCATGGTCTGTGGGGAAAGGCAGAGGGTGAAGAAATTCTTGAGGTTGGGTGCGGGCTCCTTGTTTCAGGTGCACATCTTGCATGCCTGCACATATTGATGGATCTCCCTCGCCATTCCAGGCCACCAGTATCTTCTCTTAATGTTCCCAAGGGTCCTAGCAATCCCTGGCTGAGCTGTCATTCTCAATGCCCATTGAAGAACCTAAGCCTGGATGGGACTCGGAATTAACAGCCGACCCAGAGCGTAATTCTGAGGAATCTCCCTTTGTGCCTGGGCCTCATGAACAAGTCTGTCAATACCCCAACAAGCTGGTGCTATTACCTTGGTTTGGGGCAAAACATTAGTAAGCTGCTTCTCTCATTCGGGTTCATCGAACTGTTGGGACAAAGCATCTAGTTTGGAGTTCTTAGATCCTGGTCGATAGGTCAGAATGAAATTAAAACAGCTATAGTCTATGATCAGAGATTAAGGGAGCTAGGGCTTTACTCTTTGAAGAGAAGGAGGATGAGAGGAGACCTGATAGAGGTGTACAAGATAATAAGAGGAATAGATAGAGTGGATAGCCAGTGCCTCTTCCCCAGTGCACCACTGCTCAATACAAGAAGACATGGCTTTAAGATAAGGAGTGGGAAGTTCAAGGGGGATATTAGAGGAAGGTTTTTTACTCAGAGAGTGGTTGGTGCGTGGAATGCACTGCCTGAGTCAGTGGTGGAGGCAGATACACTAGTGAAGTTTAAGAGACTGCTAGACAGGTATATAGAGGAATTTAAGGTGAGGGCTTATATGGGAGGCAGGGTTTGAGGGTTGGCACAGCATTGTGGGCTGAAGGGCCTGTACTGTGCTGTATTATTCTATGTTCTATGTTCTATGTTAAAACCGCCTGGCCTGCCTGTCTCTTTTTCTCCTAAATATAAGCCAGATTCTTGTGGTCTGTCCATACGATGGCTTCCTCAAGCCAGTGATGCCATTTCTCCAGACCCAACTTGACTGCGGGCAGCTGCCTTATTCTAATGTCGTAGTTCACCTCTGCTGTGGATAGCTGCCCGGACAAGAATGCATACAGATGCTGTTTATTGTCTGAGGTGTCATTAGATACAACACTGCACCACTCTGGCGTCTGAGGTATCGACCTCCACAATGAAGGGAAGGTCCGGGTTAGGTGCAACCAAAATGGGAGCTGTTGTGAACTGCTGTTTGAGCACTGTGAAAGCAGCCTCCACATTGGTAGTCCAAACAGAAGGGCCCATGGATCTCTTGGTTAGTGCTGTCAGTGAAGCTGCCACTGAGATAAAGTTTCTGATGAACTTTCAATAAAAGTTGGCAAGCTGAAGAAATTGTCAGACTTGTTTCACACTGATTGGTTATGCCCAATCTCTGACTACTGGAGTCTGACTAGCGTCCATCTTGAGATTGCCATTAGGGATGACGAGAGCCAAAAATAAAATGGTGGTTATGTGAAATTCGGACTTCTCCAGCTTGACATAACGTCCATGAACAAAAAGCCTTTCCAGAGTATCTCTGATGTGAGTGATGTGCAGTCATCCAAGTAGACACAGGCTTATTTATGGAGAGCATGTCATTTATAAAGGCCCGGAAAACTGCAGCCGTGTTCACAAGGCCAAAGGGCATGACCAGGTATTCATAGTGCCCTGTCGGTGTCTTGAAAACTGTCTTCCACTCGTCACTCTCCTTAATGCAAACCAGATTGTACGCATGCTGCAACTCTAGCTGTGACAATACTCTTGCCCTTTGGGGAATCTCGAAGGAAGGGTTCATGAGTGGAAGACAACAATGATTCTTGACCGTTATGCAATTCAACTTTCTATAATCAATGCATGGCCACAGGACCCCATCTTTTTTCTGTATGAAGAAGAAAACAGCACCAGTTTGAGAGGTGGAGAGCTGAATGAATCCCAGGGCAAGAGCCTCCTTTATACACTCCTCCATAGCTCTTCTCTCTGGACCTGAGAGCGTGTATATTCGACCTCGCGGAGGACAAGTACCAGGTAGTAGATATATTGCACAGTCATAGGGGTGGTGTAGTGGAAGAATCGAGCCCTTTCTCTTGCTAAAGACCTCTTCCAAATCCTTGTAGATGGAAGGTATTTCTACAGGCTTGGGAGCTGCAATTATCCCAAAACAACACACATAAAAGTTGCTGGTGAACGCAGCAGGTCAGGCAGCATCTCTAGGAAGAGGTGCAGTCGACGTTTCAGACCGAGACCCTTCGTCAGGACATTTATCCCAAAACCTTCCTCTAGCGACAACTCCTGAGGCTCCTTAGGTAGCAAGGGTGATTTGGCAGACCCCAGGGTCTTCTCCAAGGGTTCATTAGAGACTTCAGTTGAAACAGAGGGTAAATCACAGTTCAAGTCCTCGTCCGTATCCTCAGACATTGGCAGTGAGGCTCAACAAATGGTCCCTGTGCTCCTGGGACTAGGCTTCAAGGGTCTCTGTTTTGAAGCCTTCCCCTTAGATGGGACCTGTAACTGGAGCTCTTTGGCTTCAACTGCTTGGGTACTTCCTTGGTTTGCTCCTGAACTAGAGATCCTCTTTCTCCAGTTCCAGTGCACCCCTGACTGCCTAGGGTCGGGATGTGCATGGGCCTGTTGGCTGGAGCTGGCTTGTCTCCCCTTGAAGGTAGAACTGGGTTTCTTGAAGGTTCCAAGTTACCCTGAACAGAAGTCTGCCCCCTCGTCGGCCAATAGTCTCGGAAGAGACTAGGGGTCGAAGCACCAAGCCAAAAACATACTTCTTGCAGCGAGTGGACCATGCAATGATCCTCCTTTCCTTCTAGTTTATGGAAGGGTTATGCTGGGACACCCAATGGTGCCCGACAATCAGGGGTATGTGAGGAGACTGAATGATATAGAAACTAATGTCCTCTGCATAATCCTCATCCACAAGACGTGTGTCTGCTGCTGGTTCTGCCCGGAACCAAGCGGATGTCCATCCAGGACAGTTGCGGGCATGGACTGGTTCACCTTCTGCGGCGGTGTGTTGAGCTAACAGGCGGTCCCCAAGTCCAGGAAATTTCTAGCTGCCCTAGAGTTCAAAAAAGCATTCACCTCTCGTTGGTTCATATCCCAGGATATCTCAGCCCTCAGCATGACACCAAAATCCAAGAGGTTAGGAGTAGTGACTGCTACTGTCACAGTCCCCCAACACTGGATGGTTTTAGCAGTCTTCCCGATGGCTGCAACTTTGGACAATCAGCCTGCAGGTGACCTGCTTCCCCACAGTAAAAGCAGCAACCTCGACTCCAACATCGGAACCTCTCATCAGTGCAGATTCTTATGCGGCCGATTTTCATGGGCTAGATGGAATTCTGAGCAGGATACGGGCCGGTCATGGTCCGAGATCGGGGATTGGAACTAGGATGCATTGAGGCTGGGCTCGGCCTAGTTCTCTTCAACCTCTTGATATAGTCCCACTTATGCTCCACCATGGAGATGAATAAATTGGTCGACCAGACCCTCTAAGTCCTCTTTTGGCTTCCCGAGGTTGGGAGCATTCTTCAGTTTGTCTTGAGTCCATGGCAGTATAGAGTGGCCAAGACCTCCCTGTTCCAGCCATTCTCCTGGGGTATCTGAAATTCAATAACAAAGCTGGCCGTTGACTATCCGCCCTATTGAATCTTCATCCGGCAGTCCAAGCCTCAGTTGGCTCCAGCAGGATGATGGAACACCTTCCTCATGGCAGCCATGACTTCCTCCGAATCCGAGTAAACCTCCAACCTTTGTTCCCAATGCATGGTGGCCCAGGCCAGGGCTCTTCCAGTCAGAAGAGAGATAATGAAGGCCACCTTTCCGTACTCTGAAGGGAACTGGGACAGCTGAAGTTTGAACACTAATGAGCATTGAATGAGGATGAGCCCGGGTCACTGTCAAATCTCTCCAGGGTTGGAAGATATACTGGTACTGCAGTGGGACCGACTGGCTCTCCCAAGCAGCTTTGTATTCCTCCTTGCAAAAGCTGACCAATAGCTACCTGGATTTCGCGTATCTCCAGGCTCTGTCTGGGAATATTTTTGCTGTGGCTGGTCATAGCGGAAGAAAGACTCTGATACCCCACTGGTTCCATACTGACTCAATCGTACCGTGCCCAGAGTTGTTGACGAGGATGGTTTGGACCCAAATGCTGTAATATCTGAGGCTAGGATCGAGACATGGTATCAAACTGGATTGAGAACTGAGCACAAAACAAAGACTAGACAATATCACTAGTAGGGCTTACAACTCAGCACTGAGGCTCTGTTCAGATGCTCTTTGAATACACAATTTTTGGTGCCCAAGGCATGAGTGACAATTAGCCGGACGGTTCTGAATCTTTAAAAGGGGCTATGCCAGCTAGCCATATCCTGGAGAGTTAGAGTGTCTAAACCCCCAAAGCTGGTACGGTTGGCTGCAACTTGTAAAAGCACCCTTATATTAGCCATTTCCACTCTGGGAAAAAGCTTTTGGCTGTCCACTCAATTTATGCTTCTTGTCATCTTGTACAACTTTTCTTTATCAAGCCATCTCTCACCCTCCTTTGCTCCAAAGAGAAAAGCACTAGTTTGATCAATCTGTCCTCAAAAGACATTCTCCCTAATCTAGGCAGCATCCTGCACCCTCTTCAAAGTTTCCACAACATCCCTATAATGAAATGATCAGAAATGATCACAATTTTCATAGTGCAGTCTAACCAGGGTTTATAGTCCTGCAACATTATCTCATGGCTTTTGAACTCAAACCCCAACTAGTGAAGACCAACACACCATATCACTTCTTAACAACCCTGTCCACTTGCACTGCAACTTTGAGAGATCTATGGACATGGTTCCCAAGGTCACTCTGTTCCTTCACAATGTTAAGAATTTTGACATTAACTCTGAATTCTGCCTTCAAGTTCGACCTTACAAAGACCTTCACACTTTTCTGCATTGAACTCTATCTGTTAGTTCCCAGCCCTGCGTTGTATTCTAATAAAGTCCCATTGTAGCCTACGACAAACATCTACACTACCCATAGTACCACTAACCTTCATGCCACCTGCAAGCTTACTAAGCCAGTCTTTCCCTTCCTCATTCAAGTTACTTATAAGAATCACAAAGAGCAGGGTTCCTGGAACGCACTGGTCGCAGATCTCCAGGCAGGGCATGCCCCATCTACTACCACCCTCTGCCTTTTACAGGCAAGCCAATTCTGAATCTACACAGCCAAGTTTCCCTGGATCCCATGCTTCCCGACTTTCTGAATGAGCTCACCATGGGGAATTTTATCAAACACCTTACTAAAATCTATATACACCACATTCACTGTTCTACCTTTATCAATGTGCATTGTCACATCCTCAGAGAATTCAATCAGGCTCAAGAGGCATGATATGCTCCTCACAAAGCCATGCTGATGATTCCCTAATTGAACTATGATTCTCCAAATGCTCATAAGTCCTGTCTCTAAGAATTCTCTCCAATAATTTTCTCACTACTGAAGTAAGAATCACTGTTCTACATTATCCAGGGTTATCCCTTTTACCTTTTTTGAACAAAGGAATAATATTTGTAACCATCCAGTCCTCTGGCCATTGAGAATGCAAAGATCATCACCAAAGGTGCCAGGAACCTACGTATCCTAATGTAAAGTTCCAGCACATTCTCTCTTTTAATGTCAGTATGTTTCAGCACATCAGCCTATTTTCTGCTGTCCTCACAAACATCAAGTCCCTCTCACTGGTGAATACTGAGGTAAAGTATTCATTAAGACATTTTCTATCTCCACTAACTCCAGGCACAAGCTTCCTCTTTCTATCTCTGATTAGTCCTACCCTCACTCTAGTCATCATCCTGTTCCTCACGTATGTGTGGCACATAATTTACACTCCCAAGTGCCTGCCTAATTGCATCATAATTTCCCCTTCCTCAATTAAGTGTTTTCCCATATTGTCTGCTCCTGTCCCACGAGGAGGTCATGGAGTTGTGGTCACTGTCTCAAAAAAGTTCACCCACAAAGAGATCTGACATCGGACTAGCTTCGTTCCCTAGTTCCACATCCGGTTGGGCTTCTCCTCTAGACAGCCCGTCTACAGATTGTGTTAGCAATCCTTCCAGGACACACCTAAAAAATTCCACCTCATCTAAATATTTTGGACTAAGGAGGTGCCAATCAAAATTAGGGAATTTGAAGCCACTGTTATTTTTGCATCTTTCTGAGATCTGCCTCTCAATCTATTCCTCAGGGTCTCTGTTGTCTAATAGAGTGATTGCTCCCTTCCTCTTTCAGACTTCCATCCACACTGGATCAAAAGATGATCTATTCAAGGCATTCTCTATTTCTGAGGCTGTGATATTATCCCTGATAATCAATGCCTCTCCTCCACCTCTTTTACCTCCCATCTTGCCGTGCTTGAACATCTAAAATCCCAGAACACCCAGTATTACACCAGATCCGATGCAGCACAACATAAAAAAAACACGAGATAATGAACACAATACTAATACTAATAATAAACACAATCAATATAAATACGTAAAATAGCCTATATACTGCGTCCAGTGCTCCCGATGTGGCCTTCTATATATTGGCAAGACCTGACGCAGACTGGGAGATTGTTCCGCTGAACAAGTTGTCCGCCAGAGAAAGCAGGATCTCCCAGTGGCCACACATTTTAATTCCACATCCCATTCCCATTCTGATAAGTCTATCCACGACCTCCTCTACTGTAAAGATGAAGCCACACTCAGGTTGGAGGAACAACACCTTATATTCCGTCTGGGTAGCCTCCAACCTGATGGCATGAACATTGACTTCTCTAACTTCCGCTAATGCCTCACCTCCCCCTCATACCCCACCCGTTATTTATTTATATACACACATTCTTTTTCTCTCTCTCCTTTTCCTCCCTCTGACTATACCCCTTGCCCATCCTCTGGGTATTTCCCCCACTCCCTCTTTCTTTCTCCCTAGGCCTCCTGTCCCATGTTCCTCTCATATCCCTTTTGCCAATCAACTGTCCAGCTCTTGGCTCCATCTCTCTCCCTCCTGTCTTCTCCTATCATTTTGGATCTCCCCCTCCCCCTCCCAATCTCTTACTAGCTCTTCTTTCAGTTAGTCCTGACGAAGGGTCTCGGCCTGAAACGTCGACTGTACCTCTTCCTAGAGATGCTGCCTGGCCTGCTGCGTTCACCAGCAACTTTTATGCGTGCTGCTTGAAATTCCAGCATCAGTAGATTTCCTTGTGTTTGCGTATATACATAGATTGATTGTGTGTCCATAAAGTGACACCAAGCTGTATATAAGCTGAATGACAGGTAACCACAAAGTAGTGGTGGAGTTAGTGGGTGGAAGTGTTGATCAGCCTTACTGTTTTGGGGAAAGTAACTATTATTGAGACTTGTGGACACTAGGTAGCCTTTCCCTGATGGAAGTGGGACAAGCAGCCCATGAGCAGGGCAGGTGGGTTCCTTCATGTTGTTACTGGCCCTTTCCTGGCACCTCTCTGTATATACTGCAGGTCTTTGATGGTGGGTAGGCTAGTGCCAATGATGCATTGGGCACTCTGACTATGTGTTGTAGAGCCTCCTTGTCCGTGCAGTGCAGTTTCTGCACCATGCAGTGATACAGTTTGTTTGGATGCATCCTACTGCACATCTACAGAACAACAGTGGTATGGACATGCATAGTCCAGCTCTTTTCACCCTCCTCAGAAAGAAGATTGATCAGCTTTCTTGGTTTTGTATAATGTGTTCTGGGACCTTGAGAGGCTGTGTGAGATGTGCACTTCCAGGAGTTTCAAACTGCTTGCAATTTCCACCGCTGTGCCACCAATGTAAAGCGGGATGAAAGTGGTGCAAGTCCTCTAGAAGTCTCTGGGTGTTAATGGTATGAGTTCTCCTGGTTGATAACCATCTTCTTTATATTGTTGACATTAAGGAAGAGGCAACTTGCCTGGCACCTGGCTTTGAGCGTTTCCATTTCCTCTCTTAGACCATTTCATCATTGTTGGTGATGATTCTAACATAAGTATCCTTGTTTTCTTGGTGTGTCAGGGCCTGGTGCAAGACAGAAGCTATGGTTCCGTCAGTAAGCATATTGGCGAATGTCTAAAGTGGCAGGAATGGAGTTGTTGATATGTTCCATTATCAGCTTGTCTAAAGCACTTCATGATGATTGGTGTCAGAGCTGCAGTGTGGATGTTGTTTTAGTTCTGAAGCTGAAGAGGGATGATGGTGGCTGATTTGATGCATGTGGGGGTGAGTAAGTGTTGGCCCTGTCTGGGTAAGCTGGGGTACAACACTCCCTGTGTGTGCACATCATCCACCACAGCTAACACCTCACATTAACCAGGTGTCACTTTGGATCTATAGTAACCTCCAAACACCGGTATCTTCTCAGCTGATTTTTTCTTCATCTACTCTCCTATTTGGAACATCGTGCTTTATCCACACTAAGGCACTTCTCGATCCAATACCATTTAGTTTATTTCACATTAAAAATAATGTAAATAATTGCTTTGTCATTGCCCTCAGGTAACCAATAGAAACCCATTTGAATCTAAAGGAAATAATATGAGGCTGATTGTAAATGCATTTGTTCACTCAAATTATTGCAATTCCCATACAAAATTACAAATTGTATCAGATAGTTACGAAGAGGTGTGAGACATATTTAATATGCCAGCAGAACTTTGCAAATCGTGGCTGATTCTTGAATGAAAAAAAACAAAATGCAACTGTTTTGCATTTTCCAGCTGTGACTATAACAACAACAGCAGAATATGCAAGTTCTTTGCATGAAAATGTAAATAAGAATACCTTGCAATCTGAACCAATCATGAACAAGTGGGGTGAATATAGTTGTCAAAATAATAATATATAATGTATGTCACCTTCTCTGTTTGTGGCTGCAGTTTCTGTTCTTCTTTCTCCAATCCAACCTCCAATTACCAAGTTTTCAAAATGCAGCTTTTCACATTACAAAATATCCCCCAGTTTCTATAATGTTTATTCTGTGCATTCTCTTCATTGTCTTTTAAATCTCTGCGTTTGATCCCTGACATTCTTGGTTTTTCGTTTGAGTTTCATCCACTAGCTATTCATTTAATGTTGTATAAGCAGAAATTATATGTTTTTGCCTGACAGATGCCTCCTGCACTACAGAATTTACCAATCTATCAATGAACGGTCAGTTCATTCCACCACAGTTCACGTATTGAAGATGTCATAAACGACTGACTCACTAAGTTCTTTGGATTTTCTGTTTCCCTTAATATCAGTGAAAAGCCTAGTGATGGTAATGTTATTCACAATAGCATAATGAACAGGTCTTCTGAATTGCTGTAATGCATAGTTATGTTTAAATGAATTCAGTTTCACAACGTGTCAAAGGTGCCTAAGTCCTACACAGTTCCATAGCTTTCTACATTAATTTTAGACCAAACTTCTTTGAATCTAAAAATCTTAGCGTCTTCCTTTTGTTAAATGTCATGACGTGATTTCCATAAGCCCCAAGTCAAACATGAATGGGCAGTTGTAGGCAGTTTGGGCCAACTCACTTATTGACACTTCAGCCACTTCTCTGAGCTTTAAACTATCAGAGTTAAAAATCTATCCTACTCTATGTTATTTGCTGATTTTTCTGTTGTCCTAGGCAGAAGAATCTTCCTGCAAGCCATTGCCACTGCACATGGTGAATTGAATGCATTTACCACACATATGGAAGTCAAAGTCAAGTTTATTGTTATATGCAAAAGTACGTGTCTGCATAGAGTAGGTGCAATGAAACACTTCGTTGCAACATCACCACGGACACATAGCATCATGCAAGGAGTATTCACAAGAAAAGTATAAATTAAACAAAAATTATACATGATTTTCACAAGAAAATAACAGGTAAGTCCATTTTAGTGAAAGGTGGTCAGGGTGTTGCTAAACTGTAATGATTAGGGTTGTGTAATTGGTTCAAGAACCAAATGGTTGAAGTATTTTTTTGAACTTGATGGTATGGGACTTCTTACTTCTGTACCTTCTGCCCAATGGTAGCTGCAGAAAGGTGGTATTACCCAGATGGTGGGGATCTTTGATGATAGATGTTTCTGTCTTGCAGCAGCACCTCCTGTAGATCCTACCAATGGCGGGGAGGGATCTATCCACAAGGCACCAGGCTGAGTCCCCACTCTCTCCAGCTTCCTGCAACCTGCTCTTTCAAATTGCCAGACCAGATCATGAAGCAATCAGTCAGGATGCTTTGGACAGTAGATTTGAAGAAGATTGTTAGAGTGTTTGATGATAAGCTGAGCTTTCTAAGAAGATAAAGATGCGGATGTGTTTTCCTCATGATTGCATCTGTGTGCTATGTTCACTAATCATTGGATATGTTAATACCCAGGAATTTAAGGCAGCCGACTCTCTCCAATGTTGACTGGTACACATTTGTCCTCCTTCCCTTTCCTGAAGTCATCGATCATCTCTAGTTTTACTGTTAGTGAGGAAGATGTTATTGTCATGGCACCTTTCAACCAGGTGACCTATCCTGTTTCAGTAAGCTGAGCAATCGCCACCTGTGATTTGCAGTAGTGTCACCAGCAAATCTGAAGATGGCACTGGAGCTGTGTTGAGCCACAGACATGTGAATATAGAGAGAAGAGCAGGGGGCTAAGCATGCAAGCTTGAGGTGCCCGGTGTTGATGGCCAGCGAGAAAGAGATGTTAATAGATAAGAGAAAGATTATCTTTATTTGTCACAAGTACACAGGAACATCAGAACACACAATGAAATGTGTCGTTTTGCAACAACACCTAATACAGTCTGGATTCAGCCTGCAAGTGTCACAATGCTACCAGGGTCAATAGAGCTTGCCCTTCTCTTACTAACCCTTATTAACCCGTACATCTTTGAAATGTGGAAAAAAACTGGAGCACTCAGAAGGGAATCATGGAGGACATGCAAGCCCCATACAGACAGTGGCAGGAATTGAATTGGTGCTGTAAAGAGTTACGTTAACCGCTATGCTACCATTGCCACCCATGTTTTTACTGATCCTCACTGATTGAGGTCTGCTGATCGGGAAGTTGAGTATCCAGTTGCAGAGGCCAAAGTCTTGATGCTTGGTGTCGAGTTTGAGGGGGATAATTGTGTTGAGTTCCAAGCTGCAGTTAATGAACAGCCACCTGACGTGTGAGTTTCTGTTGTTCATATGGTCCAGAGCAGAGTGAAGACACAGAGGAGTTACACCTGCTGTTGACCTATTATGATGGTAGGCAACTTGGAGAGAACCCAGGTTATCTCTGAGGCAGGAATTCATTTGTGCCATAACCAGCCTCTCAAAGGACTCATTACTGATGATGCTATTGCCACTGGATGGTGACCTTTGAAGCAGGCCACCAGACTCTTCTTCACCATAATAGATGCAATTTTGAAAGAGTTGGGAACCTCGGACTGCTGAAGTGAGAGGTTAACTCTGTCTAAGAAATACTCCAGCCATTTGGACCACACAGTTATTTAGTGTTTGGCTAGGTATGCCGCCTGGGTCAGACACCTTTCGAGGAATCACTCTTTTGAAGGACGTCTGGATGTCAGCCTCAGAAACTGAAATTGTAGATGTGGAGATGTGGAGAATTGTGTGGGTGTGAGATAGTTCTTCTTATCAATACATACATAAAAGTCATTGAGCTCATTCAGAAATGGTGAATCATTGACACTTGATGCCACCTGATCTCGCTTTGCAGGAAGTTATATTGAGCAAGCTTTGCCACACTTGTCAAGCATCCATCTGTCACAGTATGCGCTGACTAATGGCTGAACCCAGTCGTGGAGGAATGACAGACTCCCATGTCAAGACAGAAACAAGAGCTTATTCATAGGAATTTCAACAGAACTTCAGTGGTTCAACTGAGCAACACCACGAGGTGAATCATTCTCAAAACACAAGGACCCCTCAATAAGCGGTAATCAGGAGACCCCTTAAAATAATCATAGAACGCAACAAACCCATACCAGTCAAAATAAACCTGATAAGATTAAACAGGATGCACAAGGGCTTAATGAGTCTAGATAAGATGACAATTAACAAATGCAAATGAACAGGCCCACAGAGCTCCAGATAGTACCTTCTTCCCCAAGGCTGGCGCCTGATGACCCAGGGAGCTCTGGGGAACTCAAGACAGTCCTGCTGCTCTCAAGACAGGGCTTGTAATCTTGGGAACATTGCATATAACTCAGAAACATTTATGTAACTCAGGAACATAGAATCAAACTCTGAAACATATAATAGTCCTCAGAAACTTGGAATAGTTTCTGGAAACCTGGAGGGTCATGGGAGACCCAGGAAGCCTTGACAACATTGAACGTAGCTCAGAATATGGACACCTGAACCTTGGAACTTAGCCTCAGAACATGCACTGAGAATACAAGGCCCCTCGCCTCCAGCTGATTGATGTAGAAGTCACTGTTGAAACTCTACTGAGTCCATTTATAGCAAGGTATCATGGTCCGGTCCATGAAGTCCGTATTCCGGTTCACGGTCCGGTCCATCGACCCTTGCTCCAGGTTTTCCTGTCTACCCTGTTTCTGTTCTTGTTGAGCTCTAATTGAGGCAGCTGATGCTCGTTGGGGCTGGCTGCATAAATACCTTCAGAGACCAGGGTGTGGCTGCTGGATTGTTCTTGTCCTTACTCCTTGTATCCCTTCCTCTGCCTTCTGTTTCCTCGCCTGAAGCCCTGCCTTGTCTTGCCGATAACTCTCCCCTTGCCTGAAGTTCTCGTCTTGCCTTGCTTTGCCAGAAACCTTGCCTTGTCTTGCCAGTAACTCTCACCTCACCTGAAGTTCTCATCTTGCCTTGCATTGCCCGAAGCTTTGCCTTGTCTTGCTGGCAACTCTCACCTCGTCTCACCTGCAGTCTTGTCCTGGAGCCACTCTGTACCTAGCTCCCTTCCTGTCCCTTGCCTCCGCCCAGGTAAGCCAGGCTGTCGTGCCGTTACCTGCGGTTGGTTCTGTCCCTTCCTGTCCCCTGCCTCCGTCGGGAGGTGATCTGCGCCCTACCCAGGAGGAGCCTGCCTAGCCTGAAGCCTGAAGACTCCAGCCTCCTGCTTCCTGCCAAGCCTCGCCTCTAGCCTCAAACCTGAAGACTCCAGCCTCGTCCTTGCCTAGTTCTGGGGTCCGAGCCAAAGGCAAGACCCAGGTAATGGGTCCTTGTCCAATCTCTGGCTCGGAGTCCAAGCCCGGGCTCCTAGCTCTCTTGTCCAGTCCTGTTCTGGGTTCCCGATTTTCGTGTCCATGTCCTTGCCCTCACTCTGTATCCTAGTCCTGTCCCTGGTACTTCAGTGTCTGTGTCTTGCACTTGGGTCTGTTCCCAGCCACCTCCGTATGACACAAGGTCCTGTACGTGAATGTAGACTAGAGAAGCTCAGAAAATGGACCTGAGAAACTCAGAAAGTAGCCTTGGGAAACTTGGAACATAACCTTAGGATAGAAGGCACCCTTGCCTCCAGCCGACCGATGTACAAGCCACTGTCGAAGTTCTGCTGGGTCCATCTCTGGCTGGGTCCTACTGTCACGGTGCATGCTGACAAATGACTCAACCCAGGTGTGGAGGAACAACATGTAGATACAGAAACAAGAGCTTATTCATTGGAATTCCAACACTACGAGACAAGTCATTCTTGAAATACAAGGACCCTGCAATAGGTGCTAATTGGGAGTCTCCTTTAAATAATCACAGAACATGGAAAACCCGTGACAGTCAAAATAAACTTGACAAGATTAAACAGAAAGCTCGAAGGTTTAACAACTCCAGATAAGACAATTAATAAGTACATGTGCACAGGTCCGTAGGGTTCCTGACAACCTCCGTGTTTTCAGTTCAGTCTGAAATTAACTCCATGTGCTGACAACGGTTTTCTAGAGATTATACCTGGATTTCTTATATAACTTTAGGTCACCAGCCTTAAAGGCCACGATCTACCTCTCACTAGAAAATGAATCTCCTGGTTCATCCAGGGCTTCTGGCTGAGGAAGTCTCAGAATGTATTTGTGGGGATACACTCATCCATGCATGTCCTTATGAAGTTGGTGATGACTGTTACATATTCATCTGGCTCAGCTTATGAATCCCTGAACATATTCCAGCCCAATTCAAAGTAATCCCAAGTTTGCTCCTATGGTTTCGCTGTCCGGCTCTTTATGGTCCTCTTCTCCTGTGCTGTGCTCTTCAATCTCTGTCTGCAAACATGCAAAAGAAGCACAGCTGGATGCTCAGATTTACCAAAGAGTGGCAGAGGGATGAAACAGTAGGTGTTCTTGATGGCGGCACAGCAGTGAGAGAGTAGGTTGAGTCTTTTAGTATTACAGGTGATGTATTGATAGTGGTTAAGCAGAGACGCTTTCAAACTAGCCAGATTAAAGTCTCCCACCACAATGTGGAAGTATTTGGGTATGCTGCTTCATTCTTGTTGATCACAGCAATAAGTTCCTCAAGCGCAAAGTTGATGTCTGCCTCATGAGAGGTGTAAACTGTGTTCAAGATACCGGTGGAGAACCCTCATGGAAGATTAATGATTATCACTTCACTGCCAGATGTTTGAGGTCAGGGGAGCAGGAATGGGGCAATTCCACCACATCCATGCACCACAATGGGTGTATGAAAAAGCAGATACCACCTTTTCCCTTACCCATCACTGCTGTCTGGTCCCTGCAATGGATCTTTGAGGTGGAATACTGTGTCAGGAAAATTGGAAACGAGCCATGACTCTGTGAAACAACTATCCCTTATGTCCATCTGATAAGGCAACTTGCTCAGCAGTCCGCAATCTTGTTTGTTAATGATGGTACATTAGCCAGTAGGATGCAAGTGTTATGAGACACGTAGGCTCATATTGTGAGTGTTACTTTAAGAGCGCCTGAGTGAGACGACTATGATGTCAGTCACAGACTGTCGCAGTCTGTGCAGATTAAAAACACAGGCACAGACAGAGAGAGGGAACAGTTACTCTCGCAGTCTTTGCAAGACATGGAACTACGAACTGCTGAGGCAAGTTTGCTCCAGAATGGGTGAAGTCTAAAGCTTTCCCATTACCCAAAAGATTGGGTTAATCGACGATACTGGGCACAACGAATGTGTGACTGTCACTTCATATAATCCATAGGAGTGGATTTTGGAAATACCCTGTGGGACCACTTGTGTTAACCTTTGCCTGGGTATGTTGTGTGGTAACCAATCGAAGACGATATTCCTGTGACAGGTCACTTTTGGTGATAATTCGTATGTGGACAGATTCTACGGACAAGATCTTCAACGACTATTACTTGGTTTACCTGACATGGAGCCCGTGGAATACTTCGTACTTACCTTTTCTCTACATTTTACCTTGGATTACAAATATCTCTCTCTCATCGATTATTACGTTGAGGACTGAACTTTCCTATTTTTCCATCTCAAGACTCTAAGCCTTGCTCCCCCAAGCTCGACAGTTTGGGAGCTATATTTACACACATATATACACATAACTCTGTTAGCTTTTGTTTATCTTGGTTGAGTTACTATGTTATGAGTAGATACTAATAAAGATAGTGGTTTTAACATTAAAACCTGACTCAGTGTGAACTCCCTTGCTGCTGGTTCATTTCTAAAACGTTACAGTTTTGTAACACAAGGGAGTTGGGGAAGAGGGACCTTAGGATCCTGCACTTCAGTCTTACTTGAAATCCTGCCCTGAAGCCACACTTTCTGAGACATTGGAAACCGTCCACATAGGTTTATTTATGGCTTTGACACTTTTACTTGTTTAAAACCATTCAATTATATATAACATTCTTCACATGTTAGCAAGTTAATGATTCTTTTACTTGACTTCATTTCCACTCAGTACACCAGCATCATGTGGAGAGGTTCGAGGAGCTTGCCCCACTTCATCAACATATGCATTAATGTCCTTTTACTGCCAATCCTTTCTCTGTGGTGACATGATGCAGAAAAGTGACAGTTGTGATAATTTGAGCTTTAATGCAGTCTGATCTATTAAATTTTCTGTCATCCATTTGACCTCTTTACTGCTTTCTGCCTTTATCTGCAAATACTTCACTGGATATGGAATTATGAACTATGCCTGTAAGAGAGATCTCTGATCTGTAAACAAATGGGATATATGGTTCTGAGACATCAAATCCCATGTGTTGGTCTGGTGACTGAAATAGGTAATATGACAGCATCTTAAGGAATAATATCGTAATTAGTATTCCTCAGTAGTTTTGCATTTGTGGAATGAATGTTGAGGGATTTGTCATAAGTAGGATGTGACTAAAGAAGAGCAGGAATATTATGTCTGATCTCCTGGTCAACACTTATTCCTTAATCAACTCTACAGAAAGACAGATTATCTTGTTTTGATTGCAGTGGATAAATTGGCTGCTTTATTTCCCACAAAAGTGATTAAGCCTCGTTATAGGTAAAAAGTGTTAGAGATGTCCTGACAGAAATGTTAACCATGGTATATAAATAGCCTTGCTCTTTGATACCTCCGGTAATCTTGCTCTTCTACATGACATTTAACTGTTCCTATATTTCAAAAGCTTCCTAAACAACGTAATAGTTGACAAAACCTGTCTTAGAAGAGTCTCAATATCCTTTCTGTACAACTGTGTACTACACTTCATATGCTATTTTAATTGTCTCAGCTTTTCTTGCCCACTAGTTGGATCTCAAATCCTCTCCCTGCTTGATGTCTGTGTATCATATTGCTTGTTTTGTTTCAAAACTCTCAGTCCTCTTCAACTATTTCAGAATTTCTTTTGTTATTCATTCATGATGCTGTCAGGGCGAGGAATTATTGTTAATTCTTAATTGCCCTTGCACTATGTGGCTCGCAGAGGGACACTAAGAACTGACTGCATCGTTGAAGGTCTGAAATTAAATGCAGGCTGGACTCAAGATGGATGGTTGATTTCCTCCCTAGAAGGACATTAGTGAACCAGATGGGCTTTAACAACAAACCTGCAGTTTCATCGCTACCATTACAGTGATTGGCTTTAAAATAAAATACAGATTTATTTATCTGAATTTACAATGTCCACCAGCTGTTGAGTTTGAATGTAGAAAAGAATCAAGAATGAGCCTGATGTTCTACAAATTCTTTCAGTGTCTCCTGCTCTGTAGCTTATGGCTCAATAATCAAGCGTAGTGACCAATTTGTGGGAAAATTGCAAAGACCAGTTGTTTCATGTCAAAGTTCAACAAACAGCTATGAGATGAACATCTAGTTGGCTGATTTTTCCCCCAGAGGTTATGAGGCAATAAGGGAAGAAATAATTCATTGATCTATGAAGCCCATCTGTTTATGTTGCATTCAATAAAGATGATATAAACAGTAAAGGTCAGATGTCAGACTGTAAGAAAACATATTAGATGAAGTTTACTTCAACCTGTGAATCCTTAAGAATAAATCCTCTATTATTTGATGGCATTCTGTTTTTCTTTCTGTTTTAAACATCTTTTTAAAAAAAGCATCGAAGAAATTGGGAGAGATTGCCATAGTATGGGCATATTCAGTAGAAACCAGAAGGATTCCTGGGGAAAAAGTTAGCAAAATAGTGCTTTCTGGAACAGGAAGGTGGAAAAGGGTGTAAAGATCTGAGAAAAACATATTTGTGACCAGAAACCAGGCTTCAGTGACACATTGTGAAGAGGAAGAAAAACATCATTTGCACTCAAAATCAATTTCCAACCAAAATCATCTAAAGTTGAAAGCCCTGAATTCCATGGCTTTTTGTTGTTAAATTTTATATCCTGCAATTGATGCTGCTGATGTCACCGTGACCAAACTTTTGGACAGGATTTGGAACCCACCAATGAATAACTTGACTTGGCATAATTAACATGAATTTGATTTCCTGATGTATACACCAGAGAACATGTAGCAATCAACGATCATCTCCTACCAGGTGGTTAATATCATATTCTTTTAAATGTGATTATATATTATTGTTCGGTTTTCAATGCTTTGTGATTGTAGATGAAAAGAATTCACAGGGAGACTGAGGTTTACCTTCAGAATAAATATTCTTCTTTGCAAGCTGCCATCAACAGCAGATTCACTCATCCTGGAATGACTGCTCCACAATCCAAAGTTTCTATTATTCTCTTACTATTTCTAATCTATTTTGCCACCCTTATCTCTACCCCACATGCACTGTGTATATTCATAGAGGGAAGTAAGCATTTTACCCTACCATGCTTCAGTGTCTCATGTGCTACACGAGCTGAGTGATTTTCTATCTCAAGGTGCAAAAATTTCAAAGTACAAAGTAAATTTATTATCAAAGAAGGCTCACATTTACGATAGTTCACTTTAGCTTTTAACCTGTAGTTTGGGTCAGCTTGTACTGGTTCAGGCTACCCCAGTCTGGTACCAGTCCTGTAGCACTCCCCTTTATCTCTCTGCTACAAGACCATCTCCCTGTTCTCTACTGTAGCATTAAAGAGCCATTTCCCTATTCTCTGCTGCAGTGATTGAAATTGAAGTAGATTTCACTTGCGACAATTTGCAGCTTCAATAATGCCTTTTATTATTTCTATGTCAGGCCCACAATAGCTGAAACGCCTGTTGTAGGACACTCATATGCACTCTTCTTGCCATGAACATTCCTTCTGCCTTTCTCACATCCGTCAATCAAGGTTTATCAGTTGGCTTGGCCTCGAGGGTAGAATTGTTGCTTTCTGCGGAGGAAGAATAATGTTAGTACGCTCGTCAGTCTCATGCTTCAAGTCAGATCTTGGAATTTGCCATTACTTGGTCTATAGTCTTTTATGCCTTGGCAATTTAAGTACTGCCCCAAAAGAATCAGATATGGATCAGTAACGTAGATATCAGACAGAAAGTGTGCAAGATTTTTAGAGCATTGTATGACTTTCCCAATACCCTCTGTGAAATGTTTAAATGCATGGACGAATTTAAGCTCAAACTTTTCTTAGAGCTCGGATCCCATCTCTGACATCAATAAGATGATGTGCAGCCTCCTTCTAACATAGAACAAAGAACAGTAAGCACAGTACAGGAACTTCAAAATCTACTCCAAAATCAATCTAACACTTCCCTCCCAAATGTTTTGTCTTATCAATATGCCTATCTAAGAGTGTCTTGGATGTCCCTAATGTATCTGCCTCTACCACCATCCCTGGCAGCACGTTCCTTGCATCTACCACTCTGTGTAAAAAAAACCTCTAACAAACCCTTATACTTTCCTTCAAACACATTAAAGTTATGCCCCCTTGTACTAGCTATTTCCACCTGAGAAATAGACGCTGGCTCTCCACTCTGTCTATGCCTCTTATTATCTTGTACACATCTATCAAGTCACCTTTCATCCTCCTTCTCTCCAAGCAGAAAAGCCCGGGTTTAATCTATGTATTCTCATAAGGCATGCTCTCTAATCTAAGCAGCATTCTGGGAAATCTCCTCTGCACCCTCTCTACAGCTTCCACAACCTTCCTATAATGAAGTGACCAGAACAGAACACAATATTCCAAGTGTAGTCTCACTAGATTTCCTTCAGGTTGCTATAACCAAGGGTTGTAATGGGGACAAACTCCCACTACCTTTTAAATGCTCCTAATGGCATGCACCTCAAATAGCCTCTGACAACCAAGCCCAGCTCCTGGCCTTCAAATGTGACTTAGCTAATAAGCCTGGCAGAATCATTTCTACTGACAGGAGAAGGGGCAACAGCATTAAAACCAGTCACTTTGGGCCCATGGGGCTTGTCAGTTGTGGTGGCAGTTCATCTAGGAATGCAAACTCCTTACTGCCGCTGCCTGTAGGAAGTTTGTATGTTCTCTCTGTGACTGCATGGGCTTCATCCAGGTACTCTGGTTTTCTCCCGCAGTCCAAAGATGTACTGCTTGTAGGTTAGTTGGTCATTGTAAATTGTCCGGTAATTAGGCCAGAATTAAATCGGGGGCTGCTGGGTAGCCCGGCTTGAAGGGCCGGAAGGGTCTATTCAGTGCTGTATCCCAATAAGTAAATAAATAAAGCAAAATCTGATCTCAAACCTGCACTACCTTGCAGTTATTCCCACTCATGTGGAAGGCTTCGGGAGTAAATCCCAAGCAAAAGTCAGGAGCTGGAATCTCTAAGGCAGTTCAATGCTGACTGGCAACTCCTGCAATGCTGCTGGTGTAAGCTACGTTAAACTCTGCCGTTCCTTTGGATTCATCAGCTGCACGGAGAAGGGGAGCTTGCAACATGGGTAACAGCTTGCTTTCCATATATTATACTGCTCAGGCTTGCATACCTAGACAACTAGGACACAACATTTGACAGAGGCCTCTTTCGGTCTAATTAGACCCTCCAGCCAAGATGCCACCTGCGTACAACGCTTTCTCAGTTAATATCTTCTCTATAGACCATGAAACTATTTATTTCACTACTTGTATGACTGTTCTTCATCTTAAATGTGTTTGTGGAACTGTTAGAGCCTGTGGCCTACAGCTTGGAGATTGATTGAGAGATCCAGCACTTTGCTGTCTTCGAGAAGAAGCAGCAAGCGCAAGCCTCGAGGCGAAGGAATTATAAGATGGGGTGAGGGCTTACGTCCGACCCAATTTCGTTGAGAAAAGCTTCCATTATTTCCTGATTAAAGTGACGAGGAAGACTGAAACATCGAGGCAAATGCAGAAGGTGAGTAACGACTACCTGCCTTCGGTTTGCTGATCTGGAGAAAGAGAAGGAGAAGAAGCTAGTGTGGCCTACGACGACTCTGCTGCTGGACAAGGAGCCTGTGTGGTCTATCGCTGTGCTCGGAGGATAGGCCCCTGCAGGTCTCCCTCTTTCGATGACATTGGTGGATGTTACCAATGTCCTCTGTTTACAGATTTGGGCTGTGGTCTATGGACCTTTTCAGTCTTATGGTTTTTATATCCTGTGTTTTGGCCCATTCTTTCTCATTGTTTTCTTGTTTGGGGGTGGGGGTAGAGGGATTTGTGAGTCCATGTTCTTGTTGCGTTCTTTGTTAATTTTTGTGAGAGGAGAAGCAGGGTTTGGGGGTCCCATGTTCTTGCTGTGCTTTGTGCAGGGGGAGCGGGGTTTGGAGGTTGATGACTGTGTTGCTGTTCTTCATTCGTGTGAGCGATGGAGTTGCTGTTTCTCTCTGAACTGACTTCCATGGTTTTTCTTGGTTTCGTGCCTACCTGGAGAGGAATCTCAGGGTTGTATACTGCATACATACTTTGATAATAAATGAACCTTTGAACCTTTTGAGTTTAATAAAGCAACAACATTACCGCAAGGCTCTGGAACTTAATCCCCTAATTATGGAATCCAATACACTCTACACCACCTTAATCACCCTGTAAACTGTGTGGCAACTTTCAAGAATCTATCGATGTGAACCCCAAGATACCACTGTTCTTCCACAGTTAAGAATCCTGCAATTAACCCTGCGTTCTGCTTTCAAGTTTCATTGTAACCTCTGACAACCTTCTACACTATCCACAGCACCACCAACCTTCATGTCATCTGCAAATTTACTAATCCATCCTTCCACTTCCTCATGTAGGTCATGTATAAAAAGCACAAAGAGCAGGGGTCTCGGAACAGATCCCTGTGGAACACTACTGGTGACCAACTTCGAAACACAATATGCTCTATCTTCTACCACTCTCTGCCTTTTGCAGGCCAGCCAATTCTGAATCTATGCAGCTAATTCTCCCTGGCTCCCATGCCTCCTGAACTAGTGAATAAGTTTACCATAAGAAACCTTATCAAACATCTTACTAAAATGTATATGCACCAATTCACTGTTCTGCTTTCATCAATTTGTTTTATTGCTTCCTCAATAGGCTGTAATTCCCAGGGATATTCCTCTTAAATTCTTGAACAAAGGAATAATACTTGCGACCCTCCAATTCTCTGCTGCTACACCCTGTGACCAGTGAGGATGTAAAGCCTCGAAACAATCTCTTCCCTCACTTTCTGTAGTAACCTGGGGCACATCATAATGTTTTTCAAATGTTCTAGCACATTCTCTTTCTTAACATTGGCATGTTCCAGCATATCAGCCTGTTCTGTGCTGACGTTACATTCCTCAAGATCCCTCTCTCTGGTGAATACTGAAGCAAAATTTTCATTAAGGACCACCGCCGCCCCACCACATCCTCTGACTCCAGGCATATTTCCTCTCTTATCCCTGATCATTCTATCTTCCTGTCCTTCACATACATTTAGAAAAAATTGGGTGTTTCCTTAATCCTACACAACAAGGGCTTCTGAACCCCCCGCCCCCTTCTACCTCTGCTAATTGCAATCTTAAACTCCTTCCTGGCTACATTGTAACTCTCTAGAGTCTTGTCTGACTCTTGCTTCCTAAACCTCAACAATGATTTTTTTCTTCCTCTTGACTAGATATTCCACATATCTAGTCAACCATATCATCCTTTCCCTACCTCAATGGGACCAACCTACCCAGAGTCCTGTACAAGTGCTCCCTAAACAACCTCCACATTTCCATCGTGCATTTCTGGAGCACATCTGCTCCCATGTTCCTGCTTAGTAGCATCATATTTCATCCTCCCTAAATTAAGTACTTTCCCATGTTGTCTTCTCCTATCCCTGTCAAAGGCTATGTTAAAAGTCAGGGGTTGTGGACACTGTCTCCAAAATGCGCACCCATCAAGAGATCTGTAACCTGACCAGGTTCATTACGTAGCACCAGGTCCATTATGGCTCTCCTCTAGTCAGCCTGTCTACATACTGTGCCAGGAATCCTTCCTGGGCACATGTAACAAATTCCACCACATCTAAACATTTTGTGCTGAGGAGGTGCCAATCAATATTAGGGAACCGGAAATCACTCATGAGAACAACTTTGTTATTTTTTGCACCTTTCCAAAAGCTGCCTCCCAATCTGCACCTTAATGTCTGCTGCTATTGGGGTGTCCCTCCCTTACTGTGACTGTGATACCAAGATTGTGTATATTATTGCAAAGATCACAGCTTGCATTGCAACACAGCCAGACACCACTCAACGTCTGAGTGCTGGACTATAGGCTCTCGCTAAGCTTTAGTTTCCACAGTCGTGACAGGCTTCACAGCTCTGACAGCAGTCCAACAGAAAGCAGGGAAGCTGATGACCAGATCTGAGATATCAGCAGTGGTTCTATGATGGCCGAGGTGGCTATCCTCTCTCTGTCTCTCTGTCTCTCTCTGTCTGTCTGTCTCTCTCTCTCTCTCTCTCTCTCTCTCAGGGTGACACCACCTGTGCTCGCACCATTGCCACTTTGACTGTGTCCTTGCAGTTTCCATTCAGGTAGCGCACCCATGATGTTGCCTCTCAGCATGAGATATTGCAGTCTTACAACAGGTCATTTGATCCCAGTGGCGTTATCAATCACTTTTCACAGCTAGCTGCTGCTTCTTCCTCTGTTGGACAGTGACCATTTCCAATTTCACTCTAGCTCCAGGGAAAATATTGACCAGATGTAATAGAGCAGCAAAGACAGGCAGAAAGCACTTGCACAGAAGTGCTTAGTTGGTGGTTATATGCTTTTTAATTTCATTAGATTAACAAAAATATTTATTCATCACAATCATTACAATGTATATGTAAAGTAAGCCCATGGACTGGTTACTGTTTGTCTGTAATGAAGTTCTGAATGTTCTGAAACTCTTGATGTCTCCTGGAGATGATTATATGTTGTAATTATCAGCTCTATTAGACTGGCTCACAGACTACTTCTTAATGCACTGTAGGAGGAGACACAAGAGACTACATATGATAGAATCTGGATCAAGAAGCAAACTGCCGGAGGAACTCAGAGAGATAGACAATGTCTCAGATGGTGACCCAGCTTTAGGACTGAAAGCGTGGAGGGACGATGGACAGTCATGACCTGAAATGTTGACTGTCCCTTTGCCTCCACAGATGCTGCCTGACCTGCTGGTTTCTTCCAGCAAATGGTTTTCATTGCAGGGGAGACAGACAAATTTAACCAGAACATCTTTAACTTCCTTCCTCCAATTCCACTTTGGCTACTCTTTTCCTGTTCCTGAATGCTCAACAGAACCAGAAATACCCTGCAATGAATGGAAAACATCATAAAAACACTGAATAAACTGAGCTTCAAATGACTTCCCAACAAACCTGCAAATTATTGACGTTGTTTTAAACAGGGCAAGGTGTCAATTATATATCAGCAATTTAATTTCACAAGTTCCAGTAGTCTATTGCAGATAGATACTGTCGAGGCACACTCCACAAGCTTTATTCATTGGTACATCTCTCGCAAAGAAGCCCAGAATTGAAAGTCGCTTTGTGTTACGCAATCTCTTAGGTTGCGATCATGTCTCATGATTGATTTTACTCTATGAAACAATTATGTAGCAATTAAAAATCATGCTCTTATTTGATTGAATTTCTAGGCCATTACTTTTAATAAATGGTCAAATTTTGGGTGACAATGAAATATTGCCTCAGCAGTGGACAATTGCTCATTTCAACAACCTAATGTGCATCTGTCCTGTCATATGAGAAAATTAGCATTACTTCCGCAGGCACGATTTGAAATTACTTAATAAAATCCTAGTGTATGATTTCTTTGTATACATAGTTGGGAATATTCTCTGCTACTTTAGCAGAAGGGTTAATTAATTCACTTTAAACAAATTAACAACTCCATTAAAATAATAGAATAAAAGGGTCTTTTGTGCTGTGACTTTTGGCAGATCATGCCCAATGCTGATTTGTAAGGTTTATACAATATTATTTCAAAGCCTCTGCTTATTGGTCATTAATTTAGGATGTAAGCTTCCACCAAAGTTCAGAAAGCGAATGGACTGAAGATTAAATGAAATAAATGACAGTGTAGATGCAAGTGACTACATTAAGTTAGGAAAGAACATCAATTTTGCTAACTTCCGATAATTTTCTCCTCCTTTTCCTTCTCCCTCTTTTATATTCCCCATTCTGACACCCCTCTTACCCCTTGTCTTCTCACCTGCCCACCACCTCGCTCTGGTGCCTCTCCTCCTTGTCTTTCTTTCATAGTCTTCTCTCCTCTCTTTTCAGATCCCTTCTTTCTCAATCCTTTACCTCTTCCACCTATCACTTCTCACCATCTCACTTCATCCCTCTCCCCCATGTACCTTCCACCTCACCTGGTTTCACCTGCCCCACCTCCCTCACCTTCTTATTCAGGCTTCTGCATCCCTTTCTTTCCAGTCCTCATAAAGGGTCTCGGCCTGAAATGTAACTGCTTATTTCCCTCCACAGATGCTGACTGACCTGCTGTGTTCCTCCAATATTTTGTGTACATTGCTCAGGACTTCCAGATTCTGCATAATCTCCTGTGCTTATTAGTTAGATATAATTAATCTTTTGAGGCATCTGGCTGAAATAAAGGATGAATGCTTACACTTGTCCAACAACTGAAGAATTTCAGGGTTACTAAGTATATGTATATTGGTTTGATGCTCGTGTTTATTAGCTGTTACTTCTAGATTGGTGGGGTTGCTACTTCTGATAGTGCATTGTTCACAGCTGTTTAGCTGAGAGCTCTAGTTTATGTGTATTTTTTAAACTTCCACATTAGAGTACAAGAAAACCTAATACAGTTATATGGGCGTAGAATCATGAAGTCATAGAGCACACAACACAGAACAGACATTTCAGCCCACCTGTTAGAGTCCTAACTTATTCAATCTTTTCGTATAACTCAGGTCCTCCACTTCTGGCAACGTTCTTGTAAATTTTCTGTGTACTCTTTCAAGCATATTTACATCTTTCCTGTACGTAGGTGACCAAAACTGCACACAGCACTCCAAGTCAGGCCTCACCAATGTCTTATACAACTTTAACATAACATCTCATCTTCTGTGCTCAGTACTGTGATTTATGAAGCCCAATGTGGCAAAAGCTTTCTTTACGACCCGATATACCTGTCTTATGAATTGTGGACCTGTATTGCAGATCCCTTTGTTGTACCACACTCCTCAGTGCTCTACTGTTCACTGTGCCCTACCCTGCTTGGTCCTACTGAAATGCAATAGCTTGCACTTGAACGCATAAAATTCTATCTGCCAATTTTCAGTCTATTTTTCCAGCTGGTCCAGATCCTGCTACAAGCCATGATAGCCTTCCTCGCTGTCTACTGTACCGCCAATGTTAATGTCGTCTGCAAATTTGCTGATCCAGTTAACCACATTATCATCCAGATCATTGATATTGTTGACAAACAACAGATCCAGCACCGATCCGTGAGGATCCCAGATCACAGGCCTCCATTCAGAGTGGCAACCCTCTACTACCACTCTCTGGTTTCTCCCCCAAAACCAATGTCTAATCCAATTTATTACTTCAACTTAACTGTTAAGGGTCTGAAGGTTCTTGACCAACTTCCCATGCATGACCTCGTCAAATGCCTTGCTAAGGTCCACGTAGAAAATATCCACTGCCTTACTTTCATCCACCTTCCTGGTAAGTTCCTCGAAAATTTCTGTAAGTTTGGTTAGACATGACCTATCACGCATGGAACCATGCTGACTATCCTTAATCAAACATGTCTATCCAAGTACTCAGATACAGTAACTGGTTCGTTAGAATGCCTTCCAATAACTTTCCTACTACTAATGTTAGGCTCACAGACCTATCATTTTTTGGTTTATCTTTAAAGCCTTTCTTAAACAGTGGAACAACATTAGCTATACTCCAATTTTCTGGTTCCTCGGCTAAGGATGATGTAAATATCTCTGCTAGGGCTTGGCAATTTCTACACGCTTCCTGCAGAATCCAAGGGAATACCTTGTCAGGGCCTGGGAATTTATCCACCCTAATTTGCCTCAGGACAGCAGAAACCTCCTCCTCTGTAATCTGTATATGGTCCATGAAGTTGATATCACTTTGCCTCACTTCTATAGACTCTGTGTATATCTCCCGAGTAAATACAGATGCAGAAATATCATTTAAAATCTGCCCCATCTCTTTTGGCTCAATGCATTGATTACCATTCTGATCTCCCAGAGGACCCATTTTGTCCATTGCAATCCTCTTGCTCTTAACTTGCGAAGGAGAATACCAAGGGATTCTACAGATCTTGTCTGCTAGGGTAAACTCGTGCCTTCTTCTAAGCCTCCTGAATTCTTTCTTAAGTGTTCTCTTGCACTTCTTCTACTCCATAAGCACCTCATTTGTTCCTACCTGCTATGCACCCCCTTTTTCAGTTAACCAGTTTCTCAATATCTCTTGAAAACCAAGGTTCCCTACACCTGTAATCTTTACCTTTTATTCTGACAGTCACATACATACTAGCTTTGTTCTCTCAAAGTTTCACTTTTGAAGGCCTCCCACTTTCCAAGTACATCTTTGCCAGAAAGCAACCTGTTCTTATCCACATTGCCAGATCCTTTCTGATACCATCAAAACTGGCCTTTCTCCAATTTAGAATCTCAACCTGTGGACCTGACCTATGGCTTTGCATAGCCATATTTGACCTATGTCTATGAATTTGAAACTAATGGTATTGTGATTCCCCCACACAGACTTTTGTCTCCTTCCCTGCCTCATTCCCTTTCCTGTGATGCTTCTTGCATTGATATATATGCAGCTCAGGACATTAATTGCACCATGCTCAACTTTTTGATTCCTGACTTTGTCTGAGGTTCACATCCTCTCCACTATCAATTATGGTACTCTGGTTCCCATCCCCCTGCAACTCCAGTTTAAAACCCTCCATGTAGCACCAGCTAGGTCTTCTGCATAGTCCCATAAATCTACCAGCCTGGTATTCCACATAGTCCCATCTACCTGCGCAATGCCTCCATTTCTCTTCATTCATGTATCTATCGAAACTTCTCCTAACTTTCATAATTGAACTCACAACTATCACTTTCACTGGCAGCTTGATCCACAATTGTACCACCCTCTGAGTGAAGAAGCCTTCCCTCAGGATCCCCTTAAGCATTTCTGCTTTCACCCTTAACCATTTTCTTCTAGTTTTAGTCTCACACAAACTGATAGGAAAAGGCCTGCAATCATTCACTCTATCTATATCCTTCATAATTTTGTATGCCTTATGTTTCCCCTTATTCTCCTGTATTCCAGTGAATAAAGTCCTCATCTCAGAATCAGATTTAATATCATTGGCATACAGTTCAAGACAAAATAAGAAAACACTACAAGCCACATTAAGAACATTAAATAAGTCATGCAAAAAGAGAGGGAAAAAATTAGAGAGGTAATATACATGGGTTTGTTGTCCATTCAGAATCCGATGGTAGAAGGGAAGAAGCTGTTCCTTAAACATTGTGTCTTCTCGCTCTTGTATCTCCTCCTTGATGATAAGAGGGCATTTTCAGGGTGATGGCCATCCTTAAAGATGGAGGCTGCCTTTTTGAGACATTGTCCTTTGACGATGTCCTTGATTCTGGAAAGGTTAGTCCCCATGATTGAGCTTTTTCCAGTCCTCTGCAGTGGCCCCTCCATTAGTCAGTTATGCAACTAGTTAGAATGCTCCCCACAGTATCTGTAGAAATTTGCGAGAGTCTTTAGTGACACATCACATCTCCTCAAAGTCCTAATGAAATATAGCTGCTGTCATGCCTTCTTTGTAATTGCTTCAATATGTTGGAGCACGATAGATCTTTAGAGATGTTGACATCAAGGCGCTTGATACTGCCCACCCTCTCCACTGCCGAGGACTGGTGTGTGTTCCCACAACTTCTCCTTCCTGAAGTCCACGATCAACTCTTTGGTCTTACCGACATTGAGTGCAAGATTGCTGTTGTAACACCGTCCACCCAGCTGATCTACCTCACTCCTGTACGCCTCCTTCTCACCATCTGAAATTCTGCAAACAATAGCTGTGTCATCACCCAATTCATAGATGGCATTTGAGCTGTGGCTAGGCACACAGTCATGGGTGTAGAGAGAGCAGATCAGTGGGCTAAGCACGCATCCTTGATGCATCCCAGTGTTGATTCTCAGAGAGGAGGAGATGGTATTTCTGATTTGCATTGACTGTGGTCTTCCGATGATCCATTTGAACAGAGGGGTACAGAGACCTAGGTTCTGAAGCTTGTTGATTAGTGATGAGGGTACCTGTTCAGTCTTTCTCTCTAATTCTTGGTCTTCAAGTCCTGGCAATATCCTTGTAAGTTTTCTCTGCATACTTTTAAGTTTATTGATATCTTTCTTACCTGTAGGTGAAGTAGATAACCAGAATTGCACACAATACTTCAATTTCAGTCTCACTGAAGTCTTATACAACTTCAGCATAACATTCTAACTCATATAGCCTTGATTTATGAAGGCCAATGTGTCAAAAACTCTCCTTTTGACCCTAACTGTCTGTGTTGCTACTTTCAAGGGATTATATAGATCTGTATTCCCAGGTCCATTTCTTCTACCACTCACCTCAGTGCCTTATCATTCACTGTGTAAGCCTTACTCTCGTTTGAGGTCTTACCCTCCGAAAGAGCAACACCTCACAGTTATCTGCATTAAATTCATATAACAGCAATGGACCCAGCACTGATCCTGGCTGCCAATAGTAATCACAGGCTTCCCATCAGAGAGAAAACTATCTACCACCACTCTCTGATTTCTCCCACCAAGCCAATGTTGAATCTAATTGACTATTTCATCCTGAATGCTAAGTGACTTCAGAACCAGCCTCCCATGTGGGACTTTATCTTAGGCCTTGCTATAGTCCATGCAACAACTTCTGGTCACCAACCTTCTTGTAGCTGCCTTGAAAAGTGCTGTGAGACATGACCTGCCCCTCACAAAGCCATTTTGACTATTTCTAATCAGGCCCTGCCTATCCAAATACTATATAACATATCCTTTAGAATACCTCCCAATTATTTACCCATGACTGATGTCAGGCTCACCGGCCTATAACTTCCTGGCTTATTCTTAAAAAGCAGAACAATATTAGCTATCCTCCAGTCCTCTGTCACCTGATTACACCGTGAGGTGAAGGGCCATACTCATAACATTAGTTATGGTATGCTGTGTATTTTCAGTGTTGATTATATTAGATGCCATTGAACTGCAAGCTTAAAGTGCTTCTGAAACGACACCTCCCCAGAACAATCTTTTTGTTTCTTTACTCTTTCATGACCTTCTTTCACCATCCAGCAGTCCCATAATCAATTAATTTTTCCTGTGTTTCATCCAGTCAAGGACTGTCCTTTTTATTTTTTTCCTACTCCATCCTTTATCTGAACAGTAAGCATGTTAACTTTTCTCTGCTCTTATAAAAGGTTGTCTCTGTTTCCTGGCTCGCTGCCTGCTCTGCTCATATTGTTTGTTGCTTCACATTCTAGCAACTGCAGTTTTTTGTGTCTCCATTGATCTTGTGGCTGTGGAGAATAAGACCCATTTCATCATATGCTTTGGTGAGTGAGTAAAAATATGTCTTGGAGATCGGCCTCTGTGCATGCACAAGTTTGAGCATCATCTACATGCTACAACTCAATTACTAAATTCAGCTCACCTCAGTTCAGTGTGTGGGCACTGTAGATTAAACAGTTTCTTGTTAGTTTCTGAAGATTAGCTACTGTATACTCCAAGGACAGTTTGTTTGGGAGGTGAGCTACCATGTATTCATGGGACATTCAAAGTAAGCGATGGCCAATTAGATCATAGTCATAGTATAGTCATAGTCATAGTCATAGTCATACTTTATTGATCCCGGAAGAAATTGGTTTTCGTTACAGTTGCACCATAAGTAATAAATAGTAATAAAACCATAAATAGTTAAATAGTAATATGAAACTATGTAGATCAATCAAGACAGTGAATATACTTTCTTCCAGGAGGGGCATATAAACCAAGTTGACATCAAAGGCAGAGTTCTGTCCTACTTTTAGCACTGTAGGTTTGTTATTCAGACAAATTTTGCAGTGTATGATTTTGAAATTCTGCAGTGAGCACTGTGAAACCCAGCACCAATGCAGCTATGTACTCTGCACTGAAAACTCAGCTTGACAAAAGCAGATAAAATCACAGTAATGTCTCATTCAGGACCCTTTAGTGGACATCTCCTAGATGTGAGGTTTGCTACTTGCTTTACTGGGAGGGAAAAACAAAAATTGTTGGTTGCACAGTATTCTTCAGTTTCCCTCAGTAAAATGGTGATGATGATGTCATCAAGTGTATGATTGACACAATGAAAAAGTAAGGCATACAGATTTGAACAGTGTTCAAACATTTCCCAAGGGGCAGGTCTTCCACCAGATATGGTCGCTTTCATATTAAAACTTCCTAAATGCAGCATCTGTAAGTGAGCTGATTGGTACATTAGACATAAATGGATTAAATTTCCAGGCTTAGTCATTGCAGTAGCTAAGCCCTTGTTCAGGGTTTCCTTGATAATGTGAAAATACCTCACAGATTGCCTCTTGATGAAACTTATTGAAGATGAGATGCTCTCCTAAAAAGCTAACTATAAATATGGCGGCCCTTATTTTTTTTTCTCTCTTCTTCTCTGCACCCTCTCCAGTTGCGGAGCTGCCTATCCACTCATGATTGTAATGGAATTGCCCAGCATCATCAAGAATCCATTTTAAGTTTTTGGAATCTGACGGTTAGAAGCAGAAGTAAGGCAAAAAAAAAGGAGTGCATTTACATAATGAACTTTTCATCTATTCCATGTTCTGGCATGGAATAGCAACACAATGAAGTCATTTTGAAATAGGCATGATTGAAATATGGGAAAAACTGTGGTCATAAGTTGCAGAGTGATCATGACCAAAATATATTGAATGAGGGTTAAATATTACTCAATGCAAGAGACATAAAAGTTAAGCATTAAAAGGATAATTGAGCAGCTGTCTTTAGAATGCAGAAAAACCATTTGGCTAACACTTTTGCAGGTTCTTTGCTACCTGATAGAACTAAATTACAAGTGAAATTAGCACATAGCAAGTTAAATTCTGAAGTAGAACAAATTCACAGAAACTTTTGTCAAGCATAGGGATATAATTTATAATTTTCTTTTCATTTATTTTAACCTTCTTCAGGATGGCTGCAGCAACATTCAGAAATCAAGTTCACTGCTTATAAACCACAGAGTTGTACTTCCAGAGGGCAAGTTAAAGATAGCTCTATGAAGTTTGTATGTAGACCAGGATTTCATGATGATGATGAGGTTCATGACTTGGTTCAGATTACTGAATTCCGAAGCGGAGGATTCATCACTTACTTGTTACAGTGCCTGATCACCTACATCTGGTTTGATCCATGCCCTTCAAGACTAATAAACCTTGCCATTCTTCTAGAGCAACATGCATATGTTTACAAAGAAGCCTCAGCCAATTCTGGTGTGGAATGAATATTCAGCTGTCGCATTTGACCTTGCAACAATTAATTTATATTTAAAAGTGCGCACAGATTAACTTTTAAGCATCCTCTTACAGATGCCAAGCAATGCCCCTCCTATCAGTCTTTGGGAATCCTCTTGTCTGGAACATTTCCAGTTTTTTAAATATTGGATAGGTTAAAAAAATCTTTAAAATTTATGTTTTTCTGCAAAACTGCTCTTGCTATTAAAATAGCTCAAGCTTCAAACTAAATTCTAGAAAGAGCTTTGAAAGTTTAGTGTTCCTTGAATATTATTATAAGGCAGGGAAACATAAAAAAGTCATGCTGTGCAAGTTGGTCTGAATGTTGTTGTGATGTTGAAATCATCTTTATTACCCAAAACAATATATATTGTTTTCTTTTCAACAACTTTCAAGATTTTCCCTGTTATATTCAAGCACATTACCGCAAACTACCACAAAGAATATTTTACCCTCAAGGGATTTCATTACTGGCATAGTATCTACAAATGCAGTTAAATACAAAATGTAGTTAAAGACGTGGGAAAGAAGCAGATGGGGAGAGTGTGATGTGGTGAAGCCCGACACCAGTTTTACCACTGAAACTGATGGGAATGAGCAGCTATATTCCACCGGGCTCAAGTCAAGCGAGTTTGGTGCAATCTTCATGCTGTTCCAAATGACCATAAACTCTAAGAACAATGAACTCCATGATTCTATGCAAGTATGAGAAATAATCAATTTGCCCTTATATGGCATCCTTCATGAACTCTGGACATCTCAATTGTTTTAAATTCTTTTTTTAACAACATTAATTCTCTCACAATGTTTGTATAAAAGATTTCTACCAGAACAGGCAATGTTTTACTTTTTCTACTCAATGCATTCTTCTTTGTACATAGAACATGTATATTTTCATTAAACAGCAAAGCAATAGCTATGTCCACAGTCGTATTCAGCACACAGGAGGTTAGTTGGGGATGCAGCAAGAAAAACTTGCACACATTGAGATTGCCATAAAGATGACTCACTAAAGATAGTACTGCTGCAAAAATAGACCCAAAAGAACATGTGACTTGCTAGTAAAATCTACAGCCATCTAACATTTCCATGCTCTACACTTCAGAAGCAATATTGGAGCTAGAATATGCCCAAGCAGAGTATGCAAAGGTCGTAGCATCAGATAGGTCCTTCGAATGCTTACCTGTGTTGTGGCACCTTGCAGGCAGTGATTTTACAAGATCTGTTTGACTATCTATTGGACCTCAAAATACTACTGCCTGAACATTTGTAATACATAGAAACATAGAAAATAGGTTCAGGAGTAGGCCGTTCGGCCCTTCAAGCCTGCACCGCCATTTAATATGATCATGGCTGATCATCCAACTCAGAACCCTGCCCCAGCCTTCCCTCCATACCCCCTGATCCCTGTAGCCACAAGGGCCATATCTAACTCCCTCTTAAATATAGCCAATGAACTGGCCTCAACTGTTTCCTGTGGCAGAGAATTCCACAGATTCACCACTCTCTGTGTGAAGAAGTTTTTCCTAATCTCGGTCCTAAAAGGCTTCCCCTTTATCCTCAAACTGTGACCCCTCGTTCTGGACTTCTCCAACATCGGGAACAATCTTCCTGCATCTAGGCTGTCCAATCCCTTTAGGATTTTATACGTTTCAATCAGATCCCCCCTCAATCTTCTAAATTCCAACGAGTACAAGCCCAGTTCATCCAGTCTTTCTTCATATGAAAGTCCTGCCATCCCAGGAATCAATCTGGTGAACCTTCTTTGTACTCCCTCTATGGCAAGGATGTCTTTCCTCAGATTAGGGGACCAAAACTGCACACAATACTCCAGGTGTGGTCTCACCAAGGCCTTATAGAACTGCAGTAGTACCTCCCTGCTCCTGTACTCGAATCCTCTCGCTATAAATGCCAGCATACCATTCGCCTTTTTCACCGCCTGCTGTACCTACATGCCCACTTTCAATGACTGGTGTATAATGACACTCAGATCTCGTTGCACCTCCCCTTTTCCTAATTGGCCACCATTCAGATAATAATCTGTTTTCTTATTTTTGCCACCAAAGTGGATAACTTCACACTTATCCACATTAAATTGCATCTGCCATGAATTTGCCCACTCACTCAACCTATCCAAGTCACCCTGCATCCTCTTAGCATCCTCCTCACAGTTAACACTGCCACCCAGCTTCGTGTCATCCGCAAACTTGGAGATGCTGCATTTAATTCCCTCATCCAAGACATTAATATATATTGTAAACAACTGGGGTCCCAGCACTGAGCCTTGCGGTACCCCACTAGTCACTGCCAGCCATTCTGAAAAGGTCCTGTTTATTCCCACTCTTTGCTTCCTGTCTGCTAACCAATTCTCTATCCACATCAATACCTTACCCCCAATACCGTGTGCTTTAAGTTTGCACACTAATCTCCTGTGTGGGACCTTGTCAAAAGCCTTTTGAAAATCCAAATATGCCACATCCACTGGTTCTCCCCTATCCACTCTACTAGTTACATCCTCAAAAAATTCTATGAGATTCGTCAGACACGATTTTCCTTTCACAAATACAGTACACCATACAATGTAATTTCAGTAAATCAAACAATGGTAAAATTAGCAAGTTTCTGTGAGTTCCCTGGCATTGTTTGGAACAACAGTGAATCAAAAGTCATACCATATAGTTTACCCAGTTATCTGATGTACACTTACACTCTGCAGAACTTGTTGAATGGGCAGGATGTGGGAAATTAAAAGTAGCTGGGAAGGAGGATCACCACCAAGAGAGGAGTAAATCACCAGCAAAAAGAAGGATTATAAACTGTGAGGGAGATATAAGCAACCAAAATGCCGGCAGTTTTTCCAGGTTAATATTTAGCATCATTGGACAGCAATGTTACTTGCCATCTGCTTCCAAAATTAATAATGACATGCAAAAAATAAGAGAGCTGCAACCCTACTGTCGAGGAGGCTAATGAATCATTGGGTTGTAAGATGGTCTTCCTGCTTCAATGGAGTAAAACGGTTTTGTTTGATCTGATGTGGGGACAAATACAACCAGAGAAGTGTTCAGAGTTTGGAAGTGTACCTTGGCCAAATGATTTTGGACGAGTGAAAGTTCAATCTGAGGCAAAATGTAGATTGGAAACATTTTCAGAATGTCATATTGAGTCTGCATCATCTGCCAAAGTCATTAGCCAGCCGAATGTGCTGATTCGTAATGGAAATACACAAAAGTATCAGGAAATACCTGGATATGATCTAAAAAGAAGCAGTAATTGCCTTTAACCTGACCTACTGGAGTTTATTTATTGGCTCAATTCAGCTACAATTTTGACTGCTCTCTGAGTTAGTCATGCAGACAGATACTCTGACAACATTTAAGGATCTAGGCAAACTCTGAGTCACCAAGGCACAGAAGGCTAGTGTTTGTAAATGGTAAGCGGGATTAGTGTAGCTGGTTACTTGAAGGTCAGCACGGATATGGTAGGCAGATAGGCCTTTATCTGTACAGTGTAATTCCATGATTCTATTTGCTAGCTAGGCACCAGACACTGGAAATACTTTTTCCACTACTTATATTTAAAATAGCTAAAGGCAAACTGTATATGTGAGTTTATTTCAGGGAATCTGAAATAATAAAGCAAATAAGTCTCATTGCTATAATATTGGACTTTGGTGCGATCAGACTTAGAACATTGTGTGCAGTTTTGGTCCCCTAATCTGAGGAAAGACATCTTTGCCATAGAGGGAGTACAAAGAAGGTTCACCAGATTGATTCCTGGGATGGCAGGACTTTCATATGAAGAAAGACTGGATGAACTGGGCTTGTACTCATTGGAATTTAGAAGATTGAGGGGGGATGTGATTGAAACGTATAAAATCCTGAAGGGATTGGACAGGCTAGATGCAGGAAGATTGTTCCCGATGTTGGGGAAGTCCAGAACGAGGGGTCACAGTTTGAGGATAAAGGGGAAGCCTTTTAGGACCGAGATTAGGAAAAACTTCTTCACACAGAGAGTGGTGAATCTGTGGAATTCTCTGCCACAGGAAACTGTTGAGGCCAGTTCATTGGCTATGTTTAAGAGGGAGTTGGATATGGCCCTTGTGGCTACAGGGGTCAGGGGGTATGGAGGGAAGGCTGAGGCAGGGTTCTGAGTTGGATGATCAGCCATGATCATAATAAATGGCGGTGCAGGCTCGAAGGGCCGAATGGCCTACTCCTGCACCTGTTTTCTATGTTTCTATGTTTCTATTATAAATAGTTTTCTTCTCCCCATCTAAGAAAAGAGAGGCTTGCCTGTTTTAGAGATAAAGCCAACAAAGTTTTACTCGAACCATACTTGAGACAGGGGAACTGTCTCAAGAAAAATCGTGTGGAGTAGAAATGTATTCGCCATTGGTTAGAAGGCAGAATATCTTCAAAGATTCTCAGAAGGTTTGACAGAGAAGATGCTGAAAAAATTATTTCCTCAGGTTGGCATGTTGAAAATCAAGGGTTATGGCTTTGAGAACAGATCTGGTCATTCAGTAGTAAGATGTAGAAGCATTTGGCTTTTGCACATTGTTGGAATTTTCTGCAGCAGAAAGGTATGGATGCTCATATGACGAGGATAAAAAGCAGATTTTTGGATACAAATGGAATCCAATGAGGAAAAAGTATTGAGAGAAAATAGAGAAGATCACTTCACATCTTATTGAAAGACAAATCTGACTTAATGGACAAAATAACATTCTCCTAATTCCCTTAGGACGAGGGAGATGTCTTCCTTTTTTAAAGAAAGGGGTTTCCCTTCCTCCACTATCAACTCTGCTCTTAAACGCATCTTCCCCACTTCACGTACATCTGCTCTCACTCCATCCTCCCGCCACCCCTCTAGGAATAGGGTTCCCCTGGTCCTCACCTACCACCCCACCAGCCTCCGGGTTCAACATGTTATTCTCCGTAACTTCCGCCACCCCCAACGGGATCCCACCACTAAGCACATCTTTCCCTCCCCACCTCTCTCTGCATTCTGCAGGGATCACTCCCTATGCGACTCCCTTGTCCATTTGTCCCCCCCATCCCTCCCCACTGATCTCCCTCCTGGCACTTATCCGTGTAAGCAGAACAAGTGCAACACGTGCCCTTACACTTCCTCCCTTACCACCATTCAGGGCCCCAAACAGTCCTTCCAGGTGAGGCAACACTTCACCTGTGAGTTGGCTAGGGTGATATACTGCGTCCGGTGCTCCCAATGTGGCCTTTTATATATTGGCGAGACCCGATGCAGACTGAGAGACCGCTTTGCTGAACACCTACGCTCTGTCCGCCAGAGAAAGCAGGATCTCCCAGTGGCCACACATTTTAATTCCACATCCCATTCCCATTCTGACATGTCTATCCACGGCCTCCTCTACTGTAAAGATGAAGCCACACTCAGGTTGGAGGAACAACATCTTATATTCCATCTGGGTAGCCTCCAACCTGATGGCGTGAACATCGACTTCTCTAACTTCCGCTAATGCCCCACCTCCCCCTCGTACCCCATCTGTTACTTATTTTTATACACACATTCTTTCTCTCACTCTGCTTTTTCTCCCTCTGTCCCTCTGAATATACCCCTTGCCCATCCTCTGGGTACCCCCTCTTGTCTTTCTTCCCGGACCTCCTGTCCCATGATCCTCTCATATCCCTTTTGCCTATCACCTGTCCAGCTCTTGGCTCCATCCCTCCCCCTCCTGTCTTCTCCTATCATTTTGGATCTCCCCCTCCCCCTCCAACTTTCAAATCCCTTACTCACTCTTCCTTCAGTTAGTCCTGACGAAGGGTCTCGGCCTGAAACGTCGACTGTACCTCTTCCTAGAGATGCTGCCTGGCCTGCTGCGTTCACCAGCAACTTTGATGTTTGTTGCTTGAATTTCCAGCATCTGCAGAATTCCTGTTGTTTGCATTCTCTTAATCTCATTTCTTTTATTTGTGTATTAAATTTCTTTGTTACAGTGTCCAGCAACATAATGGGGATGGATTTCTGTGTCATTTTCAATGAATTTTTAGTTCTTCAATGATGTATAAATAGCAAAGGAAATTTTCTGCAATTTGCTCTGCCCTCATTGACAAGCTTCACAGCCAACCTGGAAGAAAATGGCAAATGTAGGATAAAAGACAATAAGGGATGAATGACTGCAATTAAGAGAAAGAGGGTGCAATTGAATACACCTTTTTTTTAAATGTATGGTTGGATGTATGACAATGCCAGAAAAGGGCAGTTGATCACATTGGAATCTCCTGTGTTTGTAAATATGCTGGAATTCTTCAGCAACATACAGAAAATGCCAGCCAGTGGTGTAGTGGTGAGCGGCCCCAGGTTCGAATCTGGCTAGCTTCTTGCACGCTTTTCATCCATGCTGGTCTGAGCGTCTGGCTAGCAACTCAGCCTCATAAAAACAGAAAAATGCTAAAGAAAGGGCAAGCTTGCTGGCTGATGTTCTAAAGGCACAGAAAGGAACAACAACAACAACACACAAAATGCTGGAGGAACTCAGCAGATCAGGCAATATTTATGGTGGGAATAAATAAATGATGTTTTAGGCTGAGATCCTTCATTAGGACTTGAAAGGAAAGCAGCAGAAGCCAACTAAGAAGGTGAGAGGAGGGAAGGAATACAAACTGGCAGGAGATAGGTGAAGCCAGTTGAGGGGGAAGGTAGCTATGTGGAGGAGGGGATGAAGTAAGATGGGATAGATGTAAGAAATAGGTGAGTGATCCTACCTTTTACCTGGGATCCTCGCTGGGCCCAAACTAGGAGTCCTGAAAACAGAGATGGCAATCTATGTGGTGCAAGGTGGCAGCAGAGATGAAGGCAGGATCTCTCGGTGACTTCTCATTTCAGTTAGATGTTCCATTCTCAATGTCTGATCATGGCCTCCTGTACTGCCACGAAGAGGCAAAGCTCAGAATGGAGGAGCAACACCTCATATTCTGTCTGTGTAGCCTCAAGCCTGATGGTATGTGCATTGATTTCTCCAACTTCTGATAATTTCTCCCTCTTCCTCTTTTTTTCATTCACCATTCTGGTTAGCCTCTTATCCCTTCTTGTCTCTTCACCCTACTCATCACCTGACTGTTTACCCTCCACCTTCTCCTTATTCCATGATCTTATCAGATTCCTTCTTCAGCTCTTTACTCCTTTCACCCATCACCCCCACACTTCTCATATCAAACCCCCCACCTCTCGTCCATCTACCCACTTCTCTCCTCACATAGTTTCACCCATTACCTGTCAGCATGTACTCTTCCCCCTCCCCCCATCGTATTCTGACTTCTGCCCCCTTCTTTTCCAGTCCTGATGAAGGGTCTTGGCCAAAAATGTTGACTGTTTATATCCCTCCATAGCTGTTCCTCCAGCATTTTATGTGCGTTGTTCCGCACTTCGTCACTGTTGTCAGCAACCAAATGAGTTCTTTTTTTTCATTCATTTACAGGATGTGGTCAGTATTTATTGCCCATCCCTAGCTGCCCTTGAGAAGGTGGTGATGAGCTGCCTTCTTGAACCTGAGGTGCAGGTACACCCACAGTGCTGTTCGGTTTAAAGAGTTTGAAGGAAGGGATATGTACCGACCAGATTCTACCTCCATAGTTGCCTAGCTTGTTTGAACTTTTGTGAAGGAAGTTGATAAACGTTGGCGTTCAGAAGAGGGGAGTGATATGAGAGATACAGCACTGCGAAAATAGATTAAATAAGAAATACAATTGTTAACACTCAGCATTTATAGAGAGAAGCAGAATCAATATTTTGGCAAACGCAAAATGTGTCAGGAAATGTGGAGGAGGCTTGATCCAAAAGCAGAGCATCAGAGACGTTTCAGCAATGAATTACAACTTTAATAATAGATTGCAAAACTTAAAAGCTATGTGCAGCTACAAAGCGCGAGAAAACAGATATTAAGCACCACGGGGAGCAAAGTAACTGGAGGCAGGGAGCAACTGGTTGAGGCTGGCTGGTCCAATGGGTGAACAAGGACTGTGGCTGAGAGCTGGGTTTAAAAGGGCTGTTGGTCATTATTTGGGAACAAGTAGCAGGTGATTCTTGCTCATTGGGAATAGCCCGGGAGAATCTGGACAGGTCTGGTGGAACTCCTGAATGAGCGATGGATCCAGGATGAAACCGAACAGCACCAAGACCTCTCCTCCAGTCTGTAGCCTTCCAAGTCAACCAGGTATAGCACACCCTGCCCATTATGACATGAATCTATCAATCAGTGAACTGTGCATACAGGACTAGCTCACTATCCTAGGTTCCGGAGCTGTAGGCTAGGGTGAGTGGAGTGGTCCATGGACAACTGGCTTGAGGTAAGACATGTGGAAGGTAGATGTGATTCCGAGAGTCGGTGGCAGCTGGAGATGGTACGTGACTTGTTTGATGTGATGGATAGTTTTTAAGGGACCAGTGCACCAGGACAAGAGCATGTGGGAGTCAGTGCACAGGGGCAAATCTCAGGTGGATAGCCAAATACAGTCCCAGGCTGGAAAAGTCTGGATGTGCACCACCAGTGGTTGGGTTAGCAGGAGTAAGCATGGTTGTCAGCTAGAGTGCCCTCTGTGCCCGCTTCCAAGCATTCCAGTAACAACAAACGGTGGACGGGACCTTCGCAGTTCGCTCCTCCATGGGGGTCAATGGGTTTCGTAGCCATAAGGCACTTTTAGCAGAGAAGATGTGCAGACTGTGGGACAGTTTGGTCAACAGCAGATACTTCTTCCATGTGGAAGAGTTAGAGGCAGTAAAGCACTTTTCGGCTTGCTTATTGATATCTTCTGACTGAAGGTTGGTCAGCGAATAATAGCCAGAGAACAAACCCACTGAGGTGCAGAGGAGGGAACAGAAGGCTTGCCAGAAGCAAGTGAAGAATCGCAGGCTCCAGTCCAACATAATATCCTGAGGGATACTGTGGAGGCAAGTTAAATGTTTTAGAACCAGGTCTGCTATCACAGCAGCTGACGGAAGTTTGGAGAGCGCAAAGAAGTGGGCTGCTTTGGAGAACCGGTCCACCACTGTCATGATCAGTGGCCCCATCGCAAGGGAGCAAACCCGTGATGAAATCCATGGATTGTGGGACAATGGGTATTGGGGTGCCAGCAAGGACAGTGGGAGAACAGAAGGCTACTTCTTTTCTTTTGAGGAATTGGACTGGTGCTGAGGACAGGCAGCAACAAACTGACATACATCTGTGCTCATGGTGGCCCACCAGAGCTGGCATAATGGAAAATCCAGAGCCTGCCGTGCACACTGGGTGGCCAGTGAGGGCTGAAGTGGTGAGGAGTGGGCCCACTGGAGTGCCTGAGAGTGCACAGCCACTGAGGTGTAGATGCTGTTGTCAGGTGTTGGCAAGTGCAAGCATGTACTGTAGGGCCTGGCAGATCTTGTTCTCAAGATCCCAGATGATTGGCTGAGAATCTGTGAGGATGGAATGATGGGCTGAGGGTCGACTGGTTGTGACTGGGCCTTCACCTTAGTGTACTTGGAGCTAAGTCGGTAGGATATGGTGAAATTGAATTGCTCAAAGAAGAGGGCCCAGATTAATTTGGTGGGTTAATTAATGGGTTAATTTGGTGGGTTTGTTCTATGGATATGGTGGTCAGCCCAGATTAGGAAGGGCTTAGTGTTTCCCATCAGCCAGTGACTCCATTCTTCAAAGGACCATTTAATGGTCGGTGTCTCGCTGTCTTCTACTTCAAAACAGCACTATGTAGAGTTGAACTTGTGAGAGAAGAAGGCACAAGGGCATGTCTTCCCATCTGGTTCTCACTGGGAGAAGATGGCCCTGCTGCCCACCTCAAATGCATCCACCTCTGCCACAAAAGGTAAAGGATTTCAAATGGTGGAGAATGGGAGCAGAGGTTAAGTATCTCTTGAGCTCCTTGAAAGCATGGTCTGCCACAATAGACTAGATTACTTGTGAGGTAGGTGATTTGGTGAAAGAGGTGAGGAGCAGTGACTTGTTTATAGTTCCCGATGAAATGGTGGTAGAAGTTGGAGAAACTCAAATCACGCTGTAGCTGTTTGAGGGGGCACGGCTGAGGTTATACAATGATGTTGCACACTTTCTCTGGGCCCATGGTTGTGCCTTGGGGTGAAAGGATATAACCCAGGAAGGAAATGACTGGGATGTGGAACTGACATTTCTCTAACTTGCAGTACAGTTGGTTTTTGAGGAGACGATGAACAACTGAACAGAAGTGACAGGTGTGATCTTGGGGGTTCTTGGAGAAGATGAGGAGGTCATCAAAGTAGATGAACACATACCTGTGTAGCATATCTCGGAGGATCTAATTAAGGTGGCTTGGAAAATGGCTGGACTGTTGCAAAGTCCAAAAGGCATCACCAAGTATTCATAGTGGCCAACTGTGTTATGAATGCCATCTTCCAATCATCCCCCTGGCGGATGCAGATCAGGTTGCATGAATACCTGGGTCTTGTGGAGTGTTTTGAACGCACGTTCCATCAAAGGGAGAGGGTCATGGTTCTCAATGGTGAATTTATTGAGTCTACAGTAGTCGATGCTTGGATGGAGACCCCCCTCCCCCCACCCCAATCTTTCTTTTTGGAAAAGAAAAGCCTTGCGCCAGCTGGGAATGAGATAATGAAATGAAGCTGCGCTGTAGAGCTTTTGCAATGTAATCATTTATGGCTTGGGTCTCAGGAGGGGAGGGGGAGAGCAGACGATGTTGGAAGGCCTGGTGTCCGGTAGTAGGTCGATCAAGCAGTTGTGTCATCTGTGAGGTGGCAGGGAGCTGCCTTCCCTTTGACTGAAGGAAATCACCAAGTCACTGTACGTTATTTCTGTGTGAGTTCGTGAGCTTGAAGGTTTCCTCCATCTCCACAGACTTACAGGGTGAAATTGATTGATGTTGCAGGCAGGTGGGTCCCTATCTCAGCAGTGATCTGGAAGACCAGGTGAAGTGAGGGTCCTAAGTGGAGAGCCAGTGGTAACCCAAGGTGAGAGAAGTGTTGGGTTAGTCAAAGAGGAATTGAATGGACTCGCGGTGCTCTCCAATGCTCGTGTGCAAAGGTTATCCGCACGCTCTGACCAATCCAAGCCCCAAAGGATGTCTGCCAATGGCCGTAATGCAGACGGGCTGAGAAATAGAGTTGGTAGGGAGTCCAAGCACACAGAAAGTTCAGTCCAGAAAGTTGCCTCCTGTGCTGGAATCCACTAGAACCTCGCCTGTGCGTAGAACCGTCGGGGTGTGGATGAGGCCAGAGAGAGTGAGTTGAACTATGGTGCAGGAATGAGGAACTAGGGGGAGACTACTAGATAGAAGGCCACTCGTCTCTACCTGGTGGTCCCTTTTCCTGGATGCAGTGGGCATTTGATGCATGGGAGACTCGTTGCTCCACAGTAAATGAACAAGTACTTTCTCCACTGACGCTCACAGTCCGGGACTCTGGGGGTCAGGGGGGGAGTATTTTTAACTGCCTGGCTTTGGAGGCACTGCTGATAAGGGTCCCGCAGCCTGAAATGGTTCTGGGATTGGAACTTTGGTTCTGCATAGTCATTCCATTAGACTCTTGTCAATACGAAAGGCCAAAGTGATGAGGCCTTTGGGGTCAGTGGGCATCTCCCAGGTAGATAGGTCATCTTTCAAGTGCTCCCAGATGCTGTGATAGTAATGAGCTAGTAGTGGTCCCAGAGTCCTGCTGCACTACGGGACCCAAATTCTGTGGCGTAATCCAGCACAGAATGTGGGCCTCGGTGCAAGTGAAGTATCTGATCTGCAGCCTCTCTTCCACTTCCTGGATGGTTGAAAGCCTGGCACATCTCAGCAGTGAATTCTTCATATTTGTTGCATATGGTGGCGTTAATGTCTCAGTGGTAGCCCAGGTCAGAGATCACCCAGCAAGGAAGAGATGCTGATTTTGACTTGGTCTGTAGAATACATAAATGGCTGGAGTTCAAAGCACACGATGCAGTGGGACAGAAAGTCACAGCATTGGTTTGGGATTTATCAAAACATACGGGTTCTGAAATCAAGGTTTCTCAGGGAGAAGGTTGACTGATGAGGGGTTTCTGTAATGAGAAAGAGTTGGTTGTAAGTGGCAAGCAGATGGTCAATAGTTTGCTTCTGCATCTGGATAATGTACTTGTGTCAGCAGATGACTTTCTTTAGCCAAGCAAACTATGCTGGGTCAATCACCATTACACCCATCTTGTCAGGAAATGTAGAAGAGGCTTGACTCAAAAGCAGAGCTAACAGAGATGATTCAGGATGAATGACAAGCTTAATAATAGACTGCAAAGATAACAAACCACAAAATGAGAGAGAACAGATACTACAGACTACAGGCAACAAGGTAACTGAAGGCCAGAAGCAAATGGTTGAGGTTGGCTGGTTTGATGGGTGAACAAGACTGTGGATGAAAACTGGGTTTAAATAGGCTGCCGGTGATAAGTTGGAAATGAGTGGCAGGTGATTCCTGTTAGTTGGGTGGAGACTAGGAGGTGCCTACCTGTGCAGGCTTGATGGAATGATCTCTCAACAGATGTGGGATTAGTTAGCAGCAGGCAATATAATTCTGCTGAGAGAGGAAGAGGAGAGAGAACCAAAGAGAAGGTCTGTGATCGTTGGAAGGCAGAAAGATCAAATGGTAAAGGAATTGATAGTGCATGGTGTTACGTAAACGGCAACAATGAATACCAATTGAGACAGGTTATATAAAAACAAACAAACATTTATTAAACACGTATAAACGATAAGGGAAAAAAACAAACAAAAACTTTAACCGGAAGTTAACAGATATGCAGCCGTTCACCAACTCGCCACATGACTCTGGTTCTTAAAGCGTTAAATGCGAAATCAGTTCTTAAAGCGATACAGTCAGATATAGTTCTTAAAGCAATAATTTCGAAAGTCCAACAGTTTTACACATTCAATTGGGAGAGACTTCTCTGGTGAAAGATTTCATCACAGACGCACCTTTACTGCTGGTTCTGTCCACAGGATTCACGATGCCGAAAATAAACAGTTTAAGTCAACTGACCTTAAATTCCTTTAGAGAAAGAGAGCACCTTTTTGCATGAACTCCTTGCTCTTTCTGGCAAGAGTTATCTCGATGCAAGTACTCCTCCGACGAAGACTCAATAAGTCGATTCTTTATTAAACTGCCAAACGATGCCAACTTCTTTCGATCCTTCGATAAATTCTTCACTCTCCCTTCAACTGTTGGAATTGAGTAAATTGGCACATCCAGCCACAAATTTCCAGTCCAAATAATATGGAATCTTTCAACAGAACACACAACTGTTTTAAAAATGAAACTGCGTTACAAAAACAAACGCAACAGAAATGGAGGCTCAGCACGTTCTACCTGGAAATCTACAAACTTAAAAACCCAACTGCGTCACCTGAGTCAACCCTTCTATAGTCACAGGGCACATGCCATCACGTGACCTCACATCAGCGGGAATATCACATCAGATGACCTCCAAAAAACCATTACATCATTCTCACTAAAAAGAACAGATCTCCTTGAGCATGTAACAATGGAAAAAAAATCTCCATATGGGTGGAAAATGCAGAATGGCAGTGTAAAGTTTGGAGGAAATGCTGGAAATCAGTAGCTGGATTGGAAAATATCCTAACTGGTTGCATCACAGACTGGTATGGAAACACCTGTGCTCAGGAATGTGAAGACCACATAAAGTTGTGGGGTCCATTACAGTCAAAACCCTCCCCACCATTGAGTACATTTACATGGAAGAGCTGCCACAAGGAAACAGCATCATGAAGATCTCCACCATCCAGGGCATGCACTCTTCTCACTACTACCATCAGGCAGGAGGTACAGAAGCCTTAGATCTCGCTCCAAGGTAGCATGTCAGAGCGACTGGCATCCTGTCACACTCATCTCAATCATAAGCAAATGCTTTGAGAGGCTGGCAAAGGCCTACATCTGCAGTATGCTACCACCCACACTGGAACTGCTACAATTCAGCTACTGACATAACTGATCAATAGACAATGTCATAGCCACAGCACTACACACCATTCTCACACACCTGGAGAAGAGGGATGCTTATGTTACAATGCTGTTCTTGGACAGCATTCAACACCATAATTCCACTCCCCCGTGCCCCCCCCCCCCGATCAACAAGAAGCTCAGAGACCTTGACCTGCTCCCCACATTGTGCAGCTGGATCCTGGACTTCCTGTTGGATCGTGGGCCGATGGTAAGGATGGGCACCCTCACCTCTGCCCCCCCAACACAGGAGCCCCCAAGGCTCTATTTTATTTCTCCTTTTGCACATTGGTTGTTCTTCTGTCTTCATTTATGCACGGTTTTCATAGATTCTATTGTATTTCTTTATTTTTCCTGTAAATGCCTACAAGAAAATGAATCTCAAGGTATTAATGGTAACATATGAACTTTGGGAATAAATTTCCTTTGAATGTGAACTTTAGGCTTCAAAATCTTGGGGAGAAAATTGCTGGAATTCTGATCAACTGAAATCGTTAAATTCAGAAACCGAAACATGAAAGATGTGATTTGCCTAGACTGAAGATTAGTTTTATTGGAGTAATGAGGACATTGTAAAATTGGGCATGACACAGGATTAAAGTGAAAGCTATTTGCAAGTTTTGTATCATTGGTTGCACTATGATGAGAAGCTGTGGCATACAGTATGCAATGAATTAGGGCCACCATAATCCAACAAAAACTGAGTCAGTTGCTTTCCTTGGATATAGAGTTTGTTGGTGCCCAATGTGGGTAAATAATAAAAAAGGCAGACAGGATCAGTGGATCTTTACTCTGTGGGTGATCTTCCTAGACTTTGAAAACTTGATGGTCCTGGGGACTAATGACGTCGCCTTTGAAGGGATTGTAGATACGTCAACATAAACTTGGTTGGACCTGCATCCAGAAGCCACGTGCCTGCCACCTTCAACCTCTTTCAAGGGGGCTTGAGGTTTGTTCCTATATCAGTCTCCAACTTCTCTTTGGATGACATCACACTATTTTAGGTACAATGAGGGTGTGAATGGCCATCAGTCTGTGCAAGCACAACAGAAATATCAATAGTCTAACAATAAAATTATATCCGTGTGATGTGAAAGAGCCAGACACTTTCTCCCTTAACTGCTCATCCCAGGGAGCCTATAATGGCTGTAGACTGTATATTCAAGACCAAAACAAACGTTTTGAAATACAATTTAAAATAAAGCTGAAACAATTATCCTTTGCGACCAACATTCTTTATCAAGACGCCTTAGTTTCTTAAAAGCTTGGTGTTGATTTGATAACTTTCCCATAGATATTCCTTTGTCATTCTTACTCATCCCTGAAGTTGCCCAAATTCTACATAGCAAGTAGTGTAGAATGAAACTAAAACAGCAAACAACACAAAGTGGGTTACCTTTATTCATAGAGTCACAGAGCATGACAGCACAGAAACAAGCCACTTGGCCCACATAGTTCATGATGAACTATTAATCTACCAACTCCCATTGATTTGCATCCAGACCATTATCCTCCATACCCCTCCTATCCATGTACTTATCCAAACTGATGTTAAATGTTGAAATTGAACCCACATCCACCATTTATACTGGCAGCTTGTTCCACACTCTCACTAGCCTCTGATATGAGGTTCCTCCTCATATTCTCCTTAACTATTTCACCTTTTTCCCTTAACCAATGAGCTCTAGTTTGATTCTCACCCAACCCAAGTAGAAAGAGCCTACTGGCATTTACCCTATCTATGCCCCTCAATTTTGTATACCTCCATCAAATTTCCCCTCATTATCCAAGGCTTCCAAGAATAAAATCCTAACCTATTTAATATTTTCCTACAACTCAGATCCTCAAATCCCAGCAGTAATCTTATAAATGTTGCCTGTTTTCCTTCCATTTTATTGATATTTTTCTTGTAGGGTAACGTAATTCAGAGAATTACATACAGTACATACAGAGGTACATACAGTAATTCACAACCTCCGACATTGAGTTGAGGTTTCACTTTAAGAGGCTGGTCTGATGTGACAATGTTATTACATAAAAGCTTTTCGGCACTCCTTTAGGGTCAGGAGTTCAATAAAATGTGTTACATGTTTCATTAAACATAAATCGCCTCACTTTGCTTTATTTGCAAAAACCTACATTGGTGACCCCGATTCTCTAGGACAATTACAGAGTTATTGAACATCTTGGACAACACTGTCGCTTTGAAACTGCTGGAGTTTGGGGTGCAAAATGCCATTGCTTGGTTTATACAAGTTGAGGCCCAATTCACTCTACTGTCATAAGGGCGGTGGCTGGGAACGGACCCAAGTGCAAGACACAGACACTGAAGTACCAGGGACAGGACTAGGATACAGGGTGAGAACTAGGACATGGACATGAAAACCCGAAACCTGGAACAGGACTGGACAAGAGAGCTAGGGGCCCGGGCTTGGACTCTGAGCCAGAGACTGGACAAGGACCCAGAACCTGGGTCTTGCCTCTGGCTCGGACCCCGGAACTAGACAAGGACGTGACTTGGCTGGCAGGCTGGACGAGGCTGGAGTCTTCAAACTTGAGGTGAGGCTGGAGACAAGAGACTTGAGGCTAGGCTTGAGACCAGAGGCTTGAGGCGAGGCTTGAGACCAGAGGCTCGAGGCAAGGCTGGAGACCAGAGACTTGAGGTGAGGCTTGAGACCAGAGACTTGAAGCTTGGCTTGGGGCTCGGCTCGGCTTGAGACTTGAGGCGAGGCTTGGGGGCTTGAAGCTCCTCCTGGGTCCTGGGCAGGGCGCAGTACTCCTGGGCAGGGCACGGATCTCCACCCGACGGAGGCAAGGGACAGGAAGGGACAGAACCCACCTCAGGGTAACGGCAATCTAGCCTGGCTTACCCGATTGAGGCAAGGGACAGGAAGGGACAGGACCCACCTCAGGATAACGGCAATCTGGCCTGGCTTACCTGACGGAGGCAAGGGACAGGAAGGGAGCTAGGTACAGGGTGGCTCCAACGCAAGACTTCAGGCGAGATGAGGCGAGAGTTACCAGCAAGACAAGGCAAGGCTTCAGGCAATGCAAGGCGAGGCGAGAGCTACCGGCAAGACAAGGCAAGGCTTCAGGTAATGCAAGGCGCGGCAAGAACTTCAAGGTGACGCGAGAGTTACCGGCAAGAGAAAGTAAGGCTTCAGGTGAGGAAACAGAAGGCAGGGGAAGGGATACGAGGAGTAAGGACAAGAACAATCCAGCACCCTGCCCTGGTCTCTGGAGGTATTTATGCAGCCAGCGCCAATGAGAATCAGCTGCCTCAATTAGTGCTCAAACAGGAACAGAAACAGGGTAGACAGGAAAACCTGGAGCAAGGGTCGATGGACCGGACCGTGAACCGGAATGCGGACCTCACGGATCGGACCATGACTTCTGTGTGAAATCTCCACCAACAAGACCAAATTCTGCTACATGGTAAAGTTGCTCAGGAATTCCATGACAGCGTGGGTGTTGATTCTGCTGGAACACCCACCTGACAGGATAAATGCTGATCACTGTAAACTCACTTTTTACAGATTTTTGGACAATTGGAGTCTGAGTGCACCAAACAGTTCCTCTCCTTGCCCAACCTCGGTGATGGTAAACCTTTGGAGCTAATGGACCACATGCTGTCTTTGCTGGGGAAATCACCATCCTCGTTTTATTCTTTAAGAACTCTTCAGTGAACAAATATCTGTTCAAGTTCGCATAGCCCTTGCTAATGCACATGGGAAGGACTATAGGGAGCTTGCTAAAAAGGCTGATAGTCTACACTCAGCTATGCAATGGTTCATCGTTCCACCTCCTTTCTCTACTTCAATAAGCCCGATCAGCAAGGACCCCCAACATAAGAATGCCTGCAGTTGTGCAACAGACTATGCTAGGTCTGTGTTTTTACCACACTTATTTTGGCAGAAATGTTAGGAAGTGCCGACCACCTTACAGGTTCAATTGTGCCAGTGCACTGGGACATCGGAGGTCTGTGAATACCATGGGCTGCAGCTGCCAAGGTCATCTACTGCTCATTATGGACACTCTTTCACAGAAGCGCTTCCTGTATAACAAGGGTGATAAGCGAGTGTGCTGCCAGTATCGCCTATTGATGAGAAGGCAATGAGCAATGAAAACTCACTGGAGGCTGCCAATGGCAGCAGGATCCAGACTTACGGGATAAGACTGTGACACTCTGCTCCAGTGGGTGATATTACACGTAGGACTTCATCCTGGCTAAGGTGGCTCGACCTCTATTTAGTGCAGATTTTTTGTGTGCCCAAGACTGTTAGTTGATCTTAAGAACTGGTGACTAGTGGATGTCAAGGAATTTGGGTTGATACCCGATTCCCCAGAAATTTCCCCACGGCAACTCTGTCAAGCATATGCACCGCCACATGTGAGTTCACTCGAATGCTGGGTGAATTTCTAAACCTCACCAAGCCCACAAACTCCACTCCAGTCACAAAACGTGGGTTTGAGCACTACATTCGCACAACTGGCCTATCAGTACATGCCCATGTGCATAGACTGGACTCAGAAAAGTCCACCATGAAGGATGAATTTTCCAACATGCATTGCCACCATCCTGAACATTATCCAGTCCCAGACATTTAAGACATTTTGGCATGTTTAGGTGGAAAGTTAATTTTTTTTTCCAAACTCGATCTAGTTAAGGGCTACCATCAGGTGCCTGTTGGCTTGGAGTACATTCCCACAATAGCTGTGATAACCATGTTTGGCCTTTGAGTTTCTGTGCATGCCATCTGGACTGAAAGATGCAGCACAGACTTTCCAGTGGCTGATGGATTCTGTATTAAAAGACAGATTTTCTTTTTGTTCACTTGGATAACATATTTGTTGCCACTGCATCCGAAGCTGAATATACATCTCATCTCCATACATTTTGAAGGCTTAAGCCAACATGGGATGATTACTAACCCTGCTAAATGCCATTTTGAGGTGTCAACCATTGACTTTCTTCAGCCATCGCATCTCCACAGAAGATGCAAAACCCTTCCCTTCAAAAGTAGCTGCTATTACGGATTTCCCACTGCCCTGCACCACTAAAAAACTTCAGGAGTTTTTAGGCATTGTAAATTTCTATCACCACTTCATTCTGCAAGCTGCTGAACTTGTGCTCTCTCTGTATAGTGCGCTTACAGGTAAAACCCCTGATCGAATGCTTGACTGGTCAGTGGACATGACCAGGGCATTTGATAATACCGAATGAGCTCTTTTTAACGCAGCCCCACTGACACTCCTGATCCCCAACGCACCTATAGCCAGTACTACTGACACCTCAGACTATGCTGCGGGTGCTCTGCATGAGCAGTTGGTCAGAGGTGCGTGGCAGCCACTTGGCTTCTTCAACTGGTAGCTCTGTCCCTCTGAAAGGAAGTAAAACACATTTGACTTCTCAGTCTCAATCTAGCTGTCTGCATTTTCATTTTCTTCTACCCGGTTGCCATTTTACAGTGTTTGTTGACCACAAACCCTCCGTGTACGCAATGGCCAAAATATCAGAACCTTGGTCTGCACAACAGCAACACCATCTGGGCAATATATCCAAGTTTACAACTCATTTAAACATAACAAGGGGAAAACTATAGCCATGGCTGATTTCCTCTCACAGCCAGCTGTTGAAGCTGTACAAATAGGGATTGACTATGCTCACATGGCAGCCAGCCAAGTTACTGACCCAGAGGTCCAGGCTTACTGAACAGCAGCCACGAGCCTGCGGTTGAATGACACTAAGTTTGGGGAAGCTGGGGTTTCTCCACTGTGTGATGTCTCAACTAGTCGTGCTCGTCCCATAGTGTCCACGAACTGGAGGCAGACTGTTTTTGACTCCACACATAGCCTCTTGCCTCCGGGCTGGTAGGCCTCACAGAAACTGGTTGCACTAGAGTTTGTTTGACACAGTCTCAGAAAGGGCCACATCCTGTGTGGAGTACCAGCAGGCAAAAATCAACCGTCATTTTCAGGCGCCATTGATGCTCTTTGAGGTCCCTGAGTGACAGTTGGACCATGTTAATATGGACCTCGTTTGTCTTCTTCCTCTCTTCCGCAGTTTCATGCATCATCTAACCATGGTGTACTGTACCAACGCCGCAGGTGTGGCTCGATTGTTCATCAGCACTTGAGTTGCTCAGTTTGGCACTCCATCTGATATTTCCTCAGACCGTGGTCACCACTTCATTTCAGACCGCTGGGCTGTGATGGCCAGAACCTTGGTGTTAGGCTACATCACACCACGGCGTATCACCCACAATCCAATGGCCTAAGTGATTGCTTTCACTGCTCCTTAGGGGCTGCTCTGAGGGTTTCACTGACCAATAAGTGTTGTCATGATCATCTCCGACAGGTCCTGCTAGGACTGAGAACTTTAAAAAGGATTTTAAAAAAACCTTGAGTTGTCTGTGGCAGAGTTGGTATACAAGCCACCAGTACAACTGCCAGGTGATTTCATTCCTGAAACCACGACCACTTGGTCAGCCTGTCAACGGCATTCCACCTGCCTTGGTAAATGCAATTCCTTTTCACCTATTCCTATCTTCCATCATGGAATACAGCACTGCTGGGTTCCTGCTGACCTACATTCACCTAGTTTGTTTACTTCAGCCATGATGCACAACCTCCCAAACGATGGTCCATTCCATGGTTTCGAGCAGGGAGAAAAGACTTTTTATCATAGATAAGAGGGCAAACCTGAATCTATATTTCAATAGATCTCCTTAAACGGGCCCACCAAGATTTGACGTATTCCACTGCCATGCCCCTGGCTTCACAACATGACCATGAGCATGTCAATGCATCTCTGGATGAGCCCGAGGCACCTGCGGTTCCTCCACCCATGGAACACAAGACCCGAGCCGGGTGGCTCATCCAAGCCCCAGACAGGCTCACAATCCCGGTTTTAGTGAATTCTGGTGAGGGGGCTGCGGGCAGGGTTGCTGTGTGATGTAACATGGTAACATTATTGGGAAAAATGTACACAGTTCATAACCACTGACATCGAGTTGGGGTTTCACTAAGAAGCTGGTCTGTCGTGATAAATTTATTACGTAAAGATTTTTAGCACGTGTTTACGTTTAGGAGTTCAATAAAAGGTGTTGCGGTTTTCAGTAAACATAAAGCGCCTCACTTCATTTCATTTGAAAGAACCTACAAGGTGACCAGATTCATTGCCATTTATGGTATGTTCAAGGACTAGAAATTTCATCAGGTTGTACACTGCTTTCCACTACAACTTTCCATCCTAAAATCAATCATTAAAAGCAGAGTATCAAAATGTTCTGCAGCCCAAAGGGGTATCTGGTTAGGCACTGAATACTTGTGCCAACCGACTGATGGGAGTGATCAAGGACACCTTCAATCTCACAATGCTGCAGTCGGAGGTTCTCACCTGCTTCAGAAGGGCAACAGTTATATCAGTGCCCAGGAAGAGCAGGGTGAGCTGCCTCAATGACTGTCCCCAGTCGCACTCAACTACTGTGATGAAGTACTGAGAGACTGGGCACGGCCAGGATCAATCCCTGCCGAAGCAAACACTTGGACAAATTGCTGCAGTTTCATCACTGCAATAGGTCTACAATGGATGCAATCTCAATGGCTCTCCGCTCAGCCGTGGGTCACCCGGACAATAGTAGTACAGTACTTACATCAGGCTGCTATTTATTGGCTACTGCTCAGTGTTCAACCCAATTATACCCTGTTCTAATCAACAAGTCCAAAACCTGGGCATCAGTACCTCCCTCTTCAACTGAATCCGTGACTTCCTGACCTGGAGACCACAGTCAGTGCTGATCAGAAATAAAATCTCCTCGCTGACAACCTACACTAGCGCACCCCAAGGCTGAGTGCTTAACTTATCGCTCCACTCTCTGCACCCACAACTGTCTGGCTAGGCAGAGCTCAAACACCATCCATGAATTTGCCTATGACGCACTGTCGTTGGAAGAATGTCAGATGGTGAGAAGGAAGCATACAGAAGCGAGGAAGATCATCTGGATAAGTGGTGTCACAGCAACAATCTTGCACTCATCAGTAAGACCAAGGAATTGATTGTGGACTTCAGGAGCCAGGAATCAAGGGAATGCACACAATCTTCATCGACAGATCAGTAGTGGAGTGGGTGAGCAGTTTCAAGTTTTTGGTCGTCAACATCTTTGAAGATCTAGCATTCTGGGCTCAACATCTTGATGTAGTTACAAAGAAGGCATGACAGTGGCTATAAATAAGAGTTTCAGGAGGCGTAAGTCAAAGACTGTCAAATTTCTACAAATATTTGATGGAGAGCATTCTAACGGGTCGCTGATCACTCTCTGATATGAAGGGGCCACTGGACAGGATGGGAAGAAGTTGCAGGAAGTTGTAAACTCAGCCAGCTCCATCATGGGCACTAACTACTCCAGCATCGAGAACACCTCCAAAAGATGATGCCTCCAGAAGGCCACTTCCATCATTAAGGACACCTATCACACAGGACATGCCCTCTTGTCATTGCTATCACCAGGGAGGAGGGATAGGAACCTGAAGACACACACTCAATGTTTCAGAACAGCTTCTTCCCCTCTGCCATCAGATTTCTGAATCATCAATGAACCAAAGTAATAGACAATAGACAATAGGTGCAGGAGTTGGCCATTCTGCCCTTCGAGCCAGCACCGCCATTCACTGTGATCATGGCTGATCATCCACAATCAGTACTCCGTTCCTGCCTTCTCCCCATATCCCTTGATTCCACTGTCTTTAAGAGCTCTATCTAACTCTTTCTTGAAAGCATCCAGAGATTTGGCCTCCACTGCCTTCTGAGGCTGAGTATTCCACAGATCCTCAACCCTCTGGGTGAAAAAGTTTTTCCTCAGCTTCGTTCTAAATGGCCTACCCCTTATTCTTAAACTGTGGCCTCTGGTTCTGGACTCCCCCAACATCAGGAACATGTCTCCTGCTTCTAGCGCGTCCAATCCCTTAATAACCTTATATGTTTCAATCAGATCCCTTCTCATCCTTTTAAATTCCAGTGTATACAAGCCCAGTTGCTCCAATCTTTCAACATATGACAGTCCCGCCATCCCGGGAATTAGCTTCGTGAACCTACACTGCACTCCCTCATTAGCAAGAATGTCCTTCCTCAAATTTGGAGACCAAAACTGCACACAATACTCCAGGTGTGGTCTCACCAGGGCCCTGTACAGCTGCAGAAGGACCTCTTTGCTCCTATACTCAACTCCCCTTGTTATGAAGGCCAACATGCCATTAGCTTTCTTCACTGCCTGCTGTACCTGCATGCTTACTTTCAGTGACTGATGAACAAGGACACCTAGATCTCGTTGTACTTCCCCTTTTCCTAACTTGACTCCATTCAGATAGTAATCTGCCTTCCTGTTCTTGCCACCAAAGTGGATAACCTCACGTTTGTCCACATTAAACTGCATCTGCCATGCATCTGCCCACTCACCCAATCCGTCCAAGTCACCCTGCATTCTCATAACATCCTCCTCACATTTCACACTGCCACCCAGCTTCGTGTCATCTGCAAATTTGCTAATGTTACTTTTAATCCCTTCATCTAAATCATTAATGTATATTGTAAATAGCTGCGGTCCCAGCACCAAGCCTTGCGGTGCCCCACTAGTCACTGCCTGCCATTCTGAAAGTACACTACCTCATGCTTTTTTGCTGTCTTTTTCTACAACTATTTAATTTATTGATATACATTTCTTATTGTAATTTTTAGTTTTTATTATAATGTATTGGTCTGTACTGCTGCCATAAAGCAACAAATTTTAATGACACAAGCTAATGATATTAAACCTGATTCCGATTCTGAGATTTTGGTTTTTTTTTGATACAGTATTGGTAGACAGCATCTTGCAGCACAGCAGTAGCTTCAACTGATGGATGTTCTTAACAGGATTGAAGTTGCTGTTCTAGCATTCTGTCACAAAAATCCATGCAGGTAATAACATGGCACTTGAAACCAGGAATAGGCCCTAATTGGAGAGAGATGACCTGCTTTACTACAAGAGACTGTTTCTGCCTGAGCCACTGTTGTAGAAAGAGCTTCTGAAAGACTTGAATCTGTAAGGATGTTTTTACTGTTCACCACCTCAAAACCAAGCCCTACCTCTTGGGATATTCCCTGTCAGTGATAGTTGCCCTGTATGCATGTCTCCAACACCCAAAGTCCTATCAGCCATTGGAAATGTGTAGTGCCTGCTCCCATTACTGGTTTTTCGTCCATCGTTGACGTCGATGAGGACCTCGACACCATTATGATGGTGTTGAGACTAGCGCGTGATTTGGATTTAAGTGAGGGAGAGTTGCGCAGCGTCAGCCTCACTCTCTCTTCCCAATTCCCATCTGGATCCAGTGGCAAGACAGAGTCTAGATGGCTGGAGATGGGACTAGGCGCAGTGGATGACCAGGACGTCTTCTGTGTCTTGTCCTGCTCTACATGTTCCACGATGCTTGCAGAGACCGCCTTCTTGACCGTTGGACCTTCCGTAGGTCTCGTCCGCTCAATCCGCCGGAGTCTGTCTTCACATGCTGGGATAGACAACTCCCTATCACACCGAGGGTTTGAGACCCGTCGGCTTCCCTCACCTGGTTTAGCCGGCTTGTCGAAGCCGTTGCCCGGGGTGTGGCCGCTGTCGCATGCAAACAGCTACGGGGAGCCACAGGTAAGAGCTGAGTGCCAGGTGGGGACCAAAGGTGGACTAACCGCCCTGAAAAGGACACGACGTGTTCCCCCACCAGAGGTGATACCCCTCCCTGACACCCCTCTCTCTCCCATTACTACATACCATTCAAAGTCAAGTCTTACACACAGCACCTTTATTATTTAAAGTGGCTTTTAGAGTTTCCACCATGGTTTGAGATTAGGCTGTAAAATTTATATCTCTCACATAGCATCACAGCAAAGAGTTTCTATGCGTAATTCTGCAGAAATTATTTCATTGGATAAGGAGCATCAAGTACCCCACGCAGGGTTATCCATGCAGTGCTGCATCAGAGTTTTACTTAAATTGTAGCGTATTTACCAAGTTTTTTTTTCAAAATTGGAGAGGGAATTTTGGAAACTTTATGCTTGCAGGAAAATTCATTTCTTTCAGAAGACAAAGCAGGCAAATTTTTGTTTACATGGAGATTTTAATCCAATTATTATTTATATTAAATATATTTACCAAGTTAAGGTGGTTAAGACAATTAGTATTCCTAGAAACCAATTATAAAATATCAAGTTAATCTCTCTGAACAGAAATCTAGGAATGTCTTTTCAAATTCTTTAACCATTTGTGTATTACCAAAGTTTTTACTCCCATCGCATTTTACACTTGCAACAGTACAGTCATTGACTGTCATCAATAGGTTTGATGGTGTGGTGTTCACTGAGCTTGGCAAGTAGTTTACTGATGTTTTATCACCAGTCAAGGTGACATCCTCAGTGTTCAGTTGTTGGTGTTTCTCTGTGGCAGTGCTTGCATTTATATAGCGCGCCTCGCCACCCCCGTTTTCATGCCTTGGTCCTGATTGGCTACTCCTTCACTTGACCTTTGAATTCTATTGGCTTGTGTTTTATGGCACCTAGGGTTCATAGATGATGTCTATTTCCATATATTTGTTTACGGAGTTATCAGAAGAGGACCATGCTTCTAGGAATTCCTGTGCCTGCCTACTGTTGCATCAGAACATCCGTGTATCCCAGTTAAAGTGGTGTCAACCAACAAAAGCAATGTGATATACAGATCACCTGTAGAGACTACAACATGAACTATGTAGGCCAGGCAGGACGTAAACTCTCAACTCGTTTACAGGAACACCAACTGGCGGTACGGAGACACGATCCATTGTTGCTGATCTCAGTACTTGAAAACCAAGAAGGACACCACTTAAAATGGGACACGGCAGAGGTTCTGGCACAGGTAAACATGAGGGAGGTACAAGGGTTTTTAGAAGCGTGGTTCTCTTCTGATAACTCCATAAACAAAGAACTGAGGCTGTCACTCAACTGGTGATGATGAAACATCTGGAAGCTAATGGCCAAGCTCATCGAACACTACAACATCAAAGGGCTCAACCTGAGCTACCAATATTCACCACCGTCCCAAGGAATAGGAGCAGGAGTTGGTCATCCTGTCCTTTGAGCCTGCCCGATCATTCATAGCTGATTTTTCTTAGGATAACCTGCTTCTATACAATGACTACCTAAACACAAATGTTTCACTTGTTTCTTATGTAACATATACTTATTCACCTTTAGTGTATTTTGTGCCATGGAGTATTTTCATTACTTTTTTTTACTCAGAAAGTCCTGCTCTGTGAAAACGCATCTCAAAAAATAACATCCAGTCTCCAAGTTATCTGTCATCAAATTAATTGTTCTTAGTTTGAACATCCAATTATCTTATAAAAACTTCAAAACAATAATCTACAAATAAAATCTAGATGAATATGTGGCTGAACAGTTGGTGTAGAGGGGCAGGGGCAGTTTGTAGAACATGTTCTACTTGGAGTTCGGTGACCATTGGTGTTTTGCAGGGATCTGTTCTGGAACCCCTGCTCTTTGTGATTTTCATTAAAGAACTGAAATGAAGAAATGGAAGGGTGGTTTAGTATGTTTGCAGATGATACAAAGGTTGGTGGTGCTGTGGATAGTGTAGAATGTTGTCAAAGGTTACATTGGAATATTGATAGGATCCAGAACTGGACTGGGTGGCAGATGGAGTTCAATCTAAAAAGTGTGAGTGATTCAATTTGGAAGGTTGATCTTGAAGGCAAAGTACAGGGTTAATGGCAAGATTCTTAGCAGTTCAGAGTAACAGAAGGATCTCAGGGCCAACACCTACAGATCCCTGAAAGTTGCTGTGAAAGGTGATAGAAGGTTAAGAAGGTATAGGATGTATTGTTTTTTATTAGTTGGGGGATTGAGTTCAAAAGCCACAAAGTAATGTTGCAGCTCTACAGGTCTGGTTTGATCATAGTTTGAGCATTGACAGACACATGGAATGCAGTCCCAAGTGGTGGCAGAGGCAAATACGTTAGGGACATTTAAGAGAATTTTAGATAGATACTTGGATGAAAGAAAAATGGCAGGTTATGTAGGAGGGAAACATTAGATTAATCTTGGAGTAGGTTAAAAGGTCAGCACATCATCATGTGCCAAAGGACCTGTACTATGCTTCCTGTTCTATATTTTATGTAAATAATCAGAACTGAACTTTTGAATCTGCTACCGGGTTTGGTTTTCATAGGGCAAGTTGGAGTACCACAGGCCAAGCCATTTACATCCAGTGTAAAATATGAGAGGGACTGTGTGACGCCAAACCAAGCTATCGGACGATTGATGCTAATTGGAGAGATAAGAGAGACAATGGAGGAACATTCAAAATGCTAATAAGAGAGGAGAGAGGGATTAACAGAAAAAAAAACACAATTCAGAATATTGACAGACCAGTTGCTTTGAACCTGAACTGTTTGAAGTTTGATGGACAGGCGATACCCCAGCAGGCGGATAAAAAGAATAGGTTCGTTAAGGCACGGGACACACCACGAGACCACGAGATAACGAGCCCCTGGAAAGAGCAGTGTACCCCCACAAGTTGGTTGGAGTTTGGAGGTCCGGTTCGCGGGAACTGACCATAGGCTCACAGGGTGTAAAGGTACGATCGGTGGGAACCTGGTGTGTGTGTCCGCCCTTGCCTGGGTGCCGGGTTCGCCGCAGGAGAATGATCGTATCCGGAACGGAGCGGTCACAGTCGGTGACCACAGCAGAATAGAAGACATCAAAAACTGTCTGTCCGAAACCAACTGTGAAGACATTAAATGTCTGCCTGAATCAAATTGCATCCCCTTCCCTCTCTCTCTCTCCAACGGCACAACAGCGATTACTGTGAACTGTACTAAGCTGAACTGAACTCTGCGTCACTTAAGACTGATCATTTTACCCCTAGACTGCGATGGAGCTTGGTTGATCCCTATTACCCTAGTTCTGTGTACATGTATGTAGTATCATTGCTAACCTGTTGCATTTATATCCTTACGATTAAGAGTACTGTGTTACTTATTTCTTTAATAAAACTTTATTAGTTCCTAGTAATCCAGACTCCAATGAGTGGTCCATTTCTGCTGGTTGGGCAACCCAGTTACGGGGTACGTAACAACTGAAACAAATGGCAAATCTATTAGTAATTCTAAATTACAGTAAGCAGTCACATTTTCATTTTGCCTATTACTAAAACCTATGGAATTTATTCCTGCAGCTGCTGGAACCTATTGTTGAGTCATTACCTGCTATACCAAAAACACTGTTAAACATGTTCAGCATATTGATCACATCACATTCAAATGAAAAAAATCAGTCTGTATACTATTTGCTAATTTCATGCATTGCACTTGTGCTGTGGAATATTTCAAGGAAATTACATGGTTCCAGTTTAATCTGAGGCAACAGAAAGAATACAAATGAAATACTAGCAACACACATCAAAGTTGCTGGTGAACGCAGCAGGCCAGGCAGCATCTGTAGGAAGAGGTGCAGTCGACGTTTCAGGCCGAGACCCTTCGTCAGGACTAACTGAAGGAAGAGTGAGTAAGGGATTTGAAAGTTGGAGGGGGAGGGGGAGATCCAAAATGATAGGAGAAGACAGGAGGGGGAGGGATAGAGCCAAGAGCGGGACAGGTGATAGGCAAAAGGGGATACGAGAGGATCATGGGACAGGAGGTCCGGGAAGAAAGACAAAGGAGGGGGGGACCCAGAGGATGGGCAAGAGGTATATTCAGAGGGACAGAGGAAGAAAAAGGAGAGTGAGAGAAAGAATGTGTGCATAAAAATAAGTAACAGATGGGGTACGAGGGGAAGGTGGGGCCTTAGCGGAAGTTAGAGAAGTCGATGTTCATGTCATCAGGTTGGAGGCTACCCAGACGAAATATAAGGTGTTGTTCCTCCAACCTGAGTGTGGCTTCATCTTTACAGTAGAGGAGGCCGTGGATAGACATGTCAGAATGGGAATGGGATGTGGAATTAAAATGTGTGGCCACTGGGAGATCCTGCTTTCTCTGATGGACAGAGTGTAGATGTTCAGCAAAGCGGTCTCCCAGTCTGCGTCGGGTCTCGCCAATATATAAAAGGCCACATCGGGAGCACCGGACGCAGTATATCACCCCAGTCGACTCACAGGTGAAGTGTTGCCTCACCTGGAAGGACTGTTTGGGGCCCTGAATGGTGGTAAGGGAGGAAATGTAAGGGCATGTGTAAGGCCACAAATGAAATACTGTAGGCTTGGCTTCCAAAGGTTGGAAGCATAATTTTGAATTTTCTACCAGTAAGGCTAACAATACAACCACAAATAAAGCAAAGAGAATGGAAAAGCAGAATATTTTGTGAGGCAAGTGAATCCTGGTTTTCAGAGAGATCAAAATGACCATGCACAAGAAGCAAATAGGGTACTGCTGCCCAGTAGACCACGTGTTTTAGGCTGTGCTGATATATTACACTCAGTGGCCACTTTATTCAGGACCTCCTGTACCTGATAAAGTATCTACTGAGTGTGTGTCCGTGATCTTCTTGTGTAGCCTATCCACTTCAAGGTTAGACATGTTGTGCATTCAGAGATACTTTTCTGCACACCACTGTTGTAACATGTGGTTATTTGATTAAGGTATCTTCCTGTTAGAAGGAAGGACAGGAATAGAAAGATAAGAGAACCCTGGATGTCCAGAGAGGTGATGAATTTAGTCAAGAGAAAAAAGGAAAAGTACTTAAAGCTACAGAAGTTAGGATCAAATGGAGCACATGAGGATTATAAAGAAACCAGAAAATAACTAAAGAAGGGAATTCGGAAAATCAGAAGGGGCCATGAAAAGTCCTTGGCAAGTAGGATTAAGGTGAATCCCAAGGCATTCTCTACATACATCGGGAGTAAGAGGATAACTAGGGAGAGAGAAGGACCACTCAAAAATAAAGGAGGGGAACATTTGCTTGGATGCAGAGATTGTGAGTGAGGTACTTAATGAATTCTTTGCTTCAATATTTACCAAGAAAAATGACATGGAGGACCAGGAGATCAGTGCTGAGTGTATAAATACAGTATGTTAGGGTGTTTAGAGGTCAAGGAGGAGGAAGTGTTGGGCCTCATAATGAGAATTAAATGCCATCTTAGTCCATTACTTTTTGATATTGCCTTGGAACCTTCAGCTATTGGTATTCGAGACTCACCTAATATATTTGGCATTACCCGTGGGAATAAGACACACAAGTTATCTCTATATGCAGATGATTTATTACTATATATCTCTAACCCTGAGAAATCCATTCCGGCAGTAATATGCCTGCTTGCTCAGTTTAGTAGCTTTTCTGGCTATAAATTGAATCTTAGTAAGAGTGACCTTGTTCCATTAAATATGCAGGTTCCCATTTATAGGCGTTCACCATTCAGATTCACTACTGATTATTTTACCTATTTGGGTAGTAAAATTACTAAAAAGCATAAAGACTTATTTAAGTTTAATTTTTTACCACTAATTAATCAGGTTAAACAAGTGTTTACTAAATGGTCTCCATTATCTTTATCACTGATCGGCCAAATCAATGCTATCAAAATGATTATTCTACCTGAATGTTTATATCTATTTCAAGCGATACCAATTTTCATTCCTAAATCCTTTTTTGATACTGTTGATTCTAAAATTTCCTCTTATATATGGCAGAATAAAAATCCCAGATTAAGTAAAAAATACTAACAAAAGTCCAAAAAAGACGGTGGTTTGGTACTGCAGAATTTAAGATTTTATTATTGGGTAATTAATATTTGATATTTAATATTTTGGACACAAGATTGGGATATAATTCCAAGTCCACACTGGGTTAACCTTGAACGTAATTCTGTACAAGGGTTCTCATTGGTTTCTATTTTAGGAATTTTGCTTCCCTTTGCTCTCTCTAAATTGAATAAACAAATGACTAACCCAATAATTAAATACACTGTACAAATATGGTTTCAATTTCATAAATTTTTTGGTTTGAACAAATTTATTTTATCAAGTCCTATTATGTCTAATTTTTTTCCAACCCTCTGTAATGGATCAAGCCTTTTTGATATGGAAAATGAAGGGTATAGTATGTTTACGTGATTTATTCTCTGATAACTGTTTCATGTCTTTTGAACAGTTGTCAAATAAATATAATTTGACCAGATCCCAGTTTTTTATATAAGACACTTTTTAAATACTATGCTTCCTACCTTTCCGACTTCACACTCAACCCTTATCCGAAGGGTTTAATAGCAATATTTATGACATAATTATGAAAATGCAACCAGGCATATCCAATAAAATTAAGAATGAATGGGAAAGGGTACTTCAACTTCAATTATCTATAGAGAAATGGGAGAAAATTTTTCAATTAGTTAGTTTTTCTTCCGTGTGTGCTAAACATACGTTGATACAATTGAAGGTGGTGCATAGGGCCTACATTTCTAAAGATAAACTAGCTCGCTTTTACTCTCATATAAATCCTGTTTGTGACAGATGTCATTCTGAAGTAGCTTCTTTCACTCATATATTCTGGTCTTGCCCTCTTTTGAAAAAATGTTGGAAAGATATTTTTGATATCATTTCAACAGTGTTGCATATTGATTTGCAACCTCATCCTATTACTGCAATTTTTGGTTTACCAATGATGGAACATAGTTCTCTATCCTCTTCAGCCCATTCGATGATTGCATTCGTTACATTAATGGCTAGAAGATCCATTCTATTGAATTGGAAAGAAAAAAATCCCCCTACTACATTTCAACGATTTTCCCAAACTATATCATGTTTGAATGTAGAAAAAATCAGAAGTGCTACTTTTGATCCTTCAGTTAAATTCGAGGAAACTTCGAGGCCATTTATTCAATATTTTCATATGATGTAGTCTGACCTTTTCCAAATCCTTTTAATTAACCTAGGATATATGGATGGAGGAGCGGAGTTAACGACATTAATGACGTATTCGATGCAACATATCAGCCTAGCCTTGATTTGTTTTGTTTAGATTAGTTCTTTTTTTTTGGTTCAGTTTAGTTTTTTTTAAATTTGGGTTTTTTTTGATATTTTTTCTTTTTTTTCTCTGCCATGTTCAATCATACTAAGAGTTTGGGAGGTCGAATAAACTGGTATTATCTGTAGTTTTTAATTGCGTATGTCAATTATTAACAATGGAATCACAATCTCTCTGTATTAATACTGTTGTTATGTCAGTATGTTTGAAAATCGATAAAAAGATTATAAAAGAGAATTAAAGTGGATGTCCCCAGGGCCTGATGGTATTTTCCCCAAGTTATTGAAGGTGGCAAAAGACAAAATTTCTGGGGTCTTTCTGTCCTCTCTAGGCACAGTGAGATCCTAAGAACTGGCAAGGGGATAATGTTGTACCTCTACTTAAGAAGGCAACAACAGGAAATCCTGGGAATTTTAGACTGATGAGCCTCACGTCAGTTGTAGGGAAATAGCTGGAAAACATTCTTAGGGATTGGCTAGATGAACATTTTGAAACCCATGGCCTTATTAGGGAGAGCCAGCATGGCTGTGTGCAGGGCAGTTTGTGTCTTACCAACTTGATTGAGTTTTTTGACAGGGTGACGGGTAAGATTGATGAGGGTAGGGCAGTGATGTTGCCTACATGGATTTCAGAAAGGCTTTTGACAAACTTCATCATGAGAGGCAAATCCAGAAGATCAAGATGCATAGGGTCAACAGTGAACTGGCTGTTTGGATTCAGAACTGCCTTGCACATAGAAAATGGAGGGTAGTGGTTGAACGGACTTATTCGAGCTGGAGGTCTGTAATTAGAGGTGTTTCACGGGGATCTGTGCTGGGACATTTGCTGTTTGTGATGTATATAAATGACCTTGGTGACAATGTAGATGGGTGGGTTAGTACGTTTGCAGATGGTACCAAAATTGGTGGAGTTGTGGACAGTGTTGAAGACTGGCAAAGAATACAGTGTAATATAGATCAGTTGCAGATATAAGCAGAGAAATGGCAGATGGAGTTTAACCCAAATAAATGTAGTGTTGAACCTTGGTAAGTCAAATGCAAGGAGACAGTACACTGTTAAAGGCAAGATCCTTAATAGTGTTGCTGAGCAGAGAGATCTTGGTGTCCTAGTTCAGAGCTCCTTGAAAGTGGCTATAGAGGATGGTTAACCACCCTATACACAGAGTATAGGGTGGTTAAGAAAGCTTATGGAATGTTTGCTTTTATTGGTTGAGGCACTGAGTTCAAAAGTCAAGAGGCCCTGTTTCTGCGCTGTGCTGTTCTATGTTCCATGTTCCTTTCAGCTTTAACCACTCTGGCCATTCCCCTCTGACCTCCCCATTAGCAAGGCACTTTTGCCCACAGAACTGCTGCTCACCGGATGCTTTTGTTTTTCACACCATTCTCTGTAATCTCAAGAGATCGTTGCACATGAAATTTCCAGATGATCTGCAGTTTCTGAGATACTCAAACCATCCTCTCTGTCACTAACAATCATTCCACAGTCAAAGTCACTTAGATCACATTTCTTCCCTATTCTGATGTTTGGTCTGAATGTTTATATATATAAAAACACATACAGATCACACATACACAAACACAAAGTGACCTTGGGAGTTTAGAGGCTACCCGCTACCCCCAGGGTAAATGGCTCTGAAATGCCAACTCCTTCTTGCTAGCTGAAAGTAATTGCATTACTGCACACCTGGGAGCAGGTAAAGCACCAGAACTGGATCTATGATGATGGGGCAAGAACTGGATGCGCTAGGCAGCATGTCTACATCACTGCTCTCCTATTCCATGACTTCCCTGAGGATTTCAAGTATGTTATTTGCATAAATATTGAATAGAGTTCTCAAAGATTTAGTGGCTGGCTTGAACCACTCCTGCACTTTGGCAATTCACACAAAGGGAAAATGACGGATATTTCCTCCTGCTTTGCCTCCGCTCGGCTGATCTTTGCATCTCCATCTCCGTCTCACACAGATCCTTTCTGTCCGTCTTCCTAATGCTGAACAAAGATATTCTCAAGCAAACTGCAGATTGTAAGTCTGCTGTTTCTCCTATGATAGCTGTGCATTGACAAGATATTTGCATTACTACCCTGCTGCTGTCATTGTGAAACTTGCTGGACAATGAACATACTTTAACCTTGGACTTTATGGTGGATAGAGTAGGCATTAGCTCTGCTGAATGACCACAAAATAATGAACATTAATTTCTACTGGAGGAGCTTCATTGAGGGAAAGAAATGCATAAGCACTTTAATATTATTGTTGGAAGGCACTGGGACTTAATTACATGAATCAATTAGGAAAGACAAATTACAATTATTATGAAGAGTATTTATGATTCTACATCCATCTTTAGCAACTGCATCTTCTATTGCGTTGCAATGGGGAGGGAATCATAATGTCTCCAGCCCGCGACAAAGGTTACAGCAGGAGTATTGAGCTGTCACACAACTCATCTGATCAAAGCTACAGCTATTCTATATTAACTGACAAAGAATAACCAAGGATGCATTGTTTTCTTGAAAAAAAGAATGATCAGCTTATTGAGATCTGAGCTTCTCTTCATCATTTTTTTTTTGATTCCTGATAAAGATTCTGTGCTTTTTAATTTGGTCTTCTGGGTTTTCTTTTCCTTATGTGAAATTCTGGTTCCAAACACTACCAGTGAACGTCAAAGCAATTAAAGCCGTAATTGTTTGCTATATCATGGCTCAAATTCAATACTAACGGTGCTTTGGGACCCTGTTAATCTGTGTGTCATAAGTGTTTGCTATAATAAAGTTTGTCAACTGAATTAAGCCTTGAAAGGAATTTCAGAAAGCATGATGAAATCATTGTTTGTTAAAAGATTTGGAAGAGCACTGTGATGATTTTGAAGTATGGTTTCAAGTTTCAAGATTTAAGTTTATTTATCATGAGTACATTAAAACATACAGTGAAGTGCATTGTTTACATTAACAACCAACTCATCTGAGGGTGTGCTGGGGGCAGCCTGCAAGTCTCACTTCACATTCTGACACTAAAGCAGCATGCCCACAATACTTGGCAGAACAACACAGAACACAACAAGCAACAAAACAACAGCAGACAAGTTGTGTTCCTTCCAACCATGCACATGCTCAGTTCTCTAACCACAGGACAAGGCCGTTTTCTTCGACCTCCAGGGGACTTGAACCTGGGTGGGCAAACATTGAGCCTTGACCTCCCCAGCAGACTCGCAGAGATCCGCAGACTCAGCTCCATCCAACAGTTTGTGGAAGCATTTTACTTAGAACTCTTTTATCAATTTGTAAAAAATTATTGACATCATGTGTTGAAGCCCAGTGCATTCGTGGTAAATCCATTGAAAGTCAGAAAAGAGAACACTTTCACGTACACTTCCCCCTTCCACCCACAATTGGCCTATGAATATGGTGTTGATTAGCTGATAACCACATGAACAAGAAATAATGCAATATCCTTGGAAGAAACTGATGTGCTGCTCGGAGTTGAGAAGAGAAAGCCATGCAAAGCAAATTCTGCTAGGGAAAGGGAAACATTTGAGAGGGCACTTGGGAAATAAGAACTCTCTCTGCAACACATAAATTCATCTGTGCTTAAAGAAGTGCTGGAAGAGGGTGAAAAGCAAGATCACCATAATTTCCCATGGCACTGAATTTGAATGGATGAAGTCCCCCATAAACCTATTTACTGGACCTGTCTTATTTATATTGTGAAGAAATTTCTGCAGTAGTTTCTGGAGAGCAGAAGAATTGCAAGATGAAGTTGATAGTCAGAATATTAAGGTCCCAACATGGTAGTGCAAAACCATCTATCCTCAACTGCACTTGATGGCACATTGGATAATGATATCTGGAGAGACTCAGACCTTACTAACATGCAGTGGTCCCACATTGACATAAAAACTGGCATGTCAAATTGATTGGTTTCTCCCAAGGTTTCTCTCCATCAAAACTTAATATACATGGATTAATATCCCAGCAGTTTGAACATCAATTATGTTGCAGGCTCTGATTCCTTTAGCAAAGGACGAGCAATGATTTACAGAAGGCAGCCTAAATTGCTTCAGTAGTTCAGCCAACCTATAACCATACTTCATAGGCAGTTTCAATAAGCCAATTTGTTTTTATCTAGCCATGCAAGGCATGAATGGAAGTATTCACATTTTGGCAGAACCCCAGGCTTCCTGTCACATCACTATCCAGTTTAAGATCTCGTGCAAGACCTTAAAGCTGTCCAGATTTGGAAGGGTATAGTACACATTCATTCACCTGTATGGGCATGAGCACTTAAAATGCCTAAAAGTAATTGGGAAGTTTATAACTTTGTTCACCTTCATTCTGCGTAAATCCCCAATGCAGTGTTCGTATTATAAAATATCAGTTCCTTCCCTAAACTATTATGTCATTCCTCCTTTGAAATGTTCTGTAAACACATCTCATTAGCCTTGATTCTGGCCAATGTGAATGTTCTTTTTTTATATTCTATTTTCCTATTAAAGAGTATTTTACCATACTAAATGCATCATATGCAAGTAGTTGCCAAAGTAAAGAATTCCAATTTTCCACTAACTTTCATGGGGAAAAAATTGCTTCTTTATTTCTTTGATTGGTCTAGCTCAAATCTTAGAATGTTGGTCTTTTTTGTGCGCCTGCCCATCAGAAGGAAGAGTTTTACCGTATCTATCTTAGCAAATTCACTTCGCAAGGCTTGTCCATTTTGAGAAGGTGAGCAAGTTGAATAGCCTCCTACAATCAGGCAGAATTTTGATACTTATGTTTGATGGGTTATGACCGAAGAAAAGATGGCTGGAGTTGCTTAGCACCTTCGTGCAAGGGTGTTAATCGATGCGTTAGAGATCAAGCTTCCAAAAATATTAACAAAAATATTGAAAACTGCCAATATTTATAAAAAAAAATCTACCATAACACAACAACAGCTTCATTCTTCGTTCAGTGTGAGCACCTGGCACTCTGTTTGGTTGAGTGAACCCGGCCTTTTGTTCTTGCAGCGAAGGAGGATGGGAGGTAACCTGACAGAGGTGTATAAGATGATGAGAGGCATTGATAGTGTGGATAGTCAGAGGCTTTTTCCCAGGGCTGAAATGACTAACACTAGGGGGCATAGTTTTAAGGTGCTTGGAAGTAGGTACAGGGGGAATGTCAGAGTTAAGTTTTTCACACAGACAGTGGTGGGTGCGTGGAATGTATCGGCAATGGTGGTAAAGGTGGATACCTTTTAAGAGACTCTTAGATAGGTACATGGAGCTTAGAAAAATAGAGGGCTATGCAGTAGGGAAATTCTAGGCACTTTTGAGAGTAAATTACATAGTCAGCACAACACTGTGGGCCAAAAGGCTTGTAATGTGCTGCAGATTTCTATGTTCTATATTCTATGTTCCTGGGAGTTCATTCTCTGTCTCCCTTACTGAAAGTGAACCTCCCCTTTATTTTTAGGCACCAGGACATGCCATTTTAAATTACCCACAAAGTTAATATAAGACTACATGCAAATTAGAATATGATGCACCCCACAAAAATCATATTACAAAATAAATAGAAACATCTACTTTAAGTACAGTATACAAACAACATAGACACATCCCCATTACTAAAGAAATGGAAGATCTTGAAGTGTATGGTGGGAAAGGCATGATAAAACCAAACCCTTTAGAACCTGTTATTCAAATATACTGGGGCAGACATTGAAGTGTGCACACTCAATGCAACCACAGCAGAATGACAATGCAATTCCTGTTTGTTTGTTTGTGTGTGTGTGTATATAAATGCACATGTATACGGAGTGTGTTTACCAAGTGCTCTCCGTCGCAGCTATGTATGCCAGTACGTTTAGGGAGATAAGTGTCTACAGATTTACAGTGGAGAGCATTCTGACTGGTTGCATCACAGCTTAGTATGGAGGTTCTAATGCACAAGAACACAAGAGGCTGCCAAGGTTCTAGACTCAGCCAGTCCCATCACAGGCACAATGTTTCCCACCATCGAGGACAGCAGTGCCTTAAGAAGGTGACAACTACCACTAAGGACCTTGCCATCTGGAACGTGCTTCTTCTTGTCACTACCATCAGCAAGGAGGTACAGGAGCATCAAGACTCACATTTAACAGTTCAGAAATGGCTTCTTTCCCTCAGCCATCAGATTTCTGAACACCATCTCATGTTTCCTTTCTTTTGTTCCATTTATATATTTCTGTAATTTATTGTTACTTTATGTCTTTGCACTGTACTTCTGCCACAGAACAAAAATTATCATGTCATATAACACAATGATAATAAATTTGATTGTGATTTTGATTTGATAGTCTTGAATATGAGAATGATTAACATGTACCTGTTGATGATAAAATAGTTTGATGATGCCAGCTAGTGGACATGGTTGTGAGATGTATTCGGTGGTGTTAGTCCACTCAGTCACACCTGCAAATGTGATTGATCACCTCCAAAGTAATTTAGATTGTCTCACTTTATTTATAACATTACTAGTTCTTATTCGACAGTAATGGAAATTGCCACCTCTACCATGGACAGGTTCATTTTACCTTATTGCGTTGTTGCAGCAATAATAATGTAGAATGTGTGGGTTTCTTTTATAGAAGACTAGGTTGTTTGGAATTGGAGCCACCATACATGCTTTTAGCAAACTGTTGAATTAACATCTCAAATTACTATGGTTTCAATGGTACTTTTAATGTCAGAGAAATGTATACAATGTACATCCTGAAATTCTTTTTCTTCGCAACCATCCGCAAAAACAGAGGAGTGCCCCAAAGAATGAATGACAGTTAAAAATTAGAACTCCAAAGCCCCCCCGTTCCCCCCTCCCATGCATAAGCAGCAGCAAAGGAACAATCCCCCCTCCCCCACCAGCAAAAAAGCATCAGCGCCCCCCACCAAGCACTCAAGCGTGCAACAAAGCATCAATAAAGACACAGACTTGCAGTACCCCAAAGACTACTCATTTACCCAGTAATTCAACATACCACAGGCTCTCTCTCTCTCTCCCTAATAAGAGAAAAAGAGTTGTCCTGTTTCACAGCAAGAGAGGAGACATTACAAACAACTCGCCGGCTTATGCTGTTAAAAGTCTGTTGTATCGCTTTTCCGAGCTCTGTACCCAAAGAACTCAGGTCTCTGGGCACACAGCCAGCAGCCAACTTGCTGCTTTCGATCTTCCATCTCCCATGACACACCGATTTCCTGTGGAGGCACTGACCTCGAGTCCGCCCGCCTCCAGAGCCACAAAATCCCAGAACCCTGAAGGTGTTCTAGTCTTTTAGGCTAATCCTTGGTATATCAAGTACCAGCCAGTCATGAGACCCCAAGAGCAGGTCCCATTCCCACAAAGAACCAAGTGTAACTCAAGGTCAGGGTCTACAAAAGAACCCTGAAAGGGAAAAATAGAGATAGTAAAGATAGAAATAGAGCTGTTTCCGAAGATACAAGCAAAGGAGTCACCATTAGGCACCATCGTCCTCCTAAGCTCCACCTATGGAGGGTCTATTCAGACCAAAAAGCAGTTTGTAATTTCACTGCCCTTTAACAAGGCCATTGGAACTATTTTGGTGCTTATGGTATACGTGTTCCTGTATATCTCTGCTTGAATAAGTAAGAAACAGATGTAGAATTGTCAATAGAATACATTTTCTGAGTGACAGTGTCACAAGGCCAGTTCATATGGGATACTATGTATAAAGTGTGTCTTCTTTCTGTGTCCTCCAAGCTGCTTTGTGTTTGTACAATCAGCTGAATTCTAAAACATGTCAATAGCGAGGCCTTGATTTAGCATTCATGCCAGGTTGTACATTAAATTCCATAAGGTGGAATCAGGATCAAAAGATCTCTTTTGGCTGGCCTTCTTCTGTGCTGTAGAATTTCTCTGATTCTGTGTGCCAGAATGTTTTGGGGAGAGATTTGATAATCCCTGGGCATGAACATGAGAATGGCTTTGCATGATTAACGTGTACCTGTTGATTATAAAGCAGTTTCATATTGCCAGCTGACTGACATGATGGCACGTTGTCAAGAGTGTTGATTGGTTGCTTAGTCTAGCAGGGGACCCTTGAGCAGCAGTGCCACCTAAAAGAGAGTGTAAACACAGTCCACAGTAGCACACTCCTGTGATGCTGGAGGAACTCAGCAGGTCAGGCAGCATCTATAGAAAAGAATAAAGAGTCGACATTTCAGGCTGAGACTCTTCATCATTACTCAAGATTTCCAGCATCTGCAGAATCTTTTGTGCCTACTATTTTCTAGTTTGTCTTAAGGCAGAGCTTGGGCTACATCATCTAATATTTGCTTGGCTGAAAATATGTTAGTGTATGCATAGTGATTGTGCACTGTACTGTATATTGGAAAGTACGAAATTCCCTGTATCCATATAAGTATAGATAACTGTGTATATTTAATTGAGCGCATTCCTAAGCAAGTTGCATGTTCACCTTACTGATGCCCTGGTGAAGGGTCTTGGCCAAAAAATGTTGACTGTTTATTTCCCTCCATAGATGCTGCCTGACCTGTTGAGTTCCTCCAGCATTTCACATGTGCAGCTCAGGATCTCCAACATCTGCACAATCTCTTCTATGCATGTACACATTAGGTTGAATTATGTAAAGAGGCCGTCCAACAGTGAAATAAACACAGTCCATCCTACTCCTACAGCATCCACCCCGCACCCCCCCCCCCAACTCAGTCTTATACTGGTGCCCTTTTCCTGTCAAATATCATAGAACATAGAACAGAGAAAAGTACAGCACAGTACAGGTCCTTCGGCTCACAATGTTGTGCCGACCCTTAAACCCTGCCTCCTATATAAGTCCCCACCTTAAATTCCTCCATATACCTGTCTAGTAGTCTCTTAAACTTTACTAGTGTATCTGCCTCCACCACTGACTCAGGCAGTGCATTCCACGCACCAACCACTCTCTTCCTCTAATATCCCCCTTGAACTTCCCACCCCTTAACTTAAAGCCATGTCCTCTTGTATTGAGCAGTGGTGACATGGGGAAGAGGCGCTGGCTATCCACTCTATCTATTCCTCTTATTATCTTGTACACCTCTATCATGTGTCTCTCATCCTCCTTCTCTCCAAAAAGTAAAGCTCTAGCTCCTTTAGTCTCTGATCACAATGAATACTCTCTAAACCAGGCAGCATCCTGGTAAATCTCCTCTGTACCCTTTCCAATGCTTCCACATCCTTCTTATAGTGAGGCAACTAGAACTTGACACAGTACTCTAAGTGTGGCCTAACTAGAGTTTTACAGAGCCGCATCATTACATTGCGACTCTTAAACTCTATCCCTCAACTTATGAAAGCTAACACTCCATAAGCTTTCTTAACTACCCTATCCACCTGTGAGGCAACTTTCAAAAATTACAGCCCAGTGCTAGAAGAATGAGTTAACAGGGATGATGAAAAATCATTGTTGCTTAAGTTCTCGCTCCCTGCTACCAGCTCAGACATTGAACCTGTACATAAAGTGAATCAAGGGTCTGCATGTATTGATTCTGGACAGAAAAGATTATGCCCTTCTCCTACCAGTTGAAGTCAATTATGAGCTCCATACCAGGAGCCTCATATTACTCCTGCTTAAGAATCAGAATCAGAAACAGGTTGATTATCACCAGCATGTGTTGTGAAATTTGTTATTTAGGCATCAACAGTTCAATACAATACATCATATTGAAGAAGAAGAAGAAAAAGAAAAATGAAATAATAATAATAAATAAGTAAATCAATTTATAGATATGTATTTTGAATAAATTAAAAACGTGGAAAAAGCAGAAATAGTTGTATTTTTAAAAGGTGAGGTAGTGCTCATGGGTTCAATGTTAGGAATCAGATGGCAGGGGGGAAGAAGCTGTTCCTGAATTGCTGAGTGTGTCTTCAGGCTTCTGTACCTCCTACCTGATGGTAACAGTGAAGAAAGGGCATGCCCTGGGTGCTGGATGTCCTTAATAATGTAGGCTGCCTTTCTGAGACACCGCACCTTGAAGATGCCCTGGGTACTTTGTAGGTTAGTACCCAAGATGGAGCCGACTAAATTTACAACTGTCTGCAGCTTCTTTCGGTCCTGTGTAGTAGCGCCATCCACCCCCCCCCCCCGCCACCAGACAGTGATGCAGCCTGTCAGAATGCTCTCCACAGCACATCTGTAGAAGTTTTTGAGTGTATTTGTTGACATACCAAATCTCTTCAAACTCCTAATGAAGTATAGCCGCTGTCTTGCCTTCTTTATAACTGCGGCGATACGTTGGGACCAGATTAGGTCCTCTGGGATCTCGACAGCCAGGAACCTGAAACTGCTCACTCTGTATTTCAATATGTACTATTATAAGCCAATCAAAGCACTTCATGATGATTGGTGTCACTGTCAATGAGTGGTAGTCATTTAGTTCAGAAGGTTTAGAATTCTATGGTGCAGGAATGACGGTTGCTGATTTGAAGCATTTGGGGACAGCAGTCTGGATCAGTGATGTCCATGAAGATGTCAGTAAGCTGATGTGCACACTCCCTGAATACGCGGCTTGGGATGATGTCTGGCCCGGATGCCTCACGGGGTTGAATTGCTACAGACTCCCTCTCACACCTGCTGCTGTTACAGACAGCGGCTGTTCACCTGGAAGTGGGGTAGCTGTCATGGCCGGCGTTGTGTTGCATGCCTCGAAGCATGATAAAAATTGTATAGAGCATCAAGAAGGGAGGCGTCACTGGTACAGTTAACACTGTTTTTCCTTGTGTAGTCAGTAATGAGGACAAAGCAGCCTATTATTCAGTGAAGGATCCATAATCCCCAGATAACAAATGTAATTAACTTGCTGTGGCTGTGTACAATACAATGTAGGAAGCAATTTAGCTGAGCAAAGCTTGAGACATCTAAGCAATGCAGACACACACACATCATTCAATATGATTAAAGATATGCTTTATAATTTTAAAAAACACAGCAGGCGAAAAGCTCGAGGTAATAAAATGTTCAAACCACATTCGACATTTACATTCCACAATCAAAAATTCCAAAAAAAAATCCCTTTTTGCAGCAGCCAGAAACTGCTGACAAAATCATAGTTCCATTCTACTCCCCAGCTACAGCATAGTCCTAAAAAGTTAAAATCAAAATGGAAAGACAAGACGTCCCCAGCTACCAGCATTTCCCTTCACCATGTATCAATGCCATCCTTGAGCAATCAATTGGACAAGCAAGTTTAATGCCAAGAAATCAAAAGAAAAATTATTTCAGCATCCGCAAATGATTTTTCCAATATTTAGATCTACAGAAATGTTGCAATGAATAGAATGATAAATGAACAAGGAAAAAAAATCTGTTATACAGAGCAGAGCAGGTGAAATGATAGAAGATCTGAACAAATGATTGGAGCAAAGGTGCAAGAACAATGGGTCTGGTGGGAATACTTAGCATCCCTTATAAATAGTGCATGTTTTAGAGTCTTACTCGATGGCATTCAGCACCCTGTTATAAATGTGGCTCTAGCTGCTCTGTGCTAAAGTGCAGATCTGGGAAAAGGTACAGCCCAAAGGTGGAATTGCTACAGAACACAGCCAGGGAAATGTGGAAATATAGATCAGGAAAGCAATATAAAGCATATTAAGATAAACACAGCAATTGGGATGAGTCAAATGGCGCAATACATTCAGTGAGAAGTTCAGATATCAGTATAAAGCCACCACAGAGATCAGGGAAGTGGTAAAATAGAGATCAGTAAAATTCTATAATACAGAGAAGGGGAAGGAGAAAGGTGACATAATGTAGCGGTTATCATAACACAGTTACAGCGTCAACAACCTGATATCAATTCCTCCTCTGTCTGTAAGGAGCTTCTACATTTTCAACACGACAGCGAAGGTTTCCTTCGGCTGGTCGGGTTCCCTCTCACAGTCCAAAGGCATACCGGTTAGTAGGTTAATTGAAGATTACAAATTCTTCCGTGATTAGACTGGGGTTAGGTGGGCTTCTGGGAGGCACAGCTTGCTGGACTGCAAGAGCCCGTTCCACGATGTATCTCTGAATAAATAAGTAAATTAGTTACATGAGTGTAACTGGGTGGTGTAGGCTTGTTGAGCCGGAAGGTCCTGTTACCAGGCTGTGTCTCTAAATAAGAATTACGAATAAGAAATATGTTGGTGAAGTCTGCACTACAGATCAGTGAACTGACATAATATAGATCTGCAGACTCTGCAACACAGATCTGTGCCATGCAGCAGGTCAGCTCAGAGAAATGGCATGGCACAGATCAGCAAAATCCTTTGAAACCAAACAAGGGAAATACTGCAATGCAGAGCCAGGAAAATGCTGCAGTATCGATCAGAGAAATGTTGCAATGCAGAACAGAAATCTGTAATGCAGTCAATAAAATCTTGCATTTCCGAACAAGGGAAATGCTGATACACAGTAAGCGAAACGTAGCAAAGCTGTCAGTGACATGTATCAATACAGAATGTTAGGTACTGCAATGCAGTCAATGAAATGTCACTGTAGCTAGTGAAATGCAGTAATGGAAATACTGTAAGTCAGTGAAATGCTACAGAGGAATGAATTGTGGCAAACCAGCCAAGGGAAATGCAATGAATTCAGTGAAATGCCACCATGCAGAAGAAGGGAAATACTGCAGGGCAGATCATGGAAAATGCTGCAGTGTGCTTAATGTTACATAGCCACGCAGACCAAGGGAAGCACTGTAATACTGAGTAAGGAAAAATGCCACAAGACAGAACAAGAGAAATACTGCAATGCAGCTCATGGATCAGTGAAATATAGCAATGTTGAAGAAGGGGGATGCTACATTTGGGATTAATGAAATGCTGCAATAGTCACAAAAGGAAATTCCGTCACTGTTTTTTGGAGGAAAGTGTGATCTGGCCACTGCCAGCCAGGTTAGCATTTATAGCCCATCACTAATTCCCCTTGAGAAGTTAGTATTGAGACATTTGTTTAAGCATTCCAGTTCTGGTGTTGTCCGCCAGAGACTTCTAAGATAAATGTCCTGTGATAATGAAGGACTGGTGATATATTTCCAAATTGGGTTAGTGCGTTGTTCAGAACCAGAATCAGGTTTAATATCATCGGCATATGTTGTGAAATTTGTTAACTTAGTGGTAGCAGTACAATGCAATACATAATAATTGAAAAAACTGTAAATTACACTAGGAATATATATAATGCTAAATAAGCATTGTAAAAATAGTAATAAAAAAGTAGTGAGGTAGTGGTCATATGTTCAATGCTCTTTCAGAAAACAGATAGGAGCTGTTACAGAATCATTGAGTGTGGTAGTAGTGAGAATAAGGCATGACCTGGGTGATGGGGGCCTTTAATGATAGATGCCACCTTTTTGAAACGTCACTGCCTGAAGATGCCCTGGATACTACAGAGGCTAGTGCCCATGATGAAGCTGATAAATTTTACAGCTCTCTGGAGCTTATTTTGGTACTCTGACTAGCCATACAGTTATGGGTGTACAGAGAGTAGAGCAGTGGGCTAAACGCACATCTCTGAGGTGCATCAGTGTAGATTGTCAGCAAGATGGAGATGTTATTTCGGATCCACACAGATTGGGGTCTTCCCAAGATTGGAAGATCAGGATCCAGTTGCAGAGCTGGACACGAGATAGCATGGTAAGCACTCTTGATGGTGGTGTAGCAGTGGTTCAGTGTGTTGCTTCCTCTGGTACTAGAGTAAAGTCTGTTCCCATATGCTAGTAGCCCTTGTACCTCTTGGTGGCAGAGTCTACAGGTTTGGGAAATGCTAATTCATTCTATGGATGGTACACTCCTGCAGCTGCTGTGTGCCACTAGAGGAACACATGGATGTCTAAAGCAGTTGATGGCCTGCTAATCAAATAGTCAACTCAGTGGTGTTAAAATTCTTCAGTCCTGTTGGGTTGTACTCATCCAGACAAGAACAGAATATTCCATCTCACTCCTGAAGTGTCTTATAAATGATTTAGGATAAAGGAGGTGTCTGGTCATGGGTCAGTTTTAGCAGGGTATACAGGCACGTCGCTGCTCTTGAGACTCTAGTACTTGTGCATCACGTCCAATTGAGTTTCCGATTGGATGTCGGATGCTGGGGACTTGATGATGCCATTTAATAACAAGGATAGGTAGTCAGTCCTCCTCTTTTTGGAGATGGTCACTGTATGGCATTTTTATAAATCGAACGTTATTTGCCATTTAGAAGGTAAGCGTAATTTGGGTTTTGCAGTGTGCAAGGATGGATTGCTAAGGAATTGAACATGGTGAACATCCCTCATTGTGACCGTAGTATGCAACTAATGGAAGCACCAGTTACACAGGTCAATGTAATGTTGCTTTACAGAACCAACAGAGATCCAGAGAAATGTCACAAAGCTGATCAATCAAAAATGCAAAATAAATCACGGGACTGCAGCAATACAGAATAAAGAAAAAGCTGTATCATAGATCAAGAAATACTACAATACAAGTCAAGGGAAATATGCATTATATAGATTTATGAAATATTGTGTAATACTCTGGTTTACGACAATGTTTTATTAACACAGTTCTGCTGTTGGGTATTTCATTTTCTGTAGATTTTCTCAAAATATAATAAGTGTTCCTTTAATTACATTATACAATGGAGTATATCATTTTTGCTGTTTAAAATAAAAATTCAATTGATTAATATGTTAGGCTTGTTGAATTAGCCAGTAAGATTTGTCTTGGGAAAAAGAGAACAGGTCCATTTTTGAGAGAGAGCGTGGGATCAAGGAAGGAGAAAGGAAAATGGAAATAGACAATGAACATAGCAGAGGAACATGCTGAAATGCTCAGAGAACCCATTTGGAAGGACAGACACCACTGTGGGAGAATCGTCATGCAGACAATGGTCTCACAGAGAATGTGCAGATAACGTTTACTTCGTTAGTTAGCAAAATTTTGAAGAAAGTTTGACGTTTATTTTTCTTGGATGTTGTGTGAATATTTGTTTCCTGGAACAGAATCTTTAGTGCAAAACCATTTCAGTATTGTGAGTAAACAAAGTAAAGCAAACTGGATTGATTATGCCACAATGAGGTCCAACAATTACATGCATGTTATAGACTAAGATGTAATGGGCCCTGCTTCTTTATTTTGCTTGATATAGTTTAAAATATTTTGTCAATACAATTTCGATCTAATTTTACAGTAGCATGAGTTAAATGATAGTTTCCTGGTGAATGGTACATTTGTATGGGTGTGTCAGTCTTCGTACAGTAATTGCCTTCATTTTCCCTCAGAAGGAACATTCAAACTTTTATGGTCGTGTATACCTGAATCATATGTTTATTTAATGGAAGTGATCTTGCTCATTGTTACCATGCATTGTCGAGTTATGCTGCTGTTGGGTTGAATTCACAGCAATAGCTAACTCATTATGAGCCCACAGTGAGAGGGTTACAATTGCAATGCTGTTCAAACCAATTGTCATAATGATGATGGGAAATGTTTCAAAGCAGGCTGGAAACATGACAATACAGCTTGTGAAATGCTGCGTGCAGATTAGTGAAATATACAATACCTATCTGCAAAGGTCTCTGAAGCACATCAAGACTGTTGCAAATAAGATCAATGAAATGATGCAATGAAGACTGAAATGTTCAATGCAGGTTAATGAAGGTGCTGTATTACAGATCAAGGGAAATGTTGCAAAAAGGTGGGAAAATGGTAGAGCATTTGGGGGAACATGCGGGGAAGATGCGGTAAAGATCCGGGGAATTGCTGTAGTACAGGGTGGAGGAAAGCATGCAGGAGCTTGGGAGGGCATCCAGCAGAAAAGTATAGGGAGCAGGGTTTTGACAGATGGTGTCAACCTCCCTGATTTTTAACAGTGCCAACCATCTGAACAGGTTGTTGTAAGGATCTACCCCTCAGTAATAATGACCAGAGAGGAACAGAGAGAACTGATATTTTTGACAAGTAATCTTTATTGTCTCAACTAAAAAGCATGTGGGTTCACAAGCTAACTAGCTGTTTCTTTCACCCTCCATGAACAGTCAATGAAGAGAAATGGTATTACCCAGGAGATGAGGCCTTGCTGGCCAGGCATTCCTTGAGATGCCGATCGCTGTGTGTCCATGGGGTCCTCCTCATCCACGATGTTGCTGGAGAATTATTGCTGCCTCGTATTTGAAGTTCTGATTCATATAGTGTTCCTCATCAGTTCAACTGTTGCATCTCCATCCAATTGGTTGAAGGTCACCTTCTACCTGGGTCACCTTCTTACTGGCTCTGGTCCAGGGCTACAACCAATATTGTTCTATGGTTTATGCACCCCCCGCACCCTGAAACCTCATGTCTTTGTTCTTTTCAACTCTGACTGGTTCAAACCAGTTAAACCAGGTGACTCAGACACAGAGTCTAACAAGATTACAGACTGCTTCTCAGGCAAGCCTGCTACTTTACATAGCACTAGACTAACACAGGCTGGACAACAATTATACAACTAATTTGATTTTAATGAACCAATCGTGGATTATATAATCGGTAACCAATAGAAATGGCACATACACACACACACACAAACGGACTAATCACAGGACACATAAAAGACAAACTATGTAGATCACCAACATTTCACTCGAAGTTGCACTGATGATATTGCCTAGCCGGGTAACAAAACATCTTCAAACCAACACACCAGCTCGGCGAGCTACTCAACAGCAACACTTTACATAATAACTAGCTACTTGTCTAAGAATGGTCTCAGGTTTAGCAGGTCATTAACTGAAACTTCTTGTGTCCACATTCAGTTGTGCTGATTAGAGTATCCCAGAGCAAAAATCAGTTCAGGACTCCCAAAATGGGTGGGGGGGGGGCAGTGTGGTTGCAAGAACAGTCTCACAAAATGGCCACCTCCATCTCCTTCGAGCACATGACAAGAATAAAGGCAGTTAGTTTGTCTACTTCCACTGCCCTTGATTCATTGGTTCATCCCAATTCACTGATTTGTAGACTGCCAACAAGGCAAAAAGCCATAGCATATTATATGGAAATACCACCAGTACAGAGTAATGATGGAAATGCTGAAAAACATATTAATAAAAATATATGGATCCAGGACATTTCTGCAATACAGATTAATGGAAATGGTAAAGTACAATCCAGCAAATGTTACAATAAAGGGTAATGAAGTCTTGTAGAATATCTTCGCGAATACTTTAAAACACAATGTATTTACATGAATAAAACATTGATTTATTTGCAAGACAAAACACTTAGATGCATGTTGCATGATCAAGCATCTACCCTAGTTAGCACATCTCATGGTCATTGTTTTAAAAAAAAACAAGCACACCATCTGTCTTTCCTGTACAAAAGTCTTGGATACATATATGTTGCTCTCGAAGCTAACAAATGAAGGTGTGGGGGGGGGAGCTTTTGAAAAGCATTAGGTTATCCATATATCCATCCCTGGGGCAGGACGGGATATACTCCAGGTTACTATGGGAAGTAAGGGATGAGATTGCTGCACCTTTGGTGATGATCTTTGCATCCTCACTGGCCACAGGAGTGGTACCAGATGATTGAAGGGAGGCAAATGTTAATCATTTTTTCTAGAAAGGGGGTAGGGATAACTCTGGGAATTATAGAACAGTGACCTTATTTCAGTGGTGGGCAAGTTATTGGAGAAGATTCTTAGAGACAGCATTTATGAATATTTGGAGAAGTACATTTTGATTAGGGACTGTCAGCATGACTTTGTGTAGAACAGGTCATGCCTCACATGCCTGATTGAATTCTCTGAGGATGTGACAAAGCACATTGATGAAGGTAGAACAGTGAACATGGTGTAATATGGACTTTAGTAAGGCATTTGATAAGGTGCCCCATGATAGGCTCATTCAGAAAGCCAGGAGAAATGGGATCCAGGTAAACTTGGCTGTGTGGATCTAGAAGTGGCCTGCCCATAGAAGGCAGAGGGTAGTTGTAAATGGAGCATATTCTACTTGAAGGTCTGTGATCAGTGGTGTTCTGCAAGGATCTGTTCTGGGACCGCTCCTTTTGCGATTTTTATAAATGACTTGGATGAGGAAGTGAAAGGGTGGGTTAGTAAATTTGCAGGTGACATGAAGGTTGGTGGAGTTGTGGCTTGTGTAGAATTTTGTCATAGGTGGCAAAGGGACTTTAACGGAATGATATCTGGGCTGAGAAGTGGCAGATGAAGTCCAACCTGGAAAAGTGTGAAGTGATTCACTTCGAAAAGTCAAATTTGAAGACAGAATACAGGATAAGGGTACAATTCTTAGCAATATGGGGGAACAGGGGGGAATTGAGGTCCACTTCCATAAATCCCTCAAAGTTCCCATGCAATTTGATAGGGTTGTTAAGAAGGTGTATGGTGTGTTGCTTTCATTAGTAAGGGGATTGAGTTCAATCAATGTAATGATACAGCTCTATAAAACCCCAGTTAGACACCACTTGGAATACTGTGTTCAGTTCTGGTCTCTTCAAGCTAGTCATAGTCATAGTCATAGTCATAGTCATACTTTATTGATCCCAGGAGACACTGACTTTCATTACAGTTGCACCATAAATAATAAATAGTAATAGAACCATAAATAGTTAAATAGTAATATGTAAATAATGCCAGTAAATTATGAAATAAGTCCAGGACCAGTCTATTGGCTCAGGGTGTCTGACCCTCCAAGGGAGGAGTTGTAAAGTTTGATGGCCAAAGGCAGGAATGAATTCCAGTGACGCTCTGTGCTACACCTCGGTGGAATGAGTCTCTGGCTGAATGTACTCCTGTGCCCACCCAGTACATTATGTAGTGGATGGGAGACATTAACCAAGAGGGCATGCAACTTAGACAGCATCCTCTTTTCAGACACCACCGTGAGAGAGTCCAGTTCCATCCCCACAACATCACTGGCCTTACGAATGAGTTTGTTGATTCTGTTGGTGTCTGCTACCCTCGGCCTGCTGCCCCAGCACACGGCAGCAAACATGATAGCACTGGCCACCACAGACTCATAGAACATCCTCAGCATCGTCCGGCAGATGTTAAAGGACCTCAGTCTCCTCAGGAAATAGAGACGACTCTGACCCTTCTTGTAGACAGTCTCAGTGTTCTTTGACCAGCTGTAGAAGAGATTTACCAGCATGCTGCCTGGATTGGAGAGCATGTCTTATGAGGATAGGTAGAGTGAACTAGGGCTTATCTCTTTGGACTGAGGGAGGATGCGAGATGACTTGATAGAGGTATACAAGATAATAAGAGGTATAGATCAAGTGGACAGTCAGAGACTTTTTCTCAGCGTAGAAATAGGTAATATGATAGGGCATCATTTTAAGGTGAGCGGAGGAATGTATGGGGGATATCTGTGGTAGGATTTTTACAGATAGTGTGGAGGGTGCATAGAATGCCCTGCAATCCGTGGTGATAGAAGCAGACACATTAAGGCGAATAAAAGAAACTCTTAGATAGCCCCAGGGATAAAAGAAAAATGGAGGTAAGAGGGAAAGGTTAGACTGATCTAACATTCTGGGACGAAGGGCTTGTATTGTGCTGTAATGTTCTATGTTCAATGTTATAAATGGTACCATTTTTTCAAATGTCCATAATTCAATTTAGAAAATGCGCAGAAATCACTCAGTGTAGTACCATTCCTCCACAGTACTATAATGAATGGCATCAAAAGCACATAAGGTGGATAGAAAGATCAATTCCTAAAAGTGGATAGAGAGAAAACTAGTTCTGCTATACTGAGAAAATGTTCAGCGTTTTGAATTTTAAAATATTATGAGATCTTCTTCGTATGTGCATGTGTTAATAAGCTGATCATTCTTAACCCGTATCTGTCTGTAAATCAGATCAAAAACAGTGCTTACTAAGGTTCAGAGAAATGCTGCAGTGAAGATTCTGTGAATTATTGCAATACAGAGCAGGGAAATTCATCACATAGTGTAGGAATATATTGCAATATTTGTCAAGGGGAATGCTGATGGATTATCCCATTTACTCTTGAAAAAGGAAATACTGGACAAAGTTGCAAAAGAGGACACATCTCATGACATATTATCCATAATGCAAATTGAAAGTCTCCCTATTTTGGCAGAGACGATCCAAAGAGAAGCCAGTAAAGACCTGGAGATGACATATCAGTTAGTTGAGGAGAACAGAGTCAGTTTTTTAGAGCAGACTGATGTCCAGAGCTACCAGAACCACTTCCTGCAGTCCCAGAGGCTACCCACCATGGAGGAGGCCCCAGAACCTGAGGCTGTTTCGCAGCCACAAGTATTTCCTGCCAAGCAGAGTGACATTCCCCTCCCTCACAACCATCAGGAGAGACATTACCCCACAAATGTACAAAATCATCCACGGTAATTAAATCTTTAGGCCTGAGTGGGACAATTTAAAATTTACCATGCTGTGGATGTCTAAATAGTAATTTTATTCTAGAGTATACTGCATATATATTGTATATAAGTTGAGAAGTCTCCTAATTTGAGTTAGAGTTTATAGCTAAACAGGGAGGAGTGTTGTGTATTTAATACTTCAGTAACATTTGAGTAATATTGTAAGTATTGCTTGATTAAGTGTTCTTTATTTACCTAACTCATTATGTAAAACTAAATGAATGGCATACATCATCATGCCACGGTATCATATGTACGCACCTCACTAAAAGTAAAGAATGAAGCAGGCATGTTAATTCCAGGCTCCGTATTTTTCCTTTGATTAGTTTTGTGTTTTGGAGTTACAAAACCTAACGGCTAAGTGTTCTGGGACACCAGTTCCTGAGAACAGCCTTCTCAACAGTTCAACAGTGTGCAAGACTGTAATGGAGACACTTATGGCCACTATGTATCTGCATCCACTACTACCAAAAAATAAATTGTGCTTATGAATGGTCTGGCAAAATCCTTTGCCAGGAAAATGCAGACCATTCATAGGGATGGAGAGGTACTGCTCTTGCAATCTTCTGGACATGTTGGCATCACAAACAGTGCATGGTAAACTGCTCAATCTGCTGACCTATTTCCAGACCACCAGGCCAAGTCAAGCCTATCATTTTGAACACATCTAGGTGACCAGCATGTAGCTCTTCCATCACTTTAACTCTCAACTTGGATGGTATAACTACTTTCAATCCCTACACAAGGCAACTCCCCATCAACGGCAAGTTCGTCTCAGCAGTGGTAAAAAATGGGGGAACTGGAAACTCTGCTGCACATTCCATCCATTTTGGGTAGCCATGTAGATCTGAGACCATGTGGGTTTTTTCTGGTTTCATTTCTGCCATAACAGGGAGACTTTTAATTTGAACTTGGTGGAATATGTCAAGAGGAATGTCCACTTTTATAAATCTTCCAGGTATTTCCTTTTCCAGGGGTAAAAGAGACAATTCATCACCATTTCCATGACTAGCTGTCCACTTGTATTCATTCTTGTATTTGTATCCACCGAGAAACAGCCCAACTCTATATTTGTGCTGCTGCTGTTAGTGGAACACTCTTCAGTGGATTGAAAATGGACATCAGTGGTTAATGATCAGTAATGAATTAAGCTACTCCTTATGGATACTAGTTGAAATGTTTTACACTCCGAAACCAACTCAAGGTTTCCCTGTCAATCTGTATATAATTTTTCTCTTAGTGGTAAGGGAGCGTGATGCCAAGGCTATGGGACGTTCACTTCAGTCACTCACAGCATGTGACATGACTGCACCTATATTATAAGCTGAGGTACCACAAGCAAGCTTTACTGGACGATATGGTTCATAATGTATTTGATTACAGTGTCCGACATCACCATTTCCTTTATCGTTTGGAAAGTTGCCTCACACTGCTTTGCCCATTGCCATTTCTTCCCGATCTGTAGTAAGGGTTGAAAGGTTCAAAGGTTCAAAGGTTCATTTATTTTCAAAGGTATACAACTCTGAAATTCTTCTTCTCCCGATAGCCATGGATCCAAGAAAGAAAAGAATATCATGATCGTCAACACCCCCCAATCCCTCCTCTCCGCTAAAAAGAACAAAAATGGAACAGGCACATCAACCCCCAAATCCTCCTCTCCTGCACATAAAAACATGAGAAAGATTGGGCTAAAAATACAGAATATAAGACAATTGTAAGACTGAAAGAGTGTCTGTAGTCCAAGTCCATACCAAAAGTGCAGAAAACCTATCTAGCATTCTCCAGGCACAGAGGCAGCCTCTCCTCTCTCCAATAGCAGAGTGATCCCCCAGCGATCAAAAGGCAGGTAGTTGGTGCCCATTTCCTGCATTCACATTGATGTTTCAATCTCTCTCGTCACTTTAATCAGTGAAAAATGGAAGCTTTAATTGGTGAAATGGAGTCGATCTTTGACTTGTGTCCTGCTCACCATGAGGTTCCCACTCATTGCCTCTGCCTCCCGGAACCCTCTCGGAGACTCCAGAGCTCTGAAACATCTCAGCGATCTCTAAACTGCAAATCACAGGTTCCAACAGTTCCAAAATCAAATTGAAGGTGAAAAACAAACATAAAAGACATAAAAGAAGTGAAGTATATGGTTTCATGATCTATCCAGATGATGTCTACCGAAGGAGCATTGTATGCAGGTACGATCTTAACTGGAATGAGTTCATGGAGTGGAGCACAGTAGCCTGGTTTGGCAGAAACCTGTTATAGTAATTGACAAATCCTACAAAGGACCATACTGTGACATACCCTTTGGCTTGGGATATCCACCACTCTTGAATTTTCTCAGTACACTTATGTAATCCTTGTGTGTTACTGATGTGACCACAGAAAATGATGATTGGTTTAAAGTATTCACACTTGGCACATCATGCTCTGAACCCATAAATTTCTAATCCAGTTAACACTGTCTTGAGATCGTGGAGATATTCCTTGCCATCCTTACATCAAGATAGCATTGAGTACCTTGGTGTCTTTGCAGCACCTGATCCATAACTTTCTATGCAGAGACAGATGCTACTCCAAAATAAACCTAATATAGTGATAATGCCCTTAGTGAGTGTTTATGTTGACAAAGAAACAGTTTGGACTCTTCTTCTGACTCCATCTGTAGGTAGGCCTCGGCTAAGTCCACTTTGCTGAAGTGTATTCCTCCAGAAAGGTTTGCAAGGATATCCTCTATCCTGAGCAGAGGATATTGATCTACTTTCAATACTGAGTTGATGGTGACTTTAAAATCACCACAGAACTTGAAAGACCCATCCTTCTTGGCTACTGGGACCATTGGTGTTATCCATGGGTCCCACTCAAACTTGGGAAGAATTCCTTTAGCCTCCATGCAACCTAGCTCACTGGCTACATTATCACAGATGGTATAAGGAACTGGATGGGCTTTGTAAAACTTGGATGTAGCAATTTTACTTAATACTATTTTACCCTCAATATATTTAAGTTTTCCAATAGTTGATTCTATTGCAGGGGATGTGGCATGAAAAGTGGTGGCTCGGACTACAATCAAGTTGTAGTTGTCTCAGCCAATCACAGCCTCACAATGCTGGCTGTCCTGTTTTTAGCACATGCAAGTCCAATGTGGTTGTTAGCTGTATTTCTCTGTTAATAATGTCATTCCCACAGGAATTATCTTTTCTCTGGTATAAGTTCTTCGTTGCATATGTGCAGGCTTCAGTTCCGTATCTTTGAGTTGTTGTTCAAACTTGTTTTGTATTGTGACTGAAACAACTAAGTCAGTGTCCAATTCTATTTTAATTCATTTGCTGCTCATTTCTGGTGCAAGCCATTTTGCTTGTCTCAAGTTAGTTTTTACATTGTAAGTGCCAAGGTTACTCAGTCATGTGTCACTCTTATCATTGTCAGATTTTTCATCAGCAGTATGCAGATTAATACTCTTTTTGAAACTACAGCTTGACTTCTTATCTTTTTGTCTTCTCTGCGCAGTCCATTTATTTTTGACTGCTCAACATGCACTTTGTATGTGTCCTACTTTGTTGTATTTTCTGCAAGTTTCACCTTTAAACCTGCATTGGCCTGCTGTATGTGAGCCCCTGCCACAAGAGCAACACAATTTGTTTGGCCAGGCAGGTTTCTGTTTAGTCATTGCAATTTTGTTCACGCTCACATTAATTCCTGACTGCAACAAAATTGCATCTCTGGCTGCTATTTCCATTGATACAACTATTTCAACTCTTTTTCAAAATGTGAGATATGCTTCAGTTATGAGTCAATTTTGAATGCTTCCTTTTATGATTCCACAAACTAAACAATCTCAGTAAGCCTTTCACTCAGCTGACAATGCCCAGACAATTTCTTCAACTCAGCCACGTATACTGAAGTGGACTCCCCTTCCTTTTGACTCCACTTATGAAACTTAAAGTGTTCTGCAACCACAATGGTTTTGTTTCTAAATGTTTCTGTAAAGCTCATTTCCACTATTTTGATTAGAGCAGATAAACTTCTAAGCAAACTCTTTCACCCATTGTACTCAGCAACACTGGCACTCGTTTTTAATCAGCTCTTTTATTTGCTTCAAAATACTGATCATCTTGTTCAATATACATTATCCAGTTATCTCCTGTGCAGTTGAATGGATCCACCTTTCTGATGTAGTCAGCCATTTCTGCTTTTTAAAGTTTATGATTTTTATCACCTAGTACGCACTAATTATGAACCCATGGCCATATTTGTTGCTTGTTACTTTTGTCTGTTTTCTGCCTTTTTTAAAAAACTCTAACGTCTTGCTCCCCTTCAGAGCTACACTTCAACAGGTGGGTAGTCATCTACGGTGTGTTTTAAAATGTTCTTGTTGCCACTGTTATGTTTTTTTAACTCCAGATCGTAATTGAGAGGAAAGCACAGGAGCTGTGATTCTTGCCTACTTAGTTTTTGTTCCCCCTTTTTTTTAATGAAGTGCTCAAATATGAAATGGTGGCCTAGTAACAGGTGCCATTCATGTACTTCTTACATATGACCCATAATGAATTATGCAAACAAATAAATAATGCTTAATCAAACAATATGTTTAAAATATTACTCAAATATTACTGCAAAATTAAATATCCTACATATATCAAGTGAAGCATTTTAGTATTGTCATCTTGTGGCTTTACTATTCATCCAACATAATTAGGACTTTTTTGACCATTATTTTTCCCAACATGCATAAGATAATTGAGCCCCTTGTACTGTACTAATAACAAATATTATGCCATTAAGTATTTGGTTGAAACTGATAGTGTCCGAGGCAACAGGCCTCAATGTAATATTTGATAGGGTGCCAACCAACTGATGGGTGTGTTCAAAGATATTTTCAGTCTCTCATTGCTACAGTCAGAAGTTCCCACCTGCTTCAAAAAGGTAACAATCATGCCAGTATGCAAGAAGAGCAGGATGAGCTGCCTTAACAACTGTCATCTAGTAGCACTCACATCTATGGTGATAAAGTGCTTTGAGAGATTGGTTATGGCTAGAATCAACTCCTCTCTCGGCAAAGATCTGGACCTACTGAAACTTGCCTATAACCATAATAGGTCTACAGTGGAGCGATCTCATTGGCTCTTAATGCGGTTTTGTATCACCTGGACAATACCAATGGTTATGTCAGGATGTTGTCTATTGACTACAGCTCAGCGCTGAACACAATCATTCTAACAGTTCTGATCAAAAAGCTCCAAAACCTGGGCCTTTGTATCTCCCTCTGCAACTGGATCCTTGACTTCCTCACCGGAAGACGTGTGTGGATCAGAAAAAACATCTCCACCTCGCAGACAATCAACACAGGTATACCTCAGTGATGTGTGCTTAGCCCACTGCTCTACTTTCTCTACACCCATGACTGTGTGGCTAGGCACAGTTCAAATGTCGTCTATAAATTTTCTGACGACACAACTATTGCTGGAAGAATTTCAGACGGTGACAAGAAGGTATACGGAGAGAGATATATCAGTTAAGTGGTGTTGCAGCAACAACCTTGTAGTCAATGTCAGTAAGACCAAAGAACTGACTGTGGACTTCAGAAAGGGTAAGACAAGGGAATACAAACCAGTCCTCTTAGAGAGATCAGAAGTGGAAAGAGTGATCAATTTCAAGTTTTTGGGTGTCAACATCTGAGGATCTATCCTGGACCCAACATATTGGTGCAGTTACAAAGAAGGCACGATATTTCATTAAGAATTTGAGGAGATTTCAGGATCTCAATACCTGAAGGTGATGTGTGGGGTGCCTTCAGGAAGGTGAATCCTAGGAAAGCATCTGGTTTGGACAGATGAAAGACTGGATTGACTAGGTTTATACTCTCTGGAATTTAGAAGATTGAGGGGGGATCTTATTGAAACGTATAAAATTCTAAAGGAATTGGACAGGCTGGATGAAGGAAGATTGTTCCTGATGTTGGGGCAGTCCAGAACGAGGGGTCACAGTTTAAGGACAAAGGGGAAGCCTTTTAGGACCGAGATGAGGAAAAACTTCTTCACACAGAGAGTGGTGAATCTGTGGAATTCTCTGCCACAGGAAACAGTTGAGGTCAGTTCATTGGCTGTATTTAAGAGGGAGTTAGATATGGCCCTTGTGGCTAAAGGGATCGGGGGTATGGAGAGAAGGCAGGTACAGGGTTCTGAGTTGGATGATTAGCCATGATCATGCTGAATGGCGGTGCAGGCTCGAAGGGCCGAATAGCCTACTCCTGAACCTATTTTCTATGTTTCTAATGTCTGCAACATCATCATAATACAACTCAACACAAGTTGCAGTTGATAATGAGCTGATGTAGAACACACCACTCATCAGAATTTCTGCCATTACTCCTTTTCACTTTATAGGCATCCGTTAGTCTCATGAGACCATGGATTTGTGCCTTGGACGGTTTCCAGGGCGCAGGCCTGGGCAAGGTTGTATAGAAGACCAGCATTTGCCCATGCTGCAAGTCTCCCCTCTCCATGCCACCGATGTTGTCCAAGGGAAGGGCATTAGGACCCATACAGCTTGGCACTAGTGTCATCACAGAGCAATGTGTGGTTAAGTGCCTTGCTCAAGGACACACACACTGCCTCAGCCAAGGCTCGAACTAGCGACCTTCAAATCACTAGATGAACGTCTTAACCACTTGGCCACACCCTCTTTGTCTTTTTCACTTATAGTTGTGCATTTAACATGGGCAAAATTGACCACATTTAACAAACTATGTCCTTTACGGAAGAGATTGTGTATGCTTAACTACATCCACATAAGGTTTTGAATTAATTATTTTAAGAAATATTATTTGCTTTCTTTCAGTTGGATATTGTTAATTATTTTCCCAGAGAATGAGCACAATTTATTGGTCTTTCCTACATTTGGAGTTCATTGAACAGTAAGAAAAGGTTTGGTGAATGAAAATAATCTTATGCCAATATTGATGGATCATACAGTTGGATGGAGTGATAATGTTGAAATAAATCAGTTTTATTACCAATCACATTGCTATAGCTTTTCATTATCACTAACTATATAAAAAAATAAATGGCCATAATAAAGAAAGGCATCATTTAATATGTCTCTTCTGTGGATGCTCAGACTGCTTAAGGGAGTGGTTAGTTTGTTGACAGTTGTGCTGGTAAATTGTTTTCTTAGGTATAAATATTACAATTTCACATTGAACATTTATTTGAATTATGAAGTACATGATATGGTCAAAATTATATGTGTGCTGCAAGGAACAATGATAAATCAAATTAATGTAGCAGGTAGGTTGTATGTCATATCTAGTGATGGATTTTCAAAAGACTAGAAATGCCAAGGGGCTTTATTTGACTCCCTTATAAATCAGAAACCAACCTTGATCTATTTTGAAATCTGCATCCTATTTTGAGAGAGTGTATTTATGTGCCTGCATTGACGGTTTATAAGAGATGAAGAGAGGAGTAGATAGGTAAGAATGCAAAATATTGCTCTTCCCAGTTTGCTATGTCTCACTTACATCTGCAATGTGGTGGGATAAAGTTGAAGCTTATTAACAAATGATCTGTCAGAGAAAGAAACACGTTTCTGTGATAATACATTCATTCCAGAGCCACCTCATGTATTTCCCTTATTATCCTCATCCTGATGTTGTCCGGGAAGAAAGAGGTTTAACTATATGTCGGAGATAAGTTGACTTCTGTATTTCCGTGGTTTATCCTAGGACAATAATATTAATTCATGATATAAAATGCACTCGCATCAGTTTTTTGAAAGGATGTTAACTTTGTCCTTTTGCAATCTTATTGCAAGCTTACTGGATTGGTATTCTTTGTGGATTGTCAAACACGCTTGCTTAAAAGTCAAGCTCCTGTAATTGCTACCACAAACTCGTTACAGAAGGAAGTTACTTCTATTTGGGCCAGCTATATATGCCACCACAGCTGAAATATAATCTAACAGAGCCTGAGATACTGCCCTTATGGATTTGTGATCCACAATTGACTGACGTTCAAATATCGCTGCTAGATGTAGAATAAATTTGGCCAGTATTCAGACAAGCTGCCAGAGGAAAGATGCTTTACTTTACAAGGCTGCAGTGTTCCATCACAGTAGATCAAGTACTCCTGTCTCTTTTGTCATTCAGTAGTCACATACCTCGTATCTTTAGCTGCCTCGTAGCATTAGAATTCACAGTGGAGTTGTCTGAGCTATAGGATGTGATGGGGAAAGAGCAAAATTAAGAACAAAACAAAACAATGTGCATCGTGCTTCCATATAAAGACAGAGCTGAGATACTCTGCCTATTTTTGTCACAGAATTGCATTAATGGGATAATCTGTAGCTCTGGTGCACACAATCAGGCTTTGATCATTGGACAGATTTTTGTGTTACCTGCATAAATGGGAATTGGTGCAGATATGCCTAAACTTCCATCCAACAGGCCCCTGATCTCTTCTTGCCTGGATAAGTTCATCATAGTGTTCTGGCAAGCCCTTAGAAATGCTGAGAGAAACTTAAATTAATAGCCACGGGGTGAACTGAACATTAGGATTTTAACCAGCTGGTCATGAAAAATAACTCATACAATATTGCACAGAGTTCTTTCTCCAAGTGATATGGCTGGAATGCTAATTCATGATTTCAGCTCTTTTTCAGCCTGAAACCATTTCAGCCATAGAATCCCTGCCAAAATGTTGAAATTAATGCACAATGCAATTGTTGTACATAGCACAATGGTGTAGTAGCTGAGGTGCTGCCTTCACTGCTCCTGTGATCTAGATTCAATATTGACCTCCAGTGCTGTCAGTCTAGCATTTGCATCTTCCTTGTGACTGTGTTAGTTTTCCCAGCTGCTTCAACTTGAGTCCACATCCCAATGACGTTGGTGGAGGGGAGCAGGTATAGTTGGTTAATTAGTCATTAAATTGCTAAATTGCCCCTTGTGTATAAATAAATACTAGAATTTGGGCTTGGGGGTGATTGAGATATTGAAAATGTGAGAAGAATTATTGGTATAATGAGATGTTTGGCACAGACTTAGTGGGCTGAAGTTATGTTTCTATGCTACAGAACTCTATGATAGCACTGCTTTCCCTCAAAGCTTATTATTAAAAATGCTTTGTTTACAATGGACATCTTAAAGGGTTTGTATGATATTTAATCAAATATTTACCACAGTCAGTGTGGAAGTAACATCTTTTCCTTGCTGACCATCAACACTGGCGTACCTCAAGGATGCGTACTTAGCCCAGTACTCTACTCTCTACACCTGTGACTGTGTGGCTAGGCACAGCTCAAACACCAACTATAAATTTGCCAATGACAGTGGTGTCACAACAACATCCTTGCATTCAACATCAGTAAGACCAATTAATTCATTCTGGACTTCAGGAAGGAGCAGTTGAGGGGGCCAGTCCTCACTGAGTGATTAGCAGTGGAAAGGGTGAGCAGCTTCAAGTTCCCAGGTGTCAACATCTCTGAAGATCTATCCTGGGTCCAACATACTGATACAATTACAAATAAAGTATGACAGCAGTTATGTTTCATTAAGAGTTTGAAGAGACTTTATATGTCACCGCAGACTCCAGCAAATTTCTACAGATGTGCTATGGAGAAAATACTGTCTGGTTTCATCACTGTCTGGAATGGTCTGAAAACTCAGCCAGCTCAGTCAAGGGCACTAGCCTTCCCAGCATTGAGGACAACTTCAAAAGGCAGTGCCCCTGAGAAATGACACCTGAGTTCCATATTTTTCATGTGAAAGAAAGTAGAAATAAAAAGTATTTTGTAAAATGTTAAGCGTAAATTCTATCTTCATTGTATTGTTTGCCTGAAAGACATCTGCTATTTTAACAAGTATTTTGGGCAAACATCATGTGACCAATGATCACCAAATCCACTTCCTTACATCCCTTACCCTCCACGATTCACAGACCAAGCCAAATACCCTGGGGATAGCTAAGGTCCCACTTAGACAAAGTCTTCTCACCATCTAACCAGTCCAGTTGTACTAAACAACCTCAGTGGAACTGTATCAATGCATGGCATCACAAAGGCCAGAAGTATCCAGTCCCAGCTGTTAGGGACTGGCCTTGATGTCAAGTAGGTGGTCTTCAGGCAGTCAGCTCAGGGACCTACAAACCACTTCACTGATGCAGCCGTCTTCTGACTGGATTTGAACAGTGGCTCCATCCATATCAACCAGTCAATGATATGGATGATCCAGCCCTTCATCTCCAACTTCTTCCATACCTGAAATATTAACCCAGTTATTCTTTCCCTGGTATTGCTTCATCTGCTAAGCATTTCCAGTAATTTCCCCTTCTTTTAAAATGTTACTACCCTACAAGCCTCTGAGTAATTTAAATGAACTACCCAGAAGATTTTATCGGAAGAGGGAATGGAAAGGCAACTTCCATCTATAATCATTTTCCAACAGAGTTAGGGAAGTTGAGAGGTAGTAATTAAGAAATTATTTGATTCCATTGTGCCCACAGAGTTAAAATGAATGATGAAAGGATTGTTTTGATTTGATTTACAGTAAGTGCATACTTCATTACAAAAATAATGTATAATGAGCCAGGAAAAACAGATGTTATTGGAACATTCGTGGTGTTCTTGACAATTGCTGCTTAAACAACTGTTCCTACTACCTTTGGGTCACATTGGAACCATATGAGAATTTTTGCTTTCTCCTTCAACACTAGCAGTAGAGTGTTATTGATAGTAGACAATGTGACCAGTGTGTTACTTTACCCACTGAAGAACAACAGGGACACTACAAACCTGTCCATACTCACTACACTTCTCTGTTTCATAAAGCATGACTGATGATAACTATTGCTTTCTAGAAATCGATTGATCTCCTTTTACTGGAAGTGCAACATTCACTCACCACTGGTCTTGACTATCTGTTGGACTTCCAGATCTCAATGATCTGAACAGGTCCAGTCCTGCTAAATCCAATGGCAAGGGTCTCACAGAGTGGGCCATGGTCATGGCTGGTTACATAATTTTTATGTTAAGGCTAGAAGTTTTGCAAGGAGGGATAAACTAATTTAGGCTTTCCACTTTTGGTCTGTACTCCTGTTTATCCTCTTTTGGACTCACAAGTTGGAGTTAGATTCATAGACTCACAGAGTCTTAGAGCTTTATGGAATGGAAACATACCCTATGGCCCAACTTGTCCATAACAACCAAGCTGCCTTAACTGAGCTAATCTCATTTGGCTCACAGACCGTCAAATCTTTCCTACACATGTAACTGTCCATATGCCTTTAAAATATTGTAACTGTATCCACCTTTACCACTTCCTTTGGCAGCTCAGTCAATGTAGTCACTGCCTTCTGCGTGCAAAACATTGCCCTTGAGGTCCCCTCTAAATCTTTCACCTCCCACTTTAAACCAATGCCCTCTAATTTTGATTCTCCCAACCTGGAGAAATGACCTTGGAATTTCACCTTACTTATGCCTGTCATTGTGATTTTAAAGGCTGATAATTCTATAAACCTCTATACGGTCACCCTTCAGCCGAATACATTCAAGGGACAAAACTCGCAGCCTACCTAGTCTCTCCTTATTACTAAGACCTGTAGTCCCAGTGACATCCTTGTAAATATATATTTGCGCCATCTCCAGTATCATAGCGTTCTTCCTATTTCAGAGTGACCAGAATGCTTTACAGTAGTGTGTTATACTTTCATGGTACTTTCTACTCACAGCCCCAAGACTCTCTGTTCTTTAACACTTCCCAGAGCCCTACTATTTACTGTGTAACTACTGCCCTGGTTTTTCTTACTCAAATGCAACACATCATATTAATTAATCTCCATCTGCCATTCTTCTGTCCACTGGCCCAGTTCATCAGGATCATACTATAATTTTAGCAAATCATCTGCACCATCCACATTGCCATAAATTTTGGTACCATTCCTGGCCTCCTTTGGAACCTGTGACGGTCTGAATCTTTATAAAGGCATTGTTTCTCTTATTTGCTTGTTACCTATTCATCTATAACACTAGCCTCTTAAGAAGTAGTGGATTGACTGGAATGAAATTGGAAAGCCATGGCCATGAAATCTTGAAGTGACATAAAAGTTGGTTAAGTAAATGTGAGGGTAGAAGTGGGCAGTCTTTTAATGGTCTTGGTGATGGAGAGGATGTTGTGCTTAAAGTACAGCTACAGATCAGACAGCTTGTCTGCAGCCTGCTTCAAACTTGTAGAGGTGTCAGGAAGTTACAGATTAGTGTGCTGAGTTTTTTTCAGGGTCCAAATGCAACTGTTTTAATCTCCCTGCTGTTCAGTGGAAGCAAATTCAAGCTCAATCAAGACCAAATATCAAAGAGCCAGTATGCCAGCAAGGAGCTGTCATCCTCTGCAACAATGATGGATGGAGAGAGTTGAGTATTTTCAGTTTACATGCAGAAGCTGACCCCATTTCTGCAGCAGGTGATTGAGGAAGAAGAGATGACAAACAGGGAAGGATTTTACATCTCAAAAGACAGTGAATTCTCAGATCATTTTGCAGACACATGACCAAGATAGAAAGATTTCTGGACTTTAAGAGATCACTGGTTAAACTAATTTATTGAGAAATTGAATTTGAAGTAAAGGGACCTGCAATGTTTTGACTGAATATTAGAACAGGTTGGGTCTTTCATGAGTGGAAGTGGTTATATGATCCAGTCCTACTTCTTATACTCTTAACAATCCATCCCTAGGGAATTTCAGCTATGATCATACAGAAATGGGATAAATAGCTATTCCTGGAGATATACAAGCTGCATTGTGACAGATGGAACTGTCCAAGTATGGGCCATGGACATGAACCTGCTGAGGAGATGGGGGAGGATCAAGGCATGCCGAATGCAGGTTGAGAAAAAAAAGATGCAACAATGCTCCGGATTATGACAACAGGATCGATATACTTGATTTTAGCAGATGTTCTTTTTTTTTACTAATATGCAAGCATATGATTAAAAATTTTTTTTTAAAAACAGAAAATGTAAGAAGCACTTAGCGAGTCAGGCAGTATCTATATAGAGAGAAAAAGAGCTAACATTTCAGATTGAAGATATTTTATTATGTCTGGGGAAGTGAGAAAAAAAGTTAGTTTTGAGTTGCTGTGGGAGTGATGGGGGTGAGTGGGAAGAACAAAAATAGGTGGTCTCTGATAAGGTGGGACTAGCATTGCCCAGGTGAACCCAATTTTAAGGAATCATCTAATTAATGGATTAAATAGGGAAGCAAAAGGGTGTTGGGAGCAAAGAAATGGGAATACTAAAGCTGTACAATATGGTTTACAGCTTTTGTTGAAACCAGGAAATCTCCAGCACGTTAGGCAGTGTCTATGGAGAGGGAAATATTGAGTGATAATAAAGTAGAATTATGTAAGTAGAATTAATCACTTTGATGCAACTAGTAAAAGGTGAGTTATGTGAAATTGTTATTGAATTCTGGGAGCAGCAACATTACCAGAAAAAAATCAGGTGTTGTTTCTTAAGCTTCCATATTGCTTATTTGGGATTAGGGGGCATAAACAGAGTGAGAATCAAGCATCTGATTTCCTGAATGATATTTTAGTTTTGTAAACAAAAGGCTGTAAGGAAGAATGGGTAATTGCAGTCAGTTGGATGGATTGATGTATGTACTTAGTACATGTAGTATCAGGAACAATGATGATGAAGTTACAACTTGGGTCAGTACATGGAATTATGATGTTGTAGCCATTACAAGGACCTGATCTGTCAAGAGGGCAGGAATGGTTGCTGAATGTTTTGAGATTTAGATGTCTCAAAAAGATGGAGGGAGATAAAAGAGGTGGGGGAATAGCATTACTAATCAGGGATAGTATCACATCAGCAGAAAGGGAGGATGTTGGGGAAGGATTGTCTACTGAGCCAGTATAGGTGGAAGTCAGAAACAGGAGGGAAGCAATTGCTCTATTGGGAGTATTCTATAGACCCCCCCCCCCCCATACCAACAGAGATTGGGAGATCAGTACAGAGGAACAGATTGATGGGCAGATTTTGAAAAGGCACAAAAATAACAGGGTTGTAGACTTGACGTGGGTAACTTCTACTTCCCTAATATTGATTGGCACCTCCTTAGTGCAAAAGGGTTGGATGAGGTGGAATTTGTTGTGCAATTCCAGGAAGGATCCCTGACACAATATGTGAACAGGCTAACTAGAAGAAAGGTCATGCTGGATATGGCACTTGGTAATGTACCTGATTAGATGTCAAATCTCTTGCTAGATAAGAATTTTGGAGACAATGACCACAGCTCCCTGATCTTTACCATAGCCTGGCAAAGGATTGGAGCAGTTGGCATGGGAAAATATTTAATTGGGTGAGGAGAATTATGATGGTCTTGGGTAGGAATTTGGGAGCATATATTGATATAGATGTCCTCAGTGAAATGTACAGTGGAAATGTGCAGATTGTTTTGGGAGTACTTGCATTGGGTTCTGGATAGGTTTATCACATTGGCATAGTAAAAGAGTGGTACAATGGCATGGTTTACACTAGATGTGGAATATCTAGTCTAGAAGAAGACAAAAGCTTGCTTAAGGCTGAGGAAGCAAGGATCAAACAGGGCTGTAGAGAGTTATAAGGTAGCTAGGAAGGAGTTGGTGAATGAACTTAGAACTAGAAGGAGGCATGAGTGAGGGAAGAGATTACTGCACCTTCGGCAATGATCTTTGTATCTTCACTGGTCAGAGGAGTTATACCTGATGATTGTAGAGTGGTAAATATTATTCCTTTGTTTAAGAAAGGGAGTAAATAAAACCCTGGGAATTATAGACCAGTGAATATTACTTCAGTAGGGGGCAAGTTATTAAAGAAGATCCTTAGAGACAGAATTTACGAACATTTGAAGAAGCATAGCTTGATTAGAAACAGTCAGCATGGCTTTGTAAAGAGCAAGGCATGCTTTTCAAGGCTGATTGAATTCTTTGGGGAAGTGACAGAAGAGATTGATGAAGATAGAGCAGTAGATGTGGTGTATATAGATTTTAGAAAGGTGATTGATAAGTTTCCCATTGCTAGACTCAAACAGAAAGTTAAGAGGTATGGGATCTAGGGAACCTTGGCTGTGTGGATTCAGAATTGGCTTGCAAATAGAAGGGATAGTCTGTGTTATACTGGAGATTTGTAACCAGTGGTGTACCACAAGGATCTGTTCCGGGAGCCCTGCTCTTCATGATTTTTGTGCAGTACTGTGCAAAAGTCTTAAGCAACTATATATAGCTAGGTTGCCTAAGACTTTGCAAAGAGCTGTCGTAATTTTATGCATTGCACTGTACTTCTGCCACAATAAAAAAAAACAAATTTCATGATATATGTGTGATGAAAAAACCTGACTCTGATATGGGTCTCTTTTGTGGACGGAGAGTGGGAAGGGGACAGTGAGAAGGGAATCATGGTTGGGAAAAAGGGAAGGGAGAGGGGAGGGAGTGAGAAGCACTAGAGAGACATTCTGGAATAATCAGTAAACTAATTGTTTGGAATCAAATGACCTTACCTGGTGTCTTGGGGCTAGGGGTGTCTGTACCTATGTCAGCCCTTGCCAATAGCACTCCTTCGCTGCCACCTGTCAAACATCCCTCCCATGGTGCTCTGCCCTTGCCATTCCCAGCATCCTTTGCTCTGGTGGATTTACAAACTCACTCTCCACTTCAGGTTGACAAATAATACAATATTGTGCAAAGCCTTAGGCACCTCAGCTACAGTGAAATGCAAAAGTTTGGGCACCCCTGGCCAAAATTTCTGTTACTGCGAATAGCTAAGCGAGTAAAAGATGAACTGATTTCCAAAAGGTATAAAATTAAAGATGACACATTTCTTTAATATTTTAAGCTAGAAAACATTTTTTATTTCCATCTTTTACAGTTTCAAAATAACAAAAAAGGAAAAGGGCCCGAAGCAAAAGTTTGGGCACCCTGCATGGCAGTACTTAGTAACACCCCCTTTGGCAAGTATCACAGCTTGTAAATGCTTTTTTTGTGAAAGGAAAATCATGTCTGACGAATCTCATAGAATTTTTTGAGGATGTAACTAGTAGAGTGGATAGGGGAGAACCAGTGGATGTGGTATATTTGGATTTTCAAAAGGCTTTTGACAAGGTCCCACACAGGAGATTAGTGTGCAAACTTAAAGCACACGGTATTGGGGCTAAGGTATTGATGTGGTTAGAGAATTGGTTAGCAGACAGGAAGCAAAGAGTGGGAATAAACGGGACCTTTTCAGAATGGCAGGCGGTGACTAGTGGGGTACCACAAGGTTCAGTGCTGGGACCCCAGTTGTTTACAATATATATTAATGACTTGGATGAGGGAATTAAATGCAGCATCTCCAAGTTTGCAGATGACACGAAGCTGGGTGGCAGTGTTAGCAGTGAGGAGGATGCTAAGAGGATGCAGGGTGACTTGGATAGGTTGGGTGAGTGGGCAAATTCATGGCAGATGCAATTTAATGTGGATAAATGTGAAGTTATCCACTTTGGTGGCAAAAATAGGAAAACAGATTATTATCTGAATGGTGGCCGATTAGGAAAAGGGGAGGTGCAACGAGACCTGGGTGTCATTATACACCAGTCATTGAAAGTGGGCATGCAGGTACAGCAGGCGGTGAAAAAGGCGAATGGTATGCTGGCATTTATAGCGAGAGGATTCGAGTACAGGAGCAGGGACGTACTACTGCAGTTGTACAAGGCCTTGGTGAGACCACACCTGGAGTATTGTGTGCAGTTTTGGTCCCCTAATCTGAGGAAAGACATCTTTGCCATAGAGGGAGTACAAAGAAGGTTCACCAGATTGATTCCTGGGATGGCGGGACTTTCATATGAAGAAAGACTGGATGAATTGGGCTTGTACTCGTTGGAATTTAGAAGATTGAGAGGGGATCTGATTGAAACGTATAAGATCCTAAAGGGATTGGACAGGCTAGATGCAGGAAGATTGTTCCCGATGTTGGGGAAGTCCAGAACGAGGGGTCACAGTTTGAAGATAGAGGGGAAGCCTTTTAGGACCAAGATTAGGAAAAACTTCTTCACACAGAGAGTGGTGAATCTGTGGAATTCTCTGCCACAGGAAACTGTTGAGGCCAGTTCATTGGCTATATTTAAGAGGGAATTAGATATGGCCCTTGTGGCTACGGGGGTCAGGGGGTATGGAGGGAAGGCTGGGGCGGGGTTCTGAGTTGGATGATCAGCCATGATCATAATAAATGGCGGTGCAGGCTCGAAGGGCCGAATGGCCTACTCCTGCACCTATTTTCTATGTTTCTATGTATTACAAATGTTCAGGCAGTAGTATTTTGAGGTCCAATAGATAGTCAAACAGATCTTGTAAAATCACTGCCTGCAAGGTGCCACAACACAGGTAAGCATTCTATGTTTCGTTCTGTAGCCAGCCAAGAGTCTTTCAATTCTTGTTTGGGGGATTTTCGCCCATTCTTCCTTGCAAAAGGCTTCTAGTTCTGTCAGATTCTTGGGCCATCTTGCATGCACTGCTCTTTTGAGGTCTATCCACAGATTTTCGATGATGTTTAGGTCGGGGGACTGTGAGGGCCACGGCAAAACCTTCAGCTTGCGCCTCTTGAGGTAGTCTATTGTGGTTTTTGAGGTGTGTTTAGGTTCATTATCCTGTTGTAGAAGTCACCCTCTTTTCATCTTTGGCTTTTTTACAGACGGTGTGATGTTTGCTCAGAATTTGCTGGTATTTAATTGAATTCATTCTTCCCTCTATCAGTAAATGTTCCCCGTGCCACTGGCTACAACATAAGCCCAAAGCATGATCGATCCACCCCCAATGTGGTCAAAAAGTTCTATTTTATCTTCATCAGTCCACAGGACTTGTTTCTAAAATACATTAGGCTTGTTTAGATGTTCCTTTGAACCTTTTGAATGGAACTTTTTGGCCGCAGTAAGCAAAAGTATGTTTGGAGAAAAAAGGGTGCAGAATTTCATGAAAAGAACCCCTCTCCAACTGTTAAGCACGGGGGTGGATCGATCACGCTTTGTGCTTGTGCCAGTGGCACGGGGAACATTTACTGGTAGAGGGAAGAACAAATTCAATTAAATACCAGCAAATTCTGGAAGCAAACATCGCACCATTTGTAAAAAAGCCGAAGATGAAAAGAGGATGGCTTCTACAACAGCATAATGAACCTAAACACACCTCAAAGTCAATGGACTACCTCAAGAGGTGCAAGCTGAAGGTTTTGCCATGGCCCTCACAGTCCCCTGACCTAAACATCATCGAGAATCTGTGGATAGACCTCAAAAGACAGCCCAAGAATCTCACAGAACTAGAAGCCGTTTGCAAGGAAGAATGGGTGAAAATCCCCCAAACAAGAATTGAAAGGCTCTTGGCTGGCTACAGAAGGCATTTACAAGCTGTGATACTTGCCAAAGGGGGTGTTACTAAGTACTGATCATGCAGGGTGCCCAAACTTTTGCTTCGGGCCATTTTCCTTTTTTGTTATTTGAAACTGTAAAAGATAGAAATAAAAAAAGTTCTTTAGCTTACAATATTAAAGAAATGTGTCATCTTTAACTTTGTGCCTTTTAGAAATCAGTTCATCTTTTACTCGCTTAGCTATTCACAGTAACAGGAATTTTGGCCTGGGGTGCCCAAACTTTTGCATGCCACTGTATACTTGTCCAAGACTTTTGCACGGTACGGTAAATGACTCAGAAGGGGAAATGAGAGGCTGGATTATTAAGTTTACATATGATGTGAAAGTTGCTGTGGGTGGCTGTTGAGGATTGTAATGGGACATTGATAGGATGCAGAGCTGGGCTGAGAAGTGGCAAGTGGAGTTCAACACAGAAAATTGTGAAGTGATTCACTTTGGAAGATCAAATTTGAAAGAAGAAAAAATTTAGCCAGAGGGTGGTGAATCTGTGGAATTTGTTGCCACGGGCAGCAGTGGAGGTCAAGTCATTGGGTGTATTTAAGGCAGAGATTGATAGGTATCTGAGTAGCCAGGGCACCAAAGGTTATGGTGAGAAGGCGGGGGAGTGGGACTAAATGGGAGAATGGATCAGCTCATGATAAAATGGTGGAGCAGACTTGATGGGCCAAATGACCGACTTCTGCTCCTTTGTCTTATGGTCTTATGGTCTAAGAATGTAGGGTTAATGGCAGGATTCTTAGCAGTGTGGAGGAATATAGAGACCTGGAGTTCATGTCCATAGACTTTTCAAAGTTGTCGCAGAAGTCGGTAGGGTTATTAGTAAGGCATACAGTGCACTAGTCTTCAATAGTCATAGTTTTTGGCTCAAGAGTTGTGAGGCAACGTTGCAGTTTTGTAAAACCCTGATTAGACCACACTTGGAATGTTGTGTTCAGTTCTGGTTACCTTCTTATAGGAAGGATGTGGAAACTTTAGAAGGGGTGCAGATGAAATTTACCAGGCTGCGCCCTGAATTGGAGAGCATGGCTTAGAGAATAGACTGAGCAAGGCTGGGCTTTTCTTTTTTGCAGAGAAGGAGGACGAGAGATGTACAAGGTAAGAGGCATATAGTGATGAGCCAGAGAGTTTTTCCCATAGTGGAATTTGCTAATCTGCTAATACAAGGGGGCATAATTTTAAGGTGATTAGAGGGTAGCATGGGAGGATGTCAGAGGTGATTTTTTTTTAAGCTAAGTAGTAGGTACATTGAACATACTACCAGGTGTGATGGTAGAGACAGATACGCTAGGGACTTTAAGAAGCTCTTAGATAGTCACATGAATGATAGAAAAATGGAAGATGATTTGGAAGGGAAGGGTTAGAGTACTCTTTGTGTAGCTTTAAAGGTCCGTTTTTAGTCCAAAGGGCCTGAAGTGTGCTATAATGTTCTATGTTCTAAACTGCTACTCTTAGCTGCAGATATGAGGACTGATGTGAGATTTTTGTATGGTTTACGTCTGTTTCTGTATTATAAGAGAAAAACTTTTAATTGGTGCCAATAAGAAAAGTGCAGTTTTTTGTACCACCACACTTACAATATTTTTGGATTTTGCTACCATCAGATCATTGAGACCTATGACATTTCATGACCAAGAGGCAATAATTTCAAATGAGTACCCTTTGAAAGTTTTGAGGAAATGACAGCTTTCAGACACAAGATTAAACAGTACAGATATATATTGGTTTAGAAATCAACAATGTTGGTGTGTGGGGATTGTGTGAATCTGAAAGTAAAAACTTAAATTAATGCATTTATACTTTACATATAAAAGGCACCCTGCAATTTTTTTCAGACAACTATTGACTCATTTGAAAAGCTGTCACTTGAGTAATAGGCAACCCTAAAGGGATGTATTTCAATAGCTTATGAAGGCTAGGAAAGAAATAAAGAGAAAAAAAATGCTAAAAAGAAAATCAGCCAAGGTATGGATGCTGCTACAGACTCATGTAATAGCTGATACCATTGTTAAACATTTCAGTTGACTTGCCCTTCATTTCTATTCTAACCTAACAATTATTACAATAATTATATTTGGGATGTTAAAGCATCCTGAACGTAATAGTTATGTGCTTTACAATAAACCTCTAAATTATATCTCAGTGAAGCATAATTGTCTGTCCAGTCTTGTGGATTTCTATTAAACTATCTGCATGGAAATTCTGTTCTTAATAGGTTCATAAACATATTGAACTTAAATTTTCTGTAGATTTTTGATTCCGTTATCCTTTTGTGCAAAAAAAAAATAATTTCAACAATCAATAATTAAACTCAATTAAATTCTACCAATTGCTTCCTCTGGTTATCTCGGTTTTTTCTTGTACAGAAGTGTGCAGCTTGTTTTATGAATTACTTTGAAGAGAAACATTATTTTTTTGCCAGCCCTGCATCATATCTGAGCAGTATCCTCTTTTTCTGCATGTGTTAACATAATATGAGATTAGGTTTCCTCATTTAAGAAATAAATTGTCAACTCAAGACCTTAGAACTTCTATACTTATGAGGAATCAGAGAACCTGATTTTACGCAAGCAATGAGCCCTGATAAAACAAGGCCAGAGGAGATTGATGAAGATGCCCTTAAGAACAGAAAACATTACTAAGTCAAGTGCAAGGAATGAAGGTTACTTTCACAATAGAAATGGCAATATACAATCAGTTGCAACACTAAACCAGTGAGCAGAAATCAGTTGTTGTCGTGGTCTGGTCCGTGAAGTCCACATTCCGGTTCATGGTCCGGTCTATGGACTCAAGACTCCGGGTCATCCAGCTGTCCCTTGTTTGACTAAATCAAAGGCACCTGATTCCCATCTTTGGGCTTGCAATATAAGTAGCCTTGAGATTGAGTGGGGGCTTCTGGTTTGTTTTGTCACTCCCCCTTGGAGCAACCTGCTGGTGGAAGGCTAGAGCAGCCAATTGCCATCTTTAGGCCGTGTTGGGGAACCATCCCCTCATGTGAGCCTTGCTGTCTGTAGTTGGAGCTGTCTTTGCGGTATGGATTCAGCTGTTTCCTCTGCCAGCTGAGTGGCTGCCAGCCACTCCGAGCTAGGTAGGGATCTGGCTGTTTCCGTAGCCAGCTGAGGTTGCCGGCTGAACTGAGACTTGGAGCTACCCCAGAGCAGAGATGGAACTGTCTGTTGTTCTTTGGTGTTTGTCTCTTCCTGTCCTCGCCTCTGTGGGGTAAGTCAGGCTGTTCTGCCGTTGCCCCATGGGGGGGTCATGTCTTGTCTTGCCCTCACCTCTGAGGGGTAAGTCAGGCCATTTTTCCATTGCCCCGCAGGGGGTCAGGTCTTGTCTAGTCTTGTCCTTGCCTCTATGGGGTAAGTCAGGCTGTTTTGCCATTGCCCTGTGGGGGTTCATGTCTTGTCTTGTCTTTGCCTCTGTTGGGTAAGTCTGGCCATCCTGCCATTACCCCACAGGTGGACCTGTCCCACCTTGGTGTGAAGGTGAAGTTGAGTCCCGGCTTGTCGTAGGATAAGTCCCGGCTCGATGTCTATATTCTGTCTTCTCTCATGTTAGTTTTGTGTTAAAGATGAGTCCTGGCTTGTTGAAGGATAAGGCCCGGCTCTAAGTTGATGTTCGGTTCCCAGTCTGTCTTTCAGCTCCAGCCTCCGAGTTATCAGCCTCCGCATTTCAAGACGTAGATCAAGCAGCCAGGCTCCAAGAACCCAAGCCTTGACGATCCTGCAGCCAAGCTCCAAGAACCCAAGCCTCGAGGATCCCACAGCCAAGCTCCAAGAACCCAAGCCTCGAGGATCCCGCAGCCAAACTCCAAGAACCCTAGCTTCGACGATCCCGCAGCCAAGCTCCAAGATCCCAAGCCTTGAGGATCCCTAACCAAGCTCAAGACCCAAGACCCTAGCCTGCAGCCAAGCTGAAGACCCAAGACCCCAAGCTTCAAGGATGCCAAGCCAAGCTCAATAGACAATAGGTGCAGAAGTAGACCATTCGGCCCTTCGAGCCTGCACAGCCATTCTGAGATCATGGCTGATCATCTACTATCAATACCCGGTTCCTGCCTTGTCCCCATAACCCTTGATTCTCCTATCCATAAGATACCTAACTAGCTCCTTCTTGAAAGCATCCAGAGAATTGGCCTCCACTGCCTTCTGAGGCAATGCGTTCCACACCTCCACAACTCTCTGGGAGAAGAAGTTCCTCCTCAACTCTGTTCTAAATGACCTACCCCTTATTCTTAAACCACGTCCTCTGGTACTGGACTCTCCCAGCATCTGGAACATATTTCCTGCTTCTATCTTGTCCAATTCCTTAATAATCTTGTATGTCTCAATCAGATCCCCCCTCAATCTCCTCAATTCCAGTGTGTACAAGCCCAGTCTCTCTAACCTCTCTCCATAAGACAGACCGGACATCCCAGGAATTAACCTAGTGAACCTACGCTGCACCTCCTCCACAGCCAGGATGTCCTTCCTTAACCCTGGAGACCAAAACTGCACACAATACTCCAGGTGTGGTCTCACCAGGGCCATGTACAAATGCAAAAGGATTTCCTTGCTCTTGTACTCAATTCCCTTTGTAATAAAGGCCAACATTCCATTAGCCTTCTTCACTGCCTGCTGCACTTGCTCATTCACCTTCAAAGACTGATGAACAAGTACTCCTAGATCTCTTTGTATTTCTCCCTTACCTAACTCCACACCATTCAGATAATAATCTGCCTTCCTGTTCTTGCTCCCAAAATGAGTAACCTCACACTTATTCATATTAAATGCCATCTGCCAAGTATCTGCCCACTCACCCAGCTTCACCTTGAATTCTCCTAACTATCTCATCACATGTCATACTGCCACCCAGCTTAGTATCATCAGCAAACTTGCTGATGTTATTCACAATGCCTTCCTCTAAATCATTGACATAAATCGTAAACAGCTGTGGTCCCAATACTGAGCCCTGTGGCACCCCACTAGTCACCACCTGCCATTCCGAGAAACACCCATTCACTGCTACCCTTTGCTTTCTATCTGATAACCAGTTTTCTATCCATGTCAATATCCTCCCCCCAATGCAATGAGCTCTGATTTTACCCACCAATCTCCTATGTGGGACCTTATCAAATATCTTCTGAAAGTCAAGGTACACCACATCCACTGGATCTCCCATGTCTATCTTCCTGGTTACATCTTTGAAAAACTCCAATAGATTAGTCAAGCATGATTTGCCCTTGGTAAATCCATGCTGGCTCGGCCCAATCTTATTACTGCTATCAAGATATGCCGCTATTTCATCTTTAATAATGGACTCTAGCATCTTCCCCACTACTGATGTTAGGCTAACAGGGTGATAGTTCTGTGTTTCCTCCCTCCCTCCTTTCTTAAAAAGTGGGATAACATTAGCCATTCGCCAATCCTCAGGAACTGATCCTGAATCTAAGGAATATTGGAAAATGATCACCAATGCATCTGCAATTTCCAGAGCCACCTCCTTTAGTACCCTAGGATGCAGACCAGCTAGACCTGGGGATTTGTTAGCCTTCAGTCCCATCAGTCTACTCATCACTGTTTCCTTCCTAATGTCAATCTGTTTCAATTCCTCTGTTACCCTCAAGACCCAAGACCCCAAGCTTCGTGGATCCCAAGCCAAGCTCAAGACCCAAGACCCCAAGCCTCGAGGATCCCAAGCCAAGCTCAAGACCCAAGACCCCAAGCCTCGAGGATCACAAGCCAAGCTCAAGACCCAAGACCTCAAGCCTCGAGGATCCCAAGCCAAGCTCAAGACCCAAGACCCCAGCCTCAAGCCTTGTCATGTCCTTGCCTGGTTCTGGGTCCTTGTCCAGTCTCGGGCTCGGAGTCCAAGCCTTGTCTTGTCTCCAAGTCCGGACCTCTAGACCCCAGCCATGTCCTGTCCTGAAGCCATGTCATGTCCTTGCCTGGTTCCAGGGTCCGAGCCCGAGGCAAGACCCAGGTTCTGGGTTCTTGTCCAGTCTCAGGCTCGGAGTCCAAGCCTTGTCTCCTAGTCCATGATTCCTAGTTCTGGTTCTGCTTTCCCTAGCCCAAGTCTGCGTTCTTGTCCCTGCTCCTTGCCTGTATCCTGTCACGTCCCTTCTCCAGTCAAGTCCTGTTCCTTGTACTTCAGGCCCTGTGTCTTGCATTTGGGTCCATTCCCAGCACCCCCTGTGACAGTTCTTTCAGTCATGAGGTTAATGTCTCCTTTTTGGGCAATTCCTTGGGGTTGAGGAAGGGCTGCTACCACTCTAATGGAAGGTCTGTTCTCATTAATGAATTCTGTGTGGGATTCTTAGGCTCTGACATTTATGGAGTGGTGGTGGGGGGGGGGGGGACACTGACAGGAGAGGCTTAGTGCACACATTTTCTGAACCCAGTTGTTTTTTTTTGCTTCTGTGGGTTGGTAATTTTAGATGTTCTGCAAACCTGCAATTTTCCTTCAGCTTCTATGTCCTTTCGTCATATACATGAGGTTTTTAGAGCCCTCACAGCTGCTCCTCTACTGTGAGCAGTTATAAGTCAGTGAGAATTTCCATTTTTTGTGTAAGAAAGCATGAGAACCCCATGAAATAGTTTCTCCTGGAGATCTTTTGCTGTGATGGAGTTTGAAGTGTTGGCTTTGGGAGTCTACTGCCAAGAATGAAGATGATGTTGCCAACCAATGTAGCTTAAGGTTGATTGAAGCTTTGGTACAGGGAATAATGGCTTGGGAAAGCATGGTAATGTTGCTTTGTCTGTTACTGTCAATGAATTGTATGGAGAAATAGTTTGGGCTATCTCCCAGTACTTTGAAGTGCTTATTTTAGACTTTCCATGTCTTTGAAGCACATTGGAGATGGGTTCAAATCTGCTCAACAAACCAGACTTTGTAGTTTAAACAAGTGTGTAGCTGGTGAAAAAATACATGAAGCAATATAAATAGGAAATGCTTTATACAAAAAATAAGCTAGACAACAAAGTCTGCTTTTGCTTTGTCAATTGACTACAAACCTTATTCATAGAACTTTAATACATACAACCTTGTCAAAAGCAGGATTTAGTTAAGTTCTTCACCAGAAGTCAAGTGCTTACAGGTTGAAATCATGTTGCAAACTCACTGCTCAATTACATAGGATTGCTGCATTGGGAAATGAAAAGAAAACACATGGCTTTATTTCACTGTACATCTGCACAAAATCTATCAAAAAAGATTTGAGAAAAAAATTCATAACATGTAGTGCAGTGACATCTGATACAGTGTAATCACATTTCACCTCCTCACTTTAACCCCCAATGTGCTGACTTTTGCCAATGGCGATAATCAGCAACATTTGCATTCAGCTATAGCAACTGAAGCATGCCCAAAATTTCTGTGCAGACACTCTGGAAAGCTGGAGACTGGGACTTCTGCGTGGATTCAAAGCATGCAAATCTCTCAACCTCCACTTTGCAGCTGGGAAATCACCTTTCATTTCAAACCTGGTGAAGGATGGAAAGTCGCACTTGAATCTGTGGGGAATTGCAGGGCAAAGATTTAGGAGGCAAAAGGAAACACAATTCATTAGAAGACTTTGCTTTAGTTTAATACTCCATGTGTCCTTTTAGAAAGCCTTTCAGAAGTACAGAACCTAGCAGAAATAAAATACTGTAGATTCTGGTTAATTAGGCTATCAGTTAATTAGGGAAGCTGCTTATTTGGGACAACTATTAAAGATCAAGAATTAATTAAGAAAATAGCTGGGATTCTCTTCACTTTATTTGGGAGATAATGCCATTTAGTTGGGATAGTTTCCAAATAGTGTCAGTCAGATGCATTTGTGTGGCATTAGATAATACACCATGCTTAGAGGAAGCAGTTTTTACATAGCTTCAATTGTGTCTGTTTGTGTTCAAAAATCAATAATTCTTGTCACTGCTATTTGGTGAGAAATAAGCAGTAAGACAATTTGGAACTGTTTTGCTCATGGTAGTTTCAAGCATTCTGGTTTGGAGGTGCCAGAAAAAAGCTGGGAGTAAAAATGAAACAATTTCATCACTTCAAAAAGTTAGGAACTACAAAGAATTTGAAGGTATTGATAATCATCTTTAATGTTACAATGCAAATAAAGATTTCTAAAGGATACAATCATTGAAAGTTTTGTACAAATGTAGTCCATTATCTGTACCAGGTGTCTGCACTGCTTTTATTCATTTACTGTCAATCAAAAGAACAAAGCAGCATACACAGGATGAATTCCTCTGTCAATAACTACTAGGAACTAATACACAATTTTATAGTACTGTAGTACTATTGTTCGTGCTAAAATTTGTTCTGTATTCAATGAAAGACATAATTTGCTACTCAGTTCACCTTTGTAGTTCATCTTTTTTATACCTTTTTAACTATTTCTATGAAACTTTAGCTAAATGGTACAGCTGCTTAATTGGGCCAAAATGCACTGGTCCCAATGTGTCCCAATTAACCAGAAATCCACTGTACTTGCATTTTTCATTGTTGGTTTATGTACGAAAAGTTTTAAATGCTTATGATTGAGAGCAGAAAAAAAGCTAATGACTGATGATAAATTTCAGAGGCAACAAACCCTGCCCCACCCAGACAGATGGAGGTCATTAGCTGACAAGGGGAGTGCTGTTGCTTGGCTTCTTCTAAACACTGTCTTGGCTTAGGAACTGCCCAGATAACGATGTTGGACCCTTATAGGAGGACAGAAGCTCACAGTGTGGTGTCCTGTCATGAGCACTTTGGGACTGTGCGGCCAGCTGTTGAGGGTTGGGTCCAGGTTTCTAGAGCATCTGTATTTGTTAATTGTCGTCTCAGCTAGAGTTGTTAAGCCCTTGCGCTTTCTGTTTTCTGCATACTGTGATCAATTAATGCAGACCCCTCAATTAGCAATTTGGGGTCCTTGTGTTGAGAATAATTCATCTTGCCTTGTCGCTTGTTGGAACCACCAATCTTCTGTTGGAATTCAAAAGTGTAAACTCTTGTTTCTGTCTCTGAATGGGAGTCTGTCATTCCTTCGCGCCTGGGTTCAGTCGTTTGCCAGTGCACACAGTGATAGATGGCCATGACAATTATGGGCAGAATACTTGGTCACTTTGAGCTGATACATCACACTTGAGTAGAATAAAGCTTAGTTCTCTTTACTTCATTTTGTTAAAAAAGATGAAAGACAGTAATTCTCAGTTAATTTACATAATTCAAATTAGTGCTTTGACTACCAGTGATATATAATTATTAACAACACTACACAGTTACCGTTGAAAATTACTTGTGTAACAGAATCTAAAAGTTAATGTCACCAGTACACCTTAAATTTTCAACCTGGTCTACCTTAATCTTTAGCATAATTTATGCCTATAAGGCTGATGATCAAAATGAAGCACATTTTTTTTTCAGTTTGCACGTCGAATAGCTCTAGAGTCATTGTAAGTTAGATATACTGTGGCATGATTTTAAATTCTGAACAAACTTTGAATCTTGTATTAAACACTGCTTAAGTTGCACAGAAGCAAAGTGACTGTGTAACACTCATCTCGCCTAGCGGCTTAATATAAGGGGTGATAACTCCCTGCCCAGCCAAACATAAGAAATCTTGTTTGGGTGGATGCTGCACAATGTGACCCCTGTTACAAATCAGTACTTGCAGTATTCTTCAACCTCCGACTTCGTTTGGGGCCAGTAAAACTGGTCTCTGAGCAATCCATAGGTCTTTTCCACCCCCAAACGTCCAGAATCATCATGAAGTGACTTCAGCACAATCCTCCGATACTTCTCGGGCAGAACCAGCCGGCAACGCTGAGGTTGGTCCGGGGGTGATGTGATCCGGGATAAGATCTGGTTCTTCAACTCCAACCGAGGCCATTCTTTCAGTAATGGAGGCACCGAAGCGTGTTTCGTCTTCTCTGCCTGAGCCATGTCTCCCTTTTCAATCGCGGATCAAATGGTATCGATGCATGGGTCATCTCGCCGAGCAGCTGCCACTTCCCCAGAACTCAATTCCGGCAGCTGATTGGTCTTCAGAGTGGTCAGGTTACAGTAAACTTGGAGTATGGCGTCATTAGAGCCCCCAATTGATCCACCGCTCAATCTGGCCTCTTCTTTTCCTCTGCCTTCACGGTGATGTCAATCTAACACATGGCCTTCACCCCAGGGGCAGGAATGCTCTCCCACACCTCAACCCTGTCCAGTCTCTCATGCATCCTTTGGGGCCAAGCTTCCACATCAATGTTCCGGCTCCCTAGCCGGTACTTCAGTCTGAAATCATAGGCCGAAAACACTGCCAACCTGTGGCATCCAGTTTCGCTGATGTCAGGATATAAGTTAGGGGGTTGCTGTCCGTCCTCACCTCAAACTTGGCCCCGTAGAGATAGTCACTCAGCTTATCCACCACCGCCCATTTCAACGCCAGGAATTCCAACTTGTGTGTGGGATAGTTTCTCTTGGGCAGCGACAAACTCCGACTGACAAGCACCACAGGCCTCAACCCGATGCCCTGATCCTGATACAGGACGGCCCCTAAACCCTCTTGGCTGGCATCTGTGTGCAGTACATATGGCAATCGGGGGTCCACAAAAGCCAGCACTGGTGCCTCGGTCAGCAGCTCCTTCAGCGACTGAAATCAGTGATTTTACATCCCACCTCTGTCCAGAGGGCTCCGACGGGTTTAGATATTCTCCACCCTCCTGTCCTTTCTCCCCCAGGGGAGCAGAACCACACAGAAGCTGGTTCAAGGGGTGACTCACTTTGGTGTAGCCCTTTACGAATCTCTGATAATAACCACAGAACCCAAGGAACGAGCGCAGAGCGCTCACAGTCTGGGGCCTTGGCCAAGTGGTCACCGCTTCTATCTTAGCCGGGTCTGTAACTATTCCATTCTGTGAGATTATGTGTCCAATATAGCTACCGAACGTTTGGCAGAACTGGCACTTGTCCAGGGAAAGTTTTAACCCTTCAGCTTTCAGGTGACCGAGCACCTTCAGTAGCCTCACTTCATGTTCTTCCAAGGTGGATCCAAATACTGTGAGGTCATGCAAATACACCAATACAGTCGGCCCTCCTTATTCGCGAGTTTCGTATGCGCAAATTCAACCAACCGCAAATCGAGAAAACCCGGAAGTGCTCTTCCAGCACTTGTTGTTTGAGCATGTACAGACTTTTTTTCTTATCATTATTCCCTAAACAATGCAGTATTACAACTATTTACATGGCATTTGCATTGTATTAGGTATAAGTAATCTAGAGATGATTTAAAGTATACGGGAGGATGTGCGTAGGTTATCATGGATCGGGAATCGATAAAAACTTACTAAGTAAGTCAGAACACGTACATCCGGTATTATTTAGCGCCAGTTAGTCAAAAGTTTGTCTTAGTATATAGTATATATTTTACCCTTAAACACTTAAGAAATGTATGTTTCAGCACTCAGTTCGATCCAGTGACAGATCGCTCCCAAATGCACTCTACATCCGTGCCAGGTTGATGTGGAAGACCAAAACCCCAAAACCCAATAATTAAACCACTGTGTTGCTTAGTAATCATTGTAGCTTTCATCAGGGCAGGGCCTTTCTCACTTTATCCTTTAAAATTGTTCCGATCGTTGACTGACTGTAGCCTAACGCTTTTCCAATGACTGATGGCATTTCACCTCTTTCCGATCATTTTGTTAGTTCCACTTTATTTTCAATCGTGATCGTGATTATTTTCGTGAACAGAAACACTGTGGATTCAGAGCTCCGCCGCTGAGTCCTAATGTCCACCGCACTGAGACAGGTTGAATAAGGTCCAGGGTTCTGCTGGGTCCTAAGGTCCACCGCATTGAGACAGGTTGAATAAGGGACTGGAGCATCCATATTCTTTGGTATCCGCGAGGGATTGGCTCTGGAACCAATCCCTTGCGTATAAGGAGGGATGACTGTACCTCAAGCAAGTTCATATCCCCCACTGTCTTCTACTTGACCCGCTGGAAGGTTGCCGGGGCTCCCGAGATGCCCTGGGGCAACCTTTCGAACTGGAAGAATCCCAGGGTACATATAAATGCCGCCCTCTTTGCCAGCCTCACTCATCGGGATCTGGTAATATCCACTCCTCAAATCCAGCACACTAAACCACTTCACAGCACTCAGACAGGCCAGCGCATCTTTGACCCTCGGGACCATATACTGGTCATGGACGGTGCGCCTGTTCAGAGTCCTATAGTCGACACACATGCATACCTTCCCATTCTTCTTTCGGGCCACTACTACTGGGGATGCATAGGGGCTTCTGGACTTAGTGATGATCCCAGCTTCCTTCAACTTACACAAATTCTGCCGCATGGCTTCCACCTCTGCAGGAGCCAGTCTCCACGACCTGTCTCTAAACGGGGTGTCCTCGGTCACCCTGATAGTGTGACAAGTGCTCTTGGAACAGCCCACATCAAACTCGCCAATGGAAAAGACACCTTCCAGCTTCAACATCTTTTCTACCAGCCTCCTTTTCCAACCCGGCGGCACCGGGGAGTCCCCAACGTTGAATGTCTCAGTGGTCAATTTTCCCCCCATTTCCAATAGTTTCTGCCCGGCGTGCCTCACAGGGACACTAGACATTACTGTTACTGGGAACAAATGCACCAGGGGCATCCCCCGCTTGAAGGGGCACCTTCCTGTTCGTAGTGTTCCTGATAATCACTGCCATCCTGTGTCCTGTACAAGCGAGGGCTTCTGCATTTCGGGCCTCACCAGTACCCCAGCAGGAAATCCCAACTCCTCCTTGTGGTTTTCTGGAGCGTCCACTAAGAGGGCCCTGCCCTCAGGCACTCTGGGAAATTTGGGGGTCCCCATCACTCTTGCTACTTCCCCGGGCCGTACCACCATTGGCTTCGACTGGGTGAACCACACAAACCCTGTTTAAGTTCAGTATCCGGCCCAGTGCTGCCACGCACTTCCTCAAACGCAGTTCGAAACACCGGGTGCACGGAAAATGTTCCCAAAAAGCTCTCACCTGCCTTTTCCTCGTAGGCCCCCATGACCCTCCTCACAAGAGGGTGTTGGTCCCCACCAGAATTGAAACACCGCCCTTCTCAACAGGGTCTGGACAAACCAGCACTAATGTATCAAGGACCTCAGACACTCCCTCCGAGAACTCCAGCTTCACTGACAAATAACCGTTGTATCGATAATCAACAGCACTGAGACCCCAAATCTCCAGTACATTAAATGGTGTCAAGGGTAAATGCTTCAGAAAACAGTTATAAAATGAATGGTATTGTAACGTGACCTGTGAACCGGTGTTGAGTATGGCTTTAGCGTAAATACCCTCTATTTGTAGTGACACACTGGATGTGGTCCCACTGACCCTTCAGGAATAAGGTCTTTTGCTTTTGGGAGTTCCTTGGTACATTGCTGGGAACGTCTCCTCCAGAGACACCAGGCCATTTCCTCACCGGGTCCCCTCTAAGTTTTCCCAACCACTCTCCCTGCTGAGGTACCCGAGGGCTCACGCTCCTTCTGGTGTGACACCTGCTGCCAGCAGCCCTCCGCATTGTTCGTCCCCTTGGGGAATCCACCCCCCCATCAGCTCCACCATATGGGGGGGGGGGTCACACCCACTGATAACAGCTGACGTATCTCCGTTCTTAACTCTGCCGCAATCTCTTCTACCACTCCCCAGCGTAGACTATTTGTGGTCACTTCACCGCAGGGGAATACTACTGAGGACTGTACCCTGCTGACTGAGTCCTCCCACGTCTCCGCCATGTTCTCCTCTTCCCGTACCTCTCTGATCAGCTCAACAAAAGATGGAAGGGCATATCTTACGAGACTGTCGGAGACCCTACGCAATCCAGTCATGGGATTGGACACCTCTAGCTATCTGGTCCATTCTTAACTGATCCACCTCAGCCGCTTGAATGACCTCTCCGCGCTGCAAGTAATTTAGCTGCCTCTCTAGCCGAAAAATAAAAGCAGAAAGCTTTTCCCCCTTCTCCTGACATATGTTCTGAAACCCCACCATGAGCTCCAGTGGGGTTCCAGCCGGACCAAACGCATTGTCCAGTGCTTGCGGATAATTTAACCTGACAGTTCTGACAATGTCAGCGGCCCTCCCATTCAAACTTTCAACCAATCTCTGTCGCTTTTCAACATCCGAGCACTGCCACTCATCTAACAACTGCCTATTCTCTGGAATAACGCCCACGTCTCACACGCCTCCTCCCCTTTACGGGTGGGCATTATTCCAGACAATAAGCAGTGCTTGCCATAGCTGGGACTTTGAATCTGATTTTTCCATTTATTCGCCAGAGAAGTAAGGGCGGATACTACTTCAGAATTCTTACTCTTCACCGGGGTCATGGACTAATTGGACATTCCAAATCTGACCACTCTTTCCCCTCACTCCTCAGAAATGAGAGGACCCTGTCTTTGAAATCTCTGCCCCCAGCTACCTCAGTGCTGGTCTGCATTAAAATGAGAGCTGTGTCCGCCATTTTTATCAAACCTCCGTTCACAATTGCAACCTTAACAGTCATTAACAATTAACAATTCATCCGGAGAACAAATATCTGCCCCACTGGTTCATTGCTCAGGGTAATCACACAGCATCCAATGGAATCAATCCCGAATGTAGCCCTCACAATTGTAACACTCACTTCGCCTAGCGGCTTAATATAGGGGGTGATAACGCCCTGCCCGGACAAACTTAAGAAATCTCGTTTGGCTGGATGCTGCGCGATGTGTCCCCTTTTACAAATCAGTACCCCGAAATAACAAACAGTACAGAATATGCAATTAAACAATTAAGCTTTATAACTCTTACTTTGAATATATGGTTAGTAGAGAAACAAAATATAAAAGAAAAAGGGCCCAAATCATAAGATTTAATAATAAACAGTCTGTGCACAAAGTTGAAGCTCACGGTTTCTCCTTCGCCAATCCTCTTTCGATCGCCGCTGCATCTCAGACCCTGTTCGCATCTTCTCTCTTCATCTCTCTTAGACAAAAGACCGTGAAAAACCTTGCTCCCAGACACAGAAGAAAGAACAACATTTCCTCATTGGCTAATCCCTGTATTCCAAAGCCCTGTTATCTCTAGCCAAAACCCAAACATTGCTGCTACAGAGAAACCATTACCGCAGCAGTGAACATTACAGAGAAGCTATTACACATATATTCAATTTTGCAAACCTGAAATCCTTGGCATTACTCAAGGACCTTTGTTTCAAAACACAGAACGTAATAGAAATAAAGTACAAAGAGATAGAAAATTCTTTAGCCAATTATTAGGAGAGTGGTAATTCAAGACCAGAACACCACAAACCCTTTGTTCTTGGTGATATCAAATTGTTGTGTTTCCTCAGTTCTGTGACCACTATAAGCTACATCCTTTTTGAGTAAAGCTGTGTAGAGTCTTCATTCCCCACTACTACCTGGGTTACAAAAGCATCAGCAAGCAGGGACTATTATTTCAGGAAGACCCTCTCCAAAACTTCCTTATATGATACTCACTTTCCTAACATCAATCCCTTCTAACCTTCTGCTTCCTCCAGTATTGATCCTTGCTGATGAATATTCCTGAAATATCTATCACACTTCCTTTCTGTATTAGAAATTTCCTCTGTTAAAAAAATGCAATGTAAATACAAGGCCGTGCTGCTAATTCCATTGGTGCAAGCTTGGCTTGCAATGTAATATAAACAAAAGGACAGATTGACAGATTACGCTTTTGATTTTGCTTTATCCCTAGGTCCATAGAAGAATGCATAAGAAGATTCATTGGCAGGAATGAGAGCAGCTTCAATTCATTGAGGGATATCTTCCTGATGTATTTGTGAAAACACGACTCTGACCCAAATAAGATGGGGGTACATTCAGGGAAGGAAATAAAGGGATTGTTGAGAATTGCTGTGTACTTTGCTTAATGGTATTTTTGAGCTTCTTTCCATCTCATGTTTGAAAACATCACAAGCTATTATGTTACTGGGTGAATGAATGTTAAATGTTGTCCTTCACCAGTGTTGCAGTCATTCCAGCCATGACTAATACTAAAAAAACTACTGATATCAGTGAATGGTTATGGATATATTGTACATTTTGTCAAATTAATTGTAAACCACTGCCAAGCTAAACTCAGAGAAACTGAGTATAAGAGTTTCAAGTATTTAATCTGATAAATTTGAGCAAGACACTGTATTTGTGTTAAACATTTGTAGAGGTTTAAGACAGTATTGGGACTGAGCATAAGTTGACTGAATTATTATATTTTTGTAATTACATATTGGGTCCATTGATTGTAAAAGTTATGGAATTATGTGGAAGAGGTGATGGTAATATTTAAACACACCATATTAAAGTTGGTAACATAGGAGTGGATATAATGGAACTAATGATATATCATGGCTCTTACCTTAACTCTGACCCAAGGGCTAGTTTTAAATAACCTAAGACCTGGTGTTAGCTGAGGATTTTCACTCAGTTCGGATTGGCAACAGCATCTCCTCCACAATCACCTTTAGCACAGGTGCACCACAAGGCTGTCTGCTTAGCACCCTGCTCTACTCACTTTGCATTTAACCCTTGCAGTCATAAATACAATCTAATGCAATTGTTAAGTTTGCTGTTGACACAGTTGTTGTGGGTCGAATCAAAGTTTGTGATGAGTGAGCATATGGGAGAGGAGTTGAGAATCTGGCTGAATGGAGCCACAACAACAAACTGTCGCTCAATGACAGTAGAACCAAAGAGCTGATTATTGACTACAGGAGGAGGAAGCTGGAGGTCTATAAGCCAGTCCTCATCAGGTGATCAAAGTTGGAGAGAGTCATCAAATTTAAATTCCTTGGTGTTATCATTTCAGAGGATGTGTCCTTGGTCCAGCACCTAAGTGCCATTACAAATAAGTACAACCGTGCCACTACTTAAAAGTCTGTACAATTTCAGCATGTCATCTAAAAGTTTGACAAACTTCTATAGATGCGTGGTGGAGAGTGTACAGACTGGTTGCATTATGGGCTGTTTGTAGAAACACCAATGACCTTGAATGGAAAATCCTACGAAAAGTAGTGGATACCGCCCAGTGCATCACAGTTAGAGACCTACACAACTCTGAACACATCTACAAGGAGCACTAATGCAGGAAAGCAGCATCCATCATCAAGGGCCTCCTCCATTCAGGTCATGCTCCCTTTTAGCTGCTGCCATCAGGAAAGAGTACAGGAACCTCGAGTGCAACACCCCCAGTTACAGAAGCGGTTACAATCCCTCGACCATCAGGCTCTTGACCCAGAGGGGTATTACCTGTTCATCACTCACTCCAACACCGAACTAATTCCACAATCTATGGAGTGACTTTGAAGGATTTTACAACACATGTTCTTGATATTTGTTGCCTATTTAATATTATTTTCTTCCTTTTTTGTTTTTGTACCATCTGTTGTCTTTTGCACGTTGGCTATTTGCCTGTCTCTGTCTTGTGTGTCTTTCCATTGATCAGAATCAGAATCAGGTTTATTATCACAGGCATGTGATGTGACATTTGTTAACTTAGCAGCAGAAGTTCAATGCAATACATAATCTAGCAGAGAGAGAGAGAAAAATAAAATATAATAATGAATAAAGTAAATCAATTGCATATATTGAATAGATTGTTTAAAAACCTGCAAAACAGAAATACTGTATATTAAAAAAGTGAGGTGGTGTCCAAGGGTTCAATGTCTATTTAGGAATCGGATGGCAGAGGAGAAGAAGCTGTTCCTGAATCGCTGAGTGTATGCCTTCAGGCTTCTGTACCTCCTAACAGTGAGAAAAGGGCATGCCCTGGGTGCTGGAGGTCTTTAATAATGGACGCTGCCTTTCTGAGACACCGCTCCCTAAAGATGTCCTGGGTACTTTGTAGGCTAGTGCCCAAGATGGAGCTGACTAGATTTACAACATTCTGCAGCTTCTTTCGGTCCTGTTCGGTAGCCCCTCCATACCAGACAGTGATGCAGCCTGTCAGAGTGCTCTCCACAGTACAGCTATAGAAGTTTTTGAGTGTATTTGTTGACATGCTAAATCTCTTCAAACTCCTAATGAAGTATAGCCATTGTCTTGCCTTCTTTATGACTACATCGATATGTTGGGACCAGGTTAGATCCTCAGAGATCTTGACACCGAGGTACTTGAAGCTGCTCACTCTCTCCACTTCTGATCCCTCTGTCAGGATTGGTATGTGTTTCTTCGTCTTACCCCTCCTGAAGTCCGCAATCAGTTCTCTTGTGTTACTGACGTTGAGTGCCAGGTTGTTGCTGTGGCACCATTCCACTAGCTGGCATATCTCACTCCTGTATGCCTTCTCGCCACCACCTGAGATTCTATCAACACGTCAGCAAATTCGTAGATGATTTTTGAGCTATGCCTAGCCACACAGTCGTGTATATAGAGAGTAGAGCAGTGGGCTAAGCACACATCCCTGAGGTACGCCAGTGTTGATCGTCAGGGAAGAGCATATGTTATCACCAATCCACACAGACTGTGGTTTTCCAGTTAGGAAGTCGAGGATCCAATTACAGAGGGAGGTACAGAGGCCCAGGTTCTGTAACTTCTCAATCAGGATTGTGGGAATGATGGTATTAAATGCTGAGCTATAGTCAATGAACAGCATCCTGACTTACTGTAGGTGTTTGTGTTGTCTAGGTGGTCTAAAGCCATGTGAAGAGCAATGGAGATTGCATCTGCTGTTGACCTATTGTGGTGATAGGCAAATTGCAATGGATCCAGGTCCTTGCTGAGGCAGGAGATCAGTCTAGTCATAACCAACCTCTGAAAGCATTTCTTCACTGTCGATGTGAGTGCTACCGGGCGATAATCATTAAGGCAGCCCACATCATTCTTCTTTGGTACTGGTATAATTGTTGCCTTTTTGAATCAAGTGGGAACTTCTACCCGTAGCAGTGAGAGGTTGAAAATGTCCTTGAATACTTCCGCTAGTTGGTTTGCCAGGTTTTCAGAGCCTTGCCAGGTACTCCATCGGGACCTTCTGCCTTGTGAGGGTTCACTCCCTTTAAAGACAGTCTAACCTCGGCCTCTGAGACGGAGATCACAGGGTCATCAGGTGCAGCAGGGATCTTCACAGCTGTAGTTGTGTTCTCCCTTTCAAAGCGTGCATAGAAGGCATTGAGTTCATCTGGTAGTGAAGCATCGCTGCCATTCATACTATTGGGTTTCATTTTGTAGGAAGTAATGTCTTGTAGTCCCTGCCAGGGTTACCGTTCTGTTGTTTCTTTGTATTTACTGTGAATGCCGACAGGAAAATGCATCTCAGGGCAGTATATGGTGACATATATGTACTTTGGTAATATATTTATTTTAAATGTAATCATGGTGAGGCCAATAATGCCAACTCATTGGATTGTTGAATAAAAGGTGGATGTATTAATGATGGTGATTACTATTATTAGGAATTTCCTTAGCCCAAATTATTAGTACTAATAGTAAACTAGAAGTTACTGCATCAAGGTGAGGTGAGGTGCAGTGGTTCCTGAATATTGGTAAGTTTTCCCAGGAAGCAGTCTGAATTTCCAGTCACAAAACACACTCAGCAAGCCAGGTAGCGCCTGTGGACAGAAAAATAAAATCGCTATTTCAGGCTGATTTGTTTTTATCACAATCTAGTCATCAGCCTTGTTGTATAATCTCTCAATTTTGATTAAAGGCAAAAATCATTCTCCAAATTTGACTTCCAACAACTGACTTGCAATAGAGTTAAAAAGCTTCCAACCCTGAAATTGTTTTAACTTAGTCCATGTATTCTGGATACCAAACAAGAGCACAACAGGATCACTTCAATCTCCGAAACAAGGTTTTAATTTGCAATTGATAGAAATGTTATCATTAATCTTTACAAATAAAAACATAGCACTTGTGGATCCATTGTGGTGTCAGAGTACTCATTTTGCAACCTAGCAGTAGTCATGATCTATTTATCTTGTGTCTGTCTTTATGCTGCCTTCATTCCCATCAGATCCTAGACTTACTTCTGGATGACAAGAGTGTTTTGCTTCAAACCTGGCTGAAGACTCCTGTCAGGATCTGTGTAATGTTACAAAGCAAAAGTTCATCAAGTAGACATTTAGTGAGCTCAAGCAAAGCTAACAGTGCCGAGATTAATCAGGGGTTGTTCTGAATGTGTGCATGGTGAATAACCTCGTCATTGTGTGAGACCAGCCTTGCACAGTCTCCTCAGTACTAATCAGCAAGCTTCAAAACCTGGGCCCCAGGGCCTCTGTACCTCCGTCTGCAACTGGATCCTTGACTTTCATACTGGGAGACCGTAGTCAGTGCTGTTAGGTAATAGCATCTCACTGTCAATCAACACAGGCCGGCTTAAGGATGCATATTTACCACCCCCCCCCCCCCCGCCGTTCTGTTGTTGACACGCATGATTATGTGGCTAGGCACAGCTCAAATGCCATCAATAAATTTGCCGGGGATACCACTGTTGTGGTCGGATTCTCAGAAAATGACAAGTACACGTACAGAAATGAGATACAGTAGATCGGCTGGTTGTGTGCTGTTGCAACAACAAACTCGTACTCAGCATAGGATCAGCAAGGAGCTGATCGTGGACTTCAGGAAGGGGAAGTCTGGAGAGCACACACAAGCCCCCATGGTGGAAAGCATGAGCAGCTTCAAGTTCTTGAGAATCAGCATCTCAGAAGATCTAACCTGGGCCCAATGAAATGCAACCACAAAGAAGACACACTTGTGGCTCTACTTGATTAAGGGTTTGAGGAGATTTGGTATATCAGCAAACATTTGAGCAAATTTTTACAGATATACAGTAGAGAGCATTCCGACTGGTTGCCTCTGCCTGCTACAGAGGTTCCAGTGCACAGGATCAGAAAAGGCTGCTGAAGGTTGCAGACTCAGCTGGCTCCCTCACAGGCATAATGGTCCACATCAACAAAGCTATTTTCAAAAGAAGATGCTTCAAGAAGATGGCTTTAATCATTAAGGACTTTCACCATCTGGAGTTAGACCATAAGAGCGGAGGTGCAAGAGCCTGAAGACCTAAACTCAATTTCTTCCCCTCCAGCACCAAATTTCTGAACGGTCTGAGAACACTAACTAAATATTTATACTTATGTCTGTGAGGCTAAACTCCAATGCCATATTTAAGTTTGTTGATGCCACCACTGGTATTGGCCAAATCAAGGGTGGTGATGAGTCAGAATGTAAGACGAAGTTTGAAAATCTGTTTAAATGGTGACACAACACCAATCTCTTACTCAATGTCAGGAAGACCAAGGAACTGATTATTGACTATAGGAAGAGGAAATAGAGGTCCATGAGCCAATACCCATCGGAGGATATGAGGTGGAGAGGTCAGCAACTTTAGATTCTCCAGTGTTATCATTTCAGAGGATCTTTACTATGTCCAGTTCTGTGTCTAGATCTGTTGTATTACACGCACTGCAATCGGCAGCAATGTAATTTTAAGCAACAAACGTTTAAATTGATTTAATCAACTGCAGAACTTCTGAAGGATTTGGTGGACTTAACTCTCAAGCATAGTCATAGTCATAGTCATATTTTATTGAGCCCGGGGGAAACTAGTTTTCGTTACAGTTGCACCATAAATAATAAATAGTAATAGAACCATAAATAGTTAAATAGTAATATGTAAATTATGAAATAAGTCCAGGACCAGCCTATTGGCTCAGGGTGTCTGACCCCCAAGGGAGGAGTTGTAAAGTTTGATGGCCACAGGCAGGAAGCATGCAGGTACATCACTTTTAAGCAGATGAAGGTTTATCGCCATGGCCTGAAGTGAGGCAGGCGTGACGGGAGACTCCAAGCCAGGCTGAAACACAATGGGATAAAAACTCCTGTATTCAGTGTCTTGTTAGCAAATGTGAAGTCACTGGATAACAAAATTGAAGATCAGAGGGCAAGAATGCTATATCGAAGGGAAATGAGAAATTGTTTGTGTTTTCTATGTTTTCTTGAGACGTGGCTTAATCAGAGTACGCCAGATACAGCAATTAGACCTGAAGGCTTCTTGATACATGGGATGGACTGAACTGCTGATTTAGAAAAGGGAAACGGTGGATGTGTGTGTTTCATGATAAACTCTCTCTGGTGCTCTGATCTGGCAGCTTTGTTGTACTCTTGTTCCTCCAACCTTGAGCACTTAACAATCAAATGTCATCCATTCTCCTCCGTGATTCTGGCCACAGTTTATGCATATACCACCAGCAGCCGACTATAATCAAGCGCTTGAGATACTGCATGATGCCATCACCAAACAAGAAACAGTCCACCCTGATGTATTTCAAATCATAGTTGGGGACGCATTCGGGCTTGTTTGAAGAAATCTCTGCCCGATTACCATCGGTGTATAATCTGTAGCACTACAGCTCCCAACATACTAGATCACTGCTATATTAAGATAAGGAATGCCTACTGTTCCATGCCCAGACCGCACTTTGGGAAATCTGATCCCTTGGCTGTCCTTCTACCTGCAGACAGGCAGAGACTAATGAGCAAGGCTCCAGAGATGAGGACAACAAACAGGTGATCATGGGAGGCAGAAGGGCAGCTGTAGAATTGCTCTGAGTTGGTGGATGGGGCTGTGTTCAAGCAGCCATCTGTGGACCTGAATGAATACACCACGGTTGTCATGGACTTCATTAAAATGAATGCATCTCCACAAAATCATTCAGCGTTTTCCCCAACCAGAAGCCCTGGATGAACCAGGAGATCCACAACCTGCTGAAGGCCGGATCATAGCATTCAAGTCTGGCGACCACAAAAGTTACACGAGATCCAGGTGTGATCTCCGGAAAGCCATCTCATGGGCAAAGTGACAATTCTGGATTAAATTTGAATCAATGAAGGATGCTCAACAGCTGTGGCAGGGCTTGAAGGCTATTACCTCTTACAAAGTGAAACCAAGTGACAGTGATGACCACAGAGCTTCGCTTCCAGATGAGCTCAATGCCTTCTCTGCTCGCTTTGACCATCAAATCATGGAGGAACCATCACAAGCTCCCACAGCCCCCATTGATCCTGTGATTTCAGTCTCTGAGACCCGTGTTTGAGGATCCTTCAGGAGGGTAAACCCATGGAAAGCATCCGGCCCCAGCTGGTGTACCTGGCCCAGTACTAAAGACCTGTGCTGATCAACTGGCTAGAGTGTTCACTGAGATCTTCAACCTCTCGCTTTGGCCGTCTGAGGTAGTCACCTGCTTTAAGCAGGCTTCAATTATACCAGTGCCTAAGAAGAGCTTGAGGAGCAATGATTATCGTCCAGTAGCACTTAGATCCAAAGTGATGAAGTGTTTTCAGAGGTCAGTGATGAAACTTCTCTGGCTGAGAAGTGACTTGGATGCACCCCAGTTTGCCTGCCAGCACAACAGGTCTTTAGCAGATCCTTTTTCATTGGCCCTTCACTCAACCCTGGGTCATCTGGACAGCAAGGGTGCATACGTCAGGATGCTCTTTATCAGCTACAGGTTGGCATTCAATAGTATCATTCCCTCAAATATAATCAATAAAATAAGCTTCAAGACCTTGGCCTAAATACCTCCTTCTGCAATTTGATCCTCGATATTCTCATTTGTAGACCCAGACAGTTCAGATTAGTAACAATATCTCCATCCGCACAGGTGCACCACAAGGCTGTGTGCTTACTCACTTTACACCTATGACTGTGTAGCTAAGAACAGTTCCAGTGGCATATTCAAGTCTGCTGATAACATCACCATTGAAAGTTGAATCAGAGGTGGTGATAAGTCAACATCTAGGAGGTAGATTGAAGATCTGGCTGAGTGGTGCTGCAACAACAATCTCTTACTCAGTGTCACCAAGACCAAGCAGCTGGTTATTGACTACAAGAAAAGGAAACCAGAGGCTCACGAGCCAGTCCTCATTGGAGGATCAGAGGCAGAGAGGGTCAGCAACTTTAAATTCCTCGGTGTTATTACTTCAGAGGGCCTGTCCTTGGCTCAGCACGTACACACAGTTATGAAGAAAGCACAGCAGCTCCTCTAATTCCTTAAGAGTTTATGAAGATTCAGCATGACATCTATAACTTTGACTAACCTCTAGGTGTGATGGAGGGTATATTGATTGGTTGCGTCACAGCAATACCCTTGAACAGAAAATCCTACAAAAAGTAGTGGATATGGCACAGTCCATCACATGTTAGGCTCTCCCCACTGCTGAGCACGTCAACATGGAGCTTTGTCGCAGGGAAGCAGCATCCATCATCTGAGACCCCCACCAGCCAGGTCATGCTCTTTTCTCACTGCTGTCATCAGGAAAAAAAAGATATAGGAGCATCAGAGCTCACACTACCAGGTTCAGGAACAGTTATTACCCTTCAACCATCAGGCTCTTGAGCTGGAGAGGAAAACTTCTCTCACCCCAAAATTGAAGTGTTCCCACAATCTATGTACTGACTTTCAAAGACTCTTTGTCTCCTGTTCTTGAAATTTATTGTTTATTTGTTATTATTATTATTGTTATTATTTTGTTTGTTGTTTTTGTTTCTTTGGATTTGCTGTGAATACCTGCAAGAAAATGGAACTCAGAGCTGTATATAGTACTTTGGTGACATATATATACTTTACCTTAAACATTGATATTTCTCTTTTGCAGTATTTGTTTTTGTAAATTGTCATAAGTTTTGTCCTGCGCAGTACAGTTGCTGCAAAACAACAAATCACATTGCATATGTCAGTGATAATAAACCTGATTATGATTCATCTCACTAGACAGGATGGAGTTGCATTAAGTTGTGCTTTATTCTCCTTAAAAGGTGACATTGATATTTGATGTTGGAGCAAAGAGTTGACACGGTGAACTGAGTCACAGCCTCCACTTGCAGAAATAATTTGTCATTTTTGACACCCCAAGTGGAAAGATGACACTCTGTTATGTGAAATATTAAAATTAATGGTATCCACTCCTTATGTTGTCTCAATGGCAACCTTATTAATGGAGCAACAACCATGGTGAGTACTTATTTATTCACAAGGTGCTCAATCATGTGACCTCTATGTTTTGCAGTAGCCCTGGAGTTGAGTTGCAGCTGGATTTTGCTGGGGGAACAGCTGGGGTAACATAGATAGTGTGTGCCACCTTAACATAACATAGATAGTGTGTGCTACCTTAACTAACCCAACTTCTGAGCACTCATGTTCCACCTCCGAGTCAATGTAATTATTTTCTCTCATTGACTGTTCTGAAGTCATAACAATTGACCTCTTTTAAGATTCTATGTTAATTAATCTAAATGTTGATGAAAGTCTCTTCTTGAGGAATCCAAATGGGTTGAGTATGAGGAGAAAAAAAATTGTAAGTAGTAGGGTTTAGGATTACTCCTCCCATGAGGTGAATGTACGTTTTCAGAGCAAATTTCACCACAACCTACAGCAGACTTAATTCTATCAGTGTGTGAAATATTAGCAATTAATTTCTGCTGAATAATTCCTATCCTCTAAAAATAATGTAGTCAGCTCATCTACCCTGATTATATGGTTTTGCTCCTTCCCGGTCACAGAGAACTTTTCCAGAGGGCAGTATAAGTAAATATTGAAACGGAGATTTGTTAGATGTGAAGGCACTAGCAGGTGGGGAGTGTTCACCACAAGGGAGTTATACTGTTTAAGGAAAGTAGTGGGAATGGGAAATCATGTGTATTAGGAAGGAAACAAGTATGATTCTGCTGATATGGAAATTAACTGTGCTGGACTGAAATCTTTAAGTTTCTGTTGGAGTACACAGCTGGCTCTTTAGCAGTAATCAAACAGAGAAAAAATAACTTTCTCCATTTCCCAGCCCCTTTGCGATGCTCAGTGTGTGGTGAAAGTCAATCAGAGTTTTGAAAATAGTAGACAGAAAACATTTGTCAGTTTTGTCGCAAGGCTTGAGTATTTCTACAGATAGCATTTCATGCACCCACGTTTGTCCTTCATGTAAGAGAAAAGCACCAGGTTGTCCCAGTAATGGGAACCATTGCTCTCCTGTTCAGCAATGCCTCTAACATAAAAATAAACGCATTATTTTTGTTTGTAGCAGTACTCCTTGTTGCAGTCATCTTTTGCGATTTCTTGGACTTCAGTGTGTCATCTAGTGATTTTTTTACCTTTAGGCAATCCCTCAGATGACTTGTTTCTTCTCCAGTTGAGGTCAGTAGGGAGGACCTGCTCACTCTGCCACAGATGGGCCAGGAGGAATAGGTGGGTGGCTGATCTGGTGATATTGTGCTCCTCACCTCAGTTTTGCTAGACATCCTTGTGCTCCTTGTCTCTGAAACTTGCCTCAGTTCCATCTTGGATGTTCTTTCTCTTTGAGCAGTCCTGGACCAGAGGAGGCTACTTTGCTTTAAGGGTGCTTCAAGAGCATCTCTGAAGCGTTTCTTCTCTGCTCTTTGTAATCTGTTGCCATTTTAGAACGTGGAGCAGGAGTGAACATAACATAGGAACATAAGAAATAGGAGCAGGAGTAGGCCATCCGGCCCATCGAGCCTGCCCCACAATTCAATAAGATCATTTCTAAATGCTTTGCTATTTATTTCTTAATAACAGTTTCAAGCATTTTCCTGACTACCGATGTTAAGCTAATTGGCCTATAGTTGCCCGTCTTTTGCCTACATCCTTTTTTAAAACGTGGCGTGATATTTGCTGTCTTCCAATCTGCCGGTACCTGCCCAGAGTCTAGAGAGTTTTGATAAATGATTACCAACGTGTCTATTATAACCTCCGCCAATTCCCTCAGCACCCTGGGATACATCCCATCAGGACCAGGGGACTTATCTACCTTCAGGCCCTCTAATTTGCTCATCACTAGCTCTTTAGTGACAGTGATTTTATCGAGGTCCTCACCTCCCATTTCGTCCATAACATCCTTCTTTGGCTAATTAGACGTGTCCTCCACCATGAAGACCGACACAAAATAGTCGTTCAATGCCTCAGCCATTTCCTTTTCACCCAATATCAATTTCCCCTTCTTGTCTTCCAAGGGACCTACATTGACTTTAGCCACCCTCTTCTGCTTTATATATTTATAAAAACTTTTGTTATCTGTTTTTATATTTTGTACTAATTTACTTTCATACTCTATCTTCCCTTTCCTTATTTCTTGTTCAGTTGCTTTTTGTTGCTTTTTAAAGTTTTCCCAATCCTCCCGTCTCCCACTACTCTTTGCGACTTTGTACACATGAGCTTTTAATTTGATACTATCTTTTATTTCCTTAGTTATCCAAGGCTGGCTCTCCAAACACTAACATGCTGCTCAAGAAAGCCATCATGGATGCATTCTATGAAGTCCTCCTCAAAACTTCCTTGATCAACCTGATTCACCGTGTGGAAGTTAAAATCCCCCATGACAACTGCCGTTCTGTTCTTACAAGCCTCAGTTACTTCTTGGTTAATTGCCTCTGCCACTGCAATATTTTTATTAGGTGACCTATAGACAACTCCCACCAGTGATTTTCTCCCTTTACTATTCTTAATTTCTACCCAGATGGACTCAACATTCTGCTCCATAGATCTTATATCGTCCCTCACAATCATCCTGATCTCATCCCTAATCAAGACCGTCACCCCAGCTCCTTTGCCTTCCTGCCTATCTTTCCATATTACCTGATACCCTTGGATATTTAATTCCCAGTCGTCTCCACCTTGCAACCAGGTGAGTCTTGAAAGACTGGTATCTAGCAAATAGATGATTTGGTCATCGTTGGAGCCGCTGAATATAATTGGAGCCTCAATGACAGAGATGTTGGCCTGGGAGTAGATGCTGTCCTTGGTTCACTTATTCTGCCAATGGATTTGGAGGATTTTGTGGACACACCATTAGTGGTGCTTGTACAGTGCTTTGAAATGCCTCTGCAAAGTAGTTCATGTCTCAGAAGGAGAGAGGAGGGCAGGGATCACTGCTGTCATGATGATCATGAGCTTTGTGTAAGGATTGAAGCCTTGATATTCAACCACAGTACTGAACATGATGTGATGCCTCAGTATTTGTGGAACTCAGGGTCTGAATACAGATGAGTCCTTAAGAAATTTATAAAAGTGGAATTAGTGTGTAATGGAAGTTTCCAATATGTGGTCACCTGCTTATCATGCGACCTCAATGTTTCTTCAGTAATCACAGTACATACTGGTGCTTGGATATTGACGCGGGTAGCTGAAGCTTTTGAACAGTTCATACTTTGTGGTGTAGTAAGCCATAAGTAAACACTTCCTTTTTTACTGATGCCTTTGTGAATGATTTTGGGGCATTTCTTCCTGAATATAAATCTTTACAAATAAAATTTCCAGGCTTTTCTTTTAAATATAATCAACATCCAGTCTCAACTTTTCAATGACAATAGTCAGTTCTTAAATCTCAGTCCTCCATTTTAGCAACATTTTCAGATTATTGTAGAATGGCATCAGAATCCCAAGCACCAGATTGACTCTAAATTCCAGAACTTGATGAAGGAGGGCTCCAGATCATTTGAAATTGGAACGTTCAGACTGGGAGACTTATTGTTGATACAAGAGAAATGATGTACAACTCCAATACTTAGTCCTGCAGATTCTTAAGAGGGTGTGGAACTTTGGTTTGGTCAGTTTGCAACACAGGCATGGTTGTTTTTATTAAAATTATCAACAAAGGCTGCAAGGGATCTGAGAAAAGTGGGTAGTGGAATGGAAAGCTATTCCCAATAGAGATAAGGGCAACATTCAGAAAGCAATACAGAATAAGTTTTCCAAATATTAAAGGTCCATGATTTTCTTCCATTCCTGTAGTTGTTGCACCTTTGCATCATTCAAGATCTTTTAAAGTCATTTTCAATACACAAGTGTAAAGCAGAACAAAACAATTGTGACTCTGGAACTGATGCTGCACAAAAAAAAAGTTAATATAATAATGAACACAGTAATAAAAAATACACAGTCAATATGTATATATAAGATAGCTTATAAGCCAAGATAAATTGTATGTGTATTAAGTGATGCTAGGTACAGGAGTGTCTGCACATAATGTGACTGACAGGTAATAATAAAATAGATAAAATAGTCGTGCAGCTAGTGGGTGGAGGTGTTGATCAGTCTTACTGCTTGGGGAAAGTAATTCTGTTTGAGTCTAGTGGTTCTGGTGTGGATGCTACAAAGCCTTTGTGAGAAGGGTGGGTGGGATCCTTTCTCTGGCACCATTTTGATTATACGTAGTTGATTTTGGGTAGGCTGGTTCCCATAATTACCTAAATTAAACTTTAGTCTGCACTGGATCCCAATCCATTCCTCAGCTGGTAGCTATCCTTAAAGATCACCATGGCAAAAAGACAGCAGAGCAAGCTTCTACACACTCTCATCCATTGGAACTTACACCCGCGACTGGAGATAGCTAACCTAACAACAGCTAGAGAGCAAACCCTGATCTGAACCGCATTTCCCTAAAGATACCTTGCTTTATTGTGAGCTAAGTATTAAAACCTTCAAATATAAAAGTATTTCACACAGTTTTAATTCTGCAAATTACTTTTGGTTTCTGTTATCATACTGAGTTTTGTACCATCAAGAGACAACCTTATTATTCAGGATTAGTTTAACAGCAGTGAAGTTTTATAGTATCTCCGTGTAGTGTTAGATTTCAGCACTGTCCTAATGAATAACAAATTCTGTTTCACAAATCTTGAGGAAAACATGCAAAAGGTGAAATTATCTTGAAAATTCTTCAGTGAAAGAAAGAATAAAACAAAACTTCTTATGGCAATAAAAATGCATAGCTTCCGAAGGCAAACCCCTGGACAGTCTTATGTCTTGGCAGTTTGCAGCTCTCTGATTGTACTTGGAGATTAGTACCAGCTAAAAGGAATCTGTCATCATTGCAAATCCGTTTTAACCTACTGGCCTGAGGAATTGTTTTTCTTTTAACACTGATGGAATTTTCTTCCAATGTGAATTGATTGGAATTTTGATCTTGTCTAAGGCAGAAAAATCACAAGAATTGTTGCAGTACTTCTGAGCTCTATGTTTCACCAATGCTCAGTGTTCCAGCCAGACACAATGTGGGGCATTAACTCGAAGCATAGAATTGCCAATTAGGATTGAAACAGCTGTAAACCAGTTGCACAGTGCTTGACTTCACTGTCGTCCTGGATGTGCGCTTTTTCTCAACTATCCCAGGAAAAGGTTGGAAGCAGTCAGATGCTGAGAAATGCTGGCTGGTTGTTGGTGCCAGCGCATAGCAGAAGGGACTTCCAATCAGTGATGTCATGTACCCAGCAGGCAACTGCATTAAATTTATGGCAGGTGTCAAAAGTAATCAGATGCAGAGAAATTCTAAGTGCACCTTTGTCTCTTTCTATAAAGACCTCCACAAAACAGCAAATATTACTGCTTTAATAGTTATATCCTGACAGGATTAATAAGGGTTCCCTCAAGGAAAGTCAAATTTCATGGATGTCCAGTTTGGAATAGTCTATTTGTGTCATTGAGGGCACCTCCACTCAAGACTATTCAAGCAGGACCATTCAAGTATGTAAGGGAGCATAAATAGGATACTGTGTTTTGCTAGGTGACTGCATAGTTATGTTGTGCATGGGATACTGGGTGGACTTAACAAGAAGTAGAAATTGTTTGCCTTGTTATTCCAGTTCCACAGTTATGTTAACTGAGCTTCCTGGCCTTGAAATAATCTTGCAGCAAAATGAATGCAGGAAGCATTGAAGTGAATGATTCTATTTTTCTATAAAGCAGCTAAATGTAATGAAATGAAAGTTCCTGCAGAGATTAATGGTGAGATTAGGAACTCATATTCTGAATGCAGTATCCTGTCCTGTTGCAATATGATTAAAGGATGAGTCCAGCTCCAGGCACTGCAACTTAGGGCAATAATGAGACATGGAGGATCATCAAGGCCTTGAATCAAAATTGGGACAAAATTTCTAAAGGTCTGAATTCCCTAAATATGGGACATTGTGGGGTAACTTGATTAACATTTTAGGGCATCAAATGGAATTAATAGGTAGATATGATCAAATGGTTAGGAGGGAATTTTTTTCAAGTCATCGAAATGTAGAATAAGGGAATATAATTTTGAAATTCCACCCTGGAGTTTCAGAAAGGAAGTTAAGAATCAGACGAAGAATCCTGACGAAGGGTCTCGGCCTGAAACGTCGACTGCGCCTCTTCCTATAGATGCTGCTTGGCCTGCTGCGTTCACCAGCAACTTTGATGTATGTTGCTTGAATTTCCAGCATCTGCAGAATTCCTGTTGTTTAAGAATCAGATTTTCTAACAAAGTGTAGCAGGCATTAAATTCTTGCTCAATAACCACTAGCTTCTCACTCAATCAATAATTTTAAATCTGATATAGCCAGATGTATACTAGCTTTTAATATTAAAAGATATAAACCAGAGCTAGTCAATGTTTGCAGTCATAGATTTGGTTGAATGACAAAAAATGTCCAAATGTCTGAATGATCTGTTTCATTGTGTTAAGTTCCTCAGCTCATCATCGGAGTAAACTAATCATCTGGTTTGAATCCTGTGCTGATTAATTACAATCTGGAGGCTTTGTCACCTGTTGTTACATCATCTTCAAAGCACCTTCAGTCTGACAGCCGCTGATTGTGTCATTGCTACCTTGGAAGATGAATTCCAGGTCAGACTGTTTATTCCCTATCTTCCTTACACATAATCCACGAGAAATAATAATCTTCATTTATATTATTTTTGCTTAAGAAGCACAGTAAAATGCTGAGCATTCTTTATTGGAGTGATTATCATCAGACATGTGAGGTGATACTACATGGAGTTAGAAAATATTTGGACAAATGAGCAAGCATACGGTCAATACGACAGGTTTTAAGGAACATCTTTAGACGGGGAAGACACGTAGTGAGCGAGAGGGGAAAGGCAAAGTAGTTCCAGAACACAGGGTGTCAGAAGCCAAAGCCACTGTTCCTTTCATCAGTGCACAAAAAGTCAGAATTAGGCCCATGTAGAGACTTTGGAAGATCGCAGGACTGGAGGAGGATACAGGAGGAACAGTTGGGGCAAGGCCATGGAGAAATACAAATCGAGTATGAATTTATTGTCTTCAATATCTAATTCCAGCTAATTCTCATTAAGTGCCTGAGGGAGACAAGATCAAACTTTATCCTGATTGAGGTTTGTCCAAACTGTGACCCAGGATAGTCACCAGGGAAAGTAGAGGGTGAACTAGAATTCCCCAGCTTCACTTTCAGAAGGAAAGTTTGGATGTTTCACTTATAGGATTCAGCTGAAACTTTGCTGCAGCAATAGTGATTGATCAGGATAAGGTTTGACTTGGTTCCCGTAGGAAATTACTGAATATTTAGGTGGAATTTGAAATTAAAAAGATAATGTCCCTTTATATCTTGGCTACTTCATCTGCTGAAAAGCTGAGCAAATAAATCAGAGTGATACTAGAAATATTGGAACACATTATGGTAGGAAATTCTCCAGGGCTAGATGAGATGTATGTCAGTTTGCTTATGGAGGCAGCTAGGGCTTGCATCCTTGTTAACCATAGGTGAAGTACCAGAAGACTGGAAGACAGCTAATGCTGTCCTTTGTTCTAAAGGGTTAGTGGGGATAAGCCTGGAAACCAGTGGTAACAAAGTTGTTGGAAAAGATGCTGATGGAGAGGATCTCTTGGAAAAACAAAGACTGAACAGCAGGAGTCAGCATGGTTTTGTGCAGGGAGAGCACGTCTCACAAATCAAATTATTTTGAAGAGCAAACCAAAGAGACTGATGAAAATAGAGTAATAGATGTTGTCTTCAGTAAGGATATTGATAAGTTGCACATGGTAGGCTGGCTCAGAAGGGTTCTGAGGTATGTTGGCAAATCGGATCCAAAATTGACTTGATGATGGGAGGAAGAGGATAATAGTCAAGGGGTATTTTTCTGACTGTAAGTGTAGAACCAGCAGGAATTGATGCTGGGGCAGGTGCAGTTTATAATGTATATAAATGATGAGAGTCTGGGAACGTGGTCAAGTGGTTAAGGCATTCAACTAGCGGTCTGAAGGTCATGAATTTGAGCCCCAGCCAAAGCAGGGTGTTGTGTCCTTGAGCAAGGCACTTAACCACACAGTGCTCTGCGACAACACTGGTGCCAAGCTGTATCGGCCCTTGCCCTTCCCTTGAATAACATTGATGTCGTGGAGAGGGGAGACTTGCAGCATGGGCAACTGCCGGTCCTCCATACAACCTTGCCCAGGCCTGCACCCTGGAGAGTGAAGACTCTCCAGGTGCAGATCCATGGTCTCGCAAGATTAACGGATGCCTTTAAGTTAAATGATGAGATGAGGAGGTAGTTATGCTGAACAAAAATAGTTGGTTTAAGATACAGTGGGACATAGATCTATTGGAGAGATGGGTGAAATGGTCACAGATCGAATTTAATCTACAAGTGTAAAGCAAAACACTTCCGAATGACAATTTTTTGTAGGACACACAGAATAAATGGAAATGATCTTAGGAGCATTAATTGTACTGAGAGTCCTTAGGGTGTAAGTCCAAAGCTCACTGAAAGTGGTAACATAGTGGATAGGGTAAAGAAAAAGGTATTTGCTGTGCTTTTCTTCATTGGTTGAGGCATTGATTATAAGATTTGAGCAATGTTGCATTTGTACAAGCCATTGGTTGGACTGTAGGAAGGATAGGGTAGCAACAGAGAGAATGCAGAAGAGATACACAGGATGTTGCTGGAATGGAGGAATGCAATTAAAGGAGAGGTTAGATAGGTGTGGTTTATTCTCACTAGGATGTATGGGGCTTAGTGGTGATCTAAAAGAGGTCTACAAAATTTTGAGGGGGTACGTAATCAGAAGTTTTTTTCTTACAGCAGAGAAATCTATAACCAGAGGTAACAGGTTTATGGTAAGACTGAAAAACTTACAGGAGAGCTAAGGGGTTGATTATTTTCACACAGAGAGATGAATATCTGGAATGAGCTGCCAGGGGAGGGTTTGCAGGCAGACACTAGTTCAAAGTTTTAAAGGCAGATACTTGAATAGGACAATAATAGGGGGATATGGGCCTACTGCAGGTAAATGTGATTATCATAGATTGGCATCATGGCCAACATGAATTAGATGGGCTGAAAGGCTCATGTCTATGCTATATACTGTACTTTAATGATTCTTTTTAAGTCCTGGCTGCAATTATTTATGCTAAGCCAACAAGAGAACATCCAGAACAATATCACTGAGGGGAAAATAAGTGGACTGGTGGAAGCCAACTCCAGAGCTACTCCATAATGTTCATAAATCTGTCTCTTCATTCAACCACTGACCACTTCCATATGGTTGGAATAAACAGGGTCTGAAGGAAGTTCACAAGTTGGCTGGTGTCCAGGTCATTAAATAATAGATGAATGATCCAGCACAATGGAAGGAGTACAGACTGAATCAAGCAGCAAATAATATGTAAGCTTCATAACACCTGGGGCTCCCTATTAGAATAGGCACAGGACAGAACTTGGCCAGAGTGCTGCATACATTTGCCCCCCTGCATCTCCTGACCCAACTTCAAGGCCAGCTATTCAAGGTAACAATCCATTGAAGTTCCATTTCATCTCTGTCCATGCTCATGAGGTCTGCTTTTCTGGATGGGAAGACTATTAGACATACAGAGCCTGGTAAATTGATAACAACAAACTTGAAACAAGTTCAACTGAGAGAGATGAACGAATTGCTTTCTTTAAGGCTGGGAGTAATGGTCTGAGGTCTGAATGGCAGTCAAAATGGGACAGTTCTGGTCACTGCATTGAGAAGAAAGTAATTGCACTTGAGAGGGAATAGGAGACTCAGCAGGATGCTGGCAGATTATCGGTATAAGGTCGGACTATAGAGGCTTGATTTGTTTTCTTTTGAGCAGAAGAAGCTGGCAAAGGATCTTATCGGGGTTTACAATGTCATGAGCAACATCAATAGGATGGATAGTTCAAACTTTTTCCCATAGAAAATATGCCTGAAACCTTAGAGGTTTAAGGTAAGAGGTGGGAGGTTTGGTAGATGGATCTGAGGAAGAATTTTTTCCACCCAAAGTGTGGTTGGTATCTGAAATACACTGTCTGAATGGGTGGTGGAGGCAATTCACAATATTTATTAACTGTGCAGTCAAGCACTAAATTGTCAGGGCATAGAAGGCTGGGGAAAAGAGATAGCAGATGGGATTAACATATATATTGGTACTTCGGCTGGTGAGGGCATGGTGGTCCAAAAAGTATGTGTTTGCAGTGTATGACTGTTATGTTCTAAAACTGTGCATGATGAAGTTATCTAATTATGTGTGTCTTTGTTAAGTTAAACTTGTAGATCAGTAACTAAATTCCAAGTCCCAGAACTTAGCCCTGTTGCAGAGCAAACTAGTGAGACACTGAGCTATCAGGCTCAGAGAATCATACAGCTGAAGTAGGCCCCTTGGCCTAACTAGTCCACAACAACCAACATGTCCATCCAGGCTATTTGTCCATATTTGGCCCATACTTTCTAAGTCTTTCCTATCCATGCACCTGTCCAACAGTCTTTTAAATATTTTTATTGTACCTGCCTCAACCACTTACTCTGGCAGATCATTCCACATACATGCCACACACTGTGTGTATATATAAAAAAAATTGTCCTTCAAGTTCTACTTAAATTTTTCTCCTCTCATCGTAAATCTATTCCCTCTAGTTATTGATTCTCCAACAATGGGAAAAAGAGTAAGTGCATTCACCCTGTCTATACCCCTGATGATCTTATATACCTCTATTAAATCACCTCTCAGTCTCCTACATTCCAAATCCTAGTCGTCCATCTTCTCCCTATCTCAGTCCTTTGAAAGCTTTCTTTACCACACGTACAAAGAAACTTACAGTGAAATGTGTTATTTGCATAAAATCAACATGGACTGTGCTGGGCAACCCTCAAACTCTTTACAGAGAGTGGCAAGAAATTTTTTTCAAGGTCTTGTTAAACTGAGTTGACTTGTTTCTTGTACCATTCTTGCTTACGTACATTTTCAGATTTCTGCTCTGATATATGCAATGTTGGGGGAAAAAACAGCATTGGCATAATGGTAGGCCCTTGTGTGTACTTTCTGCCTGCTAATGAAACACAATCAACGCAGCAAGACTACCTCAGAATGTATCCAGATCAAATATAATAAGATTGATTACATATTAAGTAACTTTGTTGATCTGTGATTGTTACTGCAGGGTGCTTGACTGTGTAATTGTGAGGTACGAGTTCCTGTTGATGCCCTTATTTTCTCCTTCTCATCTCCTACTCCTTGTCACCAAATTACTTGTTGTGCCTCATTTAGTTTCCAATACAAAACTATCATTAGTCACAGTGCAGAAAAAAGATCATTTATCTGATCTTTGATGTTTCCAGTGCATTTTCACAGTGTAAGTTCCTCATTTTATTTTGAACATGGGTTTAAAAATTTTATTGTTTTACTGTTTATTAAAGCATCCAATAATGCTTAAGTATCTAATGTAATAAGCACTGTACTCTCACTAGTTTGTTTTGTGCCGGAATTATGATAGTCACTGCATCGAACCATGCAGCTTTCTGGCTGTCTAGACACATTATGGAACAATTCAGCAAAGTAGTAATATTTAAAAATAAACCCAATACATGTTGTACAACCTCTTTGAGACTGGCCTACTTGGTTTGTCACATGAAAAATTGTCCAAGAACTTGTGGTGCTAACTTCCAGCATGGACAATATTAAGCACAATATGAATTGCTTATTCCACGGTAGAGGTTAAATTTTGGTTGCATCTTTAGGTTCCTGTTTAAATTCTAAGCCTTCCTCTGAACATTTTTTATTTTCTGCATTTTGTAGTAACTTTCATTTCCATGCTAAAGTGTGTTTGTCTACTTTAGCACAGTCATGGTTGAAGTATCTCTTGGAATCTGGTAAAGCACCATTGAAGAAGAGTGACCTGGTTCATGTCAAAGTGGAGTGTGGTCTACAGGAGACTTTCAATGAACACTTTTTCAACAAGAAGGAACGGGTGAGTTGTTTTCACTACCCCACCATGGTAGTCTACTAAGCTCTGGCACATATGGTAGCTACAATTTCTGTCTCAAACCAGCTTCTGACGGGTACGTCCTAACGGTGGAATGTCAACATGGTTCCAGTCTGAGATAGAGCCAGTGGTGTTTGCATTAATTGTTTCTGCCAGACTGAGATTGAGATATCTACAGTAACAAAGTAACAATGGTTTGTGTCCTGTTTGGTAGTATTAGTGATCAGAAGCAATCCATAGTAACTGGTGTTTTGGGCCTCTTCCACTATTCTATAAGATCATGACTGATTATCTCCCTCACCAAACTTAAAATCCCTTGATCCCTTCACTATCCATAAAACTAACTTCATGTTCAAGATGGCTTGTTTATCCTTTTCACGCAGAAGGAGGTGGTCAGGAGCCATTTACTTCTTTAGTTCCCCCTTGGTGGTAATGTTGGGAGACAAAACTTCTATTTGATGCAGTTATACGATATTTTGCCAAGGCCAGCATTTATTGCCCATCTTTAATTTACTGCTGTGTGTCTGATTAAGGTTCTCCTGGATGGGAAGATCCAGGAGTAATAGACCTGATGATGTTGAAGTATTTGGACCAGCCTGTAGCTTGGAGAAGAAGTTTTGGGAGATGCCATTGGGAAAGTTTTGCTGAGTAACAACAGTAATATTGAGTAATATTGTGAATGTAGGGACTATAGTCATGGTGCACCAGCAATTGAAGGAATTAATCTTCAGCTGGTGGATATGATGTTGAATAAATTGACCATAATTTCAAAAGTCATTTCCTTTATACATCACTCTCTTGCATGCTCTGCTTTCAAATGTCCTTTCCTTTGCATATGACTTCCTCAAAAAATGTTCTCCTTTCTCACCCCTCTCTTTGCGCAAACTTCCACAGCGTACCTTGCCTCTGCAACACCACTCTACTGTATTTTGGAAATGACATTGAACAAAATGTTGCTTGCACTCTTTACACACACAATAATGTCATCATCATCTGTATCTTCTGCTTATTTATAAGCTACACACACGTGGTCCGTGTCCCATTCCCTAGGTGCCGCTTTCCCTGCATTCTTTACTTGTACTCTCCTGCACTTAGTTTCCATGTACTTCCTTGGGAATAAACCTCTTTTTTTCTTCCCTTGCCAATCCTGGAAAGTTATCCCTTGAATAAGCCTTCTCTTTACAACTCCTGACTCCACCCAGCCCTTTGATGATGTACTCCTACCCTAATTCCTTTCTCTTTAATCCATCTCCTCTGCATAACCTCACATCTACTGAACTAAATTTTTCATTTCACAGCCTCTGGGTTTTCATGTATCCCTTCTGTTTAATGCATAAAGTGAATTTAACAAACCTTTGATAGATGCAGCATATCAAAGCAAATGGAGTCAATCTTCCAAATGCTGCAAGGGTATTTTACTAACTGAATATCTTAAACTCTATGCATCTGAGAGTTGCACAGAAGTGTGAAGACAGAAATCCCTTTATATCTTCTACAAAAAAAAGAACTCTTTATTAAACAAAAGCAATCTTCGGAGGTTTCTCACCATTGATGAACAGCAGTATATAATCCTTAGAAATCCAGTTTAAAACATGATTGGTGGCATTTGTGATCTTCTATAATTACACCATTACTTTGGTTAAGCTTTGGTCATTACTGTCACACTCCAGTAGAGTGGAAGACACCTTTCCAAATTCTCCATATTCCCACAAAATGTATATCATGGTTTAAATCCAGAAGAACCACAAATCCCATCCTATCTGATGTCTGTGGTCACAAAGGGCTATTTGTTAGGGAATTAATCTGCATAAATTATTCATAAAGACTGCCACTCTTTATCCACTATGTCAGCTCTTGCTTCTTCCAGGAGCTCAGGCTCTGTGACCCAATTCAAATCATGTGCTTATGTTCAATACATGGAAATGTAGAGAAGATTGATGGTTACAGCAGCTGAACTACTTACAGTCATTGTAGCTTCTTATTTCCAGGATTAGGACACACAGCCCTCTACCCATTTCATACTTGATCTGTGTGTACGTTACTGCAATATATTTCCTCTTTCTTTTTTTTTAATTTAACAACTGGCAGGGATAGCACAGCTGCTCTTGATCAGGATTAAGTCCCGGTGTACGTGAGTGGAGAGTAAACACCATTGATAAGAAATTTTGTTTTTCATCAAATGCTGTAAAACAACAAAGTGGGAATGATTACAATTTTGAACCCTACCAAGAATTACTGAACACCCTGAAATAACAGGACAATCTGCAATCTGCACAACAGAAAGTACTACCATTTATTTAATGAGCATAGTATTGAAAAAACACATTTCCAGCTGATTTTAGCCTAAAAGACATAAGACCATAAGACCATAAGACAAAGGAGCAGAAGTAGGCCATTCGGCCCATCGAGTCTGCTCCGCCATTTTATCATGAGCTGATCTATTTTATCCTATTTAGTTCCACTGCCCCGCCTTCTCACCATAACCATAGATGCCCTGGCTACTCAGATACCTATCAATCTCTGCCTTAAGTACACCCAATGACTTGGCCTCCACTGCTGCCTGTGGCAACAAATTCCATAGATTCACCACCCTCTGACTAAAAAATGTTTTTGCATTTCTGTTCTGAAAGGGCGCCCTTCAATCCTGAAGTCATGCCCTCTCGTACTAGACTCCCCCATCATGGGAAACAACTTTGCCACATCCACTCTGTCCATGCCTTTTAACATTCGAAATGTTTCTATGAGGTCTCCCCTCATTCTTCTAAACTCCAAGGAATACAGTCCAAGAGCGGACAAACGTTCCTCATATGTTAACCCTCTCTTTCCCGGAATCATTCTAGTGAATCTTCTCTGTACCCTCTCCAACGTCAGCACATCCTTTCTTAAATAAGGAGACCAAAACTGCCCACAGTACTCCAAGTGAGGTCTCACCAGCACCTTATAGAGCCTCAACATCACATCCTTGCTCCTATACTCTATTCCTCTAGAAATGAAGGCCAACATTGCATTCGCCTTCTTCACTACCAACTCAACCTGGAGGTTAACTTTAAGGGAATCCTATACGAGGACTCCCAAGTCCCGTTGCATCTCAGAACTTTGAATTCTTTCCCCATTTAAATAATAGTCTGCCCGTTTATTTTTTCTGCCAAAGTGCATAACCATACACTTTCCAACATTGTACTTCATTTGCCACTTCTCTGCCCATTCTTCCAATCTATCCAAGTCTCTCTGCAGACTCTCCGTTTCCTCAGCACTACCGGCCCCTCCACCTATCTTCTTATCGTCAGCAAACTTAGCCACAAAGCCATTTATTCCATAATCCAAATCGTTGATGTACAATGTAAAAAGAAGCGGCCCCAACACTGATCCCTGTGGAACACCACTGGTAACCGGCAGCCAACCAGAATAGGATCCCTTTATTCCCACTCTCTGTTTCCTGCCAATCAGCCAACGCTGTATCCACGTATGTAACTTTCCTGTAATTCCATGGGCTCTTATCTTGTTAAGCAGCCTCATGTGTGGCACCTTGTCAAACGCCTTCTGAAAATCCAAATATACAACATCCACTGCATCTCCCTTGTCTAGCCTACTAGTAATTTCCTCAAAAAATTGTAATAGGTTTGTCAGGCAGGATTTTCCTTTAAGGAATCCATGCTGAGTTCTGCCTATCTTGTCATATGCCTCCAGGTACTCTGTAACCTCATCCTTGACAATCGACTCCAACAACTTCCCAACCACTGACGTCAAGCTAACAGGTCTATAATTTCCTTTTTACTTCCTTGCCCCCTTCTTAAATAGCGGAGTGACATTTGCAATCTTCCAGTCTTCCGGAACAATGCCAGAATCAATCAACTTTTGAAAGATCATCGCTAATGCCTCCGCAATCTCCACAGCTACTTCCTTCAGAACACGAGGGTGCATTCCATCTGGTCCAGGAGATTTATCGACCTTTAGCTTATTCAGCTTCCTGAGTACTTTCTCTGTCGTAATTGTGACTGCGCGCACTTCTCTTCCCTGCCACCCTTGAGTGTCCGGTATCCTGCTGTCTTCCTCAGTGAAGACTGATGCAAAATACTTGTTCAGTTCCTCTGCCATCTTCTCATCTCCCATTACAATTTCTCCAGTATCATTTTCTATCGGTCCTATATCTACTCTCACCTGTCTTTTACTCGTTATATACTTGAAAAAGCTTTTAGTATCCTCTTTGATATTATTTGCTAGTTTCCTTTCATAGTTAATCTTTTCTCTCTTAATGACCTTCTTGGTTTCTTTTTGTAAGGTTTTAAAGACTTCCCAATCCTCTGTCTTCCCACTAATTTTTGCTTCCTTGTATGCCCTCTCCTTTGCTTTAATTTTGGTTTTGACTTCTCTTGTCAACCACGGTTGCATCCTTTTTTCACTCGAAAATTTCTTCTTTTTTGGAATATACCTGTCTTGCACATTCCTCATTTCTCGCATAAACTCCAGCCACTGCTGCTCTGCCGTCATTCCCGCCAGTGTCCCTTTCCAGTCAACTTTGGCCAGTTCCCCTCTCATGCCACTGTAGTTTCCTTTACTCCACTGAAACACCGACACATCAGATTTCGGCTTCTCTTTTTCTAATTTCACAGTGAACTCAATCATGTTATGATTACTGCCTCCTAACTTTCTTGGTTAGAAAGTTAACCAAGTTAGAAACTTGGTTAAGTTAGAAACAAGTTAAAACAAAATAGAAATTAATATATAATGAGCTGCAACTTCCAGATTGTACAATACAAAACCCTTTAATTTCTTCTTTGATTCTTTTAGAAGAAAAAACTGAAACCAAAAAGGAGCTGGAGTCACCTTAATATTAAAGAATGGGTTAAAATGAGCAGGGAGAAAAGAATCTTAACGCAAGTCAACAAGTAAAGTGAAGCTTAGAAATGGGTAGACAATATGAATGGGAGTTACATATGGATTTCATTCCATAGCAGTAATGTAGGGCATCATATCATTTGGGAAGTTAAAGGTTCATGCAACAAGAGAAATAGAGTAAAGGTGCAGGATTTTAATCAAGAAACCTGAATATGGAGGATGAGTACCAGGATGTGCTTAAGAGATGGTTCTGGTTCCAGATCATCATTTTTTTTAGTGCAGGTATTGTGTACTAAAAGGGTTTAATTAATAATCTGGTAAATAAAGGCCCTTTTGTGAATAATAGTCACAACATGAAATAGGGCAATTTAACCTGGATGTTCACCCTTCAATCTGAATAAAACAAACTAAGAAGACACGAGGTATGATTGGAAAGCTGAATTTAAAGGTATGGCTGAAACCAAGCAATGGCTTCTGGAAGTGTTTAGGACCAGAGGGTACAGCCCCAGAATAGAAGTTACTTTAGAATAGAGAGGAAGAAGGTGGCAAACCTGTGGAATTCATTGCCACAGCTGCATAGGCAAAGTCATTGGGTATATTTTTTATGTGGTACTTAATTAGTAAAGGTGTCAAAGATTACAAAGAGAAGGTAGGAGAATGGGGTTGAGAGGGAAAATAAATCAGACATGATCGACTGGTTCAGCAGACTCAATGGGCTGAATGGCCTGAATCTGTCCATATGTCTTATGGCTAAAATTTAAAGAGTTAATATTTAGTTTGCAATGTTTCCTCCTTACAGTAAAAGTAAGAAAAATAATCCAGCCATGGTTATATAAAAAAAAGCGAAAGATGGTATTAGATCGGAAAAGGTATGCAATTTTGCCTGAGGATTGGGATCATTTTAGAACTCAGCAGATGAGGATTAAAACATGATAAAGAAAGGAACAGAGAAAAATATAAAAAGAGATTGTAAGAGATTTTATAGATAAATACTGTATGTACAAAGAAAAATATGCTAAAATTTCAGAGAGTGAGATATGAGAAAACATAATGTGGAATAGAAATTATAATGTGGCAGAGAACTTAAACATCTTGCGTTCACAGAAAAATAAATGAAAAACCTCCCAGAAATACTGAACTATAGGCTCCGAGAACAAGGAGCTAAAAAAACGATTAATAAAAGAAAATGTTAGAGAAATTAATAGGATTAGAAGGCAATAAATCCCCAGCCTCTCTCCTAGGTTTTCAAAGAGATGTAGATGATGGATGCATTTGTTGTCAACTTCCACAATTCTAAACATCTAAGAGCAGTTTGCAGATTAGAAGGCTGCAAATATAACCCCACCAGTTTTAAAAAGAGGAGAGTTAATAGGGAACAATATACCTGTTAGACTGGTAACAGCAGGAGGAAAATGCTGAGAGAGAGAGATGATGCTAAGGAATTGGTAACAGTGCAGTTAGGCAAATAGTAATTGATTTGGACAAAGCATAAAAGAGAAATTATGTTTAACAGATTTGTTTTGAGTTTCTTTTGAGAGAATTCGTAAGAGCAAACCAGTTGATGTGTTGCGTTTACATTTTCAGAAGACTTTTGATATGGTGCTCCATGATAATTTATTTAACAAAATTAAAGCTAATGGAATTGGAGATCATATACTAATATGAATATAAAAATTGATTTATGAACAGAAAATATGATAAGAATGTACAGAATGTTTTTGGTTTGGGAGATTGTGATTATTGAGATGCAACAAGGATAGGTGCCGAGACCCCAGCTGTTCACAATATGTGAGCTGTTGATGGTATATATCATTGAGTTGTGTCATTGAGTTATGTAAAGGATCAAGTGTAATATATACAAATTTGATGTGAGAAGGATGCAGAAATGGACAAGGAAAAGCAGATGAAATGTAATGTAGAATGTTTCATATCATCTAATTTGTTAGAAAAGCATCTGAGTAGCAAGGTACTTTCTTGTGAGAGGTTAAAACATACTAATGTTCAGAGGAATCTAGTGTCCTTGAATTATAAATCATTGAAAGATTATACAGAGGGAGAGCAAGACTTTAAGAAGGTAGATGCAATTTTGCCTTCATTGCAAGAGGATTTACTTAAAAGTACAGAGATTTCATGGTCTGATTGTATAGGGAATTAGTGAAAAACAACTGAAATACTTTGTATAGATGTGGCCTCCCTTCCTATGGTAGGATATTCTTTCAACTGAAAAAGTGTCCGGAAGGTTCATCAGATTGATTCCTGAGACGATGGATTTGTTAAATAAGGAAAGATTAAGAATAGCTCTGTTGAGTTGTCCACTTTAGTTTAGAAGACTGACAGGTGATCTCACTGGGAGAGATACAAGTATATAATTCTTAAGAAGTGCAACAGCTTAGAGTTGGGGTGACTAGAACCAGGGATCACTATCTCAAAATAAAGGATAGACAAGAGATGTTTTTTACTCTGAGAATAGTAAGTCTTTAGATTTCTCTATTGGAGAAAAATCTGAAGGCTCTGTTGTTTTCTGGTTCTTGTAAGACTTTGCCTTCTTTGATATCAGATAAGTCTTAGCAAAAGCATGTTTAAAGGTAAGTTATTGTAAGGATGGTTTATGTGCATCTGGATCATGGATGTCACCCAGAATACAAACTCTATTCCTTTAAGTTCATTTTACCATACTTCCGAGTCCATGCTTGATTTTGAACTAATGTTATTGACTCTTATATCCAAAAGGCTTTTAGGTGCTGTCAGATAGAGGTGAGAGCATTCACATGTCTAAACATTCATCAAGTGGTCTAATTCTCCTTAATGAAGAATGCAGATTGATTAGTATGATCAAGTAATTATTGCCCACCTAGTTAGTCCCATTATTGTAACATGCAACTATTAAAATCAAAGCTACCATAGAAACCATAGAAAAATTATAGCACAGAAACAGGCCTTTTGGCCCTTCTTGGCTGTGCTGAACCATTTTCTGCCTAGTCCCACTGACCTGCACACGGACCATATCCCTCCATACACCTCCCATCCGTGTATCTGTCCAATTTATTCTTAAATGTTAAAAAAGACCCGCATTTACCACCTCGTCTGGCAGCTCATTCCACACTCCCACCACTCTCTGTGTGAAGAAGCCCCCCCCCCCCAATATTCCCTTTAAGCTTTTCCCCCTACACCCTTAACCCATGTTCTGGTTTTTTTTCTCCCCTTGCCTCAGTGGAAAAAGCCTGCTTGCATTCACTCTATCTATACCCGTCATAATTTTATATACCTCTATCAAATCTCCCCTCATTCTTCTACGCTCCAGGGAATAAAGTCCTAACCTATTCACCCTTTCTCTGTAACTGAGATTCTCAAGTCCCGGCAACATCCTTGGAAACCTCTGCGCTCTTTCAACCTTATTAATATCCTTCTTGTAATTTGGTGACCAAAGCTGAACACAATACTCCAGATTCGGCCTCACCAATACCTTATACAACCTCATCATAACATTCCAGCTCTTATACGCAATACAGTACTTTGATTAATAAAGGCCAATGTACCAAAAGCTCTCTTTATGACCCTATCTACCTGTGATGCCACTTTTAGGGAATTTTGTATCTGTATTCCCAGATCCCTCTGTTCTACTGCACTCCTCAGTGCCTTATTATTTACCCTATATGTTCTACCTTGGTTTGTCCTTCCAAAGAGCAATACCTCACACTTGTCTGTATTAAAGTCCATCTGCCATTTTTCAGCCAATTTTCCAGCTGGTCCAAGTCCCTCTACAAGCTTTGAAAACCTTCTTCACTGTCCACTACACCTCCAATCTTTTCTATCATCAGCAAATTTACTGATCCAATTTACCACATTATCATTCAGATCATTGATATAGATGACAAATAACAATGGACCCAGCGCTGATCCCTGTGGCACACCACTAGTCACAGGCCTCCACTCTGAGAAGCAATCCTCTACTACCACTCTTTGGCTTCTTCCATTGAGCCAATGGCCAATCCAATTTACCACCTCTCCATGTATACCTAGCGACTGAATTTTCCTAACTAACCTCCCATGCGGGACCTTGTCAAAGGCCTTACTGAAGTCCACGTAGACAACATCCACTGCCTTCCCTTCATCCACTTTCCTGGTAACCTCCTCGAAAACTCCAATAGATTGGTCAAACATGACCTACCACGCACAAAGCTATGTTGACTCTCTCTAATAAGTCCCTGTCTATCCAGATGCTTGTAGATTCTGTCTCTTAGTATTCCCTCCAATAACTTACCCACTACCAACGTCAAACTTACCGGCCTGTAATTTTCCGGATTAATTTTCGATCCTTTTTTAAACAACGGAACAACACGAGCCATTCTCCAATCTTCCGGCACCTCATCGGTAGACACCGACATTTTAAATATACCTGCCAGGGCCCCTGCAATTTCAACACTATTCTCCTTCAAGATCCGAGGGAATACCGTCAGGTCTTGGGGATTTATCCACTTTAATTTGCTTCAAAATAGCAAGCACCTCCTCCTTTTCAATCTGTACAGTTTCCATGATCTCACTACTTGTTTCCCTTAATTCAATAGACTTCATGCCAGTTTCCTCAGGAAATACAGATGCAAAAACCCATTTAAGATCTCCCACTTTTCTTCTGGTTCCGCATATAGTCGACCACTCTGATTTTCAAGAGGACCAGTTTTATCCCTTACAATCCTTTTACTCTAAATATACCTGTATATTTAGAAGCTCTTTGGATTATCCTTCACTTTGACTGCCAACGCAACCTCATGTCTTCTTTTAGCCCTCCTGATTTCCTTCTTGTATTTTCTTGCACTTTTTATACTCCTTAAGCACCCTATTTACTCCGTTTCCTATACATGTCATACAACTCTCTCTTCTTCTTTATCAGAGTTGCAATATCCCTTGAGAACCAATGTTCCTTATTCCTATTCACTTTGCCTTTAATCCTGACAGGAACATACAAGCTCTGCACTCTCAAATTTTCTCCTTTGAAGGCTTCCCACTTACCAATCACATCCTTGCCAGAGAACAACCTGTCCCAATCCACGCTTTTTAGATCCTTTCTCATTTCTTCATATTTGGCCTTCTTCCAGTTTAGAACCTCAACCCTAGGACCAGATCTATCTTTATCTGTGATCAAGTTGAAACTAATGGTGTTATGATCACTGGAACCAAACTGCTCCCCTACACACACTTCCATCACTTGTCCTAACTCATTTTCTAATAGGAGATCTAATATTGCACCCTCTCTAGCTGGTACCTCTATATATTGATTTAGAAAACTTTCCTGAACACATTTTACAAACTCTAACCCATCTGGACCCCTAACAGTATGGGAGTCCTAGTCAATATGTGGAAAATTAAAATCCCCTACCACCACAACTTTATGTTTCCTGCAGTTGCCTGCTATCTTTCTGCAGATTTGCTCCTCCAATTCTCGTTGACTATTGGGTGGTCTATAATACAATCCCACTAATGTGGCCATACCTTTCCTGTTTCTCAGCTCCACCCATAAGGACTCAGTAGACAAGCCCTCTAATCTGTCCTGCCTCAGCACTGCTGTAATATTTTCCCTGAAAAGCAATGCTACCCCCCCACCTTTCATTCCTCTGCCTCGATCACATCTGAAACATTGGAACCCTGGAATATTAAGCTGCTAGTCCTGCCCCTCCTGTAGCCAAGTTTCACTAATTGCTATAACGTCATAATTTCACGTGTCAATCCACACCCTCAACTCATCTGCCTTCCCCACAATACTCCTAGCATTGCAATACATACACCTCAGAAGATTTTTACCACCACTCACAACCTTTCTATTAGCGGATTTGCTTGAACTTTTAACATCATTTATTTTCACCCCAGCCACACTGTCAGCTCTGGCACTCTGGTTCCCATCCCTCTGCAAATCTAGTTTAAAGCCTCCCCAACAGTACTAACAAACCTCCCTGAAAGGATATTGGTCCCCTTGTAGTTCAAGTGTAACCCGTCTCTCTAGTACAGGTCCCACCTGCCCCAGAAGAGGTCCCAATGATCCTGAAATCTGAAACCCTGCCCCCTACACCAGTTCCTCAGCCACTTGTTCATCCTCCAGAGCATCCTATTCTTACCCTCACTGGCACGTGGCACAGGTGGTATTCCTGAAATTACCACCCTCGAGGTCCTGCTTTTCAGCTTCCTACCAAGCTCTCTATACTCACTCTCCAGGACCTCCTCACTCTTCCTTGCTATGTCATTGGTACCGATGTGCACCACGACATCTGGCTAGTCACCCTCCCACTTCAGAATGTCATGCAAGCGATCAGAGACATCCTTGACCTTGGCACCCGGGAGGCAACAAACCATCCTGGATTCTCTGTCACGACCACAAAACCTCCTATCTGCATCTCTAACTATCGAGTCCCCTATCACTACCGCTCTCCTCTTTTTCCACCCTCCCTTCTGCACTGCAGAACCAGACTCAGTGCCAGAGATCTGGCTGCTGCAGCTTGTCCCAGGTAAGTCATCCCCCCAACAGTATCCAATGTGGTATACTTGTTGTTGAGGGGAATGGCCACAGGAGAACCCTGCTCTGCCTGCCTTTCCCCTTCCCTCGCCTGACAGTGACCCAATTTCCTGTGCTCTGCTCCTTTGGCATAACTACCTCCCTGTAACTACTATCTATAATCTCCTCATTCTCCCGAATAATCCGGAAGTCATCCAGCTCCTGCACCAGTTCCCTAACGCGGTTTGTTAGGAGCTGCAGCTAGATACACTTCTTGCAGGTGTCGTTGTCAGGGACACCGGAGGGCTCCCTGACTTCCCACATCCTGCAAGAGGAGCATTCCAACATCCTGTCTGGCATTCTCTCTACTCTAAACTATCTGGACAAAAAACTTACTGGAACCTACCCTGGCCTCTGCCTGTTCTCGCCAAAGCCTGTTGAGCCAAAGCCATCCCACTCTGCTCCCTCTCACTCTGCTGCCCGCTCACAACAATGCCCGCTGTGTATGGTGGTCTGTTTTTAAACCTTGGCGCGCTACGTCATGCACCTGCGCAGTGCAAACCCTTCTCCCTAAGCAGTGTTTAAAAAAAAGACTTTTTGTACCCGATTTCTTCTCTCCCTTCTTCGCAGTTGCTTGCTTCGACTGAAACAAGAACCACTGAAAATTTCTCTTTTTAAACCTTGGCACGCTATGTCACACACCTGCACAGTGAAGACCCTTCTCCCCAGATTCGTAATCTTTTCCTTTGGTCCTTGATCACTCCAATGGCAAATGACGCTTTGATGCAGAAACAGAACTCAATTGCTAAAATTTCTACTGCACTGGAAAAATCAATATAAAGCAGCATATAGCAACTTTTCTTGTCACTTCCAGTAAGCAGGACACTTCTCAGCTTATCTTCAGACATGAACTTTCAAAGATCTCCCTTTTTATAAACTGCAGAAATTTAGCCAGTTACACCCAATGTGAGAGGCAGAATAGGAATAAATGGGTATTGGTATTGCTTTATTATTGTCACTTTTACCAAGATACAGTGAAAAGCTTGTCTTGCACACTGTTCATACAAATCAGATCATGACACAATGGATGAGGTAGAACAAGGTAAACAATAACAGTGCAGAATAAAGTGGAACAGCTTCAGAGAAAGTGCGGTGCAGGTAAACAATGGAATGCAAGTTCATAGCAAGGTAGATTGTGAGGTCAATAGCCTGGTAGTAGGCGTTTGTATTTTCTGCAAGATGGTAAAGGGGAGAAGAGAGATGGGGTGGGTGGGGTCTTTGATTATGCAAGTTGCCTTAATGAAGCAGCAAAAGGTATAGTCAGAGTCAATGGAGGGGTGACTCGTTCCTGTAATGTGTTGAGCATGTCACCAGTTCTCCACAGTTTCTGGCGGTCACATGTGGAGCAGTTGCTATAACAAGTTTACAGCTTGATACATGGGGTACTGCAGGGATGAGTGCTTGGTTTTCTGCTATTCAGGATATGATGATTTGGATGTAGGAACGCAATGTAATAGTTCAAAGAACATTTGCTGACAACAACAAAATAGTGGGGATTGTGAGTGTACTTGGATACCAGTCGCTGAAAACAAACATGGATTTGTAGCAAGTAGACTGATCTTCATAGCAAGAAGTTTGAGTACAGGAATACTGATGGCTTTGACACAGTAACAGTGGCTTTAGTGAGACTATCATTATAGTATTGTGTGTGGCTTTAGTTTCCCTACCTCAGAAAGGATATACAGCAGTAGCAAACAAGAGAAATTCACTTGACTGAGTCCTGAGGTGAGTGGAATTGTTGTATGAAGAGAGATTAGGTGGGCTAGTTTCTAGATTAGAGTTTAAGGGCCTTGCACACATTATGAGCAAAACAAAGGATAAAAAGAGGATGCAAGTTTGGCCTCTTCTCTCAAAAACAGATTTTAATTTTTGATGGCCTGCCTTGCCAGCAGCAGGGATGACCTTGAAGAATTGTTTAAATTTTGCGTGGCATAGATAATGGGGATGGTAAAGGACTTTTCACCAAGAGTAGAAGCATCTGAAACTGAGGGGCATATGGAATGAGCTGCCAGAGGAATTGTTTGAGGCAGGTATAGTAACAATAAATTATATCATTGCACTTGGAGTATGGAGGGATATAGGCCAAACTCAAGAAATTGGGACAAGGTAGGTGGGCAATGTGGTTAGAATGGTCTTGTTGGGCCCAAAGTGACTGTATCTGTGATGTATTGCTCCATGACTCTAGGGACCAGCGTTTGTACAGATTGGTTTCAATGCATTCTCATGTTGTCTGGATATGTTTTTCATGGCCAATAAATGATGAAAGAATCTCATGACAGAGAAGACTCGAGGAATGCTTTTGTATCTTGAAGTACTTCTGTCCTACGAAGGCAACTTAATAACCTAAAGCAAAGTGGATAAAACATTATATTTAATCAAGGAACATGTCTCCTTCAGGGGAAGAAGTGGGGAAATGTTTGATAGCTGCAGGGTAGTGAAAGCAAAGGAGCTTGTCACAGCTTTTGGATATCTTGCAGATGTGAATGTGGCAGATTCTATATGATTCCTTAATCGTTCTTTCCCTGTCTTGTGATCACTTGCTCCCTTCCATTTTCTTTTTCACCTTTTCTTTCATCTCTCTAGCCAGACTTCTCTTTGGCATGTTGTAAAATCTGTCTAATTTAGGAGTGTAAAATATGCCATTGTCACCTTCAAAGGTTGTGTTAAAACTCGCAGAGCTGTTTTAGAATTAGAAAAGAATTATAAGGATTATCTTAAACACTTATGCAAACGTCAGAGTAAGATGACTGACGCATGCAATTTGGTGATAGAATAAGATGCAGAATTTAAAATGGTCATTTATTTTATGCCATCAACATTTTTTATATTTGTATAGTCTGAGAGGGAATAACTGAGTAATCCATCAGCTTTAAGTTTGCCAAAAATAGTTAGGTAGCAAATAAGTGTTTCTTTTCTGACATTAAATGTCAGCCGAATGGGTAAGCATCTAGCAAAAAAGAAATCACCAGAGACTTGATTTCAGAGCCACCAAAGAGCAGGTTAGCAGAAATATTGTTGCCTCTGTCACAGTCGTCAAAGACTAGGTCTAGGCTTACACCTGTCTAATCCCACCTGAGCTACCAGCTAATGCATTTGTAGTATAAATCAGCCCCTCCAAAGAGCTCTCCTATTGGTATTCTGCCTCACATGGCATATTTACCCAATACCTCTACATCTGCAATATGCACTGACTTCCAGTGCAGCATTGCTTGATTTTTTAAATCCTCATCCTTGATAACAAACTTTTCTCTGTCCTCCCCTCTCCCCTATTCCATGCATCTTCCAGCCATTTGAAAATCTGTTTCCCTGCAATTCAGACATTTAGTAAAGCTTGTTTCCATGGTTCCAGTGTTCGCCGTGCTTTCATCCCTCAGGGGCATGAACACTGGAATCCAGCCCATTTCTCAAGTCACTTTGTAAAACCTACCACTGACTCAGCTTTATCTGAACCTTTTTTTACAAGGCTCATTGATAAATTGTATTTATGAAGTAACATGGATATGATTACCATGTTACAGATGTTCTATTTTATATACACACACTATTATTGACATAGTGCAGACAAATTTGACAAGGTAATGACAAATACTCTGAATTTTTCCTGAGCTTCAGTTTGCATAGTTCTTTAATTTCCATTTGTACTGATGATTTTAGCCTTGAGCATGATTTTCTTGATTTTCAAGGACTTACAATGCTTTTTAGTGATGTGACCTTAATTTTCTTGGAACTTACAATGAAATAAATATTTCGTGTCAGCACAAAACTGGAAATGTATTTAAATGGAACACCTACTGCATCCCATTGTGTGAGATTTGCTATTCATTTGCTAGGATACCATCTATTTGGCTGTGATTTGTTCAGATCTGTATAGAGTTAAAAAATACACATGGACTAAGATGGTAACTGTCCTGTGCTATCACCAGTGGGATCATCAGTTGATTTGCCACCTGTCTTCAGGAGTTTCAGCCCGCTTATGGTCAAGACTCCCTCGAGGTGGTGGGCCAGCAGTGCTAAAGCACCACCTCCCACCGGTGAGCTTAAAAACTTGGCATCTGCCTCTATCAGAGTTGTTGGTCACTTCCATCCAATAGAGAGTCTGCTCTTCAGGTGTCTATGCAACTACTGAAGGGTTTGCAAGATATGTATACACTGTCTGACTATCTGCCCCTCTGGACATACTTGGTCCACACCCATGCTGGTCCTTTCTCTGCTGCCTCAGCTACAGCCCTGCTGGTTGACTTGATCTCTCTTCTAGTGAAGTCAAGGTCATGCAGCCACTTCTGGAGAGTGAACACAATAAACCCACGGCAGCCTACTTCGAATGGATAGCATGAGACCTTCCACCCTCTGTCTCTGCACTCTGGTCTTAATTCTGCATACTTGGTTAACTTGCGCTCATGGGCTTCATCGATGTTGTCTTCCCAGGAGACTGTGAGTTCACCAATAACCACTTCTCTACTGGTGTCAGACCATACGATAACATCTGGATGCAATGTGGTGATAGCTATTTGCTCCGGGAAACAGCCTTTCCCATCCAGGTCGGCCTTGACACACCAATCATTGGCTGATGAAAGTATGCTTGATCGTGAGCCTGTGCTGTACACCCTTGACTTGGAGCCTTCTTTCACAAATGATATGCGATGTTCTGTGCAGCATAGTTAAAACTAAAGTGGAGGCTTTCTAACACGCTGAGCATGAAGACTCACTATTAGCTACAGACCTTCAGCAGTTACTAAATTAAGTTTATGAAATGCGCATTAACTAAAGAATCACATCAAACGAAGTTTGTCAAAACATTTGGTATGAAGTTTATTTGTTTATTTATTGAGCTACAGCGCGGAATAGGCCTTTGAGCTACGCCACCCAGCAAATCCCACAATTTAATGCTAGCCTAATCAGGAGACAGTTTACAATAACCAATTAACCTACCAACTGGTATCTCTTTGGACTGTGAGAGAAATCCAGAGCACCTAGACGAAACCTACGTGGTCATGGGGAGAAGATACAAACCCCTTACAGACAACAGCAGGTTGCTGGTAACGTAATGCCTTGTGCTTACCACTATACTATTAGATCAGAAGACCGTAAGACATAGGAGCAGATTAGGCCATTTGGCCCATTGAGTCTGCTCCACCATTCAATCATAGCTGATACCTTTTGTCCTCTCCTCAACCCCATTTCCCCGTTTTCTCCCTGTAACCTATAATGCCATGTCCAATCAAGAACCTATTAATCTCTGCCTTAAAAACACCCAATGACCTGGCCTCCACAGCTGCATGTACTAACAAATTCCACAAATTCACCACTCTCTGGCTAAAGAAATTTCTCCGCATCTCTGTTTTAATTTGACACCCCCTATCCTGAGGCTATGCCCCCTTATCAAGGATGGGAGCTCAACGTTCAGGGATATTCAATATTCAATATTCAGGAGGGATAGACATGAAAGAAAAGGAGGTGGGCTGGCGTTGCTGGTTAAAGAGGAGATTAACGCAATAGAAAGGAAGGACATAAGCCGGGAAGATGTGGAATCGATATGGGTAGAGCTGCGTAACACTAAGGGGCAGAAAACGCTGGTGGGAGTTGTGTACAGGCCACCTAACAGTAGTAGTGAGGTCGGAGATGGTATTAAACAGGAAATTAGAAATGTGTGCAATAAAGGAACAGCAGTTATAATGGGTGACTTCAATCTACATGTAGATTGGGTGAACCAAATTGATAGAGGTGCTGAGGAAGAGGAATTCTTGGAATGTATGTGGGATGGTTTTTTGAACCAACATGTCGAGGAACCAACTAGAGAGCAGGCTATTCTGGACTGGGTTTTGAGCAATGAGGAAGGGTTAATTAGCAATCTTGTCGTGAGAGGCCCCTTGGGTAAGAGTGACCATAATATGGTGGAATTCTTCATTAAGATGGAGAGTGACATAGTTAATTCAGAAACAAAGGTTCTGAACTTAAAGAGGGGTAACTTTGAAGGTATGAGACGTGAATTAGCTAAGATAGAATGGCAAATGACACTTAAAGGATTGACGGTGGATATGCAATGGCAAGCATTTAAAGGTTGCATGGATGAACTACAACAATTGTTCATCCCAGTTTGGCAAAAGAATAAATCAAGGAAGGTAGTGCACCCGTGGCTGACAAGAGAAATTAGGGATAGTATCAATTCCAAAGAAGAAGCATACAAATTAGCCAGAGAAAGTGGCTCACCTGAGGACTGGGAGAAATTCAGAGTTCAGCAGAGGAGGACAAAGGGCTTAATTAGGAAGGGGAAAAAAGATTATGAGAGAAAACTGGCAGGGAACATAAAAACTGACTGTAAAAGCTTTTATAGATATGTAAAAAGGAAAAGACTGGTAAAGACAAATGTAGGTCCCCTACAGACAGAAACAGGTGAATTGATTATGGGGAGCAAGGACATGGCAGACCAATTGAATAATTACTTTGGTTCTGTCTTCACTAAGGAGGACAAAAATAACCTTCCAGAAATAGTAGGGGACAGAGGGTCCAGTGAGATGGAGGAACTGAGCGAAATACATGTTAGTAGGGAAGTGGTGTTAGGTAAATTGAAGGGATTGAAGGCAGATAAATCCCCAGGGCCAGATGGTCTGCATCCTAGAGTGCTTAAGGAAGTAGCCCAAGAAATAGTGGATGCATTAGTAATAATTTTTCAAAACTCGTTAGATTCTGGACTAGTTCCTGATGACTGGAGGGTGGCTAATGTAACCCCACTTTTTAAAAAAGGAGGGAGAGAGAAACCAGGAAATTATAGACCAGTTAGCCGAACGTCGGTGGTGGAGAAACTGCTGGAGTCAGTTATCAAAGATGTGATAACAGTACATTTGGAAAGCGGTGAAATCATCGGACAAAGTCAGCATGGATTTGTGAAAGGAAAATCATGTCTGACGAATCTCACAGAATTTTTTGAGGATGTAACTAGTAGAGTGGATAGGGGAGAACCAGTGGATGTGGTATATTTGGATTTTCAAAAGGCTTTTGACAAGGTCCCACACAGGAGATTAGTGTGCAAACTTAAAGCACACGGTATTGGGGGTAAGGTATTGATGTGGATAGAGAATTGGTTAGCAGACAGGAAGCAAAGAGTGGGAATAAACGGGACCTTTTCAGAATGGCAGGCGGTGACTAGTGGGGTACCGCAAGGCTCAGTGCTGGGACCCCAGTTGTTTACAATATATATTAATGACTTGGATGAGGGAATTAAATGCAGCATCTCCAAGTTTGCAGATGACACGAAGCTGGGTGGCAGTGTTAGCTGTGAGGAGGATGCTAAAAGGATGCAGAGTGACTTGGATAGGTTGGGTGAGTGGGCAAATTTATGGCAGATGCAATTTAATGTGGATAAGTGTGAAGTTATCCACTTTGGTGGCAAAAATAGGAAAACAGATTATTATCTGAATGGTGGCCGATTAGGAAAAGGGGAGGTGCAACGAGACCTGGGTGTCATTGTACACCAGTCATTGAAAGTGGACATGCATGTACAGCAGGCGGTGAAAAAGGCGAATGGTATGCTGGCATTTATAGCGAGAGGATTCGAGTACAGGAGCAGGGAGGTACTACTGCAGTTGTACAAGGCCTTGGTGAGACCACACCTGGAGTATTGTGTGCAGTTTTGGTCCCCTAATCTGAGGAAAGACATCCTTGCCATAGAGGGAGTACAAAGAAGGTTCACCAGATTGATTCCTGGGATGGCAGGACTTTCATATGAAGAAAGACTGGATGAACTGGGCTTGTACTCGTTGGAATTTAGAAGATTGAGGGGGGATCTGATTGAAACGTATAAAATCCTAAAGGGGTTGGACAGGCTAGATGCAAGAAGATTGTTCCCGATGTTGGGGAAGTCCAGAACGAGGGGTCACAGTTTGAGGATAAAGGGGAAGCCTTTTAGGACCGAGATTAGGAAAAACTTCTTCACACAAAGAGTGGTGAATCTGTGGAATTCTCTGCCACAGCAAACAGTTGAGGCCAGTTCATTGGCTATATTTAAGAGGGAGTTAAATATGGCCCTTGTGGCTACAGGGATCAGGGGGTATGGAGGGAAGGCTGGGGCAGGGTTCTGAGTTGGATGATCAGCCATGATCATAATAAATGGCGGTGCAGGCTCGAAGGGCCAAATGGCCTACTCCTGCACCTATTTTCTATGTTTCTATGTTTCTATGTCCGAGACTCCCCCACCGTGGAAACATCCTTACCTCACCTACTCTGTCTAGGCCTTTCAATATTAGAAAGTTTTCAATGAAATCCCCCTCATCCTTCTGAATTCCAGCGAGTACAGACCCAGAGCTATCAAACGTTCTTCGTATGATAACCCTTTCATTCCTGGAATCATCTTCGTGAATCTCCTCTGGACCCTCTCCAATGCCAGCACATCTTTTCTCAGATGAGGAGCCCAAAACTCTGCACAGTACTCAAGGTAAGGCCTCACCAGTGCCTTATAAAGCCTTAGTATCACATCACTGCTCTTGTATTCAAGACCTTTTGAAATGAATGCTAACATTGCATTTGCCTTCCTCACCACTGACTCATCCTGCAAGTTAACCTTTAGGGTCTTCTGCGCAAGGACTCCCAAATCCCCTTGCATCTCAGAATTTTGGCTTTTCCCCCTGTTGAGAAAATATCTGTACATTTATTTTTGCTACCAAAGTATATGACCATGCATTTTCCAACATTGTATTTCATTCTTATCCATTCCCTAATCTGTCTAAGTCCTTCTGCAGCCTACCTGCCCCTCCACCAATCTTCGTATCATCTGCAAACCTGGCAACAAAGCCATCTATTCCCTCATCTAAATCATTGATATACAGCATAAAAAGAAATGTTCCCAACATCTCCCCTGCAGAACACCACTAGTCACTGGCAACCAACCAGAAAATGATCCTTTTATTTCCACTCGCTGCCTCCTACCAATCAGCCAATGCTCTAACCATGTTAGTAACTTTCCTGTAATACCATGGGCTCTTAACTTGGTAAGCAGCCTCATGTGTGACACCTTGTCAAAGGCCTTCTGGAAGTCCAAATATACAACATCCATTGAATCCTCTTTATCTATCCTACTTATAATCTCCTCCAAGAATTCCAACAGATTCATCAAGCAAGATTTTCACTTAAGGAAACCATGCTGACTTTGTCCTATCTTGTCCTGTGTCACCAAATACACCATAACTTCATCCTTAACAATTGACTCTAACATCTTCCCAACCACTGATGTCAGGCCAACTTGTCTATAGTTTCCTTTCTGCTGCCTTCCTCCTTTCTTAAATAGTGGAGTGACATTTGCATTTTTCCAGTCCGCTGGCATCATGCCAGAGTCCAATGATTTTTGAAAGATCATTACTAATGCCTCCACAATCTCTACTGCTATTTCTTTCAGAACCCTAGGGTTCAGTTCATCTTGTCCAGATGACTTATGCACCCTTAGGTCTTTCAGCTTTTTGAGCACCTTCTCCCTTGTAATAGTAACTGCACTCACTTCTCTTCCTTCACAAACTACAACAACTGGCATATTGCTAGTGTCTTCCACAGTGAAGATTGATGCAAGATACTCATGTAGTTCATCTGCCATCTCATTGCCCCATTACTATTTCTCCAGCTTCATTTTCTCATGGTCCTATATCCACTCTTGTCTCTCTTTCATTTTTACATACTTGAAAAAGCTTTTACTATCCACTTTGATAATGCTTGCTTGCTTACTTTCATATTTCATCTTTTCCCTTCTAATGATTCTTTTAGTTACTCTTTGTAGGTTTTTAAATGCTTCCCAATCCTTTATCTTCCCATTAATTTTTGCTTTGTTGTATGCCCTTTCTTTTGCTTTTACATTAGATTTGTCTTCCCTTATCAGTCACAGTTATAATATTTTGCCATTTGTGTATTTCTTCATTTTTGGAATACCTCTATCCTGCACCTTCCTCATTTTTCCCAGAAATTCACACCATTTCTGCTCTGCTGTCATCCCTGCCAGTATCTCCTTCCGGTTTACTTTAGCCAACACCTCTTCTCATACCACTGTAATTTCCTTTACTCCACTGAAATATTGCTACATCAGTCTTTACTTTCTCCCTATCAAATTTCAAGTTGAATTCAATCACATGGTGATCACTGCCTCCTAAGGGTTCTTTTATCTTAAGCTCCCTGATCACTATTTATCACCCATATTACCTGTTCATTTCATATCACCCTGTCCAATATAGCTGATCCCCAAATAGGCTCAACGACAAGCTGCTCTAAAAAGCCATCTCATAGGCATTCAATAAGCTCACCTTCTCAAGAGCCATTTCCAACCAGATTTTCCCAATGGTTAAAATCTCCCATGACTATCATAACATTATTTTTGTGACTGTTGTAATCTGTGGTCCGCATCCCAGCTACAGTTGGGAGGCCTGTAGGTTTCAGCCATCAGGTTTCTTTTACCCTTGCAACTTCTTAAGTCAGCCCACAAGCTCTCTAAATTCTCTCTTCAGTACCTCATTTCTTTTCCTTCCTATGTCATTGGTACCAATATGTACCAATACCTACTATTGTGCCACCTTTGCCTGAACTTGAATTTGAAATACCAGCAATTTTTACTGAGTGGTAACTAAATTTTTATTCTGGATTCTGAATAATACTATTCTGAAGCAATTTTTATTTTTGGATTTTAATATGCTCCATGAGTTTTATTAATCCTGGCACTCTACAAATAAGTTTACTGTTAACTTTTATTTGCACTGTATCTGCTGAATTAATGAATAATTCTTTCACATTGTCTTGATTTTTGTCTGTTATTTGCTTTATAATTATTATAAAACATGAAAGCATTTTTACACTCAAAACCTGTGATGGGAAAAATTGTTTTCAAGTGACAGATGGAGGCCACTGATGAGAAAGGCAAACACTGCATTTAGCAGGACAGCTATCCAAGAAGAAAACAAACTCCCAAGAGAAGCAAAGGATCAGGTTATATGTTGGTATTGAAAATTAAGAAGTGCAACGTACTGCCCTCAGTTGCTGTCTATTTGGAATTTCTATCTTCATCACGATGTGGATTTCCTCCTGAATCACCAGTTCACTTCCACATCCCAAGGACATGCTGTTAAGTTAATTTGATATTGTAGCTTGAAACTTTCATAGGGAAATAATGAAAGAATCAAAAGTGAATGGATGAACATGTACTGTATGAGAAAAATAAGCTGTAAGGGTACAGGAAAATAAGAAGTGATGGAATAAGATTTCAGCTCATTTCTATAGTGCTTACAGCTAATTAAATCTTTTCAATGAGCTGCATTGCATTAATATTGGGTAGTACTGAGAACTAAATAGCAGAACAAGTGCACATGTCTCCCTCTGTCTGCCTACTTAGCACCGCCTGCACTTTCTGTGAAAGAGTCTTCACATCCCATATTAGCCCATGAGTCCTCTCAGAGCCACAGATCAGGAGTTGGAAGCAAGTCATCCTCAATCATGAGAGATGCTTAAGAAAAAGAAATAGAAGAAAAGTACAATGACTATTGTGCTTACTCTAAGCTCCCACAAAGAGGAGTGTAATAGAAGTGTTACTTATGATGGAAATCAGTCCTTTGACCCATTGTGCCCATGCAAGCTATCAAGTGTCTTTCTATACTCCTACCATTTTCTAGTTGCATGGCCTGTAGACTTCAATGCCTTGCTATTTGTGGCACTACTCTTATGAACACAGCTGGCTACCTCAATTAAATAGAGAGAAACACCCTTTAGTTCAAAGTTCATTCATTATCAAAGTAGGAATATGTCACCAGACACTACCCTGATTTTTTTCTTGTAGTCATTCACAGGAGAACAAAGAAATACGATAGAATCAATGAAAACACAAAGTCTAACACATGTGAATACAAAAAGAAACAAGTAATAATAATAACAGTAATTATAATAATTATTATTAATAATTAAATGCATAAATAAATAATTAATTAAGACTGAGAACCTGAGTTGTAGTCTCCTTGAAAGTGAGTCCAAAGGTTGTTTTCAATGATCAGTTCAGTTTTGTGGTGAGTGAAGATGTCCATGCTGGTTCAGGAGCCTGAAAAGGCATACTGACCAGCTCTGATTAACCTTTGCCTTTCCAAATGCAGATTGGATATCTCCCTCTGATCTTTTTCCAATCATTTCTCTGCTACTGGTGTTAGATACACTGGCCTGTAAACACTTTGCTTATCCCCACTGCCCTTCTTCAATAAAAGCACCATTTTTGCCAGTGAGAAATTGTGAATTCAAATCCTGTCCACTTCCGCTCTTCTTTGCCCAGCTAAGCACAAGTATCATGCAATAGTCTACGTGGCTATTACAAAGGCCTTTTGATTTATCTGATTCAAAAATGACGTATTTTCTTTTTCATTTTAATCCAGGGTTGCAGTTAACTTGATAGTTAATTGTTCATTAGGCCTAAATTAAAATCAGTTTTGAACTGTTTTAAAAATGTTGCGTGAGGAATTGGTATTGGAAGATAACACTGGAAATAATTGTTGTTGAGTTAGAGGGTGCAGATGCAGTCATGGTTTAGCATCTTATCTGAAGGACCTTGGCCTGCAGCACTTCCACAGTACTGCATTGGACTACAAACCTCGATTTTTCAGAAGAATAAAATGGTTTCTTTAAGTAACTACATTTGTAGGATGTGTGATTACCAACACTGTAAATCTTTAGGGGAGATGAGCAATTATTCCTACAGATTCTGTTTCCTTTGATGGCTAAGGATTCACAGCAGTTACGGCAAGGTGAAAACTCATCAGGCCTTCTGTTGGCATTGCTGTTGGAAGTTCAAGAATCAGTTTCCTTGACGAGAGTGAACTCTGCTTAGAATTTATAATGAATTTCACATCAATGTCAAAGACACAAGGAAAGAATAAATAAAACTAATCAAGAATCTTGTGAAGCAGGTTGAAGACCAAGTGAAGGAAGAAATGCATTTATGCTGCATGATTACATTTTGATCATTCCGGTATAACTAGCTGAAGGTGAAAGGTCAGTGATAATGTGCAGATTTGAAAATACAAATACTTGCTCCAGTCAAGTGCAAAAATTACGCGTGTAGCTGGTTTGACAACTAGCTGAAACATCATGAAATTAAAAACATTTCATAGCGTGAACACTAGAAAATTTGACAAGCTATTTTGTCTTGTATTTTTGTTTGAATGAAAATTACTATTATTTCTTATTCGGTAAGATTTTAAAGAAGGCCAAATAAACACCCTAGTCAGCTGTGGACCTGGATGAAAATAAAAAAGAAAAAAATAATTTCTGAATAGATTAAAAATATCTTTGTAATGGCCATCTAGATTGTTGTATGATGCCTGTGCTCAGCTGGGTAAGAGAATGCGGACATGGTCAGAACGGATTTGAATTCACATGGTCAAAATGCACAATAGGAGCCTGAAAGTTTGAAGATTGCATGTCCTACACTCTGCTTTGGTGTGGTAAATTTCAGAGAGGGGAATTCCTGATACATGCTACCTTAGGAGGCAACGAGATTGGCAGAAAGAGTGGGTAATTGTCTTCTGAGGGAAAAAAAATAAACAATATGGGTCTTTTCTCAAATGAGTTTAGAAGCATTAGAAGTGACCAGATTGAACTATACGAGATACTTAAGAAGATTAGCAAGGCATATCTCGGACTGGTTGGTTTGACTAATGGTAAATGCTAGGAGAGATAGGGAGCTAGTCCATAAAGCTGATAAGCTGATGCTGCTATTTACATTGGCTACCATAGCGCCAAAGCTGGAATCATTGATTTTGTGCAAACAAGCATAGTTGGAAAATACAACTGATACAGTAGAAGGGAGGCATGTCTGTCCATCTGTGGCTGAGCTAGAGTTAATGAACTTTGTCACATTCCTGCTCTCTTTTCCCCATTTTCCTTTGTGGTCATATCAAAAGAGCTTTATGTGCTGTTGGTACATCTGATTCCTTTATTATTCCTAAGGGAAAACATTACTCATAGAGTTGTAATGCCCTGGTTAAGATTTCCACTGCTATGCTGTAGGTATTTAATTTTAGCAATTTTATGCAAAATCAGTGTGTCCTACTGATAGAATATTTTAGTTTCAGCTAAAGATAAAAAGCCCTGCTGTTCAACTTAGGAATGTTGTATCAGCCAGTCAGAATGGTGGGATCTGGAGTAAGTTCGAGAGAAAGTGGGGTGGAGAGAGATTTGTGATGGACAGTAGTCCAGTTTGGGGTCTTCTGGTGGGAGCTGCAGAATGGGACAGAAGGGAAGATGCTGCAGAATATCATTAGAAAGAGAGTCCCATTTCAAGAAGTGTTTTGTGCAGATGAATAGTTCCAAGGAGGAAGATCAATACTCCTGAGAGCGAGAGAGAGCCAATTTGTTCAAGATGGTCTTCAAGGAGAGTTCAAAAATGTGGTGGGTGTTTTCTTGCAGACCAAGGGTCCAGCGTGTGAGTAAGAGATACACCCCTGTATAACCAGCTTTGGAAGAGACGAGCTCCAACTGTTATGTGCACATTGGATTGGTTTAACTGTAATGGGTTCTTTTCTTTACTTTTTCCTGTTAACTGTTTAATAAAGCTGAAATTGGTAAATATACCTTTTATAATTTCATGCAGTGTACAATCTGTTGGTTCTTGCCGATCAATAACCGTGTATGGGCTGTACTTACACAGCATTCTCTCAAATCGAGGTTTCTTTTAATGAAACATCACGACATTCCTGCTTAGTTGAACTCCAAATCATACCAGATCTAGACGTATATTGTTTATGAAAGGTGGCCTTCTCCCTGTCGAGTCACATGGCTGTTTGCCGAGTTACCTATTGAGCCAAGTTTGTGGTGAGAGGGTTTCAGAGTCATAGGGTTAAACATCATTTGAATGGGCCCTTCAGCCCAACACATCAATGCTGACCATGGTGCCCAAAAGCTAGTCCCATTTGCCTTTTTGGCTCATATCCCCCTAACCTTGCTCTCTCCCAATAAGAGCTCCTTGTGTCCTCTGCTGGATTCCTTGCATTCCCTTCAGGCATCCCTATATCGGTTGCTGAAGCACTGTAAAATACACTGATGGACCTTCAGTGGCAGCAGGCTTTGTGCCTCACCCCCGTAGGGAGGATGTTATTGCATCCCTCTTCCCTATAAATAGTGTGAGTGACTTGAGTGCGGGATAGAAGTGTGTGAGGTGTGGCCACATGTCAGTTTGCCTGAATGTGTGTGTGTGAGTGAAGGTTTAAGTGGCTGTGTGAATCTATTCCTCTGATTTCAATTTTTATGACAGACAATTTGTTCATCTGCATTAGTGGTATGTTTTCAAACTAAAAGAAAAATCAAAAAATCAAATCAAGTTTAGCTATCATTCAAACCATACATAAGATATGGCTGAATGAGACAACATTCCTCTGGGCCAAGGTGAAAAACATTCAAAATAGCGAGCAGCCATTCAAAATAGAGAGTAACATAAATCAAACTAGTGAGCAAAGCAGCATATTCACTCAAAGAAAAACATATGCATAGTCCAAGACCCTGAGCCACAATGTCCGACAAAACGGGACAACAATTTTTTTTTTAAAAGTGTTGCTTCCTCAGAATTTTTTTTTGTTTATGATAGACTGCTTGAAGATGAACACAAATATAATTTCAGACTACTTGTATCACATAGGAATTTGGAGAAACAACAAATTAACTTCTATTGAATAGAATGTGTTTAATTGCATAATGGTGCTGATGCTTTGCAATAGTTCAACTAAGTTAAAATATTTTGTTAATGATTTTCATTTGTATTCAGTGTCTGAGGCTTCTTGCTTAAGTATCCAACAATAATTCGCCAGCATTGATGGATTCCAGTTCCCTGGTGTCTTTTCTCCATGTGTCTTGGTGAAACCTTTCACCATGCTTGTCACTAACAGCACCAAGATTTGCAGGGAAGAAGTCTAAATGGGAATGCAGAAAATGAATCTTTAGTGACATGTTGCATTTCATGGTTTTATATGCTTGAAGCGTGCTTTCAACCAGCTGCATGTAGTTTAGTGCTCTGTAGATACCGAGAAAAATTTCAGCAACTTCCTTGAATACCTTCCAGGTGATTTTCTCTGGTCCCTCTAGAAATTCTTCAAATTGCCTGTCATTGATGACCTGTTTGATTTGCCAACCAACAAAAATTCTTTCCATAATCTTGGCATCAGTTATTCTTGGAAGCATCTGTCTCAAATATCAAAATCCTTCATAAAAATTTTTGTGCCTGGTGATAGCAAATTCCATCCTTACAGCCCTGAACCCAATAATCATTACTAAAACCTGTCCTGCCCTGCAGCAGCCGCACCGACTTAGCGTGCCCAGGCACGCCTGGACAAGATAGGAAACTTTCCAGCTTACATTGTAGGCAACATTTTAATTGACTTGAATTATGAATTGAAATAATAAACATAAGTTTATTAAAAATATACTGTGTGATATGGACATTTCATGGTGACTTTCATGATCAGTAGCCCAAAATTCATAAGATACACATAAAGGTATTCAGGAAGTAAAATCTCTGTTGCCCTGTTGTCCAAAATCTTTGCAATCGGTGATACGGTCTGCCGGAAATGTGCAAAGACATGCAATCCAGTGTGTCATTCCACCCGCTTGAGCATAGGAGGACAGCGGTGATGAGAGAGGCCAGGCCCCAGCTGAGCGTGGACACCACACTGTAATGCTTCTGCGTCTTCTCACCTGGTCTGTAGCAGCAGGCAAGCCTAAGGCTTGAGGCCTAGTCCTTGCTACAACTGAGGCTATGCAGCTCCCATGTCATCTCCCCCTCCACCAGACAAGGGTAATAGGCCTGCAACAATTTACAGTATCACTGTCCAACAGAATCTTGCAATCGCAAGTGAAGTGTCTGAGACAATCTCCAACAATTATACTGCACCAACTTCAATGTTTCTGAGTAGCAAGCAGCAACACGGTCTGCAGCCAGGTCAGCTCCTCTGACATCCTGACAGGTGCCTCCGATGTCCCAACAGTCTCCTTTCCCAATATCCCAGCTGGCTCCTTCTTCAACATCCAGGCCGACCTGTTCAATACCTCGGCAGCTTCGCTGCCAATACCAGTCCAGCTAATCCGATCAACAAGCAGCTCACTGATGGAGTAGCCCTGCAGTACCCGATGTTCCTGGAGTAGAATTGCTTTTGGATCATATAAAACAAACTTTACAATGAGAAAAGCACCTTTGGTTGGCCTTCGAGAGGCTGCTGCATTTACATGCACTGCTGTCTTACCAGAAGTTTTTTTAATTTATAAGAATTGTACCTGTGATTTGGGTAGCCTTTTTGCTTTGTGTTTTATGAATGTTGTGTTTTTTAAAAATAGCTTGTAATTTGGAAATATTTAAGATAAAAATCCTGTGTGACCTTAGAATATATATTAAGAATGTTGTTTTGAATTAAACATGTATCCCTGTAAATAGACGAACAGTTTTTTAAACTACTTTGTTAGCTGGAATTACTTTTTCCTTGATAAGGAGAAGGAACCCCCACTTAAATAGAGGGTATTGGCACCTAAACTCACTGTGGAGAACAAACAGGGAAGCAAATTAATCTTCGTAGATTGGGTAGTTACAGCATAATCTCCCTTTAGTGAGAGTACACGTGGCTATTTGTATTCAATAGAGCTTAAGGTCTGCATTTGCGTTTAGAACTTCGTGATCAGCAAACTCAATACCATCACAACAGCATAACCACATGCACGTCATTGCCTTCACCAAAAGGGTCTCAAGAAAGATCCAAGATGGGCACCTTGGCAATTCCATTGGAAGGCACAGTTCGTTAAGATTAGATCCCATGTACAAATAACTTGGGTCTCCTGCTATGAAAGGGAAAGAGTTCCAAAGACTTAACATTGTGTTACAAATAAAATGAAGAATGCTGTAATTAGTCAAGAGGTTCTATCAGTCTGGGAGTCACGTTGGATTACAGTTGGGAGGCATGTGACACTGTGAGGGTCAAACAGATCAATTACATTTGATCTTTCTAAATGCTTTTGAAGAACTGATCTGGGCCTAAAATTTGATAAATCCTTTACCGATGACAGTCGGTGTTGTGAAAGCAAAAATAAACTTAAATAAAGAAAATCTGGGTGACATTCAATACGCGTACTTTAATAAAAAGGATATTTCTGCTATTGAAATGCACTACCTGATTGCAGAAGAATAAGATAAAACACTTCTGCTCTATTGTTAGTAAGGGTAATATAATCACAAATTGAAACTTCCATCTGTGTATGAATCACATCTTGCAAAGCCATATCCTATAATCATTTTTATCCTATGTTCCAAGGTGGTCTATACTGAATAATAAAACAAGCATTTCAAAACTTCTGATAACATACACACATGAATCAATTAGATCTATAGTTGAATTTGTATTGGGATGTGTGTAAATCTATGCTTGAAAGTGGAAGATATATTTAAGAGCAGAATTTTTGTATTGCTTTGGATCCAGTTTACCATTGTTTGGACTATCCAACTTGGAGAAAAGGCTATGAATCATCACTGAAAGAGTCTAGTTGACATTAATATTTCTAGTGATTCAGGAACGGCCTTAGGCCTCAAAACCTTTTGGTTGTCACTATTACTTTGTTAATTCTATTAGATGCACAATAAAGCAGAAATGATGCAGTTTGCCTTTGGACAATATTCACAATTCTACTATAAGGTATATAACTATATAACAATTACAGCAGAGAAACAGGCCATCTCGACTCCTCTAGTCCGTGCCGAACGCTAACTCTCACCTAGTCCCATCGACCTGCACTCAGCCCATAACCCTCCATTCCTTTCCTGTCCATATACCTGTCCAATTTAACTTTAAATGACAATATCAAACCTGCCTCAACCACTCCTGCTGGAAGCTTGTTCCACACAGCTACCACTCTCTGAATAAACAAGTTCCCTGTCATGTTACCCCTAAATTTTGGTGCTTTAACTCTCAACTCACGTCCTCTTGTTTGAATCTCCCCTACTCTCAATGGAAAAAGTCTATCCACATCAACTCTATCCCTCTCATATTTTAAATACCTCTATCAAGTCCCCCCTCAACTTTCTACGCTCCAAAGAATAAAGACCCAACTTGTTCAACCTTTCTCTGTAACATGGGTGATGAAACCCAGGTAACATTCTAGTGAATCTTCTCTGTACTCTCTCTATTTTGTTGACATCTTTCCTATAATTCGGTGACCAGAACTGTACACAATACTCCAAATCTGGCCTTACCAATGCCTTGTACAATTTCAACATTACATCCCAGCTCCTATACTTAATGCTCTGATTTATAAAGGCCAGCATACTAAAAGCTTTCTTCACCACCCTATCCACATGAGATTCCACCTTCAGGGAACTATGCACCATTATTCCTAGATCCCTCTGTTCTACTGCATTCTTCAATGCCCTACTATTTACCATGTATGTCCTATTTTGATAGCTCTACCAAAATATAGCACCTCACATTTATCAGCATTAAAATCCATTTGCCATCTTTCAGCCCACTCTTCTAACTGACCTAAATCTCTCTGCAAGCTTTGAAAACCTACTTCATTATCCACAACTCCACCTATCTTAGTATCATCTGCATACTTACTAATCCAATTTACCACCGCATCATCCAGATCATTAAGGTATATGACAAACAACATTGGACCCAGTACAGATCCCTGAGGCAGACCACTAGTCACCAGCTTCCAATCTGACAAACAGTTATCCACCACCACTCTCTGGTGTCTCCCTTCCAGCCACTGCTGAATCTATTTTACTACTTTGATATTAATGCCGAACGATTGAACCTTTCTAACTAACCTTCCCTGTGGAACCTTGTCAAAGGCCTTACTGAAGTCCATATAGACAACATCCACCGCTTTACCCTCGTCAACCTTCCTAGTAACCTCTTCAAAAAAATTCAATAAGATTTGTCAAACATGACTTTCCACACACAAATCCACATTGACTGTTCCTAATCAGACCCTGTCTAGCCAGATAATTATATATATCATCTCTAAGAATACTTTCCATTAATTTACCCACCACTGACGTCAAACTTACATGCCGATAATTGCTAGGTTTACTCTTAGAACCCTTTTTAAACAATGGAACAACATGAGCAATACGCCAATCCTCCGGCACCATCCCCGTTTCTAATAAGATTTGAAATATTTCTGTCAGAGTCCCCTGTTATTTCCACAGATCGTAGAGCTCTAAAGGCATGGAGGCTCGATTCTGCTGTTAAGCTCTTCTCACCTATTCCCAAGATCAGTACATAATGGTGAAGAAGAACTATGACTTTCTGCTTAGTAACTTGGTGAGTACTAGTGTCTCAGTCAACATCATTGAAACAAGTATCTGGTCATTATCAAGTTGTTGTCTTTGGAAAATTAACTTACTGTCTATTAATTTGCTGCTGTGCCTCTTACAACATTGAAGGCATTTCAAAGGAGAGGTGTTTCGCTGGATGTATTGCCCTTTGAGGTCACTGAAGAATTTGAGGGAAACAAACCAGATGCAGTTCCATGTTTTTCTTTTGCTTACTGTATACCCTTCATACTTGGAACAGATGTGGGGCAAAGCAGAAAGAAGCTTCATTGGTATACTTCACAGAAAATGGGAAAGGGTGTCAGTCCATTTTGTGACAGGTTTGTATCATGATTGTCAATCCACAACAGGTCCCCATGACTCACAGGTGTCTGGCAGGCAAATCCCCATAGAGGTGAATTCCTGTTCAGGTGACCTCCTGTTAGCTGTTGCTCCTCCCCTCACTTGACCAACCTTGCTGGGTGTTTATTAGCTAATATTTTAGTTGGAAGAAAAGAAGGATCTATAGAGAGAAGTATAATCTATCAGAGGGAGTCCTCATATCAGTTGTGTTGACTTTTGCTAAGCACTCTGATGTGCTGTCTCTGCTCAGAATGAAGGTTGAAACTCTATGAATTATCAGCTAAGGCACCTTCTGCCTTAACGTTTGTGCTTCCCATTACCCTTGTGCTGTTCTGATGGTGCTTTCACTGAGTCTAATGGGCAGTGCTGTCTTCTTCCGACTTCCCAGCTGCTGGGATCTCCCCAGGAGCCAGTGTTGGGTTACATCCGGCAAAGGTACAGCAGTTCCAATTCAAACATATGAGAGTTGGGGGTGCTAGAAGAATGATAAGTGGCTTTGATTTTAACAAGTATTTTAGTTAGTTTTACTAATTATGATAACTGATTTTTATTGTGTGCATGCACTTTTATGCTTTCTGTTTGGAAAGAAACAAATTTAAGTAACATACCCAAAACGGCAAGTCAGTTGTCTATGCTACCTGTATTGCTGTGAATCTCCAGCAATTTGTATGAATTGCTCAAGATTTCCAACATCTGCAGAATCCCTTTGTGATTAATATTATTATGTTTGTGTACCTGTCCGAGGTGTCAGTAAATGTTTGTGACTATCAAGGGCATTGCCAATTTCCATGGCCGCAGCCAAGCAGAGAGCTTTGGCAAAAACAGGGTAGAGTCTCACCAGCTGACAAAGGTGCTCAGTAAGAATGGCTGGCTTCATGTACTGGATAGACCATTTTCTGCATTGAACCATGTTGATGTGCTGGGAGTCTACGTGGAAGCCTTCATCAAGGGCCATATGTGACCTGGAGCAGGAAGCCAGTGACTTCGAGGCAAATGAAGATCTCTCCTGGGACTTGAGAGTCATTCCCAGATCATCAAATCTTGTATGTCCACCTATCTAAAACCTTCCTTTCACTTCTATTTTGACACTTTTGTGGCCTAAATACACATGCTTTCAATACACTTTTATGTGCTTTATTAGATGACTTCATAAAGTATTTCTCCTTGCCGTCATTTAACCGTGTTTCTACAAAATGGTTTTTGATATTAACTGTCCTCTTGCCCAGAAATTAGAATGCGCCTGATTTTGTTGTGTTGGCAACAACTTTCTTCCCTAGCACGAAATTTGCAAAAGTAGTTTGAAAGGTTTTTGAAACAGCATTGGAATTAATGTGTAGGACTTAGCATCGTTGATGGGTCTATATTTCCAATTCAGACAGAGGAGAACCAGTGTCTCTGTATGCCTATTGCACCCCTCCTTCATGATAGTAGAATGTTAAATTAAATAAACACATTTACATATTACTGTTTGACTATATTACTATAGAACTCTCAAAGGTCAAAGTAAATTTATTATCAAAGTACATATATTTCACCATGTACAACACTAAGATTAATTTTCTTGTTGGCGTCACAGTAAATACAAGAAACACAACAGAATCAGTGGAAGATTGCACCTAACCAATGTGCAAAAGTCAACAAAAGGAAAGAAAAAAATAATAAAAGAAATAAGCTCAAAGGTTGTGGGGAACATTCAGCGATATGGTAAGTGAATTTGAGTGAAGTTATACCCTCTGGTTCAAGAGCCTGATGGTTGAGGGGTGATAACTGTTTCTGAACCTGGTGGGGTAAGTCCTGAGGCTCCTGTACCTCCTTTCAGATGGCAGCAGCAAGAAGGGAGCATGGACTGAATGGTGTGGGCTCTTGATGATGGATGCTGCTTTCCTGTGACAGTGCTCTATGCAAATGTGCTCAATGGTGCCTGTTCTTACATTATTTTAAGGCTGTGGGCTTTATTGAAGCATGGTTCAAGATCATACTTTGACCTTGTAAAGTTATGCTGGTCATGGTAGAAAATACCAGAATCTCAGTGAGCTGTGGGCGGATTTATACTTTGGATGAGTGAGTTCCCCACAAATGATTGTCCTGGGAGAAGAATTACAAATTTGTTCCTTACTTTAAAGCACAATCATTTTTATTTTCAGAAATTGTTAACCTTAATTGAATAAAATATCCTAAACCTTGTGTTTGAGGCATACAGCCACACAGCAATATTCCCTTGAGTATTTATGGTTAAAACAAAATAACACATTTATTTATATTGCACAATATAGTCTATACCTATGTATTTCATCCTCACACTTAGTTAAAGCTTTTTTAATTTGCTTTTTACTTGATTGAGCACACATAATGGAAGTAACTAATAAAATGCATAAAAAGGTGAAAAGTATAGTTCCGGTAGGGCACTGATCTATGAGTCAGAAAGTTGAAAGTTCAAGTTGCAGTCAAGAGACATCAACACGAGATCCAAGCTGTCATGGCACTATCAAGTAATGGCAAAAGATTCTTTGGTGGTGTTTTGAGCAAGATTAAGGGAATTATCTCTGGCTATCTGGTCAAATTGTATTCCCATCTGTTACTCATTTTTATGCACACATTCTTTCTCTCACTCTCCTTTTTCTCCCTCTGTCCCTCTGAATATACCTCTTGCCCATCCTCTGGGTCACCCTCCCCCCCTTGTCTTTCTTCCCGGACCTCCTGTCCCATGATCCTCTCGTATCCCCTTTTGCCTATCACCTGTCCAGCTCTCAGCTCTATCCCTCCCCCTCCTGTCTTCTCCTATCATTTTGCATCTCCCCCTCCCCCTCCAGCTTTCAAATCCCTTACTCACTCTTCCTTCAGTTAGTCCTGACGAAGGGTCTCGGCCTGAAACGTCGACTGCGCCTCTTCCTATAGATGCTGCCTGGCCTGCTGCGTTCACCAGCAACTTTGATGTATGTTGCTTGAATTTCCAGCATCTGCAGAATTCCTGTTGTTTACGTGACATTAACTTTTTTTGGGACTTTCAAATGCAAAAATTGACCTTATGGTTACTTCCTGATAACTGATTGCCCTTCTAAAAGTAGTGGCTATGGCTCAGTCCATCACGGGTGAAGCCTTCCCCACCACTGAGCACATTTACACAGAACTGTATTTGCTCAGTTTATTGCCTTTTGCACACTGGTTCAACACTTTAGTTGATGAGGTCTTTCATTGATTCAGTTATGGCTATTATTCTATCGATTTATTGAGTATGCCCACAAGAAAGTGATCTCAGGGTTGTATAAAGTGACAAATATGTACATTGATAATACATTTACTTTGAACTTTGAAAGGACTTCATTGGCTGTGGAAGCCTTGAGCTACCTTGAGGCAGTGAAAAGTACTATATCAATGCAACTCCTTTCACTCAGGATTCTGATATGCTAAAGATTTATTCTGTGTTCTCCTTATCCCTTTTCCTTCGTATCTATTCTTCCCTTGCTTACTGGCCTCATTGTGAACTTGAAAATAAATCTTGAAAAGGTTTCTGAATCCTGAGTGAAAGAAAGAATTGCACTGATATAACACTTTAAAGGAGACAAAACACATTTGTTCATCTCCCTCTTCTTTGTTCATGTTAGCGTCTATTTCTTAACACTCTCCCACTGTTCAGCTGCTGAACACATAGAGGCTCTTTACTACATTGGAGGAGGAGGGCAATTTCCCTGAAAATGCATTGACAAATAATAAATAACCTGAATGAAAATGTAGAATAGTGGGTTAGTAAATTTGTAGATGACACCAAGATTGGTGGAGTTGTGGATAGTGTAGAAGACTAACAAAGTATACAGCATGATATAGTCTAAATGCAGGTCTGGGCAGAGAAATGGCAGATGGAGTTTAACCCAGATAAATGTGAGAAGTTGTACCTCAATAGGGCAAATGCAAGGAAACAGTAAACTATTAACGGCAAGATCCTTAACAGTGTTGCTGAGCAGAGGGATCTTGGGATCCAAGTTCATAGCTCCTCGATAGTGTCGATGAGGTGGTTAAGAAGGCTTATGGAATGCTTGCTTTTATTAGTCAAAGGATTGAGTTCAAAAGTCAGGAGGTTATGTTGCAACTTTATAAAGCTCTGATTTGGCCACATCTGGAATATTGTGTCCAGTTCTGGTCACTCCATTACAGGAAGGATTTTGAGGTTTTGGAAAGAGTGTAGAAGAGGTATACCAGGACTCTGCCTGGTTTAGATGGCATGTCCTACCTTGAGAGGCTAGATAAACTTGTGTTGTTTTCTCTGGAGTATCAGAGGCTGAGAGAAGATCTGATAAAGGTTGTGAGAGGCATAGATAGAACGAACAGAGAGTATCTGTTTTCCGGGGTTGAAGCTTCTCATACCAGAGGGCATGCATCAAAGGTGAGAGGGACTAGTTTCAAGGGGTATGTGGGGTTAAGTTTTTTACTCAGAGAGTGGTGGATGCCTGGAATGTGCTGCCTGGTATGGTGATAGAGACAAGTACTTCTGAGGCTTTTAAAAGACATTTGGATAGGTGCACGGATGTAAGGAAGACGGAGGGATATCAACATGGTGTAGGTTGGAGGAATTAGTTTTTGTCTGTTTTTGATTTGCTTTTTAGCTGGTTCAGCACAACATTGTGGACCAATAACCTGTTCCTGTGCTGTACTGTTCTGTGTTTGAATTATTCTTATTCAAACAAGCACCTACTCAGTAAGTTATAACTTTACACAGTATAGAAATAGCCCCTCAGTGTAAATAGACATCAGATGCTAATTTTACACTAATTCCTCTCCCCACATTCCCATCAACTTTTCCAAGATATAATCACTCACTCATTCACTATGGTCAATTTTATTAACCTGTCAACCTTCTGGTTTTGGACACAGGAGGAAACTGGAGCATCTGAGGGAAACCCACGTGGTTACAGAACAGGTAAACTTCACACAGGCAGCACCAGAGGTCAGGATTAACCCCAGGAACCTAGACCAGAGGCATCAACTCAATCCGCTGTGTCACTGTGCCAGCTCAATTCATAGCGGATACATTATCAATTGCCAAATGAGCATTTGAGAAGTATAGGAGACAATGGCAGCTTACCTGAGTGGGGCTGCTAAAGGGTCTCGGCCTGAAACATCGACTGTACTCTTTTCCATACAGGCTGCCTGGCCAGCTGAGTTCCTCTAGTATTTTGTGTGTGCTGCGTGGATTTCCTGTATCTGCAGATTTTCTCTTGTTTATGGTAATTATATGTAACCTCTCCATCACAATGATGCGACCTACTATCACAGAGAGGTAGGTTGTCTTGCAGCAATGGGTGCTCATACCAACTTGGAGCTTAATGCTATCCACACAGAGGAAATAAAGGTTGACTTCTACCAACGACCCCTTACCTGCTCTCCACTTCCTTGGAAATTAATGGTCAGGTTGTGTCTGTGGTCGAGTCATTCGAATTTTTGGTGTTTACCATTACCAATACATTGAATTGGGACAAACACATTACATTCATCACTAGCAAAGCCCAGCAGAGATTGTTCTCCTTTCACCAGCTTAGAAAACTGAACATCTTGGAGCGTATCCTGATGAATTTTAACTCGGCATCATCTAGAGAACTGTGACCACCTCTATCACCGCTTGGTGTCCCGCTGCCTCCTCCTTCTCCAAGTCCAGGTTGCACTGAGTGGTCCACTCAGCGGAGAAGATCATTGGCTGTCGCTACCGACAGTGAAAGACCCATTCATCTCCACAGCGAAGAAGAGCTGGAAAAATTACTGCTGTCTCCACCCACCTTAGCAGTCACCTATTGTATTCACCAAATTGCCATGGGAGGTGCTGAAAGTCCATCACCACCAGGACCACACATCATCCCCGAAGCTTCTTTCCTGTAGCTATCCAGTTTCTCAAAAAAACTCACTCAGCTGTAATACCCTCACTGTCCCTGCACAACATCTTCCCTGCTCATTTTGTTCTGTTGATAACTATTGAGTCTGTCCGTATGTTCGTATTTATTTAAGTTTGATCAATGATGTTTGCGCATGTGACTGTTCTGCTAATTGTTGACTGTTCACGGCTTATTGCACTATCATCTTGTAAATTGTTGGTTGTTGTTGTGTGGTCTGTTATGGTATTGTCCTGCGTATTATGCTTGGTACTGAACCACAATCAGTTCTGGTATGTTTCACATACTGGCAATAAAGTGAAACTGATTCTGATTTAGATATTGACTAAGTAACTGTAATTCTACAGTACAAACATTACTAAAATATGTACGAGACAGTTTAAAAAGATGACTTAAAAATTCAGTTGAACATCTCTAGTTGGCTTGCACAGTTCTAAACAACAGGATGACTAATCAGGTTACAGACAATTTTGTTATTTATATCTATTGTGCTCCTGCGCAAACACAAATGATCCAGCTCCTGAAATGTGTGCTTCCATATACAGTGGGTTCCAGTCAATTGGGACATGGTGCGATCAGTACATTTTGGCCCAATTAAATGGCTGTCCCAATTAACTGAAGTTTCATGGAAATAGTTAAAAAGGTATAAAAAGACAAACTACCATTTAACTGAGTAACACGTTATGTATTTAAATAAAATACAGAACAAATTAGAACAGTACCAATGCTACCACAGACCTATAAAAAATGTTCATAATTTTTATCGAAGCAGAATTCATCTGGTGTGTACTGCCATATATGGGGTGTCCAAAGAGGGACAGCATCTCTGATGAATGGGCTTGTTGTATCCATTCTGGGGCAGCTCACTCGTATTTGGTCCCCTCCAGACACTCAGCTCTCTCACGTGGCTCCAAGTAGCTGTTAGCATGAAACAGCGGTCACACCCTGGTGCACTGCTTCACCAGGCTGAGAAAACCAGTTGAGGGAAGCCAGCGGGCCTCATACCCTGGTGAGATAGGGATATGCCTGTCCTAGCATGTGAAGTCAGCTCTGATGGACTGGGTGAATGTGATCATAGTGAAATCCAGCGGTTAAGATGCTGGTTCTGCAACACTTTGTTAAGAATAAAGAGCATATTAGGGCACAGAAGAGGGCATCATTATTCACTGCAACCAAGGAAGACCCCAGTTAGTGATGACTACTTGTACCACAGGACCCGGACTTCTGAGGTCAGGAGGGTGGACCTGACCCAGTACATGGCTTTTCCACTTTGAAAACTCTTCCACACAGGTTTCCTTGACATTGTCAGATAACCAACATGCTGCCATGTTCTTTTGATTGACTGTAAATAAATAAAATTGTCACAGACACCTAGTGCAGATTGTGGACTGCCCTCATACAATGCTTTTGATGAGTACATCCCCAAAATCTTCATTTTCATTGTAACATTCAAGATGATTGTTGATACCTTCAAATTCTTTGTAGTTCCTGATTTGTTGAAGTAGTGAAATTGTTTCATTTTCACTCCCAGCCGTTTCTGACGAATCCAAGCCTGAATACTTGAAACTACTGTGAACAAAACAGTTCTAAATTGTCTTATTGCTTATTTCTCATCAAATATCAGTGACAAAAATCATTGGTTTTTGAATACAAACACACCACAAGTGGCATTATTTAAAAACTATTTGATCTAAGCTTAGTGTAGTGTCTAATGGCCACGTAAGTTCATGGTACTGACACTAGTCAGAAACTGTTCAGCAATAGTTTTCTGTCCCAATTAAGTGGTATAGTGTCTCGAATAAACAAAGGGAATTCAACTATTACCTCAATTTGTTTCTTTCTTCTTTAAGAGTTGGCCCAAATATGCTACTACCCTGATGAATCAATGGACCAATTATTCTACTGTATTACTAATGCAAGCACTATTCAAGTTAAGGATGTGACATAAGGAGATTGCATTATGGGATTGTAATGGATCTGAAAGTGAATCAGCCCAGAATCTCCTTTGGTGGCAAGGTTGGTGATAGTTCAGTATCCAAACTTCCAATAGAGAGTTAACGCCAACTTTTGCCAGAAATCCAACTGGGCAAGGGGAGAGTCTGGTCATTCACTGGTCAAGATGGTTCTAAGCCTTTACTTGCTTCATAGAAAATAGAACATAGAACAGTACAGCACAGCAACAGGTCTTTCAGCCCACAATGCTGTGCTGAACCAGCTAAAAGCAAACCAAATACTCCCAAGCACTAATCCCTCCTACCTACACCATGTCCATATCCCTCCATCTTCCTTACATTCGTGTGCCTAACCAAATGTCTCTTTGAAACCTCTAATGCATTTATTGTCAGTCATGTCATTTTCACCATTTTACTGGAATAAATGCATCTACTCATGCGGAGAAAATAAAACAATTAAACATTTTCTCGTCCAGATATTGGCCCTGGAATGCACTAGAAGAGAATGACTTTGTATTTATTAATTGAAGAAGGCTAGGAGCATATTAAAATCTACACCAAAGTTGATACAAGTGTTCAACAATCTTAAGCTTATCCTGGTACCAATGCATGTTTGGGGTAAATTTGAGCCTACAGTCAGTCAGTTTATCTTAGTTCGATCTTTCTATTTTCTTTAAAATCTATGACATAATTTGTCACCAAGTAGGAAACAGCTGATATCAGACTGAATCACTAGCAACTAGAAAAATTTTTAACAGAGTGGGTAACGTCAATGAAAATTATATTAAGGTAAGGAACCACTGGAATCCATCAATCCTAACTCTGCCCTCTCTTATTTTATCTATTAAGAGATCAAAATATAAAGGGTGAAAAATGCAGCTTTTTGTCACTAGCACCAACTTCATATGTGTCAACGGTTCATTAATTCAGAAGAATCAAATGAATGGAGTGAGTACAAACGACAGTGGATTTCTTTGCACCTGTACCAATATTGACCTTGGTTGGTACTTATTATTGTCATATGTACAAAAGTGCGGTGACATCTATTTATATCATTTCATCACATCAGTGTATTCAGGTACTACAAGGGAAAACAATATCAGAATGCAGAATAATGTATTAGAGTAACAGAGAAAGTGCCATGCAAGCAGACAAACAGGTGCAGGGCCATTATGAGGTCAAAGAGTATATCTTATCATACTAGGGAACTGTTCACTAGTCTTAAACAGTAGGATAGAAGCTTTTGTTGAACCACATTGTATGTGATTCAGGTTTTTGTATCTTCTGCCTAATGGGAGAATAGACATGAGAGAACATCTAGGGTGAGTGAGCCTTTGAATTTGTTGTGGACTCGAGAAAGTCTGATGATGCCGGAAATCCAAAGCAACGCACACAAAATGCTGGAGGAACTCAGCAGGTTAGGCAGCGCCTATGGAAGTGAACAGATAGCCGATGTTTCAACCCTTGTCTCGGCGCAAAACGTTAACTATCTGTTCATCTCCATAGATGCTGCCTGACCTACTGAGTTTGCCAGCATTTTGTGCATCTTGATTTGATTACATTGGCTGTTTTAATGAGGCAGCAAGGAATGTAGACAGAATCTATGGGCTAGGTGCCAGTTTCTGTGATGTCCTGAGCTATATCCATGTCTCTCTACAGCTTCCTTCAGACTCAGGCAGGGCAATTGCCATACCAAGCTGTAATGCATCCAGATAGGATGCTTTCTAGGGGGCATCAATAAGAAAAATTAGTGAGGGTCAAAAGGAACATGCCAAATTTCTAGAGTCTCCCAAGGAAGTAATGGTGCTGGGGTGTTTTCTTCATCATGGTGTCTAAGGTTGGATCAGGATATGATTGTTGATTTCAGAAAGGAGAAGGAAGGCAAACATGGGTCAGCCTACATGGAAGGGATCAGCAGCTTTAAATTCCAGGCCTTCAACGTATTGGATGTCCCAGTACATGGGTACAATTGCAAAGAATATGCACCAATGTCCTTACTTCCTTAGAAGGTTAAAGAGGTTCAGCTTGTCATTGAACACTGTAACAAGCTTCTACAGATCTGTTGTTGAAAGTATCCTGACTGGTTGCATCATGGCCTGGTCTGGCAAATTGATTGTGCAGAAATGCTTTTATCCTCACTTTGAAAGGGATAGAACTACAGCTATGAGGATCCTAGAAGCACCCGGTGACCCAGTGATCTCTGTCTGGGAGGCTGACATCAGGCTGTCTTTCAACAGGGTGAACCCTCACAAGGTGACAGGCTCTGATGGAGTAAAACTCTGAAAACCTGTGCCAACCAACTGGCGTGAGTGTTCAAAGACATTTTCAATCTTTCATTGTTACAGTCGGAAATTCCCGACTGCTTCAAAGGGCAACAACTGCACCAGTGCCAGGAGGAGCTGGGTAAGCTGCCTTAACAACTATCACCCAGAAGCATTCACACCTACAGTGATGAAGTGCAGTGAAAGGATAGTTATGGCTAGAATCAACTTCTGTCTCAACAAGAACCTGGACCCACTGCAATTTGCCTATTGCTACAATAGGTCCATGGCAGATGTGATCGCATTGGCTCTTCATGCGGCCTTTTATCACCTGGACAATACAAAAACTTTATGCCAGAATGCTGTTTATTCACTACAGTTCAGTGTTTAACACCATCTTTCCTACAGTCCTGACTGAAAAGCTACAGAACCTGGGCTTCTCTTGGTGACAAGAGGGCACACAAGAGCATGATATACCAGCTAGATGAGTGGTGTCACAGCAAAAACCTTGCACTCAGCCGCAGTAAGACCAAAGAACTGGTTGTGGACTTCAGAAAAGGTAAGATGAGACAACACATACCAATCCTCATAGAGGGATCAGAAGTGGAAAGATTGAGCAATTTCAAGTTCCTGGGTGTCAATATCTCTGAGGAACTAACCTGGACTGAACATATCAATGCAGCTACAAAATAAAAAAGCATAACAGTGGCTATATTTCATTAGGAGTTTGAGGAGATCTAGTACATAACCAAAAAATACTTAACTTTCTACAGATGTGCTACGGAAAGTGTTCTAACTGGCTGCATCACCATCTGGTATGGGGTGGGGGGCTACTGCATAGGAACAAAGTCAGCTGCAGAGAGTAGTAAACCTAGTCAGCTCCATCATGGGAACTGGCCTCCATGGTATCCTGGACATCTTCAAGCTCAGTGCCTCAGAAAAGCAGCATCCATCATTAAGGACCCACATCACCCTGGACATGGCCGTCTTTTCATTGTTATTGTCAGAAAGGAGGTACGGAAGCCTGAAGGCACACACTCAGTGATTCAGGAACAGCTTCTTCCCCTCTGCCATCTGATTGCTAAATGGACGTTGAACCTGTGAACACTACCTCACTACTTTTCGATTTCTGTTTTTGTACTACTTATTTAATTTGTGTAACTATTTTATACATATATATATTTACTGTACTTCTCAAGTTTTTTCTATATTATCATGCATTGCATTGTACTGCTGGCGATGCTTCGAAAAGGTGGGCTCCATCATTAAGAACCCACATCACCCTAGACATGCCGCCTTCTCATCAGGGAGGAGGTACAGAAGCCTGAAGGCACACATTCAGTGATCCAGGACTGGTTTTTACCCCTCTTACATCCTATTTCTGAATGGACATTGAACCCATGAGCACTAGTTCACCCCCTTTTTATTTCTTTTCTTTTTGCATTGCTTATTTAAGTGCAATTATACTTTTACTGTAATTCTCAGTTTTTTTGCATTGTACTGCTGCCACAAAGTTAACAATTTTCATGACCTATGCTGGTGAGATTAAGCCTGTTTCTGATTCTGATTCTGAGTGTAAAGAGTAGTGGACTCTGCCCAATTCATCAAGGGCACATCCCTCCCTACCACCGGTAATATCTACAGGAGGCACTGCCTCAGTAAGGCAACGTCTATCATCAAAGATCCCCACCATCTGACCAAGCCACCTTTACGCAGCTACCATCCGTCAGGAGGTACAGAAGCCTGAATTTCCACCCCACCAGGTTCACAAACAGCTACTTCACTTCAACCATTCATTTCTTGAACCAGCTGAAACAGCCCTAATCACCACAAGTTATCAGCACCATGACTACCTTGACCTCCTTGCACTAAAATAGACTTTGTATTTTTATGCTCCTGTTGTGCTTTCTTGTATAATTCATGATCAATTTGCTCTCTTGTGAATCCTACTTATACACTGCTTCGTGACTGTGATGCTGCTGCAAGTAAGATTTTCATTGCTCCTGTGCATGCATGTACTTGTGCATATGACAATAAACTTGATTTTGACTTTGACAAATTACAATGACAACTACACTTACAAAACTATATTTGTTGTAAAACACATGTGAGGACCCTAGTGAGATTTTTTTTGATTATGTTGGAAAGGACAGGCATAATACTTAATGGAAATACCCAGGCAGTATCTATGGAGAAAGAAAAACATTTTCACATTGATGACCCTTCATAGGAGCAGAATTAGGCCACTTGGCCCTTCGAACCTGCTCCACATCCTATCATGCTGATTTATTAACCCTATCAACACCATTCTCTTGCCTTCTCCCTGTAACCTTTGACAACATTACTAATCAAAAACCTATCAGCCTGCGCTTTAAATATACCCCAGGAATTGGACTCCACAGCAGTCTGTGGTCTTGAATCATTCATTCTCCTTCTCTCTGCAGAGATGGTTCTCACCTGCTAGGTATCTCCAGCATTCTCTTTTTCTGTTTAAGATTTCAAGCACTTTCAAATTTTTTTTACAGTGATTCATAATGGGATAAGAGCCAGAGACTGTCAATTTGAAGGTTAACCCCTCGGCCTCTATTCGTGACACAGTCATCCATTGTTTAAATTTCTGTAACAATGTTACTAATTTATAAAATCTACTCCATTATGCCAATGTCAAGGAATTGTGGCAAATGTTTGATGAGTCTAGTACTTCCCTTTGCATTCATTAAGACTTTTAGGGAAATGAATAGTCAACATTACGTTTGCCACAAGATCCCAAGAGAGAAATTAATTGCAGGCTGCCTTCTCTTTCTGCTTTTTCTGCATTTTCATATATTTATCTCCCTTGACAGGAGGCTCAGTTGGCACAAATTATGTTGATGGTTTCATTTTTGCCTCAGAAAATTTAAGACACAGCTCCAGCTGACATGTCAATGCTGTTACTTTAGTTCAGCGTTAAGGGGATCACATATTAAACTAGGATCATTTTGTTTGCATATCTTTGAAAACAGAGCATGTATGTTCAACTTTTAGCTTTGGGGTTTCTTTTTCCATCTTTCACACAGAGATAACATCTGACAGCTGTAATAATTTTGGCTAGGACGTCCTTTCTTAGTAAAATATGCTCTTGTTGCTAGCATAACTTAAGGTATTACACAGACTGGAATCAGCAACATTTCACTAAAATGACAACGTCTTAAGGAGGAACAGATAGCAGCACCATTTTTGCAGTATTTGTGAGGGAAAAAAACAAAGTATTTAATGCACATTTGTTGTCAATGCAAAATATGTAAGCTGCCCCATATTGTAAAAAGTGGCAAGTTATTAAACAATTTGTTGTGCTCTGCAAATAAGCTCCAAATAAAAAACATAATCTCATTGTCTACCCCCTAATGTGTTTCAAGTCATTACTACACTTCTGTCAAAAAAATGCTATTAAACTCATTACTTTAACTTCAGCAGATGATCACTTCAAATAAACTTCACAAAACGTCTCATCAAAACAAAAAGCTGTTGTGATAAGCTGGAAGAAATAGCCATTACAAATCCATATTGGTTGGATCCGCTCAGCCAAAAAATTGTGATGATCTAGTCATGATGAAGACTATTTGTAGTGGGTGCATCTGACCTCTAGCTCTACTCAGGACTCAGCATTGATTAATAAAGATAATTTAAAAAATGAAAATAGGGCTTCATCAGGGTCAACCGGGTGGTGTGGTTGCAGGGCTCCAGATGAATTACTGAGAGGCCCCTCCATACATAACTGCAGAATTGGGCATCGCCTCCATGTTGTAGGGAGCTGCACAGCAGCAGAATGGTGCTATTGGGATAGGTGTAGGGGTGCTTGGGGTTAAGGTAGTGAGTGAAGGGTGATGGTTTGGATCAAGCATGATTTGACTTAATGTGCTTTAGTCACTTTATCTTTAGTTTGAAAATTATGTGTCTAAAGTGAGATGAGGTGAAGTCAGCTGAATCAACTAATGCAGCTTGGAAGCTTGAAAAGAGGGGCCCAGAAAACAGAGCGTGGTTAGTACACACACTCCTCAAAGTGGAGCAGCCTCTGGGCAGTGAGGGAGTTTTAATGAGTCAGTTCTGCAGGAGAATCACATTTGTGTGCATCAGGTAGTGGGCAGATTAGTAATATCTGTAAAAGTTTGTGAGAGTGAGGCTTTGTAGGGCATTTTGGGTGAGTGGAATGCATCATGTTGAAGGTGGCATTCCCCTGGAGACTATGTGTTCCCAGAGATAACTTCAGCTGAAGGCCCATGTTTCTGAGCTGGGACAGCAACTGTAGGCTATCCATGAGGCTGAGAATTTTGTATACAGCACATTGAGGGAGATGTGCAATAGAAGTTGGAGCACCTGGGTGACAGACTGGGAGGATGAGGCAGCTAAGGTTTGAGACTCTGAATCAAACTTACTACCTAACAGATTTTCTTTTTTGGATACATTAAAACTGATAGCTCACCAGAATTAGGAGTGTGTACATGCAACTCTCTCACCAGGCTCGAATACAAACTTGGCTGTCTCTGTCTCTGCTAGCAACCAAATAACTCAGTGGCGATAAGGCCACCTTTTATCAGCAATGTACGTTTAGGATTGGTATGATTTGAGGTTCAACCAAACAAGAAAGCTAGGATGTTCTGATTAACGAACATTGATTGTAGTGAATGCTGTGAAACTACTGTCCGATACACAGTTATCGGTCTCCAAGAAATAACAGATTGTACACCAGCATAAAATTATAAAAGAGTATATTTACCAATTTTCAACATTATCAAACAGTTAACAAAAAAAGTAAAAGGGCTCATTACGTTTAAACCGATCCAATGTGCACATAAACGTTGGAGCTCATTACTGAAATAGTCAGGTGTATCGCTTTACTCACACAGTTCTACGTGCAGGACACCAGTCACAGTTCGAACTTCCCTTGAAGACCATCTTGAATGAACTGGCTAACTCAGGAGTATTGGCACTTCCTCCTTTAAAACATTCATCTGCACAAAGCACTTCTCACAACAGGGTCTTTCCTTCAAGCAGCATTCTGCATCTTCCCTTCTGCCCTGCTCCACAGCTCCAACAAAAAGACCCCAAACCAGACAACTGTCCTTCAGAAATTTGATCCCGTCCAGCCCTTTTGATTTTCCAAGACAATCCCACTGAGCAGATAGTTACAATACGTACCAAGACAATCTGGATAGGCTGACATAAATTTCCTAAGTTGGACAAAATGGCTTCCTAGTGTTAGCCAAAACCAAAACACTCTAATTAGCAGGACACACTGCTTCTGTAGAAAACTGTTAAAGTAAAAATACCTCACAGCATAGCAGTAGAAACCTTAACCAGGGCATTATTTTCAGATAGAGATGCCTACTCTTCCTGATTTTTATAAATGACTTGGACGAGAAAGTGGAAGGGTGGGTTATTAATTTTGCTGATGACACAAAGACTGGTGGTAATATAGATAGTATAGCAGGTTTTCATTGATTACAATTGGACATTGATAGGATACAGAGCTGTGTTGAGAAGTGGTTGATGGAGTTCAGTTCAGAAAAGTGTGATGTGATAGACTTTGGAAGGTTGAACTTGAAGGCAGAGCAGCATTTCATGCAAAAAGATGCTCAACAAGACAAGAGCCCATGGTATTACTGAAAATATATCAGCATGGATAAAATAATGGCTGACTGGCAGGAGGCAAAATGTAAGAATATAGGTAGCCTTCTCTAGTTGGCTGCTGTTGACTAGTTGTGTTCCGCAGGGTTTGGTGTTGGACTGCTTCTTTTCACGTAATATTTCAATGATCTGAATGATAGAATTTGTGGCTTTGTAACCAAGATTTCAGAAAATACGAAGATAGGTGAAGGGGTAGGTAGTGTTGAGGAAGTAGAGAGTCTACTGAGGAACTTAGATTATGAAAACACACAATGAAATGGCAGATGGAATATAATGTTGGGAAGTATATGGTCATGCACTTTGGTAGAAGGAGTAAAAGCACAGACCATTTTCTAAATGAGAGAAAATTCAAAATTCCGAGGTGTAAGGGGACTTGGGAGGTCTCGTGCAGGATTCCCTAAAGGTTAGTTTGCAGGTTGTGTCAGTGGTGAGTGCTGTGTATTTAATATTTCAATAATATTTGAATAATTATATATATACACATATATTGGTTGATTAACCATTCTTGTTTGTTTAAATAATTGTGGGTTATATGTAAAAATATGGTAATTGCATACGTCATCATGCTCCACATGATACATGTGCACCTCACTTCAAGTAAACTTACACTACACCTGTATTTCAGATTCCCTGCATGTTCCTCTGAATTAGTTTAATGTTTTGAAGTTACAAGACAAACCATTGGTGACAAGGTATTTTAAAATGACCCCAAGATGGCTACCGACCTGTAAAATGGCAGCGAGACATCTGAAATAAAATAAAGTGCAGCGGGAACATTGGTGAGTAAAATGGCACCCCAGCACATTGAGAAACAGTCAAGCTTAAAACGAAAGCAACCGACAAAAGTTCTTCGGAAGTAAAGACACAGTCAACTTTTTTTAAAGGCAAGAAACAGAAAAATTCAGGGTTAATAAACTGTGAGTACCAGGTGATACTATCATTAAAAAAAAATCAAAAATGGCTGGGATGGCTGGTTACATCAGAAAGATTGGTGAGTTTGATTGAACATTGGGTAATTGTCTCATATACACTGAGCTATTGGAACAGTATTTTGAAGCAAATGAAATAACCAATGAGAAGCAGGTGCAAATTTTCCAAGTCCATTCGGGATAAGAGCATAGAGTTTGCTTCGATGTTTGACTCCCCCAACTAATCCACCAGAAATGAGCTTTCGTGCTACTGTAAAAGTAATTTAGGTACATTTAGAACTGAAATCATTGTTGATTGCAGAACGCTTTAGGCTTCACAAGTGGAATCAAAAAGAAGGGAGTCTATTTCAATATACATGGCTGAATTGCAGAGATCGTCTGAGCACTGTCAATTTGGTAATGGGCTTAATGATACACTAAGAGATTGTTTAGTTTGTGGAATATTAAAAGAAAACATTTAAAAACAGCTCCTAATTGAAGCACAGCATACATTCAAACAAGCAATGGAAATCGCTGTTTCAATGGAAACCAGAGAAAGAGACATAATTCAGTTGCAGTCAAGAATGAAAGTGAGCATGAACAAAATTGCATTGTCTGAGCAGAAAATGGCCTGGCTGAACAAATTGCATTGCTATTATAGTAGGGATTCACATGCATCAGACCAATGCAGGTTTAAGGGCAAAACTTGCAGAAAACGTGACAAAGTTGGACATGTACAAAGCGTATGTTGGGCAGACAAAATTAAATGGACTGCTCAGGGAAGAGAAAATGCTAAAAAGGCAAGTTGTCGTTTCAAAAAGAACTAATCTGCATGCTGCTGTTGAAAAATCTGAAAATGTTGAGAATACTACAGAATAGTGCAGCCTTGTGATTTACAGTGTGAAAATTAACAACAGACAAGCAATATGGCTTTCTCTAGAAGTGAATGGCAAATTAATTAAAATGGAATTAGACATTGGTCCAGCTGTTTCAGTCATTCCACAATATGAGTTTGAGAGGCATTTCAAAGATACCAAACTGAAGCCTGCAGATATCCAACTAAGAACTTACACTGGAGAAAAGATAACTCCTGTGGGAATGACATTCATGACAGTAAAATACAACAACCAATAAGCCATATTGAGCTTGTATGTGGTTAAAAACAGGAGGATAAGCACTGTGGTGATGGGATTGGCTGAGCCAACTACAACTTGATTGGAGATCCATTCACAATTTGCATGCCATATCCCAACAGAGTTGGGAACTGTTGCCCAACAGAGGACAAACAGGTGTTGGTGCCAACTTCTGTGCCTCTGGTTGGAAAACATATTAGACCAATGAAGGACCATGGTGCTCAGAGGGATTGTGTCAGTGATGAAAGCAATGATCCAACTACAAACAGTTTTTGTAGGCAACATATCGAGAAAACTTCTGGTATGTGAATCAGGCAGTTACTTGTGAAATGTGGCTTGGTTTTAAGCTGGAAGAGAGTTTGAGGATCTTCAGGAAAGTTGTAAGCATTTCGCTTTGGTGAGCATTAAGATCAGGAATCTACACTGTGTGCATTACGGTTATTGCATGAACTTCAGGTGGGATACAAAAAGTAGATGAAAAGACCAAAGCACAGCTGGATGAATGGAAGGTTAAAAAGAAAGGAGTCAATGGAGGTACGAAAACAGAGGATTCTTTAGATATTTTGTGGATGTGGAAACCAAGAGGAGAGATCAGATTGTAAAGGGAGCAACTGAGAATAATCCAGTGAACTAAATGGATCTTCCCAAGATCAAGATTCACAAGTTAGAAGAAAAAGGAGGAAAGTGAAGGAAAGAAAGAATGTGTATGATAGAGAATGATGTGAAATAGAAAATGAATGTGAGAAAGAAAAAGGGACTGAAGTAGATCCATGAGGAAAAAGAGAAGAAAGGTGTTCAGAACTATCAGAACCATTCTCTGCAGTCTCAGAGTTATCTCCTATAATCACCACGGAGGAGGACCAGAACCTGAGATTGTTTTCACGGCAGCAAATTCACCAGCCCAGCAGAGTGGTCCCCCTCATCAGGAAAGATATAACCCACAAGAGTAAGGAATTCTCCACAGTGATTAAATCTTTAGGCCTGAATAGGACAATTTAAAATTTACTATGCTGTGGATGCCTGTATATAATAGTTGTATTATATAGTATACTGCATATATAGATGAGATGCATTCTATATTGAGTGGGAGTTTATAGCTAAGTAGGGAGGAGAAGTGTTGTGAATTTAATATTTCAATAATATTTAAGTAATGTTATATATACTGTATATTGGTCAGTTAAGCACTCTTGTTCACATAAATAATTAATTATGGGTTACATGTAAAAATATGTTTATTGCACACATCATTATACCATCATGTGATACATTCATGCCTCGCTTAAAGTAAACTAAAACTACACACATATTTCAGACTCCCTGCCTGGTCCTCTAAATTAGTTTAATGTTTTAAAGTGATAAGACATAACTGCGAGGAAGCCAAATGCAATCTTAACAGTCATTTCAAGAGGACTAGAATATAAAAACAAGGATTAATGCTGAGACTTTATAAGACACTGGTGAGGCCTCACTTGGAATATTGTGAGCCGTTTGGGCCCCTTATTTAAGGAAGGGTGGAGAGGGTTCAGAGGAGGTTTATGAATATGAGAGAGTAATGAAAATGGGTCTTGTGCTGATGACACAAAGGTTGGGGGAATACTAAAATGTACAAAGGATAATTTTGTACAGCAGGATGTTGCCTTTCCAACAGGCAACATTGATATATCTGCTTCTGAAACACTTAGTAGATGAACATAATGTCGTAAGACTTAGGGTAGTTACGGAAAAGGAGAAATAAAAAATAATTTGAGTGGAATGAGAGTAACAACGGATTTGACCCATATAGACTTGAAATAATTGTTGATAGTAGAAACCTAACAGAGAAATGAGCTGTATCTGTGGAAGACGAAATTCAGCTATGGATGAGGCACATTCATATGCAAATTCAAGGAAGAATAACATCTCCTACGATCTCTGCATAATGAAATATTTACAAAAGAAGAAGATTAAAAAAGCAGTCTTGATAAATGATCTTGGCCTGAAACATTGAGAGTTTATTCTTCTCTGAAGATGCTGCCTGCCCTACTGAGTTTCTCCAGCATTTTGTATGTGTTGCTCTGGATTTTCAGCATGTGCAAAATCTCTTATGTACATCGGAAGTGTTTATGTATGACTACAAGTGAAAACCAGTCTGATCACAATCAGGAGGACAGTTAAAATTAAACTTAAAATAAGAGACTGTGCAAAACTTTGGCTGGGACAGTCACAAACCCAGCTGTGAAAGAAGGAGGATTAGACGTGGGGCTATCAATTCCATCTCATAAAAACCCAGTGCTACAGAAATGCCAACAGAAGCTCGGAAGACCTAATCCCTGGGAGAGGAAGGATCTTTGAAGATGGACTACACCTGGGAACAAGCTGAAAACTGGCTCAGGGTAGAGGATTCTGGTGAGCTGTTGTTAGCAGCCTCTAGGAGTGATGGGCTAAGCATAAAAAGAAGGAAGTGTGCAAAGGGGGTGTGTAAGATAAGATTAGCTGCCAGCATAAATGGCAAGTTAAACTTCTGTGTACTATCTCTTGTTTATATGTAGGCATGTAAGCAGGAAATAATAAATAAAATAGTGGAGCTTATCAGTAACATTGAGAGAAATGGGAACTTGAAAATGGATGCAGAGGCTGAAGATTAGGTAATAATGTATATTTATTAAATGTTACATAACAGTATATAGTAAATAAGTATTTCCATTAATAAACGCATATTTCTGAAGGATAGCAGAAGCAGGGGACCACTGGGCATGGATGCACGTCACTGGAATATTCTATTTATTTCAAGCTATGTCTCCTCTCTCAGCACAGGAGGTCCTGGAGGACTGGTGAATTGCTAATGTTGCATCTCTATTTAAGAAGGAACAAGGGAAAACCTTGCGAACTGTAGACTAGTGAGTCTTACATCAGCTGCAGGGAAATTGCTGGAGAAAATTCTTGGGAATAGGATATCTGAGCAATTGGAAACCCATCGCCTAATTTGGGAAAGCCAGCATGGCTTCGTGCTGGACAAGTTATACATTACCAACTTGATTGATTTTTTTTGACAAGGTGACAAGAGAGATCGATGAGGATAGGGCAGTGGGTATCGTCTACATCGATTTTAGTGAGGCATTTGACAAGGTCCCTCATGGGAGGCTAATCCAGATGCATGGAGTCCATGGCAAATTGGCTGTTTGGATTCAGAACTGGGTTGCACATAGAAGACAGAAGGTAGTGGATGAAGGGATTTATTTGAGCTGTAAGTCTATAATTAGTGAAGTTCCACTGGGATCTCTGCTATCTGTGATGTATATAAATGACCTGGTTGAAAATGTGGATGAGTGGGCTATTAAATTTGCTGATGAAACCGAGATTTTGGCTGAGTTGTGGGTAGTGTAGAAACCTTGCAAAAAATACAGCACAGTGTAGACCAGTTAACAGATATACGTAGAGAAATGGCAGATGAAGTTTAACTCAGAAAAATGTGGAAGTGTTGAACCTTGATAATGCAAATGCAAGGTGACAGTATGTTGTTAAGGGTAAGATCCTGAACAATATTATTGAGCAGAGAAATCTTGGGATCCAGGTTTATAGCTCCTTGAAGGTGACTACACAGGTTGATGAGGTGGTTAAGAAGGCTTATGGAATGCTTGCTTTTATTAGTCAAGGCTTTGAGCTCAAAAGTCAAGAGGTTACGTCGCAACTTTATAAAACTCTGGTTAGGCCATATCTGGAGCATTGCATACAGTTCTGGTCACCCCACTATAGATAGGATGTTGTGACTATGGAGAGGGTGCAGAAGAGGTTCACCAGGTTGTTGCCAAGTTTAGAGAGCATGAGCTGTCATGAGAGGTTGGGTTATCTTCTCTGGAATGGCAGAGGCTGAAGGGAGATTTGATAGAAGTTTATAAGATTATGAGAGGTATAGATAGAGTAGACAGGATGTACCTGTTTGCCGGAGTTGAAATGTCTAATACCAGAGCGCAAGCTTGAAAGGTGAGACGGGGTACATTCAAAGGGGATGTGAGGGGTGTAATGTATGGATCTATTTTCCTTAATGCAATGACTGAACATTGACTGATAACTATGCATGTGCATTGATCTGATGTCTATGTATGCGCATTGATCTGTTCACTCTCTCTGCAATATGAATATACCAGTTAAAGCCACCTTCGTGCACATGCTTTTGCATAATTGATATTAGTTGCATAGACACGACAAATTGGTGATCAGTATGAACCTGAATATCAGTAAATATTAGCACTGCACCAACAGTTATGAGACTACTGAATTCGGAGGAAAGGAGAGTGACAACGAGAGGAGAGAATGAATCAGTACGTACCTGTCACGGACATGTGAGTAACTGCACAGTACACAGTGAAAGATGACCAACTAGCAAAGTTAAAGTGAAAATAACATGACAGTGGCCTTAGTCAGAAAAGCTGACAAACTTGATAGTGCTAATGCGGGCTGGGAATCATATATCAAGAGAATTGAACTTTATTATAATGCCAATGACGTGGATGAGGAAAAGAACACCACCATGCTTCTTAGCTTAAGGGGTGCTAGAAAGTTCAGCAAGCAAGACGTTCGATGAAATTGTTGCAATTTTAGAAAGTAATTTGAGCCCTAAACCACAAGTAATAGCTGAGAGATTTAGATTTCACAAAAGGAACCAGCCAAAGGATGAAAGTATTTCTGAATACATTACAGAACTACGCAAACTTTCCCAGCTCTGTGACTTTAGAGATGGATTTTCTGATGCTCTAAGGGACAGGTTGTATGTGGCATACATGGTCAAAGCACTCAAAAGAGGCTACAGTCAGAAAGAGACCTAACCTTAGAATAGGCACTGACCATTACAATATCATTAGAGACTGCAGCAAAGGATGCAGCAGAAATTCAAAAAAAAGAGTTTAGCATGTGAAATACACAAAATGTCCCTTCTCTTGTCCATCGAAATCCGATGATGATGTCCACTCCTTTAACGGTGAGATCTTTGATGACTATACAGTCCTATCCTGGACCCACAAGCTCCATTGCAGGTGGGACATGTATATGTAGTAGTGGTGAGGGAGTTAGATATGGCCCTTGTGGCTAAAGGGATCATGGGGTATAGAGGGAAGGCTGGTGCAGGGTTCTGAGTTGGATTATCAGCCATGATCATACTGAATGGTGGTGCAGGCTCGAAGGGCCGAATGGCCTACTCCTGCAGCTATTTTCTATGTTTCTATATTTCTATGGTGACAACCATAGCTGCGTTTCTCCTGGCTCTCTTCTGCTGTCTTCTTTCTATCTCCAGAATATGAACCCCGTCCCCACATAGCTGTTGCCCAGTGGTACAGTCAGCAGCAATCTCCTCCAAGTCCTCGGGCCTGATCTTGCACTTCCTTAAAGCATTCTTCATCTGATCCCTATAGCGCTTCTTTGGCCCTGCAGCTGAGTGTCGACCATGATGTAGCTGGCCATATAACACTCTGCGGGGTAGCCAACATGGGGGTATCCTTATCACGTTCCCCAGCCACTGCAGCTGACACTGGGTGATCATGGCCTCAATACTTCTGCAGTTGGTCTATACAAGTATTTCAGTGTGACGCACCCGCTCACACCAGGTAATTCCCAGGATGCGCTGGAGGCAGCTTATGTGGAAGCGCTCCAAGGACTTGATGTGACGGCTGTAGGTTACCCAAGCTTGACAGCTATAAAAGGAGGGTGGTGACACAGACTGCTTGGTATACGGCAACCTTTGTGGACGGACGAAGGCTCCTGTTCTGAAAGACTCTATGCCGAAGTCTCCCAAAGGCAGCTGATACCTGTTTAATGTGGCTCTGGATGTCATTGTCAATGCCGCTATCCTCAGAGAGAATGCTCCCCAGATATTTGAAAGATGGCACTACAGACAGCTTTCAATCACCAATAGCGAACCTGAAAATGTGATGAAAATGTCCCTGAATGGAGCAAAAAAACAAAAAGTGTTATCAATGTGGCAAATCCTGCTATGATGCAGATGAAGGTTGGTTCAAAGAAAAAGTTTGTAGAAAGTGTCACAGACAAGGTAACATGGAAAGAATGTGCAAGTCAGACAAAAAGCACAACCATAGAGAAAAACCACACAGAGTGAATAGTTTCAAACACGAACTTAAGCAAATGCTTAAAGTGACTGATGAGAAATGGAATCAGACAACACAATCCAACAAGTGTGATCTGTCATGCCTAGAACTGCATAGCATTACTGAAGCAGATCGTGAAATCATATAGATCACAACAGATGTGTCTGGTGTAAAACTGAAAATGGATACAGGGTCAGCTTTGTCCAGAATTCCCAAGGCTGACTACAATAGATTGTTTTCTAAGCTACCTTTAGAAAAAAATCTCAGTGATGCTAAAGCCCTAAACAGGCAAAAAAGTCTGTCCCAAAGGCAAAATGAAAGTAAATGTGATGTACTGAGGCAAAACATAGCAGTTAGAACTTTATGTGTTGAAAACTAGAAGGCCAGCATTTTTTGGACGTGAATGGTTGAGAAAGATCCAACCAGACTGGCACACAATCGAAACTCTCAATGTGCCATCAACAGGCAACTGTAGCCCAAATGGTAGCACTAACCAGAGACTGTCACAGCTACTTAATGCTAATGAGAAGGTGTATGAGACAGGTATTGGTAAACTCAAAGGCATGAAGGCCAGAATTGAACTGGATGAAGCAGCAACACCAATATTCCATGAAGAGTATTGTGACGGGGTCCTGAGTTACCCCTATGAACTGTTTTCGATTACCCCTATGAACTGTGCATTAGAAAAGAGAGAGGGAGAGTTATTTAACACCGACATCTTGTTTTTAAGCGAGAGAGAGAGAGAGGAAAACTGCTCACAGTTTGTTTATACTTCCTACAAGGACATTGCCTGCTTGTACATTCTTACAGACAGAGAAGGGAGGAGCTGTTTGAATGACAGTTGGTACTCATTACGAGGAGATAAATAGAAGGTCAGATGATAGACCTGAAACACATGGTTTTGGACACTGAATGAGCTTTGTTGTGCCTGCAGAAATGGTGGGTTTGGAGGATCAATCTGGCAGATCGATCAGTAGCTCTTGCAATGTGAAAAGGGCTTGACCGGTGGGGAGTTATTTGTGTGTCCAACCCTTGCCTGGGTTGATAACTCCACTACAGAAGAACAGTGCCCTTTGTTGTGGTCACAGTGGGTGACTTCTAAGGGAATTCGGAGGACAACAGGAAGATCGACGGCATCAGCTCACCTGAAGACTCAAATCTCTCCCTCTTTCTCTCTCCATCACTACTCAACTCAATACCACGAACTGAACTGAACTTTACTCATCATTGTATCTATTTACCCCTAGACTCGGAGAAGCTTGGTTTTCATATATTTCTGCACTTTTATATATAAACATTCATTGACAATCTGTTTGATTTATCTGCATTTATATTACTGTATTGTGTAGTTACTAATAAATCATATTAGTTAATAGCAATACTGGACTCCAAAGTGTTTTCCATTTCTGCTGGTTCTTTAACCCGTCACGGGGTACGTGACAGTATCCAGTGCCTTATGTAGTATATCCTAAAGTGGATGCTGAACTTCAGAGCTTGGAGGTATCTAGCATTCTCTCCAAGGTTGAGTGGAGTGATCGGGCCACACCCATTGCCCCAGTGATCAGGAAAGAGAAGGCTTGGGCTGTTTGCATACATGGGAATTTCAAAGTGAGCATCAGCCCGGTGCAGTATCCCCTGTCATGAATAGAAGATAGTTTTGCACCTTTGGCGGGTGAGGAGAGGTTTTCAAATATTGACTATCACAAGCCAATCTGCAAATGGAGATTGAGGAGTCAAGCAGGAAGTTCCGCAAAATCAACACTCACAAGGGACTGTTCCAGTATAACCATCTCGTCGTTGGCGTCACATCAGCTCCAGCAATTTGGCAAAGATCAATAAACCAAGTGCTCCAAGATATCCCAGGAACACAATGCTATCTTGATGACATTATTGTGACTGGCATGAATGATGAAGAGTACCTGCAGAACCTTTGTAAAATGTTTACCTATCTGAGCGCAAGGAAGAGTAATGTCAGTTTTTCAAGAATGAAATCTCATACTGTGGACATATCATTGACAAGCATGTTTACATAAGTCACAAGAGAAGATTGAAGTGGCGCTGCAGGCACCCAAACCAGAAAATGTGTCACAGCTCAGGTTATTCTTGGGCCTTGTAAACTACTAATACTGGTTTCTCCCAAACATTGCTACAGTGCTCCACCCATTGAACACCCTTTTGGGAATGATCAGAAAGATGTGAAAGAGCATTCAAGGAAACAAAGAGAATAATAACATCAAATGGACTGCCTCACCCATTATGACTCCTCTCTGCCCATCAAACTTATGTGTGATGCGTCCCCTTATGGCATTGGTGCCGTTTTGTCAAATGCTGTGAAGGATGGATCTGAACATCCAATTGCATTTGACTGACTAAGTCAACAGATGAGCATAGAACACAACTATGTACAGATTAACCAAGAGGCCCTTAGTCTGATATGGGGAGTAAAGAACTTCCACCACTACCTCTATGGATAAAAGTTCACTCTAGTGACAAGCTATCAGCCTCTTCTGTCCATTTTCAATCCCAGAAAGGAAATCCCAGTGGTGACTGCTACCCAGTGACAGCATTCGACACTTTTTCTAGGAGCCCACTCTTATGACATAGAGTTCAAGGGTATCAACAACACAGACGGCTCGTCACTTCTTCCACTGTTGACAACTGAAGAAGCAAAGTCTTCATTCTGTGACCCAGCAGAAACGTTCCACACAGCATTGGTGGACCAGTTGCCGGTAACAATTTCTGAAATGGCAAGAGAAACAAGGAATGACCTGACATTGTCAAAAGTTTATGAAATCACTGTGCAAGGATGGCCAGCTCATGGTAATCCTATGTTTCCAGAGTTCACAGTGAGACGAGAGCAACTGTCTGTATGTCAAAGAACCCTGATGTATCGATGATGTGTTGTGGTTCCCACTAAACTGAGCACCAGAGTGTTAGAAAATCTGCATGGAGAACACCTGGGTACAGTCAAGGTGAAGAGTCTCACCCGGAGCTACGTGTGGAGGCCGGGAAAAGATAGACAGATTGAAGACTTGACCAAAAGCTGTTCAGGATGCCAAAAAGTTCAAAATGCACCCCCACAGGTACCATTACACCTATGGAAGTGGTCATCTTCACCATGGCAAAGAGTACACATTGACTCTGTTGGGCCACTCATGGACACCGTGTTTCTGATTGTTGTGGATGCCCATTCAGTGGCCTGAGGTTAACCAATGAAGTCAACCACATCAAAAAAGACTGTTTCCACTCTGAAAACTACCTTCTCCAGAAATGGCTTACATGGACAAATTGCGAGTGATAGCGGACCACGATACACGTCAGAAGAGTTCAGACCGTTCATGAAGAAAAATGGCATCTAGCATTTCAAGTCAGTCCCTCACCACCCAGCAATGAATGAGTTAGCTGAAAGGTTTATCCAAACCTTCAAGAAGTCCATTAAAGCTATGGCAGGGAGGATATTTCCCTACAGCACAAAGTGGACAACTTCCTTTTTGTGTATCGAAATTCTGTTCATTAAATGACAAATCAAACACCTGCGATGCTGTTCATAAGCAGGTATCTGAGATCTCACAAAGACCTCCTGAAACCAGATCTATGGTGGGAAATGTAGAGTAAACAGTTCAGCCAGTTGCCAAGTAAATCAGCAAGGAACCTTAAGGTTAGATGTGATTACCAAGAAGACAAGTGGACACTCGGTAGGATAACTACAAGAGCTTGACCGCTGATGTACACTGTGGATGTTGGAGATCATACATGGAAACATCATGTGGACCAGGCAGTGGATGCTGAGCTGAAGAACACACCTGAGTCGATTGCATCCAACAAGACAGAGGCATTACAGCCATTGGACTCGCCTCTCAGTGATGATCATGTCACCAACAGCAACGTGACATCACAGAGGAACTTGTCTTTGCCAAGACAACTGCCAAACTTGATGCTGCTCCACAGGTCCAGATGTGCTATCCTGAAAGAAACAGAGAGCCACCCAAAAGATTGAATCTTTAATACAGTGAAGTTAGTTGTGGACTGCTATTGTGAAAGCATGTTTATTTGAATATGGGTGTAACGCCCTGGGAAAGGCTGACACCACAGACACTTAGATTAGCATTGACCTATATACCAACTCTGTCCTTGAGCACATCAACAAGTGTGTAGATACAGTGACATCATAAAAACAAAAAAAGTTTTCCCCAATCAGAAACCATAGATGAATGGAGAAGTTCGCCTCCTGCTCAAAGCCAGAGATTCAGCCTTCAGGTTTTGAGACTGGGAGGCTTACAGCTCAGCCAGGGCCAACCTGAGGAGGGGAATCTCTCAGGCTAAGCATACAGAGAATCGAGGAGTATTTCAACTCCTCGGACCCCCGGTGCATGTGGCATGGCATACAGGTCATTACAGACTTCAAACCATCTAGTACTGTGCCCCCTTCCAGCTCTGCTTCCCTCCCTGATGAGCTCAATTACTTCTATGCTCGCTTTGACCACGAGAACAAGGAGGTCACCCTCAAAGCGGATCTCCCACCTGGTGAACTATCTCTCTCACTTTCCACCTCTGATGTTTGCGCCACTCTGAGCAGGGTGAATGTATGGAAGGCAGCTGGTCCGGATGGAATACCTAACCATGTGCTCAGAGTCTGTGCAGGGCAGCTGGCCGGGGTCTTCACGGACATTTTTAATCTATCCCTGGCCCAGGCAGTTGTCCCCACAAGCTTCAAGATACGCCACCATCGTGCCAGTGCTGAAGCATTCCACTGCCATGGGCCTGAATGACTTCCGCCCAGTTGCACTCACCCCCATCACTGCAAAGTGCTTTGACAGATTGGTTCTACCACATCTGAAATCCTGTCTGCCAACTACCCTGGACGCCCATCAGTTTGCCTATCGCACCAACAGGTCAACAGAGGACGCCATCTGCAAGGCACTTCACTCTGCCCTGACCCACCTGGACAGCCCCAACTCTAATGTCAGAATGCTGTTCATTGACTTCAGTTCGGCATTCAATACTGTGATCCCCTCCAAGCTGATCACCAAACTTCACCAGCTTGGTATCAGCTCATCCCTCTGCAATTGGACCTTGTTCTTTCTGACTAACAGACCCCAATCAGCTAAGTTAGACAACCTCACCTCCTCCACCCTCACCCTGAACACTGGTGTGCCTCAAGGCTGTGTGCTGAGCCCTCTTCTGTACTCCCTTTTCACCTATGACTGCATTCCTGCACATGGTCCTAACTCCATAATCAAGTTTGCAGATGACACCACGGTGGTTGGCCTGATCAGAGGGGATGACGAGACAGCCTAGAGGGACAAGGTCCAGCACCTGGCTGCGTGGTGTGCCGACAAAATCCTGGCCCTTAACACCCAGAAGACCAAGGAGATCATTGTGGACTTCAGGCATGCTAAGAGCCACACTCACGTCCCCATCTACATCAATGGAGCTGTAGTGGAGTGTGTATCAAGCTTCAAATTCCTTGGTGTCCACATTTCCGAGGATCTCACCTGGTCCCTGAACTCCTCCATCCTGATTAAAAAGGTGCAACAGCGCCTTTATTTCCTGCGGAGCATCAAGAAAGCTCACCTCTGTCCCAGGATACTGATGGATTTTTACCGCTGTACCATTGAGAGCATACTCACCAACTGCACCTCAGTGTGGTATGGCAATTGTCCTGTATCGAACCGCAAAACATTCCAGCATGTGGTGAGAACTGCCCAGCGTATTATCGGCACACAATTGCCCACCATTGAGAACATCTACCATAAACGCTGCCTGGGCAGGGCGAAAAGCATTATCAGGGATGCATCTCACCCTAACCATGGACTTTTCACTTTCCTCCCACCCGGTAGGCGCTACAGGAGCCTCCGCTCCCGCACCAGCAGGCACAGGAAGAGCTTCTTCCCTGAGGCTGTGACCCTGCTGAACCTCTCATCACAGCGCTAAGCAGTATTGCACCCATATTGTACTGTCTCAATACTTATATATTTGTGTGCTGTAGAACTTACTTTTTATTCGCAGTTATTTTGTAAATAACACTATTCTTTGCATTTCTGTTTAAATGCTAACTGCTTTTCATTGGCTTTGTATCTGTACTCAGTACAATGACAATAAAGTTGAATCTAATCTAAAAGGTTTCACTGCTAACATAATGGTCTTTCTGTCGAAGCAGCGTTTGGGTTATGGTTAGAGATAATGGGTGTTTTGCAATGTGAGCCGACCAATGAAGGGAGTGTGTTTTTTGCATTGTGTGCCTGATACTGGTGTGAGCTGGGTCTTTTGTTCGGTGGGGGGATGAAGGGAGAAGATGCCGGAGAGAAGAAGTCGTAGGACTCGACCCAGAGCGCCAACCTATACACATTAGACTGTTTCATTAAAATGGGCCCTTTTCTTTTTTCCTTTTTCTTTACTAACCCTTTAGTCAAATTAAGAATTATAAAGCTAAATCACTTAATTGTATGTGGTGCGCAGTCTGTTATTTCGCGGTCCTTATTTGTAACAGGGTAACGAATCACACAGCATCCACACAAACGGGGGGTTTTGGAAGGCTTGTGCTTCAATTTCCCACGTTTGGCTGGGCCGCAGATTGTCTTCCCTATAGTTACGCATTCAGCAGAATCAGAGTGTTTCAATTGTGGGGGCTCGTCCAGGATCGATTTTGTTAGGTGCTGTGTGATTGCCCTGAGCATTGATCCAGTGGGTTGTGTGTTTAAGTATGTATCCCTGATGAATTGTTAATTCGAAGTTTAAGTACTGTTAAAGCTATAGGAAAAGTTACGATTGTGGGGCGAAGGTTGGATAAAATGGTGGGCAAAGATTTTGTTTTAGTCCAGACAAGCGCTGACATAACGGCAGTTGAACTGCCTGGTACTACTGGGGCTCCAGGAGACCGGGGCTGTGGGCTATCCATACTTTCTGGGAGGAGGAGAGTGTAGGGGAGTGGACCAAATCGCAAGCCGAGTCTCCCGTAGCTGGGGGCAGAGACTTCAAAGACAGGGTGCTCTCGTTTCTGCAGAACGAGGGGAAGGAATGGTCTGATATAGACGATCCAATGAGTCCTCCATTGAGGGACGAGTATTCTGATTTGGCAGTGGACCTTACCACCCTGGCGAATAAATGGCAAAATCCCCAGCTATCTTAGGCTCCGCCTGTTCTCGGGAACGAAGCCCACCCCTAAAGGGGAGGAGGAGTATGAGACTTGGGCGGAGCAGACCTCCCAGTTGTTAGATGAGTGGCAGTGCTCTGACAACGTAAAGCAACAGAGATTGGTTGCGAGCTTGACAGGCTGGGCTGTTGATGTAGTGAGAGCCATAAAAGCATAGAAACTCTTTTCCACTTCTGCGGCCTACACGCAAGCACTAGAAAAGGTGTTTGGCATGACAAGAAGCCCATTGGAGCTCATGATGGGGTTTCAGAACATGTGTCAGGAGGAGGGGGAGAAGCTTTCTGCCTACATTTTTTGGCTGGAGAGGCAGCTAAATTGCTTGCAGTGTAGAGGGGCTATTCAGATGGCTGAGGTGGATCTGTTAAGAATGGACCAAATAGCGAAAGGTGCCCAGTCTTAGAACCTGATTGCTTGGGGTCTCTGACTGTCTCGTAAGATGCGCCCCCTCCCTCATTTGCTGAGCTGATCAGAGAGGTATGGGAGGAGGAGAATACATTGGAGGCGCGTGGGTGGGGGGGAGGGCCCTGTCAGCGGGGTAGCCTCCTGTGTTGCAGTGACCACGGATGGCCCATCCAGAGAAGTGATAAAGGAGATCGTGGCAGAGTTGAGAACTGAGATGACCTGGTTCTTATCAGTGGGTGTGCCCCCCACCTCCTCATATGATGGAGCTGATAGGGAAGCAGACACTCTAAGGGTACAGACTACGCTGGCAGCCGGGATCCTGCGAGAAGGGTCTCAGGTCACTTTGATATACCTTTTCTTTTACAACCAGTATTTGACGCATTTACCATTGACACCACTCAGTGCACTGGAGATCTGCGGTCTTAGTGCGAGTGATTACCCGTATGATGGTTATCTGTCAGTGATGCTGGAGTTTTCAGAGGCAGATGTGGGAGTGGCTGAGGTTCTTGATACATTAGCGCTGGTTTGTCCTGACCCCATTGAGAAGGGTGGAGTTTCAATCCTTGTGGGGAAAATACTCCTATTGTGAGGAGGCTAATGAGAGATTGCAAGGAGAGAGCTGGAGAGCTTTCTGGGAACATTGCCTCTTCACCCAGTGTTTTGAGCTGCTTTCGAGGAAGTGCGTGGCCACATTTGGCCGGATAATGAGCTTAGATGAGGGACTGTATGGTTCACCCAGTCAAAGCCAATCATGTTACGGCTGGGGAAGTAGCAAGAGTGATGGGAAACCCCAAGTTTCCTGAAATCCCTGAGCCGAAGTTATTTGGTGGATGCTCTGGAAGACCAGGAAGAGGTGTTAGGCATACCTGATGGGGTACTGGTGAGGCCTGAACTGCAGAAGCCCTTGGTTGTACAGAAGAATAGGATGGCAGTGATTCTCAGGAACACAATGAAGAAGGAGGTCACCTTCAAGCAGGGGATGCCCCTGGCGCATCTCTTCCTGGTGACAATAATGTCTAGTGTCCCTGTGAGACAAGCTGGGGAGAAACTATCTGCGAAAGTGGGAAAGTTGACCACTGAGTCATTCAACTTTGGGGACTGTCCGGTACCTGTGGGTTGGAAGAAGAGGTTGATAGAGAAGATGTTGAAGCTGGAAGGTGTCTTTTCCATTGGCGAGTTTGATGTGGGTTGTTCCAAGAGCACTCATCACACTATCAGGGTGACCGAGGACACCCCGTTCAGAGAAAGGTCGTGGTGACTGGCCCTGAAGAGGTGGAAGACATTTGGCAGCATTTGTGTAAGTTGAAGGAAGCTGGAATCATCATTGAATCCAGAAGCCCCTATGCGTCCCCAATAATAGTGGCCAGGAAGAGGAATGGGAACGTATGGATGTGTGTGGACTATAGGGCTCTGAACAGGCCAGGAAGAGGGTATAGGGTCCTGAGGATCGAAGACGCGCTGCCCTGTCTGAGCGGTGCGAAGTGGTTCAGTGTGCTGGATTTGAGGAATGGATATTACCAGATCTCCAGAGGTTGGCTGACTGCTCGGTGGTTACGCCCTATATAGTGGAGAGTCAGATGCCAAACATACCAGTTTTCTGGGTGAAACCAAAGGATGGGAATGGGCCTGCCAAGATTCTCCATCGGAACCACCTTCTGTCTCTGGGACAAGAGGTGCAGGTTGACCCAGAGCCCGACCTGGAGCCTACACCTAGTAAGAGGACTCTGCGGAGATGCGGAGCAACTGAAGGACCAACAGTAGGAGAGTTATACCAGCCCCTGCCCTGAATGGGATCTGGACTCGGAGTATGAGGAAATGGAGGTGTGGTATATGCTGTCTTTTGCCAACTCCCCACTGATTGAGGAAAAGATTCCCAACCCTTCTCACACCGAGTCAGGTGAAATCGGGGGGAACTATCTAAGGATAGTTTAGGTTTCAGCAGAACCATGAAGGAAATGAAGTGGGGCTCAGCCAAGTGGCAGAGAGATCCGAGTTGCTGGAGGGCATGAGTGATAGACTGGGGGAGGACTCGCCATGTGGACCAGACGTATCCCAAGGAGTATCTGAACCTGAAGGAGTAGATGATGGGGTAAAGAGGTCTCAGAGAATCAGGAGACTCCCAGATAGGCTGGCCTGTGTAGCACTGGGGGAACAGAGTGTGGCACCTATCATCTTTGTGAGCTATGTCATTGCCATTTACACCTGGGGTTGGAGTTTGTGCTTTGTATGAAGGGGTGGCAAATTATCTCAGTGTCATGAGGACATGACGATGTTTGTGGGAGGAGAGTGTAACACCCTGGGAAAGGTTTCAACGCTAACACAATGGTCTCTCTGTAGAAGCAGTGTTTGGGTTATGGTCAGAGATAACAGGTGCTTTGGAATGTGAGCAGTACAATGAAGGGAGTGTGTTTTCCGTGTTTTGTGCCTGACACCGGTGTGAGCTGGGTCTTTTGTCTGACGTGGGATGAAGGGAGAAGACGCCAGAGAAAAGAGGTCGTAGGACTCGACCCAGAGCGTGGCCATGATTTGAAAAAGCTCGGTAGATCGAAGGAGGATCAGCGAAAGGGGAACCAGGAGCTCCAACTTGTGTACATTAGACTTTTTCATTAAAATCGGCCCTTTTCTTTTTTTTTGCTTTTTCTTTACTAATCCTTTAGTCAAATTAAGAATTATAAAGCTAAATCATTTAATAGCATGCAATGTACTCTCTGTTATTTCGTGGCACTCATTTGTAACAGGGTAACAAATCACACAGCATCCACACAAATGGGGGGGGGGGTTGGGGGCTTGCACTTCAATCTCTCATGTTTGGTGGCTGGAGATTGTCTTCCTGGACTTACGCAGCCAGCGGAACTAGAATGTGTCAAGGGTTCATTTGAATAAAGGGAAATTGAATGTTCTGTTACAGTTTTATGTTACATTAATCTCAAGGGGGAGGAAGTGTAATATATGGACCTATTTCTCTCAGTGCAATGACTCCTTAGCACAGATTATTGGCTAATAACTATGCATGTGCATTGATCCATTCTCTCTCACTCTGCAATGTGAATATACCAGTTAAGGCCACCTCCACATGTGTGCCTTTATTTTATTGATATGTAGTTGTACAGACACAGCAATAGGTAATGTTTTACTCAGAGAATGCTGGATGCCTGGAATGACCTGCTTGATATGGAGGCTTTTAAGAGACACTTGAATAGGCTCATGGATGTGAGGAAGACAGAGGGATACGGACGTGGTGTAAGTAGCTGTGATTCGTGTTTGGGTGTTTTTGATTTGCTTTTCAGCTGGTTCAGCACAACATTGTGCGCTGAAGGGCCTATTCCTGTGCTGTATCGTTCTATCTTCTAAGTTCTATGTTTTCATAAGTAGAATGTGGAGGCACATGAAAAGATCCAGAGAAGATTTTTGAGGATAGTTTCCAGAATGAGGGATTGGAGGGACTCGAACGTTCTTCTTTAGAGATGGCGGCTGAAGAGAAATCTGAAATCTATAAACGGATGAGCAGTGTGGACAGGGAGGATAGCAGGTGACTGTTCCCATTTATGGAGTGATCGAAGACGAGAAGTCACAGTAGACAAAAACAGCGAAAGGATTATGAGTGACATAAGGAATAACTGTTTCACACAATATGCTAAATGCACTTTTGGTGTACATGAGTTCCATTGTGATCCTTAAAAAGGCAATTGGATAGCTATGTGCTGGGGAAAACCTTTGTAAGACTGCAGAGGAAAAGCTCTCATTGAAACAACTGAGTGGCTCTGGTGGAGAGCTGATGCAAATACAATGATTAAATGGTGGTCATTTTTGCTACAACCATTCTATAATTTCACAATAAAGATATTAGGCTAATTGATGAACTGAGCATCCAGTCTTCCTCAAGTAGATGACTTACAGTATGCATCTAATTTTAATGATTCCTAAATCAAAAGCCTGCCAGACTTTGTCTGTAGTAGATGTAGGTGCTTATCTCTCTGTTTCCATCACTCTGACTCTATCTTTGCATTGTTCTTATTTTTATTTTATACCACAAGACATAGGAGCATATTAGGCTATTTAACTCATTGAATTTGCTCCACCATTTGATCATGGCTGATTTATTTTCCCTCTCAACCCCATTTTCCTGCCTTCTCCCTACTATTGATAGGTTTACCATGGAAGTTCTCTTTGATACATTGCTGCAGAAAACTGTCCCAAACACATTCAAAAACCTTACTTCCTTTCTGATGTGAGTTGGTCAATTGTGTAAATGTATAAATCAAAATTTGCTACTAAAATTGCACACGTCTAATCTCTGTAAGAGAACTAACACGGTGGAAACACTCAGCGTGTCAGATAGCATCTTGGGAAATGGAGTTATGTTTCAGGTCGAAGATCTTTTACCACATCTGACCTTAGCCTATTCTGTGCATTCACCTATTCTCCATTTCCTGCTAGGGTGTAATAAAAATATAAACATCAATTTAAAATTAAAAGTAGTAACCACTGTATATTAACTCCTTAAAAGAAAGTTCCCACTTGCTTCAAAAAGGCAACATTTATACCAGTGCCTAAGAAGGATAATGTGAGCTGCCTTAATGACTATCACCTGAGAGCACTCACATCTGCAGCGATGAAATACTTTGAGAGGTTGGTCATGTCTAGACTGAACTCCTGCCTCAGCAAGGACCTGGATCCATCGCAGTTTACCTATCGCCACAATAGGTCAACGGCTGATGCAATCTCAATGGGTCATCACATGGCCTTAGACCACCTGGACAGCACAAACACCTATGTCAGGATGCTGTTCATCGACTATAGCTCAGCATTTAATACCATCTTTCTCACAATCCTGATTGAGAAGTTACAGAACCTAGGCTTCTGTCCCTCCCTCTGCAATTGAATCACCTTCCTAACCGGAACACCACAATCTGTGTGGATTGGTGATAATATCCCCTCCTTGCTGATGATCAACACTGGTGCACCACAGGGGTATGTGTTTAGCCCACAGCTCTACTCTCTCTATACCCATGAATGTGTGGCTAGGCACAGCTCAAATACCAGCTATAAATTTGTTGATGATAAAATCATTGTTGGTAGAATCTCAGATGGAGACGAGAGGGTACACAGGAGCAAAATATGCTAACTTGTGGAGTTGTGTCGCAGCAACAACCTGGCATTCAATGTCAGTAAGACGAAATAACTGATTGTGGACTTCAGGAAGGGTAAGATGAAGGAACACACACCAATCCTCATAGAGGGATTAGAAGTGCAGAGAGTGATCAGTTTCAAGTTCCTGGGTGTCAAGATCTCTGAGGACCTAACCTGGTCCCAACATATTGAAGCAGTTATAAAGAAGGCAAGACAGCAACTATACTTCTTTGGGAGTTTGAAGAGATTTGGTACACCAACAAATACACTCAAAAACCTCTATAGTTGTACCATGGAGAGCATTCTGACGGGCTGCATCACTGTCTGGTAGGGGGGCAGGTGGGCAACTGTATAGGACTGAAAGAAGCTGCAGAAGGTTGTAAATTTGGTCAGCTCCATCTTGGGTACTGGCCTTCAAACTACCCAGGACATCTTCAAGAAGCAGTGTCTCAGAAAGGTAGCATCCATTGTTAAGGACCTCCAACACCCAGGGCATGCCCTTTTCTCACTGTTACCATCAGGTAGGATGTACAGAAACCTGAAGGCACACACTCAGCGATTCAGGAACAGTTTCTTCCCCTCTGCCATCTGATTCCGAAATGGACATTGAACCCATGAACACGACCTCACTTTATTAATATACAATTATTTCTGTTTTTTGAACAATTTGTAATCTATTCAATATACGTATACTGTAATTGATTTACTTATTATTATTATTTTATTTTTCTTCTTCTTCTACATTATGTATTGCATTGAACTGCTGCTGCTAAGTTAACAAATTTCATGACACATACTGGGGATAATAAGCCTGATTCTGATCTACGCTTCTCATAATTTAAGTGTCTCGATAAAGCTGAACCTAATTTTCTTATGTTCACAGGAATAAAGACAAAGCCTGACCAAGTTCTCCCTATAATGTTAGGCCCTCTGGTCTATGAAACATCCTCATAAAAGTTTTGAAAAGGTTTTTGACAGTGTTATATATTGAGTACAATTTTTACTTTGCATGTGTGTGAATGCTACCAAACATCACCTGAAATTCAGGCTTGGCATCTGGCATTATACACATCCGCACTCAAAGTGACAAGTATTGGGGAAACATACTAATAAATCAAGATGGTACAACTTTTATTTGGAAGGGGAGAATAAGAGAAATAGCAAGTTGATCACAAACACGAGCAAATCTGCAGATGCTGGAGATCTGAAGCAACGTACACACAAAATGCTGAAGGAACTCAGCAGGTCAGGCAGCATCTATGGAAAAAAGTAAACATTCGATGTTTTGGGCTGAGACCCTTCTGCAGGCCTGAGAGGGAAAGGGGGAGATTCCTGAATTAAAAGGTGGGGGATGGGAAAGAGGCTAGCTGGAAGGTGATAGGTGAAGGCAGGAGGGTGGGAAAGGTCAAGGGCTGGATAAAGAATCTGGTAGGTGGGGAGAGTGGACCATGGGAGAAAGGGAAGGAGGGGGAGACCCGGGTGTGGATGTAATGAGAAGAAGCAAAAGGTCAGAATAGGGAATAGAGGAAGAGGGGATGGGGGAATTTTCTTCATCAGAAGGTGAAATTGATATTCATACCATCAGATTGGAGGGTACCCAGATTCAATATAAGGTGCTGCTCCTCCACCCTGAGGGTGGCCTCATCTTGGCACAAGAGGACTGAACAATGATAGAGATATAAATTTGATGTTGTGCAGAGGTTTTCAGAATCATAACTGATCCATGCTGACCAAGGTGTCCACCTCAGACAGTTCCAGTTTACCCATATTCTCCTGCAGCTCATTACATATATCTCTGCTTTTTGATCTTTTCCCTCTCACCTTAAACTAGTTTTAGACTTACCTGCTCTAAGAAGAAGACTGCGACAATCCACTTTATAAATGCCCCTCATAATTTAATGAACCTCTATAAGATCACCTGTTAGTCTTCTCTGCTCCAAATAAAATAGTCCCAGCCTATTCATTCTCTCCTTATAATTCTAGTCCCAGCAACATCCCCCTTGAAATTTTCCTGCATCCTACCTGGCTTAATCACATGCTTCTTAAAGTACTGTATTACGATCAGAAATGCACATATTACAGATAGACTTGTTAATGTCCTGTACTGCTGTAACATTACATCCCAACTCTTGTACTCAGTAGCCCATCTGATGAAGGCAACCACACCACATACATTCTAAAAAATCTTGTCTATGTCGCCTCTTTCAGGGAACTATTCCAATCTCTCTGTTCAACAACACCCTGTAGCCTTGTCAATTACAATGTATGTCCTGTTCTGGTTTATCTTCCCAAAATGCATCACTACACACTTACCTGAGTTACATTCTTCGCTTAGTTCCCAATTGATCTTCTGTTGTAACCTTGGATACAAGCCCCTGATCATGCCAGGGCCCTTTTCCTTCTACTATACAAGGTCTACTGCCTATAGTAACCTGTGTTCACTTACAGCTATGCACTCAGACACATTTTAAAGTATTAGTATGAAATAATTGTTGAGCTTATCATAAATTTAATTATCTTTTAGCTTTTAATAGCAAAAAACTGATATACCAGTACAATGATCCAAATATTGTAGACGATGCAATATGCGAGACACACGTGCAATTAAAAAATCATTTAGTTGCGAAACCAAAATTTAATAATTCAACATTTGGCAATTTGAATAGCTTCTGAACAAATTATGTTATGCAATTAAATGACCAGGAAGGAAATATAAATTACGAACACGTGAATCAAAATAGTATGAGAGAGTACAATTTTTTAGACACTAAAGTTGCATTATCTTTTCGATTCTTTCATTAAATTATAAAAGAGCATTCCAGACAACAACTTAAGCTATTGATCCTTCGGCTACTGATGTTTCACGGAATCTGATATTGTTTAAACAGTTTTATGCATGGACAGTATTGTCAGATATATTTGAGTACATTATTAACAACAATAGAGAAGCAGTGTATGAAGTAGTATAGGACTGGGTGCTTTGAAATGAATCAAAAAGCTACAGTAATGGCTTTAGGGTCCAAAATTAACAGTGATCTGCCAAATCAAAGCAGATATATTTTATATTGGAACAACAAGTCAGAAGACAATTGATCCAATAGGCCACTGGATTCCGTTTAGCATCTGCTAATTGCACTGTGCTCCTGCATGCAGCAAGTTTAATGTGCAAACTTTCTGGTCACAGTCTCCTACAGTTATTTGTGGGAGAGTTAAACATATTTGCAGTTTATATTTTTTTCATGAGAGCTAATATAAGGCAGGCTAGTGACAAATCAGCCACAAACCATCTTGCCTCATAGCTCTGTTAACTTAATTCCCCTGAAATGTGATATTTTAACTGCACTCTCATGTTTTGTATGCAGTTTGTTTCTCGTTCAAAGTTTATTGTCTGTTGTCTTTTTTTATACTCAGTTCAGCAAAAACAGATTGAAAAATCTTCAACTGGTCCTAAAATGGATTATCAGATTTAAGTTTCATTGCTGCTTAGTGATATTACAAAATGACTGGGTATTTCAATAGTCTTTGCCAGTTCATTCTTTTTGCAACTAAAAGTTGATCAACATGCCATGTTTAAATCTCTGTCCATTCTGTTCTCACCATTTGCAAGTTCAACTGCGTTTGCATTAAAAATAACTTGCAAATATTTCATACTTCCCATTTCACTTAAACATTCCACCACAACTTGATACAAGATAAACACAAATCTTCTGAATGCCTCCAGTTTTTCTTTGGCTTGTATTTCACAATGTTCCTTCAGGCATACCATTAGTCACCCTTTATTCCTCACTGACTGGAAACTATAGGCCAAATTTAAACCAACGATGAGCTAGCTTGTTCAGAGCACATCGTAAATTCAAGTATGTAACACCCTGGTGAGAAAGTGTCTTGCAAATGTGAGTTTATAATTTGATTCTTGTCATCTGATTGTGTGCTTACAAAGTCGAAAATCAAGATTTGCTTCCACACTACTACCCTTCCTCTCTTTCTCCAGCTCCAGTTCTCCCAGAAGTTGTAACATTGGATAATCCATGTATTTCTCAAATAGTGTAGTAACGTTATTATGAATTTGACAAAAACTGTAGAAAAAATGAGTATTTTTAAAATCAGCAATGAAGATTGAAACCTGAAAAGGTTAATATTGAAGACCAACAAAACAGAGCACTATTTCTGAAACTATACTTCCCAGTTCCTATTTAGAAATGGTATGAGATTTGTTTCAAAGTTAAAGCGTTCAGATTTAAATAACAGTCAGGTTTAAGAGTTAATGGTGGTGAGTCTGGTGTTTCTTATTCAAAACATCACTCAATTGTGGAAAGCGCTGCTTCCAAGTTTGATGGCGTTGCCTCCTGGCAGTCATGTACATTCCAGAATGTAAATTAGAGGCAGGATTTTGGCTGCCTGATTTGTCCCTGTCCAAATTCAGACCAATTTTTCTGTTCAAGTAATAGATCAGTTATAGGTTCAGTACTATAGCACTTCAGTTATCCTGCAGAGTTGTTAATTTACCTGTCGGTGAGGTAACCTGTTATATTCTATTCAAGATTCAAGACCACACAATCATGTCTTTGTTCACTCAGTCAAAAGCAAAGTAAACAAAAAGTACTTAATATATATTAATATAATTTATATTATGTTACTTTTTTGGCAAATTACATATAATACATTTTGTATAATATTTAATAGAAAACATTTAAATAATTTCTTCACAAATATTCAAAAGGACCACATCCAATATTTTATTCGTCATCCTTGTTTACACTTTAGATTTATAGAGATGTGGTCTGTGTTGTTCAATACACATCATAGTTGTTGTTATCTGTAGTTACTGTCCTTGGAGGGTCCACTTTTATTTAAAAATTCTGCAACTTGTCTAAATTCTACAATTATCCATCACGGTGAATAGTTGGAAAATTTTCTTTAATGGTGCCCAGAGCATTTGACACCATTTGGATGATCAATGGCATGAAATACAATAGGACCAGGTTACATTGGAAACCTGGAAGATCAGCAGCCTGAAATAAATCCTTATATGATGTCTGTGTACCAGAAAAGTTATTGGTTTAAAGGAGGACAGAATTTAGACAATTAAATGTTGGTCTTGGTCATTAGGCATTGATTAGGTGTGTTATGGATGCCAGTATTCAACTTTATGGAAATCTCAGAAACTACTCTATTCTCAGTGAAGTACTACATTGTGACAGAGCTCCACGGTGACATTTCATGACTTCTTGATGCAGCCTCCCCAGCTGTGTTACATTAAATACTTGCCCCTGGGAAATAAGCTGTGGGAGGGAGTGGTGAGTGAGACTGAGTAGGAGAATTCCTGCTAATGTAAATTCCCCATTGTTCTTCTGAGACAAGATATGATTTAGTTTAAGGTTTATGAAGTTATTTTATATTGAGAGACCAAAATACAGATAAGTGCAAATGACTTATATATGTGAAATTACTTGTAACATAATACTTGAATACCATTATATGTTAATAACTAGTTGCTTTCCAGTAAACCTGCCATGTTTTCCATTAATAGATACGCTTGTTCATATAGAGGACTCATTTGCTGTCAGATTTTAATACTCTGCAAAAGATTGCTAGAAATGGAATTAATTTCACTGCATTTCTTGCATTATGTGTTTCCTAGTTATAATAATATTTTAAGAAACAGGGCCACAATGACAGCATATGGCTAGGAATTAATGAAAAGGTTTAAACTTACCTGAATCACTCAGACTTTGTGAATTAGATGATTGGCCATACATTGGTTTAATTGATTCTGTCCCAGTTTATAGTGCTTCCAACAAGCCACTAACAGTAATGTGTTTCTTACCTAGCCACTTTAATGCTGAAAACCCTAAAAATTCTCACTGAAGTTTGTTGTAGTATTTTTAATAATGCTGACCCGTTAACTAAAGCTGGGTGTTTTCCTTTGTATCCCGTCCACCTTCGTTATTTTCACAAGTGCTGATCTTGAGATTGGGTTTACTGTTTGGGACATAAGCCAAAGGATCAGGCCGGATCAGGTAGCTGTTAGACACAAGAAGAATTAGAAATTTAATTGAACAATTGATATAAAAGAGAAAATAATTTAAACAGGAAGAAAGCTGAGAAATTCAAAGTGCCAATGCCTTACATCTGTAGAAATTTCTTTGGCATTTACTATTCATGTGCATTATTAATAAATGCTGAAATTAGAATGCATATCCTCTTATTCCAAGCACTTAATTATATTAAACAACATAATTGAAATCTTTATTTGCTCTGAAATGGAAATCCATCAAAATGTAAAGGTTTAAGGTTTTATGGAACAGTAATGTATGATAAAAAGAGGACATGGGCGACATTTAATTTTTATATCATAGAAGTATTAACTTAGTGAAGGTCCATCATATTTAACTCAAGATAAGCTCATCATTCAATTCTGAAAATACTCAGAAACATTAATAAATTTGCTTAAACCATTTTGCGATCAATTCTCATAGATCTAATAATTCAATTCAGTAATATTATCATTACGAAAGGCTATTTCCAAGATATTTGGATATTCCTTGACTTTACTGAAAGAAAACAGTTTCTATCACTATTTAAACCATATTCAGGTTCTATTAATGCAAGAGGAACTGCATTTATTTGACTATTCTACCAGTTCTTTACGTTAATACAGATTGTCAAAATGACTCTGGTAAAGTTCAAGATCCATAGTTACTGATAGATTAACTTTGTACGTCACATGTATATTTAAACATACACTGAAAAGCATGGTCTGTGTCAATGACCAACACAGACTGAGTATGTGCTGGAGGCAGCCCAAGTGACATCGGAGCAGAATTAGGTCATTCAGCCCATCAAGTCTGCTCCACCATTTTTCATGGCTGACCCATTTCCCTCTCAAACTTTCGTGCCCTGACTAAATCAAGAACCTATCAACCTCTGCCAGTAATACATCTAATGAGCCGGCCTTCACAGTTGCCACAGGCAACAAATTCCAAAGATTCACCTCTCTCTGGCTAACAAAATTCCTCCTCATCTCTGTTCTAAATGGACATCCTTCTATTCTGAGTCTGTGCAATCTAGTTCCAGACTCCCCCACCATTGGAAACATCCTCTCCACATCCATTCTATCAAGACCTTTCAATATTCAATAGGTTTCAGTGAGATCTCTCCTTATTCTTCTAAATTCCAGTGCATAAAAGCCCATTGCTCCTCAAAAGATAAGCCTTTCATTCCCAGAATCATTCTTATGAACCTCCTCTGAACCCTCTCCAATATTAGCACTTTTTCTTAAATAGTGGGTCCAAAACTGCTCACAATACTCCTAGTGAGGACTCACCAGTGTCTTATAAAGCCTCAGGAATACATTCTTACTTTTGCGGTATATTCTAGTCCTCTCAAAATGAATGTCAACATTGCATTTGCCTTCATCACCATTGACTCAAACTGTCAATTAACTTTTAGGGAATCCTGGACAAAGACTCACAAGACCCTTTGCACCTTAGAATCTTGAATTGTCTCCCCAGTTAGAAAATAGTCTATGTTTTTATTCCTTCTACCAAATTGCAAGACCATATACTTCCTGACAATATTCCATTTGTCATCACTTTGCCTATTCTCATAATCTGTCCAAGTCCTTCTGCAGCCTCCCTACTTCCTCAACACTACCTGCTTCTCCATCTATCTTCATAATCATCTGCAAACTTGGCCACAAAGCCATCAGTTTCATCATCTAATGCTCTACCCATGCTAGATTTGTTCCCGTAATATCATGGGCTGTTATCTTGTTAAGCACCCTCATGTGCAGCACTCTGTCAGAGGCCTTCTGAAAATCCATGTGCATAAAATCCACTGATTCTCCTTTGTCTATCCTTCTTGTTATTTCCTCAAAGAATTCCAACAGATCTGTCAGGCAAGCCTTTCCCTTAAAGAAACCATGCTGACTTTGACCTATTTTATCGTATGCCTCCTAGTACCCCAAAACCACATCCTCGACAGTTGACTCCAACATCTTCCTAACCACTGAGGTCAGGCTAACTGGCCTCTAATCTCCTCTCTTCTACCTCCATCCCTTCTTGAAGATTGGAGTGATATTTGTAATTTTCCAGTCCTCCGGAACCATTCCAGAATCTAGCAATTCTTGAAAGATCATTATTAATGGCTCCACAATCTCTTTAGCTACCTCTTTCAGAACCCTGGGGTGTAATCTATCGGGTCCAGGTAACTTATCTACCTGCCGACCTTTCAGATTCCAAAGCATCATCTCCCTAGTAATAGCAACTGCAGTCATTTCTGTCCCCTGATACTCTTGACCTTCCAGGATACTGCTAGCATCTTCCACAGTAAAGACTGATGCAAAATACTTATTCAGTTCGTATATCATTTCCTTATCCCTATTACAACCTCTCCAGCATCATTTTCCAGTGGTCCAATATCTACTCTTACTTCTCTTTTACTCTTTATATCTCTGAAAAACTTTTTGGTATCCTCTTTGATATTATTGGCTCGCTTACCATCATATTTCATTGTTTTCCCCCCTTATGGTTTTTTCAGTTGCCTTGCATTTGTTTTAAAATTTTCCCAATCTTCTAACTTCCCATTAATTTTTGCTCTTTTATATGCAATCTTTTTTGCTTTTATGTTGGCTTTGACTTCCCTTGTCCACTACAGTTGTGTCATCCTACATTTAGAATACTTTTTTGGGATGTATCTATCCTGCTCCTTTCAAATTCCTCCCAGAAACTGAAGCCATTGCTGCTGTTCTGTCATCTCTGCTAGTATCTGCTTCCAATCGATTTTGGCCAGTAACTCTCTCACACCTCTGTATTTCCATTTACTCCACTGTAATGCTGATGTATCTAACTTTAGTATCTCTCTCTCAAATTGCAGAGTGAATTCTCTCATAATATGATCACTGACTCCTAAGGGTTCCTTTACCTTAAGGTCCTTACACAAATTCTGTTCTTTACACAACAAGTGTAAAGAACAGTGTGCTCTAGTGTGCTCTACCACAAGTGTAGGCATTCTAAAATTCACTTTCTTGGGATCCAACACCAACCTGATTTCCCCAATCTGAATGCATATTAAAATTCCCCATGACTATTGTAACATCGCCTTTTTGACATGACTTTTCTATCTCGTGTTATAATTTGTAGCCCATATCCTGGCTACTGTTCAGAGGCTTGTATATTACTCCCATCAGGGTCTTTAAAATTGTTGTAATTTCTTAACTCTACCATAAAGGATTCTACATCTCTCGATCCTAGACACCTCTTTCTAAGTACTTGATTTCATATTTTACTAATTGAGCCATGCCATCACCTCTGACGATGTCCCTGTTCTTTCAATACAATATGTATCCCAGGATGTTAAGCTCCCAACTATAATCTTCTTTCATCACAGATCAGTGATCCCCAATTGGTCATACCTGTCAATCTCTAACTGAGTTACAAAATCATCTACCCTATTGTATACTCTGTGGATTCAAATATAATACCTTCGTCCCCATATCCATCAACCTTTTCAATTTTGTCCAACTTTTACACAGCAACTCATCCAACTGGCTGCAGTTTTTCCCTATCATCTGATTGTCCTTCCTGACAGCCTTACTACACACTGCCTCTGCTTGTAAACCAACAGCCCCATCACTCCATTTCCCATCCCCCTGCCAAATTAGTTTAAACATTCCCCAATAGGTCTAGCACACCTGCCTGCAAGGGTAGAGGTCCCACGTTGTAACCCGTCCCTTTTGAACAGGTCATACCTTCCCCAAAAGAGATCCCAATGATCCAGAAATCTGAACTCCTGCCCCCTGCACCAGTTCCTCAGCCACGCATTCACCTGTGAAATCATTCTATTCTTAATCACACTGGCACGTGCCACAGGCAGCAATCCAGAGGCTGCTACCCTGAAGGTACTGCTTTTTAGCTTTCTACACAACTCCCTAAGTTCTCCCTTCAGAACCTCCTTGCTTTTCCTACCAATTTCATTGGTGACAGTACGCACCAAGACTTCTGGCTGCTCACCCTTTCCCTTTAGAATGTTGTGGAACCAATCTGAGACGTCCCTGACCTTGGCACCTACAAAGCAATATACCATCCGGGTATCTCTATCACATCCATCGAATCTCGAGTCTACTCCTCTAACTATGGAATCCCTTATCACTACTGCAGTCCTCTTCTGCCCCCTTTCCCATCTCATCTACAGAGCTAGAGACCTAGTCACTGTGGCTCCCCCCAGTAAGTTCTCCTCAACAGTATCCAAAATGGTTTACTTATTATTGAGGGGAACGGCCATAGGGGTACACTGCACAGGCTGCCATTTCTCTTTCCTCTCCACTCAATCACCATGCCTCCTAAGACTACCTCACTGTAGCTCCTATTTATCATCTTCTCACTTTCCCTTATGAGCCACAGAGCATTGATCTGCACCTCCAGTTTCTTGACACATTTTCTAAGGAGCTGCAGCTTGGTGCATCTGGTACAGATGTGATTATCCAGAAAGCTGGAGGGCTCCTAGAATTCCTACATCTCCACACAAAGACCACAACGCGGCCCATGGAATCACTTCACTGCTCTAACTATGCATTAACAGATAAAGTATGAAGAATGAAGTGTCTCCATGCTTCCAGCATCAACATAGCATGCCCACAACTTACTAAACATATTTCATACTTCCTTAGAACGTAGGAGGAAGCTGGAGTACTCAGAGGAAATCCATGCTGTTGTGGAAAGAATTGTAAAGCCCTTATGGCAGCAGCAAATTTGAAGCTAGGTTGTTAGTGCTGTAATAGCATTACACTACCTGTGACACCCCATTCTCATTCCAAGTTGAGTTCCTTTCTCAGCAAAAAAATTCTACTGGTCTTTTGCATTATTCCAGCTCTGAAGAATCCAGCCATAGAGAGTCCCTAAAACTATGGCCAGCAGGACAGCAGGAAAGTTCCTAAGGGTTGGGGTGGTGGGGAGGGAATGATTAAATTGTGAAGGGAGTTAAATGTGGACAGGCTGCATTACACTACAAACAAATACAGGCCGTTTCCGATGTAAGCAACTCATCAACCTCATGCTGACTGCTAATTTGTGGAAACATTGCTTCAAGTTACTTCTAACCACGATTCAGCAACTGCATGTGCCCAGTAATCCAGTACAGTGGATTTCAGTTAACTGGGACATGTCAGGACCACTACATTTTGACCCAATTAGATGGCTGTCCCAGTTAGCCACAGTTGCATGGCCATTGTTAAAAACAGCTAAAAGAAATCAAACTACTATTTACCTGAGTACCAAATAATGTAGTTAAATGAAAAACAAAACAATTAGAACACTACCAAAACTACTACAGTACTCTAAAACTGTGTCTTAGTTCCTAAGAGTTATCAACGGAGGAATGAATCCAATGTCTACTGCCATGTTCTTTTGATTGACTGTAAATGAACAAAAGTAGTGCAGATACTGGATGGCCTTCAAACAATGCTTTCGATGATTGCTTCCTCTATACCTTTATTTTCATTGTAACATTCAAGGTGATTGTGATACCTTCAAATTCGTCATGGTTCCTAAAGTGCCGAAGTTGTGAAATCATTTCAGTTTCACTCCCAGCTGTTTCTGGCATCTTCAAGCCTGAATGCTTGAAACCACAATCAGCAAAACAGTTCTGAATTGCCTTACTGCTTATTTCTTGCCAGTTATAAGTGACAGAAAACAATGTTTTGTTTTATAAATACAAATGCATACAAGTGACACTATTTAAAATCTGAGTCTCTGTGGGTGGAAGTTAGAAACAGGAAGGGGTCAATAACTCTACTGGGTGTTTTTTATAGTAACAGGGACATCGAGGAGCAGATAGGGAGACAGATTATGGAATGGTGCAATAATAACAGGGTTGCCATGATGGGAGATTTTAATTTCCACTATATTAGAGAAACATAAAAAAACCTACAGCACAATACAGGCTCTTCGGCCCACAAAGTTGTGCCAAACATGTCCATACCTTAGAAATTACCTAGGGTTACCCATAGCTCTCTATTTTTCTGAGCTCCATGTACCTGTCCAGGAGTCTCTTAAAAGTCTCTTAATATTGATTGGCATCTCCTTAAAGCAAGGGGTTTAGATGGGGTGGAGTTTGTTAGGTGTGTTCAGGAAGGTTTTCTGACACAATATTTAGATAAGCCTACAAGAGTAGAGGCTGTACTTGATCTGGTATCGGGAAATGAACCTAGTCAGGTGTCAGGTCTCTCAGTGGGAGAGCATTTTGGAGATAGAGATAACAATTCTATCTCCTTTACCATAGCATTGGAGAGCATTACCCCATGCAAGGCTTATTGAGAAAGTAAGGAGGCATGGAATCCAATGGGACATTGCTTTGTGGATCCAGAATTGACTTGACCACAGAAGGCAAAGAGTGGTTGTAGACGGGACATATTCTGCATGGAGGTCGGTGACCAGTGGTGTGCTTCAGGAACCTGTTCTGGAACCCCTTCTTTTCATGATTGTTATAAATGACCTGGATGAGGAAGTGAAGGGATAGGTTAGCAAATTTGCTGATGACACAAAGGTTGGGGTGTTGTGGATAGTGTGGAGGGCTGTCGGAGGTTGCAGCAGGACATCGATAGGATGAAAAACTGGGCTGAGAAGTGGCAGATGAAGTTCAACCCAGATAAGTGTGAAGTGTTTCATTTTGGTAGGTCAAATATGATGGCAGAATATAGCATTAGTGGTAACACTCTTGGCAGTGTGGAAGATCAGAGGGACCTTGGGGTCCAAGTCCATAGGACACTCAAAGCTGCTGTGCAGGTTGACTCTGTGGTTTAGAAGGCATACGGTGTATTGGCTTTCATCAACTGTAGGATTGCGTTCAAGAGCCAAGAGGTAATGTTACAGCTATATAGGACCCTGGTCAGACCCCACTTGGAGTACTGTGTTCAGTTCTGGTTACCTCACTACAGGAAGGATGTGGAAACTATAGAAAGGGTGCAGTGGAGATCTACAAGGATGTTGCCTGGATTGGGGAGCATGCTTTATGAGAATAGGTTGAGCGAACTTGGCCTCTTCTCCTTGGAGCGTCGGAGGATGAGAGGTGACCTGATAGAGGTGTATAAAATGATGAGAGGCATTGATCATGTGGATAGTCACAGGCTTTTTCCCAGGGCTAAAATGGCTAACACAAGAGGGCACAGTTTTAAGATGCTTGGAAGTAGGTACAGAAGAGATGTCAGGGCTAAGTTTTTTTTATGCAGAGAGTGGTGAGTACATGGAATGGGCTGCCAGTGACTGTGGCGGAGGCGGAGACAATAGGGTCTTTTAAGAGACTCCTGGTACACGGAGCTTAGAAAAATAGAGGGCTATGGGTAATCCTTGGTAATTTCTAAAGTAAGTACATGTTCGGCACAGTATTGTGGGCTGAAGGGCTTGAATTGTGCTGTAGGTTTTCTAGTTCTATATTTCTATGTTTCTAAGCATGGTGTAGTGTCTAAAGGCCACATGGCATGCATGTGACTGACATGAGGTAGAAACTGTTCAGCAACAGGCTCTTGTCCCAGATAAGTGGCATAGTCTACAAAATAAATGAAGGAAATCCTGGCTAATTTCTTGCTTTGATTTTTGTTGTTTTAGAGTTGTCCCAAATAAGAAGCTGAACCACCACTTTATAAGTATGATGGACAGTGGCGGAAGCAAAAAAGAAGTTGATGGTTAGGTATGCCAATTTGTTTTCAATAAGCATTAGCATCCTGTTCAGTACATAGTCCTAATTTGCAGAAAAAAAAGGTAATGGACTGAAAGAGCAGATGGGACCACAGCAGGCATCCAATCTATTTGCATAAAGAAATGAAAACCATATTTTCAGCTAAGCCTAGGTCCCTGAAGAGAAAGTCAGTAAAGTTTGATATAAAATTGTGAACACAGCTCCAGTGGAGGCTTTGCCAATATTTTTTGGGTTTCTTATTGGATTTCAGGAAATTGAGAGAGCTACTGCTAATTGTAGCTGTGATTTGGACTCTAAACGAAAAAACATTGTCAATGATTTCTCTATATATTTTTTGCTATATTAGCATCAATTCATGAATATTTCAAGGTGAATTTGTTAAACATTGAGTGGTTTGCAGGCAAAACTGGGCCTGCACTGCCAGTTACTATAGAAGGTTGATGTAGTCATTCACTATATTGTATGTGGGAATAGGTTGCAGGCTTTGTGGTCTGAAAAACATTGCCCATTTCATTTCCAAAGTCGCAACTATCCATATTTTGCCACAGCTGTGCATGGAAGATTGAAACTTGATCTAACCAAGGTATAGAGAATGACATAAAAGTTTATGGCAAGCTAAAATTAGAGCTCAAAAGATAAAGAACAAAATTAGGAGGCAGTTCTTCAACACAATTGCACGTAGAAATACAGGAAGCTCTCCTACTGAAGGCAATGAATGATGTAACAATGAAAATATGAAGATTTAATTTGATGAGATTTTTGCCGGGCAATACCCAGGGATATTAAACAAAGGTAGGTTAATGTATTTAAAGTCCGGAGCAGTCATTATTTAATTAGAATACCATGAAAGTTCTATGGGCTGGATAGTCCATTTCTGTTCCTAACCTTTGTAATGGACCTGTCAATAAAAATCAGCCCATTAGTTGCTTGAAAGTAGCAATAAGATCTCAATTACAGAGCTATCTCGAGTGGCCAACTGACAAGCTAAATGCGGCACATTCTGTAATGGACTTTTTCTTAGAAATGTAGCTGATGGCTGTGATTTTGAATAGCCATCAAACCTCACCTTTATCACTGAATAATTCAAATAGCAACTTCTGAAACTCATTTTGAATGATTGAGTGCAAAAGCTGAGAAGATCCTAAGATGGTTTGGCTCTATACAAGCTCACATCCCTCAGCTATAAACCTGACATTAAAGTCCATGTAAGACAATGATGTCTCTGTACTTTTCAACTAGTTATCAGTAAACATTCTAGAGAAATGAAAGTCTGCAGTGAAAAATAAGTAAACGCTAATGATGTAAAAAGTGAAAAATACTATTGAAGGATCTCTTGTGCTGAAAATTCAAATTTACAGTTATGGGAGTTCAAGAAGAATTTGAATGATTTGCTTTTTTTCTTTTTTCTTTCCTGTCATTCTTAATCACACAATGCCATTTTTCTTCTGCTTCTTTTGTTCTCTATACAATGAATTAGACTTTGATTACACGTCTTAGACTACATGTCTTAGTGAGGTCATTCAACCTAAATGGTTAAAAGTTATTGTTTGCTGCTTGATGTGCTCACACATTCCACAGATCCCTTGTGGACAATAGGTCAATTTAGATTTTGTTGTTGGTCTGTGGTCAGCTGACTATTTGAAGTGTTAACTGGAACTGGCAGGGTTATAATGCCCCTAGAAAAAAAGATCTCTAACCTTAAACACAAGAGGTTCTGCAGATGCTGGAAATCTAAAGCAACACACACAAAATGCTGGAAGAGCACAGCAGGTCAGGCAGCATCTATGAAAATGAATAAACAGTCACCATTTCGGGCCAAGACACTTCATCAGGACTGGAAAGGAAGGGGGAAGATGCCAGAATAAAATGGTGGGGGTGGGGGGAAGGAAGACAAGCTGGAAGGTAATAGTTGAAGCCAGGTGGGTGGGATAGGTAAGTGGCTGGAGAAAAAGGAATCTGATAGGAGAGGAAGGTGAGACCATGGAGAAAGGGAAGAAAGAGGGTCACAGGGGAAAGGAGAGAGGCAGTTGAGGAGAAGAGGTAAGAGGCCAGAGTGGGGAATAGGAAAAGAGGGAAGGGGGAGGGGAAAAATAAAAATAAAAAAAATTACTGGAAGGTGAAATTGATATTCATGCCATCAGGTTGGTGGCCACCTAGGCAGAACACAATGTGTTGCTCCTCTACATTGAGAGTTGTCTCATCATGGCCAAACAGGAGGCCAGGGACCGACAGGTCGTAACAGGAATTAAAATGGTTGGCACCCGGAACCTAACTCTAACCTTGTCCATCAAGTATGAATTGATTGATGAGAAGCTATTTGTTACCCACATTCAAAAAAGGTTAATGAAATCAGTGATATACTTACACTACATCATTTAGTTCCAGTCTTGTATCCGGTGAGGGATTGATGAGAATATATGACAGAGTGTTCTGGTGATCATTCATTTCATCTAAGGAAGAACGTGAGGAAATTTTCAGTTGTACAAGCTGCAACTTTACGGAAACAAACATTGCAACCCCACTGAGTAGTGACTGCTATCCGTCAGGATAACATGGTGTCAACTGCTTCATTTCCACATTCTCTTCTAGACCCGAAGCATACCTATCAATCCCCATTATAAAAGGATTTCACAATATCATTGTGAAAATCAAAATTCAAATGATAGGTTAACATTTACAAAATTTGCCAACATTTCCTATATTGTACGTAAAATAAACAATGTTACCAGAATTTAGGAGTAGCTTGGAGAGTATTGTAAAGATCAGGAGCATCTTTGGAGATAGAAATAGAGTCATTGTTTCAAATGTTAACTCTGATTCTTTCTCCACATATGCAGCCTTATCAGGATTTTCATTTTCTTTTCAGATTTCACAATATTCAATTTTTAGCTTTTCAATTTGAGTACTGGAAATGCTGAAAAAAAAGTTCATGTAATTGTGCAATGGAAGAAATATGAATTAACTTTGGGCAAAGTATTACACTAAAGACATTCTTTACACGAGAAAGGCGTATTACTTCTAATGTTCTGTGTCAAAGGATTTAGTGGAAGCCAAAGTTTCATGGAAATAGTTAAAAAGGAGCTCATTCCCCATCCATAGTCTTTTACAGAACTAGTCAACAGACATCCTTCATAGAAATCTTGACATGTATTTTCATAAGGCCTCAGACCACTGAATTAATTATTTTATCTCCATAATACCATGCACATTTGCACCTTCCAGGGATATGCAAAGAGTGAGCGTAGGTGTGTTCCTGGCAGAGTCACCTACTTACCAATGAGTGACGTACCATGGACTGTTTCCTCCTCACGCTACTGATTAGCACATACTAATTATCAGACACTTTCCATTCTCAGCTCTTGTGCTCCAGTCAGGACAAGTACAATCATTTCAAGGATCCAGGAACCATAGGTTAATTAACTAAACTAAATACTCAGCTAATTATACAGTAGAAATACAGCTCTTTATTCCCAGTCTTTCATGGAGTCTGTCAGCGGTTGAATTCACATTAAAAGTTTATTTTTTCAGCATTATTCTGCAGTCTTGTGAGCAATCATTTAATTGCAAAACTGTATCTGGAGAAAAGTGAATTCTGTGTTGTAGATCTGGACATATATTTCCCCGCAGTAAGCTAATTTTTATAAAGAAGGTTGGAATTGAAGGTTTATATAGAAGACAGATTAAAGAGCTAAGTAAAATGTAATACTGTAAGTTGCCACAACTACCACAGTATTAAATTAAAGGCATCCGTTAGTCTTGCGAGACCATGGATCTACGCCTGGAAAGTCTTCACTCTCCAGGGCGCAGGCCTGGGTGAGGTTGCATGGAAGACCAGCAGTTGCCCATGCTGCAAGTCTCCCCTCTTCACGACACCAATGTTGTCCAAGGGAAGGGCATTAGGACCCATACAGCTTGGCACCGGTGTCATCGCAGAGCAATGTGTGATTAAGCGCCTTGCTCAAAGACACAACACGTTGCCTCGGCTGGGACTCGAACTCACGACCTTCAGGTCTCCAGTCCAATGCCTTAACCACTTGGCCACGGTATATGCCATACATAAAAGAAGTCTGTGGTATTCCAACCCGTCAACAACAAGGTTGTCATAACCTTTCCATAGGTTTTTCCTACCTTCTGGCACCATTTAAAAGAGAGTACTCAAATCCTACTTAATACATTCCTAACACCCTCTGCAGCATAGCTCAGGCAACCACCTGGAGCTGTGCGAAGCTGCTGTCGAATCAAAGCCACCATGCTGTAGCTGTCTGGCAGTTAATATATGTGAGCTGTCTAACTGCGCCCATCATGCAAGCAGCATCTGCTATGTGTCACTAGAAGCTTTGTTGCTCCAGTAAGACTTGAACATCCCTTGGGAAGAATTACCTTTGGCATTCAGTTTAAAGTTGGTAGCACAGACTGATGTTGTTAGAGCAATGCAGCCAAATAGAAATGAGATTATCCAGCAATCTCAAGATTTAATTCTATCCAGAAGTCTAGTGTACATATTGTAAACATGTTTTAAATTACAAGAATACACTACAATACATTTTAAAACACTGCAATGTATGGAACAAATTGCCCCTCTGCCCTGCTCAATCAATCAGTAAAATCGTAGATGATCCACACTTGGCCTTATAACAAATCCTATGATTTCCTTTTCAAGTGTCATTCAACCTTGTCTTTATAATTCCCCAGAGTATAAAATTTCATAGAGGTACAACACTGTAGGAGAAAAATAAATCCTTCTTGTCTCCATCTTAAATAAACAACCCTTTATTCTAATACTCTGACCCCCTAGTTCTACAAATATTCAAGGATGTGAAAGGGAATTGACAGGTTTGTACATAGTGTGGGTAAAGGGAACTTGTGGAAATCATGCTGGATACTCTCAGCCTGTCAAGCAGTATCTCTGGAAAGAAGAACTGACTTGTTTTTCAACTCAATGTCTATTGAGAGGTCTTTTAAAGTTGATTTATACTTCTGCATCAAATCGACGCCGTAGGTATGGCGTAGCTGCGAACGCTACGCAGAGCCTAAGCGGATCCCTACGCCATAGCCTGACGCGCACCTCTCCCAAAATGTAACTATGCATCGCAGCAACGCAGACTGCAACAACTGTGATTGGTCCGCTTGGTAGCATTGCATTTCCTCCTACGCTGCAATAGCTTCCCATTGGGTGAATGAAGGGCAGGGAAGGAACTCTGGCTGCAATGCTTTCCATAAAGCTTTACAGACCTCCGAAATTATGGAGGACACATTTCACTTTTACGAAAAAAAGACGCTTGCTTTAAACTTGTTTACCCTGAGAAAGACTACCATGACCATGAAGCCTTGCACGGGCAGGTGTGTGCACATGCACGATGTGCCCGAATTGCAGAGCGATGCAGACAGACCAACGCACAAGTATAAGTGCGCACAACGCGCGTTGGTTACTTGCGTAGGTTACGGCGTCCATTTGACACACAAGTATAAATCAGCCTTAAGATGAAACATTAAGTCTGTTTCTTTTCCACAGATGCTGTCTGTTTTGGTGAAACTTCGGGATATCTTTTGGGTGGCACAAATTCAGTTATGAACATCTAATATCTATTTATGACAATCTATTACAGGCTCCTCTATGCTCATACACTAGCCTCACTAAAATTGTTAACTTCCAATTCTGGATTCAGTATTTGCATCCTGCAAATTTGTTGTCTGAATTTTATTCAAATGTTCTTCAATGGCAATTATCATTTGTTATGCAGTTTAGACAAGTGGGGATAATGAGGTTATTGCAATCAATGTCATCACACCGTCCTTTGGGAATAATCTTGAAGAGAAACAGTAAACTATTTTTCATCTGCTGATCAACCTTGAAAATCCACATAATTGTGTTTATAAATAAATTTGTAACGTGAGCCTACATTGCCATACTTGAGCTGCAAAACAGGTGAAGGCTATAAGGCTCCCTTAAGATCATTCTGTTTAGATTAAGTTAGGTAAGAATTTAGGTTTATTCAAGATAGACAAGGTTACTGTTGAAAAAGAGCATTTCAATAAAATTCAGAAAACAGATGTAGAGGATACAAAAATTAAATCTAGAAGTGCAATTTAGCAATTTTATTCAATTCAAATTTTCTTATTGATTCTCTGAATGTTGTTCAACCTCAGTTCATTGAAGGCTGAAACTTATCAGTTTTGGGGTTTCGCTGCACTTGCTTCCCTGGTGCTGTTTAAAATCATGTAGCTGGCTCACAAAGCAAGCTATGCTGTTCATATCATCCTAACATCCCTGCCTCTGATTGACTACAGTGTCTGCCAGTGGATAGCTTGCTCTTGCCATGTAATCAACATGATATTCTGCATGGCAAGTTACTGGAAGAGGGAGATAGAAAGAGCACAACTGATGCTACGGAACATCTGTGTATTCTCTTGACCAATGAGCTAGTGGGACCATGAAATGGCAATATATTCTTTGTCAGGGAACTGTGAGGAAAATTCAATGCCAAATGAATTACTGAATGAAGTAGAGAAACATGAACGTTTATGAAAAAGGAGAAATAAAATGGCCCTCTGTAAAAAACCACACTGGAAGACTGAAGGAATGATACAGCAGACTTGTATTATCTAATTTTCAGTGCAAGAGAGGTTGACGGGCAGTAATTAAGATATATTATGTTGCCAAAATGCATTTAGATATGAAATTACTTCATTTAACTTTGTATGGAAAGCTTATTTTATATTTGACACAGAAATACAGAAGCTCATGCTGCAAAACGTATTTGAAATTGAAGCAAGAGTACGAAACGTTGGCTTCTCAAAGCTAAAGACAGAATGGTGCATTTCCACTAGCAACATCCCAGTCCCCGCATTTTTCTGCTCTATCACTAATATACAGTATAAATAATTGTCAACACCTAGACACACTGACACTTTAATAGCAAATTTTGCAGTTTTATAACAACCACTAACCATCTTTCAAGAAAGTTAGCATATAAGAAACAACTATTTCCTGAGGAGACTGAGGTCCTTTAACATCTGCCGGACGACGCTGAGGATGTTCTATGAGTCTATGGTGGCCAGTGCTATCATGTTTGCTGTTGTGTGCTGGGGCAGCAGGCTGAGGGTAGCAGACACCAACAGAATCAACAAACTCATTCGTAAGGCCAGTGATGTTGTGGGGATGGAACTGGACTCTCTCACGGTGGTGTCTGAAAAGAGGATGCTGTCTAAGTTGCATGCCATCTTGGACAATGTCTCCCATCCACTACATAATGTACTGGGTGGGCACAGGAGTACATTCAGCCAGAGACTCATTCCACTGAGACGCAACACAGAGCGTCATAGGAAGTCATTCCTGCCTGTGGCCATCAAACTTTACAACTCCTCCCTTGGAGGGTCAGACACCCTGAGCCAATAGGCTGGTCCTGGACTTATTTCATAATTCACTGGCATAAATTACATATTACTATTTAACTATTTATGGTTTTATTACTATTTACTATTTATGGTGCAACTGTAACGAAAACCAATTTCCCCCGAGATCAATAAAGTATGACTGTAGGTAATGAATATTTTTAGATTAAACAATACAGTGTCTTAAACTTGAATGCAACTTGCACTGATCTTAATTTTAATAAGCTCTCCTCAAGGCAAGCTATATTTTCTATTGGACAGATTTATCACCTAATATCCTATTTAGTCTAATTGATATTTTTGTGTCTTATTTGATTGTGATGTAGTTTCCATAACTAATTCCAAAAGAGATTATTTGTATAATGATTGTTTTCTTGTAATTTCAAATTCATCAATGACATCTACCTTAAGTGAGCACTGGTAAGGAAATAACATCGGTTCAATGGTACATTTGCCTATTCTACATCCAAGCACCCTTCTCTCTCTGGCTAAGTTGAGCTCTTTCATAGTCTATTGATTACTTTACACTGCGATGAATAATGAACAACCTATTCAATTATTGCATAACTTCTTAGTTCAACTTTCTTCAGTTAATATTTAAGGTTCCACACACAACCTTGCCTCCTTTCCTTTTCTTGGATTATTTAGTTTAATGAATGGGAATGACTTCTTTTTCTTACAATATGTAATGAAACTATGAATAAATCAAGTCATTTCTACTGTAATTCTAAACATGCTACTTTTGAAATGATACTATTACCTCACTAGAAGTACAGACCACAATAATGCTTCCTCTATTTACCTATGCCAATATTTGATATTCGAAGAACAGAAACTCATCCCACATATTAGATAACAATGTGACCTTTCCAGGCAGGATTAAATTACTGCTTCGACTAAAAATGTTTTTTTTACATATTTAAATCAAACGTATCTGGGAAATGAGATAGCATTCTTATAAACCACACATTGTTGATAAAGGAAGCAATGTATAGCTCAAAAAAGAATAATTGGTTCTTCTGTGCATTGAAAGATATGTATGAGAAAAGTGGGTTTCTGCATAATATTCTAACAGACAATACAAAAAGATCCCAAAGATTTGTTTTTTGAAGAGCATTTGAATTATGTATATTGCCTTTAAAACAGGTGGAGTTTTTTTTAATAAAATTGAAGTTCTAATAATTCCAAATGATAAATTGTGTGAATTATAGAACAAGAAATATCCCAAGAATTTCAGAACTCTTATCAGTTTGTAAGAAAGGTACCAAAGCATTACCAAAAAAAATGTCTCTGTTTAGAATGATGGTGAGTGAGAAGACTCTTACAATCTCAAGGGAACACCACTTTAAATTGCTTTACAATCAATTATTGTCCTGACGTATATCGCTATGGTGCAATTTTTTTCTATGCTCTCTAAACAGTAAATATACAAAGTATTATTCATAAAAGTGATCAATGCCGTAAATTCCGTTATTTATTTTTATACACACATTGTTTCTCTCACTCTCCTTTTTCTCCCTCTGTCCCTCTGACTATACCCCTTGCCCATCCTCTGGTTCCCCCGCGCGCCACCCCCCCCTGTCTTTCTCCCCGGACCTCTTGTCCCATGATCCTCTCATATCCCTTTTGCCAATCACCTGTCCAGCTCTTGGCTCCATCCCTCCCCCTCCTGTCTTCTCCTATCATTTTGGATCTCCCCCTCCCCCTCCCACTTTCAAATCTCTTACTAGCTCTTCCTTCAGTTAGTCCTGACGAAGGGTCTCGGCCTGAAACGTCGACTGTACCTCTTCCTAGAGATGCTGCCTGGCCTGCTGCGTTCACCAGCAGCTTTGATGTGCAATGCCGTAAATGATGTGTGCAGCTGAAGTCCTTAATTGAACAAAACAGTTTCATCTCCAGTATTAAATGATCCAAAATGTATCGTACTGAAGATGACATGACAATATTGTGAGCAGATTGTTTGCCTTAAATGATTCAGGTGGTTGAATTTTAGACAATATCACGAAAGAAAAATACAATATCTCTTCAGTATTGCTTCTGATGTTTGTCTATTTCCATAGTGTTCACCAGCACTGCACGGAACTTTCATTTTAGGATAGCCAGATAAAAGAACATTTTTACTGCCCATTTGTTCTTGTTTTATAACAGAAAATTAAAAAAGGTTCAGATATCCTTTAACAGAACAACATTGAATGTATTAAAGCTTTTCATCTTTTACTTGAATTCAGATTCCTAACACATTTAAAAGGTACCAGTCACCTATCTAATTAAAGAAAGTGCAACCTTGTTCACACTTTTTCTCTATTGATTAACTGGTAGTAGAGTCTTTAGAAAGTAACACTGTTAAGGAAAAAATTCTTTAACATAATTATGACTAGTCTGCTTTTTCATTTTTATTTATTATAAAACTTATACATTTTTATATCGATTCAATGCAATGCAACTTAGATCCTGAAATTCTTATTTGAATTTAGCACGAGTGAACTGTTAGTGAAATTCAGCATAAAATATAGAAATGAGTATCTGGCCTATAGTATTAGTTTATATCTCATTCAACTGGCATCAACAATATGATGAAACACATATTGATGTGATATGGAGATCACTCCCTAATCTGGAGTGCAAAGGAGAAATATGCTGGAGATACTCATCAGGTTAGGCCTCAGAGAGGCTTAGCTTTCAAGTCTGTGGTGCAAGGCACTAGTCTTGTAATATTTCTTTAAGATGGAGTACAGGAAAAGAAACACACCTAATTCTTTCAATTAAAGCCATCAACATTGTCTTCTCATAAACTGCACGCTTCTTTAGCTGCCACGCTCACAACACGCTGGAGGAACTCAGCAGGTCGGGCAGCATCCATGGAAAAGATCGGTCGACGTTTCGGGCCGGAACTCTTTGTCAGGACTGAAGAGGGAAGGGGCAGAGGCCCTATAAAGAAGGTGAGGGGAGGGTGGGAAGGAGAAGGCTGGTGGGTTCCAGGTGAAAAACCAGTAAGGGGAAAGATAAAGGGGTGGGGGAGAGGAAGCAGGGAGGTGATAGGCAGGAAAGGTGAAGAAAGAATAGGGGAAAACACAATGGGTAGTAGAAGGAGGCGGAACCAAGAGGGAGGTGGTAGGCAGCTGGGGGAGGGGGCAGAGTGACATAGGGATAGGGGAAGGGAGAGGGAGGGAATTACCGAAAGTTGGAGAATTCTATGTTCATACCAGGGGGCTGGAGACTACCGAGACGGTATATGAGGTGTTGCTCCTCCAACCTGAGTTTAGCCTCATCATGGCAGTAGAGGAGGCCATGTATGGACATATCTGAATGGGAACAGGAAGCAGAGTTGAAGTGGGTGGCTACCGGGAGATCCTGTCTGTTTTGGCGGTGCTCGACGAAGCGGTCCCCCAATCTGCGTCGGGTTTCACCGATGTAGAGGAGGCCGCACCAGGAGAACTGGATGCAATAAATGACCCCAACAGACTCACAAGTGAAGTGTTGCCTCACCTGGAAGGACTGTTTGGGGTCCTGAATGGTAGTGAGGGAGGAACTGTACGGGCAGGTGTAGCACTTGTTCTGCTTGCAAGGTTAAGTGCCAGGAGGAAGATTAGTGGGGAGGGATGAATGGACAAGGAAGTCGTGTAGGGAGTGATCCCTGTGGAAACTGTGAAGTTGGCTGGAGGAAAAGTTGTTCTTTTTGGAGATGGTGGAAGTTACAGAGAATTATGTGCTGCATGCGGAGGCCGGAGGGGTGGTAGGAGAGGACAAGAGAAACCTGTCTTTGAGGTGGCAGTGGGAGGATGTGTGCGAAATGGAAAAGATGAGGGTGAGGACGGCGTTGATGGTAGAGGAAGGGAAGCCCCTTTCTTTGAAGATGGAGGACATCTCAATTGCTCTGGAATGAAAAGCCTCATCCTGAGAACAGACCTGAGCGAAGGGGCTGGCACTTTTACAAGTGACAGGGTGGGAAGAAGAATAGTCGAGATAGCTGTGAGAGTCAGTGGGTTTATAAAAGATATCAGTAGACAGATTGTCTCCAGAGATTGAGACAAAGAGATTGTGAAAGGGGAGAGGGGTGTCAGGAAATGGACCAAGTAAATTTGAGGACAGGGTGGAAGTTAGAAACAAAGTTAATGAAATTGTAGAGGGTGCAGGATTTCCAGGATTTTCAGCATCTGCGGATTTTCTCGTGAGCAGATAGTTTATGAATCTTTATTAATAGGGAGTTTGAAATAGAGTAAAGAAATCTTGCTACAGGCACACTGTGCCTTCGGTGAACACACTGGAGTACTGTCTGCTTGCCTTAGAAAATATGTCCTTGCCATTAGAACAGGGTTTCCCAACTTGGGGTCCATGGACCCCTTGGTTAATCGTAGAGGTAAATGGCACAAATAAGTTTGGGAACCCCTGCATTAGAGGGATAGCAGTAAAGATTCATTATATTATTTCTAGACATGCATGTTTATCGTGTGCAGATGAACTGATTGGATGAAGAGTGCATTCCATAGGGCTTCACGAGCTAAATGCAAGAAATATGTTTCCTCTGGCTGAGTACTCTGGAACTAAGGAGCACAGTCTTAGGATAAAGGCAAGATATTTATTACTGAGGTAAGAGAAATTAAATGGTGATGAATCATTGGAATTTGCCACATTGGAGGGCTTTGGAGGCTCAGTTATAGAATTCATTCAAAATGAAGATCAGTAGGTATCTGGATATTAATGGAATCAAGAAATATGGGGATAGTGCAGGAAATGATTTAGAGGTAGATCAATTATGATTTTGAGGAATGATGGGGCAGACTCAAAAGGTCAGATACTCCCATCCCCGCTTTTTATGCTCTTAAGGAAAAAAGTGGTGGTGAATAATGTTTAATGCTCTGGCTCCAACTCAGCAACCTGTCAGAGGGAACCAAATGTCTTATTTCCAAGTTTCTTTAGTCTGTCTGTGTGAGGTGTTTCCATAGTGTTGTTAGGGTGAGGGTTCTTCACCTTTGTAGCCACGATCTATTTCCAAGTCAGAATTGTGTCTGACTTGGACAGGAAATGGCAGTCAGGAATGTTCCCATGCCTTCCGTTGTCATTCCTGATAGTAGAAAGTTTAGGTCTGTGAGATGCTGCTGAAGAATGAATAATGAGTTGCTGATGGTATGCAGCCCCCTTGCACGTATGGTCAACTGGTGATAGATAGCATCAATGTCTCAAGTGAATGAAGTGCGCGGTGCTAATCAAGCAAGCTGCTCTGCCTTGGATGATATTTAAATTCCTATGCATTGTATATGTGGATGGCAGCCGGCTCTTTGGGAGTCAGGAAATGAATCAATCACTGCAGGATACAAACCCTACAACCTGCTCTTGCAGCCAAAGCATCTCTATGGCTGTTTATGGTTCAGTAGATGGTAAGTGCCAGGATATCGATGTTGAATGTCAAATTTCATGGGTTATATGTTGATGTATAAGCCTAGGGCACTGTTACAAGATATTCCCTTACGAACGTCCTAGGGCTGAGGTGCATGATTTTCATCCACAACCATCTTCCTTTACGTTATTATTATTCCACCCAGTGGAGATCTTTCCATGATTTGTACTGACTTTAACACTGACCAGGGCTCTTTCATGCCATGTGATCAAATATTAACATGGTGCAGTTATTAGAGCTGCTGTCTCACCCTGTGCTTCACAGTTTCATTCCTGACCCCCTGTGCAGTCAGTGCAGAGTTTTGTACATTCTACCTGTAATGGTGTGGATTTCCCTGTGTCCTGCATTCCGTGTGGGTTCGTAGGTTAACTGCCCACTGCAGGTTGCCTTGGTGCATAGCTGACCTGATAGAACCTGGGAGGTGAGTGGTGGTGGTGGGTGTTTGAATCCGATAGGAATATTGGGAAGAATGGGATTAGAGTAAATTGGTGCTTGATAAATTGGGTAGATGAGACTGTTTCCATATTGCATTATTCTTTGATGAATGTCAATGTGATCACTCTCAATTCACCTCTAGAACTTAACTCCTTGGTCTACTCTAAGATTATGAAGTAAACTGGAGCCAAGTTTTCCCAGTGTAACTCAAAGTTATTGATAATCTGGTGCTCTTTATACATTATTTTGGATTGGTAGGAGGTAAAGATCGGGAGCCTTTTCTGGTTGGCTGCTGGTGACGAGTAGTATTTCACAGAGGTCTGTATTGGGCCCGCATCTTATTATGTTATATGTCAATGCCTTAAATGTGTCATGGTCCGGTCCGTGGACTCCAGACTCCAGTCTTCCGGCTGTCCCTTGTTTTAGTTGGACTTAATCATAGGCACCTGATGCTCGTCCTGAGGCTGGGAATATAAGTGGCCCTGGGATCGAGTGTGGGTGCTGGTTTGTGTGGTCAGTATCCCCTTAGAGCAACCTGCTGGTGAAAGACTAGAGCAGCTATTTGTGATCTCTAGGCCTAGTGGGAGGACCACTGCTTCATGGAGCTGTGTTGTCTCTAGTTGGAGCAGTCATTGTAGTATGGATTTGGCTGTTTCTGGGGCCAGCTGAGCGGCTATCTGCCACTCTGAGCTGGATATGGATTCCACTGTTTCCGTAGCCAGCCAAGGTTGCTGGCTTCTCCGAGACTTGGAGCCACCCTGGATTGAGCTCCCTTCCTGTCCTTGCCTCTGTGGGGTAAATCAGGCTGTCCTTGCTGTTACCCTGTGGTTGGATCAGTCCCTTCCTGTACTCGCCTCTGTTGGGTAAGCCAGGCCATCTTTGCTGTTATGCTGAGGCTGGACTGTTCCCTTCCCTTCTCCATCTGAATCCCTGACAGTTTCCTCAGCTGTTTACCTCGGCAGGATGATCCCGCATCCTAGTAAGCATTCTGACCTGGCATCCAAGGAAGGGGCCTGGCCCTACATCCTAGAAAGGGTCCTGGCCCTGTATTCTAAGAAGGAGTACCTTTTCCTGCCCAGGAAAGCCTCGAAGAACTCAAGCCTGGCCTAGTCCTGTAGCTATGTCTTGTCTTCGCCTAGTTCCGGAGTCCGAGCCCGAGTCAAGACCCAGATTCTGGGTCCTTGCCCAGTCTCTGACTTGGAGTCCTGTAGCCAAGCCTCGCCTAGTCCTGTAGCCACATCATGTCCTTGCCCAGTTTTGGGGCCCGAGCCCAAGTCACGGTCCTTGTCCAGTCTCTGGAGTCCAAACCCAGGCTCCTAGTTCCCAGTTCCTTGTCCTTGTCCCGCTTTCCCAGCCAAAGTCCTAGCCCAAGTCTGTGTTCCTGTCCCAGCTCCTAATTTGTGTTCAGTCTCGTCCCTAACTCTAGTCCAGTCCTGTTCCCAGTATTTGTGTCTGTGTCTTGCAGTTGGGTCCACTCCCAGCGCCCCCCTTATGACAGAATGATGGATTTGATGACTTTGTTGCAAAGTTTGTGGTTGTTACAAAGCTAAGTAGAGGGGTAGGTAGGTTTGAAGAAGTAGAGAGGCTACAGAAGGACTTAACATAGAAACATAGAAAATAGGTGCAGGAGTAGGCCATTCGGCCCTTCGAGCCTGCACCGCCATTTATTATGATCATGGCTGATCATCCAACTCAGAACCCCGCCCCAGCCTTCCCTCCATACCCCCTGATCCCCGTAGCCACAAGGGCCATATCTAACTCCCTCTTAAATATAGCCAATGAGCTGGCCTCAACTGTTTCCTGTGGCAGAGAAATCCACAGATTCACCACTCTCTGTGTGAAGAAGTTTTTCCTAATCTCGGTCCTAAAAGGCTTCCCCTCTATCCTCAAACTGTGGCCCCTCGTTCTGGACTTCCCCAACATCGGGAACTATCTTCCTGCATCTAACCTGTCCAATCCCTTTAGGATCTTATACGTTTCAATCAGATCCCCCCTCAATCTTCTAAATTCCAATGAGTACAAGCCCGGTTCATCCAGTCTTTCTTCATATGAAAGTCCCGCCATCCCAGGAATCAATCTGGTGAACCTTCTTTGTACTCCCTCTATAGCAAAGATGTCTTTCCTCAGATTAGGGGACCAAAACTGCACACAATACTCCAGGTGTGGTCTCACCAAGGCCTTGTACAACTGCAGTAGTACGTCCCTGCTCCTGTACTCGAATCCTCTCGCTATAAATGCCAGCATACCATTCGCCTTTTTCACCGCCTGCTGTACCTGCATGCCCACTTTCAATGACTGGTGTATAATGACACCCAGGTCTCGTTGCACCTCCCCTTTTCCTAATCGGCCACCATTCAGATAATAATCTGTTTTCCTATTTTTGCCACCAAAGTGGATAACTTCACATTTATCCACATTAAATTGCATCTGCCATGAATTTGCCCACTCACCCAACCTATCCAAGTCACCCTGCATCCTCTTAGCATCCTCCTCACAGCTAACACTGCCACCCAGCTTCGTGTCATCCGCAAACTTGGAGATGCTGCATTTAATTCCCTCATCCAAGTCATTAATATATATTGTAAACAACTGGGGTCCCAGCACTGAGCCTTGCGGTACCCCACTAGTCACCGCCTGCCATTCTGAAAAGGTCCCGTTTATTCCCACTCTTTGCTTCCTGTCTGCTAACCAATTCTCCACCCACACCAATACCTTACCCCCAATACCGTGTGCTTTAAGTTTGCACACTAATCTCCTGTGTGGGACCTTGTCAAAAGCCTTTTGAAAATCCAAATATACCACATCCACTGGTTCTCCCCTATCCACTTTACTAGTTACATCCTCAAAAAATTCTATGAGATTCGTCAGACATGATTTTCCTTTCACAAATCCATGCTGACTTTGTCCGATCATTTCACCGCTTTCCAAATGTACTGTTATCACATCCTTGATAACTGACTCCAGCAGTTTCCCCACCACCGACGTTAGGCTAACAGGTCTATAATTCCCCAGTTTCTCTCTCCCTCCTTTTTTAAAAAGTGGGGTTACATTAGCCACCCTCCAATCCTCAGGAACTAGTCCAGAATCTAACGAGTTTTGAAAAATTATCACTAATGCATCCACTATTTCTTGGGCTACTTCCTTAAGCACTCTAGGATGCAGACTATCTGCCCTGGGGATTTATCCGCCTTCAATCCCTTCAATTTACCTAACACCACATCCCTACTAACATGTATTTCGCTCAGTTCCTCTATCTCACTGGACCCTCTGTCCCCCACTATTTCTGGAAGATTATTTATGTCCTCCCTAGTGAAGACAGAACCAAAGTAATTATTCAATTGGTCTGCCATGTCCTTGATCCCCATAATCAATTCACCTGTTTCTGTCTGCAGGGGACCTACATTTGTCTTTACCAGTCTTTTCCTTTTTACATATCTATAAAAGCTTTTACAGTCCGTTTTTATGTTCCCTGCCAGTTTTCTCTCATAATCTTTTTTCCCCTTCCTAATTAAGCCCTTTGTCCTCCTCTGATGAACTCTGAATTTCTCCCAGTCCTCAGGTGAGCCACTTTCTCTGGCTAATTTGTATGCTTCTTCTTTGGAATTGATACTATCCCTAATTTCTCTTGTCAGCCACGGGTGCACTACCTTCCTTGATTTATTCTTTTGCCAAACTGGGACTTGGACAGATTAGGAGAATGGACAAAGAAGTAGCAGATGGGATACAGTATAAGGAATTGTATGGTCATGCACATTGACAGAAAAAATAAAAGGATGAAGTATTTTCTCAATGGAGAGAAAATTAAAAAATCTGAGGTGCAAAGGGACTTGGAAGTCCTTGTGCAGGATTACCAAAAGGTTAATTTGCAGAGTGAGCTGGTGGTGAGGAAGACAAATACAATGTTAGTATTAATTTCGAGAGGACAAGAATATAAAAGCATTGTGAGCAGTTTTGGGCCCCTTATCTAATAAAAGATGTGGTGATTTTGGAGAGGGTTCAAAGGATGCTTAGGAAATTTATTCTAGGATTGACCTGTTTGTCATATGAAGAATATTTGATAGCTCTGGGTCTGGATTCACTGGAATTCAGAAGAATGAGGGTTGACCTAACTGAAACCTATTGAATGTTGAAAGGCCTCAATACAGTGGTTGTGGAAAGGATGTTTCCTATGGTGGAAAGGTCTAGGACCAGATGACACGGCATCAGATTAGACGGGCGTCATTTTTGAATGGAGATGAGAAGGAATTTCTTTAGCCAGAGAGCAGTGAATCTGTGGAATTCGTTGCCATGGACGGCTGTGGAGGCCAACTCTTTATGGATATTTAAGGTAGAGGTTGATAGATTCTTGATTGGTCAGGGCATGAAGGGATATGTGGAGAAGGTAGGAGATTTGGGCTGAGAGAGAAAAAGGATCAGCCATGATGAAATGGTGGAGGAGACTCTGGTCAAAATGGCATAATTGTTCCTATATCTAATGGTCTTATAGTCTTAGTTATGTGCCTGTGTGTGTGTGTGTGTGTGTGTACTGGAATAGCTTGGTGAGAGGCATTGCTTCACCTGGGGCACGTCTTCATTGTGACAGAATGGGGTCTGCTTCCCATTATTCCATTTCTCAGCTATTATATATATTTTAAATATCCTTTTAAGTTATTTGGCTCATTTAGGGTATTAAATATTGTATCGTGTTCTGGTAATTAAGATTAATTTTAAGCTAGGGGTAACTCAGACCAATACCTCTGCATACAGAATAGTATAATGATTGAAAATGTAAACCTTTCAATACATTGCTTTGAAAGTCTTCAATAAAATAGATATTTACCTACAGAAATATTACATCACAAAACATGGTCATTTGGAAAGCAGAGAAATGATGGGCAAACAGTTCATCTTTGCTTTTAGTACAGACAAATAATGTTTTAGACTTTGAAGCCATTAACAAGACCAGAGATCTTTAGAAAGAGACCTTAGTGTGAGAGAGGTTATTAACAAGATCAAAGGTTCCTTCACCTGGCAAAAAGTAATTGAAATGCATAAGGAAAGTATAACTAATTTAAGAGAAATGAAATCTAAGAGGAATTAATAAGGTACAAGAAATGAAGTCAAATACAGAAAATGCTACCTAGATACAACAATTAACCAACTACTAATGGTAAGAGAGATGAGATAAATTTGTTTAGTCAGTCTCAATAAAATTCTAATTAAAAGATAAAAAGAATGGGGAAGGAGTTTCACAACAGTTGACATGTGGCTCACAATACAGCTCCTTTCTGAGCTAGGTTTCTATTACTGATCCTCTTCAAATTCCTACCTGTCTCTCTGTACCTGTAGTTCACCAAATTTGCTCACATTGACATATGTGCATAGTAAAACAAATTTAGTTATTTTGCTTCCATTTTTTACTGACCTCCAATAAAATCCTTATAGTGACCTATTCTGGTGTAAAAATTCTCTTCCCTATCTCCTTTTGCATTTATGTCTTTAACTTTATACATATATAGGTTCACAATTATGCTTTGTATGTTCTGTCTCTGGTTATTAGTGCATCCTGTCACTGCCCTACGCTCTTGACTCCTTATTATCTTTTCTCCCTGCAGAATCTTCCTTCAAGCTCTTACTGCCTCTACCAGTCAAGCAGACTGCTTTTTACATTTGCCATGAGAGCACCAGCAAATTGGACCACTACCTCTCTTCTGACATAATGATATTGATTCTTGTTCACGTTGAGTTGCAACCCGTCTTTGCAGGGCCTAAACGATCTCTCCAAGAAATGGTCTGAAGCCTTAGGAATTCAAAGCATTCCCTCCTTCAGCCACACACATTACCACTTCACTTCTGTACCAACAGCAGATGACACTGTAAGTATTAGGGCTGCCCTCTCCTGAGGAGCCATCACCCTCACCAGTATCAAAAATGGAAGATTATGATATTCTGCTGATGAGTCAGATAAACCCAAGAAGTGTTTATGGGAGAGAATGGAACAAGGAGTGAAATTAATTATTCAGTGAATTTGAATACATTAGGTTCTTTAAGAAAGAGATATCTCATAGGATCACGAGGAGGACTTTTCCAAGGCTGTAAATGTCTTTGTGATGCGTGAATCTTGTGTTTGGAATCTTGTATTTTATTCTTATTATGATTAGATGCAGCAGATTGGTATAACTGACTGGATTGCAAGAATTTTTCAGTAGGCAATTATAGAAAATAGAACAGTATTGGTTTATTATTGTCACATGTACCAAGATACAGTGAAAAGCTTTTCTTGCATACTGTTCGTACAGATCAAATCATTACATTGTACATTGAGACAGAAAAAGATAAAACCATTAACAGTATAGAATAAGTGTAAAAACTACCAAAAAAAAGTGCAGAGCAGGTGCAAGAAAAAGTGCAAGATCACAATGAGGGAGACTGTGAGCCCAGGAGTCCATATAATTCAGGGGTTCCCATTGTTTCTGCCTGCTCCTGTCCCACTGAACTCGTGTCTGTATTAATCAACTGTTTTATTCCCCTTGGTTCAGTCCCTTCCTATCTGCACCTGTAACACTTCACATAACTTCTTTAGGTTCCATGACCCTGATTGTCTCCTTTTCACTATAGTTGCCCAATCCCTATACACTTCCATCACCCATCTGGAGGGTCTTAAAGCTCTGCTTCTTTCTGGACAACAGACCCAACCAGTTCCCCTCCACCACCATTCTCCTCCAACTTACAGAACTGGTCTTCACCCTAAACAATTTATCCTTCAGCTCCTTCCACTTCTTTCAAACCCAAGGTGTAGTCATGGGCACTTGCATGGGTCCCCGCTCTGTCAAACAGCCTACACCAACATTGCTCCCCAACTCTCTCTATGCTATATTGACAACTGTATTGGTGCTGCTTCCTGCACCCAGGCTGATCTTGCCAATTTCACCAACTGCTGATGTGTGAATGAAGCCAATAGAGAAAAGTACGGGTAGAGACAAAACAGCTTCTTTATTCAACAAAGCAAGGTACAGCAGGCATCATACAGAGATGCTTTTGGCCACAAGGTCTCACTGGGGCAAAGTGGGGCTCGGTATTTTATGCTAAAAATCAAAGGGGAATTGCAAATTTACAAAGTATGGTCAATGCTTTCTTTGAAACTACACACAAATTTTACACACCCATATTTGCACGCACACCAGACATCCAAATGAATTTTAATCAGCGTTGTCTGGTCTGATTCAGAACTCATTGTTCAGAGCTGCACTCCAAATTTATTGCATAATACATATCCAGACGTTAAGACTGGTAGCCAGAGCCATTTGCTAAATGTAAATGTACTAAACCCAAAAATTGTTCTAACACAACTTTGCCTCCAACTTCCACCCTGACCTCAAATTTACTTGGTCCATTTCTGATATCTCTTTCCCCTATCTTAACCTTTCCGTCTCCATTTCTGGAGACAACCTATCTACTGATACCTTTTATAAACTCATTGACTCTCCTCGCTATCTGGACTAACTATACCTCTTCCCACACTGTCAATTGTAAAAATAAGAAAATCCCTTTTCTCAGTTCCTCCATCTCTGACACATCTGCTCTCAGGATGAGGCTTTCCATTCCAGAACAACAGAGATGTTCTTCAAAGAAAGGGACTACCCTTCCTCTACCATCAATCCTGTCCTCACCCACATCCCTTCCATTTTACACATGCTTGCCCACACCCCATCGTCCCGCTGCCACACCAAGGATACGGTTCCTCTTTCCCTTGCATATCACCATGCAAGCGTCTGCATCCAGCACATAATTCTCAATAACATCAACCATCAGCGATGGGATCCCATCTCCAAGCACATCTTTCCCTGCTTCCCTCCACTTTCCACAGTAATCGCTCCCTACACGACTCCCTTGTCCACTGATCTCCCTCCTGGCACTTACCCCTGCAAGCGGAACAAGTGCCACACATGCTTAGGGAGCTTAAGGTAAGAGAACTCTTAGGAACCAGTAATCACAATATGATTGAGTTCAACTTGGAATTTGATAGGGAGAAAGTAAAGTCTGATGTAGCAGTATTTCAGTGGAGTATAGGAAATTACAGTGGTATGAGAGAGGAGTTGGCCAAAGTAAATTGGAAGGAGCTGCTGGCAGGGATGTCAGCAGAGCAGCAACGGTGTGTGTTTCTGGGGAAAATGAGGAACATGCAGGACATGCGTATTCCAAAAATGAAGAAATACTCAAATGGCAAATTAGTACAAAAAATGGCTGACAAGTTAAGACAAAGCTAAGGTAAAAACAAAAGAGATGGCATACAACAAAGCAAAAATTAGTGAGGAGATAGAGGATTGGGAAGTTTTTAAAAACCTACAGAGAGCAACTAAAAGAATCATTAGAAGGGAAAAGATTAAATATGAAAGCAACCTGGCAAATAATATCAAAGTGGATAGTAAAAGCTTTTTCAAGTATGTAAAAAATAAATGAGAGCTGAGAGTGGATATAGGACAGCTAGAAAATGAGGCCGGAGAAATAACAACCGGGGACAAGGAGATAGAAGATGCATTAAGACCATAAGACAAAGGAGCAGAAGCCTACCATTCGGCCCATCGAGTCTGCTCTGCCATTTTATCATGAGCTGATCCATTCTCCCATTTAATCCTACTCCCCCGCCTTCTCACCATAACCTTTGATGCCCTGGCAACTCAGATACCTATCAATCCCTGCCTTAAATACACCAAATGACTTGGCCTCCACTGCTGCCCGTGGCAACAACTTCCATAGATTCATCACCCTCTGGTTAAAAAAATTTATTCGCATTTCTGTTCTGTATGGGCGCCCTTCAATCCTTAAGTCATGCCCTCTCGTACTAGACTCTCCCATCATGGGAAACAACTTTGCCACATCCATGCTGTCCTTGCCTTTCAACATTCAAAATGTTTCTATGAGGTCTCTCCTCATTCTTCTAAACTCCAAGGAATACAGTCCAAGAGCGGACAAACATTCCTCATATGTTAACCCTCTCATTTCCGGAATCATTCTAGTGAATCTTCTCTGTACCCTCTCCAACGTCAGCACATCCTTTCTTAAATAAGGAGACCAAAACTGCCCACAGTACTCCAAGTGAGGTATCACCAGCGTCTTATAGAGCCTCAACATCACATCCCTGCTCCTGTACTCTATTCCTCTAGAAATGAATGCCAACATTGCATTCGCCTTCTTCACGACCAACTCAACCTGGAGGTTAACCTTAAGGGTATCCTGCACGAGGACTCCCAAGTCCCGTTGCATTTCAGAACTTTGAATTCTTTCCCCTTTTGAATAATAGTTTGCCCGTTTATTTCTTCTGCCAAAGTGCATAACCATACACTTCTATTCTTACCTGCCCATCAACTCCCTCTGGTGCTCTTCCCCCTTCTCTTTTTGCCATGGCCTTCTGTCTTCTACTATTGGATCCCTCCTTATCCAGTCCTTTATCTATTTCACCAATCAACTTCCCAGCTCCTTACTTCACTCCTTCCCCCTCTCCCCGTTTCACCTATCACCTTGCACTTCTTCCTTCGTGCCACCCACTTCTTATTCTGACTTTTCAGTCCTCCTTCCTTTTCAGTCCGATAAAGGGTCTCAGCTGAAATGTCGACTGTTTACTCTTTTCCATTGATGCTGCCTGGCCAGCATTTTGTGTGTATTGCTTTGGATTTCCAGCATCTACAGATTTTCCTGGTTTGTGCCATACCAAGCAGTTAGGAATCCAGACAGAATGCTTTCTGTGGTGCATTGATGAAAATTCTTAAGGGTTGATGGCAACATGCTGAATTTCTTTAGCTTCCTGAGGAAGTAGAGGTATTGGTGAGTTTCCTTGGCTGTGACATCAATGTGTTTGGAACAGAACATGCTATTAGTGATGTTCACATCTAGAAGCTTGAAGTTCTCAGGCCTCTTAACCCCAAAGCTGATCACATAGACAGGAGCATCTGCACCTCCCTCATGGTGTAGTGGTTACAGTGCCATTGATCACCATTTGAGGTTCAATTCCCATAGCCATCTGCAAGTACATTTATACATTCTCACCATGACAATGTGGGTTTTCTCAGTGTGCTCTACTTTCCTCCCACATTCCAAAGATGTATGAGTCAGTGTTGGAGTTAGAAAGTTATGATGGAACTGGAAGTAGGGCAGCACCTAGCACATCCTAGAACTGTGTCAGCTGTTGACCCAAAAGACACATATCACTGTATTTTTTGATCTTGGACAACCTGGACAATAGCAATACCTATGTCAGACTATGGTTTATTGATTACAGCTCAGCATTCAACACAAATGTAACTTGCCTTTCTAATCAATAAGTCCAAAACCTGGGCCTCCTTACCTCCCTCCGCAACTGGATCCTAGACTTCCTCACCAGGAGACCACAGTCATTTCAGATTGGAAATAACATCTCCTCCTCGCTGATAATCAACACTGGTGCACCTCAAGAATGTGTGCTTAATCCACTGCTCTACTCTCTCCACACCTCTGAATGTGTGGCTAGGCACAGCTCAAACACCATCTATAAATTTGCTGAATACACCCCGGTCTTCAAAGAGGAATCAGCAGTGAAAAGGCTGAGAAGTTCCAAGTTCCTGGGTGTCAACAACTCTAAGAACTATATGGGGTCCAACATATAGAATGTAGGGGGTTAAGTCTGTGTGCTTACCCCTCTTGCCCTACTTGCTTCACACTTATGACCATGTGGCTAAGCACAACTCCAATGTGATATTTAAATTTGCTGACGACAAATCTTTCATTGTCTGAATCAAAGGTGGTGACAAATCAGCATATAGGAGTGAGGTTGAAAATCTGGCTGAGTTTTGCATCAACAGCAACCTCTTACTCAATATCAGCAAGACCAAGGAGCTGGTTAGTGACTTCAGGAAGAGGAAACCATAGGTCCACGAGCCAGTCCTCATTGGAGGATCAGAGGGGGAGAGGGGTCAGCAACTTTGCGTCAGTAGCGTAGGGGTTATGGCAGTGCTATTACAGCCTGAGCCGTTCCAGAGTTCACAGCTCAGTGCTGCTGCCGGTCTGTAAGGAGTCTATAGACGTCCATCCCGTAGAATGTGCGGGTTTTCTCTAAGTCCTCCCGTTTCCTCCCACAGTTTGAAATCACACTGGGTAGGTTAATTTGTCTTTGTAAAATTGTCCTGTGATTAGGCTAGGGTTAATCAGGTTTGCTGCCTATGTGTGGATTACTAAATAAATATATAAATAAACAAATTCCTTGGTGTTATCATTTCAAAGGGCCTGTCCTGGGCCCAGCATGTGTGCAACTACGAAGAAAGTACAGCAGCACTTCTACTTACTTAGTAGTTTGCAAAGATTTGGCATGGCAATCAAAATTTTAACAAAATTCTATAGTTGTGTGGTGGACAGTATACTGACTGGCTGCATCACAGCCTGGTATGGAAACACCAATGCCCTTGAATGGAAAATCCTGCAAAGAGTGGTGGATACGGCCCAGTCCATCACAGGTAGGGCCCTCCCCACTACTGAGTAAATTTACACAGAACATTGTCATAGGAAAGCAACATCCATCATCAGATCATGCTCTCTTCTCACTACTGCCATCAGGAAGAAGGTATGGAACTCTTAGGATTCACACCACCAGGTTCAGGAACAATTGTTACCCCTCAACCAACTGGCGCTTGAAGCAGAGTAGATAATTTCACTCAATTTCACTTGCCCATCACTGAACGGTTCCATCAACCTCTTCATCTCATGTTCTCAATAGTTATTGCTTTTGTATTTGCAGCTTGTTATCTGTTCCACTTTGGTTGTCCGCACTGTTGTGTGTGATCTTTCATTGATTCTACTATCGTTATTGGATTTACGGTGTTTGTCCACAAGAAAATAAATCTCAGGGTTATACACGGTGACATATATGCACTTTGATAATAAATTTACTTGAACTTTGAACTCTGAATTACAATGAAGGCACGATAGCAGTTACATTTCATTAGGATTTCATTAGGACTTAGTACATCACCAAATATTCCAGCGAAGTTTTATCTGCTGGACCATGGAGTACATTCTAACTGGTTACAAAGCTGTCTGGTATGGAGCAAATTTATAGATGGTATTTGAGCTATGCCTAGCCACACAGTCATGTATAGAGAATAGAGCAGTGGGCTAAGCATACACGCCTGAGGTGCGCCAGTGCTGATCGTCAGCGAGGAGGATATATTATCACCAATCAGCACAGATTGTGGTCTTCTATTTAGGGAGGATCCAATTGCAGAGGGAGGTGCAGAGGCCCAGGTTCTGCAACTTCTCAATCAAGATTGTGGGAATGATGGTATTAAATGCTGAGCTGTAGTCAATGTACAGTATCCTGGCATAGGTGTTTGTGTTGTCCAGGTGAACTGAAAAGGAAACTGGATAGGTATAGAGAACTGAAAAGGGGACTGGATAGGTATAGAGAACTGAAAAGAGAACTAGGTGGGAGAGGAATAAGTGACCACTTAAAAAAGGCAACTAAAAGGGGAAAGTGCAGACACTGGCAGACAAAACTTGAGAAGTTCCTAGAGCATTTTATAAATATATCAAGAGAGCAATCAGGTAAAGAATAGGGTCCATTAAGGACCAATTCTTCTCATCTTTATTCACTTAGAAGAAAGACACTGTTGTAAGAAAGCTCATAATGAGGGATGGTGAAGTACTAGGACATATCATTAATGAGGAGGAGGTATCAAATATCTTGGAAAGCATAAAGATGGGTAAATCTCCAGTGCCTGACGAAATGTGGCCCATGCTGCTAAAATAGACAAGCAAGATTACAGGAGTCCCAAATGAGAATTTAACAATCTTTGATGATCACAGGTGAACTGCCAGGTAACTAAAAGGACTGCATAATTATAGTAATGCTTTGGATATGAATGCAGATGATTAGTAAGTTTTCAGATAAGTACTAAGAAAAATTGGCCATGATGTTGATGGTGAGGACCAAGGTTTCATCAAATTGAACCATAATCTTCCTCCTCTTGTATTCAGATACCCTGGCAAACGATGGTCAGCATCTCAAATGCTTCTTAACAATGTTATCTACCTACAATGGCACCTTCAAGGATCTTCAAATTTATACATCAAAGTCCCTTTGTTCCTCATTATGCCCAGGCCCCTATCATCATGGTGTATGTTCTAACCTGACTTGTACTCCCAAAACACATCTTGTCATATTAGTTCTCCATCAGCCATTTCTCAGCCCATTTCACCAATGTGTCAGTATAACCTTGTGGCCTAAGTCTACTGTCCATAATATCTAGAACTTCACTAACCTTCAGTGAACCTACAAGCTTACTGTGCATGCCTCCTACATCTACATCTTAATTCATTCATGTATACTGTAACAGCAAGGGTCAAAGCATTGATCTTTGTAAAACACCACTAATCAGACATTCAATGATAAAAATAACTCTCTCCCATCACTCCTACTGCTGATCCAGTTTACCAATTTGTCTCAGATTCCAGGACCATAGCTGCTTGGACCAGTCTCCCACAAGTCCCATTGTCAAAAGTCCATGTGAACTAAATTTACTACTCTGCCCCCATCAAAACAATGCTGCCTAAGGGGAAAAATATCTTCAAGATATTTCAGGAGTAGAGAATGTCAATGACAGATTTATTAGGGGTGTTCAAAATTGTTTGAAATGTGGTTAAAAGTGGGGGGAGGAGGAGGATGGGGGGGGGGAAACAGGGATGTAAGCCAAACTAGAGAATTCTCCCATGCAGATAAAGTAAACTAACCAAAATAGAACTACGAATTCTCAAGAACAGAGGAAAACAAATCAATGCCGCTTGTCTTTATCCCCAAAATCTGTCTGACTTCCAGGTACAATCCACCAGCACCAAACCCCTCCAAGATATCAGCTCAGAACATATTTGACAGAGAACATACAAATCTAATATTGCAAAGGAACTGAAGGTTGCCATTAAGAGTATAGGCATTCCCCATAAAAAAGCAAATTAAGAAAAATCACAAACAAGAGGAAATGTTGCTGTGAAAATGGGGGACACCTCCCTCTCCCTTATTAGTGGGAGAGAGAACCTGTGGTTTGTCAAATGCCGGATGAAATGCGATAGTCTTTGGGGTAACTGCAAGGTCTGTGTCTTTGCTATCGCCTTGCTCACGCTTCTGCTTGGTAACGGGTGTGCTTTTTTGCCGGGGGGAAGGGTATCGTTGCCTTGCTTCTGCTTACGTGTGGGAGGGGGGAGCTGGGCGGGGGGGACTTTGGGGTTCTTACATTTAACTGTCGTTCATTCCTTGGGGCACTTCTCTGTTTTCGTGGATGTTTTGCAAAAAAAAAAGCATTTCAGGATGTATATTGTATACATTTCTCTGACATTAAGTTGGACCTTTGAGCTATAAATGCTGGAAATCCAGCAACACATCCAAAATGCTGGAGAAATTCAGCTGGCCAGACAGCATCTGTGGAAAAGAGTACAGTCGACGTTTCAGGCTGAACAAATTTCTTGGCCCAAAAAGTCAATGGAGTTAAGAAAAATATTTATTTCCATCTTACCCCCCTGAATTCCACGAGTGCAAATTTTATTCTGTATCACAGAGTTTTGGGTAGTGTATTTGTGAATTCTGTAAAGCCAAATTTCCATTTCTCAACTGGCTGTAACACACATCATATGTACATAGTTACATAATCGGTGGTCATACTACAGCGTACAATTGAAAAAAAATCTCAAATAAATTAATCATTGATGCATCTCAGTACTGATTATGGGGTCTTGGAATTAATATCTGACACTTTGCGTCCAATCAACAGTGACTGCACATTGAAAGCAAATTTATAAACCTCTGTAGTTTTAAGTGACCACTGTAAAATTATGAAAGCACTGTACAAATCCAAGTCTCCCCTTCTATCTCTTAGCTTCAAAAACTTCATTTCACTTCTGAGCACTTTTACTTGGTCTAAAAAATTACTTCAGCAATTTTGATGAACATTTTATTTACTCCTTAGACATTCTAATTGAATGCTGTGTACGACCAGATTATATATTTTCACAGCAGCACTAATTCACAGATATTATCCTTGCCTGCTTGCTAATATTTCAAATTACTGCTCATCTTTTGTAACAGTGGGGAAAATAGAGCAAATGATTTTTTTCAGTAATTAGATTCAAGGCCAGAATGTGATTGTATATTTCAGAAGTCATCAACTCTGTTTGTCTTTTCATATAACTATTGGTCGCATTTCCTTACCTCTGATTTAGTAGGCTTTGGATTAATTTGCACCTCATGGAAAATTTGGGCTGTGCTTACAGTAGAGCATTGAAGGAGTACTGTCTTTTGGACTAAGCATTAAGCTGATGTAGTAAATTTTCAGTCTCTGACTGACTTAATTGATCCCACAATGCTACACAAAGAAAACAGAAGCATACTTCACAGGATCCTGGCAACTATTTCCCATCAGAGGAGCACACTAAAAATAAATAATCTGATTATTGATACATTAGGTCATAAATTGCAAGTGACTAAGATTTTGAAATTACTTTAGTTTGGGATACATTGAGATTGAAAGATGATACACAAAGGCGTCAGTTTCTTCTATGTAGCATGCATGCTGGTCTTTAGCACAGATGTTAATAATATACACACCATTTAACCAGCCTGCACAGCCGTGATGTTTTAATTATTATCCACAGCATCCTGCCCATCCATAATCTTACAATCTCCTGGGAGAGATGAAAGATTGAAAAAAAAGTCCCAATATGAAAAAAATTGTGTAGGCAATCAAATGTGCCTAAGAGATGATATTAATCAGGAATTATATCATTAGATATTCCAGAAATATATTGATTGCTGTAATTTCCTCTCCAACTAAGGACCGATCCCTTCTAAAATTATACTGAGTCAGGATTCAGAACAGGTAATGTCTGTAACTTCTAAAGCTTTTCCAACCAACTTCGTCATAAGATTCATGTAGGACTATATTCTTCATGCTCCATCACCCACCTACTAAGGCCTAATAATCAGAACTAAAACCTAACGATCATCACCACTCTATTCATAGTCGGCAACTATGCAAGCCTCATGGCCACACTTCACACCATATACACAAACTTGATCACCAAACCACGGGGCACCAGAAGGAGTAGATAGGTAGCCCAGGCAAAAGTGTGCTGTCCAGGTTGTTTAATACCTTTTCTTCTTCAGATGTTTGGCACAAGCTTGTTGGCAAGGGCTCTCCCCTCAAGGTGACAGAGGGAAATGGCCAGCAGAGAGGAGGAGATAAAGGGAATCAAGGCCAGTGGTGGCACCTGCATGAAAACTCACATTCAGGGCATATGGAATGTATTCACCCCCCTGGAATTTTTCATGTTTTATCGTTTTACATTATTGAATCACAGTGGATTTAATTTGGCTTTTTTGGACGCTGATCAATAGACTCTTTCGTGTCAAAGTGAAAACAGATCTCTACAAAGTTATTTAAATTAATTTAACACAAAATAATTGATTGTATAAGTATTCACGCCCTTCAAGTCAGTACTTAATAAGAGCGCCTTTGGCAGCAATAGGAGCCTTGTGTCAGTGTGGATAGGTCTCCATCAGCTTGCAATTGGAAACTGCAATTTCTCCCCATTCGTCTTTACAAAACTGCTCAAGTTCTGCCAGATTGCATAGGGATTGTGAGTGAACCACCTTTTTCAAGTCCAGCCACAAATTCACAATTGGATTGAAGTCTGGACTCTGACTTGGCCACTCCTGGACACTAACTTTGTTGTTTTTAAGCCATTCTTCCGCTTTGGCTTTATGCTTGGGGTCTTTGTCTTGCTGGTAAACAAATCTTCTCCCAAGTTGCAGTTCTCTTGCAAACAGCATCAGATTTTCCTTCAGGATTTCCCTGTATTTTGCTGCATTCATTTTACCCTTTACCTTCACAAGCCTTCCAGGTTCTTCGCTGCAGTGAAGCATCCCCACTGCATGATGCAACCATCACCATGCTTCATGGTGTGTTTTTGATGATGTGCAGTGTTTGGCTTGCACCAAACATAGCATTTAGTATGATGGCCAAAAAGCTCAATTTTGTTTTCATCAGACCTTAGAGCCTTCTTCCAGCTGACTTCAGAGTCTCCCACATGCCTTCTGGCAACCTCTAGTAAAGGTTTCATGTGAGTTTTTTCAGCAATGGCTTTCTCTTTGTCACTCTCCCATAAAGCTGCAACTGGTGAAGCACCCGGGCAACATTTGTTGTATGCACAGTCTCTCCCATCTCAGACAATGAAGCTTGTATCCCTCCAGAGTGGTCATAGGTCCCTTGGTGGTCTCCCTCACTGTTCCCCTTCCTGCATAGTCACTCAGTTTTTGAGGACGGCCTGCTCTAGGCAGATATACAGCTGTGCCATATTCTTTCCATTTTGTGTTGATTGACTGAACTGGAAATTTACTTGTATCTATCTCCTGACTTGTGCTTTTCAATAACCAGTTTATGGAATTGCTTGGAGTGCTCTTTTGCTTCATGGTGTAATTTTTGCCAGGATACTGAAGTACCAGGGTTGGACCTTCCAGAGATAGGTGTATCTTTTACTACAATCAATTGAAATCCTTTGACTGCACACGGTCATCTCCAATTAACTAATTGTGTGACTTCTAAAACTAACTGGCTGCACCAGTGATGATTTTTATGTCATATTAAAGGGGGTGAATACTTATGCAATCAATTATTTTGTGTTTTATATTTTTGTAATTAATTTAGATCACTTTGCAGAGATCTGTTTTCACTTTGAGACAAAAGAGTCTTTTTCTGTTGATCGGTTTCAAAAAAGCCAAATTATATCCACTGTGATTCAATGTTGTAAAACAATAAAACACGAAAACTTCCAAGGCGGGGGGAATACTTTTTAAAGGCACTTTTAAAATACTTTTTAAACGTTCGAGGTCAGCCGAGGTGCAACAATTGAAGGAGTGACCTCCAGAGTGGTTATCTCCGGTTTGCTTCCAGTTCCTCGTGCTGGTGAGGCCAGGAACAGGGAGATAGGGGATCTGAATGTGTGGCTGAGGAGCTGGTGTGAGGAGCAGGGATTTAGATTCTTAGACCACTGGAATCTGTTTTGGGGTGAAGATGAATTGTACGAAAGGGACGGGTTGCACCTTAACAGGCGGGGGACCAGCACTCTGGCAGGCAGGTTTGTCAATGCTACACGGGTGTGTTTAAACTAAGTAGTGGGGGGGTGGGGGGGAGGAGACGAACTGGAAATATAAGGATGAAGTTAAAAGGAAAGAGAGAATAAGAAAAGTTAAGGAAGACAACAGAATTAACGGGGCAGAAAGCTCAGGAAGGGATCGGAGATTATGGCCAAGTGCAACAGGAATTGATGTGAAAGGTGAGGGGAGTAATGGATTAAAAGTATTATATATGAATGCACGAAGTATAACAAATAAAGTGGATGAGCTTGAGGCTCAGTTGGAAATTGGCAAATATGATGTTGTGGGAATAACAGAGACATGGCTGCAAGAGGACCAGGGCTGGAAAATGAATATTCAGGGTATACATCTTATCGAAAGGACAGACAGGTTGGCAGAGGGGGTGAGGTGGCTTTGTTGGTGAGGAATGAAATTCAGTCACTTGCAAGGGGGGTCATAGAATCAGGAGATATGGAGTCAGTATAGATAGAACTGAGAAACTGTAAGGGCAAAAAGACCCTGATGGGAGTTCTCTACAGGCCCCCAAACAGTAGCCTGGATACAGGGTGCAAGTTAAATCAAAAGTTAAAATTGGCATGTTGCCAAGGTAATTCTATGGTTGTTATGGGGAATTTCAACATGCAGGTAGACTGGCAAAATCAGGTTGGTACTGGACCCCAAGAAAGGGAGTTTGTGGAATGCCTCAGAGATGGATTCTTAAAGCAGCTTGTATTAGAGCCTACCAGGGAGAAGGCAATTCTGGATTTAGTGTTGTGTAATGAGCCAGATTTGATAAGGGAACTCGAGGTAAAGGAGCCATTTGGAGGTAGTGACCATAATATGATAAGTTTCAATCTACAATTTGAGAGGGAGAAGGGAAAATCGGAAGTGTCAGTATTACAGTTGAACAAAGGGGACTATGGACACATGAGGGAGGAGCTGGCCAAAGTTGACTGGAAAGAGACCCTAGCAGGGATGGCAGTGGAATAACAATGGCAAGTATTTCTGGGAATAATACGGAAGGTGCAGGATCAGTTCATTCCAAAGAGGAAGAAAGATTCTAAGGGGAGGAAGGGGCAACCGTGGATGACAAAGGAAGTCAAGGATAGTACAAAAATAAAAGAGAGGAGGTATAACATAGCAAGGATGAGTGGGAAGCCAAAGGATTGGGAGACCTTTAAGAAGCAACAGGAGATAACTGAAAAGGCAATATGGGGGGAAAAGATGAGGTACAAAGGTAAGCTAGCCAAGAATATAAAGGAGGATAGTAAAAGCTTCTTTAGGTATGTGAAGAGGAAAAAAATTAGTTAAGACCAAAGCCGGCCACTTGAAGACAGAAACAGGTGAAATTATTATGGGGAACAAAGAAATGGCAGAGGAGCTAAAGAGGTACTTTGGATCTGTCTTCACTAGGGAAGACGCAAGCAATCTCCCAGATGTAATAGTGGCCAGAGGACCTAGGGTAACAGAGTAACTGAAGGAAATTCACATCAGGCACAAAATGGTGTTGGGTAAACTGAAGGGACTGAAGGCTGATAAATCTCCAGGGCCTGATGGTCTGCATCCCAGGGTACTTAAAGAGGTGGCTCTAGAAATTGTGGACGCATTAGTAATCATTTTCCAATGTTCTATAGATTCAGGATCAGTTCCTGTGGATTGGAGGGTAGCTAATGTTATCCCACCTTTTAAGAAAGGAGGGAGAGAGAAAACTGGCAATTATAGACCAGTTAGTCTGACATCAGTGGTGGGGAAAATGCTGGAATCAATTATAAAAGATGAAATAGTGGCATATTTGGATAGCAGTCGCAGGATAGGTCCGAGTCAGCATGGATTTATGATGGGGAAATCATGCTTGACTAATCTTCTGGAATTTTTTGAGAATGTAACAATGAAGACGGACATGGGGAAGCCAGTGGATGTGGTGTACCTGGACTTTCAGAAAGCCTTTGATAAAGGTCCCACATAGGAGGTTAGTGGGCAAAATTAGAGAAAATGGTACTGAGGGTAGGGTACTGACATGGATAGAAAATTGGTTGGCAGACAGGAAACAAAGAGTAGGGATTAATGGGTCCTTTTCAGAATGGCAGGCAGTGACTAGTGGGGTACCCCAAGGCTCGGTGCTGGGACCGCAGCTATTTACAATATACATCAATGATTTAGATGAAGGGATTAAAAGTAACGTTAGCAAATTTGAAGATGACACAAAGCTGGGTGGCAGTGTGAAATGTGAGGAGGATGTTATGAGAATGCAGGTTAACTTGGGACAGGTTGTTTGAGCGAGCAGATGCAGTTTAATGTGGATAAACGTGAGGTTATCCACTTCGGTGGCAAGAACAGGAAGGCAGTTTACTCTCTGAACAGTGTCAAGCTAGGAAAAGGTGAAATACAACAAGATCTAGGTGTCCTTGTTCATCAGTCACTGAAAGTAAGCATGCAGGTACAGCAGGCAGTGAAGAAAGCTAATGGCATGTTGGCCTTCATAACAAGGGGAATTGAGTATAGGAGCAGAGGTCTTTCTGCAGTTGTACAGGGCCCTGGTGAGACCACACCTGGCATATTGTGTACGGTTTTGGTCTCCAAATTTGAGGAAGGACATTCTAGCTATTGAGGGAGTGCAGCGTAGGTTCACAAGGTTAATTCTCGGGGTGGCGGGACTGTCATATGTTGAAAGATTGGAGCGACTGGGCTTGTATACACTGGAATTTAGAAGGATGAGAGGGGATCTGATTAAACATATAAGATTATTAAGTGATTGGACACGCTAGAGGCAGGGAACATGTTCCCGATGTTGGGGGGGGGGGGGGGTCCAGAGCCAGAGGCCTCAGTTTAAGAATAAGGGGTAGACCATTTAGAACGGAGTTGAGAAAAACTTTTTCACACAGAGGGTTGTGGATCTGTGGAATGCTCTGCCCCAGAAGGCAGTGCAGGCTATTTCTCTGGATTCTTTCAAGAAAAAGTTAGATAGAGCTCTTAAAGATAGCGGAGTCAAGGGATATGGGGAGAAGGCAGGAACAGGGTACTGATTGTGGATGATCAGCCATGATCACAGTGAATGGCAGTGATGGCTCGAAGGGCCGAACGGCCTACTCCTGCACTTATTGCCTATTGTCTATTGTCTATTGCCTATTGCACTGTATTTGCTGCCGTTAAGCAGCTTCAAGATGTCCTTCCTGAAGTAGATACCTGACGAAGGGTCTCAGCCCAAAACGTCGACTGTACCTCTTCCTATAGATGCTGCCTGGCCTGCTGCGTTCACCAGCATTTTTTATGTGTGTTGCTTGAACTTCCAGCATCTGCAGATTTCCTCGTGTTTGCGATACTTTATCAGTCCATGCTTTTCCAAACGCTGATAGATTCTGTCCCTCAGGATCCTCTCCAGGAATGTTCCTACCACTGATGTTAGACTCACTGGACTATCCTTGCAGCCTCTTTTCAGCATTTATCATCCTTCAGTGTCTTGGTAACTTTTCTGTGGTTAAAGATGACACAAATCGGGTACCAGGGTGGTAAAGCAGTTGGTGCGGCACTATTACAGCGCAGGGCATTGCAGAGTTCAGTGTTCAATTCTGCCACTGTCTGTAAGGGCTTTGTCCATTTTCCCCAAGAACTGCATGGGTTTCCTCTAGGTGCTCCAGTTCACTCCCGCAGTTCAAAGCTGTATCTGTTAGCAAGGGTTAATTGGTCATTGAAAATTGTCCTGTGATTTTGCTAGCGTTAAATAGATGGGTTGCTAGGCGCTGTAGCTTGCTGGGTGGGAAGGTCTAAATAAAAACAAATAAGAAATCTCCCTGAGGGTCCTTGCTATTTTTCCCCTAGCTTTCTACAATGTCCTAGGATACACTTGGTCAGGCCCCAGGAATTTATCCATTTTATTATGCTTTAAGACCACCAGTATCTCCTCCTCTTTGTGATGTGGATAAGTTATAAGGCCTTGCTATTTACTTCCTTGAATTCTTTTACTATCTCATGTTCTTTTTTTGTCTTCCTGATTCCTCTCTCTTGTGTACTCCTATATCTTTCATACTCCTTGAGTGATTCACTTGATCTCAGCTGCTTATACCTGTCATATACCTCCTCCTTTTTAAAGACCAGAACCTCAATATCTCTTGTCCACCAGAGTTTCCTATCCCCGCCTGCCTCAGACTACAGCTAACGGGAACATGCTGTCCTTCAACTCCACCTCCCATGCTTTTAAAAGCCTCTCATTAGCCAGCCTTTCCTTTACATGCATTTTGACTTTCTTTCTAATAGCATTAATATTTGCCCTCGCCCAGTTTAGGACTTTAAATTGTCGACCTGAGATAACTTTTTCAATATCTATTTTTAAACTAATAGAATTATGGTCATTGATCACAAAATGCATCCCCCTACCTCACTGACACCTCAATTACTTGTCATGCCTCAGTTAGGAAGTTCAGTATAACCTGCTGTCTAATAAGACATTGACAATTCTTATAGAAAACTTTCTTGTGCATATTTAACAAATTATTCCACAGCCAAGCCCTTTTAGACTATGAGAGTCTTGATCAATATGAAAGCAGGTGAAATTAGCTACTATTACAACCCACTTTTCTTACAGCATTCTGCAATTTCTTGGCACATTTCCCACAAAATACTGGGGGTTTATAATACAATCCCTTTAAAGTAATCACATCCTTATTTCTCACTTCCATCCATATAACCTCAAAGGACCATCCCCCAAGGTTATCCACTCCAAAATACTGCCATTCTTACTGCACTGTGATAATGCATTTGTAGAAGAAGCAATTGATATGCTTGGTTCTAGATACATGAGCTTAGGCTTATGTAGTGGAATTACTCCCTGAATTCCTAGAGTACAAAAATAAACCTGTGCACAAATCTCCTCTGTCAACTCTCTCCTTTTGTAGCTTGTCCTTCTCCACTTGCTCTCCTAATCATGCCACGTTTTAAAGAGTGCGAAGTGTTCACACTTCACCTGTGAATCTGCTGGGGTCATCTATTCTGTCTTGTGCTCCTGATGCGGTTCCTCTACATTGTTGAGACCCATCGTAAATTGAGGGACCGCTTCGTCAAGCACCTCCGCTCCAGCTGCCAAAAGCAGAACTTCCCAGTGCCCAAACATTTTAATTTTGATTCCTATTCCCTTTCTGACATGTTGATCCATGGTCTCCTCTTGTGCCACGATGAAGCCACTCTCAGAGTGGAGGAGCAACACCTTATATTCCATCTGGGTAGCCTCCAAACTGATGACATGAATATCGATTTCTCCTTTCAGTAAAAAAAAATCCCTCCTCTTTCTTCTTCCGTTCCCCATGTTGGCCTCTTACCTCTTCCCACCTGCCTATCATCTCCCCCTGGGTGCCCTGCTCCTTCCCTTTTTCCACTCTCCTCTCTTATTAGATTCTTTCCTCTCCAGACTTTTACCTTTCCTACCCACCTGGCTTCACCTATCACCTTCTAGCTATCATCCTTCCCCTCCACCCACCTTTTTATTCTGGCATCTTCTCCCTTCCTTTCCAGTCCTGAAGAAGAGTCTCAGCTAAAACATTGACTGTTTATTCATTTCCATAGATGCTGCCTGAGCTGCTGAGTACCTCCAGCATTTTGTGTGCAATGTTTCAAAGAGAATGCCTGCTAGTAAAACCATGCCCATGCAGAAGCCTTGTTTACAACCTTGTTGAGGTGTCACATTGGTGTAGTTAGTAGAAATGGTGCCTCTGAGCACCAGAAACATGGGTTCAATCCTGTCTGTGTGGAGTTTGCACTATCTTCCCATAACTGTGTAGGTATTCTCCACATGCCCTAGTTTCCTCCAACATCCTAAGAACATGCAGGCTAGTCGGCCATGGTAAATTGTCCGTGTCCATGTGTGTGACAGTAGAGTGTGGGAGAATTGAGGAGAACGTGGAGCCAATGCCAAAGAGATATCGTGTATATGGATTGTTGATGGTCAACATGAACTTGCTGGGGTGAAGACCTGTTTTTGTGCTGTATGAAACTATGTCTCTATGATACCTCTCTTCTCACTCCCTGTAGGTCTCTGTAACTTGAGTAACTCCAGAAATCACCAACTGAGATGAGAATGTAGTTGGCCTGGTTAATTTGATGATGATACTGATCTTGGGCAATGAATATTATTTAAGATTACAATGAGACCTTGATCAACAAAGGAAACGGGCCAAAGAATGACAGGCGGGATTTAAGCTGGACCATTGAGAAAACTTACAAAATATTGCATTTGGTAAGTTAAACGAGAGCAGTATTTGCACTGTAACTGGTAAGGCTCTGGGCAGTACTGTATAACAGAGTGACCTAGGAGTGCAGGTACAGACAGTAGTTTCCTGAAAGTGGAGATACAGGTAGACAGGGTGCGGAAAGCAGCATAAGGCATGCTTGCCTTCATTGGTCAAGACATTGAGTACTGGAATTAGATATCATTTCAGAACTGAATTTGTCAATACATTTGGAGCATTGTGCGTCTTTCTGGTCTCCCATTCATAGGAAAGAGGTCATTAAGCTGAATTCATGAGGATGTTAGCAAGACCAGATAGCTTGAATTAGGAGGAGCCACTGAATAGGTTTCAACTTTTTTTGCTAATCCACAGGAGGCTGGCCTTTAAGAGAGCAGAGCCATCGTTTCGAGGCTTGCATGCATGAATGACACAGAGAGCTATGTTGGCTGGAGCCAGGATCTTATGCTTTCGTTCTTGGTAGGGCCACCCATGCCAAACAGATCAAAGAGCTGAGGCCTGACTAAGAGTGGTCCACCAGTCCTCCAGGTTCGTGGGTTCAGCTTAGGGCTAACAACCCTGACTGACCAAACAAAACTATTATAGAAACAGCAATGAGGAATCCTTCTACATCTGTGTGCTACGGTATTCCTGTGTCTCCACCCAAGATTTGCATGACTGACAATAGTGAAAACCAGGAGGAAGCTAAAATAGTGAAGGCCCTGTAAAGGGTGATGGTCGCAGTCTTTGTCCCAGCAGAACTAGAGGATGTGTGATTAATGGGAAAGGGGAAAGATTTTAAGAGGACCAGAGGACTCAGTTTTTCATAGATGGGGTGGGTATATGTAACAAGCTGCGAGAGGAGACTGAGGTCCTTTAACATCTGCTGGACGACGCTGAGGATGTTCTACGAGTCTGTGATGGCCAGTGCGATCATGTTTGCTGTTGTGTGCTGGAGCAGCAGGCTGAGGGTAGCAGACACCAACAGAATCAACAAACTCATTCGTAAGGCCAGTGATGTTGTGGGGATGGAACTGGACTCTCTCACGGTGGTGTCTGAAAAGAGGATGCTGTCTAAGTTGCATGCCATCTTGGACAATGTCTCCCATCCACTACATAATGTACTGGTTGGGCACAGGAGTACATTCAGCCAGAGACTCATTCTACCGAGATACAACACAGAGCGTCATAGGAAGTCATTCCTGCCTGTGGCCATCAAACTTTACAACTCCTCCCTTGGAGGGTCAGACACCCTGAGCCAATAGGCTGGTCCTGGACTTATTTCCTGGCATAATTTACATATTACTATTTAACCATTTATGGCTTTATTACTATTAATTATTTATGTTGCAAATGTAACGAAAACCAATTTCCCTCGGGATCAATAAAGTATGACTATGACTATGACAATGACTAAAGACAGTTACAATTTCAATGTTTAAAATACCTTTGGACAGGTACATGGATAGGAAAGGTTTAGAGGGATATGAGTCAAATGGGACTACCTCAAGTTTACGAGTTGGGCTGAAGGGCATATTTCGATGCTGTACATCTTTATGACACTTATATTGTTCAAGATGGTGGCACATCCAGTCACAGTGGCCACTTTGGCTCCAACTAATGGTGTAATTGTTCACTTTTTACATCTTTCTTATGACTGCAAAACACTGCTGGATATTGAGAACACCCAGCACTGCAGGTCTCCCTCACTAGTGAGTTGTTGGATAGTAGATGAGCTGTGAAGCATATGTTTATTGCATTTCATGTTATCGCCTGCTACAGCCACCCAGAGAAGACACCGTCAGAAGTGGTGCGCAAGGAAACAGAAGCGAGGAAAAGTGGGCTGGCATCCATGTGAGGCTAAAGGCAGAACCCCGCAGGCCATCTCTCCTGTCGATTTTGCTTTCAAACATTTGGTCACTAGAAAATAAATTAGACTACCTGTGTTAGAGACTGACTCAGTGTGAGATGAAGGATAGCTGCATGCTCATTCTGAGGGAAATGTCGTTCTAGGATATCAACCCTGACGTGGTCAACCAGCTGCTGGGAGTTTCATCTGTTTCAGGACTGACAGAATTCCCGTGACCTCTGGCAAGACCCACAGTTGGGGTGTACATTAATAAGAACTGGTGAGTGAACATTTCGGTCATGATGACCCACTGTTTGCATACAGTAGAGTCCCTAACGGTGAAGTGCAGACCCTTCTAAGGTAATTCAGTGATATTGTGATTCTAGCTGTGCACATCCCATCACACCCACCCACCCACCCCCGCACCTTTTTGCTAATGCTGGGGAAACACTGCATAAGCTCCATGGTGTCATCAGTGACTTACAAAACACATACCCCGATAGTTCCTTTATAATTGCTAGCTTCAACCATGATAATTTAAAAACAGTCCTGCCTAAACTCTATCAGCACGTTGACTTTGCTACCAAAGGTGAGAACACATTAGATCTCGTTTAGACCAACATCCATGGTGTATACGAAGCTGCTCCAGGTCATCACCTTGGATTCTCTGACCGCTTATTCTCATGCTAATTCCATGCATGGAGAAGTACATTGAGGTTGTCACCAATGTGAGAGAAATCGGAAGCCATGGCTGACAGCAGAGGTCAGGGCATGGTGGAGAGATTAGGGTGCTGCCTTCAAATCAGGGTTAAGGTAACTCTCAGGTCATCAAGAGCTGCACTTTCCCACAGCATCAGGAAGGCAAAACAGGGTTATTCACAGAGAACATAAAGCCATTGCTGTGACACCAGAGACAAGTGGGAGTGCATTTAGATCATAACAAACTAGAAGTTTACCCTGTGTGTCAACGATGGTGACACTTCTCTTCCTGAATGTCTTTTACTCACCATTTAATGCATGGAACAATGTGCTGGAAAGGAAGGGCTCCCCTTTCCCCCAAGGAGCAGGCACCCTGGCCACAGCTGAAATGAGGAAAACCCTAGTCAGGGTCAACCCACATAAAGCAGTGGGGCCTGATCAGATACTCCACAGCTTTATACCATGTGCTGAGGGAATGGGCAGCCCAGTTAACAGAGGTTCCAACAGATATTTTCAACATCTCTGTAGAGCAGCTCACTCCCCACTCTGGCTTCAAGGTGGCCACCATCAATCTGGTTCCCAAGAGGCAACAGTATCCTGCTTCAATGACTACCATCCAGTGCCGCTGACCTCGACAACAATGATGAGGTGCTTTGAGATGCTGGTTATTGAATGCTTTAATTCCTATCTTCCTGCTACATTGGACCCTTTTCAGTTAGCTTATTGCTCAGATCAGTTCATCCGTGATGCCACAGGCTCTGCACTCCACTCCGTCCTGTCCCACCTGGAAAATGGTGCCTCGTAAACCAGGATGCTGTTTAGTGACTTCAGCTCAGTACTCAATACAATCATCCATCAGAAGCTGGTAGGTAAGCTCTCTTTGTTAAATCTCAACATCTGTCTCTTTAACACTTATCTTAGACTTCTTGACAGAAAGGCCACAGTCAGCCTGTGTTTGCAGAAATGTCTCTAGCTCCATCACGCTGAGCACCGGCACTTCCCAGGGCTGTGTGCTCAGCCTGCTGCTGTTCACACTGCTGATACAAGACTGTACGTCGAGATCCAGTTCAAACCATCATCAGGTTCGCCGATGACACAACAATGGCTGGACTCATCAACAACGACAATGAGACGGCATACAGAGAGGAGGTAGAGTGGCTGGTAGCATAGTGCGAGCACAACGACTGCAGCGTCAATGTAGACTAGGCCAAAGAGATTATTGTAGACTTTAGGGAGGTGCAGGCTGACCACTCCTCACTGCACATGCACAGTTTCTGTGTGATGAGTTAGGAGCACCAAGTTTCTGGGAGTGCATATAATGGCCAATCTCACCTGGTCCCTCAACACCACCTCTTTGGTCAAGAAAGCAGAGCAGCATCTCTACTTCTTGAGGAGATTGAAGTGACTGATGTTCCCACCATCCCCCCTCTCCTCGTCCCCTAATTGTAACCTATTTTTACAGGAGCACCATCGAAAGTGTCCTGACCAGCAGCATCACTGTCTGGTATCGGAATTACAAGGTATCACAAGGAATCACAATGAATTACAGTACATTTTAACTTGTATTGTAAATGCACCTTACTATTTGTTAATTTACTTGTGGTAAGATTACTTTATGTGTTATGTATGTGAGTTATATGTACTGTGTTGGGTACCTTGGTCTGGAGGAATGTTGTTTCATTTGGTGGTATATATGCCAAATGAAACAATAGGAATGAGAATAAACTGAATTTGAACTTGAAACTAAAATCAACTAATCAGCTATAAACTATGGAGATCTGAAGAAGAGTGGCTGCCTTGTGTTTACTGATGTTGGAAATTCTCCAACACCACCCAGAAGCCATCTGGCATCCCAGCCAGGCACTGCATGCAGCAGAAGAGAAGGCAAGCCAAATTAATCAGAAAAGTGGAATAGCAGGTATAATCATCTGTCTATATCAGACATAAGTTAAAGCCTCAGCATCCACAGTTCTTTTTCGCTCCCATGTTTCCAATAGATTTTGCCAGATCAGATCTCGTTTGCTGTACCATATCAAAATAAATAAAGATATAAGGTATTAAAATGAACTGAACAAAACATGTTCATAGACACGTTGCTATCTGGTAGTGGAAAAACCTAGAGTTGGGATGTAGCCAAGCCTTTTATAGTAAAGCTTGTCTACCACAGCAGAATGTCACTATATCAGAAACTGGATGACTGATCATTGCTGACAGTTTGATGAAATCAGAAACCGAAAAAAAAGATCTGTTATAATAAATACTCAGCTTGTGGCAAAATTGTTACATTTTCAACACAAATTCTAGGAAGGATTAAAATTTTCTGCACTGTTTGTTGTGTCCTTCAACTTTATATATTCATCCATTGAAAATATTATTACATGTTCTGTCAACCTACTTACATTTTGTAATTGACTATCTCACATTTCTACCTTCGATTAAATGGTAGCTGACAGTGAAGAGCAACACCAGATAGGTTTGGGGTTGAAATTCTTCCCCTACAGTAATCAATAAATCTATTGAAATTTGACATTGATACAAATCAAAGCCAGATTTCTCACCTTATCCTATCTTGGGCCAATTGCTTGAATATTGAATTTATTAATTCTTCACTTGAAGGATCTAGAGTGAAATTATCCATATGTCTCATGCAGTTGTTAACTGAAAAATAGCAATAAGCCTTAAATGACTATTTAACCAGATATTCTCTCTATTCTTTCCATGTTTGTTTCCCTGAACTTCCAAAATAATAGCTTCTATTTAGAGACAAGAGATCCTGCAGATGCTGGAATCCAGAGCAACACACACAAAATGCTGCAGCAACTCAGCATTTTTGGCAGCATCTGTGGAAATGAATAAAGATTCAACATCTCAGCCCGAGACCCTTCATTAAGACTCACAAGTTTCTATTTGTATCCTTATGAAATATTTTAAAGTTTTCAACTAAAATAGAGGATAAAAACTAAAACTGAGCTGAACAAATGAACTTTTCTGGCAAGGTTTAATTCTAGGCTAGATCCGAAAGTGGAAAATTATTTAAAAGAATTCCAGATTTTCGGCCTTGAATTGTCAAACATACAGCACTTGATATTAAGCAAAAGTAAGCGGGTAGGGAGGTGGATAATTCGAGGAGGATCTAGCAATTTTGAATGGTCCTGGGTCATCTAAACAGTTGAGAAGTGCCAGAGGAGGGAAGATATTCATTTCAAGGAAACAGATTTTGTGGCAGAAATTAGAGAAGGCAAATTGATGGCATAGAAATATTTTGATTTATTGTTAGCAATGGTGGGATGTTTGAGGAAAATTGCTTCTGTGGGCAAAGGAAAGAAGAAATAAAGCTCAACAGATAGCTTCCATCTTAGTATCATGAATTCCTTGTATTTAGTGCATGTGATCATGGAAGAAAGTGAAGGTTGGATCTGAAATATTTTTAAATACGAAGCCAGTCTGTGCAACAAATTATGCTTTACCAATCTCTCTCAAATCTCTGTTAGGGCATAGTAGTATCTGAGAATGGTTCTAGGAGCAGTGTTTTGTACTGAGTGTGGGGTGTGGTATGTGGGAAGTTTGGGAGACCTCCAGTCTCCCGAGTAAACACATCACAGGTGCATTGAGTACAGCTTCTGAGAAAACATATTAAGGAATAGAATAGAATAGAATATTTTTATTGTCATTGTTGTGGAGCAATGAAACACATTTAGCAGCTCAACGTTTTGCAGCACGACAAAGAATATATACATAAAATAAACTCTAAAACCTCAGGAGTGCAGTCCAAAATTAATAATATATGGATGCTGGGGTAGGACTATTGCACACCTGCCATTCCTGGAAGTGTGATGCATTTAGCTGCCGCTGTCTTAGGAGGGGGGCAGAAGAAGGGAAGGGGGTGTTATATATTTCACTGCTTGTGGGTAGAAGCTGTTAAGGAGTCTCTTTGTTTTCGTTCTTAATGCTCTGTATCTCTTCCCAGAAGGTAGAGGGGAAAACAGGTGATGTCCAGGATGAGTGGGATCCTTTGAAATACAAGTAGCCTTCTTTTGAAGTCTGCCAGTATAAATGTCTCTGAGGGAGGGTAATGTTGTGCCAATAACCCGCTCTGCTACTCTCACCACCTGCTGCAAGTCCTTCCTGTTCTGTTCTGTGCAGCTGGCAAACCACACTGCACAGCAATACGTCAGGAGGCTCTCTATAGTTGTCCGATAGAAGTTGATCAGCAGGTGATGAGGGAGGAGAGTGTGCTTTAGCTTCCTTAGGAAGAAGAGCCTCTGTTGGGCATTCCCCACCTGATAAGAGATATGGGCAGTCCAGGTGAGGTCAGCCAAGATGTGGACGCCGAGGAACTTGAAACTCTCTACTCTCTCCACCTCTTTCCCGTATATGTACAGAGCAGAGTGCTCGACGCGCTTTGATTTCCTGAAGTTTACTATCAGCTCCTTGGTTTTTGTGATGTTCAAGTCCAGGTTATTATGACAACACCATTTTGTCAAATGCTGTACCTCCTCCCTATAGGCTGTCTCATCACAGTCTGATATGATACCTATTAGGGTGGTATCGCCAGCAAATTTGACAATGGTGTTGGTGGAGTGAATGTAGAGCAGTCATGGGTGGAACGAGCTGCAGCTCGATGAACTTTGACTCCTGCGGGAGAATGAGGAGGTGATAGGTAGGAGCTACAGAGAGGTAGTCAGCCGGAAGTTGCAGGAGACAGGTAACTGCGTCAGGAGAAGGAAGGGAAATGCACAGTCAGTGCAGAGTACATTTGGAGCCATTCCTCTCAGCAATAAATATACAATTTTAGATAACATTGAGGGGGAAAACTGACCGGGGAAGCCACAGTGACTGGGGCTCTGAGTCTGGTGCTGTGGCTTAGAAGAGCAAAGAGGTGAAGAGAACTGCAGGGTTGATAGGAGATTCCATAGTCAGGAAAACAGAGACAAGATTCCATGGGCGTGATAGGGACACCTGGATGGTATGTTGCCTCCCTGGTGCCAAGGTCAGGAACGTCTCAGATTGGGTCCATGGCATTCTCAAGGGTAAGGGTGAGCAGCCAGAAGTCCTGGTGCACATTAGCACCAGTAACATACACTGGTGAAGCTTCACTTGCAGTGTGAGCAGTTTTGGGCCCCTTATCTTAGGAAGGATGAGCTGAAACTGGAGAGGATTCAAAGGGGTTCACAAAAGTGATCCCAGGAATGACCGGCTTGTCATATGAAGTGTGTTTGATGGCTCTGGGCCTGTATTCACTATATTTCAGAGCAATGAGGGATGACATCATTGAAACCTATCAAATGTTGAAAGATCTTGATAGAGTGGATGTGGAGACGAAGTTTTATATGGAGGGAACATCTAGGATGAGAGGACACAGCTTCAGCATAGAGATGAGGAGGAATTTCTTTAGACAAAGAGTGGTGAATCTGTAGAATTAATTGCCTTATGCAACTGTGGGGGCCAAGTCTTTATGAATACTTAAGACAAAAGTTGATAGATTCTTGATTGCTCAAGGCATGAAGGGATACAGGGAGAAGGCAGGAGCCTGAGGCTGAGAGGAAAAATTAATCGGTCATGATGAAATGGTGGAGCAAACTCAATGGGCCAAATGGCCTAATTCTGCTCCTATACAACTTCCACCATTTGGACAAACAGTCACAGCAGGCATAGAGGGGTACCTGCACCTTTAAGCTATACATTAATCCAAATGTAGAACTACACCTTCATCTTTGCTTGATAAATTTCCTGGAACTGTTTCTCTGCGATATCTTCGTCATTGTTCAAGAAGATTCTTTTGGCTCCCTTTCTTTTCACCTGCCCCAGCTGGTTCCACCTGTCATTTACCAAACTCTATCCCCAAATGCTCCCTACCTGGTTTCATTTGCCTATATTTTTCCCTTATCTGATTCTACTTATCAGGCTGTGTCTCAGCCCCTCTTCTCACTTCTACATACTGGCTATCTTCTCTCTACATCCTCAGACATTTCCTTGTCTCCACTGATACTGCTTGACTGGCTGAGTTTTTCCACGAGTTTGTGCTTTTCTCCAGATTCCTAACCATCACATCTCAAGGGCTAACCATGGAACAGCAATGACTATCAGTTACATGAGTAGAATGAGGTAAATCAAAACTTATGAATCATCGGATGAAATCAATACCTCTGAAAATTGCAATTGAAAATAGTTCCTTCTGTAAACATCCTATTGCTTTCTATATTCTCATTAATAATAACAACACTCGCATCTCGTGGATGAAAAATAGAATATTCTTTAAGCTGGAAAGGCCACAGTCCAACTCTGCTCAATGAAATGAAACTGGATCTGGTGAAAAACACTTAAGTATTTGCTGATAGCTCTATCTCTGTCTATTATCTTATGTAAGTAGTAACACAACAAAACCCACAATTACTCTGTTCGGAGTCAAGATGCAGGCAGAAGGCATTGTTTGGAATTAATTTGTGGGGCCAGCTATACAGATCACAGATACTAAAGGTTGGTGTGCATAAACTTTGCTGCTGGTCAGTGTGAAACAGGCATTGCCTCATTGGCAGCAAAATACTATGTCAACTAATTATGGAAGCACCTTCTGAGAAATTCACCTATGCAGTAAAGTAATAAATGGGTTAAAGAATTGGACAAGGATAAGAGCAAAGCATCTGAGACTAGTGAAGGCCTTGGCCTGAGATGCTGACTATTTATTTCCTTCCATAGATGCTGCCTGACTTGTTGAGTTCCTCCAGTATTTTCCGTGTACTTGTCATGTTGTTTTTTTTAAATCTATATAAATCCATTATCGATCAAAACAATGTTCAACCCTTTGAATATTTAATGAGCATTCTTGAACATGAATCTATTTTTAGATTTTTTCATTATAATTAAAATTGCTGTAGTCACTAGTTTTCTTTAAGCCTAACTATTTACCCTAAATGTTTCTATATGCCTAATTATATTGAATTCAATCTGTCAACATGTTTCTTGGGCTGGGAAATTGAAAATGACAGCAAATGGGATCCAATTAACTGATTGCAATTGTAATGATAGATATGTAGGCAGAGCTGAAATTACGGTGCCTTGTTATTACATATGCCTGAGCAAAATCCCATAATAATTCACTTAAATAGAAGTATCTTATTGGTGACTGGTTATAAAAGAATTTAAAGAGAGTCATATATTGCTTCTAGTTTATGAAACCCTGCCAATGAAATGTTTGCTACTGTACTCATAATGAAGTTTAAAGATAGAGTGCAAGATTACACTTCATACCTACAGTTAATGTTCCCATACTCTCACCCATACTTCATCAGTATGACGTACTCACTCATATTGTCGGGCTGATCAGTGGCATGGATATAACTGAAATAACTAACTCATACCATTTCACAATAACAAATAATACATTAAGATCTCAGAAAATTATGAATGTATCCTCTATGTTCTAAACTCAAATGAGTAAGCTAAAGCATTCCTAGCAAGCAAATATCCTGAAAGAATTTTGTATAGGTTGTAATGATAAATTCACAACATTATAATTATTCCCAAACCCATATTTGGGAAAATAAGTTATAACATAATTGAAGAGATCAATGGTTTCTTATGCTTCCTGTGTAATTTATATTTTGCTTAATATTGTGATGGATTAGAATAATTTATCTGCACTAATAAATCCAATTAGTCGGAAGGCATTCAAACTTTTAAAGTGGAAGGTTAGATTACAATGCTATTATTCAACCTCTGTGGATCACCAAATTATTAAAACTGAATAAAAGTTATATCTGGTTAGCCTTTTCATTTCAATTACCATATACATTTATTAGAAAGCAAAATTAATTCTCAGTTCATTTTGTATAGAAGCTCATTGCTCTAACTAGCTTCAATAGCTTAACAAGGCACAATGGCAGCCAATATTGCCACAATATGCTGCAGATTATATTGTGGTTAGAAACCACAGTGGTTTTCCCAAGATATTGAATCAGTTGTAAAAAGGAGATTCAGCAATTAGACAGGACACAATACATTTGTGCACAACATCAATCACACTAAATCTCCTGAGTAAAATGCTCACTGAACATGCCACAATTAGTGATGTGCACACTGTCAATTAAGGATAGAAAAGTAAAAAGGAGAAGAGGGATCATGTGTTAAAAATAAAGCCTCATTATAATTTTGCACACTGATGAATTTGGGAACACTGATACATAATTCCTTGAAAGTTGATTTACAGGATACTGGATAGGGTCATAAAGAGAGCTTTTGGCATATTGATTTATGAAGGCCAAAGTATTAAGTAAAGGAGTTGAGATGTCATGTATAAGACATTGGTGAGGCCAAATTTGGAGTATTGAGAGCAATTCTGTAGTGTTCCACTAACAAGAAAGTTATCAATTACAGAAAATTTACAAGGCTATTACTGGGACTTGAGGATCTGACTTATAGGGAAAGGTTGAATAGGCTAGGACATTATTCCTTGGAATGGAAAAGAATGAAGGGGAATTTGATAGAGGTATACAAAAGTATGAGAAATATAGGTAGGCTAAATACAAGCATGGGACTGGGTGAGATGAAGACTAGAGGTCATAGGCTTAGGGTGAAACATGAAATATTTAAGGATATCCTGAATATACAAGTCGTGCGAGAGTGGAATGAACTGCCAGTGGAAGTAGTGGACATGGGTTCCACTGCAACACGTATAAGAAATTTAGATAAGTACATGGATGGGAGGGGTATGGAGATCTACAATCCAGATGCAGGTCCATGGGACTAGGCAGAATAATGGTTTGTTGGTAGCAAGATGGGACAAAGGGACTGTTTCTGTGCTGTCATGCTCTATGGCTCTATCTGAGAACTCCAAACAGAAAATACTTGAAGGACTCTCAGGTCAGGCAGCTGAAAGGAGGGAAACAGTGGTTGACATTTCAGGTCCAGGACTCTTGATTATAACCGGAAAAGCAAGAAAACCAATGTGTTTAATGAACTTGGGTTTTGGCGAGGGAATGTCTGTCATAGGGTACAAATCAAAGTTGTTAAGGCAACAATTACTTTAAAAACCTGTACTTGGAAACAGTAAATTAAAAAATAAGCACATTAAAACAAAGAGATAGAACCAGATATAGGGAGAGAAAATAAATGAAAAATAAAACAAAATTAATACCTGAAATTGTTAAATTTAGTTTTAAGTATGTAAGTTTTCAATGCGTCCAAATGGAAGACAAGATGTGTATCCTCAAGTTTATCAAGGCATGTAATAGGCTCAAGACAAAGGCCACAACTAGAGTGGATGAAGAACGAAAGTGACAAAATCAACTGTGGAGATTGAATGTAAGTGTTCTACGCAGACTGTCAATGAATCTGTGTTGGTTTTCTCCAGTTTAGAGGAGAACTGGAGAAGCACATTCTGAGCACCAAACGTAGTCCATTAAATTGGAAGGGGTGTGAGAATTACCCATTACCTTAAAGGATTGTTCTGACACTGGTTAGTGAGAAAAGAAGTGTTAAAAGTGCAGTTGTCACATCCCATGTTTGCGTGGTAAAACACTGTAAGATGGGATGTGATCGGTGGAGGTGGAAGAGTGAACTACAGACTCAGAGTGAATAGGTACTTCAGAATACTGAAAGCAAAAGGGAAAATGCATTTGGTGTTCAAATACAACTATTGTAATTTTGTTTTTTTTTCTCACTAACCAGTGTCAGAACAATCCTTTAAGGTAATGGGTAATTCTCACACCCCTTCCAATTTATTGTATTTTTGTAATTTCAATAGAAATTATTTTCTACAATCCAGACACCATTTACTAAAAGGACATAAGATTACAAACAAAATTATCAAGTCAGAAGCAAGTCACACAATATTCATCTATCTGATGGTCACTAGGCTTAAGGGATTATGTACTTAGAATACAAGTCAAGTAAAGCAATCCTTGGTATCAGCACACTTGATACAAAGTATATTTATTATCAAAGTATGCGTGCAGTATACAACCCTGAGATTTGTCTTCCTACAGACAGCCACGAAACAAAGAAAGAAAACCATCGAAACCCGTTCAAAGAAAAACATCAAACCCCCAAAGTGCAAAAAAAAGAACAAAGCGCATAAGCAACAACAAATCCACAGAACATAAAATACCAAACTTCAAATCATCAAAAGAGTCCAGGCATATTCATTTCAACTCAGTTCAGTTCAATATTGTGCTGTGTCATTCATTAACTTCAAGCCGCAGAGCCTGTCCAGCCCGATTAAATATCACACAAAAATAGCAGCAAAAAAGGAGTGATCAGAAACCAGAATCACATCACAACGTGAGCTATAGAGCCCAATCCACAAGCCACATCAATTGAACCTTGCCCGAGACACAGGACTCCAGCAGCGTCAAGCAAAAGGGAGAGAGAGAGGCAAATTGAATGCAGGGACTGCATAATTTCCTGAGTAATGAAGCACTTGAACAGAGATACAATAGGTAATAAAAAAACTGAGTCTGTTGCTAATCTGAACTTTTATTCTTGCAAAAGTTCTTAAATTATAACTATGATATATTTCTATAAATTTGATTAGATTGGGAAATATTGGATAAAGTTCAGACTTTTTGTGGAGTTGGCTTTATAGCAATGGTAGCAAACCTTTGGATGCATTAGTAGTTTAATTAGTTTAGCATGTTTGTGCCTTTATTAATTCTTAGTAATGATTCCTCAGAGTTGATTTACTCTTCTTCCTATATTATGCTGGGTCATTAAAATGCCATAATCACAACTCAGTCATTACTCTCATATTGCTTGGCATTATCAACCAAAGATAAACTTCTCCTTGGCAGTTGTTCATTCCCTTGATTGTCAAATAAGAGTTATGTCTTTATTATTAACCATTCCAAGTGACACATGTAGTTCTCCAATTCAGGTATTATTCATCTTAAACAGATGTGTCAAGCAATTGAAATCACCTGTTGAAATGGCACAAATGCATGCATAGCCAAATACGAATTAACCCGAAAGATCATGGCCACTATAAACTGCAGTGCACTTTGCCTTCAGATGCCTAAGGGTCATGGCTGATCTTATTGTAATCAAATCTACATTCCCATTTATCCTTGCTAACCTTTCACCCCTTTGCTTATCAAATTCTAATAACCACTACTTTAAAAATATTCTAAAATCACTTCCTCTAACCTAGAGGAGGAAAGTTGCAAAAACTCATGGATGTTTAGGGGGATAAGTTTGCCTCTTCTCCATCTTAAATGTGACCTTTCTTTGGAATTTGTAGATTTACAGTAGTTCAGCATGGGAAAAGACCACTTTGTTCCACTCAAGCAGGCCAGAGCATCCTCGATCACTGGAACCGTATGCTGATCAGGGACTGTATGTCGGTTCAGTGTGCAATAGTCAACACACATTTGTACCTTCCCATTCTTCTTCCTCGCCACCACTATGGGTGATATATAGGGATTCCTTGACTCAGTGATAATTCTAGCTTCCTTCAGTTTCAGCAGATGCTGCCAAACATCTTCCACCTCTTCTGGTGCTAACCATCAAGACCTTTCTCTAAAGGGTGTCCTCTGTCACTTGGATAGTCTGGCGAGTACTCTTGGACCAACCCACATCAAACTCATCTGTAGAAAAGACATCTTTGAAATTCAACATCTTCTCCATTAATCTCCTTTTCCATTCCTCGGGGAAGTTGAATGACCTTGCTGTTAAATTTTGCAATCCAAGAGACTGTCTCTCTCCCAGTTTTCTCACCATAAAACTAGACATTACAGTCACCAGGAAAAGATGTGCCATCAGCATCCCACGTGTGAGGATGACCTCTCTCTCCCTGAGTTCCTGACAATCACTGTCATCCTGTTTGTGTGTACTGCCAAAAGTTTCTGCAGTTCAGCAGGTAAACGTGACTCTTTTTCATGATCCTCCAGAGCATCCACCAGCAAGACCTCGGTATCAGGCATTCCGGGGAATTTTGGGTTTCCCGTCACTCTAGCTACTTCCCCAGAAAGTAACACGATGGGTTTGGACTGAGTGTATCACATAGTTTCTCGTTTATACTCAAAATTCTGCTTAGGAGGAACTTGTATCTTCTCAAAAATAGCTCTGAATACCAGGTGAATGGACAAGGTTTTCAAAAAATTCTCACGACTTCTCTTCTTGCATGCTCTCATAAGCCTTCTCACAAAGGGAGTATTTGTTCCCACAATAATGGAAATTTCACCTTTTTTCAACCAGATCCAGACAGACCAACAGTAATGTATCAAGGATCTCAGCTACCCCAACATCTGCTTCTGAAAACTCCAGCTTTAATGACAAGTAACTATCATAAGGGTAGTCATCAGTACTAAGGCCCCAAATTTCTAGGCCACTGAGTAGCGCCAATGGTAAATATGTCAATCCTTTTACTGGTTGTAAAAGGATCTGCAGAGTAGAGTAATCAGAGAACATGTGTCAAGTACGGCTCTGGCATAAATACACTCAATCCGTATGGATACACCCAAGCCTTCAAGAATCGCATCTTGCACTTTAGTGTTTCCTTTGCTATATTGATTGGAATGTGTTCTCTCCGAGGCGCCAGGCCATTAGCTTACTGGGCCTCACCAAAGTTTCCTGATTTCCTTCTTTGCTTAAGCAACCATTGGGTTACTCTCCAAAGGTTGTCCTGTCCTTCACACTCCCACTTGAAATGTCCATCGTCACCACAGTTGTAACAAAATACTGGTCATTTCCCTCATCAAGAGACCCCTGTCAGCAGCATTCCTCTGTTAGTCCATCCTGCCGGTGAGTCTGGTTTCTTATCGGACTTGTCACGCTTGGTGGCACCACTAGCTGACATCAACTGAGATACCTCGGCTTGCAGGTTGTTCACTACATCCTGCAAAACCCCCACCTGTGTGGCATCTGAGGTCGCTTCAGCAACAGAGACTACTACTGAGGACTTTGTCCTGCTGATGGAGGCTTCCCGCTCCTCCATCATATTTCCTCCTCTCTTACTTCTCTGACCAGCTCAACAAACAAGGGAGGGAGATGCATCTTGAGAGTCATTCAAATACTTAAAGCAATCACATTGTGTGACAGCTCGCCCTTCACAACTTGCTCCATCCTTAATCGATTTATCTCAGCCAGTTGAATGGTCCCTTTACAGCACAAGCAATGCAGCTGCCTCTCTAGCCTAAAAATGTAGGGAAAAACTTGGAAAGTGTACCTAAACCTCATCATTAGCTCCTCTGGGCTGTCTGTCATACCAAAAATATTTTCTAATGTTTGCATGTAGTCCACAGTCATGACCAATCGTTTTTTTGTCTTTAGAGACCTCACCACCTCAGCAGCCGGACCTTTTAGACTCTCTACCAGTCTCTGTCTTTTCATATTATCTGAGCACTGCTACTCATCCAATAACTGAGATGTCTGCTCCACCCACGTCATCTTCATCCACCCCATCGGGGGTTAGCTTCAGCCCAGAGAACATTCTCAACCTACGATAACTTTGGTTCTCCGCAGATACACTTTGGGATTTATCAACCAGTGATGTAACTGCCGATGCCAGCTCAGAGTTTCCATCAACCGCTGAAGGACCCAAGGGACCTTTCACATCAGACAACTCCTTTCCCTCATTTTGCAGAAATGAGAACAACTTTAAAGTCTTCACCCTCAGCTACATATAATTCATCTTTAACACCTTCACCCTCAGCTGCATGACTCTCTTCTCTAAACGTATGGGATGCCCATAGCACCACCTCTCCAGCGGCCCCTATCCTATCAGGCAGCATAACCTAAGTTTCATCACTGCTAGTCCGGACTAACACAACATCTTTTCCAGCCAATTGATCAAACCACCATTCAAGCAGCGTAACTTTTACAGAACTCAGCACTTTAATTAACAGTTCATCAGGGCTTTGGATATCCACCCCGTGGATAATCTCCTCGGATCACACCAAACCTTAATCCTTGGGCATCTATAATAAAGTACCTTAATCATTTTCCCCACCACTATTTTAAACGCAGGCTTAAACACACAAACCACTTAATCCATTCTGAAGCAGCATTCACTGAAACCCGGATGGGCACCCCACCAATGTAACCCTCTCACCGGGCTCATATCCAAACTTGGCTTGATCGCTGACTTTGCTAACAGCCACATGAGTCAGTGGTGAGAAGGCCGCCTTTATAACAATATATGTCTAGGGTCAGTATGATTTGGTGTTCAACTAAACAGGAAAGTTGGGATGTTCCGATTAATGTCTGGAGGGAGGAGAAGATGGCGGCGCCACACAGCACGCACGGCCGTTCCGAATGAATATCAATATGTGTAACTAGGGGGCCGTGCACAAACTGGATTTGATGGGGACAGCCGGGAGAAAGCGCAGAGGAACATCTGGAGAAATTTATGAAATGCCTGCTTGGCTGCCGCTGCTACTGTGCGATCGAGAATCTCCGGAGACGAAGGCCCCAAATCCACGGCTTTGCATATTGCCTGTTGCCGGAGCCGGGGTGAAAACGCTTGGCAGAGATGGTGCTCGGTGCTCGGTGTCGAATAGGTGGTTGGAGGCTCAGAGTTTTTCAGACCGACTCAGAGTCGGACTGTGGTCGGATGCTTCCAGGATGCTGCATCGGCAAGTTGGCGGCGCTGGAGGTTTACCGTCTGCGTGAGATGATGGGACTTTCGAGAGACTCTGAGATTTTTACTGTGCTATGGTCTGTTCTTATCAAATTACGGTATTGCTTTGCACTGTTGTAACTTTATGTTATAATTATGTGGTTTTTGTTAGTTTTTAAGTCAGTTTGTCATGTCTTTTCTTGATATCATTCTGGAAAAACATTTTTATCATTTCTTAATGCATGCATTACTAAATGACAATTAAAGGCGACTGCGTGTCCTCATAATCATAATCATAACCATAACAATAATAATGGAACCTCCATTTGACCAAATGCTATGTAAATACTGGCCCATACAGAATTACCCGTCATTAAGAAATGACAAATCATACACCAGCATAAAATTATGAAGAAAGTATATTTATCAACCAGTTTTATCAAACAGTTATTAAGAGAAAGAAGAGGAAAAAAAATACAAGGGCCCATTACAGTTAAAATAGTCTAAATGTGCATATGACTCTTTGAGCTCGTCTCTTCCAAAAGCTGGGTATAACGATTTCTTACAGTGCTGAATTCTCATCACCAATCACCAGTAGAACTTCCCATCTAGTGCTCCTTTGTCTTGCAATAGTGTCTTCCCAATCTCCTCTTCTCTGCATCTCCTGCCAAAAGACCACAAAGCCTACCACTGTCTGTCACAAATCTCTCTCTGCCCAACTCTCTCTAGAATATTTTCCCAATCCCACCATCCTGTTTAGCTGGCACAACATTCCTAATTGAACAACATGGCTCCTCATCTTTAGCCAAAACCAAAACATTCTACCAGCAGGACAGACTGCTTCTACAAAAACTACTAAAATGAAATACCTCACAGCATAGCGGTACACAAGCATTGTGTGTTACTTGGAACATTTAGGATTATTTGGCTGTTTTATGCTCAGAAACAGCACCATCATCATTCTGCTGTTCAAGAACAGTCTTTAATTTACAACAGCAGAGCAGACAATTTACTTGACTAACAATTCAGAAACACTAGTTCAAAGTCTATTAATATTAACTGGATACATTAAATGTATTTAATTAAATTAATCTAGAATTAAAGATCACTGATGTCAAGAATGGTGAACAATGAACTGTGAGACTGTCAAAAATCTCACCTTGATTTTTAATATCCCACAAGGGAGGAGTCAAATTAGTTGATTCTGACCTTGGGCTAGCCAATAAAGCCTGTATCTCATGAAAAGTCTTAGCTTGCATTTAAAATAATGTTCAGGACAACACAATTTCAACATTGCAGCAATGTGTAAATTATATTGTTGAATAAAGCAAAGTGAGACTTTATGTTCAATAGGCTCTTTTTCCTCTCTACTTTATTATCAGTTCAGATTTTGGCACTGATTGCATTGACACTGTATCTGCAACAATGGTGTGAACCAAAAGCAATATAACCATACCCTCAGGACAGTAAAGTTTCTCCATGTTAATCATTTCCAAGCTATCACCATGCAAATGTGACAATTGATCATTGTCCCTGAAGATTGAGATCAGAGTAATTAAACCATTCAGGTGTAAGAGTCCAGGGAAGACACTGGGTAAAATGGTATTAGATGACTAATACTTTAGTGATGAATAGAAAATTGCCCACTGTATGATCTAATCTCAAACCACTTTGTATTTACGTTGTGAAGGGAATTTTGAACATCAATTGCACGAATGGCCTTAGAAAGAGTCCACCTCTTTCAGAATCAATAATAGGCTGTCTAAAACTCTTGCTAAAACATTGATGAGAATAAGTGTGTTTGCAGTTGTTTTCAGCAGCTTTACCACCCTAGAACATGTCTATTTCTGAGCAATGTCCTACGCAATTGTTCCTACATTTGAGTTGTAAGAGTTGTAATATTTGCCAACTTTGTGGAAATAGATACCTACTTTTGGTGCGTGTCACATATAGTAGGAGCAACTTTTTAAAAATGCTCTCCAGGATTAGCTCTGGCACTCTCTTTTTGTCATATCACGTTGATATTTATAAAAACCCAGGGAGAATGGTAGGGATCATTTAGAACATAGAACAGTATAGCCCAGACAGGCCATTCAGCCCACAATGCTGTGCCAACCTTTTAACCTATTTCATGATCAATCTAACTCTTCACTCCTGCATAGTCCTCCAAAGTAAGAAATACTTCCTGTTTCCAATTCTTGTAACTAAGATCTAAAAATAAATCAGAAAATGAGTGCTGACAACAATAACTTGCACTTTTAGTGAGATGAATGTCCCGTAGGCTTTCACAGATGGTCGGTCAGAAGCAGAGAAATGGGCTTGGGAAGTTGACCACTCTGCCAGAATTAATTCTTATTTATTTTCCACTTGTCACTCAACTGGAGCTAGGAAATGAGATTCAGCCAAATCTACTTACTTTTCATCATCTCCTAAATGCTCCCTCAGTATAAACATTGTGTAGCTGCGTATTGTTAGTACCATTATAAATCACTGTCAATAATACAGAGACAGATTTCAAATTCAGAACATCACAATAATATTTTGTGAGGTTCTAATATTATAAAAGTCATGCTGCACTAAATCGCATTTTCAGGTTTTTTTATTAAATGCACAAAGCAAGGAATAACACCAAATGAAAACACTTTCCTTTTTGTTGGTTAGCAGCACTCTCAACTCTGAACTAAAATATATAGGTTCAAGTCTTATTCCATGGAAGTACCTATATATGTGACCCAAGTGCAGAGGTCAGGGAAAAGGAGTGACCACAAGTAATTTGTTCTCTCTCCTACTATGGTCTGGATAATAAGGACTTGCTTAACAAAAGGACAGATGACAGATGGGAGTGAAGAAATTAGCATGCAGAATTGACCACACCTCCTCTAAACTTAATGCAATACCTGTTTTTCTATAATCATTTTGATACAAGTATGGATTTGAATAAATATGTGCTCTTAGAACTGAGGAAAATTATATGGGCATAATAAAATTCATTGGAGCATATCAACACTTTCCTGCAGGATTGATGAAAGAAATTATCAGCTTGAATTGCCAACTGTAAAGTAGAATGTATACCACACAGAGCTGAATTACTAACCTACCACTTAATATATATTAAACTAGTGCCACTAAATCCACATCTGGGGTACATTATCAGATCCTGCCATTTTAATGAAAGTGCATACAGGATGGCTTCAATTATTCTGTCGAATAGGTTTATCTTCACCACAGTGAATTAAAATTAAAGTTCCAAACACAGTTAAATATCACAATTGTCTACACTAGTCTAGGTTAAAACACTTATATTTACTCAGATAAAAATAATTATTGGGATATCAGATTCATGTGTTTGGAATGTATTACTTTAGCAATGTTATCAAGTCAAGCGTTTCTTTTAAATTCAAGAAAGGAGATAAATATGTTCTGTATTCACTGATTGCATTAGCCAGCACTAAAATCTTTCAGAAGAGATAATAAATGCTTATTGCTTGAACAAAATATACAGATGTAGTAACTGGTGCACATTTCATCCATTGATTTCATTGGAACTAAAGTTTGGAGAGAAACAGAGTGCCAAAGGCTGACATTGCAATATTGTATGTCTATAAATATCAGTGCAAGGATGAATAGCCTGATGATATTCTACTGATGGCACAAGTCAGAAGGATAATACATTTCTATATGTTATTCAAAAGAGAGCAAAGAATTCCATGCTGCCTTCGCCAAGATTCTACCTCAACTAAAACTATGATAAACAGGAATACTATTGTGTACACACAAAATAATCTGCAGATGCTGGGGTCAAAGCAACACTTCCAACACGCTGGAGGAACTCAGCAGGTTGGGCAGCATCCATGGAAAAGATCGGTTGACGTTTTGGGCCAGAACCCTTCTGTGCTTTCTGCTCCCATTGTACCTCTGTTACAATGGGAGAAAAAATGGTCCCAATTGTACTTTTAAATGTTGGTTTTATAGAGTTATAGAAAAATACTGCACAGAAAGAGGCTCTTGACCTATCTAGTCCATGTTGGACCAGATTGACCTACACTGAGACCCTCCATTCCCCTACCATCCATGTACCTATCCAATCTTCTCGTAAGCAATGAAATCATGCTCATGTGCACCACTTGCACTGGCAGCTCGTTCCACACTCTCACAACCCTCTATGATGAAGATGTTTCCCTCATATTCCTTTTAAACCTTTCTCCTTTCACACTTAACCGATGAACTTTAATTGTAGTCCCACCCAAGATCAGTAGAAAAAGCCAGCTTGCATTTACCCTATCTATATTCCTCAAAATTTTGTATATCTCTATCAAATCTCCTCGCTATCTTTTATGTTCCAAGGAATAAAGTCATTACCTATTCAATCTTTCCACATAACTCAGGTTCTCCAACCCTGGCAACATCTTTGTAAATTTTCTCTATACTCTTTCAATCATTTTTACATCTTTCCTGTAGGGAAGTGACCAGAACTGCAGATAACTCTCCAAATTAGGCTTCACCAACATTTTATACAACTTCAACATAACATCACATCTCCTGTACACATTACCTTGATTTATGAAGTCCAAGGTGCCAAAAGCACCTTATCTACCTGTAATGCCACTTTCAGTGAATTATGGACCTGTATTTCCAGATCCTTGTTTTACAGCACTCTTTAGTGTCCTACCATTCACAGCATAAGACCTACTCCGGTTGATTCTACTGAAGTGTAATGCCTCGTATTTGACTGTATTAAATTCCATCTGATATTCTTCAGCCCATTTTTCCAGCTGGTCCAGAATCTTCTGTAAGCCATGATAGTCTTCCTTGCTGTCCACTACACCCCCAATTTTGGTGTCATCTGCAAATTTGCTGATCCAGTTAACCACATTATCATCCAGGTCATTAATATAGATGTCAAGCAACAATGGACCCAGCACTGATCCCTGTAGCACTTCTCTAGTCATAGTACACCAATTGGAGACTTAACCATCTGCTACAACTCTCTGGCTTCTTCCACAAAGCCAATATCTAATCCAATTTATCTCATCTTGAATGCCAAGCAACTGAACCCTTTTAACCAACCTCCCATGTGAGACCTTGTCAAATGCTTTGCTAAAGCCCATGTAGACAACATCCACAGCCTTGTCTTCATTGACTTTCATGGTAACTTCCTTAAAAAACTATAAGATTGGTTAGACACAACCTACCACACATGAAACCATGCTGACTATCCCTAATCAGTCCAGGTCTATTCAAATACTCACATATCCAGACACTTAGTATACCTTCCAATAACTTTCCCACTACTGATGTCAAGCTCACTGGCTTTATTTCTTAAACAACAGAGCATCATTGGCTATCATCTAATACTCTGGTACCTCACCTGTTGCTAAGGGTGATTTAAGTATCTCTTCTAGGACCCCAGCAATTTCTGCACTTTCCTCCCACAGGATCTGAGGGAACACCACATCGGACCTACGGATGTATCTTCCTAGTTTGCCTCAAGACAGCAAATACCTCCTTCGTAATCTGTATAGGATCCATGAAGTTGATGCAGCTTTGCCTCATTTTGTGTCCATCTTCTGAGTGGTGAAAAAAATTCATTTAAGATCTCCCACATCTGTTTTGGTTCTTCACATGGAATACCATTCTGATCTTCCAGAGGACCACTTTTGTCCCTTGATATCGTTTTGCTCTTAACATATCTGTAAAATCCCTTAGGATTCTCCTTCATCTTGTCTGCTAGTGCAACCTCATGCCTTATTTTAGCCCTGCAGATTTCGTTCTGAAGTGAACTTTTATGTCACACTTTTAATTTTACTGTACATGTTTTGTCTTCGCTCAATGAGAAATCAAATCTGATAACTTTTAGGTCCCCAGGCTGGCTGCTTGAAACATCAATGTCATCATGTTTACCAATGCAGAATTAACACCTCTGAAGCCCAGATACCCCACATTTCCTGCAGCTAAACCAAAGGAATACTAACAACTGCCAACCTATAGGAAAACTCACTTACAAACCATTATAAGTACAGATGGTTTCACAAGTGGCAATGGAGGTGATGACATTTTGAACTTGCGTTCTGTCTTTCACTCTTCCTTCTCCTACTCCTTCGAAGTTGAATGAATTTCCAAAAACCCTGACTGGTGAGATGCATCAGAATGCATTTGTTCACAGCTCAGGGTTTATGAATAAAGTGAGGCCAAATTTTCAGTGAACACTGGATATACATCTTTGTTAGCACATCACTCCTTGCTTCTCGTTTCTGCCAATACACAAATTCCTCCATCACAGTGCTTGCCAATTTCCCCTGTATAACAGCTATAAAACAAGCAATAAACAATGATTTATACCTTTGGGTTTTGATGCGGTAGATTATCATACAACTGCAATCTCCATTGCATTATCTTTCAATTTACCATCACCAGATAGACTGCAGCAGTTCAAGTACACCAAAAATAGGAATTGACAATAAATTCAGGACTTACTTAGTGTTATCCACTAAGTAAAAACAAATAAAAATACTGAGCAATGGGTACAGGCTGTTCCAGATCACTGTATAATTAATTCATAAAAATCAAGAGATAGATTAATCATTTCTTATCTATTTTTATGGAATACAATGAATAAAATAAATTAATCTTGACTTTCTTTAAACTACAGTAAAAGTCCAGGTTTGATTAAGACTGCAGATCATCAAGGTATTATGCATTATTAAATACATACAGTTTATTGCTCAGGTTATTAGACTCAATCTTAAATTAAGATGTCATCCCACAGGAATTATCCACCGATTCAATACTTAGAATAAAAGGTAAACATTAATTTATGTTAGTATGCTGATATCATTACATCTGACATTCAAACACAGATTTTGCAACAGTTGGGGTTAATTGCAATTATGTTGGGAAACCTTGTTGACTTTCATATCCAGATTCCAGAAGGGTCAGTACATTTTGCTACCTTAGTAACACGCTAAAGAATTTGGAACTTGTTCTGATGTAAGTTTTTTGTGGAATCTCAAGTTCAAGTTCAATTGTCATTCAACCATACATGAACACCCATAAATACAGCCAAATAAAACAGCTTTATTCTGGGGTCAAGGTGCAAAACACAGTTCCGACAGTCATTCACTGTGTGAGGCATACATTGCACATGCTGCAAAATACAGTCAGACATAAAAAAAAGAGTCTCAGAGTCCATGCGTGTTGCAGCAGTCTGCAGTCGAAAACAATGCACCCTGTCTTCTGCCTAGCAAACACTCGAGGGCAGCACCAACTCCAGCATTAATGCTACGCCACACTGCCTCTGGCACTCAGGTGAAGCACACTGACTCTAATGCCTCTCTTCTGGGTGGATCCAAATAAGTGACACTGTGGTTTGAGGGCCAGTCCTCGCTAAGACCTAAGCCACACAATGCCCCAGCTGGTCGCCGATGAAACAGTGAATCGGACTTGCAGCATCCCACATTACTGATGTCTTACAGGGTATTGCGATCATAAGGAAGTGACTAAGACAATCACTTGCTGTTAGCTACTCTGTCAGTTAATCCATTGTTTTTATACATTGTAATTAAGCAAATATTAGAATTTTAGAAAGATAGGTTTGCATGATCATTGCAACTGTCAAATATTACACAGATTTATGATACCTTAAGCAAGTTACTTCATATATGAGGATCGTAAAAAATAGCAGCTTTAATCTGTTGTCCACTCAGTGGCCACTTTATTCAGTGCACCTGTACACCTGCTTGTTAATACAAATATCCAATCAGTCAATCATGTGGCAGCAACTCAATGCATAAAAGCATGCCAACATGGTCAGGGGGTTCAGTTGTTGTTCATACCAAGCATTAGAATGGGGAAGAATGTGATCTAAGTGACTTTGACCACGGAATGATTGATGGTGCCAGATGGGATGGTTTGAGTATCTCAGAACTGGCTGATCTCCTGGGATTTCCATACACAACAGTCTCTATAGATTACAGAGAATAGTGAAAAAAAAACACAAAATAAAATCATGAGTGACAGTTTTGTGGGTGAAAATATTTTGTTATTAAGAGAGGTCAGAGGGGAATGGTCAGACTGATTCGAGCTGACACAAAGGTGACGGTAACCCAAATAACCACACATTACAACAGTGGTGTGCAGAACAGCATCTCTGAAGGCACAACAAGTCAAACCTTGAAGTGGATGGGCTACAGCAGTAGAAGACCATGAACATACACTCAGTGGCCACTTTATTAGGTTCAAGAGGTAAAACACAGCTCAAATGCCATAATAAGTTTGCTGATGACACCACTGTTGTAGGCCAAATCAAAGGTGGTGATGAATGAGCATATGGGAGGGAGATTGGAAACCTGGCTGAATGCTCGCACAACAACAACTTTTCACTCAATGCCAGCATGATCAAGCACCTGATTATTGACTTCAGGAGGAGGAAACCATGAGCCAGTCCTCACTGGGGGATCAGAGACAGAGTGGGTCAGCAAATTCAAATTCCTCAGTGTTATAATTTCAGAGGACCTGTCCCAGGTCCAGCACGTAAGTGCAATTATGATGATTATGAGGACCCGCAGTCCCGTTTTATTGTCATTTAGTAATGCATGCATTAAGAAATGATAAAAATGTTTTTCCAGAATGATGTCATGAAAACACATGACAAACCGACTTAAAAGCTAACAAAGACCACATAGTTATAACATATAGTTACAACAGTGCAAAGCAATACCGTAATTTGATAAGAACAGACCATGGCACAGTAAAAATCTCAGAGTCTCTTGAAAGTCCCATCATCTCATGCAGATGGTAAACCACCAGCGCCACCAACTTGCTGATGCAGCATCCCGGAAGCATCCGACCACAGTCCGACTCCGAGTCCTTCCGAAAAACTCCGAGCCTCCGACCGCCTATTCGACACCGAGCGCTGAGCACCATCTCTGCCGAGCGCTTCGACCCCGGCCCCGGCAACAGGCGATACGCAAAGCTGAGGATATGGGGCCTTCGTCTCTGGAGATTCTCGATCGCACAGTAGCAGCGGCAGCGAAGTAGGCATTTCAGAAATTAATCCAGATGTTTCTCACGGCTGTCCCCATCAAATCCAGATTGCGCACGGCACCCTAGTTACACATATCGCTATTTGAAGAAAGCACGGCAGCTGATCTACTTCTTTAGAAGTTTGCAAAGATTTGGCATGACAACTAAAACTTCGACACACTTCTATAAATGTGTGCTGGAGAGTATATTGATTGACTGCATCACAGCCTGGTATGGAAACACCAAAGCCCCTGAATGAAAAATGTAATGGACAGCGTCCGATCCATCATGGTTAAAGCAAACCCCGTCACTGAGCACACCTTCCTGGAGCATTGTTGCAGGAAAGCACATCCATCATCAGGGACCAGCACCACCCAGGTCATGCTCTCTTCTCACTGCTGACATTAGAAAGAAAGTACAGGAGCCTCAGGACTCACACCACCTGGTTCGGGAACAGTTATAACCACTCAACCTTCAGGCTTGTGAACCAGAGGGGATAACTTCACTCAACTTCACTTGCCCCATCACTGAACTGTTCCCACAATATATGGACTCATTTTCAAGGACTCTTCATCTCATGTGCTTGATACTTATTGCTTATTTATTTATTATAATTTTGTTGTACCTGCACAATTTTTAGTCTTTTGCACACTGGTTCTCTGCCCTGTTGGGTTTGGTCTTTCATTGATTATGTTATGGTATTGGAATTACTGAGTATGTCTGAAAGAAAATGAATCTCACAGTAATATCACTATTTTTTTCTGCAGGTAAGGGGGTCAGGGATTACTATTGTTGCAGCATTTTTTCTGCGAGCGAGGGGGTTCGGGGCTGTTATTGGCGCTGTGTTTTTCTGCAGTGGAGGGGGTTGGGGATTTTGTGGTGTGTGTTTTGTTTCTTGTCTTTTTCATGCTGGGGGTGGGGGGAGTTGATGTTTTTTCTTTCAACAACTTCCCTGGTTTTTCTGTATTCCATGGCTATCTGGAGAAACCAAATATCAGTGTTGTGTTGTACATGTACACTTTGAACATAAATGTACTTTGATAATAAATTTTCCTTGAACTTTTGAACTGTGAATTACAATGAAGCCACAATAGCTACCATAACTGGAGACTTCTTTTCCACACCTAACCTATCAAACCCATTTATAATCATGGACCTCAACTGCCGGGTAATTCACCCTTATTCTCTTTCACAGAGAAAAGTCTGCACAAAACCAAAATATAACAAGAGCTGGAAATCCGAAATAAAAATTGAAAATACCAGAAATAACTAACATATCAGATGGTCTAGGTGGAGATGGAAACGGTTGTTTCTTGAGGTTGATGCTCTGACGAAAGTGCACAGGAGCAGCGATGTAGAGCAAGGACCTACTGCAAATACTGGCCTCCAGTGTTATTGATACTTACTAAGATGCCGGAAAAAACTATGACGTTGCTCTAGTTCACATAATATAAAATAGAAACACCAAATCCTCCAACCTTATCCCATTACCAGCACTAAGCACTTCTGACCATGACATATTTGTCCTGTGGGTCCTGACATAGTCTGACATTCATCGTGAAATAAGAGCTGACCGCAGGTCACAATCATGAAAGAGGTATTGAAGTAGAACAAAGCAGATGGTCTTGCATGGCATTGTAAAACAAAAAGAAAACATAACAACATGGGATTTTGTCAAATTCCCTACATAAATGCATTTTGTTTTCATAACTCTAAATTGTACCAGTCCTGGAGTCATTCAGAACTTTTGGTCCACCAAGTCAATTCCCATTCACTAATCCTCCACTAACCCTATTTTATGCTCCCCATATCCTTATCTACTGTTTCCAGATTCTATAATTCTCCTATCTGCCTCAGGGAAAGTTATAGTGTCTAATTAACCTGGCAGATGATATGTAGAAGAAATCTGAAATACACAAAGGAAAACCGTTTCCTCCATATATCCCTGTCACCCTGCTATTTATTCACCCATCTTGCTACTTACCCTACACCAAGATTCACAAATTAATATTAAGGTTTGCTGTTGGATTTCACTTTTGATGTGGAGGCGTGAGGGGGAAGGGAGGTAGTTTCACCATAACTGCTGTTGGACCCAGGCATTTTAAAAACATGAGGTATGAAAGCCAGCGTTAGTCAGGCAGCAAACGGCTGAGAGATAAATGGAATAAAGAAGCAAGCAGTTGGAAAATTAGCTTTAAGTCAAGTAAGACAAACCATTCAAGCATTTTTTTACACTATTACATAACGTCATGTTGTACTGATGAAAGTAACTTAGTGCATACATTATTGTTATCCTATATAGTTTGAGATGGGCTATGAAACAGCCTAAATATCCAGATTAAGTTTCCCACCAAGTGTTTGGTCAATCTACCATTAAAGGTATTGAAGAAATCTGTGTGCAAAAGGAATGGGGATCTGGTCCGGGCAACAGGCGGTACTGTTATATCTCAAGTTATACTTTTGTACAACTGAATAAAGTAAGTGTGGAGTTCAGGAGGGAAAGAATTAATGCTGTAGATCCTGAGAAACAAACTAAAGTTGAAATTGGAATTGGATTATTATTGTCACATGTATCGAGATGCAATGAAAACCTTGTTTGGCTTATGGTTCATACAGATTAAATCACTACACCGTACATTCAGGTAGAACAAGGTAAAACAGTAACAGAATGCAGAGCAAACTATGTAGCTGCAGAGAAAGGGCAGTTCAAGTAAACAATAAACTGCAAGATTATAATAGAAGATTGTAAGGTTAAGAGATCATTTTATCGTAGTAGGGAAGCACTTATTAGTCTTGTATGAACGAGATAGCTGTGCTTGGGTATAGTGGTACATGTTTTATCTTTTGCTTGAGAGAAAAGGGGAGAAAAGATAGTGTCCAGGGTGGGTGGATTTTTTGATTATATACTCCTGCTTTACTGAGGCAGCGGATATAGACAGAATCCATAGAGGGAAGGTTGGTTTTTATACGTTGAGCTATGCCCACAGCTTGTGGCACTTTCTTGCAGTCACGTGCAGAACAGTTATCATTTCAGCCTTACGTCTCCATATAGGATGGTTTCTATGCTCCACATTGTAAATACAGAGCAGATTCTAATTTGTTTAGGAGCTTCGTGGTTCCGTTGGTCACCCTTGGAATGATACAGGTCTTGCATTTTTAATGGCCAGGCTTTGTTAATTTGTACAAGAAGGAAAAAAACAAACACAGATGCTAGAAATTGAATTAAGTAAAACTATATTAAAGATACTGAACAAGTCATGCATTGTCTCTGGAGAGAGAAAAACAGTTAATGCTTAAGTTCAGTTCTGATGAAAGATAATATAATGCAATTTCCTTCTTCAGAGATGCTGCCTGACTAGTTGACAAATTCCAGTGTTTTCTGTTATCATTTATTGATAGGGCACTTGCTTTCACCCATCGTGCCATCCACCTGTAACATGCTATAGGGTTTCACTGCTGTGTAACAAGCTGTAAGGTTTCACTGATAATGTAATGGTTTCTCTGTAGCAGCAATGTTTGGGTTATGACTAGAGATAACAGGGTTTGGAATGCTGTTGTTCTTTCTTGTGATTTGGAAGAGAGATTTTGGCGGTCTTTTGCTGGGGAGAGAGGAGGAGAGAAGACGCGAATGGAGACAGTTGGTAGATTGCCGGACAAGGTGTACTTGGAGCAAGGGTCCGAAGGGCAGCGACGATTGGAGGAGGTCAATGTTGCGCTGTTTGCTATTTCAGGGTACTGATTTGTAACGGGGACACATCGCGCAGCATCCACCCAAACGAGATTTCTTAAGTTTGGCCTGGGCGGGGGCTATCACCCCCTATATTTCGCCGCTAGCCAAAGCGAGAGTTACACACAATATTTTGCATTCTTGCAAAATGCTCAAATACAGAAGTATGAATTTCCATTTTGTAAAAAATAAACTAACAGGAAAAAAGTGAGTGAGCTCATGGCTTCACAGTTAAATGTATATAACAAAGAAAATAAGTAAATTATTACAGTTGATATAGTACAGATCACTACTCGATTGTATGTCTGTGAAGCTGTGATGATTTTAACCCTACAGTCAAGATAGTGTTCTTTTTCCCATTTTAATCATACTTCTGGATGTTTTAAAATGGCAGCATTCCATCTTCCCTTGGAGAAGACAACCATTCTGAAAAAGGTTTGGATCTGAACAGGCCCTGCAGATAATTTATTTTAGATACAGGATTATTTCATATCTAAGAATCCACTTTCTGTTTTTAAAAGGTATCAAATACCTCTTAATACCTTATTAAAATGGTGAAAATGAAGCATTGTACAAGAATATTATCTTACAATGACATACTAGTTATAGGTTTAGTACATAATTAATTGGTTAGAAATTCAGCCCAGTCAATCTTGCTAAGTGTGCTAGATAATTGAGTCAATGTCTCTGAAATTCATTCCACTGACTCCTTACTTCTGAGAATTTGGTTCTCTTTATGGAATGATAAAGAGGCTACTGAGAATTTAATATAGGCTCCCAAATTATGAAAATAAGACAGGTGAGCAGAACTAGGAGCCACTCACCAGGGATATATTTCTAGGCAAGTGTATTTTACTAATCCTTGCGAGTTGGTGTAATAATGACTATGATTGATATATTTGTTCAGTGAAACATCTGCTTGGCCCTCCACTCCCACTTATTCCTCCAGACTCAATCCAATTTTAAAATCTGCTTTATGTACTAAAAAATGATCTGGAAATAGGCAGCATATTTTCAGAATTTTTTATTTTCTTGAGGTTACAATTAATGCGTGCTCTGGAGGAGAGTTCAAATACATGTGGCAGGAGGACCAGGAGCAAGATGCAGTAGTTGAGATGGGGGGAAATAAAGGCCAATATTAAACTAGAAGAGTCAAACAACTACAGAAAAGGAAATGTTGGTAGGGGACAAGGAGAGAAGAATTATTGAATCAGACATGCATGATGTTGGAATGAATGTGCATTAGTGTGATGAGTAAATACAATGCTCAAGTTACTATACACATTCATATCAATGGCTGTTATGGCTTAACAAGGCTGTAATGGGCACTAAACATTGCTCCAAGTAATTAACTGGAATTAGAGAACAGGGATGGGATAAAGAATGAATTGATCAATATTTTACTGTTATATTACTTCGTACATTGTCCCCAAATTATGAAAACAAGAAAGGGCATGCAATCTGTAGCAAGTAATTAACATATGAATGATGGCATAATTTGTATTTTATTTTTTACCCGACTTTCTTGCCACCTTCTAGACTTCTGCTGAGCCTATTCACTACCTTGTGTGCTAATTTGATCTTGTGTGACTGCATCCTTCACATTTACTTCAGTCAGGTTCCTCACAATTAATTTTCTCCCTGGCACTGTGCCATCATTTCCTCATTAATTACTATGACGTTCCTCTAGTCTACAGCCTTGTCCCTCATATCCCATCCTTGTGCATGATTCCGCGAAGCTAACAACTTCAGTCTTTTCCCATGTTCCTTTGAGCAAGTTTTGCTTTAGATTAAATCATACATAAAATATTTTCACGGGGTTTCTTACAGTGGCTATCATTTTTAAAATCGGGTTCACACAAGACATTTCTTCTAGAAACAGTAATACTGCCACAGTGTCCATCCTTTAAAAAGATAGTTTGTTTCCTAACAGAAAGCATTTATACAAATCATATCAAAATGAATCATTACCCTCCTTCTGGCATTGCCTTAACAAAAAATAATGCAATAATCTTTTGACTTTCTGTGTTGCTAGATGTTTTGGTCGTGAATTGCTTTTTCGAGCCACTGATTTCCTGTCATTTTACTCGTACTTGCTGTCTACGTTTTGCATTCTCTTGATATAAAAGACAAATCTGCAGTTTAAAGCTGTTGCCATGCAACTTCCACCATTTCTTATCCAAGTCAAAAGCAAATAAATCAATAAATAAATACACTTGATGCTGAAATTACATTTTGAAATGAAAAATAACAGGTAGCAAATAATAATGAACATTGTAAGCCGATGGTTATTAATAGTAAGTTTAATATGATTAAACTTTACTATCATAATTTTCTCCCCATGAAATTGAGATAGACTATGTCTTTGTCTCCATACATTGCCGATGAATGAAATTGCAAACAAAGAAGAAAATAACATTATGGGAGCAGCTGGGATTGTGCTGAATAATACACCCACCACATCAACACCTCATTTTTTCTGAGCTTAGCTTCACTTATTGATTAATGCTACGCCTTAAAAAGAACACAAAAGATTCTACAGAAACGGGAAATCTTGAACGACAACACAAAATGCTGGAGGAACTCAGCAAGTCAGGCAGCATGTATGGAGAGGAATAAATAGTGGACATTTCAGGTTGAAACTCTTCGTCAGGACTGGAAAGGAAGGGGACAGAAACCCAACAAAGAACCTAGGGCGAGGTGAAGGAGCACAAGCTGATAGGTAATAGTTGAGATCAGATAAGGGTGAAGGTGGGTAGATGAGGAGGAGGGATGAAGTAAGAATCTGGGAGGTGATAGGTGGAAGAGGTAAAGGGCTGAAGAAGAAGGAATCTAATAGGACAGGACAGTGGACCATGGAAGAAACAGAAGGACAAGGGGCACCAGAGGGAAGTGATGGGTAAGTGAAAAGAGAAGCGTTGAGAGGATAATCAGAATGAGGGATGGAAAGACAGGAGGGAGATGGAAGAAGCTACTGTAAATTAGAGAAATCATTGTTCATGTCATCAGATTAGAGGCTAATCAGATGAAATGTGAGGTATTTTAACTCCATTCTGAGTTTGGCCACATCATATCAGTAGAAGAGACTATGGATAGACGTCAGAATAAGAACAGAAAGGCAAATTGGAATGGGTAGCCACCAGCTGCTCGACAAAGCAGTTCCACAATCTGTATAGGGTCTACCAATATAGAGATTATATCAGATACAATAACTGAGCCTTTCAGACTTGCAGGTGAAGTGCTGCCTCACCTGGAAGGACTTTGGAGTCTGGAATGTTGGTGAGGCAGGAGATGTCGGGGCAAGTGTAGCACTTGTCATGCTTGCAGGGATAAATGCCTAGTGTAAGATAAGTGGGGAGGGACAAATGGACAAGAGTGGTTCCTAGAGAGTAATCCCTATAGAAAGCAAAAAAAAAAGGAGATAGGAAGCATGTGCTTCGTGTTAAGATCCCTTTGAAAGTGACAGGAGTTACAGGAAATGACATGCTGGGTACAGAGATTCATAGGGTGGCATGTAAGGACAGGGGGAAACCTATCCCTGTTATAATGGCAGGAGAATGGGGTGAGGGAAGATGTGTGGGAAATGGAAGAAAAGTGGGAGTGGGCAGATCAATGGTAGAAGGGAGGTTCACGAGGATTATTCCAGTAATGAAGGGGTTAACATATGAGGAGCGTTTGACAGCTTTGGGCCTGTACTCTCTGGAATTTAGAAGAATGCAGGAGTATCTCATTGACACCCAGTGAATGCTGAAAGGACTAGATAGGATGGAGGTGGAGAAGATCTTCCCCATAGTGAGGATGTCCAGAGCTAGCAGGTACAGCCTCAAAATTGAAGGGTGACCCTTTAGAACAGAAGTAAGGAGAACTTTTTTTAGACAGAGAATAGTAAATCTGTAGAATGCTCTGCCACAAATTGTGGTGGAGGCCAAGTCCGTGCGTATATTTAAGGCGGAAATTGATCATTTCCTGATCAGTCAAGGCATCAAAGGATATGGCAAGAAGACAGGAGCACGGAGTTGAGTGGGATCTGGGATCAGTCATGATGCAATGGCAGAGCAGACTTGATGGGGGTGAATGGCCTAATTTAGCTCCTATGTCTTATGGTCTTATAGCCTAGGAGAAACCTCATTCTTTGAAAAAAAAGAGGACATCTCAAATGTACTAAAATGGAAAGCATCATTCTGAGAACAAATATGGTGGTAGTAACGGAGGAACCGAGAGATTTTTACAAGTAATAGGGTGGGAAGAGTTACAGTCAAGATAACTGAGAGACTCAGTAGGTTTTTGAAAGATGCCAGTGGATAGTCTGTCTCCAAAAATTGAGAAAGGGGAGAGGAATGCCAAAGATGGATCAAATAAATTTGAGTGCAGGATGCACGCTGGGGGCAAAGTTGATGAAATTAATGATTTCAGCAAGGGTGCAGGAAGCAGCACCAATACAGTCACTAGTGTAGCAGAGCAAGAGTTAGGGAGTATTACCAGTGTAGGCTTGGAACATGAACACATAGCCAACAAAAAAGCAAACACGGTTGGGACTCACGCATTGCCAATGGCTGTAGCTTTGGTTTAGAGAAAGTGGAAGGGGCCGGATGAGAAATTGCTGAGGATAAGAGCCAGTTCCACAGTTCCACCAGGTGGAGGATAGTAGTAGAGGGGTTTCTATCAGATGGAAGAGGGTGCTAGTGGAGGGATAATTCTTATAGGGTTGATGTTACTAGTTTTGATTTTATTTCACAATAGCCATTAAGTTTAGATAGTATGATCAGCAATTACATTGGATAAATGAGAAATTGAATAAAATGTGAATGCTAATAAAAGCAAGATCTATTTATTTAGTGTTGCTGACATTTGTTGAACATCATTGTCTTTTAAATTCTGTGGGCTCACTCCTCGTCATCTAGAACATAGGACATGAGACAGAACTGGTTGGCATGCTTTGGTTAAACTTGGTCACAGCAACTTAGAAGATAGGCATCTGGAGACCGCCCAAAAGAAAAGGAAAGCAACTCCCTTGTCCCCACTACAGATGTCTTATGCCATTTAACAATTGGACTCTAGTCACATCCAAGCATACGAGGGGTGATTGATAAGTTCATGGCCTAAGGTAGAAGGAGTCAATTCTAGAAAACCTAGCACATTTATTTTTCCTACATTTAGTCATAGTCATAGTCATAGTCATACTTTATTGATCCTGGGGGAAATTGGTTTTCATTACAGTTGCACCATAAATAATAAATAGTAATAAAACCATAAATAGTTAAATAGTAATATGTAAATAATGCCAGGAAATAAGTCCAGGACCAGCCTATTGGCTCAGGGCGTCTGACCCTCCAAGGGAGGAGTTGTAAAGTTTGATGGCCACAGGCAGGAATGACTTCCCATGACGCTCTTATTTACACACTTAGTCCAGCAGTCGTGGAGCATATGGATCCCTTCTTTATAGAAGTCAGCGTCTTGGACCTCCAGAAAGTGGTCCATGGCAGAGGTGATTGAAGTTCGTGGACTAAGGTAGAAGGAGATGAGTTATTAACTTCAAGCTTTCTGCATTTTCACTCAAAGAGTTGAACTGCACGTGCATGTAACAAGAGCTCTATATCTCATCTCCTTCTACCCAAGGCCATGAACTTATCAAGCTGTGGACCACCTGGAGGACCAAGATGCTCTCGTTACATCCACATGCAGTTCAACTCTTTGAGTGATAATGCAGAAAGTTTGAAGTTAATAACTCATCCCCTTCTACCTTAGGCCACAAACTTATCAATCACCCCTGCTGTGGACCACTTCTACAAAGAAGGGATCCGTATGCTCTACGACCACTGGACTAAGTGTGTACATGTAGGAGGGGACTATGTTGAAAAATAAATGTGCTAGGTTTTCTAAAATGGACTCCTTCTACCTTAGGCCACGAACTTATCAATCACCCCTCGTACACCAGATGAGCTACAATCAACATTGTCGAAATCAATGAAGAGCCAACAAGACATTGTATGGTGAAGAATTGACAGCATTAAAAGCCACATTCTAAATGCACTGCTGCTTAATGAAGCATTTGCAAAGTCACTGCCAGTTTGAATCAGCAGGTGTAATACTACTATCACTTTTAACATCTTTATATTTACTATAACGCCAGAAGTTAACAAAGGTTTAAAAAATGTCCAGGGTTGCTTCACGATGATACCAAGGTCTCTTTATGAACAGAAATTTTGATCGTACCCTTCATACGTTATAAGAACATTCATATTATATATAATAAATGCACAATGAAACAGGGTTAACCTGTTAATTAAACCATGACCCAGGATTGATAATAATATATTACAAGGAGCTGAAGTAATTCTTGTCTGTTATTAAATGTATAGCTGCGCAAGTCACTTGTTTTCTCACTCTTTGTGTCTCTCAGTCTATGGCTCACATCGATGAGCTTATGTTTTAACTCAAAATACATCCCTCAGTATTATCTCACTCAACACAGAAAATAACTATCTTTTACACAAACAAATCACCTGCCAGAGGTGTTCACGAAACTTTCACTTGACAGAGTGGCAGAGATCTGATTATAAAGAGGATATGCACAGAACGGAAAGGTTGCAAAAAAAAGCACCATATGATACCACACTGAATAAGAACTGAGAAATGATCTTACATTATTAAGAGGTTTAACTGAGTAGTTAGGGGTAATATCTTACAATTTCCTCTAAAATTCTGAAAATATTTAACAGGATAGATATGGAGATCTTTACAGCTGTGAACTGACTGAAGGGAAAGGGGCTGAATTGTACTGACCAAAGCAAGCAGTCCTGAAGGGAACTGAGAGCATTCAGTACCTCCACGACAAACAAGTGCTGGACAAGTATTAATGTGTTGTAAATCTAAGACTTTCTGACCAGGAGATATTTTATTATGATTTTTTAATTGTTTAAGACAGTTTTGTATCTGAATATTAGAGACATGGCCTGTGCAGGAAATGAGGTTCTTCTTCCATGAGGTGAGCAGTATTGGCACAAAAATATGAACAAAGGACTTCCCACAGCATTTCACATTACCTCTTGTCAATGGCTGTTGGGTATTCCGGGGGCTGGGCCTCTGCAGAACATAACCTAAGACTTACTTGCTGTTGCATTCTCCAATGCCTCAGCAGATACCTCCAAGGAAGTTGAAGGTCTGCATATTCTGTCCTTCACTTCCAGCCAAGGGAAGTGCAGAAGGGTAGAGATAGTTGGGAGTCGGTGTGAGACTAAGTTGTGCAGTCAATCTAATGTTTCTCAATTTGAGCTAATTCATTAATAAATCCATCAGGAGCTCACTAAACGAATTTGTGGTAGAGAAGAATTTTGTCTGTGTAAACTGTGAATGCTCAAGATAGCAGAGTCAACTGCTTGAGATGCACTTAAGGAAAATCTAGAGAGACCAATGCATTGTAGGGAATAGGAGGAGATAGTCTGATGGAATAAACAATGAGCAGTAAAGAAAGCCAAACTTATGTAATAAACAAGAACAATTAAAATATTGCTGTAATACTAATAAAAGTAAACCAAAGAAAACAAACACGCATAAACAAAAGCAATTACTGAGTGTAAAAAGCCATCAAGTGGAACAAAGTGGGAAGAAATAATTATGAAAATGTTTCAGATGAGAGTATGAACACAATTTAATTGTTCCAAGCTGTTAAAATATTTTGATAAATGCGGGAAAGTAATTAATTTATGAAAGGCTTAAACAAACATTTTGACCATATTTAAATACTTGTTATTGTGCACAGTTGCAGATACGTGTAACCTCAAAGATATATTCCAACTGGCCTATTGGTGTCTGGAAATTCGTCTGGCCTGTTTTTGGTAAACATACAGTATTCTATGCATCTTCCACATTGTGCTAATTCCCAATCTTATTCCATTGCAAAACATTGTGTAATTGGTTAAAAATACAGTGAAGCAATGGTTTCACCGGGAAACATGCTCCACAATGGGAACTACTCTGTTCGTGGTTATTGTTCCAAGGGACAATTAAATGCAGCTTCCAAAATTCAACTGTGCTCCTATGTGATAAGTACATCAACAAATGCAGATATGACACAGAAACAAACAGCAGCAATACACATTCTATCTGCTATGAAAGTAAGAAAGACCTCACAATTGAGGGGAGGAGGCCTGTCAGAACTGTCAGAAGGTTGTGGACATCATTAGAGAGATAGCAGGAGAATGTTCCTGTGCTACCCTGAGATGCCATAAGAAAAGTCTGGCATGAGGATCTCTAAACACAAAAGATTCTGCGGATGATGGAAATCCAGAGTAACACACACGAATTCCTGGAGGAACTCAGCAGGTCAGGCAGCATCTATGAAGGAGAGTAAACATTCAAAGGTTTGGGCTGAGACCCTTCATTAGGACTAAAAAGGAAGGGAGAAGAAGCCAGAATATGATGGTGGTGGGCGAGGGGGGAATACCAGTCAGCAAGTGATAGGTGAGCACAAGATATTCTGCAGATGCTGGAAATCCAGAATAACACACACAAAATACTGAAGGAATTCAGCAGGCCTGGCAGCATTTATGGAAATGAATGAACAGTTTTGATGAAGGGTCTTGGCCCAAAACATCAGCTGCATATTCATTTCCATAGATGCTACCTGACCTGCTGAGTTCCTCCAGCATTTTGTGTGTGTTGTGTAGGTGATTGGTGAAGTTAAGTGAGGGAGAGTAATCTTTCTGTTGAAGATTATTTCTGCCATCTTCAATGGGATCCTACCAGTCAACACACTTTTCCATCCCCTCCATTCTCTGTTTGGCACAGGGATCTCTCTCTCCGTGACTCTCCTGTCCATTCATTCCTTCCCTCCGATTTTCCTCCTGGTATTTATCACTTCAAGCAGCACAAGTGCTACACATGCTCATTCACCTCCTCCCTCACCACCAATCAGGGTCCCAAATAGTCCTTCCATGTGAGGCAATTCTTCACCTGCAAATCTGTCAGGGTCATCTACTGTATCTGTTGCTCCCAGCATGGCCTCCTCTACATTGGCAAGACTCAATGTAGTTTGGGGGACTGCTTTGTCAAGTGCCTTGCTTCGTTCACAACAGGCAGGATTTCTTGGTGTCCACACATTTTAATTCCACTCACCATTCCCATCCAACCTGTTGATCCATGGCCTCCTCTACTGCCATGATAAGGTCCCTCTCAGGTCGAAGGGGCAACACCTCATATTCCATGTGGGCAGCCTCCAACTTGATGGCATAAACATAGATTCATTTAACCCCTTGTAATATATTCCCCCTCCCCCTTCTCCTTCTTTTTCCATTCCCCATTCTGGCTCCACTGTTATCCCTTCTTTTCTGCTCACCTGCCTATCACTTCCGTCTGGTGTCCCTTCTCTTGCCCTTTCTCCCATGGTCCACTTTCCTGTTAGCTTCCTTCTTCTTCAGCCCTTTACCTTTTCCAGCTATCACCTACCAGCTTCTCACTTCAGCCCCACATCCCCCCTGACCTTCCTCCTCACCTGGCTTCACTTATCACCTGCTAGCTTGAACTCCTTCCCTCCCCTCACCTACTTATCCTGGCTTCTTCCCCCTTCCTTTTCCAACCTGATGAAAGGTCTCAGCTTGAAACATTGACCATCTATACTTTTCCATAGCTGTTGCCTGATCTGCAGAGTTCCTCCAGCATTTTGTATGTGTTACGAGGAGCTCGAGTTGTCTCAGAACCCAAAAAGTCACAGCAATCAAAAAGTACAAGCCACCACCACATTACAAGTTGATGAGGTTGCGTTCCTGGAAAATGATCCACATCGTGATTTTCCATAACACAAAGCCGCGTCATCAAGGCATGCATCAAGAAATGAGGGTTCAAAGAAAAATCTTTTGTGCTTATTTATTTTAGTTTTTCCCACAAAAATTCCATGCAAGCATATTTTAATTTGTATATTTTGGTTGTGATTTGTGAATTGCGTAAAGGCAAATTTGCATCACCCAAATAGCAGTAACGCAGGGATCATCTGTGTATGAACATAGGTCTTTGTGATTACAGCACCTGGGTGACATGACCGAAGCAGAGCACCACCAAATTACAAGGCATTTCAGAGACCAACTGCAGGTTCTTAGAACAAATCTGAAAAAACTATTTGCCAAGAACGATCATGATCATGGGGACACGATTGCCCACATCATACAAAATGGCACAATATCCTTGTATTTGCCCATTCAGTATCTGATAGCTAAAACATAGCAGTGGCTATCATTAGTTACTCTGTGGTTGGGGGAAAAGCAAGGTAACTTTATTACAGGTTGATGGACAACAGTTCACTTTCCATGCAACACGCACAAAATGCTGGAGGAACTCAGCAGGCCAGGCAGCATCTATGGAAAGAAGTATAATCGACTTTTCAGGCTGACACCCTTCAGCAGGTCACTTTCCATGCTATGACAGTGGACTGTCAGAATAATCTGACATGTCTGTTTGTCCCTTTGATTGATCTACGGGAAGGTTTGGGGTAGTTTGTATTCGAATAGCTGCAATGACTTCACTCTGGTAGCATCACCTCCTGGACGGTCCTTTCGATCACTGACCCAACCATTGACAGGAGTCCAGCTCATTTGTGTTTACACCTAGTAAGCGTGGGGTGGTGGCATTCAAATGCTATGTGTGATTTCTTCACTTTCTCATTGAGCCTTGCCATTGAAGTTGTTGAGCTCGATGTCTCTGCCATAACTTTCTTATCTATTTTCCCCAATACATTTCTAATCTGATCAATACAACTAATTATCTACTTCCCAGAACCTATAGCTGCACAAGCTAAGTATAGTTACCGTTATACATTAACATGTTGTTCATGGCTTGCTGACACACTCTCTGTGTCTTCTGCATTCATATTTCTATTTATTGCACCTGCAGGTCTACTTTCCAATCAGGAATGGTCAGATATACGTAAGTACTGGGCTGGTGCTCATCAGCCGGCTCCTCTGTGATGACACTGTTCACGGGTGGAGTTGATCCCTCGTTGGGTCTGTGAGGACCACAAGAAGATGAATCATAATGTTTCACCTCAGTCCAGAGTTTCCACTGGCTGCTTCGCTGGGTTTGCACAGAAACACAGATGTCATTTGTCAGAATCACCCCCTGTAGTCCTATCCACCTGGATCTATCATCTCTCTCTCCTGCTGTCCCTGAATCTTCCTACAGTTTGGCTTCATCCTCACCATCACATCTTTATTATTTCCTCTACATTTAGGTCTGAATCACTACTGATATTAAAACAAGCAAACCATGAACAGAGCCCTATGGAACTTCGCAGGCCACAGTACTCCAGTCAGGAAAATCACCCATCATCATTACCTTTTGTTTCTTGCTATTGAGATGACCTTGGATCCAGTTTACTGTTAGTCTTGGATCTCAGAGGAATAAACTATACTTGAACAATCTGCCATGTGAGAACTTGTTTAAAGTCTTACTAAAATCCACAAAGACTTTATCAGTTATACTGCCCTCATTCCCATTTCCTCAAATAAGAAAGTCAAGATGGTCACACATGACTTTCTCTTAACATACGTAAGCTGATTAATCTGTGCCTTTCTAAATGAATATGTACAGTGCCTATAAAAAGTATTCACACCCCTTGGAAGTGCTCATGCTTTATTATTCTCCATCACAGTGAATTTAACTTGGCTTTTTTTTGATACTTAGCAACAGAAAAAGACTCTTATGTGTCAAAGTAAAAACAGATTTCTATAAAGTGATGTAAATTAATTACAAATATAAAACACAAGATTGCATAAGTATTCACCCCCTTTAATATGACACATCAAATTATCATTGGTGCAGCCAATTGTTTTTTTTTATAGGCATCCGTTAGTCTTGTGAGACCATGGATTTATGCCTTGGAAGGTTTCCAGGGCGCAGGCCTGGGCAAGGTTGTAAGGAAGACAGGCAGTTGCCCATGCTGCAAGTCTCCCCTCTCCACGCCACCCATGTTGTCCAAGGGAAGGGCATTAGGACCCATACAGCTTGGCACCGTTGTCATCGCAGAGCAATATGTGGTTAAGTGCCTTGCTCAAGGACACAACACGCTGCCTCAGCCAAGGCTTGAACGAGCGACCTTCAGAACACTAGACGAACACCTTAATCACTTGGCCATGCGCCAGTGCAAATTGGTTTTAGAAGTCACATAATTAGTTAAATGGAGAATTTGTTTTGGAGACCTGTGTGCAGTGAAGGTGTTTCAATTGAATGTAGTAAAAATACACCTGGATCTGGAAGGTCCAACTGCTGAACATCACAATAAGAGTGTTTTTAGTATTGGGTAGCTGGGTGGCTGGTAAATAGGTGCAGGAGTAGGCCATTCGGCCCTTTGAGCCTGCACCGCCATTCAGTATAATGACGGCTGATCATCCAACTCAGAACCCTGTAACTGCCTTCTCTCCATACCCCCGATCCCTTTAGCCACAAGGGCCATATCTAACTCCCTCTTAAATATAGCCAATGAACTAGCCTCAACAGTTTCCTGTGGCAGAGAATTCCACAGATTCACCACTCTCTGTGTGAAGAAGTTTTTCCTCATCTCGGTCCTAAAAGGCTTCCCCTTTATCCTCAAACTGTGACCCCTCGTTCTGGACTTCCCCAACATCAGGAACAATCTTCCTGCATCTAGCCTGTCCAATCCCTTTAGAATTTTATACGTTTCAATAAGATCCCCCCTCAATCTTCTAAATTCCAGCGAGTATAAGCCTAGTCGATCCAGTCTTTCATCATATGAAAGTCCTGCCATCTCAGGAATCAATCTGGTGAACCTTCTTTGTATTCCCTCTATGGCAAGACTGTCTCTCCTCAGATTAGGGGACCAAAACTGCACACAATGCTCCAGGTGTGGTCTCACCAAGGCCTTGTAAAACTGCAGTAGTACCTCCCTGCTCCTGTACTCGAATCCTCGTGCTATGAATGCCAGTATACCATTAGCTTTTTTTATCACCTGCTGTACCTGTATGCCCACTTTCAATGACTGGTGTATAATGATACCCAGGTCTCTTTGCACCTCCCCTATTCCTAATCAGCCACCATTCAGATAATAATCTGTTTTCCCGTTGTTTTTGCCACCAAAGTGGATAACCTCACATTTATCTACATTAAATTGCATCTGCCATGAATTTGCCCACTCACCTAACCTATCCAAGTCACCCTGCATCCTCTTAGCATCCTCCTCACAGCTAACAGTGCCGCCCAGCTTCATATCATCCGCAAACTTGGAGATGCTGCATTTAATTCCCTCGTCTAAGTCATTAATATATATTGTAAACAACAGGGGTCCCAGCACTGAGCCTTGCGGTACCCCACTAGTCACTGCCTGCCATTCTGAAAAGGTCCCGTTTATTCCCACTCTTTGCTTCCTGTTTGCCAACCAATTCCCTAACCACATCAATAACTTACCCACAATACTGTGTGCTTTAAGTTTGCACACTCGTCTCCTGTGTGGGACCTTGTCAAAAGCCTTTTGAAAATCCAAATATACCACATCCACTGGTTCTTCCCCTCCACTCTACTAGTTACATCCTCAAAAAATTCTATGAGATTCGTCAGACATGATTTTCCTTTCACAAATCCATGCTGACTTTGTCCGATGATCTCACCACTTTCCAAATGTGCTGTTATCACATCTTTGATAACTGACTCTAGCATTTTCCCCACCACCGATGTCAGGCTAAGCGGTCTATAATTCTCCGGTTTCTCTCTCCCTTCTTTTTTAAAAAGCAGGGTTACATTAGCCACCTTCCAATCCTCAGGAACTAGTCCAGAATCTAAAGAGTTTTGAAAAGTTATCATTAATGCATCCACTATTTCTTGGGCTACTTCCTTAAGCACTCTGCAATGCAGATCATCTGGCCCTGGGGATTTATCTGCCTTTAATCCCTTCAATTTACCTAACACCACTTCCCTATTAACATGTATTTCCCTCAGTTCTTCCATCTCACTAGACCCTTGGTCCCCTACTATTTTCGGAAGATTATTTATGTCCTCCTTAGTGAAGACAGAACCAAAGTAGTTATTCAATTGGTCTGCCATGTCCTTGTTCCCCATGATCAATTCACCTGTTTCTGACTGTAAGGGACCTACATTTGTCTTAATCAATCTATTTCTTTTCACATATCTATAAAAGCTTTTACAGTCAGTTTTTATGTTCCCTGCCAGTTTTCTCTCATAATCTTTTTTCCCTTTCCTAATTAAGCCCTTTGTCCTCCTCTGCTGGACTCTGAATTTCTCCCAGTCCTCAGGTGTGCCGCTTTTTCTGGCTAATTTTTACGCTTCTTCTTTGGAATTGATACTATCCCTAATTTCCCTGTCAGTCATGGGTGCACTACCTTCCCTAGTTTATTCTTTTGCCAAACTGGGATGAACAATTGTTAACAACAGGAATTCTGCAGATGCTGGAAATTCCTGACGAAGGGTCTTGGCCTGAAATGTCGACTGTACCTCTTCCTAGAGATGCTGCCTGGCCTGCTGCGTTCACCAGCAACTTTGATGAACAATTGTTGTAGTTTCTCCATACGATCTTTAAATGCTTGCCATTGCATATCCACCGTCAACCCTTTAAGTATCATTTGCCAGTCTATCTTAGCTAATTCATGTCTCATACCTTCAAAGTTACCCTTCTTTAAGTTCAGAACCTTCGTTTCTGAATTAACTTGTCACTCTCCATCTTAATGACGAATTCCACCATATTATGGTCACTTTTACCCAAGGGGCCTGGTAGGAATATGGGTTTGCTGGATTATGCAATATGTCCCACTGTAGCTTTTTGGATAACTCCACCTTGTTTTTTTCCAATGATTTTAGTTGATTTTAATTTGCATGATTTAATGAATCCAAGGATCCTCATATGCTTGACAGTATCTTCCATTTAGCAAATCAGAAGCTAAGGGATTAGTGGTGCAAAGAATTAGGGGTTATGGCAAGACTTGGGATATTGGGCATAACGGAAAACACCTTTACAGAATACATAAAACTGTTGGATTGATGGTAAAAGGGAGTAAAACAAGAAGAGAGGGAATTATATTGACTTAGATATGAGCATACTATGCTGAATATTCCTTATATCTTTGAGGGTTGATAGCTTTCATTTGAAAACCTTACTAAGATATGGAAGTGACTTTAATTTAGTTTACAATATTGACTTACATAATTTACAATTTAAAGGGCTTTTTAGGGTAATTTAGTTTAGATTTGATAAAGAACTAGTAAGAGTTTTATTTCTCGGCTCTCTACACCACACTCCAGTCCAGCTGGTGGTAGTATTGCACCTTTAAGTTGGACTGGCAACAACCATTAAAAGTCAGAAGAAGAAAAATGGTGGACAACTGCTGCTGAGTCATTGTCCTGGCAAAAACTACACCCTGAAGACAAAAGAACACTCCAAGCAACTCTGCGAAAAGGTTATTGAAAAGCACATCTCAGGAGATGGATAGAAGAAAATTACCAAGTCTGGAATATCCTTTGGAGTACAGTTAAGTCAATCATCAAGAAATGGAATGAATATGGCACAGCTGTAAATCTGCCTAGAGCAGGCCGTCCTCAAAAACTGAGTGCCTGTACATGAAGGGGACTAGTGAAGGAGGACACTAAGAGACCTATGACAACGCTAAGAGTTACAAACTTCGGTGGCTGAGATGGGAGAGACTGTACAAACAACAACTGTTGCCTGGGTGCTTCATCAGTCGGAGCTTTATGGGAGAGTGGGAAAGAGAAAGACACTGTTGAAAAAAACCCACATGAAATCTTGGCTTGAGTTTGCTAGAAGGCATGTGGGAGACTCTGAAGTCAGCTAGAAGAAGGTTCTATGGTCTGATGAGACAAAAACTGAGCTTTTTTGGGCATCAAGCTAAACACTATGTTTGGTGTGGAGATACTTCACTGCAGCAGGTCCTGGAAGGCTTGTGAAGGTTGAGGGTAAAATGAATGCACAAAAATACCGGAAAATCATGAAGGAAAACCTGATGCAGCCTGCAAGAGAACTTGGAAGATTTGTTTTCCAGCAAGCCAATGACCCCAAGCATAAAGCCAAAGCTGCACAGGAATGGCTTATAAACAACAAAGTTAATATCCTGGAGTGGCCAAATCAGAATCCAGAGCTCAAGCCAATTGCGAATTTGTGGCTGGACTTGAAAAGAGCTGTTCTCTCATGATCCCCATGCAATCTGACAGAGCTTGAGCAGTTTTGTAAAGAAGAATGGGGAAAAATTGTACTGTCCAGATGTGCAAAGTTGATAGAGATCTATCCACACAGACTCAAGGCTATAATTGCTGCCAAAGGTACATCTACTAAATACTGACTGAAGGGGGTGAGTAATTATGCAATCAATTATCTTGTGTTAAATAATTGTAATAAATATAGACCAATTTGCAGAAATTCGCTTTCACATTGACAGAAAAGAGTTTTTTCTGTTGGTCATTGTCAAAAGAGCCAAATTAAATCCACTGTGATTCAATGTTGTAAAACAATAAGACATGAAAACTTCCAAAGGAGATGAATACTTTTTATAGGCACTATTTACCTGATTAGAATGGGGAGAACAATTTTCTCATCTCTGGAAGCAGACTGAAATGTCCTGATAACTTGCTGTACAGAATTACTAATTCTCCAACTCACTACCAATACTCCTGTCAACAGAGAGGATTGAAAATTGTAATGAAAGCCTCTACAACTTCTTTTATCCATCTAGGACACAGAGTATTTCATCCTGGCCTGATGATTAAACCAACGCTTTTAATACTTTAACTGGGATGCTCTTAATAATTTGACTAAGTTTATCCCACCTTACATTGCACATTTGTTTGCCTTGACTACAACCTCAACATTATCCACCACTTTCATGAAGACAGTTAAAAAAAGATTCATTAAGGATTCCCCTGGCCCCGAAACAAATTTTCTTCTTTTTTTGTTAAGTCTACTCTTTACTTGGTTATATTCTTGCTTTTCATATAAAGCATTTACTTGCCATTATTTTTCCATACCTTCTCTTCACACCCCTAACATTTTGTACAAGTTCACCTGAAACTTTTCACAGTGTTAAGCACTATGGGCTGTCATAAATTGTCATTTTTACTTTATCTGACCCTTTCTGCACCTTGTCATTCACATAGGTTTAAATAGTGCTGCCCTTATTTTGTGGGGATATATTTCCACTTGAATCTTCCTCACCATATGTTAGTTCCAATTCCTGACAATGCTGCCTGTTAGATTCCCCCTGTTCCTTCCCTTTCAAACACTGCTAGTCCCCCTACCTACCTTCCTCCCGCCACTGTAACATTGACCCAAAAAGACCTGCGATCGCTGGCCATTTAGAATCAACTTCCAAAAACATTAGTGATGCAACTGAAATTTTCAACAGAGGGCCAATTCCTCTCCAACCAAGTACATCCATTAGCTCAGACTATCTGAGATAGTTGGTTTAAACATCTTTGTGATAAATGGATAACATCATGGCACAAGATTTGTGCTGCCCCCTCCCAGTTCCAACAAGCTGGGATTAATCCATGCTTGCCATTCAGTCTTTGTGGATAGAACATAGACTGGTAGTGCATAGGAACAGGCCATTTGGCACACAATATATAAAGCAAATCAAAAACATCCAAACCCTAATCCCTCCTACCTACACAATGTCCATATCCCCCCATCTTCCTTACATCCATATGCATATCCAAACATCTCTTAAAAGCCTCTAATGTATTTGCCTCTACCACCATACAAGGCAGCGCAGTGCGGGCATTCACGATGCTCTGTATAAAAAAACTTACCCCACATCCCTCTTGAACCTACGTCCTCTCACCTTCTTTGGCACTAAATATTTTAATCCAGGGAAACAGATAATCTCTCTCTACCTTTCATAATCTTATAAACCTCTGTCAGATCTCCCCTCAGCCTCTGGTGCTCCAGAGAAAATAACCCGAATTTATACAGTCTTTCATGATAGCACGTGCCCTCTGTAACCTCTCTAAAGCCTCAACAGTCTATCTATAGTGCAACGACCAGAACCATATGCAATACTCCACAGGTGGAGTATCCGGAGTTTCCTCCTAACCAGAGTTTTATAAAGCTGCAACATAACTTTTTGAACTCAATAGCTCAACCAATAGAAGCAAGCATTCCTTAAGCCTTCTAAACCACCTTATCAACATGTGCAGCTACTTTTAAGGAGTGGTAACCTTGGATCCCAAGATCTCTCTGCTCAGCAACACTGTTAAAGATCTTGCCCTTAATAGTGTATCGTCTCCTTGCATTTGTTGTATCGAAGTGCAACACCTCACGTTTATCTAGGTTAAACTCCATCTGCCATTTCTCTGCCCATACCTACATTTGATCTATATCATGCTGTATTCTTTGCCAGTCTTAAACACTATCCACAACTCTACCAAACTTAATGGCAACTGCAAACTTACTAACCCACCCATCTACATTTTCATCCAGGTCATTTATATATATCAAGGATGTTCTCCTTGTAACTATGTAGATTTTGGATAGATTCCTATATTGAATGGATGTTCATCACAAGATGTAAACTAACAAGCCTCTGGTTATCCCTTCTTTCTCTTTTAAACACCAGTATTATATATCAGTCATTAAAACCTCTGATAAGTTGTTCTCAAAGAGTTATGGCAACTTCCTCCATTCATTCTTTTAACATATTTTGTCCAAGTCTGGTGACTTCTCTGGTTTTCATAAGACCATAAAACATGGGAGCAGAATTAGGCCATTCAGCCATTCCAGTCTTCCCTGTCATTTTATCATGGCTGATTATTATCCCTCTGAACCCCATTTCTCCTACCCTCTCCCCGCAGGAGCAGAGACCATAGACCATAACCATAGGACCAGAATTAGACCCTTTGGCCCATTGAGTCTGCTCCGCCGTTTAATCATGGCTGATCCTATTTTACCATCCTCAACCCCATTTTCCAGCCTTCTCCCTGCAACCTTTGATGCCGTGTCCAATCAAGAGCCTATCAATCTCTGCCTTAAATATACCCAATGACCTGACCTCCACAGCTGCCCGTGGTAACAAGTTCCACAAATTCACCACCCTCTGGCTGAAGAAATCCCTCCGCATCTCTGCTTTAAATGGATGCTCCACTATCTTGAGACTATGCCCTCTTGTCAGGCTAACGGATCTATAATTTCCACCATGGGAAATGTCCCTTACACATCTACTGTATCTAGGCCGTTCAATATTCGAAAGGTTTCACTGAGATTCTCCTTCATCCTTCCAATTTCCAGCGAGTGCAGACCCAGAGCTATCAAATGTTCCTCATATGATAGTCCTTTCATTTCCGGAATCATCCTTGTGAACCCTCTCTGGACCTTCTCCAATGCCAGTACATCTTTCCTTAGATGAGGAGCCCAAAACTGTGCCTTATAAAGCCTCAGAATCACATCCCTGCTCTTGTATTCAAGACCTGTTGAAATGAATGCTAATATTGCAATTGTCTTCCTTATCACTAGCTCAACCTGCAAGTTAATCTTTAGGGCGCTCTGCACAAGTCCCTTTGCATCTCAGACTTCTGGATTTTCTCCCTGTTGAGAAAATATTCCGCACATTTATTTCTGCTACCAAAGTGCATGACCATGCATTTTCCAACATCATATTTCATTTGCTACTTTCTTGCCCAGTCTCCTAATCTGTCTAAATCTTTCTGTAGCCTATCTGTTTCCTCAGCACTATCTGTCCCTCTACCAATCTTTGTATCATCTGCAAACTTGGCAACAAAGCCATCTATTCCATCATCTGAATCATTGATATGCAGTATTTGAATAAGCAGTCCCAACACCGACTCCTGCAGAGCACTAGTCACTGGTAGCCAACCAGACAAGGATACTTTGATTCCCACTCGCTGCCTCCTACCAATCAGCCAATGCTCTAACCATGTTAGCATCTTTCTTGTAATGCCATGGGCTCTTAACTTGGTAAGCAATTTCATGTGTGGCACCTTGTCAAAGGTCTTCTGAAAGTCCAGAGTTACGACATCTGTATCCCCTTTATCCATTCTACTTGAAATCTACTCAAAGAATTCCAACAGGGTCATCAGGTAAGATTTTCCCCTCAGGAAACTATGCTGACTTTGTCCTATCTTATCCCATGTCACCAAATACTCCATGACCTCATCCTTAACAATTGACTCTAATACCTTCCCAATCACTGAAGTCAGGCTATAATTTTCTTTTTGCTGTCTTTCCCCTTCCTTAAAGAGTGGAGTGACATTTGCAATTTTCCAGTTCTCTGGCGCACTTTTTGAGCACTTTGAATTATTAACTTCAAACTTTCTGCATAATCATTCAAAGAGTTGAACTGCACATGCACGTAACGAGAGCTGTATAACTCATCTTCTTCTACCTTAGGCCACAAACTTATCAATCACCCCTGCTGTGGACCACTTTCTGGAGGTTCAAGACGCTGACTTCTACAAAGAAGGGATCTGTATGCTCCACGACCGCTGGACTAAGTGTGTACATGTAGGAGGGGACTATGTTGAAAAATAAATGTGCTAGGTTTTCTAAAATTGACTCCTTCTACCTTAGGCCATGAACTTATCAATCACTTAGTATTCTTTCTTTATTTCTTATTGCACGTTTAGAGCAGCTGAGATGCCAGACAGGATATAGGAAGGAGCCTCTTGTGAGATGTAGCAAGGTAAGGGGACCTAGAATGTCCCTGATGACGACACCTGCTAGAAGTGTCTCCAGCTGCAGCTTCTAGCAAACAATGTTAGTCCTGACGAAGGGTCTCGGCCTGAAACGTCGACTGCGCCTCTTCCTATAGATGCTGCTTGGCCTGCTGCGTTCACCAGCAACTTTGATGTATGTTGCTTGAATTTCCAGCGTCTGCAGAATTCCTGTTGTTTAAGGAATTAGAGCTGGAACTGGATGAACTCCAGATCGATGATAAGGCTGAGGGGTCATGGGGGATGGGAACTAGAGCACCATAATAAATAGTGTAGGGTTGTGGAGAAAAGTGTTGTTAAACCCACATACAAAGTCAGGAAGTAAAAGGTTGAGCATGGTGAGACTAATGTTCTAAGCTATATATATTTCAATGCAAGAAGTATCGTAGGAAATTCGAATGAGCCGAGGGTAAGAAACAGCTTACACATTGGAGCCGTTAGTGAGACTTGGCTGCAGGAAGGGTGGGACTGGCAGTTTAAGGTTTTCGGGTTCCATTGTTTTAGACATGATAGAGCAGGAGGGATTAAAGTGGGAGGGGTGGCATTACTAGTCAGAGAAAATGTCACTGAAACTGCTCAGACAAGACAGACTGGGAGCTCATCTAGGGAGGCTTCATGGGTAGAACTGAGGAATAAGAAAGGTATGGCTATGTTAATGGAATTACATTATGGACAGCCCAACAATCCACGAGATTTAGAGGAACAAATTTCTAGAGAGATTGCAGACTGTTGCAAGAAATCTAAGGTTATGATAGTAGGTGATTTTAACTTTCCACATATTGACTGGGACTCCCATACTGTAAAAGGACTGGATGGGAAAAAGTTTGTCAAATGTGTTCAGGAATACTTCCTTAAAAAGTACATAGATGTTCCAATTAGAAAGAGTGCAATACTAGATGTCCTTTTAGAGAATAAAACAGGGCAGGTGGCAGAAATTTGTGTAGGGGAACACTTTGTATCTAGTGATCATAATACCATTAGATTCAAGATAATTATGGAACAGTATAGGTCTGAACCTTGGGTTGAGATTTTAAATTACAGAAAGGCCAATTTTGATGGTATAAGAAAAGATCTGGCAGGTTGTTTTCTCTCAAAGGTGTACTTGTGTGAAGTCTTCAAATATGAAATTTTGAGAGTACAGAGTATATATGTTCCTCTCAGAATAAAAGGCAAGGATAACAGGTTTAGGGAATCTTGGTTTTCGTAAGATATTAATGCTCTGGTTAAGAAAGAGAAGGAGGTACATTGCAGGAAAAGGTAGGCAGAGACAAATGAGGAACTTGAGTCTCAGAAATGCAAGAGAACATTTAAGAAGAAAATCAGGAAGGCTAAAAGAAGACATGAGGTTTCTGTTACAGACCAAGTGAAAGAGAATCCTCAGGGCTTCTACAGATATATTAGGAGTAAAAGGATAGCAAGAGACAAAGTTTGTCCTCTGGAAGATCAGATTTGTAGTGTATGCATAGAGTTGAAAGAGATGGGGGAAGACTTATATGGATTTTTTGCATCTATATTTATTCAGGAGGTGGTCACAGAGTCCATGTGAGGCAATGCAGCAGGGAGGTCAGGGTCCCTGTGCAGATTACAGAGGAGGTGGCGTTTGCTGTTGAGTCAAATAAGGTGGATAAATCCCCAGGGCCTGACAATCTGTGCCCTTGGACCCTGTGGAAAGAGAATGCAGAAACTGCAGAGGCCCTGCCAGAAATATTTAAAACATCCTTAGCCATAGGTGAGGTGCTGGAGGATTGGAGGATATCTGATGTTGTTCAGTTGTTTAAGGAAAGCTCTGAGAATAAACCAGGAAATTATAGGCCAATGAGACTGACATCAGTAGTGGGAAAGTTAATGGAAGGTATTCTAAGGGACTGGACATATAAGTATTTGGATAAATAGGGACTGATTAGGGATAGTCAACATGGCTTTGTGCATGGTAAGTCATGTCTAACCAATCTCATAGAGTTTTTCCAGGAAGTTACCAGGAAAATTTATGAAGGCAAGGCATGGGCTTTAGCAAGGCATTTGACAAGGTCCCATATGGAAGGTTGGTCAAGAAGGTTCAGTCGCTTGGCATTCAAGATGAGGTAGTAAATTGGATTAGACATTGGTTCCATGAGAGAAGCCAGAGAGTGGCAGAAGATGGTTGCATCTCTGACTGGAGGCCCGTAACTAGTGGAGTGCTGCAGAGATCAGCGCTGGGTCCATTGTTGTTTGTCATCTATATCAACCGTCTGGATAATAATGTGGTTAACCGGATCAGCAAATTTTCAGATGACACCAAATTAGGGGGTGTAGTGGTCTACGAGGAAGTCTATCAAAGCTTGTAACAGAATCTGGACCACCTGATGAAATGGGCTAAAAAGTGGCAGATGGAACTTAATGCAGACAAATGTGAGGTTTTGCCCCTTGGGAGAACCAACCAGAGTAGCTCTTACATGGTGAGCAGAAGGACACTGAGGAGTGTGGTAGAACAAAGAGATCTTGGAATACAGGTTCATAATTCCTTGAAAGATGTGTCACCGGTAGATAAGTTCATAAAGAACGATTTTGGCACATTGACCTCATAAATCAATCTTTTGAGTACAGGAGTTGGAATGTTATGGTGAAATTGTATAAGATATTGGTGAGGCCTTCGCTGGAGTATTCCATGCGGTTTTGGTCACCTACCTGCAGGAAAGACATAAATAAAATTGAAGAAGTACAGACAAAATGTACAAGGATATTGCCAGGACCTGAGGTTCAAATGTTCATTTTTTAAAATCAACGTGTATATGCAGAATACAACTCTGAAATTTGTCTTCACCAGATAGCACAGAATATAGAAAACCATTTAAGTAGTTGAAAGGAAGCCATCAATCCCCCCGCATGAAAAGAATAAGAAACAAAAACTCGCGAACCCCAAACCCCCTCCACACATAAAAACTAATAGATCACCCAAACCTAGCTCGACATTCCTCAACAAGAAAGAACAGCCCTTCTGAGGACCTGAGTTACAGGGAAAAGTTGAATACATTAGAACTTCATTCCCAAGAATGCAGAATATTAAGTGGAGATTTGATAGAGGTAAAAAAATTACAAGAGGTAAATAGGTAAATGCAAGCAGGCTTTTTCTGCTGAGGTTGGGTGATATTACAACTAAAGGTCACGAGTTAATGGTGAAAGTCAAAATGTTTAAGGGGAACATGGGGGTGAGGGGGGGAATCTTCTTCACTCATAAGACGGTGAGGGTGGAATGAGCTGCCAGTGCAAGTGGTGAATGCAGGGTCAATTTCAACACTTAAGAGAAATTTTGATAGGCACATGGATGGGTGGGCTATGGAGGGCTATGGTACAGGTGCAGGTCGATGGGACTAGACAGATTCATGGCTTGGCACACACCAGATGGGCTAAAAGGTCTATTTCTGTCCTGTAGTAACTCTAATCAAGCACCTATCGATCTAACATCAGGTCTTAGTTGTATATTCATGGAGCCCTCCTTCAACACAGTCATAAAAGGGTTATATTTTGGGTGCCTGAAGTTTATACTCAGAGGTTTTAGAACAGATGATGATATTGAATAGTCAAGGGGGTTCTGCTAGTTAGGATTTGCTGACATTGTAAATGTTTTCTTCCACAACCCAAAGATCCTGCGAGTAAGTGCTTGGTAGAAGAATTGGGGTAATTGGCATGAGAGAGAGTAGGTCACAGGAAAGTAATTGGGAAATGGGATCGATCAGACATCCCAGCTCGCAAAAACTCATTTCAGGGAGGTAGCACCCCTGCCCCCCGCAACCCCATATCCCCCCCCTCACCGGTTGACCTCCAAGGGTGTATGTAATACTTTCTTTAGTGATTTTGTCTAATCTGTAAAGCAAATTGGATATATGCAGAAAATGTGACATTAAAATATGTACTTATATTATACTATATTATGTTTATTCTATTACAACTTTAAGCAAGTCTACAAGGAGTTTGGCCTCATCACATAGGACATCAATAGTGTAGCTCCTTAGCAGCCAGCCGGCTAGTTTAAATAACATTAGCTATGCTAACGAATGAATGACACTTGTTAAACTCACCTCAACATGTCTTTTGCAGTCATCTGAGCAATAGAAAAGTCACTGTTGCAAACAGTGCAGCGAGCAACACTGTCATTATTTTTGACCCCTATTAGGCAGGGGTACACTTTTGTGTAGTCTGGGGTGAAGTGCGTTTTATATATTTTTTTGAAACACTCTGCCACGGCGGTGCAGGACACGAAACAGAACTGATGGAGAGACTGAGGTCGACTGTAAAGCCTGCCCACAGAGAAAACTGATAGGTCTACTTAGCACAAAGAGAGACCAATCAGGATGCTCACTCCCGCCCCCACTCCCGCTCCCGCTCCAGCTCCTGCTCTCGCTCTTCCTCTCAAAAAAATCAATTTCCGGGATATTATATATAATTTGTGGGTGTCAGGGAGCGGGAGCATCTATATGCGGGAGACTCCCGGAACTTCCGGGACAGGTGGGATGTCTGGATTGATTGAATGACTCAAGGACCAAATGGCCTTGTTCACAGTTGTAAAAAACTGAAAGAGGCAAATAAAATCACTCTCATGGTCCAAGCCTTTTCCTTCAGCATGATTAAGGTAACTGTGCATAAAATGATGAAAGCCTTTTATTTGGAAGGCTTGGAATAAATGCTGGTCCTGTGTAAACTTTGGCAAGTATTTAGAAACTGTTTCTGCATTTAGCAACTATGCTTCCTAAGTACTGCTGCTGATGTGGCAAGAAATGAGGCAGCGAATTGGCAGGTTGGGAAGTTTCAGTCTATATTCAAGGACCATGAAGGCCTGGCATGCTGAAGGCTTAGATCAATATATCTTTGTTGAGGGAATCCAGTGTAATGCCCTGGTTAAGATTTTTACTGCTATATTGTAAGTATTTCATTTTAACAGTTCTGCAAAAGTAATCTGTTCTACATTTAGCATGTTTGGGTTTGAGCTAAAGATAAGGAGTTATGTTGTTCAACTTAGCAATGTTGTGTCAGCCAATCACGATGGTGGAATTGGGAGAGGATTCTACAGAATGCTGGGCGGAGAGGTTTTTGTAACGGACGCTGGTGTGGGTTGAGATCTTTTGGCGGGAGCTGGGAGAAGACAGGAGGGAAGTTGGCTAAGAATGTGGTCCCTGTTGCACAAGGTGATTTGTGCAGATGAATGCCTTCAAGGAGGAAGGACCAATACTCCAGTGGGGAATCTGTTTGTTTGAGGTGCGTTTTCGAGCGACATTCAAAAAGTGGTGTGTGCTTTCACGCAGACTGTGGGTCCAGCGCATGAGTTAACGACAACTTCAAGATGAGCTTCAACTTGTGTGCACATTTGGACAGGGTTAACTGTAATGGGACCTTTTATTCTTTTTCCTACTAACTGTTCAATAAAGCTGATATTTGTAAATATACTCTCTTTATAATTGTCTTCAGTGTATGATCTGTTATTTCTTACCAGCGGCTAATTGCATTGGGGCGGTATTTACACAATATTTGCATAGATCAGGGTTTCGACGGTAGAGACATCCCAATTTCTTGATTTTGGTGGGACCCAAGTCTTGCTGATCCTGACGTAGGGAGTTTGAGAAAGGTGGCTTTCTTGCCACTGAGTTCAGTGACTGTTAACGAGGGACTAATGAGCCACATCTCCAGAGAGGCCCGGTAAAAAGCGGTTTCTCAAGGATAATGTGAAAAGGTGAATTTGAGTGGAAGTTTGGCCATGTTCTTGTTAAACTGCATAGCATATATGAAATCTACATTGCCTATTTCTGCTCCTATTTTCTAATTTACTTTCGTGCATTATCTGTGCCCTTGAAAGAATATTTATGTCTTGGAATAAACTAACTCTTGCAAGTTGATTAAGTCAAAGGGTGCATAAAGCAGCATTTTATTCAATATGTCCTTCCCATGGAAATAACATTCTAAGCTGTATTAAATGTTGGAAGAATATTCACTCATATTTGCATTTTGTTTCAAGCAACCTCCTGGCTCAGAAAACTAAATTGCTTTATCTTAATGCCCAGTTGAGGCTAAAACCTGCAGCTCATTATTGGATGGATTGATGCTACTGTTATTCTATCCCTTGTTGATTCCCGAATATATAGCATCAGCATGACTACTTACCCTGACTGATAGTAAATAAGTCAAATTATCAAAGCCTCAGTGGATATAGATGATCACTGAAAAAACCTAACTAACATTCCTTATGGCGTAAAGAATTTTACACACCCAATTTAACCTTAATGTACTTCATTCTTCAGGCTTGTTGCCCTGCCATTTTAATTTATTAAGAACCAAGCTGAACTTAGTATGGAAGCTTTAATTTATTACACTAATGAGTCCCCATGGTGCCAAGATACCATGGTAGGTTTGGCCTGGAACTTGTGGAGAGAAATAATGTTAGGGATCATTTTGAGGTTATGAAATTATGGAAGCATAATTATGGAATAACTAACATGAGAATCGGTCTTCAGGAAATAAAACCTCTATACAATTTAACTTCCAACTGATACATTGATCCATTTGTCCCTCCCCATTCATCTCCCTCCTGGCACTTATCCTTGCAAGCAAAACAAGTGCTACACCTGCCCCTAAACCTCCTCCCTCACTATTATTCAGGGCCTCATACAGTCCTTCCAGGTGAGGCAACACTTCATCTGTGAGTCTTTTGGGGTCATCTAGTGTATCCAGTGCTCGCGGTGTGGCCTCTTGTGTATCAGTGAGACCCACTGTAGAGAGGGAGACCGCTCCAACAAGCACCTATGCTCTGCCGGCCAGAAAAAGCAGGATCGCCCAGTGGTCACCCATTTTAATTCCACTTCCCATTCCCATTCCGACATGTCAGTCCAGGGCCTCCTCTACTGCCATGATGAGACCACCCTCAGGTTGGAGGAGCAACACTTCATATTTTATCTGGGTAGTCTCCAATCTGATGGCATGAACATCAATTTCTCAAACTTCCAGTAATGTCCCCGCTTCACCATTCCTCCTTCCTAGTTCCCTCTCTCACCTTATCTCCTTACCTGCTCATCACCTCCCTCTGGTTCTCCTCCCCATTTTCTTTCTTCCATGGCCTTCTGTCCTCTCCTATCAGGTTCACCCTTCTCCAGTCCTCTTTCTCGTTCACCAATCAACTTCCCAGCTCTTTCCTTCACCCCTCCTCCCAATTCCACTTATCACATTGTGTTTCTCCCTCCCCTCCCCCACCTTCTAATCTGACTCCTCATCTTTTTCTCTCCAGTCCTGATGAAGGATTTCGGCCCAAAACTTCACTGTTTACTCTTTTCCACAGATGCTGCTTGGCCTGCTGAGTTCCTCCAGTATTTTGTGTGTGTTGCTTGGATTTCCAGCATCTGCAGATTTATCCTCGTTTGTGATTGAACCGTTCTGATTTTGTCCCATTGAAGATACATTGGGGAAGACAGAAGACAAATGTTCCTGCTATTAGCACATTGTTGAACGTTTATCCTCTTAATGCACAGCTCTGGACAGGTTTGTATTGTCACTTAACCTTCTGGTTAGCTGCATATCATGGAGCCATCCTTCAGCACTGTAACAAAAGGGGAATATTCTGGGTGTCTGCCGTTTGTACTCAGAGGTTTTGGGACCCCAGTATTGAATACTCAAAGTGATTCTGCTTGTTGGTATGTGCTGCCATTGTAAATATATAATTCTTTAAATTTACCTGACTAGATTCTAAATGATAAAGCTAAGAAGGAGATCACAGCAATTGAAACTGCAGTTAATCATTTATTTTTTTTTAAAGTAGAAAACGTTCTATCAGAAGAGTGACATTCTCTTGGACTTTCTATCCTGAAGGTTTGCTGTGTAAATGCAGAATTTTATATTTCCCATTTGCAGCTTTCATGTGGGTCAGAGTTAGTCAGTTGCAACATTATGGTGAAGCTATCGGCACTCACCATGATAATGGGAAGAAATCTGACAGCAACTCCTGGAAAATGCACATGCAGAGTTAAACAGGGAAATACAAAAACTCTCAGCGCTTATCTGTTCCAACAGGAGTGACATTTTGCAGTCTTCTCCAGTGAACTGATAAGCACTCTGAAAAACTAAGCACAGGAAATATACAATTCAAGCCACTTTTTTAATGCCAATTTCACATTCAGTATAGCATTTTGCATCTTTTGACGTGTATACATCCATTTCCTGTTATAAGGTGCTGTCCTATGAGGAATTGGAGCAGCACTTTTTGTCATAATTGCCATAAATATAGACTCATATCATAGAAATCTACAGCGCATTATAGGCCCTTTGGCCCACAATATTGTGCTGACCATGTAACATATTCTAGAAACTGCCTAGAATTTCCCTACCACATAGTCCTCAATTTTTCTAAGCGCCATGTCCTATCTAAGAGTCTTTTAAAAGACCCTATTGTTTTTGCCTCTACTACTTTCGCTGGCAGTGCATTCCACGCACCTACTACTCTCTGTGAAAAACTTACCTCTGACATTCCCTTGTACCTACTTCCAAGCACCTTAAAACTATGACTCCTCGTGTTAGCCATTTCAGCCCTGGGAAAAAGCCTCTGGCTATCCACATGATCAATGCTTCTTATCATCTTACACACCTCTATCACGTCACCTCTCATCCTCTGTCACTCCAAGGAGAAAAGGCCAAGTTCACTCAACCAATTTTCATAAGGCACGCTCTCCAATCCAGGCAAACATCCTTGTAAATCCCTGTAAATTTCCTCTGCACCCTTATCTGGGTTGAACTCTATCTGCCACTTCTCAGCCCAGTGCTGCATCCTATCAATGTCTCACTGTCTCACTGTAACCTCTGACAATCCTCCAGACTATCCACAACATCCTCAACTTTTGTGTCATCAGCAAACTTACTAACCCAACCTTCTACTTCCTTATCCAGGTCATTTATAAAAATCACAAAAAGGAGGGGTCCCAGAACAGATCTCTGCAGAACACCATTGGTCACCATCCTCCATGCAGAATAAGAACCATCCACAACTACCCTTTGCCTTCTGTGAACAAGCCAATTCTGGATCCCCAAAGCAAGGTGTCCTTGGATCCCATGCCTCATTACTTTCTGAATGGTCCTCGCATGTGGAACCTTATCAAATGCCTTACTGAAATCCAAATACACTACATTCGCTGCTCTACCTTCATCAATGTGTTTTGTTACATCCTCAGAGAATTCAATCAGGTTTGTAAGGCATGACCTGCCCTTGACAAAGCCATGCTGACTATCCCTAATCAGATTATGTCTCTCCAAATGCTCATAAATCCTGCCTCTCAGGATCTTCTCCAACAACTTGCCCACTATTGAAGTAGAATTACTGGTCTACAACTTCCTGGGTTATCTCTACTCCCTTTCTTGAACAAGAGAACAACGTTTGCAACCGTCCAATCCTCTGGTACGTCTCCTGTCCCTATTGATGATGCAAAGATCATCACTAGAGGCTCAGCAATCTCCTCCCTCGCTTCCCTCAGTAGCCTGGAGTATATCTCGTACAGTCCCAGTGACTTAGCTAACTTAATCCCTTTCAAAAGCTCCAGCACATCCTCTTTCTTAATATCTATACACTCAAGCGTTTCAGTCTGCTGCAAGGTCATCCCACAACTGCCAAGGTCCTTTTCACTGTTGAATACTGATATTTGCAATATGTGTATTTGCCAGTGAACAACATGACCAAGGCGACGTCCTTCAGACGATTTGTGAAACTACTTCTTTCACTTATTTTACTTCTCTTTCTTTCAGATGTGGTTCTACTACCGTTGGAGCCTGTGATCTACATTTTGTTGGTACGTTTTCAGGCCGTTTGGGCAATCTGGCATTTTGCTGTCACTGAGGGATTTGGTGAAGCTTTGAGCAAAGTGTGAGGTCTAAAGGCCAGGAAGCCTGGAGAGGGGGCATGAGCCATGATCAACTCACTAACTAAAATGCTGAGAAAGATTGAAATCAATGACAATGAGAGTAAAGGCAGACGGGTGTTCAGCGCTGTCTACCTACATGTGACCGGTCTGTCTCTCTCTCGCCCACTGCTCCCGGAGGAAAGAGCCTACATAGAAATGCAGTCTCTCTCTCTCTCTCCCTCCCTCTCGCTTTATGCTGTCAAAGCATGGTGCCAGAGTCTTTGATCTTAGACAAAGTTTAATCGATGCATTTTGTGGATTGGACTCTGCAGTTCATGTTATGATGTGTTTCTGGTCGCTCCATTTTTTCGCTATTTTGTGCAATTTTGTTCAGGGCAGACTGTGGCCTGCAGAAAATGAATGGCACAGCACTAGATTGAACGAACTGAATATGACTGGACTCTTTCGGTGACTTTGTGAGTTGTGTTTTATATTCTGTGATTTTTCATTGTTTGCACGATTTGGTGTTTTTTTGTGCATTGAGGATTTGATGTTTTTCTTTGAACGGATTCCATGGATTTCTTTGTTTTGTGGCTGCCTGTGGGATGACAAATCTCAGGGTTGTATTCTGTATACATACTTCGAAAATAAATGTATCTTGAGTCTTTGAATCTTTGAAGTAAAGGCTTGTCAATGTATGCAACACCCTTCAATTATCATCAAAAAGAAGATCACAACCTTTTTAACTTGAAATAAAATGTTTTATAATTGGTGTCACTCATTTAAGTACTGTGCGGTTATATCTCAAATGTCTCAGTCTATGGCCCTGATGATGTCACTGGCTAGCTGGCACGGCCCCTTTAAAAATTCAGGCCCGCCCCACTAATTGGCAGCCATGTTTTCGCACCAGGATTTTAATATTGAAGGAGCACCTGGACTGTGGTTCAGTGCTCAACCTTCAGCTCAACTTTGGATTCTCACCTAACGTCTAGTTTAGAAGCTTGTCTCTGTTTCAGTCTTGTATCATGTCTCGATTCTAGTCTCAAATAATCCCACTCATGTTTGCTGACTATCCTCGCCTAGGTCTTTTGTCATAGTGTGATTGAGTCTCACAATAACACAATGGGGTGTCAGATCCTCTCGTCAGCAGAAAGTTCATCAGAAACTTCAGCTCAGTGGCAGCTCCGCTGACAGCAGGAACTAATAGATCCATGGGCCCTTTTGTTTGGACTAACAAAGCGGAGGCTGTGTTTGCGGAGCTCAAACAGCGGTTCACAACAGCTCCCATTTTGGTTTCACCTTACCTGGGCCTTACCTTCATCATGGAGGCGAGCACCTCAGACTTTGGAGTGGGTCTGGCTATCCCTGCAGAGGTGAACTATGGCAACAGAAATAGAGAGCTGCTTGCAGTCAAATTGGTTTTGGAGGAATGGCATTACTGGCTTGAGGAGGCTAAGAACCTTTTTGTGTATGGACAGACCACAAGAACCTGGTTTATATTCAGGAGGCCAATAGACTGTATTCTAGTAGGCCAGGTGGTCTCTTTTCTGTAACCACTTCAGTTTCGTCCTGATCTATTAACCAGGGTCAAAGATTCAGAAACCGGATACCTTGTCTTATCAGTTCGACGAAGTCGAAAGACAGCAGCACCCTACCACTATTTTGCCCCAAGCAAAGGTGATGGTGCCAACTCATTGGGGATTGATGCATTTGCTCGTAAGGCCCAGGCACAAGGGGAGATTCCCAAGAGCAGTCCTCTGGGTCGTCTGTTTATCCCAGGTTCCATCAGGTCTCAGGCACTTCAGTGGGGCCACACATCGAGAATGACCACTCACCTGGGGATTGCCAGGACCCTCGGGTTCATCACGAGAAGATACTGGTGGCCTGGAAAGGCGAGAGGGCTTTGACAATATGTCCAGGCGTGCAAGGAATCCTGCACCCAACCTCAAGGGCCCTTTCACCCTCCACCTGGTCATTTGATGTGGGCAGAGGTTACCCACAACATTTTGTAGTATTCTGCATATGGGTCTTCTTTGCTGCTCTTCCCTGAGCAGAAGGCTGAGGTTGGGGTTCCTGCAGCCAAAGATCTCGTCTGACACTGCAAGGAGAAATGGACTAGGGCAAGGGAGATTTTGTTGGTCTCTACCCGGAAGGCTGAAATAAAGGCTAAACGCAAGAGAAGACATTGACCAGCTTTGCAGCCTTGGCGACATAGCTGGCTGTCTACTGAGGATTCATCTCCCCGAGGGGAATCTAGGAAGAAGATGCTCCAGGAGATCTTCGCCTTCAGTATCTCCACAATCATTAGGGTTGGGAGTTGTTGTTGTTACCATCACAGTCCTCCCGATACTGGACGGCCTTAGCAGGAACGGCTGCAGCTTTGGACATTCAGCCTACAGGGGATCTGCTTCTCCACAGTAGTAGCAGCAACCTCTACTCCACCACCGGGACCTCTCATTGGTGAAGAGTCTTGTGTAGCCTACTTGCATAGGCTCAAGAGGATCCTGGGCTGGACAATATCTGAGGTAGGCAGTGGAACTGTGATGCGTTGAGGCTGGACTTGGGCTAGCCCTCTTTGACCTCTTGAGGTAGTCCCACTCTCGCTCCACCAGGCAATTATCAAAGCAGATTGACTGGTCAATCAGATCCTCTATGTCCTCTACCATCTCTCCCAAGGCAAGGACATCCTTTGGAGAGAGTCTGTGTTGGCACAGAATGGCCAAGGCCTCCCCATTCCAGCCACTGTCCTCGGCCAAAGTCCGAAATTCAATAACATAGATGGCTGGAAACCACCTATCCTGACACACCGTCATCCGAAGGTCCAAGGCTCTGCTTGCTTTGGTGGGATGATGAAACACCTTCCTCATGGCGTCCATGAATACGTCTGAATCCGAGCAAATCTCCGACCTCCACTCCCAATATGCAGTGGCTCAGGCCGAGCTTTCCTGGTCAGGAAAGAGATCATAAAGGCCACCTTTCTGTGTTCTGTAGGCCACTTGTCACATTCCCTCTTTTCTCTATCTCTATTTTCCTCGATACATCTACCATTTAACATGGTTGCATCACCAAATCCCATAGTGCCCATTTTCCCATATCATAGTGAGAACTCTCTTCCCAGCAATCACTGTGCAAATGACATGGCAGATGGCCGTTCAGTCAACTATATAACATAGAACAGTACTGCAGAGGAACAGGTCCATTGGCCCATGATGTTGTGCTGAACTAATTAAACCAGTAATTTAAATACTTAATGAAACTGGTCCCTTTTGCCTACCCTGTGTTCATATCTAGCCATTTCCTGCACATTCATGTGCCTATCTAAAAGTCTCATGAATACCTCTATCATATTTGCTTCCACCACCGCTCCAACAACACATTCCGGGCACCATCACATTCTGCACAAAGAGCTGGCCTGCACATCCCCTTTGAACTTAAATGTATGCCATCTTGTGTTTGACATTTCGACCCTGTTAAAAAGATAACCAGCTGTCTACTTTAACCATGCCTCTCAAACCTTATGAACCTCTATGACATCTCCCCTCAGCCTTTGCTAATCCAGAAAAAAAAACAACCAAGTTTGTCCAAATTCCTCTTCTAGTACATGCTCTCTAATCCAAGAAGCATTCTGGTAAACCTCTTCAGTATCGTATCCAAAGCCTCCACAGCCTTCCTGTGATAGGACAACCACAACTGAATGCAATATTCCAGATGCATCCTAGCTCGAGTTTTATAAAACTGCAACATAACTTCCTGACTATTGAACTCAATGCCTCCACTGATAAAGGGAATCATGTTATTTGCCTTCTTTACCAACCTATCAACATGTGAGGCTGCATTCAGTGAGCTATGGACGGGCTCCAAGATCTCCCAAGATGCAGCACCTCCTATTCGGCCAGATTAAACTTCATCTGCCATTTTCCTGCCCACATCTGTCACTGTATCCTTTGGTGTCTCCAGGGAGGGGTAGCACCTCTGGTGAAGGGGCTTGTCGTGCCCATTCTAGGACAACTCACTCACCTTTGGTCCCCACCAGACACTCAGCCGTCACTTGTAGCTCCATGTAGCTGTTTGTATGTGACAGCAGCCCCACTCCTATACACCACTCCCACACGCACGGGCTAAACCATTCGACGGTAGCTAGCAGTCTCCTACCTCAGTGAGATAGGGAAATGTCCCTTCCAGCATGTAAAACCAGCTCCAGCAGGCCAGGTGGATGAGATCTACAATGAGATCCAATAGCCAGAAAGACAGTGCTGCAATGCTTTGCGCAGAGTTAAGGGCATGGTAAGGCACAGAAGATGTCATGGTCATCCACTGCAACCAAGGAAGACTCCAGTTTGCAACCCTTGTTCATACCACTGGACCTGCACTTGAGGTCAAGAGAGTGGAACTGCCCCAGTGCAAAGAGTTTTTTATATTTAGAAAACTCTCTCACACAGGTTTCCTGTCACCGGACACAATGGACAGCCACCATCCTTTGGCAATGTTCTACACTATCCACAACACACTTATCTTTCTGTCATTCGTGAATTTACTAATCCACCCATCTACAGTTTCATCCAGCCCATTGATATGCATCACAAACAGGAGAGGCTTCAGAATGATCCCTGCAGAACACCATTAGTCATACACCTTCAGTCAGAAGTCCCAATAATCACTATCCAATGTCTCCATGGGCAAGCCATTTCTAAATCCAAACAGCTAATTCACCATGGATCCCATGAAGAACATTATCAAATGCCTTATTAAAATCCATGTAGACCAGTGGTCCCCAACCTCCGGGCCACAAAGCATGCAGGGGTGTGCAGCGGTATCTGGAGCGTACCCAGCACATCTTTAAGGAAAAAGCCGAAATAAACAAGCTAATTAATTAGGTGCTACCCAGCATGTAATTAATTTCATCAATTAACTTTGTCACCTCCCCTAAAACCACAATTAAATTATTAAGATAATGCTCCAGTTTAAGCTGATACTAGCAGCGGTGACTTGCTGGCGGCAAACAAAACTACTATCCACGTAATTAATCACATTTTTTCTCAAAAACAATCACTGCAATCAATAGCCTGTAACTTCCTTCTCCTGAGTTGAACTTTTGAACTGCATGTACAACCTGGCACTTCTGTTGTGTGAACTGAAATCTCAGAGATGTAAGAGGGTTGTGGTGTGGTATGTATGCAGTGAATTGAGGTGGCAGAGCCTGGGTCTGAGAGTGGGAGGCTAGCCAATGTCTGACTATTTCTGGAGCAGATCTGGAGGCAATTCGAATGGGAGAACTGAGACTAGGCTAGGTGAGGCGAGGCAGAGGCGAGGGACTGGGGTCCGGGCCTGAGTGCATATCAAAGCAGCAAAGCATGTGCCCCAGAACAAGGAATGACCTGCTGTTTGGCTGATTTAAGTGCCAGGCCTGACTGAAAAAGTCAGGGTGTCATTGCTAGAGAAGAGGATGGGCTGGTGTTCAGCTCACTACCCATGAAGCTTGCTCTCTCTGTGCTGAACTGAGGCTGTAGCCTGCAATTAAATGGTAACCTAAATGAGTTGCAGTGATGACTGGCTTCCTGGATTCACTTCTGTGAACTTCAGTGCTGAATGTTATTTCCTAACTTTTATTGTTTTGCACGGTTTGGTTTTTTTTTCTGCACATTGGGTGTTTGACGGTATTTTTCTGTAAATTGGTTTCATAGGGGTTGTCTGCTTTGTTTTGTGGCTGCCTGCAAGAAGATAAATCTCAAGGCTGTATATAGTATACATGCTTGGATAATAATTATACTTTTAATTTTTGAACCCTGCACAAAGACATGCTGATTACCCGAATCAAGCATGGTTTTCCAAATGCTCATAATCTAATTCCTAAGAATTCTCTCCAGTAGTTTTCCTATCAATGAGATAGGAAGAAAAATCAAAGATGTCCTGAAGGGAGAATTTAGAGATCTAGGCAGAAAGCTGAGAAGCAGGACCTCCAGGATGGTAATTTCCGGATTTCTGCCTGTGCCACGCACCAGTGAGAATAGAAACAAGATGATTTGGCAGATTAATGCATGGCTGAGAAGCTGGTGCAGGGGGTAGGACTTTATTGTTCTTGGATCAGTGGGATCTCTTCTGGGGGAGGTACTACCTGTACAAAAGTAATGAGTTGCACATGAACCTGAAGGGGGACCAATATTCTTGTAGGCAGGTTTGTTAGAGCTATTGAGGAGAGTTTAAACTAATTTGGCATGGCGGTGGGAATCGGAGTGAAGGGACTCAGGATAGGACAACTGATAAAAAAGCAAAGATAATGTGCAATCATAAAAAGTAGGCAGATAATCGGACAAAATTGCAGCCAGCAAAGTGAGCATCACTGTATTGGGGATGCAGAATCAAAAAGGGTATCAAATACAGTGCTCAAAATGTTTTATCTCAATGCACGGAGTATAAGAAATAAGATGGATGATCTTATTGCACTATTACAGATAGTCAGGTATAATGAATTGTGGCTGAAGGATGGTTGTAGTTGGGAGCTGAATGTCCAAGGTTACATGTTGTATCAGAGGAATAGGAAGGTAGGCAGAGGGGGAGGTGTGGCTCTACTGGTAAAGAATGGCATCAAATCAGTAGAAAGATGTGACATAAGATCGGAACATATTGAATCCTTGTGGGTTGAGTTTAGAAACTGTAAGGGAAAAAGGACGTTGATGGCAGTTATATACAGGCCTCCCAGCAGTGGCTGGGAGGTGGACCACAAGCTATAACAGGAAATAGAAAAGGTGAGTCAAAAGGGTAATGTTATGGTAGTCATGCAGGTCGATTGGGAAAGTCAGGTTGGAAATGGATCTTGAGCATGAGTTTGTTGAATGCCTCTGAGATGGCTTTTTAGAGCAGTTTGTTGTTGAACCTACTAGGGGATCACCTGTACTGGATTGGGTGTTATGTAATGAACTGGAAGCGGTTAGGGAGTTGAAGGTAAAATAACGCTTAGGATGCAGTGAGCACAATATGGTTGAGTTCAGCTTTAAACTTGACAGGGAGAAAGTAAAGCCAGACATAGCAGTGTTTCAGTGGAGTAAAGGAAATTACAGTGGTATGACAGAGGTGTTAGCCAAAGCAAATTGGAAAGAGATGCTGGCAGGGGTGACAACAAAGTGCAGGATAGTTGTATTCTAATAATTAAAAAATATTCAGATGGCAAAATAGTACAATCGTGGCTGACAAGGGAAGTCAGAGCTATTGTAAAAGCAAAAGAGAGGGCATACAATAAAGCAAAAATTAGTGGGAAAGATAGAGGATTGGGAAGCTTTTAAAAACCTACAGAGAGCAAATGAAGGAACCTTAGGAGGGAAAAGATGAAGTATGAAAGCAATCTAGCAAGCAATATCAAAGCCGATAGTGAAACCTTTTCCAAGTATGTAAAAAAAAAGAGATCAGAATGGATATAGGACCGCTAGGAAAGAAGGCTGGATTAATAATAAAGGGGAGAAGGAGATAGTAGATGAAGTGATTGAGTATTTTGCATCAGTCTTCACTGTGGAAGACACTAGCAGTGTGCTAGATGTTGAAGAGTATGAGGGAAGAGAAGAGAGTGCAGTTACTATTACAAGGGAGAAGGTGTTCAAAAAGCTGAAAGACCTGACGGTGCAGGGTTCTGAAAGAAGTAGCTGTAGAGATTGTGGAGGTATTAGTAATGATATTTCAAAAACGGCTGGACTCTGGCATGGTGCTAGAAAATTGCAGATGTTACTCCACACTTTAAGAGAGGAGGAAGGCAGCAGAAAGGAAATTATAGACAAGTTAGCTTGATCTCAGTGGTTGGAAAGATGTTGGAGTCAATTTTTAAGGAGGAGATTATGGAAAACTTGGTGACACAGGACAAGATAGGAAGAGTCAGCATGGTTTCCTCAAGGGAAAATGTTGCCTGATGAACCTGTTGGAATTCTTTGAGGAGATTACAAGTAGGATAGATAAAGGGGATGCAGTGGATGATGTGTATTTGGACTTCCAGAAGGCCTTTGACAAGGTGCCACACATGAGGCTGCTTACCAAGTTAAGAGCCATGGTACTACAGGAAAATTACTGGCATGGTTAGATCATTGGCTAATTGGTAGGAGGCAGTGAGTGGGAATAAACGGATCTTTTTCTGATTGACTACCAATGACTATTGGTATTCCGCAGGAGTTGGTGTTGGGACAGCTTTTTATGCTGTATATCAATGATTTAGATGATGGAATAGGTGACTTTGTTGCCAAGTTTGCAGATGATGGAGGGGCAGGTGGTGATGAGGAAACAGTCTGGCTGCAGAAGGACTTAGACAGATTAGGAGAATGGGCAAGAAAGTGGCAAATGAAATTCTGTACAATGTTGGAAAATACTTGGTCATGCACTTTGGTAGTAGAAATAAATGTGCAGACAATTTTTTTTAAACAAGGAGAAAATCCAAAAATCTGAGATGCAAAGGGACTTGGGAGTTTTTGTGCAGGACACCCTAAAGGTTAACTTGCAGGTTGAGTCAGTGGTGTGGAAGGCAAATACCATGTTAGCATTCATTTCAGGACGTCTAGAATACAAGAGCAAGGTTATAATGCTGAGGCTTTTTAAGGCACAGGTAAGGCCTCACCTTGCCTATTTTTAACAGGTTTGAGTTCTTTATCCAAGAAGAGATGTGCTGGCATTGGAGAGGGTTCAGAGGGGGTTCACAAGGATAATCCTGGGAATGATAGAGTTATCATACAAGGAATATTTGATGGATTTGGGTCTGTCCTCGCTGGAATTCAGAAGGATGGGGGGGGGGGAATCTCATTGAAACCTTTTGAATGTTGAAAGGCCCAGACAGAGTAGATGTGGAAAGGTTCTTTTCAATGGTAGGGGAGTGTAGGATACGAGGGCACATCCTCAGGATAGAGGGATGTCCATTTAAAACAGATGTGGAGAAATTTCTTTAGCCAGAGGGTGGTGAATTGGTGGAATTTATTACCACAGGCAGTTGTGGAGGCCAGGTCGTGTGTATACTTAAGGCAGAGATTGTTAGTTTCTTGATTGGACACAACATCAAAGGTTACGGGGGAGAAGGCCAGGGAGTGGGGCTGAGGAGGGGAAAAATAGATCAGCCATGATTGAATGGTGGAGCAGACTCGATGGGCCAACTGGCCTCATTCTGCTCTATGTCTTATGGTCTTATGGACACTAGAGTTACCTGTCTTTCTTTTGAGGATTACTTCTACTTTCCTTCTTTGCATATTTGTCAATTCATCTGAACCTCACCTGTGGCTAGAGAGGACATGAAGATCTTATTCAAAGCCCCAGCAATCTCATCTCTTGCTCTGTCAAACACCTGAGGTATATTCCATCTGGTGCTGGGGACTTAATCACCTTAATATTTCCAACAATATTTCCTTCTTTATCTCTGAATACCTAGCATATTAGCATGCTCCACAATGATTTCTCTATCCTCCACATCCTTTTGCATGGTAAATATTGATGCAAAGTATTCATTTAGGGCATCCCTTATTCCCTGCTTCCAAGCACATGTTCCCTCTTTTATTGTTGTGAGGTTTGATCCTGTCCCTACTTATCCCCTTGCTCTTGATGTTTTCATCGAATGCCTTGGGATTCTCATCAATCATACTTACTTAGAACTTTTCATAGTCCCTCTTGGCTGTCCTAATTCCCTTTGTGTGTTCTTTTCTAGCTTCTTTAAAATCTACAAGAGCATTGTTTGACTTCAGTTTCCTAAACCTTCCATACATTTCCTTTTACTTCTTGACTGATTCACTACCTCTCTTGACCTTCAAAGCTCTTTTCCCATGACAGCCATCTCCTTCCCTCTCACTGGAACATATCTGTCGTATTCTCTGTATAGTTGGCCTTTAAACAGATGTGGAGAGTTGCACCCAATTAACTTTCCCAATTTCTTGCCTAACAATCTCATTATTTGCACTGCTCGAATTTAATACTCTCCTGCATTAATCCTTATCTGTAACTACTGTATCTGAAAACTTTAAGAGCTGTGATCACTGATCCCTAACTGTTCTCTCATTGAAAGGTGAATCTCACAGCTAGGCTTATTACTCAGCACCAGATCTAGTACGAGCTCTCCACATTTTGGACTGTCTATATATTTAATGAAGAAATGCTCCTATATGCATCTATTAAATTCTTTCCCATTTAAATCTTTTGACCAAGGGGTTCACAGTCTATGTTAAGGAAGTTGAAGTCACCCATAACAATAACCCTGTTCTCACACCTTTCCCTAATCTGACTGCATGCCTGCTTCTCAATTCTCAGTGGCCGTAAAGGCAATATAGTCCTATTTTATTTTTGAGATCTTGTTATTTAGACCCAGTGGATAAGCCCTGCAATATTTCTCTTCTGAGTGTAGATGAATAGTGCGAAAATTCTTTACCTCCTCCTCTACATTTTCTAAAACATTAGAACCCTAGAACATTAAGTGTCTAGTCCTGTAATTTTCTTAACAAAGTTTCTGTTATAGCCACAGCATATGGTTGACTAGAGGAAGGCCATACGTTATTTTGGATGCGTACATCAGGATGCTCTTCATTGACTTGACAGAGCTGTACAAGATGATAAGAGGCATAGATAGAGTCGATAGCTGGAGAATGTTTCTTCTTGGGCAGAAATGTCTCATACAAGGGGGCATAATTTTAAGGTGCTTGGATGGAAGTATGGGGGAGATGTCAGAAATAGTTTCTTTTCCCCCACACAGAGAGTGATAGATGAATGGAATGTGCTGACAGGGGTGGTGGTGAAGGCAGATACATTAGGGATATTTAAGAGATCCTTAGATAGGAACATGGATGAAGGAGAAATAGAAAACATGTGGGATGGAAGCATGAGATTGATCTTAGAGTAGGTTGAAGCATTGGTACAGAAACATGGGCCAAATAGCCTGTGCTATATTGCTCTATGTTCCATGTAACATCATAACTCGATGTACAAATCCATGCTGTAAATTCATCACCCCAATACATCTAGCATGAAAATAAATATACATTAATCTGTCCTTCCCTTCATGTCTATTTCCTCATTCCTCTTCTATTACCAGTTACCTGTTCTTTCTTGCAGACTTGTTGGTCATGACAACTACCATCCTCTCAATCTGTTCATTTTCTGACCTGCAGTTCTGGTTCCTACCCTCCCCCCCCCCCCCGTCAAACTAGTTTAAACTTTCCCAATTAGCATTAGCAAACTCTCGACCAGGATACTGGTTCCCCTCCAGTTAAGGCGCAACTCATCCCTCTTCTACGTGTCTCCCCCTCAGGAAAAACTTCCAATAATCCAAGATCCTGAAACCCCAATGCCTGCATCAGTTCCTCAGCCACTTATTCACCTACTCTGTTCTTTGCTACCTGCCCCTAATTAGCACGTAGCACTGGGAGCAATTCAGAAATTAAATTCCTTGAGATCTCGCTTTTCAGCATTTTTCCCAACTCCCTATACTGACTGTTCAGGACCTCTTACCCCACCCCAACCCCTTTCGACATACTTTCCACATAGCCAAGTAGTCTACCAAATAAAGTGGGACACCAAGTGTATGTCATTGGAGCTAATAAGTGCACAATGGCCTCTGGTTGCTCCCCCTCCCCCTTGAGGATATTCTACATCCACTCCATGGCATCATTGATCCTGGCACCTGGGAGGCAACGCACCACTTACAGCCTTAGAATCTCCTCTCCATCTCCCTAAATATTGAGTCTCCTGTCACCACTGCAGTGCTTGACTGTACGCTTCCCTGCTGATCCTCAGCTTCCTCAGTGCCGATGATCTGGCTGCTGCTGTTGGGCCCTGCAGATCATTCCCCCACCCCCCACTCCCTCAGCAGCATCCCAAGGGATGTACTTGCTGCCGACCTGACAGCAACTAGACACGGTCAGTTTGTAATACTCGTTAAGAGCAGAAACAATTACTTCTTTTTTCGAAGAGTGTACATGTTCTATCTTGGTGTTGTAAAGAGGTCACTTGATTTTACATCGGCTGGTGGCGCAGTGAGATCAGCGCCGGGCTTGAGAACGGATGTTCCCGAGTTCGATCCAGTGACAGACCGCCCCCGTGCGTGCTCTCCATTCGCGCCGGGTTGATGTTGAGCACGCAACTCGGCCTTGTAAAAATAATACTGCGAAATGTCCGTGTGAGGAGTGGCGCCCCCCCCACAGCCTTTCGAACTGCGCCTTGTAAGGCATGAAAATGCCCGACGCTGGCCTCTCAGGTCTGAGTCAACGTCATCATCATCATCATCATCATCATCATCATGTTACATCAGGGAAGTATGTTGCACCCAATTAATAGAGTAAAAAATTGAGTGAAATAAAATAAAATGCTGAACAAAGTTCCTTTTATACACAGTATACTTTCAGTATATAAATTTGTATAGTCGCAGCGCACAGAAAAAAGTGCTTCAGCTCAATCTGTCTATGCTGGCTACCAAGGACCATTCCCTTTTACCAGGTCTTCGTCCACAGCCTAATATACCTCAAGGATTCAAGTGCTCATCTAGATAAATGTTGCTAGAATCTCTGCTTTCATCACTTTCTCAAACATGCCTTCCAGGTTGCAAATAACCTCTGAATGGAAAGAGTTCTTCCTCACATCCCCTCTAAACCTACTCCTCACCATGTGCTCTCTCATCTTGAACATCTCTGTCCTGACAGGTTTTCATCCTGACTCCGTTGCTTCAAGGAAAATAAACGCAACATATCCAGTCTCTCTCCATAACGGAAATGCTCCATTCCAGGCAACATCCTGGTGAATCTCTTCTGCACCCTCTCTGGTACAATCACGTCCTTTCTCAAGTTTGGTGATCAGAACGGCACACAATGATCCACTTGCTGTACAAGGTGCAACTCTGTGTTAGTTGCTTACCTTTTCATTTAAAACTGAATTTCAAGTGTGTAGATTGTCACCCTCACACATACAGCACTGTGCAAAAGTCTTAGGCACACACATATATATATATATATATATGTATAGCTAGGGTGCCTAAGACTTTTGCACAATATTGTAGGAATTTTAATGTATTGCACTGTACAGCTACAAAAAAAAAAGACAAATTGACATCTGTGTGTGATGATAAATTTGATTCTGATATGAACTGAGAGTGGGAAGGGGGCTGCGAGAGGGGAATCATGGTTGGGAAAAGGGGAAGGGAGAGGGAAGCACCAGAGAGATATTCTGTAATGATCTACAAACTAATCGTTTGGAATCAAATGACTTTGCCTGGTGTCTCAGGGCTAAGTGTGTCTGCAGCACCTGTACCACAGTCCCATCTCTGGCACTCCTTCTCTGCCACCTGTCCCACACCCCTCCCAAGGTGCTCCACCCTCACCATTCCCAACATCCTTTGCTCCCGCCAGATTTACAGAGTCGCTCTCTGCTCCACGTTGACCAATACAGTACTGTGCAAAAGTCTTAGGTACCCTAGCTATCTATGTGCCCACGACTTGTGCACAGTACTGTAATTATTTGAGAGTTATATAAGGCTTAGAATGTTTAAAATGTTTTTTGCCTAAATTTATATTTAATTCAAAAGAGCATGAATGCAGAACCTTTGACCAATTATGGTCTCACAGCTATCAAGCATTAGCCAGCTGGTGATGTAGTGGCATCAGCATCGGACTTCAAGACCAAAAGCCCTGGGTCTGAATCCAGATGGTTCCTTTCAGGCTTTCCATCTGTGCTGGACTGAGTGTCGAGCTAGCAATTCAGCCGCGTAAAAAACAGTCAAATGCTACAGAAATGGCATAAACACCACCTGATGCATCACAAGGCACAAAAAGGAACAGCATCTATCTGTAATAATCCTATTTTTTCTTCTGCTTTTATACCTGAATCTCATATGCAAGCTCCCAATCTTTTTGCATTCTGCAAGATATTTTTTTAAAAATGTAGTTATAAATTAATGTTTTGTTCTTTCTAGTTTGCTGCTGTGAGAATTCTTCAATATGATTCATTGCTCAGTCAACTTGATTGCATCACAATGGCAGGATCCTGGAGACCTTCTTTAGAATCTAACACCAGAATTAATTTAACGCTGGAAGGAGACAAACTGGCAGCATAATGATTTCAGGACATAAACAGACGATGCTGCAATCTCTAGCCAAAATCAAACTGCCGAAAGGACTCAGTGGTTCGAACAGCATCTATTGAAGGAAATGGACAGTCAACATTTTGAGTGGAGACCATTTATCTGTACTCTGCAGGCAACTTTGCTTGGGGTAGATAGGGAATAAATGCCTTCACAGGCTCTTAAGTCCGACCTATTGTGTTATATCACAGAGTAAAAGGAATTTGGTTTTAGATCAGCCACTAGTTAAGTACCCCGCTTAATTTTTCATCCATTGGAAATATAGTTTTCCATTAATATTTTCATAAATGGAACACAAAACAGTACAGTACAGGATTCCAACTCGCAATGTTGTGCCAAACTAATTTAATTAGTAATTAAATGTGTAACTAAACCAACCCCTTCTGCTTACACAATGTCCAGATCTCATATATATTCATGACAGGAATAATTTATTGCTAATATTTTCAGTAAGCGATATCAAAGTGTACATGAATAGGAAAAAGTGATTTCAGCTCTTCCAGGATCTTTAATTTTTTGGGATTCCTTGCTTTTGAAAGTAATTGATCAATATAAAATAGATTAGAATTCCCAGATTATAAGAGAAAACTTATGAGCGGGTTTGATATGTTCCATAGGGCCTTACAGAAAGTATGCATGTAGATATTGGAAAATACATTTGTTCATGGCTATAACAGTTTCCATAGTTAAGCAACGTAGACTCACTATCCAAGATTGGTTATGAAAAACATCCACTTGGCTACTGGGCGTGTTAAGCTGCCTTCAAGTCAGGAAAACAGAATCAAAGGTGAGTTTGTATTGGAATCAAATCTCCACAAATTGACAATTTCAAATGCAGTAACGTAACCTTGCAAAAGCAGCTAGCAATTTGAAGGGTGAAAGAAAAGCAATTCATCTCCATATTTTCTTGCATGCACCACTTGATACCTAGGCTGCATCAACCCCTTCAATGTTATAGAGTACATATTCCTCAACCTTCAGATGTGGATTGAAATATTATTCTTAATTATGACTTCAAAATTCCTTGATGTGCATACTATGTTGAATGTTATACACAGAACGATATTATAACTCTTTGTAATATAAATACACCAATAGATTATCAAAACACTGGAAAAAAAGGTAAAAAAATATTTAGGCCTGTAGTGAATTAGCAGGTTCTCATGTATAGAGAATGCATCACAAATGGTTAGAGGAACAAAAAGACCAGGAAATACATTTATAAACTTAGACAAGTCAATAATAACTCAAACATGAAAACAGAGCATTGTGGCTCAGTCCTAGAGGAAAAGCAAAGATATTAAATTAAGGCTTGCATTAATCACAGAGATTTAAAATACAAAAATGAGATGCAGATGATGGAAATCCAAGCAACACACACAAAATGCTGGAGGAACTCATTCGGCCAGGCAACATCTATGGAAAAGAGTAAACAATCGATGTTTCAGGCCAAGACCCTTCATCAGGACTGGAGAGAAAAAGATGAGAAGTCAGAGTAAGAAGGAGGGGAGAGAGGAGGAAGAAATACAAGGTAGTAAGTGATAGGAGAAACCAGCAGAAGGGGAGGGGTGAAGTAAAGAACTGGGAAGTCGATTAGTGAAAGGGATAAAGGGCTAGAGAAGGGGGAAACTGATAGGAGAGAACAGGAGGCCATGGAATAAAGGGAAGGGGAAGGAGCACCAGAGGGAGGTGTTGGGCAGGTAAGGAGATGAGGTGCAAGAGGGAAATGGGAATGTGAAGGAATGGAGCGAGCAATTACCCGAAGTTTGAGAAATCGATGTTTGATGCCATCAGGTTGGAGGCTACCCAGACACAAATAAGGTGTTGTTCCTCCAACCTGAGTGTGGCCTGTTTACAGCAGTAGAGAAGACCATAGACTGACATCTCAGAAAGGGAATCGGAAGTAGAATTAAAATGGGTGGCCACTGAGAGATCCCACTTTTTCTGGTGGTTGGAACATAGATGCTTGGCGAAGTGGACACACAAAATCTACATTGGGTCTCATTGATATAGAGGAGGCCACACTGGGAGCACTGTGTACAGTAAATGACCCCAAAAGACTTGCAGTTGAAGTGTCGCCGCATCTGGAGAGACTCTTTGTGGCCCTGAATGGTACTGAGAGAGGAGGTGTAGGGGCAGGTGTAGCACTTGTTCTGCTTGCAAGGTTAAGTACCAGGAGAGAGATCAGCAGGGAGGGACGAATGGACAAGGGAGTCGTGTAGGAAGCGATGCCTGCAAAAAACAGAAAGTTGGGGCGGGGTGGAGAGGGAAAATGTGCTCGGTGTCGGGATCCTGCTGGAGACAGCAGAAGTTACAGAGAATTACGTGCTGGACATGGAAGGGTGGTGAAGTGGTTGGTGAGGACAAGAGGAATCCTATCTCTGGTGGGGTGCTGGGAGGATGTGGTGAGAGCAGACGTACATGAAATGGAAGATATGTGCTTGAGCTAGGATGGTGGAGGGAGAGAAGCCCCTTTCTTTGAAGAAGGAGGTCATCTCCTTAGTTCTGGAATAAAAAGTCTCATCCTGAGAACAGATGCAGAGGAGACAGAAGAATTGAAAGAAGGGGGTGGCATATTTACAAATAACAGAAAGGGAAGAGGTATAGAATCAGTGGGTTTATAAAAGATATCAATAGATTAGCTGTGTCCAGAGATAGAGACAGAGATCAAAAAAGGGGAGGGAGTTGTCAGAAATGGACCAGGTAAATTTGAGGGCAGGGTGGAAGTCGGAGGCAAAGTTGATGAAGTCGACAAGCTCTGCAAGGGTGCAGGAAGCATTATCAATGCACTCATCGAATTTAAAAAAAAACATTTAGTTTGGGTCTCCCTGTTGCAAGAAAGGAAAGAAATAGGGCTAAAAGAGGAGCTGTGATTCTAACTACCAGGGATTGTTGTACATGCTGAGGATCAATTCTCCAGGCAGAGGAAGCCAAAGGGTGAGCCATAGAGGTTTTTAAGATCAGATAGGTTTGCTGTGTTAGATTAGAGTAGATTATACAAAATGTTTCTACAAACCCCATTTCCAGAAAAGTTGGGATATTTTCCAAAATGCAATAAAAACAAAAATCTGTGATATGTTAATTCATGTGAACCTTTATCTAACTGACAAAAGTACAGAGAAAAGATTCTCAATAGTTTTACTGACCAACTTAATTGTATTTTGTAAATATACACAAATTTAGAATTTGATGGCTGCAACACACTCAACAAAAGTTGGGACAGACCCCTTTGCGCCAAAATTCGTGAGAGAATTGTTAGTCAGTTCAAAAGGAACATTTCTCAACGCAAGATTGCAGAGAATTTAGGTCTTTCAACATCTACAGTACATAATATTGTGACAAGATTCAGAGAATTCAGAGACATCTCAGTGCGTAAAGGGCAAGGTCGGAAACCACTGTTGAATGCGCATGATCTTCGAGCCCTCAGGCGGCACTGCCTAAGAAACCGTCATGCTACTGTGACAATTACAGCCACCTGGGCTCGGGAGTACTTCGGAAAACCATTGTCACTCAACACAGTCCGTCGCTGCATCCAGAAATGCAACTTGAAACTGTATTACGCAAGGAGGAAGCCATACATCAACTCTCTCAGAAACGCCAGAGAGTTCTCTGGGCCCGAGCTAATCTCAGATGTACCAAAAGACTGTGGAACCATGTGCTGTGGTCAGATGAGTCCACATTTCAGCTAGTTTTTGGAAAAAACGGGCGTCGAGTTCTCCGTGCCAAAGATGAAAATGACCATCCAGATTGGTATCAGCGAAAGGTGCAAAAGCCAGCATCTGTGATGGTATGGGGGTGCATCAGTGCCCACGGCATGGGTGAGTTGCATGTATGTGAAGGTACCATTGACTCTGAGGCGTATATTAGGATTTTAGAGAGACATATGTTGCCATCAAGGCGACATCTCTTCCCGGGACGTCCATGCTTATTTCAGCAGGACAATGCCAGACCACATTCTGCATGGGCTACAACAGCCTGGCTTTGTAGACACAGAGTGCATGTGCTTGACTGGCCTGCTGCCAGTCCAGATCTATCTCCAATTGAAAATTTATGGCGCATCATAAGACCATAAGACCATAAGACAAAGGAGCAGAAGTAGGCCATTCGGCCCATCGAGTCTGCTCCGCCATTTTATCATGAGCTGATCCATTTTATCCTATTTAGTCCCACTGCCCCGCCTTCTCACCATAACCTTTGATGCCCTGGCTACTCAGATACCTATCAATCTCTGCCTTAAATACACCCAATGACTTGGCCTCCACTGCTGCCCGTGGCAACAAATTCCATAGATTCACCACTCTCTGACTAAAAAAATTTCTTCGCATTTCTGTTCTGAAAGGGCGCCCTTCAATCCTGAAGTCATGCTCTCTCGTACTAGACTCCCCCATCATGGGAAACAACTTTGCCACATCCACTCTGTCCATGCCTTTTAACATTCGAAATGTTTCTATGAGGTCTCCCCTCATTCTTCTAAACTCCAAGGAATACAGTCCAAGAGCAGACAAACGTTCCTCATATGTTAACCCTCTCATTCCTAGAATCATTCTCATGAATCTTCTCTGTACCCTCTCCAACATCAGCACATCCTTTCTTAAATAAGGAGACCAAAACTGCCCACAGTACTCCAAGTGAGGTCTCACCAGCAGCTTATAGAGCCTCAACATCACATCCCTGCTCCTATACTCTATTCCTCTAGAAATGAATGCCAACATTGCATTCGCCTTCTTCACTACTAACTCAACCTGGAGGTTAACTTTAAGGGAATCCTGTACGAGGACTCCCAAGTCCCGTTGCATCTCAGAACTTTGAATTCTTTCCCCATTTAAATAATAGTCTGCCCATTTATTTTTTCTGCCAAAGTGCATAACCATACACTTTCCAACATTGTACTTCATTTGCCACTTCTCTGCCCATTCTTCCAATCGATCCAAGTCTCTCTGCAGACTCTCCGTTTCCTCAGCAATACCGGCCCCTCCACCTATCTTCATATCGTCAGCAAACTTAGCCACAAAGCCATCTATTCCATAATCCAGATCGTTGATGTACAATGTAAAAAGAAGCGGCCCCAACACTGATCCCTGTGGAACACCACTGGTAACCGGCAGCCAACCAGAATAGGATCCCTTTATTCCCACTCTCTGTTTCCTGCCAATCAGCCAACGCTCTATCCACGTATGTAACTTTCCCATATTTCCATGGGCTCTTATCTTGTTAAGTAGCCTCATGTGTGGCACCTTGTCAAAGGCCTTCTGAAAATCCAAATATACAACATCCACTGCATCTCCCTTGTCTAACCTACTGGTAATTTCCTCAAAAAATTGTAATACGTTTGTCAGGCAGGATTTTCCTTTAAGGGATCCATGCTGAGTTCTGCCTATCTTGTCATATGCCTCCAGGTACTCTGTAACCTCATCCCTGACAATCGACTCCAACAACTTCCCAACCACCGACGTCAAGCTAAAAGGTCTATAATTTCCTTTTTGCTTCCTTGCCCCCTTCTTAAATAGCGGAGTGACATTTGCAATCTTCCAGTCTTCCGGAACCATGCCAGAATCTATCGACTTTTGAAAGATCTTCGCTAATGCCTCTGCAATCTCCACAGCTACTTCCTTCAGAACACGAGGGTGCATTCCATCTGGTCCAGGAGATTTATCGACCTTTAGCCTATTCAGCTTCCTGAGTACTTTCTCTGTCGTAATTGTGACTGCGCAGACTTCTCTTCCCTGTCACCCTTGAGTGTCCGGTATCCTGCTGTCTTCCTCAGTGAAGACTGATGCAAAATACTTGTTCAGTTCCTCTGCCATCTCCTCATCTCCATTACAATTTCTCCAGTATCATTTTCTATCAGTCCTATATCTACTCTCACCTGTCTTTTACTCTTTATATACTTGAAAAAGCTTTTAGTATCCTCTTTGATATTATTTGCTAGTTTCCTTTCATAGTTAATCTTTTCTCTCTTAATGACCTTCTTGGTTTCCTTTTGTAAGGTTTTAAAAACTTCCCAATCCTCTGTCTTCCCACTAATTTTTGCTTCCTTGTATGCCCTCTCCTTTGCTTTAACTTTGGCTTTGACTTCTCTTGTCAACCACGGTTGCATCCTTTTTCCACTCGAAAATTTCTTCTTTTTTGGAATATACCTGTCTTGCACATTCCTCATTTTTCGCATAAACTCCAGCCACTGCTGCTCTGCCGTCTTTCCCACCAGTGTCTCTTTCCAGTCAACTTTGGCCAGTACATCATGAAGTATCATGAAGAGGAGAATCAGACAACGGAGACCACGGACTGCTGAGCAGCTGAAGTCTTATATCAAGCGAGAATGGACAAAATTTCCAATTGCAAATCTACTACAATTAGTATGAGTTCCAAAATGATTAAAAAGTGTTATTAAAAGGAAAGGTGATGTAACACAATGGTAAACATGCCTCTGTCCCAACTTTTGTTGAGTGTGTTGCAGCCATCAAATTCTAAATTTGTTTATGTTTACAAAATACAATTAAGTTGGTCAGTAAAACTATTGAAAATCTTTTCTTTGTACTTTTGTCCGTTAAATAAAGGTTCACGTGAATTAAAATATCACAGATTTTTGTTTTTATTGCATTTTGGAAAATATCCCAACTTTTCTGGAAATGGGGTTTGTACATGAGGGATGCAAAATATTAGCTACAAAGACCCTAAAGGGAGTTATATACAGGCCTTTGTACAGTAGCCAGCACATGGGATATAAATTAAAACTGGAAATAGAAAAGGCATGTAATAAGGGTAATGTTACGATAGTGATGAAGGATATTAATATGCGTGTAGATTGGGAAAATCAGGTGGGGTTGGATCACAAGAGATGGAATTTGTAGAATGCCTTTGAGATGGCTTTTTAGAGCAGCTGGTGACTGAGCCCGCTAGCATAAAGGGAATCCTTGATTGGGTGTGGTGTAATTAACCAGATTTGATTAGGGAGCTTAAGGTAAATGAACCCTTGGAAGAAAGTGACCATAAAATAATAGAATGCACTCTGCTGTTTGATAGAGAGAAGATGAAGTCAGATGTATCAGTAAAGGGAATTACAGAGGCATGAGAGAAGAGTAGGCCAAAGTTGATTGGAAGGGAAAGCTAGCAGGAATGATGGTAGAACAGCAATGTTCTGCAGGCAATTCAGAAGGTGAAGAATAGATACATCCCAAAGATGAAGACATATTCTAAAGGGAGGATGAGGCAACCATGCATAACAAGGGAAGTCAAAGACAGCATAAAAGCAAAAAAGAGGGTATATAATATAGCAAAATGTAGTGGTAATCTAGAGGATTGGGAAGCCTTTAAAAACTAACAGATGACAATTAAAAAGCATAAGGAGAGAAAAGATGAAACATGAAGGTAAGCTAGCCAACAATATCAAAGAGGATTTCAAAAAGTTTTTTCAGATATATAAATTGTAAAGGCGAAGCAACAATGGATATTGAATTGTTGGAAAATGACATGGAGAAGTAGCAATGGGGGAAAAAGAAATGGCAGATAAACTTTTAAAATATTTTGCATCAATCTTCACTATGGAAGACATGAGTAGTATGCCAGAAATTCAAGAGTATCAGGGGGCAGAAGTGAGTGTAATTGCTATTACCAAGGAGAAGGAGATTGGAAGTTGAAAGGTTTGAGGGTAAGTAAGTCACCTGGACCAGATGGACTACACCTCAGTGTTCTGAAAGAGGTAACTGAAGAGATTGTGGAGGCTCTAGTAATGATCTTTCAAGAATCACTGGATTCTGGAATAGTTCTTGAGGAATGGAAATTTACAACTATCACTTCACTTTTGAAGAAGGGAGAGAGGCAGACAAAAGGAAATATTAAAGGAAAATTAGGTGACTTCAGTAGTTGGGAAGATGTTGGATTCCATTATTAAAGATGAGGTTTCAGGGTACTTAAATGCACATGATAAAGTAGGCCAAAGTCAGAAGGTTTTCCTAAAGGGAAAATCTTGCCTGACAAATCTGTTGGAATTCTTTGAAGAAATATCAGACAGGATAGACAAAGGAGAGTCAGAGGATATTGTTTACTTGGATTTTCAGAAGACTTTGACAAGGTGACGGGCATGAGGCTGTTTAATAGGATAAGAGCCCATGGTGTTACAGGAAAGATACTAGCACGGATAAAAGATTGGCTGACTGGCAGGAGGCAAAGAGTGGGATAAAAGGGGGTCTTTACTGGTTAACTGTCTGTGACTACTGTTGTTCTTTGATGGTTGGTATTGAGTTTGCTTCTTTTCATCTAATATATGTTAATGATTTGAATGACAGAATTAACGGCTTTGTAGAAAAATTTTCAGATGATATGAATATAGGTTGAGGGGCAATTAGTGCTGAGAAAGCAGGGTGTCTGCAGTAGGTCTTGCACAGAAAAGGAGAATGGGCAGTGAAGTGGCAGATGGAATATAGTGTAAGGAACTGTATGCTCATGCATTTCCATTGAAGAAATGAAGGTGCAAACTAATCTCTAAATGTGGAGCAAGTTCAAAAATCAGATGCACACAGTGGCTTAGTAGTCCTTGTGCAAGATTCCCTGCAGGTTGAGGAGGTGTTAAGGAAGGCAAATGCAATGTTAGTATTCATTTCGAGTGGACTAGAATACAAGAGCAAGAATGTGATGCTGAGGCTTTATAAGGCATTGGTCAGACCCCAGTTGGAGTATTGTGAGCAGTTTTGTACCACTTATCTAAGAAAAGATGCACTGGCATTGGAGAAGGTCTAGAAGAGGTTCATGAGAATGATTTTAAGTATGAAAGGATTAATGTGTGATGAGCATTTGTTGGCTCTTGGCCTGTATTCACTAGAGTTTAGAAGAATGAGAGGGGATCTCATTGAAACCTATTGAATATTGAAAGGCCTATACAGAGTGGATGTGGAGAGAATGTTTCCTATAGTGGGTGAGTGTAGGACAAGAGGACATAGCCTCAGAATTGAGGGTAGCCCATTCAGAACAAAGTTGAGAAGGAATTTCTTTAGCCAGAGGATAGTGAAACTGTGAAATTCATTCCCATGGACAGCAGTGGAGGCCAAGTCATTGAGTATATTTATAGTGGAGGTTGCTAGGTTCTGATTAGTTATGGCATGGATGGTTGCAGTGAGAATGCAGGAGAATGGGTTTAGAAGGATGATAAATCTGCAATGATGGAATGGCGAAGCAGACTTGATGGGCCAAGTGTCCTAATTCTGAGCTATGTTTTATGGTTTTACAAGCTACTAATATATAACATACAATATACTAATATACAAAATAAATCCAGCAAGGAATTCAGGAGATACATTTATATCCAGAGAGTAATAAATATGTGCAACTTGATGCCACTTGAAGTAGTTGTAGAAAAGAATGAAGATGTGATTAAAGAGAAGCTTAGATACGAATAAAAAAAATTCAGAAAGGAGTGGATGAACAATAGTGAAAGGGCCCACACAATGAATTGTACAACAAGTTTGATCTTGATCTATGTAAGATAACCCAATAGTTAGCCAAAAAGCCTTACCATAATCTGTCATTGAAAGGCCTAAATGCTTCATTCGAGTCTTTACTAGTTCAGCCAGCTCTTGTCTCTCTGACCTTTTGCATAATGTCATGCGCTGGCGATTAATCCTGTCTGTTATTTTGTTGGAGTGTTTTGGTGCTTTCCTACTCAGCCGCCTTGCCCACTGCATGCTTTTACGCCTTAGTAAAGGATGATCTGATTGGTCACTGGATGTGGAGTTCCGGTGATAGTGGTTAGTGCGATAACCCATGTGCTCTTTGGTATCTTTTGTATCTTCCCAGTCCTCGATGCTGATGGATACTTGCGACTGAAAGAAAATCAATATTTTAAGGAATAAACTTTGAGGCAAGTAATATAAAACATACATCACTCTGCTCTGAAATTTTAATATACGTACATTAATTTGTATATTTGGACACCCAAACTCCAGCCTAAAAAGCCATACACAAATATTAGGCTTATGATTACATTGTTAAGCATGGGCCTACAAGTATACAACTAAATTTGAACCTGTACATCTAAACTCATTTATACAGTACATCCTAGCACTACTATGCATGTATGCATCTAAACTTAACACTGCATATATCAGAATTAGGTTTAATATTACAGGCATATGTTGTGAAATTTGTTAATGTAGTGGCAGCTGTACAATGTAATACATGATATAGAAAAAACAAGTAAATCAATTACGGTAAGTATATATACAGTGCCTATAAAAAGTATTCATCCCTCCTTGGAAGTTTTCAAGCTTTATTGATTTTCAATATTAAATCACAGTGGATTTAATTTGGCTTTTTGTCACTGATCAACAGAAAAAGATACTTTCATGTCAAACTGAAAAAAAGATCACGACAAAGTGATCTAAATTACGTTTGTAATTACAAACATAAAACACAAAAAAATTGATTGCAATAAGTATTCACCTCCTTTAATATGACACACCAAATCATCAGTGGTACAGCCAATTGGTTTTAGAAGTCACATAATTAGTTAAATGAAGATCTGCTTTTGGAGACCTGTGTGCATCAAGGTGTTTCAATTGACTGTAGTAAAAATACACCTGTACCTGGAAGGTCCAGCTGCTGGTGAGTCAGTATCCTGGCAAAAACTACACCATGAAGACAAAAGAAAACTCCAAGCAACTCTGTGAAAAGGTTATTGAAAACACAAGTCAGGAGATGGATAAAAGAAAATTTCCCCAAGTCACTGAATATCCCTTGGGGTACAGTTAAGTCAGTCATCAAGAAATGGAAAGAATGTGGCACAGCTGTAAATCTGCCTCGAGCAGGCCATTCTCAAAAACTGAGTGATTGTGCAAGAAGGGGACTAGGGAGGGAGGCCACCAAGAGACCTATGACAGCTCTGAAGGAGTTACAAGCTTCAGTGTCTGAGATGGAAGAGACTGTGTACACAAAACCTCTTGCCTGGGTGCTTCACCGGTCGCAGCTTTATGGGAGAGTGGCAAAGAGAAAGCCACTGTTGAAAAAAAACTCACATGAAATCTTAGCTAGAGTTTGCCAGAAGGCATGTGGGAGACTCTGAAGTCAGTTGGAAGAAGGTTCTATGGTCTAACGAAACCAAAATTGAGCTTTTTGGTCATCAGACTAAATGCTATGTTTGGCATAAGCCAAACACTACACATCATCAAAAACACACCATTCCTACTGTGAAGCGTGGCGGTGGCTGCATCATATTGTGGGGATGCTTCACTGCAGCAGGCCCTGGAAGGCTTGTGAAGGGACAGGATAAAATGAATACAGCAAAACACAGGGAAATCCTGGAGGAAAACCTGATGCAGTCTGCAAGAGAACTGTGATTTGGGAGAAGATTTGCTTTCCAGCAAGACCATAACCCAAAGCTGAAAGCCAAAGCTACACAGGAATGGCTTATAAACAACAAAGTTAATGTCCAGGAGTGGCCAAGTCAGAGTCCAGACCTCAATCCAATTGAGAATTTGTGGCTGGACTTGAAAAGGGCTGTTCACTGACAATTCCTATGCAATCTGACAGAGCTTGAGCAGTTTTGTAAAGACGAATGGGGAAAAATTGCAGTGTCCAATTGCAAGCTGATGGAGACCTATCCACACAGACTCAAAGCTCCTATTGCTGCCAAAGGGACATTTATTAAATACTGACTTGAAGGGGGTGAATACTTATGCAATCAATTATTTTGTGTTTTATATCTGTAATTAATTTAGATCACTTTGTAGAGATCTGTTTTCACTTTGACACGAAGGAGTATTTTTCTGTTGATCGGTGTCAAAAAAGCCAAATTGAATCCACTATGATTCAATGTTGTCAAACAATAGAACATGAAAAATTCCAAGGGGGTAAATACTTTTTATAGGCACCGATTGCATATTAAATAGTTACATTGAAAGTAGTGCAAAAACAGATGTATGAGGGATGATTGCTAAGTTTGTGGCCTAAGGTAGAAGGAGTCAATTTTAGAAAACCTAGCACATTTATTTTTCCTACATTCACACACTTAGTCCAGCGGTCGTGGAGCATACGGATCCCTTCTTTGTAGAAGTTGGTGTCTTGGACCTCCAGAAAGTGGTCCACAGCAAGGGTGATTGATACATTTGTGGCCTAAGGTAGAAGGAGATGAGTTATGAACTTCAAACTTTCTGCATTTTCACTCAAAAGAGTTGAACTGCATGTGCATGTAACAAGAGCTGTATAACCCTTCTCCTTCTACCTTAGGCCACAAACTTATCACTCCTGTTGTGGACCATCTGGAGATCCAAGACACTTTTGTTATATGCACGTGCAGTTCAACTCTTTGAGTGAAAATGCAGAAAGTTTGAAGTTAATAACTTATCTCCTTCTACATTAAGCCATGAACTTATCAATCACTCCTGCTGTGGACCAGTTCTACAAAAAAGGGATCCGTATGCTCCACGACCGCTGGACTAAGTGTGTAGATTTTGGAGGGGAGGGATTATGTTGAAAAATAAATGTGCTAGGTTTTCTAACACTGATTCCTTCTACCTTAGGCCATGAACTTACCAATCACCCCTCATAATAAAAGTGAGATAGTGTTCGTGGGTTCAATTTAGGAATCATATGGCAGAGGGGAAGACACTTTTCCTGAATCGCTGAGTGTGCCTTCAGGCTTCTGTCCCTCCTTCCTGATGGTAACAAGGAGAAAAGGGCATGTCCTGGGTGATGGGGGTCCTTATTGATGGACACTGCCTTTCTAACCACTTCTTGAAGATGTCTTGGATACTCTGGAGGCCAGTACCCAAGATGAAGCTCACTAATTTTACAACTTTCTGTAGCTTCTTTTGATCTTGTGTAGTAGTTTCTCTGCTGCCCCCCACCCCCCCATACCAGGCGGTGATGCAGCCTTTTCGGATGCCCTCCTCAGTATATCTGTAGAAGTTTTTGAATGATTTAGTTGACAAACCAGATATCCTCAAACTCCTAATGAAATATACCCTCTATCTTACCTTTTTTATGGCTGCATCGATGTAAGATCATAAGAGCATAAGACATAGGAGCAGAATTAGGCCATTCAGCCCATTGAGCCTGCTCCACCATTCCATCATGGCTGATCCAGATCCCACTCAACCCCGTACACCTGCCTCTCACCATATCCTTTGATGCCTTGGCCAATCAGGAAACAATCAACTTCCGCCTTAAATATACGTACGGACGTGGCCTCCACCACAGTTTGTGGCAGAACATTCCACTGATTTAATACTCTCTGGCTAAAAAAATTTCTCCTTACCTCTGTTCTAAAGGATTGCCCCTCAATTTTAAGGCTGCACCCTCTAGTTCTGGATACCTGCACCATAGGAAACATCTTCTCCACATCTACCGTATCTAGTCCTTAACATTTGGTAGTAGGTCATGTTGGATATGTTGGGACCAGGTTAGATCCTCAGAGATCTTGATCATCCAGGAACTTGCTCACGCTGTCCACTTCTGATCCCTCTATGAGGACTTGATTTTGTATTCCCTTGTCCTACCCTTTCTAAAGTCCACAATCAGCTCTTTGGTCTTACTGATATTGACTGCAAGGTTGTTGCCGTTACACTACACATATGCACTTAAGCTTGGTTGTACATGTATACTCCCTATATCTGGCTTGCATTTACACACTCAGACTCCAGCTTTACTGGATGTGGACCTCACTTAGGTTCACCTGACCCTGGGAATGTTTATGCAACCATTATAACCTCTAGTCTAAAATATCTCTGGAATGTAGAAAGGTAACCAAGTAATATTGTAAAATACAAAGATATTTTGCAGATTTAAATGAAATTTATCAGGTGTAATGTAAACAAAATGATATTTATCCTATTCACCATTTTTTGATGAGAAAGGTCATAAGCTCCTCCATCAAAATATATTCTTAAACGTGCATTAGAAAATAACTGTGATGCGCTTACCAAAGAGGAAATTATACCCTAACTTTAGAAATGATGTATTTCCATTTCCTGAACTTTACTATAATGATTATTTTTACAGTAATTTAACTGCTTGATATAGCAGATTGATACTGGCAATTGTTGGAATTCATGCTGATCTGGTTCAAAATCAAATCACTAATGTTTAATGTAATGGAACCACTTATGGATATTGTAAGTTAAAGTCCAAACTCTAATCATTATCTTTGATGTAACATGCCTTTAGAAATCAATGACAACTTGAGACATTAGATCTTAATTTAAGCGTAGACAAAAATAAACTTACTGTTTCAAATATGTTTTACAATAAATGTCTATTCAACACTTTGTACTTTATTATTCATTAGTCAGTCAAGCTATTTATTACATATGTCATTTTTGACGCACTACATGGCAACTTCAAAAAGTAATAACAATATGGTAAATAGAGGCTCATATCATATTTATCTTCCATTTCTTATCATATTTGGACAATTTTATTTTCACAAAAATATCTTTGTTAACTGAGTAGAACTAAGATCTTTCATAGTTCTACTCACTTAACGGCATGTTACATTTTATTGAGCTTTTCTGTGAATTTCATTCATTCATGTAAAACTAAGAACATACTGACATACGATTTATCACATCTATATTTTCAATTAAATGTAAATATACTAAAACCAATAAAATCAATTCTGTTAGTGTCAAAATCTGGTTAAATATATGCCTAGCATTACATCAGTTTTATAACTGTTCCAAATATACTTATTCTTATCATCTTTCCAACAAATGTTGTGTGGGATCATTTTTTGAATGCAACTGATTGATTTGATTGGCCATTAATTTCTGAAAAAGTAATCTTCAGCAACATTGATAAATCAAATATTTTGTTCTTATTAATCAAATGATGAGAGGTATAGATAGAGAGGACAGCCAATGTCTTTTTCCCAGGGTGGCAATTTTGTAATTTTAAGATGATACGAGGAGAGGATAGGGGAGATTCAGAGCTAGGGTTTTTTTTATATAAACACAGAGAGTCTGAAAAACACTGCCGGGGGTGGTGGTAGAGTTTGATGCTATAGGGACATTAAAGAGACTTTTAGATAGGCACATGGATGAAAGAAAAATGGAGAGTTATGTGGGAGAGAAATCTTACTGTAGATTGATCTTCCTGTAGGTTAAAAGGTTGGCACAACATCATGGGCCAAAGAGCTTGTACTATGTAGCTTGTACTGTTCTATTTTCTATGTTCAAATTATTTTGTAAATTTTTTAAATGAAATACATAATTGACTTTTCCATGAAGGATACAGTTGTTCATCAAACTGCCTCTGTTGTGCACAATACCCTCTGACAAAAGGGACCATGGCAAGATCGTGAAAATTGGGAACCAGTTCCACACCTCAGGCATGTCCTTTTGGCAAAGGTTGACTTAAATAACAAAACTCAGCTCTACCTTCAATACACCAGGATAGATTTTGAAGAAAACCATATTTGAAGCTCATGAAATCAGAACCTGCATGCATCTGAGACCTAGATCATAGGACCAGGCCACTTGAAAAATATAACAATATATTATCTACAAAATTCTCCAAATATGCTCCAAATCAAAATTTGCATTCTTTACAAGTTGCTTGAAATTCCAGCATCTGCAGATTTCCTCGTATTTGCATTCTTTCCCAGGCCACCATTTCCAGCAGTGAAGCATTTGTTATACAAAGTCAGCTATATTGTTTGCATGCCCAACATCAGAGTCTCAAAGCTGACAATTTATTTCAAGTCCTGTCACAGTGTAGAACAAAAACATTGCAACATGATCATTTATTTCAACTGCCACACTTGAAAGTAATTCAATGATTCTGAGGCACACATGGTTGTGAGATGTGTAGTGTAAATGCAAGGCTTCTCTCTGTATCCTTTGTCATAGTTTATAGCTTAGATCTCTTATGTTTGATGAGCTTTCTCTGTAGTGCAATCTTCCAGTACCATGCTCAAGTGACCAATTTTCATGTCAAAATATAGTTGAATCCATGTCTGATTCTGCTCCCTCCCATCACATTTCCATGCAAGCTACTGAAAGCACTTAACAACAAATTTCTTCTGTTTTTTCCCTTAGTGCACAGGAAGCAGAAGATAATTATCCTTCACCTTTGGTCTTCACGTAATCTGTTATAGACAGCGTACTGCAACTCTGGTTTATAAGACTCAAATCATGTACAGTATATTTATCCTCAAAATCATCAACTCTTCATCATCACCATCAGTATCAGTTGTTCTCCATGTAAATAAATATTATCTATTTATAAGCTCCGTATTAAAAATAAACAGTCATAGCGAACATGTAATTAAATGTTCTATTGTAACACCATTATACATCTAACTCATGTCCTGAAATCCAGAGAATTAATTTTAGATAACATCTCTTGGTTAAAGGAAACAAGAAACTGAGAAAAAAAATATGGCACAGCAAATATTATGGTTATTTTCATGAAAGAATCTCTTGAAGGATTTCAGAGAGAAATACCTGGTCAGGTGTTGAGAGACTGTGCAGCCCAGCAACAGAGGTCTTAATGGACTTCTTTAATATTTCTTTGGAACAATGCACTGTCCCTGCAGCCTTCAAAGGCAACCACTATCATTCCAATGTCCAAGAAAGCAAAGGTAACAGGGCTAATGGATTACTGCCCAGTGGCACTGACTTCAACAATCATCAAGTGCTTTGAGCAGCTTTTAATGGATTGTATAAAATCCCCTCTTCCACCTACATTGGACCCTTTCCAGTTTGCCTGCCACTCAAACCGGTCCACTAATGATGTCATATTGTCAGCCCTCCACTTTGACCTGTCCTTCCTAGAAATCAATGTCTTATACGCCAGGATGTTGTTCATCAATTTCACTCATATTTTAATACAGTCATTCCTCAGAGGCAGGTGGGTAAATTGTAATCACTGGGACTCAACACCTCTTTCTGTAACTAGATCTTGGACTTCTTGACAGAAAGACCCCCATTCAGTCTGAATTGTCAGCAACACCTCAAGCTCGATCACACTGATCACTGGTGCACCCCAGGGCTGTGTGCTCAGCCCACTTCTGTTCACACTGCACTGCCAGATCCAGCTCAAACTGTACCATCAAGTTTGCTGATGATTATACGGTAGTTGGTCTCATCATTAGCAAAGCCTCTAAACCTCCTCTTTGTGTGATGACTCATCATTAACAACGATGAGTTGGCATACAATGAAGAGATATAGAAGCTTGTCAAATGATCAAAGAACAACTACTTGAGGCTACGTCCACACTAGACCGGATAATTTTGAAAACGCCGGTTTCGAGTAAAATCAGCAGGCGTCCACACCGCGTTTTTCAAAATATCTCGGTCCACATTAGAATGGATACTTGGGCAAATCTCCTCCAACTGGGCATGCACGGGACACACAGAAAACAAGCGAAGAGGAAACGGTATACTTGGTGTGTGTTTGCCCAGTTACAGACTAGAAAAACTTTAAAGGAATTGCTGTTGGCTCTCGCGCAGGAGGACTTAAAACTAAACAAACGAACACTGGAGCGTATGGAGGCAACCGACAGGGAGTTCACGGACAGTATGACCCGGCTGACGACGAACATTGAAAAACTGACTAATTCTGTTGCATTAATAAAACACCTTGTTAAATGGATAAAACATGTCTGCATCAGTGTTATCTTGTATTGCCATACAACATTACATTAGGCTGTTACACATCTATTGTCAGAGAAGTACTTGCATAAATAGGTAAACCACCTTCATACAAGCAAGGACAGAAAACAAGGCAAAGTGAGTATACATATTTATTCAGTAAGCTATGGGTCAAAGGATTTGGTGAGTACATTTCTAAATCTTCTGGCTTCAGTCTCGTTGCCGTCTGTTCTGAAATTGTTGGGTTGTGTGGGGGGTTGCGTTCAAGAAAACAACGAAATCCGCACTGTCGCAATCTGTTCTGGCACATCATGACAGCGTTTTAAAATAGTCAAAAAAGCTTACTTTACAATTTAACTCTCACAGCGTTCACACCGACTGCGCGTTATAACAGCCGTCCGGCAGTGCTTGCGCAGTACCAAGCAGAAGCAGAATAAGCATTACTGTTGTGGTGTTGTCATGACAGTGTTTTTAAATATCTCTGTTTACCCTGTCTTCACTACAATGTGCAACAATCGTTTTCAAATTTACACACTCTAGAGAGTGTTTTAGAAAAGCTCCATTTTCGGGGGATGAAAACGATTTCAATGCGGAGAGAGGGTCAAAACAAAGAGAAAAAGCTTCATTTTCAAAATTATCTGGCATAGTGTGGACGTAGCCTGGGTCTCAATGTGGACTTCAGGAAGGCACAGGTCAACCACTCTCTATATTGCATATCGATAGCTGCCATGGAGGGAGTGAAGAGCACAAAGTTCCTTGGTGTACATGTAACAGACGATCTAACCTGGACCCACACCTTCTCACTAGTCAAAAAGACAGGGCAGCGCCTACATTTTCTGGGGAAATTGAGGCTTGCAAGTCTTCCCCACCCCCATTCTAGCAGCTTTCTACAGGAGCACCATCTAGTGTCCTGTCTGGCTGCATCATTGTGTGGTATGGAAGCTGTAAGGCATCAGACATTATGACGCTACAGATTACAGCTGAGAGGATCATGAGGGTTTCCCATTCCCCCTATTTGAGACATTTACTGGGAGCATTGTATATGAAGAGTCCAAAGCATTGTTGAGGATTTCTTACCACCTATCTCACAACCTCTTTGACCCACCAGCAAAAGGAAGGAGGTAGAGAAGCATCAGGACTAGGACTACCAGATAGGGTAACAGCTTCTTCCCTCAGGTTGTGAGACTAATGAATACCCTCTCACCACTGAAGTCTCATCACTAGGTCAACGAGCTGTTTACTGTTTACCTGTGCTGTGCACTACATGCATTTTGAATTAGTTTTTATTAATTTATTTACAGTAATATTTTGATTTATGTGCTGTGTGATACATGGTTTGTGGGTGTACCATGGTCTGGAGGAACCTTGCTTCATTGGGTTGTACGTATGTACAGTCAGATAACAATAAAGTTGAACATGAGCTTGACTTGAACTTGAATTATCTTTTGCTGATGGTTCAAAAAAGAGGTACAAGATGACAAGGTACAAAGGTACAAGATGAACTGCAAGTAAGATGCTGGCACATACAAATGGATACAAGATTGGCTTGGTGGTAAGGAGGATTGTTTGGCAGATTAGCGGACTGTGACCAGTGCTGCACTATAGGGATTGGTGCTGGGACCTCTGATGGTTGTCATAATTCAGATGAGAATGTAGGCGGCATGATTGGGAAGTTTGCAGGTGACGTCAAAATTGGTGGTGAGATTCAAAGTTCAAAGGTCATTTTATTATCAAAGTAGGTATACAGTATGCAACTGAGATTTGTCTTTTTGCAGGTAGACACAAAATACCATAGAACCCATTTAAAGAAAAACCCCACACAAACAAGACCATCAAACGTGTAAAAAAAAGCAAATCATGTTAACAACAAAAAGTGAACAAATAACACATGGAACATTAAACATCACACTGCAGATTCCTTAAAAGTGAGTCCATAGCCACGAGCTGCCAAAGCAAATGAAGCCGGTCCAGGAGCACCAAGTCGGTCAGTTCAGCACTGTGCTGATGGCAGCAGGCCACATCCACAGATCCAGTTCCGCGCTGAAGCACCTCAATCAATTCACTAAAGTGCTCTGGACATTAAACAGCAAACCACAGCCGAAAGTGAGTCCACATCGAAGAGCTACTGAGGCAATCACACCTTACAGCATGGGACCGGAGACTCCTGCACCTTGCGCTGGCAGTAGTGAGAGGGAGACCGGTCAAACGCAGGCAGACAGCACTGAACATCCACTCATTTTCCGCTGCCATCCTCACCCATTTTAATCTTGCTTAATGCTTCAGTCAGTGCAGAGTAATGGAACCGACCACAGATCTGCATTCTGTTATTAGCGATCGATGCAGTCACCCCTGGGAATGGGTGTCATTGCACTCCATGTCAAATCCCCAGGAATTTGCAGCAGCAGAGGGATTCTACTTATTTTAACTTAACTACTAAATACACACATATATACTTACTGTAATTCAGTTTCTTTTCTACATTTATCATGTATCACATTGTACTGATGCTGCAAAGTTATATGCCGGTGATATTAAACCTGATACTGAAGTGCCAGGTCGTTTAGTTGGCCAAAAGATTCATTCTTAAAAGGGAAATTACAGGTTGCAATCGATCACAGTTCAAAAAAAGAAGTATATCTAGAAGGAGGAGAATATGCAGTAGTCTTCTAAGCTGTCTGCAAGATGCCACCATTGGTCACTGGCGCCATCTTGCCAGAAGTCCGAACAGTTAGGTGTAACATAAAGGAGATTGTCTAAGATTACAGCAGGATATAAATCAACTGTAAATTTGACAAAGGATTGGCAAATGGAATTTAACTCAGACAAGTGGGGTGTGTTGTTGAACAGAGGGACCAAATGGTATATGGTCCCTTCAGAAAAGGTGAGCAGAGGTAGACATAGGTAGTGAAGAGAACACTTGGCATGCTTCCCTTTATCAGCCAAAGAACTGAATTGGGATATCGTGTTACAGTTGTACAAAATGTTGCTTAGGCCCTCCTTGGAATATTGTGTTCAAATCTGTCTTCTGTTGCAAAGGAAGGACATGATTAAGCTGTAGTATTTAGAGAAAAGCATCACAAAGACAATTCTCGGAATGGAAGGTTTGAGCTATCTGGACAGACTGAGGATTTTATGGTGAATTTTTCCACACAGAGCAGTTAGCATCTGGAATGAGTTGACATCTAGAAGATACTTGCATGAATAGGACATGAAGTGGAAATGAAATTAATGGAGACAAGTAGGATTAGTACAGATAGGCAAACTGGTCAGCACAGATGCTGTGAACCAATGTTTCTCTGCTGTATAACTGTGAAATCTGACCTCTCTCTCTCTTTCCCTTTCTCCCTGAACTTACCACTGAGTTCAGTGGCAGTTCAGGACCATCCTGAGTGAGTGTAGCTTTAATCTGCTCAGCCTGTTCATTGGACTCGGATGCCTAGATGGAAAATGCAAGTGGTTTACGCTTTCCTCTGCAATTTTAATAAATGTCTTTGTTTGGCTTTCAGCTGATGTAAATTTTTAATGCTTTCTTTCTTCAATAAAGTTTAATTCTAATTATTCAAATCAAAATGAATGCTTTTTAAAGATCGCTAATCTGCATGCAAGATTTGGCAGAACCTTGTGATCCATTGTCAGAGGCTAATTTGCTCCCCATGGATTCTTCTGCATCATGGGACCACTGTGGGAGTGGCCTTGATTTTGCTTGAACCATTGTGACCACATCAGGTCAAAATGCTCATGAAATATGCATGGGAGGGAAACTTAAGATGAAGACAGGCTGAGCATGATCCAGCAATAATAGATTTAACAAGGTGAAAATGCATGTTTTATTTTACACCATAGACTTTGTTGTAAGAATAACTTTGAGCATTTGACTGGCAACACATTCCTTCATAGTGAATTTTACTGAATGAAAAGCAAGAATATAATTTTATTGTTAAATTGCATTATCAAGCACTTCAAATGCATTTTATACATCAGGTTGTATACATGATAGCACCCCAACACTGGAATGAATGCTCAGCAATAATTGAGTAATTTGGATCCTTTCAACATTTAATTCAGTCTGTGACCTTTCCTCCCTCTCCCTCTTCCAGGTTCAGTCTCATACTTGTTCCTTCTAAACCTCCATATTCTTAGTTATATTAATCATTAAATTCTATCCACTGTCTTAGCTGTCCAATCACAAAGGAATATTTACACAAGACAGGCTGCTCTTAGCTTTGGTGCACCCATTTCCTTCCGCATGTACATTCTGTTAGCTTCCAGTGCAGTTGTCTATAAGGTGACCACTGGATTTCTCTCCTGAAGGTGCAGCTATGGCCAAGAAAGACCTACTTCTAGATGTACATTGAGCTCTTGTCATTCAATGGTCCAAGTGGGAGGTCTTAGAATGCAAAATATCAATTCAGAATCAGAAACAGATTTAATATCACTGGCATATGTCATGAAATTTGTTAACTTTGCGGCTGCAGTACAATACAATACAAGATAAATATTGAAAGAAAACTGAATTACAGTAAGTATATATATTTATACTAAATAGTTAAATTGAAATAAGAAGTGCAAAAACAGAAATTCTAAAAAAGTAGTGAGGTAGTGCTCATGGGTTCAATGTTCATTTAGAAATCAGAGGGCAGAGGGAAAGGAGCTGTTCCGTTACCTCCTTCCTGATGGTAACAATGGAAGAAAGCATGTCCTGGGGTTGGGGTCCTTAATAATGGACGCCTCCTTTCTGAGGCACTTCTCCTTGAAGATGTCTTGAATACTACTTCATGGATTCTGCTTCACATGGTAAAGAGCTTTACTGACCAATTACTAGGTTTAATTAGGCTGAAGAAACTGCATGAATCTGCAACACACCTAACTCTGGTGTGCGTGTGTGTGTGTGTTTTAACTAAGGATTTCAATTAGTGTAATCAGCTGATATGTAGGATGAAGAAATAGCTGCAGTATGAGCACAGGAACCCAAGAGATTTGTTACATTGATAAATTATTCAAAACCTTTTGGTTTCGTGGTCACAGGTTGCACTTCAGTTTCAAAATAAAGTTTCTACATCTATTGTAGTTCCAAAAGCTTCTGAAGTTACTAATTTGCTTCTGGTGGAGGTTCTGTCACATGCAAGAGAAGGATTTCCAGAATTTAGACCCATTGGCCGAGGAGAAGCATGGATAACTTTAAAAGGAATTGGAATTGGTTTATTATTGTTGCATGTACCAAAATACATGAAACATTTAGTTCTGCATGCCATCTGAATTATTAATATTATCAATATTAATATATTGAGATAGTACAAGGGAAGGACAATAACCTAATGCAGAATATGTTACAGTTATAAAGTGCACTGCAGGTAGACAACAAGATACGAGGATAATGGTGAAGTAGACTGCGAGGTCAAGAGTTCATCTTAACATACAAGAGGCCCATTCGAGAGTCTTATAACAGTGAAATAGAAGCTGCTATTGCAACCCAGTGGTGGCACCCCCATGCCTCTTCTGCCTTTATCTACCTTTTTGGTTGAGATCACAGGGTTGGAAGGTAGTCAAAGCAGTCTATACATGCCATTTCATTGCATTGTGAATATGGTATATGCTGTGCTGTGATAGTGCAAGGAGTGAATTTTCAGTAAGGTTAAAGTAATACCAATCTAATGGGTTGTTTTATCCTGTAAGGTGTCAACCATGCTGTAGCAACACACATCCAAGCAGGTAGAAAGTATTGCATCCCAATTTGTACCTGGTAGCCATTGGAAAAGCTTCAAGGTGAGATGAAATGAGTCCCACAGGGTACCCAGTTTCTGACCTGCTCTTGTAACCTTGGCATAGGTTTGGTTGATCCACTTGAGTCTCTGGTAAATGGTGACCTCCAAGATGTTGGTCTCAGAGATGGCAATGCCACTGAATGTCACAAAATGGATAGACAGGTTTTTCTTTTGCTATTGGAGATGATCATTCCCTGGTACATCTGTGGCAGCATTGCTACTTGTTCTTTATCGGCCATACTTGAATTTTATCAAGTATTGTTGTATGCATACATGAACTACTTAAGTTGATAAGTAATTGTGACTGAATTTAAAAGCAAACATTGCTACTTATAACTTGATGACTGAAAGAATTTTAATGATGAAGTTGCTGAAGCTTGCTTGATCTGGGCAATTGTCCTGAGGAAATACTGCAATGATATGTGGACTTGGGATGATTGACTTCCAATTTCCTTGTCTGCAGAATAACTTCAAGTACTGAAGTATTTTCAACTTAATTTCCATAACTTCAGTGTTATCAGAGCTCATGGATACTATATTCAGTCAAATGATTCTCGGATGTCATTGAAGGTTACTCCTGGAATTCAGCTCTTTGGCCAACAATGACACCAGGAACAAAGTGGTTCAGGAAAAGCATACACTGAACTCTGGTGAGCAGTCATGATAAGTTAGAACTGCATAAGAGCAATGTCAATAACACTACTTGTTATCGGACAAAGGAGTTTGCAGAATCCTCTCAATAAACGATGGAGGTACGAGTATCCTCCCTCCTGAATCTGTTTGCACTCTTCTGATTCTATCTGATCAGAAGACTATTCTGAAATCTTAGAGGTCTAGACAGACAAAAAAAAATACATCAGGATGCTCGAGAAGCACCACCAGCTGAAGGACAGAATGACTCTAAGGGTTTTCAGACCTTGATAAATTTAGGCCCCTTTATATTCAAAGAGGTCTCCAATCTTGATTTGTCTACCATTTTGCAGTGGATACCAACATGATGAAGCTTATAGCCATAAAAATGTAAATCCTGGAAAATATTCTTAGATGTCTCAAACCAATCTACTGATTACATTTTAAAGTGTGACTTTACAGCAGATTGGCAACTATCACAGAGTCATCTGACTTCAAGAAAACATGCTGCTAACATTAATGCAGAAGTAGAGTAGTCCATGCTAAGGACCTCAGAGAACCATATTGGTTTCTAAATGTAGCCTTGAAAATTCCTACAAGGTTAGGATAATTAATTTCAACTGATGATGAAGGGTTTTCAATATCCATCTGTGTTACAGGATGGATGATCTTACTTATTCCTGAAAATTAATAGGGTTCATGACATTAATTGTCTGATAGCGACGTATTTATGAATTATAAATTACTTAAGCAAGGATTTGTAACCAAATCTTGTGCTAATGATCAGAAAGTTTAAATATGTTGCATTCCCGGCCTGCTGTTCAGGCAGAGCTGACCCAGCTCAAGTGTTCAAGTCTGTAAATGTATATCCCTTTTACATGGCAAACCTCAAAGTTCTCCATAATGTTATATAATTCCAAAAAAAAATTAATTCAGAATAGATGCACCTTATCAACAATGGTAGTTTTAAGAAGATTTTTTAAAGATAAATTGGTGCATCCACAACTATTTTTTTTTATCTTCAAAATCTCAAAAATCCTCTTTTAAATGCACAAATTAAACCACCTCCTCGTATGTATTCCTACAGAACACAAATGTAATTAATGCTTTACACTTTTAATTAGGCTTATTATCTAAAATTACCATTATTTTAAGGTAAGGTTCCCGAGTTCGAATCCAAGTCCACGCTTTTCATTCCTGCTGGGTTGAGTGTTGAGCTAGCCACTCGCCCTCGTAAAATAATACGAGGGTCGAGTCAGGAACGTTCATAATGTGACCTGGTTAATCCTGACACCACATGCCAGACAAGAATGGCTGAATGTCTGGTATGATACGCTTAAAGAAAGATAAATTTTAAGGTCATTCTTAATGTATTAGTTCTATGCTCACTACATAAATCAATAATCCTAACCTTAGTAGACATTCAGATACACCGATTAGCTTATTATTTATGGAAGAGCTTAATGGCCCAAAAATTTAGTCACGTAGTACAACTTTTATTTGCAATTCTGAAAGAGCAAAATTGATCACCAAGTAGGATCATCATTTCCATAAGCAAAGTACATGATGTGAAATTTAATCATTGGCTCTGTGCACAAACACATCTGTGCACAGAAACCATTAGGGTCAAAGCATTGCTATTAATTTGCATGTAATGCACATTTAGTGTCGTCAGTGCTCCATAATAAAATGCAGATATGTGATGAAGTAACAATACAAACTTAAATGGAAAACCATGCCTGCATAAGAGGGAAACGGCTTGGCTAACCGCCTGGAAAAATGGTAATATTTACCTGATTTTTCTTGAGAAATTTTACCATTAAATATTACGGAACCTTTTCTAATGAATAACATGCCACTAGCATTCCAGGAAAAACCTTTTGATTTCTATTAGGGTTGGGAAGGACTGTTCAGTGTAGTGCCTGACTGATTCTCTCTTCTCCTATCACTAATGTTACAATGTTTAAACATCCATCACAGAAGGAATGTGCCTGTCTCTGAGTCCATTCCTCCACTCCAGGAGAAAGTCTTAACAGCTGCCATCTTGAAGAGTATGTTGGTGCATATTGTGTGCCCCCAGAAACTGGGCTCAATAATTATGTATGAAGGTAATATGGGCTCCGAGTTCACACCACCTCCACCCATGGCTCTTTGTTATGTTTAGTAACTCCAGAAACTGCAACTCAGTTTTATCTCTGGCTGCTGTTTCCATCCACACAGTGATTTCAATTGTACTTTTAAATGTGAGTTGTGTTTCAGTTAGGAGCTGTTTTTGAATGCTTTCTTGCAAGATTCCATACCTTCCATTTCTTTAGTGTGGCGCTTGCTTATGACATGGTGACATAATGACATATGACATTCACATACTTTTACATATAACCCAGTAAATAATTATTTAAACAAAGAATGCCTAATCAAACAATATATTTACAATAATACTGAAATATTAAATACACTCTACTCTTCACATATCAGATGATAAAATACACCCACCCATGGTCTAAGAAGAGAGCAGCATTTAACCTGTTTTTATTAGAAAAAGACTGCCATTTAATGTTGCTAAAATGATTGCCAGGCAACCCATTATGTTAGGTTCTGGGCCACAGTTTTACCTCCCTTGTACTTAGGTGATAAACAAAAAGCCTTAATCAGAATATACATGCACAGTAGCTTAATCGCTGAGACTAGCAGCGAGGGAAATAATGAATCTAGACTTCCAGACTGCAATGTGGTTCTCAGCAAAACATCTTCAGCTGGGCACTAATGTTGTTTCAGAGTAATTTTGTTTAGTGAATTATTGTACATCATGAAATCTGTTATGCATAACAACCAGCTGGCATTGCTAATTGAAATTTTTTTTATTGAAGCATGCTATTCTTGAGACTGAAATTGTATTTGGAGTATAACTAAAATCATGCATTTAGAGAAGATTATTCCTCATATTAAGGAAGGTGGTAAAGCAAGTCATAGCTAACCACTTGAGGTAACTTTGGGCAGAGCCAGTTAAGAGAAATGGTCTGTTTGGAACAAATAAATTATACAGAAATGTTATGCTGTAATGGTAAAACTATCTTTGTTCTGGGTCTATTCAGGCCCCAGACTGGCTATAACTAGATTGAGGCCCACCATTGGTCAAGGTCAACCACCGTTGTTGCATCCCAGCTGTCTATCTGATACATAAGCCAGGGCAGTACGATATGGAGAGCAAGATGTTGCCCAAGTATCAAGCTCCCACTTTCCACGAGCTGATGAATCCAAAAGGAATGGCAGAGACTGATACAGCATAGAATCAGCGGCATTGTAGGAGTTGCTAGTCAGCATGGAAGTCAACATAGGCCTGCCTCAGGCAACGTTAGCTGAACTAATACATAAAATAAAGCCTTCTGTGGTCTAAAATGGGTAAAGTTGGCAAATCTCAGTCAGAAGAGATGACAATCTAAAAATACTTGCCATTTTTACCGCTTGTCTCATCCAATAATTTGTTGCCCTGCTATCTGTTATTGTATAATTAACTATAATAGATTGTCTGTCTGCTCAATAAAGTTGTAGCCAATATTCATCTACAGATGTTTGCAGGTAATTCATTTTAAAATCTAATGTAACAAAGCACAATTTCACTCTGTATTTCCATACCTATTAGAATTTCTAGCCCAATTATTCTTGTTAACAGTATTGTCAGACAGTAAGAATTAGTTATCATCTTGAGTTACTTGTTAATACATCCAATACTCTTGGCATAAACACCAGTGTTATTTGATCTTAGTAACAAAAATATTTCAGCAATTTGTTCTTCTGATTTACATCAGCCTTGTATACAGGCCCAGCAGGATTTGAAAATTACTGAATCGTTTTTAAGCTAAAGAGAAAATATACTATATAAGCTGATCACTGAGTACTCTCTATACTGAATAAACATTTTGTTTTTGCAAATGCATTGGTCCTTCCATGACTTAATCTTCTTTTGCTAGCTTGAACTAACCTTCATGGCTTGTCTGCTTCTGTTAAAGTTAATTACCCTTCTGGCACACCGTCCAATATGTGGATGTTGTTGGTCAAACCAGATGTTTGCGGTCATATAAAGCCAGGTGTAACAACATAGAGATAGGACAAATCACAGTGTGAAAAGATATTTTACCCATCTGAATGATTTGCTCCACATTGGTATTCTCATCCCAGGAAATGTGAGAAGTGGAGTCATAAAAAAGTACAGCACAGAAACAGGCCCTTCGGCCCATCTAGACCATGCCAAACCAATTAAGCTGCCTACTCCATTGACCTGCACCTGGAACTTAGCCCTCCATACCCTTACCATCCATGTACCTATCCAAACTTCTCTTAAATGTTGAAATTGAGCTCGAATGAACCAATTGCACTGGCAGCTCATTACACACTCTCACAACACTCTGACAAAGAAGTTTCCCTCATGTACCCCCTAAACTTTTCACCTTTCACCCTTAATCCATGATCCTTAGTTGTAGTCCTATGCAACCTCAGTGGAAAAAGCCTCCATATATTTACCCTATCTATAGCACTCATAATTTTGTACACTTCTATCAAATTTCCCCTCAGTTTTCTATGTTCCAAGGTACAAGTCATAACCTATTCAATCTTTCCTTATAACTCAGGTCCTCCAGACCCCGCAACATCCCTGTAAATTTTCTTCGTACTCTTTTAACCATATTTACATCTTTCTTGGAGGCAGCTGACCAAAAATGCAGACAGTACTCTAAATTAAGCCTCACCAACATCATACACAACTTCAACATAACATCTCATCTCCTGTACTCAATACTTTAATTTCGGAAGGCCGATGTGCCATAAGCTTTCTTTCTGATCCTTGCTACCGATGACACCGCTCTCAATGAATATGTACCTATATTTCCAGATCCCTTTGATCTGCAGCAATCCTCAGTGCTCTACTACTCATTACGTAAGACCTACCCAGCTTGGTCCTACCAAAGTGCAACACCTCACACTTGTCTGCATTAAATTTCATCTGCCATTTTTCAGCCGATTTTTCCAGATGGCCCAGATCCTGCTACAATTTCTGATGGTCCTCCTCACTGTCCATTACACCCCAATTTTGGTGTCCTCCACAAACTTGCTGATCTAATTAACCACATTATCATCCAGATCATTGATGTTGATGACTAACAACAAAAAACCCAGCACCTATTCCTGTGGCACTCCACTTGTTACAGGCTTCCAGTGAGAGAGTCAACTATCTACTACCATGCTCTGGCTTCTCCCACAAAGTCAATGTCTAATCTAATTTATTACCTCATCTTGAATGCCAAGAGACAGAACCTTCCTGATCAACCTCCCATGTGGGACCTTGTCAAATGCCTTACTAAAGTCCATGTAGACAACATCCTTTGCTTTGCCTTCATCAACTTTCCTGGTAACTTCCTTGAAGAACTCTATAAGATTAGTTAGATGTGACCTACCATGCACAACGCCATGTTGACTATCTCAAATCTGTCCCTGTCTACCCAAATTCTCATATATTCAGTCTCTTAGAATACCTTCCAATAGCTTTCCCACGACTGATGTCAGGCTCACCAGCCTATAATTCCTGGTTTACTTTACAGCCTTTCTTAAACAGCGGAACATCAGCTACACACCAGTCCTTTGGTACCTTACCTGACACTAAGGATGATTTAAATATCTCTGCTAGGGCCCCTACAGATTCTGCACTTACCTCCCACAGGGTCTGAGGGAACACTCTGGAGACTTAACGACTTTAATTTGCCTCAAGACAGCAAAAACCTCCTCCTCTGTAATCTGTATAGGGCTTGTGACCTTATTGCTGCTTTGTCTCACTTATATAGACTCTGTGTCCATCTCCTGGATAAATACAGACGCAAAAATTGCTATTCCTTTGCTAGCTTGACCTAGCCTTCATGGCTTGTCTGCTTCTGTTAAAGTTAATTACACTTCTGGCACACTGTCTACTGTGCGGATGCAGTTGGTCAAACCAGATGCTTGCAGTCATAAACAGCCAGTTGTAACAACGTAGCGACAGGACAAATAACAGTGTGTAAAAGATATTTTACCTGTCTAAATTACATCCTCTACATTGGTATTCTCATCTCAATACCTGTGAGAGGTAGAGTCATAGAAAAGTACAACAGAGAAATAGACCCTTTGGCCCATCTAAAGCCTTAACATTCTGAATCTTCCAGAGGACCAATTTTGTAACCTGAAATCATTTTGCTCTATATGTAGAATCCCTTAGGATTCTCTTTCATCTTGTCTGCCTGAGCAAACTCATGCCTTATTTTAGCCCTCCTGATTTTTTTCTTAAGGGTTCGCTTGTATTTCTTATATTCCATAAGTACCTCATTTGTTCCTACCTGCCTACACCTGTTATGCCCCTCCTTTTTTTCCTAACCATGGCCTCAATATCTTTGAAATCCATGAATCCCTAAAACTGTTATCTTTACCCTTTATTCTGACAGGCACATACAAGTTTTGGACTCTCAAAATTTCACTTTTGAATGCCTCCTATTGACCAACTACACCTTTACCAGAAAACAGCCTATCCCAATCCACACCTGCTAGATTCCTTCTGATAACATCAAATTCGGCCTTTTTCCCCATGTAGAATCTCAACCATGGATCAACCCCATGTCTTCCCACATTTACTTTGAAACTAGTGCATTATGACAACTAGATGCAAAGTGTTCCCCTACACAAACTTCTGTTACCTGCCCTGTCTCTTTCCCTAAAAGCAGATCAAGTATTGCACACTGTCTCATTGGGACTTCAATGTACTGATTATGAAAACTTTCCTGAACAAAATCTATCCTATCTGAAGTGTCCTAGGAAAAATCGGAATAACAGAAACAATGAATCAGCTGTAGGGGTCTCTGCGCTCAGCGAATCGCACACTTTCTTTCTCTCACTGGTGCAGGAGAGCTTGTTGCTGATTTTTGTGTTGGAGAACTTGGAAAAAAATGATGCAGCAGACTTTAACACTGTAAATCAGCGAATTGGTTTGGTCATGTCTCTCCTCTTGCTGACTGACAGCTCTGTCTCTTTATTAGGGGGAGAGAGAGAGCCTGTGGTATGTCAAATTATCAACTGAACAATTAGTTTTTGTTGTACTGAAGATCATGGTCTTTCTTGGAGGCTTTGCTATTGCTTGCTTGATGGGTGGAAGCTGCTGATGCTACTTTTGTTAAAGTAAGTGAGGGAGGGGAAGGTTCAATGCTTTTCTGCTGCTCGTGCAAGTGACGGGGGGAGTGGGGCGCTTTAGTGTTCTAACGTTTTTACTGTCACTCATTCTGTGGGGCTCTCTTCTGTTTTCATGGATGTCTGCAAAAAAACAAGAATTTCAGGTTGTATATTGTATACATTGGAGGTAGAGCAGAATGATGATGGCACTAAATGGCAACTCCTTTCCTTGCATCTTCAGAAACAGCTCTATTTCCATCTTTAATATCTTTATTTTTCTCTTTCAGCATATTTTTGAAGACCCTGACCTGGAGTTACATACTGACTACGTTTTTTTGCGGGATAGGGACCCGCTCTCACAGTTTCATAACTGGCCGCTGTTGTTCGGCACGCCAAGGGCTCAGCCTAAGTGTCTGGCTCAGCTTTGGAGGCCTAGGATCTCAGGGCTCTGGAGACAGGCGGATTGAAGGTCGGTGTCACGGCAGGAGACCCGTGTGTCCTTGGGGGAGGTGGAATATCTACGGCTGTGTGGCCAGATCTTTGCGCACAGCTTGAAAAAAAAAGTGACGCAACAGATTTTTAACATTGCAAACCTGTGAGTAGTTTGTTATGTCTCCCCTCTGGCTGTGAAAGTGGAGACATCTCTTTCTTTGTTAGGGAAACAGGGAGCCTGTGGTATGTCGAATACTGGGTGAAACACGAAGTCTTTGGGGTAACTTCAAGTCTGTGTCTTTGCTGTTGCTTTGCTCACGCTTGAGTGCTTGGTGGCAGGTGTCAATGCTTTTTTTGCCAGTGGGGGGAAGGGGGATTGTTGCTTGCTGCTGCTTACATGCAGGAGGGAGGGGAGTTGGGGGGTACTTTGGGGTTCTAACATTTAACTGTCGTTCACTCTTTGGAGAACTCCTCTGTTTTCATGGATGATTGCGAAGAAAAAGGATTTCAGGACATATATTGTATACATTCTGACATTAAATGTACCTTTGAAACCTTTGAAACCTTTGAAACACTCTCTGATATCAAATAGACCTATTGGACTACTGAACTATCTAGTCTTTTTATGGTATAGGAGTCTCAGTCAATATGTGCAAAGTTAAAATCACAGACTATTATAAACTTATATTTCTTGTAAAAGTCTGCGAACAACCTACAAATTTGTTCCTCTACATCTCATGGACCGTTGGGTGGTCGATAATACAGCTCCATTAATGTGGTCATAGCTTTCTTATCCCTCAGTTCCACCCATAAAGCCTCACTAGACGAGTCTGAACTGTCTGAGCAATGCTGTGACATTTTCCGTGACTACTAAAACCATTTCTCCCCCTTTAATCTCTCCCACTCCGTTGTGTCTAAAACAACAGAAGCCGAGAATATTGAGCTGCCAGTCCTGCCTCCCCTACAGTTAAGTCACACTAATGACTACAGTATCATAATTCCACGTGTTGGTTCATGCTCTGAGCACATCTATCTTTCCTATAACACCTCATGCATTGAAATATGCGCAGTTCAGAACATTAGTCACTCCATGCTCAACCTTTTGATTCCTGACTTTGTCTGACATCTTAACAACGTCTATCTCCACTCTGGCACTCTGATTCCCATCTCCCTGCAACTCTATTTTAAACACCCCGCCCCCCCCCCCACACCCTTGTGCAGTACTAGCAAATCTTCCTGCTAGGATATTAGTCCTCCTTCAGTTCAGCAGCAAACCATCTCTTCTATACAGGTCACATCTTCCCTGGAAGAGAGCCCAAGGATCCAAAAATCTTATGCCCTCCCTCCTGCACCAACTCCTTTGCCATGTGTTAAACTGTATGATCTTCCTATTTATGGTCTCACTAGCACATGGCATAGGTAGCAATCCTGAGATAACAATGCTGGAAGCTCTGTCCTTTAACTTAGCACTTACCTCCCTGAACTAACTTTGCAGAACCTCATCACTTCTCCTTCTTATGCCATTGGTACCTACATGGACCACGATCTCTGGCTGATCACCCTCCCATTTAAGAATGCTGAGGTCTTGATCTGAGATGTCCTGGAGCCAGGTGCCTGGACGGCAACATACGATCCAAAAATTTAATTCTCACCCACAGAAGCTCCTTTCAGTTCTCCTAACTAATGAATCCCCTGTCATGACCGCTCACTTCTTCTCCCCACTTCACTTCTGAGTCACAGAGTCAGACTCAGTGCCAGAGACTATGATTTTCATCAGCTAGCTCATCTCCACCAACAGAATCCAAAGTGGTATATTAGTTGTTGAGGGGAAATGGTCACAGGGGTACTCTGCACTGGCTGTTTAACCCTTTTCATCTGGTTTGCTGTGTCCTGCTCCGCAGGTGTAATTAGTTCTCTAAACTTCCAATCTATCACCCCCTCAGCCTCCTGAATGATCTGGAGTTCATCCAGTTCCAACTCCGACTCCTTTTCGCAGAGCATTAGAAGCTGTACTTGCAGGTGTAGTCATTAGGGACACTGGAACATTCTGCAAGAGGAACATATAACATTCCTGCCTGGCACCCCTACTGTTCTAACTGTGCAAATATAAAGAAGGAAAAGAATAAATAAACTGGAGGAAAAAAATCTATTTACAGCTTTTTCACCTTCTCTCACACAAGCCTTGCCACTCTGAAGCCTCAAGTAACCACTCTAATGCTGCCCACTCCAACAATGGCCGCTCCACTTGACCCTGCCTTATTTTAATTCTTTCATGCCAATCAATCCCAAATGCTGATTGGCTGCTGCTCAAAACGCCAAACTGCCATGAATCATTGCTGTTTGGACTCAAATTGGCAAACCAGAATCAGCTACATTTTCTCTTGTTCCAGTCACTGCTTGGCCACTGTACAAGTCATTCTCATTTAAGGGACAATTCTAGCAATCTCACAGTTCTAGTTGTTCCAATATTTCTAATAGTTTGTTGTATGAGTTTCTGTTGCAATATGTGAGTAAGAGGTACTGAGACACTTTCGATATTCACTCCAGTTTCTGGTTTAAGATAGCACCGGTGAAACACAGTGATGACTTACTGGCAGCTAACAAAACTACTAACTTTTCTAAAAAAACGATCACTGTAGTTTTCCTTTTGGACATGAGCTTTTGAACTGTCTTTTCAACCCAGCATTTTTGCAGCATAAACTGAAGTTTCAAAGGTACAGGATAGTTGCTGCATGGCGTGTACAGATCACATTGAGGTGCTGGAGCCCAAACTGAGAGCAAATAATAAGCCTGTGTATGGCCATTGCTGGAGCAGACTTGGAGCTGATTCAAAGTAGTCGATCTGAGACGAGGCAGAGTCAAGGTGGTGCAGCCTGGGTCTGAGAGCGAGGAATGAGCTGATGTTTGACCCATTTAAGTGTTGGGCCAGATTGGAAAGGTCAGGTACAGGCCGAATTCAGGCAGTGAGGCCTGGGTTCAGGAGTGAAGAATGTGCCAAGGTTTCGCCAATTTAAGTACCAGGCCAGATTGAAAAATTCAATGTGTCGGGGCTGGAGGTGAGGCATGGGCTGTTGTTTAGCTCACTGATCAGTGAGGTTTACTCATCTCTGCACTGAACTGATCCTGTGGCCTGTAACTAACAAGCTCCTGGACCAGCTGCAGTGGTAGCCGGTTTCATGGCTGTAACTCACGCTTGTGAACATTATTTCTGAATATTACCTGCTTACCTTTTGTTGCTTTGCACAATTTGTCCTTTTTTTTTGCAAGTTGGGTGTTTGCTGGTCTTCTTTTTAATGGGTTCTCTGGGGTTTCTTTGTTTTGTGGCTGTCTGCAAGCAGATGAATCTCGAAGTTGTATATAGTATATATACTTAGATAACAAATGTACTTTGAACTTTGAACCCATATAATGGACAAAGCATATAAGATGAGAATATTGCTCATCCTTTGCTGCTCTTGCAAAATTAGTGATGCACTTTCTAAAATGTGTCCAGGGTGCTATTAGGTGGCAATGAAATGTTGAGGAAACAATGAGGTATTTTCAAGTTAGGATAAGGAATGAATTTTCAAACTGTGTATCCCTTTGAGACCTCTGCTCTTATCCTAGGTAGGAGATGACACAAGTTTTGTAGGTGCTGCTGAAGTTGTTGCAGTTTATTTTGTACTGCTGTCAGGAAAAGAGAAGTTTATGATGATGCATAATATGCCACTACAGTATTTTTGCTTGTCCCACTCACCATCTATAAAAGAAATACCAGCTTCATGAGTGTTGTTGCAGCTGCATTCTTCCAGGCATAGAGCATAAGATAGAAAGGAGCTGCATTTCTATGCGACTTGTAAGATCTTAGGCCACCTCAGGGTATTTACAGGTAACCAAGTACTTTCCAATATAGTCACTATTATAATAGAGGCAACAAAGTATTCCAAATACTGTAATACAGAAACTATGGTGATAAATTTCTGAACAGTAAGCTCTGACAAATGGTGATGAAAGAAATAACTAGCTTTACCTTAGGTAAGATAAAACATTGGCAGAGAAGGACAGAAAGTGACATTCTCTTTCTCAGAATGCATCACATACATGCAAGTGTTTTGTGGAATAACAACATCTACAATGTAGTACTTTCTTTTGAGCTGATCTAGGTGAGGTTTTTCGATCCTTGGGAAATGGACTTAAAACTCAGCCTTTTAACTAAGAATCAAAGTGCTATTGCCAAGGCAACTCCGACTGTTTTCTGAAGAGTATACCTTTGCCTTCATTTTGAGAGGAGAAGATGTAGTTTGATTGAATTGATCTTTTAAGCCAATTATTTTCAAGAGTCACCTCCATAATAAAAGGTAACTGTCATAGTGTTCTTTTCAACTGCTTGTCAAATCTTGCTCTGTTCTCTTTTCTTACAGTTAATGGTTGTAGGGAAAGGTTTTCAACAATCAATGAACATTTCAGACTAGGCACAAATAAAACATTTTACTTTCAACAAGGATTTTATAAAAGAAAATCTGTTAAAATGAAAAGACTGAAGAAAGCAACAATTTTAGGAAAAAAACCTTTCAATACAGCAATTGTACTTCTTCAAGGGTGGTCTTAGCTAATGCAAGATGAAAAACACCACATGGATTGCCCCTTAAAGAAGATAGATGATCAAACAAAGGAAAAATAAATTGCAAATCTGCCTCTATCCAGAACTCTGATTTTGAAACCTTTTCCAACCTCTCTCAAAAACTACGTTCCTTATACACCTTTGAATTCAGCAAGCACGGGTCAATTTTATTTTTAACTATAACAATCTGAATTGAAACAGATTTGTTCATGCTCGTTTCCCTGAGTACTTCAGATATAAACATCAAAGACATCTTTGTGCTGAAGTTTCCTATATCAAAGAAGGAGAAAGCAAAGCCCTTCCATTAAAAAAGGTGCTTACCACCAGTTTGAGGTAATCAGTATCAAAAGTGAAGTCTAAATAACTACGTTGTCAAATGCATTACCTGGGTTGCATTACCTTCTGACATGCAAAAACTTTATCTAATGAAAACAACACACAAAAAACTCATCTGTGATCATTGGAGGAACAATCAGATCTATTCAAAACCATTACTGCCATGGTTAATACAAATGACTGGTAATGAAAGGCAGTTGTCAATAATCATTGTTCTCATTATATGAGGATTAAAATTAAATATGTTGAATGAATCAAATCTGACAGCTTTCCACATTTAGCAAATCCAGAAAGCCTATAATTAGGAATCACAAGAGAAAGTTAGAGAAAAAATGAGCAAGAAAAGAAAGTTGACTCTTGAAGGTAAATAACTGATGGACAACTGTTGACAGACAGAATGGATTAGATGTGACTTGTGTTCATGAAGAGTGTGGAGCAGAACAAGCAACCAGTAACTGCACACAAAGCAGTTTTAAATTAAGGTCCAAGGGTTGATACCTGGCTTCACCAAAAAAGTGCCTTTAATCTGTATATTAAGGTGTTTACCATATCCATGTAATCCATGTGAGAATACTGAGAACAATATCTATCACCCATCCTGAAACTAATTGGACAATATCTATCACCCATCCTGAAACTAATTGGACAATATCTATCACCCATCCTGAAACTAATTGGACAATGATTGACACTTCTTCACTCGGTGGATATTTGAGAACAGACTGGCATTATAACGACACAGATATGGGCAGCCAACTACAGCAAAATCAATAGATTCACTACCTAGAATGAGAGCAGTGAACTTTGTCTGCTGACAAATATCATCTCAGGTTCAGCTTCAGGAAGCATTCATTTGATCAGCACCATGCAGTTGCTGACAGTTTGCAGTGTTAGAAAGTCGCCAACATAAAAGAATTACTCAGCTATCTGACACAATGAAGTGCCTGCTTTCACGGGTAAACTGTCATTCAGTCTGCTTTTTTAATTAATACCGGAATCCTTCTAGGCTGCATTCAAAACTTGCTTGTTTCTTAATTTCAGTGTATAAGCACTAGACATTAACAATGTAAAGATGTTCAGGCTGCTGCCAAGTAAGAGATGAACCTTAGAAAAACAGCTTTAAAAAATGATAAATCTAAGTATTTAAATTTAGCTGCCTGAAAATTGTGTTAAATGTGTGTCATCATTTCTGTGAATGCCAAATCTGCAGTCATTAAAAGATTCCCAAAACTCAAACATCCTGGCTTTAAAAAAATCACTACTTTAGTTTTCTTCTATCTTGAAGCAACAGAATGCAACTGCGGCACTCAAAGAGAGCATCAGCTGCTTACAGAACTCGCAGCTGCCCCTTCATTAGCACAGGGTTACCATGGTGATGAGGGGAAAGGAGGGGAAATGGATATAAGGATGGCTATTTTATAGATAAAACTAGACTCTGTTGAGGCTCCCTTGTTATGGACAGGCCAGTGGTGTCTATGCTATGATTTGACCACAGGCATGCTAGTACGAATCACAAAACGGAGCAGTGTGATGCAGAAAAGAAAGAAAGTTGCTGAACCTACCACAGCTTAGTTAGCATTGTCCACTCCAGCATGGGTCCTAAAAGCTAATGCGCTTAAAGAGTCCAATTTCTAAGACACTATCTCTTTAAATTTAGCTATTGCAAGAAAGTAGAAAGAATAGTGTGCACCATTTATACAAGTCTGATATCACTTCTGAGTTCAATGAATCCTCTGAGTGATCCAAAAATAATTCTCAATTCAACTTTAAAATTAAATATACACCCTCAGTCGCCATTTTATTAGTTAATTCCTATACCTCATAAAGTGAATGCTTGTTGTCTTCTGCTGCTGTAGCCTATCCACTTCAAGGTTTGACATGTTGTGCGTTCAGAGATATTCTTCTGCACACCACTGTTGTAATGCATGGTTATCTGAGTTACTGTTGATCCTGTCAGCTTGCTCTGCAGTGCCCAGAGAGCTGCCTTGTGGAGATCAGAGATGGGGGTGTCCAGAGTACCAGTGATGGGACGTGGGGTCATGAATGACTGGATCTTGATTCAGCCAAGAATCAAGGAAGACTGAAGCATCAAGGTGAATGCGGATGGGGTCAGCAATCATTCCCAATGGAGGCCACCGTGTGACCAGGCGAGAGTTCTGAGTCACAGAAAGACTGTTCGATGTTCTGAGATTTGTGTGATTGTACTGTATTTCTATTGGTCTCTTTCAGTTTTTCCGCTTTTCTTTCCTGTGGCCGATTGGCGTGTGGGTAATCTGTTGGTTCTTTGTGTGTGAGGGGGGTAGGGTTTTTTTGATGCTGCACCCGCTGTTCTTTTTTGCCAGTGGGGGGGGGGTCGGGATTGTAATTGTCGCTGTTTTTTTTCTGCGGGGTAGGGGTTGGGAATGTGTTGCTATTGTTACTATCTTTTTTTCTGTGAGTGAGGGAGTCCGGGTTGTATTGACACTGTTTCTTTTCTGCAGGTAGGGGGTGGGGGATTCTGGGGACTGCAAGGTTTGTTTCTTTTTTTTCTGTGTGTACAGATACAACCCTGAGATTCTTTTCCCTGTGGGCATGCTTAGCAAATCTAAAGAACAGTAACTGCAAACAGAATCAAAGAACAACAAACTGTGGAAATGCAAATATAAATAAACAGCAATAAAAATGAGAATGAAACAACAAGATAAAGAGTTCTTAAATAGAATGTGTAATTATCCCCCTTTGTTCAAGAGCCTGATGGTTGAGGGGTAGTGACTTAACTTGAACCTGGTTGTGTGAGTCCTGAGGTACTTGTACCTTTTACCTGATAGCAGCAGTGAGAAAAGAGCAAGGCCTGGGTGGTGAGGATCTTTGGTAATGGATGCTGCTTTTCTGCGGCAACATTTCATGTAGATGTGCTCAATAGTTGGGAGGGCCTTACCCGTGATGTACTGGGCCAAACCCACTAACTTTTTAAAGATTTTCCGCTCAAAGGCATCAGTGTTTCTGTACCAGGCCATATGTAGCTGCTCAGCATGCTTTCCACCTCACTTCTAAAGACATTTGCCAAGGTTTTTATTGACATCCCAAATCTCCGCAGACTCTTCAGGAAGTAGAGGTGCTGTCGTGTTTTCTTTGCAATTATTTTTATATGATGGGTCCAGGACAGGTCCTCTGAGATAGTGACAACCAGGAATTTAATGCTACTGACCTTTTCCACCTCCAATGAGTTCTGGCTCAGGATCCTTTGGTTTCCCTCTCCTGAAGTCTACAATCAGTTCCTTGGTCTGACTGACAGTGAATGAGAGAATGTTGTTATTACACCACTCAGGCAAATTTTCAGTCTCTCTCCTCTATGCTGATTCATCACCACCTTTGACACGGCCCACAACAGTGGTGTCATCAGCAAACTGGTGTTGAAGCTGTACTTAGCCACACAGTCATAGGTTTAAAGCAAGTAGAGGAGCGGGCTAAGCACACATCCCTGTCATGCTCCTGTGCTGATAGAGATTGTGGAGAAGATGTTTTGGCTATCTTAACTGACTGGGGTCTGCAAGTGAAGAAATCCAGGATCCAATTGCACAAGGTGGCATTAAGGTTTAGGTCTTGGAATTTATTGATTAATTTTGAGGGGACGGTGGTATTAAATGCAGAGTTGTACTTGATAAAGAATGCCCTGATGTATGCATCCTTGCTGTCCAGGGTTGTGTGAAGACAAATGAGATGGCATCCAGTTGCTTCAGTAGGCAAATTGGAGTGGATCCAAATCACCACTCAGACAGGAGCTGATGTGCTTCAACACCAGCCTCTCAAACACATCATCACTGCGGATGTAAGTGCCACTGGGCAATAGACATTGAGACAGATTACCGCGCTCTTCTTGGGGACTGGTATGATTGAAACCTACTTGAAGCAGATGGGTACCACACCCTGCAGGAGGGAGAGGTTGAAAACATCTGTGAACACACCAGCCAGTGGTTCAGCACAGTTCTTCAGTACTCGGCCAGGTACTCCGTCTGGACCAGATGCTTTCCTTCGATTCACTGCCTTGAAGACAGCCCGCACATCATTTTCAGATACTGAGATCAAAGGTTCATTTGGAGACGTGGGGTATGCAGCGGTCAAAGTAAGCACAGAAGGCATTGAGTTCATCTGGAAGTGCAGCTCTGCCATCTCCTACATGACAAGATTTAACTTTGTCGGAGGTTATGGCATTCAAACCCTGCCACAGCCACCGAGCATCCCTCATTGATTCCAGTGTAGTCCAGAGTCTCCACTTCACTACTGAGATGGCTTTCCGGAGATCATACCTGAACCTCTTGTAGCATTCTTGATCTCCAGATTTGAATATCTCCGATCTGGCTCTCAGCAAGTTCTGGATTTCATGATTCATCCAAGGCTTCTGATTAGTGTTAACCTTGAATGATTTAGTGGAGACCCACTAATCCAGAGCTGATTTGATAAAGTCTGCTACTACCCTGGTATAGTGATTCAGATCCTCAGATGAGCTCTTGAACACAGCCAAGTTCGTTATCTCAAGGCAATCCTGTAACCATTCCTCTGCCTCCCGCAACCGCCTCTTAGTTGTCTTGATCTCTGGAGCCTTGCTTTTTAGGTTCTATTTGTATGCAGGTAGCAGGAGTTTAGTCAAATGGTCCAATTTGTCAAAGTGCTGTCTCTGCAAGGAGTGATCGGCATTTGTTATCATAGTGTAGCAGTAGTGAATGTGCTGGGACCTCTGGGCTACAGGTTATATTTTGGTGATAACTGGGCAGGGTTTTCTTCAAATAGGCCTGGTTAAAGTCACAGACTATAATGTGAAATGTATTGGGATGGGCTGTTTCTTGCTTTCAGACGATATTGTGCTGTTTTGCGAGTGCTTGCTTATAATCGGCCGCTGGTGGTATATAAAAGCGGTCAGGATCACGGATGAGAACTCCCCAGGCAAGCACAATAGTTTGCATTTAATCGTCAGGTGTTCTAAGTCAAGGGAACAAGAAGTCCACGTAACCCCAACATCTGTACACCAATTAGAATTGACTAAAAAGCACACACCACCACCTTCTTCCTTTCCAGAGTTTGTAGTTTGATCCATTCTGAAAATTGTAAAACCTTCCAGTCATCAGGCATTATCAATGTTAACTAAGTTTCAATGCAACAAACAAGTGAGATCTGCTTCATCTGCTTCTGATACAGCAGCCTTGTCCTGAGATCACCACTCTCACTTTCCAATGACTGCATGTTCACCAACAAGATGCTGGGTAGAGGAAGTCTCATCCCCCTGTGCTTCAGCCTGGTTTGAATTCTGCCTCTCCTGCCACGTTTCTGGCCATGGCGTTGACCCTTAAAGGAACCACACTTAACTGCTCTGCATTTAACCGTTAATCATGAGATCGGAAGATGGTTGATGTAATATTGTAGTCCGTTGTTAAGAGGCAATTTACATGCTGCAGTTTGCAATGAAAGTAATTCAAAGGAAGGGCATATATGTCGAATACTGGGTGAACGTGTAGTCTTTGGAGTACTGCAAGTCTGTGTTTTTTCCATTGCTTTTGCTGCACACTTGAGTGCTCAGTGTCGGGTGCAGATGCTTTTTTTTGCCGGTGGGGGGAGGCGGGATCATTACTTGCTGCCACATACGTGTGGAAGAGAGGGGAGCTGTGGGGGTCTTTGGTGTTCTAACATTTAACTGTCATTCATCCTTTGGGGCACTCCTCTGTTTTCGTGGATGGTTGCGAAGAAAAAGCATTTCAAGATGTATATTGTATACGTTTCTATGACATTAAATTGGACCTTTAAAACCTTTGATTTAAGAGGAAAACTAGTACAATTTTCTGCAGCCGGCAGAGAGTTGCCATTGTAAACCAGGCCATCTTGGAATTCCCAGGAGATCAGCAGTTTCTGAGATACTCAAACCACTCACTCTGGCACCGACAATCATTCCACGGTCAGTGACTTAGATCATATCTCTTCCCCATTTTGATGTTTGGTCTGAACAACAACTGAACCAGTTGAGTATGTCTGTGTGCTTTTCAAGTTGCTGCCACACAGCTGACTGATTAGATATTTGCATTAACGAGCAGGTGTACCTAATAAAGTGGCCACTGAGTGTATATAAATTTGTAATTTCACCAAGCAAACTCTTTCTATAACAACTGATAACACTGAGGGTGGAAGATAATGAAAGCATGTAATCCTGTAGATGCATCCTTTGCTTGAATTTCTTCAATAGATAATATCTTAGAATAAGTAGTGAATAGAAATAGAAGATATGCACATAAAGTGAACCTTAGTATATTCTCATGAGAAAATAAATATTTCAACAATCACATATTCATGTATTCACTGCATTGTCACACATCCAAGTTTTGTGATTGGCTGCATGCAGAATTAAAATACTAAGTTTTCTTTCCTCTTTCATTTGATTGCTTCACGTTTGGATTTTAAGATAGTTTGCACCTTTGCTTTCAACCAGTCAAGATAGCTAAGATTGCTGCTAGTATAGAAATGAACACTCTCCACAAACTATGCTATTAGCATAAACAATCACTGAGGATTGGTACTGAAAGTGGGTATGTGCTATGTTAATCCGTAAAGGCTTAATGTGTTTGACATTCTGCTGCTTCTATTAACTGAGGTGTTAAACCATAATAGTATCATGAATTAATATAGCTCTGTTGATATAGAAAAACAATCCAGCTTGCTCCACAAAGGCATAATAAAAAAATGGAACTGAAAAGCAGACTATTGGGTTGGCCAGAAAACCGGCAGAGCAGCAGGTGGTATAGTGCGAGGATAATGGCTAACTTATTTAACTGATGGAATATAACTAGCACTATTCCACAAGTTTCCATGGTAGGATCTCAAATATTCACCGTTTTAACAGTCAGGATTATAGTATAGAAGGTAGCATAGGGCTGGTGGCACAAGGTGGTATAGACAGAAGCATAATTTTACAAAGAAAGCTAACAGAATAAACAATGGTATTCATCTTTAAAAATATACACACAAAGACTGAAAATCAACCGATGTGCAAAAGGCAGAAATTGTACAAATAGAAGTAAATAAATAAATTAATTAATGATTCTGAGAGCATGAATTCTTGAAAGTGAGTCCATAGGTTTTATTCAGTGATCAGATTAGCATTGTGGTGAGTGAAGTTAACCATTCTAGTTCAGGAGACTGATGGTTGAAGGATAATAACTGTTCCTGAACCTGGTGATATAGGACCTAAGGCTCATGTAACTTCTTCCCAAATTAGCAGTGAGAAGAGAGCATGACCTGGGCAGTGGGGGTCCTTGATAATGGATGTCTCTTTCATGTCACAGTGCTCCTTGTAGATATGCTTAATGGTGGTAAAGACTTTTCCTGTGATGAACTAGGCTGTATCGACCGTTTTTGTAGGCTTTTCCATACTTGGGCATTGGTGTTTCCATACTGGGTCATGATGCAACTACTTAGGATAGTGTCCACTGTGTTTCTATAGAAATTTGTCAAAGTTTTCGATGACATTCTGAATCTGTGCAAACTTCTAAGAGAGTAGAGGTAGTGCTGTGCCTCCTTTGGACAGATCCTCTGATAAACTGTAATAATGCTCAGGAATTTACGGTTACTGACCTTTTCCACCTCTGATTCCCTGATGAGCACTGGCTCATGGATCAACCGACAAAGCTGGAAGAACTCAGCGCTCCAGGCAGCATCTATGGAAAAAAGTACATTCGATGCTTTGGGACGAGACCCTTTGTCAGTGCTGATGAAGAGTCTGGGCCTGAAATATCAACTTTACTCTTCCATAGATGCTGCCTAGCCTGCTGAGTTCCTCCAGCACTGTGTGTGTGTGTGTGTGTGTGTGTGTGTGTGTGTGTGTGTGTGTGTGTGTGTAGCTTGGATTTCCAGCATCAGCAGATTTCCTTTTGTTTGTGACTGGCTCATGGATCCCCAATTTCTTCCTCCTGTGGTCAATAATTAGCTCTTTGGTTTTGCTGACGATCAGTGAGAGGTTGTTGTTGTGGCACCACTCAATTAGATTTTCAATCTCCCTCCTGTATGCTGATCCCACCACCTTTGATACTGCCAACAACAGTGGTGTCAAACTTAAATCAACTTAAATCAAAGCCTCAAAGTGTACAAGGAAGAGGACAGGGTTGAAAGTGGATGATGTGGCAACTCTTGTAGTTGTATATAAATTCTATGGTGAAATAGAATGGATTCAATCAAGGAAATTACAAAACAGACAGTGAAAAAGAGGCTTTAGAGGAGGCCAATGTGATTGATGCTGTCATAAACAAGGAGGTAGAAAACTGTAGCACATTCCCTGAGAGACAATACAATTCGTGACTTGAATAGTTTCACTCAATTTCTGCAAAACAAGTAAAACCACATGGAAAGTAGGGATTTTTTATGAATGGGGGACACTGACATCAACAGCATTGTTGTTGACATTGTTCAAGTTCTTTGTTATATAGTCTGGAATGAGCCAGAATCCTGGAAATTCAGTTTAAAGTTCAAAGTAACTTTATCTACTTTATTTGCATTTATTTAGGGATACAGAGCAGAACAATCACTTTCCACCCAACAAGTCACACTGCCCAGCAACCTACTGATTTAACAGCAGCCACATCACAGGACAATTTATAATGACCAATTAACCCACTAACCGGTACATATTTGAATCAAGTGAGAAATACTGTATATTAAAAAAAAGTGAGGTAGTGTCCAAGGTCCATTTAGGAATCGGATGGCAGAGGGGAAGAAGCTGTCCCTGAATCGCTGAGTGTGTGCCTTCAGGCTTCTGTACCTCCTACCTGATGGTAACAGTGAGAAAAGGGCATGTCCTAGGTGCTGGAGGTCCCTAATAATGGACGCTACCTTTCTGAATCACTGCTCCCTGAAGATGTCCTGGGTACTTTGTAGGCTAGTACCCAAGATGGAGCTGATGAGATTTACAACCCTCTGCACCTTCTTTCGGTCCTGTGCAGTAGCAACCCTGCCCCCCCCCCCCCCCGCCATACTAGACAGTGATGCAGCCTGTCAGAATGCTCTTCACAGTATAACCATGGAAGTTTCTGAGTGCATTTGTTGACATCCCAAATCTCTTCAAGCTCCTAATGAAGTATAGCTGCTGTTTTGCCTTCTTTATAACTGCATCGATGCGACGGGCCCATGTTAGATCCTCAGAGATCTTGACACCCAGGAACTTGAAACTGCTCACTCTCTCCACTTCTGATCCCTCTATGAGGATCGGTATGTGTTCCTTCATCTTACCCTTCCTGAAGTCCACTATCAGCTCTTTTGTCTTACTGACGTTGAGCGCCAAGTTGTTGCTGCAGCACCACTCCACTAGTTGGCATATCTCACTCCCGTACGCCCTCTCGTCACCACCTGAGATTCTACCAACAATGGCTGTATCATCAGCAAACTTATAGCTGGTATTTGAGCTATGCCTAGCCACACAATCATGTCTATATAGAGACTAGAGCTGTGGGCTAAACACATACCCCTGCGGTGCACCAGTGTTGATCATCAGCAAGGAGGGGATATTATCACCAATCCACACAGATTTTGGTCTTCTGGTTAGGAAGTTGAGGATCCAATTACAGAGAGAGGTACAGAAGCCCAGGTTCTGCAACTTCTCAATCAGGATTGTGGGAATAATGGCATTAAATGCTGAGCTATAGTCGATGAACAGCATCCTGACATAGGTGTTTGTGCTGTCCAGGTGGTCTAAAGCTATGTGAAGAGCCATTGAGATTGTGTTTGCCGTTGACCTATCGTGGCAATAGGCAAACTGCAATGGGTCCAGGTCCTTGCTGAGGCAGGAGTTCGGTCTAGTCATAACCAACCTCTCAAAGCATTTCATCACTGTCGATGTGAGTGCTACCGGGTGATAGTCATTAAGGCAGCCCACATTATTCTTCTTTGGCACTGGTATAATTGTTGCCTTTTTGAATCAAGTGGGAACTTCTGCCCGTAGCAGTGAGAGGTTGAAAATGTCCTTGAATACTCCCATTAATTAGGTGGCACAGGTTTGCAGAGCCTTACCAAGTACTCCCTTGGGACCTTCTGCCTTGCGAGTGTTCACTCTCTTTAACGACAGTCTAACATCGGCACTGAGACAGAGATCACAGGGTCATCGGGTGCAGCAGGGATCTCCACAGCTGTAGTTGTATTCTCTCTTTGAAAGTGGGGCTAGAAAGCATTGAGTTCATCTGGTAGTGAAGCATCACTGCCATTCATGCTATTGGGTTTCGCTTTGTCAGAAGTAGTGTCTTGCAAACCCTGCAAGAGTTGCCATGCATCTGATGTCGCCTCCTACCTCATTTGAAATTGTCTCTTCACCCTTGAAATAGCCCTCCATAAATCATACCTGGTTTTCTGGTATAGGCCTGGGACGCCAGACTTGAATGCCACAGATCTTGCCTTCAGCAGACAACATACCTCCTGGTTCATTCACGGCTTTTGGTTTGGGAATGTACAGTAAGTCTTTGTAGGCACACACTCATCCACAGAAGTTCTAATGAAGTCGGTAACAATTGCAATATACTCATCCAAGTTCAAAGATAAATTCCTGAATGTAGTCCAGTCTACCAATTCAAAGCAGTCCTGTAGGCGCTCCTGTGCTTCCCTTGTCCAAACCTTCTTGCTCCTCACTACTGGCGCTGCAGTCTTCAGTCTCTGCCTATACTCAGGGAGTGGAAGTACAGCCAGGAGATCAGACTTTCCGAAGTGAGGGCGTGGAATAGCACGGTAGGAATTCTTGATGGTGGTGTAACAGTGGTCCAGAGTGTTGTTTCCTCTAGTATTATAAGTGATCTGTTGATGGTAATTGTTTAGTGATTTTTTTTCAAACTGGCCTGGTTAAAATCTCCCAAAACAATGGTGAAGGTATTAGGATATGTTGTTTCGTGCATGTTGATCCCATTGCTCAGATCATCTAAAACCTGGTCGAATTGGCCTGAGATGGAATATATACCGCTACCAAAATGACCCCGGAGAACTCCCGTAGGTAATAAGGATGGCACCTAACTGCTAGATGTTCCAGGTCTGGTGAGCAGAATTGGGACAGCACTGATATATTTGTGCACCAAGAAGAGTTGATCACGAGGCATACTCTACCACCTCTGATTTTGAGAGACTCTGTAGATCTCTACTGTGTACCATACACAAGCTTCCCATTTATTTTCTTGCAGGCACACACAGGAAAATGAAAAAATACAAAAGAATCCATGAAATCCACAGAAAAGCCACATACTACAAAGACCAACTAATATCCAATGTGCAAAAGAGGACAAATTGCACAAATAATGAAAATAGTGAACAAGTATTACTGAAATACATTAGCTACAGAGACCCCAAAAGTGAGTTCACAGGCTGCATATTCCCCGAGAGTGAGTCCACGGGGTACAGAGACCCCGAGAGTGAGTCCACGGAGTACAGAGACCCCGAGAGTGAGTCCACGGGGTACAGAGACCCCGAGAGTGAGTCCACAGGGTACAGAGACCACGAGAGTGAGTCCACAGGGTACAGAGACCCCGAGAGTGAGTCCACAGGGTACGGAGACCCCGAGAGTGAGTCCACAGGGTACAGAGGCAGTTCAGTTCTGAGATGAGTGAAGCCGGTCCAGGAGTCCAATGGCTGCAAGGCAACCACTGTCCCCAATCCTGGCTGTTGAAGTTTTAATTAGTTTTCGCACAATAATGTGTGTGCCTAGTGTTAACTAGAATCTGACACAAGTTGATAGCAGACAAGCAGGATTTTCTTGCTGAAGAACAAACTCTCCTACAGCATTCCAGGTGTGTATTGGAGTTGGTGGAAATGTGGATTGGATAGGCTCACCTCTTTGTGGCATTATAATTTATCCCATTGACTTGCTCAGGCACCTCACCCTTTCTGAGGACATTCTACCCAACCATCAAGAGCTTTGACCAGCTATATCACCACCTGCAGTGGGAATTCAAAGGCATCTGACCACAAGGCCATACAATAGATTGTGAGGACTGCTGAGAGAATCATCAAGCTCTCTCCCCAATCTGCCCATCCAGGACACACTGTACACCAGAAGCAGTGTGTTTGCTGAGTCCTCAGCATTGCCAAGGACCTCTTGCCTCCATTCCACAATCTCTTTACCCTCCTACCATCGGGCACAAGGTACCAAGGCTATGAGATTTCTAAGTACAGTGTTACCCAGTACACATTATTTATGACAGCACCAGTGGCAGTAAAACTGTTGTGTATTTACTATACTATATGCAGTATATGCAATTTTTGTCAACATGTACATCTACAGAATGCTTTTTTATCTGTTAAAATTATTGTGTTAATATTATTTTATGTGCTGCATGTGATATATGTACTGTGTTTCCCGCCTTGGTCATTTAGCTGTATACACATTTACAGTTAAATGACAATAAGCTATGTCTTTTTAATTTTCACATTAAAAGAAATTCTAAGAAAAAGTTTAGTCAGGAAGAAGCTTGTGAAATTTACTTAGTCACAGCAAGGGTGCTTTGCTGTCTGTTTATGCAGAACAGAAATAATGAATTACAACTGAAGCCATTCACCAACACTTGTTGGAAAATGTGGATTTGGCAAGTGCCCACTCCACCTTGTGGAAACCTGTAGCTGTAAACGGAATGAAGGATAGGTCCAAATGGAGCCAAGCTCAAACTACACCTGGTGAGAGCCAATTACCTCAATAACATGCATGTTGAAACATAACCTGCAATCTATGGGTCCAAAATTTTAATGGGTACAGACTCTGAAAAAGGACCTGAGATATATCAAATTCTGCAGCTCTCTCTGTCACAGTACATTTGGAATATCTCCAAAAGAACCAGCAATTTCTTGATACATTTTAATGTCCAATTGCTGCTGGATTACCAACTACAATTTTACAAAACTTTAAGATTATTCTTGCAATAGCCATCAGCATTTTTTCGTAGATGTTATGGTGACATTTCATTCTTCTGATGATTCTGGGTCATGCCTTTGCATTATAATAAGGTTTGATGACTGGTAGAGGTTATTTGTCTTTTATGCATTTTATAGCAAATACATAAACATTGCATGGTGCTTCTTGCCAATGTTATTCTGTATTAACTGCCACCAATGTGACAAGTGATGTTGCTTCTGTAGGTCAAAAAAATCATTTGTATGGTAAGAGCGTTTGATTTGCATAGACCTTATTTGCATGTGATTGGATGGCTTAAATTTACACTAACGTTGTGATGAAACCCAGCAGAGCAGAAAATAGGGTTTGATCAGTTGGTTGCTAATGAAACAGAGTTGACAATACAAACTATGTAAAATGTGTTCCCATCCAGAGGCTAATAATAATGGTGTAATTATCTATGCCGAGGCAATCAAATTTATATCTACAAATTACATTAGAAAATCTATTCTCAAAAATCCAAAACCTATGAAAGACTTTAGAGAACGTTAAACCCCTTTATGGTTACAGGCACAATTTGGCTTTTGTCTGTGACACAAGTGAAATAATAAGTGAGTACTAAGAGATTTCCAGCTCACAATTTACAACAGACCATAAACGCATTCCTTGTAAATAGAGTTTTACAATTGAGCTACAAAGTGCTTTAAAGGCTAGGTCATAATTTACTTGCTTTCTAAAAAAATGCATTCCTCTAAATTGATGTGACAAATCGGAATACTGGCAGAATACTTGAAGACTAGGAACATGAAATTTCTCTTGCCTATTTGAGTCGATGTAATAATCACTGAATATAAATAGACTTACACCCTAGGTAAAACAGCAAACAGAATAAGGCAAGTGAATCAACATTCTTTACCAGTTACTCTGTATGATCAGGTCTGCACTGAAGCACTTTGATTGCTTCACTTTGAAGACCAGACATAACAGCAGAGGTCAACTGTGTAGCCTATGTTACCAATCCTTGCTTGATACATTCTTGGAGATTTGAAAATCCAATTTACAATCAGATGGCAACAGTTGCATGAGTTTTCATGTATTAGGTCTGATATAAAGCACCTGACTGATTTTTAGTGAGATTATTAACAACTTATAAATCACAGATAAGAACTTATAATAATATGATAGTAATAATAAAAAAACTTCTATGGTGTTTCTGCACCATTGGCTGGAAGAATAACACACCAAATAAAATCCAATTATTTATCTTTGGTTTGTGTGCCATTTAAAATTTTACACATAATTCTTCCAAATAACATGTCAACCTAATACAATGGATTTATTTTTGACTCTACAAAATAAACTGGGGAAAATTGAATCCTAGCTTTGGGGAAGATAGGTTCAGACCTCAGGATGAAGCTTCAAAACTGCTGGAATCTAAGAATAAACGTTTAACAGATGCATGTCAGAATTGACATGAACATGCTCAGTCTTTCACTAGGTCCTGGCTGATGTTTTACCCCTGTCCCTCTCCCATTTCCTTCTGCCTCGATTTTATGTTTTGGATTGGTTTTCCTTGTGGCTTTTAGAGATTCCTGTGACGTTCATCAACCCAATGATATTGGGTTGAATTTTCTGTGGTACTTGTGAATGCTGTTCAAATACTCATGAACAACATGGCACCAGCAAACAATGATTCCTCGGGCAACATCTTCCAGATAGTCAATCATTTCAGCTTTTCTAATATTCTACTTATTCTTTTCATCTTAATTCTGTTTTTGAAGCTGTTGGGAGTCTGTGACTTAGTCCGTAGTTCAACTGAGTGAGCTAGCACTCTGCTGTCCCCAAAAAAACTCCAGGAGAGAAATGCGAACACAAGCTACCATGAGGAGAAACTCAGGGGCAAGATGAGGGGCCTTTACTGACTACATTTCTTGCCAATTAAAGCTTCGAAGTAGATTGAAACATCAAGGCAAATGTGGTAGAAAGCGAATGGTTCTCGGACAGTCCGCTGGTTCATGTCACTTTCCTCAGACAGGCTGCTGGTCTGAGTCGCTGCCGTCGGCGGGACCACTGGGTCCCAATGCTCTCGGAGATGTTATCGAAATTCTGAAATTTGTGGATTGGACTGTAGTTCAAACTAACTGTAGAAGTAAGTCATATTGACCTCTTGCAGTTTTATGTTCTTTTTCTACGTTCTCGCTCATTCTTTCTTGTTGTGCATGATCCGATAGTTTTTGTGTGAGGGATGATGTGGGTGTTTGAGGTTTGCAAGTTTTTCTTTCTTTTTCTTTTCATGCAGGGGGGTATTGATGTCTTTCTTTCAACTACTTATATGGTTTTCTGTATTTTATGGCTATCTAGAGAAGACAAGTTTCTGAGTTGTATTCTGCATTCACACTTTGATAATAAAATGAACACTTGAACCTTTAAACCTTTGTTGAGTATAAAAGTCCTGAACTCCCTCACTGCTAATGCTGATTTCTCACTACAGTCCAATGTCAAACATTTCCAAGCTTGTGAAATACTGAACCAAAAGAGAGGGAGGAGGGGAGTACTCTAAGATAGGCTAAAACAAAGGGGCATGAAACTTCCTCTACCCAGCATCTTGTTAGCAAATGTACAATCTTTGGAGAACAAGTACCTAAGGGTATGATTGCTATTTTGGAGGGAAATGAACAATTGCTGCGTTCTCTGCTTCAGGGAGACATAGCTCATTCTGGACAGACTGGATACACTTGTTAGACCTGAAGTCTTCTCGATACACAGGTTTGACCAAAAAATTGGGGTCTGTGTTTCATGATAAACTCTTCATGGTGCTCAGATTGCAGTGGCTTTGTCACACTCCTGTTCGCCCAACCAGGAACACCAAATGATTGACTACTGTCCATTTTACTTACCAAGAGAGTTCTCCTCCGTGATCCTGACCACAGTTTACATACCACAAAAGGCCAATGTTAAACAGGTACTTGACGTATTGAGTACTGTCACTGACAAACAAGAAACTGCCTACACTGATGTCTTTCAAATCATTGTCAGGGACTTCAATCAAACTTGTTTGCTTGATTGAAGAAACTTCTGTCCATTTATCATCAGCATATCACCTGCAGCACCAGGGGCCTCTATACACTTGACCACTGCTATATTACAATTAGAAATGCCTGATGTTCCATGCCTAGGCCACATTTCAGGTAATCTGATCACTTGACTGACCTCCTCCTACCTGTATTCTGGCAGAGACTAAATAGCAAGGCTCCAGAGATAAGCACAACAAAGAGGTTGTGCTTATCTGAAGCAAGACTATGGGACTGAACTGAGTAAATTGGGTCATGTTCAAGGACTCATCAAAGGATCTGAACCAATACACCACAGTTTTCACAGCCTATATAAAAGCAGTCATAGAAGAGTGTGGCCCGGCAATATCATTCAAAGTCTTCCCCAACCAGAAGCACTGGATGAACCATAACATCCACAATCTGCTGAGGGACAGATTAGTGGCATTCAGGTCTGGTGACCAAGCAGAATACAAGAGGTTCAGGTGAAATCTCCAGAAACCCTTCTCATGGGTCAAGTGGCAATTCCAGACCAAACTTGAATCCAGAAGGATGCTCAACAGCCCTGGCTGGTTTTGAATGCTATCTATCGCCTACTACAAAAGGACAAAAGCTGACAACAAGGCTTTGATCCCAGATGAGCTCAATGTCTTTTATGCCCTCTCTGACCATCAAAACATGGAAGCACCTTCATGAATTCCCACAGCCCCTGATGGGTGTGAGCCCATGGAAAGCTACTGGCTCAGACAAGGTACCAGGCCGAGTGCTAAAGACCTGTGCTGATCAACTGGCTGGAGTGTTTACTGATAGCTTTAACCTCTCACTTCAGCAGTCTACCTGCTTGAAGCAGGCTTCAATTGTACCTGTGCTAATAAGAACATGGTAACCTGCGTCAATGGCTATAGTCCAATAGCACTTACATCCACTGTGGTGAAGTGCTTTCAGAGGTTGGTAAAAGAAGCCTATCAACTCCTGCCTGAAAAGCATCTTGAAGCCACTCCAATTTCCCTACCATCACAACAGGTCTACAGCAGGTACCATTTCATTGGCTCTTCACTCAAGCCTGGAACATCTAGACAGTGAAGATCCGTCCATCAGGATGTTTTTCATTGACTACAGCTTGGCAGTCAATACTATCATCCCCTTGAAACTAATCAATAAGATTCAACACCTTGGCCTCAATAACCCCTTGTGCAATTGGACCCTTGGTTTCCTCACTTGCAGACCCTAGTCACTTCAAATTGGCAAAAACATCTCCTCCAGAATCTCCATCAGTACAGGTGCATCAGAAGGCTGCTTGCTTAATTCGCCGCTCTACTGATCCTAATCTTAAGACTATGAGGCTAAGCACAGCTCTAATGCCATATTTAAATCTGCTGATGACTTCATTGTCATTTGCTGAATCAAAGGTGGTGACAAATCAGCACGTAGGAGGAAGATTGATAATCCGGTTAGGTGGTACTACAGCGCCAACATCTTACTCAATGTCAGCAAGACTAAGGAGCTGATTATTGATTTTAGAAGGAGGAAGCCATAGGTCCATGCGTCAGATATCATAGAAGGATCAGAGGTGGAGAGAGCCAGCAGTTTTAAATTTTCCTGTGTTATCATTTCAGAGGATCTGTCCAAACTTTCTTAGAAGTTTGTGAAGATTCAGCATGACATCTAAAACTTTGACAAACTTCTATAGATGCGTGGTAGAGCATATATTGACTGGTTGTATCATGGCCTGGTATAGAAATACCAATGCCCATGAATGGAAAAGTCAACGAAAGGTAGTGGAATGCACACAAAATGCTGGAAGAACCCAGCGGGCCGAGCAGCATCTATGGAAAAAGGTAGAGTCAGCATTTCTGACCAAAACCCTTCGACAGGACTTCCTGTCTGCCCATCGCCGCTCTCTGGTGCTGCTCCCACCCTCCTTTTTCTTTCTTCTAAGGCCTTCTGTCTTATTTACCAATCAACTTCCCAGCTCTTTACTTCATCCCTCCCCCTCAAGGTTTCACCAATCACCTGGTGTTTCCTTCTCCCCTTTCCTTACCTTTTAAATCTACTCCTCAGCTATTTTCTTCAGTCCTGCTGAAGGGTTTCGGCTTGAAAAGACGACTGTACTTTTTTCCATAGATGCTGCCTGGCCTGCTGAGCTCTTGCAGCATTTTGTGTGTGTTGCTCTGATTTCCAGCATCTGCAAATTTTCTCGTTTGTGGAAAGGTGGTGGATATGACCCAGTATGTCACAGGTAAAGCTCTCCTTACCATATATCTACACATATTGCTGTTGCAGGAAAGTGGCATCCTTGAGCAAGGACTACCACCATCCTGGCCATGCTCTCTTCTTGCTGCTGCCATCAGGAAGAAGGTACTGGAAGTTCAGGACCCACGCCACCAGGTTCAGGAACAGTTATTACCCTTCAACCATCAGACTCTTGAACCAAAGGGGATAATTTCACTTAACTTCACTCGTCTCATCACTTTTCACCTTGTGTATCAATATTTATTACTTATTTACTTACTATTAATATTATTGTTTTTTTTGTACTTGCACAGGTTGTTGTTTTTCCTTCCTGTTTTGGGTAATCTTTCAATGATTCTATTCTGTTTCTTGCATTTACTGTGAATGCCCACAAGAAAATGAATCTCAGGATTTCTATATGGTGACATACATGTACTTTGACAATAAATTTATTTTGACCTTTGAACTTCAAACCTCTGCCAGATCAGTGATTCTGTTTATTTCAAAGAACAGCTCATTTATGATTTATTAATAAATGTAGTTCAGTGTTTCCAGTGCTATGAAAATTTTGAATGTTTTATTTTTTTTTCCTTTTTTTGATAGCATTGTTAGTTTATAATAATTAACTTATTAGTTTATAAGTGCTCTTGAATGCCACACATATGCTCAAAAATTCAAACTCTTTGATGGTTCGTTCATCCAGAGGCATGTGTTGATTGTCTGTCTAAATATTTCTGTTACTAGGCTTTTGCAGCGCAGATCACATCACTTGAAGAAGAAGTGTTTTGGACCCATACAGTCTAACTGTGGATCCAGCAGGCAGGGAGTTGCAAGAACAGTTGATTCTCAATGCCCCGAGTGGAAAATATGTCCACAATTCAGTCGATAAAGGCAATACTTGTAATGAACATGAACCCATAATTTTGAACATTCCTGGCAGAGGAGACAAATGGCTCCTGTCAGCATCCAACCTGTTAAACCATTTGGAATCTACTATTATGTATCTCTGTATCTAAGGAAAGATATATTTGGCTTGGAATCAGTATAACCAATATCTCTCATCCCAGTAAGTAATTTGTGATTCCATACTGCACAACTTCAAGGCAAATAAATGTCTCTTCAGCAATGGAACTAAAAGCTGTGCTCCATGACATTCCACTTCCACTTCAAAATTCTGCACAATTATGGCAAACTTCTTACTTTGTTACACCAAGACCATTGTGATTATCATTGGCACCACAACAGCATTCAGCTGAATACAACACCAAGTCTTAGGTGAACAAGAGTTGATCATTATGCAGGAGATCTTGGGAGAGAGTAGGGTGTACACTCTTTGGTGCAGGATGATGCTTGGCCAATTATTTCTATCTATGGACATTGCTCTAGGCATAAAACCCCCTTGAATTTTGACAGCTTCAGCAGCTTAGACATCCATTTAATCCATTTACAGGATGCCACAGCTGCAGTATGTGCCATTGTAACTCACTAAACAATCTGCAGTAGCGATTTCCAATAAACTGAACTACAGCACAGTAAATGCATGAAGTACATGGAGAAAACATCCCTTCCAAGTTTATTTTCCAAAAGTTAAACTATTTTCATTATTAACCCTTCTTGTTCTAGGATTAAAATGCTATAACTTCACTTGGTCTCGGAATAGGTTTATTATTGTCACGTAAACTGCGGTACAGTGAAAAGCATGTCAAGCATACTATTCATACAGGTCAAATCTGTGGATTAAGTAGTAGAAGGTAAAACAACAACAGAATACAGAATAAAGAACAACAGCTACAAAAAAAAGTGCAGTGCAGTGGGCCAATAAGCTGCAAAATCATAACAAATTGAACTTTGAGGTCAAGAGCCCATTTACTATATTAGAGAACCATTCAGTAGTCTTATAACATCAGTGTTGAGGCCGTCCTTGAGTCTGATGGTATGTTCTTTCAAGACTTTTGTATCTTCTGCCAGGTGGGAAGGGGAGAAGAGGGAATATTGAGGGTGGGTGAAGTTTTCGATTATGTCGCTGCTTTACTCAGGCAGCATACGGACACATTTTATGGAGAATAGGCTGGTTTCTGTGATGTGCTGAGCTGTGTCCATAACTCTCTGCAGTTTCTTGCAGTCACAGACAGAGAAGTGACTATACAAAACTATGATGTATCTAGATACTATGTATGTAGGAGTATTTGTAATAGTATACTGCTAGCTTCTTCACAACGTTGGGTCCAGCAGCTGAAGCAATGGTCCAGAACCATTATTCAGGGCAAAAGGGAATAGAGAAGAAATGACAACCTCTACACAATAATGCCAACATCAAATCAAATGAATGAAAAGAAACTGAATCAGAATTTCAAAAAATCCATATATTGAAATACTTAGTGCTATTTAAGGTTAGTTTAAAAAATGCTTTTAAGATTATCTTGTCGGTATCAATGACTGAAACAAGAGTACCATGAGCACTAACTATACAGTGATATTTCAGTGTGTATTGACAACACTGCCACTCAATGATTTGAAGATGAGACAGAATTTATGACAGGGTTCCACTTCGGCTGGAAGTAGTACTGTAACTAAATGCTGTCTAATGTCAATCTTAGTAACTTGCAATGGCACAGTCACCAAACATGATTGACAGGTGGATTATCCAATTATCTTCACTCTAACATAGAAATAGAGCTAGAATATATTAGTTTCAGATCATGTGAGCCATAATATAGCTAATCATTACCTTATTATAAATATAGTCTGTGGAACAAACACAGAAGGTATTTGGATAATACTGGCTTTTGATCGTATTTACTAAATGAGAGGGGTAGAAAGATACACATAACAGTCTTTACTTCTGAAATATGCAACCAGTAGAACTGAATTTTAGAAAATATTTTCAATGCACCCATGTTCCTGTTCTAAATTTCTATAGATGTATGATGGAGAGCACTCTGACTGGTTCTAGCACAGCCTGGTATGGGGACTCCAATTCTCAGGATTGAAGAGGCTGCAGAGGGTGTATACAGAGCCAGCTGCATCAGGAAATACCATTCCCACTGTCAAGGACATATCCAAGAGGCAGTGCTTCAGGAAGACTGCATCCATCAGCAAGAACTCTCCCCATCCAGGATATGCCCTGTTCTCATTGCTGCCATCAGGGAAGAGGTACAGGGACCTGAAGACCCACATTCAACAATTTAGAAAAAAACTTTCCCTCAGGTCTTGGCCTGAAACATTGACTGTTTACTCTTTTCTATAGGTGATGCCTGGCCTGCTGAGTTCCTCCTGCATTTCATGTGTATTACTCAGATTTCCAACATCAGTAGATTTTCTCTTGTTTGTGATATTAAATCTGATTTTGATTCTATATCACATTTTCAGAGCATATTATCATAACACTGTTCAACTCGGCTGATTTAATCCCTTCATAGCTGATAGCCCTTTCCAAACATCACCTATTTAATACCGCAAACACGAGGAAACCTGCAGATGCTGGAAATTCAAGCAACACACGAAAAATGCTGGTGGAATGCAGCAGGCCAGGCAGCATCCATAGGAAGAGGTACAGTTGATGTTTTGAGCCAAGACCCTTCGTCAGGACTAACTGAAAGAAGAGATAGTAAGAGATTTGAAAGTGGGAGGGGGAGGGGGCGATCCAAAATGATAGGAGAAGACAGGAGGGGGAGGGATGGAGCTAAGAGCTGGAAAGTTGATTGGCAAAAGGGACACCAGCCTGAATACTGTTTTCCATCATTTCTCATTGTTCACTAATTATAATTGTACCCACATTGAAGATTCAGGTAATAAGTTTTGGAATTCCTGTCCAAAATCTCTCTTTCTAGCTTTAAGTTGCTTCTTAAAACCTACCTCTCTGATTAACAACTGGTCACATATTTTCTTAAGTGGATTCATGTTAAATTGTGTTTAATGAAACTTGTAAAACATGTCTGGAAGATAACTAACATTTAAAAGCTAAATAGATGCAGGTTGTTGTGTAATGTGCCAGAATAGATACCAAAGCTAGCTGGCTTTACTTTGAGTAAACACACTCCACTCACTTATACTTTAGATATTTAGAACTTTCTCTTAAAGTATTGGGTACCAAGGATTTGTTTAGTCCTTTTCAAAACTAAGAGTTCAGAGCTGTAACAATAGGTGCTTGTATTTATCAAGCTGGATTTGATATTTTACACATCAGGTCAACAAACTGTGCATATTGGAACTGCCATCCTGGAGGCAAGGAAATTTGATAGAGTTGATAGACTGGATCTCCTGCTTCGCACTGAGCTGTCTGGATCTTCTTTCAAAGTAAAAACAAAATACGATGGAAACAATTAAGAGGCAAGACCCAGGTAATGTAGTTGCAATACCCAGTGCTTAAGAATACCTTTCACAAGTGATGTGGCCTGTCTGGGATGATGGGCTGTCAAGGCCATCAGTGGGGTTGATGGTCTATGACTCACCTAGACACTCACACTCAAAACCCAATAAAATGAAACTATTAAAAATACAATTATCAAAAAATGATTAATTGTTCAAAAATTGAAGGAACTAAAAAACACTAATTTAAAGCAAAAACATTTAAATTTGTGATGGATATTCACTTCTTGATTATTTGCTGATCTCACTTTCTAAACACAGTAGCTACCACTTGTAAGATCACAAACAGATGTAAGTAAACTTCCAACTATTATTGATTTGTATAGTTTATGGTTGTAAAATGGGAGTCAGTCTTCAGTTCATAAAATGTAAATGAAAGCAGTAGTCAGCCTCAGGTTAAAATACAGATTTAAAAACAAGCTCTATTTATAGCACAGATGCTCTGCTCTTCTGTGAGAAATAAGGCTACGTCCACACTAGACCGGATAAATTGGTAACCGAAGCTTTTTCTCTTTGTTTTGACCCTCTTTCCATGCTGAAATGGTGTTTCCCTCCCTCGAAAATGGAGCTTTCCTAAAACACTCTCCAGTGTGTTTAAATCTGAAAACGCCAGTCGGGCGTTGTAGTGTGTACAGGGTAACCGGAGGTTTTAAAAAAACCTCTCGCCCCTTTCATCGGTGAAGAGACTACGCTATAGGAAATGTTTCCAGGGTGACCCCTCTGTGGGAGTGGGGAGGATGTTGGTGGGGCCACCTGGGGGCTCTGTGTGTCCGTATGTGCAGCTATTGTAGTGGCTATGAGGCTGGTATTGTGTCAGTTTTACAATGTTTGTCATCAGCCGGGTCACACTGTTCGTGAACTCCTTGTCGGTTGCCTCCATATGCTCCAGTATTTGTTTTTTCAGTTTTAAGTCCTCCTGCGCGAGAGCCAACAGCAGTCTGTTATTTGGCAATTTCCTTTTAAGTTTTTCTGGTCTGTAACTGGACAAACACGCACCAAGTATACCGTTTCCTCTTTGCTTATTTTCTGTAGATGTGTCCTGCACATGCCCAGTAGGAGGCGATTTGCCCAAATACCCGTTTTAATGTGGATGGAGGTATTTTCAAAAACGCCTGGTGTGGACACCTATTGTTTTTACGTGAATCCGGCGTTTTCAAAATTATCCAGCCTAGTGTGGATGTAGCCTAAGATGCAGTTCCTAACAGCTGATTTACCGCAGCTCAAGGATACAGTATAAGACAATGGGCTGTTTAATTTGGCTTGTTTCAAATGGATAAGTGGACTATAAGTTGCTCAGTTCAAGGAAGCTTGCAGACCAGATGGAACCAAATACTTAGCATATCAAATAACTGATCTATTAATGTTGGGAGTTTTAGGTGCTCAGAAAAGTTAGTTTTACAGTAGTAGCTGAGATCTATTGTATGTATCCAAGATGCTTTTAGACCATTTGTGTATATCGGAGGAAATATCATACATATGTGAAGTCATCCAAATAGAAGAAAGGGTACAGAATTGTAGAGAGTGTCAGGCCTACCCAGGAAGGTGCCTCGTAGTCACGACCTAGCTAACAAGAGTCACTTGCCACTCATTTCCAACACATCACCTGCAGCCAAATTAAATCCCGCTTTCATTCATAACCCTTGTTCACTTATGTCAACCAGCCAGCCTCAACTTCTTGGTTCTAGCCTTCAGTTACCTTGTAATGTTAAGTATCAGTTCTCTTTTGTTTTGTGGTCCCTTGTGGCTTGATATTTTATTATTAAAGAGATTGCTCATTGCTAATTATTTCCACTGCTCTGTGTTTCAAACTTCCTCCACATTTCCTAACAGAGAGAAGTCCAGGCATATTAGGAACATCTAGAACCATGAGGTGAATTAGAATCCATTCCTCTGGTTTTGATTTCTGCAATGAAGGATTTGTTTGTCTGCAGCTTGTGGGTGTGCTTTATAGTTTATAGGAATTGTACCCGTGTTTAGGCAATCCTTTATCTTTTGTGCTTGTGAAATGGTTTGTTATTTAGAAATAGTTTGTAATTTGGAAATGTTTAAGATGGAAATACTCAATTTTAAATGTGTTTTAAGAATGTTTTGTGGATTTAAAGGCGTGTCACTGAAAATAAACAAACTATTTTTAAACTACTTTGTTGGCTGGAAGAATCTCCCCCTTGGTAGGGATAGGGGACCAACTGCTCGAATAGTGGGTATTGTCAGCTGAACTCACCATGGAGAAAAACCAGAGAAGTGAACTAGTCTTTGAAGATTAGGTAGTTACAGTATAATCTCCCTTCAGTTAGAACACTTGTGAGTATTTAGATCCAATAAGTTTAAGGTCTTTGTTTGAGTTTCGAACTTTGCGATCAGCAAAGTCAATACCATCACAGTAGGCACTTGTTGGTTAGGTTATACCAACAGTATTATTTTAGAAATAATTATTATTTGTCAGTAGTCCAATTTGGAGAGCTCTCAACCAGTGCTATGCTCCCCACCTAATACTATAAAATGGTCAACATCCTGTTTTCCAGCAGTTGCTCAGGCAAATATTAGTCGATATTATAAAAGTGTTAATAATAAAGCAGAAATATGATATAATACCCAGCTCTCAAATTGAATGTGAATATTTTTTACTTCAAGTCCGAGACTGGAATGATAAAGGGATAAAACATAGAGTAGGATTTAGATTAGACAAACCATGCCCCACCGTATCACTTTCTGGAATCGGATCATCACAAATTGTACCAGTTTCAAACAATGTTGCAATAATTCGTGCCTGGAGACAACAAATTGGTCCTTTTTAGCAAAAAACCAAGCACCTGCTTGGAGACTATATGCTTGTGTGATAGAAGCTGGTGATCAATATCTTAATCATGATGCATAGGGATACCATGTATTCCTTCCAGGCACACGAGGTAGTGCCCACGCCATTAAATCCTAGAGGTACGAAAAAAGCTACAGAACAGATGCTTGGGAACATGCACTAGAATTAAGGATTGACTATAGCCAGTAAAAGAAGAAGATGGGGACAGGTTCCTGTATAGGGAGCTACTGCAGTTTCCCCAGGACAAATTTCTCATCCAGGTTTTGGAACTTTGACTATTCAAAGTTTGCAGGCAGAATGTACTGCACTTCCAGGTGATGCTGAAGGAAATCTGAAGTGGCTACATCAGAATGCTGGGAGGTTACAGGCCTTCTAGTCCAGTCATACTCCCCAACATACTCAGCAATTCTTATTAATGTTATTTTCCATAGCCTTGGTACCCACCTCCACATGAATGTGGAAATCCGTGCCAGATACAGACATGGATTTATAAACAAAAAAATGGTGGGATGAATGCAGAGGCCTTAGAACTGTGTTGAGTAGAGAGTCAAAAGCCAGGGCTTAATAACATCTTAGAGGATGGGAGAAAAATTGGCAGGAGCAGACTGGGACCTAGTTCACTCTCTAGTGTTACCCCTTCATCCTGGTGATACCCTCTACATCATGTAGGGAATGGCCCTCAATCAACACCCTATACATGAACGATTTCAGGTTTTTGAAGAGACCCTGCGCACCCGCATGGTGGGAGCAGGTTTACAGCTCATTTCCACACAACGGCAACAAAATGCCAACATACAGTTCTCCCCTTTCCCTTTAAAGAAGGGGTTCCAACCTTTTTTTAATGCCCTGGACCCCTATCATTAACCAACCCCCAAGACTGGAACCCTTGCTTTAAAGGGTCAGTAAACAAGTTCTCAAACCAACCCTGTTCCTTGCGTCGATCACATTCGCAACATTCTCCTACACCAGTCCCTTAGCAGGAAAGACTTAATCAACAAACCAAAACAGTTCACTGGAGAATGCCTGCCTTAGGAAGAGATATTCACCCACAAACAAGATGGCTACTATTGGCTGATTTAATTCAACCCAACCCCATTCTCCTGCATTCTCTGCACAACCTTTGATGTCCTGATTAATCAAGAACCTATCAATCTCCACCTTAAATATACCCGATGACTTGGCCAGTACAACCAATTATGACAAAGAATTCCACAGATTCACCACCTTCTCTCTAAAGACTCTTTTCCTCATCTCTGTTCTAAATAGATAACCCTCAACTTTGAGTCTATTTCCTCTGGTCTTTAACACCCCTACTGTAAGAAACATCCTGCCCACACCCACTCTATCCACACCCTTTAATATTTGATAGGTTTCAATGAGATCCCCCCCATTCTTCTAAACTCTAGACAGACCCAGAGCCAAATGCTCTACAAAATTTAACCCTTTCATTCCTGGGATCATTCTCGTGAACTTCCTCTGGACTCTCTCTGATGTCAGCACATCCTTTCTTAAATAAGGGGCCTAAAACAGCTCACAATACTCCCAAGTGTGGTCTGACCAATGCCTTACAAAGCCTCAGCATTACATTCTTGCTTCTGTATTTTTGTCCTCTCAAAATGAATGCTAACATTGCATTTGTCGTCTTTACCACTAACTCAACCTGCAAGTTAACCTTTAGGAAATCCTGCATGAGGACTCACAAGTTCCTTTGTACCTCTGTATTTTGAATTTTCTCTCTGTTTATAAAATAGTCTATGCCTTTTTTCATTCTACCAAAGTGCATGACCATACACTGTCTAAGTCCTTCTGCAGACACCCTGCTTCCTCAACATTACATACCTTTCCACCTATCGTTGTATCATCCACAAACCTGGACACAAAGGCAAAAATTCCTTCATCCAAATCATTGACATAAAACACGAAAAGCAGCAGTCCCAACACCAACCCCTGTGGTACACCACTAGTTACCGGTAGCCACTCAGAATATTTTTCCCAAGCTCAAGAGTTTTCCTGTTTTCTTAAGCTAGACAGATAGATAACTCCAGCACTGTTGAAGGTGGTTTTATTATTCACCAACACATTACAGTACGCAAGGGGCTGTTGTAAAAGGACAGTATTTCTCAGTGCTCCAGTGAAAAGCAGATTCAAATATTGATTGAAATTCCTTCGACTTCTAACGTGTTTCTAACTACTAAATGATTATGCACATATGATATAAAATGGCCACCCTGATGATGGAAGCTAAATGCTTAACAATGCAATAATGAGTAATCATCAGCAGCAGTGAAGCTCTAGTAATTAGAGATATGAAAAAAAAACACATCAGATAATACATAACAGGCTCATTTATTCCCACTCTTTGCCTCCTGCCAATCTTCAATCCATTTTAGTACCTTTCCCAAAATACCATGGGCTCTTATTTTGTTAAGCACTCTCATCTGGCGCACCTCAGGGGTGTGGGCTTAGCCCACTGCTCTATTCTCTGTATACACATGATCGTATGGCTAGGCATAGCTCGAATACCATCTACAAATTTGCTGACGATACAACAATTGTTGGTAGAATCTCAGGTGGTGACGAGAGGGCATACAGGAGAGAGATATGCGAACTAGTGGAGTGGTGCTGCAGCAACAACTTGGCACTCAGCGTCAGTAAGACGAAAGAGCTGATTATGGACTTCAGGAAGGGTAAGATGAAGGAACACAAACCAATCCTCATAGAGGTATCAGAAGTGGAGAGAGTGAGCAGCTTCAAGTTCCTGGGTGTCAAGATCTCTGAGAATCTAACCTGGTCCCAATACATTGATGTAATCATAAAGAAGTCAAGACATCAGCTATTCTTTATTTGGAGTTTGAAGCGATTTGGCATGTCAGCAAATACACTCAAAAACTTCTATAGTTGCACCGTGCAGAGTATTCTGACAGGCTACATCACTGTCTGGTATGGAGGGGCTACTGAACAGGACCGAAAGAAGCTGCAGAAGTTTGTAAATCTAGTCAGCTCCATCTTGGGCACTAGCCTCCAAGGTACCCAGGACATCTTTAGGGAGCGGTGTCTCAGAAAGGCAGCAACCATTATTAAAGACCTTCAGCACCCCAGGGCATGCCCTTTTCTCACTGTTACCATCAGGTAGGAAATACAGAAGCCTGAAGGCACACGCTCAGCGATTCAGGAACAGCTTCTTCCCCTCTGCCATCCGATTCCTAAATGGACTTTGAAGCTTTGGCCACTACTTCACTTTTTAAAAAAAATACAGTATTTCTGTTTTTGCACATTTTTTAATAAGCTATTCAATATATGTAATTGATTATTTATTATGTTTTTTTTCTCTCTCTGCTAGATTATGTATTGCATTGAACTGCTGCTGCTAAGTTAACAAATTTCACGTCACATGCCAGTGATAATAAACCTGATTCTGATTCCGATCTGTGGCACCTTATCAAAGGCCTTCTGAGAATCCAAATAAACAACCTCCATTGACTCTCCATTGCTTATCCTGTCTGTTATTTCGTCAAAGAATTCCAACAGATTTGTCAGGCAAGATTTCCGCTTTAGAAAACCATGCTGACTTTGACCTATTTTATCACATGCCTCCAAGTACCCTGAAATCTTATCCTCCGTAATAGACTCCAACATCTTTCCAACCACTGAAGTCAGACTAACTGGCCTGCAATTTCCTTTCTTCGGTCTCCCTCCCTTCTTAAAGATTGGAGTAACATTTGCAATTTTCCAGGCTTCAGATTCTTGAAAGATCATTACTAATACCTTCACAATCTCTTCAGTTACCTCTTTCAATACCCTGGACTGTAGTCCATGTGACTTATCTACAGTACTTTCAGACTTTTCAGCTACCCAAGCACCTTTTCCTTAGTAATAGCAGCTCCATGCACTTTTGTCCCAGCAATTCTGCATTTCTGACATTCTGCTAGTGTCTTTCACAGTGAAGACCTACACAAAACATTTATTATGTTCCTCGGTCATTTCATTGTCCTCCATTACTACCTCTCCCGTGACATTTTCCAGCAGTCCGATATCCACTCTCATCTCTGTTACTCCTTATATCTCTGAAAAATCTTCTTGTATCCTCTTTTAGATAAATTATGAATTTACCTTCATATTTCGTCTTTTCTTTCTTTATGGTTTTTTTAGTTGCCTCAGTTGATTTTTTTAAAGCTTCTCAATCCTCAACATTTGCACAAATATTTGCTATATTTTATACTCCCTCTTTCTTTTCATGATGTCTTTGACTTCCCTTGTCAGCCAGCTACCCACAAGGATTCGACATCTTCTGATCCTATGTCACCTCTAGGGATTTGATTTCAGTCTTACCAATAGAGCCACCCCACCCGCTCTGCCATGCTGCCTGACCTTTAAATACAATGCATCTCCTTTGCTGTTAAGCTCCCAACTATGATCTTCTTTCAACCACGACATCATACCTGCCAATTTCTAATTGCTCTACAATATCATCTACCTTATTTCAGTAGCACCAAGTACATGTGGCAAATTGATTATTTTGGCCAGTTTCTGGCATCCCAAGGCAACTTGCCTTATCTGAAAAATAATAGATATATTCTTGTGATAATTGGTCTTTATACGGGATATACATAGTTAATCTCCATGACTTCTTGTAGCGAGATCACAACCTTCACAACACTTCAAAGCTCCATATTCCCATATGCTAGCACCCCTGTCCAGGTGACCCAGTGACATGCTGACCAGGGCTCTTCCTTCAGTGGTAAAGGCATTCAAGCCATGTGTAAGATGAAAAGGCATACAAGTAGAGTACAACACTCCACTCCAACTGCAATCAAGTGGCATGATGGGGCAAAGCAATCAAGAGATTATATAAGGCCTGACAAAACTACTCTACTCCAGAAGCAAAGTTACCCCTGAGGTGCAACCGTCAGTAAACAAAGTGCCAATTCCGTAACATATAATGTTCACCTAAATCTAGCCCTGATTGCTAACTCAGGCCAACCATTGCCTACATCCAATATAATTCTCCTCAGGGAATTTCCATCCCAGATTACCCTTGTTATCAATGATAGGACTGTGGTAATTGACAGCAGGAGGAGAAACAAGTCCATGCAAAACTATAATCCAAAGATAACATCAAACCTGCCCCAGCAGGATTTTGGGTCCACCACGGAACACTTACATCTCAACGGAAAGGGGGTGGGGCGAGGTGTATTGAAATGATAAAACACATGTTTAAATCTGAAAAGCAATGAAAGAATTCCTGCAAGCCAGGCAGCATCTCTAGGAAGAGGTACAGTTGACGTTTCAGGCCGAGACCCTTCGTCAGGACTAACTGAAGGAAGAGTTAGTAAGAGATTTGAAAGTGGGAGGGGGAGGGGGAGATCCAAAATGATAGGAGAAGACAGGAGGGGGAGGGATGGAGACAAGAGCTGGACAGGTGATAGGCAAAAGGGATATGAGAGGATCATGGGACAGGAGGCCCAGGGGGAAGGAAAAGGGGGAGGGGGGGGAAACCCAGAGGATAGACAAGGGGTATAGTCAGAGGGACAGAGGATGAAAAAGGAGAGAGAGAGAAAGAATGTGTGTATATAAATAAATAACGGATGGGGTACGAGGGGGAGGTGGGGTATTAGCGGAAGTTAGAGAAGTCAATGTTCATGCCATCAGGTTGGAGGCTACCCAGACGGAATATAAGGTGTTGTTCCTCCAACCTGAGTGTGGCTTCATCTTTACAGTAGAGGAGGCCATGGATAGACATATCAGAATGGGAATGGGATGTGGAATTAAACTGCCCTCCCCCTCCCACTTTCAAATCTCTTACTAGCTCTTCCTTCAGTTAGTCCTGATGAAGGGTCTCGGCCCGAAACGTCGACTGTACCTCTTCCTAGCGATGCTGCCTGGCCTGCTGCGTTCACCAACAACTTTGATGTGTGTTGCTTGAATTTGCAGCATCTGCAGAATTCCTGGTGTTTGCGAAAGAATTCCTGTTCACATACATTGCCCACAGATAATACATTCAAAATGGGCAGTTTTCTGAGCAAGACAGACTCAACCTCCAGGAAGCAATGTTGCTCTTACTATCAATATTTTTGCTTATAATGATGTTGTTTAGTGCTGACTTACTTACCATTTGCTCTTTCACAAAGTCACATTTACTATGGAAATTGTCTCATCTGACACAGATAACCCAAAAACTTAATGACTCAGAAATTATTAAATTCAGGGGATCCGTGAGCATGATGATTCTAATTTAAATATCACTAAATGGCCCTTATCTCTTGGTCATTTGTGAACGAATATTACTGGATCCTTAGTCCTTGCCTCTGGCAAAGTGATTGTCCACTTCATTCACTCTGAACACATTGCAGAGAAAGGAACGTAGATGCATGGGAAGGCAAAGAATCACTTATGGAAATGATTAATAACATCCCAACAAAACTGAAAGATTCCAGCACACAAATTCTGGTACTGAGATTCCAGCCCTGACCCAGTATAGCTATACCGATCAGTTATACTAGATAGGGTGTTATGTAATAAACCAGAGGCGATTAGGGAGCTTAAGGTAAAGGAACCCTTAGGAGCCAGTGATCACAATATGATCGAGTTCAACTTGAAATTTGATAGGGAGGAAGTAAAATCTGACATAGCAGTATTTCAGTGGGGTAGAGGAGATTACAGTGGTATGAGAGTAAATTGGAAGGAGATGCTGCAGGGATGACAGCAGAGCAGCAATGGCTTGAGTTTCTCTGAAAAATGAGGAAGGTGCTAGATAGATGAATTCCAAAAATAAAGAAATACTCAAAAGGCAAGATAGTACAATGGTGCCTGGCAAAGGAAGTCAAAGCTAATGTAAAAGCAAATGAGAAGGCATACAACCAAGCCAAGATTAGCGGGAAGATAGAGGATTGGGAAGCTTTTAAAAACCTACAGAAAGCAACTAAAAGAATCATTAGCAGGGAAAAGATAAAATATGAAAGCAAGCTAACAAACAATATCATGGATAGAAAAAGCTATTTGAAGTATATAAAAAATAAAAGGAAGATGAGAGTGGATAGGTGTGCCTGGCGTTGAAGGGTGTGAGGGAAGAGAAGTGGGTGCAGTTACTATTACAAGGGAGAAGGTGCTCAAAAAGCTGAAAGACCTAAAGGAGCATAAGCCACCCAGACCAGTTGAACTGCATCCTAACGTTCTAAAAGAGGTAGCAGTAGAGATTGTGGAGGCATTAGTAATGATCTTTCAAAAATCAATGTACTCTAGCATGTTTCTGGATGACTGAAAAATTGTCAATGTCACTCAACTCTATAGGAAAGGACAGAGGCAGCAGATAGGAAATTATAGACCAGTTTGCTTAAACTTAGTGGTTGGGAGATTTTGGAGTCAATTGTTAAGGACGAGGTTATGGAGCATTTGCTAGCACAGGATAAGATAGGACAAAGTCAGCATGGTTTCCTTAAGGGAAAATCTTACCTGACAAACCTGTTGGAAGTCTTTGAGGAGATTACAAGTTGGATAGATAAAGAGGATGCAATGGATGTTGTATATTTGGACTTCCAGAAGGCCTCTGACAAGGTGCCAAACATGAGGCTGTTTACCAAGTTAAAAGCCCATGGTATTACAAGGAAGTTACCAGCATGGTTAGAGCATTGGCTGATTGGTAGGAGGCAGTGAGTGACAATAAAAGGATCATTTTCTGGTTGGCTGTCAGTGACCAGTGGTGTTCCGCAGGGATCGACGTTGGGACTTTTTATGCTGTAGATGATAGAATAGATGGTTTTCTTGCCAAGTTTGCAGATTGGTTGTGGGACAGGTAGTTCCGAGGAAACGGGAAGGCTGCAGAAGGACAGACAGATTAGGAGAATGGACAAGAAAGCAGTAAATGAAATACAGTGTTGGAAAACACATGGTCATGTAACTAGGTAGAAGAAATAATGGTACAGACTATTTTCTAAACAGGGAGTAAATACAAAAATCTGAGATGCAAAGGGACTTGGGAGGCCTTGTGCAGAACACCCTGGAGGTTAACTTGCAGGGAGTGTCAGTGCAGAGAAAGGCATATGCAAGTTATCATTAATTTCAAGATGTCTCGAATATCGGTACAGGGATGTGATGCTGAAGCTTTCTGTGGCACTAGTGAGGCCTCACCTTGACTAATATGAACAGTTTTAGGCTCTTTATCTAAGAAAAAATGGGCTGGCATTGGAGAGGAGGTTCACAAGGGTGATTCCGGGAATGAAAGGGTTATCATATGAGCAACGCACATCAAAGTTGCTGGTGAACGCAGCAGGCCAGGCAGCATCTCTAGGAAGCAACGTTTGATGGCCCACTGGAATTTAGAAGGATGAGAGGGGATCTCATTGAAACCTTTCGATCATTGAAAGGCCTAGCCAGAGTAGATGTGGAAAGGATGTTTCCCGTGGTAGTCTAGGATGAGAGGGAGCAGCCTCAGGATAGAAGAGTGTCAATGTATAACAGAGATGCAGAGAAATTTCTTTATCCATAGGGTGGTAAATGTGTTACCACAGGCAGCTGTGGAGGTCAGATCATTGGGTGAATTTAAAGTGGAGATTGATAGGTTCTTGATTGACCATGGCATCAAAGGTCATGGGGAGAAGGCTGGGGAATGGGGCTGAGGAGGGGAAAAAAAGGATCAGCTAGATTGAATGGCAGATTAGACTCGATGGGCCAAAGGCCTAATTCTGCTCCTTTGTCTTATGGTATTATAGTCTGCAAGTACATGGATACCTCTGTACTTGAAGAAAAGTGTAGAAGCTGTTATGATATTAAATGGTCCTAACTCATGGGGACAGAACATTGGGATTTTTAGACTGGAACATTGTGAAAACCCTGTTTTTTAAATAAAGACCTTTTCCTTAGACAGGTATTTCATTTCACTTTCCCTTAATAGCCAACAAGTACTCACTATTTGTCTAGTAGAATAGTGGGTATTATCTAGTAGACATATCCATGCATCATCCCTGAAGAAGATGACAGAGATGGTCATCAAAATGTCAGCTATAATTGATACCTGTACCTGGTTTGAACCCCAAGAAGAGTTTAATTGTTATATATGCCAGGAAAGCACTAGATCATTTTTTTATATCTAAGATCTTTCAAGCTGTTGCAAATTTACCTTCTGCAGCAGTGGACACAATTTCTGGGTGGATTAGTACGACTTTAAATTAGATTACAGATTTTTTTTTGCAGGTTTCCAATGGACAATTAGAATTACTGTTTTTGCAATGCTCTTTTTGTTGAAGTGTTGTCATCTGCAAGGATAGAAGTTTGGTGACTTCTGTTTTTTGTATAACTGCTCCACTCCTAAGACTTAATTAACTCCAATACCTGACCTGCACTACTATGAGTTACCTCTCTTCTAAGTATGACTATTTTGCTATCCCTTGCCTCGTACTCACCTCTTTATCTCAACCCTGGAAGAATGAAGAACAGTGACTGCCCTGAAAATGTTATCCTAGCTCCTCTTCTTTTCCTACCCCTGATAACTAATGTTGCATACAGCTATGTATGTTTCTCGCCTCATCTTGAGAGACGTTGTGATGTGTCTGTCACAAATAATTAGTTTAATAACATAAATCCATGGAAAGATGAGTCAACCAACATTATTTTTCTTTTATCTGTTTGGACTTTACATATTTACTTTCTAACATGGGTAACTTTTTATTTACATGTATGGATTAGAACTCCTCTGAGTATATATGTGCTTTAAAAATATAATTAGGATTTAAACATCTATAACTGAAAATAAATGAACTGTGTTTTAAACTAGTTTGTCAGCTAGAATTATCTTCTCTTTGGTAGGGAGAGGGGACCCAACGCTTGAGTAGTGGATATTGGCAGCTAAATTCTCCGTGGAGAATAAACAGGGAAGCAAACTAGTTTTGAAGATTGGCAGAGAACTCATGGCTATTTATATCCAATAGAACTTAAGTTCTTCATCTGAATTACAACTTCACGGTCAACAAACCAAATACCATCACAAATTTACAGAACAAAATTAAATTTAAACATGTCCCACTTTAGATTATGAAGACACGTAGTCCTCTTTTATTGTCATTTAGTAATGCATGCATTAAGAAATGATATATCATTTACTCTTCTTTCAGCCATTTCAGCTATTCCAATTGGGCTAGCGGTATTTCACCAGATCTTAAACAGGAGAAAATCTGCAGATGCTGGAAATCCAAGCAACACACACAAAATGCTGGAGGAACTCAGCAGGCCAGGCAGCATCTATAGAGAAGAGTACAGCCGACATTTCGGGCTGGGACTCTTCATCAGGTTTAACCAGATCTTGCTTGGCATATTTTAAGTGAGCAGATTTATTAGTTTAAAATCTGAGAAACCTGAAGAAGTCTGTGAACTTCATGAGGAGTTTATCTGCAAAGTGCTTTATCCCCAGGCTGGCAGTCAATTGGATCCAAGCTGATCTGTTGGCTTTAAGCAGCTTTTATATATCTGGTCCAATATTTAATTTCTTGTCCCTGCCTTCAGATTTATTCTCTCTCTGCAATATTTTAGTTTGAATCTTCCACTGATTTGGCCATTAAAATTGGCAATAATCTGGATATAGTTAAGTGGCTAAAACTGAGAAAAGATTTATCTAGCAGTGATCATGTTATGATTGAGTTCAATGTGGTGTTTCAAAGGCAGAGACGCAAAGCAGAATGAGACTCTAGATTGACGCAAGTCTGACGTCAATAAGATGAGACAGAAACTGTCTATGTTGAACTGTAGACCTTTTTTAATGTGTAAATCAATAAAACGTGAGCGGGAATGATCAAAATTAATTTAAAGAAATGCAGGATCAGTCAGTGCCCCTCAGGGATAAGAGCTCCACGTTCTAAACAAACAGAAACATGTAAGTGAAAAGTTAGGAAACAGTGCAAGGTCTTGGTACACAAGGGTATTCATGACATGGAAGTAGGTTTTGCTGAAGGAATAACAGCAGCGAGGACAAAATTGAAAAGCAGATCCACAAAGATTATATTCTCCTGATTATTGTCTGTACAAATTGACAGAGTAAATAAGATTAATAAAAATGTGGCTCTCAGAAGATGATTGTGGGAGATATGGGTTTGAAATAAGAGGGCACAGACATAATTCCCGAGGGAAGAGAAAGTTATTCCATGAGGAACTGCTTCATTTGAAGTATGCCTAAACAAGAGTCCTGGCAGATCACATCACCAGGATGATCGAGAGTGCCTTAAATTAGTGAGGAGGAGCATTCAAATGACACAAAGTTTAAAATGCCAAAAATGAGAAAGTCATGGCACAAGATAGTTAAGGAAAGTTTGAAAATCAAAATATGACAAGAAGAGACAGAAAATATATGTAAAAGTTTGCAGCAGATATTAGAACTGAAGAAAGTGACAGAAAGTCACTTATAAGAAGTCAGAGCTTTTATGTTTTCTCTTTCATGAAACAAACTTGGTATAGTTTATATTCATTAAGCTTTTTGAAATAGCCAGCTACATTTTCCTGTAATATAGATTCTATAATGTATTGGTGAGCAGTGATAGAGATTCAGTAGATCTTGACGTAGAGTTGGTTTGGATGGAAATAAGGAATACCAGGGGCAATTAGACATAAATGGGAGTGGTCAATAGGGCTGAAGTAGTCCTGCATAGTATAACAAAGATCTGAGGCATATGGAGATATATAAGAGGGTAGTTGTAAGTATCATGGGTGTTTTAATCTGCATGTTGATTGGATAAATCAACTGGCAAAGGTATGTTGGGAGTGGAATTTGTGGAGTGTATCAGGGATGTTTCATAGAACAATCTTATAACGAATCAATCCAGAAACAGGTTACTATGAATCTGATCATGTGTAATGATGTATGATTAATAAGAAATCTTGATTCTCTTTGGAATAGTGATCACATGGTAAAATTCCTGAGACAATTTGAGAGTGAACATGACATTTCCTTCCATTGTTATGCTGACGACACACAGCTTCATCTCTCCTTGAAACCAAATGACCAGTCAAATCTAATCAGCCTCTTGAACTGCCTTGAGGACATAAAGTGTTGGATGGCAAAAAAACTTCCTACAGCTGATTGAAGGCAAGTCTGAAGTTGTCCTATTTGGCCCCCCTGACTCCATCAAAATGATTACCAACAGTCTTGGTAACCTGTCCACCCTTGTCAAACCCCATGTCAAAAACCTTGGTGTGATACTTGATTCCGCCTTTAATTTTGACAAGCAAGTTAATGCAGTTGTAATAGACAGTTTTTTCCAGCTTCGTACTATGGCCAAAATCAAGTCGTTTCTCTCTTTCAAAGATCTCAAGAAAGTCATCCACACTCTTATATCATCCCTCTTGGACTACTCCAACTCCCTGTATACTGGGATTAGTCAGTTGTCCCTGTCCCGCCTGCAACTGGTCTAGAACGCTGCAGCCAGGCTCCTGACAGGTGCCTGGAAGACTGACCATATTACTCCTATCCTGACCTCCCTCCACTGGTTACCAGTATGGTTTAGAATTGATATTAAGTGGGTTGGCCCCCTCCTATATCGCAGACCTTCTAACCCCTTATTTTACTTCCAGGTCCCTCAGGTCGGCTGACTTGGGGCTCCTAGCTGTCCCGTGATCTAAATTTAAGTTCAGGGGTGACCGCACCTTTGCTGTTCTAGCCCCTAGACTGTGGAGCAGCATTCCCCTCCCTATCAGATCTGCCCCCTCCATTGACTCATTAAGTTCAGGCTCAAAACTGACCTTTATTCACTAGCATTTGAATCTTCCTGATGTGGCTGGTTTTTGGCTTGTGCCTAGGGACATGTGTTGTTTATTTTGTCCCTATAAGCTGTGTGCCTTGAGGTTTATATCTGTGTTTCTTGTATTTGTAATTTTAGCTACCTGTTATGGTCTGTACAGTACTTTGGTCAACATGGGTTGTTTTTAAATGTGCTTTATAAATAAATTTGATTTGACTTGATTTGACTTGAACACCTCCGATGCAAAATCAGTGCCCTCAGTTTAAATAAGAGCAGTTATAATGTAGGAAGGAGGAGTTGTCCATTTAACTAAGAGGCTAAAAGGAAGATCAATATACTGAAGGATATTTAGCCAGCTATTTCAATGTGCATAGTTGAATCATGATGGCATAGATGGCAGAGTGGATGCCTCAGAATTTCAGCAACTCAGACTCAATGTGCTGCTACATGCAGTTTGTGCATTTTCCCTCTGACCATATGGATTTCGTCTGGGTGTTTCGTTTCTTTCTGCATCCTCAAAAATATCTGCACTATGGTTGGTAAATTTGCCTTCCTGTAGCTGGGTGAATTGTAAGGTGATTGATGGGAACGTGCGAGAACAAAACGGGTTCGGGCAGAAATAGATTAAAGATGGGTGGTTGATGGTCTGCACACACTCGATGAGCTGAAGGACTTATTTCCATGCTGCATCTCTCTAAGACTCTGTTTATGTCAGTTGGAAAAAAGGTCTCCACAATTAGGATGAACTATCTATGCATAACCAAGGAAGTTCGGGGAAACATTAGTATACACTTCAGTTTTTGATTTAGTGGCAAAAGTCTGGAAACTTTTTCCAGAACTAGCAGCAGAGGACTAATAACTGATAGTGAGAGTAAATTGGTAAATTATATCAAAACAAGAGCAAGAGGTTGAATATGGAAAGGAACAGGGTAGCAAAGGTGTTCATGGGATCCGTGGATATTGAGAATGGAAAATAGTAATGGGAAACCATGAAACAGCAAGTCATTTGAACCAATACTTTGCATCAGTATTTATAGTGGAGAACACTGCAAATGTGTCAAAGAAAACAGATGGACTTGTCTGGGGGAAGAACATGCAATTATCCCCATGAGGGGTTTAGAAAGGGTCAAAGTATTGGAAAACCTAACAGAATTAACAGTTTTAAGGGTTTTTATCGATTTGGCTGCAGAGTAGAGCCATTAGTTGAGGCTGACACATTGAGACAGGTATAATAGTTGGAAAGTATTATTACAATTGTAAAGGCTTTTGTGAGAATTGAGAATGTGAGGGGTCTGTGTCTGTGTGAGAGAGAGTGGAAAAAAATAATAAGAGGAAATCACAAGCCATTAGCTTAACGTCTGTTCCAAGGAAGATGTAAAAATCTATAATACAGGAAAAAGCAGCTAGTTATTTAGAAAAGCTTAATGAATTTAAACCAAACCAACATGGTTTCATGAAAGAGAAAACATATTAGATAAGATTGCTATAACAAGCTAAGTACTTAGAAGGGAACCTGTAAACATTGTGTATTTAGATTCCTAGAATGCACTTGTTAAGGTGCCTCACAAAATACTTGTGCACAAGATAAGCAGTTATAGTATAGAGAAAGTATGTTAACGTAGATTAAAGACGTTATCACATAAAAAGTATAGAGTACACAAGTCTTTTGCTACTGGGGGAAAAAATATAACTTGTAGAGCATCCCCAAGGATTAGTGCCTGGTCCTCAGCTATTTGCTATTTAATAATTTGGATGAATGGACATGTTTGCGTGGACATGCTATGATGAGCACGCCTGGACATTGCCCCAGAATACCAGCAAGTTGAGGTAATGTGCAAAACCTCAGCAAATAGTTTCATGTCATAATGTGCAAGGTTGTGCACTTCTGAAGGAGGAATTAGAAGACAGACTATTGTCCAAATGGAGCAAGACTATAAATGAGTAAACACGAGGAATTCTGCAGATGCTGGAAATTCAAGCAACACACACCAAAGTTGCTGGTGAACGCAGCAAGCCAGGCAGCATCTCTAGGAAGAGGTACAGTCAATGTTTCGGGCCGAGACCCTTCGTCAGGACGAACTGAAGGAAGAGTTAGTAAGAGATTTGAAAGTGGGAGGGGGAGGGGGAGATCCAAAATGATAAGAGAAGACAGGATGGGGAGGGATGGAGCCAAGAGCTGGACAGGTGATTGGCAAAAGGGATATGGCTCCATCCCTCCCCCTCCTGTCTTCTAGAATTATGATCCAGGTGTCAGAGTCGGTGGTGGTGCCAGTATTTACAATGTGTGCTAAATATCCATGGAACAAACATCCTGATGGACTATTTCAAAGAAAAGTTAAGAGATAAACACATTGCTGTCAGCCTAGAGTTGAGCTTTCCAACCTTTTTTGGCCATGGACCAATACTGTTACACAAGGGGTCTGTGCACCACAGGTGGGAACTATGGGTCTAGAGTCACCTATACACCAGACCAGGTAGAGAAACAGATTTATGTCCCTAACGTTATTAACGTAAGATTGTGAAAATGAGATAACCCCACCTGAACAATTTCGAATTATCCTGGGACAGAACAATTTTTGAGTTTACAGTACATTGGTAGAACATTTGTTACCAGTTCATGAATGTTACTATAAATGGTGGCAGAGAAAAGTCATATTCTATCAGTGAGAGAATGTAAACCACTACTTTGCAACAATTTGTTCAGTTCTGCACTGTGTCAGGGACATGCAATTTTAGAACAGTGCAATACAGATTGTCTCCTCAGAGACATTTGTAATAAAAAGATACTTAGGTTTTCCAAACCTGAGATTATAATATTCTCATGTTGTGATACAGTAAAATCTGGAGACAATGGAACTACGTACGAACCAGAAAACTGGCACTAATGAGATATGCCAGCGGTAATTGTCTACAACATGATTTGAATATCGTTTCAATATTGCATTCATCTTTTAATATCTCTGGACATTTAAAACGAGTGAAAGGAAGTAAATGTGGTACAGATCACTTTATTATAGTTAAGTCACTAATGAGAAGAACCTGGGTTAATTTTAGCTTTCCTTCAATTTTCTTGTTAATGGTCTGTTGTTCTGTCAAAATAGTGTTTTCCTAAGGAGAATTAGTTCCGTCACTTCCACTTTTCCTCATTCATTCCAGATTGACTGGGTCTGAGTTCTATATCTCTGCTAAGCAGCACAAACAAGCAGACCATTTGAATGACAATTACAGCGCAATGATGTTGTATTGCTACTTAAATTAAGATTTAACGAAAAAACCCTGTTAATAAATGCACATAAATTTCAGAAGAGAAGATCAGTCAAATCTAAATGTATGCCAACGCATGAAAAATATTAAAGTCAAGACTGCAATTGAAACAGGTTCATATAGTATCTAGTAATGGTGCATATACTGTAAGTTTGATAATGAACTTATTTTGAACTTTGAACTTGTTATAATTCTACCAACTTATAACTAACTAGGAATAAAGGAGGTAAAATGTACTGCATAGTTGAAATTCATACTGAATTGTTTGGAATATTTATCTTATTCAACTATCACATTCAGCTTGCTGATCTAAAAATTAACTGCAATATCATAATCTCTCTTTCACCCAGCCAAGCATATTGAAAAATGTCGAGGTTTCTTTGTCATTATTGCAACTGGGAAATAACAACCTGAGAATGTAGATATCCATAGGTAGGACATTTTGTATGACAATGGCTTTAACCAAACTCAGTTTTTGCTTTTACATACAAAACAGCAATTTATTTTATTTATTTGCCTCTCATCAAGTTTGTTTTTTGTGTAGAACAAGACCCTGAGTGAACAATAAACTATATGTTTTCTGTCAGGTGTTTCACATTAATTTATGCTCCCAAGGTTTACCATAGATTTGGGTCATTATCTTTTCCTTCAGTCTTCCATGATTTGCTGCAGCTAGTCTGTTCCTTGAAATGGTGATGAGCTTTAAATATATTGTGGTTCAATAAGCCAGCAGACACTAACTGCAGGCTCTTTCTTTAATGTATTCTGATATTCATCAATGGATGGAATGCCCAATTTTCTCATCTTAATACTTGCTATGTTTAGTATTGCGTGGAAATATATTTGGAAAAAAACACTGACATATGAAATAAAGCAGATGGTACGTCAAGTTGTATGTTAGTTCAAGCTATAAAAGCTACTGTATTGCTCTTTTGTATAAAAGTTAATGTTTCTAAGAATGCTATTCTGCCTCAGAAAGTACACATGAATTACAGCGTTCTTGTAGAATGAGATGGATGCGTGACCCCACAGTCTACCTTGTCATGGCTCTTGCATCTTATTGCTTACCTCAGAATCGGAATTAGCACAGTTTTATTATCACCAACATGAGCCATGGGATTTGTTGTTTTGTACCAGTAGTACAGCACAATACACACAAAATTACTACAATTTACAATAAGAAATATGCAAAAATGAGTAGTGTAAAATGTGAGGTAGTGTTCATGACTTCATGATCCATTCAGAAATCTGATAGTTGAGTGGAAGAAGCTGTTCCAAAACTGTTGAGTATGTTTCTTCAGGTTCCTGTATCTTGTCCCTGATACAAGGAATGCCCTGAATGGTGATGGTCCTTAATTATGGATGCTGCCTTCTTGAGGCAATGTCGATTGAAAATGCCATTGAGGGTGGGGAGGCTTGTGTAGCTTTATCCTGATTCCCTGCACTGGTTCCTCCATACCAGATGGTGATGCATCCAGTCAGAATGCACTCAATGATACATCTGGAAAAATTTGCTGGAGTCTCTAGTGACATACCAAATCTCCTCCAACTCCTAATGAAATGTATGTAGCTGCTGGTGTGCCTTCTTTGTATGTTGGGCCCAGGATAAATCTTTAGATATTCACATTCAATCACTTGAAGCTGCTTACCCTTTCCACTGCTAACCCCTCTGGACTGGTGTGGGTTCTCTGGCTTCCCCTTACTGAAATGCACAATCAGTTCCCTGGTCTTACTGGTGTTAAGTGCAAGGTTGTTGTTGCAATATATCTCGCTGATGGGATAGTCCTGCAGTACCTTACGATCTTAATGTCCAGCAAAATATATTTTAAAATGACCTTTGGTTGGCCCCATAGAAGCCACTACATCTGAGGGTGCCGCCATCTTACTGGAAAGTGTGCACATGTGGCAGGAGCTTAAAGTGCATAGCTGAGCAACTTCAAATACAGGTTTGATGAGATCTTTACCTATTACCCAGATATTCCTATAATTTAGTTTACACCAGCAGTATTCAGGAGTGATGGTATAATGAGGTGGCTTATGAATCACATCAGAGAGCTAGATATCTCAATCCCTAAATCACTAATCACATCTCAGAGATGGGCTTGCTGTGTGTGTGCCACACAGGTGTAGAATAATTGTGCTACACTGGATTGCCAGATTTCTGAAATCTAAAGGAATTAGTGCACATGGGATTAGGTCATGCATCAGCTATTACACTGTGAAATGGTAGAACCTGTTCTCTGAGCTACTGAATTATAGTAACCCTTGTATTATAGTAACCTCAGTGTATGTGGTTCAGGTCTTACTTCCGATAAGATGATGGTGTGCTCAGACACAGCAGTCTCTCAGGGTCCAACCAAAGGTGTTTTTTTTTAATGTTCCTTTTATATTTCCAAGACAAGGCTGGACTCCAAGAACTTTGGGTGCTGCAGGACTGCCTATCAGTGAGCTGCTCATTGGCAGAGGAGTTGGACTCGCTGTAGACCATGTTGCTGCCTGCTACAAGAAGGCATCAGAGTTGGTGCACGGAGGCAGTGTGCAGTGTAACAATGGGTGATTGCCTTGGACATTTCCCTTGCGATTGCAAGACGCTGCTGGAAATTGATAGTGTAAGATGCTGTAGGCCTGTTTCCCTTGTGTGGTGGTGTGACAGACGGCAGGAGAGCTGCGTGGCCTTGGTTGTAGCGAGGACCAGGGTTCAAACCACTGGCTTGTCTGCTGCAGTCAAGGAGGGAAGACGCTGGAGGCCAGTGTAGCACACCATCTTTGCTCAGTTGGGGGCTGACCTCTCCCATCAGTGGAATGAAAAGCTGGATTACGTGCGGTGGACTGCTGAGAACTGCACCATCAATTTACAGAACATGTCACTCAGGGAGTTGTTTTTCTCTCTCTCTCTCTCTCTCTCTCTCTCTCTCTCTCTCTCTCTCTCCTTCTCTCTCTCTCTATATTTATACTTTTATGTGACTGTATATTGCTCACTATCTTGAATGTGCAGTGTGCCCTTTGCTATGTTGTGCTGTGTATGTTTTTCATCTTGGCCTAGAGGAACACTGTTTCATTTGGTTGTATTCATGTGTGGTTGAATGATAATTAAACCTAAATTTGAATTGAATTTGAATTTGTATGCACATGCTTTGTGGGACAAGTTGGTGAGTATGTGGATATCTTGAAATGTGACTGTACATATATCTGCGTAGGCCAGTGCCTCAGAATTCCAATGTATATCTAAAAATATTTTATTGATCGTTCTGTGTTGATTCCAAGACACAATTTGTCCAATGTTTGTGGCAATTAGGAGCCATGTCTTTATCTTCTGCAACTGCTTGTGGGCAGCCTCCAAAGATTTCCTGCACAACAGTTGTGCATGAGAAAACATTTCAAAGTTTTCAAACATGACAAGGGAAGCAAACATCAAAAAGCAGTGACTGGAAACTAGATCCACAAATCTGCAGCAGTTAGTACTGCTTTAGCTTTGCTGATCACCCTACTGGAGGCAAGGGAACACTTTATCCAGGAACATTATTGCTCACTCTCCCAGCTTCTCCTGAAGTCTCTCAGATTAAGGGACTAATCTCTTGTTTACTCTTGCTCACCCGTTGCATTAGGGAGGCAGGGTAGCGTAGTGGTTGGCACAACCCTTTACAGTACCAGTGACCTGGGTTCATTTCCCACTGCTGCTCTTAAGGAGTTTGCATATTCTCCCCGTGAATGCATGGATTTCCTCCGGCTGGTCTGGTTTCCTCTCGCAGTCCAAAGACGTACCAGTTAGTAGGTTAATTAGTCATTGTAAATTGTCCTGTGATTAGGCTAGGGTTAAACCGGGGTTGCTACGCAATGCAGCTTGAAAGGCCAGAAGGGTCTATGCTGCATTGTATCTCAATAAATAAATAAATTACTGATGAATTTACTTCTAGCACAAGTGAATTCTAGGCACGATTAAGAATCCCAGCTTCTGCAGTGTGTGTGCTTGTGATAGTTAAGCAATATTATTATTATTCTAACGTACCATCCTGACACTGGTTCAAGCGCCAATCATACAGATTGGGTAAGCTATCTGGCACCTGAGAACTGGTTTTATCCCAGGACACTGATGGAAAGCTTCAGAACTGAAATATTAACTGTGTCTCTTTCTGCAGTGCTGCCAAATGTTTCCAGTATTTTCTATTTTTACTTCCAATTTACTGTTTATTTTCAATTTCCATTTAATAATCTGTGCTTTTTTGTTCTGATCACTAAACATGAAGAGAAATTAGTTCTGAGAGAAACAACAGATGTCTCTATGGAATTTTCCTGATTGGAGAGAGTTTTATAATTCCACGACTCCTTTCATTGAGCTGAAATAGTTTAATTCGTTGACCCTGTCTGAATTAACTTTACAAAAATAATCCCTTCTCTTAGATTTTTACATACAGTATAGAGAAACCGTTAGCATTGATAATCATCCATTTGCAACAAAGTATCCCTTTCTCATTTTTACTAATGCACAACTGATCGACAGACAACGCAACAGCCACAGCTCTACACACCGTCCTTACACATCTGGAGAAGGGGGATGCTTATGTGAGAACGCTGTTCTTGGACCACAGTTCAGCATTCAATGCCATAATTCCCTCCAGGCTCAGTAAGAAGCTCAGAGACCTCGGCTTTCACGCTGCCTTGTGTAGCTTGATCCTGGACTTCCTGTCAGATCGCTGGCAGGTGGTAAGAGTGAGCTCCCTCACCTCTGCCCCTCAACACATGTGCCCCTCAGGGCTGCGTACTAAGCCCCCTCCTTTACTCTCTGTATACCCAAAACTGTGTCACAACCTACAGCTTCAATCTGCTAAATAAATTTGCTGACGATACTACACTGATTGTCCTAATCTCAGATAATAATGAGGCAGCCTACAGAGAAGAAGTCATCACTCTGACACAGTGGTGTCAAGAAAACAACCTCTCCCTCAATGTCGCAAAAACAAAGGAGCTGGTTGTGGACTACAGGAGGAATATAGACAGACTAACCCCTATTGACATCAATGGATCTGGGGTCGAGAGGGTGAGCAGCTTTAAGTTCCTCAGCATTCACATCACTGAGGACCTCACGTGGTCTGTACATACCGGCTGTGTGGTGAAAAAGGCACAACAGTGCCTCTTTCACCTCAGGCAGTTGAAGAAGTTTAGTAAGGGCCGCAAATCCTAAGAAATTTCTACAGGGGCACAATTGAGAGCATTCTGACTGGCTGCATGACTGCCTGGTACGGGAACTGTAACTCCCTCAATCGCAGGACTCTGTAGAGAGTGGTGTGGACATCCCAGCACATCTGTGGATATGAATTTCCCACTATTCAGGACACTTACAAAGACAGGTGTGTAAAAAGGTCCCAAAGGATTATTGGGGACCCGAGTCACCCCAACCACAAACTGTTCTAGCTGCTACCATCCGGGAAACAGTACCACAGCATAAAAGCCAGGACCAACAGGCTCCGCGATGTTTTCTTTCCACCAAGCATCAGACTGCTTAACTCATGCTGACACAACTGTATTTCAATGTTATATTGACTATCCTGTTGTACGTACTATTTATAATAAATTACTATAAATTGCACATTGCACATTTAGACGGAGAAGTAATGTAAAGATTTTTACTCCACATATATGAAGGATGTAAGTAATAAAGTCAATTCAATTCAATTCAATTCAATACCTGTGGATATTTTTCCATATATTTTGGTCCTAGTTGGTTATATTGTGACACAAACAATGATTACTTCCATATTACGAGTCCAAAACATTCTAACAGCTATCAGATGTTAGAATAGTACAACACAGAACCAAATTATTTGGGCAATCAAATGAAGAGCCTTAACCCTACTAAGAAATATTCCAGTTGGGCCAATATCCTTGATCTTTTCTCATCTCTCTGATGTTTTTTCCTTTTCCACATATTTGGAGCATTTTGAAACTGAATTTAGCAACCTATCAAAGAAAGCATTTCAAATATGAATTACTTTTTGTTACATGGTTTTCCCTCATGCATCTTTTTGCTTTTTTTTGGCATTCTTTAGGCATTCCAAAACATCTTAACTTTAGTTACTCTGTGTCCTTTATGGTCTTTGAATGGATTTATTACATCATTTCTTGGCCTTCCATGCTCGAAACAGAGAAATCCAGCTTTTTCTCTGATAACTATAAAAACTCCAGTCTCTTAACTAGTAAATGTTATCCGTATTCCAAAGTCTTCCTGTTCTTGCAGCACAAATTTAAATTAGCATTTTGGGTAACACATATATATTATGTTAATGTTATGTAGCGCTATTTGTGACTGCATCATAATTTCATATTTATATCAATATTGAGAGGACCATTCTGTCCTCTCACCTTGAACATATTCCGCTGCCCTCCCTAAAGTGCAATGTCCAGAACTGTAGACAATACTTAAACTTAAAAGGTTCTTTTATGTTATGACATGGTCATCCTAAGGTTCAGGTGTTGAGATATTCAACATGTAAGAATATTTACAAACAATGAACAGATGGTACTTGAGTAAACATCACTCAACTGAAAATCATAAGGTAAAACCAGAAACAAAGTACTGGAGAAACTCTACTGGTCAAGCAGCATCAGTGGCGGCAAAGGGACAGTCTACATTTCAGGTCAAATCCTTGCATCAAGGCTAAATGTAGAGGGGAGATAATCAGTATAAAGAGATGAGAGAGAGGGGTGAGGCAAGGGATGGCAATTGGTGGTACCAGGTGGGTAGGGGGATGATAGGCAGATGGAGATGGATGAGGAGGAGGGATGGAGTTTAAAGACAAAGATTGGGAGTGATAGTTAAAGGCAGATAAGGGGAAAATAAGAGGTAGGTGGAGCCAGATGGGTGAAGGAGAGGGTGAGCATGGAGACAAAGTTTGGAATGTGATTAGCAGAGACACAAAAGACTTTAAATCTGATAAATATGGAAGATGATAGGCGAAACTCTGGAACTGAATATACAGTGGCTTGCAAAAGTTTGGGCACCCCGGTCAAAATTTCTGTTACTGTGAATAGTTAAGTGAGTAGAAGATGAACTGATCTCCAAAAGTCATAAAGTTAAAGATGAAACATTCTTTTCAACATTTTAAGCAAGATTAGTGTGTTATTTTTGTTTTGTACAATTTTAGAGTGAAAAAAAAGGAAAGGAGCACCACGCAAAGGTTTGGGCACCCCAAGAGATTTCAGCTCTCAGATAACTTTTACCAAGGTCTCAGACCTTAATTAGCTTGTTCGAGCTATGGCTTGTTCACAATCATCATTAGGAAAGGCCAGGTGATGCAAATTTCAAAGCTTTATAAATACCCTGACTCCTCAAACCTTGTCCCAACAATCAGCAGCCATTGGCTCCTCTAAGCAGCTGCTTAGCACTCTGAAAATTAAAATAAATGATACCCATAAAGCAGGAGGAGGCTATAAGAAGAGAGCAAAGCGTTTTCAGGTAGCCGTTTCCTCAGTTCGTAATGTATTTTAGAAATGGCAGTTAACAGGAATAGTGGAGATCAAGCTGAGGTCCGGAAGACTAAGAAAACTTTCCGAGAGAGCTGCTCGTAGGATTGCTAGAAAGGCAAATCAAAACTCCCGTTTGACTGCAAAAGACCGTCAGGAAGATTTCACAGACTCTGGAGTGGTGGTGCACTGTTCTACTGTGGAGCGACATCTGCACAAATATGACCTTCATGGGAGAGTCATCAGAAGAAAACCTTTCCTGCATCCTCACCACAAAATTCAGCATCAGAAGTTTGCAAAGGAACATCTAAACAAGCCTGATGAATTTTGGAAACAAGTCCTGTGGACTGATGAAGTTAAAATAGAACTTTTTGGCCACAATGAGCAAGGGAATGTTTGGAGAGAAAAGGGTGCAGAATTTCATGAAAAGAACACCTCTCCAACTGTTAAGCACGGGGGTGGATCAATCATGCTTTGGGCTTGTGTTGCAGCCAGTGGCATGGGGCACATTTCAGTCGTAGAGGGAAGAATGAATTCAATTAAATACCAGCAAATTCTGGAAGCAAACATCACATCATATGTCAATAAGTTGAAGATGAAAAGAGGATGGCTTTTACAACAGGATAATGATTCTAAACACACTTCAAAATCCACAATGGACTACCTCAAGAGGCGCACGCTGAAGGTTTTGCCATGACCCTCACAGTCCCCCAACCTAAACATCATCGAAAATCTGTGGATAGACCTCAAAAGAGCAGTGCATGCAAGATGGCCCAAGAATCTCACAGAACAAGAAGACTTTTACAAGGAAGAATGGGCAAAAATCCCCCAAACAAGAATTGAAAGTCTCTTAGCTGGCTACAAAAAGCATTTATAAGCTGTGATACTTGCCAAAGGGGGTGTTACTAAGTACTGACCATGCTTTGTTTTTGGGCTCTTTTCCTTTTTTTGTTATTTTGAAACTGTAAAAGATGGAAATAAAAAAGTAATCTTGCTTAAAATATTAAAGAAATGTGTCATCTTTAACTTTATGCCTTTTGGAACTCAGGTAATCTTTTACTCGCTTAGCTATTTACAGTAACAGAAATTTTGACCGGGGTGCCCAAACTTTTGCATACCTCTGTATACTTAGAAAGAAAACATGTACAGGGCAAAAGAAAAGAAGAGTGACACTAATTAAGTAGTTCTTACCAATCTCCTTGTGAACACCAGTTTTGTAAATGCGGTGTCTGTGTTATCTGGAAAATATGCTTAGAAAAGGAAACAGATAGAGACAGGGAAGTGACAGGATTGGAATATCAGCACAGTTTAGTGTAGCCAGTGGAACTGCACCAGAAATCTGGAATTAGGTAGGATCTGCTTTAGCTGAGCCTACTTCAACATTGACTGTATACAATCATACACTGGGCTTCCAAGCTATTTTAAAATGCACTTGCATTAAAAATGTAGGAACATGATTTTAAAATGTTAATACATGGTAATAAAATGAGCACGTTTCATTCCCATTTCAATCTGTGATTGTGAAAAATCAGGTTCAAGCATATTCTCTTCTGCTGCATTATCAGGGGGACCAGCTGCAAAATTTATTTGGTGCATAAATGAAAGTGGAATTTAAATTCTGACTTGTGAAGGCTCAGCCTTTCAGACTTCTGCCTAACAGTTGTTTGGAAATATGATCTCCAATGGATAATCTCTTCTTTCAGTGGTGTTTGGAGGAGGATGAATATTGGGATTACATGGCAAGTTAATTTACACGCCAGCGTAGACAACGCAGAGCTGCTTCTATTCATGGGAATAATTTTGGAGCCACACATACATTTTCCAGGAAATCAGATGCAATTAGTTGGAGCTAATTTCAAAGGATTAAACAGACACCCCAATTAAGTCAGAGAGATGTTTCACACAATGTTGCATAGGGACATTTGGTATTGGTATTGGTTTGCTATTGTTATATGCATCGACAGTCAGTGAAAAGCTTCTGTTTACATGCCATCCAACCTGATCAAGCCAAAAGTAAGTACATTGAGGTAGTAAAAAGAAAACAAAATGCAGAAAATATTGTTGCAACTACAGAGAAAGTACAATAACAGGAAAACAATATAAAATGTAAGGAACACAATGAGATATATCAGGAGATCATGAGTTCATCTTTTCAAGTGCGAGGTGCAGTCAGTTGCTCTATTGGAAGCAAATAATTTCTGATGCCCTGCAGTGGTAAGAATTGGGTGCTAACAGCTCAATATTTCCACATATGGATGTGGCCAAGCAAGTGGCCAGGAAGAGTTTCTTTGAAAGAAATGTTTGAGTTAGGGTCTGGTGTACTCTCAGGTCCCACAGGTTTCACAAGGGCCAGTGTCCCTATATAACTAGTCTCCCCACACTCTATGCACCTGCCATTCCATGTAGCATCCTCCTCCCTGATATGTTATCTTTTGCACAGTGAACCATATGTGAAGGAGTGACAGGAAAAGGCAACTTGACAAAATACATATAACAATGCTTGACTTTTATTTTATAGCTGCCATGGCAGAAGCTCTTACATGGCAGGCTTCAGTAGGAATTGCATACATCCATCATACATTGTGCCATTAAAAGTAGATCCGAGCCAAGAAGCATAGCCTTGGGGCCTAACACAAAATAAGACAGCTTCTCAGGAGAAGAATAATTTCCAAACTATCTTTGAAGAATCCACTTCATAAGTTACAGCAGCTCAGATAAGGTCCAGCACTGAACTAATCTTGCAACAGGTCTTTACACTTTAGTGAAGGCCTCTTCCTGTGCTTGAGGCCCACACCTCTTGAGAAGTACTTATTCACATTATAATATCACAAGAGTAATTGGAATGATGAATTGCATGTCATTGGCACCACTGCTCTGCTCTCAGCTACGTTAGTGCATTACCACATCATATACACGGAGAGCTGCAGCAGATTAGCCACATCCAGAGTTAGAGATCACACTTACAGACTGCTTTTCCTAAAGCACTACAGCACAGAAACAGAAATTTCAGCCTACCTAGTTCATGCTGGCCTGATCTACTGCCTAGTCCCATAAGACATAAAGCAGAATTAGGCCAGTCAGCCCATCGTGGCTGATCCTAGATCACACCCAACCCCATATACCTGCCTTCTTGCCATATCCTTTGATGCCCTGACTGATCAGAAAGCAATCAACTTCCGCATTAAATATATCCACAGACTTGCCTCCACCACAGTTTGTGGCAGAGCATTCCACAGATTCACTACTCTCTGGCTAAAAAAATTCCTCCTCAAATCTGTTCTAAAATGTCACCTCTCAAATTTGAGGCTGTGCCCTCTAGTTCTGGATACCCCCACCATAGGAAACATCCTTTCCACATCCACCCTATCTAGTCCTTTCTACATTCGGTAGGTTTCAATGAGATCCCCATGCATTATTCTAAGTTCCAGTGAGAACAGGCCCTTTGCTGCCAAACGCTCCTCATATGTTAACCCCTTCATTCACGGAATCATCCTTGTAAACCTCCTCTGGATTCTATCCAATGATAACACATCCTTTCTGAGATATGGGGCCCAAAACTTTTGACAATACTCCAACTGCAGCCTAACTAATGTCTTATAACGGCTCAGCAATATCTCCTTGCTTTCATGTTCTATTCTCCTTGAAATAGATTAGATTAGATTCAACTTTATTGTCATTGTGCCAAGTACAGATACAAAGCCAATGAAATCTAGGTGTTCTTGTGCATCAATCACTGAAAGCAAGCATGCAAGTACAGCAGGCAGTGAAAAAAGTTAATGTCATGCTGGCCTTCATAACAAGGGGAATTGGGTATAAGAGCAAAGAAGTCCTTCTGCAGCTGTACAGGGCCCTGGTGAGACCACACCTGGAGTACTGTGTGCAGTTTTGGTCTCCAAATTTGAGGAAGGACATTCTTGCTACTGAGGGAGTGCAGCGTATGTTCACAAGGTTAATTCCTGGGATGGTGGGACTGTCATATGTCGAAAGATTGGAGCGACTGGGCTTGTATACTCTGGAATTTAGAAGGCTGAGAGGGGATCTGATTGAAACATATAAGATTATTAAGGGATTGGACACGCTGCAGGCAGGAAGCATGTTCCCGCTGATGGGTGAGTCCAGAACCAGAGGCCACAGTTTAAGAATTAGGGGTAGGCCATTTAGAACAGAGTTGAGAAAAAACTTTTTCACCCAGAGAGTGGTAGATATATGGAATGCTCTTCCCCAGAAGGCTGTGGAGGCCAAGTCTCTGGATGCTTTCAAGAAAGAGATGGATAGAGCTCTTAAAGATAGAGGAATCAAAGGTTGTAGGGATAAGGCAGGATCTGGATATTGATAGTGGATGATCAGCCATGATCACAGTGAATGGCGGTGCTGGCTCAAAGGGCCGAATGGCCTACTCCTGCACCTGTTGTCTATTGTCTAAATACAGTTAGCATCTGACCAGAAATACAGAGAATAGTGTTATTTACAAAATAACTGTGAATAAAAAGTAAGTGCTACAGCACACAAATATAAAAGTGCTGAGACAGTACAATATGATGCAATACTGCTTAGCGCTGTGATGAGAGGATCAGCAGGGTCACAGCCTCAGGGAAGAAGCTCTTCCTGTGCCTGCTGGTGCAGGAGCGGAGGCTCCTGTAGCGCCTACCAGATGGGAGGAGAGTTAAAAAGTCCATGGTTAGGGTGAGATGCATCCTTAATAATGTTTTTCACCCTCCCCAGGCAGTGTTTATGGTAGATGTTCTCAACGGTGGGCAATTGTGTGCCAATAAGACGCTTGGCAGTTTTCACCACACGCTGGAGTGTTTTGTGGTCCGATATGGGACAATTGCCATACCACACTGAGATGTAGTTGGTGAGTATGCTCTCAATGGTACAGCGATAAAAGTCTGTCAGTATCCTGCGACAGAGGTGAGCTTTCTTGATGCTCCGCAGGAAATAAAGGAGCTGTTGCGCCTTTTTGATCAGGATGGAGGAGTTCAGGGAGCAGGTGAGATCCTCGGAAATGTGGACACCAAGAAATTTGAAGCTTGATACACGCTCCACTACAGCTCCGTTGATGTAGATGGGGACGTGAGTATGGCTCCCAGCTTGCCTGAAGTCCACAACAATCTCCTTGGTCCTCTGAGTGTTAAGGGCCAGGTTGTTGGCGGCACACCATGCGGCCAGGTGCTGGACCTCGTCCCTGCAGGCCGTCTCATCATCCCCTCTGATCAGGCCAACCACTGTGGTGTCGTCATCTGCAAACTTGATTATGGAGTTAAAACCATGTACTGTACAGGAACACAGTCATAGGTGAAAAAGGGAATACAGAAGAGGGCTCAGCACACAGCCTTGAGGCACGCCAGTGTTCAGGGTGAGAATGGAGGAGGCGAGGTTTCTAACTTAATTGATTGGGGTCTGTTAGTCAGAAAGTCCAAGGTCCAGTTGCAGAGGGACGAGCTGATACTAAGCTGGTGAAGTTTAGCGATCAGCTTGGAGGGGATCACAGTATTGAATGCCTGCATTGCATTTTCCTTCTTTACCACAGACCTAACTTGCAAATTAAGCTTCTGGGAGAGTCTTGCACGAAAACTCCCAAGTCCCTCTGTACCTCTGAGGTTGCACCTTCACCATCTACGGCACCTTCAGCTTTATGTTTCCCTTAAACCCCTTCCATCCACATGCCTATCCAAGCATGTCTTAATTGTTACAATTGAACCCACTTCCACTGTCATTTCTTTCCACAGTCACAACACCCTCTGTGAGGACTTTTTCCCTCAAATTCTCCTGAAGTATTTCACTTTTAACTATAACATCTAGTTCCATTTTCTCTGAACCTGAGAGGAAAAAGGCTGTACGTATTCACACTATCTATACCCTTGTTAACTGTTTTCCTCTGTACGATCTCCCTTTATTCTTCTGCACTAAAGGGTATAAAGTTCTAACTTATTCAATCATTACCCATAACTCAAGTCTTCAAGTCCCAGCATCATCCTTGTAAATTTTCTCTGCACTCTTTCAAGTTTATAGATACTTTTCCTACAATTAGATAACAAAAACTGCACATAGTTCTCCAAATTCAGCCTCACCAACGTCTTGCACAATTTCAACATAACATTCCATGTCTTGTACTTAATGCCCTGATTTATGAAGGCAATGTGCTAAAATCTCTTTCTGAACTTACCTACCTTAAAGTTTAAATTTATCCTCAAAGCACATATATGTCACTGTATATAACCCTGAAATTCATTTTCTTGTGGCCATAATCAATAAATCCATAATAGAATAATTAGCATAATAAAATCAATGAAAGGCAGCACCAATTTAGGATGTTCGATCGGTGTACAAAACACAACAAACTGTGCAAATGTAAAAAGAAATAATAATAATAATAATAATAATAATAATAAATATTGTGATCATGAGATGAAGAGTCCTTGAAAGTCAGTCCATAGGATGTGGGAACATTCCAGTGATGGGGCAAGTGAAGTTATCCCTTTTGATTAAAGAGACTTATGGTTGAGGGGTAATAACTGTTCTTGAACCTGGTGGTGTGAGTCCTATGGCTCCTGTACCTCCTTCCTGATGGCAGCAGCGACAAGAGAGCATGGCCTGGGTGGTGGCGGTCCCTGATGATGGATGCTGCTTTCTTGTGACAATGCTTCATGTAGGTGTGCTCAGCCAAAGTTGGATCCAATCAATGGCTACTTCATCCTGAATGCCAAGCAACTTAACCTTCTGGACCAACCTTCCCATGCAGGACACTATCAAAGGCCTTGCTAAAGTCCATGCGGACAACGTCTACCGTCTTTCCTTCATCAACTTTCTTGGAAATCTGCTCAATAAAGTCTAAAAGATTGGTTCGACATGATATACCATGCACAAAGCCATGTCACTAAACAGACCCTGGCTTTTCAAATACATATATCCTGCCCCTAAGAATACCTTCCACAATTTACCCATGACTGGCATCTGCCTATAATTTGCAGACATTATTAGAGCCTTTCTTTCTGGCACCTTACCGTGGCTAAGGTCAATTAAATGACTCTGCCCCAATTGCAGAAAACTATTGTGTGAAGGTATGAAACATTGTTCTTAGGGGTCTGGCCCATCATTTTCTAGGGATTGGGGTGGTCTTGACGATGTTATAGAAGGAAGTGTGCAATTGTTCACACACACACGATGTTTCTGGTTGTAAATTCTAGACCAGCAATGGACACTAGTGACAACAGTCAATTGTAATACACATATCCATCAACACACATCAAAGTTGCTGGTGAATGCAGCAGGCCAGGCAGCATCTGTAGGAAGAGGTGCAGTTGACGTTTCAGGCCGAGACCCTTCGTCAGGACTAACTGAAGGAAGAGTGAGTAAGGGATTTGAAAGTTGGAGGGGGAGGGGGAGATCCAAAATGATAGGAGAAGACAGGAAGGGGAGGGATGGAGCCAAGAGCTGGACAGGCGATAGGCAAAAGGGGATACGAGAGGATCATGGGACAGGAGGTCCGGGAAGAAAGACGGCGGGGGGGACCCAGAGGATGGGCAAGAGGTATATTCAGAGGGGCAGAGGGAGAAAAAGGAGAGTGAGAGAAAGAATGTGTGTATAAAAATAAGTAACAGATGGGGTACGAGGGGGAGGTGGGGCCTTAGTGGAAGTTAGAGAAGTTGATGTTCATGGCACCAGGTTGGAGGCTACCCAGACGGAATATAAGGTGTTGTTCCTCCAACCTGAGTGTGGCTTCATCTTTACAGTAGAGGAGGCCGTGGATAGACATGTCAGAATGGGAATGGGATGTGGAATTAAAATGTGTGGCCACTGGGAGATCCTGCTTTCTCTGGCGGATAGAGCGTAGATGTTCAGCAAAGTGGTCTCCCAGTCTGCGTCGGGTCTCGCCAATATATAAAAGGCCACATCGGGAGCACCGGACGCAGTATATCACCCCAGTCGACTCACAGGTGAAGTGTTGCCTCACCTGAAAGGACTGTTTGGGGCCCTGAATGGTGGTAAGGGAGGAAGTGTAAGGGCATGTGTAGCACTTGTTCCTCTTACACAGATAAGTGCCAGGAGGGAGATCAGTGGGGAGGGATGGGGGGGACGAATGGACAAGGGAGTTGTGTAGGGAGCGATCCCTGCGGAATGCAGAGAGAGCTGGGGAGGGAAAGATGTGCTTAGTGGTGGGATCCCGTTGGAGGTGGCGGAAGTTACGGAGAATAATATGTTGGACCCAGAGGCTGGTGGGGTGGTGGGTGAGGACCAGGGAAACCCTATTCCTAGTGGGGGTGGTGGGAGGATGGAGTGAGAGCGGATGTACGTGAAATGGGGGAGATGCGTTTAAGAGCAGAGTTGATAGTGGAGGAAGGGAAGCCCCTTTCTTTAAAAAAGGAAGACATCTCCCTGGTCCTAGAATGAAAAGCCTCATCCTGAGAGCAGATGCGGCGGAGACGGAGGAATTGCGAGAAGGGGATGGCGTTTTTGCAAGAGACAGGGTGAGAAGAGGAATAGTTCAGATAGCTGTGAGAGTCAGTAGGCTTATAGTAGACATCAGTGGATAAGCTGTCTCCAGAGACAGAGACAGAAAGATCTAGAAAGGGGAGGGAGGTGTCGGAAATGGACCAGGTAAACTTGAGGGCAGGGTGAAAGTTGGAGGCAAACCAGGTAAACTTGGGGGCAGGGTGAAAGTTGGAGGCAAATCAGGTAAACCAGGTACCTCTTGCCCATCCTCTGGGTCCCCACCCCCCTCCTTGTCTTTCTTACCCGGACCTCCTGGTAAGATGATTCTCTCGTATCCCCTTTTGCTTATCACCTGTCCAGCTCTTGGCTCTATCCCTCCCCCTCCTGTCTTCTCCTATCATTTTGGATCTCCCCCTCCCCCTCCAACTTTCAAATCCCTTACTCACTCTTCCTTCAGTTAGTCCTGACGAAGGGTCTCAGCCTGAAACGTTGACTGCACCTCTTCCTACAGATGCTGCTTGGCCTGCTGTGCTCACCAGCAACTTTGATGTGTGTTGCTTGAATTTCCAGCATCTGCAGAATTCCTGCTGTTTACACATATCCATCAAGCTGATTATTGATGTACTGTATATCGGAGCAAACAGCTTCATCATTTCTTCCTAGAGTGCTGCAGCAGAATGAGCGATGGTTGCAATTACTTTTTGTATCCCAGGGCTCAAAGTCCAGAAAGTTATTGGCAGTATTGAACTGGCACTGTGTTGTTGCAGCAATGGGGGAACTCTTGACTATTAATTTCCTTGCCTCCCAAGTCAATTTGTGTGGAAACTGAACAGTGCACATTAGTTCTCAAGGTAAAAAAAAAATCACTGAGCCCTTTCATTATGTATAATAGATGATAAATGAGCACTACAATCTACTAATTTTACCCGGTGGCTATGTCACAATGGTTATCAACATCAAGTACAATACGAGCAAGATCTAGGGCAGTTTTTGCATTTGTTATCTATTTTAAATTGTTAATTAATAATGAAAAATCATACCTTTATACAGCTCTTGAGGTATCCATGATGGACTAATATCTGATGGACACAAAGCAGATGTTTAAAAAATGACTGATACTGTTATTTGTGCAATGTAGGGATGAAACTGTCAAGCATCTGAATTATGTTTTGGGATGCTTCAACAGCACCTATGAAGCTTGGAGCCTGTTGTGTAATCTGCTGTGAGAACAATTTGCCCACAGAGGCAGCTACATGCTTGGAGCAGTCGAGTCAATAGTGGTTTATGTTTTCAGGTAAGAAAAGAGCAATTGGACAATGTATTTTCTTATCGTAGGCATCAAAAACCACAACAGAGGAAATTTGAGTGTAGTGCTCTTTAAGAGCACAATTATAACTTGAAGCAGACTATACTCACTACACTGTATCAATCCTTCTGGTTGCACTTAGAAGCTCAACTAAAAAGTATTAGTTTCTTTACAGTATCTTTTACAAAATTCAGAGTAACTTTTGGAAATTAATTCATGCCATCAGAATTTAAGACGCTTAAAGTTCAACACAGCTCTCAAGTTGTCACTTAAGTGCTCCATTGCTCAGAATATACAAACCCCATTTCCAGAAAAGTTGGGATATTTTCCAAAATGCAAAAAAAACAAAAATCTGTGATACGTTAATTCACATGAACCTTTATTTAACTGACAAAAGTACAAAGAAAAGATTTTCAATAGTTTTACTGACCAACTTAATTGTATTTTGTAAATACACACAAATTTAGAATTTGATGGCTGCAACACACTCAACAAAAGTTGGGACAGAGTTAAAATAAGATTGAAAAGTGTACAGAATATTCAAGTAACACCGGTTTGGAAGACTCCACATTAAGCAGGCTAATTGGTAGCAGGTGAGGTATCATGACTGGGTATAAAAGTAGCGTCCATCAAAGGCTCAGTCTTTGCAAGCAAGGATGGGTCGTGGCTCACCCCTTTGTGCCAAAATTCATGAGAGAATTGTTAGTCAGTTCAAAAGGAACATTTCTCAACGCAAGATTGCAGAGAATTTAGGTCTTTCAACATCTACAGTACATAATATTGTGAAAAGATTCAGAGAATTCGGAGACATCTCAGTGCGTAAAGGGCAAGGTCGGAAACCACTGTTGAATACGCGTGATCTTCAAGCCCTCAGGCGGCACTGCCTAAGAAACCGTCATGCTACTGTGACAATTATAGCCACCTGGGCTTGGGAGTACTTCGGAAAACCATTGTCACTCAACACAGTCCGTCGCTACATCCAGAAATGCAACCTGAAACTGTATTACGCAAGGAGGAAGCCATACATCAACTCTATGCAGAAACGCCGGCGAGTTCTCCGGGCCCGAGCTCATCTCAGATGGACCGAAAGACTGTGGAACCGTGTGCTGTGGTCAGATGAGTCCACATTTCAGCTAGTTTTCGGAAAAAACGGGCGTCGAGTTCTCCGTGCCAAAGATGAAAACGACCATCCAGATGGTTATCAGCGAAAGGTGCAAAAGCCAGCATCTGTGATGGTATGGGGGTGCATCATTGCCCACGGCATGGGTGAGTTGCATGTATGTGAAGGTAGCATTGACTCTGAGGCGTATATTAGGATTTTAGAGAGACATATGTTGCCATCAAGGCGACATCTCTTCCCGGGACGTCCATGCTTATTTCAGCAGGACAATGCCAGACCACATTCTGCACGGTCTACAACAGCATGGCTTTGTAGACACAGAGTGCGTGTGCTTGACTGGCCTGCTGCCAGTCCAGATCTATCTCCTATTGAAAATGTATGGCGCATCATGAAGAGGAGAATCAGACAACGGAGATCACGGACTGTTGAGCAGCTGAAGTCTTATATCAAGCAAGAATGGACAAAATTTCCAATTGCAAATCTACTACAATTAGTATCCTCAGTACCAAAACGATTAAAAAGTGTTATTAAAAGGAAAGGTGATGTAGCACAATGGTAAACATGCCTCTGTCCCAACTTTTGTTGAGTGTGTTGCAGCCATCAAATTCTAAATTTGTGTGTATTTACAAAATACAATTAAGTTGGTCAGTAAAACTATTGAAAATCTTTTCTTTGTACTTTTGTCAGTTAAATAAAGGTTCACGTGAATTAACATATCACAGATTTTTGTTTTTATTGCATTTTGGAAAATATCCCAACTTTTCTGGAAATGGGGTTTGTAGATTACATAGTACTATTTTTTGAGGATTACATGTTATAAGTAGTTTATATTTTCCAGTGTATAAGACAGTCATGTGGTTTTCTAGGTTGCATCATTTTGATAAATAAGCTGGCAATTCCAACTGTGATTTGTACTTCCACTATGATGTCTTTTTCTATGCCAAACACACACTTAATGTCATCATTCCCAGTGAAACGTCATTAAGAGTTTTGTCAGGAGAAATGAGGTCACATTAATCCAAAAGACTTCTGGTGTTGGAAGTGTGCAATCCAACCAGGTTTGCCCTGTATCTGCTTGTTTTAAAGGTCGCTTCCTGAATATATCCAATCCCAACACAGAAAGGTTGATCTTCTGCTTACTTTTTCCCTTCAGGTCTCTATCCATCATGATTGTAACATTCATAACCCTTCCATGACCCTATCCAGTTTCAGGTTAACTCAAAAGCATTGCTAATCTGAAATGACACGACCATCTACCAATCATTAAACATGCATTCCTTCCCTCAACTAATTTATTCACCAGTACATGCTGACTGCTTTCACAGCTCTCTGACTCACCCACGCTCCATATCACTAACTGGTGCTTGCAGACCCCAGCTCTATGAATCACTGGCTGTTGATCCTCACCCTGAATGCTCCACTTCAAAATCTGAAATCAGCCCTGAACTAATCATATATCATCTGCACCCTCCGACCTTTAATGGTGTAGGTTTGAGAAGTGCCTGAATGGTGTTCAGTTCTGTGGTAGGATCATAACATTATGCAGCAATCTGTTAGCACAGATCTGAGGCACCAAGGAAATTGTAGGAGTAACAGAGACTGCAGACGCTGCTACCTGAAGCATCCAGTAATGTGTTGGAGTAACTTAGATGGTCAATCAGCACCTGTGGATCGAAGGAATTGTCGGCATTTTGGGTTGAAACCTTGCACAAGGGCTTGGGTTTCTGATTCTGGGTGTCAAAATAAAGCATCAAAATTCCTTTCCTCCAACAGATGCTGCTTGACCTGCTGAGTTCCTCCGGCAGTCTGTTAGATGTAATTCCTGGGACACGTGACATGTTCATCTAAAAGCGATTTCACAAATGCAACAGTACAGGTAATTTGTTGCAAGTTACTTGATCTAAATTACAATGCTACATAAATAAAGGAAACTTCTATAAACTTTTCTTTAACTGGATGGAGTCAACAGACAAATGAAATAGGTGCAGGAGTAGGCCATTCAGCCCTTTGAGCCAGCACCACCATTCACTGTGATCATCGCTGATCATCCACAATCAGTACCCTTTTCCCGCCTTCTCCCCATATCCCTTCACTCCGCTATCATTAAGAGCTCTATCTAACTCTTTTTTGAAAGAATCCAGAGAACTGGCCTCCACTGCCTTCTGAGGCAGAACATTCCACAGAATCACAACCCTCTGCGTGAAAAAGTTTTTCCTCAACTCTTGTCTAAATTGTCTACCCCTTATTCTTAAACTGTGGCCTCTGGTTCTGGACTCCCCCAACATCAGGAACATGTTTCTTGCCTCTCGCGTGTCCAGTCCCTCAATAATCTTATATGTTTCAATCAGATCCCCTCTCATCTTTCTAAATTCCAGTGTATACAGCCCCAGTCCTTCCAATCTTTCAACATATGACAGTCTCGCCATCCCGGGAATTAACTGTGTGAACTTACGCTGCACTCCCTCAATAGCAAAAATGTCCTTCTTCAAATTTGGAGACCAAAACTGTTCACAATATTCCAGGTGTGGCCTCACCAGGGCCCTGTACAACTACAGAAAGACTTCTTTGCTCCTATACTCAACTCCCCTTGTTATGAAGGCCAACATGCCATTAGCTTTCTTCACTGCCTGCTGTACCTGCATGCTTACTTTCAGTGACTGATGAACAAGGACACCAAGATCTCGTTGTACTTCCCCTTTTCCTAACTTAAAACAATGGGAACATTAAACAATAGAAGGAAGGAGGAACAGGAGATATCAGTTATTGGACAGATAGCTTGCACAGGACTTGCAACAAAGAACAGAACAGATGGATTTGTAGTTAAAGGTAGCTAGATTAATTATTTTTAATTATGAGTGATTTTGTCATGGCAATAAGATAATTCAAACTGCAAACTTCCTTTTGTTTCAGTAAATAAGATTGTTACCAAAAAAGTTTACAGAAATATAATTGGAACGAGCCACAAATTTCACCCGGTTGTCTTCTTATATGTTTTATGAGTTATCGTTCACTTCCCCTGGGAAATTGAGTCAATTTTTAAGAGTGAACAGCAGTTAAAATTGTATATGCTTCACTGGCAGGAGTTAGCTCACTGAGGCAAATGGCTTTTTCTTATTCCACACTTTGGGCTCTAAGCTTTTTAAATATCCATCAAAATGCCACTACAAATTGCTTTCGTAGAGTTCTATTTGTGCTCTGTGGTTTCAGTACTTTTCAAATCCTTCTGAAGGGAGATCCTAAGCACAACTCCAAAGGGAATTGTTCCAAAAAAAAAAATACTGGCTCTGAGAAGTAAAACTATTTCTACATATCATACCACCAGTCATCTTGGATTCTAATGATCTTGCTGTCTCTTCATTCAGATATTTAAATTAATCATAAAAACATATTTCTATCAAGAAGCTACATTTAATTTTAGTGTACAGAGTCAATTAAAACTACATCACAAATTGAAGTTCTAAATGTTCGATATGTGGAAATACAACAATGTTTTTAGGAACCCAAAGCACAAGGACACACAACCGTGCTGTAAGATATTAATTTTAAAAGATCCATTTATTTAAATATTTAAAAAATTATGCAGCATTTTACTATTGCAAAGTTCAAAGCACATTTATTATCAAAGTGTAGTGTATTTTACCACATACTACCTTGAGATTCATTTCAACGTACCCAGTTTAGGCTACCCTTTTGAGCTGTTTCCACAGGCAATTACATAGACAGACAGATGGATAGATAAATATTTTATTAATCCCAAAGGAAATTACACTGTCACAGTAGCATTAAAAGTGCACAGATACACAAATATTAGAAGAGAAGTAAGAAGTAATAAGAAAGTAAGTTGCTTCAAACAGTCTAACAGTAGGAGATCACCACTTCCCCAGCTATAGGTTGACTCATTATAGAGCCTAATAGCCAAGGGTAGGAATGACCTCATATAGTGCCCTTTGGAGCAGTGCAGGTGTCTTAGTCTATTACTAGAAGTGCTCCTCTGTTCAGCCAAGGTGGCATGCAGAGGGTGAGAAGCAGTGTCCAGAACTGCCAGGATTTTCTACAGGGTACTTTATTCGGCTACAGCCTCCAGTGTATTCAGTTTGACTTCAATAACAGAGCCATTCTTTCTAAACAATTTATTAAGCCTGTTGGCATCACCCCTGTTGATGCCATTGCCCCAGCACACTACCGTATAGAAGATTGTACTGGTGACAACAATGGGTAGAACATGTGTAGGAGAGGCCTTCATACTCCAATGGACCTCACTCTCTTCAGGAAGTAGAGGAGACTCTGGCCCTTGTACACAGTCTCTGTGTTGGTGCTCCACTCAAATCTCTCATCCAGGAGTACCCCAGGTACTTGTAGGTCCTCACCATCAATAGTAACAGGCAGCAGTGCAGGCTTAGTCTTCCTAAAGTCCATCACCATCTCCTCTGATTTACTGAGCTGCAGGCGACTCAGCTTGCACCATTTGACAAAGTCCTCCACCACGGCTCTGTATTCTTCTTCCCATCCTCCTTCTATACACCCAGTATTACTGAGCCATCAGAAAATTTCTGCAGATGACATGACTCAGTGTTGTATCTAAAGGCCGAAGTACACAGGGTAAAACAGGAAGGCAGCCAATACTGTGGGACCCCAGTGCTGCGTTTTGCCCATGCCTGACGCATAGCTCTGAAACTGCATACACTATGAGGCACAACAAAGTCAAAGCAGTTTTCTCCCAATTTTCTAGTTTTATTTTTGATTATATAGCACATTGATTAAGTGCTGGTTTATGAGAGAACTGTCATTTTATTAACAGAGCAAACTGCAATAATTTATTAAACAGCAAATTTTCAACTGTTAACAAAGGATTCAAGTAGTTGAACAAAATTTAGGAAATCAAATGATATTCGAAGTGGAGAAACAATTTCTGACTACGTTAGCTTTGGCACTCCTCCAGGAAACCTGACACGCAGTTTGCTAAGAAGCAATCTCATGCCTTTAAGTAACATGAACAACTTACAGTCAATTAATATTTCCATAATCATTTTCATCAAATCATGTCGGCTAGCAAAGATAAACTGCAACTTGAGAACTCAAAATCTTGTCTCCTCCATTATTACCTCCAACAAGTGCAAGCTATTTATAGAATCCTTCGATTATAAATCACTGTTTTTGTAACTTCTCAGTCTCCTGGGTCACGAGGTCAAACCTCTAAGGTTTTATCATGCCATCCTCTCCACTGCGACCATTACAGATCCTCTACCACATGGAACTTACCTCTGTCTCTTGTTGGTCTCCTCTTTAACCTTATGCTCTTTCTGAGCTTGGTTTGTCCATGAAATAAACCTTCTAATGCTTTCATGTGGTGTCACCTCTTTTGACTCGCCAGTCAAACTGTCAGATTGCTTTTTGGGCAAACAAAGCTAGAGGAACAGAGAGTTCTGCAAATTGAAGAGTGTTTAGTTACTCTTTTCATTCATCTTTTTCAAGCTTCGCCCTAGAATAGAACAAAGAACAAAATCCTCCGACAAGAAATAAAGCTTAGAGGAACAAAGGGCATGATTTTCTGTATGAACTGGTCTCGTGTAATTCTTCCATCATTTTGTGAAGAAAAGTTGCTCCTATTAGTTGATAGTATAAGTATTGAGGAACTTGGATTTAAAGTGCTGGACAATAGATGTAGGGAAGGTGTGAAGACGGCCCTTTATGCACAGCAAATGGCAATGATCTGCCTCACTACCTAGGCAGTGCTGAAAAGCTGAAAAAATCTTACTCATCAATTTCAAACAAAAGGGGATAGCTATTTGGGGGAAGTAAACTTGCCAGGTTCATCACACTACAATGGGTGAGATTTGCTCATTTTCTTGCCAGATGTTAGGGTGAAAGCCAAATTCCTTGAGAAGGACCAAAGCCAAGATGATCAGAAACAGTCTTTCAACTCTGAATGTCATTTGACTTCTTAAGTTCTGTTGTCAGCCTGTTTGCGTCAGTAGGATCAAAGTGTGAAGCTTATTTGGAATCCAAAGCTTAGCTACACTAGTTATTGCAGACTGTGCATTTCCGTACATTCCTCGGGTTCAGTACTTTGTCCAGCACACATTATCCATGGATAAGGCACAAGAAGGCACTGACTGGATTGCTTCATAGATCTGTGTTGAACTTGGCATACTAAGTGGGTTCCTTCTATGCTCTTGTTACTCTATCACTTGAGTGAAATATTGGATCCAAGTTTAATAATGCCATAAACTTTTTGAGAGTTTAGAACTTATTTTGCAATTATGATTTATCAAGGCACTGTAATATATCGGAACAATGTTGAGGACTTTCTTATTACCAGTATTAAAGATATCAATTCAAATTGTCAGTGTTAGAACAATAACAAGCAGAAGCATCTAGTGGCTATTTATCATGCAAGACTTAACAGCATCTGCCTTGTACTGAGCCTTTAGCAGCAGTTCAACTGGAGTCTGTCTTATCCTTGTATATGCTTCTTCTCGCCACTTTGTTTAGATATTCACAAGGACCTTCAAAGCTTAGAACAGTCTCCATGAGTTCTTATTGACAATCTTACTTCCTCCGTGTTAATGAGAGGTGCAGAAGATATTTGCTGGAATCACTCCAAGAATGTGGGATCTCAACATAGGGTTAAGAAACTGGATCATTCTCCATGGATTAAAAGACATTGAGTGGAGATCTGATAGGGATAACTAAAGTTACTTCGATATGGTAAAGTTGTTCCTATTAGCTGTTCTTATTAGTTCAAGTGTGTGAAGGATTATGAGAGAAGATTTAAAAAACCTAAGGGAGTGGACATGATCATAAAATCACTGCCTCTGGAGGTGAAGGAAAAACAATTATTATTTCAAAGGTGAACTAGATAAATACTTGAGAGTAAATAATTTGCAGTACAGGGGACAAGGTTTACCAGATTTGTTGTATTTGAAACCAGCATAGCCCTGGTGGGCTGAGTAGCCTCCTTGGTTGCGACAATTCTCTGATTTAATCATATACTTTGTTTTTGTTATTACTGGGTTTAACTACTTCAATTCACCCTAGATGCTTAAATCCACTTCACTCCAAATATCAGGTCTTAACACATAATGCCAACTATCTATTTCTCTCTATAGATGCTGCCTAACACAATGAGTACCTCTGGTTGTTTCTTTGCTCAGATTCCAGCATTTACAGTCTTCTGAATCTTCAATTTACTTTTGCCTGGCCTCCCTCTGTAAATCTTCTTCTTTTAGTGTCCTAACTTGGAACCAATGCCAATTCCTATTATTGCCATACTTCTCTGCCGAGCATGATTCGTGACACTAACTCTAAGGCTACGTCCACACTAGACCAGAAAATTTTGAAAATGCTGGATTCGCGTCAAAATGATAGTCATCCACACCAGGCATTTTTGAAAATACCTCCGTCCACATTAAAACCGGCATTTGGGTGAATCTTCTCCCACTGGGCATGCGCAGGACACATCTATAGAAAACAAGCGAAGAGGAAACGGTATACTATTTCTATTTCTGCAGCGGTGTTGTGCTATTTCCAATGGTCAAAAACTAGAGTATCTACAACAATAGCGAGAGAAAGTTTTCAACAAGGTCTTCGAGGAATACAAAGAAAACCTCCGCTGGAAAAAGCAGCTATTAACGTAGACAATAAAGTAAACAACATACGTATGAAGCCGCCTGCCATCGTTGTTGTGGCGTTGGAGGTTGCGTTCAAGAAAACAATGACATGTTGAGCTGCAACCACCATCTGCTCCAGCACATCATGACAGTGCTTTTAAAAAGCTCTGGTTACCCCCTACACACTACAACGCCCAACCAGCGTTTTCAGATTTACACACTCTGGAGAGCACTTTAGAAAAGCTCCATTTTCGGGGGAGGAAAACGCCGTTTCAGTGTGGACGGAGGGTCAAAACAAAGAGAAAGATCTTCGGTTACGGATTTATCTGGTCTAGTGTGGACGTAACCTAAAATTCACTCTTACGTTTTCAGGTCCATCCACAGCCACCACTTCACCATTCACTAAACTCTTCAACTTCTACAACATCCAGAAGTACCCATCATTTTCCCTATTCTGGCCTCATAATCTTCCACAAACTTCCATTATCGATGGTCCTGTAAGTGTTTGTTTTCTTTCTTTCTTTCTTTCTTTTTCTTCTTCTTCTTTATTATGTATTGCATTGAACTGCTGCTGCTAAGTTAACAAATTTCACGAAACATGCCGGTGATAATAAACCTGATTCTGATTATACATACCACTGGAATTCTGTCCTTGCATTTCTACACTACTCTCTTTCTCCGATCTCATTTGCTAAGCTGCTTATAATCGATCTTATTGACCAAGTTTTTGATTATCACTTCGAAGGTACTTATGTACCTTCACTGCCAAACTCTGCTAACATTTCTGTGATCGAAATTTTGCTAAATGGTCAACATAAAAACAAGTTTTGAGTACTGTATTATTTTAAAGCATCTATTCTAATGTGCTCATTAAAAGTACAGAGAACTGTACTAATTTCTGATGCAGAAAACAATTCTGCTCATTTTGGAACTTCGAACAGATCGTCCAAGCCAGCTTTCAAACTCAAAGTACATTATTTATTATGTAATTTACATTTAGCTCTATTACCTAACAAATGTTGTGTGTCAAATTTGATTTTGCAGTCATGCATAATTCAATGCATAATCAACTTCAGTAAATAGGCACAGAACACTTTACACAAGTGACCTAGCACAAATTATGTGCTGAAGAATATGTTTCACCATGTAAAAATGAATGTGGAAGGAGATATGCTTGGACTTCTTAAATTAATAATTTGTGAGATCCAATTTTTCAGGGAATATTGTTACCTTCGTGTTGTCTTTCAACTCCCTAAGTAAACTGTGTCTTCAGAGTCTTCATAATGGTGCTGATTATTTACTGAATCATATTTGCTTTTACTGTTGCACCCAGATGTTTGCCAGTACAGAGAAGGGTGTAGTATCAAAGATGCTACTGTTTTGCTGCTGGCATGAGCAAAAAGAACACAAGTAAAACTATTAATGGAATATTCTTTATTGAAGACATGAATTGACAACTTGACAGCAAAAATACATTAATATCCTACCAAGCAACACACTTGGTTGTTAAAGATAATTTTACATTTATACACATAACACTGCTTTTCTTTCAAAAATAAACACATGCATGCAAAACACTAACTATGTACATGAGACAATGTTAGAATAATTCCTGCACTTATCTAAATATGCAATGCTTTCATCACAACTAGTTATAAATTCAATTAATTTATTATTCTTCTTAATCTCCAAGACCTGCTCACATGCAGAGGTTCCTTTGTAATCCCTTAAGTGACCTCTCTAGGAGACTTTATTTCTGGTGAGTCACCTCCACTGTCTATCATTCACTCAGTCTGGGGTTCCTGTGCCTTCTGATCCAGAGATTGCTGCATCCATCTGTGACAAATGCTAATCTGAACTGTGAACTAGACTTGGAAACCAGTTACTCAGGGAAACCAAATGCTACCATATGATACCCATGTTCAGTAACTTGCAGTCTGTTTCATTGCTTTTAATGAAGTTGGGCGACTGCACTGAAACCGTGCTCCAGTAAATATGATGTTGGAAAGGCAATAAAGACCATCTTGACCTTTTCTCACAGTGTAGAATAGTGTTCAGAGATTTCTTACTTCTGTTACATAACCGGCAACAATGAATATCAATCGAGTCAGGTTATATAAAAACAACCAAACATTTATTAAACACGGATAAACAATAAAAAACAAACGATAATCGGAAGTTAACCGCTATGCGGCCGTTCAACAAATCGTCACTCGCCACTGGTTCTTAAAACGATAAATGCGAAAACAGTTCTTAAAGCGGTAAAGTCAAATACAGTTCTTAAAATGGTAAATTCGAAAGTCCAACAGATTTATACATTCAATTGGGAGAGACTCCTCTGGAGAAGGATTACTTCATAGACGCGACTTCCCCGCTGGTTCTGTCCAAAGGATTCACGATGAAGGAAGTAAATGGCTTAAAACAACTGACCTTAATTTCTTCTAGAGAGCAAAACTTGCATGAACTTCCTTGCTCTTTTGGCAGGAGTTATCTTCGATGCAGGTCGCTACTTCATCAACAAAGACTCAATAAGATCGATCCTTTATTAAACTGCCGAACATTCCTGATTTCTCTCAATCCTTCATATCCTGTACTTCAATAAAGTCTTCACTCTCCAATACTACTGAAAAGGTACATCAACAAATCTAGCAGAAATTGCCAGTCCAGCACTATTGTACCTTGCAATAGAACGTAAAACTCCATTTTAAAAATGAAACTGCGTCATAAAGCAAATACGCAACAGAACGGAGACTCTGACTAACGTTCCAGCTGGAATACTAACTGCGTCACCAGAGGTATTCCCTTTCATACCCGTAGTGAACATGTCATCACGTGACCTCACATCGGCGGGAAAATTACGTCAGGTGACCTCCAAAAGACCATTACATCATTCTCACAAGAAAGTTACAAGATCTCCTTTTGGTATGTAACACTTCAACCAAAAGTCTTGATATATTTTTTGAACCTCGGTTTCAGCTGAAAGTCATCTTGTAGTGAGATCAGTTCTTCCTCCATTCTTCCTGTTAATTCCTCATTCCAAGTGTTCAGGACATGGATTTATTACTCAATCTGGAATTTAGATTGAGAGAAGACCCTAAAATATCTCTGGCGGTCTGTATGTAGCTCACCCAGGTGGGTACAGTATACCTGAAGATTATTGTCTGGTATTCTTTCGTTTTCTTCTAACTCAGAGAGACTCAGAAACTGGAAAAGATTGCAATGGGAATCCTGTACTTGAATAGGGTTAACTTGGACAGAAATCTGGAGATAACTGATCTGACTTTGATAAGATTCTAATTATTTCCTTGTAATTGAAGATTGATTTCATTAAACTTTGTGAATAATTCTGATAAGTAAGAAATGGCATGCCTAACTTTCTTAAGTTGCTTACTGAATGAAGCATTCAAGTCTTCAACAAATTTTATCACAGTTTCAAAAAGCGTATAAAAAAAACTCAGAAAATTTCCTCTGAGAGCTATCTTACTTCTGTGTGCAGCAGCAAGTGTTCAAACTGTTCATCATTTTCAATACAAAGCTCTTGAAATAGCTGAGAATTGACAGCATGGGACTTGATTTTATTTACCTCAGTGATAACAGTACTTAAAGATTTGTGCAGCCGATCACTTAGGTTTCTTGCAACAAGGTGCTGCCTGTGAATAGCACAGTAAATGGTAAGTATGCTATTTGCAATTTTTTTCAAGGAAGTAATAACCCCACAGTGGCATTCTGCATTGATGGTGCCCTGTCTGTTGCACGAGTAAGAATGTTGGTGAGTGAAAGGTTCTGCTGTTTGAAAAGTTGCTCAACAATCTGAAATATTGACACCTCTTTCATATCTGTTTCTAGTCTCATTGCAAATGACAACTCTTGAACCATGCTTTTATCTTTTGTGACGCGACAGTAACCAAGAAGCCAAGATTCACTGCTGGCAAGGTTGACTCATCCAACTGCAGAGCAAATCCAAAGTTTGCTGCATAATATATGTTCCACATTCTCAGATATTCCATCTTTGAACAGAGTTGTCACTGTGCAGAATCACTTTAGTTATTTGTTCTGGCAACTTATGCCAAACAGTATTCAGAACACCCCCCCCCCCCCACTACTGCTGGCAAAAATCAGTTCTTCTCTAATTTTATGGGGCTTTCTAGATTTAGCAAAGAGCAATGAAATGTTATATGAAGCACACAAACCATCACTAATTTAGAACGTTGGCAAACATGTTTTGGAGTGTTTTCTGTTTCTGAAAGTTTCCATGAAGTGACTGAAAATAAGCCAAGTTCTTGTTTGTTTTATCAGAATGTATTTCCTTCAAATGTTCAAGGAGCCTGGACAATTTCACTGCCTCATTTGAAAAATACATTTTTACACAACAGATAGATTAGCTGATGCTGGTATAAATCCATATTTCAGATGCTCCACACTATACTGTCTATACTTCATTTTCATTTGCTCAGCTTCTGATTAATAACCATGGTCAATCATCTGCTGTTTAAGTCTAACCCCAAGCACTGCCATCAATAAAGGGGAAAGTTATAATGTCATCACAGCACAGAAAAAACCTGATTCTCTGCCTGAATGTACATAAAGTGGGGCAGCAATATCTCAGCTGGGCAATGGGTCAGAGAAATGCAGACAATACCATTTGAAAGGACAGATTCTGAACTTTATCCTGTTGAACACCACAGCCTAATTCAAAGGAATTGCATCACTGTGTCATTAGAGTATGGGAAACGTACTAGCTAACACTTGTACTATGGTAGTGAAGGGCGATAATGCATGGGCTCGGCCAGGAAATTATACAGTTTCTTCAGTACAGATTTCTCATGAAATGTCAAATATAGAAGTCACATTGCTTCCAGCAAAGTCTAAGAACAACGGGTTAGCAGGAGATGACGTAATTATGTGATCATTGTAATCAACTGAAGCACTGAGGATCTAATGCTTATAAAAAGTAATTCATTTCTTAAATTAAGCCTATAATCCCTCAGCTGCACCCTCACTTAGCTATCAATTTATCGCGCATCCCGTCTGTCCCCTTTTTCACCCCTTTAGAAACTCCCACTGCCCCCGGCAGGAGGGGCTATATCACCTACTTTGGGAACCACTGACCTAGAGGGTGGTTGAAATCTGGAATACACTGCTTGCGAGGGTGGTGGAGACAGTATTCTCACTTTGAGAAACATCAGAGTGAACACTTGATTCTTCAAAGCAAACGAGGCTACTGTTGGTACATGGGAATATACCATTATCCATTCAGACGTTAGCCTGTAAATTTTCTCTGAATCATTCCAGAAAGGATCTGCATGGAGTGAGCAGTGGGCATCTGAAATCTGTAACACCAACACTTCGAACAGGACTGAGATCAGTGGAACGAGCCTCTGGCCACACCTTCATGTCAATGATTCCCTCATACTGATTAAGGACATCCTTTAGTATCTGCACATACTAGTTTGCAATCACTACTCAGTGCTTTTAGTTCAGCCACTCTTGACAAATTGATAGCTTACACAGCCTTTTTCATTCAATTTGATCTAATTACTCAATCCCATCCTCAAGTTTATTCCTTCCTGACAAGCTATATTCACACACTTGCCTCACAGAAACATCTATAATAATTGGCATGGGCAAGCTATTTGAATGTCATCGAAAATCATCAGTGACAATTTTCAATGGTGTGAAAATGTCCCTTTCAAAATTAGTCATCACTGTTTCAGAAGGCAGTCACATTATAGAGCATTGTCTGTGCCAATATATAAAAACAACATAATAAAACAAAATATGAGTGATCATTCTGTTGCTGTTATCTCTCTCCTTTCTTCTCCATTAATATCTTGGCTCATACCCTGTCATCCGCATGCAGGATGGCCACATCCCCAAGGACATCCTATACGGAGAATTCACCACAGGATCCCGGCCCATAGGGAGCCCACTGTTGCGTTACAGGGACATTTGTAAACGTGACCTGAAGTCTGCTGATATCAGGGTGGACACTTGGGAAGAGACAGCTGCAAATCGCTGCACCTGGCGACAGGCTGTACATACAGGCATTACCAATGCAGAGGGAAAACGAACTCGACTGTGGTCGGACAGAAGAGAGAGAAGGAAAGCTGTGGCAGTGACTACCCAGCCGCAGCCATCAGCTTTCGTGTGCAGCAGCCGTGCCAAGGACTGCCGCTCAAGAATCGGCTTATTCAGCCACAGCCGACGCTGCTCCACACCCGATTGAGTCCTAAACCGGGCGCATCCATTGTCTACTTAGACAGACGGAGCCATTATATTATTATATGCATCAACACCACTTTCTTGAACTAACTGTATATCTCTTGGTTCATTTGATATCCAAAATCCTATTGATCTACATCTAAAATAACGTCAGTGGTGAGCCTCTTCAACCATCCTGGATAGAGATTTCCAAGGATTCACTATCCTCTGGAGGACAAAATTTCTTCTCATCTTTGTACAGAATTGATGACATTCTTTTGGTGTTGGTGATCTTGGGCTTTAGATCTCCAGAGAGAGAGGAAATAACATTTCTATGTTTACCCTGTCAAGCTATGAAGAATTTGATATCTTTCAATGAGATCCCTTCTCACTTGTCTGAACTCCATGAAGTGTAGCATACAGTACTTCATCTCTTCCTTTGGACAGTCACAGTTGGATTAGGATCCAAATTGTTATTTTCCTATAGTTGAACTTTCTTTATACTTGTTTATATGTTTGTGTAATTATAAACTTAAGAGAGTCTGTAGGTGCTGGAAATCCAGAGCAACATACACAAAATGCTAGAAGAACTCAGAAGGTCAGGCAGCATCTAGGGAGAAGAACAGTCAATTTATTAAAGGTCTTTGTCTGAAAAGTCAACCGTTTATTTCTCTCCATTGATGCTGCATGACCTGTTGAATCCACTTTTTGTGTGTTGTTTGTACAATCACGTGTTTGCATGTGATTTTCAGTAACATGGTGGCCATGCTATAAGGAACTTAGATAATGAAATGATCTGAGGAAAAAATGAGGAATAGTAAAATGAGTCAGCTTTCTTTCATCTAACACTATCACCATCACACTCTACCTCTTCTTATCAATTTTGTATCCCTGAAATAACTTGGAGCTGCATAAATGCACACATCCAAATTCAGCTATATAGTGTGTTTCTGTACACTAATGGCTTCTCCCCCAGCACCTTCAAGTGTTCATGTACAGTTTCTAGGTCCATGTGGATATCATCCTGAATATTCTGATATCTCAAATCCATCACGCACTGCAAGATTTTCAAAGCTAACATTTCACATGTGGTAGCTTATGCATATGCACTTCTATTGCCAAGTAACTCTGATTTCCTGAGTCCTTGTTCATCTACTCAAAGACAGCAGGTCCAGCAGATTAAAGCAGCAAAAGTCTGTCAGTTACGCAAATCTGTTCAACTTTACTTTGCGGTCTCCATGATACACAATAATTTTGTCAGAAGTGGGGACCACCATCAATGAAGCTTCCTTTTAAATGTGTTCAGTCTTCATAGATATTCCATTCTATGCTCACTCCCACAGCTTTTCCTCCACAAATGCATAGGTGGCAGAGACCCATCAATGCCTTTTATGAATGCTTTGATAGCAGACCATGACACACCCACACAGGCCTCCATATACAGTAAAAGGTATTCACCCCCTTGGAAGTTTTCATGTTCTATTGTCTTACAAAATTGAATCACAATGGATTTAGTTTGGCTTTTTTGACACTGATCAACAGAAAAAGTCTCTTTTGTGTCGAAGTAAAAACAGATCTCTACGAAGTGATCTATATTAATTACAAATATAAAACACAAAATAATTGATTGCATAAGTATTCTCACACCTCTCAAGTCAGTATTTAGTTGATGCACTTTTGGCAGCAATTGCAGCCTTGAGTCTCTATCAGCTATCCCCATTCAATTTTCCCCCATTCTTCTTTACAAAACTGCTCAAACTCTGTCAGATTGCATGAGGATCATGAGTGTACAGCCTTTTTCAAGTCCAGCCACAAATTCTCAATTGGATTGAGATCTGGACTCTGACTTGGCCACTCCAGGACATTAACTGTTTCGTTTTTAAGCCATTCCTGTGTAGCTTTGGCTTTATGCTTCAGGTCATTGTCTTGTTGGAAAACAAATCTTCTCTCAAGTCGCAGTTCTCAGGCTTTCCTTCAGGATTTCCCTGTATGTTGCTGCATTCCTTTTACCCTCCACCTTCACAAGCCCTCCACGGCCTGCTGCAGTGAAACATCCCCACAGCATGGTGCAGCCACCACCATGCTTCACAGTAGGGATGGTGTGTTTCTGATGATGTCCGGTGTTTAGTTTACACCAAACATAACATTTATTCTGATGGCCAGAAAGCTCAATTTTGATTTCATGACACCATAGAACCGTCTTCCAACTGACTTCAGAGTCTCCCACATGCCTTCTGGCAAGCTCTAGCCAAGATTTCATGTGAGTTTTTATTTCAACAGTGGCTTTCTCTTTGCCACTCTCCCATAAAGCTGAGACTGGTGAAGCACCCAGGCAACAGTTGTTATATGCGCAGTCTCTCCCATCTCAGCCTTTGAAGCTTATAAGTCCTCCAGAGTTGTCATAGATCTCTAGGTGGCCTCTCTCACTCATTCTTTTCTTGCACAGTTACTCCGTTTTTGACGACGACCTACTCTAGGCAGATTTACAACTGTGCCATATTCTTTCCATTTCTTGATGATTGACTTAACTGTACTTTAAGGGATATACAGTGACTTGGAAATTTTCTTGTATCTAAATCCTGACTTGTGCTTTTCAAAAACACTTTCGCAGAGTGGCATGGAGTGTTCTTTTGTCTTCGTGGTGTAGTTTTTGCCAGGATATTGACTCACCAGAGTTGAAACTTTCAGGTACAGGTGTATTTTTACTACAATCAAGGGAAACGCCTTGACTGTTGAAGGTGATTTCCATTTAACTAATGATGTGACTTCTAAAACCAACTGGCTGCACGACTGATGATTTGGTGTGTCATATTAAAGGGGGTGAATAGTTATAGAATCCATTATTTTGTGGTTTATATTTGTAATTAATTTAGATCACTTTGTAGTGATCTGTTTTCACTTTGACACAAAAGAGTATTTTTCTATTCATCAGTGTCAAAAAAAACCAAATTAAATCCACTGCGATTCAATGTTGTAAAACAATAAAACATGAAAATTTCCAAGGGGGGGTGGTGAATACATTTCATAGGCACTGTATCTGGATGACATTTTAGCCACCGAGGTTAATATCTGAACATACTTCAAGAGGGTGACTACATTAAAGGTGTCTAGTACAGACGGTGTACTTGATTGAGAACTAGAGATCTGTGTGGACTAACAGGATGGTGTATTTATGGATATATTCAACCTATGGCTTCTGCGGTCTGAAGTTCCCACCTACTTCAAAAAGGCATCTATTGTATTGGTGCTGAAGAAAATCATTTGGACATGCCTCTATTACATAACCATAATGAAGTCCTTTCAGAAATTGATTATAGCTCAGAGATGACTTGGATCTGCTCCAGTTTGCCTCCTGCCACAACAGGACAACAGCATATATGAATTCCTTGCCTCTTCACTCTGCTCTGGGCCATCTGGACAACAGGAACTCATATATCAGGCTGCTGTCCATTGACTACCACTCAGCATTTACCACAAACATCATCATCAATGTCATCATAATTCTAACCCATCATCAATCTTCAAGACCTAGGCCTCTGCGGACATCAGTCATTAAGGACCGGTAACAACATCCCTAAGTGCACCTTACGGCTGTGTGCTTACCCACTTGTTCTCCTCACTATAGACATCATTGTGTGGATAAGCACAGCTCAAATGCCATCTGAAAATTTGCCAATGCCAGATGAATCACAGGTGGTGATGAGTTAACGTGTAGGATTGAGGTAGGACTCATGATTGTGTGGTGCCGTAGCAACAACCTCACACTTAATGTCAGCAGAATTAAAGAGATTATTGTTGACTTCAGGAAGGGGAAAGAGGGTGCATATGTACCAATTTACATTGGGATATTGGCAGTGGAAAGTCAGCAGCTTTAACCGCCTGGGTGTTAGCAAATTGGATAACCTGTCATGAGTCAACACATGCATTCATAAGGCAAGTGTTCCACCATCATTACTTTCTTAGGATGTTAATGAGCTTTGACTTGTCACCAAACACTCTAGCAACTTCTATAGATGTACTGTAAAAGTATCCTGACTAGTCTGGTACAGTAATCCAAAGCTGCAAAGTGTAGTGGACTCTGCCAAATTCATTACAGGCTCACCATTTCCACCATTGGTTTCATCTGCAGGAGGCACTGCCTTAAGAAGTCAAATGTCTATCATCAATGGTCCCCACCACCTATGCCATGCCATCTTTTTACACCAATTAGGCAGGAGATATAGAAACCTGAAGTCCCACCAGGTTCAAGACAGCAACTTCTCTTTAACTATCTGGTTCTTGAACCAACCATAAAACCCTAATCATTACCGATTAGCAACACTAAAACCACTTTGATCACTTTGTGCCAAAATGAACTCATTTTTCATTCTAATTGTGCTCTTTCTTGTTTATAAGTAGGTTTAATATATTTTTTGTGAATGCTGCTATATGATGCAATGTGCTTGTAATACTGCTGCAAGTAAGTTTTTATTGCACCTGGGCATAAGACAGTAAACTTGACTTTGACTATGACATATGGAACCAATATTGGCTATTCATGAGTAAGTCTGGCTCTAGGAAGCATGTGAATGTTGACAATTCCACTGTAGAAGTTAGCAAGGAGATAATTGTACTGCGACAAAAGTGCACAAGTATGAAGCTAAAACTACTGATTGCTGCCCAGTCAAAATACAGTATTTGTAACTAACCTTTTCCACCAGTATTGACCACCAGATGTAATCCATGTACCACAATAGGCATAGCTTTTTCTCAAGAATGTTCAGCAACAGTCCTCGGCAGTGTACCAGTGGAGCCACACACATCAACTAGTCATATGAATCATATCCCCCATGATAAAGGTAGGTTTACAGCATTTGTCCTGTATGTACTTATGGCGGTGGATATTCTCTTGGATTACAGAGGCAGGACTCTAATTGCTTGAGTGTCTCTCAGTGGTTGATTCTCACTTGGACTGTTCCTAGTTTTGAGCTGTCATGATTATTAATGTTAATTTCCTCCCAGGTTACCAAATTCTGTGGCCAAAGAACATAGAACATCGACATCTACAGCACATTACAGGCCCTTCAGCCCACAATGTTATGTCAACCACGTAACCTACTCTAGAGACTGCCTAGAATTTCCCTAACACATAGCGTTCTATTTTTCTGAGCTCCATGTACCTATCTAAGAGGCTTTTAAAAGACCATATTGTATCTGCCTCCACCACCGCCGCCGGCAGTGCATTCCACATACCTACCACCTATTGTGTGAAAAACTTACCCCTGACGTCTCCTTGGTACCTATTTCCAAGCACCTTAAAACTATGACCCCTTGTGTTAGCCATTTCAGCACTGGGAAAAAACCGCTGGCTATCCCCTCATCACCTTATCTTCCGGTCACCTCTCATCTTCCTTTGCGTCAAGGAGAAAAGGCCAAGTACACTCAACCTTTTCTCATAAGGTATGCCATCCAATCCAGGCAACATCCTTGTAAATCTCCTCTGCACTCTCTCTATAGTATCCACAAGAGTTTGCGGCAATTGCCATTCTTTTTGCTTACCTGGTACTCTAACTCCAGAACTACATCACAAGCAAACTTGCTTTACATTCTTAAACATCATTTAATTACTAGTGATTATTGTTTGTACTTCCTCTGACATCAGCCTTCCCATGTCCAAATTTCCTTCATCAGCACTTCACACACCAGGTGGTCCATCAAGCCCCAGCCTAAAGAGGACAGGAAATTACACTTTGTTGCCAATGGCTTCAACCTAACCACATAATCGATGTCCATTTCCTACGGTCCCTGATTACATGTTCTGAATTTTTAGCTCTCAGAAATCTCTGATGGCATAGGATTAGAATAATCCTTTCAAGGATGTCATTAGGTAGCTGTATGAAACTCCACCTATATCGTAAGTGCTAGTAGACTCTCTGAAATCTCATAGTTCTCAGGCACTACTACCCCATAAATATCACAGATATACAAGAGAGAGTGCAGATGGTGGAAATCTGGAGTAACATACGTGAAGTGCTGAGGAAGTCAGCAGGTCAGATAGTACCTAAGGAGGGAACAGTCAACATTTTGGGTTAAGGCACTGCACCACTTCCCTTTTCCTGTACATTCTTTTGTTATTCTATGTGTTCATCCAGGACCTCAAGAATACCATTTGACCTTGTGAATATTTCCATTTGTTTCATACAAGAAACAAATGGGTGAGTCCTGTCCTTTATCTCCAGTTTGCTGATAGATCTAATAAATCAAAGGTCTATCATCATCATTGCTTCAACCATATATTCCCGTTTTCTGTTTTCTTTGGACTAGATTATTTCCCTACTACTCTCTAACACAGTGGCATCCCATCCTCATCACCATCTGTAGTCTCTTTTGTATGTCTATTTGCAAACATAAGTAACAGAGGCAAAGATATCAAATAGTACATCATTTATTGAAGGCAAGATTATCATCTAAAGCTAGCACAACAATGTATGAAGGTCATACCATGTGGTAATCTCTGTTTGCAAAAGCTTTCTACATCAGTATACTCTTTTAGAATGAGGGTACAAAATGCAGCAGAGCCTTGTACTCCCAGATACACTGCCATCCAAGAATTCATTACTCTTTTTATAATTCCTGGAATCTCCAGGAATTATAAAACGGTTGGGAACATTTGTAATAAGTGTTATATTAGAATTGGGTGATGGTAAAATAGGTCCATAGTGGAAGTGAGTTAAATGTCACATTAGTAGAAACCAAAATTATTACATATGGGAAATACTTAAATTACCGGGTATGAGTAGCTGGAGCAGAGATAAACAAAAGGAGGTTGGGCTGTAAGCTACGATCAGGACAGCTACTCATGAGATAAGTGAAGTCAAGATAGATGGATATTACCATACATTAGAGCACTCAGTTTCAGGGAAAGTGAGGGAAAAGGCAATCTGCCAAAGGAAGGCAAAATCCCATCTCTCAGGCAGATAAAGGCAACCCCAGCAGAGATACAAGAAATATTATATGCAATGAAGAAAAATAAGTTACTAATGAACTTTTGAAATTCACATGTAACTATTGTAACACAACTACTCTAAATCGCTGGAAGTTTTTTTTGGGTCAATGGAGTATCTTTGAACTTCCACTTGCAGCGCTCCCCAGTATACACTGTAACAGGGTCTGAACAAACTGACATTTGAGAAACTCATCACTGCTATAAAGAGAAGTTTTCTTCATGTGCTATTCAGATTGGAGCCATAATTAAGAGGGTAACTGCATCCCACCTGAAAGCCAGATTCAGTGTGTTTAACACACCAGCTTCTCCTACAATTTCCAAAAGAATGCTTACACACAACACAACACTGGCATTATATTACATCTCACGTGTTCCACTAATACAGATTCAGTGAGAATGATGGGTTGAATTTTGCAGTGAAATGCTGTGATTCACATGTAGAACCATACGGTTTTCCCTGACACCAAGTTCAGAATTTCATGTTTGGTACTCCACTTGTTAAATTGTGAAACTCTCTAAAAATATTTTTATCTTTACATTAACACATACTTCCAATTAAAAATTATAATTTGCTCATCCTTATGCCAAATCTTTATTCATTCAACAATTCAGTTTGGATAAAAGCCACAAAACTCAGCGCTTATTCTGCATTAAGGGATCAGGTTTTAACATTATGTCATTACTTCTAAGTGAAATTAGCAGGGGCTGGCTTCATTTAATATGCTATACACCACAAGCTAGATAACAAGAAGGCGTTATATGTATTTGATTCAGTATTTTTCAATTGAAATTCTCCCCTTGAATCAAGCTTTTCATGTGATTGGATTAGTGGGAAATAATTTAAAAAGCTGAAAGACTGCTCACGTTGTCAAAAGTATGTTTGATCTTATATGCAGTTATTTGAATATATTATATTACTTAATGCAATGTGCATTTGTATGTACAGACAAACACACACACAAACAAACACACAGAGCCCTGCACATCTGTGAATGGGACTTCCTAGAAAGATGCTGTGATGGTAGACAAAGAAAATTACGGTAGACAAAAGAAATTGGAGTTCTGTTGAAACAAAGCACATTTTGGTCAAGGTTTCTAGCACAGAAGTGCAAACATAGACCAATATCTTTATTAAATGTTGATTCTAAAGTTTTTTCTAAGTTATTAGCAAATAGACTAGAAAAAGTACTTCCTTCTATTATTTCGGAAGACCAAACGGGTTTTATTAAAGGTCGTTACTCTTTTTATAATATTCGTACATTGTTAAATATCGTTTATACTCCCTCACAAAATGTTCCTGAGTGTGTTATTTCTTTAGATGCCGAGAAAGCTTTTGATAGAGTAGAATGGCCTTATTTATTTAAGGTGCTTGAAATGTTTAATTTTAGCTTGAAATTTATATCCTGGATTAAACTGTTATATTACTCCCCTGTAGCCTCGGTTCGTACTAACTCTTTAAACTCACCTTTTTTTCCTCTCTTTCGTGGTACTCGACAAGGCTGTCCTCTTAGTCCCCTATTATTTGATATTGCATTAGAACCTCTTGCAATTGCTATTCGAGAATCTTCAAATATTACTGGGATAACTCGGGGATTAAAGTCCCATAAATTATCACTCTATGCTGATGATTTACTTTTATATATTTCTAATCCTGAGAGATCCATTCCTGCTGTTTTAGAGTTATTAGCACAATTTGGTCTTTTCTCAGGTTATAAATTAAATCTTAGTAAGAGTGAACTTTTTCCGATTAATAAACATCTTCCCTTATATTATAAATTTCCATTTAAATTGATTAATAATTACTTTTCATATCTTGGGATTAAAATTACTTGTAAACATAAAGATTTATTTAAGACTAACTTTTTACCATTAATAGACCATATTACTCAATTTTCATCTAAATGGTTTCCCTTATATTTAACTTTGATTGGTCGTATTAATGCAGTTAAGATGTTTTTTTTGCCAAAATTTTTATATGTGTTTCAGGCATTACCAATTTTCGTTCCTAAATCTTTTTTTGATAAAGTTGACTCTAAAATTTCTTCATTTATTTGGCAGAATAAGAATCCGAGACTGGGTAAAATACATTTACAGAAAGCTAAGAGAGATGGAGGTTTAGCAGTACCTAATTTTAGATTTTATTATTGGGCTATTAATATTCGACATATGAAATTTTGGTTACTTGACCGGGACATACTATCTATTCCTAAATGGGTAGCATTGGAATTACAATCTGTTCAGGGTTATACACTTGGTTCTATTTTAGGTTCCTCTCTTCCTTTTGATTCGAAACGCCTTAAGCAGGTCTCTAACCCGATAGTTAAATATGCTTTGCGCATTTGGTTTCAATTCAGAAAATTTTTTGATCTTAATCAATTCGGGTTAGCGATTCCTATTTTAGGTAACATATTTTTTCCTCCCTCTTTTACGGATCGCGCTTTTCAAACTTGGAAGACTAAGGGTATTTTACAGTTTTTGGATTTATTTTTAGATGGTTCCCTTATGTCTTTTGAACAATTATCTAATAAATATAACTTATCAAGAATACATTTTTTTAGATATTTACAAGTTAGAAATTTCCTAAGTACTATACTTTCTTCCTTTCCAATGCTTCCTCCTATATATATTTTAGATTCGATAATTAACCTTAATCCATGTCAGAAAGGTGCATCGGCTATGATTTATAATATTATTATGAAACTTAGGAAAGCTCCATTTGATAAGATTAGGGTAGATTGGGAACAGGAATTGGGGCTTACCATTTCTGTGGATGATTGGGGGCAGATTTTACAATTAGTTAATACTTCCTCTATTTGTGCTAAACATTCCCTAATTCAATTTAAAGTGGTTCATAGAGCACATATGTCCAAAGATAAGTTAGCGCGTTTTTACTCGCATATTAATCCTTTCTGTGATAGATGTTCGGGGCAGATAGCCTCTTTAACTCATATGTTTTGGTCTTGCCCTACTTTGGAAATTTTTTGGAGAGATATTTTCAATATTATTTCTAAGGTATTAAATATAGATATCTCTCCTCACCCTATTACTGCTATCTTTGGACTACCTAAAATTTCTAGTAATCTTTCCCCTTCAGCCCGTAGAATGATTGCATTTCTTACTTTAATGGCGAAAAGATGTATTTTACAACATTGGAAAGAGCTTAATGCTCCAACTACCTTTTTTTGGTTTTCTCAGACGATTTTATGTTTGAATTTGGAGAAAATTAGAAGTAACCTTTATGATTCTTCATTTAAATTTGAACAGATTTGGGGACCTTTTATTCGATATTTTCATTTAATGTAATATTTACCCTTCTTGTTTTTTTTTCACTGTTTTAATGGAGGTCGGGATTGAGGACGTGATTTTAAGTTTAACTCTGTTTGGTTTCAAGTTAGCCCATTGCTTTGCCTTGCTTTTAGTTAGTTGCACGGTGGGTTTTTTTGGGGGTTTTTTTTTTTCTTTTTTTCCATTGATATATATAAAATTTAGTATACTATTATGTTATCTTGGTTTCTTATGCTTAAATTACATTGTAGTATTTTCTTTTTGGTATTGTTATCTTTTGGAATTTTATTATACTTTAACATTGTATTAATGTTTATATGGCTTACCTTTTTTGTATACTTACTCAATAAAAAGATTTAAAAAGAAAGAAGTGCAAACATACCAGAGGTTGATGCCAGCACCATTTAAAAAGCCTTCTCTTGATATAGGATCACTTGGTACTACTGCAAAAATATTAAATAACAGGCATTTACAGCAGAAAGAATGGAGTGGTCATCACTGCATGAAAATAACAAGTAGGTATGATGCACCTTGTTGCCTGAAGGAGAATAACCTGTTTGGCACTTGAATCCCATTTCACTTGAGGTCAGCATTATGATATTTTATTTATTTGTGTTACTCAACTACTCACAAATATTTGATTCTTTCTAGCTGCTCTGCACTATCATATAGCCATAGCAGTTATTCTATTATGTAGCTATTGGTGGAGAGCTCTTCCCTGTTCATTTACAATGAAAGGGTTTCACAAAATCACACAGAATTCTAATTGTTCTGCCAATTTGACTGTCAGTCATCCAAATAGATCTAAAAAGCATTAGTCCTGCTTTTCAGATAAGAAAACAATACAGCCATTGACTACATTTAGCTTTTAAATCTAGAACTCTGTCCTGACACTGAGCAAAACTCCCAGTGCCCTTACATGATATCAGTACATGATAGGAATGAAATGTGAGCAGCCCCAACCTGGCTCTGTTCAACACAAATACACAAAACTACCTATTATTCAGTACAACATTTACTTGAGAGAAGACTGTGGTAATAGACAATACTAAATATGAATAATAGTATTCTATAACATTATTTATACAAACATTTGTACATTATTAACAGATATGATTTTGCAGTTTATTTGGAGGATAAAGGATTGCTGGGTGGTGTGGCTCAAAGGTCAGCAGGGCCTGTTATGCACTGTATCTCAATAATAAATAAATAGAATGTAATATTATTTCCAAATGTCCTTTTTAATGTTTGTGCTCCAATCAGCATTACAATAATCTGAATATCCTGTCACTGTTACATTTCTGCTTAAGGGTGCTTCCCAGGTCAACAGTAACCACTACATATCTTGCATGACAAGGAAGTGTCCAATTGGATGAAGGTGCCTTGAAACAACTGAAGGCCACAAAAGGAACTATATAAATGCAAATCTTTCTCTACATAAAAATATAAAATATGTATTTGCTGGAAATTTGCATTCAGCTTTTCGGTTCTCAACTATAGATGAACAGATATAATTAAAGACTCGGGTGAAAAGCTGAACCATTGAGGGCATGAATATCATCAATTAACTCTGTAAAAGTATCTCAGAACTGGAAGTGCTAATGATGCAATTCACTGTTTCAAAGTGTGCATCTTGAAGAAAAAAAATAACATTTCCCAAGCATTAAGCTTTGGAGGGTTGCTTAAGTGCATGTCAGATAAAGGTCAAAATCAGATTCACTATGTAGCTTTACTGTAAATGAAATCCACTGGGACTAACTATCTCAGAGTATAGTCGAACTCTGTAAGGGAACACTCTGAAAAATAACTACATCCGAGAAGTACATCCACTTTGAACAGCCAATGATCATTGTTTTTGGACTTATTTACTTTAGAGTAGTTTAATTATTTTTCTGATGCCAATATGAACATACCGAAGAATAGTAACTTAGTACACCATTTATACCTTTTGATATTTGTTTTCTAAATTCATAAAGCTAAACATCTACAAGTTAAACCTTCTAAGAATATTTTGTCATAATACAAAAAACTGTTTAAATTATTTTAACATTGCAGATTTGTCCTTTCAACACTCCCCTGAAGTTTATGGTTATTCTCCATTAAAACTGTTGATGTAATTTATCCTAGTTTTAAAAAAGACACAAGTAAAAGAAACAAGACAGAATCTGCAGATGCTTGAAGTCCAAGCAACACGCACAAAGTGCTGGACAAACTCAGCTGATCTGGTAATATCTATGGAAAAGAGTAAACAATCAACTTTTTGGGCTGAGACCCTTCATTCGAACTGGAAAAAAAGGATGAGCAGTCATTGCAAGAGATGGGAGGAGAGGTTGAAGAAATATGAGGTAATAGGTGATAGGTGAAGCCAGGAGGGGGCAAAGGTGAAGTAAAGAGCTGGGAAGTCAATTGATGCAAGAAATAAAGGGCTGGAGAGGGGGGAATCTGATAGGAGAGGACAGAAGACCATGGAAGAAAGGGAAGGGAGAGGAGCAGCAGAGAGAAGTGATGGGCAGGTATGGAGATAAGGTGAGAGAGGGGAATGGGAATGGAAAATGATGGAGGGGGCATTACTGCAAGTTCGAAAAATCAATGTTCATGCCATCAGTTGGAGGCTACCCAGATACCCAGACGGAATATAAGGTGTTGCTCCTCTAGACTGAGTGTGGCCTCATCACGACAGTAGAGGAAGCCATGGACTGACATGTAGGAATGGGAATGGGAAGTGGAATTAAAATGCGTGGGCTCTGGGAGATCCCACTTTTTCTGATGGACAGAGCGTAGGTGCTTGGTGAAGCGGTCTCCCAATCTATGTTGGGTCTCACTGATAAACAGGAGGCCACACCGGGAGCACCAGATACAATAGCTGACCCCAGCAGACTCACGGGTGAAGTGTTGCCTCAGCTGGAAGGACTGTTTGGGCCCTGAATGGTAGTGAAGGAGAAGGTGTCAGGGCAGGTGTAGCACTTATTCCACTTGCAAGGACACATGCCAGGAGAGAGATCAGTGGGGTGGGACGAAAAGACAAGGGAATCATGTAGGAAGCAATCCCTGAGGAAAACAGGAAGTGGTGGGGGAGGGCAAGTTGTGCTTGGTGTGGGATCCGTTGGAGTTGGTGGAAGATAAGGAGAATTATGTGCTGGACACGAAGGCTAGTGGGGTGGTAGAAGGATGGGGTGAGGGCAGGCATGCGTGGAATGGGAGAGATGCAGTTGAGGGTAGCATTGATAATGGAAGAAGAGAAGCCCCTGCTCTGTCTTCTACCTCCTCTGGATATTTTCATTGCTAACTGCCAATAAGACATCAACTGTCTCCACTTCACCACTTTCTCTTCGATTCCACCCTCACTCTTCCCAACTGCTCTGCTCTCCACTCTCCCCGCACAAATCCTAACCTCACCATCAAACCCGCAGATGAGGGGAGCGCTATAGTAGTCTGGTGGACCGACCTCTACTTTGCTGAGGCCAGGCGACAACTGCCGGCCACCTCTTCTTATTTACTCCTCAATGAGGGCCCCACTAAGGAGCACCAGGCCATTGTCTCCCACACCATCACCAACCTTATTAACTCTGGGGATCTCCCATCCACCGCCATCAATCTCACAGTTCTCTCACTCTGTATCTCCCATTTTTACCTCCTACCCAAGATCCACAAACCTGCCTGTCCAGGTAGGCCCGTTGTTTCTGCTTATTCCTGCCCCACTGAACTTAGACCTGCATACCTCAGTTCAGTTTAATCCCTGCTGTCTCAGTCCCTTCCTACCTACATCCATGACACTTCACACACTCTTAATATTTTCAATGATTTCAAGTTCCCTGGCCCTGATCACCTTATTTTCACTACGGATGTCCAGTCACTATCCACCCCCACCCCCCATCAAGAAGGCCTCAAAGCTCTCCATTTCTTTCTAGACACCAGCCCCAAGCATCTCCCCTCCACCACTACTCTCTTCCATCTGATGGGACTGGCTCTCATGCTCAATAATCTCTCCTTCAGCTCCTCCCACTTCCTTCAAACAAAAGCTGTAGCCATGGGCACTCGCATGGGTCTCAGCTATGCCTGCCCGTGGAACAGTTTATGTTCTAAGCCTACACTGGTATCACTCCCTGACTTTTCCTATGCTACATCGATGACTGCATTGTCGCTGCTTCTTGTACCTATGCCAAGCTCGTCAACTTCATAAACTTTGCCTCCAACTTCCACCCTACTGTCAAATTTACCTTGTCCATTTCTGACACCTCCCTCCCCTTTTTCGATCTTTCGGTCAAAAGATATCAAATAGTACATCATTTATTGAAGGCAAGATTATCATCTAAAGCTAGCACAACAATGTATGAAGGTCATACCATGTGGTAATCTCTGTTTGCAAAAGCTTTCTACATCAGTATACTCTTTTAGAATGAGGGTACAAAATGCAGCAGAGCCTTGTACTCCCAGATACACTGCCATCCAAGAATTCATTACTCTTTTTATAATTCCTGGAATCTCCAGGAATTATAAAACGGTTGGGAACATTTGTAATAAGTGTTATATTAGAATTGGGTGATGGTAAAATAGGTCCATAGTGGAAGTGAGTTAAATGTCACATTAGTAGAAACCAAAATTATTACATATGGGAAATACTTAAATTACCGGGTATGAGTAGCTGGAGCAGAGATAAACAAAAGGAGGTTGGGCTGTAAGCTACGATCAGGACAGCTACTCATGAGATAAGTGAAGTCAAGATAGATGGATATTACCATACATTAGAGCACTCAGTTTCAGGGAAAGTGAGGGAAAAGGCAATCTGCCAAAGGAAGGCAAAATCCCATCTCTCAGGCAGATAAAGGCAACCCCAGCAGAGATACAAGAAATATTATATGCAATGAAGAAAAATAAGTTACTAATGAACTTTTGAAATTCACATGTAACTATTGTAACACAACTACTCTAAATCGCTGGAAGTTTTTTTTGGGTCAATGGAGTATCTTTGAACTTCCACTTGCAGCGCTCCCCAGTATACACTGTAACAGGGTCTGAACAAACTGACATTTGAGAAACTCATCACTGCTATAAAGAGAAGTTTTCTTCATGTGCTATTCAGATTGGAGCCATAATTAAGAGGGTAACTGCATCCCACCTGAAAGCCAGATTCAGTGTGTTTAACACACCAGCTTCTCCTACAATTTCCAAAAGAATGCTTACACACAACACAACACTGGCATTATATTACATCTCACGTGTTCCACTAATACAGATTCAGTGAGAATGATGGGTTGAATTTTGCAGTGAAATGCTGTGATTCACATGTAGAACCATACGGTTTTCCCTGACACCAAGTTCAGAATTTCATGTTTGGTACTCCACTTGTTAAATTGTGAAACTCTCTAAAAATATTTTTATCTTTACATTAACACATACTTCCAATTAAAAATTATAATTTGCTCATCCTTATGCCAAATCTTTATTCATTCAACAATTCAGTTTGGATAAAAGCCACAAAACTCAGCGCTTATTCTGCATTAAGGGATCAGGTTTTAACATTATGTCATTACTTCTAAGTGAAATTAGCAGGGGCTGGCTTCATTTAATATGCTATACACCACAAGCTAGATAACAAGAAGGCGTTATATGTATTTGATTCAGTATTTTTCAATTGAAATTCTCCCCTTGAATCAAGCTTTTCATGTGATTGGATTAGTGGGAAATAATTTAAAAAGCTGAAAGACTGCTCACGTTGTCAAAAGTATGTTTGATCTTATATGCAGTTATTTGAATATATTATATTACTTAATGCAATGTGCATTTGTATGTACAGACAAACACACACACAAACAAACACACAGAGCCCTGCACATCTGTGAATGGGACTTCCTAGAAAGATGCTGTGATGGTAGACAAAGAAAATTACGGTAGACAAAAGAAATTGGAGTTCTGTTGAAACAAAGCACATTTTGGTCAAGGTTTCTAGCACAGAAGTGCAAACATAGACCAATATCTTTATTAAATGTTGATTCTAAAGTTTTTTCTAAGTTATTAGCAAATAGACTAGAAAAAGTACTTCCTTCTATTATTTCGGAAGACCAAACGGGTTTTATTAAAGGTCGTTACTCTTTTTATAATATTCGTACATTGTTAAATATCGTTTATACTCCCTCACAAAATGTTCCTGAGTGTGTTATTTCTTTAGATGCCGAGAAAGCTTTTGATAGAGTAGAATGGCCTTATTTATTTAAGGTGCTTGAAATGTTTAATTTTAGCTTGAAATTTATATCCTGGATTAAACTGTTATATTACTCCCCTGTAGCCTCGGTTCGTACTAACTCTTTAAACTCACCTTTTTTTCCTCTCTTTCGTGGTACTCGACAAGGCTGTCCTCTTAGTCCCCTATTATTTGATATTGCATTAGAACCTCTTGCAATTGCTATTCGAGAATCTTCAAATATTACTGGGATAACTCGGGGATTAAAGTCCCATAAATTATCACTCTATGCTGATGATTTACTTTTATATATTTCTAATCCTGAGAGATCCATTCCTGCTGTTTTAGAGTTATTAGCACAATTTGGTCTTTTCTCAGGTTATAAATTAAATCTTAGTAAGAGTGAACTTTTTCCGATTAATAAACATCTTCCCTTATATTATAAATTTCCATTTAAATTGATTAATAATTACTTTTCATATCTTGGGATTAAAATTACTTGTAAACATAAAGATTTATTTAAGACTAACTTTTTACCATTAATAGACCATATTACTCAATTTTCATCTAAATGGTTTCCCTTATATTTAACTTTGATTGGTCGTATTAATGCAGTTAAGATGTTTTTTTTGCCAAAATTTTTATATGTGTTTCAGGCATTACCAATTTTCGTTCCTAAATCTTTTTTTGATAAAGTTGACTCTAAAATTTCTTCATTTATTTGGCAGAATAAGAATCCGAGACTGGGTAAAATACATTTACAGAAAGCTAAGAGAGATGGAGGTTTAGCAGTACCTAATTTTAGATTTTATTATTGGGCTATTAATATTCGACATATGAAATTTTGGTTACTTGACCGGGACATACTATCTATTCCTAAATGGGTAGCATTGGAATTACAATCTGTTCAGGGTTATACACTTGGTTCTATTTTAGGTTCCTCTCTTCCTTTTGATTCGAAACGCCTTAAGCAGGTCTCTAACCCGATAGTTAAATATGCTTTGCGCATTTGGTTTCAATTCAGAAAATTTTTTGATCTTAATCAATTCGGGTTAGCGATTCCTATTTTAGGTAACATATTTTTTCCTCCCTCTTTTACGGATCGCGCTTTTCAAACTTGGAAGACTAAGGGTATTTTACAGTTTTTGGATTTATTTTTAGATGGTTCCCTTATGTCTTTTGAACAATTATCTAATAAATATAACTTATCAAGAATACATTTTTTTAGATATTTACAAGTTAGAAATTTCCTAAGTACTATACTTTCTTCCTTTCCAATGCTTCCTCCTATATATATTTTAGATTCGATAATTAACCTTAATCCATGTCAGAAAGGTGCATCGGCTATGATTTATAATATTATTATGAAACTTAGGAAAGCTCCATTTGATAAGATTAGGGTAGATTGGGAACAGGAATTGGGGCTTACCATTTCTGTGGATGATTGGGGGCAGATTTTACAATTAGTTAATACTTCCTCTATTTGTGCTAAACATTCCCTAATTCAATTTAAAGTGGTTCATAGAGCACATATGTCCAAAGATAAGTTAGCGCGTTTTTACTCGCATATTAATCCTTTCTGTGATAGATGTTCGGGGCAGATAGCCTCTTTAACTCATATGTTTTGGTCTTGCCCTACTTTGGAAATTTTTTGGAGAGATATTTTCAATATTATTTCTAAGGTATTAAATATAGATATCTCTCCTCACCCTATTACTGCTATCTTTGGACTACCTAAAATTTCTAGTAATCTTTCCCCTTCAGCCCGTAGAATGATTGCATTTCTTACTTTAATGGCGAAAAGATGTATTTTACAACATTGGAAAGAGCTTAATGCTCCAACTACCTTTTTTTGGTTTTCTCAGACGATTTTATGTTTGAATTTGGAGAAAATTAGAAGTAACCTTTATGATTCTTCATTTAAATTTGAACAGATTTGGGGACCTTTTATTCGATATTTTCATTTAATGTAATATTTACCCTTCTTGTTTTTTTTTCACTGTTTTAATGGAGGTCGGGATTGAGGACGTGATTTTAAGTTTAACTCTGTTTGGTTTCAAGTTAGCCCATTGCTTTGCCTTGCTTTTAGTTAGTTGCACGGTGGGTTTTTTTGGGGGTTTTTTTTTTTCTTTTTTTCCATTGATATATATAAAATTTAGTATACTATTATGTTATCTTGGTTTCTTATGCTTAAATTACATTGTAGTATTTTCTTTTTGGTATTGTTATCTTTTGGAATTTTATTATACTTTAACATTGTATTAATGTTTATATGGCTTACCTTTTTTGTATACTTACTCAATAAAAAGATTTAAAAAGAAAGAAGTGCAAACATACCAGAGGTTGATGCCAGCACCATTTAAAAAGCCTTCTCTTGATATAGGATCACTTGGTACTACTGCAAAAATATTAAATAACAGGCATTTACAGCAGAAAGAATGGAGTGGTCATCACTGCATGAAAATAACAAGTAGGTATGATGCACCTTGTTGCCTGAAGGAGAATAACCTGTTTGGCACTTGAATCCCATTTCACTTGAGGTCAGCATTATGATATTTTATTTATTTGTGTTACTCAACTACTCACAAATATTTGATTCTTTCTAGCTGCTCTGCACTATCATATAGCCATAGCAGTTATTCTATTATGTAGCTATTGGTGGAGAGCTCTTCCCTGTTCATTTACAATGAAAGGGTTTCACAAAATCACACAGAATTCTAATTGTTCTGCCAATTTGACTGTCAGTCATCCAAATAGATCTAAAAAGCATTAGTCCTGCTTTTCAGATAAGAAAACAATACAGCCATTGACTACATTTAGCTTTTAAATCTAGAACTCTGTCCTGACACTGAGCAAAACTCCCAGTGCCCTTACATGATATCAGTACATGATAGGAATGAAATGTGAGCAGCCCCAACCTGGCTCTGTTCAACACAAATACACAAAACTACCTATTATTCAGTACAACATTTACTTGAGAGAAGACTGTGGTAATAGACAATACTAAATATGAATAATAGTATTCTATAACATTATTTATACAAACATTTGTACATTATTAACAGATATGATTTTGCAGTTTATTTGGAGGATAAAGGATTGCTGGGTGGTGTGGCTCAAAGGTCAGCAGGGCCTGTTATGCACTGTATCTCAATAATAAATAAATAGAATGTAATATTATTTCCAAATGTCCTTTTTAATGTTTGTGCTCCAATCAGCATTACAATAATCTGAATATCCTGTCACTGTTACATTTCTGCTTAAGGGTGCTTCCCAGGTCAACAGTAACCACTACATATCTTGCATGACAAGGAAGTGTCCAATTGGATGAAGGTGCCTTGAAACAACTGAAGGCCACAAAAGGAACTATATAAATGCAAATCTTTCTCTACATAAAAATATAAAATATGTATTTGCTGGAAATTTGCATTCAGCTTTTCGGTTCTCAACTATAGATGAACAGATATAATTAAAGACTCGGGTGAAAAGCTGAACCATTGAGGGCATGAATATCATCAATTAACTCTGTAAAAGTATCTCAGAACTGGAAGTGCTAATGATGCAATTCACTGTTTCAAAGTGTGCATCTTGAAGAAAAAAAATAACATTTCCCAAGCATTAAGCTTTGGAGGGTTGCTTAAGTGCATGTCAGATAAAGGTCAAAATCAGATTCACTATGTAGCTTTACTGTAAATGAAATCCACTGGGACTAACTATCTCAGAGTATAGTCGAACTCTGTAAGGGAACACTCTGAAAAATAACTACATCCGAGAAGTACATCCACTTTGAACAGCCAATGATCATTGTTTTTGGACTTATTTACTTTAGAGTAGTTTAATTATTTTTCTGATGCCAATATGAACATACCGAAGAATAGTAACTTAGTACACCATTTATACCTTTTGATATTTGTTTTCTAAATTCATAAAGCTAAACATCTACAAGTTAAACCTTCTAAGAATATTTTGTCATAATACAAAAAACTGTTTAAATTATTTTAACATTGCAGATTTGTCCTTTCAACACTCCCCTGAAGTTTATGGTTATTCTCCATTAAAACTGTTGATGTAATTTATCCTAGTTTTAAAAAAGACACAAGTAAAAGAAACAAGACAGAATCTGCAGATGCTTGAAGTCCAAGCAACACGCACAAAGTGCTGGACAAACTCAGCTGATCTGGTAATATCTATGGAAAAGAGTAAACAATCAACTTTTTGGGCTGAGACCCTTCATTCGAACTGGAAAAAAAGGATGAGCAGTCATTGCAAGAGATGGGAGGAGAGGTTGAAGAAATATGAGGTAATAGGTGATAGGTGAAGCCAGGAGGGGGCAAAGGTGAAGTAAAGAGCTGGGAAGTCAATTGATGCAAGAAATAAAGGGCTGGAGAGGGGGGAATCTGATAGGAGAGGACAGAAGACCATGGAAGAAAGGGAAGGGAGAGGAGCAGCAGAGAGAAGTGATGGGCAGGTATGGAGATAAGGTGAGAGAGGGGAATGGGAATGGAAAATGATGGAGGGGGCATTACTGCAAGTTCGAAAAATCAATGTTCATGCCATCAGTTGGAGGCTACCCAGATACCCAGACGGAATATAAGGTGTTGCTCCTCTAGACTGAGTGTGGCCTCATCACGACAGTAGAGGAAGCCATGGACTGACATGTAGGAATGGGAATGGGAAGTGGAATTAAAATGCGTGGGCTCTGGGAGATCCCACTTTTTCTGATGGACAGAGCGTAGGTGCTTGGTGAAGCGGTCTCCCAATCTATGTTGGGTCTCACTGATAAACAGGAGGCCACACCGGGAGCACCAGATACAATAGCTGACCCCAGCAGACTCACGGGTGAAGTGTTGCCTCAGCTGGAAGGACTGTTTGGGCCCTGAATGGTAGTGAAGGAGAAGGTGTCAGGGCAGGTGTAGCACTTATTCCACTTGCAAGGACACATGCCAGGAGAGAGATCAGTGGGGTGGGACGAAAAGACAAGGGAATCATGTAGGAAGCAATCCCTGAGGAAAACAGGAAGTGGTGGGGGAGGGCAAGTTGTGCTTGGTGTGGGATCCGTTGGAGTTGGTGGAAGATAAGGAGAATTATGTGCTGGACACGAAGGCTAGTGGGGTGGTAGAAGGATGGGGTGAGGGCAGGCATGCGTGGAATGGGAGAGATGCAGTTGAGGGTAGCATTGATAATGGAAGAAGAGAAGCCCCTGCTCTGTCTTCTACCTCCTCTGGATATTTTCATTGCTAACTGCCAATAAGACATCAACTGTCTCCACTTCACCACTTTCTCTTCGATTCCACCCTCACTCTTCCCAACTGCTCTGCTCTCCACTCTCCCCGCACAAATCCTAACCTCACCATCAAACCCGCAGATGAGGGGAGCGCTATAGTAGTCTGGTGGACCGACCTCTACTTTGCTGAGGCCAGGCGACAACTGCCGGCCACCTCTTCTTATTTACTCCTCAATGAGGGCCCCACTAAGGAGCACCAGGCCATTGTCTCCCACACCATCACCAACCTTATTAACTCTGGGGATCTCCCATCCACCGCCATCAATCTCACAGTTCTCTCACTCTGTATCTCCCATTTTTACCTCCTACCCAAGATCCACAAACCTGCCTGTCCAGGTAGGCCCGTTGTTTCTGCTTATTCCTGCCCCACTGAACTTAGACCTGCATACCTCAGTTCAGTTTAATCCCTGCTGTCTCAGTCCCTTCCTACCTACATCCATGACACTTCACACACTCTTAATATTTTCAATGATTTCAAGTTCCCTGGCCCTGATCACCTTATTTTCACTACGGATGTCCAGTCACTATCCACCCCCCCCCCCCAACAAGAAGGCCTCAAAGCTCTCCATTTCTTTCTAGACACCAGCCCCAAGCATCTCCCCTCCACCACTACTCTCTTCCATCTGATGGGACTGGCTCTCATGCTCAATAATCTCTCCTTCAGCTCCTCCCACTTCCTTCAAACAAAAGCTGTAGCCATGGGCACTCGCATGGGTCTCAGCTATGCCTGCCCGTGGAACAGTTTATGTTCTAAGCCTACACTGGTATCACTCCCTGACTTTTCCTATGCTACATCGATGACTGCATTGTCGCTGCTTCTTGTACCTATGCCAAGCTCGTCAACTTCATAAACTTTGCCTCCAACTTCCACCCTACTGTCAAATTTACCTTGTCCATTTCTGACACCTCCCTCCCCTTTTTCGATCTTTCGGTCTCTATCCCTGGAGACAGCATATTTACTGATGTCTTTTATAAACCCACTGACTCTCACAGCTGCCTTGTCTATACCTCTTCCCACCCTGTTACTTGTAAAAATGTCATCACCTTCTGTCACTTCCTCCATCTCCGCCACATCTGCTCTCAGGATGAGGCTTTTCATTCCAGAACTTAGATGTCCTTCTTCAAAGAAAGGGGCTTCCCTTCCTCCACCATCAACACTGCCCTCAAGCGCATCTCTCCCATTTCATGCATGTCTGCCCTCACCCCATACTCCCGCCACCCTACCAGGGATAGAGTTCCTCTTGTCCTCACCTACTACCCCACCAGCCTTCATGTTCAGCACATAATTCTTCGCAACTTCCACAATCTCCAATGAGATCCCACCACCAAGCACATCCTTCCCTCCACCCCCCCCCCCACCACCACTTTCTGCTTTCCTCAGGAATTGCTCTCTACGCAACTCTCTTGTCTATTCATTCCTCCCCACTCATCACCCTCCTGGCACTTATCCTTTCAAGCAGAACAAGTGCTTCACCTGCCCCGATACCCCCTCCCTCACTACCATTCAGGACCCCGAACAGTCCTTCCAGGTGATGCGACACTTCACCTGCGAGTCTGTTGAAGTCATCTACTGTATCTGCTGCTCTTGGTGTGGCCTGCTGTATATTGGTGAGACCCAACAAAAATTGGGGGACTGCTTCACCGAGCACCTATGCTTTGTCCATCAGAAAAAGTGGGATGCCCTAGAGACTACCCATTTCAATTCCACTTCCCATTCCCATATGTCAGTTCATGGCCTCCTCTACTGTCGTGATGAGGCCACACTCAGGTTGGAGGAGCAAAACCTTACATTCCGTCTGGGTAGCCTCCAATCTGATAGCATGAACATCAATTTCTTGAAACTCTGGAAAAGGCCCTCCTCTTCCTCATCTATTCTCATTCCCATTTTCCTCTCTCACCTTATCTGCCCATCACCTCCCTCTGGTGCTCCTCCCACTTCACTTTCTTGCTCGACCTTCTGTCCTCTCCTATCAGACTCCCCCTTCTCCAGCCCTTTATCTCTTTCATGAATCAACTTTCCAGCTCTTTATTCACCCCTCCCCCCATCCCAGTTTCAACTACCACCTACTGCTGTGCATTTCTTCCTCCCTTCCCTCCACCTTCTTACTCTGACTTCTCATCTCTCTTCTCCAGTTCGGATGAAGTGTCTCGGCCTGAAACATTGATGGTTTGCTCTTTTCCATAGATGCTGCCTGGCCTGCTGACTTCCTCCAGCATTTTGTGCGTGTTACAAGTAAAGTAAGTATTTCTACAGGATCACTAGTGTTCTGTTGTCCCATATGTCTACAAATAATTCAAAAATATTCAATGTGCAATTTACAGACTTTCCAGATAGATTTGTTTTCTTAATTCATTCTTTTGCCAATATGACATTAATCAAGATTATTTCAAGCGAGTTTAATGGATGTTGTCAAATGGACATTGGCCATGAAATTAAGACTAGTAATACCTAAGGGTTTGAAGCCAGATATCCATGACAAACTCTTTAAAAATGTTTATTATCTTAGAAAACAAAATTCCGCATCATGTTTTAAAAAATTATCCATTTACAGTACTAATAAAAGGAGCTTGAAAACAGTTAAGTTCAAGCATTGCAGCCAAAAATTTACAGGAGTAGTATTGGTAAGTTTAGATTTGTAGTTAATGATGCCAAGTGCACTAAAACATCACACATGCTTTTCCTTCTGAAGTGTAATTATTGAGATACTAAATCCAACATATGCATTTCTGCAGCGTTGCTCTTGAACAAAAATACAGCTCAAAGCAATTTACAAGGAGAGCAATAGAGAACAGATGGGAACAATGGAAGGATATAGTGGAGGCAGCCTAAAAAAAAATCACAATTTTAACAGAGAAGTAGTGAGCGAATAGCAAATGGTTAAAGGTGAGGATTCTTGACTGAAAGAACAGCTGCCAGTAGAACACCAGAAGAGGCAGAGAACCATTTGCACAAGGGGTTCTGCTGAAGCTGGAAATCCTGAACAGCAAACACAAAATTCTGGAAGAACCTAGCAAGTCAGGCAGCATCTATGGAAATGAATAACGCTTCGTGAAAGTAGAGGGACCAGAAGAGTTTGCAGAGTTCAAAGTTCAAAGTAAATTTATTATCGAAGTACATATATATTACTATATACTACCCTGAGATTCATTTTCTTACATTCATTCACAGTAGAACAAAGAAATAAAACAGAATCAATGAAAAACTATACGCAAACAAAGACTGACAATCTGCAGAAGACAAGTTGTGCAGATACAAAAATAAAAACAAATTATGATAATAGTAAATAAATAACACCAAGAACATGAGCTGTAGAGTCCTTGAAAGTGGATCCATTGGACGTGGATTCACTTTGATATCAAGGAGAGTGATGTGCTCAGTGGTGGACAGAGATTTCTCTACGATGAACTGGGCAGTATCCAGTACTTTTTGTACGTTTTTCCATTCTTGGCCTTACCAGTCAAGATACTCTCCACTTTGCATTGACAGAACTTTGTCAAGGTTTTGAATTGAATTGAATTGAATTGACTTTATTTCTTACATCCTTCACAAACATGAATAGTAAAAACATTACATTATGTCTCTGTCTAAATGTGCAATTTATAGTAATCTGTAATAAAGAGCATGTACAACAGGACAGTCAATATAGCACAGAAATACAATTGTATCTGTGTGAATTAATCAGTCTGATGGCCTGGTGGAAGAAGCCTGTTGGTCCTGGCTTTTATGCTGTGGGACTGTTTCCTGGATGGTAGCAGCTGGAACAGTTTGTGGTTGGTGTGACTCAGGTCCCTAATGCACCTTCGGGCCCTTTTTACACATCTGTCTTTGTAAATGTCCTGAATAGTGGGAAGTTCACATCTACAGATGCGCTGGACTGTCTGCACCACTCTCTGCAGAGTCCTCCAATTGAGGGAAGTACAGTTCCCATACCAGGCAGATATGTAGCCAGTCAGGAGCTCTCAATTATGCCTCTGTAGAAAGCCCTTAGGATTTAGGGATTCATGCCAAACTTCTTCAATCATTTGAGTGAAAGAGGTGCTGTTGTGCTTTTTTCACCACACAGCCATGATATGCCAAATATGCCAAATGTGTGCAAACTTCTGCAATGGCTTCTCTGTACTGTTAACTGCTAAGGCTACTGTAATAGCTTCTCTGTACTGTTAACTGCTAAGGCTACTGTAATAGCTTCTCTGTACTGTTAACTGCTAAGGCTACTGTAATAGTTTCTCTGTAATGTTAACTGCAAAGGCTACTGTAATAGATTCTCTGTAATGTTAACTGCTGATGTAATGGTTTCTCTGCAGCTGCAATGTTTGGGTTATGACTAGAGATAATGGGACTTTATCCAATGGGAGAGATGTTATTCTTTCTTGTCTGTGTGAAAGCTGTTGGTTTTTGAGGGCTTTGGGCAGAAGGCGCATGGAGAATGAAGAGAGGAGACGTGACTTGAGGAGTCGGTGGGTTGCCCGACCCTCCGGGCTTGAGTTTGGAAGTCGACGACGATCAAAGGAGGATCAGCAAAGGGGAAACCATGAGCTCCAACAAGTTGTGCACGAACTGATTAACAAGATTATTGGTGCTTTATATTTTATATTTTGTTTCTCTACTAACTCCATAGTCAAAGTAAGAGTTATAAAATCTTGATCGTTTAATTGCATATTGTGTACTGCTTATTGTTTCGGGGTACTGGTTTGAAACATCGCGTAGCATCCACCAAAACGGGAGTTCTAAAGTTTGGCTGGGAAGGGGAGTTATCATCTCCAAGATCATGCCGCTAGGCAAAGTGAGTGTTACACTTCTAAGGAAACAAAGGCACTGCCATGCTTTCATAATAATGGCACTAATATACTGGTCCCAGGCCAGATCCCCTGAACCGATAACAGCAAGGAATTTAAAATTAATGACCTTCACCACATCTGATCCCCTGATGATGACTGGCTTATGTATCTCCGGTTTCCTTCTCTTGCAGTCAATAATCAATTCTTTGGTTTTGCTGAAGTTGAGTGAAAGATTGCTGATGTGGCACCATTCAACCAAATTTTCCACCTCCTTCCTATGTGCCGATACGGCGCAAAATGAGAGAACATGAAATACTTGAAAGTGAAGGAGCTGAAAAGTGAGTTGGTTAGGCAAAAGTAGCCAAATTCAGCAATTTCAGGAGGTGATGTGGGCACAGGGGAATCAGGATATGCAGTACTTGTGATAAAGCCACTGGTGTAGAACCATCTAGGAGCATTAGGGTAGATAAAGGCACTCAGAAGATGAGCACTTAAGTGGATAATTCACACATAAGGAAGGAATGCATTTGGCTCTGTATCACTGGTACTGAGCTAGGATGAAATCTTTGCTGACAGCTTAGGCAGAGGGGTATGGTCTAAGTATATTTTCTTTCTTTCTTCCTTCTCCTATTCTCATTATTGCTCCTCTTCAGATGTTCGCCACATGTTTATGACAAAGTTGTGCAGTCTTCCCAGCACTACAACTATGCATTCTTGACAAGAATTCCTCTAAAGCAACAGAAATATCTTTCAATATTTGATAGCCGGCTTGAATTGTTGATGTCAGCCCTTTGGCTTGAATGCTCACACAGACGTAGGTGGCACATTTGAGTGACTGGCCACGTTGTCAATCAGTGGCCATCTTTCTGCTGGCTGTGGTGGCCGAAATGCAGCTGGTGCATTGGAGTAAATGTTCCATAGCAGATGCTAATCAGTGTGGCTTGCTGCCTATGGCCACACCACTGTGGGGTGTTGAGGGAATAGAATCTATTTGCATTTTGATACAGGGCAGCGATGACTTGCAGCATCTTTAAAGCAACATCTATGCATTCACTAACACAATGCACAAGAAGGAAGGTTTCAATTAGGGCAACATTCTCTCTTTACCTATTGAGCTATAACACAGTTCACTCTTAATAGAGAACTTCTGTGATCTTTCTTGTAAGACAATTAACAGAAAACTGGAAACGGGCACAAAAATTGAAGTTAATTTATGTCATGGGTGCCCAATCTCGGGTCCACTGACCCCTTGCTTAACGACATAAAAAAGGTTGGGAACTCCTGATTTATGTAGTAATTTTCACAGCTACTGGTAATGCACTTCTCTGGGCAGTCTGGCTACAATATGCAGCAGATTTGAGTGAGAATATTTTATTGGAGAGAAGATATTGCAGCATTGTTTCTTACTGTGTTGCAGATATGTGAACTGCTTTGTCAACATCCAGTGAAGACATGGTCTGATACTAAGAGCACCATTCTCCCCACCCTCCTCCATTTCCCACTCGCTACTTTTGTTCTGCAAGCCCTCTACATACTTATTCCCCAGTTGCACTGGACTCCAGGTATAATGAAACATTCACAACATGCTGGAGGAACTCAGCAGGTTGGGCAGCATCTGTGGAAACAATCAGACAACGTTTCGGGCCGGAACCCTTCATCAGTTCCTCCAGCGTGTTGTGAGAGTTGCTTTGACCCCAGCATCTGCAGAGTATTTTGTGTTTAGGTATAATGAACTCATGTCATGGAAGAATTGACTCTAGCGAAGCCTCAGTCAACAAAATCTTTAGAATAATTCTCTGTGGTATGTCATAACCTAAATGCGCTACAGCTAACACCAGATGTAGAATCTTACCACAGCCAGCAGCAAGCAACCAACATGTAATAGTGGATAATTGTGTGAAATTGTTTTGGTGGTAGCTCCTTTCCAACGTTTAACGCATATTCAGCTATGCAAGATTAAGCAAGTGTATTAGGTAGAGCATAGAACTCCAAAGTGGCATCACTGGCATCAGATCAAGCTGGATGACTTGCCTGCTCAGCACACTTCCTTGCAGATGTTCACATATTGTCAAAAAAACAAATCAGGCATCAAAATTCCTTAACTCTTACTGACAGAACTCTGCCAAATCAAACTAAGAAACAAAAAAGTTAATTGTTATTAATGACCGTAGAAATTTTTGATCTTGAAGCACCTATTTGGGATGTTTCCAAATCAGCAGTTTGAAAGGATTTGTTGGCTAATATTAGACTTTGTGAGAGAATAGCCAATTTTCTCGATTGAAAGACCATCAGACTTCTGATAAAACCTGCAAACAGCAAAGAAAACTCCCAAAACTAAAATTAGTAGCAATCTTCATACCAGAACTGGGGACCTTGCTCAGAACATCATAGGCATGAGTAGTAAAATAGTTTTATCCTTACATAGAAACATAGAAAATAGGTGCAGGAGTAGGCCATTCGGCCCTTCGAGCCTGCACCGCCATTTATTATGATCATGGCTGATCATCCAACTCAGAACCCTGCACCAGCCTTCCCTCCATACCCCCTGATCCCCGTAGCCACAAGGGCCATATCTAACTCCCTCTTAAATACAGCCAATGAACTGGCCTCAACTGTTTCCTGTGGCAGAGAATTCCACAGATTCACCACTCTCTGTGTGAAGAAGTTTTTCCTAATCTCAGTCCTAAAAGGCTTCCCCCTTATTCTCAAACTGTGACCCCTCGTTCTGGACTTCCCCAACATAGGGAACAATCTTCCTGCATCTAGCCTGTCCAATCCCTTTAGGATTTTACACGTTTCAATCAGATTCCCCCCCTCAATCTTCTAAATTCCAACAAGTACAAGCCTAGTTCATCCAGTCTTTCTTCATATGAAAGTCCTGCCATCCCAGGAATCAATCTGGTGAACCTTCTTTGGCAAGGATGTCTTTCCTCAGATTAGGGGACCAAAACTGCACACAATACTCCAGGTCTTACAGTTCTAACGCACAGCAATATAGTTTTTGAGGACTGATATTGAGGTGACCATTACCATTTTCTCAAAGCCAACAAAACTAAAGAGTGGGTCATTAACTTTAGGAAACTAGGTGATGCACATGTTCCTGTCTTCAACAATGTTGAGAGCCTCAAGTTTCCAGAAGTGAACATTACCCATAGCCTATTGTTGTCCAACCATGTTGATGTCACGGCCAAGAAGCTCACCAGTACCTCCGCTTCCTCAGGAGGCTAAAGAAATTTGTCAAGTTCCTGTCAACCCTTAACAATTTTTATTGGTGCACCACAGAAAGCACCCTTTCTGTATACATAATGGCTTAGTATATCAACGGATCTGTATGTGACCAGAAGGAACAACAGTGGGTTGTATACACAGCTTAGCACATCACAGAAGCAAGCATCCCCTCCATGGACTCTGAGAATATTTCTTGCTGCCTCAGTAAAGTAGCCAGCATACTGTCCACCCAGGACAGTTGCTCTTCTCCCCTCTTCCATCATCAGAAGATACAAAAACCTGAAAGCATATACCATGAGAATCAAGAACAGATTCTACCCCCAAATAATAAGACTATTAAATTATTTTCTAGTATGATACAATACATTCTTGACTTCACAATCTACCTTACTTGATCTGTACATATCGGCTGTGTGGTGAAAAAAGCACAACAGTGCATCTTTCAACTCCGACGGTTGAAGAAGTTTGGCATGAGTCCCCAAATCCTAAGGGCTTTCTACAGGGGCACGATTGAGAGCATCCTGACGGGCTGTATCACTGCTTGGTACAGGAACTGTACCTCCTACAATCACATGACTCTGCAGAGACTGCTGCCGAAAGCTTAGCGCATCTGTGGATGTGAACTTCCCACCATTCAGGACATTTACAGTGACAGGTGTGTAAAAAGAGCCCAAAAAGTCATTGGGGACCTGAGTCACCCCAATCACAAACTGTTCCAGCTGCTAGCATCTGGAAAATGGTACCACAGCATAAAAGCCAGGACCAACAGGCTCTGGGATAGCTTCTTCCACCAGGCCATCAGCCTGAATAATTCAAGCTGATGCAATTGTATTTCTTTGCTATACTGACTGTCCTGTTGTATATCTTACTGTAAATACTATGCATTACAAATTATTATAATTCGCACATTGCACATTCAGATGGAGACATAATGTAAAGACTTTTACTCCTCTCGTATGTGAAGGATGTAAGAAATAAAGTCAATTCAATTCATTATGATCTTGCACTTTATTGTTTGCCTGAAGCATTTTCTCTGTAGCTTTTACACTTCATTCTGCATTGTTCTCACATTACCTTGTTCTACCTCAATGCATTATTGAATGAATTGATCTGTACAAACAAGCTTTTTACTATATCTTGGTACATGTGACAATAAAAAACCAATACCAATACCAAATAAATATCTTTAGTACTAGTGACTTAGTTTTCTTTACTACTCTAAAGTTTACTAGTTTGAACTTTGCACAATTCACAGTCTGTTTATTCACAGGAGTCCTTTGCATGTTACTTTCAGGACATTGCAAAACAGTGGAATTTGTCGTCAAAATCACTTAATCTGCTTCTTTCAAAAAGGTTTTAGAAGAGCTATTTTATGAGAAATATGAAAGGAAAAAATAAGGAGTGGATTACAACAGGATTGATGGAAACAATCAACAAGAGGATCACTCAAAGAAATATGCAATAGAAGCAGCACTAGGAACGAGAAAACAGAGGCACAAGGGGAATATGACAGAGTGCACACAGAAATAAGGAAAAACATAAGGGTCAGAAGAAGAATCGCTTGATTCTGGCATGGTCCTGGAGGACTGGAATATTGCAAATGTCACTCCACTCTTTAAGAAGGGAGGAAGGCAAAAGAAAGGAAAATATAGGCCTGTTGGCCTAACCTCAGCAGCTGGGAAAGTGTTGGAGTCCATTATTAAGGATGAGGCTTCAGGATACTTGGAGACTAATGATAAAATAAGTCAAAGTCAGTATGATTTCTGTAAAGGGAAATCTGTTAGAATTCTTCGAGGAAATAACAAGCAGGATGGACGAAGGAGAGGCAGTGGATGTCATTTACTTAGATTTTCAGAAGGCATTTGATAAGGTGCCTCACATGAGGTTACCTAACAAGATAAAATCCTATGGTGTTACAGGCATGGATAGAGGAATAGCTGACAGGCAGGAGACCTCAAATGGGAATAAAGCAAGTGAAGAATAAAGTTGGAAATGACGTAACTAAATAAGGCAAACTGCTACAATGTTGGACACAGTATTTCAATGAACTTCTGAATAGACCACCTCCTCTGGAATCTCTTTCAATTCCAGAAGCATCAACAGACTTGGGTGTCAACTATGACAAGCCATCAAAGAAGGATATCATACAGGCAACTAAAAGGCAAAAGTCAGGAAAAGCAGCTGGCACAGACAGTGTACCACAGAGGCATTGAAGGCAGACCCTAAACTTTGGCAGACATCCTACACACTTTGTTCTGCAACATCTAGAACAAAGAAGAGATGCTACAAGTGTAGAAGTGAAGTCACATGATCAAGCTTCCAAAGAAAAATGATCAACAGAATTATTCTGCAATGCCTTCAGCAAGCTTCTGACACAACATTAAGGAACTAGCAAGCAGGCTTTAGGAAAGATCACTCCTGCACAGACCAGATAGCTATCTTAAGAATAATTATAGAACAGTCAATCAAACAGAATACTTCTCTCTACGTCAATCTCATTAGACCATAAGATATAGGAGCAGAATTAGGTCATTTGGCCCATCGGGTCTACTCTGCCATTTCATGATGGCTGATCCATTTCCCCTTTCAGCCCAATCTCTTGCCTTCTCCCTATATCCCTTCATGCCCTGACTAATCAACCTCTCCCTTAAATATACCTAATGATTTGGCCTCCACATGCACATGTGGCACTGAATTCCATAGGTCCAGCACTCGCTGGCTAAAGAAATTCCTTCTAATCTCCAGTCTAAAAGGATGGCCCACTATTCTGAAGCTGTGCCCTCTGGTCTTAGGCTCCCTCCCCACCATAGGAAACATTTTCTCCACATTTACTTTGTTGAGGCCTTTCAACATTTGATAGGTTTTAATGAGGTTACCTCTCATTCTTCTGAATTCCAGTGAGTACAGGCCCAGAGCCATCAAGCATTCTCATATGACAAGCCTTTCAATCCCGGAAGCATTCTCGTGAACCTCCTTTGAATCCTCCCCAATGTCAGCACATCCTTTCTTAGAAAAGGGGCCCAAAACTGCTCACAATACTCAAAGTGAACCCCCACCAGTGCTTAATAAAGCCTCAACATTAAATCTTTGCATTTATATTATAGTCTTCTTGTAATGAATGCTAACATCGCATTTGCCTTCCTCAGCTCTGACCCAACCTGCAAATTAACCATCAGGGAATCCTGCTCAAAGACTCACAAGTCGGTTTACACTTCAAATTTTTAAATTTTCTCTCCATTTAGAAGATAGTCTACCCTTTTATTTCTTCTACCAAAGTGCATGACCATAAACTTCCCAAGACTCTATTCCATTTGTTACTTCTTTGTCCACTTTCCTCATCTGTCTGTCCTCTTGTAGACTCTCTACTTCTTCAAAATTACCTGCCCTTCCACCTATCTTCATATTGTCCACAAACTTTGCCACAAAGCCATCATTTCTGTCATTCAACTTCATTGACTACGAGAAAGCCATCAATAGCTTAAGCAAGAACACCCTCAGGGCTGATGAAGGGCCTCAGCCTGAAATGTCGACTGTTTACTCTTTTCCATAGATGCTGCCTGGCCTGCTGAGTTCCTCCAGCATTTTGTGCCTGCTTCTTGGAAATGGAAGTGGACTGGTCACACCTTGAGAAAGCCAACCACAACATCATCAAGCAGAAGTAAAATGGAATCCCCACGGAAAGAGGAAGTCCAAAGAACACATGAAAAAGAAACATTGAGGCAGAAATTAGATGATGGAGACACTCCTGGTCCTTCCCCCAAGACACTGGCTCAGAACAGAGGATGATGGAGACTGGAGGTCATCGCTGGCCTATGCTCTACTGGGAGCTAAAGGCCCCAGTATACAATGAAAGGAGAGACGCCCTTGGTGCCAGTAGGCCCAGCAGATATGGCAGAGCTACCAATGGAAGAGACTGAAAGTGGTAAGGAAGAGACACAAGGACCTGCAGATGCTGGAATCTGATATGACAAAAACAATCTTTTGTTCAGATGCAAGGTTTTGACCTTAAATGTTGACAATTCCTTTTCTCCTAGAGGTGCTGCTTGGCCTGCTGAGTTCCCTAGCAGATTGTTTTGGTCAGTAATTATTCTCATTCGATAGGGCAATGTCAGAACAAGTTAAGACATGACAAAGTGAGCTCTGGACTGGCACAAAGACTGGTCTCTTACACTGTGACACTTATCCAGCCATATTAACTAGCTCAAAGTGTAAAGCACATCAATATATTTACAACATTCTTCAATGAGTGAGAGCTTGCTGACGATTCTCGATTCAGGGGAAACTCGAAATAAAGGCAGTGCTACAGAATGTAACATTGAAATAGTGACTTTTTGTCTCCCCTCTCACTGTGGAAAGAGTGATACATTTCTCTCCCTTGCTCATGAGAGAGTGAGCCAGAGGGATGTTGAACTGTTGGGATGAACAGTAGTTTTTCACAGACTGTCGACCATGGTCTATCTTTGGGACGTTGCTGTTGCTTTGTATGGTGAGTGGTAAGAATGCTGATGCTTTCTGCTACAATGTGGGGTGGGGGGGGGTTAGGATTGATGCTGCTTAGCACTGCTTGTGGGTGGAGGGGGCAGTGAGCTTTGGGATGCTTAAGTTTTTTTCTGTCTTTCATTCTTTGGGGTTTCCTTCTGTTTTGAGGATGTCTGCAGAGAGTAAGAATTTCAGGTTGTATATTGTATACATTCTCTGATACTAAATGGAACCATTCATCCAAGGCATTGATCTTCACTACAGTCTTCCCTGATACAGCTAGGTACTTGATCTTTTTGAAAGTGAAGTGCTTGAACCTCTGGAGGAATATGGCAGATCAACAGGTAGCAACTTGTTGCCCTCACTAAGCAGCACAATGCCACTCCTGGGAAGACCGTTCATTCAGTAGTGAGATGTCACCCACCACACCAGTATATAATGAAATTCAATTTCGTTCCCATCACCACACAGAAATCATGTCTCTAGAGATAGCTAAAACAATCAAAAGCTCACTGATTTTTTTTTCTTCATTTATGCCAAACCAGTCGGAAGAGCTCATCTGCGCAATGGTACCAGCATGTGTGCCAACCCTTTTCAGACTTGAGGGAATCGCCATCCACCTTGTTGGCAAAAGTGCCTCATAGCCACAAACCAGTTCTTAAGGACAGGGAACACAGAGTCTGCCACACGTGAACAATTGATTTGAACAACAGCAGACAGCTTCACTTCCATCCTGCCGTTGCATCACAAGAAACGGTTTTTATTATCAGGTGACCTGAAATTTGTTGTCTTGCAACACTAAAGCTTCTGTGCCTCCTTCCTGATGGTAGAAATGAGAAGAGAGCAATTCCTGGATGTTGAGGGTGCTTAACGATGTTTGCCACGTTCATGAGGTGCTGCCCCTTGAAAGCTGTTCTCAGTGGTAGGGACATTTATATCTGTGATGGAGCTGGCTGAGCACAACTTCTTGTGATCCTGTGCATTGGAACCTCCATACCAGGCAGTGATGCAACCATTCAGAGCGCTCTCCATTGAAATCTGCAGGATTTGGTGACATACCAAGTCTCCTGAAACTCCTAAGGTATAGACACTGCTGAGGCTTCTTTACGACTGCTTCAATATGTTGGGCCCAGGACAGAGAGATGCCACCCCTAGGAAGAGCACTCAGTTAGCAGTGGGTCACCATTTGTCAGCAGACCATTGGCCTCAGTGGGCACACAGGTGCAGCATTCTTTCTACAAGAGCAAAGGGATGTTGCAGGAACAAAACGACATTGCACCAGAGAGGACCATAGAGCAACAGCAACAGAGTTATGGCAGGTGAGAACTTGTCTCTCTTCTGCAGGTGCAGAAACTGTATGTGGCAACCTCCAACTCACACACCTTGGCTTAGTTTGTAGCCAACTGACTCCATGAGGAACCGAAGTAACTGGGACCATTCAACTGTGATCTAGGATTTGTCAGCTAGTCCTTTTTTGGTTGTAGAGGTTGAAACAACCATGGAGCAACCTGAGCGGAGGTAGATCACTTCTGCGTTGGTCACCCAGGATACTTGGTGAATGCCCCTGCACAATGATGATACCAGCTCATTTCCCATCGCAACATCTTAGGCACATTCATGCAAGTTCCACAGACAGCTGTCTCAAAAAGCTTCTTTAATTTGTGGTGGTGGCAGTCTGCAGCACATAGGACAAGAACCTTCTGTGATTCATGGGTTGTGTGGTAAAGGAAGGGGATTTTGTAATGTGGTGCTAGGGCTCTAAAGCTCACATAAATATTTGGTCAAACTGGGAAGGGACTGGGCTGTCTAACATTTCAGACAAATACTATAATTCTTATTATAATAAATAAATAGATGTTATTTTGTTTTTATTACAAAGGAATTGATAGTAAACAATTTGCTTCCTATTTCAGGAAAATAACGTGCTTCATTATATACAGACCACACTCAGGGGGCAGCTACTGGAATAACTACCATGCTTCAATTAGAACATTTTCTATTATACATGCTATGGGATTATGCTCCAGCAAAATTTTGATTGTGACGAGATATCCTCTGACCCTTAAAAGTAAAAGCTTTTCTGCGAAGTTCAATAATTAGATGATTGCCATGCTATTTTTGCAATGATTAGAATGAACTCCACTGAGAAGTTAAGACCATGTCATGATTCTTATCCCCTATTGTTGTCACAGCCACTAAAGAAAGGCAGAGAAATAGATAGATTGCTTGATGATTAAACTGGTCTGTTACAAGATGAGTGGAATTCCAGGCTTCAAGCAATGATATCAGTTGTGCTCTGATGTGTATCTTGAAATAGTACAGAGGTTTAAAATGAAAATCATCTGGAGTATGATGAGGGATTTTTCAGTGTGGAATAATTGTGGACTTACAGTATATCGGCTAGAAATGTTACTTTGTTGATAATTTCCTTGCCTACCACATGCTAATCTGACCGACACATCATTATGTGCTTAATTCTCAGTGGCTATGGCTACCATGCTGACTCGACATCATTGACTGGACAGCATTGCAAAGGTTCAAGATTACAATCAAATATTTGGATCTGCAGAATGGAGCAAATTCAAGCAACAGTACCTGACAAAGGTCACAGTTTCCTAAGGAAATCAGAATTCTATTAGGCATTTCAAGTTATAGGATCAGAAAATCATTCATTGAAGTGTTATTTTCATCACAGATGAGCCTGTACAACAGGATAAGAGAGGAAATGATGTATCATCTGGTTCTCCAAGCTATTAACTGCTCTACTGTTTTGACAAGTGTGGAGAAAGTCACCTAGTTTACACTGTATCCATGATTTTAGCTCTTTATGAACAATGTGTCTCAGGTCGTGACTTCATTATACCCTATGCAGTCAATGCATACTAATTTACTCAGGTGGGCGATAAACCCCAACAAGGACATTTGCTGGCAGCCAGTTTCTTCCTCCTGCTTTCCTCCAGCCTCAGCATTTATGGATCTCAGACTCTAGAGCTCTATGCTCATCTTCCTTCATTGCTAAGCAGATGTGGAGGCAATGAAGACTTTATTTCTGCTTCAACATATAGGAGCTGAAGGAACACAGTATGTAAGGCAGAGCCTGTGGAGGGAAAGGAATAGTTGATATTTTGGGTTGAGACAAGTTCAGTCCAAAATGTCAACTGCTCGTTTCCTTCCATAGGTGCTGCTTGACTTGCTGAGTTCCTCTAGCTCCTTTGTGTGTTGGTCCAGACTTGCAGCATCTGCTTGGTGCATTGTGCAAAGTCTCCATCCAGTAATGCAGCAACAAAATCCCATCTTCCACTAGGCTCCTTGTCCTTTGGAGGCTCTTATATCTGGTGTCAAATGTTATAGTCGAGGAATGCATTGATCTACACACTGTGGATATAGAGGTTCGCCCTTCTCCCTCAAGATCCATCCCTCACTCAGTGCCAACTCCCGAGACCCTCAAGATGAATTTGCTATATTCAGAGAACATAGCATTCATGAGCAGGAAATTCTTGTATATTCTCATCTTTAAAAACAAGGTTGGAAGCAGCCAACCAGCCCATCGAATTTATGGCAGCTAATATAGCATGTTCATCATTTACATTCCCCCTATAATTTTCTCTATAACTCATTATCTTTATATTCCCATCCATTCCCACCAGATTTGCCACTCTGTCAAACACAAGGGACAACTTATATTGACTAATTAAGCTAGTAATCAGAGCATCTTTGGGATGTGAGAAGAAAGCCGAGAACGCAGAAGTAACCAATACAGTCAAACTGAGTTTGTGCCAACTCCACTCAGACAACACTTGAGGTCAGGATTGAACCTGGATTGCTGGAGATGTGTGAAAGCAACATTAAATGCAGTACTACTGTGCCGTCCTGCTTCCTGTGATCCATAATCACTGAGGGAAAGAAAACCTTCCTTAGCATGGCCATGTTATTAAGAAGAACACTCGTGGGCATACCAATGGTTGACTGAACTCATTGGAAAATGACAAAGCTGGCAGATGGTATTGATCTTGATCTTGAGATGCCATTGATTATATATTTTTTTGTGTCTGAGTGGCTTTGCTGATACAGTGGTAAGCCAAAAATGGGGAGACATAGGAGAGACTTGCTGTGGTTGATGGGAAAGGCCATAGATAGAGCAACTTTAATACCAGTCATGAAGAGATGCAGCATGGGAAAAAGCCCTTTGGCCCACCAAGTCCGAGCAACTATTAAGGACCAGCTTACATTTTAATTAATAAGTAATAAATTAGAAATTAAAATTACAATGTGACCATGCTTTCCTGGGCGAGAGCTGTTCAGTCATGAGAACAAGACTAAAGTTTTTTCCACAGAATGTCACATTTCTCAGTGATAACAACCTTGGAAAACTCAAGTATCAAGTCATTCATTCATTCATTTCATTCATCAGGGAAATCAAGGTAAAATGTGAAGTCTTTGAAAGCTCTGTGGAAGAAGACTCTTCACTAATGGGTATTTCATTTGTTTCCCGCTCCAAAGTCTCCAATCAATTTGAGTCATCTACCATACCCAAAACAATAGCTAACGAAGTGTTTTCTTTGGTGACAGCAGCTGAATGCTGAAAAACATGCACACTGTTAGTTTAAGCACCCACTGTGGATTTTAAAAAAAAATTTATGTGATCTGCAGTCAGTTCTTAAGGTGTCTAAATCAGGTCCCCCTGATGCTGGCAGAGTGACACTTTAAATACCACAAAAACAAGGGATTTTGCAAGGAAAGATTTTCCGATTAAGTGAGACTGCTCAACTATATAGACAACACATCTTACCTAGACCTTCCTGATGAATGATGTATTCACATGCATAATTATCCTTTTATTACAGAAAAATGTGACATTCTGTGGAAAGAAGTTGGACCTCAAATTCGTGACAGTAAAGGTAGAAGAGGACTTCATGTCAATAGTGAGATCACTTTCAGTGCAACTGACACTGGGAAAACATCAGACATGGTCTCCAACCATAAATGGTTGCTCCGCACTGATAGCATTTTAAACCACTTTATAATGATTCATTTTTACTAAATCAAGTTTCACTGCCCTCACTGTTTCAAAAGCAACAATTTTTCCAGATTTTATTTTATATCATTTTAATTCCAAAACCAAAAAGGTATCAGAGATTTTGAAGTAAGTTCTAGAGAGGCTAATGGATCTCTAATTTACAATTCACCAGGAAGAAATTAATTTGAATTTTGAAAACATCTTGTCTAAAGAATTTTTAAAAATCGTAATCTTTTTTGTCACCAAAACTGATCCAAATATTGCACTTCTTAAATTTTTTAAAATCCTGGATAATCCATAATTATGTTCTCACTTTGTAAATGAATTTTACTTCCTGTCTTGAAATTAAGAAATCACCTCACTTGAGAACAATAAGAAAAAAACAAGTACACTTTTTCTTTCCTGAGCGCATAATAGAATAATTGCTTGTGGATGATTACCTTGGATAATATAAATATTTCCTTAAAATTTGCCTCTTTGGATTGTTATGATTTTTATGCAGTCTGATACATTCAATAGGACTCAGTAAAGCATTCATGAAAAAAAACAATTTGCTGGCATTTCCAAAAAGGTGTTATCTCTTTGTTGCCAAAACCTTCATAACACATTAACACCTCCTGATAATTATAAGATATTTATAATTGAATGAAATTTATATTATGATATTATTAGACTCATAATATTTTGTAACTTAATACATCTCTTTTTTTCTAACCAATCTGTAAATGTTTTGCTTCCATGCAAGGAAGCAAATATTTGACCCTATGTATATAAAAGAAGGCTAAATTACTGTAAAGCCAATTTTGGATGAATTAGACAATTTGCCAGCAGGAGTGTTGTTGCAGTTATCCTACAGAACCACTGATACTTTCAAATGCCAAAGATGCACTTTATCATTTGAGATGTTATTTGAAGTTCAGAACTCAAACAAAAGATCTTAAGGCCTATCCAATATAAATAGATATGAGTACCCTCATGTAAGAAAGGTTATACAGTAGCTATCTTCTATTCAAAGACCAGATCTGTTCCTTGTTTATCTCCTACAGCGAGTTTTAGCTCCCAACACCCACTATTTGCGTGGGGGAGGTGGAGGTTGGCCCTATCTACTGAGCTACCTCCAGCTAATGAAGTACAGGTGGCCCTCATTTTCTGCAAGTTCACTTTACGACACCTTGCTCTTACGAAAGACTTACATTAGTTACCTGTTTTCATTAACAGAAGGTGTTTTCACTGTTACGAAAAAAGGCAGCGCACGCCCGAACAGCCAAGCTCCTTCCCCGGAACTGCATTCTATCCGCCACTGCTCAAACACATGCTTTTTCTCGATTTATTTTGTGCATCTGTTAGCAAGATGAGTTCTAAGGTATCAGAAAAGCCTAAAAGAGCTCATAAGGGTGTTACACAGCGTAAAACTAGACATAATTAAGCATTTCAATCGTGGTGAATGAAGTAAGGACATTGTCTGCACGTTGAACTTGCCTGCGTCCACCATTCGCACTATTTATACGCAAAGAGAAATAATTTCGAAAGCTGCCAATGTTACTGTTGGTTCTGCTCGTAGCAATGTGGTCTGTCTTAGTCGGCATCCAATAATGGATAAAATGGAAAGTCCATTGCTTGAGTGGATTGATGGGTGTACAAAGCGTGGTGTTCCGTTAAGTTTTCTTATACTTAGGGAGAAATCAGTCAGTCTTTTTAATAAGCTGAAACAGAAAGCACTGGACGATGGTGATGAAAGTGTTGCAAAAGTGGAATTTAAAGGTAGTCATGGGTGGTTTGATCTGTTTCTGAAGTGAGGGCAGCTTCATAGTTTAACGTTTACTGGAGAGAGTGCTTCGGCTGATACTGAGGCTGCCGAAAAGTTCCCAGCAGAACTGAAGAAAATAATTACAGAAGGTGTTTATTCATATAAGCAAGTGTTAAACTGTGATGAAACTGCAATTTATTGGAGTCTTCCCGATTCCGGTAAGTGAAACTACACTGTACATACATTATTTCTACTTTATATAGGCTGTGTATTTTTATGTGTTATTTGGTATGATTTGGCAGCTTCATAGCTTAAAGGTTACTGGACAGAGTGTTTCTGCCGAGAGCACTTGCGCCGTAATTCTGCCAACAGCGCTTCCGTCAAGAGTGCTGCCGTGAGATTTTCGCTGCGCTAGACAGTGCTGCAGAAAAGTATTTCTACTTTATATAGGCTGTGTATTTATCATATCATTCCTGCTTTTACTATATGTTACTGTTATTTTAGGGTTTATGTGTTATTTGGCATGATTTTGTAGGTTATTTTTTGGGTCTGGGAACACTCAAAATTTTTTCCCATATTAATAAATGGTAATTGCTTATTCACTTTATGACATTCTGGCTTACGAACCGTTTCATAGGAACACTCTACCTTCGGATAGCGGGGGAAACCTGTAGTTTAAATGCATTTCATTTATTTTTTGTGATACATGTTTATATTTAGATAAAATTCTTAAAATACATTTAAAACTCACAGGCAATTTCTATCTCATAAAAGGTTTCCATATTACCAACAATTTCTAAAACACAAAAGATTTCTAAAACATAAAATTACATATCAACAAGTAGCAGATAAACAAGCTGTCCGTCAGAGAAATCGAAAGCAGAGGAATGGATTCTAATCACCCTGTCTCTCTGTCATTCTTCTTGTCATTTCTTCACCATTCCTGAAAAACCTGGTTGCTCCCTAACATTTATACCCTCTTTTCCCACTATTTGGTGACTTCACACAAATGGTCAAAAAGAGTTTCTAGGGACAGAGATGCCAGACACCCATAATTAATGCTGTGAAAACTGACTCACTGAGTACACAAATTCCCCAACTATTGATAGATCAGCTATTGACCTATGTGATAGTATCAGTTTGGACTGCAAGCTTCCTTGAACTATATAGGTTAGCCAAATTTGTCTGGTTTGATGCAGGCAAATTAATGTAGCTTCATAGTCTTGAGCAGCCAGCCCTATGCAGTGGACAAGCAGCCTGTGCTCTATAGACAGTGCAGATTGTTGCAAAGCTGTTTTTTTTTTAAACTTCAGATTGTTTATTGCTTGTAATTTAAATTAAATATTAAAGACTGGCTCCCATTTACAACAAGAAGCTGAACAAAGAATATTGGTTGGACGTTTAACTTACTCAAAAACAACTCTTTGATCCCTGGAAGTATCAAGTGCTGTGTTAGAAAGCTGAGCTTAGCAAAGATGGCACCACCCTCAGCTCCAGACAATGAATATCCATCACACATTGCCCAGAGTTTAACATTAAACTGGATGCAGCATTCAGCCAGGCCTGATGCAGGTTCTTGAGCTGAAACATCAACGATTCCTCCATAGATGCTACTTGACCAAATAAGATCCCGAAGTAGTTTTTTTTCTTCTTCTTGAGGAATACACACACAAAATATTGGAGGAACTCAGCATCAATGGAAATAAATACACTGTTGATGTTTTGGGACAATACCCTTCATCAGGACTGGAAAGGAGGGAGGAAAGAAGCCACAATAAAAAAAGTGGGAGAGGGGATGCTGAACAAGCTAGAAGGTGATAGGTGAAGCCAGATGGGCAGGCGAAGGGGGTGAAATAAGAAGCTGGGAGGAGATATGTAGAAAGGGTAAAGTGCTGATGAAGGAATCTGATAGGAAAGGAAAGTCAAACATGAGAGAAATGGAAGCAGGAGGAGAGGCACAGGGGGTGTGATAGGCAGGTGAGGAGAACATAAGGGGTAAGCATTTTGAAAAGGGAGGGAGAGCAGCCTGATGTCTTGGTACACATTAGTACTAACGACGTAGGAAGGAGAAGCAATGAGGTCCTGAGAGAGAAAACAGAGAGCTTGGTACAAAGCTGAGATGCCGGATCACCAGGGTAGCAATTTCTGGAATGCTACCTGTGCTATGTGCCAGTGAGGGCACGGGCAGGATAGTTTGGCAGATAAATGCGTGGCTGAGAATCTGGTGCAGGGGACAGGGCTGCAGGTTCTTGGATCACTGGGATTTCTTCTGGGGGAGGTATGACCTGTACAAAAGAGACTTGTTCAATCTGAACTGGAGGGGACCAATATTCTAACAGGCAGGTTTGTAGAGCTGTTGGAGAGGGTTTAAACTAATGTAGCAGGGAGATGCAAACTGGAGTGAAGGTACTTGGAATAGGATGGATGGTAAAAAAAACAAAGAAAGCGTATAATCAGACTGTCAGGAAGGGTAGGCAGATAACAGGTCAAAATTTTAGCCAACAGGGTGAATAGTTGTGCACTAGCGATGCAGAAATACTATACTCAAATCATTATATCTCAATGCATGGAGCATAAGAAATAAGGTGGATGATCTTGTTGCACTTTTACAGGTTGTCGGGTATGATGCTGTGGCCATCACTGAAGGATGTTTGTAATTGGGAGCTGAATGTCCAAGGTTACACATTGGAGCAATAGAGGTGGTGGCATGGCTCTGCTGGTAAAGAATGGCATCAAATTATTAGTAAGATGTTATATAGGATCAGAAGATGTTGAATCCTTGTGGTTTGAGTTAAGAAACTGCAAGGGTGAAAAGGACCCTGATGGCAGTTATATACAGGCCTCCCAACAGTAGCTGGAATGTGGACTACAGATTAAAATGGAAATAGAACAGGTGCGTCAAAAGGGCAATGTTATGATGGTCATGGGAGATTTTAACATGCAGGTAGATTGGGAAAATCAGATTGGTAATGGATCTCAAGATAGCGAGTTTGTTGAATGCCTACAAGGTGGCTTTTTACAGCAGTTTGTCATTGAGCCTACTAGGGTATCACCTATACTGGACTGGGTGTTACTATACTGGACTGGGTGTTATGTAATGAACCAGAGGCAATTAGGGAGCTTAAGGTAAATGAACCCATAGAAGGCATTGAAACCAATATCACAAAGTTCAACTTGAAATTTGATAGGGAGAAAGTAAAGTCTGACATATCAGTACTTCAGTGGAGTAAAGGAAATTATAGTGGTATGAGAGAGGAGTTGGCCAAAGTAAATTGGAAGGAGATGCAAGCAGAGATGACAGCAGCATTGGCAAAAAAAAATGAGAAAGGTGCAGGATAGATGCATACTAAAAATGAAGAAATACTCAAATAGCAAAATAGTACAACTGTGGCTGACAAAGGAAGTCAAAGCTAATGTAAAAGCAAAAGAGAGGGCATATGACAAAGCAAAACTTGGCAGGCAGATAGAGAATTGGGAAGCATTTGAAAACTACAAAGAGCAAATAAAAGGATCATTAGGAGGGAAAAAGTGAAATATGAAAGCAAGCTAGCAACACTATCAAGGTGGATAGAAAAAGCTTTTTCACGTATGTACAAAAAAATAAAAGAGAAATGAGATTGGATATTGGACTAGTAGAAAATTAGGCCAGAGAAATAATAATGAGGGACAAGGAGATGGCAGATGAACTAAATGAGTATTTTGCATCAGTCTTCACATGGAAGACACTAGCAGTGTGCCAGGTGTTGAAGGGTGTGAGGGAAGAGAAGTGAGCACGGTTACTATTACAAGGGAGAAGGTGCTCAAAAAGCTGAAAGACCTAGGGGTATATATCACCCAAACCAAATGAACTGCACCCTAGGGTTCTGAAAGAGGTGGCAGTAGAGATTGTGGAGGCATTAGAAAATTATCTTTCAAGAATCATCAGATGACTGGAAAATTGCAAATGTTACTTCCCTCTTTAAGAAAGGAGGAATATAGCAGGAAGGAAATTATAGACCACTTAGCCCAGCGGTCCCCAACCACCAGGCCGCAGACCGGTACCGGGCCGCAGAGTATGCGCTACTGGGCCGCGAGGAAGCGATATGATTTGGCGATAGGAGCCAGCTGCACCTTTCCTCATTCCCTGTCACGCCCACTATTGAGCTTGAACGCATACGAGGTCATGACCCGCGCGTCATCCATGTCAGCGCGGGAAGGAGATCAACTCCTCGAGCTTGCAAATGACAGCGGGCTGAGAAGTATGTTTGACATAACATCTCTGCCGGCATTCTGGATCAAAGTCAAGGCTGAATATCCTGAGATAGCTACGAATGCACTGAAAACGTTGCTTCCATTTCCAACGTATCTCTGCAATGAATGCAACGAAAAATAAATTGCGGAATAGACTGGACATAAGGAATCCCGTTCGAGTATCACTGTCTCCCGTCACCCCTTGATAGGACTGTTTTGTTGCAGAAAAATAAGCCCAGGCCTCCCACTGATTCAGCGATATTGGTGTGTTGCAATGATTTTGTATGTTCATATCTGGAAAATATGTGCTGCGTGTTTAATATCCAAAAGATACTTAAAATGTTGTGATGCTATTGACTTATATAACTATATAACAATTACAGCACAGAAACAGGCCATCTCTGCCCTTCCATTCCATGCCAAACGCTACTCACACCTAGTCCCACCGACCTGAACGCAGCCCATAACCCTCCATTCCTTTTCTGTCCGTATACCTATCCAATTTTTCTTTAAATGATAATATCGAACCTGCCTCTACCACTTCTACTGGAAGTTCGTTCAACATTTACTTCAAGCTCCCCTGTTCTCCCCTGATAATTGACTTATCACTATATTCATGCGAGGAAAATATGCGCTGTGTGTTTAATATTAAATTCGTTAGATAAACCCTTTTAGAAACGAAATTGAGTCATCTATATTGCGGTCATGATTAACACCCCCCCCCGAACAGAATCGCCAAAAACGGTTTGTTGAAAAAATCGTACACGCATGCGTAGGTTACGCATGCGCACTGGTGCCCGTGCAAGGCATCATGGTCATTGTAGTCTTTTCGGGGTAAACCCAGCGTATTTGACTGCTACTCTTGTCCATTGGCAACTCCCCCGCCCCCCCACCCCCGGTCGGCCGGTCCGCAAGAATATTGTCAATATGAAACCAGTCTGCAGTGCAAAAAAGGTTGGGGACCCCTGATTTAGCCTGACCTCAGTGGTTGGGAAGATGTTGGAATCAATTGTTAAGGATGACGTTATGGAGTACTTGGTAACATAGGACAAGATAGGACAAAGTCAGCATGGTTCACTTCAGGGAAAATCTTGCCTGATGAACCTGTTAGAAGTCTTTGAGGAGATTACAAGTGGAACAGATAAAGGGGATGTAGTGGATGTTGTAAATTTGGATTTCCAGAAGGCCCTTGACAAGTTGCCATACATGAGGCTGCTTACCAAGTTAAGAGCCCATGGTGTTACAGGAAAGTTACTGGCATGGTTGGAGCATTGGCTGATTAGTAGAAGGCAGCCAGTGGGAATAAAAGGATCCTTTTCTGGTTGGCTGTCAGTGACTAGTGGTGTTCCACAGGGGTTGGTGTTGGAACCGCTTCTTTTATGCTGTATATCAGTGAGTTAGATGATGGAATAGATGGCTTTGTTGCCATGTTTGCAGATGATACGAAGACTGGTGGAGGGGCGTGTAGTTTTGAGGATACAGGAAGATTGCAAAAGGACTTAGACAGATTAAGAGAATGGGCAAGAAAATGGCAATTGATATACAATGTTGGAAAATGCATGGTAATGCACTTTGGCAGAAGAAATAAATGTGCAGACTATTTACTAAATAGGGAAAACATCCAAAAATCTGAGATGTAAAGAGACTTGGGAGTATTTGTGAAGAACACTCTAATGGTTAACTTGCAGGTTGAGTTGGTAGTGAGGAAAGCAAATGCAATTTTAGCATTCATTTCAAGAGGTCTAGGATATAAGAGTAGTGATGTGATGCTGAGGCTTTATAAGGCACTAGTAAGGCCTCAACTTGAGTATTGTGAACAGTTTTGGGCTCCTTATCTGAGAAAAAATGTGCTGACATTGGAGTGAGTTTGGAGGGGGTTCAGAGAAGGTTCACAAGGACAATTCTGGGTTATGAATGGGTTATCATATGAGGTACATTTGATGGTTCTGGGCCTTTACTCGCTGGAATTTAGAAGGATGAGGGGGGATCTCATTGAAACCTTTCAAATGTTGAAAGGCCTAGATAGAGTAGATGTGGAAAGGATGTTTCCCATAGTGGGGGAGTCTAGGACAAGAGGGCAGAGCCTCAGGATATAGTGGAGTCCATTTAAAACAGTGCTGCAGGGAAATTTCTTTAGCTATAGGGTGGTGAATTTGTGAAATTTGTTACCACAGGCAGCTGTGGAGGCCAGGTTGTTGGGTGTATTTAGAGCGGAGATTGATAGGTTCTTGATTGGCCACGGCATCAAAGGTGAAGGGAAGAAGGCCGGGGAGTGGGGCTGAGGAGGGAAAAAGTAGGATCAGCCATGATTGAATGGCAGAGCAGACTTGATGGGCCAAATGGCCTTATTCTGCTCCTACGTTTTATGGTCTTATGGTTTAAGAAGGGAGGCAAAGTAAGGAACTGAAGAAGAGGAAATTGGGAAAGGGAGTAGCTACTGCTGTTTATGAAATTTCTGACTCTCACACTGCCTTGGTGGTTTAAGTCCATCCTCTTCCAAAATGTTTTTGATAACTATGTTGAAATGGCACATATGACTGACAATGCAAGAAATATAGTTGCAAAGTGCATTGTTTTATTTAATAATAGCAAGGGATATTGATTATCTTACTTCAGTGGTCTATCCAGCCTATATAGTCCATTAAGCAAGGTTATAAATATTGAATGATCAGGCTTTACTGTACAAACAAACACAAATTTCAAATGTTGGCACCAGCATGCTTGATAAATGTGCATCAAATCAATTTTATGCTGATTGAATTGTTACCTTTATTGCTCTTCATTAATATCAACAAGTTCTGTAATTTGCAGTTTACGATTTTATGTTGTTGACTTAAATAACCTCAAACTGAGCTTGGCAGCAGGACACAAATAAAGGAGACAAAACCAGTTCCAGAAAATTGTGCACAAATAAAATCAGCAGCTAAATCTGAAAGCTGTCTATGTGTTTAACTGGGTACACTTTCTGAATTGTGTGTACATTACACAGCTAAGAAATGGCAATAAACCAACATAGACTTGCACCGTTTTTTCATATTACACTCAGGCAGAAAAAGATAAAATGGAAATACAAAGACTATTTACTTGATATGGATCCAGGTTTGAATCAGACCTGCATGCAATCCACTTCAATAAAAAACACAATATTTTCTGAACTTTCTGTGTTTATATTATTTCAGGTTGATGGCTGATTAGGAGGTGAACTCATGGTTAGAATAATGACAAACTTGCACCAGAGGGAACCCAAGCATTGCAGCAACTCTGACAGACCTTTCCTGCTGACTACTACCATTGACCCTGACACACTGTATTTCTGTGCCTTGTTTGACATAAGCAGAAAAGATAAGTGATTTACATGACTGATACCACCTGTGCATCATGGAATAAGCCACGCTATGCAGAAAGGTCACTTTGGTTATCATGGGCTATCATGGCCTATAAAGGAGATGGTGCTTCATTTTATGAGGTGCTGCTTGAGTCCTTGCTTTCTTACAGAAGTAAACCATCTCTAAATAATTGCAGAAATCTAGAGACACTGAGAACAGTCAGCTGTGAGTAACTACAACACCTACTCTCCACTTTTAGCTTTATATTCCTAACCATCATCTCATTTTTGTGACTAAAAATTCTCAAGCCTTGCTTAATGCCAAGTTAATGCCAGTTAACTAATCCCTTTTCTGCTGCCAAAGTGGCTATAAAAAATAATAAATTGTTATATACAGGTAGGCTTGGAGTAACATTTAAGCAGAACTGATTATATATTTTCTCTGCTACTTCTGCCTGAATGTTTCGAATATCTAATTTCAGTGGTAAACAAAATTGATGGAATGATTCACCTTTCTAATACAGATCAAAGGAAGTGCTCCTGCTTCAGACAAAAATAGATTCAAATTGTAAATATTAATGGAAATAAAATTCAGTGGTTTGCATATATAAACCAGTGTAGGAGACTTCTTGCGCATTTTCAACTTGAGTCAACAGATAATTTCAATTAACAGCAAACCACATAAATTAGCGGATGCCCATACCTCTGATGTTGTGAGCTTTTGTGATTCTGTTCGATAAATACCAATGGGAATGTCTCCTGACGAGGAGCAAAGCTTCTGGTAAAGCCGGCCATACGTCCTGATCCACAGATCATCTTCTGTGATTTTCATCTATGTGCAAAGAGACAAGACTGCTCAGAAATCATGATTTTGTCATTTGTCTGCAAACTTCTATGCACATGTCCAAATGCATTGTTTTCCTGAGTCTATTTGGGCACAACAATGGCTTGAGTAGAATCAAAACAAGGGTAAAGGTAGAGTAATAATTCATGATCACAAAGCTTTTTAATTGCTTTGAACTTTGATTTAGTGATGTCTTTTACTTATGCATCATCATAAGCCTTCTCTCTTTGGAGAATACAATGAAAAATAAAAATAACACCCCAGACATCCTTTCATGATTGATGTATACATATTTGAATGTGTTCTCAACACTACTGGTGAATTCAACTATTTTAATGCAACTTGGGGTTAGTGGCATTACTTGGTTGTATAACTGAAAAGCACACAATGTGAGGATGCACAATACAATTTCAACTTTATCATTCTCTCCGATCGAACTTCTGACTGTCATGCAGTGCAGACACATAGAAGCTTTAGTATTGCTTCATCACAGTGATACAACTTTAGGCCTGAGTTTCTCTTGTTTCTAGGAAGTCAAAATTTTGCAGTTCAAAAATAGAGATAGATAAATGTGTCATTTACTGCAATTCATATGTCCCAGACAAAAGATGAATAACAGACAGACTGACAGACCATCAACCAACTAACTATGGCAGTGTAGCTGTTAACTGAAAAGAGAACAGATATCTCATGTCATCTCCATCAGCAGCTAGAGTGCATGAGCACATTAGTTTAGCTACAATGATTTGACTGTTAAAGCTGTTCACCTATGCATATTAAGTTTTTCCTCTGATAGTAGATGCTCTTTTAACAAATTTGTTTCTGCTTTTTATATTTGTACTGTAATAAAGTAAGATGGTTCAACTGGGTTTCCAGTGAATAAATTTTTGTTGTCATCAAAATGGGAACTTTACTCTTCAGTTCTAGGGGAGCCAGAAGACATCTTGTCCAACCACAGATGAGAAGTGCTCAACTGCATAAACAAGTGATTCTTGTTAGAATCAATGATAAACCCCGTCAATTGCACACGGTGTACTGAAGTATTAGTGTGATTCCACAAGGTAACCATGTTTATAGGGAATATGCTGATAAAATATGCATCTCCTGAACTTTCAGTCTGGAATAAAACATAGAACATAACAGCATGGCATGTGATGGCCTTTTAACCTACTCCACATTCAATCTAACCCTTCTATCTTATTTATTCCATAACCCTCTATTTTTTTTTTATCCATATGCCTGTCTTAAATGTTCCTTAAACGTTTAAGTCTCTTAAATGTTCCCTTCGCGTCAGCCTCTACACCACCTACAGCACTGCATTCCAGGCACTTACAACTCTGTAAAAACACATGGCTCAGACATCTCCCTAAACTTTCCTCCATTCACCTTAAAGGATGTCTTCTAGTATTAGCTGTTACCACTCTGGGAAAAAGGCACTGGCTATCCACTCCAGCTATGCCTCTTATAATCTTACACCCTTCTATCAATTTGCCTCTCATCCTCCTTCACTCCAAAGAGAAAAGCCTTAGCTCACTCAACTTTTCCTCAAAAGATATATTTTCTAAACTAGGCAGTATCCTATTAAATCTCCACTGCACTTTCCCTAAAACTCCCAATGCTGATAATGAGGTGAGCAGAACTGAACACAACACACCAAGTGTGGTCAAACCAGAGTTTTATAGAACTGCAATGTTATCTCGTGGCTCTTGAATTCAATCCCCCAACTAATAAAGGCTAACACACTATATGCCTTTTTATCATTCCATCAACTTGTGCAACAACACCTGCCACTTTTTTGCCAACCCTGCATCTTGTCTATATCCTGTTATAACCTACCACATTATCCACAACTCCACCAACTTTGCGTTATTTGCAAACTGTTTAATCCACTTTTCTACTTCCTCATCCATGTCAGTTATAAAAATTGCAAAGAGCAGGATTCCCAGAACAGATTACTGCACATCATTGGTCATGGACCTGCAGGCAGAGTATCTTCCATCTATCACTACCCTTTGCCCTCTATGGGCAAGCAAATGCCAAATCCATACAGCCACATTTCCATGGATCTCATGGCCTTATGACTTTCTGAATGAGTGTACCATGGGGAACCTTATCAAACATCTTGGAGTTTTCCTGAATCCTACTTGCCAAGGCTTTCTCATGTACCCTTCTAGTTGTCCCAAGTTGCTACTTAAGTTGCTTGCTTCTTACCTTATAACATTCAAAAGCCCTGTCTGATTTTTGCATCCTTCCTAAACCTTCAGTATGTTTCCTTCTTCCTCTTGATGAATTGCCAGATGTTCCCCATTGAAAATAGATTGATTATTCTTAGGTTACCAGAAGTATTCTTCCTTCTGTGACTTCTGCAAAAGTCTAAGATTATATTCTGGCAACACTCCAATAAATCACCCTTTAGACAGTACCCATTCCAAGGAGGTGCATTTTCTATGTTGAGCAGTGATAAAATGCTTCTTCATCATTTTTTTTTTCATTTTACTTTCTCTAATAGCTCGACCTTTACCATAAACAAACAACACCTCCATTTGCAAAGGGAAGTGTACATCGATATTTCAAGTTCAAGCCAAACTTGCTTCCTCTATCAGAAGACTTAGCTGAGTTGCTGATCAGATGTGTTGATGACTGAATCTCCAGTGCATTCTGGACTTCCACACTGCAATGCACAAGCTTGGAAGTAGGCCACACATTGACTGAGTCAATGCTGTTTGCCTGCAGTTCTCTCCAGAATGCTGATTGGACAGAAGCATGGTCAGAAATATTTTCTTCCTCTATATAACAATAAATTTTGTATTGCTCTCTGAAGAGTAAGCAGAGGTGATATGCTCTGCATGATTAGGAAGTAGCTCAATAGGGAAGAAACAAAGACTCAGTGATTTCTGCTGCACAATTTCTCTTTCTCCTTGTTGGTTGCAACCAGGCACGACCTCAAAGGGGTCTCTGGCATCCAGCATCAGTGATTTCATCTGGTAAGCTGCAAAGCTGATCACATCAAAGAATTTCACTGACAGCAAACTACAAGGTAAAAAACAACAATTTTTATCTATTTTATAGAACACAAAATAAATATTGGAACATGTACCTGAGGTTAAGGTAGGTGTTGAAATGTCATAAGCAAAATTTAAAATGTCAACAAAATGTTCCTATTTCCCTATATTTTCCCAGTCATGAAGAACTCTTAGAAAGGGTTGGTCTACTCCCTATGGAGCAGACATACCACATTTATTTACACAGTTATGTATTCCAGAAGATGAAATCAGATTTATTTCAATATAATGATAAACACTGATTTGCAATTATTTCTCACTGCAAATCCCTCGCCAATGAACTCGCCAAGGTAATTGTAAGTTAACAGTCCATTGAGGGACACGTCACAAGCATTGAGTATTGATTTGTAACATTGCTGCTCTAGTCTCCCTTATATCTCATGAGCAACAAGTGGTCTGTTACATTTGATTTTTGTCATTTCATTATGATTGTAAGAGTCTTAAAGGAATTTTTAAAAAATGAGATATTTGCTAATGGAACACTGAAATGGAGCTAAAATCCTCTGCATGAATAGTAGTTATACTGTCAATATATCTGATTAATAACAAATAAATTCTTTAATCTATATCTTAATTGACATTGAGGTACAGACAGATAAGTACAATACAGAAGGATTTGCAGTCAAAATAGGATGAGCCATTGCTACTTACGCAGTGCACTTCACCATACATCTCATCAAGAGAAGTAAGCATAAGGAAATAACTAAACAAAGCCATTAACCATCACCTATATTTGGAGAAAGAAGCAGAATTATTTAAATATAATTCTGAAAACAAGTGGATTGCCCACCTGCACCAGATAATTTTCCAGTTTGATGCAGATCTGGTCTCCCAGCTAGAGGAAGAATCTCATTAAGATTGAAACGGTGCACAGGAGATTCAGAAGGACGGCACATTGATTGGAAGGGTTTAGTTATAAGGACAGGCTGGAGAGACTAGGGCTTTTTTTCCCCCCATAGGAGGCAGAGGGGTAACATAGAGGTGTATGAAATCATTAAGGGCATTAATATGGTGAATGGTCACAGGCTTTTTGCCAGAGTATGGATTTCTGGTAAGATGGCAGCACATTTGGTCACAGCATCTTCTACAGGGTCAACCAGAGATATTATTGTTGGTTTTTAACCTATCTTTGACAATTGCAACATTCTGCTGGACATTAAGCAATTGAAGTACAGCAGTCTACCCTATCAGCAAGTTGCTCATTGACAGGGAAACTGAAAGAGCTGGACTTGGTGCAGATTATGCAGCTACCTGTGTCAGAGAGGTGTCAGTGCATGAAGGAGGTGAGCAGTCTAACAAAGAGTAATCATATAGTCACCTTTCTTGTGATTAAAAGACCCTGGTGGACATTGTTAATGTGGAATGCTTCAGGTCAACTCACTGTTGGTGGTAATAGTGAGAACTAGACCTCAAGCTAGAGTATAGCCCGTTTGCAGCCACCCAGGAGAGACGCGTCGGAGTTAGTGCGCTCCACCAGAGGCATTGTGGCGTGGCATCCACTCTAGAGTTAGTCCTGTCCCTGGTGTTTAATTCTATTGGACTGAGGTCAGAAAATGATATCAACTCTGGTTCATCCTTGGGAGCAATTTCCAAATGCCTGAAGGTACCACGTTCATCTGTACAAACAATAGTACGCAAATATAAACACCATGGGACCACGCAGCCGTCATACTGCTCAGGAAGGAGTCGCATTCTGTCTCCTAGAGATAAACGTACTTTGGCGTGAAAATTGCAAATCAATCCCAGAACTACAGCAAAGGACCTTGTGAAGATGCTGGAGGAAACAGGTAGACTAGTATCTATATCCACAGTAAAATAAGTCCTATATCGACATAACCTGAAAGGCTGCTCAGCAAGGAAGAAGCCACTGCTCCAACACTGCCATAAAAAAGCCAGACTACAGTTTGCAAGTGCACATGGGGACAAAGATCTTAGTTTTTGGAGGAATGTCCTCTGGTCTGATGAAACTAAAATTGAACTGTTTGGCTATGATGACCATCGTTATGTTCAGAAGAAAGAGGGTGAGGCTTGCAAGCCAAAGAACACCATCCCAACAGTGAAGCATGGGGGTGGCAGCATCCTGTTCTGGGGGTGCTTTGCTGCAGGAGAGACTGGTGCACTTCACAAAATAGATGGCATCATGTGGAAGGAAAATTATGTGGATATATTGAAGCAACATCTCAAGACATCAGCCGGGAAGTTAAAGCTCAGTCACAAATAGGTCTTCCAAATGGACCATGACCCTAAGCGTACCTCCAAAGTTGTGGCAAAATTGCTTAAGGACAACAAAGTCAAGGTATTGGAGTGGTCGTCACAAATCCTTGACCTCAATCCGATAGAAAATTTGTGGGCAGAACTGAAAAAGCATGTGCAAGCAAGGAGGCCTACAAACCTGACTCAGTTACAGTTCTGTCCAGAGGAATGGAAGAAAATTCCAGCAACTTATTGTGAGAAGCTTGTGGAAGGCAACCCAAAACGTTTGACCCAAGTTAAACAATTTAAAGGCAATGCTACCAAATACTAACAAAGTGTATGTAAACTTCTGACCCACTGGGAAAGTGATGAAATAAATAAAAGTGGAAATAAATCATTCTCTCTACTATTATTCTGACATTTCACATTCTTAAAATAAAGTAGTGATCCTAACTGACCTAAGACGGGGAATGTTTTCTAGGATTAAGTGTCAAGAATTGTGAAAAACTGAGTTGAAATGTATTTGGCAAAGGTGTATGTAAACTTTTGACTTCAACTGTATGCTGTAAGTGCATAGGGCTCCCTAAAGTAGCTGTTGGGAAGTGATAGAGTATTAGTTATGATAATTTAGTTTGTGATTAAAGCAGTGGCTCTGGTATAGTGATGAGATGGGAGTTGGGGTGAATGCCAGAACCAGAAACATCCATTAACAGGCCCAGAACATTTTCTTTGACAGACCTGCAATACACCTGGAACTGAAAGAGCCTACTCTGCTTTGGATAGAGCACAAGGATAAAAAGGAAGGACTGTCAAAATAAGAATCTTGCTGGAATTTTCAAATTGTTTCCACTAACTAGCATACAGTACTGTGCCTTAGGCACCTGAGGTTTTTTTAAATGGTTTCAAATAGTATGGCCTCCTCAGAGTCCTAATCTCAGCAACATTGAGGCTGTCTGGGTTTATCTGGAGAGACAAAGCAAGTGAGACAGCCAAAGTCTGGAGAAGAACTGTCGCAAGTTCTTCTATATGCTTGGAACAACCCATCAGCCAGTTTTCTGATAAAAATGAACAATGGTGTACCAAAGAAAATTGATGCTGTTTTAAAGGCAAAGGGTGGTGACACCATATATTGATTTGATTTAGTTTTTTTTACTGTTTACTGCTCTTTATAGTAATTTTTTTGATATTTAGAAACTTTAATTTCCTTATTTTTCAAAGCATCTTTGCTTTACAGAATTTTTTTACATCTACCTAAGACTTTTGCACAGTCTGTACAAGAGCCATTAAAAACTAACAACCAAGCTAAATATAATAATTTTTAGTGTATGTTCTCTGTTATAAGTCTTCCCATTATTCAGAGCTCCTTGATTTACAAGTTACAGAATAAAGCTTGCTCTGATCTACCAATAAAAATCAGAATTTCTTTAGCTCTGCAATACACAATGTTCTAACCTCTATGCAAATTTGGATTCTGAGTCACTTTAAACACACAGCATAGAATCAGGTTTCCTTTTGTTCTCGTGTGTTATCAAGTTACCTCAATACTGAATTGTGTTTAAAAATGTTTTCCGTACTGATTTGTAGGTAGAAAAGATAATCTTCTATTTCTCAATTGTCTTTTTTAATATAAACAATCATACCAGGCCATGTGATGACCAGGGCACATTGTACGAGCTAAAATAATTTAGGAAAAAAATGAAATATTATGAGACAAGAGAAAGCTATTTTCCAATTTAATGTTCAATCATAGTAGACAATAGATGTCTTGAACAAGAATACTGGATGAAAATATTGTCAAAATTAGTCATTACTACAATAATAGTAGCATTCACCCAATGTCACTATTGAATTTTAGTCATAACTATGATTACAAACTACATGGCAGCAGTTTTATCTTAAAATAACAAGCCCCAAACTAATCATTTTTCACAATTTTGCCTGATTTTGTTCCCCTCTTCTCCATACTACACTTTAAATTTGAGACTCAATGTGGAGCAAACTCCATAGGTCTTTAATTCAAGATAATCACCTGATTTAAATTTGCTGAATGAATTAATGTCACCTACAGATTACTGACAACAAATTATACTCCACACATAAAGTCAAGTTTTCTAGAGGACTAGCAGAAAGGATTGACGAGGTTATTGATATGCATGTGCTACATGATAAACTTGTCAGCAGAATCTAATGCAAGGAGCTAACAAGGTTGTAGCAGTGTGCAAAAGAAAAAACAAAAAGCAATAACTAGGCTGAAAGATCTGTTTATAAGATTGGAGAAATGTCTCCTGCAGACAGCATTAGACCCAGTCTTTTATGGGAGAAGATGAGCTGACTCAGGGTTTTGCATAACTAAGTGATTGAAGATTGTAGAATGAGACATTTAAATATACAGTACCACAATCATTGAGTTTGTAAATGGAGACTAAAAACAGTGCACTTATTGCTGGTTTTATAATCCATAGGATAGATCTCATTTGGGCCAAAGATATTTACCAGAATAAGAGTAATGAAAGGTGAGGTTTTCCTTCTTGTTAATGTAACCCAGGTTAATTAAACCCAAAATTGTAATGTTAGAAAGTTCTACCTGTGGATGGATAAAAATGAGGTTTACTGATTTAAAAAGAAATCTGAAAAAAAACACTATGCGAGGGAGGGGCGGGCCGGACACAGGAAGGACAAGGAGAGAAATGCAGCATCAATTAGAAGCTGAAGACATAAACTGTTAAGAGTGGAATTGGTAGTGAGTATCTTTACTCGATTAACATGAAACCCCTGGAGGAGAGACAATAGCGATAAAAAATTTATTGAAGCTACAGCTATAACGAGACAATATCCGGAAAGACGAGTGTCCAAAATCCCTACCGTGTAGTTGAGATTAATTCTGTAAAATCATACCAAGGCATTTGGTCAAGTTTTGTAAAAGTCTGTAAATTGACATGCTGTGGAAGATCCATCGAACCAAGGTGGCGAGCCACCCAGATGAAGAACCAGCATGGGAACAAAATGTGTAATAACGCAGTGGATTTAATAAGTTTGGTTGGATGTATGGTTATCTTCATTTGAAGAATCCGAATTTGATTTTCTGCGAGAACTGATTACTTTTGCAAAGACTTTGATAAGTTACTGAATGATTTACTTGGTTTAAGTGTTGTGATGTTGGAGAATTGTCGTGAAAGGAATTAAACTGTGTATATATAATTTTTTGAATTTGAATTTGAACTTATAGATACACTGCCTGGAACTGAAACTGAAGTTAACACTAATACTTGAGAAAAGGAAATATATATGATTTCCTAACTAATTATGGATAAGTAACAAGGAAAGTTTAGTCGTAAACTTTTAAATAGGGAATAACACCAGATCTAATTAGTTAGAGAAATTGGAGTAACAAAGGTTATTCTAATGAATATCACTGATTCTAACTAAACAGAAATTTGGCTTTTGTTGATATCTAAGATTTGAAACCTAAATAGAATATTTGAATTTTGAATTGTTCTTGCTCATGTAAATATTTTGTACATTTTTTTTCTTATAAACAAAACCTTATTTCCAGAAGTGTGCAGTTTCTATTCACTGTCTCCTTCAGATACCTGGATTCTTCTGATGGCGTATTAGCACCTAGTGTAATTTGATTTTCTCTAAAGAGTGAGACAACTCATCACACACGATAAGACTGGTGCTACACAGGTGTTACATTACGATTTGACCAAAGTGTGGAAGAATAACAGATTAAAAGTTATTATATAAAATAAACATTAAAAGCAATATGTTACCCCTGTACATGGTCTACAATCATTTTAAATGGTCTTGGGACCAAAGTCAAAAATAGGAAACATGAGGCCATGGTCTTTGACTACTGGCGCGACTGAGCCTCTGTTGCCTGAGGTCTAGCTACCTAAAAGTGCAGGTCTTCCATTCAGAGAATCAGTACATGCTGCAAAGTTGGCTGGAGCTAGATCCAACAAAAATTGGTGCTCCTTCTTAATGACTACCAAGAACCTAATCATCAAGTGCAAACAACAGGAATTCTGCAGATGCTGGAAATTCAAGCAACACACATCAAAGTTGCTGGTGAACACAGCAGGCCAGGCAGCATCTCTAGGAAGAGGTACAGTCGAAGTTTCAGGTCGAGACCCTTCGAAGGGTCTCGGCCTGAAACGTCGACTGTACCTCTTCCAAGAGATGCTGCCTGGCCTGCTGCGTTCACCAGCAACTTTGATGTCATCAAGTGCAAAGTGCTTTTGGTTTTATTGTACAGTATGTAACAGAGGTGTTGCCCATACCTCACTCCTGCATCGTGACAATCACCAACAGCATCTTTGGCTTCTTTCAGTGGTCCAAGTTGTATGATGGGCTTTAATTCACATGTTTCCAGGAAAGACTTACAGTCATATTGCCCTAATGGCCACATTGTGTGCAGCTTTAAAAAACTGTGTGTAGAGTTGAAATATGCAATCACAAAGAGTCACTACTTGCTGAGGTCCTACCTATTCCTAGTGCTGCAAAGATAGGCCTGGCCTCATTGCTGTATAGTGTTCCATTGAGTTGGATCTTGCCACACTACCTACCTTTAGCTGAAATGTTCCTTCATGTAAACACCTTTTCTCATCAAAACAAGTCCATCAGTCTTTCATCAGCATAGAACGTTTTCATAGAATCATAATACAGCACACTACAGGCCCTTCAGCCCACAATGTTGTGCCGACCCTCAAACCCTGCCTCCCATATAACCCTTCACCTAAAATTCCTCCATATACCTGTCTAGTAGTCTCTTAAACTTCACTAGTGTATCTGCCTCCACCACTGACTCAGGCAGTGCATTCCATGCACCAACCACTCTCTGAGTAAAAAACCTTCCTCTAATATCTCCCTTGAACTTCCCACCCCTTACGTTAAAGCCATGTCCTCTTGTATTGAGCAGTAGTGCCCTGGGGAAGAGGCACTGGCTATCCACTCTATCTATTCCTCTTATTATCTTGTACATCTCTATCATGTCTCCTCTCATCCTCCTTCTCTCCAAAGAGTAAAGCCCTAGATCCCTTAATCACTGATCATAATGCATACTCTCTAAACCAGGCAGCATCCTGGTAAATCTCCTCTGTACCCTTCCCAATGCTTCCACATCCTTCCTATAGTGAGGCAACCAGAACTGGACACAGTACTCCAAGTGTGGCCTAACCAGAATTTTATAGAGCTGCATCATTACATCACGACTCTTAAACTCTATACCTTGACTTATGAAAGCTAACACCCCAGAAGCTTTCTTAACTACCCTATCTACCAGTGAGGCAACTATCAGGGATCTGTGGACATGTACCCCCAGATCCTTCTGCTCTTCCAACCTACCAAGTATCCTGCCATTTACTTTTTACTCTGCCTTGGAGTTTGCCCTTCGAAAGTGTACCACCTCACACTTCTCTGGGTTGAACTCCATCTGCCACTTCTCAGCCGACTTCTGCATCCTATCAATGTCGCTCTGCAATCTTCGACAATCCTCTACACTATCCACAACACCACTAACCTTTGCGTCATTTGCAAACTTGCCAACCCACCCTTCTACCCCCACATCCAGGTCGTTAATAAAAATCACGAAAAGTAGAGGTCCCAGAGCAGATCCTTGTGGGACACCACTAGTCACAATCCTCCACTCTTAATGTACTCCCTCCACCACGACCCTCTGCCTTCTGCAGGCAAGCCAATTCTGAATCCACCTGGCCAAACTTCCCTGGATCCCATGCCTTCTGACTTTCTGAATAAGCCTACCATGTGGAACCTTGTCAAATGCCTTACTAAAATCCATATAGATCACATCCACAGCACTACCCTCATCTATATGCCTGGTCACCTCCTCAAAGAACTCTATCAGGCTTGTTAGACAGGATCTGCCCTTCACAAAGCCATGCTGACTGTCCCTGATCAGACCATGATTCTCTAAATGCCCATAGATCCTACCTCTAAGAATCTTTTCCAACTGCTTTCCCACCACAGATGTAAGGGTCACTGGTCTATAATTACCTGGACTATCTCTACTACCTTTTTTGAACAAGGGGACAACATTCACCTCCCTCCAATCCTCTGGTACCATTCCCATGGACAACAAGGACATAAAGATCCTAGCCAGAGGCTCAGCAATCTCTTCTCTCACCTCGTGGAGCAACCTGGGGAATATTCTGTCAGGCCCCAGGGACTTATCCGTCCTAATGTATTTTAACAACTCCAACACCTCCTCTCCCTTAATATCAACGTGCTCCAGAACATCAACCTCACTCATATTGTCTTCACCTTCATCAAGTTCCCTCTCATTGGTGAATAACGAAGAGAAGTATTCCTTCGCTCACTTCCACAGCTTCCAGGCACATCTTCCCACCTTTATCTCTAATCGGTCCCACCTTCACTCCTGTCATCCTTTTTTTCTTCACATAATTGAAGAATGCCTTGGGGTTTTCCTTTACCCTACTCACCAAGGCCTTCTCATGCCCCCTTCTTGCTCTTCTCAGCCCCTTCTTAAGCTCCATTCTTGCCTCCCTGTATTCCTCAATAGAGCCATCTGATCCTTGCTTCCTAAACCTCATGTATGTTGCCTTCTTCCACCTGACTAGATTTTCCACCTCACTTGTCACCCATAGTTCCTTCACCCTACTATTCTTTATCTTCCTCACCGGGACAAATTTATCCCTAACATCCTGCAAGAGATCTCTAAACATCGACCACATGTCCATAGTACATTTCCCTGCAAAAACATCATCCCAATTTTCACCCACAAGTTCTAGCCTTATAGCCTCATAATTTGCCCTTCCCCAATTAAAAATTTTCCTGTCCCCTCTGATTCTATCCTTTTCCATGATAATGTTAAAGGCCAGGGAGCGGTGGTCACTGTCCCCCAGATGCTCACCCACTGAGAGATCTGTGACCTGACCCGGTTCATTACCTAGTACTAGATCTAGTATGGTATTTCCCCCTAGTCGGCCTGTCCACATATTGTGACAGGAATCCGTCCTGGACACACTTAACAAACTCTGCCCCGTCTAAACCATTGGAACTACTCAGGTGCCAATCAATATTAGGGAAGTTAAAGTCACTCATGATAACAACCCTGTTATTTTTGCATCTTTCCAAAATATGCCTCCCAATCTGCTCCTCTGTATCTCTGCTGCTACCTGGGGGCCTATAGAATACCCCCAATAGAGTAACTGCTCCCTTTCTGTTCCTGACTTCCACCCATACTGGCTCAAAAGAGGATCCTGCTACATTATCCACTCTTTTTGTAGCTGTAATAATATCCCTGACCAGTAATGCCACCCCTCCTCCCTTTCCCCCCCTCTCTATCCGTTTTAAAGCACTGAAATCCAGGAATATCGAGAATCCATTCCTGCCCTGGTGCCAGTCAAGTCTCTGTAATGGCCACTGCATCATAATTCCATGTATGTATCCAAGCTCTCAGTTCACCACCTTTGTTCCTGATGCTTCTTGCATTGAGGTACACACATTTCAGCCCTTCTACCTTACTACCTTTACACCGTTTATTCTGCTTCTCTTTCCTCAACGCCTCTCTATATGTTAGATCTGGCTTTACTCCATGCACTTCTTTCACTACTCTATCGCTCCGGGTCCCATCCCCCTTGCAAATTAGTTTAAACTCTCCCGAATGAGGGTCTTGCAGAAGGTCATAATGGATACCATGGTCTGTTTTTCTGAGCAGGTGGTCAAAACCTTTTGCAGAATGCCCCATCACCAGATGTCACCTAGAAGCACGAACACGTACTTGAGGGGCAGTCCACCTCAGATCTTTCCAGCATGGTAGAGCCATGCTGCCCTCAGGATGACTGAGAAGAGGATGAGACAATCATCCACTTCTTTGTAGACTGCATATTAACGAAGGAGTTCTGCGAAAGGATGCCAGAGTCCTTGTCAAGGTGTGCCCTAAGCTGCTGCATAGCAGGTGACTCTCTGATCGATGAGCTATTTCCAGGAGTGCATACTAAGACAAACATCAAACACTGCTGGAAGATCATTAACTTGATGAAAGATACACTTTGGTCTGACCAAACTCATTAGTCTTGCAATAAGTCCTTAAGGAATGTTGCCGACTGGAAAACTCCAGAAAAGACTGTAATGAGGTCCTGCTGCCAGTCCATACTGAGGGTCTGGGCCAGTTCAACAGCCTCACAGATTTAAGGGTATATTGTTCGAAGAGGCCACATGTGTCATTATGTATATGTCAAAATATATTAACCACTGGCAAGCACATTGTGGGAGCAAGATTTGATAAAAGTGAAAGGGGCCGATTGGAACATTCTGCGCACCTGAGATTGAGGTAATTAGGCATTTTGCAAGCACCAATAAAAGGAAGAGCAGCTATTGTGGAAGTACCCACTTTAGAGTAAAGGCTTTGAGTCAGAGGCTTCAAACGAGGGTGAAGGCTAACAGGTTTTTGTTAAGCTTATTTTTTTCTTTGTCTATTAGTTCCTAACTCATGTAGTGAGAACGTGTCTAGGGTCAATGTTGTGTTCTTCATGTCAGATGTAGGAATTCTGGGAGACCTCCAGTCTCCCTGGTAACTACATCTGCATGAGTTGCATCCAGCTGCAACTCCTTGCAGATCTTTTTTTTAATTTCAAAATATACTTTATTCAAAAATAAAATTATATACAATAAACCATTCAATGACTCTCAATCCTTTACATAACGTTTCCCTTGTGGTCTCTATGTATCCATACTCCTTGCAGATCATGTCAAGAAACTTGAGCTGCAGCAGTATGAACTACGACTCATATGTGGAAGTGATAGATAAGATATGAAGAGCATTTGTCACCCTTAAGCTTTAGGAGGCAGCTAGCTGGGTGAATGTCAGGAGGGAAAAATTGAAAAGGCAGACAGTGGACAGTAAACCACCCCTCCCCCCCCCCAACACACACACGCACGTTTGTTTCCCTCAGTAACAAGTATAATGGTTTGGATACTGTTTGGGCGGGGGAGAGGATGATATACCAGGCGAAAGCTGCAGTGACCAAGGTCTCTGGCACTGAGTCTGGCTGTGTGACTCAGAAGGAGAGTAGAAAGGAATGCAGCGGTGACAGGAGAGTCCATAGTTAAAGGAGCAGGCAGAAGATTGGTAGATGTGAATGAGATACCTGAATAGTATGTTGTTTCCTAGCTGCCAGGTTAAGGATCATCTCACATCAGATCCACAGCACTCTAAAGTGGGAGGGTGAACAGCCAGAAGTCATGGCACATATTAGTGCCAATGACACAGGTAGGGAAAAGGATGAGGTCCTGAAAAGAGAATATAGGCAGCTAGGTAGGAAGTTGAAAGGCAGGACCTCAAGAGTAGTAATTTCTGGATTGCTGTCTGGGCCACACACCAGTGTGATAGGTTTTACGAACAGTTGAAGAGGCATCAACTCGTTAGGAATAGTCAGTATGGCTTTCTGAGGGTAGGTCATGCTTTAGGAGCGTGACAGAATTCTTTGAAAATGTGACAAAGCACAATTGATGAAGGTAGAGCTGAGGATGTGGAATACAGTGGATTTTAGTGAGGTGTTTGATAAGGCTCCCATAGTAGTCTCAAGCAGAAAGGAGGCATAGGATCCAGGGATACCTAGCTGTGTGGATACAGATTCTGCTTGTCCACAGAAGGCAGTGAGTGAATTCTGCTTAGAGGTTGGTGACTGAAGGACCAGTTCTGTGCTGTAATGTTTTATGATGAAAGACTATATGTGACAACTTGATAACATTATAAATGTATAGACTTGATGGCATTATAAATGCAAAGAGAGCTTGTTCTGTTGTATTTGTATATATTTTTGTGAATAAAATTTATTTTTGAGAATAAAAAGGAAACGAAGTAGACATTAAAAGGTCTTTTTCATCTGGCCAACTGCTCCAAGAAAATGGCTATTAGGGGAAGGCCAAATGGTGGTCAGTGATGAGCCATTTTGGCTATTCCCAAATGACAAACATGCTGCCAGTGAAAAAATAGGATGTAACAAATCTATTTTAGTGTCAGAGTTAGACAGGATGTAAGAAGGCCTTCTGGCCCAACTTCCCATGCCAACCAAGCTGTCTTCTTGCACTGGCCCCATTTGCTTTCACTTAGCCAATAACTTTCAAAACGTTTTGAGCTCACCGTACACCCCATTATCACCCTGAGCCTTATTGTCTCCCCAGACAGCACTTTCTCTATAACTGTTGTAATGAAATGATCTATATGAAGGGTATACAAGATGAATTTTTCATTGTACCTCAGTGTCTGGGACAATAATAATAAACCAATTGCAACCAACTATATACTGATCCAAATGCTGGAAACTGTACCAGCCACAACCATTTCCTTTGGAATTCTCATTCCATGTACCTACCACTCTCTGTGTGAGGGAGGAAAAAACCTTGTCTCTCAGGTCCCCTTTAAAGCCTTCCCTTCTCATCTTAAAATTCTGACCTCTAGTTTTAAACTCCATGACCACGGAGAAACAAGACTGTGACAATCTATTATATTTATGCCCTTCATAATTTTATAAATCTCTAAGATTACTCCTCAGCCGCCTTCACTCCTATCCCAAACAATAAAATTTCTCCTTCAGTCCCAGCAACACCTTTTTTACACCTTCTCTAATTTCATCACTTCTTTCCCAAGTATAGAAACCAGAACAGTACAATATATTCTAGGTGCAGCCTCACATCATCTTGCTGATGATATGAGACTAAGTGGAAAATGAACTGTGAGGAGAGAGCAAACAGCTTGCCAAAGAACCTAGACTGGTTGTGAGTAGGCAGGAAGCTGCAAATGGAGATCATTGTGAGTCTGTAGACTTTGATAGTAAGAATAAAATGTAGATTTTGTTCCCCCGTAAGATGAGAAACGCAATAGTTCGCATACAGAGGGTTTACTGCCCTGGTTTGCAACATGCAGTGGAAAACAAAGGTAAAATGAGCAAAGTAAAGTAAGGCAAATATTGTCTGGTTTTTAGAGCAAAGAGAATGGATTAAAAGCGTTAAGTGAATCTTATTGAAATAGTAAAGGGATCAGTAAGGACACATTTGACTAATACATGTAGCTTTGACTTCTATACTGGAATAGGATATACCAGCTTTGGAGTCACTCCAAAATAGTCTGACAGGATAGATTCCACAAAATGTTCTGTCAAGGTCACTTGGCCATAATTCACTGTTTAAAAGACTAACAAGTAACCTAGTTTTGAGATGCAAGATTCTGAGAGAGACTTAAAGGTTTAATGACAAAAATCTTTCTTCTGGCCAAAGAGCCTTACATTTGAGGACCTATTCTCTAGCCAAAGGTTTGGCCATTTAGGATTGAGAAGAGGTGAAATTTATTTAAGAAGATGGTTACAAACATTTTGAATTGTCTATGTTAGAACATATTAAAGATAAATGGTTTGGGGAGATGGGGATTAAGCAGGAAAAGAGATCATCTACCATCTAAGTGAATGGTGGTAGAGCAGATTCATTGATCTGTAATGCATACTCCTGCTTCTATTTCTTATAGTATGAACACTGAAGATGTCTGTTATGGTACCTTAACTAATTAGAAAATGTCAATTATGTTATAAAATACTATGCATTTGACTGTGCAATATTTTTGTGGGCTTTGGTCAGACTCGTATAATATTCAACTGTTTTTCACACTTTGAATTAAGTTGAGGATGGTGAGGATCCTGGAGACTGGTTGTGAGATTCCTGTATTACTTAAAACTAACCTCCCTAAACCTTTAGAGAAGATGTATTGGGACATAAAAACAGGGAAGAAATACATTTAAATTAAATGCTGCACATAAATCTTGAGGCACTAACCTCTGCTTCATGCTGTTGAATGAAATTAAATTTTATACTAAGCTGTCATGGACTTCACTTAGTTTTATTAATGCTGCAAACAACAGATAAAATCCTGCCACAGTACTGAGGAAAGTAATTGTTGCAGTATATTGCATTAAAAATTTCAATATCATTTAAAATTGTATTAGTAAAATATAACAGAATACAAAATATAATTGATTGACATATCTTTCTTCCCATCTTTTTAGCACTGAAGTAAAATTTGATTGATTACAAGCTGTAGGGGTATAATGTTGGTAAAAAGTTACTGCAGAATGGTTCATTGCAAAACCTTAGTAACTGAATTCTTTCATTAAATTCCAGTAGTACATTCATCGTCAAATATTGTATACAAATAATTTTAAGTACGTTTTACAACACAAATTCCAAGGACCTGTGGCACATTAGGTTTCAACTTTGACATTCCCAGTGGATATAATTCCTTGTTTATCTGTAGCTTTCTTTATTTAAAAGACAAGGTGCTTAATTACACCGAAGAAGTAATTCCCAATTCTCCTTTTTGATTAAATTTCAAGTTTAACCAAACACTGTTGCTGGCCGAATCAAAGATGGTGAAGAATCAGCATTTAGCTGGGAAATTAAGAATTTGGCTCAACAGTGTCACAACAACAATCTCTCACTAAATGTCAGCAAAATCAAAGAACTGACTATTGACTACAGGAGGAGGAAACCAGAGGTCTATGAGCCAGTCCTCAGTAAGGGATCAGAGGTGGAGAAAGTCAGCAACTTTAAATTTCTTGGCATTACCACTTCAGATGACCTGTCCTGGTTCAAGCATGTGACTGCCATAACAAAGGAGGACCAGCAGCACTTCTGCTTTCTTAGAAGTTTGCACAGATTCAGTATGTTGTCCAGAACCTTGACAAACTTCTATAGGTGTGCAGTGGCGAGTATACTGACTGGTTGTATCATGGTCTGGCACGGGAGCAAAACCCCTCCCTGCCATAGAGCACTTACAAGGAGCGCTGTCGCAGGAAAGCTGCATCTATCATCGAGGAATCCTCCATTCAGACCATGCTGTCTTCTTGCTGCTACCATCAGGAAGGGTGTACAGGAGCTTTGAGTCCCACACCACCAGGTTCAAGAACAGTTATTCTCCTTCAACCATCATGCTCTTGAACCAGAGGGGATAACTTCAATCACCCTAATACTGAAATGATTCTACAACCGATCGACTCACTTTTAAAGACCCTACAGCCTGTTTTCTTAATATTTATTTATAATTCTGTTTCTTTTTATATTTACACAGTTTGTTGTCTTTTGCACATTGGTTGTTTGTCCATCTCTGCCATGTGTGGTTTTTCATTGATGTATTGTGTTCTGTTATGCTTAATATGAATGCCCACAAGAAAATGAATCTCAAGGAAGTATATGGTGATATATATGTACTTTGACAATAAATATTCTTTGAACATAAGTCTTTGAATGAAGAAGCTTATTTTCATGCTTTCATAAAAGGTTACTGAAACAGGACTTATCTTTAGCACATGTAAATACAAACCTTGGCCAATACTTTCAAAGATTCAGGGTGTAAATCCACCTCTGCATACTTAACAAGCTGTGACTTGCATAGAAGAAGAAGAAGAAGAAGAAGAAGAAGAAGAAGAAGAAGAAGAAGAAGAAGAAGAAGAAGAAGAAGAAGAAGAAAGCCCTTAACTCCAATTGGAGTCATCAGGACGCCATCATGACGGCGTTTTTTTAGCAAGCTTTTGTACTTTTACGAGGCTGATTTGCTAGCTCAACACTCAACCTAGCACGGATGGAAAGCGTGCAAGGGAGCCAGCTGGATGCGAACCCGGGAGCCTTCACTCCGTAGTCCGGTGCTGATGCCACTACGCCACCAGCCAGCTTGTGACTTGTATGGTCAGGGCAAAATTATGTCTTCTGGCATTCTGCAGGACTAGCTCCAATTGATTTTTCTGGGTTTGGCAGGAAGATAAGTATTAGGGATGAAAAACAGGGAATCCTCCGTGGACTGTGAGTGGATGCATGGTAATACTCTGCCCCAAATGGAATAGGTTAACCCTAGTAGTGCTCCTCTCTTCCAGCTGGCTTTTCATGTAAACAGGCTCATACATTACATGAACATTTCACTTTATTGGGATAATATTCGTGGGCACTGAACTGGTTGCTCTCTCTCAGACAGCTAGCAAATGCATATTGAGTTATGTGATTTCCATTTGTGTGGTGTGCTGGCCAAATGGTCAGACTATTGGAGTAGAGTTTGGAGCACTAATCCAGAGTTAAAACTGTGAATCATGGCAGATTGGAAATTTGAAATCAATTGAATAAACCTGTCACTATGTAATTACAGGTTGTCTCAGTCTCAGTAACCAAAAACTGCTGAATTGCTGGAAAAAAACCAGCTAGATCACTATCATCCCCCAGGGGATGAAATACACTATCCTTACCTGACCCAAGTATAACTGAAACCTCTCTTCTCATTCAACTCAAAGACAATAAAGAATGTCTAATAAATGACGACATTCATGTTGTGTGAATGAATAAATAATAAAATAGTAGTTCTATGGTTTCATAAAGTCAAGTCTGTTCCTCTGACTAAAATGCCCTCCTCCTGGATGTCAGGAAGATTCTTATGGGAATATTTGATGTGGTCTGTAATCTCCAAACATAAAATCCTCTATCAGTTATCATTCCTACATCAATGAATGTCTAAACTGAAGAGGCCAACCAGGTAAAGCAATTCCAATGAGATATCTTGGAGTTATAATAGAATCTCAGAGAAAGTTAGGTGATAATATTTAGTCAGTGGGAATATAGATTAATAAGGTAACACAATCTAGCATGAATCTGATTTTTCAGAACAAATGGATAATTTCAGAAAAATGCTCAGATATTGCAATGGTGCATTGGATATGTTGACAAACACAATCAGCAGGCAAATGCTAAGCAATGTAAAATTAGCTATTAGCTCATTCAAAATTCGCTTAGCAACAGTGAAGATGTCTACTAGGACATATTGTTGCTTAGTTACCACATAGAGTTTACCACCAATTGCTTTTGAACACTCTTTCTTACAAAATTAGACCTGCAAAAAGTTATGTTTGATAACTGCCCAGACATTAATGTAAAACATTTAATAAAAGGAACAAGATTTGCTTATAGGTTCTTTAATTTAAAGAACAAGACTGAGTGAGCAAGTCAATGGTTTCCACAGCAATCTTTAAGAATTGAAAAAAGTAACAGGGAAGGTGAGATAAACTATGAAGAGTTGATTAGATTAGACCAACAATTTTATAATTTGAAGGGAAGATTTTTGTTTCATGTACTATATGTTCCAATTTTATTTTGGAAAATAACCACAGCCTGTAATGTTCCATTCATAACATGGGAGGATATCCATTCTTCAATTCCTGAATTGGCCCAGAAGAAGGAGAGACTTAATAAAGAGCTTTCTACAGCTGTGCTAGTCTATAACAAATATCATTGATTAGGATTTTGAAGTGTGCCTTGATTTCAACACTATATAGATGAAGGAGAAAGAAATTTTTGAGGCTCATCAATCAGGAATGACCAAACTGAGATACAAAAATATTGTATTGAGAGGATAGCAACTATGTTCTATTTTCTGCAAAAGTCTAAAAGATTTCCAGATGAAAATAGTGAACACATTTTTGATAAACTGGAGATCTGGAGAGATTTAGGGGAGAAGTAAAACTGGAATAAAAGTGAAACTGCTTTAAAGGACAAGCTTTAGGATTAAAAGAAATGTGAAAGGTTCATTTGAAATTATAAAAGATGCAATGACTAAGATTGACTGTAGGTGAAGACTTGTTCAAAGGTAAAGGCTATATTGTTCCCATCAGCCTGCTAATATCAGGACATCCAGTATCATGCTTCTCTTCTGCAGAAATAATTAGACACACTTTTGTAACATCTTCAGTTTTTGATCACTCCAGTGCTCTCTTTGCTATTTGATATCTTGCATTCCTTGAACACTGCCAGGCATTTTCTTTAGTAGTAAAACCAAATGTTTGTCATCTTTGTTTTTGCTGAACTATGCTGGGTAGTTCACTTGAATAAGTTCAAAATCTTGCCCTCACTTTATAACTTCCATTAAGTTAATCTCACTTCTATTTTTTCTGTATATCCTCTAGCCTTTGCACATTCAATGCTTCTTCTGACTTGGGTCTCTTATACATTTCACCCATTTTTATTCAGTCAACAGTATCTGCAAAACTTAGAGAATCCAAACTTCACTTACTTCTCTGGAATTCTCTTTCTAACCCAGAAGCCCTGCTCAAAACCCAATTTTTTAACTAATCTATTGATCACCTTTCAAACAAGCTCTCAATTCTCGCTTAATATTGTTGATCAAGTTGAAATCATTTGCAGGTATCTGGAAACACTGCTTCTGCTTGATATTGAGATCCAAATTAATTGTATATAGCAGCGATCCCCAACCACTGGGCCGCGGACTGGTACCGGGCCGCAAAGCGTGTGCCACCGGGCCGCGAGGAACGACATGAGTCAGCTGCACCTTTCTTCATTCCCTGTCACGCCCACTGTTCAGCCATTACGCATGCAAGGTCGTTACCCGCGCATCATCCGTGTCAGCGCGAGAAGGAGATCAACTCCTTGAGCTTGCAAATGATGGCGGACTGAAAAGTATGTTTGACATAACATCTCTGCCGGCATTCTGGATCAAAGTCAAGGCTAAATATCCTGAGATAGCCACGAAAGCACTAAAAACGTTGCTTCCATTTCCAACAAATTTCTGCGAAGCGGAGTTTTCTGCAATGAATGCAATGAAAACTAAATTGCGGAATAGACTGGACATAAGGAACCCCCTTCGAGTGTCGCTGTCTCTAATCAACCCTCGATAGGACCGTGTTGTGCCAGAAAACAAGCCCAGGGCTCCCACTGATTCAACGATATTGATGTGCTGCAATGATTTTATATGTTCATACGGGGAAAATATGTGCTGTGTGTTTAATATCCAAACGTTACTTAAAATGTTATGATTCTATTGACTTACTTACATAACCATATAACAATTACAGCACGGAAACAGGCCATTCCGGCCCTTCTAGTCCGTGCCGAACGCTACTCTCACCTAGTCCCACCGACCTGCATTCAGCCCATAACCCTCTATTCCTTTCCTGTCCATATACCGATCCAATTTTTCTTTAAATGATAATATAAAACCTGTCTCTACCACTTCTACTGGAAGTTCGTTCAACACTTACTTCCAGCTCCCCTGTCCTACCCTGATAATTGACTTCTCACTATATTCATGCAAGGAAAGTATGTGCTATGTGTTTAATATTAAATTCGTTAGATAAACCCTTTCAGAAACGAAATTGAGTGCATTATCCACTTATCACCGATATTCCGGTCGTGATTAACATCAACCCCCCCCCCCCCAAACAGAATCGCCAAAAATGATTTGCAGGGAAATAAATCGGCAGGTACACGCATGTGCACTGGTGCCCGCGCAAGGCTTCATGGTCATTGTAGTCTTTCTCTGGGTAAACACAATGTATTTGACTGCTACTCTTGTCCGTTAGCAACCCTATCCACTGCTCCCACCCCCGGTCGGCTGGTCCGCAAGAAAATTGTCAATATTAAACTGGTCCGCAGTGCAAAAAAGGTTGGGGACCCCGGTATATAGAAACTGGCACTAAGCAAAGGAAAATCTTGGCTTAGAGAAATTCTAAGCAGAGTTAAATTACAAATAAGACATGCACTGTTATTCTGTTTAACAATTCATGCTCTGGAATTTGCAACAGAACTTACAGCACAGAGAAACCCAGAACCTGGTGTGGTATCCAGTCCTAGAAGCAACCTTGTGATAGAAATCATGTAGTCCTTCACAAATGACTGCAATGAAAATAAAAATGGCCAAAAATAAAACAATTAAAATTAAATATATAATGTAACATTTACCACAGTGAAAGATTTTTTCTGAAGACAAAAACATTTAAAACAACTCTCAAATATAGAATAGCTATAGCACAAGAGGTAGCCTTACAGTCCATGGAAGTGATTCCTACTCTATGTTAGAAAGGACCACATTCTAACAGCATCTCCCCTTGGCCCTGCAATATTTTCCCCCTTTTGAATATTTAATAGCTTCTTTCAGAAAGCTGCAATTAAAACCTGAACTGTTGCTAAGAAACTATTCCAGGTCACCAGAATAATTGATAAAGAAGTATTTCCTTCTGCACTTTGTCTCTGTAACTACTGCATCTGTATTTGTTAATTATTTTAAATCTCTTTATTATATTCTTCTTAATCTTCACGAGTGAAAGAACAGTCTAGCTTCAACAGTCTGTCCACATAACTGAAGTCTTTCATTCTGGGAACAATGGTAGTAAATCCTAAACTTTGACATCTGATCTGAAGTACGGCACTAGAACCTGGCACAATAATCCATTTGTGGCCTAAACAGGGTTTTATAAAGGGTTCATTATGATTTCCCAGAGTATGAGTCAAGAAGTCACATTGCAGCTATATCAAACTTTGGTTAGGCCACATTTGGAGCATTGTGTGTCGTTCTGAGTACCCCATTACAGGAAATATTAGGAAGCTTTGGAGAAGGTGCACAGGAGTTTCATTGGGATGCTACCAGGATTAGAAAGTATTAGCTATCGGGACAGAGTGGACAGACATGGATCGTTTTCTCTAGAGCATTTCAGTCTGAAGGAAGAACTGATTGAAGTCCCTAAGATTTTGAGAGGCAAAGATAGGGTACATAGTTGGAGTCTTTTTCCTTGGCTTGAAATGTCAGGTATTAAAGGTCGTAACTTTAATGTGAGAGAAAAAAAATTAAGGGAGATGTAAAGTGTTTGCTTTACACAGAGAGTATTACGTGTCTGAATCACACTGCTGGGGCTGGTGGGGTGAGGCTGGTGAAAGCAGATAAGATAGTGCCATTTAAAGGGCATTTAAATAGACACACTGGCATATGGACGTGAAGGGAATGGAGGATATATGGATCATGTGCAGACAGATGGGAATTTCATTTTGGGTCATAGTCAGTACAATAATTGTGTGCTGAATGGCATGTTCATTGGGTACTGCTGAAGCTTTATGAGGTGTCGGTCAGACCACATTTGGAATGTTGTGAGAAATTTAAGGAAAAATGTGCTGATACTGGAAGGGGTTCAGAAGAGGTTCACAGGATTGATCCCAGGAATGAAAGTCTTAACGTATATGGTGAGGTCTGTACTCACTGAAATTCAGAAAAATGGGGAGAATCCCACTGAATCCTTATGAATACTGAAAGGCCATGAGTCGATATGGGGAATATGTTTCCATTAGTAAGAGAGTCCAGGATCTGAGGATACAGCCTCAGAAATAAATGGCCATCCTTTTAAAACTGAGATGAGGAGGAACTTCTTCAACCAGAAGGCAGTGAGTCTTTGGCATTTGTTGCCACAGAAGGCTGTGGATGCCAAGTCATTAGGTACATTTAAGGCAGAGATTGCTAGGTTCTTGACCAGTAAAGGGTTTAAGAGTTATGGAGTGAATAGGATTGAGAAGAGAGGGAAAAAAAATCAACCATTACTGAATGGCAGAGCAGAATTAATGGGGTGAAAGGCCTAATTCTGCACTTATGTATTATGGTCTTGTGTTTTGACCCCAGGGTAATTGAGATGATTGAGATGGAGATTAATGGGAGGACTGAGAGTTAGGAATTGCACGGTGAAGGTGACCAGTCATAAGTCAAAATGTTCACATTGATCAATCGGTACATGAAAGTGATGTAAGATGATAATTAACAATGAAGCGCAGGATGAAGGTGGACCGGAGATCCTTGCAGCCCTTGCTGAGCAGGGCATAGATCAGAACACAGGAGCTGTAAGTCAGAGGTGATTTTACTTAATTCATTTTTGGACACAGGGAACCACTACAGGACCAGAAATTATTGTCTATCTCTAAATGTCCTTGTGGGTAGCAAAATGGAAATATATCTCCAACAAAGGAGGTGTAAGGCGCTCCTTCCCTCCCTTTGGGCAAAGTGAGGCACCTGGTTAGACTCCGATCAGGGTCATGTGAAGCCATGGGAGCCAGCGGTGGATGGTCAGATGAGCAGCTGGTGCATATCACATCTTGGTCATGTGACCACTGACGCCAGGAAGACAATCTCTGAGGGGTATTGATAATGGCTGAGGTCACCTTCCTTGTAAGTCACTGCCCAGAAGAAGGCAATGGCAAACCACTTCTGGGGAAAAATTTGCCAAGAACAATTATGGTCACGGAAAGAGCATGATTGCTTGCCTCATACAACACAGCACATAATGAACAAACCAATTGTCCTGATAAGGTGGTGCTGATTTGCTTTCTTGAACTGCTGCAGTTCTTCTGAAGGTAAACCCACAGTGTGGTTGCATAGGGAGTTTCAAGACTGAGCCTATAATGATGATGGGCCACTGTATATATGTTTCTAAGGCAGGATGATATTACTTCTGGGATGGAAGACTTGTGGACAGTGGTGTTTTCACGTATTGCTGCTTCTGTTCTTCATAGTGGTATTTTTAAGAGATGCTGTCGGTACAAGCTGGTTCAGCTGGGTTTGGTGTAACAGTAAGAAAATGGCAGATACCATCAGTACACATGGACTATAATTTACCTGTAAGCAATTTAAGTTGCATTACACCTTGCACAAATAAAGTGGATGGCACTCTACCTACAGAAGGAGGAAGCGATCTACAATGAGACATAACAGTATAATTAGACCAACTGGGCCATCAAATCTGCTTCTCCATTCCAGCATGGTTGACTTATCCCTCTCCACCCAATTCTCCTGCCTTCCCTCCGTAACACTTGACACTCTATCGAGAACCTATCAATCTCCCATTGATTTAGCCTCTACAGCTGTCTGTGACAATTAATTCCACAGATTCACCACCCTTTGACTATAGATATTCCTCATCTCTATTCTAAAGGGATGTCCTTCTACTCTGAGGCTGTGCCTTCTGGTCCTTGTCTCCCTCACTATAGGAAACATCCTCTCCATGCCCGCTCTACTGAGGCCTTTCTAGAATTGAGGAATCCTAGGGTGGACTCTATAGGCATGACAAGAGCACCTTTGCACTTATGGAGATCTCAGAGTTGAGAGACGAGCAAAATGTATGAATAGTTGCATCGATAATAGTGCATGCATTGATAAATACTTATTAAAGTGTCTGTATGCAAATAATTGACAGCTTTCACAGGTTTCCTTTTTAAAGGATAAAGTATGCAAGTGTAAAGGTGCCTTTAAGAGCTGAGGGCACCGCATTTTGTGACCATTGTGCACTTTTGTAGCTAACACACTGTTTCAGTAATAATTCTTGCCTTCAATGAAGGATGTTCTGCTGTTAGTTCTGGGTTTATTATATGCTCATACAAGCAGGAAGACAGAGCCTACAGCTACTGCAAATGGAAGCTAACATAATATATACGTGGAAGCTAACAGAAATTTATAGCATATCAAGACTTGTCAGCTGGCTATTTGGCATTTTGATGGAATTAAAATAAGGCCTTATTTGGTTGTCTTGATTATAATAACCAAAGCACCAGCATTTTACACATTAGATTTAGATTTAATGGCAGCGTGCTGGGGTTGCAGGTTTGTTTCAAAGAGTTATAAAAACAAGAGAAGTTCTACCTGGTACAGAAGTGTATCCAACATGCTGATGCTGAAGACACGTCCAGCAGCAAATGGTTGACGAAACATGAACGCCAAATTGGAACCTTTCTCACGTTCCTTCTGTCGGAGAGAAAGGTTGTCTTTTATTTTTGTTTTCAGCAGAGCAACACTGCCTCTGACTGGCTAGTACAGGAAACACTGAAGCAGATCACAGCATAAATACAGTTAAAATTTGCTTAGAAATTGCAAGAATTATATGAGAGTTGATAGGACTTCAAAGAAAATGAATGTTTAGTGTTTTATTGAATTTTGATGAACATCATTTTTAAGTTATTTGAAAATACAGAAATCTATAAAAACAGTTCAATGTTTGAGTCAAAGATACTGATTGTTAAACCAGGCTGAGATATTAAGGGAAGAATCGTTTTCACAGGATACCTTCATTACGTCATGCTATTTATTATGTCATCGTCACATTTTGCTACAAGTCTGCGGATTGGTGTCCCAATGCAGTTGAAGGAGCTTTACAACTGTGGCTTTTGTTCCATTATTTCATTTGTTGGGAAATATTGTTAAGCATGCTTTGAATGATCAGCACAGAAAAGATCACCATCTACCTTGCAACATTTACATAATTTAATATCGCAGAGACCAGTGCACTCACATTGCAAATTACAATTCTGTTGAGCATTTCCATTCCATTAAAAAAAACCCAGCACAGTTCCAACTAGAACATTCAAAATAATTATAATATTGCAAATGCTGGAAATGCATCTGTGATAGCTCTTTGCAACATCATGTTTGTGGGCCTACAAAGGAAAATGCATCAAACTAAAAGCTCATGCATACAACATCGCCAACAGTAGTGGGAAAACTTGAAGATGGGGAAAACGTTGAAATCCAGAAAAATCCACTAAACAATAAATAGGGAAAAGGAAGATAGATTATGAAAGTAAACTAGCACAAAATATAAAAACAGATAGTAAAAGTTTATAATAATTATATAAAACAGAATATTGAGGCTAAAATGAAACATGAGTCTCTTGAAAGATGAAAACATTGAGTAATGTGGAAATGACTGAGGCCTTAAATGGCTACTTTGTGGTACTCGTCATGGTGGATGATATATCTAACATGGAAAAAAGTAATGTTACCGATGTGATGGAAGGTAAGGACCTCAATACAATCACTGTCACCAAAGAGGTAGTGATGAGCAAACTAGTGAGCTTAAAAGGCAGACAAGCCCCCTGGTCCTGATGAGATGCATCTCAGGGTACTACAGAAATGGCAGAAGTTGTAGCGCCTGCATTTACCAAAGCTCTCTGGTTTATGGGCATATCCTGGCCAATTAGAAGACAACACATTATTTAAAAAAAGGATGTAGGCAAATGCATTTAACCATAGGTCAGTTAGCTTAATGTCTGCAGTAAGGAAAATGAAGAAAGAAGTGTTGACACAACTGGTTATAACTGGTTCCATCAGGCATATGCAGCATGGATTTATAAAGAGCTGGTCTTATTTGACAAACTTACTGCAGTTCATTAAGCACAGATTATAGAGGGGTACTGGAGCTAACAGGCCTATAGTTACCCTTTTTTAATGCCTTTGTCTCTTCTTGAATTTGCTATTTTCTTATTCACTGACACCCTTCCAGAACTCAATGAATGTTAAAACAATTCAACTGAAGGCTCTGCTATTTCTGCAGCCATTTCCTTTAAAATCATCAGGTGTGAGCCATGGGGTCACATTGACTAGTCGGCTTGAATCCTATTAATTTTTCCAAAACTTTGTAGCAATCCCTATCATGAGGGATTTAAGCTCTTCCATGCTACTTGGAAATTGCCTTAAGAAATCGTTAGGACATTTACCATGTCCTCCACTCTAAAGACTGATGCAAAGTGTTATTTTAAACTTGCATGCCATTTCTGTTTTTCCTGTTATGAGATCCTCATCTCGCCCTTTCGGGGTCCCACATTTACTCTAGCTATGTTTTTATTTTCTATATATAAGCATGGAAGCCATTGTTCTTTGTTTTGATTTGTGAGTCAGTTTTCTCTCAATTGATCTTCTCCCTCCTAAAGATTAAAAAGACAAATCTTTTTAGCCTTTAGTGATTGGTTCCTGTCAAATTCCCTGGTCCTCTAATTGTACTTGCCACTTTATGTGCTCTAGCTTCGTTTTGTCTATTCTGTTTGCTTCCTAATGTAGGAGGCCATTCAATCTTCCATGCTCATGCTGACTTCCAAGGAATTAATCCCATTTGCCTTCTTAGAGTCCTCTACTGTTCTTTACTGCCTGTTACGCCACTGGCATTTAGGACAGCAAAGAAGGCCCTCCTCTCTGTCTGTCCATACCGTCACACACAGATATAGAAGGAGTATTCATTGCTGTTTTCATAACATTGTTTTTAACCAGTCAGGATTGTTAGCCCTGAGTGGAACACCCAAGCCTGGAGAACCGGTGGACCACTCTTCGTCTGGCATCTACCCTTTGACCTGTTTAGGATGGGTGAACCGACCAAGAGTCAAAGCTCAAGGCCCTGACTCTAGCCAACATAGCTCTCTGGGTCATTGAGGCATGCCACCCTCCAAACCCTATGACAAGGTTGTACACCTCTTGGAGGTGTTCTCTCTGTTGCTTGCATCTTATTCTATCACTAACATGACAGGGAGGAGGTGTTGAGGTGTTCCAACTTGACAGATGATAAGAGGCATGGGTACTTTAGAATGGACGGTCAGTGCCTCTCTCCCCAGAGCAGCAATGGATAATACCTGAGGACATAATGATAAGGTGAGCAGAGGAAAGGTTACGTGAGATATCAGAGAGTGGTAACTACCTGGAACACACTGCTTGGAGTGGTGGTAGAGGCTAATACACTAGGGACACCTAAGAGACTCTTAGATGGGCGTATGGATGAAAGAAAATGGAGGGCTACATAGGAGGAGGGAAGGGATGGATTGATGTTAGAATAGGTTAAAAGATGGACATATCATTGTGGGCTTAATGACCTGTACGTGTTGTAATGTTCTGTGTTATTTGTAGAAGTACATTAAGTTGGATAAACTTCCAAGACCTAACCGTGTGGGAAGCTAGAGAAGAAATTGCAGAGGTCTTTGAAGAGATTTTTGATTCATCTCTTGCCATAGGGATTCTGGAAGTCTGGAGATTGACTCGCATGATGCCACTTTTATTTAAAAAGGGTAACAAACATAAACTGGGAAACTACAGGCTAGTGAGTCTGTCATCATTGATTGATGAATTGCTGGAGGCGATGCTGAGGAACAGAATCTACCAACAGACAAGGTCTGATTCAGCACATCCAGAATGGCTTTGTGTATGTGAAGTTATGCCGGACAAATTCTTGGAGTTCTTGAAGGATGTAAGCAAAAGTGTAGATGAGGTTAGAGTAGTGGATGTTGTGTATATGGACTTTTGTAAGGCCCTTGACAAGGTCCTTCATAGCAGGCTAATCTGAAAAGTTAGATTGTATGGGCTCCAATGGAAAATAACAGACTGGATTCATACTTGTCTCAGCCGTTGAAAGCAGAGTGCAAAAGTCAGAGGTAGCTTCTCAGACTGGAGACCTGTGCTTGTTGGTGTGCCAGGGGGGTCAGTGCTTGGACCTTTGTTGTTTGTAATTTATCTATGTGATTTGTATGCGATTGTACAAGGCAAGGTTAGCAAGTGTGCAGATAACATTAAAATAGGTAGATAGTCAAGAAGGTTATGAAAAATTATAGGGTAATTTTGATCAACTAGGTATGTGGATTAAGGATTGACCAATACCCTTCAATCTAGATTATTATGCGGTACTTGTACATGAATGATAAGGCCCGGTTGTGGGGGGGGGGGGCGCGTGTGTTATGGAACAGAAGAACAGAAGGACTACAAGTGTGTTATGGAACGGAAGGAGAACAAGTACATAGTTTGCTATAAGTTACATCACAGGATAGGGTACTGAAGGTGATGTTTGACAACCTGGCCTTTTACAGTCAGAGCATTGAGTACAGGAGTTAGGAAATTGTCTCAGCTACATGACACAATGGTGAGGCCATACTTTAAGTATTGTGTATAGTAATAGTCACCATGCTTTAAGAAAGATGTTATTAAACTAGAACAAGCACAGAAAAGATTTACCAGGATGTTGTCTGGGCTTGGGAGCCTAAGGTATAAGGAGAGGTTGCATCGACTAGGACTTTGTTCCCTGGAATATAGAAGACTGAGGAGTGACCTACTTGAAGTATATATCATGAGGGACATACACCATGTGAAAGATGAAAGTATATAGTCTTTTCCACTAGGGAGGAGATGGTAAAACAAGGGAGCATAGGTTTAAGATTACAAATGAAAGGTTTAGAAGAGACATCAGGGGCAGTTTCTTCATGCAAAGGGTGGTCTTTATTTGGAAAGAACTGCTAGAAATAGTGGGCAAGGCAAGGACGAGCAATGTTTATTAGCCATCTAGTTAGGGCCATAGGATAGGAGAGGCTAACAGGGCTATGGGCCAAACATGAGCAGACGGGCCTAGATTGCTGGGTGAAACATTCAGATTGGACAAGTTGGGCCAAAGGACATGTTTCCATGCTGAATGACAATCGCATACCCATAAGCTCCTCTGAAATTGTTTTATTCCCATTAACCCATACCAAGGGATAATTTACAGCAAGCCAATTAATCTACGGACAGGGAGATATTAAAGACTGCAGATGCTGGAGTCTGGAGCAATAGGTAAGAAACTGAAGGAACTCAGCAGGCCAGGTAGTATCTGAGGAGAAAAATCGACAGTTGACAGCAAGTCAAGACCCTTCATCTGGTTCAGCATCCTGTTTATTGCTTTTAACCTGCCTTTGGGAAATAAATGGAAATCAACGCATCTATCAGAAACATGCATAGTTACAGAAAGAAATTCCACATACACAGCATTGTAGGTCTGGTTTAAACCTAGGTTACTGTAAGGCAGAATCACCACCTATTGCACCACTCTTACATCTTTAGACCTTGGGCAGAGCCATAAAATAGGCCATTGGGGCAAAGCTTTGGGTTCTTATGGAAGAAGGTGGCAGGAGGGTGGAATTTTAACTCACCCCATTAAAAGAAGAATATATGTAAAACACTTAAGATAAAATAAGTCCTAGTTCTACTTTGTCATTTCTTTCAACCATTTTTATCCAAATAATGACAAGACTAAGTGATTACACAAAGTGTTATTAAGGCAAAGAGCAAGTTGTAGAAGTTGGAATAGAAAATGGGAAGAGGAATTAAAGCATGTCAGTATAAATGCTGACATATACACAACAGCTGAGTAGCTGTAAATTCTAAATAATTCATTATAATTCTGCACCTTGTGCCATGTTAACTCCACTGCTAGGGCGGTGCACGAGGCCTTTTATAGATTCTGGGATAAACATTATTAATGAATGAAAAATGGATAGAAATTCATTCTATCACATCATGTGCCAGCAGCCTACTTATGTACTGGTAGTTGTCCCCCTGACCTTCGCAAGGCATTTATGGTTGTATGCCCAATATTTGAAAATCTGACAACTGAAGGGCAGAGAAAGCTGGCTGCTGAAATCTGCTAGAACTCTGACAGAAATACTTGGGCAGTTGTTCTTTCACTGGGAATTAAGAGCACCAGTTCTTCCTTTGGCACTGAATAGAAGGATACTGGGAGGTAACCAAATTAGTAAATACTATAGGTAATGTTTTAGAAACCTAGATGCAGACAATTATGATGAATTGTGAGATTAGCATCAGGTAACTCAAATTCAAACCAACGACAGGCAGATCTAAGAATCGTATTAGAAAATTATTCTTCACACAGACACATAAACACGGAGAATAAACTCCAGTTAGGTTACTGGAAAAAAACAATCTAAAAATCATTTTAGAAGCAATGGATTTTACATAGTGAGGACTTCAGTATCTTTCTTGTTGGATGAGTCGTAAAATGATTTCTTGATTATTTTGTGACCCATACAAAATTGGCAGGGGCCTCATCTGCCTGTCTTGAATGTTCTGGGGTTACCAAATACACATTTTATTTATTCCTTTGCAGGCTGCAGACATTGCTGGCAATTCTGTTATCTATTGTACACTGGAAACTCTCCTCAAATTGAATCTGGAGCTACATAAAGGCAGACTTTCTTTCACGAAGAAACCTGAAGGATTAGTCAATGAACATCCAGTAGTTTTCTTTCCATTGTTACTAATTAAAAATTCCAGATGCATTTAAATACTTGAATTAAATTCTCCAGCTGCTACAGTGAAATTCAATGACCGTGTCAAACACTTGAACAACAAGAATCAGAATCAGCTTTAATATCACTGGCATCTGTTATGAAATTTATTAACAAGGATTTTATTTCTCCATTTAAGAGCTGGCAAAGAATGCATAGGAAAAGGGAACCAGTCCAAAATCTGAAAGCACAAAGTAATGATAGCAAAAATTGAAAATTTTAAAGATCTACAATGAAAAGCTAATTTATGTAATCTTTTAACTGTAAGTGAAAATCTAATACAGAAGCTATGGTCAAAATACAGTTATCACTGAAATATAACAATTAAGAAAAAAAGAAAACGAGATAAGGATGGAAATATTACTATGATTTAAGATATATATTTTACCAAAGGGGAGACATCTAGGATACCCTACTCGCGGGTGAAGGGAGTGATGGGAGATTTGCAACCAGAGATGTCCCACTCAGGATATTTTACTTCTTGAAGATGTAACTTGCATCTCGGACAAAATAATTTTAGTGACTTATTTTCTTGCAATGTATTCTTTTTGTACCATTGCTACCACTATGATATAGAGTATCAGAGGACATAGATGAATTTATCAATGTGATGAAGGCTAAAATCTGCTGTTTACACCAAAGCAGTCAACCTGCTTATCAACACTGCTACAAACACACACTGCACCAATAAATTCAAAAAAATGAATAGTAAATATTTATTGCATCTGTTACTTTTGGAATGAAAAACTGCATGAACCCAAAGAGTGAAAGTCTTCCTTTCCTATACTTGATTTACAATTTAAATCTTCTCTCCCAAAATTATTTATCATTATATCTGGATGTATGAAATATTCTACATTTGTCCTTTAAAGGTATAACACAGCTCTTCCAAGTAGGTTGCATACTGGAGACTCAAGAGTTCGTAGTTGCATGTTTCTGTTTTCGTATCATTGGCATGATCTGATAAATTCTAAATCCACATCAGAAATTACAGAGCAGCTAGAAATTGAAAAGTACCCATTGGATTTCACAATCCACTGAATTTCTTCTACACTGGTTACACAATGAAAGATACACAACCTCAGAAGTGAAGGAACATTTTTTTTTAAGATTCAGCACAAAATCAAGAATTCACAGCAAGAACTGGAAACACAAGAATTTGATTGACAGATACATATACACAAATGAGTAAAATAAAAGCAGAGTAAAATCTTATAGGATTGAAGCAAGTCAGCCATAAGCAAAACAGAGAATTGAACTACAGCCCTTTGGTGCTTTCAGCATAACCTCAGCAGCCTCTGTCCCGGTCTTTTACATTTTTATATAAAGTGAAATACCTTGTTCCATGTCAATCAAATTCCTGAGTAGCCAACCTGTGAATTCTTTATTATAAATCTGGAAACTCGTTAATCCTTGGTGACCTTTATACCTGGTATAACAATTCTATTAAATCTGCTGTTCAACCTATATTTTATTTTTATAAATGTAACAGCATGACATAGGCAATCAAATATGTAATTACTAAAATCAAAAAGAATTCACAAAATTGTTGCCTGCAATACATTAATTTCTTTCTTGACCAATCCCACTGGTGCTCCACTGCTAGTTCGAATTACATGGAGTAGCATGAAAGACAAATTAACATCCAATGCCTTGTCAATCATGCAAAGATTTAATTCTTTGCTTCCATATTAATTATTACTTGGACTATACATGCATGCAGCTACTATTATAAATTCTCATTTCCCTTCTTCCCAAATGAGATCTAACATTAAGTACATTTTGTTTGGAGGAACACTGGAGGCTCTGACAATTTTTTCTATTTGCAGTTTGCATATATAATGCAAACTGACAGAATTCAAAATAATTAATAGCTGCTGATGCAGATCATCAAATAAATGCTGCTGTACTGTGGCAATGAACCACCTTGAAGCGATAGGGAGTAAATTTCAGAAGCAGAGTTTAATGCGTATGCACTACCACATCCTGTATTTAGCATACCTAAGAGAAGATGACTTTCTATTACTCAGTTCCTGTTTGCTGGCTGATTGAAAAGCGTAAAAGTGTGAATGTTGACAAAAGGGAGGATCATATTCTGAGATATTGATCCCACACAATCAAATAGCTCACTCCATGAAGCTGGTATGAGGAAATTGTGAGAAAAATACTGAACAGTTTAAAATAGAGCCATTGATCAAATACAAATGCATGCAGAACAAAACATCTTTGTAATTAATTTTATAAATATTCAAAGAATGTTTGCTATATCATTCTGTTTGGATCATATTGATGATATTCAATACCATAGATATTTTATACCGCAGGTATCTTCTTTAAGATTACATTTTCTTCTTAAAGAAATGTATGACACTTCACAGGGTATGGAATTCAAAAAATTGTTGACTCGGTTTTTAAATGAAAGATTCATCGCTTTAAATATTTATTTACTGTCTGCTTTTCAGTTCCTCTAATTGATGACTTGCATTTGCTTTGCCTCAGAAGGAATCAAAAAATGTTACAGTGTGTCCGAGAAGGAACATCAAGATCAAAGAGTCAGAATTGGCGATAATTGCAGATGATTACACAATTCTATCGGCTATTCCTAAGACAAAGAAGTTTATGTTTGCGCACACCAAGGTCCAACCAACATTCAGTCATGATAAATAGCAGGCAGTATTCTTGTCACATGCTAGGTAATGACCATATCCAAGAAGATTGAGTCAAACATTTACCCTTGACAATCAATGGCACAACCGTTTCAAAGTCTTCCATCATTATTACTTTGGTGGGAGAGGGTTTGTTAACCACTGGCTAGAAAAAGAACAAAAACAGGTACAAAACTACGTTGTACAGTGTGTTTCAATTTCCCACTTCCTATGGACCTTCCACTTTCGATGTTAAAAGTGTCACGGAAATTCTTTCACTTAGGTACATTTCCAATAACCTAAGGAGATACAGAGCCCACAAAGTTAAAATCATTTCATAGTGATCTTCACCAAGAATTATTACTTGTACTAGTAACTAATATAGCCGAAACAATTGGAATATTTTCTACTCATCTAGTCATAAAGTTTACAACTCATCTCTGCATTGTGCACATGCCCAGGAAACAACCACAGAAGGTGGCACATAAAGTAAACAGTTATAAAAAACATTTATGATCAATGTAAGTACTTCATAAATAGAGATAATTGTCAATATGGAATGCTGCAAGTCTGATTCACTGATTTATTGGCGGACAGCACGGGCTCAGTAATAACAAGGACTAGGCCTCAAGCTGTGGTGTCACCTGTATACAGCTGCCAGAAGGAAAGCGTCAAAGGCGGTGTGCTCCACTGCGGCCAGAGTGGCACAGTGTCTGGGCTGGAATCGGTGCTACCCAACACTGGCCACCCACCCCAGTATTCACCTGGCAGAAGACAAGATGTATTGTCATTGTTTGCAGATTTCTAAGGCATTCATGGACACAGAGTCTGGACCACTTTGTTTTGTGTGGCAATATTTTACTGATACTCTACATGTGCTTATTATCTTGTATATGTTATGTGTGCTGTGTGTTACTGTTGGTACTGTGTTTTACATCTTGGTCTCAGAGTAACACTGTATCGTTTGGGTATTTCATGGGTATTTGTGTATGGTTGAATGACAATTAAACTTGAATCAAACTGAACAATTGTGCACAAGTACACTGTGACAATTATATAACCAGAAAATAAATGGTTAATGATGCCCATTGTCTGCAAAAGAGTGAAGAATGGAATCATATATCTGTCACCAATTGAAAAGAATAAGAAGATAGAAGAGTATAAAATTTGCTGCTAAAGTTGCTGCTAAACTAGGAGCTAATTTACATCAACAAACACAGATGTGATGTGTAAATGATTGTTGGTAGATTGTTCTATAGTCAGGAGATAATCAGTATGATGCCCATGAGGTTTCTCATGATCTGCTGTAGTGGCTGCAGGGAATAAGAGAGCTTCTTTACACCAGCAGTTCTCTTCTGCAGTTTATATTACCCTCTAGACCTGCCCACCTCCCCCCACCTCGTCTCTTCCTCACAAAATCACTGTATGGTGTGGGCAGTGGCACAGGTGATGTCAGACATGAACCACATGCATTATGAGGGAATTTAGATGAAGCTGACCTATGAATGGCCATTTTTAACCTTCCTAATGCACCATTCCTCCCTGTCTAAAGGTGGACAATTGGTCCTGGGAGGGAGGAAGGTGAAAAGATTAGTGGAAGTGTTGAGAGGAGGGCTGTGGAAGATGTTTTAGAAAAATAATGCATGTTTGTTTTTGTGTATGCAAATATACAGTGTACCTATATGTGGTGACAATGTCATCTGAGCAACTATTCCGAGAGCCCAATCAGCAATAGGAGCAGGCCACAGTGACAAAGTTTCTCTCAGGTCGACAACGCTTGTTTAAACCTACAGAAGGGACAAGTGGGGCGGATGTTGTTGGGAGTAGGACAGTGAAGAGAGTAGGAGAGTCAGGCTTTGCTTCAAAGGAGGTTTCAGCTCAAAGGAGAGCTGAAAAAAGGTGCTGAAGGGAAAAGAGGAAGGAGAGGGGAGCAGTGGTGATAGGGAACTCAATAGTCAGGGAAACAGACAGGACGGGAGACACCCGAATGGTATGTTACTTCCCAGGTGCTACGGTCAGGGACATCTTTGATCATGTCCAAAACATTTTGGAGAGGGAGGGAGAGCAGCCAGGTGTCTTAGTACATAGGAAGGAAAAGCAAAGACATCCTGAAATAAGAACTTAGAGAACTAGAGAGAAAGCTGAGAAGCAGGATCTCCCGGGTATTAATTTCTGGATTGCTGCCTGTGCCATATGCTAGTGAGGGTAGAAACAGGATGATTTGGCAGATTGATGCGTGGCTGAGAAGTTGGTGCAGGGGGCGGAGCTGTAGGTTCTTAGATCGTTGGAACCTCTTCTGGGGGAGGTATGACCTGTCCAAAAGTGACGAGTTGCAGCTGAACCTGAGGGAAAACAATATTCTCGCTGGCAGGTTTGTTAGAGCTGTTGGGGAGGGGTTAAATTAATTTGGCAGGGGAGTAAGAAACAGAGTCAAGGGACAGGGTAGGACGAATGGTTAAAATAAGCATAAAGAGTGTGCAGTCAGATTGTCAGGAAGAGCAAGCTGATGATGTGATATATTCGCAGCCAGCAGGGTGAGTATCAGTGCATTAGGGATGCGGAAGTGAAAAGGGTAACAAATGCAGTGCACAAAGTGCTATATCTCAATGCAGGGAGTATAAGAAATACGGTGGGTGATTTTGTTGCACTATTACAGATAGTCAGGTATGATGTTATGGTCATCACTGAGTCGTGGCTGAAGAATGGTTGTAGTTGGGAGCTGAATGTCCAAGGTTACATGTCGTATCAGAGGGATAGGAAGGTAGGCAGAGGGGGTGGTGTGGTTCTGCTAGTAAAAAATGGCATCAAATCAGTAGAAAGATGTGACATAGGATCAGAAGATGTTGAATCCTTGTGAGTTGAGTTAAGAAACTGCAAGGGTAAACGGACCCTAACAGCCATTATATACAGGCCTCCCAACAGTAGCTGGGATGTGGACCACAGATTTCAACAGAAAATAGAAAGGAGTGTCAAATGGGCAATGTTATGATAGTTATGGGAGATTTCAACATGCAGGTGAATTGGGAAAACCAGGTTGGAAATGGGATCTCAGGAGAGTGAGTTTGTTGAATGCCTACAAGATGGCTATTTAGAGCAGTTTGTCGTTGATGCTACTGAGGGATCAGCTACACTGGATTGGGAGTTATGTAATAAACTTGAGTTGATTAAGGAGTCTAAGGTAAAAGAATCCTTAGGAGGCAGTGATCACAATATGATTGAGCTCAACTTGAAATTTAGTAGGGAGAAAGTAAACTCTGATATAGCAATATTTTGGCGGAATAGAGGAAATTACAGTGGTATGAGAGAGGAGTTGGTCAAAGTAAATTGGAAGATGATGGTGGTTGGAATGACAGCAGAGCAGCAATGGTGTAAGTTCCTGGGGAAAATGAGGAAGGTGCAGAATAGTTGTATTCCAAAAATGCAGAAATACTCAAATGGCAGAACAGTACAACATTGGCTGACAAGGGAAGTCAAAGCTAATGTAAACGCAAAAGAGAGGGCATACAACAACACAAAAATAGTGGTAAAACAGAGGATTGGGAAGCATTTAAAAACTTACAGAGAGCAACTAAAATAATCATTAGGAGGAAAAAGATGAAATGAAAAGCAAGATAGGAAACAATATCAAAGTGGATAGTAAAAGCTTTTTCAAGTATGTAAAAAATAAAAAGAAGATGAGTGCAAATATAAAACCGCTAGAAAATGAGGCCAGAGAAATAATAATGGGGGCCAAGAAGATGGAAGATGAAGTAAATGCATATTTTGCATCAGTCTTCATTGTGGAAGACACTGGCAGTGTACCAGCTGTTGAAGGGTGTGAGGGAAGAGAAGTGAGTGTAGTTGCTATTACAAAGGGGAAGGTGCTCAAAAAGCTGAAAGATTTAAGGATACATAAGTCACCCCAACCAGATGAACTGCACCCTAGGTAGCACCCTAGGAAAGAGGTAGCGGTAGAGATTGCGGAGGCATTGGTAATGATCTTTCAAAAATCATTGGACCCTGGCATGGTGGCAGAGAATTGGAAAATTTAAAATGTCACTACGCTCTTTAGGATAGGATGGATAAAGGGGCTGTAGTGGATGTTGTATATTTAGACTTCCAGAAGGTCTTTGACAAGGTACCACACATGAGGCTGCTACCGTGTTAAGAACCTATGGCATTACAGGAAACTTACTGGCATGGGTTAGAACATTGGCTGATTGGTAGGAGGCAGGGAGTGGGAATAAAAGTATCCTTTTCTGGTTGGCTGCCAGTAACTAGTGGTGTTCCACAGGGGTCGGTGCTGAGACTGCTTCTTTTTATGCTGTATATTGCTTTGTTGCCAAGTTTGCAGATGATATGAAAATCGGTGGAGGGTCAAGTAGTGTTGAGGAGACAGGAAGGCTGCAAAAGGATGCAGACAAATTAAGAGAGTGGACAAGAAGTTGGCAAATGAAATACAATGTTGGAAAATGCATGATCATGCACTTTGGCAGAAGAAATAAATGTGCAGACTATTTACTAAATGGGGAAAAAAATCCAAAATTCTGAGATACAAAGGGACTTGGGAGTACTTGTGCAGAACACTCTAAAGGTTAAGTGTTAGTTGAGCTGGTGGTGAGGAAGGCAAATGCCATGTTAGCATTCATTTCAAGAGGTCTAGAATACAATAGCAGGGATATGATGCTGAGGCTTTATAAGGCAAGGGTGAGGCCTCACCTTGAGTATTGCTGAAGGGTTTCGGCCTGGAATGTCGAAGTATTTTTTTCCATAGATGCTGCCTGGCCTGCTGAGTTCATCCAGCATTTTGTGTGTGTGTGTGTGTGTGTGTGTGTGTGTGTGTGTGTGTTGCTCAAATGTTGTGAACAGTTTTGGGTTCCTCATCCAAGAAAAGATGTGCTGGCATTGGAGAGGATTCAGATGAGGTTCACAAGCATGATTGCATAAATGAAAGGAATATCATACATGAAACATTTGATAGCTCTGGCTCTGTATTCGCTGGAATTTAGAAGAATGAGGGGGGATCTCATTGAAACCTCCTGAATGCTGAAAGATCTAGACAGTGTAGATGTGGAAAAGATGTTTCCTATGATGGGGGAATCTTGGACTCGAGGGCAGAGCCTTAGGATAGAAGGGGCATCCATTTAAAACAGAGATGCAGAGAAATTTCTTTCGCTGAGGGTGGTGAATTTGTGGAATTTATTACCACAGGCAGCCGTGGAGGCCAGGCCACTGGGCGCATTTAAGGCAGAGCTTGATAGGTTCTTGATTGGACACGGCATGAAAGGTTACAGGGAGAAGGCTGGGAATTGGGATTGAGGAGGAGAAAAAAAGAAGGATCAGCCATGATAAAATGGTGGAGCAGACTCGACAGCCAAATATGTTTAATGGTCTAAAATTATATTAAGAGTACGCAGCCAATCTCCAGTTATCCTGGAGCTCCATGCCACTGGACTAAGAACTTATTCTTCATAGTCTATAAAGTGAATGATATGCAACGGCTGAGGAAAATGAATGTCTTTCTACGACACTCCTTTGTTTGCTATTTTAATGCATTCATTAACTTATTTATTTGAAATGAGTTGACTCTGTCAAAACAGTGGCCAAGGAAACATCATATAGGCAAATAAGTATTTATCCACTAATGTGACCAATGGTACCGTCTAGGTCTTTTTATCATTCGCAAGGCACCAAAACAATAGTTAGAATGAGCACAGAGCCATGAACGGCTGGAAGGAAAAAAAATGTATGTGATATCTCTATCACACCATTGTTGCTACTAGATCTAATTAATATATACAAGTCTTATTAGGGCTGTCAGAATCTGTCAGGCTGGTTTATGCATTAATCTTTCACTACACCCTCATTATGCTAGGTACCTTCGTAACAGGCTGCAGCAAGAAGCATACAAAAATCTTTCCCTGAAAGTACAAATGAATACTCTGAACCTTTGTATCAGACTCTTCAGACTGTTCCAAAGGAAGTTGTGAAGATCAAGCGTTACTGGGGTATTAAATAACAATCCTACACTGTTGTGACACTATTTCATTGTGGATATTAGGCCTCAAAGATTGGATTTCATTCAATGTCACACTCACAGTTCATCTGTAATCAACTTTGACCTAAAAGGGGTATTTTCTCAGATTAACTGTACTAAGGACTGCATAAAAACTCTTCCAGGACAGTTTGATTTATAGCCTTGTCTTTCTCTGCGTTTTACTCACTTTTAATCTTCCTTGGTAGCAACAAGATTGCCTAATACAAGAATAAGAAAAAAGATAGAGAAGGTAGGTGAAATAACTATGAATTGTTTTAACAAAACTGTTCACACTTCACCAGATAGATAGTTAGAAAGCGAAAATAGATATAGCAAGATAAGTGCTGAAGGCTAAATAACCATGAACAACTCAGCCAGTCTGAAAGGACAATCAGGCACAAAGAGATAAGAGCATCTTCCCAATAATGTGAAAACAAGCCTTACACAAGATTAAAATGTCCAAAACAAGGAGAATAAATGCTCTATGAAAACTAGGATGAATAAAAAAACTTAAAATAAACAGCAATAGATCCAAATTAACTACTCATATCACTTTGAAACATACCCATTTCTCCCAGCTAACTATATGATAATAATATTCACAAAATATATGTTAGAACAGAGATGATAATTTATCAGAAACGTTCAGATCATCATAAATGAGTACCTATTCATTATGAATAACTAAAATAACTAAATTGAAACAGCACTGCTGCTAGGACTGAATAAGATGAAATACACCACAGAAACATTTTGCCTTACAGGGCTCAAGACAAAATTAATGAAGAAATTTGACTGCTTACATGGGTTTGAAAAATACAGTTGCATAACTAGAATTTTTTTCAGGTTTTTCCAAATGGAAAAGCATTTTTTTTGAAAATGAAATGTGGTACAAGCGCTTCCACATCAGTTTGTATCACTCTGGAAATTTGATCGAGCACTTTCTTCTGCTGTGTTGCGATTTTCACATTGGGTGCGTAGGAGATCACATCATTTCTCATGCATTCAAAGTTCAAAGTACACTTATTATCAAAGTAAGTATGCACTATAAAATCTTGAGATTCATCTCCTAACAGGCAGCCATGAAACAAAGACATCCAAATAAACCCAAATATAAAAGAAGACTCTCCAACACCCAATGTGCAGAGAGTTAAAACTACATCATGCCCATAAAAGAGAACCCATTAAAAATAAAAGAATAAAATAACACTCAATAGGTAATGAAAAACAAAATAGCTGTAACTGCAAGCTAATAGTATTTCTGAATTGAGGTCCGCAAAGAGAGACACATAGTTCAACATAGAGCAAGTAAACGTAATGATGCAGTGATCGAAACTGGTCCGTATGTAATGTCGGGCCTGACACCCTGACCTTTTCAGTCCGGCCCGGCGTTTAACTCTCCATCCAAACATCCGGTTCGGCCACTTCAAACAGCATTCTGAACCGATCCACCCCTTGCTTCGGGCCTTGACACCTTGACCTTCTGTCTCGAGAATCACCAGTATTGATTTTCCCAATATAACCCACGAGTGGTCCAGCAACTAAATCCTTAACTAACTTCCATCATTCCGCACCCTCTCACTCTGTATTAATCTCATTCACTGTCCACCACTATTAAAATCTAGGCTGAAACACCTTGGTTCATAAATCCTTCTGGCTTCACAGCTCAGCAATGCTGAAGATCATAAAGGAGGACTTGATCTCTCAATCCATACCGCAGGCCCCAGTGGCTGTAAACCACTCCTGCCAAGACTTGAACCATGGCTTCAGACCTTTTTGGCCATTGTTAGCCATTCCTCCCAACTGACCCCTTAAACCTGGCTTCAGTTGTGACTGCAGAATACCTCACAAAAATGTGCACTCCCCAATTATTTGTGCACAAGGCCTTCAAAAGACTAGTCTTTCGCACCACTACAATACCCAACTCACTTTGGTACCTTAGAAAAATTGGGTCATTATTTTTTATGGCTACATTACCAACAGTCACTGAGGAAGCTATCACTAGAATAAAAAAACAAGATATCAGAGTAGATGGCTGGGAGCAATCTTATCCTTTCCAGCCGCGTTGAAAACATGTCTAATGCCATCTTAGTGTAGATGCAGTAGATCAGCCCCAGTAGTCATATACCCGCTCTAGGCTCTGAACCAAATAGAAGTTTACACTAATTGTTGTAGGTTTACATGCAGCCTTACCAGCAGTCCTTAAAAGGAATACAGCACAGAACAGGACAGCTTAGTAGCAGAATCTTCACTCCATAATGTTATGCCGAACTAACTAGTAAGGAAATGCTCAACTAAAGTAATTTCTTCTACCTACATAATGTCCATGTCCTTCCTTTTCTTGCACATTCTTGTGCCTATTTATGAGCCTCTTGAGTACCTCTATTGTATTTGTCTCCAGCACCACCCCTGGCAGCTCACTTCAGACACCCACCACACTGTGTGTGGAAGAAGTTTGCCCTAAACTTCTCCTTTGAACTTACCCACTTTCACCGTAAATGCATGCCCTCTGGTATAAAACATTTCAACACTGGGAAAAAAAGATTCTGGATGCTCAATCTAAGCCTATCATAAACTTTTATCAGATCTTGTTTCAGCCTCAGCTGCTGTAGAGAAAACAGCCCAAATTTGTCCACCCTTCTAGATGAGCTTTCCATGAGGAACATTGTCAAACACTTTACTAAAATGTACGTAGACAACATCCAGCTTCATCAATCACCATCATTATCTCCTCCGAAAACTGACATGAATTGCCCTGCACCAAGCCATGCAGACTAAACAGGCTATGCTTTTTTTCCCAAGTGTTTATAAATCCACTGTCCATTGATCCTCCCCAACAGGTTTTCTACCACTTACATGAGACTCTCTGGTCTATAGTTTTCCGGATAATAAAACAACATTAGCTACTCATCCATTCTCTGTGACCTGTCCTGTGGCTAGGGAGGACATGAAGATATTGGTCAAGGCCCCGGCAATGATATCCCTTGCTTTCTCAATAACCTGGAGAGTACCCCATCGGGCCCCGAGGACATTTACTTAATGTTTCTAAGAGATCCAACACTACCTCCTTTGCTTTGTCTCACAGTGTCCTAGCATATTTGCATGCTCCACACAGATCTCCCTATTCTTCTCATTGGCTAATAATGATGCAAAATACTCATTTAGGATATTATCCACATCCTTTCCCTCCTAACACGTACTCTTTCCTTTATCCCTGAGTGGTCCTATCCACTGCCTGGTTTTCCTCTTGCTCCTAATATATGTATAGGCGACAACACGAGGAATTCTGCAGATGCTGGAAATTCAAGCAACACACATCAAAGTTGCTGGTGAATGCAGCAAGCGAGGCAGCGTCTCTAGGAAGAGGTACAGTCGATGTTTCGGGCCAAGACCCTTCGTCAGGACTAACTGAAGGAAGAGTTAGTAAGAGATTTGAAAGTGGGAGGGGGAGGGGGAGATCCAAAATGATAGGAGAAGACAGGAGGGAGAGGGATGGAGCCAAGAGCTGGATAAGTGATTGGCAAAAGGGATATGAGAGGATCATGGGACAGGAGACCCAGGGAGAAAGAAAAGCGGGGGGGGGGGAAACCCAGAGGAAGGACAAGGGGTATAGTGAGTGGGACAGAGGGAGAAAAAGGAGAGCGAGAAAAAGAATGTGTGTATATAAATAAATAATGGATGGGGTACGAGGGGGAGGTGGGGCATTAGCAGAAGTTTGAGAAGTCAATGTTCATGCCATCAGGTTGGAGGCTACCCAGATGGAACATAATCTTGGAATTCTTTTTAATCCTATTTGTTAAGGACTTTTCAAGGCCACACTTGGCTCTCCCAATTCCCTTCTCGAGTGCTATCCTGGCTTCTTTATAATCTTACTGGAATAAACCTAACCTGTACTGAGCAGTTGATCTTTAAACATCCTCCAAATGTTGGATATGAACTTGCCCAATTGTTAACACCAAATAACAACTGTTAGCAATTAATTCTCTCTAGTTCCTGTCGAATATTTTTGCAACTTTCCTTTTCCAATGAAACACTCTCATAAAATCAATATTTATCCTTGTATTTTGCTGCCTTAAATTTTAAGGAGTTGTGAGCATTGTTTGTTAACTGGTACTCCACTGAAACGTCAGTCACTATGCCACCTCATTATCCAACACCAGGTCAGTATGGCTCCTTCTCTTGTTAGACGATCTCCATATCGATTTAGAAATCTTCCTGAATGCACCTAACTAATTCTGCCCCATTTAAACTTCTTGCACTGAGGAATTAAATTAAATAAGTGGAAGTCACTTACTACATCAGCTCTGTTTTTACACCTTTCCCTAATCTGCTTGCATATCTGTTCCTCAATGTCCAAGTGACTATTGGGGGTGTGTAGTATACATCTCAAGGGATGAGCCTTCATCATGTCCCTTCTAAATGCAACTGTAATATTACCCTTGATTCAGTTTTTGGTGTCAGTGATCTGTTAGATTTTTTGTGAAGGAGGGGTTGGGGGATTTGGGGTTTGATGTTCTAGCTGTCCTTTTACATGTGGGCGATCTATTAGTTTTTTGTGCGAGGGAGGGGGAAGAGGTTTGGGATTTGCAAGTTTTGTTTCTTTTTCATTTTCATGTGGGGTGGGGGGTTATGTTTTCTCTTTTAACAATACCCATGGTTTTTCTGTATTTCATGGCTATCTGGAGAAGGCGAATATCAGAATTGTATTGTACATGCATTCTTTAACAATAAAATGAAGCTTTGAACCTTATAATTCCATGTGCTGATCCATGCTGTAAGTTCATCATCAATTGTCATAATACTCCTAGTATTATGATACACATACTTTGTCCAATTGTGTCTATCACCTTACTCCTGCCTGTTCTTACTTGTCATGACATCTGTCTTCTACTCAATATCTTCACTTTTTGATCTAGTGCTCTCATTCCTAACCTCATACCAAACTAGTTTAAATCCTCCCAAATAGCACTAGTGAATTTCCTGGCCAGGATATTAGTTTCCCTCCATTTCTGGTATAATCTGTCCCTCTTGCACAAGTCATCCCTGCCCCAGAAGAATGTATTGCATTCTACTGCTATCGTAAAATAAAAACAAATTTCATGACATATGAGAGTGCCGATAAACCTGATTCTGATACGGGTCTCTGTGGTGGACTGAGTGTGCAAACTGGGCAGGAAAAGGAAAATCATGGTTGGGAAAAGTGTAAGGGAGAGGAGAGGAGCAGGAAGCACGAGAGAGATATTCTGTAATGATCAAATAATAAATTGCTTGTCATCAAGTGACCTTGCCTGGTGTCTTAAGGCTGGGTATGTCTGCACCTGCACCACTCCCTGCCCTGGCACTCCTTCTCTGCCACCCATCCCACACGAGTCATTCCCAACATCTTGTGCTCCCACCAGATTTACAAACCTGCTCACCACTCCACATTGACAAATACAGTACTATGCAAAATTCTTAAGCACCCTAGCTATACATATGAGCCTAAGACTTTTGCACAGTACTGTATTCACCTGTGCTATCTTTATATCTTTCCCTGACTAGCACATAGAACTGAGAACAATCCAGAATGTACTAGTCTTGAGGTTCTGCTTTTCACCCTCTTTCCTCATTCCCTATGCTCACGGTGCAATACCTCTTCCCACTCTCTACCTATACTGATGTCCGCAACTCACCGGACTGAATTCAGTGGGTTGTAACGGGATCTTGTCTCAAAGGACTAACAATATTATTAGTAAAATCTGCTGTCACAATTGACATTGATGGTGTTTTTGGGGAGTGCCTTACACCACCCTAATACTGAACGCCAGCTCTAACAATACCACTTCATGCTCTCTTCTTATTCTCCCTAAAGACCAGCTCTCGAATACCTCCTCATGTACACATAACACAATAAAACATACAAGAGTACACAGAGAAACATGCTCTTCCACCCACAGTATTTATGCTGACTATGATGTGACTCCAAGCTAATCCCATCTTCCTGCATTCCATTTGAAACATGAATGCTCTATGTCCTATTTTAACTCTAGTCCATCTCTCCTTGTCCAATCTTGTCCCACTACATTCATAACATTTGTGATGCCCTTTGCCATTCGAACATAATTCATTCCTTAGACCCATCTGCTGATTTTCATCTTAAAATCCTATCCTTCTGTTATCAGCCCTGTAATAGTACAGCCTCTGCTTCTTTCTAAAGTGTTGCACGGGGCAACTGAAGAGAACCCAAGTGCAGGACACTGGCACGTCGACTGAGTTGGGGATGCTGGCGTAGACGTGAACGTAGAACAGCAAACCGGAGGAATCTTGACAAGGAGATGGGATCTACAGGGACTGTCTTGAAACTAGAGCAGAAGTTGGAACTAAACTTAGAACTAACGGTTCTAAGCGGACAAGAGAACGAAGTATCACAGAAGAAAAGACCAACAAACGACTGTGTAGTGACGCCATCGTACCTATTTCACAGTCTCTGATGCAAACCCGGTGTACCGTAATTAAGTAAACTAGCAGCAATTGGAAATCTAATGGCTGAAATTAGGGCATAATCAGGGAGAAAGAATAGCAACCAAACGGAACTATGACATCTAGAACACAGACCCCTCAGCTACTACCCTCCTGGTTGAAATAGTTCTTACATTGAACAACTTTTTTTAGAACTCCATTTATTTTCCAAAAATAAGATTTATATCTATAGTAATTGTCTTAGTGCCACTTGTCACTCTCACGCTAATTTAGAAGATTTTACTTTGCGGCCAATATACACCTTCACGTGGTCCATCCGTGTCTCTTTTCACCCCTTCCTTGACTTCTCTATTTCCATTTCAGGGGATGGGCGAGCAAATACAAGCCCTCAAACACCCACAGCTGTGCTAACCAAGCCTCTTCCACTTTGGTTTAATTTTCAGTCTGTGTGTGTCTATTATTTCTATTTGGATAATGCCTCCTTTCATACCAGTTTTTCAATATATTTTTTTTTTAAATTTCTCAACTGCAAGTTCCCTTCCACCGTACCCAGCATGACCCTCAAATATATCTGCTCCATTTCTTGCACTTCTGCTTTCACCCCACTCCTTCCCAGAAGACTGTAAGACCAGATTTAGGCCATTCAGCCCATCGAGTCTGCTCCGCCATTCCGTCATGGCTGATCCTGGATCCCACTCAACCCCGTACACCTGCCTTCTTGTCATTTTCTTTGATGCCCTGACCAATCAAGAAACGATCAACTTCCGTCTTAACTATACGCACGGACTTGGCCTCCACCGCAGTCAGTGGCAGAGCGTTCCACAGACTTACGACTCTCTGGCGAAAAAAATTCCTCATTACTTCTGCCTTAAAGGTTGCCCCTCAAGTTTGAGTTGTGCCCTCTGGTTCTAGATACCCCCACCATAGGAAACATCCTCTCCACATCCATCCTATCTAGCCCTTGCAACATTCGGTAGGTTTCAACAAGATCCCCACACTTTCCTTTACGTTACAGTGAGAACAGGCCCAAAGTTGCTAAATACTCCTCATATGCTGAAGACTTCATTCGCAGAATCATTCACAGAATCATCCTCATGAACCTTGGCTGGACTCTCTCCAACGGCACCACACCCTTTCTGAGATAAGAGGCCCAAAACTGTTGATAATACTCCAAGTGCGTCCTGACTACTGTCTTATATAGGCTCAGCATTATCTCCTTGCTTTTATATTCTATTTCCCTTGAAATAAATGCCAACGTTGCATTTGTCTCCTTTAACACAGACTCAACCTGTAAATAACCTTCTGGGAGTCTTGCCCCTCTGATATTTGAACCTTCTCCCCATTTAGATAATAGTTTGCACTGTTGTTCCTTTTATCAAAATGCATTATCATACAATTCCTAACAATCTATTCCATCTGTCACTTTTTTGCCCATTCTTCCAATTTGTTTAAGTCCTACTGCAATCACATTGACTCCTTGGCACTACCTACCCCTTCTCCTATCTTCATATCCTCCGCAAACATTGCCACAAATCCATCAATTCCATTATCTAAATCATTGACAAAAAATATGAAAAGTAGTTGTCCCAATACTGACCCCTGAAGAACATTGCTAGTCACTGGCAGTCAACCAGAAAGGGTCCCTTTTATTTCCACTCGTTGCCTCCTGCCTGTCAACCATTTCGTTATCCATGCCAGTATCTTTCTTGTAACACCATAGGATTTTATCTTGTTAAGCAGCCTCATGTGTGCCGCCTTTTCAAACACCTGAAATTCTAAGTAAATGACAGCCACCGTCTTTCCTTTTTCTACCCTGCTTGTTACTTAACATAGAAAACATAGAAAATAGGTGCAGGAGTAGGCCATTCAGCCCTTTGAGCCTGCTCCGCCATTTATTATGATCATGGCTGATCATCCAACTCAGAACCCCGCCCCAGCCTTCCCTCCATACCCCCTGACCCCCGTAGCCACAAGGGCCATATCTAACTCCCTCTTAAATATAGCCAATGAACTGGCCTCAACTGTTTCCTGTGGCAGAGAATTCCACAGATTCACCACTCTCCGTGTGAAGAAGTTTTCCTAATCTCGGTCCTAAAAGGCTTCCCCTTTATCCTCAAACTGTGACCCCTTGTTCTGGACTTCCCCAACATCTGGAAGAATCTTCCTGCATCTAGCCTGTCCAATCCCTTTAGGATTTTATACGTTTCAATCAGATCCCCCCTCAATCTTCTAAATTCCAACGAGTACAAGCCCAGTTCATCCAGTCTTTCTTCATATGAAAGTCCTGCCATCCCAGGAATCAATCTGGTGAACCTTCTTTGTACTCCCTCTATGGCAAGGATGTCTTTCCTCAGATTAGGGGACCAAAACTGCACACAATACTCCAGGTGTGGTCTCACCAAGGCCTTGTACAACTGCAGTAGTACATCCCTGCTCCTGTACTCGAATCCTCTCGCTATAAATGCCAGCATACCATTCGCCTTTTTCACCGCCTGCTGTACCTGCATGCCTGCTTTCAATGACTGGTGTATAATGACACCCAGGTCTCGTTGCACCTCCCCTTTTCCTAATCGGCCACCATTCAGATAATAATGTTTTCCTATTTTTGCCACCAAAGTGGATAACTTCACATTTATCCACATTAAATTGCATCTGCCATGAATTTGCCCACTCACCCAACCTATCCAAGTCACCCTGCATCCTCTAAGCATCCTCCTCACAGCTAACACTGCCACACAGCTTCGTGTCATCCGCAAACTTGGAGATGCTGCATTTAATTCCCTCATCCAAGTCATTAATATATATTGTAAACAACTGGGGTCTCAGCACTGAGCCTTGCGGTACCCCACTAGTCACCGCTTGCCATTCTGAAAAGGTCCCGTTTATTCCCACTCTTTGCTTCCTGTCTGCTAACCAATTCTCCATCCGCATCAATACCTTACCCCCAATACCGTGTGCTTTAAGTTTGCACACTAATCTCCTGTGTGGGACCTTGTCGAAAGCCTTTTGAAAATCCAAATATACCACATCCACTGGTTCTCCCTTATCCACTCTACTAGTTACATCCTCAAAAAATTCTATGAGATTCGTCAGACTTCTTCAAAGAACTCTATCAGATTAGTCAGGCAAGATTTCCCTTTACAGAAACTATGCTAACTTTGACTTATTTTATCATTAGTCTCCAAGTACCCCAAAACCTCATCCTTAATAATAGCTTCAAACACTTTCCCAACCACTGAGGTTAGACTAACTGGCCTATGATTTCCTTTCTTTTGCCTTTCTCCCTTCTTAAAGAGTGGAGTGATAGGATGATAATGATACAACAGTAGGATTCCCTTTCTTCTTTCCTTTGATCCCACCAGCCTCCACATTCAACGCATTAACCTCTATAATTTCTGATACACTTAATGCAAGGTCACCACCACCCTCCACTCCCCTGTCAGCTTTAAAAGGAACTATTCTTTCCAGGATGCTCTGGGTTCATTTTTACTGATGTTTACTTCACTTCTTGCAGCACCTTCTCATGCAATTACAGGAAATGCCGCACCTGCCCTTTAATGCTTTCCCATTATCAAGGGTCCTTTCAGATGGAATAGCAATTAACATGCATTTCATTCAATTTGGTATAATACAGTCAGTTTCCTCTATGTTAGAGAAACCTGAGGTAGATTAAATAACCACTTTGCAGAAATCTCCAGTTAGTTCGTAAGCATAGGCCTGTTATCAATCTTCAGCCACTTAATTTCTCCATTTTTCTCCCAATTTGACTCCTGTTTTTAGCCTCATTCATTTCCCCAATAATCTCAGATATACAGCATATCAAATTCCTACCAGGCACCTTACAGCCTTCCAAACTTAATGTTGCATTCAACAATTTCAGATAAACAGACACTCCTTATATATCCACAATTCCAATTTTTTTCTATCGATTATAAAATTCTGATGAGACATCATGCGCCTGGAATCTTAACTCTTATGTTCTCTTGGCACAACCTGCTGCTTAACCTGTGCAGCTCTTTGAGCATTTTATATTTTATTTAGAAGTAATTTCACATGGAAAAAGCAGCGGCCTTCTTTGCATATTATTAATGTGCACAAGTGCTAACATTGAGTGATTAACTGCATTTCTTGTAAATAACATAAAAGGTTGGCCATTTCAGTGTCAATGATAATTATGCACAATGCCATTACTTGATGACAATCGGGAAGTAATTAGCTAATTACCAAGAACTAACAGGAGGAGAAAATATTACTAAGTATGCAGTAATAGAAATAATAAATTTGTTTCAAGAACATGCATCACTTCTATTAATTATTGAAAACAACGAAGGATACGATGGATATTTTTCCTTGGTAGACTTCCATTCAATTAAGAAGTTCCTAATTTATTGGTGCTCTATATTATTATACTCAAGTGCTTAATGTAATCATAAAAGGTAATGAGCCTTTTATTTCAAGGGGACTAGAATTTAAACATGAGGAAGTGAAGTGTCAGCTATTGAGTACTTGTTCAATTTTTCTAAACTTCAAGGAAGATAACTAGCTCTTGAAAGGGTACAGTACAGATCCACCAGAATTATACAATAGCTCAGTGGGTTGAATTCTGAAGGATAGTTGCATGGATTTGGTCTGTATTTCATTCATGAAGGGATGAGAGGTGCTAAATGAAATGATCAATATTAAGAGATTGATATTAAGAAATTGATCAATAGAGCAGATGGAGAAAACCTAAATAATCTGGTGGCAGAATCTAAAGTGGGAGGGAATAATCTTAAAATCTGTGCTGTGATATTTTGGATCAAAGTTAAAAACGTGCTTTCATATTAAGGTTACTGAAATCACGATCTCAGTTCCCCAAAAAAAGGCTGTGCTTGGATTGTTAAGGCAAAGATCGATAGACTTTAATTAGATGGGAGTATCAAGGGATACAGTTTGAAGGTAGCTGGATGGAATTGGAGTTTCGATCTGCCATGAACTAATTAAATGGTACAGAGGATTATTGGGCTGAATAGCCTTTTTTTATTTCTATTTCCTATGCAACTAACTTAGCTAATGAACTGATATTCATCTGTTTGAAAAGTTAACCTAAGATCATTATACCTGGTAACTATTTTTAAAGAAGCATTCTCAGGTTAAGAAGGATGTTTAGCATTCTCCAAAAGTGTGCCTTCTGTGAAAAGGAATCCAAGGCAGAAGTGAATCAATACTCATCTACGATGATGCTTCAGTGAAGATAATCTTCCAGACGATCTCTATAAATTTACTGGAAGTTTTAAGAATCCAGCTGATGAAGGCTGACTTTGCTACATAAAGTCTGAAGGCAATAATGAATCAGAAATAAGTGGGAGCTAATTATAGACAGGGGCAACCAGACACCAGCTGTAGTAAGAAATGTACCACAGGTGATAACTAACATTACAAAATTATTGCTGCTTTTGTGAATTGAAGGGCCTGCATATTTTTTTCAAGCATTCAAAGGTTAGAGACAATAAATCAGAACAAATATGTATGTGCATGAAAGAAAGATGTGGTTGCAAATTAGAAGATCAAGAAAAGCTACACAGATGCACAGAAATACAAGTGAGCAGTTAGGAAAGTAAAAGCAGATTTGGAAATAACAAGATTACCTAAATAATTATTACAAGCCATATGCAAGAGTGAATGTAGCTAACAGATGAAGTATATTCAAAAAGATTTTTAAAAAATAGCTCCAAGCTCATTATATGACTGACTGGTACTATTTATTTGGCAGTTGTGAATAAGGACTCATGACTCTATATCATGCAGGAGGAATAAATAAAATGATATGCTAGAATTCCTACAATTTCTGAATCAGCATACAGTCAATGTGCACACATCCACTAAATGGTGGACTCCTGGGAATCAGAGAATCAATTGCACAAGATGGTAATAACCCAAAGCACAATACATAACAATGACAACTTTCCCATGGGAAGTTCTGGAAGGTGCTGTTAAATCTGGAACACCACAAAGACATTGTGATAAGTAGCGTAGTAAATAATTTATTATGCGTGGTGTGTAACTACAGTATATGTATGATTTAACAATATGGCACACACACAGACAGAAAACAGAGTACATCTAATAATTTGTTTAAGAATATTAAATGTCTATAAAATTATTAATTTTAAGATGAAGTAGGTGAAAAGGGAAATTTGAAGTTTTAGTTGTAAACACGTTTAAGAGTATAATAAATTGAAGCTGGTGCTGCTTAAAAAGAAATACCAGTTTTATGGGGAATAAATGGTCACAGAGCACTTACATACCAAGATGACATGGTCAAAAAGGTGCTTAAAGACAATATACAAATTCTGCTTCAACATCATCTGGAAGACTCCAATTGCAAAACAAGCGTACAAATGATCAAAATGAGTGTCACAGAGATTAGCTCTAGCTGTACATGGATTGAAACTGCAATATGTTTGTCATCAAAGGTGTCCTTTAGAGACCAATCTACAGAAAAGCAAGTCTTTCAATGACAGCTTTAATGCAGTGAGAAGGATTGTGAGCACTCATTTCAGCCCCACAAAAATCTTTGCAGTCCCGGCTTTGCTTTTTGTGTGATTTGTATTCCCAATCCCCAGTTGTGTAAACTACCAATGAACTCTTTGTGCTAAGCCCCCTATTGAGCTATGCCACGAGAAACCAATAAAGTGAAATGAGCAGCACAACACTGCACTCCCATAAGGTGCAACCAAAGTCTAAGTAATGCTTCTCGGCAGTTACTACTGCGATGAACTGAAAAATTGAATTTTTGAGAGTAAGAGAGGACAGATCACTGGCATAATTAAACAAATCAGAATCATTAATGTTCTCGTTGTTATTTACAAAAGTATAAAAACAAACAGCCAATGTTGTAAGGCTTCATTTCCAGCAGGATGCTGCAACTGAACGAGCCATAGTTCAGAATTACAGGAGTACTGTCAAGGCTCTTCTTCCTGTGTTTCATGAGCATCTATTCCCAGTGGAAGGAAGCAATTAGAAAATTATCCCTTTAATTGCATAAAACATTTTGGAGAGCTGCTAAGCAGAGACTGTGCAGTTACCGCAGAAACCGAGATTTTTCAATGGGAATCTAGTGTGATATACAGAAGCATTAAAATTTTTAAAGGAAACAAGTTGTTTTGAGTGAACTGATATATACATAAGAGTGTGTACAATGAGTTATTCATAGTTTTTCCCTCACATTTCTCCCAGGCTTGCAATAAGCAATCTGTATGTTCACTGCTGTAAGTGCAATCATGCCAGTATTTCTCTGCATCCATCCTCTAAAAAAGATAAATTTAACAGAATTAGACTTACCCTCTTATTCTTCAGGTAAGAGAGCAGTGAAGCTTCATTTGGAAATTATTTAATGTGTTTTGAATTGATATAAAGATCCAGTGCTGTAGATAGTAACACATTGTACTTTTAATTCAGTATTTTCACAGTGCTCAACTTCTTCAAACGGTGGTATTTAAAAGACAACTCAGCTATTTTTGACTTATTTCTGCAGTCTGTAGCACTGCCGTATGGATGCAATAAAGAACACAGGCTAAGGGTTCAATGTATTTCTGCAACTGAGTGAGCTGCCTTGGCAAAGGGTGACCGGTGGGGTTCCTGTTTAGACTATAGAACATAGAACAGTACAGCACAAAAGCAGGCCATTTGGCCCACAGTAGTATGCTGAACCAAATAGTGATCAAATGGCAAACTCAACTAATCCCAATGCTTACACAATGTCCGTACACTTTCATTATCTGTACATTCATTGGCTGTCTAAACCTATGCACCCTCTGCAAAGCCTCAACATCCTTCCTATAATGGGGCAACTTAAGGCATCTGTTAGTCTTGCGAGACCATGGATCTGTGCCTGGAAAATCTTCACTCTCCAGGTCGCAGGCCTGGGCAAGCTTGTATGGAAGACAGGCAGTTGCCCATGCTGCAAATCTCCCCTCCCCACGACACCGATGTTGTCCAAGGGAAGGGCATTAGGACCCATACAGCTTGGCACCGGTGTCATTGCAGAGCAATGTGTGGTTAAGTGCTTTGCTCAAGGACACAACACGCTGCCTCATCTGGGACTCAAACTCACGACCTTCAGGTCGCTGGAATGGGGCAACTGAATTGCAGTATATCCAATACTCCAGATGCGGCCTAACTAGAGTTTTATACAACTGCAACATAAACTCCTGACCTTTGAACTCAATGCCTCGACTAATAAAGGCAAATATGCCATGTGCCTTCTTAACCACCGTATCAACCTGTGTATCCACTTTAAGAGCCATGAATTTGGACCCCGAGATAAATCTGTTCGTCAAGACTGTTAAGAGTCTTCCATGTAACAGTACTGTCTCAGTATATTTGACCTACCAAAGTGCAATACTTTACATTTGGCTGGGTTAAACTCCATCAGGCATTTCTCTGCCCAAATCTGCCACTAAAGATAAGTGTGAGGTGGTTCATTTTGGTAGCTCAAATATGATGGCAGAATATAGTATTAATGGTAAGACTTGGTAGTGTGGAGGATCAGAGGAATTTTGGGGTCTGTGTCCATAGGACACAAAGCTGCTGTGCAGGTTGACTCTGTGGTTAAGAAGGAATGCGGTGCATTGGCCTTCATCAATCGTGGGATTGAGTTCAAGAACCAAGAGGTAATAGGACCATGGTCAGACCCTACTTGGAGTACTGTGCTCAATTCTGGTCGCCTCACTACAGGAAGGACGTGGAAACCATTAGAAAGGGTGCAGAGGAGACTTACAAGGATGTTGCCTGGATTGGGGAGCATGCCTTACGAGAATAGGTTGGGTGAACTCGGCCTTTTCTCCTTGGAGCGGTGGAGGATGAGAGGTGACCTGATAGTGCATAAGATGATGAGAGGCATTGATCGTGTGGATAGTCAGAGGCTTTTTCCTCGGGCTGAAATGGCTAACATGAGAGGGTACATTTTTAAGGTGGCTGGAAGTAGGTACAGAGGAGATGTCAGGGGTAAGTTTTTCACGCAGACAGCGGTATGTGGAATGGGCTGCCGGCAAAGGTGGTGGAGGCGGATACAATAGGGTCTTTTAAGAGACTCTTGGTTAGGTACATGGAGCTTAGAAAAATAGAGGGCTATGGGTAACCCTAGGTAATTTCTAAAGTAAGTACATGTTTGGCACAACATTGTGGGCCAAAGGGCCTGTGTTGTGCTGTAGGTTTTCTGTGTTTCTATGTTTTTAAAGAAACAGCACAGTAGAATAGTCGTTATCTACATTTGGATATGGCCCAAGTGCGGAGTAAGAGACACCGGAGCGGTTGGTAGTTCACAGACTTTAATGCGAACAGAGTTAGAAGGAAAAGAAATCAATAAACGCCAGGCTAAACAGGGCCATTAACTAAAACTGTCATATGGAAAACAAAGCCAATACTGCGGCTGAAAGAAATAAACAAATATAAAACAAATTCCGCTAGTCTTCAGAGTCAGTTGACTCAACCATCCAATTTCTCATGCAAGGCCGAATGTAAGCAGGCAGCAAAATATTGCTGTGCTTTGCTCAAGTCTCAACAAGCGCTGCGACAAAAAAAATGGAGTTAAAAACCATCACAACAAAATCAGAATTAGCTGACACATGCATATTCACAAGCGTCAATCTGTACATTGTCCAACAACAGGAAGGTCTATAATGGATCTGGTGTTGAATAATGAGACTGGCTAGGTGACTGAACTTTCAGTGGGTGAGCTGTGAGGGGACAGTGACCACAACTCTTTCAGTTTTAAGATAGCAATAGATCAGGATAAGTATGAACCTTGTGGGAGAGTTTTAAATTGGAGCAGGACAAACTACAAGAGCATTAGACTGGAACTAGGGAAAGTTAATTGGGATCAGCTGTTTTTCCGACACGTGAAGGGTGTTTAAAGAATGACTGCAAAGAGTACAGGGTAGGTATGTTCCAGTCAGAAGCCAGGACAAGAATGGCAAGGTAAGGGAACCTTGGATTTTGAGGGAGGTATTGAATTTAGTCAAGAAGGAAAAGGAGAAGTATGTAAAGCTTAGGAAGCAGGAATCAAACAGGGCCCTTGAGGATTATAAAAGCCAGAAAAGAACTCAAGTAGGGAATTAGGAAAGCCTGGAGGGACAAAAAAGGTCCTTAGGAAGTGGAATTATAGAGAATCCCATGTGTTCTATACATACATCAGGAGTGAGAGGATAACAAGGGAGAGGGTGAAACCACTCAAGGATAAAGGGGGAAACACTTGCTTGGATGCGAACGATGTGGGTGAGGTCCTGCATGATAACTTTACATCAAAATTTACGAATGTTGAGGACATGGAAGATAGGGAGATCAGTGTATTAATTATGCTAGGACTTTTCAATGTAATGGAGGAGGTAGCGTTGAGCCTCTGAAAGAGCATAAAGGTGGCTAAGTCCCCAGGGCCTGATGGGATATATCCCAGGCCCTGATGGGATATACCCCTGGTTATTGAAGAGATTGCTGGGGCCTTGACTAGTAACTTTATGTCCTCTCTAGCCACAGGCAAGGTCCTAGCAGTTTGGCATGTAGCTAAGTTTTTTTCCAGAATTCAAAGAATGGGATCTGCTCACTGTCATGTGATTTCCTTCCAAACACTGGGTGATTATGTAGGAAAATTTTACATCAATGGATCCTTCCAAGGCTCCACTTTTGACAAGTTCCACGTCAGCAGTCAATGCTTCATAGATGAATCACTTGTTTACATTGATCCTATTCTTGTTGCATGAAGGAAGCAGCAATTAATGAGCTGCAGTACACCCCACAGGTGAAGAGGTTCGCAGAAACAAAAGGCAAAACAACAATACAGGTATGCATCACTTAACGTCCACGATACGTTCTGTGAAATTGGACGTTATGTGATTTGGACATTGTGCAAACACCATATTACAGTATATAATTAGAAAACCTATATGGAGTATTGTAGTGCAGCGGTCCCCAACCACCGGGCCGCGGACCAGTACCAGACCGCAGAGCATGTGCTACCGGACCGCGAGGAAACGATATGATTTGGCGATATGAGTCAGCTGCACCTTTCCTCATTCCCTGTCACGCCCACTGTTGAGCTTGAACGCATGTGAGGTCATTACGCACGCGTCATCCATGTCAGTCCGGGAAGAGGATCAACTCCTCGAGCTTGCGAATGACGACGGGCTGAAAAGTATATTTGACATAACATCTCTGCTGGCATTTCGGATCAAAGTCAAGGCTAAATATCCTGAGATAGCCACAAAAGCACTGAAAATGTTGCTTCCATTTCCAACATATCTCTGCAATGAATGCAACGAAAACTAAATTGCAGATTAGACTGGACATAAGGAACCCCGTTCGAGTATCGCTGTCTCCCATCACCCCTCAATAGGACCGTCTTGTTGCAGGGAAACAAGCCCAGGGCTCCCACTGATTCAGCGATATTGGTGTGTTGCAATGATTTTATATGTTCATATCTGGAAAATATGTGCTGTGTGTTTAATATCCAAACGCTACTTAAAATGTTATGATGCTATTGATTTATAGGTGATTTATATAACCATATAACAATTACAGCACGGATACAGGACATCTCTGCCCTTCTAGTCCGTGCCGAACATTACTCTCACCTAGTCCCACCGACTTGCACTCAGGCCATAACCCTCCATTCCTTTCCTGTCCATATACCTATCCAATTTTTCTCTAAATGATAATATCGAACCTGCCTCTACTACTTCTACTGGAAGTTAGTTCAACACTTACTTCAAGCTCCCCTGTCCTTCCCTGATAATTGACTTATCACTATATTCATGCATGGAAAATACGTGCTGTGTGTTTAATATTAAATGTGTTAGATAAGCCCTTTTAGAAATGAAATTGAGTGTATTAGTGACTTTATCATCTATATTCCGGTTGTGATTAACACCGCACCCCCCCACCCCGACCAGAATCGCCAGAAACGATTTGTAGGAAAAAATCAGCACTTACACGCATGCGCAAGTGACGCATACGCACACAGGTGCCCACGCAAGGCTTCATGGTCATGGCAGTCTTTCTCGGGGTAAACACAACGTATTTGACTGCTACTCTTGTCCGTTGGCAACCCTATCCACGCAACCGCTCCCCCCACCCCCCCGCCCCGGGTCAGCCGGTCCACAAGAATATTGTCAATATTAAACTGGTCCGCAGTGCAAAAAAGGTTGGGGACCCCTGCTGTAGTGTACCTGTATTGACTAAATAGCCAAGAACTTACACTAAAACTGTACACTATAATACATACATACACTATAATTTTTAATTTCATTTTAACCTTTTTAATTTTTTTCACTTTTTAAACTTTTATGTAAACACTTTCTTAGCCTATATCACACACAATTTATCAAAGATGATCAGGATCATCCAGATCACTGTTCTCAACTTCCTCATAATGTTCCACTGGAAGAGTTTCAGATCGAATAACCTGCGTTTGGAAGCCACGATGCACTTTACGGTAATATTTTCGAAAGAAAATTAAACAGAGAGATAACGCTACTACACTCAAGAGACGCACGATACATTACGTCCGCTATGTCACGTTCTCCGATCGGGACTATGGACGTATATGAGATCGGACGTCGTCCGAATGGACTTTAAGTGGCTCACACCTGTATTAATGTATTTTTTCAAATGATAGAGCCTGAATAACAACACTCCGCTGGCAGAGACATGAATGGTAAGCAGAAGTGGGGCAAATAGAGTACACAATCTTTTATCCACGTCATGGGACATATTTCCTTTTTGCCAGCCATGGAGGAGCTGGTATATATATACCTGCCACTTTTATAGTAACACCATATGTCTTTCTACTTTGCATCTCATTACATTTCATTTTTACCAGTCTACTTCCTCTTGTCTCCCAACTCAGCCAAGGCAATTGTCATTTATAATGGAGCTGCATAAATTTGCACAATATTTGCAATCTATCTTTTGAAGAAGCAAATTCCCTTAAGGAATTGATAATATGAAGGATAGTGCTTCAGCAGGTAGGGATGTGATACATCCAAACAGCACTTCCTAATAAACTTAGAGAGCAGTTTTGGAAAAGAATGAGGCAATAAAAAAGGAAAGTTTTATTGAACATTTGTATGGACATTTTAAAATGCAAATTGTAAATTGGATTTGATTAATCTGATTACGCAGAAGTAATGCTGAAACTTATATGAGGTTGTAGATGTGGCCTTCAACAAGGTACTATTTAGCAAAACTAAATGCCCTGGAACTAAAGATATAAAAGCAGCAAAGATCCAGGACTGGATAAAGGAGAAAAAGCCACTACACCATAGGACATAGGAGTAGAATCAGGCCATTAGGCCCAACGAGGCTGCTCCGCCATTCCACCATAACTGATTTATTGCTTCTTTCAACCCTATTCTTCTGCCTTCTCCCCATAGTCTTTGTCATCCTCACTAATCAAGAACCTATCAGACTACACTTGAGATATACCCAATGTCTTAGCCTCTACAGCTGTATGTGGCAATGAATTTCATAGTTTCACCACCTTTTAGCTGAAGAAATGTCCCTTCACTTTGAGGCTGTGCCCCCTGGTCCTAGACTGCCCCACTGTAGGTAACATCCTCTCCACATCCACTCTAGTAAGGCTTTTCAATATTCAATAGGTTTCAAGTAGATCACTCCTCCTTCTTCTAAACTCCAGTGAGTACATCCCAGAACTACCAAATGCTCCTCATACATTAATCCTTTTGTGCCTGGGATCATTTTCGTGAACCTCCTCAGAACCGTCTCTAATACCAGTGCATCTCTTCTTAGATAAAAGGCCCAAAACTACTCTCAATCCTCTTTGTGGCCTCACTAATGCCTCATAAAGCCTTAGCATTCCATTATTGCTTTTATATTCTAGTCCTCTGGAAATGAGTGCTAAGGAGTGCCATAAGTGATGGTGTTCCAAGACACTTTTGCTCTTTCTCTTTTAAAAGTTCAGTCATTCCGAACAACACTCAATAGTCTCTTGGTATATCCTGCTCCATCCCACCCTAGGTTTTAGATGGCTTCTGTATACTTAGATATGATGGTATCTTAATGTTGCTAGTTGCTGTGCACCAGTTTCTTCCAGTCTGAAAGGTGGAGTGATTTTTCTGTGTCCACCATGTTCAAAGAGTATAGGTAGCTCAACTCCTTGCATGTATGCACAATAACTGTATCCGTTCCAGGAGACGCACAGATCTATCTGTGTGATGGTCAGTATTGTAGGATACCAGAAAGTCAGGTTTGTAAAGTAAAGCTGTTGTCGTAAGTGGTGTGAAGACCTCAGGTCATCTATCTGCAGCAATGAAATGACCACAAAGACATGGGAGCAAGCACCTCACTTCACTGAATTTCCATTGGACAATGTGGTGGCAGAAGGATGTATGGGGCAAGGATGAAAGCAAATGAATCCTCTTGCTCTGCTTCAGTCCGCTCTCTCCCATAGAAAGCAGAAGGCCTGACCTCCAAATGAACTTACTTCTGATCCATTGATGCCTTCGAGAAGCATCCACTGATGTCTTCTGCAGCTGACTTGCCAGGAAATGTTTGTGCCTTGAAGGTGTATTTGAGCAGGCCTTCCTTTCACCTTTCCCCAGGTCAACAGCTACACTATTCTGCAGATACATGTGTACATTCCATTGCTGTGACTATTCAATCATGTTTTGCCAATTCACCACACTGTTGCCTTAAGTGACCTGCAGGTGTCTCATATACATCAGAGTGACAATCAAATCTCCCACTATCAACGTGCATGCTAGGAATGGCTGCTTTTACCCAGCAATTAATTCTTCACTTCAATTTGCCACACCATTGAATCTTTATGGTCGAGTGGGATTGCTGTGAAAAAAAATTTAGTCAAATGACGAAGACATGGTGATTGGAGGTGGCATGAGCCTTAGTTCTCTTCTTGTTAATTATATTGAAAAAAAATCGAAGAGTATACTCAGTGCAACTAGAAGGCAAAACATAGTTCATAATTTTTAACCAAATGCTTGGAATTTCTGTGGAAAATCTTCAGGATTGCAGCTCAAAATATCCTTTCATTTTATTTAAGAAACAGGACAAAGCTCGCATAGCTTTCCATTCATTAAAGCTCTACAATCAGTTTATCATTGATTGCCACTAATATCCCCATCCACTCCACTTTAATAAATCTCCTTGGCCCTCCAACTCTGGCCTCGTACAAACTATTTCGCTATTGGCATCCATATATGACTTTAATAGAGAAAAAGGCATAAGTAAATATTGGTGCTTTGGCATATTTTTCTCTAAGTATACATGAATATTTAACCTACTTAATATAAAATAAAATACTCAACTCAGCATAATGTAATTCTAAAGGACTAATAGAAAGTGACATCTAACTCTCAAAGAAAATAATGAATAAAAATATTTCAATTCATATGGAAAATACGCCCAAGCAAAATGACATAAATAACACAAGAAATAAAACCATATTCACATTCTCAAACTGGATAAAATTAAATGATGGTCTGTCAACTCAATATACAATAAGCAAGGCCTGTAGACGTATAAAAATACAGGCAGTCTCCATGACAACATTGTCTACTTCCACTCAAAAATTGATAAATGTAATCTTTAACACGTTATCCATGTGATTCTAAAAATAGCAAATAAAATTAAATTCTTTTATCAATGTATTCCCTGCTTGTTTGATCGAGGAATGACTGCACAGGTGCATGGATGTCAATGAGTTAGACCAGCGGGAAGAGTATAAAAGGCGATCATTTTTTCTTTGGCAGTTTGATTGAAGAACGACTGCGCAGGCGCATGGATGTCAGTGAGTTAGACCAGAGTTTAAAAGAAGACAGCTTTACAGAGTGGGCGCCGGAGAAGTGGGTGACAAAATAGCGGTAGACAGAGTAGGAGAGCTTTGGCGATAACAGGTTGAGGTGAGGTAGGTTGCCTGTGTAGAACAGAAACAGGAAATATGTCTGTGAGGCCGGTATTCTGTGCTGGTTGTCAGATAGTCCGGGAGACTCCCAGCCTCCTGGAAGGCCATATCTTTGCCAGGTGCATCGAGCTGCAGCTCCTTAGGGACCGTGTTAGGGACCTGGAGCTGCAGCTCAATGACCTTCATCTGGTCAGGGAAAGTGAGGAGATGATAGAGAGGAGCTATAGGCAAGTAGTCGCACCGTGGACTTGAGAGACCGATAAGTGGGTAACAGTCAGGAGGGCGAAGGGCAAGGGTCAGATACTAGACAGTAACCCTGTGGCTGTCCCCCCTAACAATAAATACTCCTGTTTGAGTACTTTTGGGAAGGAAAGCCTGCCTGGGGGAAGCAACAGTGGCCGCGTCTCTGGCACAGAGTCTAACCCTGTGGGGTCAGAAGGGTAGAGAAAGGAAGAAGGCAGTAGTAATGGGGGACTCTTATAGTTAGGGGGTCAGACAGGCAATTCTGTAGACGCAGGGAAGAAACTTGGATGGTTGTTGGCCTCCCAAGTGCCAGGGTCCGTGATATCATTTAATAGAACATAGAACATAGAATAGTACAGCACAGTACAGGCCCTTCGGCCCACAATGTTGTGCCGACCCTCAAACTCTGCCTCCAATATAAGCCCCCACCTTAGATTCCTCCATATACCTGTCTAGTAGCCTCTTAAACTTCACTAGTGTATCTGCCTCCACCACTGACTCAGGCAGTGCATTCCATGCACCAACCACTCTCTGAGTAAAAAACCTTCCTCTAATATCCCCCTTGAACTTCCCACCCCTTACCTTAAAGCCATGTCCTCTTGTATTGAGCAGTGGTGCCCTGGGGAAGAGGCGCTGGCTATCCACTCTATCTATTCCTCTTATTATCTTGTACACCTCTATCATGTCTCCTCTCATCCTCCTTCTCTCCAAAGAGTAAAGCCCTAGATCCCTTAATCTCTGATCATAATCCATACATTCTAAACCAGGCAGCATCCTGGTAAATCTCCTCTGTACCCTTTCCAATGCTTCCACATCCTTCCTATAGTGAGGTGACCAGAACTGGACACAATACTCCAAGTGTGGCCTAACCAGAGTTTTATAGAGCTGCATCATTACATCGCGACTCTTAAACTCTATCCCTCGACTTATGAAAGCTAACACCCCATAAGCTTTCTTAACTACCCTATCCACCTGTGAGGCAACTTTCAGGGAACTGTGGACATGTACCCCGAGATCCCTCTGCTCCTCCACACTACCAAGTATCCTGCCATTTACTTTGTACTCTGCCTTGGAGTTTGTCCTTCCAAAATGTACCACCTCACACTTCTCCGGGTTGAACTCCATCTGCCACTTCTCAGCCCACTTCTGCATCCTATCAATGTCTCTCTGCAATCTTTGACAATCCTCTACACTATCTACAACACCACCAACGTTTGTGTCGTCTGCAAACTTGCCAACCCACCCTTCTACCCCCACATCCAGGTCATTAATAAAAATCACGAAAAGTAGAGGTCCCAGAACAGATCCTTGTGGGACACCACTAGTCACAATCCTCCAATCTGAATGTACTCCCTCCACTATCACCCTCTGCCTTCTGCAGGCAAGCCAATTCTGAATCCACCTGGCCAAACTTCCCTGGATCCCATGCCTTCTAACTTTCTGAATAAGCCTGCTGTGTGGAACCTTGTCAAATGCCTTACTAAAATCCATATAGATCACATCCACTGCACTACCCTCATCTATATGCCTGGTCACCTCCTCAAAGAACTCTATCAGGCTTGTTAGACACGATCTGCCCTTCACAAAGCCATGCTGACTGTCCCTGATCAGACCATGATTCTCTAAATGCCTATAGATCCTATCTCTAAGAACCTTTTCCAACAGCTTTCCCACCACAGACGTAAAGCTCACTGGTCTATAATTACCCGGACTATCCCTACTACCTTTTTTGAACAAGGGAACAACATTCGCCTCCCTCCAATCCTCTGGTACCATTCCCGTGGACAACGAGGACATAAAGATCCTAGCCAGAGGCTCAGCAATCTCTTCTCTCGCCTCGTGGAGCAGCTGGGGGAATATTCCGTCAGGCCCCGGGGACTTATCCATCCTAATGTATTTTAACAACTCCAACACCTCCTCTCCCTTAATATCAGCATGCTCCAGAACATCAACCTCACTCATATTGTCCTCACCATCATCAAGTTCCCTCGCATTGGTGAATACCGAAGAGAAGTATTCATTGAGGACCTCGCTCACTTCCACAGCCTCCAGGCACATCTTCCCACCTTTATCTCTAATCGGTCCTACCTTCACTCCTGTCATCCTTTTTTTCTTCACATAATTGAAGAATGCCTTGGGGTTTTCCTTTACCCTACTCGCCAAGGCCTTCTCATGCCCCCTTCTTGCTCTTCTCAGCCCCTTCTTAAGCTCCTTTCTTACTTCCCTATATTCCTCAATAGACCCATCTGATCCTTGCTTCCTAAACCTCATGTATGCTGCCTTCTTCCTCCTGACTAGATTTTCCACCTCACTTGTCACCCATGGTTCCTTCACCCTACCATTCTTTATCTTCCTCACCGGGACAAATTTATCCCTTACATCCCGCAAGAGATCTCTAAACATCGACCACATGTCCATGGTACATTTCCCTGTAGTCCATAGTACATATCCTGAAGTAGGAAGGTGAACAGCCAGATGTCGTGGTATATATTGGTGCCAACGACATAGGTAGGAAAAGGAAAGAGGTCCCGAAAACAGACTACAGGGAGTTAGGAAGGAAGATGACAAGGCGGGCCTCAAAGGTAGTAATCTAGGGATTATTTCCTGTGCCACGCGACAGTGAGTATAGGAATAGAGTGAGGTGAGGATAAATGCATGGCTGAGGGATTGGAGCGGGGGGCAGGGATTCAGATTTCTGGGTCATTGGGACCTTTTTGGGGCAGGTATGACCTGTACAAAAAGGACGGGTTGCCCTTAAATCCGAGGGGGACTAATATCCTGGCGGGGAGGTTTGCGAAGGCTATTGGGGAGAATTTAAACTAGAATTGCTGGGGAGTGGGAACCAAACTGAAAAGACAGAGGAAGGGGATGTTGGCTCACAAATAGAGAAAGCTTGGAGACAGTGCAAGAGGGAGGCTAGGCAGGTGATAGAGAAGGGATGTGCTCAGACCAAAGGTTTGATGTGTCTATTTTAACACTAGGAGTGTTGTGAACAAAGCAGATGAGCTTAGAGCATGGATCAGTACTTGGACATATGATGCAGTGGCCACTACAGAGACTTGGATGGCTCAGGGACAGGAATGGTTACTTCAAGTGCCGGGTTTTAGATGTTCCAGAAAGGACAGGGAGGGAGGCAAAAGAAGTGGGGGGTGTGGCACTGCTGATCAGAGATAGTGTCATGGCTGCAGAAAAGGAGGATGTCATGGAGGGATGGTCTACTGAGTCTCTGTGGGTGGAAGTTAGAAACAGAAAGGGGTCAATAACTCTACTGGGTGTTTTTAATAGACCAACCAATAGTAACAGGGTCATCGAGGAACAGATAAGGAGACAGATTCTGTAATGGTGTAATAATAACAGGTTTGTTGTGGTGGAGATTTTAATTTCCCAAATATTGACTGGCATCTCCCTAGAGCGAGGGATTTAGATGGGCTGGAGTTTGTTGGGTGTGTTCCGGAAGGTTTTCTGACACAATATGTAGATAAGGATATAAGAGGAGAGGCTGTACTTGATCTGGTATAGGGAAATGAACCTGGTCAGGTGTCAGGACTCTCAGTGGGAGAGCATTTTGGAGATAGTGATCACAATTCTATCTCCTTTACTATAGCATTGGACAGGGATAGGAACAGACAAGTTAGGAAAGCATTTAATTGGAGTAAGGGGAAATATGAAGCTATCAGGCAAGAACTTGGAAGTATAAATTTCGAACAGATGTTCTCAGAGAAATGTAGCAAATGTTCAGGAGATATTTGCGTGGGTTTCTGCATAGGTATGTTCCAATGAGACCGGGAAAGGATGGTATCAACGGGGATGGGAGGGGTTCCAGAGGATTGGAGGGTTGCAGATGTTGTTCCCTTATTCAAGAAAGGGAGTAGAGATAGCCCAGAAAATTATGGAGAGTGAGTCTTATTTCAGTGGTTGGTAAGTTGATGGAAAAGATCCTGAAGGGCAGGGTTTATGAACATTTGGAGAGACATAATATGATTAGAAATGGTCAGCATGGCTTTGTCAAAGGTAGGTCATGCCTTACGAGCCTGATAGAATTTTTTCAGGATGTGACTAAACACATTGATGAATGTAGAGCAGTTGATGTAGCGTATATGGATTTCAGCAAGGCATTTGATAAGGTACTCCATGCAAGGCTAATTGAGAAAGCATAGAGGCATGGGATCCAAGAGGACCTTGTTTTGTGGATCAAGAATTGGCTTGTTCACAGAGGGAAAAGACTGGTTATAGACAGGTCATATTTTGCATGGAGGTCGGTGACCAGTGGTGTGCCTCAAGGATCTGTTCTGGGATCTCTTCTCTTCGTGATTTTTATAAATGACCCGCATGAGGAAGTGGAGGGATGAGTTAGCAAAATTTGCTGATGACACTGAGATTGGGGGTGTTGTGGATAGTGTGGAGGGCTGTCAGAGGTTACAGCAGGCTATCAATAGGTTGCAAAACTGGGCTGAGAAGTGGCACATGGAGTTCAACCCATATAGTGTGAGGTGGCTCATTTTGGGTAGGTCAAATATAATGGTAGAATATAGTATTAATGGTAAGACTCTTGGCAATTTGGAGGATGAGGGATTTTGGTTCTGAGTCCACCATCATCATCATCAGGTGCCATACCCAGTTTGAGCTTTGACTGCCATGGCCCACACACTCCTGTTTCAGGTCAAGTGGATCAATTCATTGATATTCATTTCCAGTTCTCTGGCTGTTATTTCCATCATCATTTGTGTCTTTGTCTTCCTTTTGCTTTCTTCCAGTCAATCTTTCCCATAATTATCGTGCATTCTGACTCCTCTTTCCTAATCATATGTCCAATGAAGTTACGTTACCTTTTCATGATCTCTTACATTATTTCTCTTTTTATGTTTGCTCTGTTCATGATATCCTCATTAGATATTCATTTCGTCCATGATATTCTTTGCATCCTGCTCAAAAACCACATCTCTGCTGCTACAATTTGTTTCCTCATGTTACTAGATATTGTCTAACATTCTGACCATATAACATAAATGAATAAACGTAACATTTCAGTACTCTGAGGTGGGTTGTCATGCCTAGTTTAGTATCAGTCAGTATACTCTTCATTCTTGTAAAGGTGTCTTTTGCCATCCCTATTCTTCCTTTGATGTCTATGTTGCACCTGCCACCTGATGTCACCCAGCTTCCTAAGTAGCAAAAGTTCTGTACTTGTTTTATGTCTTCCTCATTTATTCTCAGCCTGCAGTTAAGGAGAATCACCATACATTCTGTCTTTTTGCAATTGATAGGTAGACCAATTTTTGCACTTTCTTCAACAACTATATCAATTAAGTTTTGTGGTTCTTCCTCCATACTTGCATTTAACACAGTGTCATCAGCATACCTGAAATTATTGACGTTTTCACTGCCAACTTTGATTCCCAAGATGTCTCTTATTTTTTGTGATATTGTTTCACTGTACACATTAAATACGTCAGGGGAGAAAACACACCCTTGTCTAACACCTCTCTTGATTTTCGTAAACTGACTCACTTCTTCATCTATTCTTACAGTGGCAGTTTGTTCCCAGTACAGATTTCTGATTAGGCGGAGATCTTTCGAATCTAGATCGAGAGTTTTCTGTAATATTTCAAATAACATATTGTACTTCACTTTATCAAATGCTTTTGTGTAGCCGATAAAACAAACAATCTTTTTGCACTTTAATAGCTCGTTCTGATAGTATCCTTAACATCAATATTGTGTTTCTTGTACCTTTGTCTTTCACAAAACCACATCGTTCTTTACCTATTTCAGCTTGTATCTTACTTTTAGCTCTTGTCATCAAAATTCTTAGAAATATCTTGGTGATATGACTCATTAAACTTATGGTCCTATGTAATTCACATTCTATTGCTCCAAGTTTCTTTGGAAGAGTGATAAATGCTGATTTTTTCATCTCTTCTGGTATTATTCCAGTCTCATAAATGTCATTGATTAAATCAGTAAGTTCTTCAATTCCATAATCTTCAAGGGCGATAATATGGACTTCTGAGTCCGTTGGACATTCAAAGTGGCTGTGCAGGTTGATTCTGTGGTTAAGAAGGCATACAGTGCATTGCCCTTTACTAACCGTGGGATTGCGTTCAAGAGCCGAGAGGTAATGTTACAGCTATATAGGACCCTGGTCAGACTCCACTGGGAGTACTATGCTCAGTTCTGGTCACCTCACTACAGGAAGGATGTGGAAACTATAGAAAAGGTGCAGAGGAGATTTACAAGGATGTTGCCAGGATTGGGGAGCATGCCTTATGAGAATAGGTTGAGTGAACTTGTTCCTATCTCCTTGGAGCGTCAGAGAATGAGAGGTGATCTGATACGGATGTATAAGATGATGAGAGGCATTGATCGTGTGGATAGTCAGAGGCTTTTTCCCGGGGCTGAAATGGCTAGAGGGCACAGTGTTAAGGTGCTTGAAAGTAGGTACAGAGGAGATGTCAGGGGTAAGTTTTTTACACAGAGAGTGGTGAATGCGCAGAATGGGCTGCCGGCAACAGTGGTGGAGGCTGATACAATAGGGTCTTTTAAGGGACTCCTGGGCAGGTACATGGAGCTTAGAAAAATAGAGGGCTATGGATAACCCAAGGGAATTTCTAAAGTAATTACGTGTTCGGCACAGTATTGTGGGCCAAAGGGCCTATATTGTGCTGTAGGTTTTCTTTATTTCTATGATTAAATGCAGACGTTAGCTATCTTGAACTTACATGAAATTGTTTGATTCAATTATTCAGGAATCATTTTGAGTGCTAGCTTGTTATAAAATTAATATAAAGGGACATAATACTCAAAAACTGTATTATGCAGTCTAAAATATCATAAAGCTAAAATTGTACTTGTTTTTCATATTTTGTGCAAATCAGTGAAGTCTTTTTTTGACTGGTGATCAGTGGCAAATATCTCCTTATCTATTTTCTGCACAGCTGCTTACAGTAGAATTACAGCTTTACAATCAATCCGGATTTCCAAACAAATCAGAATTCATACAAAAACTCAGCCCATAATTTATGAAGTGGAAGAGGCATCTATATCTGACTTTTTTCAGCATTGTAGTTATTGGTGAAAGAATTGGAGCAGTAGAAAATTCATGCAAACCTTAAAAATGTCATGGACAAAATGTTTATTTGCCAGTCTGCTTTTAGGTTGATAAACCTTAATTTTAATCTTGCTCTAGTACAGTACAGTAGTCCACTACAATCAGGGCACTCATATTGCAAAATATAATTTACATATTTGCTGATCCACTTTAACCAAACTGTTTTCTAATTGTCGTTAAATAATTTCACTATAAGCTGAGTATAAAACCTCAATGGATTATCAATTTCAAGTCCAATTTTATTGTGATTCAACTGCATACATGTATACTACCAAACGAAACAACATTCCTCTTGACCAAGGCGCACAACAAGTAAAGTAACATTATGATAAATAAATCATTAAATAATAGAACTTAATCCAGAAGATTTCCATTTACCATCAGGGTTATTAACAACATAAGTTAAAAAGTAAATAGTACAATGCTGTTGGCACTTCATCAATGACTAGCCCTGAGAGGTGGCACGGAGCTCAGTAGTCTCATGGCCTGGGTGAAGAAGCTATTTTCCATTCTAACAGGCCTTGTCCTGATGCTCTGTTGCCTCATGCCTGAGGATAGGGGGTGAAAGAGATAGTAGCACAGATGGGAGGGATCATTGACAATTCTAGGGGGCCCTGCGTACATAGCACTCCTGCTAAATTTCTCAGATGGATGGAAGAGAGACCAAAATGTTCCTCTCAGCAGCTCTTGTGACCCTTTGTAGGGTCATGTGGAAAGATTTCCTGCAAGTCCTATAGCAGACAGTGATGCAGCTATTACTATTATTTAGTATACGATGCAGTTTAAAGACAGTTGAAGGTTAAGCATGGAAAGAATTCAGATCAACCATTGTCGATTCCTCATTAACAATGCATATACTGTATCCTGAATATCTTTCAGTAACACTTGTAATGATAGACATTTTCAGGAGCATTGTAATCAAGATGGCTTCCATGTTCGGCATCACTAAGAGCGACGCTCACTTTATCAGCTTTTAAAAGCAGAATTCAGAAAAGTTAGGTTGGGAGAACACATAACTATTCTCATTGGTGGCTCAGTGGAGCAAAGAGTAAATAGTTACATATTCCTGGGCACTAACATCTGGATGGCCTGTCCTGTGCCCAGCATATTAAATGCAATCATAAATCCTTTACTTACTGAGAAGTTTTTTTATTTTTTATTTTATTTTTATTTGGATAAGGAATTCACAATTATCATGTACTTTTTTCTTTGGCATGTCACTAAATATTCTAACTTCTACAGATGCAATGTTGAAAGTAAACTGACTGGTTGCATCACGGACCGGTAAGGCAATTACATTGCAAGGGAATACACAAGGCTGAGAGTGTTGTGGACACAGGCTAGTCCATCACAGTCTAGCCCTCTCCACCAATGACAGCATCTATAGGATGCAATGCCTCCAGAACGCAGCATTGATCATCATAGATCCCCGCCATCTGGGTCACACCCTCTTCTCACTGCAGAAACCTGAAGTCTCATACCACCAGGTTTAGGAATAACTACTTTCCTACAACCATCAAGTTTTGAACCTACCTGAAAGCACTAAGTCTGTTACAGCAATGGAACACTATGGACCACCTCTTACACTACCTTGGACTTAGCTTTGATTGTGTCTTTGACTTCTTTTGCACTAAAGTCTTCCTTTTGCAGTCTTCTTTTCCACCAATGGTGTGGTCTGTATATTTTATATTCTGTGTGTTGTCTGTACCTATCTATATGTAATATTGCGGCAATGTAAGTTTTTCATAATAATGTAACCTACTGTACATGTTCACCTGACAACTCGATGACTTTTGTTGCTAAGCATGGAATGGTTTCATTTATCATAACACTCTGTAGACTTTTACTAGTTAGGTCAGAAGAAATTGGATTTTCCACTTCATTGTTGGTGTAAGAGATTGGATGGAAAATTGTGCTAAATACTTCTGATCTATCAAATACTTATGCATGGGCACTGAAGAAGAAAATGGTTTGAGGATTCAATTTATGCACTGACCTAAATATTCTTTCCTTATATTACAGCAGTAACTAATATTCAATATACCTCAAGTAGCTGTAGTACTTTGGAACGTCCTTAGAATTTTTAGGCACAATTTTTTTCCTACTTGAAAATTTCTCATAAAGTAATTAGAACATAATGAATATTAATAGGTATACAACAGCGGATATTTTACTCTGATCCAAAGGAGCATTTCTGTTCCAAATTCCCTTCTTCATTAGTTACCCTCTCACTTTACTGGTGACTATATTGCCTGTAAGTGGTCTGAACATCCAACTTACCTGGGAATCGATTCCCACTGTTATAAGTCTTCTTGTGAGATAATAAGACCCAAGGCTGTAATAATGACACTCAATTGTGACATGAACAGCTATCCATGCCTTCTGTACTTGTATTTCTTTACTCTCTCCACAGGTAGATCTAATTAATACAAGCTGAGGCAAGGCGTGTTTGAATTGCTAAGCCGAATGTACAGAGAAGTAATGATTGGATTCACTTGGTTCAATCAATGCAACATATCACCACATAATGGTAAAATAAATAGGCTTTACTATCCAACAGCAGTGAGCCAGTTCGCTTCACTTGTGTAGACCAACTAAAAGCTCTATATTTTGACTCACAGCCTAGAATTACCCTTGCTTCATAGCTATCGGGTGCCTAATTGTATAAGTACTGTTTCTAAGAGCCAGACTACTTGGTTTAAGTCAGTCACAAGACACTGGAGGAACTCAGCAGGTCGGGCAGCATCCGTGGAAACGATCAGTCAACGTTCGGGCCAGAACCCTTCGTCAGGACTCAGATTTAAACTTCTTCAGGGTAGGCATACCTCAAAGAGACTTCGCAGTGGAGTAGCAAATTGTAAATAGAAAATACTCTGCAGATGCTGGGGTCAAAGCAATACTCACAACACGCTGGAGGAACTCAGCAGGTTGGGCAGCATCTATGGAAACAATCAGTCAGCATTTCGGGCCGGAACCCTTCGTCAGGTATTCAAGATAATTTCTTTCACCTGAACCTCAGCATGGAGAGTTTTGTGTAATATCCATTGTACACTTCACTAAGGACATCCACACTGAAATCTGCTGCCTTCCACAGACAACTGCAACTTCAGTATAAATCAAAGACAATAATGCCATGGTTTTCAATGTAACTGTAACAGCGAATATTTGGTTCCTTCAGAGACATTTGAAGATAGAGGTAATTGCAAAATCTTGCAATGTTCTCCCTCCTGCTATGTGATCCCTGGTATCTGCTGCAAATATTTGATTCCTCTTAAATTGTTGATATATGCATTGTCATTTGATTTGGAAATGTGAAAGTATAATAATGTTGTCAAAAATATTAAAATATCAGAAACTATCATTATTTGGTAGCCTATCTGCATTTCAAACCACATTCACTTCAATTATTTGTTTCACAAAACAAATGAACATACAGAAAATATCCTTACCTTCTCAAGTTTAGACAAAGCTAGTGAATAGCAATCCTTGGCCCTGAACTGCATGAATCTCATATTGGCTGGATGTGTCAATTCTGTGATAATACTGAGACTGGAGAACAATCTACATAAAGGAAAAGAGAAAATAGTATAATTTCCAATTTTAGGTTTCACTTTCATCAAGCAACCTACCATTACAGAAAGTAATTTTAAAAATTAATACTGTTTATGATTCCCAGGTTACATAAAAGTCCATCACTACAGTACCCCAACAATATATGTTGTTGATTAGTAATTGATAGCATCAAAATATACCCCTTATATTCACTGAAGTGATAGAAAATATGTAATCTTCAATAACTTGAAAATTCTTGCAACTTTTATGTTCAGACTAATGTTACAGTTCTGTTTACAAAAACAAATCATAACTAATGGAAGGAAACAACAAAATAAACTTTAAGTTACAAATCACAATCGAAAAGAATAAAAATTCACAAGCTTTTTGTAGGGTGGTTTTTTAGAGGGTGTGACAAAAGTGACTTAAGGAGTAGTCATGACTAGAGGAACAATCAATGCAGTAGAAAGTCAGCATCAAACAGTGTCCTAAGTGGAAAACAGAGGGATGAGTGATGTGATGGTATTAGGTTTGCTGACCATGAAGTTCCAAGCTCAAAGACCTTGAGTCTGATCTGATATAGATAGCTAGGGGTACGCTTAATCAAGGAAGGTAATACTGTCATTACCAAAATTTCAAAGACTGGTTCACTTCCCTGTTCATTCTCCACAGCAGATTTAGCTGCCAATACTCACTACTTGAGTGATGGGTGCCCCCCCACCCCCGACTAAGGAGGAGATATTTTCAGCTAGCAATGTAGTTTAAACACCGTTCATTTATTTTCAGTGATACATGTTTAAATTCAAACAACATTCTTAAAACACATTTAAAAGAGGATTTCCATCTGATGAAAGACTTCCAAATTACAAACTATTTCTAAAACGCCAAGGATTTGCAAAGCATAGGTACAATTCCTGTAAGCTAAAAAGTCATACCCACATACTGCAGACGAACCAGTCATCTATCGCAGAAATCAAAGGCAGAAGAATGGATTCTAAATTAACTCATGCTCTGTCATGCTTCTTGATGTTGCTGGACTATTCCTAAAAAGCTAAAACTACTCTCTCAATTTAGACTGCTTCTTTCCCACTTCGGTGTCTTCACACAGATGATCTTCTTTTTCAGATGCCTTTTGACGCAAGCAGTCTAAGTGCTTCTGAAGACAGAGTTTCCAGGTACCCACAATTAATGTTGCGAAGCTGACTCACTGATCATCCAACTTGTTAATAGAGCAGCTATTGATATGCCAAATAATGATATCAATCTGGTCTGAGCTCTTCCTTGAACTAAACAACTTAGCCAACAGATAAGGATGTAACTACGAATGAGCTGTTCATGAGAACCTTCAAATCAATCATTTGGGGCATGGAGAGATAGTGATATAGGAATGGAGGGATAGAGTAACCTTGAATGATAAAATTATTGGATGGTCCGTCTCTGGACTATTACCATATCAAATTATAATTTGCACAAGGATGTAATAAATATAAAGTAACTTAAGCAGGTATTTACTGTGCTTTAATCTGCTATAAAAACAAATTCATCCCCTTCTTCTTCCCACTCTCCTCTTCTGTCAGATTCTTTCTTCTCCAGCCCTTTACCTTTCCCACCCACCTGGTTTTACCTATCACTTTCTAGCTTGTCTTCCTTCCCTACCCCCACCAGTTTATTCCGGAGTCTTCCCCCCTTCCTTTCCACTCCAGGGTCTTGGCCTAAAAAGTCATCTATTTTCATAGATGCTGCCTGACCTGCTGAGTTCATTCAGCATTTTATGTGTGTTGCTTTCGCTTACCAGTATATACAGAACCTTTTGTGTTCAAAAATATCCTGTCCTTTCTCTGTGTTACTTTTCCAAAAGGAGGAAGAATGAAATGACACAAAATGTAGCACATTGTGTAGGAGCAGTAAAGATTCTAGATGTGTTCAAGGCCAGTGAGAAGGTTTCAACATCGTAATCCACAGGGATTTTCCACAAAATGTAAGGCCAATGCTACTTGCTCTCAGAGCTTTCTGATTTTTAATATTTTTAAACAATAACAAATCTTCATCAAATTCTGAAGTTTTAGAAATTATATTGAGCCATAATCTGCTGTAATTGGGAAGCAAATGGTGCCTAGTTTGTTTAATCTGGTTTATTCACATTTAATTACTGTCCCAAACTGCCTGAATGAGGAAACAAATATGCAGGGCCTTAACAAATCAGAGTGAAGGATAGATAAAACCTTAAAACAAAGATGGAAGGAAGTTTAAATTAAAGTAGATGAATCCAATTTCAAATCAGATAAACAATGAGAAATTTTTGCTCCATTCTATCGTTGCTGGGAAAATAGGCAGCAAAATTATACCGTTATGTTTACCTTTCCATTTTTGAAAAATAGTCAACCTTAGGCTGAACACTTCACACATTATCAAATCACATTTTGTGATTCGCTGTCCAAGATTATTGCAGAATTTGATTAAATTATCCCTCATTGCATACTGAACAGGGCTGTCATCAATCTTCTTTAATTAGTTTAGCATAAACATTTATCAAGGTTGTTTGACATGACAGGTTTTAAAGACTATAAGAGCTTCAAGTTCAATAAATTTCTTTATGCATTTGACCAATTTTTACTAGTTTCCTGTAATATCTTGAATCTCTTTGTATCAGAGATTGAAGGTAATGGACATAATATGATGCATTCAAAGAGCCACAATCTGTCCACCAGCCTAAAGTAGTTAAGTATCTTTCATTCTTCCATCAGAATAGTTTGCAATTAAAAAAAGGAGAATGAAGCACTCAGGGAATACTTTCAGAGAACAGCACCTTCAAATTGCCTTGATTTCTTTTAAAAAAGCTAGCAAAATTGAAGTTGACATAAAAAGGATTTTCTATTCAGTGAATCATTCCCCTCCCATAGAGATCAACACATTAGATCTCCATTTAAAGTTAGAGTTGTTATCATTTATACCATGGGGAAAGAATTGATTTCTGACAGTCTGGACAGAAAGCCAACATGCAAGGTCTCCATGGGAGAAACAATTCAAAGTAATTGAACAATTGCTCTTATGAAGTTTTTCCACACTCTTCTCCCAACACAGTATGTATGAGAAGATGTAGCAACTTTCCATCAACCATAAAACCATAGGACATAGGAGCAGAATTAGGTTATCCGGCCCATTAAGTCTTCTCTGCCATTCCAACATGGCTGATGTATTATCCTTCTCAACTTCATTATCCTATCTTCTCCCTGTAACCTTTAACATCCTTACTAATCAAGAACCTATCAACTTCTGCTTTAAATATGCCCAATGACTTGGCCTCCATGGTCATCTGTGGTAATGAATTCTACAGATTCACCAACCTCTGTAAAAGAAATTATCCTCATCTCTATTCTAAACAGAAGTCCCTCACGTTCTAAACTCCCCAACTATAGGTAACACCCTCTCCACATCCACTCTATCTAGACCTTTCAGTATTCTACAGGTTTCAATGAGATCTCCCTTCATTCTTCTAAACTCCAGCAAAAACAGGCCCAAAGCTTTCAAATGCTCCTCATACATTAAGCATTTCATTCCTGGGATCATTGTTGTGAACTTTCTTTGGACCGTCTCCAATACCAGCACATCCTTCCCTAGACAAGGAGACTAAAACCGCTCACAAAACTTCAAGTGCTGACTGAACAATGCCTTATAAAGCCTCAGGGTTACATCCTTGCTTCTATATTATTGTTCTCTTCAAATGAATGCTAACAGTGCATTTGCCTCCCTTAGCACAGACTCAACCTACAAGTTAACCTTTAGGGAATCCTGCACCAAGATGTCCAACTCCCTTTGTGCTTCTGATTTCTGAATTTTCTCTCCTTTTAGAAAATAGTCTACAACTTTATTCCTTCTAGCAAAGTACATGACCATTATTTCCCTATATTATATTCTATCTGCCACTTTGCCCATTCTCCTAATCTAACTAACTCCTTCTGCAGACTCTCTACTTCCTCAACACTACCTGCCCCTTCATCTATCTTTATATCATCTGCAAACCTCATCCACAAAGTCATCAATTCCATCATCCAAATCATTGACTTGAAATCTGAAAGATTAATGTGGTCCTATCACTAACCCCTTCAGATACCCATTAGTCACCGGCAACCAACCTGAAAAGGTCCCCTTTACTGCCATTTCACAGGACTAAAAGGATTTTTAACATTCTCTCTATATAGTATATTTCTAAATGTATAACAATAGTACTGATCAGAAATGAATATAATTATCTCCCTTTATATTGATGCTGCACATGGTAAAATTCTGAACATTACAGACACTATAATAATGCTGCAAATCTGAGTTCTGATGCAATTTGAGAGCCTGTGGAATGTCGAATGCTGGGTGAACAATGTAGTCTTTGCAGTACTGCAAGTGTACACTTCAGCACTCAGTGACGGGTGCCGATATTTTTGTTTTGCCGGTGCAGGGGAACCGTACTTGCTGCCTTCACACGGGAGGGAGGGGAGCTGGGAGTGTCTTTGGGGTTCTAACATTTAACTGTTGTTCATTATTTGGGGCACTCCTCTGTTTTCGAGGATGGTTGCGAAGAAAAAGCATTTCAGGATGTATATTGTATACATTTCTCTAACATTAAATGTACTTTTGAAACCTTTGAATTTTCAACATACGTTTTTCCATTTGGCCTTCCAAATATCTTAATGGAGAAGTACCAAACGGTTCCCTTGTTTAACTTGTCAACCATCATGAACATCCATGCATTTTCCATGGTAACTCCCGTGTAACTAAGAAGATGTAGCCCTTCTGTGAATCAATGAAACATCAAGGAAGGAGGATGCCCACTAGAAAAACCTAGATTTGCTTTTGCATCAGCTCACCCAATGCTCAAAATCTATGACATGGCTTTGCTCACCATCAAGCTGGCTATTGGATAGAACTTCCTAACTCCACTCTTCCTTAACTCAACACTATATGAAATTACCTGCTGTGCACATACAAATTCTCATCAAGTCCTATTCACTACACTATTCCTCATTACATCAAAATATATCACTACATTGGCTCCAATTTAAATAGCAGGTTGATTTTAACATCCCACCATAGCCTTCACCACCCTGTCTCTACAATCTCCTTTTTATCGTCCCCAGTTTTATGACTCCATCATGAACTTAACTTCAACTCCCAAGGCTATAAGCCCCCACTATCTCACTAGCTCTCTGTAGTAACTTCTACTTTGAAAAAGGCACACACGACAACTTCATGCCAAAGAAATAACTTTATCTCAAACTTCAAAACCATTATGTATATACAGAGGCTTTCACAACCCCTACAGCATTGCAGAGACACTATATCAGAACCCACTAGAAGTAAAAAGAACGGAAGCAGAACCCCCCATTATCCTAATTAGTATTAACTTACTTTTAATAATGCTCACATTACAACACTCTCTACCTCATGTTCAGAATCAGAATCAGAATCAGGTTTATTATCACTGGCATGTGACGTGAAATTTGTTAACTTAGCAGCAGCAGTCCAATGCAATACATAATCTAGCAGAGAGATTGTAAAATTTCAAGCAGGGAGGTTGCAGACAGAAATTCAAGTGGTGAATTTCTGTTCATTTTTAAAAAGTAAAACAAACTCTAATAGAACGTTTGAATTCTGAAATGCCATGTTAAATTACTTTATACTTATAGTGCAAATACCAGAATCATACTCACCTAACCCTTCTTCTTGCTGATCTACACAGTTCCTCCAAAACCACCTTAGCCCCGTCACTCCATTTTCTTTCCCCTTCTTTTCTTCCTCAGCTCATCACCCACACTCTCCTCCCCTTACTGCTTACACCTGCCCACACCAGCACTCCTATTTGATTCCATGCTTCGCCAGCAGTTTTCATCATTGGCAGCTCTGTTACCTGGGCCCATCACCTGCTGACTTCTGTCACTATTTCTACTCTTCTCTCCTCCATATGTTCATCATCCTTCCTCACCTGAATGTAGGCATCACTTGCCAGCCATTGCTCACAACACTCTACTGGCTCTATCTTTTAGTCTAGGTGAAGAATCTGAACCCAAAAGGTCAGCTGTCTATTTTCCTCCAGATGCTGCCTGAGCTGCAGAATTTGCTCTGGCAAGTTCACTTCTTCTTACCAAACTAAATGCAACTAACAGTAAAGTGAAAATCAGAGATTTACCAAAACGTACTGCACAGATTTATGCTCCGATCATAATTACGACCACGAGAAAAATTAAGATAGGAAGAAATAATCATAACCAAATTAAAGTTTGCCACTTCCATTATTAATTTACGAAAAGGTGTACTTCATACTATCTTAAATTCACAGGGATTGAAAATGTATACTTCAAAACTGGAACAGAGCAGGCTGAGTAATGTAATTAATTATGAAGAGGAAAGCAGTGTAACTCAGTGGATTATACTGAAATCACAAAACAGCTGAGTGAAATCTCCTGCAGGAGCAGGGGTAACATTGGACCACAGGGGACTGTTTGGCCAGAACAGGTTGGCTGCCCTCATGATCAGAGGACACATCTTATCATGGCATGTTAATCGGATTTTCATGAAACTACTGCCTCCTTCATAAGCTTTAGAGAGATTTATGGCAGCAATTTATAAAATGTAAATGAAATATTTATTTAACTGATTGCCTTCGTGGAGATTAGAAGCAGTCCTGCATGAAAGTAGATAGCATTTAAGAGGAAGTCAATGATGAAAGTAGGTTTGGGATTATATTTAAATTGATGAAAAATTCCTAGGCACTTGGTCTCAGGGATTTATACTTTTAATTTCTGCTTTTAAGTGAGCAGTTTCTGCACACAGAATCTTAATGATCAATTTTCATATGATCTGGACAGGTGGCCTAAAATTCTAGGGTCTCTTAAGGACCATGAGTAAAATGAGATTGATCACATATGACGCAATGATTCATTTTAAAGCTCTGTATAAAATCAGGCAAACCCCACAATAATTGCCAATTGTTTCTCACACATTGTAAAAATGGGGCTTTTGGGAAATATAAAATCTACATTTAGTGCAACATGAGAGCTTCTCTCTATCTCTGGTTGAACTATTGTTGGGACTAAGTAAAGAATCATGCAATCTGTGTGACCTTTAGTAGAATATTGATAAACAAAAGGAAAAAAATTGTAAAGTACACTTTGATTAGCAATTGAATAAATTAGTTGTCCAGTAAAATTAGTCATTTGTTTTGTTTTATGTCCATTCTTCCATTAAGTATGAATGGAACAAGAAAAAATATTAACTGAAGATATATCATGTTCAACTTCAAATAATATCTTTTCAAAATTTCACAATATTCAATTTCTTAAATGATGTCACATTATATTTAATGTACCCTTAGAGGCATTAAATTGTGATTATTTCGGAGAAGGAAGTCTGAGAATCGGACTGGGAGTGCGGAGGAAGCCATTTTGAATTTTTTTGGTTTTTTTTCATCGGAGTTCAGAGAGGCGGGACTGCGCAGGCGTGTGATGTTGGGCAGTGAAGCATGGAAGTTTTACAAGGAACACAAGCCGTATACAACGGGCAGTGGAGTGAGCCAGGAGCAGTGAAGGCTTAAGGGCTTTGGCTCAATGGGCTTATGTGGAAATGGGCGAGGCGAAGAAGGTTTGGTATTCATTTGTTCCTGTTATTTGAGGAGAGGGGGAAGTATGAGTGTTAGGGCAGCTTGTTGTTCTCAGTGTCGGATGTGGGAGGTCGTGGAGTCTACCAGCCTCCTGGACGTCCACATCTGCGCCAGGTGCGCCGAGACACAGCTCCTAAGGGACCGCATTACGGAACTGGAGCTGCAGTTCGATGACCTTCGTCTGATCAGGGAGAGTGAGGAGTTGATAGAAAGGAGTTACAGGCAGGTGGTCACACCGGGGCCACGGGAGGCAGACAAGTGGGTCACAGTTAGGAGGGGGAAGGGGAAAACTCAGGTACTAGAGAGTACCCCAGTGGCTGTGGCCCTTGACAATAAGTCCTCCAGTTTGAATACTGTTGAGGGGGACAGCTTACCTGGGGGAAGCAACATTGGCCGTGCCTCCGGCACAGAGTCCGGCCCTGTAGCTCAGAAGGGTAGGGAAAGGAAGAAGAGGGCAAAAGTAATAGGGAACTCGATAGTTAGGGGGTCAGATAGACGATCCTGTGGACACAGTCCGGAGACCTGGATGGTAGTTTGGCTCCTTGGTGCCAGGGTCCGAGACATTTCTGATCACGTCCAAGATATCCTGAAGTGGGAGGGAGTAGAGCCAGAAATTGTGGTACGTATAGGTACCAATGACATAGGTAGGAAAAGGGGAGAGGTCCTGAAAGGAGAATATAGGGAGTTAGGAAGGGAGTTGAGAAGAAGGACCGCAAAGGTGGTAATCTTGGGATTACTGCCTGTGCCACGCGACAGTGAGAGTAGGAATGCAATAAGGTGGAGGATAAATGCGTGGCTGAGGGATTGGAGCAAGGGGCAGGGATTCAACTTTTTGGATTATTGGGACCTCTTTTGGCACAGGTGTGACCTGTACAAAAAGGATGAGTTGCACTTGAACCCTAGGCGGACCAATATCCTGGTGCGGAGATTTGCGAAGGCTACTGAGGTGTCTTTAAACTAGAATGGTTGAGGGTTGGGAATCAAATTGAAGAGACTAGGAGAGAGGAGGTTAGTTCACAAATAGAGAAAGCTAGTAGACAGTGTGTGAGGGAGGATAGGCAGGGGACAGAGAACGGGAGCACTCAGACCGAAGGTGTAGGAGAGAAGGAAGAAAAAGATAACAAAGTTCTTTGCACCATTAAGGATAAAAAGAGAGTAAGAGGCGGAGAGTTTCTTAAATGCATCTATTTTAATGCTAGGAGCATTGTAAGAAAGGTGGATGAGCTTAGAGCATGGATTGATACTTGGAAATATGATATTGCTATTAGTGAAACATGGTTGCAGGACGGGTGTGATTGGCAACTAAATATTCCAGGATTTTGTTGCTTCAGGTGTGATAGAATAGGAGGGACAAGAGGGTGAGGTGTTGCATTGCTTGTCAGAGAAAATATAACAGCAGTGCTCTGGCAGGATAGATTAGTGGACTCGTCTAGGGAGGCTATTTGGGTGGAATTGAGGTATGGGAAAGATGTAGCGACGCTTATAGGGGTGTATTATAGACCACTTAATGGGGACCGAGAATTGGAGGAGCAAATTTGTAAGGAGATAGCAGACATTTGTAGTAAGCACAATGTTGTGATTGTGGGAGATTTTAATTTTCCACACATAGATTGGGAAGCCCATTCTGTAAAAGGGCTGGATGGTTTGGAGTTTGTCAAATGTGTGCAAGATAGTTTTTTGCAGCAATACATAGAGGTACCAACAAGAGAAGGGGCAGTGTTGGATCTCCTGTTAGGGAATAAGATAGAGCAGGTGAAGGAGGTATCTGTTGGGGAGCACTTCGGGTCCAATGATCACAATACCATTAGTTTCAATATAATTATGGAGAAGGATAGGACTGGACCCAGGGTTGAGATTTTTGATTGGAGAAAGGCTAACTCTGAGGAGATGCGAAAGGATTTAGAAGGAGTGGATTGGGGCAATTAGTTTTATGGGAAGGATGTAATAGAGAAATGGAGGTCATTTAAAGGTGAAATTTTGAGGGTACAGGCTCTTTATGTTCCTGTTAGGTTGAAAGGAAAGGTTAAAAGTTTGAGAGAGCCATGGTTTTCAAAGGATATTGGAAACTTGGTTCGGAAAAGGAGAGGGATCTACAATAAATATAGGCAGCTTGGAGTAAATGAGGTGCTCGAGGAATATAAAGAATGTAAAAAGAACTTTAAGATATAAATTAGAAAAGCTAAAAGAAGATATGAGGCTGCTTTGGCAAGTAAGGTGAAAATAAATCCAAAGGGTTTCTACAGTTATATTAATAGCAAAAGAATAGTGAGGGATAAAATTGGTCCCTTAGAGAATCAGAGTGGACGGCTATGTGCAGAGCCAAAAGAGATGGGGGAGATTTTGGACAATTTCTTTTCAGTATTCACTAAGGAGAAGGATATTGAATTGTGTAAGGTAAAGGAAACAAGAAGGGTAGTTATGGAAAGTATGATGATTAAAGAAGAGGAAGTACTTGCGCTTTTAAGGAATATAAAAGTTCATAAGTCTCCGGGTCCAGACAAGATATTCCCTAGGACCTTGAGGGAAGTTAGTGTGGAAATAGCAGGGGCTCTGACAGAAATATTTCAAATGTCATTAGAAATGGGGATGGTGCCGGAGAATTGGCGTATTGCTCATGTGGTTCCATTGTTTAAAAAGGGTTCTAAGAGTAAACCTAGCAATTATCGGCCTGTGTGTTTGACGTCAGTGGTGGGTAAATTGATGGAGAGTGTTCTCAGAGATGGTATATATAATTACCTGGATAGACAGAGCCTGATTAGGAACAGTCAACATGGATTTGTGCGTAAAAGGTCATGTTTGACAAATCTTATTGAATTTTTTGATGAGGTTACTAGGAGAGTTGACGAGCGTAAAGCAGTGGATGTTGTCTATATGGACTTCAGTAAGGCCTTTGACAAGATTCCACATGGAAGGTTAGTTAGGAAGGTTCAATCATTAGGCATTAATATCGAAGTAGTAAAATGGATTCAGCAGTAGCTGGATGGGAGATGCCAGAGAGTGGTGGTGGATAACTGTGTGTCAGATTGGAGGACCGTGTCTAGCGGTGTGCCTCAGGGATCTGTACTGAGTCAAATGTTGTTTGTCACACATATTAATGATCTGGATGATGGGGTGGTAAATTGGATTAGTAAGTATGCAGGTGATACTAAGATAGGTGGAGTTGTGGATAATGAAGTAGGTTTTCAAAGCTTGCAGAGAGATTTAGGCCAGTTAGAAGAGTGGGCTGAAAGATGGCAGATGGAGTTTAATGCTGAAAAATGTGGGGTGCTACATTTTGGTAGGACTAATCAAAATAGGATATACATGGTAAATGGTAGGGCATTGAAGAATGCTGTAGAACAGAGGGATCTAGGAATAATGGTGCATATTTCCCTGAAGGTGGAATCTCATGTGGATAGGGTGGTGAAGAAAACTTTTAGTATGCTGGCCTTTATTAATCAGAGCATTGAGTATAGGAGTTGGGATGTAATGTTGAAATTGTATAAGGCATTGGTGAGGCCAAATTTGGAGTATTGTGTACAGTTCTGGTCAGTGAATTATAGGAAAGATGTCAACAAAATTGAGAGAGTACGGAGGAGATTTACTAAAATGTTGCCTGGGTTTCATCTCCTAAGTTACAGAGAGAGGTTGAACAAGTTAGGTCTTTATTCTTTGGAGCATAGAAGGTTGAGGGAGGACTTGATAGAGGTATTAAAATTATGAGGGTGATAGATAGAGTTGACGTGGATAGGCTTTTTCCATTGGGAGTGGGGGAGATTCAAACAAGAGGACATGAGTTGAGAGTTAAAGGGCAAAAGTTTAGGGGTAACATGAGGGGGAACTTCTTTACTCAGAGAGTGGTAGCTGTGTGAAACGAGCTATCAGCAGAAGTGGTTGAGGCAGTTTCGATGTTGTCATTTAAAGTTAAATTGGATAGATATATGGACAGGAAAGGAATGGAGGGTTATGGGCTGAGTGCAGGTCGGTGGGACTAGGTGAGAGTAAGAGTAAGGACTAGAAGGGCCAAGATAGCCTGTTTCTGTACTGTAATTGTTATATGGTTATATGGTTATCAGTTGTTTACCAACAGAATTTTCATGAAAATTCAATTATTAATATAATTGAGCAAAGTTTTCTGTTCCAAAATATTTCAAATACTAATTACATTTAATTCCAAGAAAGAAATGGGGAGGACACAAATAGAACATGTAAAAAAGAACATTTGTGAAGTTGATAGAAATTAAGCATAGATAAATTGGGACAAACCTTAACATGTAAAAGGCAGTGACTTTCCTAGCAGGTAATCAAAATCAGAATCAGAATCAGGTTTATTATCACTGGCATGTGATGTGAAATTTGTTAACTTAGCAGCAGCAGTTCAATATAATGCATAATCTAGCAGAGAGAAAAAAATATAATAAAAGTAATATTAATAAATAAACAAGTAAATCTATTATGTATATTGAATAGATTTTAAAAATGTGGAAAAACAGAAATACTGTGTATTTAAAAAAAAGTGAGGTAGTGTCCAAAGATTTAATGTCCATTTAGGAATAGGATGGCAGAGGGGAAGAAGCTATTCCTGAATCGCTGAATGTGTGCCTTCAGGCTTCTGTACCTCCTACCTGATGGTAACAGTGAGAAAAGGGCATGCCCTGGGTGCTGGAGGTCCTTAATAATGGACGCTGCCTTTCTGAGACACTGCTCCCTAAAGATGTCCTGGGTACTTTGTAGGCTCGTACCCAAGATGGAGCTGACTAGATTTACAACCTTCTGCAGTTTCTTTCAGTCCTGTGCAGTAGCGCCTCTGTACCAGACAGTGATGCAGCCTGTTAGAATGCTCTCCACCGTATAACTATAGAAGGTTTTGAGTGTATTAGTTGATATGCCTAGTGTGGACACGTGGTCAAGTGGTTAAGGCATTGGACTAGCTACCTGAAGTTCGTGAGTTCGAGCCCCAGCTGAGGGAATGTGTTGTGTCCTTGAACAAGGCACTTAATCACACATTGCTCTGCGACGACACTGGTGCCAAGCTGTATGGGTCCTAATGCCCTTCCCTTGGACAACATTGGTGTCGTGGAGAGGGGAGGCTTGCAGCATGGGCATCTGCTGGTCTTCCATACAACCTTGCCCAGGCCTGCGCCCTGGAGAGTGAAGACTTTCCAGGCGCAGATCCATGGTCTCGCAAGGCTAAAGGGTGCCTTTCTTTTTTGTTGATATGCCAAATCTCTTCAAACTCCTAATAAAGTATAGCTGCTGTCTTGCCTTCTTTATAACTACATCGGTATGTTGGGACCACGTTAGATCCTCAGAGATCTTGACACCCAGAAACCTGAAACTGCTCACTCTCTCCACTTCTAATCCCTCTATGAGGATTGGTATGTGTTCCTTCGTCTTACCCTTCCTGAAGTCCATAATCAGTTCTTTCGTCTTACTGACGTTGAGTGCCAGGTTGTTGCTGCAGCACCACTCCACTAGTTGGCATATCACACTTCTGTACACCCTCTCCTCACCACCTGAGATTCTATCAACAATGGTTGTATCGTCAGCAAATATATAGATAGTATTTGAGCTATGCCTAGCCACACAGTCATGTGTATATAGAGAGAAGAGCAGTGGGCTAAGCACACACCCCTGAGGTGCACCAGTGTTGATCATCAGTGAGGAGGATATGTTATCACCAATCCGCACAGATTGTGGTCTTCCGGTTAGGAAGTCGAGGATCCAATTGCAGAGAGAGGTACAGAGGCCCAGGTTCTGTAATTTCTCAATCAGGATTGTGGGGATGATGGTATTAAATGCTGGGCTATAGTTGATGAACAGCATCCCGACATAGGTGTTTGTGTTATCTAGGTGGTCTAAAGCCGTGTAGAGAGCCATTAAGCTTGCGTCTGCTGTTGACCTATTGTGGCGATAGGCAAATTGCAATGGGCCTGGAGTGGGTTAAGTCCATTTAAACAGTAAAGTTGTCAGTATAATGTAAATTGATGTCAAACTGAGAGTGTAAAAACCTCATCGTAGTCATAGAATCATGGACCTGTATAACACAAAGTGAGTCTCTTTGGCCCAGCACATTCTTGGTGACAGTGATGGCTATCTACACTTATCCCACTTCCCTACATTATGCCATATTCCTGAGTGACTCTTCAATCCAAATACCTGCCTAAGTGTCTTTTAAATGTTTAAGTTGTTTCTACTTTGACCTCCTCCTCTGGCATTTCCAAAATCCATCACCTTCCACATGGAAAAACTAGCTTCTTCGATTTTCTTCAAAATTCTCCCATCTTATACCTACAATATGCCCTCGAATTTTAAAATTTTCTACCCCAAGGGAGAAGACTCCGTGACGTTTGTAACCCTGAAATACTGTTATCTCTATAAAGTCACCCTCAGCCGACCTACACTCCAAAGAAAACAAACCCAGTCTGTCCCATCTCTTCACATAATCAAAGCTCTCCACTCTAGATAATATCCTGATGAATCTCTTCTGCATTCTTTCTAAGTTACCACACCCTTCTTCAGTTATGGTGAATAAAAATGTACACAATACTCCCAGTGCGGTCTAACCAACACTTCATACGGTCCAACATGATGTCCCAAATTGTGTACTCAATACTTTCATCTGTGAAAGCAACCATTTCAGATGCCTTCCTTATATCCCTATTCATATACATCATCCTCTTCAGGAACCAGGAACTTGCAACCAAGTTTTTCTGTACTTCAGCACTCCTAGGGTCCTTGCCATTTACTGTATTTGTCCTGCCTATAGTTGGCATGCCAGAAAGCATTACCTCATACTTGTCTGTATTAAATTCAATCTGCCACTGACTGACTCATCTTTTCAGTTGACGCATGCCCCTTAAACAACCTTCCTTGCTGTCTACTATTTCACCAATTTCTGTCACTAATGTGGGAGAGGAAAGTTGGTAATTCAATTACGATGGAATAAAATAAAATAACTGCAAAACTACATCAAGAAATTACTGTACTTCCCCTGTTTTTGGATTCAATGATGAAGGCTATGTATGTCAAGAAAGGCGGGCAGTGTTCCAAATCCCACAATCTGACCACTTCATTTTAATTTGCAACTCTTACACCAAAGCACCTTGTCAGCTGCACTTTCTAATGTTCCCATTTCTACAGTCACCACTGACATTTAGCCTCATTCAGATCCAAATGCATCTTCTTCCGTTCTCACTAAGCTCCAGTTCCATCAATCCACATACCCTCATTGTTTTACCCTGACTCATTGCTCTCTCTCTCTTTCTGCAGAAACAGGAGGTGAAGCAGAAAATGGGAAATATTTCTCTGCCATCAGCCAACTAATTCCATTGAGTCAACAGGGATATTAGTATGAATAGGCACCGGAGATGGAAAGATAAGTGTTCACAATCACCTGGTGACAATTCTATTTCAGTTAGATATTGGGATATAATACTCTTCTGACATGGCATTAGCAGTGAGTGAAAACAACGCAAAAACTGTAAAAACTTAAAAATTCACATTTTAGTCCTCAATTCTTAACAAATTCTCCAGCAATACTACTGGACACGCAGCGGGACTACAGTGATAACTGCTGGCTTTCATCTACTAATACAGATATTCACATTTTCATAGGGCTAATAGGAAAGATGTGGGTCTGTGCACCAAAAGTGAACATCAGCAGTCAATGTACATTGCATCAGGAACAGGGATATGACAGAGGTGTTCCCAACAGAGACTGAATGACTCTCCAATCTCTGATGCTGCTGCTCAGGGTAGGTAAACAACAAACTACTTCTAGAGGTGGATGGTTAGGTGTTGACCTGAATCACATTGTGCAGATAAAGTGGAGGAACTCTTCTTGAATGTGTAAGTGACAATGCCAGCACTTTCACAGAGATATCCAAAGAATTACAAATAGTCCACTTCTGAATCACGACCACACTAAATATAATAGATATTTCACCATTGGTATCCCATACCCCAATAACCCATCGCAAACTGAAACATCTTATTCCTTCCTTCTGCCTTGAAAATATTCTCTAATATCAACTTTCCACAAGTTTTTAGACATTCAACCCAACATCTCCTGACATGGCTTGGCATCAATTCCTGTCTTCTGAACCCACAATGAACACCTTTGGGATGTTTCTCTAGTTTAAAACACTGATTAAATAAAAAGATTTGCTGTTTTGTTTAATAATAGAATCAGTAAAACTAGTCGATAAAATACTGAAAGACTCAAATAAAAGTCAATGATAAAGTAATAATTATTTGGAAGGTTTTTGCAATAAAAGGTGTTCATTAAGGTGAAGAACAAACAAGAAATTGTTAAGTGATTCACTTTGGCGAGAAAATGAGATGTGACAATATGATGAAAATGGTACTGTATTAACTGCAGGAACAGAGACCCCTGTGGCCTCTTCAAAGGTAGCAGGACAATCAAGAAGACATTTAAAGAAGGCAATTGGAATTCTTGTCTTAATGAAAATAAGCACTGACTAAAAGAGCGACTACTAATGGTAAACACTGACAAAACATTGCTTAGGCCCTGTGTGATGCACTGTGGCCATGGGTGGCTCCTTACAGAGGTGTCAGAGGGGATTAATTAGGATAAATTCTGTCATGTGGAGAGAGAAATTGTGACATTCGCCTTAAAGCATAGGAGGTTAAAGAGAAGTTTACAAGAATGTGATTTTTCTGTTATTCAGGAAAAGGAGAAATTATTGATTTTATAACAAGCCAATTTGTTTGTGCCAAGGGCAAGTGTAAGGTTACTAATGCAGTATAACGTTTCATTCACTCTGTCCCAGTACTATAATTCAGGCCAATCTTGAGAAAGGAATATGATTACACCCCTCACATTGTGGCTCCTCTAAAGGATGGTATCCAATTAAAGACAGTTTTATGTATCAATTCAGATCCACTAGAAACTGGATTGATATAAGACAAAAAAGGCCATAAACAACTCCTCTAACCATCCGAGAGTTCAAAATCTATTATACAGAGCTGGATATGAACAGAGCCCTAGAGATGAAAAGCCAGTGAACTACACAACAGCCTTCAATATATTATCTGAATAGATAAAATGTCTCCTATTCTAAACTTCATTTGTCCTGTCTTTCGTTAGAACATAAATTAGAAGGTAAGTTATGCAAAAGCTTTAAAAAATGCTGAAATTAAATAGTACATACATAAAAGTAATATGTTTACATATTTGCACTCAAGTACCTTTGTGACACAGGACATTTATTTATTTATTTATTTATTAAATTGAAGGTATTAAAGAGGTTATTGAGTCAGTGGCAACCTCTAGTTTGTGGAATCAATACTAATTCTAATTAACTACTTTACTCAAATCATTGTTGGGAAGATTACTTTGGCAATCCAGACAGAATGACATTGCAATATTAATCACTTTCCATGAAATTACACTTCCAGGCACATCTCCCTCTCTCCTCGCCTATTTAATTCAGATGGTACCATTTAATTCATTACTCTGATTAGTTCTTTCCTCCTGGAACATATAACAATACAGCATAGCACAGGCCCTTCAGCCCATAATGTTGTGCCAATCTCTTAATCTACTCTAAATTCAATCTAACACTTCCCTCCTACATAGCGCACCATTTTTCTATCATCAATATGCCTATCTACGATTTTCTTAAATGCCCCTAACGTATTTGCCTCTACTACCACTCTTGCCAGGAAGTTCACAACTCTCTGTGTAAAAATTTACCTCTGACATCCCCCAACATTTTCCTCCAATCTCCTTAAAATTATGCCACCCTGTACTCGCAATTTTCATCCTGGGAAATCGTCTCCGGTTGCCTATTCAGTCATTATCATTTTGTACACCTCTATCAAATTACCTCTTGTTCTCCTTTGCTTCAATGAGAAAAACCCTAGCTTGTTCAACCTGTCTTCATAAAACATGCTTTCCAATCTAAGCAGCTACCTGATACATTTTCTCTGCACCCTCATTAAAGCTTCTACATCTTTGCTATAATGAGGAGATCAGTACTGAACACAATATCCCACATGTGATCTAACCCGGGGTCCCCAACCTTTTTATCACTGCGGACTGGGGCGGAGGGGGCGGGGGTGGTGGTAGGGTTGCCAACGGACAAGAGTAGAGCCAAATACGTTGTTTACACAGAGAGACTACAATGACCATGAAGCCTTGCGCGGGCACCAGTGCACACGCGTGCTTTGTGCATGCGTGCTTTGCGCATGCGTGTACGTGCCGATTTTTTCTACAAATCGTTTTCAGCGATTCTGTTGGGGGCGGGTGTTAATCACGAGCGGAATATAGGTGATAAGTGGCTAATACACTCAATTTCATTTCTAAAAGGGTTTATCTAACGAATTTAATATTAAACACACAGCACATATTTTCCTCGCATGAATACAGCGATAAGTCAATTATCGGGGGAGGACAGGGGAGCTTAAAGTAAGTGTTGAACAAACTTCCAGTAGAAGTGGTAGAGGCAGGTTCAATATTGTCATTTGAAGTTAAATTGAATAGGTATATGGACAGGAAAGGAATGGAGGGTTATGGGCTGAGTGCAGGTCGGTGGGACTAGGTAAGAGTAGCGTTGGGCACGGACTAGAAGGGCAGAGATGGCCTGTTTCCGTGCTGTAATTGTTATATGGTTATATAAGTAAGTCAATCCCATCATAACATTTTAAGTAACGTTTGGATATTAAACACACAGCACATATTTTCCCTGTATGAATATATAAAATCATTGCAACACACCAATATCGCTGAATCAGTGGGAGCCCTGGGCTGAATGCTTGTTTCCCTGCAACCAGATGGTCCCATCGAGGGGTGATGGGAGACAGCGATACTCGAATGGGGTTCCTTATGTCCAGTCCATTACGCAATTTGGTTTTCGTTTCATTCATTGCAGAGATATGTTGGAAATGGAAGCAACGTTTTCAGTGCTTTCGTGGCTATCTCAGGATATTTAGCCTTGACTTTGATCCGAAATGCCAGCAGAGATGTTATGTCAAACATACTTTTCAGCCCGTCGTCATTCGCAAGCTCGAGGAGTTGATCCTCTTCCCACGCTGACATGGATGACGCGCGGGTAATAACCCCGCATGCGTAATGGCTCAACAGTGGGCATGACAAGGAATGAGGAAAGGTGCAGCTGACTCCTATCGCCAAATCATATCGTTTCCCCGCGGCCCGGTAGCACATGCTTTGCGGCCCGGTACCGGTCCATAGCCCAGTGGTTGGGGACCGCTGATCTAACCAGAGTTTTATAGAGCTGCAATATTATCTTGCAGTTCTTGAATTCAATCCCCTGCCTACTGAAGGCCAACACACCATGTCTTCTTAACAACCGTATTAGCTTAATAACAAAAAACAATGCTCAATATCCCCTCTTAAAAAAAAGAAAGGTCAAGAGAAGTTAAATAAAGCATTCAATCAATGGAAAAGGCAATAACATCGTTGGAAAAGTACAATGAGCCATGGAAAAACCTCATAACAGCAGAAGACCAAGGTATTGATAAGTAGAGGAGCAGTAGAATACAAAAGTGAGTTTAGGAGAACATGAAAAGAACATTTAAAAGAAAAAGATTTGTTATTTAATGTAGGAGTACTTATATTTTGAATAAGGAAATTACAGCAAAATTAAATAAACATTGTAAAAGGCACAAAAATCTTTCAGAAATAATGCAAATATACTTAATATTTCAGAAATAAAGGAGAGAGAAATTAAGGAACTCAGACTAGTTAGCCTAATGTCAGAAATAGGAAATACACTGGATTCTATCATTTTGTAAGTAATAATAGAACACTGGGAAACCAGTTGGATGAAGACAATATGGATTTATGTTTGTCAAATCTGCTGGAATTTCTTCAGCAAAGTGCAAGAGGAGACCAGCACTGAAAATGTTTTATTCCAATTATATGGAGCCCTATTAAGACCATATCTGCAATGATGTGTGCAAATATGCTCTCCCTGGCTAACAAAGAATATATTTTAGATATAGGAAGTACATTAAAGGTGCACTATTTATTCCTGTGATGGGAGCTCAGTGTCTGAGCAGATATTAAACAGATTAGGCCTATACAAAAGAAAGAGCAGCGATATCACTAAAATTCAAAACCAATGTTCAACAGGGAGTTGCCAAGTTGATGTTTGCTTGTACTGTAAATCTGTTAATGTCTAGAACTGGAGTCATAATGCCAAATAACGTGTTGGCCATTAACATATTCTTTATTTCTCTAAGACAATTGTGGAAGCTCATTAGCTGAGCATATTCAAATCAGAGATTAATAGACTTCTGGACATTAATGAACCCAGAAATATGGAGTTAGTGCAAGAAAATGTCACAAAAGACAACAAATTACGGTAATTGTAAGGTGCTGAAAAACCTACTCCTGCTTCTGTCACTTTGCTGGGATGACTCAAAATTGAAGATGTACATAATGAATAGATAAGTTTTGTCAGGTCCTGTGGCCCGAAGTGAGCAAATATCAGGATGATTGTCTGTTAAAAGTGCCTTGTTATCCAGTTCCTGCAAAAATTAAGATATCTGCTGGGAGCTGCTGGACTGCCTCGTGCCTTCCTGCCAGGGGAAAGCAAATTCTGCTAAATCCACATCAACAGCCTTTTGGGAATAATTCTGGTTATTGGTGGGCAGCAGTAGAATGGACCTCACCAATCCTCAAATCATTGAAGACATTGATTGAGTGTATTTTAGTTTCTCTAAGATCCTTTTCCAAATACTTTGGGATTTGGTTGATATTGACCCTTCCAGACAACCCTATTGATCATTCTCAAGCAGATTTTCAGCAGAATGGTTTTGGGTTGGGGAAAGAAGGTATTTTCTGAAAGCTTTAATGTAATTCTACTGCTCCCAATATAATTATTTTTATCCCACCCAAAGTTTGCTTCTGTTCAGCCAAATTTTGAAGCACATGTTGGAATGGACAAACAATGATAATGTGGATTAAAATGATCAGTAATAAACGATGCTTATAAAAAGCTGTAAAAAGATTGGCCAATGTTAAAAACTTATAAAAACTCTTAAATAGTCATAGTCATACTTTATTGATCCCCGGGGAAATTGGTTCTGACATGCCTCTGATATTGAGAAACATTCAAAGACACAGAAAACTTGAAGTCACAAAAATATATTTTCAAAAAAAATAAGTCAAATATAATTAATGTGACTCAATTAATATTTAAATAAACTTAATCAATAAAAATGTATTAAATAACACTTTCCTACTTTGTTCACAGCAGTTTCACCCATGGAAATCAAAGGACTTGGCACGCATTTGTCAAGTTTGCTGCAGAAGTCCTGAGCAAAATGGCTAAGTTGCTATTCCCCCGTAGGTCTCTATAAGGAGTCCAGCACTGGAAAGCAGTCCACCACCAGCAGACAGATGGCTACAATTCTATATCTCCATTCACTCAGGAATCACAAACTTATAATGGCTATGCAGGGAAATGTCAAACTTTCCTAACCAGATCTAGACTATTACATTACATATTTTCCAGTTTGAATAAATAAATTCTCTTCATTTCCAGGATACCTCTGTTCCTATTTTTCATTATGTGTCTTTTACTTCTTTTCACCATACTTTACCACAACTACTTTATTAGCAAAAACAATCTTCATTGCCCAATTGAGTTAAAGTATAATACTCTATTGGTTATAACTGCATGCATTTCACCAAATCAAACTTCTATGATTACTTCATTAAATGACAATTAATCACTTACCTAAAGAGTGTTTGCACATTTACTATAGTTTTGGCATCTGCCATGTAATCTTCCTCGGCACTCATTGTACTCTCTTTGTCTACTACAACCATATTGGCAGCAAATGTCACTCCGCACCTCAGCAGATCATCTAGGCTTTAGGGCAGTAAAATACAAAAGTTAACATTCTCTGGATATCTCATAAATCAATCTGCATCAGAGACTACTAGAATTATGTAAATCATTGCTATGTTAAGATTGCTGTAAAATTATTGACATAGTCTTTGAACAATACCAATTAAGCAATGACATGATGGGACATCATAATAATTATGACGATAATTTCCCTAATTATGAACAATCGGTATTTCTTCCCATTATTCTTCTCACAAAAAATGTCTGCCAAGAACTCTATTTTGCAGATTTATTTATTTCTTTAGGAATATAACAGGAGTGATGTTTAGAATTGCTGACATTTTTCACATTTGCATTATTCAACAGTCGACTAATTAGCAATCTTCAAAATGCTTACAAGTCCCAGCGCATCTATCAGCAGCTATAAATAGCATAGAGTTGTAGGCTAGGGAATCTCAAGGAAATTTGAGACAGAGCTGTTAAAGATTCAAGAGAATTCAAATGTGTTTACTTTTAATTTTTGGGTTTTGATATTGTTCCTAAAGAGGAAAGAATTGACACAAGTTAGTGTTGTGTAGAGTTAAACTCTAAGAACAGCTATGGGTGAATCACTGTAAGCGTTGGACTTTGTTTGCGTGCCATAAATGGACTACAGATGGAAGCTACAAATAATCCTATCCCGGCCACAAAGTATTGGGCAGCTTGGGGGGCCAGTAGAGGTACCCTCAGCAAAACCTAGGGCAAACAGCAGCTATCTTAATTCAACACTCGCTCCAGAAAAAATTTCCAGACTTTTCAAAATCAATTTTTGAACTTCTCCATTGTCATTTGTGGATGATACTACAATAGGTCATATTGTAGACAGTGATCAGTTAGGTAATTGAGCCAAGGATTGGCAAAAGGCTTTCAATGTTGATATATCATTAAAAGGTAAAAAATGCAGAGAAGGTTTATGAGGATGCTGCCGGTATATCAGGCCCCTAGTTACAGTGAGATATTAAGGACTTTCCAGGACTTCCTCCCTTGGAACATAAGAAGTTGAGAGGTGACTTTCTAGAGATATATAAAATCGTACAGGGTATAGATAGGGGGAATGTACATGGTCATTTTTCTCTCCGGAAGGGGGACTATAAACTAGAAGGCATAGGTTTCATTTGAGAGCTAAAATATTTAAAATAGACCTGAGGGACAACATCTTCACTCAGTGAGTGGTGCATATATGGAATGAACCACCATAAAAAGTGGTTGAGGCTGGTACATAAACAATATTCAACTAAGTTCACGAGTAGGAATGTGTTAGAGCAGGAGCTCCCCAACTTTTTATGCCATGGACTCCTACCATTAACTGAGGGGTCCGTGGAACCCTGGTTGGGAACCCCTATTTTAGAGGTATATGGGTCACATGGGACTAGCTTGGTGGATACTATGTTCAACATGGGTGAGTTTGGCTGAAGGGCTATTTCCATGCTGTGTTACTCTATATAACTCTACGACTCTATTGGATAACATTGCTAAGGAGCGTGCACACCCTCTTTGATCAGGCAACATCCTAACTGGTAATTGGCTTCCATGGCACATCTTGTGACCCTAATGTACACTTTGAAAGAATCTACCACTTGAAGTATGCGAACTGGATCTGTCATGTTGGATGAAGGAACTTTCCTTTAAGTCATTACCCAAATCCCAGGGTATTAAAGAACATAGAACATAGAACAGTGCACCACAGTACAGGCCCTTTGGCCCATGATGCTGTGACAACTGTTTAACCTACTTTAACATAAACTTAATGCTCCATTCCTACTTAGGCACAAGAATGAGAGAAAAATGGAGGGCTATCTAAGAGTCTATTAAATGTCCATGATGTATCTGCATGTACCACCACCCTGTTAGTGTGTTCTTGCACTTACCACTCTCCGGGTAAAATATCTTATCTGCCATCTCCCCCCACACTTTCCTCCAAACAGCATTAAGGTATGACCCCTTGTATTAGCTATAACTGCCTTGGGAGAAAGTCTCTGCCTGCTGAGTCTATTTATGCCTCTTATTATTATGTAAACCTCTATCAAGTCACCTCTCATTCTCCTGCGCTCCAGAGAGAAGAGTTCTAGCTCACTCAACCTATCCTTGTAAAACATGCTCTCTAATCCAGGAAGCATCCTGGTAAATGTCCTCTGCACTCTCTCTGAAGTTTCTACATCCTTCCTATAATGAGGTGACCAGAACTGAACAGAATACTTCAAGCATAGTCTAGCTAGATGTTTATAGAGCTGCAATGTTACTTCACCATTTTGAACTTGATTCCCTGACTAATAAAGGCCAACACACCATATGCCTTCTTAACCACTCTATCTACTTACACTGCAACTTTGAGGGAGCTCTGGATGTGTACTCCAAGATCCCACTGCTCCTAAACGCTGTTAAGATTTCTATCATTAACCCTGCATTCTGTCTTCAAATTTGAGAAACTGAAGTGAATCATTTCGCACTTCTCTGAGTTGAAATCCATCTGCTACTTCTCAGCCCAGCTCTGCATCCCATCAGTGTCCTGATGCAACCTATGACAACCTTCTACACTATCCACAATTCCATTTGCAAACTTACTGATCCACCCTTCCACTTCCTCTTCCAAGTCACATTTATAAAAATCACGAAGAACAGGGATACCAGAACAGATCCCTGTGGAGAACCATTGGTCACCGACACTGAAGCAGAATATGCTCCATCTATAACCACCTTCCGTCTTTTGTGGGCAAGCCAATTCTGAATCCATGCAGCCAAGTTACCCTGGATCCCATGCTTCCTGACTTTCTGAATGAGCCGACCATGGGGATCTTTGTCAAACGTCTTAGTAAAGTCCATATACATCACGTCCATTGCTTTGCCTTCATCAATTTGCTTTGTTACTTCTTCAAAGAACTCAATCAGGCTCATGAGGCACAACCTGCCGCCCACAAAGCCATTCTGACTACCTCCAATCAGACTGTTTCCAAATGCTCATAAAACCCACCTCTAAGAGGCCTCAACAATTGTTTACCCATCACTAACTGAAGTCTCACTGCTCTATAATTCCCATGGTTATCCTTATTTCATTTCTTGAACAAAGAAATAATATTACCATTTTCCAATCTTCTAGAACTAGTCCTGTGGCCGATGAGGATGCAAAGGTCATCACCAAAAGTATAGTATTGCCTCCCTCACATCAATAATTCATTTGTATTCGGTGAAGCCACTGGAACCTCCCCCCAGTTAGCTTTACCATTAGATAGACTGTGCTACCTTTGGATTTTATTTTCTGCAGATATTATTAAAGCTAGAAGGAAATCTGAAAAATAGCAATTTTCTGCTTATTTTAGCAAGTGATACAAAGGATATACGTGTCCTTTATAGCTGAATAACCTAAATAATAACAGAGAATAAATACTAATTTGTGGAAAACCAAGGGTAGTAGTCAATAATCAAAATCTTGCCAAATCAAAAACTAAGAAATTTATCTTTTTGAAGTTTGTTTAGTAATACTGTATGACTTACTTTAATGTTCTATTTAAAATTAGAAAAATAAAATTCAGAACACAAATGGTATGTGGTGGGGGTGGGGTTGTGGGTAAATCCTTTGGAGTTGCTGTCACTTCACTTCTCAGGAATTGAGAGCAGTACGTACCATTTGTTAATTTACATTTGATGTGCCAAACACAAATTTATTTATCTGGATAGAATGGGGTTGTCTGTGTGACTGAACAGCTTATGCAAAAGAGATTGACACAAAATCACTTCAGAAAGCTTAGTCTTTTGTTGCTTGGAATAATAGCCCGTGGCCTAGATTTCAACAATTTTATTATGCCATTTGCTGCCAGCCTCTGGAATAGAAGGCAAACCATGAGATTAACAAAAAGAAAAGTAGGTTCTGTGCACCAGAGTTCCCTTAGAGACATCGAGATGTGACTAGCAGCAGAAAGATTTCAAAAAAAGCAAGTGGGGCAGTCAAGACATTCTGTGCACCACAGATCCCTTGGAGATGTTGGATTGTGCATAATTAAGCATTTGGCAGGGGCCAATAAAAAGACGTTATGTTTAAGCATTGTGGTTATTGTGTGGGTGTGCCAGTGTTAGAGTGTGAGTTGAAGCTTTGGCTCATAGAGGCTTCGGTGAGGAAAGACAGAGGCTGTAGGAAGATATTTTGTCATTTAATTCTCATTCTTTCTTATTGCACAGTTAGAACAATAGGGATGCCAGAAAGGAGAGTGGCGGGATGTAGGAAGACTGCCAGTGTCATTGATGACTACACCTGCAGGAAGTGCTTCCTGCAGCACCTTTTCGAAGACCTTTGAGGAATTGGAGCTGGAGCTGGATGGAATCCAGTTCATTCAGGAGGCTGAGTGATTGATGGATAGGTGATACAGAGAGGTAGTCACACTCAAGGCACAGGACACAGGTAACTGTCAGGAGGAGGAAAGAGGATAGACAGCTAGTGCAGAATACCACTGTGGCCATTTCTCTCAACAACTGGTAGCCCACTTTGGATTCTGTTGGGGAGAATGACAGGAACTGGATACTGATTGTGGATGATCAGCCATGATCACAGTGAATGGCGGTGCTGGCTCGAAGGGCCAAATGGACTACTCCTGCACCTATTGTCTAATGACCTAGCAGGGAAAGCCACAGCAGTCAGGTCTCTGGCACTGAGTCTGGCTCTGTGGCTCTAAAGGGAAGGGGGGAGAAGAGGCGAGCTGTGTGATAGGAGCTTTTTAGTTAGGGGAACAGTTAGGAGGTTCCGTGGATGAGAACAAAATACTGAGATAATACATTGCCTCGTGGATACCAGGGTCAGTGACATCCCAGATTGAGTCTGCAGCATTCTTAAGCGGGACTGTGAGCAGCCAGAAGTTGCAATCCACGTCAGTACCAGTGACATGACTAGGAGTGGTGATGAAGTCCTGAAAAGTGAGTTCAGGGAGTTATGTGCTAAGTTAAAGGATAGGAATTCTAGGGTTGTAATTTCAGGATTGCTACCCATGTTACATGATAGTGAGGGCAGAAATAGGAAGATCGGACAATTTTAACACGTGGCTAAGGAGAAGGTGCAGAAGGGAGGGCTTCAGATTTTTGGATTATTAAGCTCTCTTCCAGTGAACATGGGACAGACAGAACAGTGTGTATGTGAACTGGAGGAGGACTAATATCCTTGTGGGAAGATTTAATAGTGCTACAAGGGGTGGGGGGTTGGGTTTAAACTGGAGTTGCAGAGGGGAGGGAACTCGAGTGTCAGAGCAGATAGTGGAATAGTTTTGTGGAAAGTTGTTGTTAAGCTGACATACAAAGTCAGAAATAGAAAGGTTGAGTATGGTGGGACTAATGTTCTGAGTTGTGTATATTTCCATGCAAAGAGCATTGTAGGAAAGGCCAATCAGCTCAGGGCATTAGGGAAAGGCTCGGGGAAAATATCACAGCAGTGGTCAGTGCTTGTCTACGGAGGCTATATCAGTGGAACTGAGGAATAAGAAAGAGATGACCATGTTAATGATATTATACATCACCCAACAGTCAGCGGGATTTTGAGGAGCAAATTTAGACTGAGATTGCAGATGGTTGCAAGAAACGTAAGGTTGTGATAGTAAGTGATTTTTAACTTTCATATTGACTGGGACTCCCATACAATAAAAGGGATAGATGGGATAGAGTTTGTCAAATGTGTTCAGGAAAGATTCCTAAATCAATACATAGAAGTCCCAATGAGCGAATGAAAGTGTGATACTAGATCTCCTACCAGGAAATGAGACAGGCCAGGTGACAAAATTGGTGCAGGTGAACTTCAGTTGTTTGATTGCTTTTGTTGTTTGCAAAATTTGTTATTTTTTCTGCACATTGGGTTTACCGGTCTTTTTTTAATGGACTCCATTGGGTCTGTTTCTTTTGTGACTGCCTGTAAGAAGGCGAATCTCAAGGTTGTATGCTTGATAAAAAATGTAATTTGAACTTTGAATGTACTTTGAATAAAAGGCAAAGATAACAGATTTATGGAACCTTGGTATTTGAGAGATATTGAGGTCCTGGTTAGGAAGGAGGACTTGCAAAGCAGGCATAGGCAGGAAGGATCAAATGAGGTAGTTGAGGAGTATAAGAAGTGCAAGATAACACTTAAATAGAGAAATCAGGAGTGCTAAAGAAGGCAGGAGACAAGGTGAAGAAGTATGCCAAGGGCTTTTACAGATATATTAAGAGCAAAAGGATAGAAAGGACAAAATTTCTCTCCTTACAGTTCAGGGTGGTCATCTACGCATGGAGCCGAAAGAGATGGTGGAGATCTTAAATGGATTTTTACTTGCGAGACGGACCTGAGTCTAAGGAGTGAGGTAAAGCAGCTGTAAGGTCATGGACTACATAGAGATTACAGAGAAGGAGGTGTTTGCTGCCATGAGGCGTATTAGAGTGGATAGACCCCCAGGGTCTTGGGACATGTGGGAGGTGAGTGTAGAAATTGCAGGGAACCTAGCAGAGATACTTAAAAAACACCCTTACCCATGGGTAAGATGCCAAAGAATTGGAAGATAGTTAGTGTTGTTCCATTGTTTAAGAAAAGCTCTAAGAATAAGCTGGAAAATTATAGGCCAGTGTGTCTGACACTAGTAGAGGGTAAGTCATTGGAAGTTAGTCAAAGGGACTGCATACATAAGTATTTGGATAGACAGGGACTGATTATGGATAGTCAGCACAGCTTTGTGCTTGATTGGTTGTGTCTAACCAATCTTATAGTGTTTTTCTGAGGAAGTTATCAGGAAAATTGATGAAGGCAAGGCAGCAGATGTTGCCTACATGGACTTTAGTAAGGCAGTTGACAAGGTCTCTCGCATGGGAGGTTGGTCAAGAAGGTAAAATCGCTTGCCAGAACTACACCCTCACAGCAAGAACAGTCAGGGTCCCTCAACATTACTATAGTGGATACTTTAAAAACAATGCAAAGGAGACGTACAAGGATGTTGCCTGGATTGGGGAGCATGCCTTATGAGAATAGGTTGAGTGAACTTGGCCCTTTCTCCTTGGAGTGACGGAGGATGATAGGTGATCTGATAGGGGCGTATAAGATGATGTGAGTTATTGATTGTGTGGATAGCCAGAGGATTTTACCCAGGGCTGAAATAGCTAACACAAGGGGCATAGTTTTAAGGTGCTTGGAAGCAGGTACAGAGGGGGTGTCAGGGTAAGTTTTTCACACAGAGAGTGGTGGGTGCATGGAATGCACTGCCGGCAATGGTGGTGGAGGCGGATACAATAGGATCTTTTAAGAGACTCTTAGATAGGTACATGAGGCATAGAAAAATAGGAGACTGAGCTGTAGGGTAATTCTAGGCAGCTTCTAGAGGAGGTTACATTGTTGGCACAACATTGTGGGCCGAAAGGCCTGTAAGGTGCTGTAGATTTCTATGATTCTATGATAAGGTGGTAAATTGGATTGCACATTGGCTTCACAGCGGAAGCCAGGGTTTGGCAGCAGATGGTTGCTCCTCTGACTGAAGGCCTGTGACGAGTGGTATGCTGCAGGGACCGGTGCTCGGACCATTGTTGTTTGTCATCCATATCAATCATCTTGGTGATAATGTAATAAACTGAATCAGCAAATTTGTGGACGATATCAAAATTGGGGGTCTAGTGGACAGTAAGGAAAGCTATCCAAGCTTGCAGCGGGATCTGGGCCAGCTGGAAAATTGGCCTGAAAAGTGGAAGATGGAATTTAACCAGCCAAGTGTGAGGTGTTGCACTTTGGGAGGACAAACCAGGTCGGACTTACATCGTGACTGGTAGGGCACTAAGAACTGCGCTAGAACAGAGGAATCTAGAAATACAAATCTATAACTTCTTGAAAGTGGCATCACAAGTAGACAGGGTCATGAAGAAAACTTCTGGCATATTGGTCTTCATAAATCAAGGTACTGAGTACAGGAGTTGGGATGTTATGTTGAAATTGTATAATACGTTGGCAAGACCTAATCTGGAGCATTGTGAGCAGTTTTGGTCACCTACCTACAGGAAAGATCTCAATAAGATTGAAAGAGTGCAGAAAAATTTACAAAGAAGTTGACATTACTTGAGGACCTGAGTTATAGGAAAAGGTTGAACAGATTAGGATTTCTATTCCCTACATTGTAAAAGACTGAGAGGAGATTTGATAGAGGTATACAAAATTATGAGGGGTATAGATAGGGTAAATGCAAGCAGGCATTTTCCACTGACCTAGGGTGAGACTAGGACTGGAGATCATGGGTTAATGGTGAAAAGTGAAATGTTTAAGGGGAACATGATGGGGAACTTCTTCACTCAAGAGGGTGTGTGAGTGTGGAATGAGCTGCCAGTGGAAGTGGTGGATGCAGGTTCAATTTCAACATTTAAGAGAAATTTGGACAGATACAGGGAAGGGAGGGGTATGGAGGGTTATGGTCCAGGTTCAGGTTGATGGGACTAGGCAGACTAATAGTTTAATACAGACTAGATGGGCTGAAGAGCCTGGTTCTAAGTTGTAGTGTTCTATGACTCTAGGTTTGATGTTTAATTTTGTGGAAATTTGCAGTAAAGCTTAAGTCAGTGGATAAAGCAGCAATGTGGAAGTGGACTGCACTTGAAGATGCTCTCCTAATCCTTGCCCACCATTCATTTCTTAGGTATTTGTACCTGCTGAGGTGGACAGCTCACTTCCCAATGCACAGGGGTCAGAAACTTGTACTGGAGGAACAGTGATATGTTTTGACAGAAGGTAAAGGAAATCTACAAATATCAAATAATACTATTTCGTATGGCATATTTTTTCAGTGCAGTAGATGTCTTGGGGAGAATTTCATAAGCCCTTCGATAATATTTTGAGTTTTGCTGGATGCTAGGGGCAGGTATGGGTGGGTGCAGGAATGTGGTCATATCCAACGTCACAAATCAAACAAATAATCTGAGGCAGAATCAAAAACCTTAGCTCAGATGATAGTTAATAAAATGAGAGATGAATACAGCAGTTATTGAACACTAAATGCTAAAAGTAAACAAAAAATCGATTAGAAATGGTTTTGTATTACTGAAACGTATATGAGTTTGTAGGGATTTTAAAAAATCACAATGTTTATGAATACCTGACAAACTGAATAAAAAAGAGAGTCACCTTCCTGAACTGAATAACCCTATTGTGAAAGACTAATCACAAATTCCACATTGCAACCAACTTACATCATGCTGAAAATGTTAGGTGTGGCTTGTTTGCATGTACAGCATTGAGAAGGGGGTTCACTGGAAATGAAAGTACTTTTCAAAATTAAATGGGTATTTTGATTAATTGAACAATCATATTTGTAGCTTTGATATAACTTAAAAGTGTCTGATCAACTATTTCAAGTGACTTTTAAGTTTTTTTTTCAAACAGTGCACCAACTTCAGCCCTGAACCATCTCTAGTGTAGATAAAGGTAATTAATATTCTTTCCAATGACACATATACTGCATGGTTGTCACTCAAAGACAGTGTACTATTTATACTAATATATTAATATGAATTAGCTGCCATGGGAGGTAGAAGATCATCCTTGAATTTTTCCCCTTTTTGGCTTCCCACATGGAAATTGCAACTGCACAACGTGAATACACTCACTTGTATGAAATCTGAGCTTCAACTGAATACCTGAAAATAAAGGATGCCTTAACACTTTGTAGTTCTGGTGATTTTTTTAATATTCGCATGATGTGGATGCTATGAACATTTGTCCCACCTTGCATCAGGAATAATAACAGGATCCTGGGGGAAAAAAAATGGAATAATCCTCTCGGGAGGGGGGAGAAGATGGCGGCACGACGACAGCGCGCGCGGCCACTTCAGTGATGAATATCTGTTATCTGTCAAGTAGGGGACCGTGCGCAGTTCTGATTTAATGGAGACAGATGTGAGAGCATAGCGGAACATCTGGAAAACTTCTGAAATGCCTGATTTGCTGCGGCTGCTACTGTGTGGTAACCAGAATCTCCAGAGCTGAAGGCCCCAAAATCCTCGGCTTTGTGTGTTTTAGCGGCCGGGGGCAGGTCGAAGGCGCTCGGCAGAGGATGGCACTCAGGAGGCTCTATCGGAGAGGCTGGTTGGAAGCTCGGAGTTTTCAGACGGATGGACTCAGGGTCGGCTGCTTCCAAGGTATCGGCAAGTTGACAGTGCCTGGAGGTTTATGGCGGGGAGTTTCTCCCTTTTGCCGCCTGCTATTGGGGACTCGGGAGTCAATCGACTCGGCGACTTTTGAGACTTTATTTTACTGTGCTCGTGGTCTGTTCTTTATCAAATTATGGTATTGCTTTGCACTGCTGTAACTATATGTTATAATTATGTGGTTCTGTCAGTGTTAGTCTTTGGTCTGTGTTGTTTTCTGTGATATCACTCCGGAGAAACATTGTATCACTTCTTAATGCATGTATGCATTTCTTAATGACAATAAAAGAGGACTGAGTGTTCTCATAATCTAATCTAATCTAATAATATAGTCAGGCACAGCATGAGCTAAGCCAAGAGTTGAGGTTTCTTCACAACTTATAGTCTTGAATAACCAGATTTCCTAATTTAAAGATTTTCTTTATCTACTCCAGTGATTATGTGTAACATACAGTTATGGAGCCAAACAGCATGCAAACAGGCCCTTTGACCCAATTTGTACATGCCAGCTGTATTGCCCAGCAAGCTCGCCCTACGTTTAGCCCATTGCCCTTAAACCCCACCTATCCATGTACTTATCTGGATTGTTCTTAAATGCTGAAAATGTACTCACCTCAGCCACTATTTTTAGCAGCTTATTCCAAATATGCACCACTCTTTGCTGGAAAAAGTTGTCCCTGATGTCCTTTTTTTAAAAAAATCGTTTGCCTCTGTTCTAAACCTATGCCCTCTAGTTTTTAGTATTCACCTGCCCTCTCCACCCAGGAGAAAGACTTTGTGCTTTCACCCTGTCTGCGTGTCTCATGGTGTTATATGCCTTTATCAACTCTCCTTCATTCCAGGGAATAAATTTATAATTTATTAACCTCTTCTTGTAACTCAGGCTCCCAATTCCAGGCAACATCCTAGTAAATATGTTCTGCACCCTTTCTGGTTTAATAACATCTTTCCTATCACAAAGTGACCGAAACTGAACACGATACTCCAAATGTGGTTTTAGCAATGTCTCCTACTGTAACTGCTGTATATCTTCTCATTTTCTATACTCACTGCCCTGAGTGACAGTACCAAATGCCTTTTTTACTACTTTAGCTACACGTGATGTCGCTTTCAGTGAACTATGCACTTGCTGTCCTAGGTCACTCTGTTTCATTACACTCCCCAGGGCCCTATCATTCACATACAAGTCTTATCCTGGTTTGATCCAGGGTACCTCACATTTATTTGTATTAAAAGACTTTTCTGATATTCAGCACATGTACCGAGCTGATTATGATCTCCCTGTAATTTGTCATAACCTTTTAAACAATCTATAACAGAACCTATTTTAGAATTACCTGCAAACTGACTAACCATGCGCTATACATTCACATCCAAATCGTTTATATAGATTATAAAACAACAAATATTCCAGCACTAACCCCTGTCACACACCACTGGACACAGGATTCCAATCTGAGAAACAACCCTCGGCCTTCTCTCTCTGCTTCCTATCACTGTGATAATTATGAATCCAATGTGCAATTTTTTCCCTGGATCTCATGCAATCTAATCTTCCAGATTAGCCTGCCATGAGGGACCTTGTCAAAGATTTTGCTAAAGTCCATATAGTCATCATCCATAACCTTAACATCATCAATCCTTTTGATTATCCACTTGAAGAACTCTGGGAGGTTTGTCAGATAAGACTTACACACACAAAGTAGTATTGACAGTCACAAATCAGATCCTTTCTCTCTAATTGTTGGTAGTTCCAGTCCCTCAAAATCCCCTCCAGCAATTTACCCACCACCAATGTCAAACTCACTGCCTTGTAAATTCCTGTCTTGGTTTTGCTATCCTTTTTAAACAGTGGCTCCACATTGGCCACTCAAATCCTCCAGAACCTTAGCTGTGGCCAGAAATTAAGCATTAAACTCTGCAATACCTTCTCTAGCTTCTCACTGGGACCAAGGATTCACCAGGTTAGACCCTGAAGATTCATCCATCTTAATGCTCTTTAAGGCTCCCAATAGCTCCTCCCTTCTAATTTGTATGTGATCCAAGACACCATTACTCATTTCCCTCATTCCCTTACCTTCCATTATTTTTTTCTATAGCAAAAACTGAAGGGAAATATTCATTAAAAAGCTCACCCATTTCATTTGGCTCCACATGCTGGAGCCTATTTTCTTGCTAGCCATCTTGTACTCTTAATATACCTGTATAAGCTCTCAGCATGTTTTTTAACGTTAACCTTGCCTGCCATATCGTTTTCATATGCTCTTTTTGGTCTCCTAATCGCTTTTAATTGTACTTCTATTGTAGCCATCAAGAGATTCACTAGTTCCCAATTGCTTCTGTCCAGTATATGGCTTGCTGTTTTCCTTACCAGAAACATGAAGGGCCAGAACTCATGATATCATATTGTTAATGGCCTCCCACTTAGCAGATGCTCCTTTCCCTGTGTATAATCTTGCCCAATCAACCACCCTGTGATCGGGGCTAATGGCTTCAAAATTTGCTCTGCTCCAGTTCAAGAGCTTAAGCTGTAACCCCGCTGTATCATTCTCCAGAATTATTTAAAAACTAATAGAATTATGGTCATTGGACTCAAAATGGCTCACTTCTGCTACTTGCCCTACTGATTCCCCAGAAGAAAGTCCAATAAAATGTTTCAAATTGCTCATTCGTGGAGAATCTTGGCCAGCATTCTTGTCGATTATGATGCTCACCTTATGTAGCACTCATAATTCAAATAAAGAGAATTCCACCTTTTGTCCTATACTGCATTTTTAAGGTTCAGAATTAGGTGGTAAAATAGTCAAGAGGTTCACCTAGTTAGGAAATACATACTTAGTCTGGATCTCTTCGCTGAAGTCCCCACTGCTCACTGCTTGCCATGCATGAGAGGTAGTGAGTTAACATTAACCTCAGCACATTAGGCGGTCCACCTTTGGACCCCCCAAGTTTTTAGTACAGTAGACAAGAATAATATACAAGTGACAATCCACAAACACATAACAGAAACACAAAGATTCCACATGCAATGCATGCCACAATGCAATTATATTTTATTTTACCCAAACAGGACTCTTGGGGAAAAAAAAGAAAGGAACAATACTCATGCCAAAAAAGCTACTGAGTTCACAGATTACACAAAGCTTTTATTATTTGCCAGCCATGCCTCATAATCTTACATACTTGTCAATAGAGCCAACCATGTAGTAAACCATTGGAAACCAGCAGATTGCTTCCAGAAAATGTACATCTGGCCTGGAGGGAAAGCCATAATTTAGAGAATGTGCTTTACATACATTTTATCTATGAAACAAGCATTTCTGCAACTAAATATTAACTATACACAGAGAAGTTCCAATACACAAGGTTGCCTGATACTTGAATAAATATTTACAATGAAAATACTGTAGGATTTAATTTTCAAGTATTCTGTGGAAATATTTTCAGGAAGAAATATTAAGAATCTTGGATTCTTCTTGTCCCAATGTTTTATTGAGCTCTTCATACACATGAGGCTACCACAAAGCACACAGCATGATGACCGCAGAGAGAATAACAGGGTCAGTACAATGTGACAAATGGACACAGTGCAAAAATGATAAATACATTTTTGGTATACAACAGAAAGATCACCTCCGACAGGAATAATATCGTCAAAACTTTTACTTCCACCTATTTAGTATGAACAGAATTGTGCCATTCTGATCGATCTTTATGATTTTTGTCAGTTTTGCACTGAAACATGCAGAACTAGTTACAGTGTTACTCTAGATATGATAGCTGAAACTCTCCTTGTTCTATGCAGGCTAATTAATTACAATACAATCCATCAGTCAACATTTTGACTAAAATACCACCGTATTTTCACGTCCTGCAATTTACATACTTCATGCCCCAGTATCACCCATTGTCACTGAAATTAAGATTTATGGAGCTTAATGTGATTATCTTACTGAACCCAAAGTGCTGTTGGATCAGAGTTTCTATTTTTCTTGAGTGATGCTCTTCTGCCTGACATATTCAGAAAGAATAAGCAGATGGGGATAATTGACAATTACAAACAAACTCTGCTTATTTATTCCCAACTTTTATATACAGTATACTTTATACTTTATTGTCGCCAAACAATTGGTACTAGAACGTACAATCATCACAGCAATATTTGAATCTGCGCTTCACACTCCCTAGATTACAAATATTAAATATTAAAAATAGTTAAAATTAGTAAATATTAAAAATTTAAATTATAAATCATCAATAGAAAATAGAAAAATGGGAAGTAAGGTAGTGCAAAAAAAAACTGAGAGGCAGTTTACTGTATACAGGTGTCCCCTACTTTTCGAATGTTCGCTTTACGAAACGTTACTGTTACCAAAGCCTTACATTAGTTCTCTGTTTTCGCTAACAGAAGGTGTTTTCAATGTTACGAAAAAAGCAGCGTGTGCTAAAAAGGCAGCGCATGAAAAAAAAGCAGCACAGGAAAAAATCCAGCCGCTCCACCCCAGATTCGGAACGGCATTCTCGCCGGCATTGCTTAAACACGTGCCTGTGAGCATCTGTTAGCAGGATGAGTTCTAAAGTATCGGAAAAGCCTGAAAGAGCTCGTAAGGGTGTTACACTTAGCGTAAAACTAGACATAATTAAGCGTTTTGATCATGATGAACGAAGTAAGGACAAAGTGAGTTTGGCTTGTGGAAGCTGATGAAGATGATGTTGAAGAGGTTTTAGCATCCCATGACCAAGAACTGATAGATGAAGAGCTGATGCAATTGGAAGAGGAAAGGATAACAATCAAAACCGAATGCAGTAGCGAACTGAATGTGAAGCAACTGCGTGAGATTTTCGCTGCAATGATAAAGTACAACTTTAATTTTGAAAGGGTACATCGGTTTAGGGGATACTTGCAGGATAGTTTGAGTGCTTACAAAGAACTATATGATAGAAAAATGTGCGAGGCTCAGCAGTCAAGCAAGCCTTCCACATCAGCCATAGCAAACGACGAACTGCAACCTTCGACATCGAGGCAGGCAGAGATAGAAGAAGACGACCTGCCTGCCCTAATGGAAACAGACAACGAGATGACACCCCAGTGTCCCACCACCCCAATCCCCAGGCCGCGGACAGATACCGATTCGTGGAGTATGCAGCGGTAGCCGGGAGGCACACGGCACATCTTTAAGAAAAAAGCCGAAATAAACATGCTAATTAATTAGGTGCTACCCAGCTGTACCACTGCATGCTTCACAGCAATGTATTGGTCGGCGACCTAGAGGGTGGGGCCACTGCATCACCCCAACCTGCGACGACTCAGCCTAACATACCATCATCAGTGTGCTCTGCGCTGTCCCAATTTTGCTAAGTGATAATACACTGTACATACATTATTTCTACTTTATATTGGCTGTGTATTTTTACGTGTTATTTGGTATGATTTGGCAGCTTCGTAGCTTAAAGGTTACTGGAGTGAGTGTTTTTGCCGAGAGCGCTTGCATGAGATTTTCTGCCGACGGCGCTTGCGTGAGATTTTCGCTACGGACAACAGTGCAGGCAATGATTGTGGAAAAGTATTTCTACTTTATATAGGCTGTGTATTTATCATATCATTCCTGCTTTTACTATATGTTACTGTTATTTTAGGTTTTGTGTGTTATTTGGCATGATTTGGTAGGTTATTTTTGGGTCTGCAAACGCTCACAATTTTTTCACATATAAATTAATGGTAATTGCTTCTTCACTTTACAACATTCCGGCTTACAAACTGTTTCATAGGAACACTCTGCCTTCGGATGGCGTGGGAAACCTATACTGTGGTGTTTTCAGCCATACTAGCATTAATGGAGCAGGATTCACATGTTCAGAGGATTTAATTACTATTTCAAATATTGTTAAGTTTAACATTAGAATGTCAGAGGAATATCACTATATCAGATCATAGTTTCACTTTGGCATATAAAATGCAGTTTTTATTCCTTTTGAATCACAGGACAAGGCTATAAGAAACTCGCAATATGGCTTCTAATAAAAGAGCCTTGGACTTTTCCAAGCTTTAATTTTTGTTCATTTTCATCTGACTTTGACAGCCCATTCTATTTCATACCAATGTTGTTCTTCTCAAAAAGTAGTGGTACAACAAGTTCACATCACAGAATTCCACATAGTGCAATTGAATCACCAGTGTTAGATAATCCACTACATTGCCACATCAAGTATATTCAAATTTGCTTGGCTTCCTACTTAAAATAAGATATTAACCAGAGAATAGGCTTTCTTCTCTAGAACTAACTTAATTATTGTGAAGGATTAATTAGACATATGCTTTCAGCCTGTTATAGCAAAGACATTCATAGAACTATGATGCCTTAAAAGCAAAACAGATGGTTAAAGAAAAGCTTTATAATTCCTAACTTCAGAAACTTAAATGTCAGAATTCTAGAGCAGTTTATAATTGTTACTTGGGTGTAAAAAACCCTTGCATTTGTTTAAAGACATTCACAGCTTCAAAATATCCCCACATCCTTTAACGCATTCTTATAATGCATTATAAAAATCTATAATGTATAAAGCAGCACAGGCAATTTATATGGTAAAAAAAACAAAAAGCAATACAATGGAGGACAGTATCTGTTTTAATGATGTTGGTTGAAGGATAAGAGTTGGCCAGGACACCTGGGAGAACTCCACTGCTCTTCCTTGAAATAATGTCCCAGGAAACCATTTATTGAAAGAACAGACAGGACCTTGGCTTAAAATCTCAGCTGTATTCAGGGACTCATCTTTGAATCTGGATGAGTATGCTGCAGTTGTTACCGACTTCATTAAAATTTGTGTGGATGAGTGTGTGCTTACAAAGACTTACTGTACATTCCTAAACCAAAAGCCATGGATGAACCGGGAGGTACATCATCTGCTGAAGGCTAGATCTGTGGCATTCAAGTCTAGCAACCCAAGCCTGTACCAGAAAACCAGGTATGATTTGCGGAGGGCTATTTCAAGGGCAAAGGGACAATTTTGAATGAGGTTGGAGGTGATATCAGATGCACAGCAACTCTGGCAGGGACTGCAAGACATTACCTCTTACAAAGCGAAACCCAATAGTATGAATGGCAGTGATGCTTCACTACTAGATAAACTCAATGCTTTCTATGCATGCTTTGAAAGGGAGAACACAACTACAGCTGTGAAGATCCCTGCTGCACATGATAACCCTATGATCTCTGTCTCAGAGGCCGTTATTAAGCTGTCTTTAAAGAGAGCGAACCCTTGCAAGGCAGAAGGTCCTGATGAAGTACCTGGTGTGGCTCTAAAAACCTGTGCCAACCAACTAGTGGGAGTATTCAAGGACATTTTCAACCTCTCACTGCTATGGGCAGAAGTTCCCACTTGCTTCAAAAAGGTAACAATTATACCAGTGCCAAAGAAGACTAATGTGGGCTGCCTTAACGACTATCACCCGGTAGCACTCACATTGACAGTGATGAAATGCTTTGAGAGGTTGGTTGTGACTGGACTGAACTCCTGCCTCAGCAAGTACCTGGACCCATTGTAATTTGCCTATGGTCACAATAGGTCAACGGCAGACGCATTCTCCATGGCTCTTCACACAACTTTAGACCACCTAGACACTCAAACACCTATGTCAGAATGCTGTTCATTGACTATAGCTCAGCATTTAATACCACCATTCCCACAATCCTGATTGAGAAGTTGCAGAACTTGGGCCTCTCTACCTCCCTCTATGATTAGATCCTTGATTTCCTAACTGGAAGACCAGTCTGTGCGGATTAGTGATAACATATCCTATTCGCTGACAATCTATGTTCCCTCTAATTTTTAGTAATCAGTGTGCACAAAAATCTTATGTTGTGCAAATTTTTTTTCCTGTGACAGAAGTATGTGCGCACTTAATGCACACATGGCACAGTTTATGTAGGTTTACAAAATATTTGACATAAAACTGCACAGAATAACAACAAAATAACATACATATTTAAGTCACTCAGTTATTTTTTCTCTCTCCTGTCTTTGGCATTTACCCATTCTTTGTAAACTCTATCTAGACTAATAGAATTTCCATCCAATTGATAGCTTTTGATTCTCATTAACATATCCAAATGACATTCACCTAAACGGTTTCTCAGCTTGTTTTTGAGTTGATTCATTAGGCTAAAACCTCACTCACAGTCCGCACTAGTTGCAAGAAAGGTTCCCCCAATGTTCATCGACTGCAAGGTCGCAAAACTGTTCATTTTGAAGTAACAAATGCTGCCATTTAAGCAAAGATTGAAATCAGTTTAGATCAGCCACAGGGGTCATTTGACTGATCTTCTTCAAAGTATGTGATCAGTGCCTCATCATTTTTTATTATTGCCTGCAATGCAAAGTGTCTAGATAACCACCTGACTTCATTAAGTGGTCTGAAAGCAACAGCTTCATTTTCATAGGCCTCTGCTATTTCTTTAAATTTACATCTTTTAACTGCAGATCAAGAAAATATTGTATAGATTGTTCTCATCAAAGTTTCAATGTCTCTGATTAACTTGACTTCTTTCCATGCATCACAAATCCCCAGATCCTCACGGTGTGCTACACAGTGTTGCTGAACTAAGTGTGGAATGTCCTGTTATGTCTTGCTGCAACACCATTAACTCTGCCCAACAGTACTGATGCTCCATCAGACGTAAACATCACCATTTTATGGAGGCCAAGTTTCTTCTCTTCATAAAACTGCTTGATCGCTGAAATAACAGAAGAAGCATCACATGCCTGCAGCTGAACTATTCCGCCAAAAAACGTTTTATAAGCAGTACAATCTTCAGATCTGAATTTGAAGTACAGAATGAGACATTTGTTGACAGATATGTCTGTGGTTTCATCAACTGCTAACGTGTGAAAATCTGCTTATGCTATTTCTTCAAACATGTCTTTCTGAACAACATAGTTGATAGTCTCCAGAAATTCAAATGCATAATTTTTGCTTTGCCAGCTGTCTGGGAGTTGAATGTAATTTTCCATATGTTCATTAATGTGTTGAACTGAATGTAAAGAGTTATTCATTTTAACAGCTAACAACAGACTGTGATAAGAACTTTGATCTCCTCTGGGTTTGATCGTTTTCGCTCTTGCTCATCTGCACTCAACCGTAACATGCGTAGCACTCCTGTAACAGGTAATGACGGGTTCTGTTGCCTGAGCTTTTGTACACCATCCAAATGCGATTTACTTGCCAAATGATGCTTCAAAAAGTCAAGTTTCCAAATATCATCCCACTTCTTTCCACTAGCAAATTCTTCAGCAATGTTCACATCACGACAATACAAACAGATAACTCCAGTTTCCGAATCATACATAAATATTTCTCATAGCTGAATGTTCATGACCTCATGAGCTTTCAGTGTAGTAGTTTCTACTATTTTGTTAAGCCATTCAACTTTCAACAAATTTGTAGTTCTTTTGCGCTTCACGCCCTTCACTTCTTTGGAAATAGACATAGCGAATCAATATTTTTTTCAATAAAAACTTAGTAAGCTATCGACAGCGGGGGTCCCCAACCTTTTTGCACCAAGGGCTGGTTTAATATTGACAATATTCTTACGGACTGGCCGACCTGGGGGGGGGGGCGGGGTTCGAGTAGGGTTAAACTCACCACAACATGTCTTTGACAGTTAGGGTTGCCAACTTTCTCACTCCCAAATAAGGGACAAAAATAGCAGTCAAACCCTGACAAAGGGTCCTGGCCCGAAATGTCGACTGTACCTCTTCCTATAAATGCTGCCTGGCCTGCTGCATTCACCAACATTTTTTGTGTGTGTTGACGGGACACTTGTGTTTACCCCGAGAAAGACTACCATGACCATGAAGCCTTGTACGGGCACCTGTGTGCGCATGTGTGACGTGTGCATGTGTGACGTGCGCATGCACGCACGTGCCGATTTTTTTTCCACAAATCAGTTTTGGCTTAATCTTCCTGACTACGATGTACATACATTATTTCTACTTTATATAGGCTGTGTATTTATCATATAATTCCTGTTTTTACTATATGTTAGTGTTATTTTAGGTTTTATGTGTTATTTGGTATGATTTGGTAGGTTATTTTTTGGGTCCGGGAATGCTCAAAAAATTTTCCCATATAAGTTAATGGTAATTGCTTCTTCGCTTTAAGCCATTTCGGCACAAAAGTTTTCATAGGAACGCTCTACTTCAGTGGGGGAAATATGGGACAAGGGCGGTCCCGTATGGGACAAACCAATATAGCCCAATGTACGGGATGTCCCGGCAAATACTAGACAGTTGGCAACCCTATGTTCAAGTTCAACAGTGCGTGACAGGGAATGAGGAAAGGTGCAGCTGACTCATATCGTTTCCTCACGGCCCGGTAGCACATGCTTTGCAGCCCAGTACCAGTCCGCGGCCCGGTGGTTGGGGACCGCTGATCTACAAGATTTGAAACAGATATTTGTAAACTTTAGAATACGAATACTGTCCGCCAAAGATGGCTGCTGTCGTGGTGCAACCGGAACAGGAAAGGTGAGGTGAAGTAAATTAGTGACATGCATTGTGGTATTTGAAAAACTGACTAACTAGTTAAGAGATACATTTAGCTGAAAGACTATTTTCAGTAAGTATAATTATAATTACTACATTATTTTAGGTAACTAATCTTTTGTGCACACATTAATTTCCTTTCTGTGCTGGTTGAAAAACGTGTGTGCTTGCGCACACGCGAACAGCTTAGAGGGAACATATCTGGCGATCAACACTGGTGCACTTCAGGGGTGTGTGCTTAGCCCACTGCTCTACTCTCTGTATACACATGACCGTGTGGCTAGGCATAGCTCAAATACCATCTATGAATTTGCTGATGATACAATCATTGTTGATAGAATCTCAGGTGGTGACGAGAGGGCGTACCGGAGTGAGATATGCCAACTAGTGGAATGGTGCCGCAGCAACAACCTGGCACTCAACGTCAGTAAGATGAAAGAGCTGATTGTGGATTTCAGGAAGAGTGAGATGAAGGAACACATACCAATCCTCATAGAGAAAACGGAAGTGAAGAGAGTGAGCAGTTTCAAGTTCCTGGGTGCCATGATCTCTGAGGATCTAACCTGGCCCCAACACATTGATGGAGTCATAAAGAAGGCAAGACAGCGGTTATAATTTAGGAGTTTGAAGCGATTTGGCATGTCAACAAATACACTCAAAAACTTCTATAGTTGTACTGTGGAGAGCGTTCTGACAGGCTGCGTCACTGTCTGGTATGGAGGGGCTACTGCACAGGACCGAAAGAAGCTGCAGACGGTTGTAAATCTAGTCAGCTCCATCTTGGGCACTAGCCTACAAAGTACCCAGGACATCTTTAGGGAGTAGTGTCTCAGATGGGTAGATTCCATTATTAAAGACCTCCAACACCCAGGGCATGCCCTTTTCTCACTGTTACTATCAGGTAGGATATACAGAAGCCTGAAGACAAACACTCAGCGATTCAGGAACAGCTTCTTCACTCTGCCATCTGATTCCTGAATGGACTTTGAAGCTTTGGACACTACCTTTTTAATATTTTTAATATATCGTATTCCTGTTTTTATACATTTTAAATAATCTATTCAATATACATAATTGATTTACTTGTTTATTATGTTTTATTTTATATATATTTTTTTTTCTCTCTCTGCTAGATTATGTATTGCAATGAACTGCTGATGCTAAGTTTACAAATTTCACGTTACATGCCGGTGATAATAAACCTGATTCTGATTCTGAAAGACCTCACGTTTGACAACATGGTACCCTCTGTCTAACGTTTGCCTGCCTAGAATTTTATATGCCAGTCTCTGGAATGTGACGTGATGCCTGTATGTTCTGATTCAGAGGCAGGCATGTAATCCAGTGAGCTAGTGAAACTAAAGCATAGAAATTCAATGTTAAAACACCCTATATATGTTAAATGAACACAAAATTGTGTGCAAGAACTCAAAGTTGCCTATATTATGAGGGGCATGTGCACATCATTGATGTTTGTGTGTGTGTGTGTGTGTGTGTGTGTGTGTGTATGTGTGACCCCTATTTCTTTGAATTAATTATTGTAGGGGACTGAGAATGGCCCTGCTTTCCCATCCCATTCTTGTGCACGTCCCACTCTTTAAGGTATTGAGAAAGTCTAACTGACATTAGTACAGAATTGAAAAGTGCAAAAACATTTGGTTTCTCATTCATATGTTTCCCACCCCTACATAGATCTGAGGAAAATAAATAGTGGGAAATTTGTCTAAAATGGTTCAGAATTCTTGAGATATTCTAAACATCATACTTGGTAGTATGAATGTTTGTCCTTCTCTTGTTATGTAAAATGCCTCCTGTGATGTTACCTCTGTCCGAATGTTAGATCTCTCATCATCACTTTCCTCCTCAAAAAGAAACACCTTGTCCAATCTGCTTTGCAAAACTAAACTATTTGGTTTGTCTGCTGTTTCTCTCCAGAATTTCTTTCACTGAAGTTTGAATGCTTAGCCCTAAATATATATCAGCAACAGAAGTACAGAAAAAAAGTGAAATGAAATGGATTGTGGAAATAATATAGGAAAAGTGTTTCTAATGATTGAACAATGGAACAAAGTGGATGTTAGCAGACTTATTTCATTAGATTTATTGCACAACTTTTGGAGAATCAGTGGAAATCACTTCAATGAAAATGCAAATATTAAAGATAAGACTGGAAAATTCAATGAGATTTGATAATGAAGGGATGCTATTCTATTATTTCCATGAAGCACTCCTCCTTGCCTCCACAGATGTTTCTTGGCACGATGAATTCTTCCAGCAGTTTGCATATTTTGTTTTCTCCAATTACAGCATCTGTAGTCTCTGGTCTCCCCATATCTCTACTTGCTTTGATTCTATTTCTTTTAAACTGCTAATCAACCAGCACCCTTTCTTGACCCCACTCTTATGGTTTAGTTAATTCAAATGTTGCACCATTTTCAACAAATCTCCTGCTATTGTCTTCAAAAACAACCACCTCTCTCAGTTAGGATGATTGCCAAACAAGTACCTAATATGGATGTCTGTACTTTGGGGAACCAACCAGATCTGCATTCTCTTTCTGCCAGCCCACATAAGCTGAATAAAATACAACTAAAGGCAGCAACTACATATTGATCCCAAAGCCCTTCAGACTCTACCTTACGGTGCTGATGTGTTTGTTGCTGTCCTGTGAGAGAGGTTGTGCAGTATGAAGTTCAAGACAATGACCACTTTGCATTTGCTTGGCAAGCAGGCAAGGCATGAAATATCATCAAAGGCATTTTTCTACTGAAATCCTGATATTTTTGTGTGGTTTTGTGCACACAGGCTGTAAGAACCCTAAAGAACAGAGGGATTCATTTCTTCAAACAAGTGCTGACTGCTGAAAATGCTGGCAGTGAGGAGTCCTTTGTGTTGAAGGAGTGAAGCCTGCTTACTGGAAACATAAAATCATTGCTTTCATGATCTGTAATATATTACGCATTGGGGTGGAATGTTTAACAGATGATGAACAGGTGCAGATTCTTCAGGGGAACATGAGTATAGTTGCAACCTGCCCTCATGAAAACCCAGCAATACTGGAAAATCCCAGTTCCTAAGATACAGCCTGTTTTCATTGAAAATCATTTAGTCACCAATGAAGTGTCTAGGTGATCAATGCAGGGATATATGTCAGCTACTTGGCATGATCCCATAACAGGAAATATATTACACTCTGCAGAGAGAGCAGTCCAGGTATGAGGGCAAGCCAAATGTCTTACTCCTTTGTATCAACCTATTTGGAATCCCTGAACCTGTGAATGCATTATTTATTAGAGGTGAGGTTTGAAATGGTGTTTCTGAAACTTGGTGGGAATCGACTCTACTAGATCAGTGGGCCCCAACCACCGGGCTGCGAGCATTTGCTACTGGACCGCGCGGAAACGATATGATTTGGCAATATGAAACGATATAAGTCAGCTGCACCTTCCCTCATTCCCTGTCAAACACTGTTGAACTTGAACACACCACCCTCGGTCGGCCAGTCCGTAAGAATATCGTCAATATTAAACCAGTCCGCGGTATGCAAAAGGTTGGGGTCCCCTGTACAAGATGGTGTTGATGGTGTTATGGCCCTTCCACCTCAAAGTCCTCACTCCACTAAGTTACCAGCATGGACATATCAACCCCTCAGTACAAATATCATTCCGTCCATGGAATTAGCAACTTGGTCACTAAATATTGGAGAAAACATTGAGCATTAGTTTAAGGACACAGCAGATTTCAGCAGGTGTTTGTGCAGCCTGTATTGACAGCTGTGTAACTCCCCAGTTTGGTCTCTGAATATGAACAGTTGTGGCACTTTAAATCAGGGTTTCTCAACCGGGGTTCTGCGAGAGTTTGTCATATTAAGAAATAAACACCGTCTTTTGAACTTGGTGCAACATGTGATGCTAGCAGTGGGCAGTGTCCGAGCAGCCCCATTAACAAATTCACTAGAGGTCTCTCAGCCTAGTATGGCAGTGTGCATTAGGACCGTGTTTATTTGGTGTCCATTGTCAGCTTTTGACGCAAGATACGGGATGCCATTGATAATAGGTGAGCACTCTATTGTACTGTGGGAAGGACGGTAGGCTGATGGTGAGCGCTGTATTGTACCGTGGGGAGGACGGCAGGCTGATAGTGACGCTGTATTAGACTGTCGCAAGGACGGTAGGCTGATGGTGATCACTGTATTGTACTAAAGGGAGGACGGTAGGCTGATGGTGATCACTGTATTGTACTGAAGGGAGGACAGTAGGCTGATGGTGATCACTGTATTGTACTGAAGGGAGGACAGTAGGCTGATGGTGAGCACTGTATTGTACTGAAGGGAGGACGGTAGGCTGATGGTGATCACTGTATTGTACTGAAGGGAGGACGGTAGGCTGATGGTGAGTGCTGTATTGTACTAAAGGGAGGACGGTAGGCTGATGGTGAGCACTGTATTGTACTGAAGGGAGGACGGTAGGCTGATGGTGAGCACTGTATTGTATGGTGGGGAGGACAGTAGGCTGATAGTGAGCACTGTATTGTACTGAAGGGAGGATGGTAGGCTGATGAAGAACATGAAGTGCATTTTCCAAGCATTGAATAGACCTGCCCGATTTGGGCTGTGATGTCAGCCTCTCCCTGTGTGAAATACACAAGATCTGTGTTTTACAGACATGTCTGTTGGTTCAGTGTGGTGAGTTTTGAAGAGAAGAAGTGAGATGGAAGAGGATTCTGGGCCTAGGCCTACGGACAATTCTGATAAGGTTAATGATGAAGAATTACAATCTTCTGAGTTATTTCACTGCACTACTGCAACAACAGACACAAAAAAAATCCATCTTTACAATGAAAGTTACTTATCAAGGGGTTTTACATGGACTGGTGATGCGAGCTGTCCTATTCCATTGTGCCTAGTCTGTGGCAAACAACTTAGAATGCAAGAATGACTCCAGCAAAACTGAAAAGACACTTTACTACAATGATTGTGTCACTTACTAAGACAATGCTTTTTCAAGGTCGTGTATAATATTATGTCTTCAAGGAAGATAAGCTTAGCTTAACTACCTGTTTTTTTCCCAAGAGAGGTGCCTAAAAAATCATTCTCTACTCAAAAGAGCATTGACAATTATTTTTGGATTACTGTATTTACAGCTTACTGATCAAGCTCACATACAGTGAGCTGTAAATATAATAATTTTTACGCAGGGGTTATCTGAGATCTGAAAATTATTTCAAGGGTTCCTCCAGGGAAAAAGGTTCAGAATGGTTGCTCTAAAACGCGAGAACAGCAGGAACCCAAAGGAATTTGCTGCTGATTTTACTGTGACTATTCCATGATGATGACAGTGTAACTGTCCTGCTCCTATTTATGTGGGTATAGTGGAAGTGGTATTATCCAAACATTGACATATTGAGTTGTGTGCCTTAGCCCAGGAAAATGACTAAACTGGATTATGTATCTAAGTGCTCTGACCATTTTCATGACTGGTGCAACTTCCTTGAAAATAATTACTTGTATGATTCATACCAAGTAAAAGGGAATTCTGAACTATTTTTCGCAATGGAATCCAATTTCTAAGCATGTGGATATAGGGAAGGATCATTTGATCTGCTCAGGTACCATTTTGAGATGTATTTTATCATCTTGACTGTACTTTAATACCATCTGTTTGGAATTTTCCTAAAACTTCAGGTGCAGTTTAGAAAATGTGTGGCTCCAAACTTAAAAAAACGCAAGAAATAAGTAACCATACCTTGGGTCCTAGAGAACTATTGACTGGAAGAAATATGACACAAAATGAACAGATAATGGCATAATTCCTCATGCTGCATTTCAAAGCAACTTTTACCCTATCTATTTTTTTTTATTACTGGTAGAGCTTCTCAGAAGTAAACGTTACACATGTGATAAATACTGGTGGAACTTATTCTATCTCTGATATAATAATGGCACCTTTAAGTGGTAGTTTAACAGTACATAACTTATCAGCAAGTTGGTAAAATGACAATGATGTAAGGAGAACCCTACATACATTAAATATAATAGTATTAAATTTGAGTTGAAGTTTTCAGTGGCAGTGGCAGGAATGAGGTAGAAATGGGGACCAATGATGATGATGACAACTTTAGGTCAAATTTGGTAAGGACAAGATGAAATGCATTACTTTCAGCACAGCTCTGGGTTGAACAGAAGGTGGAGCCCATGTGTAACAAACCCCGTGTAAATGATCAAGCAAAATCAGAGATGAAATCAGTTGTGAGGGAGCGAATTGCTCATGGGATTGGAGAGCTAAATACTGATCTTACACGTGCTGAAGCAAATTAGTAATTCAAGTAAAATCAATAGCTATAGTGCATAGTATGATGGAAATAAATTGTCAGGGCTTCAGAACTCTAAGGGGAAGTGCGGCCAAACATGCTGCAAGATCCTAGTTGACAACTGGGGCTGACTAACATTCAAATCTGGCCATGAGAAGCAGGAATTTTTAAATGAACTTTTAAAACAGGCTGTAAGCTGAAGAAAATCAACTGTCTGGTATATTCTCTGATTCCATTTGATCTAGCACTGCTAATTTACAGATTCATGGAGAAGGAGCAGCCTTGAATTCATTCCCAAATCCTTTGGGAATGCTAATGTTGAAACTGCTGATCAGGTAATGTCCATTCATCAGCAGAGTAACCCAGATGTTTTTCCATCAAACCACTTTGTAAGGCAATTCTCAAAATATCAAACAGGATGCCCTTCTCTTGGAAGGAACAAAAATAAATTAAACATTTTTAGAGACAAACAGCAAACAGACAAAATTTCAGTAAAACACACAAAATGCTGGAGGAATTCAGCAGGCGAGGCAGCATATATGGAAAAGAGCAGTTCACGTTTCGGACTGAAAACCTTCGGCAGGAATGGAGAAAAAGTGCTGAGGAGTAAATTTAAAAAGTGGGGGAAGGGGAGAGGGAAACACCAGGTGATAGGTGAAACCTGGAGGGGGAGGGATGAAGTAAAGAGATGGGAAGTTGATGGGTGAAAGAGTCAGACAGCCAAGGGAAAAAGAAAAAGGGGGAAGGATTGCCAGAAGGAAGCAATAGGTGAGCAAGGAGATGAGCTAAGAGAGGGAAAAGGGGATGCAAAATGGAGAAGGGGGTGTGGTTGGGGGTATTACTGCAAGATTGAGAAATCGATGTTCATGCCATCAGGTTGGAGGCTACCCAAACGGAAGATAAGGTGTTGTTCCTCCAACCTAAGTGTGGCCTCATCATGACAGTGTTGGAGGCCATGGACAGACATATCGGAATGGGAATGGAAAGTGGAATTAAAATGGGTGGCCACTGGGAGATCCTGCTTGTTCTGGTGCACAGAACATAGATGCTTGGTGTAGCGGTCTCCCAATCTACGTCGGGTCTAACCGGTGTACAAAAGGCCACACCAGGAGCACCAAACACAGTAAATGACCCCAACAGACTCACAGGCAGTGTTGCCTCACCTGGAAGGATTATTTAGGGCTCTGGATAGTAGTGATGGAGGAGGAGTAGGGACAGGTGTAGCATCTGTTCCGCTTGCAAGGATAAGTGCCAGGAGGGAGATCAGTGGGGAGGGTGATTGGACAAGGGAGTCGCATATGAAGCGATCCCTGCAGAAAGCAGAAAGTGGGGAGTGGGGAGGGAAAGATGCGCTTGGTGGTGGGATCCTATTGGAAGTGATGAAAGTTTCAGAGAATTATGTGTGGGATGCGGAGGCTGGTGGAGTGGTATGTAAGGACAAGAGGAACAACATCCCTGGTAGTGTGGGAGGGGGATTGGGTAAGAACAGATGTGTGTGAAATGGAAGAGATGCGGTTGAGGAAGGGAAGCCCCATTCTTTGAAAAAGGAGGACATCTCCTTTGTTCTAGAATGAAAAGCCTCATCCTGAGAGCAGATGCGGTGGAGATGGAGGAATTGAGAAAAGGGGTTGGTGTTTTTACAAGTTGCAGGATGGGATGAGGTGTAGTCGGGGTAGTTGTGACAGTCCATGGGTTTGTAATAGATATCAGTGGATAAGCTGTCTCCAGGGGACAGATACAGTTAGATTGAGAAAGGAAGGGAGGGGTTGGAAATGGATCAAGTGAATTTGAGGGCAGGGTGGAAGCTGGAGGCAAAGTGGATGAAGTTGATGAGTTCAGCACGGGTGCAGGAAGCACCTCCAATGCAGTCATCAATGTAGCATAGGAAAAGTACGGGACAGTCACCAGTGTAGGCTTGCAACATTGACTGTTTCACGTAGCTGACAAACAGGTAGGCATAGCTAGGACCCATGCAAGTGCCCATGGCTACCCCTTTTGTTTGAAGGAAGTGGGAGAAGCCAAAGGAGAAATTATTTAGAGTGAGAACAAGTTCTGCTAGGCAGAGGAGAGTGGTGGTGGAGGGGAACTGTTTAGGTCAGGTGTCCAAAAAAAAATGAAGAGCTCTGAGGTCTTCCTGGTGGGGGATAGAGGTGAATAGGGACTGGACATCCATAGTAAAAATGAGATAATGGGGGCCAGGGAACTCGAAATCTTTGAAAAGATCAGAAGTGTGTGAGGTGTCACGGATGTAGATAGGAAGGGAATGAACGGGGGGGGGTGGATAAAACAGAGTCAAGGTACGCTGAAATGAGTTCAGTGGGGCAGGAACAAGCTGAAACCTGGACAAGTGGGTTTGTGGACCTTGGGTAGGAGGTAGAAACAGGTGTGGGGTGCAGGAACTATGAGGTTGGTAGCGGTGGATGGGACATCCTCAGATTCAGTAAGGTTGGTGACAGTGTGGGAGACAATGGCCTGGTGTTCCTTAGCGGAGTCCTGTTCAGGGGTTAGTAAGAGGAGGTGTCTGAGATTTGGCTCCGGGCCTTAGCAAGGTAGAGGTCAGTATGCCTGACTGGAACACTGCAGCACCTGCCTTGTCTGTGGGTTTGTTGGTGAAGTTAGGATCTCAGTAAAGAAGGGCAAACAAAAGTGTACATGTGTGTGTGGAAGGTGGAAGATGGAAGATGGTGAGGGGGTGGTATCCCTCAAATGAAATTGTCATGTATATGTATATGACAATTATTAGATAAAGGATGGATCAGGACAAACTTCAGCACCTTGCAAGGATGTTGTGAATAGAACTGTTCACCTGCCCATGTGGGGAGACACTTATTTGAGTGATTTTCAGGATGAGTTATGGTAATTAAAACAGTGCTTATGGGTTTTATTTAAAATTAAAGACAGAATATTAGAGGGAGGATTGCAGGAATAAGTTAGACAGGGTGATAGGCTGTCCAGACGGAAATTAGTTCTTTCAAGTGACTACTGGAGTGAATTGCATTCACAATTAGAGAAAGCTGCATTTGCATGCAAGTTGAATTTAGATTTAAGACTTAAAACTGTGTGAGCCCATTTAAGTAGAGAGATAAAACGAGTGCACTGAATTTTGCAGTCCTTTAAAATTGTATGTCACCTTGGAGTGCTTAGTTAGGCAGAAAGTGCTTAACTTTTAGCCTTAAGAAAGTTTTAAAGGAGGTCGGACTTGTGCTGTCCTGTTCAAGCCAATCTGAAGATAGGTATAAGATTTGTTAACCTAGGGGCTATGAAACTGAATATACTTTGTGTTGGGCTACTCAGATCATCTAGTACAACCTGTACTGAAATGAAACAAAAGTTATAGAAGAGTACAGAACAGAAACAGACCCTTCAGGCCATCTAGTCTATGCCAAGCCACTTCAACTGCCTACTCTCATCAACCTGCATGTGGACAATAGCTCTCCACACCCCTACCATCCGTGTACCTATCCAAACTTCTCTTAAGTGATGACATTCAGCTCACGTGCACCACTTGTTCTGGCAGCTTGTTCCACATTCCCATAATCCTCTGAGTAACCAAGTTTCCCCTCATGTTCTCCTTAAACCTTCCTGTAGGTAGGTGACCAAAACTGTACACAATACCTCAACAACATCTTATATAACTTCAACAAAACATCCCATCTCCTGCACACAATACTTTGATTTGTGAAAGCCAACGTGCCAAAAGCTTTCTTTATGACCCTATCTACATATGACGATCCTCTCAATGAACTATGGACCTGTATTTCCAGATCCCTTTGTTCCATCGCACTTCTCAGTGTCCTACTGTTCATTGTGTAAGACCTACCCTGGTTGGTCCTACTGAAGTGCAACACTTCGCACTTGTCTGCATTAAATTCCATCTGCCATTTTTCAGCCCATTTTTTTCAGCTGGTCCAGATCCCGCTGTAAGCTCTGATAGTCTTTCCTGATGTCCAGAACAGCAAGGAAGTTGTTGACATTTTATTTTAAAAAATGTAATGCTTTGCTTTTTTAAAAAAAAGTTTATATTAAATAGTAGCAATATTGATTAATTTCAGTCAATTAATTACATAGTAAACGAAAGTATTAATTGTATTATTTTAAAATATTTTTTAAACTCGTTTCACAATTGAAATAGAATACATGGTCATCATCATGTTGTTGTTCTTGAATCTGCTGTGCATAAATGTACTACTATATTTCAAACAGTAACTTTGATATATTATTTGTGGTGGAAGAGGAGAACAGTATCCTAGACATTCTGAAGAAACTACAATGGAAAATATTTAATGAGAGCTGATGGCTCCAAGAACATTCTATCCTTAGTTATTCTGGGGCAGCATGTTACTGCTAAGGAAAAGACTGAAGCATTTGCACCCACGTTCTACTAGAAATGCCAACATAAGATCCATTCTGGTGTCCGCCTGAGATTCCTGCCATCATAGAAGCTGATTCCATTCACTTCACTTGACATTGAGAAACGCCTGAGAGCACAGGATACAGTAAAGCCTATGGAACCACGTAACTTCCGGCCTATAGTATTGATGACCTCCAACATTAGTGTCCTACTAGTCAAGTTACCACAGTTCAGTTACAACACTGGCATCAACCCAACGATGTAGAATCAACTTCAAGGTATATCTGGTTCACAAAATGCAGCATAAATGCAATTCAGCAAAAGACCTTGCCTAATCAGGATATTATTAGTCTTCAGCAAAGTAATTGCTTGTGCTATTAATCATGGAGCAAATAGCTGAATTCCAGAGGTGTATGTCTTCCTTTGTCTTCAAGTTGCTATTGGCACGATGTGGCATTAAGGTGTCTGGGTCCTAGCCTCAGCTATCTTCAATTGTTTCATCAATGGCTCCTTTACCCATCATGAAGTCAGGAGTGGAAACATTCACAATATTCAAATTCCATTCACAACTCCTCAGTAAATGAAGTACATGCTTACATGTAGCAGGAGATGAATAACATTTGAGTCTGGGCTGATACGTGGCAATGACTATTTCCAAATTGAAAAAGTCTAACCAATTACACCTGACATTCACTGGCATTACTATCACTATATCACTTACTATCAAAACCCTGGGGGAGGTTTAGTCTGTATAATTAACTCAACTGGATAAAAGAAATAAATACCGTTAGCTTCAAGTGTACATCAGGGCTGTGTATTCTGCAGCATGTGGCTCTCTTTCTTCCACCCCAAGGATTTTCCACCATCTACAAGGCACAAGTCGGGATCTCTTGTCAGACACTCTGCTTGACTGGATGAACAGGGTGTCAACAACTCTCAAAAAGCTCGACATCCAGCAGGCCAGTTTCTCATTTTTCCATCAACAATACTAAACTTTCATTGGCGCTGCTTCCTGCACGCATGCAGAACTCGTTGACTTTATTGCATTGGCGCTGCTTCCTGCACGCATGCAGAACTCGTTGACTTTATTAACTTTGCCTCCAACTTTCACCCTGCCCTCAAGTTTACCTGGTCCATTTCCAACACCTCCCTCCCCTTTCTAGATCTTTCTGTCTCTGTCTCTGGAGACAGCTTATCCACTGATGTCTACTATAAGCCTATTGACTCTCACAGCTATCTGGACTATTCCTCTTCTCACCCTGTCTCTTGCAAAAACGCCATGCCCTTCTCGCAATTCCTCCGTCTCCGCCGCATCTGCTCTCAGGATGAGGCTTTTCATTCTAGGACGAGGGAGATGTCTTCATTTTTTAAAGAAAGGGGCTTCCCTTCCTCCACTATCAACTCTGCTCTTAAACGCATCTCCCCCATTTCACGTACATCTGCTCTCACTCCATCCTCCCGCCACCCCACTAGGAATAGGGTTCCCCTGGTCCTCACCTACCACCCCACCAGCCTCTGGGTCCAACATATTATTCTCCGTAACTTCCGCCACCTCCAACGGGATCCCACCACTAAGCACATCTTCCCCCCCCACCTCTCTCTGCATTCCGCAGGGATCGCTCCCTACACAACTGCCTTGTCCATTCGTACCCCCCATCCCTCCCCACTGATCTCCCTCCTGGCACTTATCCGTGTAAGCAGAACAAGTGCTACACATGCCCTTACACTTCCTCCCTTACCACCATTCAGGGCCCCAAACAGTCCTTCCAGGTGAGGCAACACTTCACCTGTGAGTCGACTGGGGTGATATACTGCGTCCGGTGCTCCCGATGTGGCCTTTTATATATTGGCGAGACCCGTCGCAGACTGGGAGACTGCTTTGCTGAACATCTACGCTCTGTCCGCCAGAGAAAGCAGGATTTTCCAGTGGCCACAAATTATTCCAACTGCAAAATGAGCTGGACAACACTCCCAAACCCATATCATCTGCTAGCAAGACAGACAAGGATTGGAGATGCACAAGAACACCACCACCTGCAGGTCTGCACCAAGACATACACATTCTGAACTGGAAATACACGAGTGATCTTTAGCCATTGCTGAGTCTAACTCCAACTCCTGGAATTCCCTCTCACACAGCACTCTGGGAGCAGTTTTACCAGAAAGACCACAATACAAGCAATGAGAGATGGGCAATCAATGCTGATTTTTGCAAGCAATGCCTGGATTCTGAAAATGAATTTCAAGGAAGGAAGAAGGCACCACAACATTGATCTAAAATGTGCCAGATACAGCCAACACTTGACACTTCACGGTCTTAGAATCCTCTGATGCAATGACACTGCCTCAACCATTCCACAAAGCAGAGTGGAAAGTGAGCATCAGAGTAGGCCTCAAGCTTTATGTCCAAGGCCACAGACCACCCTGTTAGCCTTCTGCCAATTCATTTTGTCAGATAATCTTTTCCATTGATTATAACTGACTGTCACCATCAGAAGAATTCGACTGGAAGTAGAATTATATCTTTAAAAGAAAGTTAATTATTATTACAAAATATTAACTGAAGTTTTTTCTCATGATGGTTAAAACATCAATATCAACTAAAATGGAAAGCAAAATAAACAACTTTGTTTCACTTACTATTTTAATAATGGCCAGTTACCATGTTCAAATGAATGGATGTTAGATAGGTGTCATACACAAAGTGTACCCAGCCACTCTTTCCGGTACAGTCAGGAACCATTGCGGGACTCCATTCAGAGTCCAACGGTGAAGGGGATGTTTAATGACTCCACTGCATCCCATTTCTAGAAGCTGGCTGCATGCTTATGGAACATTCTCCCCCTCTTAGTGTAGCTCCTAGCTATAGAACCACCAGCAGTGATATAGCCCATACACCGAACCAAAATACATGCAACAGCAAAATAATAACGGGATGAACAGGCGATATCTCTAAAAAAACATACTTGTTTTCCATGACAGGGTTTAAAGGAAATAGAGTGGAGCACTTTACTTATTAGAATGTTAATCTTACAAAGTTTTGATATTTTGGGATTATTCCCTTAATTTTACATTGCATTTAGTCTGCTGTTTAAGGTGTAAAGGCCATTTCAAAGCAGTTAGTTTAATAGGTGTTATCACAATATTACTAAAGTCCATAATTAAACATAGAGTGTCTGCACTCCTTTATCAAAGAGAACCAACAAAGACATTCACGAGGTAGGTCATCCCTACTGAAATGCATTGATTTTTTTTTAAGTGTTTATTAAACTGGTGAATGCAACATACACTATATTTGTTCATACGACCTTCTGGAGGGGGCTTGATTAAGTCTCTCACAGTAAATTAAATTTCATTGAACTGCAGGGGTATGATTAACCTGGTTAGTAAAGTAGCTGAGCAGGAAGGATCAAAGGTTAGGGATAAATGGACTGTTATGCAAACATGCAGAAGTTTGCTTGTGGAATTCTGCAAAGTATTGGATATGGTGGGATGTAACTATTTGCTAAATAATTAAGCAACATAAATCATAGGACAGAAAGCCATCTACAGAGGTTTTCGAATTATTCCATGATTTGCATCATTGTAAGCAATGTAGATAGATGCATTATAAAGGTTAAGCAAATGCCAGAGCTGTGGGAAATGGTTTTCCCATTTGAATCTTAAAAGTGAGAAGCCAGAAACTGTACGATCTAAAGAAGCATAGAGGTTCACCTAAGACTAAGCTATTATTGAAAAGAACAAAACAAATAAACATGCAAATTGTTATTCAGCATTCTGGCATAGGAGGTGCCAATTACAGCAATATAAAATGTTGGTTTGACAACTTCTGGAATGCTTTGCACTACAGACAAGGAACAATATTTGGAGTCAATACATTAGATAGATGCCCAGAATTAAGTTATAAGGAGAAATCCTACCAAGTTTGAAGTTAATAACATCTCCTTCTACCTTAGGACATGGACTTATCAATCACCCCTGATGAGTTATTAACTTCAAAGTTTCTGCTTAATCACTCAAGGAGTTGAACTGCATGTGCATGTAATGAGAGCTGTATAACTCACCTCCTTCTACCTTAGACCACAAACTTATTAATCACCCCTGCTGTGGACACTTTCTGGAGGTCCAAGGTCCGTATGCTCCACGACTGCTGGACTAAGTGTGTAAATGTAGGAGGGGACTATGTTGAAAAATAAATGTGCTGGGTTTTCTAAAATTGACTCCTTCTACCTTAGGCCACAAACTTTTCAATCATCCCTCGTAATGTATCAAACATAATAAAGACTAGAGTTTGACCTTACATGATTTAACTTTGGAAATTCAGCAATATGCAGTGAGTAGCAGGAGTTTGAAAATTACCTCTGCAACCAGCAATGCCAAATCAGTTCTTAATTTTAAATCTGAGATTGGTTTGCAAAAATCCATTAAAGGTATTCGTGGATGGAGCAAAGGTAGAATATGGACTTATGCCACCAATCAACCAGGGTCTCACCCACTGGAAATCAATTGAGTTGGACCATCAATCAACCAGGGGTCTCAAGGCCTTGAGCTTATGAATGGCCTACCCTTATTCTTATACATGTTAGTCATTATGAAGTCATATAATGTTCCTTATGAATGCAAATCCTTTCTTTTCTTTAGTCTTTTGATACATGATGCAGGCAGAAGCTGCAAATTTGATTTTCCATAGAGATGGAAAGTCACTACTAATACCAAAATTGTTAAAGCAATACAGTATACACATTTTCAGTTTAAAAACAGCATCAAGGTGACAGTGCTGTTTCAAAGTTGTTTTGCATGGTGATTAAATCATATCACTCATTACCATTTCTAAGCACAGTAAACACTTCCACTCACTGTGTTGTGAAACCATCTGTTCTACCTCCCCTGGACCTTGGAAGAGAATGGCTGCAAGGGCAGTCAATTCTTTGTATTAAGTGACAGCTATCAAAGCCTTTGAAAGGGCAAGGAAACAAGGTAGCTAGAAATTGTACAGGATAGAAGACCCCTGAACTGAAATTCTTCTTGCAGTAATGGAGTGGGGCTCCTAAGCATCTGCCATTACAGTATAATCTGTGGCAAAGTATCAAGTATTCATTTTCTTAAGTGTTCTTCAGGCTTCAACCAAAGGAGATCTCGTTTAAGTATGACAGAAGTCTGTGAAAGAGTGAGTTTAATTTGTATAATGCGAATACAATTTACATCAATCATAATAAAGACTTTTCAACCTAACTGTACTTCAGTATGTTCATGCTGTTGTAGAATAAACCAGTTTACAATCTGCGAAGCTTTGAATTATTTCCTTAACACAATCAATCCTTAGAAGTTGAAGTTGCTGTGTTGAAGACAAATACATGCAGCCCAGCTCCATTTGCAGGAGAAAGCTGTCATTATGACCAGAGTAATATTTTTCCTGTCAGTAACTGTACAACCACAATAGAACTAAGATGTCAAAACTGCTTCAGGAAGTGACTGACACCAACAATTACCAATAGTCATATGTGGCCCAGATATATTAACAAAAGATAACTGGATTGGTGGAGGAGATGTTTGAGATTGTCAATGATAGAATCACGGCTCCGCATTTATTTTACCTTCATGTTACTAGGTGATTAGTTGACAGCAGTCGTGATGCATCTATTCAAAGGTTAGGCTTGGTTAGGTTTCTACTGAAGTTCTGAGCACCTATGCCTTATGGCATGAAGTGCATATTTTCCAGAAAGTAAGCACATAAATACAAGAAAGCATATTTTCTATAAAGGGTTAGTTTATGAGATTACACAAAGTGGAGTGTGCTCTCTATATTTTATGATTAAAAGTTGAATCATTAAAGTTTTCGAGATACGAAAATAACAGTTGGAGAAAGAAACTGTTTTGCTGGTTGGAGAAACACAGGACAAGGAGCCACAGAGTAAAGCTTTCCAGCAGGCCTTATGGAGTGAAGTTAAGGGGCAGTGGAAAGATACAACAAACTGATAGGACAATTAATGAATTGATACCTGAACTTGATAGCTATCATAATAACACAACTGATAGATATGGATAGATAGGTATACTGTACTACGTTACGTCTAAGATCACTAAAAGATTAAGAAGTCTTTTCTTGTTTCTGTCAGACGGTCCCACCTGACGTCTGTCCACCATTCACTAAGCAGCTGTGGCTGCAACAGTCTGTTCACCTGTCTGCTGAGCTCCTCACCAAGTTTGACAGGCTGACTCAGTGGCAGATTCCAAGGCATAATCACCACATGACTGGCAGGAGACATCATTTGTGAGGCAAAGGCTCCCAAACCCAAATCCTAAGACCATAAGGCCTTTAAGATACAGGAGCCATTTGGCTATTTGGCCCATCGAGTCTGCTCCGCCGTTTCATCATGGCTGATCCAATTTTCCTCTCAGCTCCAATTTCCTGCCTTCTCCCCATATCCTTTCATGCCCCAACCAATCAAGAATCAATCAACCTCTGCTTTAAGTATACTTAAAGAATGGGCCTTCATAGCTGCCTGTGGCACAGGATTCCACAGATTCATCACTCATTGGCTAAAGAAATTCCTCCTCAACTCCATTCTAAAAGGACACTCCTCCTTTCTAAGGTTGTGTCCTCTGGCCTTAGACTCTCCCTCCATAGGAAATATCCTCTCCATATCCACTCTATCAAGGCCTTTCACCATTTGATCGGGTTCAATGAGGTCCCCACTCATTCTTTTGAATTTCAGTGAATACAGGCCCAGAGCCAGCAAAAGGTCTTCATATGACAAGCCATTCAATCCTGAATCTCCTTCGAATGCTCCTCAGTTTCAGCACTTCCTTTTTAAGGTAAGGGGCCCAAACCTACTCTCAGTAATCAAGTGGGACCTCATCAGTGCCTTATAAAGTTTCAACATTGCATCCTACTTCTACATTCTAGTCCTCTTGAAATTAATGCTAGCATTGCATTTGCCTTTCTCACCACAGGCTCAACCTGTAAATTAACCTTTAGGGAATCCTGCACAAGGACTCCCAAGTTCCTTTGTACCTCAGCTTTTTGTATTTTCTCTCCATTTAGAAAATAGTCAACCTTGCATTTCTTCTACCAAAGTGCATGACAATACACTTCTCGATACTATACTCCATCTGCCATTTCTTTGCCCATTCTCCTAATCTGTCTAAGTCCTTCTATGGCCTCTCTACTTCCTCAAAACTACCTGCCCTCCACCTATCTTCATATCACCTGAGAATTTTGCAACAAAGCCATTAGTTCCATCATCGAAATCATTGACATATAACGTAAAAAGAATCGGTCCCAACACAGACCCCTATGGAACACCACTAGTTATCGGCAGCCAGTCCAGAAAGGTTCCCTTTATTCCCACATTTGCCTCCTGCCAATCAGCCATTGCTTTATCCATGCTAGAATCTTTCCTGTAATACCATGAGCTCATTGCTTGTCAAGCACCCTCATCTGTGGCACCTTGCCAAAGGCCTTCTGAAAATCCAAGTACAAAACATCAACTGATTCTCCTTTGTCTATCCTGCTTGTTACTTCTTCAAAGAATTTCAACAGATTTGTCAGGCAAGATTTTCCCTTGAGGAAACCATGCTGACTATAATCTATTTTATCATGTGCCTCTAAGTATCCTGAGACCTCATCCTTAACAATTGACTTCAGCATCTTCCCAACTGGTCTATAGTTTCCTTTCTTTTGCCTATCTTCTTTCTAGGAGTGACAATTGCAATTTTCCAGTCTTCCGGAACCATTCCCGAATCTAGTAACTCTCGAACGATCATTACTAATGCCTCCACGGTCTCTTCAGCTACCTCTTCTGGGGTGTACACCATCTGATGCAGGTGACTTATCTACCTTCGGACCTTTCAGTTTCCCAAGCAATTTCACTCTAGTAACTCCAAACACATCATGACTCCTAACACCTGGAACTTCCACCATACCGCTAGTGTCTTCACAGTTAAGACTGAAGCAAAATACTTATTCAACTCATCCACTATTTCATTGTCCTCCATTACTACTTCTCCAGATTCATTTTCCAACAGTTCAATATCCACTGTTGCCTCTCTTTTACACTTTATGTATCTGAAGAAACTTTTGGTATCCTCTTTAATATTATTGGTTAGCTTACTTTTGTGTTCCGTCTTTACCTTCTTAATGATTTTTTCAGTTGCCTTTTGCTGGCTCTCCAATCCTTGAACTTCCCAGTAATTTTTGCTCTATTATATTATTCCGATGGCCCAATCAGCAACAGGAGCAGGCCACAGCAATGAGGTTTCTCACAGGCCGGCAACACTCATTTAAAAGGAGAGCTTTGCAGGTGTTCAGGCTTATTCTGACAGCCCAATCAGTGGCAGGAACAGGCCACAGCGCTGAGCTTTCTCGCAGGTTGCCGATGCTTTTTCAGAAGTACAGAAGCGACAAGCGGGGCAGCCATTGTTGGGGTGGGCCAGTGGTGAGTGTAGGAGTGTCCGGATTTAGCTCAAAGGAGGCTTCGGCTTGAAAGGGGCATTGGCTCTGAGTAAGCTTCTGCTACAGTTCCTTTTATTTCTCTCTTACTGTATCTAGTGTAGTAAATGGCTGTTGTATGTTCTTCATGCCGGATGTTGGAGTCCGGGGAAACCCAGAGTCTCCCAGGGAACTAAATCTACCTGAAGTGCATCTGGCTGCAGCTCCTTGAAGACCGTGTTAGGGATCTGGAGCAGCAGCTGGATGACCTTCGTCTTGTATGGGAGAGTAAGGAGATAATCAATCAGAGTTACAGGGAAGTAGTCACCCCAAAGCTGCAGGAGGCGAGCAGCTGGGTGACTGACAGGAGAAATGGAAACGTGAACAGGCAGTTAGCACAGAGCACTCTGTGGCGATTCCTCTCAAAAGTAAGTGTGCTTTGATACTGTTGTGGGGGATGACCTCCCAAGAAAATGCCTTGGAGACTAAGCACGGTCAGTGGTGCAGAATGGAAAGAGGGAGAAGAGGGGAGTGGTAGTGATAGCGGACACAATAGTCAGGGGAACAGACGGGGGTTCTGTGGACATGACCAGATCAGCCGAATGGTATGTTGCCTCCCAGGTGCCTGGGTCAGGGACATCTTGCGTCATGTCCATAATATTTTGGAGAAGGAGGGAGAGCAGCCAGATGTCTTGGTACATATTGATACTGATGACAAAGAAAGGAAAAGCAAGGATGTTCTGAAGAAAGAATTTAGGGAGCTACACAGAAAGGTGAGAAGCAGGACCTCCAGGGTAGTAGTTCCTGGATTGCTGCCTGTGCCATATGCTAGTGAAGGTAGAAACAGGATGATTTGGCAGATTAATGCGTGGCTGAGAAGATGTTGCAAGGGGAAGTGCTTCAGGTTCTTGGATCATTGGGATCTCTTCTGGGGGAGATATGACCTGTTCAAAAGTGACGGGTTGCACCTGAACCCGAGGGGAACCAATATTCTCACGGGAGGGTTTGTTTGAGCTTTTGGGAAGGGTTTAAACTAACTTGGCAGGGGAGTGGGAACAGGAGTGAAGGGATTCAGAATAGGGCAGCTGGTAAAAAAGCAAAGATAGTGTGCAGTCAGACTGTCAGGAAGGGCAGGCAGATGATAAGACATAATTGCAGCCAGCAGAGTGGGTATCAGTGCATTAGGGATGCAGAATTAAAAAGGGTAGCAAGTGCAGCACTCAGAGTGTTATATCTCAATGCACAGGGTACAAGAAATAAGGTGGATGATCTTGCTGCAGATTGTCAGGTATGATGTTGTGGCCATCACTGAATCGTGACTAAAGGATGGTTGTAGTTGGAAGTTAAACATCCAAGGTTACATGTTGTAGTGGAAGGGTTGGAAGGTCAACAGAGAGGGTGGCATGGCTCTGCTGGTAAAGCATAGCATCAAGTTCAGTAGAAAGATGTGACATAGGATCCTTGTGAGTTGAGTTAAGAAACTGCAGAAGTAAATGGACCCTGATGGCAGATATAGACAGGCCTCCCAACAGTCGCTGGGATGTTGGCCACAGATTACAAAAGGAAATAGAAAAGGCAAGCCAAAAGGGGAATGTTATAACAGTCATGGAAGATTTCAACATGCAGGTCAAATGGGAAAACCGGGATGGTAATGGATCGCGAACGTGAGTTTGTTGAATGCCTATGAGATGGATGCAGTGGATGTTGAAGATTTGGACTTTTAGAAGGTCTTTGACAAGGTGCCACACACGAGACTGCTCACCAAGCTGAGTGCCCATGGTATTACAGGAAAATTACTAATGTGGTTCAAACATTGGCTGATTGGTAGGCGGCAGTAAGTAAGAATAAAAGGATCCTTGTCTGGTTGGCTGCTAATGACTACTGGTGCTCCGCAGCGATCAGTGTTGGGATCGATTCTTTTTATGCTGTATATCAATAATTTAGATGATGGAGTAAATGGCTTTGGTACCAAGTTTGCAGAAGATACAAAGATTGGTGGAAGGGCAGGTAGTGTTGAAGAAACAGGTCGGCTACAGAACAACTTAAGACAAATTAGGGAATGGGCAAGAGAGTGGCAAATGAAATAGGTTAGAAAATGCACAGTCATGCACTTTGGTAATAGAAATAAATGTGCATACTATTTTCTAAACGGAGAGAAAATCCAATTATCTGAACACCCTAAATAGTAATCTGTAGGTGGAGTTGGTGGTGAGGAAGGCAAATGCAATGTTAGTATTAATTTCAAGAGGTCCAGAATGCAAGAGCAGGGATGTGATGCTGAGGCTTTATAAGGCACTGGTGAGGCCTCTCTTTGAGTACTGTGAACAGTTTTAGGTTCTTCATCTAACAAAAGATGTGCTGGCATTGAAGAGGGTTCAGAGGAGGTTCGTAAGGATGATTCTACAAATGAAAGGTTATCATACGAGGAAGGTTTAATATTTCTGGGTTGGTATTCGCTGGAATTTAGAAGAATTTAGGGGATCTCATTGAAACGTTGAAAGGCCTAGACAGAGTAGATGTACAAAAGATGTTTCCCAGCCTCAGGATCAATTCTAGCCAACCCCTCTCTCATGGCTCTGTAGTACCCCTTACTCCACTGTAATACTGATACATCTGACTTCAGCTTCTCCTTCTCAATTTTCAAGATGAATTTAGAACATAGAACATAAAATAGTACAGCACAGTACAGGTCCTTCAGCCCAAAATGTTGTGCCGACTCTTAAACCCTACCTCCCATGTAACCCCCCCACCTTAAATTCCTCCATATACCTGTCTAGCAGTCTCCTAAATTTCACAAGTGTATCTGCCTCCACCACTGAAGCAGGCAGTGTATTCCACGCACCAACCACTCTGTGAGTAAATAACCTTCCTCTAATATCCCCCTTGAACTTCCCACCCCTTACCTTAAAGCCATGTCCTCTTGTACTGAGCAGTGGTGCCCTGGGGAAGAGGCGCTTCCTCTTATTATCTTGTACACCTCTATCATGTCTCCTCTCATCCTCCTTCTCTCCAAAGAAAAAAAGCCCTAGCTCCCTTAATCTCAGATCATAATGCACACTCTCTAAACCAGGCAGCATCCTGGTAAATCTCCTCTGTACCCTTTCTAATGCTTCCACATCCGTCCTATAGTGAGGCGACCAGAACTGGACACAGAACTCCAAGTGTGGCCAAACCAGAGTTTTATAGAGCTGCATCATTACCCCATGACTCTTAAACTCTCTCCCTCAACTTATGAAAGCTAACACCCCATAAGCTTTCTTAACTACCCTACCTACCTGTGAGGCAACTTTCAGGGATCTATGAACAAGTACCCCCAAATCCCTCTGCTCCTCCACACTACCAAGTATCCTGCCATTTACTTTGTGCTCTGCCTTGGAGTTCGTTCTTCCAAAATATGCCACCTCACACTTCTCCAGGTTGAACTCCATCTGCCAGTTCTCAGCCCACTTCTGCATCCTATCAAAGTCTGTCTGCAAACTTTGACAATCCTCTACACTATCTACAACACCACCAACCTTTGTGTCGTCTGCAAACTTGCCAACCCACCCTACTACACCCACATCCAGGTCATTAATAAAAATCATGAAAAGCAGAGGTCCTGGAACAGATCCTTGTGGGACACCACTAGTCACAATCCTCCAATCTGAATGTACTCCCTCCACCATGACCCTCTACCTTCTGCAGGCAAGCCAATTCTGAATCCACCTGGCCAAACAGCCCTGGATCCCATGCCTTCTGACTTTCTGAATAAGCCTACCGTGTGAAACCTTGTCCAATGCCTTACTAAAATCCATGTAGGTCACTTCCACTGCACTACCCTCACCTATAAGCCTGGTCACCTCCTCAAAGAACTCTATCAGGCTTGTTAGACACGATCTGCCCTTCACAAAGCCATGCTGACTGTCCCTGATCAGACCATGATTCTCTAAATGCCCATAGATCCTATCTCTAAGAATCTTTTCCAACAGCTTTCCCACCACAGACGTAAGGCTTACTGGTCTATAATTACCCGGACTATCCCTACTACCTTCTTTGAACAAGGGAACAACATTCGCCTCCCTCCAATCCTCCGGTACTATTCTTGTATAGTACTGATTCTTGCTTCCTAAACCTCATGTATGCTGCCTTCTTCCACCTAACTAGATTTTCCACTTCACTAGTCACCCATGGTTCCTTCACCCTATCATTCTTTATCTTCCTCACCGGGACAAATTTACCCCTAACATCCAGCAAGAGATCCCTAAACATCAACCACGTGTCCATAGTACATTTCCCTGCAAAAACATCATCCCAATTCACACCTGCAAGTTCTAGCCTTGTAGCCTCATAATTTGCCCTTTCCCAATTAAAAAATTTCCTGTCCTCTGATTCTGTCCTTTTCCATGATAATGCTAAAGGCCAGGGAGCGGTGGTCACTGTCCCCCAGATACTCACCCACTGAGAGACCTCTGACCTGACCCGGTTCGTTACCTAATACTAGATCTAGTATGGCATTCCCCCTAGTTGGCCTGTCAAAATATTGTGACAGGAATCCGTCCTGGACACACTTAACAAACATAAAGCCCTCCCTCCTGCACCTGTCGTAAGGTGGGCGCTGGGAGTCGACCCAAATGCAAGGCACAGACACTGAACTACTAGGAGCAGGACTTGATTAGAGAGTGGGGACAAAAACACAGACTTGCGCTAGTACGTTGGTTAGGACCAGGACAAGGAACTAGGTTGTAGGACCAGGACAAGGAACTAGGAACTAGGAGCCTGGGCTTGGTCACCGACAAAGACCCAGAACTTGGGTATTGACTGGAGCTCGGACCCCAGAACTAGGCAAGGACATGACGTGGCTATAGGACTGGACATGGCTTGGGTTTTTCATGGCTTGGGTACGTCATGGCTTGGATTCTTCGAGGCAAGGACATGACGAGGCTTGGGTTCGTCAAGGCGAGGACATGACGAGGCTTGGGTTCGTCAAGGCGAGGACATGACGAGGCTTGGGTTCGTCAAGGCGAGGACATGACGAGGCTTGGGTTCTTCAAGGCGAGGACATGACGAGGCTTGGGGGTGGACTCCGAGCCAGAGACTGGACAAGGACCCAGAACCTGGGTCTAGACTCCGGCTCGGACTCCGGAACTAGGCGAAGACATGACATGGTCTTGGGAGACAGGACTAGGCAAGGCTACAGGACAGAATGACAGACTCCTGGGCAAGACGAGGGAACTCCAGTACAGGACAAAGCACACGGACAGGACGAGAACATAAACTTTGACTTGGTACTCAGGAACAGCCGAACCTTGGATTTGGGACGACAGGAACGCAGAGACATGGAACACAGAGCCAGGACCCCTCCTTGGGAACAGGACTTGGGGCCGGGGCTCTACACAGAATGCTGAACACGACAAGACGGTTCCCAATACTAGGTAGCAGCAAACAGCCGGACCTACCTAGCAAAAGCGTGAACAGAGAGACAGTTCCAACTCAACGATAGACAGTTCCTTATCTTGACACAGCAAGGCTCTGGTCTCACTCCGGTGGTAGAACTAGACACAGGTTGCAGGGCAAGGCTCCAGAAGGAAGTGGAAGGGAAGGGAACAGTCCAGCCTCAGGGTAACGGCAAAAATGGCCTGGCTTACCCAACGGAGGCAAGGACAGGAAGGGACAGATCCAACTGCAGGGTAATGGCAAAGATGGTCTGATTTACCCCACAGAGGCGAGGACAGGATACTGACAAGACAAACCAGCAACCACACTCGATCCCAGGGCAACATATTCCCAGCCCCAAGACGAGCAAACGGAGCACTCGACTGCACGAACTGCTGCCTCCATTACCTACTCCTAATTTAATTACAGTAATTAAAGGAACTTTCCCGGCCTTACCTCAGTGGGAGCAAGCTCGTCCTCAGCCTCTGCTCGCCGAAGCCTCCCGAGCCAAAGCCTTCCTACTCTGTCTCCCACTACTCCGTCACCCACTCCTACGACATCCGCTCTATTAATCTGCTTGCTTTTTAAACTCTCCCACTGTCTCACAGGCCGACCTTCACATGTTTGCACAGTCGTGCCCCGGTCAAACTGCAAAGAAATGACTGCCCCTTCTCAATCTGCTCGCTTTTTAAACTCTCCTGCTGTCTCACAGGCCAACCTTCAATTTGATCATATTATGAGTACTTACCCCTAAGTGTTCCTTTACCTTAAACTTTCTTATCAATGCTGTTTCATTGCACAACACCCAATCCAGAATAGCTGATCCTCTATTTGGCTCAACCACAAGCTGCTCTAAAAAGCTATCTTGTAGGCACTCTAGAAATTCTCCCTCCTGTAATCCAGCATCAACCTAATTTTCCTAATCTACCTGCATATTGAAGTCCCCATGACTACTGTAACATTGCCCTTTTGGCATGCACTTTCTTTCTCCTGCTGTATTTTGCAGGCCACATCCTTACCACTGTTTGAGGATCTGTATACAACTCTCATCAGGGGCTTTTTACCCTTGCAGTTCCTTAGCTCTTTCCACAATGATTCAACACCTTCCGACCACCTTTGTTATGAACATCTTAAAGAAAATCTGTTTTGTTAATTTCCAGATCCAAAGACTGGTGACTGCAGAGTTTTCTCTGAATTATTTGCCTCCTCCATACCTCCATTTATCACCTCAACAGAAGCTTCTCCATGATACAATTTTCATCCTCAACTGGTTTATTAATTTCCCCATTTAAGTCTTTCACTGAAACCCCTTTATACCCATTTACTCCCTTGATTGGATTAATTTCATACTCTCACTTACCCCTTCTCTTGGGCTCCACCATAATCACATTTACCCTCTCAACTCCAGTAAGCCCATGCAGCATCTGGGTGTTCTCAACTGGTTTTCTCATCTGTTTACTGTGGGTGGGTTTCACCACAGACTGAAATCCTGACAGAGAGTCATGCTAAACTATGCTCTGTCAGCAGACCACAAGAGCAATACTGATAGAAACAGGAGCTTTCTGCCCAACCACCTACCTTGCCTCATATGGATGAGTGTACATGAACCTACGATTTCAATGCCTATCTTGATTGTGTAAGGAACTAGTCAGGAACTTGGAAAATTCCATAACCCAGTAATTAACTACCTACTGTATCTGAGAGATATGTTTCCAAAGACCCTCTCCAGTTGTCACCACAACTGATGTGCTTTCTGACTCTGACAATAAGATGCAATTTTATATGCCTGCCCGGACCCACCACTGGTTTAGGAAGTGCATTGACTTAACATTCGTTTGAACTACTGAAAAGTTTCAGTGGACTCTGCAATGGTAAAACAGGAGACCATTTGCTGATGTCAGATCCTGGAGATTTGGTTTCCAGTGGTATGGTAAGGGGCTAGTTTCATCAGCCACTGGACAATCGGAAGGTCAATAGCTTAGTTCTTGCTAAAGGACTGAGCTGATTCACACACCTCCTAACCCAAAGTGTAGACCATATATTTTATGTTTTATGAAGACAATGTGATTTTCCTTCCTCTTTTCCCAGACACTTTGCTAGAATATTCCAAAGTTCAAATGATATGTAATAGTGGGTTGAACAGCTAGCAAAAAAAAATCTTGAATTGTTTAGCTAATAGTGTTATTAAAAATCTCCACAAGTTCTGACACGTGCCGGTGAGAAGATTGCACTGCAATTCAACCTTTTATCAGTAGATGGCAGTTGCTGCTTGGCTACAGAGAAAGCAAAAGGTTTACAGAAGAGGAGTTGTTTTCCTGAAATAAACAGTAATTCCAAAAATCATTGTTCAGAAATCATTTTCTCACAGATTGTAGGGTCCATCAGCAGACCTTATGAATCTATAAACTTAGACATTTTGCAATATTGTAATAAAATATTAGTTTCATTTCTGCTAATGATGACAATTCAGAAAGATTTAGAAATAATAAGAATTTAAAGCTCAGAAAGAGGCTATTCAGTCAATTGCAGTCAAGCTAACAAAAAACAGTTTTCAGGGTAATCGCACTTCCCATTTCCTGGGCCATAGATCTGCAGCTCACAGCTCTCCAACTATACACTTTAAGTGTGATGAAAGCTTCTGTCTCCACCACCTGTTCAGGCAGTGAGTTCCAGACCTAACCACTTATAAAGAATAGTGATTTTTCTTGCCCTCAACAGTCCTCTAACCTTTCTATTAATTAAATTAAATTTCTGGCCATTAACTCTGCTGGCTTAGCTAACAGAAATAGGTCTTTACTTTTCCCAGACCCCTCATAATTTAATAAAAAACAATTATGTCTCCCCTCAGTCGCCTTCATTCCAATGGACATTGCCCCAGCTTTGTCTCCTTATGAGTCCTTATGGGTGGAGCTGAGAAACAGGAAAGGTATGGCCACATTAGTGGGATTGTATTACAGACCACCCAATAGTCAACAAGACTTGGAAGAGCAAATCTGCAGAGAGACAGCAGGCAACTGCAGGAAACATAAAGTTGTGGTGGTAGGGGATTTTAATTTTCCATACATTGATTGGGACTCCCATACTGTTAGGGGTCTAGATGGTTTAGAGTTTGTAAAATGTGTTCAGCAAAGTTTTCTAAATCAATATATAGAGGGACCAACTAGAGGGGATGCAATATTGGATCTCCTGTTAGGAAACGAGTTAGGGCAAGTGACGGAAGTCTGTGTAGGGGAGCACTTTGGTTCCAGTGATCATAACACCATTAGTTTCAATTTGATCATGGACAAGGATAGATCTGGTCCTAGGGTTGAGGTTCTGAACTGGAAGAAGGCCAAATTTGAAGAAATGAGAAAGGATCTAAAAAGCGTGGATTGGGACAGGTTGTTCTCTGGCAAAGATGTGATTGGTAGGTGGGAAGCCTTCAAAGGGGAAATTTTGAGAGTGCAGAGTTTGTATGTTCCTGTCGGGATTAAAGGCAAATTGAATAGGAATAAGGAACCTTGGTTCTCAAGGGATATTGCAACTCTGATAAAGAAGAAGAGGGAATTGTATGAAATGTATAGGAAACAGGGGGTAAATCAGGTGCTTGAGGAGTATAAGAAGTGCAAGAAAATACTTAAGAAAGAAATCAGGAGGGCTAACAGAAGACATGAGGTTGCCTTGGCAGTCAAAGTGAAGGAGAATCCAAAGAGCTTTTACAAGTATATTAAGAGCAAAAGGATTGTAAGGGATAAAATTGGTCCTCTTGAAGATCAGAGTGGTCGGCTTTGTGCGGAACCAAAGGAAATGGGGGAGATCTTAAATAGGTTTTTTGCGTCTGTATTTACTAAGGAAGCTGGCATGAAATCTATGGAATTGAGGGAATCAAGTAGTGAGACCATGGAAACTGTACAGATTGAAAAGGAGGAGGTGCTTGCTGTCTTGAGGAAAATTAAAGTGGATAAATCCCTGGGACCTGACAGAATGTTTCCTCGGACCTTGAAGGAGACTAGTGTTGAAATTGCGGGGACCCTGGCAGAAATATTTAAAATGTCGCTGTCTACGGGTGAAGTGCCGGAGGATTGGAGAGTGGCTCATGTTGTTCCGTTGTTTAAAAGAGGATCGAAAAGTAATCCGGGAAATTATAGGCCGGTGAGATTAACGTCACTAGTAGGTAAGTTATTGGAGGGAGTACTAAGAGACAGAATCTACAGGCATTTGGATAGACAGGGGCTTATTAGGGAGAGTCAACATGGCTTTGTGCGTGGTAGGTCATGTTTGACCAATCTGTTGGAGTTTTTCGAGGAGGTTACCAGGAAAGTGGATGAAGGGAAGGCAGTGGATATTCTCTACATGGACTTCAGTAAAGCCTTTGACAAGGTCCCGCATGGGAGGTTAGTTAGGAAAATTCAGTCGCTAGGTATACATGGAGAGGTGGTAAATTGGATTAGATATTGGCTCAATGGAAGAAGCCAGAGAGTGGTGGTAGAGAATTGCTTCTCTGAGTGGAGGCCTGTGACTAGTGGTGTGCCACAGGGATCAGTGCTGGGTCCATTGTTATTTGTCATCTATATCAATGATCTGGATGATAATGTGGTAAATTGGATCAGCAAGTTTGCTGATGATACAAAGATTGGAGGTGTAGTAGACAGTGAGGAAGGTTTTCAGAGCCTGCAGAGGGACTTGGACCAGCTGGAAAAATGGGCTGAAAAATGGCAGATGGAGATTAATACTGACGTGTGAGGTATTGCACGTTGGAAGGACAAACCAATGTAGAACATACAGGGTTAATGGTAAGGCACTGAGGAGTGCAGTGGAACAGAGGGATCTGGGAATACAGATACAAAATTCCCTAAAAGTGTCATCACAGGTAGATAGGGTCGTAAAGAGAGCTTTTGGTACATTGGCCTTTATTAATCAAAGTATTGAGTATAAGAGCTGGAATGTTATGATGAGGTTCTATAAGGCATTGGTGAGGCCGAATCTGGAGTATGGTGTTCAGTTTTGGTCACCAAATTACAGGAAGGATATAAGTAAGGTTGAAAGATTGCAGAGAAGGTTTACAAGGATGTTGCCGGGACTTGAGAAACTCAGTTATAGAGAAAGGTTGAATAGGTTAGGACTTTATTCCCTGGAGTGTAGAAGAATGAGGGGAGATTTGATAGAGGTATATAAAATTATGATGGGTATAGATAGAGTGAATGCAAGCAGGCTTTTTCCACTGAGGCAAGGGGAGAAAAAAAAACAGAGGACATGGGTTAAGGGTGAGGGGGAAATGTTTAAAGGGAACATTAGGGGGGGCTTCTTCACACAGAGAGTGGTGGGAGTATGGAATGAGCTGCCAGACGAGGTGGTAAATGCAGGTTCTTTTTTAACATTTAAGAATAAATTGGACAGATACATGGATGGGAGGTGTATGGAGGGATATGGTCCGTGTGCAGATCAGTGGGACTAGGCAGAAAATGGTTCGGCACAGCCAAGAAGGGCCAAAGGGCCTGTTTCTGTGCTGTAGTTTCTATGGTTTCTATGGTTTCCTTATCTTTTTATTCCCTAGCCCCACCAACAATCACAAAAATCTCCTTTGTACCCTCTGGGGCAATCACATTTTTCCTGTAGTGTGATGGCAGAAATATACACTGTCCAGGCGCTGCGGCCTAGTCAATGATTCCTACGGGTCTGGATGGCCTTCCTGCTCATGTATTTGACCCTTCAACTAAAAAAGGCCAGGTCTTAACTGCTTATCCTAATGACTTTAGGGACTTGTGAATATGCACAAGTATTTATGTATTGCACTGTACTTCTGCTGCAAAACATCAATTTTTATGATATATGTAAGTGACAATAAATCTGATTCTGATTCTGATTCACTTCAAGGTCCTGTTTCCTCTACCCTTTGGAGTATTCTACAATACACTGTGTTTCTCTTTCATTCTACAATGCACTGTGTTTTCCCTTGCCATGTATTTACTCTCCAAGTGCTTTAACTTCTCCTCACTGCATTCTAATTTTCACTCACAGGTCCAATGGTAACTTTCTGTATCCTAGAACTTTCTTCTGCGTTCCATCATCAATAAACACTTAAAGCATAGCTCCTCAAATTAAATCCTTAATATCTACAATGTAAGGATTTGCTGAGTTTATTGCACACAGGCCACTAGTCATTCCCATCAACCTTTTCGCTTACTGCTATGGGGCTTTAATCTTCAATCAAGTGACCACTTTCCATTGGATTCAATGTATTTTTACATTTTGGGTCACTCTGCCTGATATGACCTTATTAAGTAGCTTGCTAAAATCCATCTATTAAATTCTCTACTTTCATCAACACTCCTGTTACTCACTCAAAAAAATCAATTAAGCTAATTAATTCATGACTTTACCTTAATGAATAAACACATAATCTGCTTGATTAGCATGCATGTCTCTAAAAGTTGATTTACATCTCCCTTTAGGACTTCTTCCAACAATTTCACTTCCAATCTCAGACAACTGGCTCACAATTACCCAGATGATCTGCTTCTCCCTTTTTAAACAATGGTACTTTATCTGCAATCTATGGGTCCTATGGAGTCATGTCTGCAGTGAAAGAAGCCTGGAAAATTGTAATTAGAGTGTCTGTAATCTCCTTCCTTGCATTTTTTACAGAGCCTGTAATTTAGCTACTTTAAGATGCTTAACCCTTTAACAAGCCCTGTTCCTTCAGGTCTATCCTTTCTAACACTGCAATTTCTTCCATCCTACATCATTCTATCTTTTTACACAGAAGGAAGTGATATATTAATACCGAATTTTCTAAGTGCCTTTTATGTCCATATTCATGCTGCAATTTTGTTCTCCATTGGAACTCATACTGTCCTTTCTCATCAGCTTTCTCTTCACATATTTATAGCGCATCCAGAAGTCACCTTGCTGTTACCAGCAATAACCTTTGATGCACTTTCTTCATCTTCCCAATTCTCCGCTTTTAATTTTACCCTTGCCCTTTTATTCATCTCTGGGTGATTTTGTTGCATTGGGTTCTCGTTGTCTGTCATATGCTTCCTTTATTTGCTTTAACAGCCCTGTATGATTCTTGACTGTCATGGGGATCTGGGATCTGGAATTGGAACAGTTCGGTACCACTAATTTTTAAATCATGCTGCTCAACATCATAATCAATTTGGAACATACAGAATGTTGTGCTGAAGAATTTTATGGCATCCAGACCCTCGTCTAACTCTTAAGAGATTCTTCTGATAACATAGTTGTTGATCTGAAAATGTCTGGACCACTTTCCAATAACAGATGAAATGAAAGGAACACATAACATTTAATATTTTAAACAACAATTATAATTCAGAATAGTTTAAGTTCCTCTAATTAATGTGTGGGATGTTGTTGGCTGATTTGCTAAGTGTTTGTTAAGTATCTACTGTGAGTGAGTAAATGGAACAACAGATTAGGGAAAATAAAGCCAAATCTGAGTATACAAGTAAAATGAAAGACTGAGTACAATCTTCACAACTTTCATGCTCTATTTGATCTGAAGCAATTTGTTCTCTGTGACCAATAAAACTGAATGGAGAATAGAACGTGTAGGTAGTGTTCTCATATCTGGCCAACAATAGTGCAGTTTACCAGCTCTACATTTATATTTTCACAATCAACAACATAAAAGGGAATTTGGCAGAAAGCATATCCATGATCAACGACTATTTTACCAAAACCACTCAACATAAAATTGACACTTGGGCACTCCGCTTCCACAAAACTATCTGAATAATAATCATTGCAAGCAGAAAAGCATTTAATGTACACAGCAGCTTTCCTGAAATCAACTAATTTTTTAAGTTAGCAAATAAAAAGATAAAAAAAAGTTCATCATGGGTAAAGCCCACCCCACCAGTGAGTATATCTACATGAAGCACTGTTGCAGGAAAGTAGCATCAATTATCAGGATACCCACCACCCAGATCATGCTCCCTTCTTGCTGCCACTATCAGGAAGAAGGTACAGGAGCCTCAAGACCCACACCACAAGGTTCAGGAACAGTTATCACCCCTCAATCATCAGGCTCCTGAACCAGAGGGATAATTTCACCCAACTTCATTTGCCCCGTCACTGAACTGGACTCACTGTCAAGGACTCTTTATCTCATGTTCTCAATATTTGTTGCTTATTTATTATTATTACTATTTCTTTCTTTGTTTTTGTATTTGCACATTTTATTGTCTTTTGCACACTGGTTGCCCGCTCTGTTGGTGAAGATTTTCGCTGATTCTATTATGGTTATGGGATTTATTGAGTATGACTGCAAGAAAATGAATCTCAAGATTGTATATAGGGACATATATGTACTTTAATAACCAATTTACTTTGAACTTTTGAACTTCTAGTAATTATGTATGTTACATTTTAACAAGATATGGAAAAATAGCCAAAGTGTGTGATATTTTCAAAATGGCACCAATATAAGTGATATCATTTAAGTGATAAATGGGAAAATGCTACATACGGACAATTTCATGCTAAGGACAATATATCGTATATAATACAGCATATATGATTTATTAACCATATAACCATATAACAATAACAGCAAGGCAACAGGCCATCTTGGCCCTTCTAGTCCGTGCCGAACTCTTACTCTCACCTAGTCCCACCGTCCTGCACTCAGCCCATAACCCTCCATACCTTTCCTGTCCATATCGCTGTCCAATTTAACTTCAAATGACAACATCGAACCTGCCTCAACCACTTCTGTTGGAAGCTCATTCCACACAGCCACCACTCTCTGAGTAAAGAAGTTCCCCCTCATGTTACCCCTAAACTTTTGCCCTTTAACTCGCAACGCATGTCCTCTTGTTTGAATCTCCCCCACTCTCAATGGAAACTCTGTCCCTTCCCTACAACCCCTCCACACCCCGTCCCCTTCTGTACAACTCCTCCACACACTGTCCCCTTCTGTACAACTCCTCCACACACTGTACCCTTCTATACAACCCCGCCACACTCCGTCCCCTTCCCTATAACCCTTCCACTCCCTGTCCCCTTCCTTACAACCCCTCCACACCCCGTCCCCTTCTCTACAACTCCTCCACACTCGGTCCCCTTCCCTACAACCCCTCCACACACTGTCCCCTTCTGTACAACTCCTCCACACCCCGTCCCCTTCCCTACAACCCCTCCACACACCGTCCCCTTCTGTACAACTCCTCCACACTCGGTCCCCTTCCCTACAACCCCTCCACACACTGTCCCCTTCTGTACAACTCCTCCACACCCCGTCCCCTTCCCTACAACCCCTCCACACACCGTCCCCTTCTGTACAACTCCTCCACACTCGGTCCCCTTCCCTACAACCCCTCCACACACTGTCCCCTTCTGTACAACTCCTCCACACCCCGTCCCCTTCTCTACAACCCCTCCACACACCGTCCCCTTCTGTACAACCCCTCCACACACTGTCCCTTTTCTACAACCCCCCCACACCCTCCCCCCTCTCTACAACCCCTCCACACTCCGTCCCCTTCTGTACAACTCCTCCACAAACACTGTCCCTTTTCTACAACCCCCCCACACCCTCCCCCCTCTCTACAACCCCTCCACATTCCGTCCCCTTCCCTACAACCCCTCCACACTCCGTTCCCTTCTGTACAACTCCTCCACACACTGTCCCTTTTCTACAACCCCCCCACACCCTCCCCCCCTCTACCACTCCGTCCCCTTCTGTACAACTCCTCCACACACTGTCCCTTTTCTACAACCCCCCCACACCCTCCCCCCTCTCTACAACCCCTCCACATTCCGTCCCCTTCCCTACAACCCCTCCACACTCCGTCCCCTTCTGTACAACTCCTCCACACACTGTCCCTTTTCTACAACCCCCCCACACCCTCCCCCCTCTCTACAACCCCTCCACATTCCGTCCCCTTCCCTACAACCCCTCCACACTCCGTCCCCTTCCTTACAACCCCTCCACACACCGTCCCCTTCTGTATAACTCATTCACAAGATGTAGCCTGTTGGCAAGGCGATCATTTACTGTCCGCTGCTGACTGCCTTTGAATTTCCATCATAGCCATTTCAGAATTCAAAAGAAATCCATCTTGAGCTGGGTCAGAAATCACATGTTAGCCAAATATAATGAATAAGCCTGGCCATTTAGTTCCTTGAAGATCTTAATTAAATCCAAGGTGGTGTTGGTGAATCATGGTTTTGTTGCGGGCTGCTTACAAAACTTCTAAATATACTTCTGAAATAGTTTCCTGCAATCAGTAGCCTCTAATTTCTCTTTAAGCAGCATACAGTATTTTTAAAACATCTTAATGAACTAGTGATTTCACGATCTTCTGAAGGACTTGGAAGATTTAACTCTCAAGGATGCAGGTACGGCACCTTTAAGGCCGATGAAAGTATATAGCTACGGCTGAAAAGGAGGGAGGAGAGAAGGACACAAAGCCAGGCTGAAAGGCCAAGGAATGAAACTCCCTCTACCCAGCATCTTGTTATAAAATATACAGTTGCTAGAGAACAAGACTGAGGTCCCAAGGGCAAGATTGTTGTACTGGCGAGAAATGAGGAATTGCTGTGTTCTATGTTTCACAGAGACATGGCTCATTCCAGACACACCAGATAGATTAGTAAGACCCTAGAGCTTCTCTATACAGAGGAGATACTGGACTGCTGATTCAGAGAAGGCAAAAGGTGAGGGTCTGGGTTTCATGATAAACTCTTTGTGGTGCTTGGAGGCAGTGGTCTGTTGTTTCCCCAACCTGGAACATCCAGTGATTGAATGTCAACCATTCTACTTAACAAGAAAGTACTCCTCCGTGACTCTGACTGCAGTTTACATACTGCCAAATGCAGATGTTAAATAAGCTATCGATGCATTGAATGCCATGATCAGCAACCAAGAATGAGCCCACCCTGATGACTTTCAAATTATTGTCGAGGACTTCAGTCAGGCTTGTTTACAGAAAACTCTGCCTAATTATCATCAGCATATCACCTGGGGTGTCAACACACTAGACCACTATTACACCATGATTAGAACACTTTTTGGGAAACCTGGTCACTTGGATGTCCTCTTTCTATCTGCAGAGGCAGAACAGCCTGGCTTCTGAGATATGGACAGCAAAGAGGCAGCCGCGGGAGGCTGGGGTGAGGCTATAGGATTGCATCGAGTTGGTAGACTGGGCCGTGTTCAAGGACTCATCAGAGGATCTGAATAAATATACCTCAGTTGTCATGGATTTTATAAAAATAATCATAGATGAGTGTGCTCCCACAAAATCCTAACCAGAAGCCCTGGATGAACTATGTATCTTCAATCTGCTGAGGGCCAGATCAGGTGACCAAGTTAAACACAAAAAGCCCAGGTACGATCTCTGAAAAGCCATCTCACATGTGAAGTGGCAGGTACAGACCTAACCTGAATCTCTGATGGATGTTTGACAGCTGGGGCAGGGCTTGAATGCTATCACCACCTACAAAGTGAAACAAAGTAACATAGATGACAGCAAGGCTTCGCTCCCAGATGAGATCAAAGCCTTTTATGTTCACTTTGACCATCAAAATTTGGAGACACCTTCACAAACCTCCACAGTCCTTGAAAACCTTGTGATTTCAGTCTCTGAGGCCAATGTGAGACCATCCTTCAGGGGGTGAACCAGGTCATTCACCGATATTGGTAAATTCTCGTTTCGGCAGTCTGAGGTAACAGTTATTACCCCTCAAACCATCAGACTCTTGAAACAGAGGGGATAATTTCACTCACCCCGTCACTGAACTCTTCCCACTGAACTGGACTCACTTTCAATGACACTTCATCTCATGTTCTCAATATTTATTACTTATTTATTATTATTATTATTATTATTATTATCGTTGCTATTATTTATTTTATTCTCTTTCTTTTTCTATTTGCACAGTTTGTTTTTTTTTGTACATTGCTTGTTGTCCAATCTATTGTGTGTGGTCTTTCATTTATTCTATTGTGTTTCTTGTACTGTATTTACTGTGATTGCCTGCAAGAAAATGAATGTCAGGTTTATATATGGTCACACACACATACACACACACACACACACACACACACACACATATTTGATAATAAATTGTCTTAATTATTAATTACCGATTAATAATTATTGATGTTAGTTTTGATTTTTAATTCCAGATTTAAGTGAATTGAATTTAATTCCCCAGCAGCAGTTTTGAATTGAACACAAGAAAATAGGAACAAAGTAGGCCATCTAGTCTTCAAGACAAATTCACCATTCAATATAATCATGGTTGACCTATCCCAGGCCTCTTCTATGCAGATCCCCACGTCTTTCAAAAAAAATTTCTATCTACATCTAAACACGTCTAATAAACTAGCTTCTACAATTCTGTGGGTAGGAAAATTCAGAATCTTCTATTTTAAATTATGGCCTGTACCTTGAAATTACATCTCTTCAGTTAAGACTCTGCCTGTAGTGAAAATGCCTCAACATCTAATCTGTCATGACCCCTTATGATCTTTTCAAAAAGATCACTTGCCATTCTTCTACAATGTCAAAAAATGTGGACACAACTTGTTTGGCTTCTCTTGCTAGGACAATATTCTCTCCCCAGGAATTAGCCTAGTGACCATCCTTTGGATGATCTTGAACTCTATTATACTCTTTCACAAGTCAGGTGAGAAAAAGTGCATTTTATACTCCAAACTCTTTGTAACAAACATTTTCCCTTCATAACTACCCACTGCACTAGTCTGCTAACTTTATGTGATTCACACACACACACACACACACACACACAATCCCCTCTGAATTGTCACTTCTGAGTCATTAATACAAAATATTGCATTATTAATCCAGTAATGTTACCATAATGCCACCAAAGACAGCTGTGGAATTCTCGTCATTTGGTATATTTAATAGGTTCTTGTCAGATCATCAAAACTTATGGGGGGAAGTTAGATAAATGGGGTTGAATCAGCCATGATAGAATGGCAAAGAGGACTCAATGTGCTGAATGGCCTAATTCTGTTCCTATGTCTTACGGTGTTATGGAGATAAATGATAAAGCAACCGTGACAGAATTATGGAGCAGACTCAATGGGCCGAATGGCCAATTCTGCCCTTGCTTCTTATGGTCTCAAGTATTCAAAGACATCTTTTACCTTTCAAGGCTTTTGCATTCTTAAGCAATCCACAAACATAAGTTTGAAACCATAATCACTGAATCTGCATTTTTTGTTTCACATATTCCCAAAAGCAAATGGTGTTGCCCTTTAGAGAGAAAAAAAATAATTGGCCCTTCCCTGGGGCCTTGAAACCACTAATAATAAAAGATCATCTCTAGACTTTCTTAAACAAGGCGAGTAATTAACAGGGCGAGCTTCAGAAGGAGATAAAAAGTCAATCTGTAAAATAATTTCCTTTTTATAAAAAAGATCTAAAGCTACACTTCTTACATGAAAATAATTTTCATTACTATTCAAGGGCAAGCTCATCAGTATTCAAAATACCAAAAAGAGCTCATGGGTACAATGTGGTCGTCAACATCAGCAGGAATTCAACATTTGTACATTGCATGAACATTTACTTTGGATTTAAAGTCATTGACTGTATAAACAGTGCTTTGATAAAAACTGTACATCTGTACTGACAGACAACAAAGTTACAACAATCAAATTTGAGTATGTACAATCACTAAGTGGATTTGCAGAGGATGATACGTCCTTTTCAGCACTTTGTTTAAATACTTGCTTCTTTTTTCTACAAATAGAGTGGGAAGGGGCAATCTCTAATCCTGCTCTAATGATGCACATTGCTATCAACACCACCAGTGCCTTCATAAAGGTTTAAGGTGGCTGTAAAATGAACCTCAATCGGATGTGAAGCCGATCAAATTAAAACTCCATTAGCACTCATAGGACCCTCACTTCAGTTTTGAGATAGAACAATGGCCTGGCAAGAGTGGTTCATTTAAAAATACATGTTATTTTTTTAACTGGGCTGTAAGCAAGCATGCTTCCCTGACCCCATAAAATAATTTAAACCTACACTAACACTTGCAATTTTTAATCTTTATCCTTATTTTCAGATCATTTTATTTCAACTCCACTCATGTAATCTCCACCTGCAAATATGGAAGCATCTGTGCCCCTCCACTTCTGGCCTCTTGCAGATTCCCAATGTCGTATCACCCTAACACTGAAGCCAAATTTATATCCAATTAACTTTCAAGGTCAAAGTCTTTCTGCCACTTCACATTCCCCCCCCACTTTTTTTAACATGTTTCTTAAATATTAAACAACATGCTCTTAAAGAGCAGCACGGTATTACACTGCTTGCGACCATCGATCAGGGTTCGATCCACATCACTGTCTGTAATGAGTGTATACGTTCTCTCTGTGACCATGCAGATTTCCTCTGGGTGCTCCGGTTTCCTCCACATTCCAAAAGTGTACAATTAAGGTGAAGGTTATTAAGTTGTGGGCATGCTATGCTGCTGGCGGAAAATCATGGGCTGCCCCAGCACAACCCTCTCTAATTTGATTGACAAAATGATGCATTTATACTTTATACTTTATTGTTGCCAAACAATTGATACTAGAACGTACAATCATCACAGTGATATTTGATTCTGCACTTCCCACTCCCTGGATTACAAATATTAAATATTAAAAATAGTTAAAATTAGTAAATATTAGAAATTTAAATCATAAATCATAATTAGAAAATAGAAAAATGGGAAGTAAGGTAGTGCAAAAAAAACTGAGAGGCAGGTCCGGATATTTGGAGGGTACGGCCCAGATCCAGGTCAGGATCCGTTCAGCAGTCTTATCACAATTGGAAAGAAGCTGTTCCCAAATCTGGCCGTATGAGTCTTCAAGCTCCTGAACCTTCTCCCGGAGGGAAGAGAGATGAAAAGTCTGTTGGCTGGGTGGGTCGTGTCCTTGATTATCCGGGGCAGCACTGCTCCAACAGCATGCGGTGTAAAGTGAGTCCAAGGACGGAAGATTGGTTTGTGTGATGTGCTGCGCTGTGTTCACGATCTTCTGCAGCTTCTTTCGGTCTTGGACAGGACAACATCCATACCAGGTTGTGATGCACCCTAGAAGAAAGCTTTCTATGGTGCATCTATAAAAATTAGTGAGAGTTTTAGGGGACAGGCCAAATTTCTTTAGCTTTCTCAGGAAGTAAAGGCACTGGTGGGCCTTCCTGGCAGTGAGCTCTGCTTGGTTGGATCAAGTCAGGTCATTTGTGATACTGACCCCGAGGAACTTAAAGCTTTTGACCGGTTCCACTTGCGCACCACCGATGTAAATTGGGTTGTGCGGTCAGCTACTCCTTCTGAAGTCAACAACCAATTCCTTCGTCTTGATGACGTTGAGGGATAGGTTATTGTCTTCGCACCATGCCACCAGGTTCTTAATTTCCTCTCCGTACTCAAACTCATCATTACCTGAGATACGGCCTACAATTGTTGCAAACTTATATATTGAGTTTGATGGAAACTTGGCTACACAATCATGGGTGTACAGTGAGTACAGCAGGGGGCTGAGTACACAGCCTTGTGGGGCACTGGTGCTCAGAGTGATTGTAGAGGAGAGCTTGTCCCCTATTTTTACAGCCTGGGTCCTGTCTGTTTCATTGCATGTTTCAATATTTCGCTATACATATTACAAATAAAGCTAATCTTTAAATCATATCCTTTTCATCACATGGACTGATATTTTGTGAGGCTCAGCATTAAATTTAGTTTGGTTTCACAAACACCACACATACCAAAAAAGATGGGGTACATCTTAAATGGATTTTTTTGCATCTGTATTTTCTTGGGAGATGGACAGAATTTATAGAATTGAAGCAAAAACAGTAGTGAGGCCATGGACTGTATGTAGATTACAGAAGAGGAGATGTTTACTGTCCTGAGGCACATTAGAGTCAATTCGTCCCAGGGCATGACAAGGTGCCCCATCGTACCTCACGGGAGGCTAGTGTAGAAATTACAGGGGCCCTGGTAGAGGTACTTTAAGTGTTCTTTACCATTGTGAGTTGCTAAAGGACTGTAGGATAGCTAACCTGGTTTCATTCTGATAACAATCTGTGCTGATCGGTGGTAATATCTCCTCCTTACTGACGATCAACACTGGTGCACCTCTGGAGTGTGTGCTTAGCCCACTGCTCTACTCTCTCTACACCCATGACTGTGTGGCTAGGCATAGCTCAAATACCATCTACAAACTTGCTGATGATACAACCATTGTTGGTGGAAGCTCAGATGGAGACAAGAGGGCGTACAGAAATGAGATATACCAACTGGTGGAGTGGTGTCGTAGCAACAACCTTGCACTCAATATCAGTAAGACGAAAGAGCTGATTGTAGATTTCAGGAAGGGTAAGATGAAGGAACACATACCAATCCTCATAGAGGGATCACTAGTGGAGAGAGTGAGCAATTTCAAATTCCTGGAGTGTCAAGATCTCTGAGGACCTAACCTGGTCCCAACATATTGATGCTGTTATAAAGAAAGTAAGACTATACTTCATTAAGAGTCTGAAGAGATTTTGTATGTCAACAAAAACACTCAAAAACTTCTATAGATCTACCATGGACAGCATTCTGACAGGCTGCATCACTGTCTGGTATGGGGGGGGGGAGGGTGGGGGGGGGGTGCTACTGCACAGGACCTAAGGAAGCTGCAGAGGATCATAAATTTAGTTGGCTCCATCTTGGGTACTTTGTAGGCTATTACCCAAGATGGAGCCAACATCTTCAAGAAGCTGTGTCTCAGAAAGGCTGTGTCCATTATTAAGGACCTCCAGCACCCAGGGCATGCCCTTTTCTCACGATTATCATCAGGTAGGAGGTACAGAAGTCTAAAGGCACACACTCAGCAATTCAGTAACAGCTTCTTCCCTTCTGCCATCCAAATCCAAAATGGACATTGAACCCATGAACACTACCTCAGTATTTAATATATATTATTTCTGTATTTTGCTCAATATTTAATCTATTCAATATACATATACTGTAATTTATTTATTTATTTGTTTATTTTTCTTCTATATTATGTATTGCATTGAACCGCTGCTGTTAAAATAACAAATTTCACGACACATGCTGGTGATAATAAACCTAATTCTGATTCTGATTATACAAGAGAAGCTCTAAGAATAAACCAAGAAATAAGAAATAAGGAAGCATCATTTTAAGGTGCTTGGAGTAGGTATGAGGGTGATGTCAGAGGTAAGTTGAGGGCTATGTAGTAGGATAATTATAGGCAGTTTCTAGAGTAGGTTAAATGGTACCACAACACTGTGGGCCAAAGAGCCCGTAACATGCTGTAGATATCTATGATTCTATAATTCTTTTATACACATGTAGATTCTGTTATAAAGAGCGTTTTTGGCACATTGTCCTTCATAAACCAAAGTACGGAGAAGGAGATGGGATGTTATGCTGAAGTTGTATAAGACATTGTGAGGCTCAATTTGGAGAGCTGTGTGCGTTTCTGGTCACCTACTTATATACCTGTAGGAAAGATATCAATAAGCTTGAAAGAGTACAGAGAAAATTTGCAAAGATATTGTTGTGACTTGAGGACCTGCATTATAGGAAAAGATTGAATAAGTTAGCGGTGTAGGAGAAGGAAAGGAGGTTTGATGGAAGAATGCAAATTTATGAGGGCTGTAGGAAGGGTAAATGCAAGCAGCCTTATTCCACTGAGGTTGTGTAAGACTAGAACCAGAGGTCACAGGTTAAGGGTGAAAGGTTTATGGGAAACCTGAGGGAGAACTTCTTCACTCAGAAAGTGATGTGAGAGGGATCAAGCAGTTAGCAGAAGTGGTGGATGCAGGTTTGATAGCAGCATTTAAGAAAAGTTTGGGTAAGTACAGGGATGGGAGGTATATGAAGGGTTATGGTCCAGGTTCAGGTCAATTGGACTAGGCAGAATAATAGTTTAGCATGCACTATTCAGGCCAAAGGGACTACTTTTGTGCTGTAATGTTGCATGATTCTATTTAGTACATTGTTAAAGTTGCAACAAGTCCTAACATATTTCATAGATATATCATCAAACAAAATTTTGCTGTATATCATATGAAGAGATGTGGTTTAAGGTTATCTTAAAGGAGGAGGGTGAGAAAAAGTTTTTGGAAAAATTCTGAAGAAGGTAGCTTGCCCTTTGAATACATATTGTCAGTGATGAAGCAATGAACCTCTGGACAATCAGTCTCAACAGGTAGGGACGAATGATGCTATGGGAAAATTCAAAAAATAAACAAAAATCACAATTTTAGCTATCACTTAACCAGGATCCAATTTAGCTCAGTAAGCTTGTAAGTAATGGGTGAATTGGCCGAGTTACGTTAGAACATGGAAAATACATATCTTTATGATTTCAGGCTTACAGAGAATGCATTGAACAGGGTATTCAGAAATGTAGTGGAATCAAGTCCACATGTAACTAGGATATATGAGGTAGAAGGAGTCAATTTTAGAAAACCTAGCACGTTTATTTTTCCGACATTTACACACTTAGTCCAGCGGTCGTGGAGCAAGTCGGCATCTTGGACCTCCAGAAAGTGGTCCACAGCAGGGGTGATTGATAAGTTTGTGGCCTAAGGTAGAAGGAGATGAAGAAAAACTTCAAACTTCCTGCATTTTCACTCAAACAGTTGAATTGCACATGCATGTAATGAGAGCTGTATAACTCATCTCCTTCTACCTTAGGCCACGGACTTATCAATCATCCCTGCTGTGGTCCACTTCTACAAAGAAGGGATCCATATGCTCCACGACTGCTGCACTAAGTGTGTACATGTAGGAGGGGACTATGTTGAAAAATAAATGTGCTAGGTTTTCTAAAATTAACTCCTTCTACCTTAGGCCATGAAGTTATCAATCACCCCTCGTAGATGTGAGGTCGTGTATCAGTTAAGGTAGGATGGAATCTGGGACTATCATGCTCATGAAAAAATGGCAATCCCAGTAACAGAGCAGTTCAGAAATTTACAGTGGAATGGGAGTTCACAATGAAGGAGCAACTAAAAGCAGTTAGTTTAGTCCGGAGAGAATGATGGTAGATTTGAAGAAGAAAACAATGCTCATGGGGAGAGAAATATAGCTAACAGGACTAGAATGAAAGCGGTTGAAAATGAAGAATAAACTGGATCAGTAATATAAACACAAGGAAGTCTGCAGATGCTGGATTTCCATAGATGCTGCCTGACCTGCTGAGTTTCCTGTGTTTTGTCTGTTGCTTTGGATCAATAATATGACAGCTTAAAGGAGAGAGGTGAGAAAGCTAGGAGCTCAGAACTAGGACAGAAGGTACCTAACTTACACAAAATTCATGTCCTTTCAGGCCTACATTGTCAACTGCTTGAGCCGTATCCTGTTTCCAAATCTATTTATACTTGTTTTCATGTTCATTTAAGTTCTAGTGATCATATAGATGGGAAACGATTTCAAGAAGCAGTGAATGGCCTGCATGTGCTGCATACTACTTTCTTTCACAACGTTTGAGAGTTCATTAAATGCTACTGATACTTGTAGAAAGTTGTTTAAAACAATGAAAGCAAATGTAACTGCGAAGTGCTTGCAGATTCCATCCCAAGCTTATTTAAGTGAGACTGTCTACACTCACCAGAAATGGGGTAATATCATTGCAACCTGCATGATCTCTGAAAGGTTGCTTCATTTTTATCTTATTTTTTACTGAGATACTGCACAGAATAGGCCCTTCAAGTGACACAAACCAGCAATCCGCCAAATTAATCCTAGCTTAATCATGGGATAATTTACAATGACTAATTAACCGACCAATTGGTACTGCCTTGGACTGCGGGAGGAAACTGGAGTACCCAGAGGAAACCCATGCAATCACGGCCAGATCGTACTAACACTTTACAGGCAACAACGGGACTTGAACCTGGGTTACCTGTGTTGTAAAGTGCTGTGCTAACCACTACGCTACCGTGCCATCTCCCAGATATAGATTCCCCAGGTTCATCTAGTTGGAGAGTCGATATGCAAGGATAAAGACTTAGAATGAAGAGTCAGCCACTTAGGACAAAGAAAACAATTCTTTATTATGAGTGGTGTTTCTTTTTTGATTGTCGAGAAGACCCTGGTTGCTCTGCATTCAATAATTTGATCAGTCGGTCAACTTTCTGAGTCAAGTGGAATCGTGGGATGTGTCAGACACATGAAAGTTAATGGAGCTGACTGACAGCCAAGACCTTGCTGAATGACACAGGTCTGAGGAATCTCTCATTTCTTATGCTCTCAGGTGATTAATCTGAATGAGGTCAATATTACAGAAATTTGTCAATCAATTAAACAGCAATAAGACAAGAAAAAACACTTACGGGTTATCCAGAAGGAGTATTATAGGATTTAACTCTTTCTTTGGTCTGTAGTAAGCTCTAAGAGGAACAATGAAATTATACAATCCATTTCCTGCAGTTTCTGCAGAAACGATGATAAGTTTGTTCCTGAATCCATATGCTTTTGCATCTTCGTAGTAATTATGGTGGCACCCCTGGAAGGAGAAAAAAATGAAATTCAATTATTTATTTCCTTAAATAAGAACGTACTTCAGTTTTCCTCAATTAGTTTGCCTTCCTTGATAAAAAAAAATCCTTCATTCTTTTCCAAAAGAAGATCTCTTCCTTCTTTGAAAACTTAACATAAAGTAGAAAGAAGAAAGGAAAAGAAGGGGAACTATTACCGATGTTTGCTTGTTGGCAATTTTGATTCAGACCAAGATGTACATATATCAGAAAATCCAGGGAACTGACATCATATCAAGATTAAGAAATGTCTACGTGCTGTGTATTTGGCATGTGTATACTGCATCCATTCTGGGGAACTTTTTCTTTAAAAAAGTCTCTGCCTGTGTCTCGTCACACTATAACACATTTACAATCTTCAAGTGCCTAAGAAATTTTGAATACTTGTTAATATATATGGAGGAGTTTGTATAAAATTAGGTTAAATAGCATCAGTATCTGCAAGACTTTTGATGCTTTCCAATGCCACTTTCGAGAATATTGCGATAGTGTATGTGGCATAAATGCATTTAAGGTTTTATGTGTTCTCTTCCATGTAGGAATATCAGATGAAATAAGGCAATACCAAAGCAGTAAGAGGGTGCGGTATATTTATGCCAAGTAAAACTCATAGACATCGTTTCAGGGCAAATAGGCACATGAAAATACAAAGATTTAAAAGTGCCTGAAGAACTATGAAACAAAGGATTGCTTCAATTTGTTCCTGAATTATTAACAAAGATGGTTATGGAAGAGAATTAGAATTATCATTCTTTTATACCTCAATTTTATACAAGCAGATTTCTGCCACTTTGTTAATGTCAACATAGAAAATATTTAACATAAAACATTCTTGATGCCCCATTGTATTGTAGCAATGGAAATTAAAAGGTGATAAGCAATATCTCCTCACCAAACTCTGAGACATGGGCATCAACATCTCCCTTTACAACAGGATCCTTGACTTCCCTGTTAACAAATTGTAATCTGAAATGCTAGGCAGCAACACCTCCACCACGATTATACTCAAAACTGGTACCCCACAAGGGTGCATCACTAGTGCCCAACTCTACTCTACTCCCTATAAATTAATGACCGTACGACCGAAGTCTGCGCTAATTCCATATACAGGTTTGCAGATGATAGTGCAATGGGCCATGTACACAAATCCATGTAATGAATCAAAGTACATGATGAATATAGAAAGCTTGGTAACATGATATCATGACAACAGCTTTTCCCTCAATGTCAGCAAAACGAAAGAGCTGGACATTGTCTTCATAAAGGACAGTTGGGGTAGTACTAAACACATTCTCCTACCTTTACTAATGGTGCTGAGGTTGAGGGTTGGGAGATTTAAGCTCTTTGGAATGAAAATTGCAATATGTCTGAACTGATCCAACTACATAGACGCAACAACCAAGAAATCTCACCAATGATTCTACTTTAGAGAATCATGATCTGATCAGGGACAGTCAGCATGGCTTTGTGACAAACAGATCATGTCTAACAAGCCTGATAGAGTTCTTTGAGGAGGTGACCAGGCATATAGATGAGGGTAGTGCAGTGGATATGATCTATATGGATTTTAGTAAGGCATTTGACAAGGTTCCACACAGTAGACTTATTCAGAAAGTCAGAAGGCATGGGATCCAGGGAAGTTTGGCCAGGTGGGTTCAGAATTGGCTTGCCTGTAGAAGGCAGAGGGTTGTAGTGGAGGGAGTACATTCAGATTGGAGGATTGTGACTAGTAGTGTCCCACAAGGATCTGTTCTGGGACCTCTACTTTTCGTGGTTTTTATTAACGACCTGGATGTTGGGGTAGAAGGGTGGGTTGGCAAGTTTGCAGACGACACAAAGGTTGGTGGTGTTGTGGATAGTGTAGAGGATTTCAATGATTGCAGAGAGACGTTGGTAGGATGCAGATGTGGGCTGAGAAGTGGCGGATGGAGTTCAACCCAGAGAAGTGTGAGGTGGTACACTTTGGAAGGACAAATTCCAAGACAGAGTACAAAGTAAATGGCAGGATACTTGGTAGTGTGGAGGAGTAGAGGGATCTGGGGGTACATGTCCACAGATCCCTGAAAGTTGCCTCACAGGTAGATAGGGTAGTTAAGAAAGCTTATGGGGTGTTAGCTTTCATAAGTCGAGGGATAGAGTTTAAGAGTCGTGATGTAATGATGCCACTCTATAAAACTCTGGTTAGGCCACACTTGGAGTATTGTGTCCAGTTCTGGTTGCCTCACTATAGGAAGGATGTGGAAGCACTGGAAAGAGTACAGAGGAGATTTACCAGGATGCTGCCTGGTTTAGAGAGTATGCATTATGATCAGAGATTAAGGGAGCTAGGGTTTTACTCTTTGGAGAGAAGGAGGATGAGAGGAGACATGATAGAGGTGTACAAGATAATAAGAGGAATAGATAGAGTGGATAGCCAGTGTCTCTTCCCCAGGGCACCACTGCTCAATACAAGAGGAAATGCTTTAAGGTAAGAGGTGGGAAGTTCAAGGGGGATATTAGAGGAAGGTTTTTTTCACTCAGAGAATGGTTGGTGCGTGGCATACACTGCCTTAGTCAGTGGTGGAGGTAGATACACTAGTGAAGTTTAAGAGACTACTAGACAGGTATATGGAGGAATTTAAGGTGAGGGGTTATATGGGAGACAAGGTTTGAGGGTCGGCACAACATTGTGGGCCGAAGGGCCTGTAATGTGCTGTACTATTCTATGTTCTATGTTCCTCAGGAGGCTAAGGATATTTGGCATGTTCCCATCAACTCTTCCCAATTTTTATCAATGCACCATAGAGAACATCGTGTCTAGATGGATGATGGCTCGGTATGGCAACTACTCTGCTTGTGATTGCAAGAAAGCGCAGACAGTTGTGGATGTAGTTCAGGATATCATGGAAACCAACCTCCCCTCCATGGGCTCTGTCTATGTTTCCTGCTGCCTCAGTAAAGCAGGCAGCATAATCACGGAACCCTCCCATTCCAGATATTCTCTCTTCTCCCCTCACCATTCGAGCAGAAGATCCCGAAGCCAGAAAGCATGTGCCACCAGGCTCAAGGGCAACTTCTACCCTGCTTTTATGCAACTATTGAATGGCTTCCGAGCACAATACAATGAAGTCTTGAACTCATTATGATCTTCTACTTTATTGTCTCCCTCTACTGCACTCTCTCTGTTTCTCTTGCACTTCATTCTGCATCTTGTTATTGTTTTATCTTGTATGACCTCAATGAACTGTGTAATGATTTGATCTGCATGAACAGTATGCAAGACAAGCTTTGCAAAGTACCTCAGTACATGTAAACTAACTCTAATAACTGAACTCGTACCTTATCTAACCTAAGACAGCAGAATGTAACTTTTTCCCGCAGGAGATGGCACAAGGTTGGAGAACTTCCAATATAGGGTGAGTTTGGAGGGTATCCTTTAACATACCTAAGACAAATAAAATCAGTCATGTTAATTGTACATATTAAAATAGCTCTAAGATCATAACTATTTACTGGAGGTACATTTGACAGATGAAAAACATTAAGAATTTTGCCTAGTAATATACAGTCATATCCAACAGATGAAACTGTATGTGCAGCATAGTTTTGTACATTAAATACATTTTGAAAATGATCTGATTATGGTCTACTTTAGAGTGTATGCCCAAACAATGGTTTTAGAGCAGAGTTGAGTCAGTGAGTAATTTCCGTTAAAGAAAATTGGCATTATTTTAATAATTCAAAGTGGAAACAGCAAAGAATAATCACACATCAGGATAAGGTGGGGTACAATTGCACGAATGCTAAACAACTCACAATGAAAGACCTAGTTGCACCGAAGTGTGACAAGGATGTGTGGCACTACAGCTATTACATGTGAATGAACAGGGGAAAGGTAAAGATATTGCAGATGTCCAGATCGTATATTATCTCCTTTGTAACAAGGCAAAAGCTGGACAGGTGCAGCCATCTTTTGACGGAAAGGGAAAAAGTCAATCGTGTACTGCATTTTTAGAAAAGGGGTTCAGATGCTATAAGACAGCATTTCAGGAATAAGAATAAACTATTAAAGAATTACTCCCTCAGCCATTTTCACTTCTGTACAGAATCAGGATGAGGTTGTGACAAGAGAGGTGAGGATCAAATTTCTCAGGTATGCAGACCTATGTGTTTCATTTGTTGGAAGCAGCATCTTGATCAGATATTGGCAACTGCGGTGCCTGTTCTAGCATGATGAGTTGAATGGCCATATTTTGGGATTCATAATTCTAGAGTGAAGTAATAGGCCTGATTTTGATCCTGATTATGGATGTGCGACAGGATGTACCACTGTAAGGGAAATAGTTAAATGAGTCAACTTATTCATTATAATAGCATTAATATTGGAAAAAAGTCACTGCCAATCAAATCTTTTGCAACGTCCTTTGCTCATACATTTTAAGGTATGAGCTTTGTAAAAAAAAAATTCTAACTTTTTGAGTTGTTTTGCTGATACTAGAGTATTAAGTATAATTCCTTGACAACCAAGGACTAATTTGAGGTTCCTGTAACTATATAATGTCTATGGTTGTGCTGTAATAGAATGGTTGAAAGATGACAGATGGCAATGTTTTGCTTGGGAAATAGATGCCTAAAACACGGAATCAGTCATAATTATTGGAAGTGTGTAAATCTATAGCCGGTAGAGTCATAACAGCACAGAAAGAAGTCCTTTGGCACAGTTGGTACATGTCAACTATAATGTTCAGTTAAGCTAGTACCATTTGCCCATGCTTGACCCATATCCTTCTAAATCATTCCTATTCATATACATGTCCAACTGCCTTTTAGAAGTTATTCTTGTACCTGAATCAACCATTTCCTCTGGTAGCTTATTCCAAACACATAAGAATCTACAACTGACTCTCATGTTCCAAGAAAGGTAATGCCACAAATCTTTATCCTGCCATGAAATATTTCAAAAGCACTGAAGAAAAAATACCCAACAATTCCACAAGCGACTAAATGAGAGAATTACTGGAAGTTTAAGACCCAGGGAAACAAATAAAAATAAGGAGGTATTTACCAAGGCAAGTGGATGAAATATGCTAATGGATAGCATACAGGTCCAAACAGAGGCAAAAGAGTGTCCTGCACCTCAGCTGTGGGTGATGCAGTGCAGAAATCGGGAATGAGCTTGAAGCCAGAAGTCAGACCATTTTCTTTGCACTAGTCATAGAGAAGGTCTGGACACTTTGTATCCTGCTCTTGAAATTGCCATAGCTGGTACATCTAACATGTTCCCATTTATTTATTTATTTGAATTAAAAAGCTAGTATTTTAAGGTTTAAAAATAATTGTATATTTATGTTTTAATAGCAGTTACATGTGTTTTAAGCAAATCTGTTTTATTATTAATTTTATTTACTCTTGTCTAGCAGTTTCCAAGTATGATCTGCGGTTAAAGCCTCAGTCTGGCCACTGTTTTCTAGTCGCTGCTCACAGCCACTGCTCCTTACCAACGGATCACAACAGCAACACCAGCAGCTTGTTGGAAGTTGTACAACAGCAGAGAATTACTGCAGCAGGTGGGCTAGCATAGGCTACAAACAGGGTGAGGTGCATGTTGCACCCGTAAAATTCCTCAGCATGATATCTAATGAGTTATAAACTGCTAATGCCAAAAGACCTCAGAGAGTGCTTTGAAAATGCTAATATAACTATGAAATCTATGTTAACATAATCGTGAAATACCCTGTAACTAATTGTTTATGAATGTAATCCATAAATTTCTTAAACAATAGAAGAACTACAACCTTTAGTTTGAAACATTTTAGAGCTTCAACATATTCACATTGTCAATGTTTCAAGTTACAAGACTGCTACAAATTGTAACAATAAACACAGAATGGAAGTCAGTAGCTCATTGTTAATAAACTGTCAGCCTGCTAAATACAGATGTCATCTAGTCAAAACATCTTATTTTTTCCATTGTACCTGTCAGTTGTTTTGACTGCCAATCATCATTTAACTTGTGTTGCAAGTTGTGGCCTGTGTTTATTTGATGTGAGAATACCATATTCCGATTTTTTGTAAGTAATATTTCAAAAAAATCATAATGTAAGAGGAAATTTTTAATTAAAATTGTTAGACAAGGTAAAAATTTGTTTCTATAAAATTGTATATATGATTGTGGTTGTTTTATTAATATTATAAATTTTTCAACTTGTTAGATTTTTCAAATAATATTAATTATTTTTAGTATTCTAATGATGTCAAAAAGAAAAGCATAAGAAGAGTTAAGTACTTTGAAGAACAAAGCTTGTACAGAACTTAAGGTAGAAAGGATTTTGCAACTCATAGACGTTGAACTATTGTATTCATATCAAAAAACAAAAATTGAAATTTCACATATATTTACATGTCAGGATAATGTCTGTGCTGTATGTTGTATGCACCCCTTGTGCAGAAGCAAAAGTTAGGGGCAACTTCAGTAATGGAAAAAAATGGGAAGGATGGAAGTTAGATAATTTAAAATGACATCTTAACCAGGGAATTCATAAAGATGCAGCTAACAAATTATGCAACCAGAAGAAATGAAGAATTTTGCACATTAACTGAAACTCCAAAGAGCATGAAACAAGATGCCCAAAAGAATTCTAACTCTGATATGGTCAAAGTGGTAATTGATAATATTATCCTAGCAATTAAAACTAATGCTTCTATGCATTCCGTGCAAGAAATTCATGCACATGGGGTGGCACGGTAGCCTAGTGGTTAGCACAACGCTTTACAGTACCAGCGACCCGGGTTCAATTCTTGCTGCTGCCTGTTAGGAGTTTGTACGTTCTCCCCATGACCACACAGGTTTCCTCCAGGAACTGTGGTTTCCTCCTACTGTCCAAAGACTTAAAAGGTTAAAAGGTCATTGTAAATTGTCCCATAATAAGGCTAGGATTAAACTGAGGGATTGCTGGGCAGTGCGGCTCAAAGGGCCAGATGGTCAACTCCATGCTGAATGACAATAAATAACTGTGACTAAATATGAATTTGTTGAGTGCATCGGCTTTGTGTTTCAGAAACAGATAATTGAAGAATTGCTGACAAGAGAAAATCTGCAGATGCTGGAAATCCAAGCAACACACACAAATTCCTGGAGGAACTCAGCAGGCCAGGCAGCATCGATGGAAAAGTGTACAGTCGATGTTTGGGCTGAGACCCTTCAGCAGGACTTGAGAAAAAGAGATGAGGAGTAGATTTAAAAGGTGTGGGAGGTGAGGGTAGAGAGAAACACAAGGTGATAGGTAAAAATCAAGAGGGGGAGGGATGAATTAAAGAGCTGGGAAGTTATTTGGTGAAAGAGCTACAAGGCTGGAGAAGGGGGAATATAATAGGAGAGGACTGAAGGCCATGGAAGAAAGAAAAGGGGGAGGAGCACCAGAGGGAGGCAATGGGCAGGTAAGGAGATAAGGTGAAAGAGGGAAAAGGAGATGGGAAATGGTGAAGGTGGGGTGGGGGGTGGGGAGGCATTACTGGAAGTTTGAGAAATCAGTGCTCATGCCATCAGGTTGGAGGCTACCCAGACAGAATATAAGGTGTTGTACTTCTAACCTGAGTAGGGCCTCATCTCAGCAGTTGAGGAGGCCATGGATAGACAACTTGCACAGATACCTGGACTATACCACTTACCACCTTGTTACTTGTAAAAATGCCATGCCCTTCTCTCAATTTCTGTCTCCACAGCACCTGCTCTCAGGATGAGGCTTTTCATTCGAGAATGAAGGAGATGACCTCCTTCTTCAAAGAAAGGGGCTCTCCTTCCTCCATCATCAACGCTGCTTTCAACCACATCTCTTCCATTTTACACACATCTGCCCTCACCCTATCCTCCTGCCACTCTCCCAAAGATAGGGTTCCTCTTGTCCTCACCTACCACCCCACCAGCCTCTGCACCAGCACATAATTCTCCATCTTCAACAGGAACCCCTCCCCCCCAACTTTGGTTTTCTGTAGCGTCCACTCCCTAAGCACCTCCCTTGTCCGTTCATCCCTCCCCACTGATCTCCCTCCTCGTACTTAGCCTTGCAAGTGGAACAAGTGCTACACCTGCCCCTACACTTCCTCCCTCACTACCACACTACCATTCAGGGTCCTAAACTATCCTTCCAGGTGAGGTGACACTTTACCTGTTAAACTGTTGCGGTCATATACTGTGTCCGGTGCTCCCAGTGTGGCCTCTATATATCGGTGAGACCCAAAGTAGATTAGGAGACCGCTTCGCTGAGAACCTACGCTCTGTCCGCCAGAAGAAGTGGGATCTCCTAGTGGCCACGCATTTTAATTCCATTTCCCATTCCCATTCCAATTTAAGGTGGCTATCATGACATTTAGCCTTTACTGCTTTAGCGAGGAATTACAAAGTTTTGATCCAGTATTGCAAAGAGCAAGTTAATGAATTGGATCATCCAGTCAGCAACTAGTGCTTCAACTGTTTGACCAATCCACAATGTCCTTAGTGACGTTTTAGAAGATCTGGTATCACTTTGTAAATTCCTTCAGAAAAGCTGTTTGAATAGAATTGAAGCACTGCACTGCAGTATGTAAAAGCAAAAATTAGTAAGTTACAGTCATAGTATCTTGGTGATCCAGCTTGTTGGAGTGACAAAGTGGAAGATCTTCTTGCATCTATACGTTCTGACATTGATATAGAACCTATTGTTTGACTCATTCAACTTGTGTGCAATCACTTGGATAATAGATTTCCTGATGATAATTTAGGAGAATGGCAGGCTTTTGACCCTGCTGCTATTACAAACTCAATCAATTTTGAATTTGGAAATGAAAATGTTCTACAACTGACAAAAAGAATACTCTGCTACTATGACAAACAATGATGAAAGAGTTGCCTTAGAAATACCCCAGCAATGTTGTGATGTCAAATTTATCATTTAAGACCATAAGACGATAAGACCATAAGATATAGGAGCAGAAGTAGGCCATTCGGCCTATCAAGACTGCGCTGCCATTGAATCATGGGCTGATCCAATTCTTGCAGTCATCCCCACTCCCCTGCTTTCACCCCATACCCTTTGATGCCCTGGCTAATCAAGAATCTATCTATCTCTGCCTTAAATACACCCAATGACTTGGCCTCCACAGCTGCTCGTGGAAACAAATTCCACGGATTTACCACCTTCTGACTAAAGTAATTTCTGAGAAAGTTAAGACAGGTTCAATTAAGATGTTCACTGATATGTTGAACTCTGTGCTTTGAAACGAATAATTTGAGGAACTGTCAATTCTTGTTGACATGGCTGGAACATTTTAAGCTTCTAGGGCTGTCTGTGAAACTGGATTCAGTCTTATGAATTAGACCAAATGTAAATCCAGAAACAGACTGGAAGTGGAACTTTTGAATGTTAAGATGTGTCTTTCATCTTGGATGCAAAATTAATCTGGACAATGTTTACAGCCAATGGATTTGTAATAAATACCAGCGAGAAAAAGTTTACAAAATGTAAGAGACTTCCTTTGACGTACTGTACTTCATCATACCATACAATTAATAAATAAGATCAAAAGTATGTGATTTTTCAATTTTCATTCTAAATATTCATGGTATACATATAACAAAATTAAAACGTTTGAAGATCTGCTCAGTTTTTAGGCCCTGTAAATATTTCCTGCTCCGAGCGATGGTTGGTCCATGCAGCTTAAAAAAATATTAGAGGGAATGTTGAATGCCTGTGATTGCCCACTTAATTATATTAACTGATAACTAGGTGCCTTGGTAAAACAGACTTCTTCTCCAACTTTTCAGCTTAAGGAATGTTGACTGATAGCTGTAAATCTTAACAGATAATGTCACCATGGCAATGTAATACTGAGCCTGTAGTGAACAATCTCTAGAATCAATGAGATACAGTAATTGGAAAATAAAAAGCCAGAATGTGTGCAATCAATATAGAGTAAATAAGATACAAAAAGGAAAATAAAAAGAGGAAAGAAAGAATGAGTTAAAAAAGTGAAAAAGATACCGTAAGTATAAGAAAAAAATTATAAGACTAATTTTAAGTATGTAAGGTGGAAAAGGATGAATAGCATTGGAGGTACTGTAAAGTGCAATATTGAAACACACAAGGCTTTTTAGTGAAACAGCCCTTTTCATAAGGTTAAAAAGTAGAAGGATGCATATCCAGCAACGTTTGGAAATTCGTAATTAAAAAAGACATCTCATACATGATAAGCAGCTGGTTGATTTTTGTGTTAACTAAAGTATACTTTCACTTCTCATATAATTTGCCCAGATGGAAACAAAGTTAAAAGTTTGGAGGTATTTGCTGTAAAATGAAGCAGAGGAGGACAACTGACTCCTGTATGAGCAAGTGCCAGGAGATCAGCTGGCTCCACAGAATAAACTGCTGATCACACTAACACTAATTAAAATCATTTTGCTGGATTGGCACATGTGTGCATACTGTTGTTTCCTTTACTTCTGCATCAAAGAGGATTGGCTCACTAGGCCCCTGAAGACAGTATCAAGTCACTGGTAGGGAACGAAACAAGGCTCCCTGAGAGGAGAAGCTTTTCTTACTGAAGGTCATCAGCATGCCTTGCAATTTAACTACAATAATTTATGATAAAGTTAAAAGCCGTGAACTGTTTAATCCTTCTGGCTGAGAGGCTTACATGGACATATGACTCTACAAGCAAATTGACTCTAAATATCACAATGTGTGCTTGAGATTAAAATTATCAAACTGAATTGACACAAAACAGAGGACATTGTTAATTAGAATCAAAACTACTTTCTTTACTCATGAATTAAGGATGTGTTTATCATTATGTTGTACCTTACAAAAGACAGTGTGCAAAATATTATGCACAGTCCTATTTACATGAGCTCCAAATTATTTAAAACATATTTGATATTTTGAAACAGTTAATGTATTCAAATTTCACATAATATACAGCACTTTCTATGTAGATTCAAATGAAAGAACTGATTAGCTAATTATAAATAAGAGGGAGAAATTAATGCTGGTATCTTTAGGGAACAACAGTACTCAAAGATGATAAAAATAATAGGATTGTATCTGATATTAATATGTTATCTTCAAAATAGCAAACAAAAGCTCACGCAATTTGTTTGCATTTCTTTTAAGTACGTAGTTAATCACAGATTTAACAGTCATAATTCTAAAATAATGTCTTCCCTACATATTGCAAAAATTAATAAAACCTTACTCAATTGTTGAGGATGCTTGCTCATCAGAAGGATTTGCTTCATCCTCCGAGTGGTCACTTAGAAGCTCACAGGCTTGAATAGATGAAACATCTCCTACTTCTAAAACTGGTGCAATACTAGACCTCCTACATTCTTTATCGGCATCTGAAGGAAGAGTCAAAGTTGGACCTGTTGGAGGTCGACACCTTGTATCCTGGAGGTCTATGGCTACTGTGCCTAAAAGTAAACGTTATGAAAATTATTAAAACAACTGCAAATGAATTAATATGTGTTAATAATATGTACATTGTGGCATTCAAAGATTTGTTAACAACATTAAAAATATATCATAACAATATGGCAATCCCTCCTGATTTCTACATTACACACTATTGAAACTGGGTCACATTTTACTAGAACAGGACATCTCATGACACTCCGCATTATTGTGAAATATTTGCTGGATGTAGGGCTGAGTGATTTAAGGAAATAAGCAGCAGATGCAACAAGGCATCTGGAAACTCGGCAATCAATGGATTAAGATAAAAATATTCTTTGCTACAAAGAAAGGCCGTAGATGAAATTGTTCTTGTTCTTTTCCACACCTCGTGGCACCACGGGTGGCAAACCTGCCACTTTTTGAGCACTTTGTTTGATTTTTAAAAAATGAGGCCGAGTTACTAGCTCGTCGCTCAACCCAGAATGGATGGAAAGAGAGCAAGTAGCCACTGGATTTGAATCTGGGATCATTCACCTCAAAGTCCGGTGCGGATGTCACTGCACCACCAGCCAGCTATGTAGATGAAATAGCATTGGGTAATTTGGGTGTCAAATCAAATCAAATGGAGAAAACAGAGAAAAGTTGGTAAATGAGGTTAACATGACAAAGAAAAATGAAAAGAAAGAATAAATTTAAATCTGATGTTTTTAAAAGTTCTCTAAAATCACTTTGCAGCTTGAAGGGATGAGACTATAAATTTTAATTATTTACTAGTTCATGAGTGATTATTAACAATAAGTGATGACTGTTCATCACTTCACCCAATTACACACATTTCATTTGCTCCATTCATTGTTCTCCTCAACCCTTTCTACTAGTTAGACCAAGCTGTAAATAAGGTCATTTGATCAATGAATGGATGTGAGCTGTTAGAGGGTGAGAACATATCTAGACAAAACAATGTGGGAGCTGTGACATTCAGAGCAGGAGGGCAAGCGCATCAGGTCAGGCTCACAGAGAGGACAAAAAGAGGGGAAAAAACAAGCTGAGTTAATTTTATGGACGTTAAGTGGCATTGACTGAAACATTAAGTTATCTGAAGCGGTATAATTCAGCATTGAGTGTAGAAGGCTGTTGCAATGTGCCCAGGCAGAAAATGAGTTGTGGTCCCTCGAGCTTGTATTGAGCCTTACTGTGACAGTATAGGAGGACAGAATCAATAGATATGTCAGAGTTTGACTGAGATGAGGAATCACAGTGGCAAGCACTGGAAAACTCAGAGTCACTTACTGGTTTCTCCAATATACAGGAGCCCCATTGTGAATGCAGAATGCAGTACACTAGACTGAAAGAAGAGCCAGTGAATCATTGCTTCAACTGGAGAGTCGGATTGGTTCCTGGATAGTGGGGAGTGGATATATGAAAGGACAGGTATTAACAACACCGACAGTTTCAAGGGAAAATGCTGCAAGAAGGGAGTGGTTAGTGAGTATGGGTGGACCAAAAAGATTGCCTAAGTAATCACCTTTGTGAAATGCTGAAAGTGGGTGAAGAGGGGAAAATACATCTGGTTGTGGGATTTCTCTGAAGGTGGCTAAAATTGTGGAGAATGATCCGTTAAAAAGAGAAGCTGGGGGGGGGGTGTGGTGAGGAAGGTAAGGACCAAGAAAAATTATTCTTTTATCCACCTGGAGGAAAGGGGGTGGGAGCAGATAAATGAGAAATGGGTGAAATGTGGTCAAGCTTTGTTGACAATAGTAAAAGGAAAACTGGTTCAAGAAAAAGGTAGATGTTGCAGTGACACCTGTGCAAGAAGTCTCATTATCAGAGCAAATACAACAGATACAAATGAAGTTGGAGAATTTCAGAGAGTCCTGATAGGAAACAAAGTAGGATGAAGATTATTTGAGATAGATAATGGAGTCAGTAGGCTTGTAATGGATAGTAGCTGTTGGCCTATCTCCTAAGATGCAGAAGGAGAGATTACCTCTAACAAATTCATCAGTTCCAACTTTTTGATGTGATTGCTTTTTCTCTGCCAAGTTATCATTTTTACAGTTTCCCCTCCTTTGAAGTTAAACCAAATTACCTGCAAAATGCTGAATTTATACTTACCCATTTTTAGAACAAGTTGTAAATATTTGCATTTCCTGGGAACATCACTGTGAATATAAAATTCAGTCTCTGTTTTTGCTACCTAATTGCCTGATTATTTCCAAAATTCTCTTGTATCTAGGATTTCCAGCAACTACTAAATTCCATCTCACTGGTTTAGAATTTTTTTTTTCCTAATGCCCTTATTCATTTCCCTCTGTTCACACTCTTCCAGACAAATCAGCTGAAATTAATAATCATTCACCATCCTTTCATCAATAACATCAAAAGCACACCTATCTCTAGTTTCCACAATCTGTAGGTCGTTCCTTTGTTCCCTCCACTCCTCCCTTTCTCTGGAACTTAAATCGAGCATGGTCTCTCACATTCTCAGTTCCAATGAAGGGTCATTGATCTGAAACACGAACTTTGTTTCTCTCTCCATAACAGCTGCCTGAGCTGTTGACTATTTCCAATGCTTTGTTTTCATTTCTGTCAATTCTCAATTCTAAATGAATATCCTGGATCATTCCAGGTAATTGTCTCCACTACAGTAATAACTCTGTCAAAGATTAAAGCCCACCACCTCCCAATAAATCTGCCATAGCATGCCAGCACTCCCTTTCCTGTCAAACTACCTTTCCTGAACACTATTCCATCATTTTCATCCCATATGGTTAACTGCATCCTGAAAGCCTTAATATGGTTTAGAATGATTGCTTCATGTACTGTAAACCTATCATACTCCTTCAAGTACTCTTTCTTGGTCTAATCCTATCTAAAAAAAAAATAATTCTTCTTGCTCTGAAGTTATTGCTCTCTTTCAATCCTTCGTGCACCTTTTTTTACGGATTTTCTATACTACTTTCTGATATCTATCCCATGCAAGTTTGTCTAAACCCTACTAATAAACCTTCCAACAAGGAAGAGTGCTGTTCTGAGGTCCAACTCATTGTGCTTGTATAATCACCGCTTCCCCATAAATTGGTTCCAATGGTCCTTAAATCCAAAGTCTCCCTGCAGTAACATTCCTTCAGCAATGCATTCATCTGCACAGCACTCCAACGTTTTACAAAATGGCACGTGGCCTTCACGGTCCTGTTTCATCAATCCTTTCTTAACTTCTTAAAATATGGAACAATGCAAAATTATTGACACAAATGTTAGCATTTATAATCAACTATAACTTAAATGATTTATGTGAAGAAATGATATCCATATATGGAAAGTTAGTGTTTCAGATACCCAATAAAGACACCCAGGCAATAAACCTCATGTCAGGATATTTTGAATTGACATTAGTTTGTATGATACTCGAACTCATCAATTCATGTTTTTCCTTGATTATACTACAGATTTATCTGGACTATTCCTAAACTATTCCCCACAGTCAATGAAGGATAGCTGAAAATATTGACAAAGTTTGTCCTGAGATTTCTGATAAACAGCAATTGCAGGAAATTTTTCAAGTCAATTTCATAGATGCTCATAGTAAATAATAGAAGTTTCATAACTACAAATAGCAGCCCAATTAATCTTTCTATGATCGACTGTGGTGGTTGTTAGGCTTCTAAATTTTCATAGAACTGTTAGTACATTTGTATAATTCTTTTTCATGTTTCTCAAACCCAAGTTATTTGAAAAATGTTGCCGTAGTTTTTGCAATTACAATGATTGTGAAAATAGTTGTATTTACTTTCATTATATCATGAAGCTTACAAGGATTCCAGGCAAGTGCAATTTAATGCCAAAATCATAACGATGATGACAACATTTCATTTGAGCCCTATCATTAGTGTTTTCCTTCTCCACAGGAATCAAAGAAAATCAATTGAATTTCCATTACTTATTGGAAAACACCCTGAATAATGCCACACTTCAAGTCTTAATAGCATACTTTATTTATTCTCTCTCTAATTTTGAACTGTTATCGCTGCACAGTAACAGTAATTTAAAATACACTCAGTCATTTTGCTAAAGTAGATTCAAAGTCCATGGCTTGCAAATCAGGCTTGTCTCTACAGTCACTTCCTAGGAAAGGCAGCAACGTAGATTAAAGTCGGTAGAAGAAGCAATAAAAATCACGTATTTGCTTGCTGGAATTGCAACCAAAGTTCTCCCGTTGAATGCACATAAAGTGCAACTTTTACGTTTTGGAATTTCAAGTGGCAGCAAGTACATTTCTGGAATAAACATTCTGGGGACTATTACAGAAAATACCTCCAAATTAAAGATTAGGGTTAGTTTTATTTTTCACATGAACATCAAGACATAGAATGAAATGTGTCATTTTGCATCAATGACCAGCACAGTCCGAGGATTGTGCTGAGGACAACCCGTAAGCGTCACAGCGCTTCTGATGCCAACATAGCATGCCCATAACTTACTAACCCTAACCGTATAATCTTTGGAATGATGGAGGAAACCCCTGTGGTCACGGGAAGAACATACAAACTCCTTACAGAGAGCAGCAGGAATGGAACCCTGATCAGTGACCCTGGCACAGGAATGGGATGGGTTAGTCACTAGTACATGTTTGATGTGAAAGGATTTTGCTATATAATACAACCTTACTTTAACTTGTATATTATAATGAACTAAAAGGTTAAACAGTAGCTCCTACACCTAATAAAGTGGCCACTGAGTGTATGTTCATGAACTTCTGCTACTGTAGCCCATCCACATCAAGGTCCAATGTGGTGTACATTCAGGGATGCTCTTCTGCACAGCACTGTTGTAACATGTGGTTATTTTAGTTACTGTCATCTGCCTGTCAGCTTGAACTTGTCTGGCCATTCTCCTTGGACTTCTGACACTGACAAGGCATTTTCTCCCCCACAGAACTACTGCTCATCGGATGTCTTTTTTTTCTGGGTTTCTTTTGCACCATTCTCTGTAAACTCTAGAGACCATTGTGCAACCAAATCCCAGGAGATCAGCAGTTTCTGAAATACTCAAACCACCCCATCTGGCACCAAAAATTATTCCACAGTCAAAGTCACTTAGATCGTATTTCTTACCCATTCTGATGTTTGGTCTGAACAACAACTGAACCTCTTGACCATGTCTGCATGTTTTTATGCATTGAGTTGCTGCCACATGATTGGCTAATTAGATATTTGCATTAACGAGTAGGTGTACTGGTGCACCTAATAAGATGGCCATTGGGTGTATTCATGATTGTAAACTGACTCACACCACGGCATCCAGCAAATAGCAAGCAAAAATATTCTCTAATTGCCCAATTGCTACCCTTGCAGAAATCAGTTCTCTGGCATAGTATGTGGATCAAACTTTCCTGATCTGTTTACTTCACAACCAGCCATTCCCCACAGGAGTTTAGAACTTGCAGATAATAATAAATCAGCAGAGGATTGATGTGATTGTTATGCTTACCCATACTGGCAATGATGCTGTGAACAGGTAATCTGGAAGCTCCGTGATACATAGTATTTGATATACTATTTATGCATTGTTCATTTTGCTTAATAAATGCTGAGTTTTCTTCCTTGGTAATGTTAATATAAAAACAGATATCTGTAGAACTCATGATATATTGAGGACCAGGATTAAGTAAAATATTTTTGTTTTCTTCTCTCTTTACAGCAATTAGACAGGCTCCGTACCTGAAATTGACCAGAAAAAGTAGGTTGAAGAGATTGAATTCTTTATTGGATTCATGGACACAATATTTTACTTATAATGAAATGTGAATTTTAAATAAAAGCAGAAAATACTGGAAGCACCATAGTCAGTCAGAGTTTTTGGCCTGAAACATGACCTTGATTATCTCCTTATAGATGCTGTCTGAGTTTTCTGGTATTTCTTGTTCTTGTTTCCGATTCCCAGCATCTGAGGTTTCTTTTGATTTGACTTTGTTTCTTCACCTGGTCACTTTTACTGTTTTCTCTGAAATTACTGGAACAGCCCCAATAGTAACTTTACACACAGACAAAACCTGAATGCAAATACATCAAATATAAAAGGCTAAGAACTCATGTGAAGTCGAGAAGAGAAATTCAAGTGCGGCCTAAAAGGCCTTGGATCCACCTGTCTAAACAAATCGCAACCAAAACAAAGGCCTCAGTCACAAGTTATCAGATACTGCAGGTTTTCGTGTTTAAAGTATATCACCAGTTTCTTCCTTCCTGGGGCTGGTTTCTAGAGGAGTGGTGAAGGACACTCAAAGCACAGTGAATGAGTGGACCGGTTAGGACATGGAAGGCTGGAGTTGACTGTGCAGGCCAGCTAAAACGACTGGGTGAGGGGTCACTATTGGCAAGAACAATACTGGTCAGAGGAAAGAGGTGCAAGGGGAAACCAGGGAGGTCAGCATGAAACTACAGGAGAAGAAGGATCAGAAACAAAGGTTGGTGTGAGAGAAGGAGTATCAGAGGAGGCAGAGATCAGGGAGGCCAATGGAAAATCAGTGCTGAAGTGCAGGAGTGAAAATAGCCGAAGAACCTCAGGTAGCCCAAGAAAAATGCGGTTCAAGTTTTCTTCAGTGCTTCAAGGAGATCACCATACAGAGAATGATGTTGCTCTGTGCAGATCCGAGAGGAAAATTGCAAGGGATCATAGGTGGAAGTGCCCATATGAATTCTATAATTAATGTGGCTTGATGGGAAATGGCTGCAAATGTAACTTACTCCATGTTCTATCAATTTTAGATCCCCAAGTCGTAAAAAAGTGAGCATATTTGAATTTCTGAGCAAATATGATTGATATAAGCAGATAATTTTATTGGGAGTAGTTGTGAGAATTACAGTGATGCATCGTTTGTGATGGATTTAAATATTTCCTTGGACAATTTTGGCTGATCACAGTTACATTAGGAACACTTACCATGAGTAGATTAGTATTTGCACTGGCCATCAATTTTGAGGATAAATTAAGGCATAGAAAAAAATATATATTTATAGCCAATTAACCCACTAACCCACATAATCCCCAGAATACTGGAGAAAACTGGTTTGTTGGAACTGTGAGGCAAAAGCACTTTTAAGTTCTGCCTCCCTGTGGAAACAAACACATTCTATGAGCTGTGCAACTGTGCCACTCACATCTTTTGACTCTCTTTTCATGCAACTTGGAGTGATGTTTTAGTGCGGACTGAAGCCAGACATCTCCTGCGACACACCTTTGATCATGTGTCTGTTAGTGACTTCTTGTGAGATCCATTTGGCTTTTGAAATGGTACAGTTAAGTATAGGGTCAAAGGGCCTTGCAAGGCTTCAGGTGTTCCAGTACCAGTGGATGAGAAACTAATTTCCTTGGAAGTCATAGCATCACAGTAAACAGATAAGGGAACGCCCACCATGTGCAGGGTGCTGAGTTTGACATGTGACTCCAAAGATATACCATAATAATGCAAATATGTCCACACTGGATCAATAGCAAAGAACTGTACAGACCATGGTGGCCAAAGGATGTATACATTAGAATGCTGTTTCTGGACGACAGTTCAGCATTCAACAGCATAATTCCCTCCAGACTTGAAAGGAAGCTCAGAGACTTCGGCCTGCACCCTGCCGTCCTGTTGGATCTCCGACAGGTAGTTAGAATGGGCTCCCTCACTTCTGCCCCTCTGACCCTCAACACAGGTGCTCCCCAGGGTTGTGGCCTGAGACCCCTCCTCTACTCCCTTTACACCCACGACTGCGCTGCCACACACAGCTCCAATCTGCTGATCCATTATGCAGATGACATGACTTTGATTGGCCTTATTTCTAGCGGTGAAGAGACAGCCTACAGAGGAGAGGGGGACACCCTGACACAATGGTACCAAGATAACAACCTTTCCCTCAATGTCCAAAAAAAACAAAAGAGCTGATTGTGGATTACAGCAGGAACGGAGACAGGCTCGCCCCGATCAACGTCAATGAGTCTGCAGTTGAGAGGGCGAGTAGTTTCAAGTTCCTCGGTATACACATCACCGATGATCTCTCCTGGACTGTACACACCGGCTGTGTGGCAAAAAAAACACAGCAGTGTCTCTTCCACCTCAGGCAACTGAAGAAGTTCAGCATGGGCCCCCAAATCCTCAAAGCCTTCTACAGGGGCACCATTGAGAGCATCCTGACTGGCTGCATCACTGCCTGGTATGGGAACTGTGCCAACCTTGATCGCTGGGCACTGCAGAGATTGGTACAGACAGCCCAGCTCATCTGAGGATCTGAACTTCCCTCCATTGAGGACAGTTATAGCAGCAGGTGCAGAAGGAAGGTCTGGAAGATCATCAGGCACACCAGTCACCCCAACCATAAACTGTTTCAGCTGCTTCTGTCTAGCAAATGCTACCACAGCATTAAAGCTAGGATCAATGGGCTTCTTTCTACAAGCCATTGGACTTTTAAATTCACATGTCTGTGCATTGCTACAGAGTCATAAAGCAAAAATTTTTACTCCCTTTCATCGTGGGATGGATATAAGATTTAAATAAATTCTAACTCTAATTCTGACTCCTAACTCCCCTCTCTGTACCCAAATCCATCCTTACAAACCTACAGCAAACAATTAAAAACATGTCTGTACACTGCAACAGAGTCATAACACAAAGATTTTGACTCCATCATGTTGTGGGATGGATGTAAGATATAAATAAATAGATAGATAGATAGATAGGTAGATAGATAGATAGATAGATAGATAGGTAGATAGGTAGATAGATAGATAGATAGATAAATAGTGTATGTCAATGGACAAAATTAATCTTCAAAATACTACTGGTGATGCTGTCCATTCCCAGACCAGGTTGGATCTGGTCATCACCTTGGCAGGTTTTTTTTACATGGTTTCATAAGGTTAATATATGGTCCAGCTTCACATTGAGAAAGGTCAGATTGTGTTCACCCCACCACAGATGGTTATTTTAGGAGTGTGCTTAGTGTTTATTATCAAGAGGGAATGTAGTTTTGAGGTGGTGTGTATGAATGATCTAGAAATATTCCTGCATCAGGATAGAAGCCACTTTTCAAGATGGACTACATCTTTGCTGGCTGCAACGGCAGGGCTTTGCAATCCTAATTGTAAGTTTGCACAATTATCACTGAAAAGCTTTCCTCAGCTAGACTAAAGATTTCAAAACCTTGTCATAGACCACTGATAAGAAACCACAGCACAATAACATAAATCACCCATACTGATGTATCACTTACATAAATTATCCAAACTGACATATAACTAACTGCTGCTCGGTATGTTCTATAACAGGTACAATGTCCCGATGCAAACCAGATAGAAAATGATCTCAATAGATATACGTCCTGTATGCAAGTTGCAAAGACTGGAACACTTCCTTTCTATCATTATTCTACAACAGTGTAAGAGTTCCATCATAATTTTAGGATTGGATTATTTAAGAAATGGCAAAATCTTCATGAAGGTATATATAGAGTGACGCTCTGGGGGAGGAGGGGAGGCGTGATCGACGGCCTGCCCCTGCGTTTCTAACGACCAGCACTGTTTACTGTTCTTGTGTTAAAATGCTTTTGTGGGATTATGGTGGGAAGTTCCAGTTCATTTATTGTTACATTTTAGATTGGGTTATACGGTTATTTGCTTGTGTACTTGTGGTCACCCTGACTGTAACTGGGATGTGTGATGGTCACCTCCCCCGTCGGTGTGAGACTGGTTGAGTTCACTCTCCAGGTCATGGTGTCCAGTCTGTTTTGTGTCATCACAATAGAACGGTTGTTGAGTTCAACGAGCTTCCTCGTCTGTCATTATGGACCAAATGCTTGCCACTAAATACATATATACATAAGTTGCAATTTTGCCAGCCAGAGGTTAGCTAATGCGAATTCCTCAGCACTTTGGAAATCCGTAAAAGTAATTGGACAAAGAGTCATCGTCATCCTTATGAGCCACGTCGTATGATGTGGGCAATTTTGGTCTTTCATTTGTCTTAAATCTGAGAAGTTCTAATAAGCTCTTCCAAACTTTTACTTGTCCACCCCATGATGTAACTCATGAATGTCATGCCCTATTGACCACAACTTTTTCTTCCATCAATCTCTCCCGTCGCTGCAAGGTGTTTGAGCTTCTCTTTCCTCAGTAATTTCCCAGAAATTTCAGCTGCCATTTCCTGATTGATGATATCAACTCTTCTTATTTTGGCTTTTCACAACACCTTTTCCTTTTTTTATTTGTATTATTCAAAAATACACATTTGAATGAATAAGAACTAATTGCTGTTAAATCTGGTTAACTCAGATTTCTAACATTTAAAGGTAAAACAGTATTATTTTACTCAAGTGCATATACAATTCAATACTTTAAGTATCACCAGCAGGAAAATTTAAAAAATTGTGAGTCAGTACAACTGCTGAGCTAATAATCCAAGATGATTTAAAAATTAGGATTTAAAAAATTCTTACTTTTTATGTGCATGAAAGGAAGTATAGGTAAAGCTCTTGCCCTCATATTCGGCAAAAAATGTGCTGTCTTCCATTTTAATGTGATAGACTTCATTGGCTGAGCATTTGCCATACATCTTCTGCCACTGCTCATGTGTTTGGTGGCCATCTCTGGGAAAAAAATAAAACAACATCAAAAGTGACTGGATGTAGTTATTATAATCAATTAGATGTCAGTTACAGCTTATTGATACATTATGAACATATATTTCACCTGTTTATGGTCTGTTTTGTTCCAGTTAGTTGTCTAAATGCCTCCCACGGTGCTGATCTGAAAATAATCAAATGAGGTCTATCAGTCTACGTCTGATATTTGTTCATCTAAACTGAATGGAACTACATAATAATTATCAAAAGAACAATTCAGATTATCAATCACACTTTAAAAGACATGTTAACACTTCTAATTATAATTCAATAAACAACATATGATTTGCACACAACTATCCACCAGAAACCACATTAGGTTGATGCAACAGATAATGATGCTGCCACAGAACTCCAGAGACCTACATACAGTCCTGACCTCCAATGCTGTGAGGTGTTTGTGGATTCTCCCTCTGAATATATGAATTTCCCAAGGCACTCCAATTTCCCCTCTACATGGCAAATATGTGTTAATTGGCAGGTTGATGAGTTACTGTAAATTGCTCCTGGTTTAAAGAGGCTGGAAGGAGAATTATAATGGAGTTTATGGAAATGCAAGAGAGAATAAATTGCAGGGAAAATAATTGGGAAATAGGAGTGAAGGTATTGCTCTAAGAGCCAGAATAAACTTGAAGGGCCAAATAGTCTCCTGCTATGTCATAATAGAAGACATTACTTATTTTCATGTGTTTTCATTATAATATTCTATTTTTCCATAATCAGCGGAAATTACTGATTTATAATTTTGTATTACCCGAACAGTAGATATCTATTTTCAATCCAAAATAACAGCTCTGTTGCAAAGTGGTCAAGGGCAACAAGATTTTGTTTTAGCTGTGATGCTCACACCCACGGCTTTACTTTTTGCAATAGCTTGCTAGCAATACCATGAACAAACAAACAAACTGTTGCACTACAATCCAAAATGATTTAACAGCAAAGTAATGAACACAATTATTTAGTGTTTACAGGACAGAAGCATCCAAGCTTCTTGCCACCCTTCTTTATCATACTGTATCACAAACTGTTTCCAAAATGATTCCAAGTTCTTCAACATGACCAAGTACACCTTCACTTCACATATATTAGCTTCAGTGAGAGAGTATCAATTTGCTGTTCCCTTCACTTAATTGCTTATATATAGTGGAATGATAGGAATTATATGTAATGTTCTGCAGTTGGTTGTACATTGCTGAAAAGCAACAAGCTGACCAATCTCAACACTGGCCCACAAAGAAATTGTTCCCTTATTTCATGCAATTTCCTTGGGAAACTGGATGAATATTAGTGTTAAATACTAATCATTTAATATTAACAATGTTGCTTAAGGGGTGAATGTTGGCCAGGAAATAAGTAGAATCTAATGCTGCTCTTTGAGCAGTGGCATTTTTTATGTCCAGTTGACCAGACAAATGTGGATTAATGTTACATCCAAAGGCCTGTATTTCTGCAGCATTCCTTGGCACTATACTAATGGTATTCAATGTTGATTTTTCAAATGCAGATTTTTTCAAAACATAGAAATTCAATTTTTCCTTGTTTGTTTTAATTAAATGCACATACAAAGTGGTGATTTCATATTGTATTCCACTTCAGAATATCGTTCCTACTGAAGTCTATGAGGTTCCAAGTAAAGGCACTGCTGCTGCTTCATATGCAGGTTCAGCATTAACAATTAATGCTAAATTCAGTTCTTTATCACCACAACCATGTTGTGATCACAACTGCCCAGCATCTCATGTTATACACAGCACAATTCCACGATATCTGCTCACACAATTTCCATGTAATAAACTGGGGTAGTGGAGGTATAATTTGTCCACCTGTGCATATCACCCCATCCTTGACTAAGCTGTTCCACCATGAACACGATCTGTTATGAGTCAACATGATGCTTTCAGATCAGGTCATGCATAGCACACACCTCCACCGCTCTGCTCAGGTGTGTTTCTGGGGTACAGGGGCTAGCGATCCTTGTGCCTGTTCTATCTACTTGCTACGAGTTATAAATCTAAGCCTCAAATGGATGGATCTAAACAGAAACGACCCACGCCTACCCATCGACTATGTGAAAAGGAACTGCTAATCAGGAGGTAAACATATGTGGACTTCGATCAAATATAGGTGAACTTGCCAACCTGTGCACTGAAGAAAAACCTCCCATCATTATTGTTGTTGAAACATTCTTTGACCCATCAGTCCCAGCTGGAGTGGACTGCATAACCATCCCTGGTTACTCAATGTGTTGCCGCAGAGATCGGGAGGGAACATCAGGAGGTGGCATTGCTGTTTACTGTTTGGAGGGTATTGCGATACACCATAGCCCTAGAAGAGATCCGAAAGACCTTGAACTCATGTGGTTCACCGTGGCTCTTCAATCACAGAAACTACTAATTGTCTACCGATCTCCTAGTGCCAACAATGACGTCCTCAAATACCTGGACAGTAACACCTTCCCCAAGTTGACAGAGTTCAGTGCACAGTCTGTGATGTTTATAGGGGACTTCAACGTCCATCACCAAGACTGGCTGGGCAGCTGAACAACTGACAATGCTGGCCGGCGCACATCACAACTAGCTGATAGTCTTGGTCTGCAGCAGATTGTGTCAGACCCAACAAGGGGGGAGTATATCCTTGATCTTGTTATGACAGACCCACCCGCTAAGGCAACAACTATGGCTTGTGGGTTCTTCAGACCAGAACCCCGCACTAGTGAAGTTGGATGTTCCAGTTTACCGTGACCAGCCATACAAGAGGAAAGTCTGGTGTTACAACAAAGCCAACTTTTGGGATATGCGTGGTCGTCTTTCATCAACTGACTGGTCTAGAATTCTCAAAGACAAGGACCCTGAGAAGGCTTGCACCAAGCTTACAGAAGTTATCTGTGAGGCCATGGACATTCACATTCCCAGCAAAATTGTTACTAAGAAGACTGGTGATAAAGTATGGCTTGATGACAAGTGTAGACAAGCAGCAAAGAAGAAATGTCATCTCAACCACCATCTAAAGAAGTGCAACACCCCTGCTCATAAGGAGAAGTTTGCACAGGCTAGGCAGTCATACAATCCAGCAGAGAGACAGGCCAGAAGAAACCATAACATCAAATTCAAAAATGACTTAACCAGTGGTAACCTTAGCAGCAAGAAGTGGTGGAATGTTGTGAACTCCCTCTCTGGAAGAACAGGCCACTCTGACATCCCTGTCATTGAGCACAATGGGTCTGTACATACAACAGCAAAGCATAAGGCCAAGGTTTTCTGTCGGGATTTTGCAGATAAATGTCAGCTCATAAATGCTAATGTCCAGCCACTAGATGTCAAGCAGCTTACTACCACCTCGCTTAACAAAATCATCTTCAAACCTAAAGACATCAGGAAAATTTGGCAATAGCTTCAGCCTGATAAAGCATCTGGCCCTGACCAGATTCCAACTAGGGTCTAAAAGGAATGCAGTGCAGAACTTGCAAGTCCTCTCGGCCACCTCTTCCAGCTATGCCTCTCGAGTGGTGTATTCCCAGAACAATGGAAAATAGCATCAGTAACTTCAGTACACAAGCGGGATTCCAGAGCTGATCCTACAAATTACCGCCCCCATATCCTTACTCAGTATCATCAGCAAGTTAATGGAAGCAGCAGTCTACAAACAAATTCAGAACTACCTACTCTGTAACAACTTAATTTCAAGTAGGCAGTATGGATTTATTCCAGATCACAGTACAGCCGATCTCCTCACCACCTTATCTCAAACTTGGAAAACCTTCTTGGACAAAGGTGGAGAAGTGTTTGTCATAGCCCTGGATATCAAAGGAGTATCTGACAAGGTCTGGCATAATGGACTCTGTGTTAAGCTGAGATCCAAAGGAATATCTGGAATGCTGCTTAGATGGCTGCAGAGCTACCTTCATGGACGGACCATCAACGTTGTTATCTCTGGTCAGGCCTCTGATCCTTCAACCATCAATGTATCTGTACCACAGGGATCAATACATGGGCCACTTCTGTTTTCCACCTTCATTGATGACTTGGTTGATGCATGCAGTAACGAGCTATACCTGTATGCTGATGTCTCCACACTATTTGCACCAATTAGAGCAGGAGAGAGTAATACAGTGGCAGCAGGCCTGAATAGGGATCTTGACAGGATGAAAGCCTGGGCAGACGACTGGGCAGACCTGGATCTGGGCCGTACCCTCCAAATATCCTGACCTGACTCTCATTTTCTCGCATTACCTTACTTTCCCTTTTCTATTTTCTATTTATGATTTATAATTTAAATTTCTACTATTTACTATCCATTTGTACTCCGGGAACGCGAAGCACAGAATCAAATATTGCTGTGATGATTGTACGCTCGAGTACAGGGGTCCCCAACCCTTTTTGCACTGCGGACCAGTTTAATATTGACAATATTCTTGCAGACCGGCCAACCCGGGGTGTGTGGGGGGGGGGGTTAGGATTACCAATGGACAAGAGTAACAGTCAAATACGTTGTATTTACCCCCAGAAGACTACAATGACCATGAAGCCTTGCGTGGGCACCAGTGCGCATGTGTGTACATGCCGATTTCTTTTGGATTCTGTTCGGGGGGGGGGTGTTAATCACAACCGGAATAAGGGTGATGTGGCTAATACACTCAATTTCGTTTCTAAAAGGGTTTATCTACTGAATTTAATATTAAACACACAGCGCATATTTTCCTCGCGTGAATATAGTGATAAGTCAAACTATTATTTAGATGGGGAGAGAATTCAAAATGCAGAGATGCAAAGGGACTTGGGAGTCCTTGTGCAGGATACCCTCAATGTTAACCTGCAGGTTGAGTCGATAGTGAAGGCGGCGAATGCAATATTGGCATAGAGGTATAGAATATAAGAGCAGGGATGTGATGTTGAGACTCTATAAGGCACTCATGAGACCACACTTTTGGAGTGTTGTGTGCAGTTTTGTGCTCCTTATTTTGGAAAGGATATTCTGACATTGGAGAGGGTTCAGAGAAGATTCACGAGAATGATTCCAGGAGTGAAAGGGTTACCGTATGAGGAATGTCTGGTAGCTCTTGGGCTGTATTCCCTGGAGTTCAGGAGAATGAGGGGAGATCTCAGAAACATTTCATTTGTTAAAAGGCTTGAACAGATTAGATATAGCAAAGTTATTTCCCATGGTAGGGGAGTCCAGGACAAGAGGGCACAACTTCAGGATTGAAGGACGTCCACTTGGAACAGAGATGCAGAGAAATTACTTTAGTCGGAGGGTGGTAAATCTGTGGAATTTGTTGCCACGAGCAGCTGTGGAGGCCAAGTCACTGGGTGCATTTAAGGCAGAGAAAGATAGGTCCTTGATTAGCCAGGGCATCAAAGGGAATGGGGAGAATGCAGGGGAATGAGGATGACTGGAAGTATTGGATCAGCCTATAATTGAATGGCGAAGCAGACACGATGGGCCGAATGGACCGCTTCTGCTCCTGTATCTTATAAGTCAATTATCAGGGGAGGACAGGGGAGCTTGAAGTAAGTGTTGAACGAACTTCCAGTAGAAGTGGTTCAATATTATCATATAAAGAAAAATTGGATAGGTATATGGACAGGAAAGGAATGGAGGGTTGTGGGCTGAGTGCAGGTTGGTGGGACTGGGTGAGAGTTGCATTCGGCACAGACTAGAAGGGGAGAGATGGCCTGTTTCCGTGCTGTAATTGTTATATGGTTATATGGTTATGTAAGTCAATAGCATCATAACATTTTAAGTAACAATTGGATATTAAACGCACAGCACATATTTTCCCTATATGAACAAATCATTGCAACACACCAATATCGCAAAATCAGTGGGAGCCCTGGGCTTGTTTCCTTGCAACAAGATGGTCCTATCGAGGGGTGCCGGGAGACAGCGATACTCAAACAGGGTTTCTTATGTACAGTCTATTCTGCAATTTAGTTTTCGTTGCATTCATTGCAGAAAACTCCGCTTCGCAGAAAAATTTTGGAAATGGAAGCAACATTTTCAGTGCTTTCGTGGCTATCTCAGGATATTTAGCCTTGACTTAGATCCAGAATGCCGGCAGAGATGTTATGTCAAACATACTTTTCATCCCGTCGTTATTTGCAAGCTCAAGGAGTTGATCTCCTTCCCGCGCTGAGACGGATGACGCGCGGGTAATGACCTCGCATGCGTTCAAGCTCAACGGTGGGCGTGACAGGGAATGAGGAAAGGTGCAGCTGACTCGTATCGCCAAATCATATCATTTCCTCGCGGCCCAGTAGCGCACGCTTTGCAGCCCGGTGGTTGGGGACCGCTGCTCTAGTATAAATTGTTTGGCGACAATAAAGTCAAGTAAATGAATGTCACCTTTGAGCCTACTAAGTGCAAGGCGATGGTGATGTCTAGGAAGAGGAATCCATCTAACCCCAATCTGTATTTTGGGAACTGCAAGCTGGATTTAAAGAAGGAGCTAGTAATCCTTGATGTTAATATTGACAGCAAGTTGGTGGGGGACAAACACCTTTCCATTATTTCAGACAAGGTTGGACAAAGGCTTGGAGCTCTGCGGAAAGTAGCATCTAAACTAGATAAAGAGGGCAGAGCCACGGTTTACAAAGCCCAGGTACGAAGTATCATGGAGTATGCCTGCTTATCATGGATGAATGCCTCACAGAGTGTCCTCAGCCAGCTTGATTACATTCAAAGAAAGGCTCTCAGGATTATAGGTGTAGATGAAGCCACAGCTCGTGAGAAGCTAGCCATCAGTAGTTTACACCTCAGACGACAGGTTGCTGCAGCTACTGTGCTATACAAAATACAGACCAGTCACAGTCCTGCAGACCTTCGCGCCATGCTGCCTTCATCTTATGAGAGACGGCGCACCACACGATCAAGTTTATCTATGCCGCTCATTCTGTTTCTGTGCCTGATGCGAGAACCTACACACTGGATAGAAGCTTCCTTCACTGTGCTTTCAGAATTTGGAACAGCATTCCAGATGCTGTGGTTGGAAACATCTGGAATGATGGGGTCCAAGCCTTCAAGAGTTGAGTGCACAAACACCTATCATCTCTGGGAGAGAAGTCACATGCTTCTTCATAAGCTATCATGAAGCGGACCAGGCTGGCAATGCTCGGTTGTTGGTAGGTAGGGTTAATACCTGACTTTCAAGAGCACTTGTGAGTTATGTTCCAGCTGGACTTAGTGCTTAAACTGCTGGAGAACGGTGCGGAAAGAACAGGTGCTGTTTTCTCCTGGTAGGGATTAGTTTTTAGTTCCAAGTGCTCCTGCCGCATTTTGTCACCCTGCAACATTGTCCTTCAATCTCTTTGAATTATGGAGGACAGCATTTGTATAAATGTCTCTCTCCAGCAGACTTCATCATGATCATCACGACTCCAGTATTTCTATTATTTTTTAATGTTTCTTAATTGTACATATGATTTTTTTTGTGTTCTATCGCTGAGCAGCAGTGAACCATCTGATTGGCCTATCAGAGTTCTCTTTGGGAACTAGTTGACTTGATCAGCATTTCTGATCTGGCTATTGTTCACCATTGCACTTAATAAAAGAAAATTAGGACAGGCTTGCCCTGTTACCTTATCCTTTATGTCACTGACCATTTTCCTTCCCGCTGCCTCAGCATTTGTAAGCACAGGCTGGCATGTCTATGACATTGGCAGTGACTGCAACCTTTTGTTCCTCAGCCTTGGTATACCAAAGCTTGAACAAAACAAGTGTCCAAAACTTGAAATATACGAACTACGTTGGAAAAATTTACAATGGCAGAATATCTGATATATTATCCATACAGCAAATGCTTAGATTTTGATTTTATCATGAACACACATTCAATAGCTTTGTCACACTTGATTAAATATAACAAATTTTTGTTGTCTGATGTGTCTTAGTTTGAAACTTCCACTTAGTCCATTTTCAATTTTCAATCACACAAAAACAATCTTTTAGTTTAGGAGATATTGCTGCTACAACCTTGCCCAACAAAGATATCTCCAGCTCCAGATTCAAATTTATAATCCACATTGTTAACTTATTTTTCACTTAATTCATTTTGCCATTCATAAGTGCAGATATAAGTTTAATGTCATCAGGAATTATCTACGGCAGGTCTTCCTAATCTGGGGTTCACGGACCACTTGCTTAATGGTATTGGTCTATGGTATTAAAAAAAAGGCTGGGAATCTATGATCTAATGGTTTATGTGGATTTTTTTATAATTACTTTAAAATTTGACTATTACCTGGAAGAAATTAGGAAGGGAAAAAGGGGTCATGAAATTTCCTTGGCAAGTAAAAGTACGAAAAATTACAGGACATTAAATATCAGTTACAAGAGCATAGGCAAGGAAAGAGATTGTTCCCTTAGGGCAGGGGTTCCCAACCTTATTATGCTATGGACCAATACCATTAAACAAAGGGTTTACGGATCCCAAGTTGGAAGCCTTGCCTTAGGGAAACAAGAGGTGGTTTCCTGTGGAGACAGGTGAAGTAGACAAGCTTCTAAATGATTATCTATCCATATTCATCAAGAAGAAATCATGGGGGGGCTTCACGTGATGACGTGGGATTGAGACATGTAAATCCAGCTCTCCCGCAACAAATCAGTAAAGTACCGTTTAAACAAAACAAAGTTAATCAATATTTTCTGAAAACTATTTATAAACTTTGTAAGAGTACTTTACGATATGCCTCCTAAACCGCAATAAAAGAAGTCTGCTGTTGCGAAGCAGCCGCAAGAGGGGAAGAAAAAAGGGCCTACTGCAACGATGGAGCCTCGGACTCAGGTTGGATCTCCTTCGGTAGAACAGGGAGCAATGGCGGTGGTAACGGGTTCTTCGAAGAAGACACCGGAAATGCGCATGCGCAAATCGACACAACGCAAACTACAAGAACCGACAGCCACTGCAATTGAAAATGACTCAGAGTCAGAATTGGATTCTGCAGAGAACACAGATGAAGAAGAGGAGGAAGAATTGGAAGCGATTGGAAGTAAAGGAGCTGATAGAGACATAAGAGAGGCTATATTGCAGTTAACGGCTGAACTAAGAAAAGTAAGAGAAGAGCTTAGAGATACGAAGATGTGCTATAATAAAGTTATGGAAAGACAGGACAAAATGGATAAGAAGCTTCAAAAGATGGATAGAGCAATGGGGCATATGAATGATAGAGTGGAAAAAACAGAAAATGATCTGCTTGTCTGGAACTCAGAAAGAAATCGACTCTTGGAGAAAGTGGACATGTTGGAAAATTTCAGTAGACGTAATAATATTAAAATTGTTGGTCTTAAAGAAGGTACGGAGGGAGAAAACCCAATAGAATTTTTTCAAAAATGGATCCCGGATGTTTTGCAAATGGAAGAGGAGGTTTGACCAATTGAAATTGAGTGGGCACATAGAGCTCTAAGACCAAAACCAAAAGATGACCAATATCCACGATCGATTTTGATAAAATTCTTAAGATTTCAAGACAAGGAAAGGATTCTACAGGCAGCTGCTCGAGCTGCCAAGGATAGAAAAGGGCCATTGATAATTAAAGGGAACAAAGTTTTTTTCTACCCTGATATAAGTTAAGAACTTTTGAAGAGAAGGAAGAAATTTAATCCAGTGAAAAAAACCCTTTGGGATCATGGTTATCAATTTATACTGCGTTATCCTGCAACCTTGAAGATTTTTTTGCCTGATGGAGAAAAAAGATTTTTTGATGACTACCAGAAAGCAGAGCAGTTTGTGCGAGAGTCTCTGAATATTCACCAGATACAAGAACAAATCCAGGGGAGCGAGATAGATTGAAGATGAAGATTGGGTTAAAGAATGGACTTGTTGGATTTTTGAAGCTGGATGAATGTATAAATATATCATTAATTATACGAGGGGGGTAAGAAAGGTTAAAACTGGAGGAATATTAGTTGGGAATAGTAACATTAATTTTGCCTATATATATATATAATTTTTTTTGTTGCGGGCGAGCTGGAAGAAGCACTGATCGATTGCTACGCTAATCATGTGTGCAAGCGTGGCTTTTGCCACGACCCGTAAAATGGAGGGGGGTAGTGTTGTGTATTTTTTAATTCACAACATTAGTGGGGGGGGGGGTATTTTGTTTTTTCTTTTTTTGTATTCTTTCTATCTTTTCTTTTCTTTTTGCCTGGAAGGTTGGGAGGGAAACACATAGCAACATGGTGAAGTTTAAAGAGATTCCCCAAGGAACTATGAGAGTTGAGAAGATAAGTAAAGTTTTAGATTGGAGTAACTTTGTTAAGAATAATGACTAATTTATTGAATTTTTTGAGTTTTAATGTTAATGGGCTTAATGGACCAGTGAAAAGAAAAAGAATCTTAACACATATTAAAAAAATGAAGATAGATTTAGCTTTTTTACAGGAAACGCACCTAACAGAAACAGAACATCAGAAACTAAAGAGAGATTGGGTGGGTAGTGTTGTTGCGGCTTCATTTAATTCAAAAGCGAGGGGAGTAGCAATTTTGATCAATAAAACGTTACCAATTAGAATACAAAATGTAATAACTGATTCTGCGGGGAGATATGTGATTATACATTGTCAACTTTTTTCTGAATTATAGACTTTTATGAATATTTATGCACCAAATGAAAATGATGCAAAATTCATACAAGAAGCTTTTCTGAATTTGGTGGTTGCACATGAAAAAATATTAATTGGAGGAGACTTTAATTTTTGCTTAGACCCAGTCTTAGATAGATCAACCAAGGCTGTTATAAAGTCGAAAGTAGTAAATTTAACTTTATCATTGATGAAGGATTTAAATTTGATTGATATATGGAGAAGAATCAATCCTAAAGAAAGAGACTATTCGTTCTATTCCCATAGACATAAAACTTACTCAAGGATAGATTTGTTTCTATTATCAATGCATATTCAATACAGAGTGAAAAATATGGAATATAAAGCAAGAATATTATCAGATCATTCCCCTTTATTAATGACAATAATAATGGCTGATAAGGAAGAAGTGGCTTATAGATGGAGATTTAATTCAACATTATTAAAACGTCAAGATTTCTGTGATTTTATGAAAAAGCAGATTCAATTTTTTTTGGATACAAATTTTCATTCAGTGGATGATAAATTTATATTATGGGATGCCATGAAAGCATATCTTAGGGGCCAGATAATGTTATACGTCTAAAATTAAGAAAGAATATATGGCAGAACTAGATCAATTGGAAAAAGAGATTACAAAAATAGAAAAAGAATCTCAAAGATATATGTCAGAAGAAAAACGAAGACAACTTGTTAATAAGAAGTTACAATATAATACGCTTCAGACATATAGAACGGAAAAAGCAATTATAAGAACTAAACAAAGGTATTATGAGTTAGGTGAGAGAGCACATAAAATTCTTGCCTGGCAGTTGAAAACAGAACAAGCTTCCAAAACAATAAATGCAATTAGAACAAGGGCAAATAAAATATCTTATAAATCTCTTGAAATAAATGAAACTTTTAAAAATTTCTATTCTGAATTATATCAATCAGAATCCCAAAATGATGTTAATGAGATAGAAAGGTTTTTATCACAAATTTCTCTTCCCAAATTGAATTTGGAAGAACAGAAGGGATTAGATATGCCTTTTACATTAAAAGAAGTTGAAGAAGCTTTAGGATCACTCCAAAGTAATAAATCTCCAGGAGAAGATGGTTTTCCACCTGAATTTTATAAAAAATTTAAAGATTTATTATTTCCTCTTTTTATGGAACTAATACGTCAAGCAGAAAAAATACATAAACTTCCAGAATCTTTTTCAACAGCGATTGTAATGGTATTGCCAAAAAAAGACAGAGACCCTATGAAACCAACATCATACAGGCCTATTTCTTTATTGAATACGGATTATAAAATAATAGCAAAAATTTTATCGAATAGATTATCTAAATATTTACCAAAATTAATACATATGGATCAAACAGGATTTATTAAAAATAGACAATTGGCAGATAATGTAACCCGGCTACTTAGTATAATTCATTTGGCACAAAAAAGGGATGAGAAGAGTATAGTAGTAGCTTTGGATGCAGAAAAAGCATTTGATAGATTAGAATGGGATTTTTTATTTAAAGTATTAGAAAAATATGGGTTAGGAACATCTTTTATAAATTGGATTGAAACTTTATATTCTAACTCTAAAGCTAAAGTAGTGACAAATTCTCAAATTTCAATACCATTCCAGTTAAAAAGGTCAACTAGACAAGGTTGTCCATTATCACCTGCTTTATTTGTACTGGCGATACAGCCATTAGCAGAACTAATCAGAATTGATCCAGATATTATGGGTTTTAGAGTTAATCAGGAGGAATATAAAATTAATCTTTTTGCCGATGATGTTTTGATCTATTTAACAAACCCACAACATTCATTACATAAATTATCTTCTAGATTGGATGAATATGGGAAGGTATCAGGTTACAAAATAAATTGGGATAAAAGTGAAATTTTACCTCTTACTAAAGGAGACTATAGTCAATGTCGATTAGTAACCCAATTTAGATGGCCGGTAAATGGTATAAAGTATTTAGGTATAAGACTTGATAATGATGTAAAGAATTTATATAAATTTAATTATTTACCACTGTTGAAAAAAATTCAAGAAGATTTTGACAAATGGATGATACTACCAATAACATTAGTAGGTAGAGTCAATGTTGTAAAAATGAATGTATTTCCTAGATTACAGTATTTGTTTCAAACATTATCAATACAATTGCCACAGAAATTTTTTCAAGAGTTAAATAAGTGTGTGAGAAAATTTCTTTGGAAAGGTAAAATGTCAAGAATATCATTGGGAAAATTGACATGTAAATTTGGGTTAGGAGGGTTATAACTTCCAAACTTTAAAAACTATTATAAAGCAAATCAACTTAGATTTATTGCATCTTTCTTCGATGATCAAAAACCAGCATGGATTAAAATAGAACTAGACAAGATAGGAGAAAATAGACCTGAAGATTTTATATATAAATGGGAATCTAAATGGATACGGGAAAAGAAAGAATCTCCTATATTAACACATTTGATTGATTTATGGAATAAGATAAATGTTGATAATGAAACACAGAAATCTCTATTAGCAAGGAGACCTTTGTTTCAAAACAGACTTATTCCTTTTACAATGGACAATCAACCTTTATATAATTGGTACCAAAAAGGGATTAAATTTATAGGAGATTGTTTTGAACGAGGTATATTGATGTCATTTGAACAATTAAAGGATAAATATAAAATATCTAATAATACTTTCTTTTGTTACTTTCAATTAAGGTCCTACTTAAAAGGTAAGCTGGGTCAAACAATGTTTTTGCCAAAACCTAATGAAATTGAAATTTTAATTCAAAAAGGGAAAATTAAAAAATTTATTTCTTGTATGTATAATTTGATTCAAGAACAGACAATTAAACAAGGAACCCATAAGTCAAAGCAAAAATGGGAAACAGATTTGAATATTAATATTGATGAAACAAATTGGTCAAGATTCTGTCTTGACAGTATGACAAATACAATAAATGTTTGACTTAGATTAGTACAATATAATTTTTTACACCAATTATATATTACACCACAAAAAATAAATAGATTAAATTCAAATCTATCTGATAAATGCTTTCGGTGTAATCAAGAAATTGGTACTTTTACATTCTACTTGGTCTTGTTTTAAAATTCAACCCTTTTGGATAAATTTAAGTGTCTTATTGGAACAAGTTACTGGAACTCAACTTCCACATAACCCTGTATTATTTCTATTAGGTGATATTGAAGGGATAAAACCGAAACTTAAATTGAATAAATTTCAGAAAGAATTTATAAAAATTGCATTGGCAGTAGCTAAGAAGACTATAGCAGTTACTTGGAAATCTGATTCGTATTTAAGTATGGATCGTTGGAATAATGCAATGGCTAGTTCTATTCCACTCGAAAAAATTACTTATAATTTAAGAGATAAATATGTAACATTTTTGAATATTTGGCACCCTTATTTACAAAAGATAGGATGGCATATTTAAGTGCTCCGATAAAGACCTTGGTCCCTTGGGGAAAGTAACGAATAATTATACCAAATTTATTTTGAATCCCATGCAGCATGTGGAAACCTTCCAATACCCAGACGGTTCTTTTCTTTTTTCTCTCTTTCTTTCTTTTTAGCTAGGACTATATATATGGGGGGGGGAGGGTTAAGGGGAGGGGGGAGGGTAGATTTTATCTTTTCATGTATTCTTTTCGAAAACTCAATAAAAATTATATTACAAAAAAAAAGAAGAAATCATGGAAGAATGTCAATTCAGGGAGGGTATGTGGGAAAATCTGATTCAGGTTAGAATTTTGGTGGAGGAAGTATTTGATTTCTTAGGACAGGGGTCCCCAACCCTTTTTGCAGTGCGGACCGGTTTCATGTTGACAATATTCTTGCGGACCAGCGGACCGGCTGACGGGGGGGGGGGGCGGGGGCGGGATGGTTGCCAATGGACAAAAGTAGCAGTCAAATACGTTGCGTTTACCTAGAGAAAGACTACAATGACCATGAAGCCTTGCGCGGGCACCAGTGTGTATGCGTTATTTGCGCATGCGCTCTCGTGTCAATTATTTTTCTACAAATCGTTTTTGGCGATTCTGTTAGGAGGGGGGTGTTAATCACGACCGGAGTATTGGTGATAAGTGGCTAATACAATCAATTTCATTTCTAAAAGGCTTTATCTAACGAATTTAATATTAAATACACAGCGCATATTTTCCTCGCATAAATATAGTGATAAGTCAATTATCAGGGGAGGACAGGGGAGCTTGAAGTAAATGTTGAACAAACTTCCAATAGAAGTGGTAGAGGTAGGTTCGATATTATCATTTAAATAAAAATCGGACAGGCATATGCACAGGAAAGGAATGGAGGGTTATGGGCTGAGTGCAGGTCGGTGGGACTAGGTGAGAGTAGCGTTCGGCACGGACTAGAAGGGCAGAGATGGCCTGTTTCCGTGCTGTAATTGTTATATGGTTATATAAGTCAATAGCATCATAACATTTTAAGAAACGTTTGGATATTAAACACACAGCGCATATTTTCCCCGTATGAATTTATAAAATCATTGCAACACACCAATATCGCTGAATCAGTGGGAGCCCTGGGCTTGCTTTCCTGCAACAAGACGGTCCTATCGAGGGGTGATGGAGGACAGCGATACTCGAACGGGGTTCCTTATGTCCAGTCTAATCCGCAATTTAGTTTTTGTTACACTCATCGCAGAGATATGTTGGAAATGGAAGCTACGTTTTCGGTGTTTCCGTGGCTGTCTCAGGATATTGAGCCTTGACTTTGATCCAGAATGCCGGCAGAGATGTTATGTCAAACAGACTTTTCAGCTCGCCATCATTTGCAAGCTCGAGGAGTTGAGCTCCTTCCCACGCTGAAATGGATGACGCGTGGGTAATGGCTAAACAGTGCGTGACAGGGAATGAGGAAAGATGCAGCTGACTCATGTCGCCAAATCATATCGTTTCCTCGCGGCCCGGTAGCGCATGCTCTGCGACCCGGTCCCGGTCCGCGGCCCGGTGGTTGGGGACCACTGTCTTAGGACATATAAAGATTGTTAAAACCTCAGGGTTGTCTTCTATCCCAGGTCACTAGGGGAAACAAGAGAAGAGATATCTGGGGCCCTTTCAATCATTTTTGCATTTTCATTAGCCATAGATAAGGAGCCAAAGGACTGGAGGATAGCTCATGTTTTCCTTTATTTAAGGACAGCAGAGATATAGCCAGATAACTCCAGGCTACTTAGTCTTACGTCAGTGGTAGTAAAATCATTGGCATGGCATGAGAGGATATGACCTAATGCTGGCAACTGGAATTAGTATAGAATTACAAAAAAGTCATCATGGATATGGTGGGCAAACGACCCGCTGCTCTGCTGTATGATTCAATGACTCTGCTTCTCTTCTGTTATTTCAGTTTGTTGGAAAGACTCTAGATCCACTGGAAGATGAGAATGTATGCTTTTGATTGTACTTTTGATGACTTTAACCCGACCTAAAATGCCTATTAAGTACTGTCTATAGTGCCTTCACCACCTTAATAAATGCATCATCCTACATGTGTACAGCAAGCTCCGATAAAAATCAATAAAACAAGAAACAGATGATCTATTTTTGGTTTTAATTAAGGGATACACCTGATTTTCCCTCAATGCTCTTCTTTGGTGAATCTTTAGGGTCATAGAACACTACAGTGCTGAAACAGGCCCCTTTGGCTCATCTGGTTCATGCCAAACCATTAAGGTACCTAGTCCCATCAATCTGCGCCCGAACCATACCCCTCCATATCCCTCCCTTCCATGTACCTATCCAAACTCACCTTAAATGTTGAAATCAACACTGCATTCATCAATTCATCATTTGTGCTGACAGTTGGTTCCACACTCTCACCACCCATCATATTCCCCTTAAACATTTCACCTTTCACCCTTAACTCATGACTTCTAGTTCTAGTCTCACCCTATCTCAGTGGAAAAAAACCTGCTTACATTTACCCTGTCTATACCCCTCATAATTTTGTATACTTCTATCAGATCTCCCCTCAATCTTCGACGTTCTATAGAATAGAACCTATTCCAATTTTCCATATAACTCAGGTCCTCAAATCCCAGCAATATCCTTGTAATTTTTCGCTATACTCTTTCAGTATTATTTACATCTTTCCTATAGGTAAGTGACCAAAACTGCACACAATACTCTAAATTAGACCTCATCAGTGTCTTATACAATTTCAACAAAACATCCCAACTCCTGTACTCAGTACAATGATTTAGGAAGGACAATGTGCCCGATGCTTTCTTCACAACCCTATCTACCTGTGGCACCACTTACAAGGAATTATGAATTCCCAGATCCCTCTGTTCTACCCCACTCCTCAGTGCACTACTGCTCACCATGTAAGACCTATTGTGTTTGGTCCTCCCAAAGTGCAAAACCTCACACACATCTGCATTAAATTCCATCTGCCATTGTTCAGCCCATTTCACCAACTGGTCTAGATCCCACTGCAATCTTTGATAGTCTTCCTCGTTGTCCACTACTCCTCTGAAGTTGGTGTCAACTGCAAATTTGCTGATCCAGTTAGCCACATTTTCATCCAGAACACTGATATAGGTAACAAACAACAGTGGACCCAGCACTGATCCTGGCTGCACACGACTAGTCACAGGCCTCCAGTCAGAGTGGCAACCATCTATAACCACTCTCTGGTATCTTCTGCGAAGCCAATGTCTAATCTAATTTACTACCTCATCTTGAATGCCAAGTGACTGAATGTCCTTGACCAACCGCCCATGTGGGACCTTGTCAAAGGCCTTGTTAAAGGCAATGTAGACAATATCCACTGCAATACACAAAATGCTGGAGGAACTCAGAAGGCCAGGCAGCATCTATGGAAAAAAGTACAGTTAATGTTTTGGGCCTAAACCCTTTGGCAAGACTGAACACCCACTCCCTTGCCTTCAGCAACTTTCCTGGAAACTTCCTCGAAAAACTCCATAAGATAGAGTTAGATGCGACTTACACAAAGCCAAGTTGACTATCACTAATTAGTCCCTCTCTATCTTACATATCTGTTCCCTTAGAATGCCTTCCAATAGCTTTTCCACTACTGATGTCAGGTTCAATGGCCTATAATTCCCTGGCTTATTCTTAGAGTTAGACCTTCTCCAATGGTGCAGCATCCCTAAAACGTAAAGGCCATAAAAATTTTAAGATGAAAGGTGTATCCTGATATTTACCATCCTGAATACGTAACACTTGATATCACACTGTAGCTTATTAATGCATGCCACAGTGTGGTTTATTTGGAATACAGAGTCTTTTGACTTGAACACAACTATAAAAGATACTGTGCCAACAAGTCCCAATTAGACAGAATGTCCATTTCCACTCCCACTGGTTAAAGAAGGAAGATTAATAAGAACACCAGGGATTCACACAGCCACCTGAATATGCAAATGCAACCTAATTTTCGTGTCTAATTAAAAGTTGACATAATTAGCTCAACATTTGCTCAGCACCTCACAACAGCGTCAGCCTAAATTTTGCCCTGATATTCTGATATAGGGTTTAGATTAACTAATACAATATACTTAGAGGCATGATAGAATTGCCTATAATTTTAGAAAAATGAAGCTAATACTTTATATATAAAAAAGCACTTACTGGCCCCTGGAAGTGTGAACAAGTAGAGTTATCAGTGTTGATGTGGCTGGACAGATGCAATTTAGAGCGAGCATGGCATATTTGAATTCTTCTTCACAAACAACATGATCTAAATAGAATCATATGAAAAATATAAAGTGTGCAACTAGAATTGCATAGATTTGTCTATTAATACATTAGTCAAAAGATTTCGTACTTGATTAATCATGCATATAAACTTCAACTTTCCCGACTCTGCAAAGCACTTTCAGTGACACTGTCCTGCTGAATGAGGCATAAACAAGGAATTAACCAATTATTATTAACTTCTCCGAAGCTGGAAATTCAGAATATCTACTAGCTAATGTTTTGCATGCAGTTATGAAATTCAGGCTATAGCATAAATAACACTGACTATGGTCCCTTGATGAGGAAGTCAAAAAGGGAGGTATGGAAGTCCAGGTTTCAGAACTTGTTGATCAGTACTGAGGGTATGATAGTGTTGAACGCTGAGTTATAATCAATAAACAGCAGCCTGAGGAGGGTATTGCTATTGTCCAGGTGAAAAGCCAGCAAGATTGGATCCACTGTAGGCTTATTGTAGAGATAGGTAAATTTCAGAGGGTCCAGATCCTTGTTTAAGTCTATTGTATAATCTCTTCGGAGTGATTGCAATTTAAAAGCCTCACAAAATATGTTCATGCTTAGTAAACCATATCAATAGACTAAGCCATGGTCAGCCACTATTTAACATGGAAAGAAAACTTTAGTTTATGAACTTCATATATTTAAATACATGACAGATTATCACTTCAATAATGAAAGCTATGATAGTAAATTACTTTAAGAATAAGGTGCCAGAAGTGTCAGACTGAATGAGCTAACTATAGTTTAAAATGTTTCCATTGACTCCTTAGTATTGCCAAAATAATAATTTGTACATTTGTACAAGATGACATCTCATTAGCAAAAACTCTCAGATGACCAAGAGAGAGGTATTGACCCTTGTCGTTCTGTTCCTTCTGCTGTTGCCATGTGTGCTGCATTAAATTACTGGAGTTTAATTGGAATGATGACAGTCTCTCAATTTGCTTTACCGATGACCTACTGAGAAGGAGGCTCCTCTTTTCAATGCAAAAGAGAATTTACATTTCAATTCAAATGGAAAACACTGGAAATACTCAGCAGGGCAGACACCATTTGTGAAAAGAGAAAAAGAGTGTTAATAATTTCAGTCAAAGAACTGTCATCAGCACTCATATTCTTATGAGTGTTAGGATGTTCCAGCACTTATCAGGGAAGAGTGTTCTGTAGAGGTGGAATCACCATTGGAAGTGCAACAGTTAGCTCCCACAAACAACAATGAAACAGTGAACTAACAACAGATTTTTCATGGCTGGTCAAAGGCAAAGTATTGGCTGGGGAAGTGAGGAAATTTCCCATGCTCTTCTTTGAAATAGTTTAAAAATAATTTTCCTTTATTACCTGAGAGAGCAGATGGGACCTTGGTTCAATACTTCACGAGAAAGTTTGCAACCCCAACAAGGGAGCAGTGAGCAGTATGCTGCCTTCGAGCCACAGCTGAAACTTGCCGTTGACTTGAAATTTGCGAACATGTGATGATATGCTCACTCAGTCACGCTGAAAAATTGTAAGAGGCCGTGCACGCTTCTGGCGATTGAGAGAATTCTTTGCTTTTGGATCGACTCTGAACCGCAATAATCGTTCCTTCACTGTCGACTTAATTTTTCAAGCTGCTCTTGCTTCCTCCAAGAGGTGGACATGTTTACTCCAGCCGTGTAAGCAGCCACAGTAGTCTTGGTTATAGAATCATAGAAAACTGCATCACAGAAACAGGCCCTTTGGCCCATCTAGTCTGTGCTGAACCATTTAAACTGCCTACTCCCATCGACTTGCACCGGGACCATAGCCCTCCATACTGCTACCATCCATGTACTTATCCAAATTTCTCTTTAATATTGAAATCGGACTCACATACACCACTTGCACTGGCAGCTCAAATCACACTCTCATGACCCTCTGAATGAAGAAGTTTCCCCTCATGTTCCCCTTAAACCTCACCTTTCACACTTCACCCATGACCTCCAGTTATAGCTCCAGCCAACCTCAGTGGAAAAAGCCTGTTTGCATTTACCCAAACTATACCCTTCTTAATTTTGTATACCTCTGTCAAATCTCCCCTCAATCTTCTGTGTTCCAAGGAATAAAGTCCTAACCTATTCGATCTTTCCTTATAACTCAGGTCCTCTAGTCCTGGCGATGTCCTTGTAATTTTTTTTCTGCGCTCTTTCAATCTTATTTTACATTTTTCCTCTAGGTAGGCAACCAAAACTGCACACAATATTCCAAACTAGACCTCACTAATGTCTTATACAACTTCAACATAACGTCCTATCTCCTGTACTCAACACTTTGATTTATGAAGGCCAAAATGCCAAAAACGTTCAAAACAACCCTATCTACCTGTAGGCCAGCTGGTGGCGTAGTGGCATCAGCGCCGGACTTCGGAGTGAAGGCTCCTGAGTTCAAGTCCAGCCGACTCCCTTGTATGGTTTCTATCCGTGCTGGGTTGAGCGCCGAGCTAGCAACTCGGACTCGTAAAAATAAGAAAGCCTGCTAAAAAAAACGCTGTCATGATGGCATCCCGATGACTCTACTTGGAGTTAAAGGCTTCTATCTTCTATCTACCTGTGATGCCACTTTCAAGGAATTATGGATCTGTATTCCCAGATCTCTTTGCTCTACAGCACTCCTCAGTGCCCTACCATTACTGTGTTGGTCTTACCAAAGTCCAACACCTCACACCTGCCTGCATTAAATTCCATCTACCATTATTCAGACCACTTTCCAGCTGGTCAAGATTAGATTAGATTAGATTATGAGAACACGCAGTCCTCTTCTATTGTCGTTCAGTAATGCATGCATTAAGAAATAATACAATATTCCTCCGGTATGATATCACAGAAACACAGGACAGACCAAGACTGAAAAACTGACAAAAACCACATAATTATAACATGTAGTTACAACAGTGCAAGCAATACCGTAACTTGATGAAGAACAGGCCATGAGCACAGTAAAAAAGTTCAAAGTCTTTCAAAAGTCCCACATCTCATGCAGACGGGAGAAGGAAGAAAACTCTCCCTGCCACACCCGACCACAGTCCGACTCTGAGTCGTCCGAAAACTTCGGGCTCTGACCAGCCCTCCGACACCGAGTACCAAGGACCATCTCTGCCGAGCTCCTTGACCCCAGACCCGGCCGCCAGCAGCAGGCAAAGACGAGGATTTTGGGGTCTTCCCTCCAGAGATTCTCAATCGCACAGTAGCAGCGGAAGCGACCCGGGCATTTCAGAAGTTACTCCAGATGTTCCTCCGTGCTTCTCACGGCTGTCTCCATTAAATCAGAATTGTGCACGGTACCCTATTTAACAAATACGATATAATTTCACCGGACAGGCTGCGCGCAAGCTCTGATAATCTTCCTCACTGTCCACTACACCCCCAAACTTGGTATCCACAAATTTGCTGATCTAGTTAATGACATTATCATCCAGATGATTGATATAGACGGCAAACAATAACGGACCCAGCACTGATCTCTGCGGCACTCCACTAGTCACAGGCCTCCAGTCAGAGTGGTAGCTATGTACTACCACCCTCTGGCTGCTCTGCTAGCAAGTCGGCTGAACAGATGGTTGAAAGGCTGTATTAACAAGGTAAAATAGAAACTTAGTGATAGTTCTTGGGAGTCCCAACAGTTGGGATTTCGGTCAGCAAACACATGGTAATCATAACCTGTCCATTGCTACTTATAAATAACCTTAAGGACTGTGATATCGACATCATATTGAGATCAATATTGACACTAAGATTGTGGCAACAGAATCCAAGTTCACTGCAGAGTATAACAATCAGAAATCTTAGACGTTGGATTGTTTCTGCATAAAGCAAGAGACAATTGAGGAGTTACTAGGGAAGAGTAATATTTTCCTGATGCTTCATAGTTGAATGGATTTGGGCTGCAACCAATCACTGAGAGGGAGTGCGTAAATAAAGCGCCCTTTTCAATCAGATCCGCAATCACAATTTAAAAGGCAGAGCTTCGCGGCAGTTTCTTGGAGATGGGTGTGACCAATCACTGAGAGGGATTCATTAGAACGGGTGAATAAAAATGACACAAGGGCAAGCGAAGTGGCCATTCTTTTGAGTGTGCCAGTGTTTAGAGTGGCTTGGGCTTATCAGGCTTAGACGAGATCAGGTTTCGGCAAGGTAAATTAACTGGTAAGTTTCTCTTTTTTTGCTCAGATTGGTTTATTCGTCATCTCTTAGGGCAGAGGAGATTCGTAAGAATGGCTCCAGGGACAGTGTTTTGTACTATGTGGGACGTCTGGGAGTCCTCCAGTCTCCTGGATAAACACATCTGCACCTGGTGGACGGAGCTACAATTCCTGAGAGAACATATTCAGGAACTGGAGCTGCAGTTCAATGACATTTGACTCATATGGGAGAATGAGGAGGTGATAGATAGGGGCTACAGAGAGATAGTCACCCCTAGGATGCAGGAAACAGGTGACTGTCAGGAGAAGGATGGGAAATGCACAGCCAGTGCAGAGGACAGCTGTGGCCATTCCCCTCAGTGATAAATATACAACTTTAGATACTGTTGAAAGAAACAACCTGCCAGAGGGGAGCCACAGTGACTGGGTCTCTAGCACAGAGTCTGGTGCTGTGGCACAGAAGAGCAGAGAGGTGAAGAGAGTTGCCCTGATGATAGGATATTCCATAGTCAGCCTACAGGGATGAGATTCAGTAGGTACGATAGAGACACCCAGATGTAATGTTGTCTCCCTGGTACCAGGGTCAGGGGCATCACTGATTGGGTCCATGGCATTCTCAAGGATGAGGGTGAGCAGCCAGAAGTCTTGGTACATATTGGCACCAATGAAATTGGTAGACAAAGTGAAGAGGTCCTGAAGAGAGACTTTAGGGAGCTAGGAAGAAAACTGAAGAATTGGACCTCCAGGACAGTAATCTGTGGATTGCTGCTTGTGCAACACACCAGTAAAGACAAGAAGAGGATGATATAGCAAGTGAATGCATGGCTGAGAACTGGGGCAGAGGGATGGGGTTCAGCTTTATGGATCCTTGGGATCTATTCTGGGGGAGGTATGACCTGTATAAAAGGGATGGGATACACCTTAACCTGAGGGAGACCAATATTCTTGCGGGCAGGTTTGCTAGAGTTCTTCAGGAGGGTTTAAACTAATTTGGCAGGGGGATAGGAACTGGAGTGATAGTGCAGAGGTGAGGTAGTTGGTTTACAAACAGAGGTAGTGTGTAGTGAGACTCTTAGCAAGGAGAGGCAGATGATAAGGCAAAATTGCAGTCAACAGGATGAGTCGAAAAGGGTGAATATGGGACTGAAAGTGTTATATTTGAGTGCGCACAGTGAAAGGAATAAGGTAGATGAACAGTTACCGATTGGCATGTATGATGTTGTAGGCATCACTGAATCACGGCTGAAAGGAACACATACCAATCCTCATAGATGGATCAGAAGTGGAGAGAGTGAGTAGCTTCAAGTTCCTGGGTGTCAAGATCTCTGAGGATCTAACCTGGTCCCAACATATTGAATTTAAAAAAAAACGCAAACAACGGGAATTCTGCAGATGCTGGAATTTCAAGCAACACACATCAAAGTTGCTGGTGAACGCAGCAGGCCAGGCAGCATCTCTAGGAAGAGGTACAGTCGACGTTTCAGGCCGAGACCCTTCGTCGGGACTAACTGAAGGAAGAGTTAGTAAGAGATTTGAAAGTGGGAGGGGAAGGAGAGATCCAAAATGATAGGAGAAGACAGGAGGGGGAGGGATGGAGCCAAGAGCTGGACAGGTGATTGGCAAAGGGGATATGAGAGGATCAAGGGACAGGAGGTCAGGGGAGAAAGACGGTGGGGGGGGGGATCCCAGAGGATGGGCAAGGGGTATATTCAGAGGTACAGAGGGAGAAAAAGGAGAGTGAGAGAAAGAATGTGTGTATAAAAATAAATAACGGATGAGGTACGAGGGGGAGGTGGGGCATTAGCGGAAGTTAGAGAAGTCGATGTTCATGCCATCAGGTTGGAGGCTACCCAGATGGAATATAAGGTGTTGTTCCTCCAACCTGAGTGTGGCTTCATCTTTACAGTATAGAGAAAGCAGGATCTCCCAGTGGCCGCTCTGTCTGCCAGAGAAAGCAGGATCTCCCAGTGGCCACACATTTTAATTCCACGTCCCATTCCCATTCTGACATGTCTATCCACGGCCTCCTCTACTGTCAAGATGAAGCCACACTCAGGAACAATACCTTATATTCCGTCTGGGTAGACTCCAACCTGATGGCATGAACATCGACTTCTCTAACTTCCGCTAATGCCCCACCTCCCCCTCGTACCCCATCCGTTATTTATTTTTATACACACATTCTTTCTCTCACTCTCCTTTTTCTCCCTCTGTCCTTCTGACTATACCCCTTGCCCATCCTCTGGGATCCCCCCCCTTGTCTTTCTCCCCTAACCTCCTGTCCCATGATCCTCTCATATCCCCTTTGCCAATCACCTGTCCAGCTCTTGGCTCCATCCCTCCCCCTCCTGTCTTCTCCTATCATTTTGGATCTCCCCCTCCCCCTCCCACTTTCAAATCTCTTACTAACTCTTCCTTCAGTTAGTCCTGACGAAGGGTCTAGGCCTGAAACGTCAACTGCACCTCTTCCTAGAGATGCTGCCTGGCCTGCTGCATTCACAGGCAACTTTGATGAGTGTTGTCCCAACATACTGATGTAGTTATAAAGAAGGCAAGACAGTGGCTATACGTTATTAGGAGTTTGAAGAGATTTGGCATGTCAACAAATATACTCAAAAACTTCTATAGTTGTACCATGCAGAGCATTCTGACAGGCTGCATCACTGTCTGGTATGGAGGGGCTACTGCACAGGACCGAAAGAAGCTGCAGAAGGTTGTAAATCTAGTCTGCTCCATCTTGAGTACTAGCCTACAAAATACCCAGGACATCTTTAGGGAGCGGTGTCTCAGAAAGGCAGCAGACATTATTAAGGACCTCCAGCACCCAGGGCATGCCTTTTTCTCACTGTTACCATCAGGCAGGAGGTACAGAAGACTGAAGGCACACACTCAGTGATTCAGGAACAGCTTCTTCCCCTCTGCCATCCGATTCTTAAATGGACATTGAATCTTTGGACACTAACTCACTTTTTTTAAATATACAGTATTTCTGTTTTTAGAAACGTAGAAACATAGAAAACCTACAGCACAATACAGGCCCTTCGGCCCACAAAGCTGTGCTGAACATGTCCTTACCTTAGAAATTACCTAGGGTTACCCATAGCCCTCTATTTTTCTGAGCTCTGTTTTTGCACGCTTTTTAAAAAATCTATTCAATATACGTAATTGATTTACTTGTTTATTTATTATTGTTGTTTTTATTTCTTTTATTATTATTATTATTTTTCTCTCTGCTAGATTATGTATTCCATTGAACTGCTGCTGCGAAGTTAACAAATTTCGTGTCAAATGCCGGTGATAATAAACCTGATTCCGATTCTGAAGTAGATTACAGCTGGGAGCGTAACATCCAAGGATACACATGATATTGAAAGGACAGGCAGGTAGGCAGAGGGGGTGGCATGGCTCTGCTGGAAAAAATGAAATCAAAACATTAGAACTTTGGGGGTGTCTCGGGGCGACTTGAGTAGCAGCAGCAGATTAAATATGCTTGTTTCAGCCTGATACAGATAAAAAGCACAACAGCTTCCAAGGTCAACACGAAGCTGTCCTAATGCATTTAAATGAACTATCCCTGCTTAAAATTGACAGGAGCAACACTGATTGTGGACAGAAGTGTCCGCGTTGGATTCCACGGAGGAAGCATGGATCAGGGATACAAGTGAGTTTAAGGAAACACGGTTTGAAACTCTCAATACCAACTATCTTGCTGGAAAACGTGCAGTCTCTGGTGAATAAAATCGATGATCTCAGAGTTAGGGTGTTAAATCAGAGGGACATTAGGACCACGAGATATGCCAACCAGATCATAATATGATCGAATTCACTCTAATATTTGAGAAGGAGAAACTAAAGTCACATGTATCAGTATTACAGTGGAGTAAAGGGAATTACAGAGGCATATGCGAGGAGCTGGCTAAAATTGATTGGAAAAGGACACTGGCAGGGATGACTGCAGAGCAGCAATGGTCCAGGATATATACATCCCAAAGAGGAAGAAGTATTCTGAAGAGAAGATGACACAACTGTGGCTACCAAGGAAGTCAAATCCAACATAAAGGCCAAAGAGGGAGCATATAATAGATCAAACATTAGAGGGAAGTTAGAGGAATGCAAGTTGGATGGAATGCACAAGTAAGCTAGCCAATAATATTAAAGAGGATACCAAAAGTTTTGTCAAATACATAAAGTATAAAAGAGAGACAAGAGTGGATATCGGACCACCTGAAAATGATGTTGAAGAGGTAGTAATGGGGGACAAGGAAACTGACAAACTGAATACGTATTTTGCACCAGTCTTCACCATTGAAGACACTAGTAGTATGGTGGAAGTTCCAGCTGTCAGGGGGCATGAGTGTGTGAAGTTACCATAACTTGAGAGAAGGTTCTTGGGAACTGAAAAGCCTGAAAGTAGGTAAGTTACCTAGACCAGATGGTGTACACCGCAGTGTTCTAAAAGAGATGGCTGAAAAGATTGTGGAGATATTAGTAATGATCTTTCAAGAATCACTAGAATTTGGAATGGTCCAGATGACGGGAAAATTGCAAATGTCATTCCACTCTTCAAAAAGGGAGACAAGAAGGCTGAAGAAAGGAAATTATAAGCCAGTTAGATCGACCTCAATGTTGGGATGACATTGGAGTCGATTGTCAAGGATGTGGTTTTGGAGTACTTGGAGGAACATGATTAAATAGGCTGTAGTCAGCATGGTTTGCTCAAGGGAAAATCTTGTCTGACAAATCTCTTGGAATTATTTGAAGAAATAGCAAACAGGAGAGATAAAGGGGTAATTGGGTGATGATGTGTACTTGGATTTTCTGGAGGCATTTGACAAAGTTCCATATGAAGCTGATTAACAAGATAATAGTCCATGGTATTACAGGAAAGATACTAGCATGGATAAAACAGTGGCTGATTGGCAGGAATAAAGGGAACATTTACTGGTTGGTTGTCGGTGACTAGTTATGTTCCACAGGGGTCTCTGTTGGGACCACTTCTTGTTACATTATGTCAATGATTTAGATGATAGAATTGATGGCTTTATTGCAAACTTTGCAGATGATATGAAGGTAGGTGGAGGGGCTGATAGTTTTGAGGAAGTAGGGAGGTACAAAAGGACTTAGACATTTTAGGAGAATGGGCAAAGTAGTGGCAGGTGGAATACTCAGGAAGTGTATAGTCATGCACTTTTGTAGAAGGAATAAATGGGTAGTCTGTTTTCTAAATGGAGAGAACATGCAAAGCCTTTACGAATATTTAATAGATAGAGTTTAATAGATTCTTGATTGGTCCTGGCATAGAGGGATACAGGCAGAAGGCAGGAGAGGGAAAATGGATCAGCCATGATGAAATGGCAGAGCAAATTCAATGATCCAAATGGCATAATTCTGCTCCGATGTCTTATGATCTTATGAAATCAGTCTAACCAATGTTGTACATCAACAAATAAACATGGTAAAAGGTTTCAACACAATTGATAAGAGGTTCTTTTTTAAATAATATTACAAAATACATATGTCAACTGTACTCCAATAAGCATTTCCAATTGGATCATCACTGTTGTACATGAACTTTGTATATTTACATGCAGAAATGTAATATTATCTTGCACTTTTCAGTGGCCTCTAAACAAGAAATAATAGGAAAGGCAATTATAAATCATGCTTTGCAAGAGCCATTGTTTTGATGTTACACTGTCACTAGACAACAACTGTTCGATGGAACCTTCTTTACCTAGCTGTAACAGTGCCTGTTCCAATACTTTTTGATGTGATCATCCACTCCTGATTTTGACTGCATTAAATTTACTCACTCACGTGTTTACTCATTACATAAATTAAACAATGATGGTTAGTAGCTCTCTTTGGGAATTTTGTTACTCCAGATTCATTATTTATCTTTTTAATTTGTCAGCTGTTAAGTTGTACACTGTTACCCAATTAATAATCACTAATTATATTATAAACTAATAATTACATAGCTTCTCCACGCAATGAGTAGTTTACATAAGTGGAACAGATATCAAGAAATAGGAGATTCCAAAAGATTTGGTAAAATTATCAGAATGCAATTATCAGCCTATATATAAAAAATTAAGGAAGATATAACAAGATGGAACATAATTCCTTTTTTTAGTCTCAGTTCAAGGATTGAATCTATTAAAACTAATATACTGCCCAGACTACTGTATCTCTTTCAGACCCTACCAATAGAGAATAATCAAAATCAGTTCAATGAATGGAACAAAATGTCATCAAGATATATATGGCAAGTAAAAGGCCTAGAGTTCATCTCAAAACTTTGCAATTAGCCAAGGAAAAGGGGGAATAGGGCCTACCTTTTCTTTGAGATTATTGTTTTGCAGCACAGTTGAGAGCTGTGATATGTTGGAGCAACCCATCATATGACGCTCAATGGAAAAACATTGAGGAGGGGATACTTCCCATCCCCATACAGGCAATTTTAGCTGATAACAACCTACAAAGGTACATACATACTATTGATAACCCATGGGTGAAATGGACTCTTAAAATATGGAAAACTATTATAAAAGAATATAAACTAGAGATATTGCAATACTTAAATGATGTGCATATGACTTGGATTTTATGCCGAATAAACTAGATGCTAGATTTAAGGACTGGACAGCTAAAGGAATAACAGTTCTTTGCAACATAATGAAAGAAGGAACTCTGTTCAGTTTTGAAATGGTTAAAGAGAAACACTTATTAGAAAAACAAGACTTTTATCAGTATTTACAGATGCAACAGTATGTGAATAGGGCGGTTAATAATGTAACCAAGGCAAGTACATGTTTGAGAGAGCTATTTAGAAAAGCATATAATTTAGATAATGGTAGTAGAATAATTTCAAGAATGTATAAGAGTTTGTCAAATCTTAAAACACATTCGACTTCATACATTAAAACAAAATGAGAGAAGGAAGGAGGGATAATTATATCTGAGGAAGAATGGACAACAATATGCAGGTATCAATGGAAGTGTATCAGTTCAGTTCACAGAAATGGAGGGAGTTCGGATGGAAAAACTTGATAAGGTATTTTATTACACCGTCTGAGAAATCCCATTATGATAGTAACCTCCCTGTTTGCTGGAAAAATTGTGGAAATCAAAATGTAAACCATTATCATAGTTTCTGGGAATGCCCCGTTATCAAAGACTATTGGAGTGGGATACATAATGCCCTACAAGACATCTTTAAATGTGAATACCCTTCGAAAGTGAAACCATATATTTTGGGTATATACCTCATATTAAGGCATCTGTTAGTCTTGCAAGACCATGGAACTGCTCCTGGAAAGTCGTCACTCTCCAGGGCGCAGGCCTGGGCAAGGTTGTATGGAAGACCGGCAGTTGCCCATGCTGCAAGTCTCCCCTCTCCACGACACCGATGTTGTCCAAGGGAAGGGCAAGGGCTGATACAGCTTGGCCCCAGTGTTGTCGCAGAGCACTGTGTTGTTAGGTGCCTTGCTCAAAGACACAACACGATGCCTCGGCTGCGGCTTGAACTCACGACTGGGTATATACTGGGTATTTACCTCAAGAAAGGTTGAAAAGAGATAAATATTTAATGAATATACTGCTGGTGGCTGGTAAAAAGACTCTTACCAGGAAATGGTTATCACAGGAGAGCCCGACTTTAAATGCATGGATGGAAATTACAATGGACATTTACAAAATGGAGAAGATAACAGCATCTGTTAATCATTAGTTGGAATGATTTGATTCATACTGGGAAAAATGGTTTAACTGCATAACACCTCATAGGCCTGATTTTATTCTCACAAATCAATGAATATGTTGTAAAAAAAGATCACTCTCTACTTGTACATAGTTTTCTTCTTTTGCTTGTTCTTTCTTTCCTCTCTTTTCTATAAGTGTATACCTCAGATAAATAGTATGTGGAGATTTGTGGCATATATAACTATATGATATATATGTACAATATCTGAAATACATCTTATGGAAATGTTTGTTTGATGATGAACTTCAATAAAAAATAAATTACTATAAAAAAGAAACAGGAGATTCATATTTCCCTAGTTTAACAACATTTATCTCTAATGGAGTATTTGAAGGTCCATTTCTAAACTGATGGGGCAGTGACATAAGTATAAGATTTTGCTGGATGAAGCTGTAAGCACTTGTGTTATCAACGGATAACAATGCAAGATCTTAACTTTAATTATTTGCTATTTTTATACAATGTAAACAATCTTAAATATTAGGAATTCAAACACAAAATGTTGAAAAGGCTCAGTAGTTCTAATAGCACCTGTAGGAAGATGAAACAGGCCTAACATTCAGGTTGGAGATGCTTTGTCAGAAACTTAAAAGCCAGGTGATGTCCAGCCAGGAAAGATCAAGCTTTACAGGCTCAATAATTGAGAACAGCCCTGATGCAGGTTCACAGCTGAAGACACTGAGATCTCCTGAATTCCTCCAGCAGTTGGTTTATTTCCCGATATTCTCCAGTGATAATTATTACAGAGTAAACAACAGGAATTCTGCAGATGCTGGAAATTCAAGCAACACACATCAAAGTTGCTGGTGAACGCAGCAGGCCAGGCAGCATCTATAGGAAGAGGCGCAGTCGACGTTTCAGGCCGAGACCCTTCGTCAGGACTAACTGAAGGAAGAGTGAGTAAGGGATTTGAAAGCTGGAGGGGGAGGGGGAGATGCAAAATGATAGGAGAAGACAGGAGGGGGAGGGATGGAGCCGAGAGCTGGACAGGTGATAGGCAGAAGGGGATACGAGAGGATCATGGGACAGGAGGTCCGGGAAGAAAGACGGGGCGGGGGGTGACCCAGAGGATGGGCAAGAGGTATATTCAGAGGGACAGAGGGAGAAAAAGGAGAGTGAGAGAAAGAATGTGTGCATAAAAAAGAGTAACAGATGGGGTACGAGGGGGAGGTGGAGCCTAGCGGAAGTTAGAGAAGTCAATGTTCATGCCATCAGGTTGGAGGTTACCTATACGGAATATAAGGTGTTGTTCCTCCAACCTGAGTGTGGCTTCATCTTTACAGTAGAGGAGGCCGTGGATAGACATGTCAGAATGGGAATGGGATGTGGAATTAAAATGTGTGGCCACTGGGAGATCCTGCTTTCTCTGGCGGACAGAGCGTAGATGGGTCCTAGCTATGCCTGCCTTTTTGTTGGGTTTGTGGAACAATCTGTGTTCCGTGCCTATTCTGGTATCTGTCCCCCACTTTTCCTTCGCTACATCGATGACTGCATTGGCGCTGCTTCCTGCACGCATGCAGAACTCGTTGACTTTATTAACTTTGCCTCCAACTTTCACCCTGCCCTCAAGTTTACCTGGTCCATTTCCGACACCTCCCTCCCCTTTCTAGATCTTTCTGTCTCTGTCTCTGGAGACAGCTTATCCACTGATGTCTACTATAAGCCTACTGACTCTCACAGCTATCTGAACTATTCCTCTTCTCACCCTGTCTCTTGCAAAAACGCCATCCCCTTCTCGCAATTCCTCCGTCTCCGCCGCATCTGCTCTCAGGATGAGGCTTTTCATTCTAGGACGAGGGAGATGTCTTCATTTTTTAAAGAAAGGGGCTTCCCTTCCTCCACTATCAACTCTGCTCTTAAACGCATCTCCCCCATTTCACGTACATCTGCTCTCACTCCATCCTCCCACCACCCCACTAGGAATAGGGTTCCCCTGGTTCTCACCTACCACCCCACCAGCCTCCGGGTCCAACATATTATTCTCCGTAACTTCCGCCACCTCCAACGGGATCCCACCACTAAGCATATCTTTCCCTCCCTCCCTCTCTCTGCATTCCGCAGGGATTGCTCCCTACACAACTCCCTTGTCCATTCGTCCCCCCCATCCCTCCCCACTGATCTCCCTCCTGGCACTTATCCGTGTAAGCGGAACAAGTGCTACACATGCCCTTACACTTCCTCCCTTACCACCATTCAGGGCCCCAAACAGTCCTTCCAGGTGAGGCATCACTTCACCTGTGAGTCGACTGGGGTGATATACTGCGTCCGGTGCTCCCGATGTGGCCTTTTATATATTGGTGAGACCCGACGCAGACTGGGAGACCGCTTTGCTGAACATCTACGCTCTGTCCGCCAGAGAAAGCAGGATCTCCCAGTGGCCACACATTTTAATTTCACATCCCATTCCCATTCTGACATGTCTATCCACGGCCTCCTCTACTGTAAAGATGAAGCCACACTCAGGTTGGAGGAACAACACCTTATATTCCGTATGGGTAGTCTCCAACCTGATGGCATGAACATTGACTTCTCTAAATTCCGCTAGGCCCCACCTCCCCCTCGTACCCCATCTGTTACTCTTTTTTATGCACACATTCTTTCTCTCACTCTCCTTTTTCTCCCTCTGTCCCTCTGAATATACCTCTTGCCCATCCTCTGGGTCACCCCCCCCCCATCTTTCTTCCCGGACCTCCTGTCCCATGATCCTCTCGTATCCCCTTCTGCCTATCACCTGTCCAGCTCTCGGCTCTATCCCTCCCCCTCCTGTCTTCTCCTATCATTTTGCATCTCCCCCTCCCCCTCCAGCTTTCAAATCCCTTACTCACTCTTCCTTCAGTTAGTCCTGACGAAGGGTCTCGGCCTGAAACGTCGACTGCGCCTCTTCCTATTATTACAGAGTAATTGCATTTGCCTTAAAAATAATAAATTTACAAAATGTGGAGTCTCCTTTCTTTATAAAGAAATTAAAGACTTTATTTATTTTTATAAGACCGCAAGATAAGTGAGCAGAATTAGGCCATTCAGCCTGTCATGTCCAATCTGCCATTTGTCAATCAGGGCTATTTTTTTTTCTCAATCCCATTCTCTTGCTTTCTCTTCGTGACCCTTAATCCCTTTACTAATCAAGAACCATTAATGTCTGCCTTAAATCTACTGAATGACTTGGCCTCCAAAGCCCTCTACACTAACAAATTTCACAGATTCACCACCATCTGGCCAAAGAAATTCCTCCTCATCTGCATTCTAAAGAGGCATGCCTATACTCTGAGGCTGTTCCCTCAGATCCTATTTCTCCTAATGGAAACATTCCTTCCATGTGCACTCTACATAGGCCTTTTAGTATTCAATAGTATTCAATGAGATCCCCATGCTATTCTTCTAAAGTCCATCCAGTACAGGCCCAAGGCCATCATGCTCTCCTCAGACATTAAACATTTTCATTCTTGGGATCATTCTTGTGAACTTCCTCTGGAGCCTCTCCAGGACCAACACATCCTTTCTTATATATGGCACACAGTTGCTTACAATATTCCAAACACGGATTACTGTGAACAATCTGACTAACACTTTATAAAGCCTCCGCAGTACATTCTTGTTTTTATAATCCAGTCCTCTCAAAATGAATGTAACGGTGTTCTTGCCTTTCTTTTTATAAGCTCATCCTGCGAATTAGCCTTAATTTGTTTTATTTATTTATTTATTTGGTAAAGCAGCACAGATTAGGCCTTTTCAGTCCTTTGAGCCAAGTTGCCCCAGTGACCTCTGATAAACTCAATTAACCCAAACCTAATCACGGGACAATGAACAAGGACCTATTAACTACCAGTATGTCTTTCAACTGTGGAATGAAACCGGGGCAGCCGGGGAAAACCCATGCATTCCATGGGGAGGACATTCCTGACAGAATGGTACCGGAATTGAACTCCAAGCTCTGAAATGGCCCGAGCTGTAATAGCACGCTCTAACCACTACGTTACCGTGGCACCCATGTTTAATCCCTAAATAGGATTCCGAAGCCTCCTTGCACCTTTGATTTTTGAATTATCTCCCCACTTAGAAAATTGTGTACATCATTATTCCTCCTACTGAAGTGCCTAACCTCATACCTCTGCATGCTGTATTCCACCTGCCACTTTCTTGCCCACTCAACTATCCTTTCCAAGTCCCCCTGCAGACTACCTCCTCAAGACCATCCTTCTCAACATCATCTGCAAATTTGACTGCAATGCCATCAACTCCTTCATCGTCTCTCTGCACCCGTGACTGCGTGGGTAGGCATAGCTTAAATGTCATCTATAAATTTCTTGATCATATAACCATTTCTGGCAGAATCTCAGATGGAGACGAGAGGGCATACAGAAGCAAGATATACCAGCTAGTTGAGTGGTGTCGTGGTGTCTGAAAGTCCAAAGAACTGATTGTAGACTTCAGGAAGGGTGAGACAAGAGAACACACACCAATCCTCATCAAGGAGTCAGCATTGGAGAGAGAAGCATCTTCAAGTTCCTGGATGTCAAGATCTCTGAGGATCTAACCTGGTCCCAACATATCAATGCAGCTATAAAGTAGGCAAGACAGCAGCTGTATTTCACTAGGAGTCTGAGGAGATTTGGTTTATCACCTAAAACACTCAAAAACTTCTACAGATGTACTGTGGAGAGCATTCTGATAGGCTGCATCACCATCTGGTATGGGGTGGGGCTAATACACAGGATCGAAGGAACTACAGAAAGTTACAAGATTAGTCAGCTCCATCCTGGGTTACTAGCCTCCGTAGTACCCAAGACATCTTCAAGGAGCGTTGCCTCAGAAAGGGAGCATCCATTATTAAGGACCCCCATCACCCAGGAACCTTGTTACCTTCAGGAAGGAGGTACAGAAGCCTGAAGTCAGCTACTTAGTGATTCAGGAACAGCTTCTTCCCCTCTACCATCTGATTCCTAAATAGGCATTGAACCCAGGCCTTACTTCTTTATTATTCCTGTTTTTGCACTTATATTTTTAAATTTAACTATTCTATATACATGTATATACTCACTGTAATTCATTTATTTATTTTTTCCATATCTATCATGTATTGCATTGTACTGTTGCTGCTAAGTTAACAAATTCCACAACATATACCAGTGATATTAAATCTGATTCCTTTTCAGATCATTAATGCATATAGTGAAAGATTGTCAATCCTACATAGAGCCTTGAGCCACTTGCCTCTGGCAGCAATCCTGAAAAGGACCCTTTTATCCCTACTCTCTGCCTTCTGCCTGCAACTAATCTTCTATCCATACTAGTACCTTGTCTATAACACTGTTTAGCAGCCTCATGTGTGGCACCTTGTCAAATGCCTTCTGAAAATCAATGTAAATAACGTCCACTTACTCTCCTTTGTCAAACCTCCTCAAAGAATTCTAACAGTTTTGTCAAGCAACATACTGACTTCATTGTATTTAATCATGTACTTCCAAGTAGTTTGAGATTTCATCCTTAATAATGGCCTCTAACATCTTACCAACTACTGAAAATAGGCTAACTGACTGACAATTTCCTCTCTTTTGTCTCTCTCCCTTCTTAAACAGGAGTCCTATGTTAGTGTTTTTCTTTTCTTCTTGGATGCTCCCTGACTCCAGTGGTTCTTGAATGAGCACTACTAATGCTGCCACAATCTCTTAATATCCCTCTGATACTTTATATGCAAGTTCCAGTTTTCATTTTGCTTCTTCACAATAACTGAAAGACAATTTATATTTTACATCTTTTATTTACTGATCTGCTGATAGCATCTATATGAAGGTCATTCAGTGTGAGAGGTTGTTTTCTTTCTTATCAACCACTCCTCCACCCCACATCACCCAAAATCCAACATGAAGGACTCTGAAGTTTAGCAGACACTGGGAGATTGAAAATCTCTCCCGATTCACCTGTTTAAAACATGGTCACATCTAGATAAATGCATTTATTTCAATGCCTCAAACAATGTCTGATCAACTCTATTGTTTGCATTTGATGTCATTAAAAACAGTGTGATGCAGAGCTCTTTGATATAATCACTCAGGACCTGTCCCCTTCTCATTGCTTCCATCAGCAAGGAAGCACAGAAGCCTGAAGGCACACCTTCAATGTTTCAGGAATTTCCCCTCCACCATCAGATTTCTGGACAGTGTGGCTTAAAGGGCCAGAAGGGGCCCATGCCTATCTCAATCAATATGTATCTTATTGTAATTATTTATTGTTGAAACGTTACAAAATTTTGCTCATCTCTCCAAGTTTATTACCTGCAAACTTGACATGAAATTTATTCTCGGGTTTCAATATCTGAACGTAGAGGGGGCACTTTGGTGCAAAGTCTTTGACAGCCCATGCCCTCAGAATGGTTTGGTGATCCTGGTTAAAATAATACAAAGAAGAACAAATCTTATTCAGTTTTGTGAAGAAGACAGAGATAATACTAATGAAGACAATTATTGAGTGTGGTAACAGTAAAGAGCACAAATAAAACTCTAATTCATTGTACAAATGAGTTATGCCTACATGTATGCCTTAGATACATTCAATTACTAACCTAATATCCATATCATTGCCAAAGAAGTTGATTTATTTAACATTAATATCTTTTGTTTGGACTCTTACTCATTATTGGATAATTTGAAACAAAATTTTATCTAAGATGTTCATTCACAAATGGGAAATAATTAGTGAAAGGAAGAAATGTATGTCTCAAATAGAAATCTTTAATAAAATTCTATTTGATTTCCTTAGAAAGGCTATCATCAGGATTAGATAAATTAGTGGTCGAGACAAACAGTCATCTTTTTCTTTGACAGCCTCTTTGGATGGAGGATTTCTTGCTTCCACTTCGTTATGTGTGTTATGAGGTGGATAATGAAGCCAATAATCTCAATGGAGTGGGGGACGGGGTGAATTAAATAGTCAAAGTTACAGAAATGAGAAGGAAAGTGTCAATACCATCAGGCAGATATCCAACAAGACCCTAACAACAAGGTGTATGCATGTGCATGTTGTGAGAGAGGGAGCAAGAGGATGATAGAGAATAAACTGAAGAGAGGGATATAGATGGGTAGGGAGAGACTGTTGTAAAATCAATTGGATGGAATCCTGGAACATAAAAATTGGAAATAATATTACACAGCATGAATACATAAATTAGAAACATGTATTAAATATGAACAAAGTTTTTTTAATATAGGCACTCTCAAATTTTGAGAAATGGGCATCCTGCAAAGATCACAACAAGAGCACAATGTGCAATGCTGAAGGAGCTGAAAAAGAACACAAGGGTAACCACAAGAGACCTGCAGAAATCTCTAGAACTTGCTAAAGTCTCTGCTCATGTGTCCACTATAAGAAAAACACTGAACAAGAAAGGTGTTCATGGAAGGACATCACAGGGGAAACTACTGCTCTCCAAAAAAAATTGCTGCACATCTGAAGTTTGCAAAAGACAACCTGGATGTTCTACAAAACTCTGAGACAAAATGTTCTGTGGACAGATGAGCCAAAAGTTGATCTTTTCGGCAGAAATGCACATTGCTATGTTTGTAGGAAAAAAGGCATTGCACACCAACACCAAAACTACATCCCAACTGTTAAGCATAGTTTGAGCTGCATTGCTGCCTCAGGGCCCGGACAGCGTGCAATCGTTGAGGGAACAATGAATTCAAAATTGTTTCAAGACATTTTTCAGGAGATTGTCAGGGTAGCAGTCTGCCACCTGAAGCTTAATAGAAGTTGGATAATACAACAAGACAATGATCCAAAAGACAAGAGTAAATCAACAACAGAATGGTTTAACAAGAAGAAAATTGGTGTTTTGGAATGGTCGAATCAAAAATCCTGACCTTAATCCTATAGAAATGTGGTGGAAGAACTTGAAGCAAGCAGTTCATGCAAGGAAGCACCCCGCTGCCCCGCCGCACTCCCAACATCCCAGAGTTAAAGGACTTTTGTAATGAGGAATGGCCTAAAATTCCTCCAAGCTGATGTGCTGGACTGATCAACAATTACGAGAAAGGTTTGGTTGAAGATATCTCTGTTCAAGGGGTCACACCAGTTACTAAACTTTATTCAACAAATACATGTGATATTGGATCATTTTTCTCGACAAATAAATGAATGAGTATGTTTTTTTTGTGTTACTTATTTAATTGGGTTTTGTTTACTAGTTTTAGGACTTAGGTGAAGATCTGATCGCATTTTAGGTCATATTTATGCAGAAATAGAGAAAATTCTACATGGTTCACAAACCTCCTAGCACCACTGTACGTAGTTTTTTTGTTATGTAATTTTTCTTACCAAGATTTCTCTTATAATTACTGAAATACACCAAGTGTTTCTCTCACACACAGCATTCAGAATGCTGAGCAGTTTACCACCTTCTTCAAATAGAAGCCATGTATAACTTGGAGGCCATTTTCATCTGTATGGATGTAACCCCATCACCCACCTCAGGTAAAACATGCAACACTACCCCCAAATTAGTCCTTATTGGCCAGTTTTTACTCTTTGCTTTTTTTTAACTCTCTTTATTTCTCATCTATATTTCTCAGCAGAAGAACATTCTTTTGCTTATTAACTGAAATTATTGAAATAACAAGGAAAAAAAGTAAAACCCAAATTTCTCAAATATGTTTGGGTAGAACTGCCATGAAAACAATACTGAATATTCATATTGGTCTAATTTGTGTCAACTAATGGCTGAGGTTAACTCTATCCTCTTTTCCAAAAGTGGAAAGATCACATTGGGTTACTTTGAAAGTTGGTAAATGTAAGAGACACGCTTCCCTGAAAGGGAGGCACAGAATATCAAAACCTAAATTTTCACAAGCTGATCGTGACTATTTCCAACGGGATGATAGGTCATTTCCATCTGTTTTCTCTGTCAATAAATGATGCAAGATAGAGGCTGATAATCAGTTACAAGTCAGAGAGGAGTTCTCAGACTTTACATATGAACTTTGACAAATAATTTAGGAAATAATTTGGACTTTCTACCACAATTGTTGAAATGTTCATATATAACTCAGTTTTTATTTGACAGGAAAATGGAGGTATCCTGATTATCAGATTATATTGCAGGAAAAAAATACTTTTCCCGGTCTGGGTTCTGTTGTACTGTATCCTGAATTACAATAGGTAGGGAATTTATCTGAGGCTGGCAGTAATGAAGAAAAGGCCTTTTGGCTGAAAAAGACTACACCAACTGAAAATTTATATATTGTAGTTAATTTACACCATTCTAAACATCATCTTTTTTTGCCTTTTGGAAACTATGTAGTAGATATTTCTCTGAAAGTAACACAACTTACAGCAGCTGTTCTGTCAACTTCATATCGACTGCTAAGGATAAAGCAAGCTTCAGCATCATCCATTCTGAATCACATTGTAAAGGAAGGCAGGATTTATGGATAAAAAGAAAGGCAAATATTTGAGAAATATTAATACATTCATGATAGATTTGCAAATACATTCACCAAGTAGTGTGGTCTTCCACTGATTCTATTATGGTTATTATTCTATTATGGATTTATCGAGTACGTCCACAAGAAAATGAATCCTGGAGTTATATATATGACAAATATATATTTCGATAACAAATTTACTTTGAACGTTGAATAGTACAGAGATAATACACCCATGGATGTCAAGTGAAAAAAATCATCTATCTGTCCAATGTTATTTTCAATTTCAACTTCAATCAGTATATATAAACAAAATAATGAAAATTTAGAAGTGATTAGTATATACAATCATATACAAGGGGATTTCAGTCAGTGTTATAAAGCTTGCCAGCAAAATTTATATGGGTTTCGGCTTTCAATTCAATGTGGAAATCACTCCTTTCATTATACTATTTCCTGGATGACTCAACATATTATTTAAAAGGAAGTTCCCATTCTGTTTTCAATTTATATATATGATACAGCAATTAATGTCAATCATAATTATCTTCTAGTATAGAAAAACCATATTTCCCACTTATGAAGAGATACTGATTGCAAATGAGCTTCTAACAGAAATATTGCACTTACAATCAGGAAAATAACAGGGGTAAGAATATAGTTCAAGATCAAGTTCAATTTTAATTATCATTCAACCATACATAAATACACATGAATACAGACAAACAAAAGAGCATTACTCCAGCGCCAAGATGCAACACACAGTAGCAATAGTCACACACAGCACAAGGTACATATAGCACATATAAGATAGCAAGCACATATAACATAGCAGTAAAATACAGTTACACCATAAAAATATAGTCCCAAGTCCTTGAGTCCACAAATGTTGCCAAAGTGTGCAGTCAAACACGATATGGATTGTCTTCTGCCAAGTGAACACAGGGGCCAGCACCAACTCTAGCATGGATGCCTCTGACACCACTGGTTCTTCTGGGCAGCTGTAAACAGGTGACACTGTGACTTGAGGCCTAGCCGCTGCTATGACCAAGGCCACGCAGCTCCTCTGCCAACCGCTAATAAAGCAGTCAATCACACTTGCAGCATTCCACATTAACAATGTCCAACAGGGTCTTACGACCACAAGAAATGCAACTAAGAAGATCACTAGCTGTTCGACTGCACACTACCTTTATGTACCAACACTTCTCTGATGCAGGCAACACCTTCAGCTCCTCCAGCTTCTCTGCTAATGAGAAACTCACTGATGGGGTAGACTTGCAATTTTAAAAAAATGCTTAAACATAACACCCTGATTAAGATTTTTACTGTGCTGTAAGTATTTCATTTTAGCAGTTCTGTAAGAGCAGTCTGTTCTGCTTTCAGCCTATTTGGGTTTGAGCTGAGTTAATGGGTTTTGTTGTTCAACTTAGGAAGGTGGTGTCAGCCAACCAGGATGGTGGAATTAGGAGAAGGTTCTAGAGAACACTGGGCGGAGAGGTTTTGTGAGGGACACTGTTGTGGGTCAAGGTCTTTTTCGGAGAGAACTGGGAGAAGACAGGAAGGAGGATGGCTGAGGATGTCACCTCTGTTGCATAAGGTGCTTTCTGCAGATCCTATTTGTTTGAGATGTATTTCGTGCAACATTTGGAAGATGGTGCATGCTTTCATGCAGACTAACGCTCCAGCAGGTGAGTTACAAACAACTCCAAGATGAACTCCAACTTATGTGCACATTTGACTGCTTAATTATAATGGGCCCTTTTAGATTTTTTCTTTCTGTTCTTTAATTCCTTGGTTCAGTTAACATTCATAAACATACATTCTTTAATTGTACGCCGTGTACGGTCTGTTATTTCTTGCCGACAGGTAATTGCAGCGGACAGTAAATCACAGGGCATTCACACAAGACGGGGTTTGGGTGAGAGAGACATCCTAGCCTCACGTTTTGGCAGAACCAAAGTCAAATACACCCTAGATGTAAGGCGCCTGAGAAAGGCGGGTTTCTCATCGTGGAATCCAATGGCTGTCAGTGAAGGACTAAGGAGCCACATTTCCAGAGATGCCCAGTCAAAAGGGGTGTCACAAAAAGACAATAACACCTTTTGTTGGTCCCATAGTAGCCATTGAGGTTGAGTGTGCTGCCATTTTACCAGGATTAACCAATGAATGACGTTTCCATGTAGCATTCATAGATCCCCGCTGGTGGTTTACAGGTCAACACAGTGTAGCAATATTACTTAGTTGCACATTAACAGAGTTTCCCTTCTGCCTTGTCTATACAATGGAAATGTTCACTCTATTTTCTCTTCCCCCGTGCCTGTATGCTTTATTATTTCAAATTCAGCATTTTTAATGGTATCTTTCTCGCTTATCCATCATCAAATATAAGTTAAAGGAGCTGGATATCTTCTGAGCTGTTTTAGAGATTGTTCCAAAAGTAGACATGGAAGACAAAAGTATTACAAAATTTCAGAGTTCATTTTTATTGTATCTACAATTATTAATATTGTGCACAAAATGAAATCGACCTTGATCAAGAAAAGGAGTAGAGACAACCTAGGAAATTATAGACCAGTGAGTTTTATTTCAGTGATAGGCAAATTGTTGGAGAAGATCCTGAGAGACAGGATTTATGAGCATTTGGAGAGGCATAATCTGATTAGAGATGGCTTTGTCAAGGGCAGGTTATGGTTTACAAGCCTGGTTGAATTCTTTGAGGATGTAACAAAACATATTGATGAGGATAGAGCAGTAGATGGTGTGTATATGGATTTCAGCAAGGCATTTGATAAGGTTCCCCATACCAAACTCATTCAAAAAGTAAGGAGGCATGGGATCCAAGGAGACCCTGCTTTGTGGTTCCAGAATTGGCTTGCCCACAGAAGGTAAAGGGTGGTTGTAGATGGTTGGTACTCTGCATGGAGGACAGTGACCAGTGGTGTTCCGCAGGGATCTGTTCTGGGACCCTTCCTCTTTGTGATTTTTATAAATGACCTGGATGAGGAAGCAGAAGGGTTGGTTAGTAAGTGTGCTGGTGACACAAAAGTTAGGGTGTTGTGGATAGTCTGGAGGGTTGTCAGAGGTTACTGTGGGACATCAATAGGATGCAGAACTGGGCTGAGAAGTGGCAGATGGACTTCAACCTAGATAAGTTGGAAGTAGTTCATTTTGGTAGGTCAAATTTGAAAACAAAATATCATATTATATTAAGACCTTGGCAGTGTGGAGGATCAGTAAGATCTTGAAGTCCGTGTCCATAGGACACTCAAAGTTGTTGCGCCGGTTGATAGTGTTGTTAAGCAGGTGTATGGTGTATTGGCCTTCATCAACTGTGGGATTGAATTCAAGAGCCGTGAGCATGAGGCAATGTTAAAGCTATACAAGACCTTAGTTAGGCCCACTGGTTCAGTTCTGGTCAGCTTACTACAAGAAGGCTGTGGATACTATAGAAAGAGTGCAGAGGAGATTTACAAGGATGCTGCCTGGATTGGAGAGCATGTCTTATGAGAATAAGTTGAATGAACTTGGCCTTTCCTCTATGGAATGACGGAGGATGAGAGGTGACCTGATAGAGGTGTATAAGATTATGAGGGGCATTGATCATGTGGATAGCCAGAGGCTTTTTCCCAGGTCTGAAATGGCTAACACGAGGGGGCATAGTTTTAAGGTTCCTGGAAGTAGGTACAAGGGAGATGTCAAAGGCAAGTTTTTCACACAGAGGGTGGTGAGTGCCTGGAATTCACTGCTAGCGACAGTGGTAGAGGTGGGTACAATAGGGTCTTTTAAGCAACTCTTAGATAGGTACATGGTGCTTAGAAAAACAGAGGGCTCTGCGGTAGGGAAATTCTAGGCAGTTTCTAGAGTAGGTTACAAGGTCGGCACAACATTGTGGGCTGAAGGGCCTGTAATGTGCTGTAGATGTCGATGTTCTATGTTGACTTGGGTTTTATGTTGAAGAGACTGCTGGCCAGCCACAAATAAAGCTTCAAGAAAACCAACTATTTCTGTCATTCAGAAGAATTCAACAACATTCTAAAAATAACAAAAAATAATTAAATTATTTAATGCATTAAGAATTAACTCAAAATTTTAAGAATATATCAAAAAATATCAGAAACATTCAAATGAAATTAAATACTTAAAGATCTAAAAAGAACACCACTACAGTCCCCACACAGCTGTTCATCTCCAAGTTTGATATGATTCCCTCGCAGATGTGCTGGGAAACTGCCACAACTTCATGCTGCACTACCAGACTAACGTATGAGCAGTCAGCAGTAAGTTCAGCACTTGTCTCTACTGGAATCTTGGAAATGCTGACTCTTTGGGACAGAACACCCAACATTTCTTTGAAAATCTTGACATTGGAGTATGTATTTGTCACTCGTTAGGAAGCTTTTGAAATTCTCCTCACGTATTGCACATAAAGTAACAGTTTTCTCACTGGTTTCTTTTGCCTTTTTGGTTAATATCTGTGCTACTTGATTATGATATTGGAAACCATTTCCATTCACTCTATGAAAATACATTGTGAACATTATCATGAACACCTCTGATCCTCAATTGCCTCTGTTGTAAGAGGAGACGCAATTTTCAACAGTCTTTTCATGCATATGTAACCACTCTCCACAGAAACTGCAAAGTTTTAACTTCATACCTGGATTTAGACACAATGATCAGCTTGATGCCTTAGCAATAACACTTTCTTTCAGAATGTTAGTGGGGTGTAAATGGAAGTGCTTTAAATTGGATTTTTTTTTGTATTGAGGAAAAGAAATTGAAGAGGAAATCGGAAAATAACCAATAAAAAAGAGAAAAGGTGCATCAGGAATGTTTCTTTCGGTGGAATCAACAAACAGATACTTGATTGAATAAAGTGTTAGAATAGAGTACTTTATGAGTACTGAATCCATACTAAATCGAGAATTTATCATGAACTACACCTTGCTAATTTGTTTATTAAATACTATTAGATCATCTAATATACACATAACAACAGGATAATTTTGAATTTCACATACTTCTTTCAAGATGTAGGATGCTGCCTCTCTGAAGTTCCTGGACTTGACAGCAGTCATTGAAATGGATGATTTGATCCAATACCAAGACAATGTACGATTATTGAAATTCACCCAGATATGTTGGCCTTTTCTAGCCCAGCAATAAACATTACGTAGTTGTAGGAGACAAATTCTTATGAATTAGGTAATCAGTATTTCCCAGAATCAAGCTATCATATCTTGTGGCTACCTATTAAGATATTGGCTTGCATATGAGCATTTGTTAACTGTGGTTGTCAATTTCAGAACTTGAGGTTGCATTTCTTGGGAAGATGCTCTGGGTTCTATTTTTGATATGCAAATTGTGTTGCAAATCCCCATCAGCGCATTTGGTAAAAATATAATGTTCTCAGGGATAGCAACTCCAAAACTTTCCTGAAATCTGTTCATCATCAATTGCTGTTTAAACATATGCTGGTGTTTGAAGTTGAATAGTGAATGGGAAAGTTTCATTGGGAATTGCATTTTCTTAACTTCGATCCTCTATTTGGTCAGGGAAATTGTCTTGGCAGACAATTGTGTGCTGTTCTTAAAGTTTTCAGGCAAGTGCAGGTTTGTCTAGACAGAATACAAAACACATTCCTGTAAAGTAATTGCTTTACAAAGCTTCTCCAGGCATCAAGTAAAAAAAAATCATGATTGTCTTCTGCAACACAGAAGAGCAATTTGTTTTATTCCAGTCATGCCCTGTGGATTCGGAATGTATGTCATTAATTTACCAAACCGCCATGCTCACTTTCTGCGCAGACATTATTTGGAAATGCGTTGAAGCAACATCAGTGTATGGGAAAGATTCAGATCCTTGTTTAGATATGGCAAGGCAGTCACTGTCAGATGGAAATCAGATACAAAAGGATATCGACTCCACAATCCTGCGGCCCTCACATACCCCTTCCTCCCCAAGCTGCAGTCTTCAAAAAGATAAAACATACTAAATCCAAAGGCAAGTTCAAGTAGCACTGTGGATCAGGATCAAAGCCAAAAACAAAGACCACCAAGTCAGTGTAGTTTAACAAATGGATGGGGATGATAGAGCTCGATTAATGTATTGGATTTTCGTGGCAGGTGACAGAAATTGTTGCAGCTCAGATGTAGGTAACAAAGGCACAGAACAAGAGCTTTCAGTTCAATCACTGATAAAACAGCAGGTAATCCAATACCATCTGTTTAGTGCCAAGATGATTTTCTACCCAATGGATTTCTAGACCCAGGTAGTCCCAAATCTTTGTCACATCCACCAAAACATGTCCAAATTTAGGTTTTGACAGACAACACCACACCCTTTGTTAACACCACCGTTACCACAGTCTGATTTCATCTTATTGGTCCAAAATTAGATGAATAAAATAACTCCATTCAAATACTGAGAAGTATTATAGGGGAAAGAATTTTGAGGGCTAATAATTAGTAAATAGTGATGTAGATTGTGCTAATGTGGTAACAGGGAACCCCAAACATGGAATGCAGTGACAACACCCAGGTTTCAGATACTTCACTAATGTGCACCAATTGTTGTAATAGAAAATGGATTTGTTGTTCCATCTGTGAATAATCATTCTATTTTGTAATTAGGATCCAGTGTGCTCCTCAGCGAAGTCTTTCTGTAGCCACCATTCTGTAGGTTTTCTGGTAAGCTCGTCAATTGGGAAGGTAAAGGTTATGCCAAACACATGCTCAAGTACTGTATATCAGCTTTGGATGATCTCCTGGTGCACACCAATTCTTAATAAATTGCCTGTTATTTGAACAACAACCGTGTGGTCTTTCAGTTTACTCCTACAATTGGCATAATCGTCAGAATACTCCACTGGATCGCAACTGACGATGAGGCTCTCGGGTGGGTGGGCGTGATTGAGATACCACCCTGTTAGGTCATGGGATAACCTCATAACCGACAGTGACCATAAATTGTGGTAAAAAGAGATCTTGGAGCATGAGGAGTTTGGTGTTGGGGAATGTGAGATTGGGATGTCTAGGTAACAGGCAGCTGGAATTCAGGTGGTTACAGGTTGCAACTGATTTGAGGAATCAATTAACTGGCCAAATTTATTTGATAAATAGCTTCAGGTAGCAAGAATTGCAGGCACTAAGGTATGCAGACACTATAAGGCATGGCCATGGCAGAAAACAAAGAAGCTGGAAGAAGTTGGTGAAGAAGTGTGGGCATCTCTCCTGCAGATCCTAAGTTGGTACCAAATGATAATGAAGGGTTATAATCTGGATGGAACAATTCCTGAGCAAGTTACTTGGTGGAAGGGACAAGAGAAGAGCAAATATGAAAAGGCTGTAATAATAGTAACAACATTATTGTTCACTCACCGCAAGGTAGTGATTGCCAAACAAGCTTGGTTGTTGTCTTGGCTGTCATCAGGAAGGACGCACATGAGCCTCAGGACTCAAACTACCAGGTTCAGTAACAGTTACTACCATCAGGCTCTTACAACAAAAGGGGATAACTTCATTCAACTTCACTTGCCTCATCACTGGAATGTTTCCACAACCTTTGAATTCACTTCCAAGGACTCTCCACCTCATGTTCTCAATGGTTGTTGCTCAATTATTTATTATTATTAGTTCTTTCTTTTTGTTTTTGCACTGTTTTATGTCTTTTGCACAGTGGTTGAATGCCCAAGTTGGTACAGTCTTTCGTTGATTCTGTTATAGTTAATATTGTATTAAGGATTTATTGAGTAAGCTGTCAAGAAATTGAATCTCAGGTCGTATATGGTGAAATATATGTACTTTGATAATAAATTTACTTTGAACTTCGGTGTGTTGACCCTGTTAGTAGACAGATACAGAAAGTACCTTGTCAGTACTCCACGAATACAACGGGCTGCTGTGGATAAACGAGGGAACATAATGACAGGAGGAAAATACCCAGGCCTACAGGTCAACACAAAAGTGGCAGAACTTAAAGTGCTAACAGAGCTCCTGAATTTAGGTAAGGGACATAGGTGAGTGTCTTTATAGACAGTACATACAGTTTTGGAGTTGTACACGATTGCAAGGCAACTTGATCAAGAAGCTGTATGTAACCTCATCAGGAGGACATATACAACATGAAGAAATAGAGAAAGAGTTAGCCAAAGCTGCTTTTCTCACTGTTACCATCAGTGAGAAAAGCAATTCAGGAACAGCTTCTTCCCCTCTGCCATCCAATTCCTAAATAGACATTGAAGCTTTGGACACTACCTCACTTTTTTTAATACACAGTATTTCTGTTTATGCACATTTTAAAAAATCTACTCAATATACAAAATCTATCTATCTATCTATCTATCTATCTATCTATCTATCTATTTATTTATTTATTTATTTATTTAATTGATATTATCATCATTTTTTCTCTCTCTGCTAGATTACGTACTTCATTGAACTGCTGCTGCTAAGTTAACAAATTTCACATCACATGCCAGTAATAATAAACCTGATTCTGATTCTAAACTGACCTGGGAAGCAGAAGTCATAAAGATTAAGGTGTGTGGAAGGGTAGACACCCCTGAAGAAACGGAAAATGCATTTGCTGATCAGGTAATTATGGAGGAATCGGGAGGTAGTGATGGTCAGGGAGGTGAAGAAGAAGGTTTAAGGTGAAACAAAAGAGTTTGTAATCAAAGAAAAAGTAGATTTGCGAACAAGCAGGAGTGGTGCAAAGGATGATGGAATGTGGAAAGAAAATGAATATTTGGTAGCCTAGAGTGGTTCAGATATACATTGTGAAAAAAAACCTACCATGGTTTAACTCATATAGGGTAGGACAAGATTAGGGCCCAGCTAGAAAGATACTGCTGGTGGCCAGGGAAGGGGTGCGATATTACTAAATTCTGCCAATAATGCACAACATGTGAGCCAGAAAAAGCAGTTACAATCTAACCAGGGTATCAGCCACAGCCTAAAGGTCCACGGGAGCAACTTCAGATTGACCTCACAGGACCATAACCCCACTCCGTGGGTAAATGGTATTGTTTCATGATTCATTGATCACCTCACCAGGTTGGGGGGAAGTGTTCTTTGCTGAGATGGTAGCCTATGTGCTAGCTGAAGAGATAATAACTAGGAGGGGAACACTAGCCATCCTTGATTCGGATCAAAGGACACACTTTACCTTAAAGATGATAAGGAGGGCTAGCATGTTGTTAGGGGTCAAGAAGAATTTTTACATTTCATATGGACCTCATAGTGCTGGCATGGTTGAGAGATGGAACTGCATCCTAAAAAGGTGCCTAATGAATGCCCTAATGGAGGTCAGGGAAAGCTGATCTAGGGCAGCATTTCTCAAAATATTTGAGCCGGAGGAGCTCTTGACTCAGGGAACCCTTGCATAAAAATGATTATATCTATGCTCACGGTGCATTGGCATAATCAGTAAGTTGTAGATATAATAATACAAAAATAATTATCAATCCTCTTTTGGTGGAGATTGAATTTTTAGCCAACCTTTCTTGAAAAAAATCAGGTAATTAACCTTAGTTTACCTTTCTTGAAAATAATCTCTTTCTTCCCCTTTCATAAATTTTTAAAACTCATAAATTTCTGTTAAATAACTAGCTTAAGCCAAAATAGTATTTAATTTTCTAAATGTAGGCACTATAGAGTTAATTTAAATAAAGGCTGTAAATTGATTTTGTTTAATGCTATTTACAAAAAAATTATTAGCATTGTTGAAAAGTGAAGTTACAAAAAAGCATAAGCCAAAGCAGTATGAATAAAAATATAGTTTAAGACACAATTTTATAGAAGACATTGAAAAAACATTTTCTTACCAAGTGACATGATCAGGCTCAAATATAGGTCTAGCATGTGAAACCCGTGCTTGCTATTTGCTGCAAAAATTCTCAATTCTTAGTCAAATTTGAGATTAGCACATAGATTTCACCTTCAACTGAAATAAGACAATTTCTATCCTTGCTCTTGATGCCTGTTAAACAAGAAAAAGCTTGCTTGCACATGTAAGAAGTTGAAAACTGCAGCAAAATGTCCATTGCTTTCCTATGAATAGCAGGATACGCTTCACAGAAATCCAGAACTTGTCCAGAAGCAGGAAGGGAAATCTCATCTTGAGTGCATGATCAGAGTGCAGCTCACCAAGTTCTTCCTCGTCTCGCCAAGTCAAGTTCTCAGGCTGAGCAGAAGATTCACAGAAAGGCTCCCTCATTCAGTCATATACTTGAGTTGAAAGGGACGAAATGTATAGTTCAATCTTGTTCTGAAGTTCTTCCAAGTGGTTTTCAATAAGAGACATTCTGATATCCTTCCTCTCAAGCCTAAGCAGCAGAGGAAACATTTCAAGATTTCTTTTCGCAACATGATTTTTCAAAAGATTCAGTTTCCTTTTAAATCTAAGAATCTTGTCATTTGAAGTCAAAACATTTTCTCCAGGGCCTTGCAGAGATTTGTTCAACTGGATCACGTAATGAAAAATCCACGCTAACTAGGCCAGTTTCTGCAGCCATTCTTCATCTTCAAAACACTCTATAAAATCTGTCCTTACTATTTTCATAAGGGGAAGTAGGGAGAGGTAATTTGAGAGGGAGAGGCTGACTTCACAGCCCAAGTTGGGCGAGTCCATTTGATGCTTGTAAAACGCACTTCACGCTCCTCATCGGCCCACCATTCCCCTCTCAATGCAATACAGTGCTCACCAATTATCAATGGTCTCCTCTATCTCACATCAAAAACTCAGAATGGACTCAACCAAATAAACATGTTCCTACTACACACTGCCATACTAGGCTGAGAGACCTCTAATGAGATAGCTAACAGGGCTGCTCATCACTGCCCATCACTGCGAGCACTAGAATCTTTCAAAAGGACAATTTTTTAAAAATCATTATCTCTCACGGAACCACTGTTGAGAAACCCTGGTTTAGTATCTTACCAGCAGTGCTGATGAAACTACAAGTGAGCTCTGCTCGTGGGACAGGATTTAATCCTTTTAAACTAATGATAGGATGGGTTTAGCAAATACCTCAGGATTGGATTAAGGATGACCGAAGAGCTGATAAAGAGTGTATCATCCAGTTTGTACAGGATAAGGCCATTTGCATGCATGATCTAAAATGGGAGAGTGTGGACTGGGAGCACAAGTATGTCCAGGTAAAGAGGAACTTGCCAGAGCAGGAGGCAAGGTCACGATTAAGGTTGTACCCGCAAAACTAGGACTACAACACAGATGGACGGGACCAATTATGGTAATCTTGGCCGGGAAATGTATGCTCTAAAAGAAACTAAGGAAGGGACTGAGTGGAAATACTGATTTCACCTGAAATGATATTTTCAGCAGGGATGACTTAACCATGCAAAATACAGGTTTCCCCCGCCATCTGAAGGTAGAGCGTTCCTATGAAAGGGTTCGTAGACCGGAATGTCATAAAGTGAAGAAGCAATTACCATTTACTTACATGAGAAAAATTTGTGAGCGATCGCAGACCCAAAAATTAACTTACCAAATCATGCCAAATAACACATAAAACCTAAAATAACAGTAACATATAGTAAAAGCAGGAATGATATGATAAATACACAGCTTATATAAAGTAGAAATACTTTTCTACAATCATTGCCACACTGTTCTCCATTGCGAAAATCTCACGCAAGTGCTTTCGGCAGAAACACAGTGCAAGCGCTCTTGGTAGAAACACTCTCTCCAGTAACCTTTAAGCTGTGAAGCTGCCAAATCATACCAAATAACACCTAAAAATAGACAGCCTATATAAAGTAGAAATAATGTATGTACAGTGTAGTATCACTTACTGGAATCAGGAAGATAGCGCCAAGCACACTGATGATCGTGTATTAAGCTGAGTCATCGGAGGTTGGGGTGGTGCACTGGTCCCCAACCTCCAGGCAGCGACTGATACTGATCTGCGAAGCATGCAGCAGTACAGCAGTAGCGGGGACGCACCCAGCACATCTTTAAGAAAAAAGCCTAAATAAACAAGCTAATTAATTAGGTACCACCCGGCACGTAAATGTCGGCCCAGATCAGAGGCGATTGTTTCCATCAGGGCAGGCAGGTCATCTTCTTCTATGTCTGCCTGCCTCGATGTCAAAGGTCAAGGTTCATCATCTGCTGTGGCTGATGTGGAATGCTTGAAAAACGACAGTACGCTTGACTGCTTAGCTTCGCGCATTTTTCTATCATACAGTTCTTTGTAAGCACTCAAACCATCCTGCAAATTTTCCCTAAACCTACGCACCCTTTCAAAATTAAAGTCGTACTTTTCTGCAATCATTAACAACAGGAATTCTCCAGATGCTGGAAATTCAAGCAACACACATAAAAGTTGCTGGTGAACGCAGCAGGCCAAGCAGCATCTCTAGGAAGAGGTACAGTTGACGTTTCAGGCCGAGACCCTTCGTCAGGACTAACTGAAGGAAGAGTGAATAAGGGATTTGAAAGTTGGAGGGGGAGGGGGAGATCCAAAATGATAGGAGAAGACAGAAGGGGGAGGGATGGAGCCAAGAGCTGGACAGGTGATAGGCAAAAGGGATACGAGAGGATCATGGGACAGGAGGTCCGGGAAGAAAGACAAGGAGGTGTGGGGGGGGGGGGACCCAGAGGATGGGCAAGAGGTATATTCAGAGGGACAGAGGGAGAAAAAGGAGAGTGAGAGAAAGAATGTGTGTATAAAAATAAGTAACAGATGGGGTACGAGGGGGAGGTGGGGCATTAGCGGAAGTTAGAGAAGTCGATGTTCATGCCATCAGGTTGGAGGCTACCCAGACGGAATATAAGGTGTTGTTCCTCCAACCTGAGTGTGGCTTCATCTTTACAGTAGAGGAGGCCGTGGATAGACATGTCAGAATGGGAATGGGATGTGGAATTAAACTTTTTGATGATTTTAAGTTCCCTGGCCCCCACCGCTTTGTTTTCACCATGGATGTCCAGTTCCTATATACTTCCATCCCCCATCAGGAAGGTCTCAAAGCTCTACACTTCTTTTCAGATTCCAGACCTAATCAGTTCCCCTCTACCACCACTCTGCTCCGTCTAGCGGAATTAGTCCTTACTCTTAATAATTTCTCCTTTGGCTCCTCCCACTTCCTCCGAACTAAAGGTGTAGCTATGGGCACCCATATGGGTCCTAGCTATGCCTGCCTTTTCGTTGGCTTTGTGGAACAATCTATGTTCCGTGCCTATTCTGGTATCTGTCCCCCACTTTTACTTCGCTACATCGACGACTGCATTGGTGCTGCTTCCTGCACGCATGCAGAGCTCGTTGACTTTATTAACTTTGCCTCCAACTTTCACCCTGCCCTCAAGTTTATCTGGTCCATTTCCGACACCTCCCTCCCCTTTCTAGATCTTTCTGTCTCTGTCTCTGGAGACAGCTTATCCACTGATGACTACTATAAGCCTACTGACTCTCACAGCTATCTGGACTATTCCTCTTCTCACCCTGTCTCTTGCAAAAACGCCATCCCCTTCTCGAAATTCCTCCGTCTCCGCCGCATCTGCTCTCAGGATGACGCTTTTCATTCTAGGACGAGGGAGATGTCTTCCTTTTTTAAAGAAAGGGGCTTCCCTTCCTCCACTATCAACTCTGCTCTCAAACGCATCTCCCCCATTTCACGTACATCTGCTCTCACTCCATCCTCCCGCCACCCCACTAGGAATAGGGTTCCCCTGGTCCTCACCTACCACCCCACCAGCCTCCGGGTCCAACATATTATTCTCCGTAACTTCCACCACCTCCAACGGGATTCCACCACTAAGCACATCTTTCCCTCCCCCGCTGTCTCTGCCTTCCACAGGGGTCACTTCCTACGCGACTCCCTTGTCCATTCGTCCCCCCCATCCCTCCCCACTGATCTCCCTCCTGGCACTTAACCGTGTAAGCGGAACAAGTGCTACACATGCCCTTACACTTCTTCCCTTACCACCATTCAAGGCCCCAAACAGTCCTTCCAGGTGAGGCAACACTTCACCTGTAAGTCAGCTGGGGTGATATACTGCGTCCGGTGCTCCCAATGTGGCCTTTTATATATTGGTGAGACCCGATGCAGACTGGGAGACCACTTTCCTGAACACCTACGCTCTGTCCGCCAGAGAAAGCAGGATCTCCCAGTGGCCACACATTTTAATTCCGCATCCCATTCCCATTCTGACATGTCTATCCATGGCCTCCTCTACTGTAAAGATGAAGCCACACTCAGGTTGGAGGAACAACACCTTATATTCCGTCTGGGTAGCCTCCAACCTGATGGCATGAACATCGACTTCTCTAACTTCCGCTAATGCCCCACCTCCCCCTCGTACCCCTTGTGTTACTTATTTTTATACACACATTCTTTCTCTCACTCTCCTTTTTCTGCCTCTGTCCCTCTGAATATACCCCTTGCCCATCCTCTGGGTCCCCCCCGCCCCCCCGTCTTTCTTCCCGGACCTCCTGTCCCATGATCCTCTCGTATCCCTTTTGCCTATCACCTGTCCAGCTCTTGGCTCCATCCCTCCCCCTCCTGTCTTCTCCTATCATTTTGAATCTCCCCCTCCCCCTCCAACTTTCAAATCCCTTACTCACTCTTCCTTCAGTTAGTCCTGACGAAGGGTCTCGGCCTGAAACGTCGACTGCACCTCTTCCTAGAGATGCTGCCTGGCCTGCTGCGTTCACCAACAACTTTCATGTGTGTTTCTGCAATCATTGCTGTCAATTGCAGCGAAAATCTCACGCAGTTGCTTCACATTCAGTTCCTGGATGACTTCACTTTCGGTCCGTTCGCTGCTGCATTCGGTTTCAATTGTTATCCCTTCCTCTTCCAATTGCATCAGCTCTTCATCTATCAGTTCTTGGCCATGGGATGCCAAAACCTCTTCAACATCATCTTCCTCAACTTCCACAAGCCAAACTCACTTCGTCCTTACTTGGTTCACCACGATCGAAACACTTAATTATGTCTAGTTTTATGCTAAGTGTAACACCCTCTTTTAGGCTCTTCCGATACCTTAAAACTCATCTTGCTAACAGATGCTCACAGGCATGTGTTTAAGCAATGCCGGCTAGAATGCAGTTCCGGGGCAGCAGCTTGGCTGCTCGGGGCACGCGCTGTCTTTTTTCGTAACAGTGAAAACACCTTCTGTTAGCGAAAACAGGTAACTAATGTAGGTCTTTCGTAACTGCGAGGTTTCGTAAAGTGAACGTTCGAAAAGCAGGGGACACCTGCACAGTATATCCGCAGGAACAGTAAACATGGAGACCAACAAACTATGCTCTGAAGAATCTATATAATTGGATGTGTCATTCTTTTGAGGTCTCTCTTGATAGCAAACAAAATGCAGACTGTAAATTGAGGGACTAATGAAGAAAACTAACTGTGGGTTGTACCAGTTTTATGCGGTTTCACATCAGGGACGATAGCATGCAATGCTATGAAATGGACTTTTGAAAACTGCACAAACCTCAGGGAACATCCAGTGGGGAGTAGGCATACACAAGAGGGGGAATTCCGTGTTTATATTTGTCATGGTCAGATATGGAACCAACAAACTATTCACACTTAAGTGCAACAATGAAACTTATTCGGTAGCACGACAAGGGCTGATCTGTTCGGGAATTGATCTCTGCAGGATCACTTCTTACCACAAGAGAACCATGTGTACTGAAGGCCAGAAGAACACTAGGGGGATAGGGTTAAAACTTAGAGATGGGTGAAAGGGTTACACTAGAACCAGGCTACAGACACCTGCAGATAGTTTTAACCTGACTGTTTAACAGCTACCTAGTTTTTTGCGGGACAGTACAAATCACCTTTTCAACATTTACTCTGTAGGCAAGCTACTCATAGTGAGTTTAGGACAGAAAAGCAGAGAAGTGAAAAGGGGCTCGATTGAGTTGTTAGGAGCAGGATATTCGGCAGTTGTGTTCACAGTCATTACTTTAGATATAGCAGAAATAGATATGCAACCTTCAGCAGAGGTTGAAGAGGATCACAAAACCAAATTATGGTGATTTGGAACAAGCTAGCAAAATAGGGGTAGAAGGGGAGTTAGAAACTATCCAGTTATTGCAGCCATTAAAGGATATAACTAACGAGATTATTGATAGAGTGAATATTAACACCTGATCCTGTGGTAAAAATGCAGCCTGTACAATGTATGCTGCCTGGCTCTTGTCTGTAGTCAGGATAAGTTTTGCACAGTTAGAAGGTCACAGAATCTCAAACAGGGCAGACAAGCAGCTGAAAGACTAGCTGGGTGAAGACCCCTGTGTGCTTCCTTTTGAGATCTCATTCTGACTAACCATACTCCAGGAGACTGCAAAAATGAGAGGAGTCCAATATATGCTGCAGTGACAATCAGAAGTATGCACTTATGAAAATGCATAATGTCAGAAAATACCATGAGGGAACTTAGATATCTTGAAGCAACCCACCAGCCTATGCAATGGAGTTACACAAAGGGAGCATCATCAGGCATGTCCAGAGGAGATTATATGAAGAAGTCTGACTGAATGCAGTTTTGCCTTACATGATAACTATTCCCTGTTCATATAGCCCACTGAAAAATGAAAACTTTCTGAACAATACTTTGTTGAACATTTACAACATCGCAACATCAGCATGAACATATTACAAGGAGTAGTTATAATGTAGTCTGACTGGCTATAATGTGATATCTCAATCGAATTAATGATTGCAGAGCACAGCCTGCCTAAGAACTGATGCTGGATCTCGAGCTGGAGCTTACCATTTCTGGTAGTGACACAGAAAAAAGACTGCACAGGTATGTAGCCACAGAATGACCACTCATTCCACACTTTACTGCTGATTGGGAAAAGATTGTCTGAGAGGGGATAAGGAAGCCACTATGAAATGGGATGCACTGTCAATACCGATAACAGATCATTAGAATACTGCCAAATTGGCTCGAGAGAAACTCTCCGTTTGAGTCAATATTTGGAATTGGGATATGAATTTAGAAATCCATCCCTGCATTTGACTTACGCCATTGTTGTACAGCTGATTATTTTAATAACTGTTATTATTTTAGTGTGCAAGTAGAGCATAGGTGTGATAGTCATTTAGTTGGCCAAACAAGAGTATTGTTCGGGATCTAATCTTAAGGCTGTTCTAGGCCAAGGGCCAAGAGGGGAGGACTGTTGTAGAGAATGTCATTGTGAGGGTTAATAATTAATAAATCAAGATATAGAATATGCTAATATGGTAACAGGTAACCCCAAACAAAAGTAGAGACATGGAATGCAGCAGTGACAACACCCAGGTTATACAGTAATAAACTATAAAGTATAAGATTTCAGAAACTTCACTAATGTGTTATAAAGTGCACCCATTGTCATAATAGAAAATGGAGTTGCTGTTAGAGCTGTAGATAATCATTCTATTCTGTAATCACAATCTAGTCTACCACTTAATAGAGCCACCATTCTGCCATAAAAATGGCATTTTTCAGGGAATTTTGCCAATTGAGAATGTTAAAGCTGAACCAAAATTCACGCTTGGGTAGATCAGCTTTGGCTGGCTTCCCCTGTGCACTCCAGTTTTTAATAAATCACCAACTCCAGGTAATCTTTCCGCTTGCTCCTACAAGAAGACTAAAGTCATTGACTTTAGTTCAAGTATAAACTCAGTTCTACAGCTTTATACACCACTAGCCATCCTTGATGTGCCTATATTGATGACATTCTAAACTCTTTGCAACCTCAACTAAACCTCTGGATCCTTTATTAGCTTCATTTATAGACTCATCACCAACTCTGCTTCTACTTGATTTGACTCAAGGTATGACTCAAGTAATGATGAGTCGGAGTACAGAGGGAGATAGAGGTCAGGATAACAACCTTTCCCTCACTGACAGTTAAGAAAAGGAGCTGGTCATTGACTTCAGAAAGGGGGCAGTGCAATGTTCCTGTCTACATCAATGGCGCTATGGTTGAGAGCTTCACGATGCTAGAAGTGAACATCACCAATAGACTGTCCTCGCCCAACTGTATTAACACCATGGCCAAGAAAGCTCACGAGCAGCTTTACTTCCTTAGCCAGCTAATGAAATTTGTAATGTCCCCTTTGACCTTCACCAATGTTACTGATGCACCGTAGAAAGCACCCAATCCAGATGCATCACAGTCTGGTCTGGGAAATGCTGTGCCCAAGTCTGAAGAGTTAGTGGATGCATCTGAGCACATCAGGAAAACTAGCCTTCCGTCTGTAGACTCTGTGTACACTTCACTGCCTCACTAAAGCCGTCTGCATAATCAAAGACCCAACCACCTCTGACATTTTTTCTTCTCTCCTCCCATCATGCAGAAGATACAAAAGCCTGAAAAGCCAGGTTCAAAAACAGCTTCTGTCTTGCTGTTATAATACTATTCGAATGATTCCTCAGCACAATAAAACAGACTCTTGACTTCACAATCTACCTCGTTATGAACTTACAGCTTATTATGTCCTGTACCGCATTTCCTCTGTAATTGTAACACTTTATTCTATGTTCTGTTATGGTTTTACCTTGTACTACCTCAAAGCACTGCTGTAGTTAATTGATCTGTAGTATGCAATGCAAGTTTTTCACTCTACCTCAGGACATGTAACGATAATAAACTAATCTACCTGATCACATGCTTTGCTGGAATTCTTATCCATATCTTTGCCATACTCAGATTCAAATATGCTATTCCTCCCTGGTCAGCCTCACAGTTCACAATTTCCAAATCCCAAGATCAAGATCAGTTTAATCATCACCTCTGATCAGATTAGATTAAATTAGATTAGATTCAACTTTATTGTCATTGTGCCAAGTACAGATACAAAGCCAATGAAATGCATTTAGCATCTGACCAGAAATGCAAAGAATAGTGTTATTTACAAAATAACTGCAAATAAAAAAAGTGCTACAGTTCACAAATATAAAAGTACTGAGACAGTACTATACGGATGCAATGCTGCCGAGCGCCGTGATGAGAGGTTCAGCAGGGTCACAGCCTCAGGGAAGAAGCTCTTCCTGTGCCTGCTGGTGTGGGAGCGGAGGCTCCTGTAGCGCCTACCGGATGGGAGGAGAGTAAAAAGTCCATGGTTAGGGTGTGATGCATCCCTGAAAATGCTTTTCACCCTGCCCAGGCAGCATTTATAGTGGATGTTCTCAATGGTGGGCAATTGGGTGCCGATAATCTGCTGGGCAGTTTTAACCACATGCTGGAATGCTTTGCGGTCCGATATGGGAAAATTGCCATACCACACTGAGATGCAGTTGGTGAGTATGCTCTCAATGGTACAGTGGTAAAAGTCTGTCAGTATCCTGGGACAAAGGTGAGCTTTCTTCATGCTCCACAGGAAATAAAGGCTCTGTTGCGCCTTTTTGATCAGGATGGAGGAGTTCAGGGACCAGGTGAGATCCTCGGAAATGTGGACACCAACGGAATTTGAAGCTTGATACATGCTCCACTACAGCTCCGTTGATGTAGATAGGGACGTGAGTGTGACTCCTGCCATGCCTGAAGTCCACAATGATCTCCTTGGTCTTTTGGGTGTTAAGGGCTAGATTGCTGTCGGCACACCACGCAGCCAGGTGCTGGACCTCGTCACTGACCAACCCTGGCTCCCAGTCAAGCTGTCTAAAGCTCTCAACATTTTTCGTCATATCCTTTCCTGGTTTTGGGTCTTCCTATCCATAGAACTGTACATCATAGTACAGGCCCTTTGACCCATGGTGTTATGTCAATCTTTTAACCTACTCCAAAATCAAACTAAATCCTCCCTCCTGCATTGCCCTATCTAAAAGTCTCTTAAATGCCCCGAACGTATTTAACTCTACTGTCAACTCTGGGAATGCATCCCATGCAACGACCACTGTCTGTGTAAAAAAAACTTAACTCTGAGAACACCCATTGGTTTTACTCCATTCATCATAAAATTATGTCCTCTCATATTAGCTATTAATTGCTGGATGAAATGGGCCATTCCTAGCAAGCAATGTGATAATGGGAAACTTGAAGCTCAGTCTCCTTTACAAGAGATGCAACATAGATCATTTAAAAGCAATCACCTTTAAATTCTGCCCTCTCATATTAGCATTTCCACCTGGAAAACAGGCACTGACTATCCACTCTATTATTGCCTCTTATCATTTTATCCACTTCAATTAAGTCACCTCTCATTCTCATCTTTTCTTTTCTTTTAAAAGCCTTTGTTCATTCAACCTTTCCTCATAAGACATGCTCTCCAAATCCTGGTAAATCTCCTCTGCACATTTTCTAAAGCTTCCACATCCTCCCTACAACGAGGCGACCAGAACTAAACACGATACTCTGCGTGGCTAACCGGACATTAATGGCTGTTCAAAAAGCAAGAGTGACACAAGCTCCAACCTACACAATCTCTGAGTAATCCCAAATTTATTTAAAATTAGGAAAGACTGAGATAAAATCAATCCAAATTAGCAATATAAATAATGCATAGAAATTTCGATTGAGGTTTACATGCTTACTTGGCTCTCAGGAGGTCTTGGTCTTTCAATGCTGATCCCTGTAGATAGATCACTCTTTGCGCCCACATTGGAATTTGCAATACCCTTCGAACCTGAATGTCCATTTCAGTAGGACAAAGAATCACAACATAGTAATCCTGTAAGAAAAGTGTAAGATTCTAAGTATAGTTAGAAGGATACAAGATGTACTTTCTTCCATTTCAAAGCAAAAGCAGAAATGTAACCTTCTTCACTGCTTGTTTGACTAACTAATCAGATGAAAGGAATATGTTTTCTTGCTTTCTTCAGTTCCCCTGATTCACTTACAAATATGCAGCTAATTAGTAATTCTGCTTCTTAAAACTTCTTGTATTTTTTTTAAATGTTTTAATTGTCATTAGTAAACAATGACTATAATGCTGTTGTGTAATGCAATTGAACTGTATAAGTAACTTACAGTTAGCATAAGATGTGCCTTATATATAAGAATACTAAACACTCTATGATAATAAACTACAAAAAGTGGGCCACAGTAGTAAAATAGTAATTATGAAAATAATTTTTATTGGTACATCTCAGAAAATCTTTAGTTGCCATACTAGTTCACAGAAGAGTGATGCATCTTCCAAATAAAATTAAATCAGTCACAGATATTTAATTACATTCAGTGTAAGAGAATTGTATTTCCAAAGGAAAGTTGTTTGCTACTGCTATTTATTTTCTTTTATACAACATTGTAAATTATCTGAACAACTTGTTGCAGATAAATGAGTCTTCATAATCATGGTATCTGCATTGATTCCTGATGCTTCTAAACTACTGTATCTTCAGTGAAATGCAGTATTTAGATAATAAAAACTGAATTTTATTGACCAATTTAATGCTCGTGAATAGAATTTCTATTTATCGTACGACATAAATCCTAGATTCATCCAGATAATCTATATGGAGAAGGACATGTTAAATTTAATTGAATTCACTTCACCACTGAGTAGGCAAAGTAAAAACTAATATCAACAGATCAACATTCATTAATTCCAACTGTGTAAACACTGCAGACATCACATTATTTTTGTCTTAGATCACTATTGTCCGCTTGGTAGTCACTTCAGTATAAATTACACCACTAAATAAGAATTCATCCGCATGACTTATTAAGCCCAATACAGAGTGAAAGTATGATTGAATTCCAAATGAGTACTTCTCTAATATTTATTTGTTAGCTTATTGACTATGCAAACATTTGAATGACTAGATTTTGTGCCAATAGTTCCAATAGAAGTATATGTAATTTTATTAAATTTGACATAATCCAAAACACATTCATTCCTTCAACTAAAATACAAATTTAAATGCCTTTCTTGATGGTTCACCACTTTAGCTTGTGAATTATTGGATTACATCTTGTAAATATTACTGCTGGTAAATGTGGTTGAAAGATATCGTAAGACAATTCGCACCCCCTAAAGTCATAAATTCAACTATTTCTATGTTAAAATACTTTGTTAAGGAAAGAACTAAGTGAATAATTATACATTCTTTATAACCTGGAGACGGGGATGTGCATAGAATTCATTTAAAAAATCCATAAGCAGGTCAATCTTCAAAGAAGTGACACACAGCACGACGTGTTTCTCTGTCTGTGCTCTATGGCGACTATAGTTTCCACCTGATTTCTGTCTCTCCATCCACAGGTAGGCCAGCTGTTCAAACTGAAAAGACAGGATATGATTTACCATTTCAAACAAACCAAAAGATACTGTCTATGATTACCAATGACAGGAAATCTAGGAGGCCAGATGATCTTTTTATCCCTGCGTAATCCAGATTATAATACAATATATTATAATATATTCATTTTTTGTTCATTATAAATCAAAAAATTACAATTTACGTACATTCTGGGTGAAATATGATTGTCTTAAAAATTAGTTTCAACTGGTGAAGATTCAAAGGATAGGTTTTCAAATCAACTTTTTCCTATATGTGGGAATATAGCAGGTGCTATGGAAAATGTCCATATTTGATTATATATATGCTAAATTTCACTAATAGTCTTATCGAATTTGTTAGTTTACAATTTTTCCTTTTAAGTAAAAAAAGGGACAAATTTTACTATATCATTATCCATATGGTGCCTAAATCTATGCTTACAAAATTGACATACAGATAGCTACATCAAGTTAACTTTTAATAACATTAACCTCCGAAGGAAATGTTAGAAAGCAAATTAATGATCCAGTGTTTATGCCAGTACAGCCATTAGTAATCCATTCGTAATCCTTTTAGTAATCTTCGTAATTAGTAATTCTCTTTCCTCACAGTAAGATGGTGGCGAGTGTACACGCAGTGGCCTCTCAGGGGCTAAACAAAGAAGCTATTTTTTGTTCAATGTGTTTTTATACATAGTAAAACCATTCTTGACTCCAATAATTACATGTACAGTAGGTCCACCGCATCAGTGAGCTGCTTATTGTTCAGTATAGTTTGCTGGGGTGGCATAAGAGCCAGCTGGCAGTTCAGAGTAGATGAGTTGGCCCGTTGGGTCGAGAGAATCAGATCAGGCCATCAGGCGAGGGATTCGAGTCAAGCTGTCAGACCAAGGCAGGCAAGGCACACCAGTCAGACTGAGAGGCTGGGGGATTTGAGTTAGGCTGTCGGAAGAGGGGATTCAAGTTGGGGATTTGAGTCGGGCTCTTGAGCCTAGGAATTCGGGCTGGACTATTGGACCGCAGGAGAAGCTGGATTAGGTTCAAAAGAGCTGGCCTGGGTCCAGACCTTGCTGCTGCCTGCTACTCGGAGGCACTGGAGTTAGCATGAAGGCGGCATGTTGTGAAAACGTGAGTGACTGTCTGGGAGGTTTCTATTGAGATGGCAAGACCCTTTTGGGTATTGATTGTCTCAGGCCTGCTTCCCTTGTTTGGTGATGAGACGGGCGGCGAGGCAGCAGTGTCGCCTTGGTCATAGCGAGAACTAGGCCTCAAGCCTCATGCTTGCATTGTAACGTGGCATCCATGCTCGGTAGGGGGTGGCCTCGCCCATCAGTGCAGCTCTCCTGTGTTGGATTGGTGGGACAACAGGCTGGACTGCTTGGAACCATAAATTTTCAGGGCTTGTCACTTAGGGTCTCAGACTAAAAAATATGATTATTTTCTTTTTTACCCTTTCTCATTATATTGATTGTGCATGTATGTTTTTGCACCTTGGCCCCAGAGGAATACTGTCTCGTTTGGTTGTATCCATGTATGGCTTGAATGACAATTAGACTTGTTTTGATTTGATTTGATTTGCTTGTGCAACCATGCTAGGGCATATCCACACTACATTTAAAAATCTCTTGGAGAACACTTCTGTATTTTAATTTGTAAATCTCATGGCTTTATGTCATGAACTACCACCCTTGCTAAAACACCAGAATCTGTGATCAACTGGAATTTCATCTTACATAGTTGCGGTGGTACAGTAGTGTAGCAGTTAGCGTAATGCTTTGGTAGTGCCAATGGCGCAGGTCCAGTTCTGCCACTGTCTGCAAGGAGTGTGTACATTCTCCCCCCGACTGTATGGGTTTCCTCTGGGTGCTCCAGTTACCTCTTACCTTCCAAAGGTGTGCAGGTTCGTAGCATAATCAGACAGACGAGTGTAATTAGGTGACAAAAGCTCAATGAGTTGGAAAGGTCTGTTACCATACTGAATCTCTAAATTAAATAATATTTTCGGGCTACTTTACAGAGGACCTGATGAATTTTCTGTCATCTCCAGACACTTCCTTTGATTTTGGTGGCAAAAGGTGCAAGAAATCTCAAGGAGTAACCAGGTAACAACAGCAGATGGCAACAGTTTCACTGTCAGTTGTTACCACAAAATCCAAAACAATATTTGAACTCCTTTATGCTGGGCACGAAGGTAGATTATACACCAGCAGGGCAATCATGAGCACTGCACTTTCAAGAGATTAGCTCCCAACTGGCAAGAACATACTAACCTTCACTGTTTGTTTTGAATAGTAAACATGGAACATCTCCTAAGGGTAGCTAAAAAAATCCAATAAAAATATGAAGCCTATTGAAATGGATGGAGTTTGTTTAGAAATGATGGGTTCAGAACTGACAGGAAACAGGAACTGGAACTCACAGGAAACAGGGACTGGAACTCAGTGCAGTGTACGTAGTGGATCGGAAACTAGAAGATTACTGAACTTGAGACAAAAGCAATTATTTTCCAGACTTTGCCATCCAGGAGGACGACTTGCAGGAACTCAAAACATAAAGCAAGCTGATGCAATGGGATCAATTAATTATTTTTGAGTAGTAGATGGGATACTGTGGCAATCAAGCTCGCTTTCTTTTATCAATATAAAGCATACACAAATACAAAAATATAGCTAGCAACTAGAACATATCCACTTTTCTTGATGAGTTATTAAATGGAAGCAACAGCAGATGTCAAAGAATTTCAACTTTAAATGGCAAAATAAATTGATGTATTTGATTTTGACATATCAATGCCAGAGGAATTTGAATAGTTTTTACTTCTTATGTCGTAACAAATCTCAAGTTAAAAACATGTTTAAAACAATTAATCACAGGTGTGGACAACACTGATATAGCCTGTATATATTACCACTCTCCTTCTACCCTGAAATGGGAGGTGCGGAGCGAGATCTTGAACCAAAGCGATCTGTGTCATGCAACTACTGGGCTACTTCGGCAAGCAATTGCAACAGAATCAGAATCAGATTTATTATCACTGTCTTATATGACTTGATTTTTTTTTGTTTTGTGGCAGCAGTACAGTGCATGACATAAAATAACTTCAAATTACAAAAGAAATAAATAGTGCACAAAAAAAAGGAATAAGGAGCTCGAATTTGTGAGTTCATGAACCATTCAGAAACCTGATGGCGGAGGGAAAGAAGCTGTTTCTAAAGGGCTGAGTGAGGGTCTTCAGGCTCCTATATCTCCTTTCTGCTGGCAATAATGGGAAGAGGATAGTAAAAGTCCACAGTGATTGTTGCTGTCTTCTTGAGGCACCACCTCTTTAAGATGACCTCAAATGGCTGGGAAGTTTGGGCCAGTGATAGGGCTGGCTGAGTATACAACACACTGCAGCCTCCTCTGAGCTTATACACTTTAGGCCCTCCAAACCATATATATCCCCAGCGTCTTTGGGAAACCATGGGTGATGGATTTGGACAGAATCTTATCATTCACATTCAACACTGAAATGGTTTTCCATTTCCTGATGTTGTTCCTCTCCCTCTTCAGTTAGTTAATAAGGGTGATGCAAACTTTCTTCATGAAGTGTGACATGCTACCAGCCAGAAGCGTATCGAACAATGGCAGAAAAAGTTACCCTTTTGAAGGGATAGAGAACGTCATGTCATGATTATTTAATTTGCATAATTTGTTACCTCATACACACTTATATAATGGGCGTTTCCTTGTACTGGATATCAGGGCCACAGTGAAAACTGGATTTCTTGATGGGAAAGAGGAATAAGTAGTTTGTAAAGGTATAGCTAAACTGGCCAATTTAGAGTAGCAAGAGTATAAAGATGATCAATTATGCAGTTCAGTAACATTATACTGCACCAACTAACACAGTCCACTGAGAACTTTCAGCTCCAGTACATTTAAGCTTCAGGCTAAATCCATTTAAGTGCATAAAGTGAAAGTGTTTGTTTCTCTTACAGAAATGCATATTCTGCTGTTTGACTTAAGAAGTTGTTCAAATTTGGTATAGAACAAATAATTACACCTGTTAGACTTGGACATTGCTAATCAGTAAGCTCAATAATTAACTTCAAGTTAGATATATTTTAGATGAGGAAAAAGTATCATTGAAGGAATATTGTAACCTTACAGTACTTTATTTGATAGCTGATAAAGGGGGTGCTGTTGTAGTCTGGCGTACTGACCTCTACCTTGCCGAGGCACAGCGACAACTCGCGGATACCTCCTCTTATTTACCCCTCGATCGTGACCCCACTAAGGAGCACCAGGCCATTGTCTCCCACACTATCAACGACTTTACCCGCTCAGGGGATCTCCCATCCACTGCTACCAACCTTATAGTTCCTACACCCCGCACTTCCCGTTTCTACCTCCTACCCAAGATCCACAAACCTGCCTGTCCTGGCCGACCTATTGTCTCAGCTTGCTCCTGCCCCACCGAACTCGTTTCTGCATACCTCGACACTGTTTTATCACCCCTTGTTCAATCCCTTCCGACCTATGTTCGTGACACTTCTCACGCTCTTAAACTTTTCGATGATTTTAAGTTCCCTGGCCCCCACCGCTTTATTTTCACCATGGATGTCCAGTCCTTATATACTTCCATCCCCCATCAGGAAGGTCTCAAAGCTCTACGCTTCTTTTTGGATTCCAGACCTAATCAGTTCCCCTCTACCACCACTCTGATCCGTCTAGCGGAATTAGTCCTTACTCTTAATAATTTCTCCTTTTGCTCCTCCCATTTCCTCCAAACTAAAGGTGTAGCTATGGGCACCCGTATGGGTCCTAGCTATGCCTGCCTTTTTGTTGGGTTTGTGGAACAATCTATGTTCCGTGCCTATTCTGGTATCTGTCCCCCACTTTTCCTTCGCTACATCGACGACTGCATTGGCGCTGCTTCCTGCACGCATGCAGAACTCGTTGACTTTATTAACTTTGCCTCCAACTTTCACCCTGCCCTCAAGTTTACATGGTCCATTTCCGACACCTCCCTCCCCTTTCTAGATCTTTCTGTCTCTGTCTCTGGAGACAGCTTATCCACTGATGTCTACTATAAGCCTACTGACTCTCACAGCTATCTGGACTATTCCTCTTCTCACCCTGTCTCTTGCAAAAACGCCATCCCCTTCTCGCAATTCCTCCATCTCCGCCGCATCTGCTCTCAGGATGAGGCTTTTCATTCTAGGACGAGGGAGATGTCTTCATTTTTTAAAGAAAGGGGCTTCCCTTCCTCCACTATCAACTCTGCTCTTAAATGCATCTCCCCCATTTCACGTACATCTGTTCTCACTCCATCCTCCCACCACCCCACTAGGAATAGGGTTCCCCTGGTCCTCACTTACCACCCCACCAGCCTCCGGGTCCTACATATTATTCTCCGTAACTTCCGCCACCTCCAACGGGATCCCACCACTAAGCACATCTTTCCCTCCCCCCCCTCTCTGCATTCCGCAGGGATCGCTCCCTACACAACTCCCTTGTCCATTCGTCCCCCCCATCCCTCCCCACTGATCTCCCTCCTGGCACTTATCCGTGTAAGCGGAACAAGTGCTACACATGCCCTTACACTTCCTCCCTCACCACCATTCAGGGCCCCAAACAGTCCTTCCAGGTGAGGCATCACTTCACCTGTGAGTCGACTGGGGTGATATACTGCGTCCGGTGCTCCCGATGTGGCCTTTTATATATTGGTGAGACCCGACGCAGACTGGGAGACCGCTTTGCTGAACATCTACGCTCTGTCCGCCAGAGAAAGCAGGATCTCCCAGTGGCCACACATTTTAATTCCACATCCTATTCCCATTCTGACATGTCTATCCACGGCCTCCTCTACTGTAAAGATGAAGCCACACTCAGGTTGGAGGAACAACACCTTATATTCCGTCTGGGTAGCCTCCAACCTGATGGCATGAACATTGACTTCTCTAACTTCCGCTAGGCCCCACCTCCCCCTCGTACCCCATCTGTTACTCATTTTTATGCACACATTCTTTCTCTCACTCTCCTTTTTCTCCCTCTGTCCCTCTGAATATACCTCTTGCCCATCCTCTGGGTCACCCCGCCCCCCCGTCTTTCTTCCCAGACCTCCTGTCCCATGATCTTCTCGTATCCCCTTTTGCCTTTCACCTGTCCAGCTCTCGGCTCTATCCCTCCCCCTCCTGTCTTCTCCTATCATTTTGCATCTCCCCCTCCCCCTTCAGCTTTCAAATCCCTTACTCACTCTTCCTTCAGTTAGTCCTGACGAAGGGTCTCGGCCTGAAACGTCGACTGCGCCTCTTCCTATAGATGCTGCTTGGCCTGCTGCGTTCACCAGCAACTTTGATGTGTGTTGCAGTACTTTATTTGAGCTGTTTAATTGTAAATACTCAGACAACTTTTCAGCAAACTCCAAATAAAGCTTAACTGAATCTATACATAATAATTTTACCTCTTTGGTACATAAATAGTAGCTTCTATTTTCTGGTTTAATTTGTTCCTCATTTGTCAAAATTAGTACTTACCTATGAAAGCAAGATAGAGCAACAATCAACTGACAAGCTATCAGTGATCATACTATTTGAGATAAATAAAATAAATATAAAAGTAGGCCACTTCAGAGCCAAAATATCTGAACAGTAGTTGATAAAAAGAATACGTTACAAATATTTTAGAAATTATGCACAACACTGAAACTACTATATGCACTGGGCTGCTTACCTGTATTGGCAACACTACAAGTGCAACGCAGATCATGACGACCACTAACAACTTGGAAGGCCATACTTTGGGCGTGACATCACCAAACCCCACAGTTGAGAAAGTGACAATGCAGAAGTAAAGGGAGTCAAAGAGTGTCAGGTTATTCCCTGCTCTTTCCAAATGCTGTATTCCACAGATGCTAAAAAAAAAGTTAAGGTATTAAAAACATTAAAGAATCTTACAAAACTGTACAGGTTAAAAGAAAAGGAGGACATTTTCCTTCCTTTTTGTAATACTAAAATTGCTTAAAAATCACTGATATTCTTGAGCCTGTTTCATCAATTAAACAACTTTATGGTTATTTTCCCATGAACTACACAATTAATTTTTTAACGTTTATTTTTCTTGAGGTGATGCATTTTCCATTACAAAACCAATTACATTCCCTGTAACAATTTAGCTTAGCAAAGCACATTTCTGCGTCATCAAAAATTTTCTTGGATATTGCCCAGCAATCAGATGTATAGTGTAACACGGCAGCATCTAGATTCCAGTAGAAGAGTTTTGTTTTGAACTTTCGTGTGGGCCTTATAAAAGAAAGATTTAGTAATCCAAAATAAGGATTTCTTGAGGAATAATAACTACTATAGTGTTGCATATTGTAATGTTATTTAATTTTATAATCTAAAACAACTTTCAATCTTAAATTCCCATTAAAAAAGGAAACCAACTTTAACTCAAATGATGATTATAGAAATGAATCCTATAAGGCTTGATTGAAAATTAAGCATACAGCTAATCTATACCCCTAGGGTTGTTCACTTGTCAAAGATGAAAATCAGAGTTTAAAACAGAAATTTTTTAACCCTCAGCAGATAGGACAGTATCTGTGGAAAGTGAAATAGAGTTAACATTTCACTATTAACAGAGCGAAATATTAACTCTGTAGGTTTTCCCACAGACACTGACCCGCCGAGTGTTTCAAGCATTCTCTGTTTTCAGCTGAGATTTTCAGCATCTGCAGATCATTGAACTTCACAAAAAACTATGGGTTATACCAATGTCATTCTGTTCCTGCATGTGCAGATATGTTCTTTCCCCCATTGTCCCTACTTATTGAGAAAGAACTTTTATTTGTAACCATTAGTCTATTTTCTCTGCAACTGATGCCAGTTCCTGCTGAGAGGTCCTCCACTTCCTGTTCTTCTTGTGCATTATAGCAAGGCCAAGCAGCTCATCAAGCAAATAATTAAATCAAAACTGTACCACCCCCAAATGACAATGGTGGTGAATGCTTGGGTAAGTAATGCAAACAGGAGCTCTATGATTGTTTCCAATCTTAGCAATGTAGAAGCAAACAGATCAGTGGGGTGGGCCGGGGTGTGAATGAGACTGAGTTGCTTGTAAATCGAAGGAAAGAATTTTAGCCTGCTCTCATGAGGCCCAGCATCATAAGCACTAATCTTTTGTTTTCTCTAAAACAGATGAGCATTTGAGTGCATTGACACAGAATACCCTTTCCTCCCGTCCAGTGACAGGCATTAAGCTTGATCCAAAAGTATTTGCACAGTCTGACATATTTATTGAAACATTTATCAACAAAAGCCCATTCCTTCAGTAGAAGCCTTAATATGGATTTCATATTGGTTGCTTAACGAGTACTCTCAGAAGGTCAAAAGTTGTGCTTAAGGGCGTGAAAACAGAGCAGAAAGAAGATAGAACAAAATACCACAGTACAGTACAGTCCATGGCGTCATCCTGACCCTTTAACCTGTTCAAAAAACAATCTAACCCTTCCCAACCACTAATTTTTTCTTCTACCTATGCACTTATCTGAAGTGTCCCTAATGTATCTGTCTCCACACCACCCCTGGCAGAGTGTTCCACACACCTGTGTGAAAAAAAAACCTACCTGTAACATCCATCCCTATACTTTCATCCAAAGACATTAAAGTTATTCCCACTCGTATTAGCTATTTCCAAAAAAGTCTCTGGCTGTTCACTCTAAGACTCTATCATTTTGTACACCTCTATCAAATCACCTCTCATCCTCTTTCTCTCGAAAGAGAAAAGCCCGAGCTTGCTCAACCTATCCTCATAGGCCATCCTTTCTAATACAGTCATCATTCTGGTAAGTCTCCTCTGCACTATCTCTAAAGGTTTCACATCTATCCTATAAAGAGGCGACCAGAACTGAACACAATACTTCATGTGTAGTCTAAGCAGAGTTTTATAGAGTTGCAACATTACCTCACAGCACTTGAACTCAATCCCCTGGCTAATGAAAGCCAACACAACATACGCCTTCTTAACCACCCTACCAACTTGCACTGCAACTTTAAGGGATCTCTTGACATGGACCCCAAGATCCCTCTATTATCCTTGCATTTATCCCTGATTTCTGACTTCAAGTTCAACCTTCCAATGTATAGCACTTTACAGTTTTCCAGATTGGAATCCATCTGCCACATAGCTCAACTCTGCATCCTCTCAATGTCCCATTGTAACCTACGATACTATTCACAGCATCGTCGATCTTCATTATCATCAGCAAACTTATTATCCAGCCCTTCCACTTCTTTATCCAAGTTACTTATAAAAATCACGAAGAGCAGAGGTTCCAGAACAGATCCCTGTGGAACACCACTGGTCATGGACCAGTACGTAGAAAACACTCCATCTACTACAGTACTACCCTTTGTCTTCCACAGGCAAGCCAATTCTGAATCTACGCAGCCAACTTTCCTTGGGACTCATACCTTCTGATATTCTGAATGAGCCTACCATGGGGGAACTTTGTGAAATGCCTTACAAAAATCCACGTGTACCACATCCACTGCTCTGCCTTCATCAATATGCTTTGTCACTTCCTCAAAGATTTCCATAAGGCTGGTGAAGCATGATTTGCCCCACTAAAAGCTATGATGACTATCCATAATCAAACCATGCTTCTTAAAATGCTTGTTAAAATGCTTGTACATCCAGTCTCTAAGAATCCTCTCCAAAGTTAAATTAAATAAAACACAATGAAAGCTCAGCAGGTTCATGAATGCCTTATTTTTTATCACTAAATCATTCCAAGAAAGATTCAACTCAAATTACCTAATCTAAAGTGAATTTTCAAGACAAGCAGTGTTTAATATATCCTTCCTGATCTGTCAAAGCTGATCTTGGAAGTATTATAAAAGGTATACAGGCACGTATTCAGCAGATGTACAAGAAATGTTCTCCTCATTCCATCTCTTTACATTTTCATAAATCAGAGTAAATTGTATGTGATCCTTTGGTAGCAATAAATAATTATTTGCTCACCCAGTTGCATAATATTAACATTGCCTTAATATAAACAGTTCAATCTGGATTGTAAAAATAAAAGACAATATTTGTTTAACCTTCAACCTTAAGCACCTGATTTACGGTAACATTAGTTTCAGTAAATCATGATCAAATGATTGCCAAGGCTTTGGCACAAATTTCTGCAGTGCAAGTCATTGAACATTTCATTTGACTAAGCAGTTTCAACGTATTTCACATTACTTAACACATTAGTGAGAATGTTATGACTTCATTTATATTCTAACCAGAACAGATACTCAATGATCTAGAATGGAATCTGAAAGATATACAATATTTTAATTTATAAATAAAAAATTATTTAACTGCACAAATAAGCAACATTAAAGCTAATTCATTTTTAAAGGTGCCTATTTCTCTTCATCGGCAGCCTGTATTCCTTAACTACCCTGAATATTATACCTTTATAGCTCTTCTTGATTATATCAAACTTGAAAACTTAATGTGACCTATTTCTTAGAAAAGATTAAAGTTCAGGAGAGCAGCCAAGATACTGTGGTGATTATTTCCATTAGATGTCACTCTATCATGGTCAAAAACAGCATTCTGTCTGAATCGAGATAGGTCACAGCTGAGTTGTTACTTTGCCCTTCCACTTCTGGAAACATACCCAAATATGCAAACCATATCAGAGTAGAATACAGAAAAATATAGCATAGGAGCAGGCCCTTCAGACCATGACGTCTGCGCTGTCTACGATGCTGAATGAAACTAATCACATTTGCCTGCATATAATCCATATATTTCCCTCATGTCACCATCTGTGTAAATGCCTCTTAAAACACACCATCTTTTCTGCCTTCATCATCACCAACCCAGGCAATACGTTATAAACACTTACCAATCGAGTGTGTAAAAAGAAAGCATTGCTCTGAACATTTCCTTTAAAATTGCACCTTTTCACCTATTATTTTCACAATAGTACCTGTTATATTATTTTGTACAACATTTTTGCACATTGTTGCAAATTATTGTGTTTATTGTTATGTACTTTATTTTAGTTAAGTCTGCACACTGCTAAGTACATTTTTAAATGTTGCTGCTATAACAAAAGAATTTCCTACTTGGGAATAATAAGGTATTTATTATAATAATTATTATTATATAATGGAACTTGTGGGACTGTTGTTTCAAAACTTTCAAGAGGATGCAAGGGGTGGTTTGCCAGGATGCTGCTTGGCTTGGAGAGCATATGTGATGAGGAGAGGTTGAACAAGCTGGTGTTGCTTTAACTGTACCAGCAAAGGCTGAACGATTTGATAGAGGTTTACAAATTATGCCAAACGTCTTCAGTCTCCTGTGGAAGTAAAGAGGTTGGTAAGCTTCTTTGGCCATGATATCAAAATGGCTGCTCCAGGACAGGCTTGTGGTGGTATTCACATCTTTGAACTTGAAGCTCTCAACCTTAACACTATTAATTTAGATTGGAGCATGTGCAATGCCCCGTTACCGAAAGTCAATGACCTGTTTTTTTGCTTTGTTGACACTGAGGAAAGGGTTGCTGCCATGCCACTCTGCCACTAAGCACACTATCTCCTTCCTGTACTTTCTCTCTTTGTTATTTGAGATACTGCCTAGAACAGTGGTATCATCTGAAAACTTGTAGAAGGAATTAGAGGAGAATCTAGCCATGCAGTTATGAGTGTACAGGAAGGAGTGTAGGGGACTGTCAGTACCTCCAGTTGAACTCTGTCTTTTCGTGTGTTTCCCGCTAGCTGTCAGTCTGTGGTTTTGTATTGCCATGTGCTCCTGTCCCTGCTCCTGCTCTACTCCAGCCCCTGTATTACCGAGTACTCCGTCTCTCACCTGCTTCTCATTATCACCTGTATCGCTGCCACCTGTGTATCACTGTGCTCCACCTATCATCTGCCTCTCTGTTTATTGCTCAGTGTATTTCAGTCCTGTGTTTTGACCTGGTTGTGCCAGTGAATTTTCCTGAGCCTTTCCAGTATTTGTATCTGAACTCTATCTGTCGGAAGATCGACTCTGCCTGTTTCCTGATTCTGGTGTTTGAATTTCTATGGATGTTTTGATCTCTGCCTGAACTTTCACACCAACTTTGTTTGCACCTTGGGATTTGCTACTCAATTAATATCACTGTGTGCACAGTTCTGGGTCTGCGATTAGATCCTTGCTCCAGCATCCTGACGGGGACTGAGGATGTAACCTTCTGGAGCACCAGTGTTTAGAATAAGCATGGCAGAGTTGCTGCTGATACCTACTGATTGTGGTGACTTGGTCAGGAAGTCAAGGATCCACAAAATGCGGGAGGAACTCAGCAGGTCAGGCAGCATCAATGGAAAAGAGTAAACAGTTGATGTTTTGGGCCAAGACCCCTCACCAGGACTGAGGAAGGGTCTTAGCCTAAAACATCAACTGTTTACTCTTTTCCATAGATGCTGCTTGACCTGCTGAGTTCCTGCAGCATTTTGTGTCTGTCGCTTGGATTTCCAACATGTGTAGATTTTCTAGTCAAGGATCCAATTGCAATAGGAGGCAATGGCACCCAGGATCCTAAGTTTGGTGATGCGTTTGCTTGGCATTGGAGCATTGAGTGCAGATACACAGGCAATAAACAATAGTCTAAAGTAGGTGTCTTTACTTTCCATGTCTTCCAGAGATGAGTGAAAGGCAAGTGAGATGGTGTCTGCCGTAGACCTATTTCAGCAGTAGGCAAATGCAGTGGGTCAAATTTGTCTGGAAGGCTAGCATTCATGTATGGAGGTAGGAGATGTAATTGATAAACAACAGCTTCACAGGAGGATTGTATTGCAAGCAGAAAGTTGCTTTCAGATTGACCAAGGAGCAGAAACTCTTGGGCCATTCTTAGCTCTGATTTTATTTTCCTCTTATGAGGAGAGACCAAGTATGTTGCGCCTTTTCTCTGTAAAGTTGAGAGATGCTTACATTGAAATTAACAAAATTCCTGTTTGAGTAATTAAGGATTGGGGATTAACCATTGAGACAAGAAGATATTTTTCTGCCAAAAGTATAATAGTTCTTGAAATTCTTTAACTGAAAGGGATGCAGGGGCTCAATATCTGTAAAGAGTCAAGATTTTTGGATATCAAGCAAATCAAGGCATATGGGATTTATACAGGATGGTGATATGGAAGTAAAAGGTCAGTCATGACCTTATTTGATAGTAGTCCAAGCATGGGAGACCAAAGGACCTATTATTGCTCTCACTTTCCTTCTGCTATTGCTTCAGATCATTTCCTTTAAAGAAAGAACTAGGTAGGTACTTGAGAGAAAAGACCAACAATGGACACATCTGTGCTAGATCTGTACAAAACAATAACAGGTCCTCTGGCCCATCACCAATACCAGCTATCAAGTCCATATTTACACAATCCAACACTATTTCCACTGCTTCAATGCACTGTATATTGATATAATCAGTATGTAAGACAGACTTTTCACTGTACCTTGGTACATGTGACAACAATAAACCACTTCCAAGGTTATTCAGTCTGTATTTTCATTAACTTCCCCAAGATTCTACCATACTATCGTCTGTTTTTGGGACGCTGGAGGAAACCAGACCACCTAGAGAGAACTCACTCACTCATAGGGGCAACATGAACATTTCACACAGATCGAACCGGAGATCTGAATCAAGCCTGGGTTGATGGAGCTGTGAAGCAACAGCTCTGCTAGCTGTAGTACCATACTGCTCTGTACAATAACAATTTTATACATCTATTATAAAAAATATATTATAGTGGGCATGTGGCCAAGTGGTTAAGGCATTCAACTAGCGATTTGAAGGTCGTGAGTTCGAGCCCCAGCCGAGGCAATGTGTTGCGTCTTTGAGCAAGGCACTTAATCACACATTGCTCTGCAATGACACTGGTGCCAAAGCTGTATGGGTCCTAGTGCCCTTCCCATGGACAATATCAGTGTCGCAGAGAGGGGAGACTTGCAGCATGGGCAACTGCCTGTCTTCCACACAACCTGGCCCAGGCCTGCGCCCTGGAGTGGGAAGACTTTCCAGGCGCAGATCCATGGTCTCGCAAGACTAACGGATGCCTTTATATCTATTATACAAATATACAATATATACTGGCCTTACATGCAGTGTCAAACTAGCTGAAATTCAGGCATATACACAATATTCATTTACAAAGTCATTATGCTTTCAATATAATGACTTTTAATTACAAAGCAATATTTTATGTCATACCAATTTTGCTGGAGATAACTTTTTTCCTGTTCCTTGTTGTTAGAGGGTTGGGAACCTTTTAGAAACCAACAGAAGGCAACTAAAACAACCATTAGGAGAGAAAAGATAAAAGATAAGCTAGCCAAAAATTTATCAAAGAGAATGCTTAAAGTTACTGTGTAGAAACTAGCAGAGAGGCAAGAGTGGATAATGGACCACTGGGAAATGACACAGGAGAGGTAGCAATGGGCACAAAGAACGGGCAGCCAAGCTTAATAAGTACGTTGTGTCAATCTTCACTGTGGAATATACTAATAGTATGCCAGAAATTCGAGTGCGTCAGAGGGCAGGAGTGAGTGTCATTGCTATTACTAAGGAGAAACATGCTTCTGAACTTGCAAGTTCTGGAGGTAGATAAGTCACCTGGACCAGGTGGAAAACACCCCAGGATTCTGAAAGCAGTAGCTGAAGAGATTGTGGAGGCATTAGTAGTCATCTTTCAAAACTCACTAGGTTCTGATACGGCTCCTGAGGACTGGAAAATTGCAAATGTCACTCCAAGAAGGGATGGAGGCCGAAGAAAGGAAATTATAGAGCAGTTAGCCTTACCTCAGTGGTTGGGAAGATGTTGGAGTCCATTATTAAGGATGAGGTTTCAGGGTACTTGGAAGCATATGATAAAGTAGGCCAAAGTCAGCATGGTTTCCTTAAGGGAAAATCCTGCCTGACAAATCTGTTGGAATTCTCTAAGGAAATAACAGGCAGGATAGACAACAGAGAGTCAATGGATGTTGTTTATTTGGACTTTCAGAAGGTCTTTAACAAGGTGGCACACATGAGGCTGCTTAACAAGATAAGAGCGCATGGTATTGCAGGAAAAATACTCGCATGGATAGAAGGTTGGCTGACTGGCAGGAGGCAAAGCGTTGAATAAAGAGGGCCTTTTCTGATTGGCTGCTGGTTGCGCAAGGATCGGTATTGGGGTCATTTCTTTTCATGTTATACATCACCAATTTGGATGACGGAATTGGTGATTTTATGACCAAGCTTGCAGACAATACAAAGATAGGTGGAGGGCCAGGTAGTGTTGAGGAAGCAGGGAGTTTGCAAAAGGACCTGGATTGGGAGAATGGGCAATGAAGTGACATGGAATGAAGTGTAGGGAAGTGTGTGGTTATGCACTTTAGTAGAGGGAATGAAAGCATAGATTCTTTTCTAAATGGGGAAAAAATTTTAAAAATCAGAAATGCAAAGGGACTTGGGAGCCTTGTGCAGGCTCCCCTAAGGTTAAGTTGGTGTTAAGTAAGGCAAATACAATGTTAGCATCCATTTCAAAAAGACTGGAATATAAGAGCAAGGATGTGCTGCTGACTGCACTGGGAGTATTGTGAGCAGTTTTTGGGCCCCTTATTTAAGAAAAGATGTACTGACATTGGAGAAGGTCTAGATGAGGTTCACAAGAATTATTCTGGAATGAAAGGGTTAACATATGAGGAGAGTTTTTGGCTCTGGGCCTGTACTTGCTGGAGTTTAGAAGAACGCGGGGATCTCATTGGAACCTATCGAATATTGAAAGGCTTAGAGACAGTGGATGTGGAGAGAATGTTTCCCATAGTGGGTGAGTCTAAGACCAAAGGAGCAGCTTCAGAATAGAGGGACATCCATTTAGAATAGAGATGAGAAGCAAATAGAGAGGTGAATCTGTGAAATTCATTGCCACGGACAGTTGTGCAGGAAAGGTCATTGAGTATATTTAAAGCAGAGGATAGTCAAGGCATCAAAGGTGACAAGGGGAAGGCAGGAAAATGGGATTGAGATGAATAATAAGTCAACCATGATGGAGTGGCAGAGCAGACCCAATGAGTCAAGCGGCCCAATTCTGCTCCTATGTCTTATGGTCTTATCTTTGCGACAGACAGCTATGGAGACTAAGTCATTGGGTATAGTTAAAGCAGAAACTGATAGGTTTCTGATTAGTAGTGTGTCTACTGCACAGAGTCTTGTCATCTTCAGAAGTTTTCGGATGACTCTGCCATAGTCGGATGCATCAGTAAGGAAGGTGAGGTTGAGTACAGGGCTACGGTAGGAAACTTTGTCACATGGTATGAGCAGAATTATCTGCAGCTTAATGTGAAAAAGACTAAGGAGCTGGTGGTAGACCTGAGGAAAGCTAAGGTACTGGTGACCCCTGTTTCCATCCAGGGGGTCAGTGTGGACATGGTGGAGGATTACAAATACCTGGGGATACGAATTGACAATAAACTGGACTGGTCAAAGAACACTGAGGCTGTCTACAAGAAGGGTCAGAGCCGTCTCTATTTCCTGAGGAGACTGAGGTCCTTTAACATCTGCCGGACGATGCTGAAGATGTTCTACGAGTCTGTGGTGGCCAGTGCTATCATGTTTGCTGTTGTGTGCTGGGGCAGCAGGCTGAGGCCAGTGATGTTGTGGGGATGGAACTGGACTCTCTCACGGTGGTGTCTGAAAAGAGGATGCTGTCTAAGTTGCATGCCATTTTGGTCAATGTCTCCCATCCACTACATAATGTACTGGGTGGGCACAGGAGTACATTCAGCCAGAGACTCATTCCTCCGAAATGCAGCACAGAGCGTCATAGGAAGTCATTCCTGCCTGTGGCCATCAAACTTTACAACTCCTCCCTTGGATGGTCAGACACCCTGAGCCAATAGGCTGGTCCTGGACTTACTTCATAATTTACTGGCACAATTTACATATTACTATTTAACTATTTATGGTTCTATTACTATTTATTATTTATGGTGCAACTGTAACGAAAACCAATTTCCCCCGGGATCAATAAAGTATGACTATGACTATGACTCTGACTCTGTGTCAAAGGTTATGGGGAGAAGGCAGGAGATCGGGCTTGAGAGAGAAAATAAATCAGCCATAATCGAATGGCAGAGTAGACTTGAAAGAGCAGAATTAGAACATTCTGTCCAATATCCTGTGGTCTTATCTTGCAGGAACTCAAAGTTGAGGTGGTAAATGCGAATTCTTTTTTAACATTTGAGAATAAATTGGACAGATACATGGATGGGAGGTGTATGGAGGGATATGGTCCGTGTGCAGGTCAGTGGGACTAGGCAGAAAATGGTTCGGCACAGCCAAGAAGGGCCCAAAGGCCTGTTTCTGTGCTGTAGTTTCTATGGTTTCTATGGTTTCTATAAGCAGGAGCCTCAGTGGTAGAGGGAACCGGAACTGTAAACTACTGTTCCCTCTAAGCTGCGCAAGTGAGTAGCCATGCAGTAACTGAAATGCTCCCGTGCACGTTGCGTTTGTTGCTGTGTTGCTGGAATTTTCTTTTATAAAATATTTTATTAAAGTGCCACACAGTTTTCAGGCTGTATAATAATTTCCTGGGCAAAGCAATCGTTTGTCCATGCCTCTGTAAAACAAATTAGAGTTGCTATGAACGTGTCTTTCATTATTGTTGGATAGATCAGTGGGATTCCAAAGAGTTATCTCAGAATACTACCTTAAATTATTTGACTGTAGAACTTACAGTTTTGATTTTATTACAAATCTCACACTGTTGTTTGTAGATACATAATATTTAGAAAGGTTTCACTGGTACTGGGCCCCACAGTATAGACCAAGTACAGAGGATACAAGGCATCAGGGAAAGTAAAAAAAAGTTACTTTGTAAAGGAGGCAATCACAACAGCTTGATTCAGGCATTGATCATGTACAGAAGGAGGTTATTGAAAATCACGTCTACATGGTGCTCCGTAATGTAGTGATGACAGAAGCTTAGTTTTTTACCATGTAGTTTCTGTTTGTTTGAACAAGAGTGCAGAGCATTTGAAGGGTGAACAATCTGACCATGGCAAGAAGTGGACAAAAATCTCAAAAATCTCAAACGCATCTCCCCCATTTCACGCACATCTGCTCTCACTCCATCCTCCCGCCACCCCACTAGGAATAGGGTTCCCCTGGTCCTCACCTACCACCCCACCAGACTCCAGGTCCAACATATTATTCTCCGTAACTTCCGCCACCTCCAACGGGATCCCATCACTAAGCACATCTTTCCCTCCCCCCCTCTCTCTGCATTCCGCAGGGATCGCTCCCTACTGATCTCCCTCCTGGCACTTATCCTTGTAAGCGGAACAAGTGCTACACATGCCCTTACACTTCCTCCCTTACCACCATTCAGGGCCCCAGACAGTCCTTCCAGGTGAGGTGACACTTCACCTGTGAGTCGGCTGGGGTGATATACTGCGTCCGGTGCTCCCGATGTGGCCTTTTATATATTGGCGAGACCCGACGCAGACTGGGAGACCGCTTTGCTGAACACCTACGCTCTGTCTGCCAGAGAAAGCAGGATCTTCCAGTGGCCACACATTTTAATTCCACATCCCATTCCCATTCTGACATGTCTATCCACGGCCTCCTCTACTGTAAAGATGAAGCCACAATCAGGTTGGAGGAACAACACCTTATATTCTGTCTGGGTAGCCTCCAACCTGATGGCATGAACATCGACTTCTCTAACTTCCGCTAATGCCCCACCTCCCCCTCGTACCCCATCCATTATTTATTTTTATACACACATTCTTTCTCTCACTCTCCTTTTTCTCCCTCTGTTCCTCTGACTATACACCTTGCCCATCCTCTGGGTTCCCCCCCGCCGCTTGTCTTTCTCCCCGGACCTCCTGACCCATGATCCTCGCATATCCCCTTTGCCAATCACCTGTCCAGCTCTTGGCTCCATCCCTCCCCCTCTTGTCTTCTCCTATCATTTTGGATCTCCCCCTCCCCCTCACACTTTCAAATCTCTTACTAACTCTTCCTTCAGTTAGTCCTGACGAAGGGTCTCGGCCTGAAACGTTGACTGTACCTCTTCCTAGAGATGCTGCCTGGCCTGCTGCGTTCACCAGCAACTTTGATGTGTGTTGCAAAAATCTTTATGAAATTGGTATTGCTAAAAGGATGGTGCTGTCAGAGGAATAGATACTATTCATAGAACCTCATTTAGAAATCCAGAAGTGTGTTGTATGTACTGTGCCAGAATCACAGACCTCATTTCGAAGTGAGAGAGGAAGTTAGGGAGAGAAGATATGGTTGTCACATGCCTATACAAACAACAACATTAACAGAGTTAGAAAAAATTCTACTATGAGTTGCTGAGAAGCTAGAGACAAAAACAGTACTGGTTATCTGAGTACATGTAGTTTAACCAAATCAAAATTGAAATCCTTGTTTCAAAGAATGATGTGGGGGAAGGATTTTGATTCATAGGGTATGATCACCAGATCAAGGGAAAGGATCTTTTTAACCCAGCAGGTTTTACTTAAGATGTTCTCGAGCTGTAATTGAGATTTTAAACAAACAAAATCAGCAGGGTTAAATGAGGGGAAAATACAGAAATCCAAGGAGAAAAACATAAAGCGAAAAGAACAGTTTGGATAGTGGAAAGCAAAGTGTAACAGGAAGGGATGGAAATTAGTGGTCACGATTTATTAGTTAATATGCCCAAATCAAGAAAAATGGTAGAAGTTAAAAGGATACAATATCCGAATGTGCAAAATAATATTCCAGTTGCACAAATGGTGTCAAGTGGGAAAGCAAGAAACAGAACTGCATTTGCTAGAATCTAAAATAAAAACTGGAAATATTAGAAAGATTCATCCAGAACTGTTAGGATCTATGGAGACAGAAATTCTTAGCATGTTCAATAGATGAAAGATCATTGACCTGCAAAGTTCACAGGTCCTTCGCAGCATACAAATGAGCATCTGGGAGACTAGTGAGATGGATTTGCTGGCTGTCGTGCATCTGGAGGTATCTTCTGTCATGTTGGAACTTGGCTCACATTTACATTTCCAACATGTGGGCCATTTGGGTTACCAACAGTTCACAGGAACAGAATCTTACTGTAACCTGGGGATGCTCTATACTATGTTTCTCCTTCTACCAATGGTATCTGGCCTGCTGAATATCCCCCAGCATTTTCAATTATTCAATTTTTATTTTACAATGTAAGCAGTTTCCACTGGGACCACATTATACTATTAGAGATAAAGAAGGTAATAGAGATAATTGAGATAATGATCAAATATGCAATTTAAAGACATTACTTGGTTTCCAAAATTGTAAACTAATTAGTTAGAAATTATTGACAAGTGGGGCTAGGATGGCTTTGGGGATAAAGAACAATGCAATGTCCATAATAACATTGTAACACCGTTGCTATATTTTTGTCTTAAAAAGTTTGAAGAAAATATTGTTCTTTTGCATCAAAAAGTAATTAATGTACTCACCAAGCTGCACAATTAATATCTCCTACAAGTTGATAATTTGACTCGGAAATTTTCTCAACAATAGACTTTTTAGCTTAAACGATGTTTGTACAAGTTTCAATGTTTACTCTATGGTGATGGACTAGTTTCTGTTAGTCATCACTAAATGATTGCCAATGTTTCAATATAATTCTGAACAATATTCCATTAAATATTTTGTACAATGTTTGAACAAACATTTAACTTTTGTCAACTGGCATAACTTCATTAGAATAGGACATTACTTCCTTTTTTTATAATTAACATCAGGCCTACTATTAAATAATGAATAGCTGAAAACACTACCATATTTCATTGTAAAGGGAAGGATTGCAATTCGACACAGTCAATTCTATGGTTGAATTAATTTCAAAAACTATTAGTAAGATTTGCTAAACATAAATTGTGTGTAACTGATAAAATTTGCTATACACAAATTGTGTGTAACTGATAAAATCACATTGTAGTGACCATAAAACCATGGTGGTGAAGTCCATTTGATCATAAGGTACATTTTATCATAGTGAAAGGCTATAGTTGAATGGTTACTTATGTTGGTCAGCTCTAGAGATATTCTTTAGGACATGCACACAATACCAGTTGGTAGACAACCTGTGTAGAAAAGTGTAAGATGAGGGGAGATTCACCACTAAATTGCAAGACTTTGATTTCCTTTCATTGTAATGTTCATTTGTATTGAATCCAGGTCAATGCACCCAGATATTTTGTCCTTCAGATATTCCTTAAAAAAATTATACCTGCAGCACCTGTGTGCATGGCAGATAGGCTGTTATTCTGTAGGCATCTGGTGAAATAATAAGTTAAATGTCCCTACATTGCCAACATGGTCATTTATCTTGGATGATCAATGCACTACCAGCTCCATCTCTGTTCCATTTTCTGCTCGAGGTCCTGACATTTTCCTTCTATTCGGCTTTGCCCCTATCTGAAGGAATACACAGAATGGAGCCTCAGTGACACAGTGAATCACAGCTGGGGAGAATTCACCCACCTTTCTTAAGCAAAGCACCAGGAATTCGAAGTGAGCTACTGATACTTCCAATCAGTAATAAAGGTTCCATAGTATACTAACGTTGGATGATTTTAGATGAGGGCCAGACTAGCAACATGAGTCACACCAAAGAGCCATTTCCACAAAATCACTCCAAGCCTACTATGTGGTTAATAGTTAATGTTGTTGTCATTACACTTGAACTTGCATACTCTACTGATAAATTATTGGCTTTCTGCAATTACAAAAGGATATTTTTGTCCTGAATCTGTGCCAAGTCAGGCTTGGTACGATTTCAGCAATTCCATTAACTTCAATGGAGGAAGTTTGCTAAGTTTCAGGTAAATTACATCCTTCAAGTCAATTCAGTTAACTTTAAATACACTTAATTAGGTAATTATTATTTTCTATCTTTGACAGCCAGTAAGCCACTAGGCCAACAAAATGGCAATGTATTTCAACAGGTATAATCTCCATGTTTATATTGCATAATACAAACTTAAAGGCTGCTTTGTAAAAACTAATGCTTGTGCAATCAACAATGAAGTCTTTTGAAACACACTGCAGTGGGTGAAATTCATTTATTTAGGAAAAACCCAACCTTTCTCTGATTATCAATTCCCTCGAATTCAGAGTCATTTTCACTTATCCACCAGCTTCAGCCATTTTTTTATTTGATTCCAACTCAATTGGAAAGCCAGAGTTTTATTGTTTGTGTGCTAATAGACAAAAGTAAATTGTCATCCTCCACTTCAGCCAGTGAAGCATTGCACGTGGCTTGTATGAACAGTCTAATGCTATAACCTAACTAGCAGTAAGGCAGAGGGATTGAGAACCAGCAATCACAGATGAGGCAGAGTCATAAAATTCTAGAGGTAGGATATGATGAAGTTTTTTTTATATACTTGGGACAGTGCATCTTTGGAATTATCTACCAAGAGGCCTGCAGATACAGTCACTGGTTACATTCAAGGGAGGTCTACAGATAATCAAACAGTAAAAAGATAAAAGAATGCAGTTTGTGCAGAAAAATTGCACTCAGTAAAAAATGGTGATGGACTTTAGGAAGACCAAGCCTGCACTGCTCCCTGTTACTATTGATGGTGTGAATGTGGTGAGGACTTACAAGTATTTGGGGTGCACCTGGATGACAGACTTGAGGGGAGCACCAACCCAGAGGCTGTGTATAAGAAGGGCCAGGGTCTCACCTACTTGCTGAGAATACTGAGGTCCTTTGGAGTATGCAGGCCTCTCTTTCACATGTTCTACCAGTCTGTTGTCGCTAGTACAATCTTCTATGCGGTGGTGTGCTGGGACAATGGCATCAACACAGGTGATGCCAACAGGCTCAATAAACTGATTAGAAAGGCTGACTCTGCTATAGCAGCCAAACCGGACACACTGGAAGCTGTGGTATAACAAACGACCTTACGGAAAACCTTGGCAATTCTGGACAATGTTTCTCACCCTCTTCATGCCACGTTGGCTGAACAGAGGAGCACTTTTAGTAATAGACCCTCCTGTTAGACTGTTTGAGGTAACTTATTTGTTATTCTTCCTTACTTCTCTTTGTATATCTGTGCACTTGTAATGCTGCTTTCACACTGTAATTTCCTTTGGGATCAGTAAAGTATCTATCTATCAATCAGCCTTGATTATACTGGATAGTGAAACAGAAATGAGAGTGAATGGCTTTACTTTCATTTCTAATGTTATTACATTGGCAACTTGCTGCCAACCGAGGCAAGGCTAGAGAAATCTGTTCTTCAATTCTTATTTTTTTTTACTCAGTTTTCTAAAGCTACAAAATAAAATAAGGTTTGCTGCATTTAACAAGAATTTTAACTCATTCTCCAAACTTGCACTTAGTTTGTCTACACCGTGTATAATCTATTAGGATCATACTATGCATCAATACATCTACTTAAAACCTTTGGCAATCTGTATTAAAGATCATAGGGTGACAAATAACTTGTGCTCAGCCGTTGACCTCCTCAGTTTTAAATTTCAGATCTAGTGTGGAAAGCATATACAGAATTATGAATGCATGTTTAGCACCAGAAATCAGGAGTGATTTCTCATTGTCTTTCTCATACTTCCCATAATGAGGAAAGCAACAGAGCAGACTCTGGCACAGAGTCTGGTCCTGTGGCTCAGAAGGGTAAGGAAAGGAAGAAGGCAGCAGTAAGAGGGGACTCTATAGTTAGGGAGACAGACGGGTGATTCTGTGGACGCAGGAAAGAAACGCGGATGGTAGCTTACCTCCCAGGTGCCAGGGTCCAGGATGTTTCTGATCGTGTTCACGATATCCTGAAGTGCGAAAGAGAACAGCCAGAGGTCGTGGTACATATTGGTACCAACAACACAGGTAGGAAAAGGGAGGAGGTCCTGAAAAAAGACTACAGGGAGTTTGGAAGGAAGTTGAGAAGCAGGACCTCAAAGGTAGTAATCTTGGGATTACTGTCTGTGCCACATGACAGTGAGTATAGGAATTGAGTGAGGTGGAGGATAAATGCGTAGCTGAGGGATTGAAGCAGGGGGCAGGGATTCAGTTTTCTGGATCATTGGGACCACTTTTGGGGCAGGTGTAACCTGTACAAAAAGGATGAGTTGCACTTGAATCCCAGGGGGACCAATATCTTGGCAGGGAGGTTTGCTAAGGCTACTGGGGAGAGTTTAAGCCAGAATTGTTGGGGGGTGGGAACCGAACTGAAGAGACAGAGGAAGGGGCTGTTGGCTTACAAATAGAGAAAGCTTGGAGACAGTGCAAGAGGGAGGATAGGCAGGCAATCGAAAAGGGACGCGCTCAGACAGATGGTTTGAGATGTGTCTATTTTAATGCAAGAAGGATCATGACAAAGCTGACGAGCTTAGAGCATGGATCAATACTTTGAGCTATGACGTTGTGGCCATTACGGAGACTTGGATGGCTCAAGGGCAGGAATGGTTACTTAGAGTGCTGGTCTATAGATGTTTCAGGAAGGACAGGGAGGGAGGCAAAAGAGGTGGGGGCATGGCACTGCTGATCAGAGATAGTGTCACAGCTGCAGAAATGAGCAAGTTATGGAGGGATTGTTTACTGAGTCTCTGTGGGTGGAAGTTAGAAACAGGAAGCGGTCAATAACTCTACTGGGTGTTCTTTATAGACCACCCAATAGTAACAGGGACATAGAGGAGCAGATAGGAAGACAGATTCTGGAAAGGTGTGATAATAACAGAGTTGTCCTGGTGGGAGATTTTAATTTCCCAAATATTGATTGGCATCCTGACACAATATATAGATAAGGTTACAAGAGGAGAGGCTGTACTTGATGTGGCATTGGGAAATTAACCTGGTCAGGTGTCAGGTCTCCCAGTGGGAGAGAATTTTGGAGATAATGATCACAATTCTATCTCCTTTACGATAGCACTGGAGAGGGATAGGAACTGACAAGTTAGGAAAGCGTTTAATTGGAGTAAGGGGAAATATAAAGCTATCAGGTAGAACTTGGAAGCATAAATTGGGTACAGATGTTCTCAGGGAAATGTACGGCAGAAATATGGCAAATATTCAGGGGATATTTGTGTGACTTTCTGCATAGGTACATTCCACTGAGATAGGAAAAGGATGGTAGGGTACAGGAACCATGGTGTACAAAGGCTGTTGAAAATCTAGTCAAAGAAGAAAAGACAAGCTTACGAAAGGTTCAAAAAACTAGGCAATAAAAGAGATCTAGAAGAGTATAAGGCTAGCAGGAAGGAGCTTAAGAATGAAATTAGGTGATCCAGGAGGGGCCATGGGAAGGCCTTGGTGAGCAGGATTAAGGAAAGCCCCAAGGTATTCTACAAGTATGTGAAGAGCAAGAGGATAAGATGTGAGAGAATGGGACCAATCAAGTGTGACAGTAGAAATGTGTGCATGGAACATGAGGAGATAGCCGAGACACTTACTGAATACTTTGCTTTCAGTATTCACTATGAAAAAGGATCTAGGTGATTGTAGGGTTGACTTACAGTAGATTGAAAAGCTTGAGCATATAGACATTGTTACGAGAATACACATAAAATTAAGATGTTTGCTGGCCTGGGCTAGCATCAGTGGCATCAGCAGTTGGTCTGCCACCTGCCCTCAGGGGAAGGAGAGATAAGGAACAATGGAGCAGCGTCTGGGGATGTGTAATGAGGGGATGTGGGAGGAAGAGCTGTCTGGAGCGGCTCCCCCCTTTAAACTGTTTGAAGTGATGGACAGGCGATACCCCAGCAGGGGGATAAAAAGGGACAGGTTCGCTAAGACGACACACACGCCACCCGAGGTAACGAGACCCTGGAAGCGGTGCGCTTCTCATGAGTGGGTGAGAAGTACCGGACAACGACAAGGGTGGAAAGGTACGATCAGCGGGAACCCGGTGTGTGTCCGCCCTTGCCTGGGTGCCGGGTTCACTGCAGAGGATCGACCGCATCTGGAGGAGGGGTCACAGTCGGTGACCTCAGGTGACATCACCAAGGACCCGCCCAAAAGCTGTTTGTGAGCCATCTTGCTGGTCTGTGAGTGAAGCCGTTCTGAATGATGAGTTGTTCCTATTCTATCTCTCTCTTCCCCCACGTTGTCCACCGCCATGGCAACGATTACTGCGAACTGAACTACTAAACTGGACTGAACTTTGAGTCATTTTGAAATTGGTCATTTACCCCTAGACAACGATAGAGCTTGATTGATGCTGTTATCTTAATTCTGTGCACATGTGTGGTTATCATTGTTGAATTGTTGCATTTATTATCCTTTCGATTACTGTGTTGCTTGTTTCTTTAATAAAACTTTCTTAGTTCTAGTACTCCAGACTCCAACTGAGTGATCCATTTCTGCTGGTTTGGCAACCCAGTTACGGGGTACGTAACATAAGTGGGGTTCTCGTCCGCGATTTTGAACGCTAAATTTGGGACGGAGTAAATTGATTGGGTTAAAATTCCCGAAAGAAAGAAAAGACAAACAGCAGAAATGGAGGTTGAGGAATTTATAAAGGCGCCGACCTTGGAGGCATTAGAGGATGCCAGGAAATCGGAATTGATAGCTGTGGCAAAACGGGTGAATCTTGCTAAGGTGAAGTCGACAATGAGGAGAGAGGAGATACACAGAGCTATTGTAGAGCACTATGTATCTAAAGGTGTGTTTCCCCAAGGTGAGCTGGGGGAGGTGTCTATTGAAAAACCTGCTGGAGACGCGGTACAGGTACAGCTTGAAAAACTGAGACTCGAGCACGAGTTCCGGGTACGGCAGTTAGAAAGGCAGGAGAAAGAGAGAGAGTTAGAAAGGCAGGAGAAAGAGAGAGAGTTAGAAAGGCAGGAGAAAGAGAGAGAGTTAGAAAGGCAGGAGAAAGAGAGAGAGTTAGAAAGGCAGGAGAAAGAGAGAGAGTTAGAAAGGCGGGAGAGAGAGAAAGAGGTAGAAAGGCAAGAGAGAGAAAGACAGTTGGAGAGAGAAGAGAGAGAGAGGGACAGACAGTTGGAGAGAGAGGAGAAACAGAGGGAAAGGGAATTTGAGCTGGAGAAGTTAAAGATAAGGGCCGAGCAGGGGCTCGTGCCGAACCAAGGTGGAGGGTTCCGGGCGACCCAGGAGGTTAGGCTGGTTCCCCCATTTGACGATACCGATGTGGATCGGTACTTTCTCCATTTCGAAAAAGTGGCCATAAGTCAGGAATGGCCGAGGGATAAGTGGGTTGTCTTACTTCAGAGTGTACTGAAAGGGAAGGCCCAACAAGCTTACTCCGCTTTATCCGCGGAAGATGCCCAGAAGTATGAGGTGGTGAAGGAGGCCATCCTCAGGATTTATGAGTTGGTCCCGGAGGCATACCGGCAGAGGTTCCGGAATGCGAGGAAGCGGTGGGACCGCACGTATTTGGAGTTTGCTCGCGAGATGCAAACATATTGTGAGCGTTGGTGCGCCTCGAAGGGGGTAGAGGGGGATTATGACAGACTGCTGCAGCTGATTCTGATTGAGCAGTTTAAAGGTTGTGTCCCTGAGGGTATGAGACCCTACCTCGATGAGAAAGAGGCAGCCACGTTAGCCGCAACTGCTAAGTTAGCGGATGAGTATGCGTTGACGCATAAAATGAAGGTTGCCCCGAGTAAAGGCTACCAGAAGGGTAGTCAGGACGGCGGGGAGAGTCCACCGGAAAAGTCAGAAAGTAAGCCGGGGACTAGTGAAAAGGATAAGGTAGACCGGGAGCAGTCTGGTAGGAAGTCTCCTGGAGTCGTCTGTTATAATTGTGGGAAAGTCGGACACTTTGCGTCCAGGTGCTTTGCCCCAAGGAAGGAGACGGGGAAAGGAAAAGCGGAAATTTGGAATGGCTGTATTGAGCTGTTAAGCGAACCGCTAGGGAAGGACAGGTCTGAAAAAGTCCAGGAAGGGCGCGAGAGGTTTATCTCGGCCGGACTGGTGTCAATGAAAAAGAGGTTAAAACCAGTTCCAGTGCGGATCTGGAGAGACACGGGAGCGTGTCAGTCACTAATACTGAAGAGTGTATTAGAGTTTAGCTCAGAGACCCAGACTGGGGAGGTAGAGGTCAAAGGTGTTGGGGAAGGGACAGAGTCAGTCCCTTTGCACCAGATACACTTACAGAGCAACCTGGTCTCTGGACGAGTCACGATTGGGGTGAGGTCCGAATTACCGATGAAAGACGTGGAAGTCTTGCTCGGTAATGACATCGCCGGAGGAATCGTGTTCCCAGTCGTGAGATTGACAGGTCAGCCTGCCAGCATGGAGGCCCCGCCCGCGATGGTGAATTTGGCTGAAACATTTCTGCCAACCTTGTATGAGACAGGGTGTAGTGAGATAAGAGGTAGTGAGGGAGCTGGGACGGACGTAGCAGTAGCCAGGAAAGAATTTGTGCAGACGCAGGAGCGAGACGAGGGGCTGATGGTTTTTGCCGAGACCGCTCTCTCTGACACAGCCTTGACAAGCTATTGTGCGGATGAGGAAGTGCTAAGGAAGAAAGGGAAATCAAGTACAGCATCCGCAGATGAGGAGTGGGGGGTGGTGCAAAAGAGTTATGGGGATGAGGTTTTTAACATGGCCCACGAGGTACCCCCCGGTGGACATTTTGCGGTGCTGGAGGAAACAGTTGGTGGAATCATGAAAGAGATTTACCGGCTGCCCAGGGGGAAAAATGTTATTGATCATGACCGACGCGAACTGAGACGGTCACCGGCTTTTGATATGCTAACAAACCTAGTCGGTGTTAGCGTGGAAATCAATGAAGCGAGGGGCCCCCTGCTAAGAGGAAAAAACCATTTTGAAAAGATTAGGATGGGATCGGTCAGATGGGAGAAGGCTATTGTTTTGGCCAGGTCTACTGATAAGGTCTCTCCCTTAATCCCCGAAGGAGTAATTAAACGACTCGCACCCATGTGTTTGATTGTCCCGAGGAAATGCAAAGAACTGGGACGTTGGGTTATGTCTGTTACAATAGGGCGGCCAAGTAAACAACACCCATATTTTTTGAGTAATTCAGTGACTAAAGGGCTGATGAACACAGAGGTGTGTATTGGCAATTTAATACGACTGTCTGAAGCCAGCTTGATAGTGAACCTTGAAAAAAATGAATTCGGCCACACGAGAGTCACTTACCTGGGAATTGTGGTGACACAGGGGCAGCTGGCAGTGATGCAAGCTACAGTGCAGGCTATCGCTGACCTCCCAACCCCGACAGACAAGAGGGCCCTCAGAAGGCTTTTGGAGATGGTGGGGTACTGCAGGAAGTTTTGCAATAACTCTGCGGTCAATACCCGTCCCCCTCCTACTAAGCCCTTGCGAGGGAAAATTGAGTCGGAATGGGACGACCCTTGTTGTTGTGGTCCGGGACAAAACCAAATGAGAGGTTACATTGGTCGCAATTCATCAGTGTTTTTGGCCACTATGAAGTTTGCTGAGTTGGAGCCTGGTCTAAGGGATTATTAATAACACGTGTAAAAGGAACAGAAAATGTGATGACTGTCTGTCAAGGTGTTGACAGCTTCAAATTCTCTGTATTAGCTAAATAACTGTTAAAGATGTATATTGTGTATGTATCAGATAATGTAGTCATGTTTGTAATTTTTACCTCCCGGTAAAAATCCTTAAAGGGGGGAAGTGTTACGAGAATACACATAAAATTAAGATGTTTGCTGGCCTGGGCTAGCATCAGTGGCATCAGCAGTTGGTCTGCCACCTGCCCTCAGGGGAAGGAGAGATAAGGAACAATGGAGCAGCGTCTGGGGATGTGTAATGAGGGGATGTGGGAGGAAGAGCTGTCTGGAGCGGCTCCCCCCTTTGAACTGTTTGAAGTGATGGACAGGCGATACCCCAGCAGGGGGATAAAAAGGGACAGGTTCGCTAAGACGACACACACGCCACCCGAGGTAACGAGACCCTGGAAGCGGTGCGCTTCTCATGAGTGGGTGAGAAGTACCGGACAACGACAAGGGTGGAAAGGTACGATCAGCGGGAACCCGGTGTGTGTCCGCCCTTGCCTGGGTGCCGGGTTCACTGCAGAGGATCGACCGCATCTGGAGGAGGGGTCACAGTCGGTGACCTCAGGTGACATCACCAAGGACCCGCCCAAAAGCTGTTTGTGAGCCATCTTGCTGGTCTGTGAGTGAAGCCGTTCTGAATGATGAGTTGTTCCTATTCTATCTCTCTCTTCCCCCACGTTGTCCACCGCCATGGCAACGATTACTGCGAACTGAACTACTAAACTGGACTGAACTTTGAGTCATTTTGAAATTGGTCATTTACCCCTAGACAACGATAGAGCTTGATTGATGCTGTTATCTTAATTCTGTGCACATGTGTGGTTATCATTGTTGAATTGTTGCATTTATTATCCTTTCGATTACTGTGTTGCTTGTTTCTTTAATAAAACTTTCTTAGTTCTAGTACTCCAGACTCCAACTGAGTGATCCATTTCTGCTGGTTTGGCAACCCAGTTACGGGGTACGTAACAACATTAAGAAAGAGAATGTGCTGGAGCTTTTAGAAAGTATCAAGTTGGATAGTCTCTGGGACCAGATGAGATGTACCCCAGGCTACTGTGGGAGGCGAGGAAGGAGATTACTAAGCCTCTGGCAATGATCTTTGCATCACCAATGGGGATGGGAAAGGTTCCGCAGGATTGAAAGATTGCAGATATTGTTCCCTTATTCAAGAAAGGGAGTGGATATAGCCCAGGAAATTATAGACCACTGAGTCTTACTTCAGTGGTTTGTAATTTGATGGAAAGACAGGATTTATGAACATTTGGACAGGCATAATGCGATTAGGAATAGTCAGCATGGCTTTGTCAAAGGCAGGTTGTGCTTTATGAGCCTGATTAAATTTTTTGAGGATGTGACGAAACATATTGATGAAGGTAGAGTAGTAGATGTAGTGTATATGGATTTCAGCAAGGCATTTGATAAGGTACCCCATGCAAGGCTTATTGAGAAAGTAAGGAGGCATGGGATCCAAGGGGACATTGTTTTGTGGATCCAGAATTGGCTTGCCCACAGAAGGCAAAGAGTGGTTGTAGACGGGTCATATTCTGCATGGAGGTCGGTGACCAGTGGTGTGCCTCAGGGTTCTGTTCTGGGACCACTTCTCTTCAAGATTTTTAGAAATGACCTGGATGAGGAAGTGGAGGGATGGGTTAGTAAATTTGCTAATGACACCAAGGTTGGGGATGTTGTGGATAGTGTGGAGGGCTGTCAGAAGTTACAGCGGGACATTAATAGGATGTAAAACTGGGCAGATAAGTGGCAGGTGGAGTTCAACCCAGATGAGTGTGAGGTGGTTCATTTTGGTAGGTCAAATATGATAGTAGAATATAGTATTAATTGTTAGACTCTTGGCAGTGTGGAGTATCAGAGGGATCTTGGGGTCTGAGTCTATAGGACACTCAAAGCTGCTGCACAGGTTGACTCTGTGATTAAGAAGGCATACGGTGCATTGGCCTTCATCAACTGTGGGATTGAGTTTAAGAGCCGAGAGGTAATGTTACAGCTATATAGGATCCTGGTCATGCCCCACTTTGAGGACTGTACTCAGTTCTGGTCACATCACTACAGGAAGGATGTGGAAACTATAGAAAGGGTGCAGACGAAATTTACAAGGATGTTGCCTGGATTGGGGAGTATGCCTTATGAGAATAGGTTGAGTGAACTTGGCTTTTTCTCCTTGGAGCGGCGGAGGATGAAAGGTGACCTGATAGAGGTGTATAAGATAATGAGAGGGATTGATTGTGTGGATAGTCAGAGGCTTTTTTCCAGGGCTGAAATCGCTAACAGGAGAGGGCACAGTTTTAAGGTGCTTGGAAGTAGGTACAGAGAAGACATCAGGGGTAAGTTTTTCACGCAGAGATTGGCGAATGCATCAAATGGGCTGCTGGCGATGGTGATGGAAGCGGATACGATAGGGTCTTTAAAGAGACTGCTGGATAGGTACAAACTACACATGGAGCTTAGAAAAAATAGAGGGCTATGGGTAATCCTAGGTAATTTCTAACGGAAGTACATGTTCGGCACAGCATTGTGGGCCGAAGGGCGTGTGTTGTGTTGTAGGTTTTCTATGTTTTTATGTTTCTAATGGATTGAGTCTAACAAATTAATTGCTGCCCTGAGATCATTACTTGAGTACAATCTGCGTTTGTACTGCTTACATGAAAAAAAAATCACAGACCAAAATTTCTCAGCTGCAATGAAATCAGAGCAGTGCCTCACTGTAGTCCTTTATACAAAATAATTCAGTTCAGAGCTTTCCCAGTGTTAACGCTAGAAACATGTATGAGCTAAACTTCCATTTTTGGGGTCTGGCACAAGGGATGTAAGGGTGAATATTGGAATGAGTGGTCCAGAGCTTTTAACAGAAAAAGAGGCAAACTATCTAACGATATGCACACAAACTGCTGGAGAAACTCAGTAGGCCAGGAAGCATCTATGAGGATGAATAAACAGTCGCCATTTCGGGCCAAGACCCCTCACCAGGATTGGAAAGGAAAGATGAGAAGTCAAAGTAAGATGGGGGGGGGGAGGGGAGGAAGAAATACAAGGTAGTTGGAGTGAAACCGGGAGAGGGGTAGAGAGTGAGGTAAAGAGCTGGGAAGTTGATTGGTGAAAGTGATAAAGGGCTGGAGAAGGGAAGAAATCTGATAGGACAGGACAGAAGACCGCGGAAGAAAGGGAAGGAGGGGAAACACCAGAGTGAGAGGATGGCAGGTAAGGAGAGAAGGCGAGAAAGGAAAATAGGAATGGAGAAATGGTGAAGGGAGAGTATTTTTCAATGCAATATTGGTACGAATCTCTACACAAATTTATTTTACATTAAAAATCATCAAAATATCAGTCATTAATGTGTTTAACATGAAAGATACTTGGATTTCCAGTTCACTTTTCATAGTTTGGAACAGAAGCATATGGTATTGCAGTCAAAAAATGTAAATAACATGGAGGTTAAACAATGATGATACTGTAAAAATCTAATTAGTTCTGGCTAAGGATCATCATCCTGGAACATTAACTCAGTTATTCCTTATATAGTGCCTAATCTGCTGAGTGTTTCCAACATTTTCTGTTTTTATTTTACATTGGCTTGGACTTGATGCAGTTTAGCACATTCTGAAAGCTAACCATGTGGAAAATACTGCTAAATGAAAATAGATCCACCATTTATCAAGAATACATTCAACAGCCAGTCACGATGCCTTAATTTATTTTAGATGTGCACAAAATGAAAATTATTAATTTAAATGAACAATCTCCCTTAATATATCCCTCATCCATGGTCAATGGCTATAAATAGATTACTGTTTGATAAATGAAAATTCTATAACACAATTCTTCTGGCAAACATTCAAATTAAATAAAGAATAATCAGGATTACTAAATATGCTGTATGTTTCCAGATGATTTCAATTAACAAACTGATCATCTATACAGAAATGAATCTTGTTATTTTATTAATTCACTATGTTTTTAAATTTACTTGTGGATGTGACAACTTTAACAATAATCTATTTCACTACTTTAAGAACAGTTTAGTAAATTATTTGCTCCCAACTTTTGGTGCTCATAAAAGTCTGCATCACTGAGGTCAAATCCTCAGCCTGCATTGCTTGCATACATTTCAATTATGTACTGATTAATCAGCACACAATACCTAAGATTGGACTCCAAAAATTCTCCAGAGACAAGCTTTAATAATATATGGAGCTAATTCAGAACATATCAATAGCCTTAAAAATTATTTAGCTTAATATACACTTTACTCAATAAACTATCGCCAGAAGAATTTAAAATTATTTTACAATTACAATTTTTGCAGTTATTTACTGTATTTCATTAACTACTTTTCAATTAATGTCAGAATGCCATTAAGATTCAAAGATTCAAGATTCAAAAAAACTTTATTGTCATTCTAACCGTACATCAGCTCTGCAGGGCAGAATGAGACAGCGTTTCTCAGGGGCAGTGCAATCATAATATAACAAACGCAACACTGAATAATAAACATAATAATAAATAGTAAAACACAACAGCCACATGTCAGTTAAAATCAAGTTATAAGTGTCCAGTGCGAGTTAAAAGTGTCCAAGCAGAGTCAGGTAGAGCAGCTATTTAGTCTGACTGCTAAATTAAGGACGCCAAGTTTACTTTCTAAATGACTCTTTGCATTGTTTGATTTACCCAACATAAAATGTGAGAGCAAAAGCCAAGATACTGCCATGTAAGACTATAAGAGACCATGTACTGTATATTAATAATGTTTCTTTTCTTTTTTATTATAATCACCCATTATCTTCAGGACAGATTTACAATAAAAATCATACTCCGACTTTGAAAGCAATTAGATTTGACAGTGGCAGTGTTAATCCAAAGAAATGTAGTACAAATAATGAAACCATCTACAAACCACAAGTGACAAGTTAATAAAAAACAGGCATACAAGAGGACTACCTTTATCTTGCACTACAAAGAGAGGCAGCTGAATTCATTACTGTTATTGAAGTGCAATAAGGAAAGCTTTCATTCACTGCCAAAGTCAGTTTGCTCTCATTTGCATTAACAGAATAGCAACAGTTCCATTTAATGCAGATGGTTGAAGGTAACAAGTAAAGACAAACCAGTAATGTTATATGTCCTACCTGTAACTGTACCACTGGTCAAATAATAAGTTCTACCTTTTTATACCACTAAGCATTAATACTTCAACCTTTCTGTGCTGACTGTTCAGATAATTTATTTTCATCTGACGAATTCTCTTCCTCGATCAACATCATATTACGAGGAAGGAGGTACTTGTAGCCTTGAAGCACATTAAGGTGGGAAAATCCCCAGGGCCTGATCATGTGCATCCCTAGACCGTATGTGAGGTCAGGAAAGAAACTGCAGAAATTATAGATATATTTGCTTCATCATTCCACACTGGAGAAGTTCAATTATTCAAGAAGGATAGCAAGGACTGGCCAGGCAACTACAGGCTGATGAGTCTGACTTCAACTGCAGTGAAGTTACTAGAGGGCTTTCTGAGGGACAAGATTTAATGAGATAGATAGATACTTCATTTATCCCAAAGGAAATTAGTGTGTTACAGTAGCACTACAAGTGCACAGATATACAAATATTAGAAGAGAAGTAAGAAAGAGCATTTGGATATTCTAAGCCTGATCAGGAATAGACAGCATTGTTTTGTGCATAGGTCATCTGATAAATCTTTTAAAGTTTTTCGAAAGGGATAGAAGAATGTAGGGCAGTGGATACTATCTGCATGGATGTTAATAAGGTTTTTTACAATTCTGTATGGCAGGCTGATCTGGAAGGTTAGGTCACATGGAATTCAGTGGAAGCTACGAAGGTGGATTCAGAATTGGCTTGATGAAAGGAAGTAGAGGGTGTAGTTGAATGCAAACAACAGGAATTCTGCAGACGCTTGAAATTCAAGTCACACACATCAAAGTTGCTGGTGAATGCAGCAGGCCAGGCAGCATCTCTAGGAAGAGGTACAGTCGATGGTTCAGGCCGAGACCCTTCGTCACGACTAACTGAAGGAAGAGTTAGTAAGAGATTTGAAAGTGGGAGGGGGAGGGGGAGATAAAAAATGATAGGAGAAGACGGGGGGGGGATGGATAAGAGCTGGACAGGTGATTGGCAAAGGGGATATAAGAGGATCATGGGACAGGAGGTCCGGGGAGAAAGACAAGGGTGGGGGAACCCAGAGGATGGGCAAGGCGTATAGTCGGAGGGACAGAGGGAGAAAAAGGAGAGTGAGAGAAAGATTGTGTGTATAAAAATAAATAACAGATGGGGTACGAGGGGGAGGTGGGGCATTAGCGGAAGTTAGAGAAGTCGAGGTTCATGCCATCAGGTTGGAGGCTACCCAGACAGAATATAAGGTGTTGTTCCTCCAGCCTGAGTGTGGCTTCATCTTTACAGTAGAGGAGGCCGTGGATAGACATGTCAGAATGGGAATGGGATGTGGAATCAAAATATGTGGCCACTGGAAGATCCTGCTTTCTCTGGCGGACAGAGCATAGGTGTTCAGCAAAGCGGTCTCCCAGTCTGCGTCGGGTCTCGCCAATATATAGAAAGCCACATCGGGAGCACCGGACGCAGTATATCACCCCAGTCGACTCACAGGTGAAGTGTCGCCTCACCTAGAAGTATACTTGCAAAAATGCCATCCCCTTCTCGCAATTCCTCCGTCTCCGCCGCATCTGCTTTCAGGATGAGGCTTTTCATTCCAGGACGAGGGAGATGTCCTCCTTTTTTAAAGAAAGGGGCTTCCCTTCCTCCATTATCAACTCTGCTCTCAAACACATCTCCCCCATTTTACGTACATCTGCTCTCACTCCATCCTCCCACCACCCCACTAGGAATAGGGCTCCCCTGGTCCTCACCTACCACCCCATAAGCCTCCATCCAACATATTATTCTCCATAACTTCCGCCACCTCCAACGGGATCCCACCACTAAGCACAGCTTTCCCTCCCCCCCCTCTCTGCTTTCCGCAGGGATCACTCCCTACGCGACTCCCTTGTCCATTCTTCCCCCCCCCCATCCCTCCCCACTGATCTCCCTCCTGGCACTTATCCTTGTAAGCGGAACAAGTGCTACACATGCCCTTACACTTCCTCCCTTACCACCATTCAGGGCGCCAAACAGTCCTTCCAGGTGAGGTGACACTTCACCTGTGAGTCGGCTGGGGTGATATACTGCGTCTGGTGCTCCCGATGTGGACTTCTATATATTGGCGAGACCCAACGCAGACTGGGAGACCGCTTTGCTGAACACCTATGCTCTGTCCGCCAGAGAAAACAGGATCTCCCAGTGGCCACACATTTCCGCATTCCACATCCCATTCCCATTCTGACATGTCTATCCACGGCCTCCTCTACTGTAAAGATGAAACCACACTCAGGTTGAGGAACACCTTATATTCCGTCTGGGTAGCCTCCAACCTGATGGCATGAACATCGACTTCTCTAACTTCCGCTAATGCCCCACCTCTCCCTCGTACCCCATCTGTTATTTATTTTTATACACACATTCTTTTCTCACTCTCCTTTTTCTCCCTCTGTCCCTCTGACTATACCCCTTGCCCATCCTCTGGTTCCCCCCCTTGTTTTTCTCCCCGGACCTCCTGTCCCATGATCCTCTCGTATCCCCTTTTGCCTATCACCTGTCCAGCTCTTGGCTCCATCCCTCCCCCTCCTGTCTTCTCCTATCATTTTGTATCTCCCCCTCCGCCTCCCACTTTCAAATCTCTTACTAACTCTTCCTTCAGTTAGTCCTGACGAAGGGTCTCGGCCTGAAACGTCGACTGTACCTCTTCCTAGAGATGCTACCTGGCCTGCTGCGTTCACCAGCAACTTTGATGGGTGTAGTTGAATGTCAATTCTCCTACTGGAGACCCATGATAAGAGGATGCCCCAGGGGTCAGTGTTATGTAAATAATTTGGATATGAATGTACATGACATGATTATCAAGTTTGCTGATGATAGCAAATTAGGAGGTCTTACTGATAGTAAAGCACATTACAATGCAGCCTAAGGAAATTTTGATCTGTTAGGGAGATGGACTGAAAAATGGCAAATGGATTTCAAGTTAGATACAAGTGAGGCGATGCATTTTGGTCAGTGAACGGAACTGGAATTAGAACTGCTTATTACTGTCATATTTACTGAGATACAGTGAAAAGTTTTTGTTGCATATTGCTCCTACAGATCAAATCATTACACAGTGCTAAACCCCATCCAACAACACAATAGCCTAATTAATGGTCATGCCATTGTATTGCTTTTTTGTTGTCATGTTTACCAAGATAAAATAAAAAGCTTGTCTTGCATACTGTTCATACAAACGAAATTATTACACAATGAAATAGGGTAGAATAAGGTAAAACAAAAAAGTGTATCGGGTACAGAGAAAGTGCAATGCAGATACAATAAACATTAAGCTACAAAATAGATTGATGTCAAGAACCTAATTTATCACACTGGGGAACCATTTTTATTCTGGAATCTGATGGTATGTACTTTCAGGCTTTTGTATCTTCTGCGCAATGGAACCAGGGTAGGACTTATGCAGTGAATGGCATGACCTTGTGGAAGAGAGGGAGTACACAGGGTGAACAGTTCAGTGAAAGCAGCTATGCAACTAGACAGTGATGAAAGAAGACATTTAGCATTCTAGCCTTCATCAGTCATAGTATCAGGTTTAGGAGTGGAGACATTATGTTTCAGTTATAGAAGTCATTAGTGAGGACACCCTTGGAGTATTTTATACAGTATTCATGACCTTCTTATAAAAAATACATTGTCAAGCTGGGGAAGGTGCAGAAGAGATTTATGAAAATACTACGCGTGTTGTGCAAAGAGGTTGGCCATGATGAGCCAGGAGAATCAGGAGTGGCCTCTAAGAAATTCATAACATCATGAGGGTTATGGATAAGGTGAACAGTCATGGGCTTCTCCCCAGGGATGGTGAATTTGAAACTCAAGGACACAGATACCAGAGTGAAAGATTTAAAACTGACATGACAGGTAACTTCTTTAAACAGCAAGCAGTGATTACCGGAATGAACTGCCAGAGGAAGTGGTCAAGGTAGGTACGATTGCATTTGGATAGGCACATTAGAGGGTTAAGGGCCAGGTCCAGGCATCTAGAACTAGCAGAGAGGGTACTGTGGTTGGCGTGTTCCAAATGGGCTGAAAGACCTGTTTCCATGCTATAATACATTATGACTCCATCATTAAATAACTGATTATTTGACTGTTACACAATCTGTAAAAGTTTGCTCATCTCAAACCAATTTCTACCTTATAACATTGACTACAGTTCTAAAGTACCTACGTATTTACAAATGAGTTACAGAAAGTAGTGGACTCTACCCACTATATCACAGGCATATGCCAACCCACCACTGGTAATATCTACAGGAGGTGTTGTGTCAGGAAGGCATAATCCATCATGAAAGATCCCCACCATCCAGGCCATTCCATCTTTTCACAGAAACCATGAAGCAGGAAGTAGAAAAGCCTGAATTCCCACGCCACCAAGTTCAAAAAATTACTTCTGTTCAACTGTTCAATTCTTGAACCAACAAGCAAAACCCTGATCACTACAGTTTAGCAACACTATAAGCTAAGATTGACATTTTTTTGTTCTAATTGTTTTCTCTTGTTGATTATGTATACAATTTATGCTTTTCATGTGAAATCTGCTTATATGTGATTGTAATACAGCTGCAAGATTCTCATTACACCTGTTTATATACATACTTGTGCACATGACAATAAACTCAACTTTGACCTATCTTTAAGAACTGCTTCTGTTTTTCTTAAACTGAACTGCCACTCAATTGTAATTCATGCTAAAAGACATCACTGTCGAAGGTTGAAGGTGCTGCAAAAGATGTCGAAACAACAACACCAATAGATGACATTCCCCAAGAACAAACAATAGGAAGCATGCACCCATATCAAACTTCTTCACTTTATCCCATCCACAAGAGCTTGTCTGATTGGATGTCTACTGTACTGAGGAAATGAATCTTGCAATTAGGAGATTTGTATGGGAGTTAAATCACACAATTGGTCACTACAATAGCTGACCAGATCCCTAATAAAAATAGACATACAGCTGCACCTCAAACTCTGGGCTACCTGGAGATAGTACGATCAACAATCAGGAAGAGTAATCCCTTGACTGATGAGAATTCAGTCTACATGTTCCCAGTGTACAATCATTATCTTTAAATGGTACAAATTGTTCTTAACATTGTCAAATAATCCATGTATTTCCATGCATGGTGAAAAATGCCACCAGTTTTCAGATTTTTAATTAGCAAAATGTTTTCCAAGGAATATTATAAATGAGAAAATCCAGTAGAAAGAAGAAAATGTTGATGAGTTTTCTGGATGATGAATAGTAAGACCATAAGACTATAAGATATAGGAGCAGAATTAGACAATTTGGTCCATTGAGTCTGTTCTACCCTTTCATCGTGTCAGATTCATTTTCTCTCTCAGGCCTAACTTTTTCCCAGGGCTGCTAGATCAATGTAAAGAGATTTTATGTTTCCTTTGGAGTATTTCTATGCCCTAGTCAGTTGGAAAGCAAAAAGCACTGAGGTAACACACACAAAATGCTGGTGGAACGCAGCAGGCCAAGCAGCATCTATAGGAAGAAGTATAGTCGACGTTTCGGGCCAAGACCCTTCGAAAGGGCTAACTGAAAGAAGAGATATTAAGAGGTTTGAAAGTGGGAGGGGGAGGAGAAGATCTGAAATGTTTGGAGAAGACAGGAGGGGGAGGGACAGGGCTAAGAGCTGGAAAGTTGATCGGCAAAGGGGATACAGAGCTGGAGAAGGGAGAGGATCACAGGACGGGAGGCCTGGGGAGAAAGTAAGGGAGAGGGGAGCACCAGAAGAAGATGGAGAGCGGGCAAGGAGTTATTGTGAGAGGGACAGAGAGAGAGAGAAAAAAAAGGGGAAAATAATTAATAAATAAATAGATAGATAGATAAATAAATAAATGAGGGATGGGGTAAGAAGGGGAGGAGGGGCATTAACGGAAGTTAGAGAAATCAGTGTTCATGCCATCAGGCTGGAGGCTACACTGAGGTTCTTGATTTGTCCTTTGAGTTACTTTGCAAATTCGAAGAAAAAGGTTTCTTCTGAGCTCGGGGAAACACCTCATCATGTCAAGAAAGTAGTGGAATTAATGATGACATTGAAGTGACATGTTCAGAAAAGGTCAATTCAGCTTCTTCCTCCACAGTTGATGGCTGACATGCTGAGTACTTATCGCATCTGTTGTAAATTTCACATTTCTAGTGTTCACAGTATTTTCCTGTGAATTAAAACAGCCATAAGGTGGAGACAAAGTGTTAAATACGTGGGAGACAGGAACAAAAAGTCTGTCTCGGATTTCATTTTGAAGGCACTTGAAGCCTACTTAATTTGGAAAATGCAATTTTATAATACATACAATGGCCACTCCACTAGGTAAACCTTTGCATCTGCTCATTAATGCAAATATCTAATCAGCCACTCATATGACAGCAACGCAATGCACAAATCATGCAAGTATGATCAACACTGGTACACCTCAGGGGTGTGCGCTTAACCCACTGCTCTACTCTCTCTATACCCATGACTGCTAGGCATAGCTCAAACATCATCTATAAATTTGCTGATGATACAACCAATGTTGGTAGAATCTCAGGTGGTGACGAGAGGGCGTACAGGAGTGAGATATGCCAACTGGTGGAGTGGTGCCGCAGCAACAACCTGACACTCAACGTCAGTAAAATGAAAGAGTTGATTGTAGACTTCAGGAAGAGTGAAATGAAAGAACACACAGCAATCCTCATAGAAGGATCAGAAGTGGAGAGAGTAAGCAGTTTCAAGTTCCCGGGTGTCAAGATCCCTGAGGATCTAACCTGGTCCCAACATATCAATGCAGCTATAAAGAAGGTAAGACAGCAGCTATACTTCATTAGGAGTTTGAAGAGATTTGGTATGTCAACAAATACACTCACAAACGGTAACTTCTGTACCGTAGAGAGCATTCTGACAGGCTGCATCACTGTCTGGTATGGGGGGGAGGGGGGAAGTGGGGAAGCTACTGCACAGGACCGAAAGAAACTGCAGAGGGTTGTAAATCTAGTCGGCTCCATTTTGGGTACTAACCTACAAAGTACCGAGGACATCTTTAGGGAGCGGTGTCTCAGAAAGGCAGCGTCTATTATTAAGGGCCTCCAGCACCCAGGGCATGCCCTTTTCTCACTGTTACCATCAGGTAGGATGTACAGAAGCCTGAAGGCGCACACTCAAGAGATTCAGGGACAGCTTCTTCTCTCTCTGCAATCTGTTTCCTAAATGGATATTGAACCCATGAACACTACCTCACTTTTTTAATATACATTATCTGTTTTTTTGCATGATTTTAACCTATTGGATATGTATACTGTAAATTGAATTACTTATTTATTGTTATTTTATTTATTTTTTAATTTTGTTTTCTTCTTCTATATATGTTTTGCATTGAACTGCTGCTGCTAAGTTAACAAATTTCACAACACGTACTGGTGATAATAAACCTGATTCTGATCAAAAGGTTCAGTTGTTATTCAGATCAAACTTCAGAATGGAGAAGAAATGCAATCTAAGTGACTTTGACTGTAGGATGATTAGTGGTACCTGAAGGGGAGTTTGAGTATCTCAGAAACTGCTGATCTCCTGAGATTTTCATGCACAACATTCTCCAGAGTTTACAGAGAACGGTGCGAGAAACAAAATAACATCCGGTGAGTTGCAAATCTGTGTGAAAAACACTGTTAATGACAGAGGTCAGAGGAGAATGGCCAGACTCATTCAAGCTAACAGGAAGATGACAGCAACTCATGCATTACGACACTGGTGTGCAGACGTACATCTCTGATGTGGGCAGAGATGTGATGGGACTCAACAGCGACTTCGTCATTTGCAGAAACACATAATTTGCGCCTCTTCCTATAAATGCTGCTTGGCCTGCTGCGTTCACCAGCAACTTTGATGTGTGTTGCTTGAATTTCCAGCATCTGCAGAATTCCTGTTGTTTGCGTTAAAATTACTACCTTTAATGTCTAAATTTTCCATTTTCAATGTGGATGGGATTCGACCTGACCTAGAGCTACCCTCAAACTTCAATCCTTTGTGACCATTTTTCAATATCCCATGCACCTGGCCTAGGAGAAGAACATGCCTTTGGAGTGCCAAGGCTTTGTGGCCGTAGGGACGAGACTGTGCCGCTAACTGAAGCGTCGCAGGAGAAAGTGGAACATTGGGAACAGTGGACTGGCTGTCAGGGGCTCTGTACTTGGTGAATCGTGCGTTCCCTCTTTCTCTCATTGGCGGGGGAGAGTTTCTTGCTGATTCTTGAATTGGGGAACTCGGTAAAAAAGTGATGCAGCAGATGTCATGATTGTATATCAGTGAGTTGTTTTGTTTCTCTCCCCTCTCACTGTAAAAGAGTATCAACTCTCTGACCCTTTATTAGGGAGGGAGAGAGCCTGTGGTATGTCGAATTGTCAGGTGAACAATTACTTTATCTTGTTTTGCAGATCATGGTCTTTCTTGAGGGCTTTGCTATTGCTTACTTGGTGGGTGGAGGGTGCTGATGCTTTTTTTTTGCTGAAGTACGTGCGGGAGGGGATTGTCATTACTTTGCTGCTGCCTTTGTGTCGGGAAGTAGCAGGGGGTTGGGGTTCTATCACTTTAACTGTCACTCAATTTTTGGGGTACTCTTTGGTGTTCATGGACATCTGTGAAGAACAAGAAATTCAGGTTGTATATTGTATACATTCTCTGATATTAAATGAGAGAAAAATCACCAAGCAAGTACCTTCAACAGATAACTTGCAATACCAGAGGAAACAACACACTGGACCATTTCTACACCACCATCAAGAATGCCTACTGTGCTATTCCACGCACTCACTTCGGGAAGTCTGATCTCCTGGCTGTACTTCTACTCCCTGAGTATAGGCAGAGACTGAAGACTGCAACGCTGGTAGTGAGGAGCAAGAAAGTTTGGACAAGGGAAGCACAGGAGCGCCTACAGGACTGTTTTGAATCGGTGGACTGGACTGTATTCAGGGATTCATCTTTGAATCTGGATGAGTATGCTGCAGTTGTTACCAACTTCATTAAAACCTGTGTGGATGAGTGTGTGCCCACAAAGACTTACTGTACATTCCCAAACCAAAAGCCGTGGGTGAACCAGCAGGTACGTTGTCTGCTGAAGGCTAGATCTGTGGCATTCAAGTCTGGCAAAACAGGCCTGTACCAGAAAACCAGGTATGATCTGCAGAGGGCTATTTCAAGGGGGAAGGGACAATTTTGAATGAGATTGGAGTCGATATCAGATGCATGGTAACTCTGGCAGGGACTGCAAGACATTACTTCCGACAAAGTGAAACCTAATATTATGAATGGCAGCGATGCTTCACTACCAGATGAACTCAATGCCTTCTATGCACGCTTTGAAAGGGAGAACTCAACTACAGCTGTGAAGATCCCTGCTGCACCTGATGACCCTGTGGTCTCTGTATCAAAGGCCAATGTCAGACTGTCTTTAAAGAGAGTGAACCCTCACAAGGCAGAAGGTCCCGATGGAGTACCTGGTAAGGCTCTGAAAACCTGGCCAACCAACTGGTGGGAGTATTCAAGAACATTTTCAACCTCTCACTGCCACAGGCAGAAGTTCCCACTTGCTTCAAAAAGGCAACAATTATACCAGTGCCAAAGAAGAATAATGTGGGCAGCCTTAATGACTATCGCCCGGTAGCACTCACATCGACAGTGATGAAATGCTTTGAGAGGTTGGTTATGACTAGTCTGAATTCCTGCCTCAGCAAGGACCTGGACGCATTGCAATTTGCCTATCGTCACAATAGGTCAACAGCAGGCACAACCTCCATGGCTCTTCACACGGCTTTAGACCACTTAGACACTCAAACACCTGTAGTACGTCAGGATGCTGTTCATTGACTATAGCTCAGCATTTAATAACATCATTCCCACAATCCTGATTGAGAAGTTGCAGAACCTGGGCCTCTGTACCTCCTTCTGTAATTGGATCCTTGACTCCTTAACTGGAAGACCACAGTCTGTGCGGATTGGTGATAACATTTCCTCTTCGCTGATGATCAACACTGGCGCACCTCAGGGGTGTGTGCTTAGTCCATTGCTCTTTCTGTACACACATGTCTGTGGCTTGGCATAGCTCAGACACCATCTACAAATTTGACGATACAACCATTGTTGGTAAAATCTCAGGTGGTGACAAGAGTGCGTACAAGAGTGAGATATGCCAACTAGTGGAATGATATCGCAGCAACAACCTGGCACTCAACATCAGTAACACGAAGGTGCTGACTATAGACTTAAGGAAGGGTAAGATGAAGGAGCACATACTAATCCTCATAGAGGAATCAGAAGTGGAGAGAGTGAGCAACTTCAAATTCCTGGGTGTCAAGATCTCTGAGGATCTAACCTGGTCCCAACACATTGATGTAGTCATAAAGAAGGCAAGACAGTGGCTATACTTTATTAGGAGTTTGAAGTGATTTGGTATGTCAACAAATACACTCAAAAACTTCTATAGTTATACCGTGGAGAGCATTCTGACAGGCTGCATCACTGTCTGGTATGGAGGGGCTACTGCACAGGACCGAAAGAAGCTGTAGAAGATTGTAAATCTAGTCAGCTCCATTTGGGCATTAGCCTACAAAGTACTCAGGACATCTTTAGGGCAGTGGTTCCCAACCTCCAGGCCGCGGACCGATACATTGCCGCGAAGAATGCAGCGGAGCAGCAGTAGTCGGAACGCACCCGTGCAGCGGTAGTCGGAACGCACCCGTGCAGCAGTAGTCGGAACGCACCCAGCACATCTTTAAGAAAAAAGCCAAAATAAACAAGCTAATTAATTAGGTGCCTCCCAGCACGTAAATGTCAGCCCAGATCATCTAATTAATTAGCTTGTTTATTTTGGCTTTTTTCTTAAAGATGTGCTGGGTGCGTTCCGACTACCGCTGCACCATTGCATTCTTCATGGCAATGTCTCGGTCCATGGCCTGGAGGTTAGGGACCACTGCTTTAAGGAGCAGTGTCTCAGAAAGACGGCGTCCATTACTAAAGACCTCCAGCACCCAGGGCATGCCCTTTTCTCACTGTTACCATCAGGTAGGAGGTACAGAAGCCTGAAGGCACACACTCAGTGATTCAGGAACAGCTTCTTCTCTTCTGCCATCCGATTCTTGAATGGACTTTGAAGCTTTGGACACTACCTCACTTTTTTAATATACAGTATTTCTGTTTTTGCACATTTTTAAATAATTTATTAAATATGTGTAATTGATTTACTTGTTTATTTATTATGTTTTATTTTATTTATTATTTTTTTTCCCTGTCTGCTAGATTACTTTACTTGATACTTTATTGTCACCAAACAATTAGTACTAGAACGTACAATCATCACAGCAATATTTGATTCTGCGCTTCCCACTCCCTGAATTACATATTAAATATTAAAAATATTAAAAATAGTTAAAATTAATAAATATTTAAAAATTAAATTATAAATCATAAATAGAAATTAGAAAAATGGAAAGTAAGGTAGTGCAAAAAAACCGAGAGGCAGGTCCAGATATTTGGAGGGTACGGCCTAGATCCAGGTCAGGATCCATTCAGCAGTCTGATCACAGTTGGAAAGAAGCTGTTCCCAAATCTGGCCGTACGAGTCTTCAAGCTCCTGAGCCTTCTCCCAGAGGGAAGAGGGATGAAAAGTGTGTTGGCTGGGTGGGTCATGTCCTTGATTATCCTGGCAGCACTGCTCCGACAGCATGCGGTGTAAAGTGAGTCCAAGGATGGAAGATTGGTTTGTGTGATGTGCTGCGCTGTGTTCACGATCTTCTGCAGCTTCTTTCGGTCTTGGACAGGACAGCTTCTATACCAAGTTGTGATGCACCCTAGAAGAATGCTTTCTACGGTGCATCTATAAAAATTAGTGGGGGTTTTAGGGGACAAGCCAAATTTCTTTAGTTTTGTCAGGAAGTAAAGGCGCTGGTGGGCCTTCTTGGCAGTGAACTCTGCTTGGTTGGACCAAGTTAGGTCATTTCTGATATTGACCCCGAGAAATTTAAAGCTTTTGACCTGTTTCACTTGTGCACCACCGATGTAAATTGGGTCATGTGGTCCACTACTCCTTCTGAAGTCAACAACCAATTCCTTCGTCTTGCTGACGTTGAGGGATAGGTTATTGTCTTCGCACCATGCCACCAGGTTCTTAATTTCCTCTCTGTACTCGAACTCATCATTACCCGAGATACGGCCTACAATTGTTGTGTCATCAGCAAACTTATACATTGAGTTTGATGGAAACTTGGCTACACAATCATGGGTGTACAGTGAGTACAGCAGGGGGCTGAGTACACAGCCTTGTGGGGCACCGGTGCTCAGAGTGGTTGTAGAGGAGAGCTTGTCCCCTATTTATAGAGCCTGGGTCCTGTCTGTGAGGAAGTTGGAGATCCAGCTGCAGATTTGAGTGCTGAGGCCCAGGTTCCGGAGCTTAGGAATCAGTTTATTTGGAATGATGGTATTAAAGGCAGAGCTGTAGTCAATGAAAAGGAGCCTATCTATGCATCTTTATTCTCCAGGTGTTCTAAGGAGGAATGTAGGGCCAGAGAGATGGCATCTGCCATTGACCTGTTGCTCCGGTAGGCGAATTGCAAAGCGTCGAGGTTGACCAGTAGGCTGTGGTTGATGTGTGCCACAACCAATCTCTCGAAGCACTTCATAGCAATTGATGTCAGAGCCACAGGTCGATAGTCATTCAGGCATGCCACCTTGCTCTTCTTAGGCACTGAGATTATCGTTGCCTTCTTAAAACACGAGGGGATCTTAGACTGAAGCAAGGAGCAGTTGAAGATGTCAGCAAACACTCCAGCTAGCTCGCTTGCACAGGCCCGGAAAACCCGTCCTGGGACGCCATCTGGGCCCGTCGCCTTCCTTGGATTTATCTTCATGAAGGCCCTTCTAAGGTCCTCCTCGGTGACGATGAATCTCGATGCCACCAGGTCCGGTTCATCCAGAGGGAGCAGGACGCTCCTCTTCTGTTCGAATCTTGCGTAGAATACGTTAAGTTTGTCAGGAAGAGAAGTGCCACAGTTATTGATTTTCCAGCCTTTTCTTTGTGCCCAGTGACCTCATTTAGACCCTGCCATAGTCTACTGGCATCCCTTTGGTTAGCCTAGGCTTCCAACTTGGCTCGATATTGCCTTTTGGCGCCCTTAATGGTTTTCCGGAGTTCACACCTGGATTCCATGTAGCGACTGGTATCCCCAGACCTAAAAGCCGCAGCTCTAGCCTTTAAAAGGGACTTGACCTCATAATTCATCCAAGGTTTCCAGTTAGGGAATACCCGGATCATCTTGTGAGACACACAGTCCTCTGTGCATTTCCAAATAAAGTCCATGACAGCTGAGGCATACTCATTGAGGTTAGCTGCCGAGTCCTTGAATACTAACCAGTCCACCGATTCAAAGCAGTCACGGAGGACCTCATCCGTTTCCTCCGTCCAACGCGACACTACTTTTGACACCGTGACCTCCCGCTTCAGTTTCTGTTTGTAAGCCGGGAGGAGTACGGCCTGATGGTCCGATTTTCCGAAGTGAGGTCGTGAGACGGAACGGTAGGTATCCTTGACTACTGTGTAGCAGTGGTCAAGTATATTCGGGCCTCTAGTGGGGCAGGAGACATGTTGGTATAACTTTGGCAGCGCCTTTCTGAGGTTGGCCTGGTTAAAGCCCCTGGCTGCAATGAGCAAAACCTCTGGATACCTGGTCTCAAGTTCACTGATGTTGGCATACAGTATGTTCCGAGCACACTCCACGTCCGCCTGGGGGGAATGTAGACCGCTTCAGTATGACCGAGGTGAATTCCCGTGGCAGATAGTAGGGACGACACTTCACCGACAGGTGTTCCAGCTCCGGGCTGCAGGAGCTTGTCAGTGCCACTGTGTCCGAGCACCACGCAGTGTTGATCAGTAGGCAGACACCACCTCCCCTCGTCTTGCCCAAAGACGCCATGCAGTCCGTGATTATGTATTGCATTGAACAACTGCTGCTGAATTTAACAAATCTCACGTCACATGTCGGTGATAATAAACCTGATTCTGATTCTGATTATTGAATGCACAGCACTTTGCACCTTGAAGTTGATGTGTTACAGCAGCAGAAGACCATGAACGTACACTCAGTGGCCACCTTCTTCCTCTTAAAGTGAGCGTACAGGAGATGTATATCCAATTGTACTGACAGAAAGTAGAATTGCAAGTAATTTCATTGCAGATTAAGTCACTTAAGCTACCTTTTAATTCAAGTGGAGAAATGGAAAGGAAGAATAATATGATGGAGTGGAAACTGCCAGAAATAGAGGCGGAGCCTCTAAAATTTGCTAGCCTACTGTTTGCCGATAACCTGCTCACCACAGTTGAGATTGATTTTGGCCAAACAACATGGATCCAACTCACTACAACCAATAACCAGGGGATCCCAACTTGGGGTCCACAGACCCTTCAGTTAATGGTAAGGGTACATGACATAAAACAGGGTTGGGAACCCCTGCAAACAGGGGCAAAATGAATGAACTCCATGGCAACTTTGGCATCAATTTAGCATTTGACTAATTGATTCTCCAAGGAGCCCTTGTAAAACTACTTATAATTATTAGATACTTAAAAATCTTGAAGTGGGAGATCCAGATACCTTCGCTCTGTCCAGCATAAGAGGCAGGATCTCCAGATTGAAGGTATTTGGATCCACAGGTGGCCACATATTTCAATTCAACCTAAAAGGTCCCAAAGGATCACTGGGGACCCGAGTCACCCCAGCCACAGACTGCTCTAGCTGCTACCATCTGAGAAACTGTAACGCAGCTCCAACAGGCTCCGGGACAGCTTCTTCCACCAGGCCATGAGACTGATTAGTTCACGCTGACATAATTGTATTTCTATGTTATATTGACTGTCCTGTTGTACATGCTAATTATTACAAATTACTATAAATTTCACATTTAGACAATGAAGAAACAATGATGTTTACTCCTTATGTATGTGAAGGATGCAAGAAATAAAGTAAATTCAAATTCATTCCCATTCTGACACATCTATCCATGGCCTCCTATACAGCCATGATGAAGCCAAACTGAGGTTGGAGGAGCAATGCTTCATATTCCATCTGGGTCACCTCCAACCTGGTGACATTCTCCAACTTCTATTAATCTCTCCTTCTTTCTCTTTTTTACTTTTTCCTATTCTGGTTACCTTCTCACCATTTCTCTTTTTCTCACCTGCACATCACCTGCCTCTGGTTCCCCCCCCCCCACCCTCCTTTTCTCCCATGGTCTGTAGTCATCTCTCATCAGATTCCTTCTTTTTCAGCTCTTTATCTCTTCCACATAATTCCCTCTCAGCTAGTTACTTCCAGAAACTGCCAACCCACCCCACCCCCCCATCCACCTTCCTCCTTATCTGGTCTCACCAAACACCCGCCGATTTGTACTCATTCCCCTACGCCTACCTTCACATTCCTCCCCTCTTCCCACCTTCTTATTCTGACTTCTCCCCTTCCTTTCCAGTCCAGATGAAGTGTCTCAGCCCGAAAGTGTAAAAAGACTGTTTACTCTTTTCCATAGATGCTTCAGTACTTTGTGTGTGTATTGCTTCATATTCTGGTGTCTGCCTTCTTCCTTTCCAGCCCTGATGAGTGGTTTCTGCCTGAACCATTCACTGTTTATTCACCTTCACAGATGCTGCCTGACTTGATGAGTTCCTCCAGCATTTTCTGTCTCTTGCTCAATATTTCCAGCATCTGCAGAATCTCGTATTAAGAATCTGAAATGGGTACTCTAATCCAGCTTCCTAGATTCAGGTTACAGCCCTAGTGCTGCAACTCCAGGAGGACTGTAGTTAAAGCCATGTTGAAAGTGACGGGGAGGAACGGGTGGAGTGGGAGACAGGGGTATTGTCCAGTGTCCCAGAGCAGCCATAGCCTCAATGCTACACACTCTCACCATCTCACCTACCCTCTTTTCCATTAAGGTCATCCATAAAACGCAGTTTGACCAAGCTACTAGTTACAATTGCAAAATTAGTTTCCTAGTGAAGAGTCCTGCACTCTCTGGCTCATAAACATACATGGCAGTCCATTGCCAGTAAAATTGTCAAGAAGCAACACAATTGAATGTCACCAATTTGAAGGTATCTGTCAGTTCGGTTGCCAGCTCTAGTTGAAAAGGTTATTGAAAAATTTTGCGTAATCTCCTATTGCCAGTATATTTCAGTTTTCTAATGTCCATAGATTTTTTGCCAAGAGCCAAAAGGTCATTTTGTCTCTCTGCTAATCATAACTACACAGCTGTTGAAGTAAATAAGAGGGAAAATATCACTCAAAACTTTCCTCCAATGTTGACAGACCAGAGTTCCAGCTATTCACGTTTATTCCCTCAAGCGTCTGGTACAATTAACCCCTGTGTACTATATCACAGTAATGTTCATTATGCACATATCAGTATTTTTTCTGGTTCCACTGTTGATGACTGGAAGAGAATAAAGGAATACAGAAGTCTAATCTTATAGAAACATAGAAACATAGAAAATAGGTGCAGGAGTAGGCCATTCGGCCCTTCGAGCCTGCACCGCCATTTATTATGATCATGGTTGATCATCCAACTCAGAACCCCGCCCCAGCCTTCCCTCCATACCCCCTGACCCCCGTAGCCACAAGGGCCATATCTAACTCCCTCTTATATATAGCCAATGAACTGGCCTCAACTGTTTCCTGTGGCAGAGAATTCCACAGATTCACCACTCTCTGTGTGAAGAAGTTTTTCCTAATCTCGGTCCTAAAAGGCTTCCCCTCTATCCTCAAACTATGACCCCTCGTTCTGGACTTCCCCAACATTGGGAACAATCTTCCTGCATCTAGCCTGTCCAATCCCTTTAGGATCTTATACGTTTCAATCAGATCCCCCCTCAATCTTCTAAATTCCAACGAGTACAAGCCCAATTCATCCAGTCTTTCTTCATATGAAAGTCCTGCCATCCCAGGAATCAATCTGGTGAACCTTCTTTGTACTCCCTCTGTGGCAAAGATGTCTTTCCTCAGATTAGGGGACCAAAACTGCACACTATACTCCAGGTGTGGTCTCACCAAGGCCTTGTACAACTGCAGTAGTACCTCCCTGCTCCTGTACTCGAATCCTCTCGCTATAAATGCCGGCATACCATTCGCCTTTTTCACCGCCTGCTGTACCTGCATGCCCACTTTCAATGACTGGTGTATAATGACACCCAGGTCTCGTTGCACCTCCCCTTTTCCTAATCGGCCACCATTCAGATAATAATCTGTTTTCCTATTTTTGCCACCAAAGTGGATAACTTCACATTTATCCACATTAAATTGCATCTGCCATGAATTTGCCCACTCACCCAACCTATCCAAGTCACCCTACATCCTCTTAGCATCCTCCTCACTGCTAACACTGCCACCCAGCTTCGTGTCATCCGCAAACTTGGAGATGCTGCATCTAATTCCCTCATCCAAGTCATTCATATATATTGTAAACAACTGGGGTCCCAGCACTGAGCCTTGTGGTACCCCACTAGTCACCTTATAGAGGGATTCAGGAACCTATATTGACAACTGAAATCTATTTTTTAAAGTGTTCCAGGCATAGCAGTTTCTATTGATAAATTCAACTCTGAAAGTCAACAAGACGAACATCACTTAAATTGGAAAAATAATTAATTTTCTTCAATCACCTCTTTAAGAAAATAGGTAACCATTTACTCCAGGGTCTTTAAATTCGGAATGGAGCAATGCACAAAACGTGCAAACATGAACACAGAGATACAGTTAGTCAGCTGTAGTTAGCGTTCAAGGAGAGCATGGAGAGTGCAGCTTACCACCACTACCTGTGTCACTTAGCCTCTTTCCCCAGCACTCAGCTGCAAATTTTCTCTTCTGTACTCATCAACCCCCTCCCCTTTCTCTGCAATTTGCAACTTATATCATTTATAACTTAGTTCCGATGAGAGCCATTTATCTGATCAAAACTCTGTTCTCTCCAATAAGATGATTCATCAGATTCTTCAGTCTGACTTGACTATCCTAAATATTCAGAGTCTGTTGTGATACATTAACTACTTTTTATTGATTGCACAAGATAACCATTTTCATCATTACAAAGCTTCTGAAAATAAGGAGGCCTAAGAACATTAAGTAATAATATGCACTGGTTTGCTTGTTGCTGGTTTTAAAAGACTTGCTTTCTGCTGGATTTTATCAAAAAAATTGGAGGATTGCGTTACACTTTCAGTTTTAAAAGCCTCTCCTGAGGGTTTTCTGATTACAGTTATAATCAGAATTTGTCATGCTGAGGAAAATCAATGCATGAGAGTCAGAAATGGTCTTGTTTATATTATAAATATTAAACCAAAGTAAGTTTCTCATTCAATATCCAACACTCTTAGTGATTGATATTCTGAGACTGTTTGAAACGGCAATTCATGTCTGAGGTGAAAGCATGCATCATGGCTCTGGGAAGGTCACTGACTCTGATGGAAACCTCTGTGGCCAAGAGCCTCCAATTATGTCCTCATAGAGACCCATATGGGCTTAGCTTAACAACCCAACTGTAGCCGGCAGAAAGAAATTTAAAGAAATGAATTTTATTCTAAGAAGTAACAAAGTCGATTTTGTTTTTACAAGAATAGTAAGGACTTCAATCTGCATAAGTGCACAAAAGAAAACAAGCACAGCCTTTTGCATGAGCAATAGTGTGATGTGGTAAAACTTGTACATCCACTTTGAAATGCTGAAACTCCCATGCCAAATACTAGAGATATTGACGCCAATACCCATATTTATAATGGCAGGAGTACAGGAGAGACAGCGACCTCAATTTTCAGAATAAACCCCTGCCATGCAGGAGGTATGGGTACGCAGGTGAGGAGGTTGATTGAAGTCCAGACTGGGCTGGAACAGAAGGCAAAAATCTGGGTTGTTCGCTTTATGGACATTTCAGCAAGCCTAGAAATGGGTATACATATGTGTACTAGTTATACTCATATTCAGAATATGTACATAAAAGAATGGCATTAAATTCAACCAACCTATAAAACTACTTCTACTCTACTCAAGCCTGCTCCAGTAATTCCTTATTTAAAACTATCCTTTTCTCCTTCTTCTGTTTCCCTTAAATATATTAACTTCAGCCACTCCCTGGGGTAGTAATTCCACATTCTCATATTTATCAAAAAAGTTTTCTTCATTATTCCACATTAAGAAATAAGCATTTGTCTGTATGCTTCCTTCAAGTTTCAAATGGTTCTTCTTGAGATATGACTGACACTTAAATCCTATATATCATTCAATGTACAAGCATGAATTTAAACACCTGAATGTAAATCGTTTTTATGGCATATTGATAATTGCAGATTCATTTTTGATTTATTATCTAGCTGTCACCTAGATGTACAATCATGCATAGAAGGGAAGAAGCCTCAAAGGATTAAATATAAAGTATTCAGTAAAGTTGGTCTCTGAAGCATAAAAGAAAACAGATGTTATCATTTACTGCGAAAACAACTCAAGTTCATGAAAAACAAACTCACGGCTGGAGAGTTACTACTGATATTTGAATGGGAAAATGTTAAGAAATAAAATTAAAGACAGGCAGGGGATAAGGTATTATAAAATAAATAAGGTAATATAATAGAAAATATACCTAGAATAACCAAACAGGAGCAGGGAATAAGGTAATATAAAAGGAAGTGGTGGTGGTAGGCAATAAGGAAGAAATAATGAGAGAATCAAGGACAGAATAGGAAAGTAAGGAAAAACAGGGAAGACAACTAAATGGAATGATTGGAGCAAATAAAATGCAGTTAAAACATGAGCATAATCTAAATCTACTTATCAAATTTCAAAAACAGTTAAATTTTGATACATAATCTGTGGTTAAGTATCAGCCATAAATATCTGACAGATTCCTATCCTGATTTATTACCACCTTGTTCACAAAATAATCACAGCAATATTCTTTATGCATCAGTTGAATAATTGAAAACATCACATCTATTTTTAAAAGTTCTGGTTTAGGAGTAATCAAAATACCCCCAAGCCAAGATTATATTTTACTATCAATCCTTGTAAAATTCAAAATATTTATGTATATCAATAATGTATTTCCACATTCTTACTACTGGAACTGTAATTTAAGTATCATGACAACCAACAACCTATACACAAGTTCTATGCATTAAAATATACACCTGTGAAGCTATTGGAATATTGACTGACTTCACAGAAAATATTAATACGGTGACTCAAAGGGCAGAGGGTAGCCAGAAACTACATGGGGAATGTGGAAGAAATTCTACATTCTGTATCATCTCTTTTAATGCTGATACAACTTAAGGCTCAGTGTTGATTTTTGTTGTGGAAGGGCTTTTATGTGCTCAGCAGTTATAGTTGGAACCTGTAAATATCATTAGGAGAGTTGATTTCTCTTCAGTCAAGTTAGGGTTTGGTTTGAACTTGATGACTCTCACTTTTAAGAGGAATAAGCTTTTGAAGGTCATGAGTCAGTGGAGTGTGTAGCTCCAAGTTCAAAGCAACTGATTAGAAATGCAATCTCCTAGCCTACCTGATGTACATGCCTGGAATATGGATGGCTCCAGTGATTTAAAAGCAACCTGCCTAATACATAACTGATTTATGGACAATTCATAACTCCTCCAATGAAAAGGCTGACTGTTTCCACTCTCAGATTTGGTCTACCCAATTCATAAATTTACGACTCAATTACAGATTCTTTGGAAATCCTTTGTAGTCTCTTCATCCACCAATATGAAATTGCTAGCAGCTTAAATATCTTGTATACGAGATCACCATGATCTGTTCATAAGATATTCTCACGCAAGCATCAAGTGGTTATGTACCATAATCTTTACTGTTATGATAGTGGATGGGTAGCACACTTTGTTCATGTTAGTTCCATGATATTATTGTGGGAGTAGCTGACTAATCTAAAAATGGTCAAGAGCTTATGATCCATTGCTAATATAAAGGCAACTCTGAGAGGAATTGTGTGAAGATGAGCCACATCAAAGTTGATGATCAATGACTTCAATGCAACTGACACAAAATGCTGGAGGAACTGAGCAGGTCAGGGAGCAACAATGTTAATGTATAAACAGTTACTGTTTTGGGCTGAGATCCTCCTTCAGGATGGGAAAAGAAGGAGGAAGATGCCAGAATAAAAAAAAGTGGGAGAAGCAGGAGGAGGATGTCTAGAAGATGGTAAGTAAAGCCAGGTAGGCGGGAAAGGTGAAGGACTGGAGAGGAAGGAAGCTGAATAGAAGAGGAGAGTGGACCATAAAGAAATGTTCCTAGGGGGATGTAATAGGCAGGTGGGAAGAGATAAGAGGCTAGAGGAGGCACAGAAGAGGGACAGGAGAGAGATTTTTTTTACCGAAAGGACAAATCGATATTCATGCTGTCAGGTTGGAGTCTACCCAAACAGAATATATTGTGTTTCTGCTCCATCCTGAGGGTGGTCTGATCATGTCACGAGAGGAGGCCATGGATATGTTGGGATGGGAATGGGAATCAGAATTAAGATGTTTGGCCACTAGGAGGTTCTGCTTTTGGTGGATGGAGCAAACGTGTTCGACGAAATGATCCATCAAATTACAATGGGTCTCACTGATGTAAAAAAGGCCACATCAGGAACACTGGACACAATAGACAACCCCAGCAGATTTGCAGGTGAAGTGTTGCCTTACCTGGAAGGACTATTTAGGGCCCTGAACAGAGTTGAAGAAGGTGGTGAATGGGCAGGATTAGCACTTCGGTTCAGTTGCAGGGATATTTGCTGGGAGGGAGATTAATAGGGAGGGATGAATGGGCAATGGAATCATGGAGGAGGCAATCCCTGCAGAAAATGGAGTGGGGGGGAGGTAAAGATATGTTTGGTAGTAGGATCCCTTTGGAGATGGCGGAGGTTGCAGAGGATGCTTGGATGCGGAGGCTCATGGGGTGGCAGGTAAAGACAAGAGAAACCTTATCACTGATAAGGCAGCAGGAAGATGGGGTGAGTGCGGATGTTCTGGAATTGGAGGAGATGGGGGTGAGGGCAGCATCAATAGTGGAGGAAGGGAAGTCCTGTTCTTTGAAGAAGAAGAATATCTCTGATGTCCTGGAAGGGAAAGCTGCATCCTAAGAACAGATGCAGTGGAAACGAAGGAACTGAGAAAAAGGTATAGCAATTTTACAGGAGACAGGGTGGGAATAGGTATAGTCAGGATAACTGTAGGAATTGGTAGGTTCATCAAAGTTATCAATTGACAGTTTGTCTCCAGAGACAGAGAGATTGAGAAATGGGAGGGAGGTGTCAGAAATGAACCAAGACTCCAATGATTCCAATGCTTCTGATTGTTCAACAGGACAATATTCTACTCACAATTTGACAGTGGATGAGAAACTTCACATTCACCCTTTCCTGACTTGCATCTTTTATATGCAATGACCATTCCTCTGCTACAGTTTGAATTACTGCTGGCACTCATTTTAAATTTGTCACGTCCTTATCCTCATACCAATGTTAGCATTCATCCTCCATTAGCAATTTTAAAGGAGGTATTGGCAGTGGGAACAACTGCGGTAAAATCCCAGCAAGCTATTGTAGCACACCCAGCAATGATCTTAGCTCTGCAATGATTTTTGTTAAGTACAAATGCTATTGCCTTTAATACTGGGTACAGACCTTTTTATTTCATCTTTAGGCCAAGGTAGAGTTTCCTTCTGCGAAGTACACTTGCTTTGCTTCAGCTTGAGGTTATGATTGAGGAGTCTCTGCAAGAATGTTTTCATCGCTGTCCTCAGTTTGTATAGTAACCAAAATAACATCCTGATTCCAAAACTGGCATGGGATGCCCTGAGACAGCAGGCCCATAATGGCTTGGAGCATATTCAAAGTCAATTATATGCTTCAGAGCAACTTCAGATATGCATATTATACCTTGATCCCATTGACTTTGAGATATTGTTGACTTTACTGATCTACATTGAGCTGGGCACAGACATGCAGTAAATTGAGTTTGCATAAGATTTTAAAAGGGAGAACATCAAAATCTGTTTGCTTGTTTGAATTTTATTGTGTACAATTTTTTCCATATGAATTATTGTAGACCATTAATTAGAATCGCACATTAATTTGTTTTTAATCCCCATATCTATGAAACCCCAACTAGATATTTCTCATGAAAGCCACATGAAGAAGAAGAAGAGCCCTTAACTCGGCAGTGGAGTTATCGGGGCACCGTCATGACGGTGTTTCCGCAGCAATCTATTCTTGTTTTTACGAGGCCGAGTTGATAGTTCAATGCTCAATCCGACTTGGATTTCAACTCGGGAACCTTCGCTCCAGAATCCGGCGCAGATATTATTGCGCCAACAAGCCGGACACATCAAATACGGGTTTCTCCCGCCATCCGAAGGTAGAGCGTTCCTATGAAACGGTTCGTAAGCCGAAATGTCGTAAAGTGAAGAAGCAATTACCATTTATTTATATGGGAAAATATTGTGAGCGTTCGCAGACCCAAAAATATCCTACCAAATCATGCCAAATAACACATAAAACCTAAAATAACAGTAACATATAGTAAAAGCAGGAATGATATGATAAATACACAGCCTATATAAGGTAGAAATACTTTTCCACAATCATTACTGAACTGTTCTCTGGAGCGAAAGTCTCACGCAAGCGCCATCGGCAGAAAATCTCACGCAAGCGCTGTTGGCAAAAACACGCGCAAGCGTTCTCCAGTAACCTGTAAGCTATGAAGCTGCCAAATCATACCAAATAACGCATAAAAATACACAGCCGATATAAAGTAGAAATAATGTATGTACAGTGTAGTATCACTTACTGGAATCGGGACAGCGCCGAGCACACTGATGATGGTGTGTTAGACTGAGTCGTTGTAGGTTGGGTGGTGCAGTGGCCCCCACCCTCCAGGCCGCTGAGCGATACATTGTCGCGAAGAACACAGGGGTCCAGCGGTAGCCGGGAGGTACACAGCACATCTTTAAGAAAAAAGCCGAAACAAACATGCTAATTAATTAGGTGCCGCCCATAATATTCGGCCCAGATCAGTGCCGATTTCCGATTGCATTGTCTCTGCTCTGGGCCGACAATTACGTGTCGGCGGCACCTAATTAACTAGCATGTTTATTTCGGCTTTTTTCTTAAAGATGTTCTGTGTGCCTCCCGGCTACCTTTGCATTCTCCGCAAATCGCTATCTGTCCGTGGCCTGGGGGTTGGGGTGATGGGACACTGGGGTGTCATCTCGTCACCTGTTTCCACTAGAGCAGGCAGCTCATCTTCTCCTATGACTGCCCGCCTCGATGTCAAAGGTCGAGGTTCGTCGTCTGCTGTGGCTGATATGGCTCCTTCCTTGACTCCTGAGCCTCCCATATTTTTCTATCACACAGTTCTTTAATAAGGACTCAAACCATCCTGCAAATATCCCCTAAACAAATGTACCCTTTCAAAATTAAAGTCGTATTTTATCATTACTCATTCGGTTTCAATTGTTATCCTTTTTTTCTTCCAATTGCATCAGCTCTTCATTTGTCAGTTCTTGGTGATGGGATGCCAAAACCTCTTCAACATCATCTTCGTCAACGTCCACAACCCAAACTCACGTTGTCCTTACATCGTTCACCATGATCAAAACGCTTAATTATGTCTAGTTTTACTGTAAGTGTAACACCCTTACGAGCTCTTTCAGGCTTTTCCGATACCATAGAACTCATCTTGCAAACGACTGCTCACAGGCTCATGTTTAAGCGATGCCGGCAAGAATCTGGGGGAGAGCAGCTGCTCGGGGCGCGCTGCCTTTTATCGCGCGGTGATTTTTTCGCGCCCTGAATTTTTTTTTCGTAACAGTGAAAACACCTTCTGAAAGCAAAAATAGGGTACTAATGTAGGTCTTTCGTAACAGTGAGGTTTTGTAAAGCGAACCTTCGGGAAGCGGGGGACACCTTTATAACAAATATTCAATTTAAGTTGTGCTCAGCCAGAAGTCTCATCATGCACATAACAAGCTTGCTTTGTTAGAAATGTATATGTTCGCTTTAAAAATTCCCCAATCATTCTGCAGGTATCTTGTAATAACTTTGTCATGCTTTGATTATTACTATCTTCTATCATTGAGCAGTTATTTTTAATTACCTAATAAAAGCCTCCAATTCTTTTTTTTAAATATCCTGGACTAAAATTATTATATGGTATATTTTTCCCCAATTCTATTGATGATTCAGTTGATTTTTTTTTTATTGCTGTTCACATTGCTATGTTGATTTCCAGTTCTCACAATAAGATCTAATGATCTGAACAAGAATAATTCAGTTGTGTAGGAACAAGAGCTGAGAATAATCCTCTTAATTTCATGGTTTTTAACAACTTCCTTAGCGAGTTGTGGCACACATTCTGTTAATTAATATTCTTCTCTGTACCCAAGACCAAATTTGATTGTAGGTATGTATATCAGCTATTTCTCCTAGATCTTTATCTAAGGTATTTGGCCTTTCTTGCCATAATTTTCGTTGCGATTCAAATTTTTCCAACCATCTTCCATTTGACTACAAATCAATTTTAGAGTTTGGTCTTGGACTCATGTGTTTTGAGAAGTTTTCAAAAGTGGATACAAAGGAAATTAGCTATTCTTTTCATTTTCACTTTCAGGTTTGGGATGCTCTTAGAGAGAAAAAAATGCTGTTCTAAATACTTTCTATTCAGGCAGAAGCCATTAAAGTATAAGCTACTAGAGTGAGCAATGGGAGAAATGATTTAAAAAAACCCAGCTTTTCAGAACATAACTAGAAAGCTGTAACTTTCCAGCATCATTTCTAGGACATTAAATATTTGTAATTGGCAGAAGTTTCTAAATATTTTCTGAAAATTACAAATAACTATTTTCCATTTAATCACCCAGTAGCTTATCTTACATGACTGTGGGATCAGGAATAGGTCATTATCCTTTGAAAACTCCATATAATCCTCAATCTTTCTTATTACCTCACCGTATATAGCACTCTTAAATATATACATATATTATTGCACTATAGAGGGTATCCTGTATTTTACTTTTGAGATTTTTATCAAGCTATTTAATCAAAATTTTCATTGGCTTTAGACTTCCATCAGATGTTTCCATCAATAATGTGAATTATTTCCTCTATTTTAATCTCTCTTGCAGTTTAATGCTAATCATATTCAGCTTCAAGAAAATAACACTGATAACCAATTCCTTCATTCCAGATCCTATCCTGGATTTCATTACTAGACTTTCTCAAAGACCATTACTTCCTTCTATAATGGGATTAAAAATTATATTGTGAAAAAATAAAATTAAACAATGTCTAACTAGGATTCCATATGCTTGCAGTAATACTTATCACGTTCAAATTTTGTATCTCTGATAGAAAACCAGACAATGTGTTTTACTTCTTTCAACCCAACCTAAATGAATTTTGTAATGGGTCTACCATTATTTTGCTTAGTTATATTTTCCTTTCCAATTTTCCTGCCATGTTTTTTTTAAGGTTTAATATAATAGGTGCATCTGAAATCATGGCTAATCTCCCTTAAAGTGAACGGCACAGTGCAGCCGCCAATCCTATTCCAAGGAATAGGTTGGTTGAGACACAGCTAGACTGTGAAATTTTATCATTTACTTCATTCCAGATTTTTATTCCCTGTTTTCAACTAAATTCCTACTTTTGCCAAAAATGTGTCTGTTTACCAATTTCCTACATTTTAAAGTAATCTTCCATGAAGCCTTATCAGTTGCTCTCTATGCATCAATGGACATAGAATTCAGGGATTCTCTTCAACTACTTTGCCAAAAACATTTGCAGTTCATTTAAACATTTGCTCCATTCCAAGAGAAAATGTTTTCTTTTTCTTTGGAATTACTCATTACCTAATCCACATAATGCAGTTTGCAATCTCCATAATTCTAACATTATCGTTCCATGAACTGAAAATTTTCTCTTCCTGTTCTATTTAATAAGCTGGACTTGGTTAAGTATTAAATCATTATGGATCCCATTGTGCATTTTCAAAACTCGTATGAAATTGATTCATCTCTGTTCAAAATTCAGAACACATTCAATTTTTACACCTGATTGATTTTATATTGTATCTTAGTAAATGATTTTAGAAAATTTTTGACTAATATACATTTAATTTGGTCTTCCGTGAACTTTGATCTAATTTTGTAAATATGTCAATTTATTGCAGTCGAAAAGCAAATCAAGGTATTGACAAAATGCCCTGGTCTACATACATGAAAAGTTTAAGAGGTGGGAATTCAATTGTTGTTTGCCTGCAATACGTATGCATATACAACAACAATTGCAAATGTGCTCTATTTCAATCAGGGTACAAAGTGCAACCATGACCTTTTATTCATAATCGGTGCACAAAGTCAAACATATGTTTCTGTCTCTATTAAAATGAACAAAGATTGCTCCAAGCATGGATAAAGATTCAGGAAAGTTGAGACTAAGCAACACACATCAGGTTAATACATTTTGAATTAATGATAATGAGAGTTAGAAACTAAACAAGCAGGAACTGACTTGAAAACTAAGACACATCTTTGATGACGTAGAAGGGATTTGTATTCAAATACAGCATGTAAGTTAATTCTTGAAGCTTTACATTTTCAAAATCCAAGCTCATAAAATCCAAAGCTACTAAAGCAGCATTGCAAAATAGTGTCACTATTCCTATAAACTATGGCATTCTTGTTCCACTGTTAAGACAATTAATTGCAGAAAGTGTAGTCATAAGTAGAAACAGTATTCATAATATAGACTAAGAAAAATTATATCACACACATTATTGAAAGAGAATTATTTATCAAGTTCAAGTAGGTGAATTGAATATTTTTGGCTTTAATTATGTTTTTTTAAAATGTAGAAAAACATGTTTAAATCACATAACAATCTCTTTCTGGACCAATTCAGAATTGCTTACCAAGTAAAAATGAGGCACAATAAAGTTGATATAAGAATTAGAACCTGGTTAAACATTGCTGACTGGGTTCGTTGGATTGCTCTGTGGAGATCATTCTAAATGAATACAAACATTTAAGAACAATCAAAATAAAAGCCAATAATCTATTTTAATCTGAATATGCAAAAAACACACAACTTATCTTTCAAAAATGAAAAGGATGTTTTGTTTCATTCTTTTTATTTTTGAAAGACAACTTGTGTGTGTTGATGACATATTGAGGCTTACTACTTGCAATAACTTTCCAAAAACAAGATGAGGTACGAACAACATGGGTGTATTTATCAACAGATTTCATGAGTTACTTACAATTACTTACTGAAATAGCCAAAGTTTTCTTAAATTAGAAAATTCTTCAATTGTGAGATACTTATTGTTAGTAACCTACAGATTTCTGAATTCTTGTGATTGGATTAAATTAAGATGTTTCATGCAATTTTTGTGTTTCAAGACTCACTGAGGAACTTAAAAGCTATTTCCTTCCCTTGAAATTTGTCATACTCACAATCATATTCTCCAGGGCATACTTGGCTAACCAGCAGTTCAGAAACACTGGGATGAATAAATTTCTTAAAGGCGACCAAAATATCTGAAAAGGAATCATTTATTTGAATGTAATTTCAGAGAAATTTGAAATAAAATATTTTAAAAATATCATAATATAAACACAAAAGATTAAGAAGATGGTGGAAATCCAAAGCAACACACACACACACACACACACACACACACAAAATGCTGGAAATCTGTAGATCCATCAGCATCAATGGAGAGGAATAAACAGTTGACATTTCAGACCAGAGTCCTTGCATCAGGACTGGAAAGGAAGGGGTAAGAAGCCAGAATAAGAAGATGGAGGCAGGATAAGGAGTACAAGCTGGCAGATGATGGTTGAAGCCAAGTGAGTGCATTGGTGGGGGAAAGGGAATGAAGTGAGAAGCTAGGAAGTGATAGATGGAAAAGTAAAGGGCTGACGAAGGAATCTGGTAGGAGAGGAGAGTGGACAGTGGGAGAAAGGGAAGGAGGAGGGGCACCAGAGGGAGGTGATAGCCAGGTAATGTTAAGGGAAAGCGTTAGAGAGAAGCCAGAATAGAGAATGGAAAAAGTGAGAAAGGGGGTGGGGGAGGAATTACCAGAAGTTAGAGAAATCGGTTTGCATGCCATCAGGTTGAAGGATGCCCAGATGGAATATGAGGTGTTGCTCCTTGAACCTGAAAGGGACCTCATCATGGTAGAGAGGCGGCCATGGACTGAAATATTGGAATGGAAATTAGCAAAAGAATTAAAATGTGGGGCCATTGGGAAATCCTATCTGTAGCTGTGGACAAAGTGAAGGTCCTTGATAAAGATGTCCCAACCCAATCTACGTCAGGTTTCACTGAGACCACTCCAGGAGCAGTGGATATAGTAGCTGATCCAAACAGACTTGCTGGTGAATTGTTGCCTCACCTGGGAAGACTGTTCGAGGCCCTGAGTAATGGTGATGGACTAAATGAAGAGATAAATGCCAGGAGGAAGATCAGTGGGGAGGGATGAATGGATAAAGGAGCAATGGATAGATTGAAATCTGTGGAAAGCAGAGAGCAGGAGAGGGAAAGATGTGTTTAGTGGTAGGATCCGTTGAAGATGGGATTAGCTACGGAGAATGATGTGCTAGATGCAGAGACTCGTGCGGTGGTATGCAAGGACAAGGGGAACCCCATCCCTGTCATGGCCGTGGGGAGGTGGGGGTGAGGGTGAATATGCAGGAAACCCCATTTTTTGAAGAAGGAGGGACTAGAAGTCTCAAGCTGAAAACAAATGCACTGAAGACTGGGAACTGAAAAAAAGGAAATTGCATTTTTACAAGTGACAGGGTACGTAGAGGTATAGTCAAGATAGCTGTGAGAGTCAGTAGGCGTATAAAAGGTATTAGGAGACAGAGAGAGATCGAGGAACAGGAGAGAGGTGTCAGAGTTGGACCAAGTAAATCTGAGGACGGGGTGGAAATTGGCGGCAAAGTTAATGAAATGGACAAACTCAGCATGGGTTCAGGAAGCAGCACCATTGCAGTCAGTCATCAATGTAGCACAGAAAGAGTTAGGGAGCATTACCAGAGTAGATTTGGAACATAGAATGTTCCACATAATCAACGAAAAGGCACGGATAGTTGGGGCCTATGGCTACCTCTCAAGTCTGGAGAAAGGGGAGGAGACAAAAGAGAAATTGTTGAGAGTGAGGACCAGTTCTGCCAGACAGAGGAGGTGGTGGAGAAAAGGAACTGGTTAGGTCTGTTGTTTAGAAAGAAGTAAAGAACTTTAGGGCCTTCCTGATGTGGGAATAGAAGTGTCTTGGGACTGGAGATCAATAGTGAAAATGAGGCGAACAGGACCAGTGAACTGAAAATAGTTGAAGAGATACAGAGCACATGACATGTCATGGATGTAAATAGGAAGAGTCTGAAGCTAGTGGAATAGATAATGTAATTACTTACACTCAAGTAATTTCAATACATTGTTACTGTGGGATATTGCTACACAAAAATTCTCACAAATGTAAGGCTTCACTTCAAATGTAAAATGTATTTGGACATTCCAAAGATCAGACAAATAAATCTGTTTTCATTTTCATATTTCCAGAGAAGCAGATACATAAAGTGCTGAAAATAAAGGATATAAATCTTTTTGACTTTAATGTTAATTAAAATAGATGTTTTTCTCCTCATCTGAAGATTGTTATATTCGAGTACAATATCAGTTTAGGTTTGCAAAATACCAGATTATTTTTGAAATAACTATCTGTTTTTATTAATAGGGAAATCTCCTCCATCTTTCTCATCTGTACCCTACTCTAGAAGGGTAGCACGTTAGCAGATGACTGGTGCAGCCTTGGTGGATCTGAATTTAGACTATGACATGGTCAGGCCCACAGAAATGACAAAAGATTATTCTGTTTCTAAAGATTACATCTATTATGAAAAATAAACTATGAGTGACTGCATGACCACTTTGCAACTAAATTGGACTGACACCCGTTCAGTACTTTACAACCTAGATGAAAGATCTGCCATGGAAAGGGTCAGGCAGTTTTGCATGTATAGAATAGTGTGCACTTTGGAAGGTGAACTTGAAGGCAGAATACAAGGTTAATGACAGGATTCTTACAATGTGTGTTCCAAGTCCAGTTATCCCTCAAAGTTGTTGCACAAGTTGATGGGGAGGGCTGAGGGTTAAGAAGGCATATGGTAGTTCAAGGTCTGCAAGATAATGTTACTGCTCTATAAAATTCTGCTTAGACCACACTTGGAATATTGTGTTCATTTCTAATCACCTCATTAAAATGAAGGATTTGGAAGCTTTAGAGAAGGTGCAGAGGAGTATTACCAGAATTCTACCTAGAAGAGTGAAAATGTCTTATATGGAAAGGTTGAGCAAGATAGTGTTTTTCTCCTTGAGGTGAAGGAGGATATGTTTTTAACACCAAAATAAATGTGATTCCTAATATTTAAAAAAAATTACAAGAATAAACCATGCAATACCTTTTCATTCTTACAATCATAGTTAATGCATTAAATAGTGCTCTATTATATTCTAATATAATATAGGATACTTGCCACTCTTGTGATACACAACTACAATAATTGAGGGGTTTCTTTACCCAACCTGGCACCTCTTGGAGTGAAGGAGTTGACTTGATAGAGATGTATACCATAAGATGATAAGAGCATAGAGTGGACAGTCAGCATCTTTTTTTTCAAGGGTCAATGGTTAATTGAATGGAAGCAAGTTCAGGGGAGATCGTTCTTTTTTAAATAGAGAATGATAAATGCCTGGAATGCACTGCCAGTTGCAGTGGTTTAGGCTAATACATTTAAGGATCCTACGACCATTGGGATCCTACCAGCAAATACGTCTTTATTCCTCACCTCCAATGAGAACCCCAAACAGTCCTCCCAGCCTGAATCTGTCAGGGTTGTCTACTGTACCTGGTGTTCCCGATGCGGCCTCCTCTACGTTGATGAAACCAGCCGTAGATTGGGGACCACTTTGTCGAGCACCTATGGTCCATTCACAAAAAGCAGGATTTCCTGGTGACCAACCATTTCAATTCCAAACCCTATTCCCATTTTGACATGTTAATCCATGGCCTCCTCTACTGCACGATGAGGCAACACTCAGGTAGGAGGAGCAACACCTCACTCCATCTGGATAGCCTCCTACCTTATGGCATGAACGTCGATTTCTCTAACTTCTGGTGACTTTTCCTCTTCACCTTCCTCCTTCTTGAATCCCCTACTCTGGCCCCACCTCTGACCTCTTCTTGTCACTTGATGCCCCTCCTCCTTCCCTTTGTCCCATGGTTGGCTCTCCTCTATCAAATTCCTTCTTATCCAACATTTTAACATTTCTACCCATTACTTCTCAGCTTCTTACTTCATCCCCCTACCCTACCCACCTATTTTCATCTATCATCTTCTGGCTTGTATTCCTTGCCCTTCCCCCACCTTCTTATTCTGGCTTCTTCCCCTTTCCAGTCCTGATGAAGGTTCTGGGCACAAAACATTGACTGTTTATTCATTTCCCTAGATGCTGCCTGACCTGCTGACTTCTTCAACCATTTTGTGCGTGTTGCTCTGGATTTCCTGCATCTGAAGAATCTCTTGTGTTTATGATATATTTAAGAGACTCTTAGATAAGCACATGGATGAAAGAAAAATGTAGGGTTATGGCCCATGTAGGAGGAAGGGGCTAAATTAATCATGGAGTAGGTTTATGTAGGTCGGCACAACTTCTGGGTCAAAAGGTCCATACTGTGCTGTACTGTTCTATGCTCTATTTTCATTCTAGTTTGTACATTGACTTGCAAAGATCACTTAAGAGTAGCCAGTAAGATGAAGCCAAAAGATTCTACTGATCTGGAGAATAATAAACATAAATTGGAGAACACTTATATTAATGCTGTAGATGTCAGTAATATCTCTTGAATACCAAGTACAATCCTCTGACTACATCATTCAGTATGGTCCCCCCATAAAAACTGCACAAGGTACTCATGAGACCTAATATATTGAATATGTTTGATTCCCTTATTTTAGGAAAGATATATCAACAGAAGCAATTCAAAGAAGGGTTTATAGGATGCACAAGTATGGAGAGGTAGCCTTACGAGGAAAGGCTGAATAGAGTTCATCTCTCCTAACTAGAGTTCAGAAGAATGAGTGCCAATCTTATTTAAGGTACAATTGATATCAAGAGGCTTGATGGGGGTAAATGCTGGGAGGTTGATTTTTCTCATAGAAGAATTTCAGATCAGAAGGCATAATTGCAGAATAAAGGGGTGCTTATTTAAGACTGAGACGAGAAATATTTTTTCTCCCAAAGGTGAGTCTTACCCCTTTTATTTTACATTACTTCTTTACTAAACTAATATAATTAAAGTATGGTGTAAGTACCAGTTGAGCTTAATAAGGTACAGAAAGCTGTAGTATAATTTTGTTGTCACATTTAAGTGCATTGATAATATCAATATTTTAATTAAATTTATTGACAGTTTTATGCAGCTGAAAGTAAATCTGAATTCTGCTTAGCAAACACAGGACATATATTTCATAATGAAAACAAAAAGAACACTTGTCACCTTATTTTGCATTGACTTACAATCATTGTGTGCAAATTCAATGGATATTTGAAGCCTACCCAGTACTAACTTGCTTAATTCTTGAATTAGAGGGAGAACACAACAAGACATGCAATGCAGGTTTAATTAAATCTCTGTGAAATGCTGTAAAATACATCTTTGAGCAGTCAAATGTGACCTTTATACAATTTTTCAGTAATAAGCAGCAAAGCTTTTATATAAAACTATCAAAATGCATATTGTTGAAAAACAGCCCCATTGAAAGTCATAAGCAATCTGTTCAATACGTTCCTCACACCTGAATGATTTTGTTTCAATAATTCCTGCCAGCTAGGCCCAACTTAATATTTGATGTCAGAGATATACTTACTGTGATGATAAAGGGCACAGTGTTGATCATCTCCAGGATGAAGGGTATTCGTAGAATTTGTTCCCAAATGTTCCCCTTTCAGAAGAAAACAACCACAGATCAAAGGTCAGTGACTTCAATTTCTCCAGTACAAAAATCAAAAAACTACAAAATATAAATATGCATTAATATCCAAAGCCGCTCAATATGAAAGAGCAGTTGACCTGCTTAAGTCTATAACCCTGTTATGAAGTTGCTGACAGAAGTCCATGTTTACCTTCATTCCTGATGTGTTTAGCACATTGGAATGAGACAGCATAGAAGAACCCCATTTGTTATAATGTGTCCCAGAACACTTTCTTTTCAGGCCTGTAATGATGCTTTCTTTAAAGCGTTTACCAGGTAATTGCATTTCAATCTGCATTTCAATCTGCATTTCAAGAAGTGTTTTTCAACTCATCACTTGTACGTAATAAAAGTTGTATATTTTGCAGATTATCTCAAATCTGCAACTACAGCATAACACTACTGGTAAAAAAGATTTCCATTACATCTATTCACGATTGACACACACATTTATAAAATCTCAGGTTTCTGAAGGGAGGGATTTTTCTTCGGGTCCATTCTTATAAATCTCTTTTGCATCTTTTCTTAGGTGACATTAATTAAATATTTGCTCTTCACATCTGGCCTCAAGTAATGCCCAGCCCAGCTGCGTAATAGAATTCAACAGACTGCAAATCAAACATTAACAGTTATTAGTCACACCAGGTCAAAGACTAAAAGAAGTTTTGATGAAAGGTTTTTGACTTGAAGAGTTCACCATTGTTCTTTCCACAAAGGCTGCCTGACCTACCAAGTTCTTCCAGCACCATCTGCTTTTATTTTTAAACAGAAAATGTATCTTGTCTTCTCATCTTGTCCACAGGTGTGAAATCTTCACAGTGATGAAATGGTCTCACACTTCATCCACTAAATCCAAACTGGCACTGGATTGGAGAGTTCAAAAAGTAGTCTCCCCAATTTGTGGGAAGGAGGTATAGAAGACTGAAGTCCCACAGCACTAGTTTCGAGGCAAGCTACTTCTTTTCAACCATTTGGTTCTTGAACCAACCAGCAATACCAGAACCACTAAAGTTAAGCAACACAATGACCAGTTTACACTAAAATGGACCTTAATTTTATTTTAATTGCGTCCATCATTCTGCTCCACTCTCATAAGAATCATTACAGAAAATCTTTCTGACCAAATGCAATAAGCATATACAACAGTTCATCTTTGTGTGACAGGAGAACACACATCATGGCACACTAGTCTCTGTTTTATTAGTTCACACATTATTATTGCACCGTATTACACATTATTGCACATTCGTAAATTATTATTGTGTACATTATTTTGCACTTTATTATTAGTTAATATTATTATTATTATACTTATTATTATTTATTATTATTGCTAAGTGTGCTTTTAAATGTTGCTGCTGGAACGAAATAATTTCCCCACTCAGGATCAATAAAGTACTTATTATTATGATTATTGCAAAAGTTGTATACAACGTTTGTAATGTTTTCTTTCTGAATGCTGCTTAAATGGTACTATGTGCCTATGAAGCTGCCATGGGTATGCACAAGTAAATACATGTACTTGTGCATACAGCAATAAACACGTGTTTGACTTTGACTTTAAAATCCAGGGTGGTGCAGCTCAGCCAGCAGGTTCAAGGCTTCTACATTCCCATACAAGTCTCAAAATTGCCAGCCCTTACAAGGGTAAATACCAGCAGTTCCCTGCAAGACTCCCAGCAAAACCCATTAAATTCAATCTACTACATCTTAATAACAGGAAATTCCCATGATGGAATTGGGAATTGCTTCACAGTTCTGTTGACTTAAGCAGCTGGTTAGGTCAAGTATTTCAAGAAAAGTCTGTTCAATTCAGTAAGGACATTATTCTAGAAATTACTGGGGTTATCAACAATGTGCCATTATGAATGTTCTTGAAACACTAATCCATATTAAAACAATTGCATATATCTAAATTGATTACCTTGCTAATTATTACAAACAACTTCATTTTATAACATTTCTAAAAGCTAACTTACAGCATCAGCTTTAGACACAGAGCAACAATATCTGAATGCAACATTTCTTCATACTCTGTTCATACACTGACACCAATGACTGTACCTCATAAATGTATCCCAGACAGCAGCCTTAATCAGGTTTTATCAATGCACAATAAACTATCCCATCCAGGTGTGTCGCAGACAACAGGAATTCTGCAGATGCTGGAAATTCAAGCAACATACATCAAAGTTGCTGGTGAACGCAGCAGGCCAGGCAGCATCTATAGGAAGAGGCGCAGTCGACGTTTCAGGCCGAGACCCTTCGTCAGGACGTCAGGTGTGTCGCAGCTTGGTATGATAACTGCTGTGTGTAATGAACCAGATTTGATCAGAGAGCTTGAGGTAAAGGAACCCTGAGGAGTCAGTGATTATGATGTGATAGAATTCATCCCTCCAGTTTGAGAGGGAGCAGCTGAAATCAGATGCACTAGTGGAGTAAAGGGTTCTACAGAGGCATGAGAGAGAAGCTGGCCAAAGTTGATGCTACGGGGACACTAGCAGGGATGACAGCAGAATAGTAATGGCTAGAGCTTCTGGGAGCAATTCAGAAGGTGTAGATCAATTCATCACAAAAAAAGAGGTACTCTAAAGGGAGGGTGATGAAACTGTGAAAGCTGACAATAGAAGTCAAAGGCAGCATTAAAGCAAAAGAGAGGACATACAATATAGCAAAACATAGTGGGAAGTTAGAGAAATGGGAAGCTTCTAAAAACCAAGAGAAGGCAAGTATGAGAGAAAAGATGAAATATGAAGTTAAGCTAGCCAATAATATAAAAGAAGATACCAATATGTTTTCAGATATACAGTATAAAGAATAAAAGAGAAGCAAGAGTAGATATCAGATCACTGGAAATGACACTGGAGAGGTAGCAATGGGGGACAAAGAAATTGCTCACAAACTCAATATGTATTTTGCATCAGTCTTTCCGATGGAAAACACCAACAATGACAGAAATTCAAGTGTGTCAGGGGGCTGATGTGAGTGTAGGTACTATAATTAAGGAGAAGGTGCTTGGGAATCTGAAAGGTCTGAAGGCAGATAATTCTTCTGGACCAGATGTACTACACCCCAGGGTTCTGATAGATGTCGCTTCAGATATTCTGGAGGCATTAGTAGAGATCTTTCAAAAATCGCTAGATTCTAGAATGGTTTTAGAGGACTGGAACTTTGCAAATGTCACTGCACTCTTTAAGAAGGGAGGCCAGTTAGTCTGACTCAGTGATTGGCAAGGAGTTAGAGCCCATTATTAAGTAAGAAGATTCAGGTTAAGCAACACACATCAAAGTTGCTGGTGAACGCAGCAGGCCAGGCAGCATCTCTAGGAAGAGGTACAGTTGACATTTCAGGCTGAGACCCTTCGTCAGGACTAACTGAAGGAAGAGTTAGTAAGAGATTTGAAAGTGGGAGGGGGAGGGGGAGATCCAAAATGATAGGAGAAGACAGGAGGGGGAGGGATAGAGCCAAGAGCTGGACAGGTGATTGGCAAAGGGGATATGAGAGGATCATGGGACAGGAGGCCCAGGGAGAAAGACAAGGGGGGGTGGGGAACCAGAGGATGGGCAAGGGGTATAGTCAGAGGGACAGAGGGAGAAAACGGAGAGTGAGGGAAAGAATGTGTGTATAAAAGTAAATAACAGATGGGGTACGAGGGGGAGATGGGGCATTAGCGGAAGTTAGAGAAGTCGATGTTCATGCCATCAGGTTGGAGGCTACCCAGATGGAATATAAGGTGTTGTTCCTCCAACCTGAGTGTGGCTTCATCTTTACAGTAGAGGAGGCCGTGGATAGACATGTCAGAATGGGAATGGGATGTGGAATTAAAATGTGTGGCCACTGGGAGATCCTGCTTTCTCTGGCGGACAGAGCGTAGGTGTTCAGCAAAGCGGTCTCCCAGTCTGCGTCGGGTCTCGCCAATATATAGAAGGCCACATCGAGAGCACCGGACGCAGTATATCACCCCAGTCGACTCACAGGTGAAGTGTCGCCTCACCTGGAAGGACTGTCTGGGGCCCTGAATGGTGGTAAGGGAGGAAGTGTAAGGGCATGTGTAGCACTTGCTCTGTTTACAAGGATAAGTGCCAGGAGGGAGATCAATGGGGAGGGATGGGGGGGAGACGAATGGACAAGGGAGTCGCGTAGGGAGTGATCCCTGCGGAAAGCAGAGAGAGGGGGGAGGGAAAGATGTGCTTAGTGGTGGGATACCGTTGGAGGTGGCGGAAGTTACTGAGAATAATATGTTGGACTCGGAGGCTGGTGGGGTGGTAGGTGAGGACCAGGGGAACCCTATTCTTAGTGGGGTGGCGGGAGGATGGAGTGAGAGCAGATGTACGTGAAATGGCGGAGATGCGTTTGAGAGCAGAGTTGATAGTGGAGGAAGGGAAGCCCTTTCTTTAAAAAAAGAGGACATCTCCCTTGACCTGGAATGAAAAGCCTCATCCTGAGAGCAGATGCGGCGGAGACGGAGGAATTGCGAGAAGGGGATGGCATTTTTGCAAGAAACAGGGTGAGAAAAGGAATAGTCCAGATACCTGTGAGAGTCAGTAGGCTTATAGTAGACATCAGTGGATAAGCTGTCTCCAGAGACAGAGACAGAAAGATCAAGAAAGGGGAGGGAGGTGTCGGAAATGGACCAGGTAAACTTGAGGGCAGGGTGAAAGTTGGAGGCAAAGTCAACGAGCTCAGCATGCGTGCAGGAAGCAGCGCCAATGCAGTCGTCGATGTAAATGCCGCCACCTCCAACGGGATCCCACCACTAAGCTCCTCTTTCCCTCACCCTCCCTCTGCTTTCTGCAGTGATCGCTCCCTACGCGACTCTCTTGTCCATTCGTCCCCCCCATCCCTCCCCACTGATCTCCCTCCTGGCACTTATCCTTGTAAGCGGAACAAGTGCTACACATGCCCTTACACTTCCTCCCTTACCACCATTCAGAGCCCCAGACAGTCCTTCCAGGTGAGGTGACACTTCACCTGTGAGTCGACTGGGGTGATTTACTGCGTCCGGTGCTCTCGATGTGGCCTTCTATATATTAGCGAGACCTGACGCAGACTGGGAGACCGCTTTGCTGAACACCTACGCTCTGTCCGCTAGAGAAAGCAGGATCTTCCAGTGGCCACTCATTTTAATTCCACATCCCATTCCCCATTCTGACATGTCTATCCACGGCCTCCTCTACTGTAAAGATGAAGCCACACTCAGGTTGAGGAACAACACCTTATATTCCGTCTGGGTAGCCTCCAATCTGATGGCATGATCATCGACTTCTCTAACTTCCGCTAATGCCCCACCTCCCCCTCGTACCCCATCCATTATTTATTTATATACACACATTCTTTCTCTCACTCTCCTTTTTCTCCCTCTGTCCCTCTGACTATACCCTTTGCCCATCCTCTGGGTTCCCCCCCCCCTTTGTCTTTCTCCCTAGGCCTCCTGTCCCATGATCCTCTCATATCCCTTTTGCCAATCACCTGTCCAGCTCTTGGCTCCATCCCTCCCCCTCCTGTCTTCTCCTATCATTTTGGATCTCCCCCTCCCCCTCCCACTTTCAAATCTCTTACTAACTCTTCCTTCAGTTAGTCCTGACGAAGGATCTCGGCCTGAAACGTCGTCTGTACCTCTTCCTAGAGATGCTGCCTGGCCTGCTGCGTTCACCAGCAACTTTGATGTGTGTTGCTTGAATTTCCAGCATCTGCAGAATTCCAGTTGTTTGCGAGATTCAGGTTAAGGTTACTTGGAGGTATGTGACAAAGTAGGCCAAAGTCAGTATGGCTTCCTTCAGGGAAAATATTGCCAGACAAATCTGTTGGAATTCTTTGAGGAAATAACAGGATGGCTAAGTAAAGGAGAGTCAGTGAATGTTATGTAGTTGGATTTTCATAAGTCATTTGACAAGGTGTTGCACATGAGGCCGCAAAACAAGACAAGGATCCATGGTATTAGAGGAACTATACTACCATGGATAGGAGATTGGCTGAGAGGCAGGGACCTCCTCCCTCCCTCACTACCATTCAGGACAAACAGTCCTTCCAGGTGTGGCAACACTTCACCTTTGAGTCTGATGGGGTCATATACTATATCTAGTGCTCCCGGTGTGCCCTCCTATATATAGATGGGTCCCGGGTAGAAAGGGAGAACGCTTCGCCGAGCACCTATGCTCCATCCGCCTGAAAAAGCGGTATCACCTAGTGGCCATTCATTTTAATTCCACTTCCCATTCACAATCCAATATGTCCATCCATGGTCTTCTCTACTGTCACAATGAGGCCACACTCAGGTTGGGGGGACAACACCTTACATTGTCATAAGCAGGTGGCTGGGAACGGACCCAAGTGCAAGACACAGACACCGAAGTACTAGGGACAGGACTAGGATACAGGGTGAGGGCAAGGACATGGACACGAAAACCAGGAACCTGGAACAGGACTGGACAACAGAGCTAGGAGCCCGGGCTTGAACTCTGAGCCAGAGACTGGGCAAGGACCAAGTACCTGGGTCTTGCCTCTGGCTTGGACCCCAGAACTAGGCAAGGACGGGGCTTGGCTGGCAGGCTGGACGAGGCTGGAGTCTTAGAGACTTGAGGCGAGGCTTGGCAGGAGGCAGGAGGCTGGAGTCTTCAGGCTTGAGGCTAGGCAGGAGGCTGGAGTCTTCAGGCTTGAGGCTAGGCAGGAGGCTGGAGTCTTCAGGATTGAGGCTAGGCAGGAGGCTGGTTTCCATGGGCATGGTGCAGTTCCCCTGGGCAGAGCATAGTTCTCCATCTGACGGAGGCAAGGGACAGGAAGGGACCAAACCAACCGCAGGTAACGGCAAGACGGCCTGACTTACTCGATGGAGGCTAGGGACAGGAAGGGACAGAAACAACCACAGGGTAATGGCAAGACGGCCTGACTTACCCGGCGGAGGCAAGGGACAGGAAGGAAGCTCGGTACGAGGCGGCTCCAGGACAAGACAGCAAGACAAGGCAAGGCTTCAGGCAATGCAAGGCAAGACAGAACTACAGGCGAGGCAAGAATTACCGGCAAGACAAGGCAGGGCTTCAGGCCAGGAAACAGAAGGCAGGGGAAGGGGTAGAAGGAGTAAGGACAAGAAAAATCCAGCCCCACGCCCCAGTCTCTGAAGGTATTTATGCAGCCAGCCCCAACGAGCATCAGCTGCCTCAATTAGAGCTCAACAAGAACAGAAACAGGGTAGACAGGAAACCCTGGAGCAAGGGTCGATGGACCGGACCGTGAACTGGAATATGGACCTCACGGACCGGACCATAACAGTACCCCAATACCCCACCTCCCCCCACCCCCCCCACGGGAGCCTCCTGGTGACCAAACAGGGTATCCAGACTATGGACAACCCGGGCGGGTGGGAGGGTATTTAAACAGAAAGGAACCCCAGGTGGCAAGAGGAAAATGACAGTGCCTGTGTTGCTGGGTCCATGGTTGGCTGGATTGTTATTTTATAAGGAGGTGGCTGGGAATGGACCCATGCAAGACACAGACACTGAAGTACCAGGGACAGGACTGGGATACAGGGTGAGGGCAAGGACATGGACACAAAAACTGGGAACCCGGGACAGGACTGGACAAGAGAGCTAGGAGCCCGGGATTGGACTCCGAGCCAGAGACTGGACAAGGACCCAATACCTGGGTCTTGCCTCTGGCTCAGACCCCAGAACAAGGCAAGGATGAGGCTTGGTTGGCAGGCAGGACGAGGCTGGAGTCTTAGAGATTTGAGGCGAGGCTTGGCAGGAGGCGGGAGACTTGAGGCAAGAATTGGCAGGAGGCAGGGGATGAGGCGAGGCTTCAGGCTTAGGGCTAGAGATTCAAGGTGAGGCTTGGCAGGAGGCAGGACAGAGCTGGAGTCTTCAGGCTTGAGGCTAGGCAGGAGGCACGAGTCTTCAGGCTTGAGGCTAGGCAGGAGGCACGAGTCTTCAGGCTTGAGGCTAGGCAGGAGGCACGAGTCTTCAGGCTTGAGGCTAGGCAGGAGGCTGGATTCTTCAGGCTTTAGACTAGGCAGGAGGCTGGAATCTTCAGGCTGGAGGCTAGGCAGGATGCCACCCCTTCACCATTTCCATCCCCCTTTCGTCTCCCTCTGGTGCTCCTCCCACCTTTTCCTTCTTCAATGGCCTTCTGTCTCCTCTTATTAGGTTCCCCCTTCTCCAGCCCTATATCTCTTTCATCAATCAACTTCGCAGCACTTTACCTCACCCCTCCCCTTCCCGGTTTCACCTGTCACATTGTGCTTCTCCTCTCCTCGCCCAACTGTTTAATTCTACTCCTCATCTTTTTCCTCCAGTCCTACCAAAGGGTCTCAGCCCAAAATGTCCGTCCACTGTACTCTTTTCCATAGATGCTGCCTGACCTGCTGAGTTCCTCCATCATTTTCTATGTGTTACCAACAGTCATATGCAGCTTAAGAAATATTAGCATATAAGATAACATTAAGCATACTCACAAAACAATATATATAACATAGCCCAAGTCCCTGAGCCCATGGATGTTGACGGCATGAATAAGCCTGCAGCAGTCTGCAGAAGAATGTAATCCAGTTTGTCTTCCACAGAGTGCCACACCGTCTCCAGTATCACCTCTCCTGGGTGGCTGCAACAGGCAACACCACGGTACGAGGCCCAGCCCATGCTGTGACGAGGTCACGCAGCTCCCCCACCATCAATCCCACCATTAACTCAGTGAACTGGACTTGCTGCATAACACATTATAAATGTCCAACAGGGTCCTGCATCACAAGAAAAATGACTAAGACTACCATTTGTTGTTAGACTGCATATCACCCTCATGCATCCAGCTCCAACGCCTCTATGTTGCAGGCAGCAATGTGGTCCGCACCAAGTCCAGCTCCTCTGCCAATGGACAACTCGCTGATGGGATAGACCTACAGTGCTTGAAGTTGTTAATATCTGTCAATGTCTTGCAATTGTAAAAAAGACAATTACAAAAGACAATAACACCTTTGGGTGTCCTCATATAGGCCAGTGCATTCGAGCACAAGATTTGGATGATGGAATTGATGGCTTTGTAGCCAAGTTTGAAGGTGATACAAAGATAGGTGGAGGGGCAGATAGTATTGAGGAAGCAGGGAGTCTGCAGAAGGATTTCAATAGACTAGAAGAATGAGCAAAAAAGTGGTAGATGTTATGCAGTGTAGGGAAGTGCCTGACCATGCACTTTGGTAGATGGAAAAAGGTGTAAAATATGCAAGTCCTTGTGCAGGATTCCCTAAAGTTAACTTGCAGGGAAAGTCAATCTTAAGAAAGGTAAATGGAATATTAGCATTCATTTCAAGAGGTCTATAATATAAAAGCAAGAATGTAATTTAGAGGCTTTATAAGGAATTAGTCAGAACATATTTCGAGTATTATAAAGCAATTTTGGCCCCCTTATCTAAGAAAGGATGTGCTGGCACTGGAGGTTGTCCAGAGGAGATTCAGGAGCATGTACAATGAGTTCATGTATAAGGAGTGTTTGATGGTTCTGGGCCTGGAGTTTAGAAGAATTAGGGTGATCTCATTGAAACCTATCGAATATTGAAAGGCCTATCTAGAGAGGTAGAGAGGACATAGATAATGCAAACACGAGGAATTCTGCAGATGCTGGAAATTTAAGCAACATGCATCAAAGTTGCCGGTGAACGTAGCAGGCCAGGCAGTATCTCTAGGAAGAGGTACAGTCGACGTTTCAGGCCGAAACCCTTCGTCAGGACTAACTGAAGGAAGAGCTAGTAAGAGATTTGAAAGTGGGAGGGGGAGGGGGAGAAGCTCTCCACTTCTTTTTGGATTCCAGACTTAATCAGTTCCCCTCTACCACCACTCTGCTCCATCTAGCGGAATTAGTCCTTACTCTTAATAATTTCTCCCTTGGCTCCTCCCACTTCCTCCAAACTAAAGGTGTAGCAATGGGCACCCATATGGGTCCTAGCTATGCCTGCCTTTTTGTTGGCTTGTGGAACAACCTATATTCCAAACCTATTCTGGTATCTGTCTCCCACTTTTCCTTTGCTACATTGATGACTGCATTGGAGCTGCTTCCTGCATGCATGCTGAGCTCGTTGACTTCATTATCTTTGCCTCCAACTTTCACCCTGCCCTCAAGTTTACCTGGTCCATTTCCGACACCTCCCTCCCCTTTCTAGATCTTTCTCTCTCTATCTCTGGAGACAGCTTATCTACTGATGTCTACTATAAGCCTACTGACTCTCACAGCTATCTGGACTATTCCTCGTCCCACCCTGTCTCTTGCAAAAATGCCATCCCCTTCTCGCAATTCCTCTGTCTCCGCCGCATCTGCTCTCAGGACGAGGCTTTTCATTCCAGGATGAGGGAGATGCCCTCCTTTTTTAAAGAAAGGGGCCTCCCTTCCTCCACCATCAACTCTGCTCTCAAACGCATCTCCCCCATTTTACGCATATCTGCTCTCACTCCATCCTCCCGTCACCCCACTAGGAATAGGGTTCCCCCGGTCCTCACCTACCACCCCACCAGCCTCCGGGTCCAACATATTATTCTCCGTAACTTCCGCCACCTCCAACTGGATCCCACCACTAAGCACATCTTTCCCTCCCCACTCTCTCTGCTTTCTGCAGGGATGGCTCCCTACACGACTCCCTTGTCCATTCGCTCCCCCCCCCCATCCCTCCCCACTGATCTCCCTCCTGGCACTTATCCTTGTAAGCGGAACAAGTGCTACACATGCCCTTACACTTCCTCCTTTACCACCATTCAGGGCCCCAGACAGTCCTTCCAGGTGAGGCGACACTTCACCTGTGAGTCGGCTGGGGTGATATACTGCGTCCGGTGCTCTCGATGTGGCCTTCTATATATTGGCGAGACCCGACGCAGACTGGGGAGACCGCTTTGCTGAACACCTACGCTCTGTCCGCCAGAGAAAGCAGGATCTCCCAGTGGCCACACATTTTAATTCCACATCCCATTCCCATTCTGACATGTCTATCCACGGCCTCCTCTACTGTAAAGATGAAGCCACACTCAGGTTGGAGGAACAACACCTTATATTCCGTCTGGGTAGCCTCCAACCTGATGGCATGAACATCGACTTCTCTAACTTCCACTAATGCCCCACCTCCCCTTCATACCCCATCCATTATTTATTTATATACACACATTCTTTCTCTCTCTCTTCTTTTTCTCCCTCTGTCCCTCTGACTATACCCCTTGCCCATCCTCTGGATTTCCCCCCCCTCCCCCTTTTCCTTCTCCCTGGGCCTCCTGTCCCATGATCCTCTCATATCCCTTTTCCCAATCACCTGTCCAGCTCTTGGCTCCATCCCTCCCCCTCCTGTCTTCTCCTATCATTTTGGATCTCCCCCTCCCCCTCCCACTTTCAAATCTCTTACTAGCTCTTCCTTCAGTTAGTCCCGATGAAGGGTCTCGGCCCCAAATGTCGACTGTACCTCTTCCTAGAGATGCTGCCTGGCCTGCTGCGTTCACCAGCAACTTTGATGTGTGTTGCGTGAGGACATAGATAAGATGTTTCTTATAGTGAGGGTGTCGAGGATGAGAGGAAACAACCTCAGCATAGAAGTACGTTCCGTTAAAAAGAGGCGAGCAAGAATGTCTTTAACAAGATGGTGATGATTCTGTGAAATTCATTGTCACAGATTGATGCAAAGGCCAAATGATTGTGTATATTTAAAGCAGAAGCTGAAAGGCTCTTGGTTGGTAAGGGTGTCAAAAGTTATGAAAAGAAGGCAAGAGAATAGTTTTGCAAGGGATAATAAATCAGCATGTTGGAATGGCAGAGCAGACCCAATGGGCCTAATGGCCTGATTCTACTCCTATATCTTATGATCACATAAGAAGGCACTCTTGACCTCACAATCCACCTTGTTATCACCTTGCACCATACTGTCCGTCTGCACTCTCTCTATAACTGTAACATCTTATTCTGCATTCTTTTATTGTTTTTCCTTGTATGATATCAAAACATGGAAACAATGATTTGATCTACAGTGGTGCCAGAAAGTTGGTGAACCCTGTAGAATCTTCTTTATTTCTGCATAAATATGACCTAAAATGTGATCAGATCCCCACACAAGTCCTAAAAATAGATAAAGAGAACCCAATTAAAAAAACAACACAAAAACATTATATTTGTTCAATTATTTATTGAGAACATTTAGCCAATATTACATGTATTTGTTGGAAAAAGTACATGAACATTGGGGGTAATGCCTTCTACAAAAGCTATTTGGAGTTGGGTATTCCAATCAATGAGGTGAGATTGAAGATGTGGGTTTAGAGGTGCCCTGCCCTATAAAAATACAAAGTCAGGCGACTGACAGATGACAGAGCCTGCTCTTCTCAAGGAAGATCTGTTTACGTGCACTGTGCCTCAATCAAAACCACTTTCAGAGGAGCTTAGAAGAAAAATTATAGAGATGCATCGAACTGGAAAAGGCTACAGAAGCATTTGTAAATACCTGAGTGTTCAACAGTCCACAGTGAAAGAAATTGTCCACAAATGGAGGAAACTCAGTACTGTTGCTACTCTCCCTGGGAGTGGGCATCCTGCAAAGATCACACCAAGAGCACAAGCGCAATGCTAAAAGAGACAAAGAACCCAAGGCGATCAGCAAAAGACCTACAGAAATTGCTAGAACTTACTAAAGTCTCTGTTCATGTGTCCACTAGGAGAAAAACACTGAACAAGCATGGTGCTCATCGAAGGGCACCACAGAGGAAACCACTGCTCTCCAAAAAAACATTGGGGCACATCTCAAGTTTCTAAAAGAAAACCTGGATGTTCTACAATGCTTCTGGAACAACGTTCTGTGGATAGATGAGCCAAAAGTTGAACCTTTTGGCAGAAATGCACACTGCTGAGTTTGGAGGGAAAAGGGCACTGCACACCAACACCAAAACCTCATCCCAACTGTGATAAGTGGTGGAAGGAGAATCATGGTTTGGGACTGCTTTGCTGCCTCAGGGCCTGGACAGCTTGCAGGAACAGTGAATTCAAAATTGTATCAAGACGTTTTATAAGAGAATTTTAGGGTAGCAGTCCATCACCTAAAGCTTAATAGAAATTGGATAATGCAACAAGAGAATGATCAAGTGGACAAGAGTAAATCAACAACAGAATGGTTTAGAAAGAAGAAAATTGGTATTTTTGAATGGCTGAGTCAAAGTCCTGACCTTAATCCTTTAGAAATGTTGTGGAAGGAATTGAAGCAAGCAGTTCGTGCAAGGAAGCCCACCAACATCCCAGTGTTGAAGCAGTTTCATAAGGAGGAATGGCCTTAAGTTCGCCCAAGCTGATGTGCAGGACTGATAACAGTTACGAGAAACATTTGGTTGAAGTTATCATTGTACAAGAGGGTCATACCAGCTCCTGAAAGCAAAGGTTCACATACTTTATCCAACAAATACATGTAATATTGGATCATTTTTCTTACTAAGTACATGAACAAGTAAAATGCTTTTTGTGTTATTTATTTAGTTGGGTTCTGTTCACCTAGTTTTAGGACTTATGTGAAGATTTGATCATATTTTCGGTCACATTTATGCAGAAACAGATAAAATTCTACGGAGTTCAGAATCAGAATCAGGTTTATTATCACCGGCACGTGACGTGAAACTTCCCAGCACCACTGTATGTAGATGGCATGCAAAACCAAGTTTTAACTCTGTACTTTAGTATGTGTGACAATAATAAATCTATGTACTAACTTAAGTAGAGTCCCATAATGTCCTTCAAATTGAATATGGCCATAATTGTAATCAACTATATTGTCTGCCAATCTTACAAATGGATTTCAAGCATAAAAATCATTCATGCGCTCCCTTGGCAACTTGCATCTTATATCCAGTTGCATTCAAAATAACGCCAACCTTACTTGGCGAATAACCATGATTCATTAGCACACAGATATTGTGTATTTAATATTTGAGTAATCTCATGCATGCGTGTGTGTATGTGTGTGTGTGTGTGTGTGTATAAACATATATTGATTAAACATTCTTATTCATTTAAATAATTCATTACAAGTTATATGCAATAAATGCATGAATTACATACATCATCACGCTACCTTGTGATAAGTGCGCTCCTTGCTTAAAGTCTACATGAAGTTAGTATCACATTTTGGACTCCCATGGCTTTCTTTGAACTAATTTACTGTTTTGAAGTTACAAAACATAAGAAGAATAATACAGCACAGTACAAGCCCTTTAATCTAACCCCACCCTCCCACAAAGCCCAGCATTTGTCTTTCATTCATGTGCTTAAGAGATGGTTAAGTGCCCCTAATGAATCACAATCTACTACCATCACCCCTGGAGTGCATTCCATGCACTTACCACTCCATGTGTAAGAAAACCAACAGCTGACATCCCCGCAAACTTTCCACCAACATCTTAAAATTATGCCTCCTCGTATTAGCCATATCTGCCCTGCGAAGAAGTCTCCAGCTGTCTGCTCTATCTATGTTTCTTATCATCTTGTATGCTTCTATCAATCACCTCTCATCCTCCTTCTCTCAAAAGAGAAGAGTGCTAGCTTGCTCAACATATCCCCATAATACATGCTCTCTAATCCCAGCCTTATCCCCATGACATGCTCTCTAATTCATGTCCCCCTCTGGCTCTCCTAAATTCATTCTTAATCTCCTTCCTTGCCACTTTGTAACTCTCGAGAGCTCTGAGTGATCCTTGCTTTCTAAACCTTTTGCAAGCTTTTATCGTGCTCTGGACTGGATGTTCCACATCTCTTGTCAACCATGGTTCCTTAACCCTACTATCCTTCCCCTGCCTCAATGGGACAATCCTATCCAGAAAATCATGCACGTTCCCTAAACACCATCCACATTTCTGTTGTACATTTCCTTGAGTATATCCGTTCCCAATTTATGCTCCCCAGTTCCAGCCCAAGAGCGTCATAATTCACCCTCCCCTCAATAAATGCTTTCCCATACCAACTCCTCCTATACCGTTTCAAGGCTATGGTAAAGATTAGGGAATTGTGGTCACTGTCTTGGAAATGTCCGCCTACCAAGAGATCTGTCATCTGACCATGTTCATTGTCTAGTACCAGATCTAGTTTGGTATCTCCTCCAGTTGGTCTGTCTACATATTGCATCAGGAATTTTTCCCGGTCACACCTAATAAACTCTACCCCATGCAAACTCTTTGCACTGAGGATGTGCCAATCAATATTAGGGAAGCTGAAGTCAACTCTGTTATTTTTTGCATCTTTCCAAAATCTGCCTCTGGATCTGCACTTCTTTGTCTCTGTTTCTATTGAGGAGTCTATAAAATACTCACAATAGAGTAATTGATCCCTTCTTATTTCTGACTTCCTCCCACACTGACTCAGCAGATGGTCCATTCATGATATCCTCACTTCCTGCAGTTATGAAACTCTCCCTGTTCATCAATGCCACTATTTTACGTCCCTCCCTGTCCCTTTTGAACAAATTAGCCAGAAAAAGTGGCTCACCTGAGGACTGGGAGAAATTCAGAGTTCAGCAGAGGAGGACAAAGGGCTTAATTAGGAAGGGGATAAAAGATTATGAGAGAAAACTGGCAGGGAACATAAAAACTGACTGTAAAAGCTTTTATAGATATGTAAAAAGGAAAAAACTGGTAAAGACAAATGTAGGTCCCCTACAGACAAAAACAGGTGAATTGATTATGGGGAGCAAGGACATGGCAGACCAATTGAATAATTACTTTGGTTCTGTCTTCACTAAGGAGGACATAAATAATCTACCAGAATTAGTAGGGGACAGAGGGTCCAGTGAGATGGAGGAACTGAGCGAAATACATGTTAGTAGGGAAGTGGTGTTAGGTAAATTGAAGGGATTAAAGGAAGATAAATCCCCAGGGCCAGATGGTCTGCATCCCAGAGTGCTTAAGAAAGTAGCCCAAGAAATAGTGGATGCATTAGTGATAATTTTTCAAAACTTGTTAGATTCTGGACTAGTTCCTGAGGATTGGAGGGTGGCTAATGTAACCCCACTTTTTAAAAAAGGAGGGAGAGAGAAACCGGGGAATTACAGACCGGTTAGCCTGACGTCAGTGGTGGGGAAACTGCTGGAGTCAGTTATCAAAGATGTGATAACAGCACATTTGGAAAGCGGAGAAATCATCGGACAAAGTCAGTATGGATTTGTGAAAGGAAAATCATGTCCAACGAATCTCATAGAATTTTTTGAGGATGTAACTAGTAGAGTGGATAGGGGAGAACCAGTGGATGTGGTATATTTGGATTTTCAAAAGGCGTTTGACAAGGTCTCACACAGGAGATTAGTGTGCAAACTTAATGCACACGCTATTGGGGGTAAGGTATTGATGTGGACAGAGAATTGGTTAGCAGACAGGAAGCAAAGAGTGGGAAAAAACAGGACCTTTTCAGAATGGCAGGCAGTGACTAGTGGGGTACCGCAAGGCTCAGTGCTGGGACCCCAGTTGTTTACAATATATATTAACGACTTGGATGAGGGAATTAAATGCAGCATCTCCAAGTTTGCGGATGACACGAAGCTGGGTGGCAGTGTTAGCTGTGAGGAGGATGCTAAGAGGATGCAGAGTGACTTGGATAGGTTGGGTGAGTGGGCAAATTCATGGCAGATGCAATTTAATATGGATAAATGTGAAGTTATCCACTTTGGTGGCAAAAATAGGAAAATAGATTATTATCTGAATGGTGGCTGATTAGGGAAAGGGGAGGTGCAATGAGACCTGGGTGTCATTATACACCAGTCATTGAAAGTGGGCATGCAGGTACAGCAAGCGGTGAAAAAAAGCGAATGGTATGCTGGCATTTATAGCGAGAGGATTCGAGTACAGGAGCAGGGAGGTACTACTGCAGCTGTACAAGGCCTTGGTGAGACCACACCTGGAGTATTGTGTGCAGTTTTGGTCCCCTAATCTGAGGAAAGACAACCTTGCCATAGAGGGAGTACAAAGAAGGTTCACCAGATTGATTCCTGGGATGGCAGGACTTTCATATGAAGAAAGACTGGATGAACTGGGCTTGTACTCGTTGGAATTTAGAAGATTGAGGGGGGATCTGATTGAAACGTATAAAATCCTAAAGGGATTGGACAGGCTAGATGCAGGAAGATTGTTCCCGATGTTGGGGAAGTCCAGAACAAGGGGTCACAGTTTGAGGATAAAGGGGAAGCCTTTTAGGACTCAGATTAGGAAAAACTTCTTCACACAGAGAGTGGTGAATCTGTGGAATTCTCTGCCACAGGAAACAGTTGAGGCCAGTTCATTGGCTATATTTAAGAGGGAGTTAGATATGGCCCTTGTTGCTACGGGGATCAGGGGGTATGGAGGGAAGGCCGGGGCAGGGTTCTGAGTTGGATGATCCGCCATGATCATAATAAATGGCGGTGCAGGCTCGAAGGGCTGAATGGCCTACTCCTGCACCTATTTTCTATGTTTCTATGTTTCTATGTATCTAAACCCCAGAACTTCCAGCAGCCTTTCCTGCCGTCTTGACAGCCGTATCTCTGTAATGGTCACAACGTCATAGTTTCATGTACTGAGCCATGCTCTAAATCCATCGACTTTGCTCCTGATACCTCTAGCATTAAAAACAGACACATTTCAATCCATCCAACTGACTGCAATTGTGCCCTTTCTATTGTCTATCCTTCCTCACAATCTCCTTACACACTACATCTACCTTTACACAAACTGCACTTTCCCGAGTCTCTGAGCTATCACTCTGGTTCCTAAATTAATTTAAACCCTCACAAAGAGCTCTAGCAAACCTGCCCACAAGGATATTGCCCTCCCCCTGAAAATCAGGTGTAACCCATCCCTTCTGTACAGGTCATACACTCCCAAGAAGAGATCCCAATGATCAACAAATCTGAAATCCTGCCCCCTACATCAATTCTTCAGTCACACATCCATCTGTCAAATTATCCTATTCTTACCCTCACTGGCACAATGCAGAGGCAGTAAGCAAGAGATTGCCACCCTTGAGATTCTACTTTTCAGCTTCCTACCTAACTCCTCATATTACTCTTCAAGACCTCATCCTTTTTCGTACCTATACCGTTGGTACCAATATGTTCCATGACTTCTGGCTGCTTACCTTCCCCCTTAAGAATGGTGTGGATCTGATCTGAGATGTCCCTGACCCCTGCACCTGGGAGGAAACATAGCTATCACAAATCAATTTCACATCTACAGAATCTCTTGTCTGTTCCTTTAATTATTGAATCCCCTCTCACCACTATTCTCCACTTCTCCCCATATCCCTTCTGAGCCTCGGAGCCAGACTCAAGTGTCAGAGGTCTGGTTGTTGTGGATTTCCCTGGCAGGTTGCTTCTTCTCCCCCCACCCCACCACCCCAACAGTTTCCAAAGTGGTCTGCGTGTTCTAGGGCTATGTTCTAACACTTTGAAGCCAAGATTACAGGATGGGTCAAGCATCCAACTGAGGCATGATGAAACACATATTTTGCATTTCAGTACCATTGATCCTAATGCTTTGTAGTGCTCTACAGGACTATTTAATCAAAATATAAATAGCTCTACATCTTCCACAGTTTCATTTTGAAATGTGGTCCAACATGAACCTATGCAGAGAAAAATATCTGAAGATAACAAGCACAAAAGAGAAAGATTGTCAATACTCCTGAAGTCAATGGAACAAATCTAACAGCACACACATTTTATCAGAAGCTTTTCTGTTTATTGCCAACAGAGTCCAGCAATGCATCAAGATTCATATATAGGAAGCATTCCAGAATATGCCAATATTACTTACATTAACTGTGTGTATGCCATTCAATGTGTTTTTTAACTTACTCATTTTTTACCATGTGGCAGTAATGGTAAGGCTAACATCTATTCCTCAATTACCAGGTCATGCATGGGCTTCGGGTACACGTTGCCCAGACAAGGCAGAGATGGTATGCTTCCTCCCCCAAGGAAATTAGTGAACAATCTAGTAGTTTATAACAATCTACTAGTTTTGTGGTTGGCATTAATAATAATAACTTTATTTTAAATCCTGATTATTAACTGTCCTTTGATGCTTTGGTTACCATGGTGGAAGATGAAGTCAGATCTCAGACTGCAGATACTGGAAATCTTAAGGAATCATGCAAAATGCTGGAGGAACACAGTAAGTCTGGCAGCATCTATGAAGGGGAATAAATGGTTGATACTTCAGGATGAGACAGGACTAGAAAGGCAGAAGAACGAGCCCCTTTCTGGCCTCTCCCCTCTTCCTTTCCAGTCTTGATGAAAGGTCAGGTCTCTGATCATTAGTCCATGTATCCGGGCTATTAGTCTGGTAACCATCACCGTAATACCATTATAAACTATTGCCTCTGTGTTGACCACTGACTAATTCATACAAAATATAACTTTTTGCTATTGTTCTCTCTCTACAACTAACCGAAGAGGTTATCTTAAGGGTTCTATCTGCTGCCATATAGGACAGAAGGTACAACCCACTCTTCCTACTCAATCAGAAACTGGGTCTAAGATAAAGAAGTACAGTTATTTCAAAATGTCTGCTTGAAAAAAAGGTAACAGGGAGTTACGTATACGTTATTAACCTGCAATATCGGCTAATTAGCTATTGCTCTTCATTTGCTGCTGGGCATTCTGTCAGAATGAGCTGGGAGTCAGTAGACAAAAGACCTCTGTACATGCATGAAGGGGTTAAAAATAACACATTATCAGTGTAATTCCAAGTCAAATTAATTTAGACGACAGACCTCCTTTTTTTGGACTTAAACTCAGATCACTATGGCAGCTGTCCGTCCACTTCTGAGATAATCTCGGAACCTCAGCTACAAATGTGGCACACTTCATAGTCTACTGCAGATTCACGCAGAGAATTAAGCAGCACTATGCCAGTGCAGACTGCACACATGCCCTAGGATGCTCCATTGTGTAATATTCTGGATGACACCACATCAAAGAGCTTCTTGTTGTGCTTACAAAGTTCATTTGTAAGCTCTGAATCTTAAGGCACAGCTTGTGGCTGCCTCAGTACTTTCTCTACCTTAGTAATGCTCATAGTTTAGTGAACTGCTGGGGCCAGCAATGACATGTACCTTAGGAGCACTAGGTACCACAGTTCCTCCAGTCCCAGCACTTTATGCTACATGCAGCAGGAACACTGAAATGGTGTTAGTTTGTTAATCTTGCATGATCAGACAAAATCCGTTGTTGTGTACATGGCAGTACAGAGCATGGAACAGAGTTGTGGCTCTATCACCTACATTCAGTGCATGGATAATGAAATTCTTTATCTCTGGGGAAAATAATACATCATCTTATGGCAGTCAGCAAAGCCAACAGTCTTTTGATTGTGGGGAAAAAAACATATAGGAAATAAAGTTTGACAACTTCACTATGCTCCAAAAAATGTAGGTGCTGAAGGGGTAAGAACCAATTGTAAATCCTGGGACAGGCATCATGCCATATGTCAAAACTTAACCCTCACTAACAGCTGTTCATTGTCAAACTGATCATGTCCAAGCACAATTTTACTTTGATATTCCTGTCTGCAAATAATGTATAATTGAGTAACTGAATTCAGAGCAGGGCCCTATTTATTGGATTTGTTCCTTTACAGAGGAGTAAGATAATTGTGTGACATGCCAGAATTGAATTTAGCTTTAATTTTTCATCATATCATTTCCCATTATGCCTGAGTGATTCCTCTCTTTTCCAATAAAGCATTATTGCAATCTCACTAAATTAATGCATTTGACAAATGCATTACAGTTCAATTATATTATGACTTTATATAGTATTTCTGCAGAGGGATGACCTCTAAAAAAGACAGTTCAGTGATGATGAGTTTCTGACTAATCATTATTAAACTATGCTTCCTATCTGTGTAAAAAAGAAAATTCTTCCTTTTATCAGAAAGAAAAGAAGTTCTATAATCACTATTTTGGTGAGTACTATTGGACTAGGTGACTAAATTAAATCCCACTCTAATTTTACCTGCCGTAAAATTCCTATTTTGCCATTTATTGAAATATTCAGCACACTATGAAATGGCCTTACAAAACAGATGAGTGTAAGACAGCAGGCAGTGGTAATTCAATGAAAAAATGTTGTTTGCTTTGTATGGACTCCATGTATGAGAATAAGGGGCGCAGAGATATATTTGCTAGAATCTATAAAACACACTTTTCAGATAAAGATAAAGGTAGCTTCTGACAGATTCGGAATTAATCAAGTTGTAGAGTCATTTCAACAGCATGGACATAGGCCCTTCAATCTACCACATCAGCAGCAAACGTATGCCCACCTATACTTTGATGTGTGTTCGTTTACCAGCAACTTTGATGTGTGTTCATTTACCAGCAACTTTGATGTGTGTTACTCCCACCTATACTTGCCTGAATTAATTTCCTGTCCCTCAACACCGTGCTCATTCAAGTACTTGCCTTGATGCCTTTGGAATACTGTTACTGTTTGGGCCTCCTCTACCAGCTCTGGCAGCTCATTAAAGATACCACCTACTTTATGAAAAATTGACCCCTCAGATCTCCATTAAACCGCCTCTCTCCCACCGAAGTGCACCTTATGAACTTTGCTGCTGGTAAATTATTTCTGCAGCTCCAAGGGATTTTTTAAATATCAAGGCTGCCCAAAATCCATCCTCAGAATTTAATTCTCTGTCAGTAACATTCTATCATAGCATAGATTCTTTGTACACTGCATTAAAGTCAAAGGAATGAATTTCAGAGTTAGAGTAAAACATGCCAACTATAACTAAATGTTTTGTTAACATTACTAACTAGGGATGAATTTCCAGCACTTGACTGTATGAGACTACTAGAGTATAATTTATTCTGAATGTAAATTAAAGTTGAGACCACGATGTGACATCTTATATAATGATTAAGGTAAAATAAAGAAAATGATCTGAAACTCCTTCATATGCTGCAGCTGATGGAGAAAAACACAACAGTTACAAGTCTGGCAACTGTCCAAACATGCACCACAATCTCATCACTCCAAGGAAAATTAAGTTCTCCATTCACTGGTACCTAAATACCGCCTCAATTGAGACAGGCATCGCTGTTCTAAAAATAAAAATGGAGCAAATTAAGTTAAAAGGCTTCCAGAGTTACTGTTGATATAATGAAACATTACTTTAAGTTCTGGATGTAACCAATGCAAAGATGGAGCTTGACATGATTTCACACTGTCTTCTCACTGCTTATCCAATTCTGATTTCAATGACAAGTGACACCTCATATTTTTACTTAATGTGAAGATAAAACTACCATACATCAAAGCAAAATGTGTATTTTAACTGTCATATATAATTCTAATTTGCTGAAAGAAAGTATTACCCAAAATTATTTGGCTATTGACTTAGTCCTGAGAATAATTCTCTCAACTTGTAAACAGGGCAATGTTATTCTCAAAAATAACAATATCTCAAATGTCAAATTTAAACAACTGCAAATGAACTGCTTTCAGAAATCCATAACATTTGAGACACAGATGGAATGATCTTGCCATAGCTCATTATTTAAAAACAATTTACATGAATTAAATCACCATACATGGATAATTTCCCATTCAATTGGAAATAATTCTTTTGTTTTTGCAATTATCATGAACAAGACATGTCAATGTAAATCATCGTTTTGAAATATCAAGATATTATGAGTGCAGAATGAATAGGTAACTGATATTATTTCTGTAATTTACAGATGTAGCATCATTATTCTATATTTTAGTAGAAGTATTGCTGAAAAACTAGCATTTATCATGCTGTGTCTTCCGGTTAAGATGGCTCTACCAAATATGTGCAACAAGTTTCTGGTTGTCAAAAGCTAAGAACTATGACTAAAAACATCACTAAAAATACCTTTTCTGAGGTAAATTGTGTTAAATTATCATCACAAACAATGAAGGAGTGAGCGATGAAAGGCGAGTTTAGGGTTGAATCAATGCAGTTGGAGTTCCGATGCCCATAGAGCTTGCCTGGGAATGAGGCTGGATCGCTCTAGGTGCCACGAGGAGAAGTCGGGGCCCGGGCAGAGGAGATTTGATTGTGACGTGCATACAACTGGCCTAGGTGCGAGACTAGTTCACTCTGGGCACCGAGCTGATTTGAAGAGCTTGAGGGTGGCTTCTGGCTGGGTGACAAAATCTGGGCCTGAAGCCAGTCACTGAGCAGTGTGGTGTAGGCCTGGGGCCTTTCACAGCAGTGGTGCCTGGGTCCTAGTGCAATGTACAATTCGCTGTTTAGACAATTTAAACACTGGCCCATATTGGAAACGAGAGCTGATTTCGCTCGCTAACTGCAATGTTCACTCCTCTCTCCAGGGGTGCGAAACCCTTCATTGTTCCACCGTTGAGTCAATATAAGCACCATCCCAGATAAACCGAAAAGACAGGGTTTCAGTCAGGACATGAGTCAACTGCACTCGTTCTCTGCGATGGCCATCTCCATGGGGCTGAGGCTATGAAGATTGTCCGGCTTGCTGTGCTCTATGCCCACTAATATGAGGAGCTGATAAGCGAGGCTTTGGACTTACTACAGGCTGCACCAGGGTTTGGATCTGAGGACTCATTTCGGAATGTTGCTGATCACTTCAATTGTTTGTATGACTTGTATTTTTTTTAGAAACATAGAAACATAGAAAATAGGTGCAGGAGTAGGCCATTCGGCCCTTCGAGCCTGCACCGCCATTCAGTATGATCATGGCTGATCATCCAACTCAGAACCCTGTACCAGCCTTCCCCCCCATACCCCCTGATCCCTTTAGCCACAAGGGCCATATCTAACTCCCTCTTAAGTATAGCCAATGAACTGGCCTCAACTGTTTCCTGTGGCAGAGAATTCCACAGATTCACCACTCTCTGTGTAAAGAAGTTTTTCCTCATCTTGGTCCTAAAAGGCTTCCCCTTTATCCTCAAACTGTGACCCCTCATTCTGGACTTCCCCAACATCGGGAACGATCTTCCTGCATCTAGCGTGTCCAATCCCTTTAGGATTTTATATGTTTCAATAAGATCCCCCCTCAACCTTCTAAATTCCAATGAGTATAAGCCTAGTCGATCCAGTCTTTCATCATATGAAAGTCCTGCCGTCCCAGTAATCAATCTGGTGAACCTCCTTTGTAGTCCTTCTATGGCAAGGATGTCTTTCCTCAGATTAGGGGACCAAAACTGCACACAATACTCCAGGTGTGGTCTCACCAAGGCCTTGTACAACTGCACTCTAGTACCTCCCTACTCCTGTACTCGAATCCTCTTGCTATGAATGCCAGCATACCATTCGCCTTTTTTACCACCTGCTGTACCTGCATGCCCACTTTCAATGACTGGTGTATAATGACACCCAGGTCTCGTTGCACCTCCCCTTTTCCTAATCGGCCACCATTCAGATAATAATCTGTTTTCCTGTTTTTGCCACCAAAGTGGATAACCTCATATTTATCCAAATTAAATTGCATCTGCCGTGAATCTGCCCACTCACCTAATCTATCCAAGTTACCCTGCATCCTCTTAGCATCCTCCTCACAACTAACAGTGCCGCCCAGCTTCGTGTCATCCGCAAACTTGGAGATGCTGCATTTAATTCGCTCATCTAAGTCATTAATATATATTGTAAACAACTGGGGTCCCAGCACTGAGCCTTGCGGTACCCCACTAGTCACTGCCTGCCATTCTGAAAAGGTCCCGTTTATTCCCAATCTTTGCTTCCTGTCTGCCAACCAATTCTCTATCCATATCAATACCTTACCCCCAATATTGTGTGCTTTAAGTTTGCACACTAATCTCCTGTGTGAGACCTTGTCAAAAGCCTTTTGAAAATCCAAATATACCACATCCACTGGTTCTCCCCTATCCACTCTACTAGTTACATCCTCAAAAAATTCTATGAGATTCGTCAGACTTGATTTTCCTTTCACAAATCCATACTGACTTTGTCCGATGATTTCACCGCTTTCCAAATGTGCTGTTATCACATCTTTGATAACTGACTCTAGCATTTTCCCCACTACCGATGTCAGGCTAACCGGTCTATAATTCCCCGGTTTCTCTCTCCCTCCTTTTTTAAAAAGTGGGGTTACATTAGCCACCCTCCAATCCTCAGGAACTAGTCTAGAATCTAAAGAGTTTTGAAAAATTATCGCGAATGCATCCACTATTTCTTGGGCTACTTCCTTAAGCACTCTGGGATGCAGACCATCTGGTCCTGGGGATTTATCTGCCTTTAATCCCTTCGATTTACCTAACACCACTTCCCTACTAACATGTATTTCCCTCAGTTCCTCCATCTCACTGGACCCTCTGTCCCTTACTATTTCCAGAAGATTATTTATGTCCTCCTTAGTGAAGACAGATCCAAAGTAGTTATTCAATTGGTCTGCCTTGTCCTTGCTCTCCATAATCAATTCACTTGTTTCTGTCTGTAGGGGACCTACCTTTGTCTTAACCAATCTTTTTCTTTTCACGTATCTATAAAAGCTTTTACAGTCAGTTTTTATGTTCCCTGCCAGTTTTCTCTCATAATCTTTTTTCCCTTTCCTAACTAAGCCCTTTGTCCTCCTCTGCTGGACTCTGAATTTCTCCCCGTCCTCAGCTGAGCCACTTTTTCTGGCTAATTTGTATGCTTCTTCTTTGGAATTGATACTATCCCTAATTTCCCTTGTCAGCCACGGGTGCACTACCTTCCTTCATTTATTCTTTTGCCAAACTGGGATGAACAATTGTTGTAGTTCATCCATGTGATCTTTAAATGCTTGCCATTGCATATCCACTATCAACCCTTTAAGTGTCATTTGCCAGTCTATCTCAGCTAATTCACGTCTCATACCTTCAAAGTTACCCTTCTTTAAGTTCAGAACCTTTGTTTCTGAATTAACTATGTCACTCTCCATACTAATGAAGAATTCCACCATATTATGGTCACTCTTACCCAAGGGGCCTCTCACGACAAGATCGCTAATTAACCCTTCCTCATTGCTCAAAACCCAGTCCAGAATAGCCTGCTCTCTAGTTGGTTCCTCGACATGTTGGTTCAAAAAACCATCCTGCATACATTCCAAGAAATCCTCTTCCTCAGCACCTTTACCAATTTGGTTCACCCAATCTACATGTAGATTGAAGTTACCCATTATAACTGCTGTTCCTTTATTGCACACATTTCTAATTTCCTGTTTAATACCATCTCCGACCTCACTACTACTGTTAGGTGGCCTGTACACAACTCCCACCAGCGTCTTCTGCCCCTTAGTGTTACGCAGCTCTACCCATATCGATTCCACATCTTCCCGGCTTCTGTCCTTCCTTTCTATTGCGTTAATCTCTTCTTTAACCAGCAACGCCACCCCACCTCCCCTTCCTTCACGTCTATCCCTCCTGAATATTGAATATCCCTGAACGTTGAGCTCCCATCCCTGGTCACCCTGGAGCCATGTCTCTGTGATCCCAACTATATCATATTCATTAATAACAATCTGCACTTTTAATTCATCCACCTTGTTACGAATGCTCCTTGCATTGACACACAAAGCCTTCAGGCTGGCTTTTACAACACTCTTAGCCCTTATACAATTATGTTGAAAAGTGGCTCTTTTTGATTTTTACCCTGGATTTGCTGGCCTGCCACTTTTACTTTTCACCTTTCTGCATTTTGCTTCTACCCACATTTTACACCCCTCTGTCTCTCTGTACTTGTTCCCATTCCCCTGTTGTGAACTAGCCTCCTCTCTCCTAGTCTCTTTAATTTGATTCCCACCCCCCAACCATTCTAGTTTAAAGTCACCTCAGTAGCCCTCGCTAATCTCCCCGCCAGGATATTGGTCCCCCTAGGATTCAAGTGTAACCCGTCCTTTTTGTACAGGTCATACCTGCGCCAAAAGAGCTTTTTCTTTCTCTTATGCATCATGTGTTGTCCTTTTATGTTTATTTGTATTCTTTTTTCTTTAAATTGGGTCCTCTGGGGTTTCTTGCTTTGTGGCTACCTGTGTGCAAGCAAATCTCAAGGTTGTATAATTTATACATTCTTTGATAATAAAAGTATTCGGATCTTGAATCTTGTGTACTTTCAGGAACAAAGATATAAATATTGCCATTTTAAAACATTTTCTTTATAAGCACCACAAAACTCAATCATTTGTATTTCTGGGAGTGCTGGTTATTTCCAATATTGTAGCCTAAATGCAGATTTGCCCCTTCAGAGTCGGCCTGCAATAGCATTCATACTCATGGGATTGTAGCGACTCAACAACCACTTAACCATCTAAGCCATGGGAAAAGTCATTCAGAAACTGTGCACAAGAAGTAAAGGGCATTGCAGAAAATCTGCCAGTAGTTTTCACTGTTGTATTTATTCTAAATGCACAGGACTTACAATTCTAATAATATTAGAATTAGTGGGTCATCTTCATCCTACCTACTCAACAGATACACAATGGGTAGTGAATAATAAAGAAGATGAAAATCGAAAATCCTGCAGATCCAACACAATTAGTGGAGAGAGAAATTCAGTGCTAACTTTTCAGGTTGATGACTTTTCATCAGGACAAGTAAAAAGAGAAAAAACGAACATCTTTTCAGTTCCAATGAAGAAAGAGTAGGAGAGAAAACAAAGAAAACTTTGATAGAGACCATAAGAAACCCAATAACACAAATTACACTGGTGCCAGCTCAAGTGGAGGTGATAATACTTCACTAAATGTAGCCTATCTGTCTAGTGAAGAAGTAAGAACATTGTGGTTGTTGGAAATTTGAAATAAAAGTGAACACCAGATCCAAGAACATCTGTGGAGAGAAAATACTAAGTTAAAACTAATGTTCATGACCTTTAATCAGTGCTGGCTGGTTCTAACACAAGTCTGGTAATCTGAAATATTTCAATTTAATGTTGAGTTCTGTGGTATGTAATGTGTTAGTAGGTGGACAAGCTTTTGTTGGGCTCTGCTGGAAGAGTGGTTTTGACTGTGGCATCACTTTAAAGGTGGTGGAAATTATGGAAAATAACCCACAAACTTTGAAGCTGTTGCGGTAGAAGGTGATAGCAAACAGAACATTAAGGTAAACAGGACCTCTTAGAAGTACTCATGTGGAAATGAAAGACATGACAGAGGTAGAGGTATGGGAGGCCTCACAGGAAATAAGACAGCAGAAAGTTTAATCAGAAAAGGAATCACCTGAGTCCAGATAAACAGTCTCAAAGAGAAACGTTGACAGTCCATTTCCCTCCAATGATGATACCTGATGTACTAAGTTCCTCCAAAATCTTGCTCATTGTTTGAAAATCTGTTTTAATTACTAATTTATTGCCCAAGTTGGAGAAAGACAAATCTAGAAAGGGAAAATCAGATGACCCATGTAAAACTAGAAACAGACAACACCCATGCAAGCCTAAGAAGCAGCACTAATATAGTGATCAATGTGCTAGAAAAGAAACAAGAAAGGAAAAACAAGATTAATGATACAGGGGCTTGTCCACATATCCCACATAGAACCAAGCAAAGCTTCATCCAAGTCAACCTCCTTTAATTACATCTTTGACTCAGAGAAAATGAGTGCAGTTAAAAAAGAAGTTATTCAATGCAAGAACTAGGTGAAGGAGAGTGGCAATGGAAGAAGCGTGATTGGACATCTGTTCAGGCAAGAAGCGTGGAGTGCTCAAGTGATTTTGTGGTGGATGGAGGTGCAAAGAAAATTGTACTTGGGACCAAGAAACTGAAACGTCCCAAAGTGCCAATGGATCAGAGTGCCATCAAAAAACTGTGACAAGACTAGAAAGTGGAGAAGAAATAGATTCAAGATAGAAATTGTTTGGGGAAAGAACAAATTGGAACAAAGAACCTGTGGGTGCAGGCATGCTTGTGGAAACTGGAGAGGTAGATGTAGGCTTTTTAAGGAGGACGGAATGAGGCTGGAAGCCATGGAAGGAAGGTGCCAGGAGAAAACAAAGTTATTGACTGGTATTCAGTGCAGGGTCTTATGATCTAGGGTAGATGCTTCTACTTTGTATTCCTTGAAAAATAACAACTATTTATTTCCCTCTATAGATGCTTTTAGACTTAAGTCTTTTTCTTATTAATAACAGAGTCATAAGCAAGGGAATATAGCTACAAAATAAGAAGCCGATCATTTAAAACTAAAATGCACAGCAATATTTTATCTCAGTGAGTAGTGAATCTCTGGAATTCTCTTTCCCTGAGGATGGTTCTTGGACAGAGATAGAAAAAATATTTAAAAGTTAAGGAATTGCAGGGATATAGGGAACTAACAGAGGAGTTGAGATCAGCTATGAGTTTATTGAATGACAGAACAAGTTTGAATGACCTAGTAGACTAATATTGATAAAACATGGAGGAGAGACAGTGATAGACATCCTCACCAATATCTGCAACAAAATCTGGCAGACTAAGGAATGGACAACATCTTGGACAAAAAACACTCATCATCACTCTCTCCAAGAAAGGTAACTTACAGCAGTGCTAGAATTATAGACCCAATAAGTCTTATCAGCCATGCAAGCCAAATGATGTTAAAAGTCATCTTGAACAGACTGAAACCACAGGCAGAAGAAATAATCACCGAAGAGCAGGCTGGATTCAGAAGAGGAATTACAGCAGGACAGGTATTCAGCCTCTGACTACTGTGACAGAAATACACCATCATCAACAGGACATCCTCCACGTGTTCATAGACTTCAAGAAGGCATTCGATGCACACTGGCCACAATGAAGAGAGACAACATGGGCTAGAAGTTGATCCAAACCAACAAGTAGCTATATACCGAAGCTAGCATTGTGGGACTTGCTCAAGGCACAGTTGGAGAGTTGTTCCACACATCTGTTGGAGTCCGACAAAGCTGCCTCCTTTCACCCATGCTATTCAATACTTTCCTGGAGTAAATAATGACCTGGAAGTCTATATTGGCAAAGTCAGCATCGGAGGACAGATCATAACCAACCTCAGGTTCACCAATGACATTGATGGGCTGGCAGGAAATGAGAATGAATTGGCCTGCCTTGTGAACCATCTGGCCAACATGCTAGATATGGCATGGGAGATCAGCACAGAGAAAACCAACCTGAATTTGCCGGCTAAACTAAAACCAATCTGGAGAGATAATAACATTGCACTCAGATCCAAGTTGAAATCCCTGCATGCACTTGTGCTCTCCATCTTCTTGAATGTATGTGAATCATGGACTCTGACAACAGAACTTCAAAAAAGATCTAGGCAGTAGAAATGAGATGCTTCAGAAGGCTCCTCAGCATCTCCTATACAGACCATGTCTCAAACGACAAAGTACAAAGACCCATCACCCAACAACATGAGACACTATGAAGATCTACTGTCCACAGTAAAGACGCAGAAACTGAGATGGTATGGCCACATAACAAGATGAAGTGGACTCTCAAAGACCATTCTACAGGGAACGGTGTTGGAGAAAAGAAAAAGGGGCAGACAGAGGAAGAAACGGGTGGACAACATTGCAGTGTGGACCAGTGAGACAGTTGCTGCCACCCAGGCACTTGCCCGCAACCGTGAGGGACAGAAGCAACTGGTGCAGTGCTCATCTGTGCAGTGCCCTTATGACCCAGGCGGGCTGCAGGATCCATAACCATAATATTATCCAATGAAGCTCAGCCTCTGCAAAGGTAGGGGGTTTGGATGGTTTTTCAACAATAACGGCATTGTCCTTGTTAGACGGTTTAATAAAAACATGCAGTTTCTCACTTTTCCTAGTTTTGAAGGAAGTCATCAACTCAATATATTAAATGCATGTCTTTCTCTCTGCAGATACTGTCTGCCCTTTTGAGTGTATTCAACATTTTCTGATTTTATTTTGGATTCCTGCATCTGTAGTTCATTCTTTTCAATTATGTAATTAAACATCCATATTTTGCAGTCCAAGCTGGAGGCTTCCTCCTAAACCTAGATCCTCAAGGTTGTTAAGCATGAACTTCACTCAGAAGTCGGCATATGCTGTTATAGAGAAACATTAGGCTGGCAACTTGTTACTGAGAAACAAAGCAGGTAAAATTGCCTTGATCCCATACTATTACACAGAAGAAGAAATTAAAATAAGCTATTTATTCTCAGTGAAAACCACTTGGCAATTAAAACCAAAGCCCACTCCATCACCCAAATCTATTTGTTTTCTGACACGGAATCAGCATCCCGATTTGAAAATGACAATTAAAATTTATAATTGAATATCTAAAAGCTATGTGATTGGCATTGATTTAACTCAATTTGTATTTCTAAATTTGTTTATTTCTACAATTTAGGTGCACAGATGAAATTACTGTGGGTAACATTTCAGGTGGTAACAAGAAGGCATGCAGGAGAGAGAGATAAATTAGCTGGTTGAGTGGTACCACAGCAACAGTTTGAGAAGATTTGGCATTTCACCAAGGACTCTTGCAAACCTCCACAGATATAGGGCAGAAAGCATTCTGGCTGGTTGCATCGCATCCAAGTATGGAGCTTTCAATGCATACAATTACAAGATACTACAGAGAGCTGTAGGCTCAGCCAGCTCCATCACAAGCAAAACCTTTCGTACCATTGAGGACACCTTTATAACCATATAACAATTACAGCACAGAAACAGGCCATCTCTGCCCTTCTAGTCCATGCCGAACTCTGACTCTCAGCTACTCCCACCGACCTGCACTCAGTCCATAAGCCTCCATTCCTTTCCTGTCCATATAGCTATCCAATTTAACTTTAAATGACAACATCGAACATGCCTCTACCACTTCTGCTGGAAGCTCGTTCCACACAGATACCACTCTTTGAGTAAAGAAGTTCCCCCTCATGTTACCCCTAAACTTTTGCCCTTTAACTCTCAACTCATGTCCTCTTATTTGAATCTCCCCCATTCTCAGTGGAAAAAGCCTATCCACATCAACTTTATCTATCCCGCTCATAATTTTAAATACCTCTATCAAGTCCCCCCTCAACCTTCTACGCTCCAAAGAATAAAGACTCAACTTGTTCAACCTATCTCTGTAACTTAGGAGATGAAACCCAGGTAACATTCTAGTAAATCTTCTCCGTACTCTCTCAAATTTGTTGAGATCTTTCCTATAATTCGGTGACCAGAACTGTACACAATATTTCAAATTTGGCCTTACCAATGCCTTGTACAATTTCAACATTACATCCCAACTCCTGTACTCAATGCTCTGATTTATAAAGGCCAGCATACTAAAAGCTTTCTTCACCACCCTATCCACATGAGATTCCACTTTCAGGGAACTATGCACCATTATTCCTAGATCCCTCTGTTCTACTGCATTCTTCAATGCCCTACCATTTACCATGTATGTCCTATTTTGATTAGTCCTATCAAAATGTAGCACCTCACATTTATCAGCATTAAACGCCATCTGCCATCTTTCAGCCCACTCTTTTAACTGGCCTAAATCTCTCTGCAAGCTTTGAAAACCTACTTCATTATCCACAACTCCACCTATCTTAGGATCATCTGCATACTTAATAATCCAATTTACCACCCCATCATCCAGATCATTAATGTATATGACAAACAACATTAGATCCAGTACAGATCCCTGAAGCACACCACTAGTCACCGGCCTCCAATCTGATAAACAATTATCCACCACTACTCTCTGGCGTCTCTCATCCAGCCACTGCTGAATCCATTTTACTACTTCAATATTAATACCTAATGATTGAATCTTCCTAACTAACCTTCCGTGTGGAACCTTGTCAAAGGCCTTTCTGAAGTCCATATAGACAACATCCACCATTTTACCCTCGTCAACTTTCCTAGTAGCCTCTTCAAAAAATTCAATAAGATTTGTCAAACATGACCTTCCACGCACAAATCCATGTTGACTGTTCCTAATCAGACCCTGTCTATCCAGATAATTATATATACCATCTCTAAGAATACTTTCCATCAATTTACCCACCACTGACATCAAACTCACAGGCCGATAATTACTAAGTTTACTCTTAGAACACTTCTTAAACAATAGAACAACATGAGCAATATGCCAATCCTCCGGCATTATCCCCGTTTCTAATGACATTTGAAATATTCCGGTCAGAGCCCCTGCTATTTCCACACTAACTTCCTTCATATTCCTAGGGAATATCCTGTCGGGACCTGGAGACTTATCCACTTTTATATTCCTTAAAAGCACCAGTACTTCCTCTTCTTTAATCATCATAGTTTCCATAACTACCCTTCTTGTTTCCCTTACCTTGCACAATTCAATATCCTTCTCCTTAGTGAATACTGAAGAAAAGAAATTGTTCAAAATCTCCCCCATCTCTTTTGGCTCCGCACATAGCTGTCCACTCTGATTCTCTAAGGGACCAATTTTATCCCTCACTATCCCTTTGCTATTAATATAACTGTAGAAACCCTTTGGATTTATTTTCACCTTACTTGCCAAAGCAACATCATATCTTCTTTTAGCTTTTCTAATTTCTTTCTTAAGATTCCTTTTACATTCTTTATATTCCTCGAGCACCCCATTTACTCCAAGCTACACATATTTATTAGTAGTAGTAGTAGTAGTAGTAGTAGTAGTAGTAGAAGTAGTCATACTTTATTGATCCTGAGGGAAATTGGTTTTTGTTACAGTTGCACCATAAATAATTAAATAGTAATATGTAAATTATGCCAGGAAATAAGTCCAGGACCAGCCTATTGGCTCAGGGTGTCTGACCCTCCAAAGGAGGAGTTGTAAAGTTTGATGGCTTCCTATAACGCTCACTGTTGCATCTCCGTGGAATGAGTCTCTGGCTGAATGTACTCCTGTGCCCAACCAGCCCATTATGTAGTGGATGGGAGACATTGCAACTTGGACAGCATCCTCTTTTCAGACACCACCATCAGAAAGTCCAGTTCCATCCCCACAACATCACTGGCCTTACGAATGAGTTTGATGATTCTGTTGGTGTCTGCTACCCTCAGCCTGCTGCCCCAGCACACAACAGCAAACATTATAGCACTGGCCACCACAGACTTGTAGAACATCCTGTGATGAAAGAAGGTTACAAAAGTACACATAAACTAAGATGTTAACTGTCCTGTGCTAGCACCAGTGGGATCAACAGTTGATCTGCCACCTGTCTTCAGGAGAGAGAGAGAAGTAAAACAATGGAGCAGCATTTGGAAATGTTAATGAAGAGACGAGAGAGTTTAACGGAAGGAGACACCGGTCTGAGTATTGTCAAGACCGGCTCCTTTTGAAACCTGAACTGTTTGAAGTGTGATGGACAGGCGATACCCCAGCAGGGGGATAAAAAGGGACAGGTTCGCTAAAGCAATTGACACACGACTCCACGTGGTAACGAGACCCTGAAAGCGGTGTGCCCCCCCCCACTAGCTGGTGGGAGTATTTTGGAGGTCTGGTCGCGGGACCAGCCATAGACGCACAGGGTGGAAAGGTACGGATCGGCGGGAAACTGGTGTGTGTGTCCGCCCTTGCCTAGGTGTTGGGTTCACCGCAGAAGAACGATCGTATCTGGAACGGAGGGGTCACAGTCGGTGACCTCAGAAGACATTACAAAGGGCTCGCCCGAAAACTGACTGCGAGGAATATTGAAGGTCTGTTTGGAATCCGATTTGAATATTCATTCGTTCTCTCCCTCCCCACCCCACCCCCAACGGCACAACAATGATTACTGTGAACTGAACTGAACTCAATTGAACTGAACTTTGCGTCACTTGAAACTGGTCATTTACCCCTAGACGGCGATAGATTTTGATTGATCCTATTATCCTAGTTCTGTGTACATGTGTGTTTATCATTGCTGAACTGTTGCATTTATTATGCTTTTGATTAGAGTACTGTGTTGCTTATTTCTTTAATAAAACTTTCTTAGTTCCAGTAATCCAGACTCCAACTAAGTGTTCCATTTCTGCTGGTTTGACAACCCAGTTACGGGGTACGTAACATAAGTGGGGGCTCGTCCGGGATTTTGAACGCTAAATTTGGGATGGGGTAAATTGATTGGGTTAAAATTCCCGAAAGAAAGAAAAGACAAACAGCAGAAATGGAGATTGAGGAATTTCTAAAGGTGCCGACCTTGGGGGCATTAGAGGATGCCAGGAAAGCGGAATTGGCAGCTGTGGCCAAATGGTTGAATCTTGTTAAGGGGAAGTCGACAATGAGGAGAGAGGAGATACATAGAGTTATCGTAGAGCACAATGTATCTAAAGGTGTGTTTCCCCAAGGGGAGCTGGAAGTGATATCTATTGGAAAACCTGGTGGAGACGCAGTACAGGTGCAGCTTGAAAAACTGAGACTCGAGCACGAGTTCCGGGTACGGCAGCTAGAACACGAAGAGAAACAGTTAGAATGGCAAGAGAGAGAGAGGGACAAACAGTTGGAGCGAGAAGAGAAACAGAGGGAAAGGGAATTCGAGCTGGAGAGGTTAAAGATAAGGGCAGAGCAGGGGCCCATGCCGAACCAAGGTGGAGGGTTCAGGGCGACCCAGGAGGTTAGGCTGGTTCCCCCATTTGACGATACCGATGTGGATCGGTACTTTCTCCATTTCGAAAAAGTTGCTGCAAGTCAGGACTGGCCGAGGGATAAGTGCGCTGTTTTGCTTCAGAGTGTACTTAAAGGGAAACCCCAACAAGCTTACTCGGCTTTGTCTGCAGAAGATGCCCAGAGGTATGAGGTGGTGAAAGAGGCCATCCTCAGGATTTATGAGTTGATCCTGGAGGCATACCGGCAGAGGTTCCGGAATGCGAGGAAGCAGTGGGACCGCACGTATTTAGAGTTTGTCCATGAGATGCAGACATATTGTGAGTGTTGGTGCGCCTCGAAGGGGGTAGATGGGGATTATGACAGACTGCTACAGCTGATCCTGATTGAGCAGTTTAAAGATTGTGTCCCTGACGGTATGAGACCCTACCTAGATGAGAAAGAGGCAGCCATGTTAGCTACAACTGCTAAGTTAGCGGATGAGTACGCGTTGACGCATAAAATGAAGTTTGCCCCGAGTAAAGGCTACCAGAAGGGTAGTCAGGACGGTGGGGAGAGTCCGCCGGAAAAGTCAGTAAGTGAGCCGGGGACTAGTGAGAAGGATAAGGTAGACCAGGAGCAGTCTGGTACGAAGTCTTCTGGGGTCGTCTGTTATAATTGTGGGAAAGTCGGACACTTTGCGTCCAGGTGCTTTGCCCCAAAGAAGGAGACGGGAAAAGGAAAAACGGCGATTTCGACTGGCTGTATCGAGCTGATAAATGAACCGCTAGGAGGGGAAAGGTCTGCCAAAGTTCAGGAAGGGCGCGAGAGGTTTATCTCGGCCGGATTGGTGTCGGTGAAGGAAGGGTTAAACCCAGTTCCAGTACGGATCTGGAGAGACACGGGAGCGTGTCAGTCATTAATATTGAAGAGTGTGTTAGAGTTTAGTTCAGAGACCCAGGCTGGGGAGGTCAGGGTCAAAGGTATTGGGGAAGGGACAGAAGCAGTACCGTTGCACCAGATACACCTACAAAGCAACTTGGTCTCTGGACTAGTCACGATCGGGGTGAGGCCCGAATTACCGATGAAAGGCGTGGAAGTCTTGCTCGGTAGTGACCTCGCCGGGGGAATTGTGTTCTCGGCAGTGAGATTGATAGGTCAGCCTGCCAGCATTGAGGCCCCGCCCATGGACTCACAGGTTCATCCTGTTTGCGCAGTGACTCACTGTATGTCCAGAGACACTGCTGAGATGTTTCTACCAGCCTTGTATGAGGAGGGGGTAGAAAGTGAAAAGAAGGAGCGTAATGAAACAGGAGGAAGTGGGGAAATTAAGGTAGATTTATCATTAGAAAAGAAGGACTTTATACAGGCACAGGAGCAAGACGAGGAAACAACTCTCTGTGAAACAGAATTAGGAAGGGAGCGAGTGAATTATGGTGTGAAGGGGGAGGTACTAAGGAAGGAAGGGAGACCAAGTACCGCAGATGAGGAATGGGGGGTGGTGCAAAAGAGTTATGGGGATGAGATTTTTAACCTGGCCCACAAGGTACCCCTCGGTGGACATTTTGAGGTGCTGAAGGAAACAGTCGGCGGAGCCATGAGAGAGTTTTTCTGGCTGCACAGAAGGAAAGATGTTATTGATTATTGCAGACGCAAACTGAGACGGTCACAGGCTTTTGATATGCTAACAAACCTAGTCGGTGTTAGCGCGGAAATCAATGAAGCTAGGGTGCCACCTGATCAAGGGAAAAACCATTTTGAAAAGATGGGTATGGTACCGACCAGATGGGAGAAGGCTACTGTTTTGGCCAGCTCTGCTGTTAAGGTCTCTCCCTTAATCCCCGAACAAAGCGACCCTTTAGGAGAGCTAATTAAATGGCTCGCACACGTGTGTTTGATTGTCCCGAGGCGATGCAAAGAACTAGGACGTTGGGTGGTGTTTGTCACGCTAGGTCAGCCTAGTGAGCAACAACCCTATAGAATGAGTAATTCAGTGACAAAAGGGCTAAAGAACACAGAAGTGTATATTGGCGATGTAATACGGCTCTCTGAAGCTAGCTTGATAGTGAACCTTGAAAAAAATGAGTTCGACCACACGAAGGTCACTTATCTGGGAATTGTGGTAACACAGGGGCAGCTGGCAGCAATGCAAGCTAAGGTGCGGGCTATCTCTGACATCCCAACCCCGACAGACAAGAAGGCCCTCAGAAGGCTCTTGGAGATTGTGGGCTACTGTAGGAAGTTTTGCAATGACTTTGCGGGTACTACTAAGCCCTTGCGAAAGAAAACTAAGTCGGGATGGGGCGACCCTTGTTATCGTGGTCCGGGACGAAACCCAATGAGAGGTTACACTGATCACAATTCACCAGTGTTTTCGGCCACTATGAAGGTTGCTAAGTTGGAGCCTGGTTTAGAGGATTATTAAAATAACACATATAAAAGGGACGGAAAGTGTGATTGCTGAATGTCTGTCCAGGTGTTGACAACCTAAAATTCTCTGTATTAGCCAAATAGCTGATGAAAATGTATATTTGTGTGTATCTAATAATGTATTCATGCTTATAATTTTTACCCCGGTAAAAATCCTTAAAGGAGAGGCCTGTGACGAAAGAGGGTTACAACAGTACACATAGACTAAGATGTTAACTGTCCTGTGCTAGCACCAGTGGGGTCAACAGTTGATCTGCCACCTGTCTTCAGGAGAGAGAGATAAGTAAGACAATGGAGCAGCATTTGGAAATGTTAATGAAGAGACGAAAGAGTTTAACGAAAGGAGACACCGGTCTGAGTATTGTCAAGACCGGCTCCTTTTGAACCCTGAACTGTTTGAAGTGTGATGGGCAGGCGATACCCCAGCAGGAGGATAAAAAGGGACAGGTTCGCTAAGGCAATTGACACACAACTCCATGAGGTAACGAGACCCTGAAAGCGGTGTGCCCCCTGCACTAGCTGGTGGGAGTATTTTGGAGGTCTGATCGCGGGACCAGCCATAGACGCACAGGGTGGAAAGGTACAGATCGGCGGGAACCTGGTGTGTATGTCCGCCCTTGCCTGGGTGCTGGGTTCACCGCAGAAGAACGATCGTATCTGGAACAGAGGGGTCACAGTCGGTGACCTCAGAAGACATTACAAAGGGCTCGCCCGAAAGCTGACTGCGAGGAATATCGAAGATCTGTTTGGAATCCGATTTGAATATTCATTCGTTCTCTCTCTCCCCTCCCCCTCCGCCCCCAACGGCACAACAGTGATTACTGTGCACTGAACGGAACACAATTGAACTGAACTTTGCGTCACTTGAAACTGGGCATTTACCCCTAGACAGCGATAGAGCTTGATTGATCCTATTATCCTAGTTCTGTGTACATGCGTGTTTATCATTGCTGAACTGTTGCATTTATTATCCTTTTGATCAGAGTACTGTGTTGCTTATTTCTTTAATAAAACTTTCTTAGTTCCAGTAATCCAGACTCCAACTGAGTGGTCCATTTCGGCTGGTTTGGCAACCCATTTACGGGGTACGTAACAATCCTCAGCATTGTCCGACGGATGTCAAAGGATCTCAGTCTCCTCAGGAAATAGATATTGTAGATCTCTCTCTTTTTCTGAACAAAGTTTCCAATATCCCTTGAAAACCATGGCTCTCTCAAACTTTTAAAGTTATAGTCATACTTTATCTTAACCTTTCCTTTCAACCTAACAGGAACATAAAGTTTCTGTACCCTCAAAATTTCACCTTTAAATGACCTCCATTTCTCTATTACATCTTTCCCATAAAACAAATTGTCCCAATCCACTCCTTTTAAATCCTTTCACATTTCCTCAAAGTTAGCCTTTCTCCAATCAAAAATCTCAACCCTGGGTCCAGTCCTATCCTTCTTCATAATTATATTGAAACTAATGGCATTGTGATCACTGGACCCGAAGTGCTCCCCAACACATACCTCCGTCACCTGACCTATCTCATTCCCTAACAGGAGATCCAACACTGCCCCTTCTCTAGTTGGTACCTCTATGCATTGCTGCAAAAAACTATCTTGCACACATTTTACAAACTCCAAACCATCCAGTCCTTTTACAGAATGTCCTTCCCAGTCTATGTGTGGAAAACTAAAATATCCCACAATCACAACCTTGTGCTTACTACAAATATCTGCTATCTCCTTACAAATTTGCTCCTCCAATTCTTGCTCCCCATTAGGTGGTCTATAATAAACCCCTATAAGCATTATTACACCTTTCCCATTCCTCAGTTCCACCCAAATAGCCTCCTTAGATGAGTCCTCTAATCTATCCTGCACCGCTGTAATATTTTCTCTGGCAAGTAATGCAACACCTCCCCCTCTTGCCCCTCTGATTCTATCACACCTGAAGCAACAAAATCCAGGAATATTTAGTTGCCAGTCACACCCCTCCTGCAACCATATTTCATTAATAGCTACAACATCATATTTCCAGGTATCAATGCATGCTCTAATCTCATCCACCTTTCTTACAATGCTCCTAGCATTAAAATAGATGCATTCAAGAAACTCTCCACCTCTTACTCTCTGTTTATCCCTAATGGTGCAAACAACTTTGTTATCTTTTTCTTCCTTGTCCCCTACACCTTCAGTCTGAGTGCTCCTGATCTCTGTCCCCTACCTATCCTCCCTCATACACTGTCTACTAGCTTTCTCTATTTGTGAACTAACCACCTCTCTCCTAGTCTTTTCAATTTGATTCCCACCCCCAACCATTCTAGTTTAAAGTCACCTCAGTAGCCTTCGCAAATCTCCCCACCAGGATATTGGTCCCCCTAGGATTCAAGTGCAACCCGTCCTTTTTGTACAGGTCACACCTGCCCCAAAAGAGGTCCCAATGATCCAGAAATTTGAATCCCTGCCCCCTACTCCAATCCCTCAGCCACGCATTTATCCTCCACCTCATTCCATTCCTACTCTCACTGTCGCATGGCACAGGCAGTAATCCCGAGATTACTACCCTTGCGGTCCTTCTTCTCAATTCCCTTCCTGACTCCCTATATTCTCCTTTCAGGACCTCTTCCCTTTTCCTACCTATGTCATTGGTACCCATATGTACCCTGACCTCTGGTTCCTCACCCTCCCACTTCAGGATATCTTGGACGCGGTCAGAAACATCCCGGACCCTGGCACCAGGGAGGCAAACTACCATCCGGGTCTCCTGACTGCGTCCACAGAATCGCCTATCTGACCCCCCCAACTATCGAATCCCCTATTACTACTGCCCTCCTCTTCCTTTCCCTACCCTTCTGAGCTACAGGGCCGGACTCTGTGCTGGAGGCACGGCCACTGTTGCTTCCCCCAGGTAAGCTGTCCCCCCCAGCAGCACTCAAACAGGAGTACTTATTGTCAAGAGGCACAGCCACTGGGGTACTCTCTAGTACCTGACTCTTCTCCTTCCCCCCTCCTAACCATGACCCACTTGTCTGCCTCCCGTGGCCCCGGCGTGACCAACTGGCTGTAACTCCTCTCTGTCAACTCCTCAGTCTCCCTGACCAGACAAAGGTTACCGAGCTGCAGCTCCAGTTCCCTAACACGGTCCCTTAGGAGCTGCAGCTCGGCACACCTGGCACAGATGTGGACGTCCGGGAGGCTAGGAAACTCCAGGACCTCCCATATCCGAGACATAGAACAGCAAGCTGCCCTCACACTCATACTTGCCCCTTTCCTCAAATATCAGGAAAAATTGAAAACCACATCTACTTTGCCTCGCCCGTTTCCACCTAAGCCCGTTGAGCCAAAGCCCTTAAGCCTTCACTCTACTCCTGGCTCACTCCGCTGCCCACTGAATAAGGCTGTGTTCCTTTTAAATCTTCCGTGCTTCACTGCCCGACGTCAAACGCCTGCGCAGTCTCACCTCTCTTAACTCTGATGATAAGAAGAAAACATCAAAATGGCTCCCGTCACACTCCCGCTCCAATTCTCAGACTTCCTTCTCCAAATTAAAACCCAAATCAGGATTTCTGACCTTTTAAATCTTCCTCACTTTACTGCCCGACGTTACATGCCTGCGCAGTCTCGCCTCTCTTAACTCCAATGATAAGAAGAAAAAAATCAAAATGGCTCCTGACGCACTCCCGCTCCGATTCTCAGACTTCCTTCTTCTTTAAAAAGCAGAGCTCAAAGGTGGCTCTGTAACATGCAAAAGGGTTTCACTGCTGTGTAACATACTGTAAGGTTTCACTGATAATGTAATGGCTTCTCTGTAACAGCAATGTTTGGGTTATGACTAGAGATAACGGGGTTAGGAATGCTGTTGTTCTTTCTTGTAAGCTAGAAGAGAGATTTTTGCAGTCTTTTTGGCCGTGGAGAGATGAGGAGAGAAGACACGAATGGAGAGAGTGGGTAGACCACCAGATGGGGTGGACTTGGAGCGAGGATCCAAAAGGCAGCGACAATCGGAGGAGGTTGATGGTGGACGATCGACTTATCAATGAGCTCCAATATTGCGCAACAGAATGCTTAATAAGATTGGGCCCTTTTTTTTCTTTTTATTCGTTTCTTTACTAACCATATAGTCAAAGTAAGAATTATAAAGCTTAATCGTTTAACTGCATATCTGTTTATTATTTCAGGGTACTAATTTGTAACAGGGGACATATTGTGCAGCATCCACCCAAACGAGAATTTTAAGTTTGGCCAGGCTGGGGGCTATCGCCCCCTATATCCTATATTAAGCCACTAGCTGAAGCGGGAGTTACAATTGTGGGGGCTACGTTCGGGATTGATTCCTTTGGATGCTGGGTGATTACCCTGAGCAATGAACCAGTGGGGCACAAATCTGTACACCGGATGAATTGTTAATTCCACTGTTAAGTACTGTTGAAGTTGCGATTGTGGGTGGAGGTTTGATAAAATGGACAGCACAGCTCTCCTTTTAATGCAGACCAGCAATGAGGTAGCGGTAGCTGGCGGCGGAGATTTCAAAGACAGGGTTATCTCATTTCTGAGGAGTGAGGGGAACGAGTGGTCAGATGTGGAATGTCCAATTAGTCCATGTCCCCTGGTGAAGAGCGAGAACTCTGAGTTAGTATCCGCCCTTACTTCTCTGGCGAATAAATGGAAAACTCAGATTCAAAGTCCCAGCTATGACAGGCTCTGTGGAATATTGCCCACCCCTAAAGGGGAGGAAGAGTATGAGACTTGGGCGGAGCAGACCTTTTAGATGACTGGCAGTGCTCTGATGATGTAAAGCGACAGAGATTGATTGAGAGTTTGAGTGGGTAGGCCGCTGACGTTATGAGAGCCGTCAGGTCGAAATGTCCCGTAGCAACAGCTGTCAATTATCTGCAAGCACTGGACAATGCTTTTGGTCCGACTGGAAGCTCAATGGAGCTCATGGTGGGGTTTCAGAACACGTGTCAGGAGAAGGGGAGAAGCTTTCTGCTTCTATTTTTCAGCTAGAGAGGCAGCTAAATTGCTTGCAGTGCAGAGGGGTCATTTGGGCGGCTGAGGTGGATCAGTTAAGAATGGAGCAGATAGCCAGGGGTGTCTAGTCCCATGACCTGATTGCTTGGGGTCTCCGACAGTGTCGTAAGACATGCACCCCTCCATCTTTTGTTGAGCTGATCAGAGAGTTACGGGAAGAGGAGAACACGGCGGAGGCACAGGAGGACTCTGTCAGCAGGGTACAGTCCTTGGTAGTAGTCCCCTGTGGTGAGGTGACCACAGATAGCTTACCCCAGGGAGCGGTAGAGGAGATCGTGGCAGAGTTGAAAGCGGAGATATGTCGGCTGTTATCAGCGGGTGTGACACGCCCCCCATGTGATGGAGCAGATGGGGGGCGGCGGATTTCCCAAGGGGACGAACAATGCGGAGGGCTGTTGGCAGCAAGTGTCATGCCAGAAGAAGACTGAGCCCCTGGGTAGCTCAGCAGGGAGAATCGTTGGGAAAACCTAGAGAAGACCCAGTGAGGGAATGACCTGGTGTCTCTGGGGGAACACGTTCCCAGCAATGTACCAAAGAACCCCTGAAAGCGAAAGACCCAATTCCTTAAGGCTAAGTGGGTTCATGCTCCAGTATGTCACTACGAATAGAGGGTATTTATGCTAAAGCCATACTCGACACCAGGTCGTAGGTCACGTTGCTGTACCATTCGTTTTACAACCGGTATCTGAAATATTTACCATTGACACCATTCAGGGCACTGGAGATCTGGGGGCTTAGTGCTAGTGATTATCCATACGACAGTTATTTGTCACTGAAGTTGGAGTTCTCAGAGGCCGAAGTGGGAGTGACTGAGGTCCTTGATACATTGGTGCTGGTTTGTCCGGATCCCGCTGAGAAGGGCGGCGTTTCAATTCTAGTGGCGATCAATACCCTTCTTGTGCGGAGGCTCATGGGGGCCTGCAAGGAGAAGACTCAAGAGAGCCTTCTGGGAACATTGTCCGTTCACCCAGGGTTTCGAGCTGCTTTTGAGGAAGTGCGTGGCAGCACTGGGCCGGATACTGAATTTAAACAGGGGTTGTGTGGTTCACCCAGTTAAAGCCAATGGTGGTACGGCCCGGGGAAGTAGCGAGAGTGATGGAGACCCCTAAATTTCCCAGAATACCTGAGGGCAGGGCCCTCTTAGTGGATGCTCTGGACAACCACGAGGGGGAGTCAGGATTTCCTGCTCGGGTACTGGTGAGACCCAAATTGCAGAAGCCCTCAGATGTACAGGACACAGGATGGCAGTGATTGTCAGGAACACTACGAAGAGGAAGGTTACCTTCAAGCGGGGGATGCCCCTGGCGCATTTGTTCCCAGTGACAGTAATGTCTAGTGTCCCTGTGAGGCACGCCGGGGAGAAACTATTGGAAATGGGGGGAAAGTTGACCACTGAGTCATTCAACTTCGGGGACTCCCCGGTTTCTGTGGGTTGGAAGAGGAGGCTGGTAGAGAAGATGTTGAAGCTGGAAGGTGTCTTATCTACAGACGAGTTTGATGTGGGCTGTTCCAAGAGCACTCGTCACACTATCCGGGTGAACGAGGACACCCCATTTAGAGAGAGGTCGTGGAGACTGTCTGCTGCAGAGGTTCAGGACGTTCGGCAGCATTTGTGTAAGTCGAAGGAAGCTGGGATCATCACCAAGTCCCGAAGCCCCTATGCGTCCCCGATAGTAGTAGCCCAAAAGAAGAATGGGAAGGTACGGATGTGTGTGGACTATAGGACTCTGAACAGGCACGCCATCCCTGACCAGTATACTGTCCCGAGGACTGAAGATGTGCTGGCCTGCCTGAGTGGTGCAAAGTGGTTCAGTGTGCTGGACTTGAGGAGTGGATGTTACCAGATCCCCATGAGTGAGGCTGACAAAGAGAAAATGGCATTTATATGTCCCCTGGGACTTTTCCAGTTCTAAAGGATGCCCCAGGGCATCTCGGGAGCTCCTGCAACCTTCCAGCAGGTCATGGAGAAGGTGGAGGGTGATATGAACTTCCTTGAGGTATTGGTAAATCTGGATGACCTCATAGTATTTGGATCCACCTTGGAAGAATGTGAAGCAAGGCTGCTGAAGGTGCTGGGCCGTATGAAAGCTGAATGGTTAAAACTTTCCCTGGACAGCTGCCAGTTCTGCCAAACGTCTGTTAGCTACGTTGGGCACATAGTTTCATAGTTAGGGTAGCTACAGATCCAGCTTGGCCAGGACCCCAGACTTTGAGTGCTCTGCTCTCGTTCCTAGGGTTCTGTGGTTACTACCAGAGGTTTGTGAAAGGCTACACGAAAGTGAGTCACCCTGAGAATCAGCTTCTGTGCAGTTACCCTCGCTTGGGGAAGAAAGGGAGGGGGGAAAAGGACAGGAGAGTGGAGAGTATCTTAGCCCATCAGAGCTCTTTGAATCGAGGTGGGATGCAAAATGTGAAGAGGCCTTTCAGTCTCTGAAGGAGTTGCTGACTCAGGTGCCGGTGCTGGCTTTTGCAGACCCCCGGTTGCCGTATGTGCTGCACATGGATGCCAGCTGATAGGGGGCAGACACCGTATCAGGATCAGGGCTCCGGGTTGAGACCCGTTGGTCAGCCAGAGTCTGTCGCCCTCCAAGAGAAACTATCCCATGCACAAGTTGGAATTTCTGGTGTTGAAATAGGCGGTGGCGGATAAGCTGAGTGACTACATCTACAGGGCCAAGTTTGAGGTGAGTACGGACAACAACCCCCTAACTTATATCCTGACCTCGACGAAACTGGATGCCACAGGCCATCGGTGGTGGCGGCGTTGTCGGCCTATGATTTCAGCCTGAAGTACCGGCTGGGAAGCTGGAACATTGATGCTGATGCTTTGTCCTGATAGGCACATGAGGGACTAATCAGGGACAAGGAGTGGGAGAGCGTTCCTGCCCCGGGGGTGAAGGCCCTGTGTCAGTTTGCCATCACCGTGAAGGCAGAGGGAAAGGAGGGGCAGGAACGAGCGGTGGATCAATTGGGGGCTTCCGATGATGCCATTTCCCAAGTTTACTGTAACCTGACTGCTCTGAAGACCAGTCAGCTGCCGGAGTTGAGTTCTGGGGAAGTGGCTGCTGCTCAGCGAGATGATCCGGACATCTGTCCCATTTGGACGGCGGTCAAAAAGGGAGACGTGGCTCAGGCAGAGAGGACAAAACATGCGTCGGTGCCTCCATTACTACGAGAATGGCCTCGGTTGGAGTTCAAGAACCAGATCTCATCCCGGATCACGTTACCCCCACACCGACCCCGGCGTTGCCAGCTGGTTCTGCCTGCGAAGTATCGGAGGATGGCGTTGAAATCACTTCATGATGATTCTGGACATTTGGGAGTGGAAAAGACCTATGGATTGCTCAGAGACCAGTTTTACTGGCCCCAAATGAAGTCAGAGGTCGAAGAATACTGCAAGTTATGCTTTCGCTGCATATGGCAGAAGACACTGCAGTGCGGGCAGCTCACTTATCTCACTTGCAGAGTGCAAGGCCCCTGGACCTGGTGTGTATGGATTTCCTGTCAATAGAACCCGATGCCAGCAACATGGTGAATGACTTAGTCACCATGGACCACTACACCAGATATGCTCAGGCTTTTCCTATCAAGGACCAGAGGGCGTCTACAGTGCCAAAGGTGTTATAGGAGAAGTATTTCATTTATTATGGCCTTCCCAGGCAGGTACATAGTGACCAGGGATGGGACTTTGAGAGCAGACTCATCTGTGAGTTACTGGGCATGCTTGGAGTCGAGAAGTTGAGGACCACACCCTATCATCCGTAGGGTGATCCCCAGCTTGAGGGGTTTAATCCGACCTTGCTAGATATGCTCGGGACCCTGGAGATCAGCAAGAAGAGCAGGTGGAGTTAACATATTGAGCATCTGGTTCACAGTTATAATTGTACGCGAAATGAAGCTACTGGGTACTCGCCATATTATCTGATGTTTGGGCGCGATGCGAGGTTGCCCATTGACTTTTGTTTTGGGACTGATGAGGACGACTTACCACTGAAGACTTATCTGAAGTATGTGTCTGACATGAGAAGAGAGTTGAAAAGGGCTTATGAATTAGCTGGGGTCGCGGCAGCCAAGCAGAATCAAGGGAATAAGAGGAGGTATGATCAAAAGGCGAGGTTCTTCCAACCCCTGCCGGGAGACAGAGTCCTTATAAGGAACTGGGGCGACCTGGACAGCATATGTTGGCAGATGGCTGGGCGGCTACGCCCTACGTGGTGGAGAGTCAGATGCCAAACCAACTAGTTTTCCAGGTGAAACCAGAGGATGGGAATACGCCTGTCAAGATTCTCCATCAGAACCCAGGTAGACCCAGAGCCAGACTTGGAGCCTACACCGAGTAAGAGGACCCATCGGAAACGCAGGTTACTACCGGGCCCCCAACAGGCAAGGTTAGGCCGGCCCCCACCCCTGAGAGCGATACTGATTCGAAGGATGAGGACCTGGATGCGTGGTATATGCTGCCTTTTGCTAACTCCCCAGTGACTGAGGAAGAGACTCCCGGCCCTTCTCCCATTGAGACAAGTGAAGTGGAGGGGGGTGCTATCTGTGGGCAGCCTGGGTTGCAGCGGGACTCTGCAGGGGAGGAAGCAGGGTTTGATCAGGGGACAGAGGGCTCCGAGTTGCAGGTGGGCACGATTGATAGGTCGGGGGAGGCCTCGCCAGGTAGACCAGAAGTATCCCCAGTAGTGTCGGAACCTGAAGAGTTAGATGATGGGGTGCAGAGGTCTCAGAGGATTAGGAGACAACCGGATAGGTTGGCCAACGTAGCACCAGGGGAACAGAGCGTGACCCCTACTGTGTTGGGGAACTATATCACTGCCTTTTACACCTGGATCGGGCTTTGTGTTTTGCAGGAAGGGTTGGGGAATTATCTCAACGTCATGAGGACATGACTAAATTTGGTAGGGGAGAGTGTAACATGCTGTAAGGTTTCACTGCAGTGTAACATGCTGTAAGGTTTCACTGATAATATAATGGTTTCTCTGTAGCAGCAATGTTTGGGTTATGACTAGAGATAGCGGGGTTTGGAATGCTGTTGTTCTTTCTTGTGAGTCTGGAACAGAGATTTTTGCGGTCTTTTGCCAGGGAGAGATGAGGATAGAAGATGCGAATGGAGAGAGTGGGTAGACCGCCGGACGGGGTGGACTTGGAGCGAGGGTCCGAAGGGCAGCTACAATCGGAGGAGGTCGATGGTAAACAATCAGCTTATCAGTGAGCTCCAACATTGTGCAACAGACTGTTTCATAAGATTGGGCCCTTTTTTCCTTTTCTTTCATTCCTTTACTGATCATATAGTCAAAGTAAGAATTATAAAACTTAATCATTTAATCGCATATTGTATACTGTTTGTTATTTCAGGGTACTGATTTGTTACAGGGGACACATCGCGCAGCATCCACCCAAACAAGATTTGTTAAGTTTGGCCGGGCCAGGGGCTATCACCCCCTATATTAAGCCGCTAGCCGAAGTGAGAGTTACATCACTAAGGACAATTACCTTCTGGAGCATGCCCTCTTCTTATGAGAATCCATCAGGGATAAGATCCAAAAGCCTGAAGACCCATATTCAATGACTCAGAAACACCTTCTTTCCCTCTGCCATCAGATTTCTGAATGGTCCATGAACACTATTTCATTATTCCTTTTATTACAATAATTACTCTTTAAATAATTACAAATTTTATGTCTATGCAATGACTGCTGCAAAAGAAACAAATTTCAGTGATAATAAACCTGATTCTGACTGTATATAATTGATTATATTGTTTGTCTGTTCCACTTATACAGGGTTGCTAGGGGAGGTAGGTATTCAGCAATACAACACAAAGGAAGCCATTCAACCCGCTCAGTCTACATCAACACATTCAAAAAGCAACTGAGTTAGCTGATGTCCTTGAGAATTTCCCTGCCCTCAAATATCACAAAGCTGAAGTTTAAAGTATTTGAATGATCAATTTAAGGTCCACAATTTAAGAGCATGGGCTTAACTGATGATGTCTATATTTGGTTAGTGGAGATACAAATGGATTGCATTACTTCTTCCAATGCATAAATTTCTATGATTCAATTATTTATCCAACTCCCTTCTGAAAATTACTATTTTATTTTATGCTTTTCATTCAAATTTTAACCACTGGAGTTTCTTCACACCACCTGCAATTTTGCCAATCGCCTTAATTTCATGTCCACCAGTTTCTAACCTTTCATTAAAATTATATATATACTTTGAACTCTGATCTCTGTAATCTGTCAAGTAGGGTGCCGTGCACAATCCTATTTGATGGAGACAGACATGAGAGTACAGAGGAACAACTGAACAACCTTCTGAAATGCCTGTTTCGCTGCCGCTGCTACTGTGTGATCCATAATCTCCGGAGGAGAAGGCCCTGAGTCCTCGGCTTTGCTTGTTGCTCGGTGGCCGGGGCAAGGTCAAAGCGCTCGGCAGAGATGGTGCTCGGTGTTGGAGGAGGCTTGAAGTTTTCAGACGGACTCAGCGTCGGCTGTGGTCGGGTGCTTCCAATGCATCGGTAGTCGTCGGCGCCTGGAGGTTTATGGCAGGGAGAGTTTCTCCGTTTTGCCACCTACTATCAAGACTATCGGGAGTCGATCGGAACTTTGAGACTTTTTTTTACCGTGCCCATGGTCCGCTCTTTATCAAATTATGGTACTGCTTTGCACTGCTGTAACTATATGTTATAATTATGTGGCCTTGTCAGTGTTAGTCTTTGGTTTGTTTTTGTTTTTTTTGTGATACCACTCTGGAGGAACATCGCATTATTTCTTAATGCATACATGCATTTCTAAATGACAATAAACAAGGACTGAGTGTCCTCATAATCTTAAAAAAACTTTGAATCTATTCTGTTAACCACAAATGCTCATCCCTTTAACTATTCCAGTACATCTTGCCTGTCTCTCCTGTAAGCCCATCTTCCCAGTTGGTTCTTTACCATAATTCTAGAGAAAAAAACATGAAGTGATACCAACTGCACACTTAAAAAAAGATGCCAGCAGGTTTTTGATCCAAATGGATTGATCCAGCTTTGCAACTGAACTAATTCCTTCCTAAATGCTTTAATTATTCCTCATGGAAGACAGTTGTACCTTAGGAAGGTTCATTAACAAAGACTTAACACCCTTGTTTACAAATTAATGTTTGCTTCAAAAAAAAGAGGGCAACCCAATTCAGTTTTACTTCCACGTTTCCACCAGCTGAAATTGTTGCTGTTTTTTTAAGATAAAACTTCACAATGCCATCTGTGAGACAGCACGGTTTTCCTTCGGGTGCTCTGGTTTCCACTCGCATTCCAAAGACATCTCGGTTTGGGTTAGTAAATTGTGGGCCTACTGTGTTGGCGTGGGAGCATGCTGACATTTGCTGGCTGTCCCCAGCACATCCCAACACAAGCAACTCATTTTACTGTATGTTTCGATGTTTTGATTGTCATGCGACAAATAAAGCTAATTTTAAAAAATCTTTTTAACTTTTCAATGCTTATCAACTGATTGAATTATTCAAAGGAATTAAAATCAATTCTGCACCAAAGTGTGGTAAGTATTCTTTAACGCAATTAGCCAGCTACTCATAATTCTTAGCCATACATGTACTGAAAGGAAATACTATCCACCATTTTAACAGCATGACCCAGAAAAGGCTGTTACCTTTTGTATTTTTATTTGATGTAATAAGGTGGATGAATTGAAAGTGCAGATTGTTATTAATGATTATGATATAGTTGGGATCACAGAGACATGGCTCCAGGGTGACCAGGGATGGGAGCTCAACGTTCAGGGATATTCAATATTCAGGAGGGATAGACGTGAAGGAAGGGGAGGTGGGGTGGCGTTGCTGGTTAAAGAAGAGATTAACGCAATAGAAAGGAAGGACAGAAGCCGGGAAGATGTGGAATCGATATGGGTAGAGCTGCGTAACACTAAGGGGCAGAAGACGCTGGTGGGAGTTGTCCACAGGCCACCTAACAGTAGTAGTGAGGTCGGAGATGGTATTAAACAGGAAATTAGAAATGTGTGCAATAAAGGAACAGCAGTTATAATGGGTGACTTCAATCTACATGTAGATTGGGTGAACCAAATTGGTAAAGGTGCTGAGGAAGAGGATTTCTTGGAATGTATGCAGGATGGTTTTTTGAACCAACATGTCGAGGAACCAACTAGAGAGCAGGCTATTCTGGACTGGGTTTTGAGCAATGAGGAAGGGTTAATTAGCGATCTTGTCGTGAGAGGCCCCTTGGGTAAGAGTGACCATAATATGGTGGAATTCATCATTAGTATGGAGAGTGACATAGTTAATTCAGAAACAAAGGTTCTGAACTTAAAGAGGGGTAACTTTGAAGGTATGAGACGTGAATTAGCTAAGATAGACTGGCAAATGACACTTAAAGGATTGACGGTGGATATGCAATGGCAAGCATTTAAAGGTTGCATGGATGAACTACAACAATTGTTCATCCCAGTTTGGCAAAAGAATAAATCAAGGAAGGTAGTGCACCCGTGGCTGACAAGAGAAATTAGGGATAGTATCAATTCCAAAGAAGTAGCATACAAATTAGCCAGAGAAAGTGGCTCACCTGAGGACTGGGAGAAATTCAGAGTTCAGCAGAGGAGGACAAAGGGCTTAATTAGGAAGGGGAAAAAAGATTATGAGAGAAAACTGGCGGGGAACATAAAACCGGACTGTAAAAGCTTTTATAGATATGTAAAAAGGAAAAGACTGGTAAAGCCAAATGTAGGTCCCCTGCAGACAGAAACAGGTGAATTGATTATGGGGAGCAAGGACATGGCAGACCAATTGAATAATTACTTTGGTTCTGTCTTCACTAAGGAGAACATAAATAATCTTCCAGAAATAGTAAGGGACAGAGGGTCCAGTGAGATGGAGGAACTGAGTGAAATACATGTTAGTAGGGAAGTGGTGTTAGGTAAATTGAAGGGATTGAAGGCAGATAAATCCCCAGGGCCAGATGGTCTGCATCCCAGAGTGCTTAAGGAAGTAGCCCAAGAAATAGTGGATGCATTAGTGATAATTTTTCAAAACTCGTTAGATTCTGGACTAGTTCCTGAGGATTGGAGGGTGGCTAATGTAACCCCACTTTTTAAAAAAGGAGGGAGAGAGAAACCGGGGAATTATAGACCGGTTAGCCTAACGTCGGTGGTGGGGAAACTGCTGGAGTCAGTTATCAAGGATGTGATAACAGCACATTTGGAAAGCGGTGAAATGATCCGACAAAGTCAGCATGGATTTGTGAAAGGAAAATCATGTCTGACGAATCTCATAGAATTTTTTGAGGATGTAACTAGTAGAGTGGATAGGGGAGAACCAGTGGATGTGGTATATTTGGATTTTCAAAAGGCTTTTGACAAGGTCCCACACAGGAGATTAGTGTGCAAACTTAAAGCACACGGGGGTAAGGTATTGGTGTGGGTGGAGAATTGGTTAGCAGACAGGAAGCAAAGAGTGGGAATAAACGGGACCTTTTCAGAATGGCAGGCGGTGACTAGTGGGGTACCGCAAGACTCAGTGCTGGGACCCCAGTTGTTTACAATATATATTAATGACTTGGATGAGGGAATTAAATGCAGCATCTCTAAGTTTGCGGATGACACGAAGCTGGGTGGCAGTGTTAGCAGTGAGGAGGATGCTAAGAGGATGCAGGGTGACTTGGATAGGTTGGGTAGTGGGCAAACTCATGGCAGATGCAATTTAATGTGGATAAATGTGAAGTTATCCACTTTGGTGGCAAAAATAGGAAAACAGGTTATTATCTGAATGGTGGCCGATTAGGAAAAGGGGAGGTGCAATGAGACCTGGGTGTCATTATACACCAGTCATTGAAAGTGGGCATGCATGTACAGCAGGCGGTGAAAAAGGCGAATGGTATGCTGGCATTTATAGCGAGAGGATTCGAGTACAGGAGCAGGGAGGTACTACTGCAGTTGTACAAGGCCATGGTGAGACCACACCTGGAGTATTGTGTGCAGTTTTGGTCCCCTAAACTGAGGAAAGACATCTTTGCCATAGAGGGAGTACAAAGAAGGTTCACCAGATTGATTCCTGGGATGGCAGGACTTTCATATGAAGAAAGACTGGATGAACTGGGCTTGTACTCGTTGGAATTTAGAAGATTGAGGGGGGATCTGATTGAAACGTATAAGATCCTAAAGGGATTGGACAGGCTAGATGCAGGAAGATTGTTCCCGATGTTGGGGAAGTCCAGAACGAGGGGTCACAGTTTGAGGATAGAGGGGAAGCCTTTTAGGACCGAGATTAGGAAAAACTTCTTCACACAGAGAGTGGTGAATCTGTGGAATTCTCTGCCACAGGAAACTGTTGAGGCCAGTTCATTGGCTATGTTTAAGAGGGAGTTAGATATGGCCCTTGTGGCTACAGGGGTCAGGGGGTATGGAGGGAAGGCTGGGGCGGGGTTCTGAGTTGGATGATCGGCCATGATCATAATAAATGGCGGTGCAGGCTCGAAGGGCCGAATGGCCTACTCCTGCACCTATTTTCTATGTTCTATGTTTCTCCTGACCTTTGTTTCATGGCCAGCTAGTAAAACCAATCTGAAAGATCCCTTGAATCCAGAGAGTTTGTGCAAGCAGGGAGTTGCCAAGCAACCATTTCAAATCAAAAAGCTTACCTTATAGCTGAGATAAGCCAACAGCATTGTTTCAAAGAAACTTATCAAGGCCACGGTAACCTGAAAGGAAATAATAGAAATTAATACAATGAGCTATCAGAAGAATTCAGCCTCTGATGTTTTAACTAATCATTAAATAATCTTTTTAAGATATTACAGACTATACCGGCAATTCATTCTTAAATGTTGAATTAGGACAAATTCAATATTAACATTGCTGATTTCCAAATTTTACAAGATTATTACAAAAGCCACAAACTTAAAATTTTATTTTTTAGATAGGGAAAATGGTTATTAATAATTTCTTTAGCAGCCCTTGCATGGCTCTTTGTTAATTTAAGATTCATTAAATCACATTTTTGTGTTTAGTTACACAGAACTGTTAGTGCAACAGATGTTACAGTCAATGAGCTCCATGGTTTAATAAACACAACATTCTATGATGAGTTTACTCAAAATTCTACAGTGAAATACACATTTATTTTTAAATCATACTCTGCCTCGCTTTAATATTCCAGTTTCCAGCTAATTTCTTTCATCCTATCACGGAACTGATTTATAGAACATACATTTGTTTTTGTACCTGGATTTGCACATTTGGTTGTAAGCTGGGTGACCAGTTAATGTCTCCTTTTGTGATTTAGACAACCTTCAAAATTGTTTACTTGGGCATTACAAAACCTTCTTCTAAATAACGGTGTTATAAAGTAACAATAATTTGATTGTTGCAACATTCTGACTGAATTCATGCATTTTTCTGAATTTTGTCAAAATGTTAGATCAATTTACTAATTGGTCTATGAGAAAAAATGCTAGCTGAAATTGTCACAAAAAGTGAATAGGGATAGATATAGTGAACTCTATTTCCACCTATGGTTAGTGTACATAACAATCTGTCCATCAAACGTTTCATTTAATTAGATTGGGTCACACCAGCATAGATGATATTGCTTCAAGCACACCGGACACAATAGACGACACCAGCAGACTTGCAGGTGAAGTGTTGCCTCACTTGGAAGGACTGTTTGGGGTCCTGAATGGTGGTGAGGGAGGAGGTGTATGGACAGGAGAAGCACTTAGGCTGCTTGCAGGGATAGGTGCCTGGAGGGATATTAGTGGGGAGGAATGAATAGATGAAGGAATCACGGAGGGAGTGATCCCTGCAGAAAGTGGAGAGTGGGGGGAAGTAAAGATATGTTTAGTGGTGGGATCCCCTTGGAGATGAAGTTGCGGAGGATAATGTGTTGGATGCAGTGGCTGATGGAATGATAGGTAAGGACAAGAGGGACTCTATCACTATTACAACAGTGGAAGATGGTGTGAGTGCAGATGCACGCGAAATGGCCCCGAGTCCTCGGCTTTGCTTGTTGCTCGGCGGCTGGAGCAGGGTCGAAGCGCTTGGCCGAGATGGTGTTCGGTGTCGGAGGGCTGGTCGGAAGCTCGAAGTTTTCGGACGGACTCAGAGTTGGCTGCGGTCGAGTGCTTCCAATGCATCAGCAAGTTGCAGCACTTCCGTCTGTGTGAGATGATGGGGCTATCGGGACTTGAGACATTTTTTTACCGTGCCCTTGGTCTGCTCTTTATCAAATTACGGTATTGCTTTGCACTGTTGTAACTATATGTTATAATTATGTGGTTTTGTCAGTTTTAGTCTTGGTTTGTCCTGTGTTTTCTGTGATATCTTTCAGGAGGAACATTGTATCATTTTTTAATGCATGCATTTCTAAATGACAATAAACGAGGACTGAGTGTCCTCATAATCTAAATGGTGGAGAAGCAGGTGAGGGCAGCATCAGTCAAAGAGAGAGGGAAACCCTGTTCTTTAAAGAAAGGGGACATCTGTGATGTCCTGGAATGGAAAGTCACATTCTGGGAACAGTTGCAGCTGAGGCAAAGAAACAGGAGGCAGGGAGGGAAGAAGTGCAGTCAAGATTTTTGTTTACAGAAGATGGCGGATAAAGGCATAATCAAGATTTTTCACGAAACTTTGGCTGAGAAAACTTGGTGAAAGGAAGTGGTAAGTAAAACTAAAGCCCAGCAGTTTACTTCAGAATTGAAGACCTGTCTCAAGGCAACAAATGGGGTACGGTTGTTGGTCTGCAATGGGAAGGGCTTTGTACAGACCTGGAGCGGGTAAAATCCATAGGCTGATGAGGATTGAGTAAGGGGCGACCGTGGATGACAAGGGAAGTCAAGAACAGTATAAAAATAAAAGAGAGGAAGTATAACATAACAAGGATGAGTGGGAAGCCAGAGGATTGGGAAACTTTTAAGGAGCAATAGAAGATAACTAAAAAGGCAATACGGGGGGAAAAGATGAGGTACGAAGGTAAACTAGCCAAGAATATCGAGGAGGATAGTTAGAGCTTCTTTAGGTATGTGAAGAGAAAAAAGTTAGTTAAGACCAAAGTTGGGCCCTTGAAGACAGAAACGAGTGAAATTACTATGGGGAGCAAGGAAATGGCAAACAAGCTGAGAAGGTACTTTGGATCTCTCTTCACTAGGGAAGACACAAACAATCTCCCAGATGTAATAGTAGCCAGAGGACCTAGGGTAACAGAGGAACTAAAGGAAATTCGCATCAGGCACAAAATGGTGTTGGGTAAACTGACGAGACTGAAGGTTGATAAATCCCCAGGGCCTGATGGTCTGCATCCCAGGGTACTTAAGGAGGTGGCTCGGGAAATCGTGGAGGCATTGGTAATCATTTTCCAATGTTCTATAGAGTCAGGATCAGTTCCTGTAGATTGGAAGGTAGCTAATGTTACCCCATTTTTTAAGAAAGGAGGAGGAGAGAAAACAGACAATTATAGATCAGTTAGTCTGACATCAGTGGTAGGGAAGATGCTGGAATCAATTACGAAAGATGTATTAGTGGCATATTTGGATAGCAGTGGCAGGATAAGTCCGAGTCAGCATAGATTTACGAAGGGGAAATCATGCTTGACTAATCTTCTGGAATTTTTTGAGAATGTGACTATGAAAATGGACATGGGAAAGCCGGTGGATGTAGTGTACCTGGACTTTCAGAAAGCCTTTGATAAGGTCCCATATAGGATGTTAGTGTGCAAAATTAGAGCAAATGGTATTGGGGGTAGGGTACTGACACGGATAGAAAATTGGTTGGCAGACAGGAAACAAAGAGTAGGGATTAACGGTTCCTTTTCAGAATGGCGGGCAGTGACTAGTGGGGTTTCGCAAGGCTCGGTGCTGGGATCGCAGCTATTTACAATATACGTTAATGATTTAGATGAAGGGATTAAAGGTAACATTAGAAAATTTGCAGATGACACAAAGCTGAGTGGCAGTGTGAAATGTGAGGAGGATGTTATGAGAATACAGGGTGACTTGGACAGGTTGGGTGAGTGGCAGATGCATGGCAGGTGCAGTTTAATGTGGATAAATGTGAGGTTATCCACTTTGGTAGGAAGAACAGGAAGGCAGATTACTATCTGAATGGTGTCAAGTTAGGAAAAGGGGAAGTACAACGAGATCTAGGTGTCCTTGTTCATCAGTCACTGAAAGTAAGCATGCAGGTACAGCAGGCAGTGAAGAAAGCTAATGGCATGTTGGCCTTCATAACAAGAGGAATTGAGTATAGGAGCAAAGAGCTCCTTCTGCAGTTGTACAGGGCCCTGGTGAGACCACACCTGGCATATTGTGTACAGTTTTGGTCTCCAAATTTGAGGAAGGACATTCTAGCTATTGAGGGAGTGCAGCATAGGTTCACGAGGTTAATTCCCAGGATGGAGCGACTGTCATATGTTGAAAGATTGGAGCAACTGGGCTTGTATACACTGGAATTTAGAAGGATGAGAGGGCATCTGATTGAAACATATAAGATTATTAAGGGATTGGACACGCTGGAGGAAGGAAACATGTTCCCGATGTTGGGGGAGTTCGGATCCAGAGGCCACAGTTTAAGAATAAGACATAGACAATTTAGAGTGGAGTTGAGGAAAAACTTTTTCACACAGAGGGTTGTGGTTCTGTGGAATGCTCTGCCTCAGAAGGCAGCAGAGGCCAAATCTCTGGATTCTTTCAAAAAAGAGTTAGATAGAGCTCTTAAAGATAGCGGAGAAGGGATATGGGGAGAAGGCAGGAAAACGGTACTGATTGTGGATGATCAGCCATGATCATAGTGAATGGTGGTGCTGGCTCGAAGGGCTGAATGGCCTACTCCTGCACCTATTGTGTATTGTCTATTGATAGTACAATGGGGTCCTGTTCACACTGTAAGGAACTGACTTTCGTCTATAAGTCTATTGGGACCTGATGAACCCTTAAAATAGAGAAAACTAAATACAGCTAAGGTTGGAGGAGTTGTAGAAAGAATTAATAATAATTTGAAGACAATTTTGAAGCATCAAGTCGCAGTCAAAGGCAGTCGAGAAAAGGAGGAATGTGCAGCCAAAATCCAAAAGGGGAAGATGAAGGAAGGAGAAGCGCGGTGTCCGAAGAAACGACCACATCACTGCACGGTGGAGAGATGCACAAACCTTGGAATTAAAGACTGTCTGCAAAGAAGAATCAAGCTGCAAGGAAGTGCAAGAAGCATATCAGGTGAACTTGCTTCTTCGAAAGTGTTTTTCATGTGGATGTGTGCTTTTGTGCAAAATTTTTTAATCCACAACATTTATATGTTTGATCACATTGTATACAACATTTACAAATAAGAACAGTAGAACAGTAATGTATTCATTGATGGGAATTTGTTGTGCTTTACAGACAACAGTGCATTTATGAACATATATATTTTGCCTGCTTTGACTCATCAGACCATGTATGCCTCCGTATCCTGATAAATTGAAGTAGGTGTGTCGGTGCTACCTTAAGTGACTGTCATGTGGTTATGGCTTGTAATGTTGTTGACATCTTGCAGATAGTTCAGTTGCACACACTGTAATGAAGTGCTTTTAGTCCCGACGGAACCCTTAAATCAACTGAACATAATACAGTCAAGTTGGGAAGAAATGGAAGGGATGTGGCATGTTATCAAGACAATTTCAAAGTACCATTTCAGAGTAAGATTGTATTAATGGTATCTGATTTTCACAAAAATATGTGGTATTTACAGTACTGTACAAAAGTCTTAGGTATATATATATGTGTGTGTGTGTGTGTGTGTGTGTGTGTGTGTGTGTGTGTGTGTGTGTAGCTAGCAACACACACAAAATTCTGGAGGAACTCACCAGGTCAGGCAGCATCTATGGAAATGAATAAACAGATGATGTTTCAGGCAAAGACCCTTCTTCAGGACTGGAAAGGTAGTGGAAGGAGAAATCAATATTTATGAAATCAGGTTGGAGGCTATCCAGGCGGAATATAAGTGTTACTCCTCCACCCTGAGGGTGGCCTCATGTTGGCACAAGAAGAGGCCTAGAACTGACACGTTGAAATGGGAATAGGAATCAGAGTTAAAATGTTTGGCCACCGGGGAATCTCACTTGTGGCGGATGATGCAGAGGTGCTCGACGAAGCGGTCTCACAATAATTTTTATTCTTGGTGGGGGGAGGGGAAGGAGGATAGCAAGGAGATGATAGATGAGGCCAGGTGGGTAGGAAAGATAAAGGGCTGGAGAGGAAGAAATCTGATAGGAGATGAGAGTGGACCACAGGAGAAAGGGAAGGTGGAGGTGATAGGCAGGTGAGAAGAGGTAAGTGGCCAGTGTGGGCAACAGAAGAAGGGGGGGGGGGTGGAGGAATTTTTTTAACAGGGAGAAAATCAGTATTTATGCCATTAGGCTGGAGGCTACCCAGATGGGTTATAAGGTGTTGCTCCTCCACACTGAAGGTGACCTCATCTTGGTACAATAGGAAGCCATGGACTGTCATGTCAGAACGGGAATGTGAATGGGAATTAAAATATTTGACCACTGGAAAGTTCTGCTTTTGGCAGATGGAGCAGAGGTATTTCATTTGGGTAGGCTCCAACCTGATGGCATAAATATTGATTTCTCCCTCCTGTAAAAAAAAGGGGGAGAAGCACCTTACACCTCCTTTGGTAGAGACATATCTCCACACCACCACCAAAACGCATATGCTTCCACAATAATAATTGATTACCACCTCTGAACTTTCCCTGGCTAATTTCATGTCTCAAGAAATTTACCCAGTAGGTATGACATAATCACCAGGAAGGATACAGCTCAATCCCAAATGAGTGCAGTTTGGCTGATCTGTTAGTGTTGACAGCAGAACACAGCATGATATATATCCTGCAAACCTAACTACTGTGCAATTGTAGATGCTGACTGAAGACAGTTAAAGATCTTCAAACACCTACTGACAAAACTTGTATACAGTATTAATAATAACAAGCTGAAATCAATAAAGCATGAACATCAGCAGTCAAAAAGCTTTGCTCAAGTGACAGTAGAAAAATTGGATAGTTAAACTGCAAGAAAATGTATACGAGCTAAAGATAAGAGATAATGGCAGTGGTGGCAAGAAGTGGGGAAAACAAATGGTCTCTAACTCATTTTCATATCCATTTTTGCAACTAGTTCTCTGCATCCTTGTATGCTGCTTCCTCCTGCTTCTGCAGTGATTCGGTAGACATAATTGTGTAGTTAGTATTCTGACCACAAATGATAGCCTGATTTAAGTGACGGTCACTGTAAGATCTCATAATGTAGATTGATCAAAAGGTTAGAATTCCAGGGGATCAAAGCAGATTCCTTTAATTATGTAAATATAAGGAGATGGGTTATAAAGGTCGCTGATGCAAAAATTGACGTGCAAAAGGAAGTCATAGACTACAGGGAGATTTCAATAGACTAGCAATGAGGCCTTGAAATTGGAGAATGGAACTCAATCTACAGAACTGTCTGGAGGGCAACCTAGGCAAGAGAATACACAACCAGCAGCAGAATTCTGAAGATCTACAGAGGAACACAGAGATGTAAAACAAACACAAGACAATAAGGAAAGATAGTTAAGGCGGCATCCAAGATGTTTTCCTACACCATGTAGACCACAGAATGTAAGACAAGGTACTGTACATCATCTTAAAATTACATAAAACATGAAAGCAGAGTGCTGGTTAGCCCATCACAGTAAATAAGGAACATGAAAAGGAGACTTAGAAGGATATTGCCAGCGCTGCAGAAGTTCGGTTGTTACCACAATTAGCTAAATTGTGGCTATTTTCTTCAGAACACTAGGGGCTTAGAGATTTATTGAAGTGTATAAAATTGAAAGAGGCTTGGATAGGGTAAATGTGTAACATTTTATTTCCCTTCACAGGGTGAGCAGTAACTAGGACGAAAAAGGACAAAAGCCACTTCACCCTCTAAATCTTCTATGAGGTTGGGGAAATGTAGTCAGGAAGGATGGTGGCAATGCATTTAGATAAGCAATTGCAATGTCATATTCTGCACAATTATGGAACAGGTATTGAAAGGCAAGGTTAGTCTGATGGCTTTTCTTTGGCAGGAGAAAGAAAACACTCATCTCAAACCTCCGCTACCTTGTGACTCTTCAAGGCTTCAGCAAAGAAAGACTTCAGTCAGAGAAAGCAAAAGAAAGGAAAGGCTCTAGGTTAAGTTTCTTTTTCCTTCTCTCTTTTATATCTGCTCAGCTAGGACAGTAGAGATGTCAGGCAGGATAGTGGAATGCTCCTCTTGCAGGATGTGGGAAGGCAGGGAAACCTCTGGTTAGGGGTAGTAGGGTTTGGTTGAACTAACAGAGGAAGGTCACAGTGGTTGGGTCTCTGGCACTGAGTCCGGCTTTGTGACTCAGAAGGGAAGGAGGGAGAAGAGGCACGCTGTGGTCATAGGGGATACGATAGTTAGGGGCACATACAGGAGGTTCTGAAGATTCCCAGATGGTACGTTGCCTCTCAGGTGCCAGGGATATCTTGAGTTGACTTCTCAGCATTCTGAAGTGGGAAGATGAACAGCCAGAATTCGTGGTCCATGTAGGTCGAGTGACAAGGTTCTACACAGAGAGTTCCGGGAGTTAAGTGCTAAGTTAAAGGGCAGGACCTCAAGGATTGTGATCGCTGGATTGCTACCCATGCCATGTGCTAGTGAGGCCAGAACTAGGACGATTACACAGTTCAAAATGTGGCTATGGAGTTGGTGTAGGAGGGAGGGCATAACATTTTTGGATCATTGGGCTCTCTTCCAGGGAAGGTGGGACCGGTACAGATGGGACAGTTTGCACCTGAACTAGATGGGGATTAACTAACATCCTAGTGGGAAGGTTTCTTAATGCTGTACAGTGGGTTTTAATTTAGAGATGCAGGGGATGGGAACCAGAGAGCTAGAACAGTTAGTGGAGAGGTTTTGGAGGCAGATGTTGGTAAGACCTCAGACAAGGTTAGGATTCAAAAGGTTGAGCATGGTGCGACTAGTGTCCAGAGCTGTGAGGTCCAGACATCGGCCTGCACCCTGCCTTGGGCAGCTGCATCCTAAACTTCCTCTCAGATCGCCGGCAAGTGGTAAGAGTGGACTCCCTCACCTCTGCCCCTCTGACCCTCAACACAGGTGCCCCTCAGGGCTGTGTACTAAGCCCCTTTCTTTACTCTCTGTATACCCACGACTGTATCGCCACCCACAGCTCCAATCTGCTTATCAAATTTGCTGATGATTCTACATTGATTGGCCTTATCTCAAATAATAACAAGGTAGCCTACAGAGAAAAAGTCATCACACTGACACAGTGGTGACTAAGAAAACAACCTCTCCCTCAATGTCGCAAAAACAAAGGAGCTGGTTGTGGACCACAGGAGGAATGAAGACAGGCTAGCCCCTATTGCAATCAATAGATTTGGGGTTGAGAGGGAGGACAGCTTTAAGTTTCTCGGCATACACATCACTGAGGATCTCACGCGTTGTATGGTGAAAAAAGCACAACAGCGCCTTTCACCTCAGACGGTTGAAGCAGTTTGGCATGAGTCCCCAAATCCTAAGGACTTTGTACAGGGGCACAATTAAGAGCATTCTGACTGGCACTATCACTGCCTGGTATGGGATCTGTACTTCCCTCAATCACAGGATTTTGCAGAGAGTGGTATGGACAGCCCAGCGCATATGTAGATGTGAACTTCCCACTATTCAGGACATTTACAGAGAAAGATGCATAAACAAGGCCCAAAGTATCATTAAGGACCTGAGGCATCCCAGCCACAAAAGGTTCCAGCTGTTACCATCCAGGAAACAGTACTACAGCATAAAAGCCAGGACCAACAGGTTCCAGGACTGCTTCTTCCACCAGGCCATCAGACTGATTAATTCACACTGATTTTTATGCTATATTGACTGCCCTGTTGTACATATTATATATTACAAATTACTATAAATTACACATTGCACATTTAGATGGAGATGTAACGTAAAGATCCTCATGTGAAGGACATAAGAAATAACGTCAATTCAATTCAATACTTCAATGCAAGAAATATTGTAGGAAAGGCAGGTGATAGTGCAAAAGATGAGGCAGCTGGTATATAAACGGGGACAATGTGTCACGAGGAGTGGCTGTTGATAGGACAAAACTGCAGTCAACAGGATATCCTGCAACATAAAAGGCAGACAAAATTGAAAAGGGTTAGTACAGGTCTGAAGGTGTGATATTTGATTGTGTGCAGTATAAGGAATAAGGTATATATGAACATGTAGCATAGTTGCAGATTGACAGGTATGATGTTGCAAGCAACACTAAATCATGGCTAAAAGAAGATTATAGCTGGGAGCTTAATGTCAAAGGATAAACATTGTATAGAAAGGACAGGCAGGAATGCAGAGGGGATGGCGTAGCTCTGTTGGTAAAAAATGAAATCAAGTCATTAGAAAGAGGTGACATAGAGTCAGAAGGTGTTAAATCATTGTGGATAGAGCTAAGGAACTGCAAGGGTAAAAAGACTCTGATGAGTTGTGTGCAGACCCCCAAACAGTAGTAAGGATGTGGTCTACTAATTACAACAGGAGATAAAAAAAAATGCATGCCAAAAACACAATGTTACAATAGTCATGAGGGATTTCAATATGCAGGTAGATTGAGAAAATCAGTTTGGTGCTGGATTCCAAGAGGGGGTACTTCTGAAGTGCCCGTGAAATTGCTTTTTAGTGCAGCTCATAGTTGAGCCCACTGGTGGACCAGATATACTGGATTGTGCGTTGGCAATGAACCAAAATGTTTAGAGAGTTTAAGGTAAAAGAACCCTTATGGATAAATACTCATAATATGATTGAATTCACCCTGAAATTTGAGAGGAAGAAGCTAAAGTCAGATGTATCAGTATTACAATGGAGTAAAGGGAATTACAAAGGCATAAGAGAGGAGATGACCAGAATTGATTGGAAAAGAACACTGGCAGGGATGATGGCAGATCAGCAATGGCTGGAATTTCTGGAAGCAATTTGGAAGGTACGGGATATATACATCCTAAAGAGAAATAAGTATTCTAAAGGGAAGATGGCACAAGCGTGACTAACAAAAGAAGTCAAAACCAACATAAAAGTCAAAGAGAGGGTATATAATAGTGCAAAAATTAGTGGGTAGTTAGAGGATTGGGAAGCTTTTAAAAACCAACATAAGGCAACAAAAAAGTATTTAAGAAGGTAAAAATGGAATATGAAAGTAAGCTAACCAGTAATATTAAAGGGATACTATAAGTTTCTTCAGATACATAAAGTGTAAAAGAGAGGTTGAGTGCATAAGAGACCACTGGAAAATGATGCTGCAGAGGTAGTAATGGGGCACAAGGAAATAGCAGATGAACTGTATAAGTATTTCGCATCAGTCTTCTCTGTGGAAGACACTAATAGTTTGGTGGAAGTTCCAGGTATCAAAGGTTATGAGGTGTGTGAAGTTACCATGACTAGGGAGAAGGTTCTTGGGAAACTGAAAGGTCTGAAGGTAGATAAATTGCCTGGACCAGATGGTGTAAACCCCAAGGTTCTGAAAGAGGTGGCTGAAGAGATTGTGGAGGCATTAGTAATGACCTTCTAAGAGTCACTAGATTTCAGAATGGTTCTGAAAGACTGGAAAATTGCAAATGTCACTCCACTCTTCAAAAAGGGATAGAGGCAGAAGAAAGGAAACTATAGGTCAGTTAGTCTGAACTCAGTGGTTCAGAAGACGGTGGAGTTGATTATTAAGGATGTGGGCTCAGGGTACTTGGAGGCACACAATAAAATAGGTGATAGTCAACATGGAAGGGAAAATCTTGTCTGACAAGTTGGTTGGAATTCTACTAAGAAATAACATGCAGGATAGACAAAGGAGAATCGGTTGATGTTATTGATTTGGATTTTCAGAAGACCTTTCACAAGGTGCCACACATGAGGCTACTTAACAAGCTATGAGCCTATGGGATTACAGGAAAGGTTCTAGCATAGATAAAGAAGCGGCTGATTAGCAGGAGGCAAAGAGTGGGAATACGGGGAGTCTTTTCCTGGTTGGCTGCCATTGACTAGTCCTGCTCCACAGGGGTCTGTGTTTGGACCTACTCTTTTTACGTTATATGTCAATGATTTGGATGATGGAATTGATGGCTTTGTTGCAAAGTTTGCAGACGATGTGATGATAGGTGGAGGGGCAGATTGTTTTAAGGACGTTGAAAGACTACAGGACTTAGACAAAATAGGAGAATGGGCAAAGAAATGGCAGATGGCATACCGTGTCGGGAAGTGTATGGTCAGGTACTTTGGTAGAAGAAATGAAAGAGTTGATTATTTGCTAAGTGAAGAGAAAACACAAAAAAATGAGGTGCAAATGGACTTGAAAGTCATTGTGCAAGATTCCCTATCGGTTAAATTGCAGGTTGAGTCTGTGTTGACGAAGGCAAATGCAATGCTAGCATTCATTTCAAAAGGATTAGAATATAGAAACAAGGATGGGATTTTGAGAATTTATGAAGCACTAGTAAAAGCTCACTTGGAGAATTGTGAGTAATTTTGGGCCTTTTACCTTAGAAAGGATGTGCTGAAAAAGGAGGGGGTTCAAAGGGGATTTATGAAAATGATTTCTGGGTTGAATAGTTTGTCAGGTGAAGAGTGTTTGATGGCTCTGGGCCTGTATTCACTAGAATTCAGAAGAATGGTAGGGGGAGACCTCATTGAAACTTATGAAATCATGAAAGGTCTCAATAGAGTGGATCTGGAGAGGATGTTCCCTATGATGGGAGAGTCTAAGACCAGAGGACAAAGCCTCAGAATAGAGAGGTGTCCTTTTCGACTTGAGATGAGGAGGAATTTCTTTAGCCAGAGAGTGGTGAATTCGTGGAATTCTTTGCCAGAGGCAGCTGTCGAGATCAAGTCTGTATGTATATTTAAGGCAGAGACTGATAGATTCTTGATTGGTCAGAGCATATGGGGAGAAGGCAGGAGATTGGGGCTGAGAGGAAATTTGGATCAGCCAAGATGAAATGGTGGACAGACTTGATGGGCCAAATGGCCTAATTCTGCTCCTTTATCTTATGGTCCTATGGTGTAAGTAATGACAGCAATTGCAAAGGACCGTGAAACTTGTTTAAATGGGCACTTTCATCAATATGGACTATTTGGGCAAAATGGTCTGTTTTGTGCTGCATGGCTCTGTTAAGGCAGCAAGTAAGAGATGTCTCAGTGTTCACCGTATTAACTCCGGGTGATACCAGCAACAGGTAGTAATTTAATGAAAGATACTTTATTCGTGAAATGGTTTAGAGACAGGTGGCATGCTTATAGTTACTTTCTCTCTAACACATCTTTTCCTACAGAGCCTTTTGTTCCCAAACACTGTCCCAATAAAAGCCTGCATTTAGATGCATGAGCACTAAAGGGATAACGTGATTGTAGGAACATAGATTCTTCATGGACTGGTATTACATAAAAAAACATATTGTGTCCCTACTTAATAGAAGATGAAAGACAGTCCAAACAATGTTTGGGTTAATGGTCCATCCTTCCCAAACCAATCCAAACTGGTTGTAGTTCATCAGAGGCCTATTATTGATCTGTAATGTTTTCTCTCTAGAGCAGAGGTTCCCAACCTGGGGTCTACGGTGTGCTTGGTTAACGGAAGCGGTCCATGGCATAATAAAAAGTTGGGAACCCCTGCTCTAGAGGTAGTAAAACATCCCCATATAAGTTTCCTTTATAGTCATCTTGCTAATATGGCAGTTCTTGTATTGATGGTGGGAGCTCTTCCTCTGCAAGGAATTCATGATCTAGGATAGGGTACTTTTTGGTCTGTATGGCGTCAATCTTTTGTAGGTTTTATCCTTGCTGCATCTGTAGATCTCTGTTCTGGTAGCTTTGTATTCCTCTGCCTATCCCCTGTTGTCCTCAATTTTCAACAGCTCAGTTTAAGGAGCAGAGTTCTGGTTCACATTCAGAAGGAAGTCTTTGCACTTTGCCGATCATCATCCTTCGGGCACAGTATTGCAGAAAGTCAAGAAACTCAACAAGAATCTGATGGTGATATTGCAGCCTTCTACAGAAATTCTTTCCATTACTCTGTGGAAATCAAGCTGATATCTGGTGATCAAACAGCCAGTCATTTAAGAACCTCCCGAAGTTACCTGCAATGAATAGGAAGCCTCTAAATGTGATCTGTACCTTCAGGATGTTGAGCTGGCAGACTGTATTGGAAGCTTGGGAATTACTGTTGTTAGATAGCTGCTCTCTGTGAAATCCCTCCCCCAGAAATTTGTAAAATGCTCACCTGTAACCAAACACAATTTCCCCTCTAGGTGGAACATAAGTGATCTTTGCTCAGGATTTATCTGAAAACCAGTAAGGGAGAAATGTTTCATTTGATCTACCTAATAATTGAAATGTGTAGGTCTCAAACTCCCTCACATTGTCTCTCACCTTCCTTTTCATCCTAAGCCAGTACAACCTTTCTCTTCTTATACAGTGGCATGCAAAAGTTTGGGCACCCCTAGTCAAAATTTCTGTTACTGTGAATAGCTAAGCGAGTAAAAGATGAACTGATTTCCAAAAGGCATGAAGTTAAAGATGACACATTTCTTTAATATCTTAAGCAAGAAAACTTTTTTATTTCTATCTTTTACAGTTTCAAAATAACGAAAAAGCAAAAGGGCCCGAAGCAAAAGTTTGGGCACCCTGCATGGTCAGTACTTAGTAACACCCCCTTTGGCAAGTATCACAGCTTGTAAAAGCTTTTTGTAGCCAGCTAAGTGTCTTTCAATTCTTGTTTGGGGGATTTTTGCCCATTCTTCCTTGCAAAAGGCTTCTAGTTCTGTGAGATTCTTGGGCCGTCTTGCATGCACTGCTCTTTTGAGGTCTATCCACAGACTCTCGATGATGTTTAGGTCAGGGGACTGTGAGGACCATGGCAAAACCTTCAGCTTGCGCCTCTTGAGGTAGTCCATTGTGGACTTTGAGGTGTGTTTCGGTTCATTATCCTGTTGTAAAAGCAATCCTCTTTTCATCTTCGGCTTTTTTACAGACGGTGTGATGTTTGCTCCCAGAATTTGCTGGTATTTAATTGAATACATTCTTCCCTCTACCAGTAAATGTTTCCCGTGCCACTGGCTGCGACACAAGCCCAAAGCATGATTGATCCACCCCCGTGCTTAACAGTTGGAGAGCAAATACCTTTGCTCATTGCAGCTAAAAAGTTCTATTCAGAAGGTTCAAAGAAAAATTTAAACAAAACTGATGCATTTTAGAAACAAGTCCTGTGGACTGATGAAGTTAAAATAGAAGTTTTTGGCTGCAATGAGCAAAGGTATGTTTGGAGAAAAAAGGGTGCAGAATTTCATGAAAAGAACACCTCTCCAACCGTTAAGCACGGGGGTGGATCAATCATGCTTTGGGCTTGTGTCGCAGCCAGTGGCACGGGGAACATTTACTGGTAGAGGGAAGTATGAATTTAATTAAATACCAGCAAATTCTGGAAGCAAACATCACACCATCTGTAAAAAAGCCGAAGATGAAAAGAGGATGGCTTCTACAACAGGATAATGAACCTAAGCACACCTCAAAATCCACAATGGACTACCTCAAGAGGCGCAAGCTGAAGGTTTTGCCATGGTCCTCACAGTCCCCTGACCTAAACATCATCGAGAATCTGTGGATAGATCTCAAAAGAGCAGTCCATGCAAAACGGCCCAAGAATCTCACAGAACTAGAAGCCTTTTGCAAGGAAGAATGGGCAAAAATCCCCCAAACAAGAATTGAAAGACTCTTAGCTGGCTACAAAAGGTGTTTACAAGCTGTGATACTTGCCAAAGGGGGTGTTACTAAGTACTGCCATGCAGGGTGCCCAAACTTTTGCTTCGGGCCCTTTTGCTTTTTTGTTATTTTGAAACTATAAAAGAAGGAAATAAAAAAGCAATCTTACTTAAAATATTAAAGAAATGTGTCATCTTTAACTTTATGCCTTTTGGAAATCAGTTCATCTTTTATCCACTTAGCTATTCACAGTAACAGAAATTTTGACCAGGGGTGCCCAAACTTTTGCATGCAATTATATATAAGCACCCCTTCCCTCATAAATATATGAGGTAGGTGAATTGATCACATAATTTCTTCATAACAATTATCCATTTACATTTGAAGATCTATTTGCATTGTTACCCAACCCTTATCTTCTGTGGAGGCAAGAGCAGAGCTACCTTTTGATGTTTTCTATCCTGTCTGAATCATTTGCTTCAGGCAATGCCTTGTGCCAGCTTGTCTGATAGCCTCTTTCATCTCCTGCAGTGATTGGAGTATCTCACCACATTTTTTCATGCTCTGAATCCAAAGCTTCTCTTATAGCCTCAGTACCCATTCTGTCCAACATGCTGGCTAAGCCCACAACTCTCTAATACTTAATAGCAATGTTTTCAAGTGGTTTGCAATCACTGTGCACGTATGTAGCTATTTGATTTGTACACCAGTGAAACTTCTCCTATCCAAAGATCGCAGCAAGTGGCTCCTTCCCTCTTTGTGCATAACTCCTCTCCATAACCATCACAACTCTGCATGTGGCTGATTTTACAGCAATACTGTTGCTCCCAGACACTCTTGGAAGTGCTTGCTTACAGCTGTCTGCTGCTTATCATAAACTATAGAAATGTAGGCTTGACAATGACTCTCAAGATTCTTAAAGTTCAGCATCTTCAGAGAATATCTCTCGGCTGCCTTCAGTGTAGTCTTTCTGTACTTTAACAGCGTATGACTTGCTGGTTTTAATTGCATCCACCTGAAAGCGACAGTTTGCTTGAGCAAGACATTATGCTTTGGTCCAGAGTCATGCTAAGATACTGTAGTACTGGTTACACCTGCACTGAGGTTTTGGTGTAACTATATCTAATGGCTATTCCTTCCACAGTTGTGATTTTGTTTGGCACCAGGTACATACTTTTCAACTGGAGTTATCTGCTGCAGTATTTATTCCATTAAGAACAGATCAAAGTAATTTCCTACTCCTGGTTGCAGGTAATGAACAATAACTACCAAATGATACATTTTTGGGCAGGTTGCAATATGGTTATAATACATTTATAAGCATGCTCCATTAACCTCACTTACGAGTTTTATATTACACAACAACTGTCTTCCATTTAACCAATGAGTTACAATCAAATCTTTATTACCAGCAGTCTGCTACGGCCAGCTCAAAGTACAGTGTGAACAGTTCCTATTACCATCTCCATTTTTTAGATAAGTTACATCCCTGGAAATCCAACATCTTGGGCAACTTTACTTGTTTCAATGTTTGTCCTTCCAACTGAATCACTTAATTCATTATCTCAATGAATGATTAAGCCCAACTTCAGGTATTCCAAATCAGGAATGGCATCTACATTTCAGAATTTCATCAGCTACCAGATGTCCACTCAGTATCGCTTTATAACCTGTGAAAGTGGTTCAAAAGTACAACCATCAATACAGATACAACAGAGCTTACTGTTGTTTTATTTCCCCCACAAGTAGCCTTTCTGTGTGGAAACTCATCCCCAAATAGTGCTATATTGTTCTGTGTTTCTTTTAATCCTGCCATATAATACAATCCATTAGCTAACAGCATTAAAGGAACCACAGAAAAATATAGCACATGAAGCATATATTATGAAAGGTACTGTATAAATTAAATGATTTGTTTTCTTTTGAACTGCTAGACTAATAACATGAGCCTTTTTAAAGTTGCACCAAAACACGAGTCTCACATCACAGTAGCAATTATTAATGTCACCATGAAATCAGACTGTAAAACAAAATTTGAGCTAAGATATTTAAAAAAATTTTCATCCTTGAGGCAGAAAAAGAGTGGGTGGTTCCCTTCAGACTGAGTTGTTTTTTTCACTATACACAGTGGCTCAGTCTGTTCCCGATGTGTGGTATCTGCTTTTTGTCTTGTAGGAACTCCAGCGCCAACGATGATGGCATATTTCTTATATTTTGTAGTACTAGGAATATCGTATAGACTGATAGCCTTTTAATATTTCCCAAGGCTCATGAAAGGGTCAAAGCAGTCAATACCCTCTGCCAAAAATAAATGGCTCACTGAAAAACAATAACATTTCCTGACTATTTTGTGCAGACAGCATAAATTATTTTCAAATTTCAGACAGTAATAATCAGCTTGTGTAGTTAAATGCAAGCCAGAGAAAGAAAGAATAGAGAGCCACATTAGATTTGTCTGTAAGCTTTCAAAAAATCGGTGAAATCTGACCTTATCTGAAAAGTAATCAAAACTATGAGCAAGCTAATGGATGGAAACTAATTTGTTACATGTATGAATGTCAGCCCATTTGTACAGAAAGTCTGTGAGAACTTATGTTTCCAATCAGCACTGTCCCTTCTAAGCTGCACAGGTGTGTGACCGTGCAGTAACTGAATCACACTTAGTCTTTGTTGCCATGCAGCTGCAATTTTCCTTTAAATAATGTTAACATAATTTTGAAATCTAGGTTAATATAATTCTGAAATACCCTGTAATTAATTATGATAATGAATATAATCCATTCATTTTCTAAATAATAAATGTACCACAAAGTTTACTTTGAAATATTTTAGAGCTTCAGTGTGTTTACATTGTCAAGGTTTCAAGTTACAACTTATAAAAGTAATTATACTATGGAAGTCGGTAGTTCATTGTTAATGAACTGCCAGCCTGCTGAACACCAATGCCATCTAATCAAAATATTTTACTTTTACCATTGTGCCTGTCAGCTGTTTTGGCTTGGGTTCAAAATTGTGGTTTCCCTTCCTTTGATGTGAAAACTTCTAAGTTCTGACTTTTTGGTAATAATCTTTCAAAACAATCATAATCTACAAAGAATTTTTAAATAAAAAATTGTTAGAACAAGGTAAAAATCTGATACTGTAAAATTGCGTGACTGCGGTTATTTTATTAAAATTATAAATTTTTAATTTGTTAAATTTTTATATTTAAAAATAATTAAACAATAATGAAATAATTATTATTATGTTTAGTATTCATAAATAATATTATTTTTAATATCCTAAGGATGTCAAAATAGAAAGCAGAAAACTTAAATGCTTTGAAGTATAAAATTTGTACAAAGTACAAGGTTTGTACTGAAGAAAGTAGCTGGAGAGATTGCAGAGGCATTCATGATGATCTTTCAAGAATCAATAGATTCTGGCATTTTACAGGATGACTGCAAAATTGTAAATGTTACTCCACTATTTAAGAAGGGTGGGAGGCAGCAGAAAGGAAACTATAGACCTGTTAGCCTGACATCAGTGGTTGGGACGTTGTTGGAATTGAGTGTTAGGGATGAGATTACGGAGTACCTGGAGGCACATGTCAAGATAGGCCAAAGACAGCATGGTCTCCTGCAAGGAAAATCCTGCCTGTCAAATCTACTGCAGTTCTTTGAGGAAATTACAAACAGGGTAGACAAAGGAAATGTAGTAGACGTGAGGTACTTGGATTTTCAAAAGGCCTTTAACAAGGTGCTGCACATAAGGCTACTTAGCAAGGTAATAGCCCATGGATTTACAGGGAAGTTACTTGCATGGTTGGAGCATTGGCTGGTCCACAGAAAACAGAGAGTGAGAAATAAGGGATCCTATTCTGGCTGGCTGCAGCTTACCAGTGGAATTTCACAGGGGTCGCTGTTGGGACCGCTGCTTTTTATGATGTATGTCAATGATTTGGACCATGCTATTAATGGATTTGTGGCTAAATTTGATGATGATACAAAGATAGGTGGAGGAGCGATTAGTGTTGAGGAGACAGAAAGACTTTGATAGTTTAGGGGAATGGGCAAAGAAGTGGCAAATGAAATACTATGTTGGAAAGTGTATAGTCATGCACTTTGGTGGAAGAAATAAACGGGCAGACTGTTATTTAGATGGAGAGAGAATTCAAAATGCAGAGATGCAAAGGGACTTGGGAGTCCTTGTGCAAGATACCCTAAGGGTTAACCTCCAGGTTGAATTGGTTATGAAGAAGGCAAGTGCAATGTTGGCATTCATTTCTAAAGGTATAGAATACAAGAGCAGGGATGTGATGTTGAGGCTCTATAAGGCACTCATGAGACCCCACTTGGAGTATTGTGTGCAGTTTTGGGCTCCTTATTTTAGAAAGGATATACTGACATAAGAGAGGGTTCAGAGAAGATTCACAAGAATGATTCCAGGACTAAAAGGGTTACCGTATGAGGAAAGTCTAGCAGCTCTTGGGCTGCATTCCCTGGAGTTCAGGAGAATGAGGGGGGATCTCATAGGAACATTTTGAATGTTAAAAGGCCTGAACAGATTAGATATGGCAAAGTTATTTCCCATGGTAGGGGATTCTAGGACAAGAGGGCATGACTTCAGGATTGAAGGACATCCATTTAGAACTCGGATGTGGAGAAATTACTTTAGGCAGAGGGTGGTAAATCCATGGAATTTGTTGCCATGAGCAGCTGTGGAGGCCAAATCATCGGGTGTATTTCAGGCAGAGATAGTTATGTTCTTGATTAGCCAGGGCATCAAAGGGTACAGGGTGAAGGCAGGGGAATGGGGGTGACTGGAACAATTAGATAAGCGCATGATTGAATGGCAGAGCATATTTGATGGGATAAATGGCCTACTTCTGCTCCTATATCTTATAGTCTAATTTATGAGAGAATGATTTTTGCAACTAATACTGAACTACCGTCTTGGCATCAAAAACCAAAAATTAAAGTTGGTGATTTTTTTCCATATCAAGGTCATTTGTGCAGAAGGAAAATTTGGAGGTGAGTTCAATGGTGAAAATATGGGAAGAATGGAAGTTAGATTACTTAAAACGATGTCTTAACCAGAGAATTCATAAAGATGCAGTTTCCAAATTATGCAACCAGACAAAATGTGGAATTTTGCACATGTTAACTGAAACTCCACTTCTAGTGCTGACTGCAAACCTAGATTCCGATTTATGAATTCAATCAAATCTAAATCCAAAAATAGACTAGAAGAGGAACACTTGGATGATCTAATGAAGATTAAGACATATCCTTCATCTGGTGAAGCAAGAGAGAAAATGATGCACAAAAGAGTCTAACTCTGATATTGTCAAAATGGTAATTGATAACATTATGTTAGCAATTAAAATTAATTATTTTTATGCATTCTGTGCAAGGAAACCATGCAAACATGGCCAAATATGTAAATATACCAGAGAGTTGGTACAGCAAGAACTATGTATTTGAATTTGTTGAGTGCATCAGCTTTGTGTTTCAGAAACAGATAATGGCAGAATTGCGGAATCTTCTTTCCACACACGAATTACTAATGAAAGTACAGACATTTCTGTACAGACAATGTTAATTTTTTATTTTAAGTTTTAACAGTAAAATGAAACATCCTATGAAACTTGTGTTTGTGGATGTTTTGACACTGCACATGACAATATCACTATTGTTGAAGCAATAAAAACATTTTATCTGAACAACAATTTTGATATTCAAAAAATGGTGATGTTTACATCAGACGCAGCAAATGCTATGCTTGGAAAGAATAATAGAATGGCAGCAATTTTGCAATGAGAAATAAAGCATCAGCCTGAACAACATTGCATTGCACACAGAGAAGATCTGGGATTAGACAACACATGGAAAACAGTATAAATAATGCAGGATTATAGTATACAATGTTCAGCAGGTCATCAGTTTAAAAAGGATAGCTAGAAGAGTTAGCTAATGTCACAGAATGTGATGTTGTGTCATTTAGACCACTAAACGAAGTAAGGTGGCTGTCAAAACATTTTGTCGTTACTGCTTTAGTGAGGAATTACAAAGTTTTAACCCAGTTTCGTAAAGAGCAAGTTAATGAATGTAATGATCCAATCAGCAACCACTGCTTGAGGATTTTGACAAATCTTCTATGTTAAGTAGCATTAACTATCCTCAATGATATTTTAGGAGATCTGGCATTGCTTTGTAAATTCCTTCAGAAAAGCTGTTGGAATACAATTGAAGCACTGCGATATGTAAAAGCAAAAATTAACAAATTACAAGCAATACACATCAAAGTTGCTGGTGAACGCAGCAGGCCAGGCAGCATCTCTAGGAAGAGGTACAGTCGACGTTTCAGAGGGGTTTCGGCCTGAAACGTCGACTGTACCTCTTCCTAGAGATGCTGCCTGGCCTGCTGCGTTCACCAGCCACTTTGATGTGTGTGCTTGAATTAACAAATTACAGTCACACTATCTTGGCTATACCATTTATTAGGGTGACAAGGTGAAAGATCTGCTTGCATGTATAAGTTCTGATGTCAATATTATTCAATTCATTCAAAGGTGTGTGCAATCACGTGGATAATAGATTTCCTAATAATCATCGAAGAGAAAGGCAAGCTTTTGACACAGTTGCCATTGCAAATGTGCCCAATTTTGAATTTGGAAAAGAGAATGTTGTACAACTGAGAAAAAATACTCAGCTACTATTACGAACTATGATGAAAGCTTTGCCTCAAGAATATCGCAGCAACGTTGTGATTTCAAATTTATCAATTCTGAGAAATTTAAGACTGCTTCAGTTAAGATGTTCACTGATACATTAAACTACATGCTGAAATGAAAATTTTAAGAACTGTCAATTCTTGTTGATATCGCTGAAACATTCCAAGCTTCTCGTGCTGACTGCAAACCTGGATTCAGTCTTATGAATTCAATCAAATGTAATTCCAGAAATAGACTAGAAGTGGAACACTTGGATGATCTAATGAGGATTAAGACACATCTTTCATCTGGATACTTAATTAATCTGGAAACTCTTTATAGACAATAGTTTTGTAATAAAGACAGACGAGCAAAAGTTTACAAAAGGTGAAAGATTTTCTCCTACTATACTTCATTATATCCTTCAATTAATAAATTTAAAGTATTTTTAAATTTTCACTCTAAATATTCACAGTATGCATATTACAAACAAAACATTTAAAGTGCTGTGCAGTTTTCAGGCCATGTAAAAATTTCCTGCTCAGAGCAATGGTTGGTCCTCACAGCTGTAAAAATAAATTAGAGGGAATATTGCCAACTGGTTTACTAAGTTATTCGAAATGGCAAAATATGTTGATATACTTCGTATATAATTCGTACACCCTAATGATTATTAACCTATTAATATGCCTGACAGCTGTTGGAAGATAAAAAGAACGGGAATCTGGAAGCCACCAAAAAAGAGCTGGAGCAGTACGTCAGGGGCCAGTTCAGTGATCCAGCCAGGAAAACTCCTCTTGGATTACCAGTGTATCTCCTCCAAAGGTCCAGTTTGACTCCTCTTCCACCACCCCCCAACCCCCACCAAGCAAAGTGAGGTCAGAGATGTCATCAAAAAGGCAAGGTCAGTGTCAGCACCAGGTCTCAGCTGAATTCCTTACAATCTCTACAAAAATTGCCCTCATGCGCTAAAGATCATGTGGAACCTAATGAGAACTGCCTGGAAAAGCCAGCACATCCCATCAGAGTGGTAAAGAACTGTGGCAGTGTTCATCCCCAAAGAGCAGAACCTCAGTTCCATCAACTGGTTCAAGAGCTTCAAGAGGAAAATTGTCTTCTCTGTCATGGCTAACAGGATGACCAATTTCCTCATGGGCAATGGATACAGTGACATCAGCTGTCAGAAGGCAGGAGTTCCAGGTGTCCCAGGATGTGTGAAGCATGCATCATTGATATAGGACCAGATCCTACGAACCAAGCATGAGAAAGGTGACCTACACATCATGTGGCTAGATCTTGCGAATGCCTGTGGATCTGTGCTTCACCAACTTTGCGATCGAGTTCATTTATATTCCCGACTGCATTAGCGGCCTGGTTTCCGATTACTTCAGTGACCTCCAGATGGGCTTCTCTTTCCGAGACTTTACAATGGGGTGGCAGCATCTTGTGCCATCTCTGCCATCCTGTTTGTGGCAGTCTTCGAGATAATCATTGTTGGAGCAAAGCAGGTGATTGGAGGGATAAAGCTACAGTCCGGACAGAGGCTCACTCCACTGAGAAGCTGCATGGATGATGTCACAAGCATCCCTCAGACGTCTGCACACACAAGAAGACTGCAGAAGAGGTTGGACGAGCTAGTGACATGGGCAAAGATGAAGATCAAGCCCTCCAAGTCACGAAGCCTATCCTTCTGATAAGGGGTCAGAAGCAACAACATCACCTTTGATGTAGGGGGTGAGAAAATCTCATTGTTGGTCAGGCACCCCAACCAAAGCCTTGGGAGGCAATACACTGCAGAGCTCTCTGACAGGCAGATGGGAAAAGTAGCACAGAAACAGCTCGCAGAGGGTGATGTAGCCTTCGAAAATGTATAAAATGACCCTCATCAACAGCCAGCAGGATGGATGGGACAGCTAACTCAAACACCCAGGAACGGCAGGGGCTGCCACACTGTTTCTCGGACACTGGCCTCTTTGGGAAGAACATGTTGCAGCTGCCACTGAGATTCATCAGCCTGGGGTACAAGCGGCAGAAAACCCGATTGGTCATTGAGCTGAAGGAGTCCATCACCCTCTGGAGAGGAGTCCCAATGCCTCAATCCATACCGGCCGTAAATGGAGAGCTCAAGCTGAAGTAGACCAGGCCATCAGCAGGCTGCAACACCAAGAGTTTGTCAGCAGCGTCGAGGCTGGGCATGCAGGACTTGGCTGGGGGAAGGCAGCACATTTCTGATCAAAGGCGTTGAAGAAAGAGAGGAAAGCCATGGAAGTGAAGGAGGTGATAAGGACAGAGGAGAAGCGCGACAGGATGAAGACAGTGGCACAGGGCTGACTGGAAAGGTGGGCAACATGAGATGGCACTATCAACAGGTCATTCAGCTGGCTTGACCTGTGAAAATTCCACAAGCCAGACTTGGCTTCCTCATCAGGGCAACCTATGACACCTTACCCTGTCCCTGAAACCTTCACCAGTGGTTTGGTAGTGAGGAAAGCTGCCCTCTGTGTGATACCACCAATGTCAACCTCCAACACATTCAGGCAAAACACAAGACTGCACTGTCCCAAGGACGCTACAGATAGTGGCACGACCAGGTGAAATTTTCCTAGAGACCTGCAGGTGGGATGTGAGAAGCAGCATTTCCCTAATGGGATGACAACTCACCCCATTTGTTAAGGCTGTTAAAAGCTCTGAATGCATCCGCCCAAGACAGGACTCCTCTCCACAGGCAGGGAGTGGAGTGGAACATGAGGACAGATCTCGGCAGACAGCTACAGTTCCCCACATAAATCACCACCACATCTCTCTGCCCAGACATAGTATTGTGGTCCATAGCTGCCACGACAGCCATCCTCACTGAGTTAACCATCCCATGGAAGGAAGGTGTGGAGGCTGCCCACCAGTGGAAGAGGTTGAAGTAGTCAGGCCTGGCAGCTGAATGTAAGGAAGCTGGCTGGCGGGAGGACCATCATCTATCCTAGCTGAGGAGGCAGGAAAGGGCAGTTTTTGGCAGTAACTGAGGAGGAAGGACAGAAATTGGGGGACGACTAACCCAACTGCAAGCTGCAGGGGGTGTCAGGGTGACATCCCTGCTATTGCTCCATCACCAGGGGATGTACCAGGGCTAAGGGAGTGAAACACCAATGAATGTGGTCTCCGGCTGACGACCCTGCAGCTCACATCTGGGCACTGTTGGAGGTGTATCAGGCAGCAATGTCAAGCAGGAAACAAGATCTTCCTGTAAATTTCATTATCTTTGATAGTCTCTTTACTATCAAAGCAGGATTATCAACAAGTGTAATGAGAGAAAAGCTATTTTGCCTGTTGCTCAATTTTCTAATCCAAGTCTAGCCTCAGAACCCCAGAAAAAAATTAGCATTATTTCTAGTGATTGTTTTCTTATCAAGTTATCTGTACCAATGGTCATTTCTTACCTGTAAACTCCATAAGGGAAGACTTCTTTCTACCCAGATTATAGGAGACCTGATGGTAAATCAAATTGGTAACTTTGGTTAGTTTGTATTTCAATTATGTTTCAGGCAATGCTCATATTAGCTTACTTTCAGCTCATAATATGCAAGGTACTTAAGGAAAATGACGTACAATATACCAGTAAAATTACTAAAATTGTCATCTCAGAAATAAAAGTATAACTTGACACGCTTAGTCAAAATAAACTCATGAACCTAACTTCAAATTGATAAACATTATGCATTTCAACCTACCATATAATGTTTAAAGTCCATAAATTTCATGTTATAATGATTTAGGTGTTTGTCTGGCAGTACCACTGACTGTTCCTTGTTCAGGTAAGGGAGAAAGGGTGAGGGTTGTTTAGGTGACGGGAAAAGGGACTGAGTCCTGGAACTCAAGCATTTGATGATAAAAGCAGAAAATGGTGAAAACACTCATCAGGTCAGGCTGTTTTTGAGGAAAAAGAAACAGAGTTAATGTTTCAGGTGAGGTACTTCTCTACTTCTCCTTCCCCAGATACTTCCTAACATGCCAAGTGTTTCATATATTTCTGTTTTTATTTCAATCTTTTAACATCTGCATTTTATTTAATACAGGTGGTAAGTCAGTCAGCACCTCAGAATGGTGTATTCTACATGCAAGATGGAAAGTCAGTCCATAAGGAGAGATCTGTCTGCAACACCTTCAGTTTGGGCATCAGTACTTCCAAGCTGCGGAGGATCTAGTCCAGATAGCGGGGTGTAATTCTCACTATCTACCCTCATTCCTGCCCCCCCCACATACACACATACACACACACACACACACACACACACACACACACACACACACACCACCTCATCTTTAAAATGACATTTGTGATGTAAGTGGGTAAGCTTAAGATACGATGGCAGAAAAAAAAATCAATGACCTCTCTAAAGTGACCAAAGCAAAAACTTCTCTTTTAATGATCTTTCCAGATTGTCAGCATCACTACTGATAGTACTAATTTCCCAAGGCTCCTAGCATGATGAAGTACTGACTGCAAGATTGCAGCATCTCTGGTGTGGAGTATTGTTTTTAGCTCTGACTTTGACTGATTAACAATAAAGAAATGGTGATATACATTTCTCAGATCAGTGTGTGATGGCACTTGGAAAACAACTGGCTAATCGTGCACCTAGTTGAACCCAGGGTATCAAGGGTACAGGTTTGATAAGTGCTGTCAGCAAGAGTAGCACTTCATTTTGTATGTAGTGCAGCCACAAGTAGACATCAAAAGTGCCAATCAACATGTACTTCAAAGGACACAAGCAATCATGTGTCCATGGGATCCAAGGCAAGTTGACAAATTGGATGCCAAAACTGATGAGGTAGATTACAAGGTCAAAAGAGTCTATTTTATCATACTAGGGGACTGTTCAATAGTCATAAAAGCAGGATAGAAGCGGTCCTGGAGCCTGGTGGTCTCTGTACATATGGAGGCAGAGTGATGGTTGATATTTCAGGTAGAGCCCCTGCATCAATATTTCATGGAGAGGAGGACAGTCTTAAGCTATTGGATGATACTAGTTAGCTGGTAAAACAGGCGGAGCAATGCAGATTGAATTTAATCCTCTGAGTGCAAGATGATGCACATTGCAAGAACCACTATGAGTAGAATATATACCATGACTGGTAAAGTCCTAGAAGGTATTGAGGAATAGAGGACTCTCAGCATACATGAATAAAGATTCAGAAAGATGACAGTGCAAATAGCTAAGATGATGAAGAAACCAGATAGGATATTAATCTTCATTAGCCGGAAAATAGGATTTAGGAGCAAAGAGATTATGGAACAATGTTATAAGACATTAGTTAGGTCACAGTTGGAGTGGTGTGTGCGGTTCTGGCCACTATACTGTAAGGAATATATGGATGGACTAGAGAGTGTGCAAAGAATAGTCATTAGGATATTACCTGCGATGGAGTGTCTTGTTTATGAGGAGAGACAGGATAGACTGGGCTTGTTTTCCTTGGGGTAGAAAAAGCTGAAGGAAGGACTGATAGAGATACATGAAATTATGAGGGGCACAAAAAGGCTAGAAAGTTGAAAATTTTCCCCGAGATGGAGGTGTCAAAAATAAACAGAATAGGTTTAGAGAAGGGGATAAGACATTGAGGGGGTTCTGACAAAGAACATTATTCATCTAGAGGGCATTGCACTACCTAACTGGGTGGTGAAAGTGGACATTCTTATACCATGCTACTTGTCAAAATAAAACAAAGGGAGTATCTATTTTTATAAAATCTAACATTTTATTTATCCAAGAAGACGTCATCTCGGATATTAATGGTAGATTTTTAATTGTTAAAGGAACAATCTGTAATAGAAAAACTGTCCTGTTTAATCTGTATGGACCTACTGTAGATGATCCTTTTTTAAAAAGTGTTTTTGGTTTATTACCAGACTTAAATGAATATATGTTGCTGATGGTGGGGGTGACTTCAACAGTTGTTTAAATCCTTTGATTGACAAGTGCTCAACCAATCAGCAGCTTCCGAGTTGTTCAGCATCACTTATTAATTCCTTGTTAACTGATTATGGTTTGATCGAAACCTGGAGAAATCTACATCCTAATGATAGAGATTATTCTTTTTATTCACATGTTCATAAAAAAATTCGAGAATTAATTATTTTATAGCTGATTTCTGATTTTTGTCCAAAGTCCAGAAATGTGAATATGACGCTCTTGTTGTTTCGGATCATGCACCTTTAAGCTTAATTTTTGAATTGAATGATGTTAGTAATGTAAACTTGCCTTGGCGTTTTCCAGAAAATTTATTACAAAGTTCGGACTTTGTCAAATTTATTGAGACCCAGATAAAAGATTTTTTTCTTTTTAATAATACGGGAGATGTGTCGAACTTGATTATATGGGATACATTTGAAGCATATTTGTGAGGTCAGATACTCTCCTATTTGGCTAAGCTTAAGGAACAGACAAAAATGGAGTTAGAGAGGATTTCAAAACAAATTAAAAACTTGGATAATACTTATGCAGTCTCTCCTAATATTGATTTATTTAAACAAAGGGTTGAACTTCAATCACAATATGATTTACTATTAACTTATCCTATTGAAAGAAATTTGCTTAAATTAAAAAGTCAATTTTATGTGTTTGGAGATAAAAGTAATAAGCTATTAGCATCCCAACTAAAGGCAGCTAGAGCTAAAAGACAATTTTTTTTAAATGCATAAGGGGTATGATAGTTTAGCTTGTAATTATGAAGACATTAATAAAATTTTTCAAGACTTTTACAGTGAACTCTAGAAAACTCAGTTTCCAGCTGATCCTTCTAAAATGAATGTCTTTTTACAAAAGATTGATTTTCCTAGAATATCTGTTGAAGATCAACAAACTCTTGATACTCCTTTTACTGAAAAAGAAATTCAGAAAGCTATTCTTTCAATGCAATCTGGTAAAGCTCCTGGATTGGATGGCTTTTCTGTAGGATTTTATAAAAAAATTGAAGAATTGCTTATTCCTTATATGTTGGAAATGCTTAAAGATTCTTTTTTGTTAGGAGAGTTACCTTCCACATTTTATGAAGCTTCTATCTCTTTAATTCTTAAGAAAGATAAAGACTCTACTGATTGTCATTCATATAGACCTATTTCATTATTAAATGTGGATGCTAAAATTCTTTCAAAAATAATGGCTAATCGACTGGAGAATATTCTAGCTAAAACTCTCAGAACCAAATAGGTTTCAGAAAAGGCCGTTATTCCTTTTCTAATACTCGGAGACTGTTAAATATTAATATACTCATCCCTTTCTAAGACTCCCCAATGTGTTGTTTCTCTTGTTGCTAAAAAGGCATTTGGTAGAGTTGAATGGAAATACTTATTTAACATTTAGAGGAATTCAACTTTGATACTAATTTTAATAAGTGGATTAGAATGATATATAAAAGCCCTATCGCCACTGTTATTACTAATAATTGCAGATCCCCTTTTTCTCACCTTTTGCGGGGTACGAGACAAGGATGTCCGTTAAGTCCCATGTTATTTAATTTGGTGTTGGAATCTTTGGCTATTGCACTTCGTGAAGCTAAAGAAATTCAAGGAATTTCCATAAATGGGATTATTCATAAGATCTCCCTTTATGCTGATGATCTCTTAGTTTATGTTTCGAATCCTTAAGAATCCATTCCTAGTTTATTCAAATTATTAAATGAATTTGGAAAGTTTTTAGGATATAAATTAAACCTGCATAAAAGTTAATTATTTCCTCTAAATGATTCTCCTTCAAGTCCTTGTCAAATGCAGCAGAAGAAAGCAGCAATTGGATTTGGATTAAAAGGAAAGACAACAACTGGGCTGCAAGATGAAGACAAGAGGGTATGGAACTGAGGGGGGTGTATCTGGGACGCCAGGTAGCACCGTTGAGCTCTCTGGAAACGTTGTGGGCTTATCAACGAAACGTCGAAGAAGGAGGGTGCCCACCAGATGACCCCAATGACATACCTACCCTCCCTCCTTGTCACCACTCCAAACCCACTGCAAACATCGAGAATGCCAACTTACCACAGGGATTGAAAAATCAAGTCCTAGTAGCTCTACTATATATGATGACATTCCTTTTAAAGTTACGGACTCTTTCAAATATTTAGGTATTATCATCACCAAAAATTATGGAGACCTTTATAGAGCTAATTTAGTTCCCTTAGTGGATTTTATGAAGCAATTATTTTCTAGATGGAATCCACTTACACTTTCGTTAGCCAGTTGAATTCATGCAGTTAAAATGATGATTTTACCAAAATTCTTATATGTATTTCAAAATATTCCTTTTTTTTAACTAAGAAGTTTTTTGATCAGGTTAATTCCATTATTTCATCTTTTGTTTGAAATAATAAAAGACTAAGAATTGGAAAATATCATTTACAAAAATTTTAAAAAAGATGGAGGTCTGGCTTTACCTAATTTAATAATTTATTATTGAGCGGTTAATATACATTATGTGTGTTCCTGGTTATATTGGACTGATAAAAATGAACCTTGGGTTGATTGGGAATTGAAAGCTGTGAAACAATTTTACAATTTTACAATTTTACTGAACTTCGTTATTAGGAGCCTCTTTACCTGCACAACTGGCCAAAATTTCAATTCTAAATTTATAACCTATGATTAAGCAGTCATTACGAATTTGGTACCAGTTTCGTGATTTTTTAAAATCTTAACAAAATTTAACCTTCTTAGTTTAATTTATCAAAACTATTTATTTAAATCTTCCTTTTGTGATCCTACCTTTTCTGTTTGGAGGAATAAAGGAGTATATTCCTTCATGGATCGGTTTCAAGAATGCTGATTGATGTCCTTTGAGAAAGTAGTAACTAAATATTCTCTCTCGTACTCACACTTCTTGCAATATCTTCAGGTTAGACATTTCTTACAAGAATATTTAAGTATTTTCCATATATACAAGATTTGGACCTGTTAGACATTATTTTAAAAATGAATCCTTTAGTGAAAGGTTTTATTGGGAAAATTTATAAATTACTATTACAACTGGATAAATATCCTTTACTTAAGATTAAGCAAGATTGGGAAAGAGAGCTTAACATGACCTTGATAACAGAGAATTGGCTGCAAATTTTGAAGTTGGTTAACTCTTCTTCGATTTATGCCAGTCACTCTCTAATTCAATTTAAAATTGTACATCATTATTATTTGACAAAGGAGAGACTGTCTAAAATATTTCCTAATGTTGATAGTCAGTGTGATAGATGTAAAACTGAGACAGCTATGTTGACACATATGTTTTGGTCGTGTTCTGTATTGAAACAGTTTTGAAAATCTATTTTTTCTACAATTTCTAAAGCTTTAAAAATTAATTTACAACCTAATAAATTGACAGTTTGTTCACGGTATTTCTATATCAGACCAACATGTAATTGCATATGTCATATTATTGGTCAGAAGGGCTATTTTCCCACTTTGATACAATGGTTCTCTCAGGTGATGTTATGTCTTAGTTTGGAGAAAATCAGAAATCAATCTTTTGATCCTCAATTTGACTTTGAGAAAAGGTGGAGCTCTTTTGCCTGCTACTATCATTTGATTTGAGTTAGTTAAGATGGTCCCCTTCTGATTCTTGGGTAAATGGATTTGGTTGGCGGATTGACGTCTTTCTTTTATGGAAGCTTGTATGGTGTACAGCTCCAGGTTTGTGCTCCCAATGGATTTTTTTATTCGTTTTTTTTGTCAGTAGGGGTTTTTTTTTGTTTGTTTTAGTTAGTAGGGGTTCTTTTTTCCTTTTTTTCTTTTTTCCAAAAAAAAGCTTTTAACATTTTGTTTTTTTCTTATTATTATTGATATATTGTTTTGCTTGGTTGATAGTTTAACTCTTATTCTACATATTGATATGTTGACTTGATTACTTTAATGTTTTTTGTTGATTTTCAATAATAATTAATAAAAAAAAGATTTAAAAATGAAAATGGACGTTCTTGCTGCATTTAAGAACTATCTAGATAAGCATGTGAAACAAAGTCACAGAGGGCTCCTGATCAAGTATATGGGCATTGTTGGCTGATCTATGACTGTAATTATGTAACAATTTCAAGAATTCAATTCAAAAGATTTAGCCTTTTGGGAAATCCTCATAAATTCCAAAGCAGGGGTTCCCAACCTGGAGTCCACAAACCTCTTCAATAATGGTAGGGGTTGATGGCATTTAAAAGGTTGGCAACACCTGTTCTAAATTAATAAGAGGTCTGGGAACTTACTGTACTTATTCACTCCATGCCATCCACCTTAATTGTGACATTTCTGCTGAGGAAAACTTTGATTCATGCTCCTATTCTATTAAGCATATTTTACATTAATTGATGCATATAAAATGTAAATAATACTTACAAAACAACTGAGAACTTACCGGTCAATCTTGCTGAGAGTGTGGTTTTGACTGGAGCAGCCCCAGCTTTATAAAACAAAACACAAAATTAACATTTCAGATCAATCAGGTGGATTTAATGTTTGTCTGTATATCACCATTATTCACTAAATAGTATGTTTTGCACATCTAGTTTTAGTAATAAATTATAATTGTAAATTGCAACATTTATTAATGTTCACATAACCAACTGATAAAAATTGCAATATATATTCTTCTGAAAATTTTCAAGTAGTCCAAAATATACATTCCTTATCAGCAGTACATTGACACTGATTTCATCTAAGGCGGGATTAGAATTGCTCCAATGTAAAGCCAGTGTTGATGGGATCTCCTTTTGGGAGAAATGGTTGTGCATGTTCCTACTTATGAATGCAATATCTGATCTTTTACTAACCAAGCGTGTCATCTAATTTTCTATTGCAGCTGCTACTCCTGGCATCAAGTCCAGCTATAGCTGCTGACGAGGAAATGTCTGCATATTTTCATGGTTTTTTAACCTTAGCACAAAGCTCTCCCTTGCCTTACATTATCAAGTTTCCAGACCCATGAGGACCACTAGATCAACCATCAACCACATAATTTTTAATTCCTTCATTTGTATCACTCCTACATAAATGTTAATAGTAAAGCCTGGGGGAAATTTTAATCTTTCTCAGTCAACAGAAAGGGAAGATGAATGGTGATAGTTTTTGCCTTTCCAACCAATGACGTGACCTACAGTACAATCTCAAAACCTAATACTAGATGATTCGAACACATTCCACAATCAAGTCAGTTCATTTCAGAATATACCTTAACATACACTCAAGGGGACTCAGAAACTGCAAATGCGACAATATGGGAAAAAGAAGCAACAGCCTACTGGGGGAATTGAACAGATCAAGCAGTATCATTTTTTGGGGGGAGGGGGGTAAGGATAAGGAACTGTCAACATTTCGGGTCAAAACCTGCATCAGCCCTAAGGGAGGTGAAGAAAGATAGATGGTATAAAGAGGATGGGGGAGTGATGAAGTGGACCCAAGTTACCGAAGGATGGTAAGCAGATCGATCCAGGTAAGGGAGTTGAAAGAGAGGAGGTGGAGGGAGGGGGTGGTGTTGGTGGTGATAGATGGAGGCAAACAAAACCGAGGCAGTTGAGAGGAGGGAAGGGTGAAAGTGGACAGAGCTGTGAAGGAGGGCGGTAAGCAGGACTGTGTATGCCTAGTATTACATGGAACACAGAGCAGAAAAGTTGAACTGATGGTTCTGTTTACATAATGGACCATGGTTTACTTGTAGGTGGATGCCTAAACAGGCAAGCATGCAGGATCCTGGCCTTTATTACCAGGGCACATAAAATGAGAGCATGGAAGACATAGTACAACTTTATGAAACCTTAGTTAGGCCCAACTAGTCTTTTGTATGCACTTATGGCCACTACACTACAGGAAGAACATGAATGCACTGTGGTAGGTTCAGAAGAGATTTATAAGATGTTGCCCGGAATGGGCAGTTTCAGGGAAAGAGGAGTGACCGGTTAAACTGGGTTTATGGTCCGTGGAGTAGGAGAGGCTGAGGAGGGATCCAACAAAATAATGTGGGCCATAGATAGGGTGGATAGTAAGGTATGTTTCTATTTTCCAGATGTCTAAACCAGACAGCATAAGTTTAAGTGATGAATAAAAGGATTAGAGGTAATTGGAGGAAGTTATTTTTCATCCAGAGGGTGGCTACAAACCGGACTGCACTGTCTTATACAGTGGTGGAGACAGCTACCCTTACAACACTTAAGAAGTATCTGGATGAGCGTCTGAATTACTGAGGCACTGAATGCCACAGAATGTGCATAGATCAGGGGTTTCCAACCCTTTTTATGCCACGTACCCCTCCTATTAACTGAGAGGTCCATGGACCGCTGGTATAGATAGCCAGTATAGATATGATGGCCTAAAGGACCAGCTTATGTGCTGTCCATTTCTAAGGCTCCATGACTTTAGATACTACAATTAAAAACAATTTTTAAAAAATCACAAGAAATTCCATCTGTCATTTTTAAGTCATAATTTTATGGTTGATCAATAGTTATTGCCAAGTTTGAGAAAAGCCAAGTGATTAGATTTACGGTAATAAATTTGATTAATTTGAGTGACATTTGGTTGAAATCATTAAAACTAGATACATGATATTTATGGTGATCTAGTGAAAAATGTATTGAGCAATATGTTCTCAAATTACAGAATTATGCCCATTATTCCTTACTTTGTAACATACAATATTAATTGTTACTGTAAATTATATTGAATATAACACAGTGGTGAAAAGATTCTAATATTAATAGGCGGGAGGAGAGAGAGTAGCGCGCCTGCGCGTGCGCAGCCCTCCAGTGAAAAATGGTATCGTATCTGTTAGATGGGGGCCGTGGACAATTCTGATTTGATGGAGAATGGACGGGAAAGCATAGAGGAACATCTGGAGAAATTTCTGAAACACTCGTTCGCTGCTGTCATTACTGCGTGGTCGGGAATCTTTCAGAGGGTAGGCCTCAAAATCCCCGGCTTTGCCTGCTATTGGCGACCGAGGTTGAGGTCGAATCATTCGGACAGAGATGGCGCTCAGTACTCGGTGTCAGAGAGCTGATCAGAGCTCGAAGTTTTCAGTTGACTCAGAGTCGGACTATGGTCGGCATGGCAGGGAGAATTTTTCTTCCTTCTCCCGTCTGCGTGAGATGTGGGACATTTGAGAGACTTTGAACTTTTACTGTGCTCATGGACTTCTTCATCAAGTTATGGTATTGTTGCACTGTTGTAACTATACGTTATAATTTCAGTCTTGGTCTGTCCTGTGTTTTGTGATATCACACTGGAGGAAATATTGTATCATTTTCTTAATGCATGCATTACTAAATGACAATAAAAGAGGACTACGTGTCTTCATAATCATCATTAATATTTTCTTTTTTTTCAAAAGATCTATTCAACACCATCTAAAGCCCTCTAGTGCAATGTACAAAGTGAATTTTGGATGTAAAATTTGGATGTTTCGGAAAATACATATTTTAAATGAAATTAGCAGAGGCACACAGAAGTCCTGATTGCATTTTTAAAGCACCCTCAAGGTACACAAAACTGAAGTGGCCAAAGGCAGTGCAACTTACATAATCAGCATCCCACATGGTTCCACATGAGAATATTGTACAATTAGCCTTCACTTGTCCAAAATCTGGTATGCAATTCACACGTTTCAGCAAATAATTCAAAAATTTAGTGGTCACATGATTTTGATGGAGCAGCATTAAATGAATAGTGACACAAAGAAGAACTTCACTTTTCCTGGGGAATGCTTTATAATTATGGTGCTTTATTTTGATAAGTTTTTAAAATGTACTGTAATAAGATATCAATAAGAGTTAGAATAAAACTTTGAGTTTGTACGTACCATCCATTTCTTTCTCTAGGATCATCGAGCAGCACACGAACAATATACAAAAAGCAGCTTAGTAGCTTTAGAGAAAAGTAGAACAGGCGTATTCTCAGACCTGAAATAATTCAAATTGAAGTTTCATTTAGATAGTCAGAATATTTGTATATATTTATTGTATTATATTGTTCCAAATAACAGAATGCAGATACAAAGGAAATGCATGTCACTATACAGTTACGTTTTGTAATAAATAAATCACTGAAAATAATGGTAATTTCAGTGGCACTTATCTTCAGTGTGGATTGGCGTGGGTGCAGACACACCCAGACCTGGCAAATGAGACAAGGTCACTTGATTCCAAATAATTGATTTATTGATCATTACAGAATGTCCCTCTGGTGCTTCCTGCTCTCTCCCCTCTGCCTTCCCGTTTTCCCAACCATGATTTTCCTCTCCCAGACTCCTTCCCAGTCTCCGCCCACAATAGAAATCCATAGCAGAATCAGGTGTACTATCACTCACATAGAGTGTCTATAAAAACTATTCACGCTCCTTAGAAGTTTTCATGTTTTATTGTTTTACAACATTGAATCACAGTGGATTTAATTGGGCTCTTTTGACACGGATCTACAGAAAAGACTCCTTTGTGTCAAAATGAAAGCAAATTTCCACAAATTGGTTTTAATTTATTACAGTTATTCAACGCAAAATAATTGATTGCATAATTACTCACCCCCTTAAAGTCAGTATTTAGTCCATGCACCTTTGGCAGCAATTACCGCCTTGGGTCTGTGTTGATAGGTCTCTATCAGCTTTTCACATCTGGACATTGCAAATTTTCCCCATTCTTCTTTACAGAACTGCTCAAGCTCAGTCAGATTGTATGGGGATCATGAGCAAACAGCCCTTTTCAAGTCCAGCCTCAAACTCTCAATTGGATTGAGGTCTGGACTCTGACTTGGCCACCTCAGGGCATTAACTTTGTTGTTTTAAAACATTACTGAGTAACCTTGTCTTTATGCTTGAGGTCATTGTCTTTCTGGAAAACAAATCTTCTCCCAAGTTGCAGTTCTCTTGTAGACTGCATCCGGTTTTCCTCCATGTTTTCCCTGTATTTTGTTGCATTCATTTTACTCTCTACCTTCACAAGCCTTCCAGGGCCTGCTACAGTGAAGCATCCCCAGAGCATGATGCAGCTACTACCATGCTTCACAGAAGGAATGGTGTGTTTTGAATGGTGTGTTTTTGATGATATGCAGTGTTTGGCTTACGCCTAACATAATATTTAGTATGATGGCCAAAAAGCTCAATTTTGGTTTTATCAGAGTCTCCCGCATGACTTCTAGCAAACTGTAGCCAAGATTTCTTTCTTTTTCAATCTTTTTATTAGCTTCATAAAAATAAACATAACACGATAATGTACAAAGTTATTCGGAATACATTGTTATAATTAGCATAAGTGATTATAAAGCCAGTTGACACTTAAATGATAAAACTCCCAATCATATAGGATACAAATGAACAATATATAAAAAAGAAAAATATCTAAAAAAATTCATGAAAAAGGAAAAAAAAAATTATAACCCCCCAATAAAAAACTAATCTGAACAGAATTAATCAACTAAACTAAAAAAAGACATGGGCTGTTTGTAACATCGTAAAAAAAGAGAAAGGAGAAAACCTCAGTGTCGACGACTCCGTTCCTCTCAACCAATATTACAAAGAAATAAAATAAGTTTAGAAAAGGTCAAATTACGTCATATGAAAATGTTGAATAAATGGCCTCCAAGTCTTTTTGAACTTAATAGAGGGATCATAAACAACACATCTAATTTTTTCCAAATTTAAACACAACATAGTTTGAGAAAATCAATGAAATGTGGTAGGAGGATTAATCTCTTTCCAATTCAGCAAAGTAGATCTTCTAGCCATTAAAGTAAGAAATGCAATCATCCGACGAGCTGAAGAGGTCAGATGATTTGATTCTATCATTGGTAATCCAAAAATAGCAGTAGTTGGGTGAGGTTGTAAGTCTATATTCAAAACCATTGAAATAATATCAAAAATATCTTTCCAATATTTTTCTAACAAAGGACACGACCAAAACACGTGATCTAAAGAAGCTCTCTCAGAATGACATCTATCACATATTGGATTAATATAAGAATAATAACGAGATAATTTATCTTTGGACATATGAGCCCTGTGCACTACTTTAAACTGTATCAACACATGTTTAGCACATATAGAGGATGAGTTAACTAATTGAAGAATTTTTTCCCATTTTTCAATCGGTACCATAATCTTAAGTTCTCTTTCCCAATCAGTTTTAATTTTATTACATACATCAGGACATAAATTCATAATTATGTTATAAATAATTGCTACAACACCTTTCTGAAAAAGATTTAAATCTAAATTTTTTTCCAAAATATCCATTGGATATAGATGTGGAAAATTAGGAGAAACAGTAATTAAAAAGTTTCTAACCTGTAGTTATCTAAAAAAGTGAGATCTCGGCAAATTATATTTACTAGATAATTCTTCAAAGGACATAAAACAATTATCCAAAAATAAATCATGAAATTGTACTATACCTTTGATTTTCCAATCTAAATAAGCTTGATCCATAGTGGAAGATTGAAAAAAGAAATTAGATATAATAGGACGTGCTAAAATAAATTGGTTCAACCCAAAAAATTTTTGAAATTGAAACCATATACATAAAGTATGTTTAACTATTGGGTTATTCATTTGTTTATATAATTTAGAAAGAATAAAAGGAAGCAAAGTCCCTAAAATAGAACCCAATGAAAACCCTTGTAAAGAATTACATTCAAGATTTACCCAATGTGGACTTGAAATTACATCTAAGTCCTGTCACCAAAATTTTAAGTATCGAATGTTAATTGCCCAATAGTAAAATCTAAATTTCGGGAGCGCTAACCCCTCCCCCACCTCTTTTTTAGATTTCTGTAAATGCCTTTTATCTAACCTAGGGTTTTTGTTCTGCCATATATATGAGGAAATTTTTGAATCAACATTATCGAAAGAAGATTTTGGAATAAAAATTGGTACCATTTGAAATATATATGAAAATTTAGGCAAAATAATCATCTTGATAGCATTGATCCGACCGATCACTGACAAAGACAATGGAGACCATTTAGTAAACAAAAGTTTATTCTGATCAATTAAAGGTAAAACATTAGCTTTAAGTAAATCTTTATGCGTTTTCATGATTTTAACCCCTAAATATATAAAAGAGTCAGTAACCAATTTAAATGGTAGACATCCATAAATAGGAACCTGCTTATTTAGGGGAAATAGTTCACTCTTATTAAGGTTCAATTTATAACCAGAAAAGTTACTAAATTGAGCCAACAAAGATAAAATAACAGGAATTGATTTCTCTGGATTAGAGATATATAATAACAAATCATCTGCATATAATGATAATTTATGTATTTCATTTCCACGGGTAATACCAAAAATGTTAGGCGAGTCTCAGATAACAATTACCAAAGGTTCAATGGCAATATTAAATAATAATGGACTAAGAGGGTATCCTTGCCTGGTACCCCGAGATAGACGAAAAAAGGGGAGATCTTTGATTATTAGTACAAACCAAAGCTACAGGGGTATGATATAACAATTTTAATCCAGGATATAAATATCTGACTAAAATTAAATTTCTCGAACACACTAAATAAATAAGGCCATTCAACTCCATCGAAAGCTTTCTCAGCATGTAATGAAATAATACATTCCGGAGTGTTAAGTGAGGGAGTATAAACAATATTCATTAACCTCCTGATATTGAAAGATGAATAACGGTTTTAATAAATCCTGTTTGGTCCACAGAGATAATTTGAGGTAATACCTTCTCTAAACTAGTTGCTAAAATTTTTGAAAAAATTTTTGAATCTACATTCAAAGGAGATATCAGTCTATATGATGCACAATCAGTAGGATCTTTGTTCTTTTTAAGAATTAAAGAAATAGAAGCTTCATAAAACCATTGTGGTAATTTACCTAATCTGATTGCTTCTTTGAATATTCTAGACAACCAAGGAGACAGAATAGAGGAAAAATATTTTTAAAATTCCACTGTAAAACCATCAGGACCAGGTGCTTCACCGGAATTCATTGAAGAGATTACAGCTGTTATTTCTTCCTCTGTAATAGGAGTTTCTAATGTTAAACAGTCTTCGGGTGATAATTTCAGAAAATTCAATTTTCTTAGAAAGTCATGCATGATATTAAAAACATGAGGAATGTCAGAATGGTATAAAGAGGTATAAAATTCTTGATAGGTTTTGTTTATCTCGTCCTGATCAACTGTCAAAGTATCATCATGTTTACGGATCTTAGTAATTTAATGCTTAACCGAAGTAGTTTTCAATTGATTAGCTAATAATTTACCCGATTTATCACTATGAATATAAAACTCACTTCTAGTTTTCATTAATTGATTTTCGATCGAGGATGTTAATAGTAAACTATGTTCAATTTGGAGTTCAACTCTCTGTTTATAAAGCTCCTTACTAGGAGCAATAGCATATTTTTTATCAATTCTTTAATTTTATCAACCAGCAAAAGTATTTCATTCTTAATACGTTTTTTTCAAACCAACAGAATAGGAAATAATCTATCCACGAATATAAGCTTTAAAAGCATCCCATACTGTTGCATTGGAAATTTCTTCCATAATACTAGTTGAAAAGAAGAAATCAATCTGTTCCTTCATAAACTTAACAAAGTCCAAGTCTTGAAGCAAATTAAAATTAAATCGCCATTGTTCATTAGTAGAAGAAGTATCCATTAACTTAATAGAAAGCTTCATTGGAGAATGATCCGAAATGGCGATAATGTCATAATTGCAATCAATTACAGATGGAATTAAATGAGAGTCAACAAAAAAGTAGTCAATTCGAGAATAAGAATGATAAACATGTGAAAAGGATGAAAACTCTTTGTCCTTTGGGTGTAGAAATCTCCAAATTTCTGAAATCCCAGAATCAGTCATAAAAGAGCTGATAAGAGCAGCCGACTTATTCAGTAGAGCCGGTCTACATATGGATCTATCCAACATGGGATAACTCGAGCTAAGACTTCATGTGAGTTTCTTTTCTAACAGTGGCCTTCTCTTTGCCACTCTCCCATAAAGCTGCGACTGATGAAGCACCCGGGAAACAGTTGTTGCATGTGCAGTCTCTCCCAACTCAGCCACTGAAGCTTGTAATTCCTCCAAAATTTTTCATTGGTCTCTTGATGGCCCCCTAACCTGTTTCCTTCTTGCACAGTCTCTCAGTTTTTGAGGATGGCCTGCTCTAGGCAGATCTACTGCTATGCCATATTCTTTCCATGTCTTGATGACTTACTTAATTATACTACAAGGGATATTTAGTGACTTAGAAATTTTCTTATATCCATCTCCTGACTTGTGCTTTTCAATAGCCCTGTCGTGGAATTGCTTGAAGTGTTCTTTTGTCTTCATGGTATAGATTTTGCCAGGATACTGACTCACCAGCAGTTGGAGCTTCCAGGTACAGGTGTATTTTTACTACAATCAATTGAAACATGTTGATTGCACAAACCGATCTCCATCTAAATAATTATGTGACTTTTGAAAGTAACTGGCTGCACTAGTGATGATTTGGAGTGTCATATTTAAGGGGAGTGAACCTCAATTCAGATCAATGTGTAGAGATCGGTTTTCACTTTGACATGAAGGAGTCTTTTTCTGTTGATTTGTGTTAAAAAAGCCAAAATAAATCTACTGTGGTTCAATGTTGTAAAACAATAAAAAATGAAAACTTACAAAGGGGGGTGAATATTTTATAGTAAAGATTAATACTCTTCTTTGTCCAAAGGAATATTGTGTTCAAAACACTGGTGGACTAATAGATAAGGAGTGACCATTAAAATATCTAATTGTTTTAAGGATAAACTCGACACTGCTGAATACGGGGCACAGTTTGTGATTGAAGAAAGACAGGCTCTTTTGAGGCAAAAGATCAAAGAGTTGGTCTGTTTCTGGGTCCCTCTGAACTTGTGGATCTTGTATAAATGAATGAAATTTTCCATCCATTCTTTGGATTTTGCCCAGACTGGGATCGCAATCAGTGCCTGGGACCCAGGGATAGTTTCACTAGCAAGTCAGAATTCAGAGTTACATCAGCAACAACAACAATCAAGTGGTGACGAAGAATCATGAGCCCTGAAATCTATGTGGAAATTTTTATGACTTGCTATGTGGTATTTTTGTGTGTATTATCTATGCTATGTATTTTATGACAATAAATTAAGCCTAAGTTACTTTGTTGTGATTGTACATTTATTAACATATCATCTGGACACTCGAAATGTTGGGTTTGACTAATCCAGCCATTTCTGTTCGAATACACACAAGAGGCAGGATAGGGAAGGTGTAGTCAAAGTAGCTGTGTCGGTGGGTTCATAAAAATGTCAGTGGCAATTCTCTCCTGAGATGGAGATAGAGTGATCTGGAAAAGAAAAAGAAGTGTCAGATTCAGTTCAGGAGAATTTGATGCCAAATAGGCTGGAAGTCAGTGGTGAAAGTGATGAAACCGATGTGTTCTGCATGTGAATACAGGAAGCATCACAATGGATTTGTTGATGTAGTGGAGAAAGAGTGTGTGGGATGGTGGAATAAGCTTAGAACTTTTTCTCATGTAGTAATAAAAAGACAGGTGCAGTTCGACCTTGTGAGAACCCTTTGATCTGTATTAAAAGTGAAGTTGTTGAGGGCAAGGACAAGTTCTGCTAAGTAGATGAGAGATTTTTTTGAGGAAAATCGGTTGTGTCTTTGTTTAAGAAAGAAATACAGACCTTTCTAATGTGGAATGGAGGTGTACGAAGACTGGATATCCATGGCAAAGGATGAACCAGTTGGAATAAGGAAATTGTAAATTATTGAAATGGTGGTAGCCATGAGGGAAATCCTGGATACAAGTGGGAATAGACTGGGCAAGGAAGGAAGTTGAGATATGAAGAATCGAGTTTAGTGAGGCAAGAGCAGGTGGAAATAGTGGGCTTTCTAGGGCAGCCCTGTTTATACATCTGGAGTAGAAGATAATTGGTCATATGGGGGTTAGATCACTTTGAGATTTGAGGCTGCAGAGGGGAGATCTCCTGATCTCTTGAGAATAGTAATGATCTGGGAGACAGTGGTCTATTGGTAATTTTTTCTAGGCAGCCAAACAGCTGACACATTTGAAAGGCTCCTACAATCAACCTAATTATTTGATCTAGTCAGTTCAGTAAAAGAGAATCACAATGGTTGGTGCTGGTCTGAAAATTTCTCTTACATCTGCTGAACTTCAAAATTCATGTCATAGAGCCTCTGAACAGATTGAGGGGACATCAAAACTCTAAACGTTTCATCAGCAAAAGGCAGAGACATCAGTTCACCGAGATTTGATCAAGCAGCTTTCAAGTGATGGAAAGCAAGGAAGCACCTTAGCACCCCTCTATGGAAATAGTGTCCATGTTGGCATTCCTGACGTCAGTTTGAATTCCCTCAATTTTTCTAGCATTTGAAGAGCATGCTTGTTCATCACACTTTCCCCGTAGACTTTAAAAAACCCAACAGGATCACAATCAGAGCTTTGTTACTTTTTGTGTATTTTGTAGCCTGTCCAGTTTCTTTGTGGTTCGTGGATAGCATGAACATTAACAACTGGGTATTACAGAACATGTCGGATGTTGCTGTCCATCATCATCATTTCATGGTTCAGAAATTTTTGCAAGTACTTCTAGCCAAATTCCTTGATAGCCATTTAGAATTGCACTGCTTTTTCAGATGTAAGTGAGGTGAATTCCTGAGAGCCAGTTCAGCATTTCCGAATTTAATGAAAGAAGCATGCATGTGCTCTGTATATAACAGGAATACAATTTAACTGAGCAAGCAGAGAGATTTTGATTGGAAGGAAACTTGAACCCCATGACATGTATACCCAGGACAACCAGATCTTCTCTTTATTGCTGCTATCATCCATCACTGCACTGCTGATGAGTATCCCTTTTATATCTGTATAATCCTGGAACATCTGGACAGCAAAGGTGCATACATCAGGATGTCCTTTATCAACTGTAGCTCAGCATTCTATACCATCATCCCCTCAAACTAATCAATAAGCTCGAAGACCTTGGCCTCAATACCTCCTTGTGCAATTGGTTCCTGGCTTTCCTCACCTGCAGACACCAGTCAGTTCAGATTGGCAACAGCATCTCCTCCAACAACCACCATCAGCACAAGTGGACCACAAGGCTGGTCACTTAGCCCTCTGTTCTATTCACTACACTTATGACAGTGGGGCTAAGCACAGCTTCAGTGCCCCATTTGAGTTTGCTCACAGGTCAAATCAAAAGTGGTGATGAATCAGCAGGTACTGTAGGAGGGAGCTTGAAAATCTTGTTGAGTGGTGCCACAGCAACAACCTTGTAATGTCAGTAAGGCCAAGGAGCTGAACAAATACCTATGAAAGGATGCTGTTTTTTGATTGCAACTCAGCATTTAGCACCATCATTCTTACAGAACTGATCAAAAAGCTACAGACACTGTGCTTCTGCACCTCCCTCTGCAACTGGACTCTCAACTTCCCAATCAGGTTACCACAACCTGAGCAGACTGGAAATAACACCTCCACCTCACTTACTATCAACACTGATGCACTTCAGGAATGTGTGCCTAGCCCACTGCTCTACCCTCTCCACACTCATGGCACAGCTCAAATGCCATCTATAAATTTGCTGATGATACAACCATTGTTGGCAGATATTCAAATAGTGACGAGAGGGTGTACTGAAGCAAGTTATACCAGCTGATTGAGTGGTGTCACAGCAACAACTTTGTACTCAGTGTCGGAAAGACCAAAGAACTGATTGTGGATTTCTAAAAAGCTAAGACGAGGGAACACACACACTAGTCCACATAGAGGGATCAGAAGCAGAGAAAGTGAGCAACATACAAATTCCTGGGTGTTAATATCACTGAGGAGCTAACCTGGTACCCATTGTTACGCACCCCGTAACTGGATTGCCAAACCAGCAGAAATGGACCACTCAATTGGAGTCTGGATTACTGGAACTAAGAAAGTTTTATTAAAGAAATAAGAAACACAGTACTCTAATAGTAAGGACATAAATGCAACAGGTTAGCAATGAATAAACACATATGTACACAGAACTAGGATAATAGGATCAATCAAGCTCTATCGCAGTCTAGGGGTAAATGACCAGTTTCAAGTGACGCAAAGTTCAGTTCAGTTCGCAGTAATCACTGTTGTGCCATTGGGCGGGGAAAAGGAGAGAGAGCGAAAGCGAATGAATACTCAAAACGGATTCCACACAGACCTTTGATATTCCTCACAGTTAGCTTTCGGGCGAGTCCTTGGTAATGTCTTCTGAGGTCACCGACTGTGACCCCTCCGTTCCAGACACGATCGTTCTTCAGCGGTGAACCCAGCTCCCAGGCAAGTGCGGACACACACCAGGTTCCCACCGACCGTATCTTTCCACCCTGTGCGTCTATGTCTGGTCCCGCGACCAGACCTCCAAAGACTCCCACCGACTTGTGGGGGCGCACCGCTTCCAGGGTCTCGTTACCTCGTGGTGTCGTGTGTGTCTTAGCGAACCTGCCCCTTTTTATCCCCCTGCTGGGGTATTGCCTGTCCATCACACTTCAAACAGTTCAGGGTTCAAAAGGAGCCGGTCTTGACAATACTCAGACCGGTGTCTCCTTCCGTTAAACTCTCTCGTCTCTTCATTAACATTTCCAAATGCTGCTCCATTGTCTTACTTATCTCTCTCTCCTGAAGACAGGTGGCAGATCAACTGTTGATCCCACTGGTGTTAGCACAGGACAGCTAACATCTTAGTCTATGTGTACTTTTGTAACCCTCTTTCGTCACACCCCTCCCCTTTAAGGATTTTTACCGGGGTAAAAATTATAAGCATGAATACATTATTAGATACACACAAATATACATCTTCATCAGCTATTTGGCTAATACAGAGAATTTTAAGTTGTCAACACCTTGACAGACAGTCAGCAATCACATTTTCTGTTCCTTTTATATGTGTAATTTTTATATCAAATTCCTGTAGCACCAGACTCCAACTTAGCAATCTTTTGTTTTTATCTTTCATAGTGGCCAAAAACACTAATGGGTTGTGGTCAGTGTAAATTACCAGTGGTTTCCGTGACGGGCAAATATAAACTTCAAAATGTTGTAATGCTAGTATGATGGCCAGTAACTCCTTTTCCACAGTGGAATAATTTCTCTGATGGATATTAAATTTCTTAGAAAAATAAGCGACTGGGTGCTCAACCCCCTCTTTGTCTGTCTGCAACAGCACCGCCCCAGCAGCTCCGTCGCTAGCATCTGTTGTTAGGGAGAAAGGTTTTGAAAAATCAGGCGCATTTAGCACAGGATGGTAACACAGAATCGCCTTCAGACTCTCGGCTTGTTGACAAAGGTCGTTCCACACAAACTTCGCATTCTTTGGCAAAAGCTTAGTGAGAGGGAGGGTAATATCCGCAAAGTTTTTGCAAAACTTCCTATAATACCCCACCATCCCCAAGAAACTTCTCAGGGCTCTCTTGTCTGTCGGGGTGGGGACCTCCGAGATAGCCCGCACCTTAGTCTGCATCGGAGCCAGCTGCCCCTCTCCTACCACAAATCCCAGATAAGTGACCTTCGCGTGGCTGAACTCACTTTTTGCGAGGTTCACTGTCAGGTTGGCTTCGGACAGCCGTTTAAATAGCTCCTCTACCGCCACAATGTGCTCCTCCCACGTGTCACTCCAGACCACCAAATCATCAATATATGCTTCTGTGTTCCTTAGTCCTTTTATCACTGAATTAATCATCCTCTGGAAGGTCCCTGGGGCATTTTTCATGCCAAAAGGTAGAACATTATACTCGTATAAACCAGAGGGGGTGACAAATGCCGAGATTTCTCTAGCCCGGTCGGTTAAAGGAACACACCAGTACCCTTTCAGCAAATCGATTTTTGTGATGTACGTAGCTCTCCCCACTTTATCGATGCAATCGTCTACCCTTGGGATGGGGTAAGCATCAGTTTTCGTGATAGCGTTCACCTTTCTGTAATCTGTACAGAATCAGATGCTCCCATCGGCTTTCGGGACAACCACACAGGGGGACGCCCATTCCGACTTGGATGGCCTAATAATATCAGTGGCTAGCATGTGCTCAATCTCTTTCTCCACTAGCTTGCCCTTCTCCAAGTTCATCCTATAGGGGTGTTGTTTAATAGGCTGGTCTGAGGTGACCACAACATCATGCACCGTCCCTTTGCATCGCCTCGGGACATCGGGACATACATCTGCGTGCCGGTTAATTAGCTTTATCAATGGCCCGCTTTGTTCGGGGGTTAGGTGAGAGACCTTATCAGCAAAATTAGCCAGAACAATAGAGTTCTCCAATCGGGTCGGCACCATATTCATCTTTTCAAGATGGGTTTTCCCGTATCATTCGACACCCCAGTCTCATTAATTTCCGTGATAACACCAACCAGGTTTTCTTTCTGATCGTGGTAGGCTTTTAACATGTTAATGTATACCAACTGTGTGGGTTTACGCCTGTCCAGCGTTTCGATAACATAATTCAAAGGGTCTATCTTTTTAATTACCTTGTACGGACCATGGAATCTCGCCTGGAGGGGTTGGCTACCACTGGGAACAGAACTAAGACCCGATCGCCCACTTGGAACACTTTTTCGCGGGCACGCCTATCATACCATTTTTTCATTTTAGTCTGGGGGTGTCACAGATTTTCTTTGGCAAAGTCACAGATCCTTTCAAGCCTCTCACGAAATTTTAAAACATAATCAATCACATTAACTTGGACTGCCGGACTGGACCATTGCTCTTTTAGCAAGGTCACTGGTCCTCTGGGCCGATGACCAAAGACAAGCTCGAATGGGCTGAACCCCAATGACTCTTGAACCGTGCCCCTCACGGCAAATAACAGGAGGGGCAAAGCATCATCCCAGCTCCTAGCGTTTTCTTGACAGTAAATTTTAATCATGGTCTTTAATGTGGCGTGGAATCATTCCAACGCCCCTTGTGACTTGGGGTCGTACGCGGAGGCCAAAATCTGCTTTGCTCCCATCTCATCCAACATCCGTCGGAATGTGTGAGATGTGAAGACACTCCCCTGATCTGACTGGATTTCCCTGGGCAGCTCCACCGTAGTGAAAAATTTCACAAGCGCCTTTACCACTGCGGGAGCCTTGACGCTTGCCAGGGGCACCGCCTCCGGAAACCTGGTGGCGGCGCACATCATAGTCATCACATACTCCCGCCCACTCGCAGTTCTGGGCAGGGGACCGACAAAATCCACAATCACTCGAGAAAAAGGTTCCCCGAAAGTGGGTATCGGTCGAAGGGGTGCTTTAGGCAGGACCTGATTTGGCTTTCCTACCACCTGACATAAATGACATCGCCTACAATATTCAACAATATCTTTCCTCATGTTCGGCCAGTAAAACTCTTTCATAATTCTGTCGACTGTCTTCCTCACCCCAAAATGTCCACCGAGGGGTACCTTGTGGGCCAAGTTAAAAATCTCGCCCCTATAAATTTTTGGCACTACCACCTGGTGTACAACTCCCCATTCCTCATCTGCGGACACAGTACGTGGTCTCCATTTCTTCATTAGTACTCCCTCCTTCACATAATAGCCTACTGGCTCCGTTTTTAATTCTGCGTCAGAGAGAGCTGTCTCCGCCAAATCCATCAGCTCCTCGTCTCGCTCCTGTGCCTGTATAAAGTCCTTCCTGGCTAATGCTAAGTCTGCCTCAGCTCCCTCACTTCCTCTTGTTCCACTACGCTCCTTCTTTGCACTTTCTACCTCTCCCTGGTACAGGGCTGGTAGAAACATCTCAGCTAACTTTATATCAGCCTCTGCAGCCTTTCTCGACATACGCCGAGTCACTGCGCAAACGGGATAAACCTGTGAGTCCATGGGCGGGGCCTCAATGCTGGCAGGCTGACTTGTCAATCTCACTGCTGGGAACACAATTCCCCCCGCGAGGTCATTACCGAGTAAGACTTCCACGTCTTTCATCGGTAGTTCGGGTCTCACCCCGATCGTGACTGGTCCAGAGATCAAGTCACTTTGTAGGTGTATCTGGTGCAAAGGCACGGCTTCAGTCCCTTTTCCAATGCCTTTGATCACACTGACCTCCCCAGTCGTGGTCTCTGAACTAAAGTCTAAAACACTCCTCAAGATCAGTGACTGACAAGCTCCCGTGTCTCTCCAGATCCGTACTGGAACTGGGTTTAACCTCCCCTTCACCGACACAAATCCGGCCGAGATAAACCTCTCGCGCCCTTCCTGAACTTTATCAGACCTCCTTTCCCCTGGAGGTTGGTGCCGGCTCAATACAGCCAGTCGGAACCGCCGTTTTTCCTTTCCCCGTCTCCTTCTCTGGGGCAAAGCACCTGGATGCAAAGTGTCCGACTTTCCCACAATTATAACAGACGACCCTGGGAGACTTCCTACCAAACTGCTCCCGGTCTACCTTATCCTTCTCACTAGTCCCCAGCTTACTTACTGACTTTTCTGGCGGACTCTCCCTGCCGTCCTGACTACTCTTCTGGTAGCCTTTACTCGGGGAAAACTTCATTTTATGGGTCAACGCGTACACACCCACTAACTTAGCAGTTGCGGCTAATGTTGCTGCCTCTTTCTGATCTAGGTAGGGTCTCATACCTTCAGGGACACAACCTTTAAACTGCTCAATCAGGATCAGCTGTAGCAGTCTGTCATATTCCCCATTTACCCCCTTCAAGGTGCACCAATGCTCACAATATGTCTGCATCTCACGGGCAAACTCTAAATATGTGCGGTCCCACTGTTTCCTCACATTCCGGAACCTCTGCCGGTATGCCTCTGGGACCAACTCATAAATCCTGAGGATGGCATCTTTCACCACCTCATACCTCTGGGCATCTTCCGCGGAAAAAGCCAAGTAAGCTTGTTGGGCCTTTCCTTTAAGTACACTCTGAAGCAAAACAGCCCACTTATCCCTCGGCCAGTCCTGACTTGCAGCAACTTTTTCGAAATGGAGAAAGTACCGATCCACATTGGTATCGTCAAATGGGGGAACCAGCCTAACCTCCTGGGTCGCCCTGAACCCTCCACCTTGGTTCGGCATGGGCCCCTGCTCTGCCCTTATCCTTAACCTCTCCAGCTCGAATTCCCTTTCCCGCTGTTTCTCTTCTCGCTCCAACTGTTTGTCCCTCTCTCTCTCTTGCCGTTCTAACTGTTTCTCTCTCTCTTGCCGTTCTAACTGTTTCTCTCTCTCTTGCCATTCTAAATGTTTCTCTCTCTCTTGCCGTTTTGTTTCTCTTCGTGTTCTAGCTGCCGTACCCGGAACGCGTGCTCGAGTCTCAGTTTTTCAAGCTGCACCTGTACTGCGTCTCCACCAGGTTTTCCAATAGATATCACCTCCAGCTCCCCTTGGGGAAACACACCTTTAGATACATAGTGCTCTACGATAGCTGTGTGTATCTCCTCTCTCCTCATTGTCGACTTCCCCTTAACAAGATTCAACCGTTTGGCCACAGCTGCCAATTCCGCTTTCCTGGCATCCTCTAATGCCTCCAAGGTCGGCGCCTTTAGAAATTCCTCAATCTCCATTTCTGCTGTTTGCCTTTTCTTTCTTTCAGGAATTTTAACCCAATCAATTTACCCCATCCCAAATTTAGCATTCACAATCCCGGACGTGCCCCCACTTATGTTACGTACCCTGTAACTGGGTTGCCAAACCAGCAGAAATGGACCACTCAGTTGGAGTCTGGATTACTGGAACTAAGAAAGTTTTATTAAAGAAATAAGAAACACAATACTCTAATAGTAAGGATATAAATGCAACAGGTTAGCAATGAATAAACACACATGTACACAGAACTAGGATAATAGGATCAATCAAGCTCTATCACAGTCTAGGGGTAAATGACCAGTTTCAAGTGACGCAAAGTTCAGTTCAATTGAGTTCAGTGCAGTTCACAGTAATCACTGTTGTGCCGTTGGGTGGGGAAAAGGAGAGAGAGCGAAAGTGAATGAATATTCAAAACGGATTCCACACAGACCTTCGATATTCCTTGCAGTTAGCTTTCGGGCGAGTCCTTGGTAATGTCTTCTGAGGTCACTGACTGTGACCCCTCCGTTCCAGACACGATCATTCTTAAGTGGTGAAACCAGCACCCAGGCAAGTGCGGACACACACCAGGTTCCCACCGACCGTATCTTTCCACCCTGTGCGTCTATGTCTGGTCTCGCGACCAGACCTCCAAACACTCCCACCGACTTGTGGGGGCGCACCGCTTCCAGGGTCTCGTTACCTCGTGGTGTCGTGTGTGCCTTAGCGAATCTGCCCTTTTTTATCCCCCTGCTGGGGTATCGCCTGTCCATCACACTTCAAACAGTTCAGGGTTCAAAAGGAGCCGGTCTTGACAATACTCAGACCGGTGTCTCCTTCCGTTAAACTCTCTCGTCTCTTCATTAACATTTCCAAATGCTGCTCCATTGTCTTACTTATCTCTCTCTCCTGAAGACAGGTGGCAGATCAACTGTTGATCCCACTGGTGCTAGCACAGGACAGTTAACATCTTAGTCTATGTGTACTTTTGTAACCCTCTTTCGTCACACCATATATCAATGCAGCTATAAAGAGGACAATACAGTGGTTATATTTGATCCGGAGTTTGAGGAGATTTGATATGTCACCTAAAACACTCACAAATTTCTACAAATATACAGTAGAGAGCATTCTGACAGGATGCATTACTGTCTGGTATGGAGCGGGTGGGGAGGGTGTACTGCCCAGGATCGAAGTGAGCTGCAGAGAGTTGTAAAATTAGTCAGCTCCATCATGGGCAGCAGCCTCCAAAGTATCCAAGACATCTTCAAAGAACAGCGTCTTAAAAAGGCAGCATCAATCATTAAGGGCCCTCACCTCCCAGGACATGCCCCTTTTTCATTGTTACCATCAGGAAGGAGTTAAAAAAGTATGATGACACACTCTCAACATTTTAATTTATATATATATATATATATATATATACACACACACTTACTGTAATTCACAGTTTTTTTCTATATTATCATGTATTGCATTGTACTGTTGGTGCAAAGTTAAGAAATTTCACGAAATACACTCGTGACATTAAACCTGATTCTGATTCTGAAATTGACTTTAGGAGAAGGAAACCAGAGGTCTATGAGCCAGTCCTCATCAGAGGATCAGAGGTGGAGAGGGTTAGCACCTTTTAATTCCTTGGTGTTCTTATTTCGGAGGACCTATCCTGAGCCTCGTACCTTAGTGCAATAACAAAGAAAGTACAGCAGTTCCTCTACTTCCACAGGAGTTTGCAGAGATTCTGCATGGCATCGAAGACTTTGACAGACTTCTATAGCTATGTAGTGGAGAATATATTGACTGGCTGCCTCACAGTCGGGTATGGAAACACCAATGCCCTTGAATGGAAAATTGTACAATAAGTAATGGATACAGCCTTCCCAACCATTGAGCACATCGGCATGGAGCATTGTTGCAGGAAAGCAGCATCCACCATCAGGGGATGTCCATGCTGTCTTCTCACTGCTGCCATCAGGACGAAGGTACAGGAGCCTCAGGACTCCCACCACCAGGTTCAGGAGCAGTTGCTACCCCTCACCCATCAGGGTCCTGAACCAAGGAGGGTAATTCCACTCAACTTCACTTGCCCCATCATTGAAATGTTCCCACAACCAATAGACTCACTTTCAAGGACTCTTCAACTCATGTTCTCAATATGTATTGCTTATTTATTTATTTATTATTATAATTTATTCTTTTTGGATTTGCAGAGTTTGTTGTCTTCTGCACACTGGTTGAACACCCTTGTTGGGCAGTCTTTCTTTGATCCTGTTATGGTTATTGTTCTGTAGATTTATTGAGTTTGCCCACAAGAAAATGTTTCTCAGGGTTGTATATGGTGACATATATGTAATTTGATAATAAAATTTACTTTGAACTTTGAACTTAATTAATAGTTTTTGTTGGGTTTGTTTGCTCTTAACTTATCATCTCATCTTTATTTACCAGATGTGATTCTAAGGATTATATGTGCACACAAGTTATCCGTACCAGCGTATCAGTTCGTTACAGAGACACCAGTAGGAATAATGTGCACACAGAAAGAAGAGCTCTTTCTTGCAATTTTATCATAATATTTGGATTAAGAATGGAAGTAGCTTGATACAGTTCTCATTGCAGAGCAATAGTGAAAGGTATTAAAAGGAAGATGCTGTGTTCGAATGTGTCAAAGTCTAGAGACCAGCCAAGCAAGATAATGAAAGTTCAGTTACTTCTGTCACAACAAAAGAATGTTATTTAGATAATCAATTAGCTTGGACACAATTAATCTATCTCAAAAAGTTAGAAAGAAACAATCCCACAATCAAGTACAGAGGTTCATATATGCAGCTTTCTGAAAAAAAAACAAACAGAAATAGGCAGCATGTTCCTTTCTAACACAGTCCACCAAAATAAGGTATACATCATTAAATTAAAGGTTCAATACTACCTAGGAATTGAATGATAATCAGTTCCCAGTGGTCAAAAGTTTTTGATTTTGTCCGAGAGATTTCAACTTTAGTAAATTGGTTTATTATTGTCACATGTTCTGAGGTACACTGAAAAATTTTCTTTTGAATGCCATCTATAAAGATAATTGCATCACAACACTGCAAAGAAAAAGCCGTAATAGAATGCAGGATAAAGTGTTACATTTCAAAAAAGAGTGCAGGGTTGGCATACAATAAAGTCCAAAATCATAACAAGGTAGATTGTGAGGCTCAGAGTCCTTCTTATTGTACTTGAAGACCACTCAGTAGTCTTATAACAGCAGGATATAAGCTGTCCTTGGGTCTGGCTTTTAGGTTTTTGTATCCTATTCCTGATAGGAAGGGGGATGAGAAGAGAATGGCTGGGATAGGTAGGGTCTTTGCTTATGTTAGCAACTTCACTGGGGCAATGAGAAACGTGGACAAGAGTCAATGGAGAAGAGGCTGTGTTTCATGATGTGCTCAGTTGTGTCCCTAACGATCTGCAGTTTCTTGCTTTCTCAGACAAAGCAACAGTCATGGTGCGTCTGGATAAATGGTGCATCAATTAAAATTGGTGAGGTTCAAAGGACGTGCTAAGTTTCTTTAGCCTCTTGAGGAAGTGGAGATGCTGGTGTACTTTCTTGGCTTAAAGTATGATTTTCCTTTAAAGAACCTCTAACATGAAATTTCATCCAGCTGGTAACTAGTCCATTGTGCAGGTCTGCTTATCTTTACAAATAAAGTTCCAGGTGAAGAATGAAGTGCAGACTGAATCACACTTAATAGCATTGCTCTTGGCTTAAAAGTGGACCCTATAGAATAGTGTCAGTCATATTTAACCTAGAAGACATAATTTCTGAATGATGAAACATTTCAATAAGTCTTAATAGGTTAATAAAGAAAAAAACTACAAATACAGGAAATCTGAAATTAAAAACAATGTAAAACACAGCAAAAGTGAATGAAAATAAAAATTAATATTTCAGCTTTTATCAATGCACAGTAAGCCTTTAAATACAAACAAAAAGGCAGTACATCAAGTACTGGGCATCTAGACGAAGTGGACAAGACGATTTGTAAATCAGTTACTGGCCCAGATCTTGCTAGGGAATAGCAGCTGTTTCCACGTGGCTTAAGGATTTCTATTCAAAACCACAATACTGTTGTCAGTTTTAGCCATTTCTTTTTGTAATTACATTCCAAAGCTCAACTTCTCATTGAGCTTTGCATGGGAGCATTAACTGGAACATTCTGCCCTCTGCTTTTGAAGCTAAATCATTAGCAGCTACTTCATTGACATCAGCGCAATAAAACAGCTGTGAAGGACAATGCACTGGTTAAACTGTTTTATTTAAATTAAATGTTTTTCATCTGTTTGTGATAAGGCTTCATTGTTTTAAATTTAAATTGATTAGATTTTTTAATAACTCTGCACAGTTGTTGAATTTGGCTAAATATCAGATTTTTTTTGTCAGCGTGACTTAGCTAGTTGTCAAAGATTTTTTTCAGCACTGAATTGAACATGTATTTTCTTGCAGCTCCTTGCATTAACCATTGCATTGTGAAATACCCTGGTGTTTCAAAGGCTTTGCCTTGAGGGAAGGAGCTACACTGGAATTACATAAGATTAAGTCTAAATTTTCTTTGGAGTTCTATGGCAAATATGTGCATAGATTGTTGCTGACCACAAATTTTATACTACTGAGTTTTAGTGTTTTGTAGGTATTTTATTTATTGAGATATAGCGTGAAACAGGCCCTTGTGATGCTTTGAGCCATGCCATCCAGCAATCCCCTGATATAATCCTAGCCTAATGTCCAGACCATTTACGGTGACCAATTAACCTACCAACTGGTACATCTTTGGACTGTGGGGGAAAACCGGAGCCCCTAGAGGAAACCTACATGGTCATGGGGAGGCAAAGGCAGGAATTGAACTGTAAAGCTTTGTGCTAACCACAATACTACCAATGGTAGATTAACTGCGAAGCAATGCAGAGTTAAACAACAGGTTCTCACAAATGAACAAAGTCTAAAAAAGTTTTTTTTTTCTTCTGTTGTATGCAAAATTCTATTTCTAAAGATAATTTTAACAAACTTATAGCTCTAAAATGGATATTGTCAAAATACTTACTTGACCTTTGGTTTTTGATGAAAAACAGTTTCAGGCGTTCTTTGAAAGTGTTTTCATTCACATAAAATTCAACTTGCACTCTGTGAATGAAAAAGAATATGCAACCTATTTTCAGATTTATTGACTTTCATAATAAAAGACAGTAAAACTATTACTCAGACAGTTTCAAACATGATAGGGTCTGCTGCAGAGCAAATAATTAAAGGATTACACTTTAGTTTAATGTATGGCTTTTGTCGCAAAAATTCTGAACAATCAGTCATCAACGTTCTCTGTTTTAGTACAGTGCAGCAACTTTATCAGACTTGGACATCATCAGCAACTATAATCCTTCTACTTTGGGAAACTGGACAAGAGAGGATTGTTTTGCTGAGTCAACAACAAATTAATACAGAATCCTGAGAGCGAGTACAAAAAGAAAACACAGATTCAACTTCCAGCAGCACTTGGTGATAAAAATATATTTCAACCTGGCATCAGCTTAAAAGATAAAGATGCATGTGGTATCTTGAGAAGATGGGCAATGTAATCATGTCACATAAGATGACAATTCAACCATGATCTGGCATTTAATTAGATCATATTGAATCTATATCTTTACTCTGTTTTGGTAACTGACAAGCAAAGGAAATCTGCAGATTCTTAAACTCTAGCAAGAACAGAAAAAGCTGGAAATATTCAGCAGGTCAGACAGTGCCTGAATCAATGCTTCACACTGATTCTCTTTCATTCTCCACAAATGCTGCCTCACATGATGAGCATTTCCAGGATTTTCTGATTTTATTCAATTTTGATAATATCATATTCTCTCTAACTTTGTGAGTTATTGCACATTTTCCTTAACTTTTCAAATACTTATAGTGTACGTGGACATGATAGGCAGCAAAATTAGATTCAAATAAAACTCAATTTACTTGTGAAAAAGGGTATAACAAAAATCACTCTAAAGAATAATAATGGATTTTCTTTATATCAGCATTAGAAATGAATTTCGTTTAGTTTACAACAATGTGTTGAATTAATATTTGAATCATAAAAGATTTATACCCATATGGAGACTCAAGTTACCTTGGATATTACTTATTACAAATTAATTGGAATATCTGCCACTTCAGTGTTGAGTACCCAATATACTAAATGTGTCTCAGACACTAATAACTTTTACAGACAGTTACATCTCATATGTTAGATTGCTTTATTACTGAGTGCCTTCAGGAGGCTTTGCTGAACAGGCAATGCAGTTGCTATGGCTTCTCCACCAAGAGAGTAAATTTCTGAGGCAAGATGGCAGATTTAATTTTCAATCCTACAAACCAATCTTTTTCACAGCATGCTCAGGGCAAGACCGAGGATCATGCACTTGCTTTGTCTCCTCTCTCCCACTACACAAGAAAACAAAATCCGCAGTTTGTCTGAATACATGTCCTTCTGTACCTGTATGATACCCATTTTGCTGACCTACAACTCGGGGCCTTATTACATTATATATTATTTCATTTATGATACAGGGGTTTTGACTGAATTATCAATATCATATTCAGTTCAATCGTATATGACTCCTAAACTTCATCTGCTGAACTTGCATTTTCTTACTTAATTATTTTTGTCACCTACGAAGCAGGAAAAACTAATCAGCTATCTATTATTGGATGAACCACAATTTCACCTCACTAAACACTGTGAAAACAGAAGCCATTATCTTTGAACCCTGGCATAAATTCTGATTCTATCCATCTTCACCATTCTTGATCCATTACCTTGTCGGGCCCTGCAGAAGCTGGACTATTGCTCTAATGTGTTTTTCATTTAAAATCTGTCTTTCCAAGATTAAATGCTGCACTTCCATTTGATACGGTCTGAAGAAAGGTACCTAAAGGCAGGCTCTCCCAAACCACTGCTCCAATACTGTAAGCATGAAATGCTGCAGTTTTCATTTGCTCCTTCCTTTGAAGGATCTTCTGAAATGATTAATAAATAAACCCATCTTTCTACATTTAACTGTCATTGCAAAACCTAAGAATTAAACTTCCATCAAGATAGTTTTAAAACATGGGTGAAGGCTGTCAAAAATAAACACCAAGTTTATTAACACTGGTTTGGCTGCAAATGAGGTATTGTATCTAGTTCTGGGTTAGAAATTTTAGAAAAGATGTGAAAGTTTTAGAGAAAGTGTAAGAGGCAAGAAAGAGGCAAGCAATGGGAGCTACCTTAGTAAATATATTTAAGACAAGATTGGAGGTAAATGGAATTAATGTGAATGGGCAATAATGTGAATGGTCAATTTTTTTGTACTGTACAAATCCAATTTAGTGTTATTCACCTTGGCACAGAGCCAGCTGTAAGGAGGTATGATGGAGGTGTTTAAAACCATGAAGGGTATTGACAGAGTAGGTGGAAAGAAACTTTCCCTAATGCTAGATATGTTAAGAACCAGGAGACCACAGCAAGAAAGTGATTTGCAAGAGTGTTTCAGGGAATTATTTTCACACAAGTGATAAGGGTCTAGAACGCAATGTAATGGGAAGAAATTAAATTTTACCAGACTAAGAATTTGAGATACGTGTCCAAGAGTAAAGAACTTAGAGCAAGGGAAAAAGCTGGTATGGACTTAATATTATTGTCTGAATCTTTTCAGGTTGTAACAATTTTGTGTTTCTGCATGGAAACTAAATTGAGTTCTTAATGATTTCACTGTTTTGTTCTAGTGGTTTGTCAAAAATTTGAATCAAATTGAATTGACTTTATTTCTTACATCTTTCACATACATAACGAGTAAAAATCTTTATGTTACGTCTCTGTCTAAATGCGCAATGTGTAATCATAATAATTTATAATAAATAAAGCAATCAATGTAACATAGGAATACACACAAATCAGTGTGAGTTAATCAGTCTGATGGCCTGGTGGAAGAAGCTGTCCCAGAGCCTGTTGGTCCTGGCTTTAATGCTACAGTACCATTTCCCGGATGGTAGCAGCTGGAATAGATGTTGTTGGGGTGACTTGGGTCCCCAGTGATCCTTCGGGCTCTTTTTCTCACACCCGTTTTTGTAAATGTCCTGAATCATGAGAAGTTCACAACTACAGATGCACTGGGCTGTCCATACCACTCTCTGTAGAATCCTGCAATTAAGTGGGGTACAGTTCCCATACCAGGCGGCAATGCAGCCAGTCAAGATGCTCTCAATTGTGCCCCTGTAGAAAGTTTGTAGGATTTGGGGGCCCATACTAAACTTCCCTAACCATCTGAGGAGAAAGAGGTGCTGTTGTGCCTTTTTCACCACACAGCTGGTGTGTACAGACCATGTAAGGGCCTCAGTGATGTAGATGCAGAAGAACTTAAAGCTGTTTACCCTCTCAACCCCAGATCCACTGATGTCAGTAGGGGTTAGCCCGTCTCCATTCCTCCTGTAATCCACAACCAGCTCCTTTGTTTTTGCGACATTGAGGGAGAGGTTGTTTTCTTGACACCACTGTGTCAGAGAGATGGCTTCTTCCCTGTAGGCCACCTCGTTATTGTTTGAGATAAGGCCAATCAATGTAGTATCATCTGCAAATTGATTTAGCAGATTAGAGCTGTGGGTGGCGACACAGTCATGGGTATACAGGGAGTAAAGGAGGGGACGTAGTACACAGCTCTGAGGAGCTCCTGTGTTGAGAGTCAGCGGGGTGGAGGTGAGAGAGCCCACTCTTACCACCTGCCAGCGATCTGACAGGAAGTCCAGGATCCAGCTGCACAAGGCAGGGTCAAAGCCCAGGTCTCTGAGCTTCCTGTCGAGCCTGGATGGAATGATGGTGTTGAATGCTGAACTGTAGTCCAAGAGCAGCATTCTCACATAAGCATCCTTCTTCTCCAGATGTGTAAGGACAGTATGTAGAGTAGTAACTATTGCATCGTCTGTCAATCGATTGTGTCAGTAGGCGGATTGTAGTCCTTGACCAGCCTCTCAAAGTATTTGCTTATTATTGAGGTGAGTGTGACAGGACGCCAGACATTCAGGCATGTTACCTTGGTCCTTTTTTGGTCTAGGGACAATGGTGGATAATTTGAAGCAGGAGGGCACTCTACATTGGGAGAGAGAAAGATTAATAATGTCTGTAAAAGAGTAGTTAGTTAGACTGTAATACACACTCAGTGGACATTTTATTAGACCTGTACACCTTCTGGTTAATGCAAATATCTAATCAGTTAATCATGTGGCCGCAACTCAGAGCATAACAGCATGTAGACATGGTCAAGAGATTCAGTTGTTGTCCAGACTAAACATCAGAATGAAGAAGAAATGTGATTGAAGTGACTTTGACCATGGAAGTATTGTTGGTGGTTTGAGTATCTCAGAAACTGATGATCTCCTGGGATTTTTACACACAACAGCTTCCATAGTTTATAGTGAATTGTGCAAAAGACAAAAGAAGTATCAAGTGAGCGGCAGTTCTGAGAGTGGAAAATATCATGTTAATGAGAGAGCTCAGAGGAAAATGTCCAGACCGGTTCAAGTTGACAGGAAGGCGACAGTAGCTCAAATATTCATGCATTAAAACAGTCGCGTAGGGAAGAGCACCTCTGAACACACAACACATTGAACCTTGAAGTGGATGGACTACAGCAGTAGAAGATCACAAACATACATTCAGTGACCACTTTATTAAGTACAGGAGGTATTTTAAAAAGTGGTTACTGAGTGCATATTTTTTTTAGTGGGTACCTGTTCTTTCATGGATGCTGATTTGCAATACAAATTAGGTCCGTATTAAACTGCATACAGGGAATGATTGACTGCAATCATGAATCATTTTCTGTTCAATTCCTCCATAAATCCATTATATCTCTTTATAAACTACTTTTTGATATCAATGGAAAGCCAGACAATTATTTGTTTAAAAACTTGAAAACAGAATACACACTAAAATGCTGTTAATATTCATTTTTTGACATTCCATTAAAGAGGCAAGAAGAGAATTGGGTATTAGGATTTTGACAGCGTCTGTGACTATAGTTATGAGGAATCTGTGATGACTGCAGCTAAGAAAGTTATTGGGTGAATAAGAAAAGTTCTTCAAAACGAAATTCATACTCTTATAAATACATAAGGAAAATCTCCGATCATCTAACATGGTTATTTTACATTAATCATTTTACAACTGTGTTGTGTAATCATTAGCAAACTGTAACACTAATGGATTTGTTGAGGGAGAAGCATAGGATTAGACCAGATGTTTCATTTAGAAAGCGTGCATAAGTCCAGAAAATCTTCGATAAGGAAAAGTTTCACCACACAGGCAACGCAAAATGCATGTCAACTTAACATAGTTTTGAAAGCCTGCTTCTGCAAAGTTCAAGCATATATTATGCTTCACAGGATGGAAAGGGGAGTGGGTTGGGAAGAGGTTTATGTTTTGTGGTCAAGGGTGTCATATACACCATCTGTGAGACCTGGAAGGTATTTACCAATATCTGTAGAAAAACACAGCAAGTCACTGCTGATATCTTATTCAGAGAAAACAACTTTCCAATAAAATTCTATAATGTAGGATGGATAAATGGTGGACAATATCTGGGCCACATATCCACAGCAATGGATGAAGTGACACATTTCTATGCTGGGAATTGTAAAATATAGCAATCTACAAACTGGATGCATGATTCACCATCAGGAAGGATCTCTGCACTCAGTGGAATGCTTATAATAAGCTTCACTCATTGTACTCTGGAATCAGTGACACTGGTGTTAGATCCAAAACATACAACTGTTCTTTTCAAACATGGGGCAATCGAACATCTAAACAAAAGCCAAACTTTCACTAGACTATCAACTTACACCTGGGTTAGCAAATGTACTGTATTTCAGTTGTAAGATGAAGAAGAAAAGGTTGCGAATAAAATCACATGCTAGCAAGGAACAGAACAAGAATAATTCCCCAATCACTTAATCAAATTATAGTATATTGTATTGATTTCTAATACGCTGCTGAGTTCATTCAAACTGAGTTTCAGAGTCACTTATCACATGTACATCAGAGCATACAGTGAAATTTGTCACTTGTGCCAACAACCAACACAACCTAAGGATGTGTTGGGGTCAGGCTGCAAGTGTCACCACACATTTCAGTGCCACCATAGCATACCTACCATGTTTGGAGAACATACAAGCAACAACAACGATACCAAAACAAGCCCCTTACCTTCCTCCCACCCACCCATGCACACACAGAGACAGTTCCCTAACCCCAGGACAGGCAGTATTCAGAATTCAGGGCATTACACAGTTCAGGAGATTTCCTTTCTTTCCTGAGCTACTGTATTTATATCATGCATTCAATTCGTCAATCCCCCAGAGCAACAAAACAGAATATCTTTTGTTTTCTGAGCAAAATTTATTTATTTTGTAATAGGAGAATTGAAAATTAAACACAAGGTATATTTAAAGTTCACATTTATTTGTTTATTGAGATAAAGGCAGAGTAGACCCTTCCAGCCCTTCGAGCTGTGTTACCCAGCAACCCCTGATATAATCATGGCCTAATCAGGGAACAATTTACAAAGACCAATTAACCTACAAACCGGTACATCTTTGGACTATGGGAGGAAACAGGAGCACCTGGAGGAAACCCACCCAGTCACTGGGAGAATGTCCAAGCTCCTTAAAGGCAGCGGAGGGAATTGAACCCAGGTCACTGGTACTGTAAAGCCCTGTGTTAACCACAACACTACTGTGCCAACCACTACCATTTCTCCCACCATAATCTTCATCTTTTTTTACTTACATGGCTATGGCATACAGATTTAATATCATACTCTGATCTAGCCCAGACCTTCCAGTGTCACACCATGATAGTTTTGTAAGCTGCTGCCATCTACTGTGTTAGAAGAACTGATGATTGGAATGTTGACCGCTGGTCCTTGGTTGATTATCAGGAGGAGTAGGAAACGTAACTAACCTCCTTCTGCTTGGAGAAATTTATGAAGAATTCATCGAAATACAATACCAGCAGCCACAACCAATTCTATATTCACCAACAGTCCCAAAGCTTACCTTTCTTCATTTACTGACCATCACAGCACCTGATTTAACATTATGAAAAAGAATAAAGACCAGCAGAGAATAATTTCTGCCAATCACATTTTAGCAGACAGAACAAAAATGTAATTCCTATCAAAGTGTATTATTTTCTCAACTGAAGTCTCTAAATGTTTTACTTCTGCTTTCCTATGCCTATCCTATTACTCAAAAACCACAAATAATGTATATATTGCAATATCACTGAAGTATGATTATTTCATGTACTGAAGATTTGGAGGCAGTACAGGTTCCTCATCACAAACCATGCCTTACATTGAGAAATGTTGCTTGCCAATCCAAACTTATCCTGATCTTTTGCTGTGGAAGTTAAGATGATGTTTTATCACACATGGGTACTTGGTTTTATCACCTTCCATGCCTGCGTTGCTATTAGGCTGCTCAATATTCTTCTACAAGATTCATGCCAAAATGATTCCGTCACTTACACATGTAAGACATGTTCTACTGAAGGTTGTTCTCCATTGAACAAAGATGATTGACAGCAGATTTTAAATTTAAGTCAAGTAGTAAATTGGAATATGAAGGAAATCATTTTATGCAGAGATTAACTATTAGCGTACCAAGAGGCTTCTGGTAAGATGGCAGTGCACTGGGACGCAGGGGTCACTCTGGATCCAATCAAACACATAATTGTTTGTTCTTTGCATCTTTTTTACAATTACAAGACACTGCTGGATACTAAGAATATCAAGTGCTACAAGAGTACCCCATCAGCGAATTGCTTGATAGCAATGGAGCTGGTCTTATTGTCGTGTTGTTGCCTGGACTTGTTGCCATTGTTGCTGGACTCTGTACCCATTGTCATGCTGAGGCAGTACATTGTGTGAATGATTGTGTCAGACGTTTTTATTGTGATCACAAGACCTCGTTGGACATTGGTGATGTAGAATACCGCAAGACCAGTTCACTGGTTCATTGAGAACACCAACGGCAGGGGAGCTGAGTTGCCTTGGTTGTTGCACAAACTAGGCCTTCATGCCTTGGGGTTGCCTGTTTGCAATCACCCATGGGAGGAGATAACAGAGGCAGTGTGGGGAAGAGCAAAGGCCTCTGTGGATGCGCTGGAATCTCTATTAGTTTGGGGATTGGGCCCTCCCATCAGTGCTGCCCTCTAGTGTTCACTCACTGCCATCCTTCGGTGTGTACTCAGTGCTACTCTCTGGTGTTCCTTTGGTGGAACTTGATTGGACCAGGACAATTTACCTTCAATCTGCAGGACATGCCACTCAGCGACTTAGCCTCTATTATTTTTGCTCTTTGTGCTTCTGTGTTTTCTGCTATTGTAGCCACATGTGCTATTTGTGCTATATGCTGCTGGAAATGTGTCTTACACCTTGGCTCCAGAGGACCATTATTTGGTTTAGCTATATCATGTATGGTTGAACGATAATTAAACTTCATCTGAAACTAACTTCTTATGAGGATGGTGAAAACAAAATCTATCAAAGCCTTTGAGAAGGAATTAGATAAGCCTGGGGAAAAAGTAATTTACTGGACTAAGGAAAAAGGCTGGTAAATGAAATTTACTGGACTGTACTGCTAGGCATTGGTAAAGGCTGGATGACCCCCTCTGAGCCGACGCATTGTGAAGATGATATGCAATAATTAAGGATTTTCACAAGTAAATTTCATCTAAGAATATCCCAAAAGATTCATAAGAGTTGAAGAGTCTAAACATATAATAAAATACATTAAAAAAGAGAAATTACTTAAATCTAAGCTGTTGTTTGAAAAGAGCTTGCCACATTCTCTCCAAAACCACTTGTGTTAACTTCAGGTGCTATGGTTTCCTCCCACATTCTAAAGTCATATGAGTTAGAGTTAATAAGTTGTGGGCATGCAATGTTGGTGGTGGAAGCATGGCGACATTTTCAGTCAGCCCCAAGCTCATCATCAGACTGTTGGTCATTGACGGAAATGACACATTTCACTATATGTGTATTCAGTGTGTTGATGTTTCCATGTACTTGTGACAAATGAAGCTATTTTTTAGTCTAGTCTTCAGTATCATGTTTACTTTTCAACCACTGCACTTTCGTTGATTATTACAACTATATGGACTAGTGCTAAATAATAACAGCCTTTGCAACACACATCAAAGTTGCTGGTGAACGCAGCAGGCCAAGCAGCATCTATAGGAAGAGGCGCAGTCGACGTTTCAGGCCGAGACCCTTCGTCAGGACTAACTGAAGGAAGAGTGAGTAAGGGATTTGAAAGCTGGAGGGGGAGGGGGAGATGCAAAATGATAGGAGAAGACAGGGGGGGGAGGGATAGAGCCGAGAGCTGGACAGGTGATAGGCAAAAGGGGATACGAGAGGATCATGGGACAGGAGGTCCGGGAAGAAAGACGGGGGGGGGGTGACCCAGAGGATGGGCAAGAGGTATATTCAGAGGGACAGAGGGAGAAAAAGGAGAGTGAGAGAAAGAATGTGTGCATAAAAATGAGTAACAGATGGGGTACGAGGGGGAGGTGGGGCCTAGCGGAAGTTAGAGAAGTCAATGTTCATGCCATCAGGTTGGAGGCTACCCAGACAGAATATAAGGTGTTGTTCCTCCAACCTGAGTGTGGCTTCCCCTTTACAGTAGAGGAGGCCGTGGATAGACATGTCAGAATGGGAATGGGATGTGGAATTAAAATGTGTGGCCACTGGGAGATCCTGCTTTCTCTGGTGGACAGAGCGTAGATGTTCAGCAAAGCGGTCTCCCAGTCTGCGTCGGGTCTCACCAATATATAAAAGGCCACATCGGGAGCACCGGACGCAGTATATCACCCCAGTCGACTCACAGGTGAAGTGATGCCTCACCTGGAAGGACTGTTTGGGGCCCTGAATGGTGGTATGGGAGGAAGTGTAAGGGCATGTGTAGCACTTGTTCCGCTTACACGGATAAGTGCCAGGAGGGAGATCAGTGGGGAGGGATGGGGGGGACGAATGGACAAGGGAGTTGTGTAGGGAGCGATCCCTGCGGAATGCAGAGAGAGGGGGGGAGGGAAAGATGTGCTTAGTGGTGGGATCCCGTTGGAGGTGGCGGAAGTTACGGCACCTGTCCAGCTCTCGGCTCTATCCCTCCCCCTCCTGTCTTCTCCTATCATTTTGCATCTCCCCCTCCCCCTCCAGCTTTCAAATCCCTTACTCACTCTTCCTTCAGTTAGTCCTGACGAAGGATCTCGGCCTGAAACGTCGACTGCGCCTCTTCCTATAGATGCTGCTTGGCCTGCTGCGTTCACCAGCAACTTTGATGTGTGTTGCTTGAATTTCCAGCATCTGCAGAATTCCTGTTGTTTGCGTTTAAAATAACAGCCTTTGGTTTATTTTTATGTTTTATAATACACTCTGAATAGCAAAATGGCACATTGTTTAGGGGCACTAAAGTAAAACATGTTCATGAGATAATTAGGCCCTATAAATGAAATGTTTTCAATATCTCTTTGAAAGCACTTCACTCACTGATGTATTTCAATAAACTGAAAGGCCTATATTTTGATTTGCCTCTGTAGTAACTGACACCATTATGATACTAGTGTTCGCTTTGCATTATTGTATTAATTCTTAATGAATCACAATACTTAAATGCATTTACTGATAGAACCCAATTCCCTAGGATATTGCCTATGAAGGGGTTAAGTTTATCTGTAACATGTAATATAAAATGGATAGATGTAGTTTGAAAACACCAGCAGAGCACTTGTTACCACTTTACTCTAACTGTTGCAATCTCAGCAGGAGACTCGTGGGGACAGTGAGATGTCACTTTCCATATGCAAAATAGGTTCTCATTATCAATAACCAAGCTTAAATTGGAAGATACTCTGTCAGATATTGAACCATATTAAATTTTGTATAATTGAGTGAATGTCTATGAGGTCAATGACAATTTAAGACTTTCTGAACTTTTGGCTTGTGGGGTCTCTGGAGTCAACAACGAGTAACCATTAAAATGCAAATATCTGTTAGTGAGTAAGTATTGAAAATGTCTGTCAAGTGGTTTGTCTGTCCAGACTCTGGCTTATTGTTTATATATGTAAGCCTTAATGTACTTTTGAAAGCCCAAGGATTGGAAAGTGTGACTATTAAAGTGTCCAGCTGATTAATGAGGGTACGATGAATGCTGTGTTAATGGACACACGATGTGTTGTTTGGTTTGAACAGGCTGTAGTGAGATCAAGGGGTTTATCTGGCTTGTCGTTGCTCAGCCCTTGTAGAACTTGTATAAATTAAATCATTTTTCATTCATTCTTTGGATTTCAACTGGGGTGGGAAACTACAATCAATGCCTAGGACCCAAGGTGGTTCAAGAGTGAGTCAGAATTTGGAGTGCCCCTGACAGTGAGAACAATCAAGTGGTGTCTAAGAATTATGAGCCCTGAAACCTTGGTGACTTGCTACATAGTATTTGGGGTATTTTATTTATGATTTCTATTTTATGATAATAAATTAGGCTTAACTTACTTTGTTGAGTGTGTTCACTTTATTACCACATCTCCTAGACACTGGAATTGTTGTGTCTGATCAACTCAGCCCATTAGAGCTATGTACCGCCTACTTCTATCTGTTTTTGGAACCTTCAGGTTGGTTTTTGATAGGACCACTGAAGACTCCTCAAGAAAATGATTCAAACCAATTTTTCATCTAAACAATATATCTTCTACTACCTCCTCTTCTTTGGCAATCCTTCATGATCAGGGGTAAATTCACTCTAGTTTGGTGGTTTCTGAAGTCACTAAAAAGGACAAAACTGCAACCACAAATGGGGTGAATGCAGAGTTTGTGATGTAGTCCACTTCATCTATCATTTATGTTGGACTTGATGATGCGACTTAATGTTCCTAGTTGCAAAACAATTTTTCCTTTCTCACTGAATGGCCATGGGTCTGGCATTCAAAGTACACATGTTCCAATTCTTCCAATAGGCTTTGAGAACATCCTTCACTCTTTTCTTTTGTATCTATTCCAACTATTTCCAGGACAGAACTCATAACAAAATGTCTGTTTTGGCAACCTATTATCAGCCATTAAAAAATAAATTCCCTGTCCAAGAGAGTAGTAAGTGTAAATTAGGGCCTCAATGCTGCAATATTGGCCTGGGGGAGGATGCTGTCATTTGGTTCACCTGTTCTACCAATGGATTTGGGGTGACAATACTGATAGTATTTTTCTGGTTTTGATTTCAAGTGGTCATCTAAGATTTGAAAACCTTGCCAACAATATTCCCATTGTTTCCCTGTCACCAAGTCAAACTAATTTCAGATGACAGGCAACACACACATCAAAGTTGCTGGTGAACGCAGCAGGCCAGGCAGCATCTCTAGGAAGAGGTACAGTCGACGTTTCAGGCTGAGACCCTTCGTCAGGACTAACTGAAGGAAGAGTTAGTAAGAGATTTGGAAGTGGGAGGGGGAGGGGGAGATCCAAAATGATAGGAGAAGACAGGAGGGGGAGGGATGGAGCCAAGAGCTGGACAGGTGATTGGCAAAGGGGATATGAGAGGATCATGGGCCAGGAGGTCCAGGGAGAAAGACAAGGGGGGGGGGGAACCAGAGGATGGGCAAAGTGTATAGTCAGAGGGACAGAGGGAGAAAAAAGAGAGTGAGAGAAAGAACGTGTGTATAAAAATAAATAACGGATGGGGTACGAGGGGGAGGTGGGGCATAGGCGGAAGTTAGAGAAGTCAATGTTCATGCCATCAGGTTGGAGGCTAGTTAGTTTCTAAACCTCACAAACCTATGTGCTCCACCAGAGTCTTTATTTGGCATACGTTCACCGGAAATTGAAAATAACATAACTCTTGTAGAGCAGTGATGGTGCTGTCCATTCACCATCTACTTCATAGTATATACCTACAGGGAGAAACATATGACTCATTTGAAGAGATGAGAGAAATGGACATAATGAGATCAGCATATACTCGTGTCATATCTTGTGTCTCCATTTCTAGGAAATATATATTTTGCCTTAAACAACTACATAATTACAACTTCTGATATTTTGGGAAGCAATAGAAAATATTCAATAGCATCCAAGATAGTAACACTCAACCAAGAATAACCCAAAGGAGACCCAGCAAAACTAAAGGTAAAGAAAAAAAAATCCATACCTGCAATCAGAGATGGAAATGTGAAGGAATACAATGACTTTTAGAACAAACTGTGGAGATAGCTAAAGACATGATCTCTGCTGGTGGGGTGAAAAGGGACTGAACATGTTAGAGATTAGGAAATAAAACTATTACCACTACATCACTTTTCATGGTAAACAATCCATTAATCATAAACTCAGGCAACATATTAATAGACTTGTCATCTGATGTGTTATTTTATAAAACATTCTTGTAACATTATGAAGTATGTTAAAGTAAGGTAGAAAAAGGGAGGAGGTCCTGAAGAGAGAATTCAGGGAGTTAGGTAGGAAGCTGAAAAGGCAGGACCTCCAGGTTAGTAATCTCAGGATTGCTGCCTGTGCCACATGCTAACAAGTGCAAGAATAACATGATCAGGCATACTAATGTGTGGCTGAGAGACTGGTGTAAGGGGCAGGGCTTCAGATTCCTGGATCATTGAGGTCTCTTCTGGGGGAGGTACGACCTGTATGAAAAGGATGGCTTACACCTGAGCCCAATATCCTAGAAGGCAGGTTTAATAGAGCTGTTAGGGAGGGTTTAAACTAATTTGGCAGGGGGATGGGAATCGGAGTGATAGGGCTGAGCAAGGGGAAAACAGAAATAAATCAAAGATAGCATGCAACAGAGATGATAGAAAGGACAGGCAGGAGATGAGGCATAATCACAGCCAGTGGGATGAGTTAACGGGCAATAGAGATGTGGTGCAATTAAAAGAGAAAGCAACAGATACTGGACTGAAATTGTTATATTTGAATGCACACAGTATAAGAAATAAAATGGACGATCTTGAAATTCAGCTACAGATTGGCAAGTATGACATTGTGGCCATCTCTAAAACTTGGCTAAAGGATGGCTGCCATTGGGAGCTGAACGTCCAAGGATATACAGTGTATCAGAAAGATAGGTTAGTAGGCAGAGGGCGTGGTGTGGCTCTGTTTATAAGAAATAATATTAAACCATTAGAAAGGGATGACATAAGATCAGTAGGTATAGAGTCTCTATGGGTTGAGTTAAGAAATGGCAAGGGTAAAAGGACCCTAATGGCAGTTGTATACAGGCCACCAAACAGCAGCCAGGATGTAGATTACAAATTACAGCAGGAAATAGAAAAGGTACGTCAGAAGGGCAATGTCAAGATACTCATTGGGAATTTTAACAAAAAAGTGGATTGGGAGAACCAGGCCAGCACTGGACATTGAGAGAGAGAATTTGTTGAATGTCTAAGGGATGGCTTTTTAGAACAGCTTGATGTTGAGCCCACTGGGGGATTAGCGGTGCTGGATTGGTGCTGGTGTTGTGCAATGTTCTGGAGGTGACATGAGAGCTTAAAGTTAAGGAACCCTTAGGGAACAATGATTATCTTAAATGATCGGGTTCACTTTGAAATTCGAGAACGAGAAAATAAAATCCAATGTGTCCGTATTTCAGGGGAATAAAGCAAATTGCAATGGCTTAAGAGGGGAACTGGCCGAAGTTGACTGGAAAGAGACACCAGCAGGAAGGACAGCAGAGCAGCAAAAGCTGGAGTTTCTGTGAAAAATGAGGGAAGTGCCAGACAGATACATTCCAAGTAAGAAGTAATTTTTGAATAGAAGGACACTACCGTGGCTGACAAGTGAAGTCAGAGCCTAAGTAAAAGCAAAAGAGAGGGCAAACAAGGAAGCCAGATAGTGGGAAAATAGAGGATTGGGAAGCTTTTAAAAACTTGCAGAAGGAAAACAAGAAGGTCATTAGGTTGAAAAGATGAATTATGAAAGGAAGCTGGCAACTTATATCAAAGAAGATACGAAAAGCATTTTTAAGTATATAAAAGGTAAAAGAGAGTTGAGGGTAGATATAGGACCAATGGAAAACGATGCTGGAGATATTGTAATGAGAGACACAGAGATAACAGGGGAACTAAATGCATATTTTGCATCAGTCTTCACAGTGGAAGATATCTGCAGTCTACTGGACATTCAAGAGTGTCAGGGAAGTGCAGCGAAAATTACGACTGAGAAGGTGCTCAGGAAGCTTAATGGTCTGAGGGTGGATAAATCTCCTGGACCTGATGGAATGCACCATTGAGTTCTGAAGGAAGTAGCTGGAGAGATTGCAGAGGCATTAACGATGATCTTTCAAGAATGGATAGATTTTGGCATTGTACCGGATGTCTGGAAAATTGCAGGTGTTACTCCACTATTTAAGAAGGGTGGGAAGCAGCAGAAAGGAAACTATAGACCTGGTAGCCTGACATCAGTGGTTGGGAAGTTGTTGGAATCGATTGTTAAGGACGAGATTACGGAGTACCTGGAGGCACGTGATAAGATAGGCCAAAGCCAGCATGGTTTCCTGAAAGGAAAATCCTGCCTATCAAACCTACTGCAATTTTTTGAGGCAATTACAAGCGGGATAAACAAAGGACGTGCAGTAGATGTGGCGTACTTGGATTTTTAGAAGGCTTTTGACAAGGTGCCACACATGAGGCTGCTTAGCAAGATAAGAGCCCATGGAATTACAGGGAAGTTATTAGCAAGGGTGGAGCATTGGTTGGTCATCAGAAAACAGAGAATGGGAATAAAGGGATCTTATTCTGGTACTTTGGCTGGCTGCTGCTTACCAGTGGAGTTCCATAGTGATCAGTGTTGGGACCGCTGCTTTTTACAATATATGTCAATGATTTGGACTACAGTATTAATGGATTTATGGCTAAATTTGCCGATGATACAAAGATAGGTAGAGCAGCGGTTAGTGTTGAGGAAACAGAGAGCCTGCAGAGAGACTTAGATAGTTTAGGGGAATGGGTAAAGAAGTGGCAAATGAAATACAATGTTGTAAAGTGTATGGTCATGCACTTTGGTGGAAGAAATAAATGGGCAGACTATTATTTAGATGGGGAGAGAATTCAAAACGCAGAGGTGCAAAGTGACTTCGGTGTCCTTGTGCAAAATACCATAAGGGTTAACCTCCAGGTTGATTCAGTGGTGCAAAAGGCAAATGCAATGTTGGCATTCATTTCTAGATGTATGACCACACTTGGAGTATTGTGTGCAGTTTTGGTCACCTTATTTTAGAAAGGATATACTGACATTGGAAAGGGTTCAGAGAAGATTTACAAGAATGATTGCAGGAATAAAAGGGTTACCGTATGAGGAAAGTCTGGGAGATCTTGAGCTGTATTCCCTGGAATTCAGGAGAATGAGGGGGGATTGCATTGAAACATTCTGAATGGTAAAAGGCCTGAACAGATTAGATATGGCAAAGTTATCTCCCATGGTAGGAAAGTCTAGGACAAGAGGGCACAGATTCAGGATTGAAGGACATCCATTTAGAACAGCGATGCAGAGGAATTAATTTAATGGTAAATCTGTGGAATTTTTTGCCATGAAAGTCTGTGGAGGACAAACCATTGGGTGTATTTAAGGGAGAGATAAATCGGTCCTTGAGTACCCAGAGCATCAAAGAGTATGGGGAGAAGGCAGGGGAGTGGGGATGACTGGAAGAATTGGATCAGCCCATGATTGAATGGTAGAGTTTTATAGAGCATCTGAATTGGTTAATTGTTGTTTTACATCATTTATTTTCATTAATTTTAGAGTTCTTGGTTATTTCGAGTAGTTTGCACTTCTGTAACATGATCTCCTGGTGCTTTCTATTTAAACTTGTTAAGTTTATTTGGATAGGCTCGGGGATTCCGTGTTAATTGTATTATCTAAGCAGACACCCGATTAGCACTAAACACAGTCACAGTTGTGACAATGTTATGTACTGCAGTGTCGTTCAGCCAAATCACTAATGTTCTGTTGAAATTCTTACGAATAAGCTTTGGTCACCATCTCTACATCGGTGTCTGTCTTTCCTCCACACTTGTGTTCCAACATTGCCAGCACACAACGTGATAGTGACCAACTGATTATCCCCCAAATTTCACATTTTATAATATAAATATTGTGTAAAACCTTCAATGGTCTCCACAGTGATTCTTGGCTTGATTGCCAACTTGAGGCAACATGTCAGAAGCCCGACCAGTTCTTGAGCTGTGTAACACTATTTCAGTATCCCTCAAGAGCGTATCATTCAGTAAATTTTTTATAGATGTGACTGTCAATAAACAATGATTACACAGATTTGACTTGCATCTGTCCTTTTCACTCCTAGGCAGAACAGACAACAGGAATGAGGAAAGCATAAGATCATTGGAATTTGATGATCCAGCCAATGCCCTTACATAAGCACATACAACAGGAAGGACCTGTCCTCAGCACATTTTAAAGAAGTAAATTCAAAGATCGTTGGTGAGCCCAAGACATCCTGAACAATGCCAGTTACTTCCAAATATGGGTAAATTCTTTAGCCATCCAACTCAAACACAAGGTGACTGGAAGAATATCCAGAGAGTAAAGTGCTCCCAGCTGAAAACCCTATACAACATGATGGGGAGGGACAATTCTCTCCAGAAAACTTCTGTGAAGACCAATTTGTTGAAATGTTTGTTTACTGAGGACATACTCTCTGAAATCTGTAAATTCCTACAGTTGCTCTCCCAAGCTTAGAAGACAGAAAATGACCATGAGTGACTGTAGATGTTTGCGAGTACTTAGTTACAGATTGTGTGCCTCTTTTCCTAGGTTAAAGTGGTAACTTCAGTTGTCTATAAAATGCATTAGTAATGTTGTGACTGTGATCAAAGTCACCAGAGAGGCACTGAAGCTGGTGATGTAGAAGTCTTTATTCATCACAATAAGTAGGTATTCTCATGGTGACACTCTCAGTAGAGTCTCAAAAATCAAAAAGTACATCTCATTTTTATACCCTTAAGATCAAAGGCAACAGAAGATGATTCAAAACAATTTCAATAGTTACAATAACATCATTTACTTCAATATTTAAGGCTGACAATGCTTCCTTTCTATTACATATCTACAGTTGGAGACACCTTTGACTGGGATACTTCCCTGAACCTATTTACATTTACAACAGTGCAAATTCCTTAAATCCATAGTTGATGCAAAACATTTAACACAACCTTTTGCTTTTTTGATTAGTGCATATGCCATCTCTTAATCTGTAGGCCAGTTTAACTTCAATTTACTGCTTGTAATTTACAATAGGAAGTAAGGACTTACTGTTGCTTAAATTAGTATCTGCTATATCCACATAACACCAGAATACTCTCTAACAAAGATATTCAATTGCAAAAAATTTGAAGAAATATACAGTACTGTGCAAATGTCTTAGGCATATGTCTAAGGCATTTACACAGTACTGTATAGTTCTTCAATACTATATTTTTTTATATCATGTCACACCAGACATTCAGCCATCCTTTCTGGCGCATAGTGTCAGGATTGGTCTCCTTTCGGATTAACCGGGTCACAATATGAACATTCCTGACTCAACCCTTTTTTTTTATGAGGCCGATTGGCTAGCTTGACGTTCAACCTGGCACAGATGGAAAGCGTGCTCGGGGGGTGGCCCAACTTGGATTCGAACTCGGGAACCTTTGCTCTGGAGTCCGGCACTGATGCCATTGCGCTAACAGCCAGCCGATATATATATTGAACTTACAGTACTGTGCAAAAGTCTTAGGCACCCTGTGTGTGTATATGTACACATCTAAGACTTTACCACAGTAAGTAAGTAAGTAAGGGAAGGCATGTAAATACTGTAAATGTCATTCATTTTCCTGTCATTCTGAATTTCTCCTGAAGAACTTAAGACTTGAGACATTGGACCGGTCATCCACGCAGATGTCTAGACTGAATTGATACAAGTACCATGCTGGAAATAAAGGGCTTCAAGCTGTGTGCAAAATCAGGATCACTTCCCTGCATTGTCCTCCTTCTGTAACTTTACTTCCTTAAAAATTCTCATTGATCAACCCATCAGTCACCTGTCCTGGCCCGTATTACCAAAGAAGTGCACTCAAGAATCATTTATAAATGTATCAGCACGTTAATACCAGATAGATGCAAGCTGATTTCCCTGTAGCCACAGACTATTAGTTACTTGTTGCATCTATAAAAGGGTCAGAATTTCAGGCCAATTAGTACTGATATGGAGACTCAGTTCATTGAAAAAAATATTTCAGCCACGCACATGGGGTGTTATAGGAAGTCCACAGATCATTTGTGGAGGGAAATAAAGAGTTAACATTTTGGCCCAAGATCCTTCATCAGTGCAGGAATATTTCAGCCAATAATTTCTGATCAGATGGCTTTTAAAAATATCTTCATCTGCCTTAAAGTACTTTTCGGTGGATTTAGTTTAAAGGCAAAGCCATTTAATAGCAATTGGCCCTAACTTGCCAATCTCACTTGAGTTAACAAAAATTAGCTAGTCTAAGAAACAAAATGTCATTAAAATATAGATGAAAGGTGATCCAGTAGAATATTAACTTAGAAAAAGATTCAAACCATAATAACAGTCTGTATCTTCACAGTGAATATTTTGCATTGATATTTAGTGCTAAGTAACTAGGAAATAGTTTTGGCACATTTCTCTCTACATGAAAGACAAAATTCATCCTCTCCAGGTTCCCATTTAATCCATAACCTTTAAATAAAATTAAATAAAACTGCATGCCTAGTTCACACATTGTTGTGTATTTAATATTTCAGTAATATTCAAGTAATATTGTAACTATACTGTTTGATTCAGCATACTTTGTTGATTGTATAAGTCATTACAGGTTATATGTAAAAGTATGTGAATGGCATACGTCAGTACATCACTACATCATAAATATGTGCCTCACTAGAAGTGAAAAACAGACTAAGGACATGCTATCCCCGGCTCTGTGTTTTTCTTTCGATTCATTTTACGTTTTGAAGTTAAAAAGCATAAGAATGGTGACAAGTAAGTTTTAAAATGACTACCTACCTGTTCAAGTTCAGCACGTTTTTTGACTTTGCAAGGGAGAGAGAGAACGTCAAGTTAAAAATAAAAGTGAAGCACATATTTTTTACTTTGGAAGGGCAGTGAGATGTTTGAGTTAAAAAAAAGCCAGAAAATGAATTAAATTCATGGGTTCATAAATACGAGGGGTGATTGATAAGTTCATGGCCTAAGATAAAAGGAGTCAATTATAGAAAACCTAGCACATTTATTTTTCCTACATTTACACACTTAGTCCAGCAGTCGTGGAGCATACAGACCCCTTCTTTGTAGAAGTCGGCGTCTTGGATCTCCAGAAGTGGTCCACAGCAGAGGTGATTGATAAGTTTGTGGCCTAAGGTAGAAGGAGATGAGTTACTAACTTCCTTCTGCATTTTCACCCAAAGAGTTGACCCGCACGTGCATATAGTGAGAGCTGTATGACTCGTCTTCTTCTACCTTAGGCCACAAACGTATCAATCACCCCTGCTGTGGACCACTTCTACAAAGAAGGGATCCGTATGCTCCATGACCGCTGGACTAAGTGTGTACATGTAGGAGGGGACCATGTTGAAAAATAAATGTGCTAGGTTTTCTAAAATTGACTCCTTCTACCTTAGGCCATGAACTTATCAATCACCCCACGTAGTGAGTACCAGGTGATCATTTTAATAACTAAATAACACAGAAATGGTTGGCTTGGTTGGAATGATAGATGTGCTTGATTACACAAAGCTACAGTAATTGGGTTGAACCAAAACCGTTGTTAATTGCAGAGCACTGTAGGTTTCTGGTTGGCTTGGTTGGAATGATAGATGTGCTTGATTACACAAAGCTACAGTAATTGGGTTGAACCAAAACCGTTGTTAATTGCAGAGCACTGTAGGTTTCATGAGCATAATCTAAAGGAAGGGGAAATCCATATTAGCGTACATGACTGTATCGAAGGGATTGTCTGAGCATTGTCAGTTCAGTGATGGGTTTAATGATGCACTGAGAAATTGTTCAGTTTATGGAATCTTACAAGAAAGCATTCAAGAACTGCTCCTAACTGCAACACAACTCGTATTTAAAAGAGCAGTTGAAATCATTGTATCAATGGAAACAGCAGCCAGAGACGGAATTGAGTTGTAGTCAGGAATGAAAGTGAGTGTGAATAAAATTGTAACATCTACACAGAAACTAGCCTGGCTGAACAAATCACCAGACCAATTGCAGGTTTAAAGGTGAAACTTGCAGAAAATGCAACAAAGCAGGGCACATAGAAAGAGCATGGCGGGCAAAGAAGAATAAATGGACTACGCAGGGAAGTGAAAAAGATGAAAAGTTAAGTTGCAGTTTCAAAAAGAGCACTAAACTGCATGCCGTTGATGAAAAATCTGATACTGATGAAAGTGATCCAGGACTAAGTAGCCTTAAGATTTACAATGTGAAGATGAGCAACTGACAAGCAATATGGCTTACACCAGAAGTAAATAGCAAATTACCTAAAATGGAATTGGACACTGGCTCAGCTGTTGTAGTCATTTCATAAAATGAGTTTGAATGGTACTTCAAAAATACTGAACTGAAGCCAGTAGATATCCAACTACGAATTTATATTCGGGAGATAACTCCTGTGGGAGTGACATTCATAACAGTTAAATAAAACAACCAAAAGCACATGTAATAATAACAGGAGGGCCAGTGTTGCAGGATTGTGATTGGCTGAGAAATTTCAATCAGTGGTTGATGCCCCAAGGCTACAGGATATGTCGTAGTTGCGATCCTTTTTAGAATTTGTCAATTGCTATAACAAGTTTCTGCCAAACCTAACTACTGTGCTCCACCCATTGAACTCATTATTACTATTTGGGAAGAAACAACAATGTACAAAGCAGTGTGAGATGGCTTTCCAAAAGACAAAGAAAATGGTGACGTCAGACATGGTACTCACGCATTATGATCCACACTTGCCTGTAACGCCTCACCTTATGGTAAAGATGAGGTCATGCCACATGCTATGAATGATGGAAGTGAACTCCCTATACCTGCATCACATTCCCTTACTGCTGCAGAGAAAAACTACACACATATTGACAGAGAGGTTTTGAGTCTGATTTGGAGTGTAAAAGGTTTCAACCACTACTTGTCTGGGAGTGACATTACCCTCGTTACTGATCAACATTTTCATTCTACAGAAGGGCATTCCACTAACATCAGAAGCACAAATGCAGAGATAGGCTCTGTTCTTGGAGGACACAATCAAAAGATCAAATCCAAGAGGACATCTAATCATCAAACTACTGATAGATTGTCCTGTTTACCTTTGGAAAAGGAAATACCTAATAAATTTTCAAAAGATGACACTCCTCTTGATGTATTCTCCCTCATGCAAATTGAAAATATCCCTATTACAGCAGAGATGATCCAAGGGAAATTGGAAAAGACCCCACACTGTCTCAAGTCTACACGGCAATGCAAAATAGCTGGAACATGCAGCAGAAATTCCACTTACTTTACCCCATTCTTACCAGTGCCTGGATAAACTTGCCCTTGACAGTGTTACATTGATCGACCCTTGTAATAATGATCGGTGAGGCACAGAGAATCTGTGTTTACCAACTTGTACTTTATTGTCTCACTTACACAACCAATACCTATGTGCACATCCTGACATTCCATGAACAGTCAAAGTGCAGAAAAGATATTGCCAGTTTAAAAGGAGTTTCTTCTGCTGGCCATATGTTCCTCGTAGTTTCAAATCTCAATGTGTCCATGGGGCACTTCACATCCACGATAGTTAGTCTCCTAGAGTTTCCGCCACCAGCACACTTGAAGCTTTATATTCATTTCTAACCAATTCAAATACTGCATACCAGTGTCATTGGCTGTAGGTCATGTGTCTGACCTTTAACACCTTCTTACTGGCTTTGCTCCAGACCAGCATCTATTCATTGCCCTCTTCCCAGCAAGTGAGAATTGGTAATTTAATCTCAATCAGTCACCAGCTTGAATCACACAGACCAGCATTCACAAACCTGCATGTTATATCCAACCAAAGAACACCTCACAAATAACTTCTATAGAAATGATCCCTAGTTCAGCAGATTACCTGAGGCATCATTGTGTTTGCTTTAAAACACTGACCAAGCCAAGCGATTGACTCACAAAATGGAGAACATAATCACTTCATAAAATGGCAGTGTCCATCTCCTCCGTCATGGCAAAAACAACAGCAATTGGGACGTCTGCTTCCACTATTCTTGACTCATTCAAATTCACTGATTTGCAGACTGTAGTTTTTTTTCCTGCCCAACAATGGAGGATAACTAATATGGGAATTGAGAGTCCTGTTACCATACAGGCTGAGAGGAAAGTGCTGGAGGAGCTACATACCAGTGATCTAGGCATGGTGAAAATGGAAATGTTGGCTTGAAGCTTCGTCTGGTGCCCTGAGATAAAACAACAAATTGGACAGCTTGCCATGCACTGTTCATGTCAACATGTCCAGAAGATGCCAAAAACAGCAGCTCTCTATCCCACCAACCCTGGCAACAGATTAATGTGGATTTTGCTAGACCATTCATGGGTACAAATTTCCTAGTAATAATGGATGCAGCTACAAAATGGCTAGAAACATTCCTAATAGTCTCCCACACAGATTTGCATACTGTTGATGTGTTGAGAAGCCTCTTCTCAGGCACTGATGCTCCAGAGCACTTAGACAGTGACAAAGGACCAAGTTTGCTGTAGAACAGCTTCAGTCATTCCTAAAAATGAATGGAATAAAACATATTACATCTACACCATACCACCCAGCTACAAAAGGCTTGGCAGAAAAGTTTGCCCAGAGTGTAAAGAATACACTGCAGAGCACATTACATTAATACTGAATCCGAAGCTCACCAGTTTCCTCCTTGCTGCACACTTTACAACAACTCACCAGCAATGCCGTTCCTGGGTTGTCCCTTCTGCACATGCTTAGATCTCCTCAAATCCAATCTCAGAGTGAGTATGCAGGACAAACAACTGAGATGAACTGAGAGCTCCTCAGACAAAGAGGTTCCATATTTCACTCCTGGACAAGCAGTCCCAGCTAGGGAATACAAGAGGTGATCAAAGGTGGGCACTTGGAAAGATTAAGAACAGAACTGGGTCACTCTCCCGCACAGTGGAGATTACATATGATATTATCTGGAAATGACATACTGATCATTTGAGGAGAGCAGAGTCAATTGTTAGAGAAGAAAGGTGTTCAGAGCTGTCAGAACCACCTCAAGCAATCCCAGTGTCAACTCCTACAACCATCAAGGCAGAGGCCCAGAGCTTGAAAGTGTTTTACAGGCACAGGTCTCAGTTGCCAAGCAGAGTAATCCCCCTTGTCAGGAAAGACATTATCCTACAAGTGTAAAAAATCTATAGATCCTTAGGGACAATCTAAAATTTCCAATGTATTGGATGTCTACATTATAGTTGCCTATTGCCTATATATATATATTGTGTGTGTGTGTGACGATCTGGGTGGGGGTGTGGTCCACAGCCTGCCCCTGCATTTCTAACAACCAGTACTGTTTACTGTTCTTGTGTTAAAATGCTTTTGTGGGATTATGGTGGGAAGTTCCAGTTCATTTATTGCTACAATTTAGCTTGGGTTATACAGTTATTCATCTGTGTATTTGTGGATCACCCTGACTGTAACCGGGGTGTGTGATGGTCACCTCCCCCGTCTGTGTGAGACTGGTTGGGTACATTCTTCGGGTCATGGTGTCCGGTCTGTTTCTTGACACCTTCGCGCTGCTGACGGGCACCATTGCCTACGTGCAGGACAGGGGGCTGGACACCTGCCCAGTCAGCTTGGACCAGGAGAAAGCCTTCGACGGGATATCATACATGTACAGTTGAAGTCAGAAGTTTACATACGTTTAGCCAAATATATTTAAACTCAGTTTTTCACAATTCCTGACATTTAATCCTAGAAAACATTCCCTGTCTTAGGTCAGTTAGGATCACTACTTTATTTTAAAAATGTGAAATGTCAGAATAATAGTAGAGAGAATGATTTATTTCAGCTTTTATTTCTTTCATCACTTTCCTAGTGGCTCAGAAGTTTACATACACTCTGTTAGTATTTGGCAGCATTGCCTTCAAATTGTTTAACTTGGGTCAAACATTTTGGATAGCCTTCCACAAGCTTCTCACAGTAAGTTGTTGGAATTTTGTTCCATTCCTCCAGAATTCCTCCAGACGGAACTGTTGTAACTGAGTCAGGTTTGTAGGCCTTCTTGCTCACACATGCTTTTTCAGTTCTGCCCACAAATTTTCTATCGGATTGAGGTCAGGGCTTTGGAATGGCCACTCCAATACCATGACTTTGTTGTCCACAACTTTGGAAGTATGCTTGGGGACATTGTCCATTTGGGAGACCCATTCACCACCGAGCTTTAACCTCCTGGCTGATGTCTTGAGATGTTGCTTCAATATATCCACATAATTTTCCTTCCTCATGATGCCATCTATTTTGTGAAGTGTACCAGTCCCTCCTGCAGCAAAGCATCCTCACAACATGATGCTGCCACCCCCATGCTTCACGGTTGGGATGGTGTTCTTCAGCTTCCAAGCCTCACCCTTTTTCCTCCAAACATAACAATGGTCATTCTGGCCAAACAGTTCAATTTTTGTTTCATCAGACTAGAGGACATTTCTCCAAAAAGTAAAATCTTTGTCCCCATGTGCACTTGCAAACTGTAGTCTGGCTTTTTAGTGTGGTTTTTGAGCAGTGGCTTCTTCCTTGCTGAGCAGCCTTTCAGGTTATGTCGATACAGGACTCGTTTTACAGTGGATATAGATACACGTCTACCTGTTTCCTCCAGCATCTTCCCAAGGTCCTTTGCTGTTGTTCTGGAATTGATTTGCACTTTTTGCGCCAAAGTACATTCATCCCTAGGAGACAGAATGTGTCTCTTTCTTGAGCGGTATGACAGCTGCGTGGTCCCATGGTGTTTATACTTGCATACTATTGTTTTTACATATGAACGTGGTACCCTCAGGCGTTTGGAAATTGCTCCCAAGGATGAACCAGACTTGACATCATTTTCTGACCTCAATCTGATAGAAAGTTTGTGGGTAGAACTGAAAAAGCATGTGCGAGCAAGGAGGCCTACAAACCTGACTCAGTCACACTAGTTCTGCCTGGAGGAATGGAACAAAATTCCAGCAACTTACTGTGAGAAGCTTGTGGAAGGCTACCCAAAACGTTTGACCCAAGTTAAACAATTTAAAGGCAATGTTACCAAATACTAACAAAGTGTATGTAAACTTCTGACCCACTGGGAAAGTGATAAAAGAAATAAAAGCTGAAATAAATCATTCTCTCTACTATTATTATGACATTTCACATTCTTAAAATAAAGTAGTGATCCTAACTGACCTAAGACAGGGAATGTTTTCTAGGATTAAATGTCAGGAATTGTGAAAAACTGAGTTTAAATGTATTTGGCTAAGGTGTAGGTAAACTTCTGACTTCAACTGTACATGGCAGACGTACTCTCCAAAATGGGATTTGGGGAGGGAATCAGGAATTGGATCAAACTGCTCTACACAGACATCTGTAGTGCAGTCCAAGTCAACGGGTGGGAAACAGATAGTTTCCCCATCAAGCCTGGAGTCAAACAGGGCTGCCCTCTCTCCCCTGTCTTGTTCGTGTGCTGCATACAGCCCTTTGCCGAAGCCATCAGCAGGGATGAGGGCATAAGTGGGGTGACGCTGCCAGGCAGTGGAGGGACCCAAGTGAAAACCTCCCTGTACATGGACGACGTCACCATCTTCTGCTCTGATCCGAGGTCAGTTCACAGGCTGATTGGCATCTGCGACCAGTTTGAGCTGGTGTCGGGGGCCAGAGCCAACCACACGAAGAGTGAAGCCATGCTCTTCGGCAACTGGCCGACCGATCCAGTGTCTCTTTCACCATCAGGTCTGATCACGTGAAGGTGTTGGGGATCTAGTTCAGAGGGGCCGAGGCATGCAATAAGAACTGGCTGGAGCAGATTGCCAAGGTAAAACAGAAACTGGTCGCTCCCTATCGATAACGGGCAAGAACCTGGTCATCAAATGTGAGGTGCTCTCAGGGCTGCTGTACTTGGTGCAAGTGTGGCCCGTCCCCCACTCCTGCAGCTCGGAAATCACCTGACCCGTCTTTAGATTTGTCTGGGGATCCAAGATGGAGTGGGTCAGACGGGCTACCATGCACAAGTCCCTGGACAATGGGGGCAAAAATGTTCCCAATGTCCCCCTCATCCTGATGGCCAGCTTCATGTGTAGCTGCATCAGGTTGTGTGTAGAACCCAGGTACGTGAGCACCAAGTACTACTATGTGCCCAGGTTCTACTTGTCGCCCTGGCTACGAAGGATGGGTCTGGCCCCATTTCCGCGCAACGCCCCAGTCAGCTGGTCGTTGCCACACTACCTGCCCTTTGTGGAGGAGTTCTTCCAGGACAGCACCTTTGACCACAGGACCATCAGGCAGTGGTCGACACAGAATGTCCTGCAGACACTGCAGAAGAACGTGATGGACACAGTGGGTTGGGTTCCTTGAGCAGACCGTCCAGTTCACCGGGCAAAATGCCTCATCGCCAGACCTCACCAACAGGAACAAAACCTTGCCAGTTTGGCAGTGAGAGGGGCCCTCCCAGTCAGATCCCTCCTGTATGCCCAGAACATCGTCTCCACACCCCGCTGCCCATGGGAGGACTGCAGTGAGGCGGAGTCAGTGTCCCACAACACACTGTGGGTTGGCGGAGAAGGTGTGGAGGAGGATGGAGGGGCTAGTGTCACACTTCATCCCCAGCAGCCGCCTAACAGAGGACTCTCTGATCTACCAGCTGTTCCCAGGGACGCCCTGGAGACAAACATCCGGTGCTGCTGGCAGATCATCAACTCGGTGAAAGATGCTCTTTGGCTGGCCCGATACTTGATGGTCTACCAGCACATGGAGATGTTCGTGGCAGAATGTTGCCAACTGGCACATTCTCAGCTGCAGGAGTACCTGCTGAGGGATGCACTGAAACTTGGTGCAGCCACCGTAAGGGCCTGGTGGGGAAGGACCACGGTTTAGGGCTCTTCTACTGCAGGAGTGGGAGGGGTTGGGTGGCGGGGAGTATACCACTCAACAATGGTGGCTGAAAGTGTGGAAATGTATAGAATATAGTGGAAACGTCTGTAAAGGATTGAGAGTCATTGACTGGTTTATTGTAAATAATTTTATTTTGAATAAAGTATATTTTGTTAATAAAAAATAAATTGTTGTTGAGTTAAAGAGCTTCCTCGTCTGTCATTATGGACCAAATGCTCGCCACATTGGTGCCAAGAGTGGGATGCGAGAAAAGCTACAACGGCGGATAGGGTGCCTTAAGACCTGGAGAATAAGACAAGGGACCGAGCAGTGTGCCTCTCCTGCACCCACGGGCAGGGCTTGTGAAGATGGGACCCAGAGGGAGGACCTGGGAACAGAGCAGGGCAGAGTGCATCACTCACCTCCGTCGCGACCCGCACCGGGGAGCCAAAGACGCCATAGCCATGGGAGGATGGACACCATGGCAGACACCGCCGGAGCATCAGGAAGGTCAAAGGGCCTCGACAATTTGCGCCTCAAGGTCTACCCTGAAGCTCCCCAGATACAACGGTACCAGCCGCCTGGAGCCGTATCTGGTGCAAGTCAATCTTGCCGCATGGCACAACGCTTGGATCCCACCGAGACGGCGGGGCACCTTGCCCTGGCTCTGGAGGGAGATGCCATGCGGGTCCTCCTCGACCTAACGCCAGCAGAGCAGTGCGTCTACGGGGCGCTCAAGCGGCGTTTTGAGCAGAGGCCATGGACAGAAGCAATGAGGGAAGAACTGTGCAGCAGACGGTGCCGTATGGGCAGGGGTGGAGTGCTGCCGGAGCTCACCTTAAAAAGTCAAAATAAACAAGCGGGGAATTTAACAGCGGCCCCATATTAAATAGAGGGAATTTTACAGAAGCGGGGGTTGGGGAGTGGGGTTGGTGGCTGGTGGGGAAAATACCAGTAATAACATTAGGATAGGATATTTGATCATTTTTGGTGAAATCCTGGAGCTGTGACTGTTTTTTATTTAGGTATTTGTGAAATTTGTCCTCGCTCAACCCGTTGTTTTCCCAGCATACGCTGCTGTAGCCTCCCACCATTTCACGGATCCTCAGTCTCTCTCCAGCTGAGGGGCAACTGTACACAAGTGTGAGCATTTTTCTGCTCTTTCCAATGGGTACCATTGGATTCCCGGTAGGAGCTATATGAAACAAGGAACAAACGTCGCAACCTAAGGTTAAAAGTCAAAAATAATGAAAGAAAAATTCACTGTTCACTTCTCTTGGGCCTGATTTTGATGAAATATTCAAGGTAATCATCCAAAATCCTCTTCTACACCTGGAAAAAGTGAATTTAATTTTTTTTACAAGCCAAATGGGAAAAAAAAATAATTTCTAGGCTCTACGCTAGTTTATGTCATTCCAACTATCAATAGCAGATCAGCCCCTTGGCCGAGCTCCACCAACTATAGTTGATTGGAAAGAGGCCCTTTTTCTCTTAGTGTTGATAGGAAAAAGAGTAATTTAGTGAGGCAATGATCAAGACGAAACACATTTCCAAACCTCCCAAATGGTTGCTCTCCTCCCGTTAACATTTGTCACTTCCAAAATACGACATTTTTTATTTGTACAGATACGATAATTTATGTAAAGATTATATTTAAAGACTAAACAGGGTCTGTATTGGTCTGATCATGTAATACCCGACGTGTGAGGATATTGTGAGTATTGACACTCACAGGTACACTTCCTGTCCAACCATTTCTGCGAGAGAAACGGTATGAGGTAGAGTTACCAACCTACCGCTTTTGATACTAATATTCAGCAATATTCGTGGCTTTAGCAATAGTTTATTAGATGTTCTTTTTCATACTTGATTACAGTACTTGGTTCCAATTTAGGTGGCTAAAAGCGTAAAAAGCTTATTTGCTTTATTTCTGTTATTTTTATACCTGCTTGGGAACACTGCTAAGCGCTGCGGGCCCTGCTGTTTGTTCTGACTCAGTCGTATTAGCAGGCTACACCCGTGGTGGTCCACAGATTACTTGCTAATACAAATGTTAATTTTTCTCAATAACAACCCTATGGCTTCTTAGCAAACAATGTTAACTTCTTTCTTTCGTAAACAAGCTGAGGAGTGTAACAAGAATAAATTACAAGAGACTGATAACAGTAAAAGTGTTTTGCCTGCTTCTAGTTCAAATTTTCTAACTGGGTCCAAATGCAGTTCTGAAAGTAATGGTCCTTCGAAGTCAGGCTTGTATCCCTGTTCAGATGTTTGAACTGAAGAAATGTGGAAGAAAAAGAAGGAAACTTATCCGTAGTTAGACTTCAAGGATGATACACTTGAAGTATGTAAAGTATGTGCAACTGCAAACAAAAGCAAATTGACACGTTTCACTTCTAAGGGTTTGAGGCTGTCAGATGAATGGCAGATGTACCAAGTATCCTATTCTGGAGCCGATCGAAGTACATGCTTGAAGTCTCTCAGAAAAAAAATTGTTGATCACTAACTATCAAAAGCTCATACTGTTGCTCTAAGTGTTGAAAATATAACTAGTGAAGGTGCTCTTGGAAAATTATGTGACACCATGAATGCTTCGCATCTAAAGGCAACTTGTTCAATTTTTCGTTCTGCATATTGTTTAGCTCAGAATGACAGACCATACTCTGATCACTTTGGCTTATTGGAACTTCAAAAAAATAATGGTATTGACATTGGAATTGGACTGCATTCCCACACTAGTGCTGCAGACATAATTAATCACATAGCCATTAACATGAAAAAGAAAATTTGCCAGCATATCAAGAGGGTAAATGGCAAATTTCCGCTCTCATTGATGAATCAACAAGCCTGAGCATTAAGACTGTCCTAATAGTTTATTTGAAATGTGAAAGTTATAAGGAAGATGATCCCCATTTTATGTTTTTAGATCTAATTGAACTGCCTGATCAGAAAGCTGCAACTATTGCTAAGCATCTATTGAACAGTCCCAATAACTATGGGTTTGATGACTCTTACTTGAAACAGAACCTTGTAGCATTTGCTAGTGATGGGGCGAGCGTAATGTTTGGTGTCAAATCTGGTGTTGCTACAAATCTCAAGGAACATTACCCTGATGTGTTAATTTGACACTGTCTTAATCACAGATTAGAACTTGCAGTAGGTGATTCAGTGAGAGAAGTTGTTGCTTGTTTAGGTAATTTCTCCAAACTTCCCCTTTTCAACTGCCTCTTGAGCTTCTAGAGTTCAATCATTTATGAACAAATTGTACTCTGTTTACAGTAGATCACCTTAAATCAAAAGGAACTGTCTGAATGTGCCTCTCATCTAGAACGACAAATTTGCAAAATAGGCCGTGTTCTGGGCACCAGGTGGGTAGCTAGCTCATTTCGAACAGTTTCAGCAGTGTGGCAAAATTATGAAGCACTGTATTTTCATTTTGAAAAAGCAATGAAGGATGAAACAAGATCTGGGAGTGACAGAAAAACCTATGAAGGTCGGTCGAAAAGACTCGCTTCAGAACAGTTTCTAATGGACTTAGCTCTAATGTATGACACGTTGCATGAACTTGGTTTACTGTCAGAGTGTTTACAGAAACGCACTACTACGATTGTTTATGCTGACAAACTGATCAAACGGAGCATAAGATCACTGCATGGACTGAAAGAGCAACCTGGTACAAAAACTCTAGAAGCTCAAGAGGCAGTTGAAAAGGGGAAGGTTGGAGAAATTACCTAAACAAGCAACAACAAAATTGTCTCTATTAATTATCTACAGTTTCCTACTAGTCTTATAAACAATTTGCAGCACCGTATGTTCACAGCAACATCCTTGAAAGGTTCTCAAACTTCTAAACCTCAAAGTATGTATGAATCCCTGCTAAATGAAATGTGTGTCCTTGTTAAAGATAACTGGCCTGCTGAAATACCACATAATTATGGAGAAGCTGCAATATCATCTCTCCGTAAGAGGTTTAAGCTTTCTTCTTCCTCTGTAAAAAATGCCTTCAGAGATTATGTGGAGGATTGTGGACGCCACATCCCCCAAGATTTACACCCATTACTGAGCTGTTCACAAGTTATTCCTATTAGTACTGCTGAGCATGAGAAAGGATTCAGTTACATGAACTTCATGATAATAACAACAACACGCTCAAGGATTCTCATAGATCATGTATCAGCACTTATGTTTATTAAACTACATGGACTTCCTCTAGTTCAGTGGAATCCTGAGCTGTATGTCACATCATGGCTGCGGTACCACAGATCAGCAGATGACACCAAGACAAGGGTTGCTTCAGACCCCAGAACACATATTACGCCTGGCCCTTTGTGGAAATTATTGTGAAACTTCTCATTGGTGGCATTTGGTAAATAAGTAATGACTTTTAAATTGGTAAAATACATGATTACCGTCTTTTTCTTTACTGGCTTGATAATTATATTTTATGATAATTAGTGAGTGCAATCATGCAATACTTCATATATGTCACACCCAATTTGTGTACCTGCTCGTTACATGAACGGGGCAAGGAAGTAGCCCAGTACATGAAATGAGCAGGTACACAAATTGGGTGTGACGTACCAGAGGTGATTGATAAGTTCATGGCCTTAGGTAGAAGGAGTCAATTTTTGAAAACCTAGCAATTTTCAATTATCTGAAACAGAAATACCACAGAAGTTATTAACTTCAAACTTTCTGCATAATCTGAGTTGAACTACACTTGCATGTAACAAGAGCTGTATAACCTTAGGCCACGAACTTATCAATCACCCCTCGTACAACTCTGGAGTCTGGCACCTAAAAGATTGGCACTGCACCCCTGCATATAGGAGTAAATTTGGGAGCGCTTACAGCAGATCTCCGCCACTGTGCTCGGCGTGGCTACCCGAGTCCCCTCCCGCGGCCCAGGAAAAGCTTGCCCTCTATGCCTTTGTAAAGGCGCTGATGCCAGAGCACCTTCAGCAGCACGTTTGCCTGACGTCGCCGTCATCGCTGGCCGAGGCAGAGAGAGCAGAAGCGATCTTAGCCCCCCATCGCCCCGCATGCAGCGAACCCGGGCTCATCTCACCGAGGTGGAGGAGGAAACTGACAAGGAGGAGCCCGTGACACAGGTCCAGCCAGCGCCGCGCCGACCCCACCAGCGGCCACGAAACGACCTCTGCTACCGGTGCGGTGAGGCAGGTCATTTGGCCCGGGACTGCCCCGCACCGGCACCACGCCACAGCTCAGCGCAGCCATCGGGAAACGCCGAGTGGGCAGCACCGCCCGAATCCTCCAGCAGAATCCCTCCATTGTCGGGCCCCTCCGGGTGGGCCATTTGTGGGAGGAGCAAAGCTTATACGTGGACTGCATGGTGGAGGAAATCAGATGCCTTGCATTGGTGGACACAGGGTCAACCATCACTATCATCCGTCCTGGTGTTCTCCCGAACACGGACCAGCCATCCCCGCCTGGGTGGACAATGATGGCGGTCCAACTGGCGATGGTCACCAGTGACTGCGGCGATGCGAGGGAAGAGGAGGCTGCACATCGCAGTGGACAGAAACGCAGCGGAGCACAAGGTGTGGCTGGCCGACATCCGAGAGTCCTGCATCCTTGGCCTGGACCCGCTGTCCCGCTGGGGGGCCTGCGAGGACGTGTCGGGGGCAACACTCTCCCTCGGTGACAAAGCCGTGGCTCTCCAACTGGGCAGCTCCAGGAAACGGTCCCAGAAGGAGCGGCAACCACCATGGGTTTCAAAGCTTCCCGTGACAGTGCAGCACACCTGGCGGCGGCCACATGCCATACAGTTGAGCCGCAGGCAAACGACACTGACGGCGCTTCGAGTGACATCCAGCTATGACCTCCCCACCGTGGAGCAGCAGCTGTGCAGAGAAAAGGTAAGTGATCCCGTGCCGCCCGGGTGAGGGAATGGCTGAGTGTGGGACGAAGGCCGGAGTGGGCAGAGGTCTCTGCCCTGGACCCATACTCGCCGTGGGGCACACTGGAGGTCCACGACGGGTTGCTGTTCAGGCAGTGGCAGTTGTCCGATGGTGACAGACTCTTGCAGCTGGTGGTCCCCCGGGGGCTCCACGCCACGGTTCTGCGGTTGGTGCACAGGCTGGTGGGGGCCGGCCATCTCGGAGCTGCAAAGACGTTGGGCAGGCTGCATGAACGCTTCTATTGTCCTGGGTACAGGCAGGACGTGGAGATGATGGTGCACGGCTGCGTAGCTTTCACGTCCCAGAAGGGACTGGGCCGCCAGTCTGGGGTGCCAATCCAGCAGTACATGGTGGGGGCCCCAGTAAGTGTCTACTGCCCCTCCTGGAAAACGGACTATTCCCCCCCAGGCTGGGAGGCACTGGAGGGGGCTAGGAGAGGAGCTCAACCGCATCTCTGATATGGTATATCGGGTGCGGTTGCCTGAGCGACAGAAGTCACTGTCGACCCACTGTCGACTGTCGACATGCACTGGGACCGGCTTGGCACCGTTTCAGCCCTTGGCCACCACTACCCCAGCGAGGCTGAAGGAAGGAAGTGACACTCTGGGTGCCCTGCCTCTTGCATTGCAAAATCAGGTGGCAGTGTCCACGTCCGCTGGAACTTTTGGACCTTGCTACGGACTCTGGGGCCACCGGGGACAGCTGACCCCTCAGGTGGGGACGGTGTGACGTTCCGGGTGGGGGCGTGGTCGACAGCCTGCCTCTGCAGTTCTAACGACCAGCACTGTTTGCTGTTCTTGTGTTAAAATGTTTTACTGGGATTATGGTGGGAAGTTCCAGTTCGTTTATTGTTACATTTTAGCTTGGGTTATACAGTTATTTGCTTGTGTACTTGTGGGTCACCCTGACTGTAACTGGGGTGTGTGATGGTCACCTCCCCCATCTGTATGAGACTGGTTGGGTTCACTCTTCGAGTCATGGTACAGGTTTCCCCCGCCATCCAAAGGCAGAGCGTTCCTATGAAACGGTTTGTAAGCCGGAATGTTGTAAAGCGAAGAAGCAATTACCATTTACTTATATGGGAAAAATTTTTGAGCGTTCGCAGACTTAAAAATAACCTACTAAATCATGCCAAATAACACATAAAACCTAAAGTAACAGTAACATATAGTAAAAACAGGAATGATATGATAAATGCAAGCCTATGTAAAGTAGAAATATTTCTCTACTATCATTGCCGCACTGTGCTCCGTAGCGAAAATCTCACGCAAGCACTCTCGGCAGAAACACTTTCTCCAGTAACCTTTAAACTATGAAGCTGCCAAATCATACCAAATAACGCATAAAAATACACAGCCTATATAAAGTAGAAATAATGTATGTACAGTGTCGTATCACTTACGGGAATCGGGACAGCACCGAGCACACTGATGGTGGTGTTATGTTGAGCTGTCAGAGGTTGGGGTGGTGCAGTGGCCCCCCCACCCTCCAGGCCGCCAACCGATACCGATTGGCGAAGAATGCAGGGGTACAGCGGTAGCCGGGATGCACCCAGCATGTCTTTAAGAAAAAAGCCGAAATAAACAGGCTAATTAATTAGGTGCCGCATGACACGTAATTAATTAGCTTGTTTATTTTGGCCTTTTTCATAAAAAAGATGTGCTGGGTGCGTCCCGGCTACCGCTGCAACATATCGGTCCGCGGCCTGGGGGTTGGGGTGGTGGGACACTGGGGTGTCATCTCATCATCGTCTCTTTCCATTAGGCCAGGCAGGTCATCTTCTATGTCTGCCTGCCTCGATGTCGAAGATCGAGGTTCGTCGTCTGCTGTGGCCGATGTGGAAGGCTTGCTTGACTGCTTAGCCTCGTGCATACAGTTCTTTGTAAGCACTCAAACGATCTTGGAAATATATTCTAAACCGACGTAGCCTTTCAAAATTAAAGTCGTACTTTATCATGCCAAAATCTCTTCAACATCATCTTCGTCAACTTCCACAAGCCAAACTCACGTTGTCCTTGCTTTGTTCACCATGATCGAAACACTTAACTATGTCTAGTTTTAGTGTAACACCCTTATGAGCTCTTTTAGGCTTTCCGATACCTTAGGACTCACCTGCTAATGGCTGCTCACAGGCAAGTGTTTAAGCAATGCCGGCGAGAATGCAGTTCCAAATCCGGGGGAGGAGCCGCTGCTCGGAGCACGCGTAACAGTGAAAACACCTTCCGTTAGCGAAAACAGGGAACTAATGTAGGTCTTTCGCAACAGTGAGGTTTCGTAAAGCAAACGTTCATAAAGCGGGGGACACCTGTACCTGGTCTGTTTGTGTCTATCGCAATAAAACTGTTGAGTTAAAGAGCTTCCTCATCTGTCATTATGGACTAAATGCTCCAGCCAGAGAGAGAGAGAACAGCATTCATTAACCTGCTTCTGTACTTGTATAGATGTTTTTATGACCCCATAGTGTTATACGCACAGATAAAAAAATTATTTTCCAAGAATGGTTACGGTGGGGAAAATGGTTTGCATAGCAATGGATTTTTCAATAGATCCACAACTACTGAGAGATAACCATCATATTTTAGATTATATTGATTATGGCACAGATATCAGCCAAGATACAGGAAATATTTCCCTTTGAAAATAATACCATGGGATTTCTTGTTGATACATGAGTGAACAGACAGTGTCTTTGGACAAAGAGAGAGAGAGAGAGATGCATTCTATATTGAGCTAAGCATAGAGGAGTGCAGTGTAATTAATATTTGAGTAATATTGTAAATTTTTGTTTGATTAGCATTATTGTTTATATAATTCATTGTGGGTTATACGTAAAAGTACGTGAATGGCATATGTCATTATGCCACTACGTCATCAGAGTGCACCTCACTAAAAGTAAAAACTGAACCTAGGACACATTATCCTCAGCTCCATGTTTTTCTTTCAATTAATTTTATGTTTTGGATTTACAAAACATAACTCATACTATTCCTGCTTCCATGGACACAGGATCAGAATTCATTCTGACATATTTATTGCATTTAACAAAACAACAGCATCCAATATGTCATCAGGCTAAACCCAATTCAAAACTAATTTGGTCAAAAGATTTGCCAACCTCAGCATCATCTACGTTGTAAAATCAGCTACAGGAAAGGTTGTCCAAGATCAGTTGATCATCTCACCACTACTTGTCCTCACAAAATAATAACTGAGAAATTGGTTTTGTTTCCAAAATCAGATGCAAATACAGTAGTGAATTAAATGTTTGTCACCAGATCTCACTGGCCTAAGGCCCAAATGAAAATGGAATTTGGAACTCATTTCCATTCAATAGGCAAGCTTTGGCAACTGATTGTTGCCCAGGAGCTGTTCAAATCCCAGTAACTTTAGTATCAGGTCACTGAATTGGAGAAATCATTACAGAAGTAGATCAGCCCTTCAACTCCGTGAGCACTAATCAGGTCAGAGCTAACCAGTGCTTCAATGCTATTTACTAGCCTTTGTCGAATATCCCTTGATAACTTAAAGAAAAGCGTTCTTCAATTTTTCTTCCAAGAATTTCAATTGACCTCATATTCACATTATTATGCAGAGGGCAAGTTCTAGATTTCAATGCTTAATAAAAGAATTATTTTCAATTTTCACTACCGTCTGATTTTCTATTCACCTCCAGCAGAAACTGTTCCACTGCATTGATTAAGTTGCATCACTCAAAAATTGAGTGAATCACCCTTAATATATTCTAAAATGAAGGAACAGAAACAATATTTTATGCAAACATTCCTCATAATAGTTTCAGCCCCATGTGTTTTCTAGGGTCATTCGCCATCCATGCTTAATAAATATGGCTTAGTAAATGCTTAAAGTGAATCCTGAAACTAAAATAATCATTTAGCAATAAAAGAGCCTTTGAAACTAGTTCTGGCAAAAGCCCATAACTAGATTAATTATTCTTCCTGTACTCTCTCCATGGAGTTGGCGGAAATTAGTGGAAAAGCTGTTTCTAGCATTATTAGTTATACTTTCTCATTTTCCACATTTTATACTGGTTGCAAATTATGGAACCAAAGAATTGTAGAAAAGTAGCAGAGAAGGCCTACAGTTGTGTTACCCAATTAATCCCATACATAGACTTATAATTATTTTTCTTTACAAGTCTTTGGGATTGGAATTGGTTTATTATTGTCACATGTACCAAGGTACAGTGAGAAACCTACTTTTACATGCCATCCATAAAAATAATTTCATCACATCGTGCATTTGAGTTAGTATAAGGTAAAACAAATTTTGTGTGTGTGTGTGTGTGTGTGTGTGTGGGGGGGGGCGGGGAGGGGGTGGTGGTTGGGGTTAGTTTGATGTTCTTGTAGTTCACCAAGTTGTTTTTTTTAAGCCATTGCTCAATTTAAATTTGGTGAGATTTGGGTTGGGATTTAATGTTCTCATAGTTCACCCAATTTGTTTTACTGCAGGGCAGGTGGGAGAGAGGGTTGTTGCTCTTGATGTGCAATCTAATTTGGGGTGATTCTTAAGTGCTTTGTATGGGGAGGGGGGTTGATGGATTTTTCAAACTTCTATAGTTTTCTTGTTTCATGGCTATCTGGAGAAGATGAATCTCAGAGTTGAATATGACATACATATTTTGATTACAAATGAATCTTTGAACAATAACATAATATAGAGTAAAGAGCAACAGGTACAAAGAAAGTGCAACAATAAACTTCAAAATCAGAATGAAGTATATTATGAGGTCAGCAGTCCATCTTATTAAACATAGAACATAGAATAGTACAGCAAAGTACAGGCCCTTCGGCCCACAATGTTGTGCCGACCCTCAAACCCTGCCTCCCATATAAGTCCCCACCTTAAATTCCTCCACATACCTGTCTAGTAGTCTCTTAAACTTCACTAGTGTATCTACCTCCACCACTGACTCAGGCAGTGCATTCCACGCACCAACCACTCTCCGAGTAAAAAACCTTCCTCTAATATCCCCCTTGAACTTCCCACCCCTTACCTTAAAGCCATGTCCTCTTGTATTGAGCAGTGGTGCCCTGGGGAAGAGGCGCTGGCTATCCACTCTATCTATTCCTCTTATTATCTTGTACACCTCTATCATGTCTCCTCTTATCCTCCTTCTCTCCAAAGAGTAAAGCCCTAGCTCCCTCAATCTCTGATCATAATGCATACTTTCTAAACCAGGCAGCATCCTGGTAAATCTCCTCTGTACCCTTTCCAATGCTTCCACATCCTTCCTATAGTGAGGTGACCAGAACTGGACGCAGTACTCCAAATGTGGCCTAACCAGAGTTTTATAGAGCTGCACCATTACATCGCGACTCTTAAACTCTATCCCTCGACTTATGAAAGCTAACACCCCATAAGCTTTCTTAACTACCCTATCCACCTGTGAGGCAACTTTCAGGGATCTGTGGACATGTACCTCGAGATCCCTCTGCTCCTCCACACTCCCAAGTATCCTGCCACTTACTTTGTACTCTGCCTTGGAGTTTGTCCTTCCAAAGTGTACCACCTCACACTTCTCCGGGTTGAACTCCATCTGCCACTTCTCAGCCCACTTCTGCATACTATCAATGTCTCTCTGCAATCTTTGACAATCCTCTACACTATCTACAACACCACCAACCTTTGTGTCGTCTCAAACTTGCCAACCCACCCTTCTACCCCTACATCCAGACCGTTAATAAAAATCACGAAAAGTAAAGGTCCTAGAACAGATCCTTGTGGGACACCACTAGTCACCATCCTCCAATCTGAATGTACTCCCTCCACCACCACCCTCTGCCTTCTGCAGGAAAGCCAATTCTGAATCCACCTGGCCAAACTTCCCTGGATCCCATGCCTTCTAACTTTCTGAATAAGCCTACCGTGTGGAACCTTGTCAAATGCCTTACTAAAATCCATATAGATCACATCCACTACACTACCCTCATCTATATGCCTGGTTACCTCCTCAAAGAACTCTATCAGGCTTGTAGACACGATCTGCCCTTCACAAAGCCATGCTGACTGTCCCTGATCAGACCATGATTCTCTAAATGCCTATAGATCCTATCTCTAAGAATCTTTTCCAACAGCTTTCCCACCACAGACGTAAGGCTCACTGGTCTATAATTACCCGGACTATCCCTACTAACTTTTTTGAACAAGGGAACAACATTTGCCTCCCTCCAGTCCTCCGGTACCATTCCCGTGGACAACGAGGACATAAAGATCCTAGCCAGAGGCTCAGCAATCTCTTCTCTCGCCTCGTGGAGCAGCCTGGGGAATATTACGTCAGGCCCCAGGAACTTATCTGTCCTAATGTATTTTATCAACTCCAACACCTCCTCTCCCTTAATATCAACATGCTCCAGAACATCAACCTCACTCATATTGTCCTCACCATCATCAAGTTCCCTCTCATTGGTGAATACCGAAGAGAAGTATTCATTGAGGACCTCGCTCACTTCCACAGCCTCCAGGCACATCTTCCCACCTTTATCTCTAATCGGTCCTACCTTCACTCCTGTCATCCTTTTTTTCTTCACATAATTGAAAAATGCCTTGGGGTTTTCCTTTACCCTACTCGCCAAAGCCTTCTCATGCCCCCTTCTTGCTCTTCTCAGCCCCTTCTTAAGCTCCTTTCTTGCTTCCCTATATTCCTCAATAGACCCATCTGATCCTTGCTTCCTATACCTCATGTATGCTGCCTTCTTCCACCTGACTTGATTTTCCACCTCACTTGTCACCCATGGTTCCTTCACCCTACCATTCTTTATCTTCCTCACCGGGACAAATTTATCCCTTACATCCCGCAAGAGATCTCTAAACATCTACCACATGTCCATAGTACATTTCCCTGCAAAAATATCATCCCAATTCACACCCGCAAATTCTAGCCTTATAGCCTCATAATTTGCCTTTCCCCAATTAAAAATGTTCCTGTCCTCTTTGATTCTATCCTTTTCCATGATAATGCTAAAGGCCAGGGAGCGGTGGTCACTGTCCCCCAGATGCTCACCCACTGGGAGATCTGTGACCTGACCCGGTTCATTACCTAGTACTAGATCTAGTATGGCATTCCCCCTGGTCGGCCTGTCCACATACTGTGACTGGAATCCATCCTGGACACACTTAACAAACTCTGCCCCATCTAAACCCTTGGAACTAATCAGGTGCCAATCAATATTAGGGAAGTTAAAGTCACCCATGATAACAAACCTGTTATTTTTGCACCTTTCGAAAATCTGCCTCCCAATCTGCTCCTCTATATTTCTGCTGTTACCAGGGGGCCTATAGAATACCCCCAGTAGAGTAACTGCTCCCTTCCTATTGTACTAGGGAACTATATAATTGTTTTATTGCTTTGGATAGAAGCTATCTTTATGTCTGATGGTACATGCTTTCAGATTTTTCTATCTTCTTCCCATTGGGAGAGTGGAGAATAGAGAATATCTGGGGGCGGTTGGAGGCTTTCATTATGATTACTGCTGAACTGAGGCAGCGTAAAGTATAGATCACGGAGAGAAGGCTGGTTTTGTGATGTGCAGAACTGTGTTATCATCTCTCTACAGTATCTCATGGTCACAGGTAGAGCAGTTGCCATATCAAACTATGATATCTCCAGATAGGCTGCTTTACATAGTGCCTTGGTAAAAATTAGTAAAGATCGACTAGGACATGCCAATTGTCTTCAGCCTGCTGAGGATGTACTGTAGAAGCATATGTAATCTCTCTTGACTATGGCATTGATGCATCTAGATCCGTACAGAACCAATGATAGCTGCTTTCAATATTAGATTGTTCAATGTCTGTGGAGCTGGAGATGTGAATGAGTTGGATACAGTTTCCTGTGGTCTTTATACTCCAGTTTTAAAAAGCAAGTAAGGCCCTTCGGGATGTTCTGCAGAGTGGAAAATTGCTTGCGATAATAGTAACTTAGTAATGGCCAATAAAAAGAAGATAAGTTTAAGCAGAGCACCCGTTATTGGGGTGGCAATTGCTTGAGTGGACAGTGTTAGAGTGGTCAGGCTTTCGTTCAGCTAGCTTGGGTGAGAACTGGCAGAGGCTAGAACATAAGCTTGAGAAGTTAGAGGTTTAATAAGTGTAGGCAGGTGTCATCCGGAGGGCGTTGAAGGCGGACCCAAATGCAAGACACAGACACTGAAGTACTGGGAACTGGACTGGACACAGACTAGGAGCTGGGACAGGAACACAGACTTAGGCTAGGAAAGCAGGACAGGACGAGGAACTGGAAACTAGGAGCCTGGGTTTGGACTCCGAGCCAGAGACTGGACAAGGACCCAGTACCTGGGTCTTGACTCGGGCTCGGACCCCGGAACTAGGCGAGGACATGGCGTGGCTACAGGTCTGGACATGGCTTGGGTTCTTCAAGGCTTGGCTACTGGACTAGATGAGGCTTGGGTTCTTCGAGGTTTGGCTGCAGGACTAGACGAGGTTTGGGTTCTTCGAGGCTTGGCTGCAGGACTAGATGAGACTAGGGTATGAACAGGGACGGGGCAAGGACCCAGAACCTGGGTTTTGACTCGGCCTTGGACTCCGGAACTAAGCGAAGACATGACGTGGCTACTGAACTAGATGAGGCTTGGATTCTTTGAGGCTTTCCTGGGCAGGACGAGGAACTCCTTCTTGGGACACAGGGCCAGGACCCTTCCTTGGACGCCGGGCCGGAATGCCTACTAGGATGCGAGACCAGGATGACTGCCGAGGTAAACCGCCGAGGAAACTGTCAGGGATTCAGATGGAGAGGAGAAGGAAACAGACCAGCCTCAGGGTAACAGCAAAGATGGCATGACTTACCCAACAGAGGCGAGGACAGGAAGGGACAGATCCAACCGTAGGGTAACGGCAAGGACGGCCTGACTTACCCCCACGGAGGCAAGGACAGGAAAGGACAGATCCAACCACAAGGTAATAGTAAAAACAGCCTGACTTACCCCACAAAGGCAAGAACAGGAAGGGAGCACAATCTGGGGTGGCTCCAATTTTCGGGGCAGCCAGCAACCTTGGCTGGTTACGGAAACAGCCAAATCCATGTCTAGCTCGGAGTGGCAGACGGCCACTCAGCTGGCCTCAGAAACGACCGAATCCATACCATGATCAAAGTTGCTGGTGAACGCAGCAGGCCAGGCAGCATCTGTAGGAAGAGGTGCAGTCGACGTTTCAGGCCGAGACCCTTCATCAGGACCCCCTGGCCTGAAACGTCGACTGCACCTCTTCCTACAGATGCTGCCTGGCCTGCTGCGTTCACCAGCAACTTTGATGTGTGTTGCTTGAATTTCCAGCATCTGCAGAATTCCTGTTGTTTCCATACCATGATGACTGCTCCGACTAGAGACAACAAGGCTCCATGAAGCGGCGGTCCTCCAACCAGGTCTAGAGATCACAAATGGCTGCTCTAGCATTTCACCGGTGGGTTGCTCGAAGGGGATACTGACAAGTTGAACCAGCACCCACACTCGATCCCAGGGCCACTTATATTCCCAGCCCAAGGACGAGCATCAGGTGCCTATGATTAAGCCCAATGGAAACAAGGGACAGCCGGAAAACCCGGAGTCCACGGACCGCACCGTGAACCGAAATGCCTTCTTCACGGACCAGACCATGACAGCAGGATGGTAGTTCAGACAATAGAATGCTCCTCCTGTGAGATGTTGGATTTCAGGTTACCTAATGGTCTTTCTAATGATGTCATCTGCAGGAGTACTCCTGATTGACCGGGACAAGGAACTCTAGCTGGAGCTAGACGCACTGAGGACAACCCGAATGGCTGAAAACTTCATAGATGAGGCTTTATTGAGGTGGTCACACCCAAAGTGCAGGCTTCAGATAGTAAATGGGTGACTGCAAGGAGAAGTACGGGGAGTAGGCAGTCTGTGCAGGGTTCTCCATGGCCATTCCCCTCAGCAACAAGTATACCCCTTTGGATTCTGCTGGGGGGGAGCGTCGACCTATCAAGGCACAACAACAGCACTGTGCAACTCGTGGCACTGTGGTCAGCTCTGAGGATCAACAGGGAGGGGTAAAGATAGGCAGGTAGTGACAGGAGACTTGGTAAGTTAGGAGGATGGACAGCAGAATCTGTGTTCAGCAGAAGAGAAGACAGGATGGTATGTTGCCTCCCAGTTGCTGGAGTCCAGGATGTCTCAGAGCAATTGCAAAAGATTCTCAAGAGGGAAGATAAAGCCAGAGGTTGTGCTGATATTGGCACAAATGACATAGGTAGAAAGGAGGAAGAATCCTACGTAATGAGTATAGGAAGTTAGGAATGAGGCTGAGGAGCAGGAATAGAATGATGATACAGGTGAATGAGTGCCTGAGAAGCTGGTGCAGGGGGTAAGGTTTCAGATTTCTGGATCATTGGGATCCCTTCTAAGGAAGGTAAGACCTGTACAAAATGGATGGGTTACACCTGAACCCCAGGGGGAGCGACATTCTTGCAGGTTTGCTAGAGTTGTTGGGGAGGATTTAAACTAAGTTTGAAGGGGGATTGGAACTGGAGTGACAGGGCTGAGGATGGGACACTTGATATACAAGTCAATGCAATGTGTAGTGAGACTGTGAGGAAAAACAAGTAAATGATAGGGCACAATTGCAGTCAGTGGGTTGAGTTGAAGTGTAACATCAAAGAAAAATGAAAAGGGCTATGAATACAGCACTGAAGGTTTTATATTTGAATGTATGCAGTCTTAGGAATAAGGTAAATGATCTTGTAGCACAGTTAGAGTTGGCAGGAATGATGCTGTGAGCATCACAGAGTCGTGGCAAAAAGAAGGTCATAGTTGATAGCTTAATGTCCAAGGATACATGTATTGAAAGTACAGGCAGGTGTGGAGAGGGGGTGGTGTGGCTCTGTTGATAAACAACAAATCAAATTCTTAGAACAAGGTGACATAGGATCATAAGACGTAGAATCCTGAAAGGTAGAGTTAAGAAATGGCAAGGGTAAAAAGACCCTGATTATACAGCCTTCCAAACAGCCAGCAGGATGTGAGATATAAATTTCAATGAGAAATAAAAACGACATGTAATAAGGGCAATGTTACAATAATCATGGGGCAGTTCAATATGCAGGTAGATTCGGAAAATCTGGTTAAAGCTGGATCCCAACAGAGGGAAGTTGTAGAATGCCTATGAGATGGCTTGTTGTTGAGTCCATGAGGGGAAAGGCAATTCTAGATCAGATGTTGTGTAATGAACCAGATTAGATTAGGGAGCTTAAGGCAAAGGAACCCTTAAGAAGCAGTGGTCATATCATGGAATTCACCCTGCAATTAGACAGGGAGAAGCTAAAGTCAAGTGTATTGTTATTACAGTACGGGAATTACAGAAACATGAAAGAGATGCTGGCCAAAGTTGATTGCAAGGGGACACTAGCAGGGATGATGGCAGAACAGCAATGGCTGGACTTTCTGGGAGCAATTCAGAAGGCGCATGATTCCCGAAGATGAAAGAGTAAAGGGAGGATGAAGCAACTGTGGCTAACAAGAAAAGTCAAAGAGAGCATAAAAGCAAAAGAGAGAGAGCATATAATATAACAAAAATCAATGAAATTGGGGAGCTTTTAAAGACCAACAGAAGGCAACTGAAAAAACCATAAGAAGAGAAAGAATGAAATATGAAGGTAAGCTAGACAATATAATCAAGGGGGATACAAAACGTTTTTCAGATATATAAACAGTAAAAGAGAGGTAAGAATGGATATCAGACCACTGGAAAAATGATACTGGGGAGATACTAATGGATGACAAAGAAATAGTGTTTGAACTTAATAAGTACTTTTCATCAGTCTTCACTAGTAGTATGCCAGAAGTTTGAGAGTCAAGGGACAGAAATGAGTGTAATTGCTATTCCTAAAAAGAAAGTGTTTAGGAAACTGAAAACTCAGAGGTGGATAAGTCACCTGGACCAGATGGACTACACCTCAGGATTTTGAAAGAGTAAGCAGAAGAAATTGAGAAGGCATTAATAATGATCCTTCAAGAGTCACTAGATTCTGGAATGGATCTGGAGGACTGGGAAATTGCATATGTTAGTCCATCCTTTAAAAAGGGAGAGAGGCAGAAAAAAGGAAATTATAGGCCAATTAGCCTGACTTCAGTGTCTGGGAACATGTTGGAGTCCACTATTAAGGATGAAGTTTTGAGTACTTGGAGGTGCATGATAAAACAGGTCAAAGCAGGCCTGCTTTATCATGCACGTCAAAGTCAGTGTGGTTTCCTTAAGGGGAAAACTTGCATGACAAATCAGTTGGAATCCTTTAAGGAAATAAGAGGTAGGATAGGCAGAGCAGAGTCAGTGGATTTTGTTTACTTACATTTTCAGAAGGCCTTTGACAAAGTGCCACACATGAGGGTGTTTAACAAGCTAAGAGCCTGTGGTATTATAGAAAAGACACCAGCATGGATAGGAGATTGGCTGACTAGCAGGAGGCAAAGTGTCAGAATAAAGAATGCCTATTCTTCTTGTCTCCCAGTGACTAGTGGTGTTCCATAGGGGCAGTATTGGTACCACTTATTTTTATGTTCATGATTTGGATGAGGAAATTTATGGATTTGTAGAGAGTTTGCTGAAGATTTAAAGATGAGGTGGAGGGGCAGCAGTGTTGAGAAAGCACGGAGCTGCAAAAGGGCTTGGACAGTTTGGGAGCATGGACAAAGAAGTGGCAGATGGAATATAGTGTAGCAAAGCGTACGGTCATGCACTTTGGTAGTAGGAATAAATGTGTACACATAGGATCTTGAAACCGCTCACTTTTTCCAGTTCTGATCTCTTGATGAGGACTGGTGTGTGTTCCCTCGACATCCCCTGCCTGGTCCACAATCAATTCCTTGTTTTTATGAATATTGAGTGCAAGGTTTTTGCTGTGACCCCACTCAACTAGCTGATCTATCTCACTGCTGTACGCCTCCTCATCACCATCTAAAATTCTAGCAGCAATAGTTGTGTCGTTGGCAAATTTACAGATGGCATTTCAGACACACAATCATGAGTTGTAGTATATAAGGCAGAGCTATAGTCAATAAACAATGTCTAACACAGGTGCCTTTACTGTCCCCAGGCTGCAGTGATGATTATAAGGTCAGATTTAGCTAAATCTCTCCTGAATGTTTCTTTTTGAACTATTTTCGCCACCCTCTAAAGCAATACATTCTAGATAGCTTAGAAGCAACACTCCAACAAAAATCATTATTATTTTATATCCCTTTATCAAATCCTCTCTTAACCTTCACTGATCCAAAAAGAACGATCTCAGCTTTTCCAGTTTCTCTATATAAATCAAGCTCTTCATTCCTGACACCATTAGAAATAAAATCTCCTATCAAAATATCCTGACATCTTTCCAAAAGTGCAGTCCCCAAACTTGGGGGAGAGTACAGTAGCTAATGTTTAAACCAGAGTTTAATTAAATGTTTAGCATAACTTCAATTTACTCTATCCCTCCAACAGTAAAGAGATCCATAAATGTTATAGAATACTATAATATGTATGCAATGTGAAACAGCTTAATTTCCTGGAAAAGTGATCAATTACCTACCATATCATTTGCAAAGTTTGCCTTATTCCCAGAAGTATATCCAGCAGTGCTTCTTTAATATTTGGATTTTGGGAAAATTGGGAAGTTTGCTATAGCATTTTTTCAGCTTTCCGTCACTGTTCCAGTTTTTTTTCCAAAGCACTGCAGTTATTGTACCTTTCTGTGAGTCGTTCAGAAGTCGTTTCTTCTATCCTCTCTACATTTTTGCCACCATTATAATTACCCACTTGCATAAGAAATTATTCTTCAATTTTCATTTTGAAGCTTCAGGTACATTATCCCTCTCCAGGACCATAGTTGATTCTCTGTTTAATTATGCCCTTTCTTCAAGGCAGATCACTCCTGAATACCATCTAATCTGGAAAATGGAGCCAAACTGAAAGGAACATGCCAGCTGTTCAAAACACAGCTACCAGCATTGCCTCACATAAATGGCAAGAAAATTTGGGGTTTTGACCTGGTAAACACAGAAAAACTTACAAAATGTGGTGGATACAGCCCAGTCCTTCACGAGAAAAGCCCTCCCCACCATTGAACACATCTACAAGGAGTACTGCCACAAAAAACAGCATCAATCACAAAGAACCCCGTCATCCAGGACATTCTCTCGTCTCACTGCTTCCATTGGGAAAGAGGTGCAGGAGACTCTAGTCTCATACCACCAGGTTCACAAACACTTTTTACCCTTCAATCATCAGGCCCCTGAACAAGCTTGGCTAACTTCACTTACCTCAACACTGAACTGATTCCATAATCTATGGACTCAGTTTCCAGGGCTCTACAACTCATGCTCGCGACATTATTTATTTATTTATTTTGCACAGTTACCGTCTTTTGCACATTAGTTGTTTGTCAGCCTTTGTGTGTAGTGTTCACTGATTCTATTGTATTTTGTTATTTCACTCTGAATACCTGCAAGAAAATGAATCTCAAGTAGAAGCATGGTGACAGATACATACTTTGATAATAAATATACTTTGAAAATCCATGTCATGTAAGTTTCTTGATTTACTTTCATTGTTCCTCCATCTTCTCTTATTTGCCATGCTCTTCACTGTAGTCTATGTATTAGGATAAGCCACCTTCCTTACCCTTCTTTTTCATTCATGTTTTTGTTAATTCATGGTCTCACAATAGGAATTATATATACTGACTGGTGAAACAACTATTTCTTGTGTACTATTTAAAGTGTTTCCATTTGCTTCTCTGCATTGTTGTTACCAATCTTGTTGTCTAATTTTAATTTTCAAATTCAATTTTTAATCTGCAAAATTATTCTGTTGTAATCTATTTTTCTAGGTCTTTATCATACTTACATTTATTATCCTTATGTGTATTACCATTTGATCACTGTTGTTAAAATGATTCCCTATTTCTCCAACTGGCTCTGGGAAATCCTCAGTTTCTAAACTTGCTGTTTGGGTATTCATTCTAGTCCTTGTTTCCTCTTTGCTTACTTCTGGCTAAATCCTTCTGGAGAATAGTTCTACTATAATTAATACTATATTTAACTTATTAATTTGTTCTACATATTGAACTTAACGAGTAGATGTTCTGAAGGCCTTCACTGAGGTGAAACACAAGACATGATTAAATAAACTTACAGCATAATTGATGCGAATTATACATTAGTATACACTGAGGAATAGTTGAACAGACTGGAAAGAGAGCAAAAGGATAAACAGGTTTTATTTTGGCTTTGGATAATTGTTGGGTTCCAGGGGGGTGGGTGCTGGTATCCCAATTTAGATAATGAGATCTAGTGCAATTTATACAAATTTGCTGATGGTATTTTTTTGGGTGGCAGTATGGATTGTGAAAAGGATTTTGAGAGATTTAAGGAGGATACAGAATGGCCAAATGAATAGGAAAGACACGGTACTGTGTTGTGGTGTATTAAATGTTGTGAAATATTGGATGAATTTCTGAACAGCTCCAAGTAACCTTTATCTCTTTGTAAGCTTGCAGCATGTAAGGTGTCAAGATGTCTGTACAAGTTAAACAGTGTAGGTTTTTCTACAATGTCTAATGTTTGATGAGACAGCTGGATTCTTTCCTGGCCTCGGGCACCAGTAGCTTGAGGATGTCTGCAATGAACAAATGAGTTGTTTGAATGAAAGAAATCATACTGAGTTAGTGGAATGAGATTAAAGTGTTTGTCTGTCTCTGTGTGTCTTGTGGAACCCTTATTTATTGTGGAGACCTATCATCAGTTCTTAGGGCTTCACTTAGACCGATGAACACTCACAACACGCTGGAGGAACTCAGCAGGTCGGGCAGCATCCGTGGAAAAGATCGGTCGACGTTTTGGGCCGTAAGTCTTCGTCAGGACTGTAGACGGAAGGGGCAGAAGCCCTATAAAGAAGGTGGGGGGAGGATGGGAAGGAGAAGGCTGGTAGGTTCCAGGTGAAAAACCAGTAAGGGGAAAGTTAAAGGGGTGGGGGAGGGGAGGCAGGGAGGGGATAGGCAGGAAAGGTGAAGAAAGAATAGGGGAAAACACAATGGGTAGTAGAAGGAGGCAGAACCATGACAACAACAGAGACAGAGTTCCCCTTGTCCTCACCTACCACCCCACCAGCCTCCAGATCGAGCACATTATCCTCCGCAACTTCCGCTACCTTCAACAGGATCCCACCACTAAGCACATCTTTCCTTCTCCACTTTCTGCAGAGATCGGTCCCTCCGCGACTCCCTGGTCCACATGTCCCTCCCCACGGAACACCCATCTGGCACTTACCCTGTAAGTGCAAGTGCTACACCTGTCCCTACACCTCCTCTCCTACCACCATTCAGGGCCCCAAACAGTCCTTCCAAGTGAGGCAACACTTCACTTGTGAGTCTGTTGGGGTCACCTATTGCATCCAGCGCTCCCGGTGCGGCCTCCTCTACATCGGTGAAATCCGACGCAGATGGGGGGACCGCTTCGTCAAGCACCTCCGCTCCGTCCACCAAAACAGATAGGATCTCCCAGTAGCCACCCACTTCAACTCTGCTTCTCACTCCCATTCAGATATGTCCATGCATGGCCTCCTCTACTGCCATGATGAGGCTAAACTCAGGTTGGAGGAGCAACACCTCATATACCATCTAGGTAGTTTCCAGCCACTTGGTATGAACATAAAATTCTCCAACTTCCAGTAATTCCGCCCCCCTGCCTTCCCCTATCCCTATGTCACTCTGCCCCCTCCCCCAGCTGCCTATCACCTCCTTCATGGTTCCACCTCCTTCTACTACCCATTGTGTTTTCCCCTATTCTTTCTTCATCTTTCCTGCCTATCACCTCCCTGCCTCCCCTGCCCCACCCCTTTATTTTTCCCCTGACTGGTTTTTCACCTGGAACCTACCAGCCTTCTCCTTCCCACCCTCCCCCCATCTTCTTTATAGGGCTTCTGCCCCTTCCCTCTACAGTCCTGATGAAGGGTTCCGGCCCAAAACGTTGACTGATCGTTTCCATGGATGCTGCCCGACCTGCTGAGTTCCTCCAGCGAGTGTTGCTTTGACCCCAGCATCTGCAGACTATTTTGTGTTTACTTAGACCAAGGAATTATGATCGATCTAGACCCAGACTGGTTTCATAAGTCGGAATTTGGAGTTCTCTCGACAACAGCAAAAATCAAGTCCCCCAACAGCACTGACAATCAAGTTGCGACAAGAGTTGTGAGCCTCTAAACCTTTGTAACTTACTACATCATATTTTGTGTGGTTATTTATTGTAAGCTTTTCAGAACAGAGATGGTAGCAGGTCTTTTAAATTTTCTACCCAAGAGGGCTGCAAAGGTTCAGTATTGAGGAAATTCAAGCCAGAAATTGTTAGAAATGGAAAGTTGCAATCTCAGAATGTCAGTTGCCATAAGCAGACCACATATGATCTAAGTGAAATTTTCTCCATAAATGACACCAACCCCAGAAGCAGTTTCCTTACAATGAGAATATGTTCTGAAACTTAACCTGTTTCTAGAAGGACATACTAAACATATTAGCACACATTTGCATTTGCATTCCCATTATTTTAGTGATTATTTTCTGTGGTTGCATGCCTTGTCTCCCTACAGTTTTCAAAAAACTGAAATATAGAAAAATAACTGCTGCCAAACCTTCTTTCTTCTGAGTATTGGTGCATTCACTAACTCAGCAGGAGGACCTGGAATACAACTCTAATGTTACATAAACTTTTTTTTTGCTGTTTTAGACTGGTAGCATTGTTTCTCTGCACAATCGCGAATACCAGTATTAAAGATAAAGACTCTCACATCTATTAAACCTTCCCAGTGGTTTCAGATAACACAATATCACCAGTATTTTCAAAGCCAGAGATAACCTCTCAGACAGCACTCATAAAAAATGCTGATGAACGCAGCAGGCCAGGCAGCATCTATAGGAAGAGGTACAGTTGACGTTTCGGGCCGAGACCCTTCCTCAGGACTAACTGAAAGAAGAGAGAGTAAGAGATTTGAAAGTGGGAGGAGGAGGGGGAGATCCAAAATGATAGCAGAAGACAGGAGGGGGAGGGATGAAGCTAAGAGCTGGAAAGTTGATTGGCAAAAGGGATATGAGAGGATCATGGGACAGGAGGCCCAGGGAGAAAGAAAGGGGGAGGGGGGAAGCCCAGAGGATGGGCAAGGAGTATAGTGAGAGGGACAGAGGGAGAAAAAGGAGAGAGAGAGAAAAAATTAATAATAATAATAATAATCATAAATAAATAGATAACAGATGGGGTACAAAGGGGAGGTGGGGCATTAACGGAAGTTAGAGAAGTCAGTGTGCATGCCATCAGGTTGGAGGCTACCAAGACGGAATATAAGGTGTTGTTCCTCCAACCTGAGTGTGGCTTCATCTTGACAGTAGAGGAGGCCGTGGATAGACATATCAGAATGGGAATGAGACGTGGAATTAAAATGTGTGGCCACTGGGAGATCCTGCTTTCTCTGGCGGACAGAGCATAGCTGCTCAGCAAAATGGTCTCCCAGCCTGCGTCGTGTCTCGTCAATATATAGAAGGCCTCACCGGACACAGTATATCACCCCAGCCGACTCACAGGTGAAGTATCGCTTCACCTGGAAGAACTGTCTGGGGCCCTGAATGGTGGTGAGGGAGGAAGTGTAAGGACATGTGTAGCACTTGTTCCACTTACAAGGATAAGTGCCAGGAGGGAGATAGGTGGGAACCTCTCAGACTCCAGCAATATCTATTCCACCACGTTAACACACACACACACACACACACACACACACACACACACACACAGACACACACACACACTCACAGACACACACAGCTCTCGCCTTTTTAAATTAACATAGTGCTCCTCTCCTCTGTTATAGTTCTGATCGGCCCATCGACTGGGCTACATAGTGCTGCAAAGTCCAAATGTCTTTTCTCCAATATTCCCTTCGTCAAATACTCCATTGCACAGCATTGTAACATTCTAAAGCTTTATCTATTGCAGTATTTGCACTAACAATGAGAGTTTGAGAGCATTAGAAGCCTCCCATAAATCAACAGTCCAACCAAAATATTGCATCTACCAGGTAAAATATCATTACTTTACAAAACCATGGATCTTCCAGGGAATCTGTCCATTTTGTGCAAACACCAATGAGTAATACCACATCTACAGCACAAATTAAGCTAAAGGTTCCACGTTGCCTAAGGTAGTAATAAATATTCTAATGAGTTCTGACTGCATTTGTCCAGCTAACCCTATCAGCATACTTCTCGTTAACTTTCTTCAATCTTTTGTTTGATCTTATTTTGATTAAATACACAATAGAAAATGAAAGACAAAGGTTAGTGCACAAAATTAATACTGAAGTACAGCATCATGTATTATCATTCTTTCAAATGAAGTGCAGAACATTACAATTTACTTCGATAACTTCTACCTTGAAACAGTACAGCTCAGGAATTGAGGTGAAGCATCTTAACTCTAAATGGAATCTGTAATTGTTATTTTGTTCGATGTTTCTGTTACAAGCTTTTACATTTCTGCTGTTTTAAAGAGTACAGGTATCTTGAATAACAATGCTATTAAAATTAAATTACTGTTCATTTTATTTTATTTACTTTGTTCAAGAAGTGCTTTAAGTGTAAGCCAGGAAATTAAGTCAGTTAGCCTGCCATTAGACATGGGTAAATTATTGGAAGACATTCTAAGGGACAGGATATATAATTATTTGGATATTAAGTACTTGATTAGGGATAGTCAACATAGGTTTGTGCTTGGTAGGTGATGTCGAAACAAATTTATAGAGTTTTTTTTGAGAAGGTTAGCAAGAAGAGTGATGAAGGAAAGGCAGTGGACATTGTCTATATGGACTTTAGCAAGGCCCTTGACAAATTCCTACATGGGACGTTGGTTCAGGGTGTTGAGTTGCTTGGCATTCAGCATTAAGTAGCAAATCGGATTCAACATTGGCTTTCTTGTATAAGATATTGGTAAGATCAAATTTGGAGTATTGTGTACTGTTCTAGTCATCTATCTACAGAAAAGTTATCAATAAGTTTGAAGGAGTGCGGAGAAAATTCATATAGATTTTGCCAGGACTTGAGGACCTTAGTTATAGGGAAAGGTTAAATAGGTTTAAACTTTGTTCTCCAGAGCATAGGAGTATGAGGGGAGATCTTGTAGAGGTATACAAAATTATGAGGGCTAGAGATGGGGTGAATGCATGCAGGCTTTTCACCTCAAGGTGGCTGAGACTAGAACTAGAGATCATGGGTTTCGGGTGAAAAGTGAAATATTTAAGTGGGGTATGAGGGAATCTTCTTCACTCAGAGAGTGGTGCCAGTGTGGATTGGATAGCCATCATAAGTGATAGATATGGGTTCAATTGTAACATTTATAAGAAGGTTGGATAGGTACATGAATGGATGAGTTTGGAGGATATAGTCCAGGTGCAGGTGGATGGGACTACACAGAAGATCAGTTCAGCTAAATGGGTCAAATTATCTGTTTCTGTGTTCTCGCTCTATATGACTCTAAATGTGTGAATCCTTTACAAAGAAAACATAAAAACCATTCAATTGATCATATTTTGACTGAAGGAGCCTTTAATCACTTGAACAGTTTTCATACACTTATTATCTGAGATGGTCTTTCAAAGCAATTCATGGTATTTTATTACAAGGCAAAACTTCACTGGGTTTGTGGCACAAATTTACTCTTTACTTAACAATTAACTTGAAGGCACTACAGCACAATGGATTGGATTAGGATATTGTCCTTTTACCAGATTCTGGTTGAGTTCAGGGTGATGGGATGAAAAAGTATTTTGCTAGCTGCAAGGTATGTCTTTTGCTAACTGTGAGGTATGAAAAGTAATGAATTTAATGAGTTCTCAGTAGTTGTAGATCCACAAAACAAAATTGGAAATGTTGTAAATGTGAACATTAAAAAGAAAACCAAAATGTCATGTTGGTACTGTAGTTGGCTCTTCTGTGTAACCAGAATTGAATTCTTTTCAGGAAAAATCAAGGAGCATTTCAGAATGTATTGACCAGTTACAGATGAAGTAGAAGTGTTTAATGTTGATGCATGGAGGCAAAACTTACTGTCTTTGCTAATTTTAGTCAAACATATGATCTGACTATAAAGTGATAAAATACATCTCCAATAAAGTTAGCTAGAATAGGAATATCATCCACAGCTGCTAGCTACAAATTTTTTATTTGTACTCCATTTACTTAAATTTTCCAGTTTCCAGTAAGAATCTTGGGCTGCCCACTTGGACTCAAGAAGACAGTGGTATTGCTGTAAGAGTTGTGGAATTTCATCTGACACTGCTTCCAGGTTTCTGGATTTCATTTTAACTACTGATAGCTTTCACTACCAAAATCCTTAGTGAATTCAAGGTAAGCCATACCATAGGCTTTTCCAAGTCTAGCAGAGGTAGCAATGCAAACTTTCATTTAGCATTTCATCCAGCATATCCCACTGCTCTTGTCACATCCCTCCCTCATAAACAATGACCATTTTATTTCTGCTTAATGTGTTCTCCTCGCATCCTGGTGCAAATTATTTCCTTGCAGCTCTCTGCCTCATTGACCAAGTTATTATGGCCAGTTTGATAATTCTGAGAACCTGGCCAGCTGAACCTCCTTCCCATCTATTCAACCACAGAACTCTACAATTGTGCATGCTAATATGCTTTAATAAGATGGAGCCCCACAAGAACTGAAGCTCCAGCAACAAGACAAATCAATTCCTCGGGTGCTTGTTTTAACTACCAATTATCATCAAATCTGCAGTCATTACATGGGTAACACTTGTAAAGCATAGAAATGTTTGTTTCAGTAATGAGTAAAACCTCTGCTTTTGGTTTTGTATTGTTGCATGTACTAACATACAGTAAAAAAGCTTTTCTTAAAAGACTCTTGCAGGAAATGGTTATCACAGGAGAGCCCAACTTTAAACGCAAGGATGGAAATTACAATGGACATTTACAAAATGGAGAAGATAACAGCATCTGTCAATCATAAGTTGGAACAATTTGATTCATACTGGGAAAAAGGGTTTAACTACATAACACCCCATAGAAGAAGAAGAATAGCCCTTAACTCAGCAGTGGAGTTACCGGGCCACCATCATGATGGTGTTTCCGTAGCAAGCTATTCTTGTTTTTACGAGACCGAGTTGCTAGCTTGACGCTCAACCCAACTTGCATTCGAACTCGGGAACCTTCACTCCACAGTCCGGCGCTGATATTATTGCGCCACCAAGCAGGTATAACACCCCATAGGCCTGAATTTTATTCTCACAAATCAATGATTATGTTGTAAAAAAAAAATCACTCCCTACTTGTACAGTTTTCTTCTTGTTTGTTCTTTGTTTTCTTTCTTTTCCTTAAGTGTATACCTCAGATAAATACTATGTGGAGATTTGAGGCAAACATGAATATATGATATTGTAGCGGTGTGCTACACACAGCGCTAGAATAACGACACGTAGTCGGTGAGTTGGAGTTGCGATAAAAGAGATTTATTCAAACATCACGGCCTCCTTTAAAGCCTTCCCGTTCCCGCCCTCCCCGAGCGGGACTGCCGTGGGGAATGCATATTCGCAGACCCCTTCCCCTGCTGGTGAAGATGGCCTGGCGCCCTTTTTGGGGCCGGCCTCTCTGCCAGCGCGGGCCAGTTCGTGGGCGCTAGAAAGTGGGTTGCCACATAACTCCCCCCCAGAACCGGCAATACACCCCCCAATGTCCACAGTCTGGATCGGCCTCTGTTTGGGAGGTCTGCCCCTGCGCCGCGGTGCCTGAGCCTGGACCGGTTGTGCCAAGTCCACATGGGCCGGTTTGAGTCGGTCCACCGTGAAAACCTCCTCTCTCCCCCCAATGTCCAGCACGAACGTGGACCCGTTGTTCCTGATCACCTTAAATGGCCCCTACAAGGGCCGCTGTAGCGGTGCCCGGTGTCCGCCCCGTCGTACAAAAAGAAACTTACAGTTCTGCATGTCTTTGGGTACGTAGGTCAGGCTCTGTCCATGCTGTGAAGTGGGTATGGGGGCCAGGTTACCGAGCCTCTCATGTAGTCTGTCCAGGACTGCTGCGGGTTCTTCCTTTTGCCCCCTTGGGGCTGGTATGAACTCTCCTGGGACTACCAGGGGTGCGCCATACACCAACTTGGCCGACAAGGTGTGCAGATCCTCCTTGGGTGCCGAGCGGATTCCGAGCAGGACCCAGGGAAGTTTGTCCACCCAGTTAGGCCCTTCCAGGCGGGCCATGAGAGCCAACTTCAGGTGACGGTGGAAACGCTCCACTAGTCCGTTCGACTGTGGGTGGTAGGCAGTTGTGTGGTGTAGCTGTAATCCTAAAAGGCTGGCCATAGCTGACCACAGGCTGGAGGTGAACTGGGTGCCCCTGTCGGAGGCAATGTGGGCTGGTACCTGGAAGCGTGCTACCCAGGTTGCGATCAGTGCTCGGGCGCAGGATTCGGAGGTGGTGTCGGTGAGCCGGACCGCCACTGACCATCTGGTGAACCGGTCTATCATAATTAGGAGGTTCCTCGCGACACTGGCAGGGGCCCTACGATATCCACATGGATGTGGTCGAACCTCCGGCGGGTGGGTTCGAACTGCTGCGGTGGAGCCTTGGTGTGCCGCTGCACCTTGGCCGTTTGTCACTGCATGCACGTTTTGGCCCATTCACTGACCTGTTTACGAAGTCCATGCTACACAAACCTGTTGGAGACCAGCTGCATGGTTGTCCTGATGGAGGGGTGCGCTAAGTTGTGAATGGACTGGAAAACTCGCCGCCACCAGGTTGCTGGGACGACGGGGCGGGGTTAGCCGGTAGCTACGTCACATAGTAGGGTCCTCTCACCTGGGTCTACAGGGAGGTCTTGGAGCTGCAAACCGCAGACCGCAGTTCTGTAACTAGGGATCTCCGTGTCTGCCTGCTGTGCCTCTGCCAGTGCTGCATAGTCCACCCCCTGGGACAGGGCCTGTACGGTCGGTCTGGATAGTGCGTCCGCCACGACGTTGTCCTTTCCAGAGACATGCCAGATGTCCGTCGTGTACTCGGAGATGTAGGACAGATGTCACTGCTGCTGGGACGACCAGGGGTCGGACACCTTAGTGAACGCAAAGGTAAGTGGTTTGTGGTCTGTGAATGCGGTGAAGGGCCTACCTTCTAAGTATCTGAAATGCTGGATTGCCAGGTATAGTGCCAATAGCTCCCGGTCGAAAGCACTGTATTTGAGTTCAGGTGGTTGTAGGTGTTTGCTGAAGAATGCCAGGGGTTGCCAGTGACCCTCGATGAGCTGCTCCAGCACTCCACCGACCGCTGTGTTGGATGTGTCCACCGTGAGGGCAGTAGGATGTCCATTCTGGGGTGCATTAGCATCGTGGCATTTGCCAAGGCTTCTGTGGTTTTAACGAAAGCAGCTGCGGCCACTTCGTCCAGGTAATGTCCTTGCCCTTACTCGACATCAGGGTGAACAGGGGGCGCATGATTCGGGCTGCTGAAGGGAGGAAATGGTGGTAGAAATTCACCATACCCACGAATTCCTGCAGGCCTTTGATTGTGTTGGGTCGGGGGAAGTGGCGGACCGTGTCTACCTTGGCGGGCAGCAGGGTTGCCCCGTCTTTAGTAATCCTGTGGCCCAAGAAGTCAATGGTGTCGAGTCCAAAATGGCATTTAGCCGGGTTGATTGTAAGGCTGAATTCGCTCAGGCGGGAGTAGAGTTGACGGAGGTGGGACAGATGCTCCTGACGACTACTGCTGGCTATGAGGATGTCATCCAAATAGATGAATGCAAAGTCCAGGTCGCGTCCCACCGCGTCCATTAGCCGCTGGAACGTCTGTGCGGCATTCTTTAGGCCGAACGGGGTGATGAGTGCTGTTTTGGGGATGTCATCCAGATGTACCGGGACTTGATGGTATCCCCAGACGAGGTCTACCTTGGAAAAGATCCTTGCGCCGTGTAGGTTTGCTGCGAAGTCTTGAATGTGCAGCACAGGGTAGCAGTCTGGCGTTGTAGCCTCTTTCAGTCTGTGGTAGTCACCGCAAGGTCTCCAGCCCCCCATTGCCTTCGGCACCATGTGCAGGGGGGAGGCCCATGGGCTGTCGGACTGTCGTATGATCCCTAATTCCTCCATCTTCTTGAACTCCCTCTTCGCCAGTCGGAGCTTGTCCGGGGGAAGCCTTCGAGCACGGGCGTGGAGGGGTGGTCCCTGGGTCGGGATGTGGTGCTGTACTCTGTGTTTGGGCATGGCTGCCATGAACCGCGGTGTCAGAACTGATGGGAAATCCGCCAGGGCCCTGGTGAATTCATCGTCAGACAGTGTGATGGAGTCCAGGTGTGGGGCTGGCAACTTGGCTTCACCCAGGGAGAATGTTTAAAAAGTCTTGGTGTGGACTAGTCGCTTCCCTTGCAGGTCGACCAGCAGGCTGTGGGCTCGTAGAAAATCTGCCCCCAGCAGTGGTTGGGCCACGGCGGCCAGTGTGAAGTCCCATGTGAACCGGCTGGAGCTGAACTGTAGCCGCACCGTGCAGGTGCCGTAGGTTCGTATTGTGCTGCCATTTGCAGCCCTCAGGGTGGGTCCCGGTTCTCTGTTGCGGGAGTCGTAACTCGTTGGAGGTAAGACGCTGATCTCCGCTCCGGTGTCGACCAAAAAGCGGCGTCCCAACTGCTTGTTCCAGACATACAGGAGGCTGTCCTGATGGCCAGCTGCCGTAGCCATCAGCGGCGGTTGGGCCTTGGCGTTTTCGGGGAATTTGCCTCTGTGCCCCACCGCTGGCGGTAGAAGCACCATTGTTCGTTGGGCTCCTCACTCCAGTCACCGAGTATTGTAGGCTGTGCTGCCGGGCCTGGTCTGGTCTGCCGTTGGGCACGCGGCTTGGTGATCTGTCCGACGGACGCCCCTCTCTCCTTCTTGGCATTCCACAGCACATCTTCCCAGGCCGCCACCTTCCGGGGGTCACTGAAATCTGCGTCGGACAGCAACAGGTGTATGTCCTCGTCCAGTTGCTCTAGGAACGCCTGCTCAAACATGAGGCAGGGTTTGTGTCCTTCAGCTAGCGCCGGCGTTTCGTTCATTAATGCTGACGGCGGCCTGTCTCCCAAACGATCCAGGTGCAGTAAGCGGGCAGCTCACTCGTGCCATGAGAGTCCAAAAGTCCTTATGAGCAGGGCTTTGAATGCTGTGTATTTGCCGTCCTCCAGGGGTGACTGTATAAACTCCTCAACTTGTGCAGCTGCCTCCTAGTCGAGGGAGCTCACCACATAGTAGTAACGAGTGGAATCCGAGGTAATCTGCCAAATGTGGAATTATGCTTCTGCTTGTTCAAACCATAAGCAGGTTCATAGCATCCAGAAGCTTGGCAGTTTTAACGAAACTGCGTGAACAGATGCGGCGTCGGTTACCTCTGGTCCAAATATCGTTTGGGCCGTCGGGGCACCAATTGTAGCGGTGTGCTACACCCAGCGCTAGAATAATGACACGCAGTCGGTGAGTTGGAATTGTGATAAAAGAGATTTATTCAAACATCGCGGCCTCCTTTAAAGCCTTCCCATTCCCGCCCTCCCCGGGCGGGACTGCCATGGGGAATGCATATTCGCAGACCCTTCCTGCACGCGGGATTTTCCCCCTGCTAGTGAAGATGGCCTGGCCCCCTTTTTGGGGCCGGCCTCTCTGCCGGTGCACGCTGGTTCATGTGTGTTAGAAAGTGGGTCGCCACAATATACACATACAGTATCTGAAATACATCTTATGGAAATGTTTGTAAGATGCTGAATTTCAATAAAAAATAAATTACAAAAAAAAGCTTTTGTTTGCATGCGACACAGTTATGAGTGTATAGGGAGTATAGTAAGGTGGTGCTGAGAACATAGTCTTGAGAAGCATGGCTGTTGAGGGTAATCATGGAGAGGTTTCATTGCCTATCCTTCCTGATTAAGATGTGTTGGTCAGGAAGTCTAGGATGTACTTGCTAGAAGGGCTGCAGGGTCCTGAAACTAGGAGTTTGGAAATTAGTTTGTTTAGAATTATGGAACTGAAGTCAGTTGGAGTCTCAGGTAGGTAACTTTGTTATAAAGATGTTCCAGAAATGATTGTAGAGCCAGGGAGATACACCCACTGGGACCTATTTTGGCAGTTAACAAACTACAAATTATCACGGTTGTCTGAATGCAGAATTTGATGTGTGCCATGACCAGAACCTCAAAGCATTTCAAGATGACAGAAGTCAGAGTCACTTTGCGGTAATCATTAAGACCATAAGATAAAGGAGCAGAATTAGGCCCCTTGGCCCATCGAGTCTGCTCCATAATTTCATCATTGCTGATTCATTTTCCCTCTCAGCCCCAATCTCCTGCTTTCTCCCCATGTCCCTTCATGCACTGACCAATCAAGAATCTATCAACCTCTGCCTGAAATATACATAAAGTCTTGGCCTCCTCAGCTGCCTTTGAGAAAGAATTCCACAGATTCACTACTCTCTGGCTAGAGAAATTCCTCCTCATCTCCATTCTAACAGCATGCCCCTCCATTCTAAGGCTGTGTTCTCTGGTCTAAAGATTCTTCCATCATAGGAAACATCCTCTCCAGATCCACTGTATCAAAGCCTTTAACCATTTGATAGGTTTCAATGAAGTCATCTCTCATTCTTCTGAATTCCAGTAAACAGAGAGCCAGAGCCATCAAATGCACTTCATATGACAAGTCGCTCAATCCTGCAATAATTTACATGAAACTCCTTTGAATTCTCTTCAGTTTCAGCACATCCCTTCAACGATAAGGGGACAAAAGCTGTTTACAATACGGCCTCACCGGTGCTTTATAAAGTCTCAGCATTATATCCTTGCCATAATAAGTTAGCCCTCTTAAAATGAATGCTAACATTGCATTTACCTTCTTCACCCAGACTCAACCTGCAAATTAACAGAGGGAATCCTGCAGAAAAACTCTTAATTCCCTTTGCACCTCAATTTTGTGTATTTTCTCTGCATTTAGAAAATAGTTAAACTTTTCATTTATTCTACCAAAGTGCATGACCATAGACTTCCCCACACTGTATTCCATCCACCACTTATCTGTTTAAATTCTTCTGTAGCCACTCTTCTTCCTCAAAACTACCTGCCCCTCCACTTATCTTCATACTGTCTTTAAGCTTTGTAACAAAACATCACTTCTGTCATCCAAGTTATTGATATATAACATAAAAAGAAAAGGTCCCAACACCGTTCCTTGTGGAACACCACCAGTCACCGGCAGCCAACCAGAAAAGGTTTCCTTTATTCCCACTCTTCGCCTCCTGCCAATTGGCCACTGCTTTATCCATGCTAGAATCTTTCCTATAATACCATGGGTCTGTAGCTTGTTAAGCAGCCTCAATTGTAGCACCTTGTCAAAGGCCTTTTTGAAAATCCAAGTACGCAACATCAACCAATTCTACTTCGTCTATTCTGGTTTTTATTTCTTCAAAGAATTCAAACAGATTTGTCAGATAAGAATTTCCAGTGAGGAAACCATTTAATCATGTGCCTCCAAGTACCCTGAAACCACATCTTTAACAGTCAACTCCAACATCCTCCCAACCACTGAGGACAGACTAACTGGCCTATAATTTTCTTTCTTCTGCCTCTCTTCCCACTTGAAGAGTGGAGTGACATTTGCAATTTTCCAGTCTTCTGGAACCATTCCAGAATCTAGTGATTCTTAAAAGATCATTACTATTACCTCCACAATCTCTTCAGCCACCTCTTTCAGAACCCTGAGATGTGCCCTATCTGGTCCAGGTGAATTACCTACCTTCAGACCTTCAGTTTCCCAAGAACCTTCTCCCTAGTAATGGTAATTTCACACACTTCATGACACCTGATACCTGTACCTCCCACCATACTGCTAGTGTCTTTCACAATGAAGACGGATGCAAAATACTTATTCAGCTCATTCACCATTTCCTTGTCTCCCATGACTACCTTTCCAGCATCATTTTCCAGAAGTCTGTTATCCACTCTCATCTCTCTTTTACAAAGGTCATGGTACAACATTCAATCCAGAATAGCTGATCCCCTAAAGGGCTGAACTACAAGCAGCTCTAAAAAGCCAACTCAGAGGCATTCTAGAAATTGCTCCTCTTGGGATCCTGCACCAGCATGATTTTTTCCAATCTACCTGCATATTGAAATCCCCCATGACCATTGTAACATTGCCCTTTTGGTACGCATTTTTTATCTCCCATTGTAATTTGTAAACCACACCCTTACCACTGTATACAACTCCCATCAGGGTCTTTTTACCTTTGCTGTTCTTCAGCTCTGCCCACAATGATTCAACATCTTCCAACCCTATGTCACCTCTTTCTAATGATTTGATTTCATTTTTTTTTATCAACAGAGCAATGTCACCTCCTCTGCCTTCCTGCCTGTCCTTTTGATACAATGTATATCCTTGGACATTCAGGTCCCAGCTATAATCTTCCTTCAGCCATGATTCAGTGATGCCTACAACATTGTACATGCCAATCTATAACTGTGCTACAGTACATCTACTGCACGGATTCAAATATAACAGCTTCAATCCTATATTCACACTTTTCGATTTTCTCTGTTTTTACTGCAATTTTCCCCTATCATCAGCCTCTCCTTGCTAGGAGTCTCACTTCACATTGCCTTTGTTTGTAAACCAACTATCTCATCTTCAACACTATCACTCTGGTTCCCATCCCCCTGTCAAATTAGTTTAAACCAACGCGAACAACATTAGCCAACCTGTCTTCAAGGATATTGCACCCCCTTGGGTTTAGGTGTAACTTGTCCCTTTTGTACAGGTTGTTCCTTCCCCAGAAGAGATCCCAATAATCCATAAACCTGAAACCCAGCCCCCTGCAGCAATTCCTCAGCCACAAGTTCACCTGCCAAATTATCCTATTCTTACCCTCAATGGCACATGGCACAGGTAGCAATCCTTAGATTACTATCCTTGAGGTGCTGTTTCTCAACTTTCTACCTCACTCCCTAAAATTTATCTTCAGGTCCTCCTTGCCTTGTCTATCAATTTCATTGGAGCCAATCTGTACCAAGACTTCTGGCTGCTCACCCTTGTCCTTGAGAATGCCATGGATACGATATGAGACATCCCTGATCCTGGCACCAGGGAGGCAACATATCATCTGGGTTTCTCTATCACAGTACTTCGTTTCTGTTCTTCTAAGGAATCTCCTATCACTCGTCTTCACCTCTATGCTCTTCTGTGCCACAACACCAGACTCCCTAGTCACTGTGACTCCCCACTGGTAGATCATCTGCCTCAAAGTTGTATAGTTATTAGTGAGGGGAGTGACCGCAGCAGGTGTACTCTGCACAGGTTGTGCATTTCCTCTCCTTCTCCTGACAGTCACCCAGTTACCTGTCTCCTGTAATCCAGGGGTGGCTACCTCCCTGTAGCTCCTGTCTATCACCTCTCATTCTCCCATATGAGTCGAAGGTCATTGAGCTGCAGCTCCAGTTCCTTATTATGTTCTGTCAGGAGCTGCAACTCAGTGCACCTGGTGCAGATGTGTTTATTTGGGGGACTGGAGTCCCCCAGACTTTCCATATCCCACACACAGTACAAAACACTCCCCTGGAGGCAGTCTCCTGAAACTACTGTACCCTAACAGATGCAGCATGAACAAATAAGACCAGAGTGAGAGTAACTTATAAGATACTTTACTTCACCCAAGCCTGATGAGCCAAAGCCACTCTAAACACTAGCACTCTGAAAAGAATGGTGGTTGTGCTTGCACTTGAGTTATTTTTATCAGCCCCTTCTAATGAATTCCTTTGATTGGTCACTCCTCAACTCAGGGAAACTGCCACGAAACTCTGCCTTTATTATCTCGATCGCCACCCTGATTAAAAGATGTGTTACCTAAATTCACTCTGGCACCTGGATAATAATGATCTGCTTAAAGCAAGTGGTAATGTCAGGATTTAACCGTAAATCGTGATAGTGTTTCAGCTCCAAAAGCCTTTTTGATTTCAAGGTCAGCCATTTCTCCGGGCTTTCAAGTGTACTTGAGTTGCAACTTCCACAAAAATGGTAATAAGATTGGTCAGGCAGGACCTTAACCCTTCTGAAATAATGAACTGCTCAATTATACTTTTGCAAAATTATTCTCAAACTGTTCTTAGAATTGCAGTCTCTTACAAAAATTGGAGGGAGGCTAAGCATCCTTCTGAAAATGTAATCTGTGTTAATCTACTTCTAATGTACTTAGAACATTGCCGTTAACTTCTTCAATATGTTGATAGCATCTTTGACACACATTTTTCCTTAATTGCCCTTTTTTTCTAGTTTTTATTCAGAAATCTATTTCATTAGTCCAGAAATTGCTGGAACATGTGCAGCCAATAGAACTTCAGAAAAAGAATGAAGTAAACGATGAAATGGAATGTAAATCAGATTAAAGACAGAAAGAGATGGAAGAAAAAATGTTGGTTCAGAAATAGCAAAATAAAGGAAAAAAGTATAACATTTAAGGGATCCCAAGAAACAACTTACTGCTTGTAAGAATGATGCACTTTCATTGCTTTTATTTTTCACCATGAAGGTTGAATGACCTATCAATGCCATAAATTGCATCATTAAAAGTGGCTTTACAAAGACAATTTGTAGCCATAGCTGTTCATCGCAAGGTTATGTCATGAAATTTTTGGATAGTGCAAATCCAGCAATTTCATGACATACAACGAAGAGGTAAATGAGAAGATGGGTGATTCCTCGTCAGCTCTCAAGGGGCTAACAGGGAAGAACACAAGTTATTCAGCAACCTGTAGAGAATGGTTACCAACTATATATCTGTACATAGGTGCAAATTGTATTTTTATGCATACATGTTAAAAAGTAGTAGTCCATGATGTTGTCATTATTTTTCCTGGCCATTTCTGATCCAATTAAAACTGATCGACCTCATTGTGTACTTATTTACCTGAAGAGGTCATGATTTCTTCTTGATTTTTTTTACAGTAAGTAGTTATGCCATTTTTAATCATTTTAAATATTTTCTTATCAGTGAAATATCTACAATATTTTCAATTTTTCATTCTATTATCACCACCTTCAATGAGCCAGAAAAACCTATAAGTAATTCAGGAACTGGCTATCATATCCGACACAAATGTCTGTGGGAAAGTAGTGATAATGTTCTTTGAAATGCTTCTGAGACACAGACCACTGACAGTAGGATCTCAAACCAATGTAAAAGTATAACTAATATTGTCTCTACAAAATACTCCCAAATTTGCTTCAAGAAGAAGCAAACTAATGCCAACGTCCTCCCCAAGAACACCTGAGCATTGATACCCTAGTTACACACATCTCAGCTACACTGATGTTGATCGTGAACCTGACCCTGGACTCCTGAGACAGACATTCTAACCCAAACTCTGTTGTGCAAGGAGGTTACCAGACAAACAGACAGAGAAAATTTTAGAAAGATGTGGTTTAAAGCTTCACTGAATAATTACCACCAAATTGGCCCATGACTGCCCAAGGGAGAGTTCAGATTGTTGTTGGGAATCCTGAGTCGATGCATCCCCAGCACACAGAAGCCCCGCATAATTGGAAAAATAAGGAGATCACTTCACCAATCATCTAATCATCATCTTTGTTACGGATCCAATCTGCTCCTATCTGTATCTTCTACTGCATCCACTTTAATGCACTTATTTACTTAAAGCCGCAATAAATTGAATGTAGCTCTTTTGAAAGTTATACATCTCAGTTTTAGGTATTTCTTGTTCATTTTGAGTCATTGCCTACCACAGGAGCTATGACTGATAAAAGAAGAAAGAAAGAGCCAAGCTAGAAGAACTCAGCAGGTTTCCTTTGACAATTTCTTCCACCCCAAAGATGCTACCTGACCTCCAGTAGATTGGTAAAGAACTAATGACCCAGGAAAGACTCTATTTAGGTATTTCAATAGGTAAAGTGTTCTATATGACTCAGTGAGTGATAAAATCACTATGTAAAATTTCTCCAAAGCTCATAACCAAGAAGTCACTGAGGAATACAACCAATCTTAAGTTTTGTGTCTATTAGATGAGGAATATATTGGGCATAATTAGAAGCAATACATAAACTTATATTTTGCATTTATCATTCATAAAGGTCTGACTTTACCATGTTTTGCTAAACTTCATTAATTAGATAATACGGATAGAAGGAAATTCAGAGAGCCAAAGAAAGAAATTAATGCATTGAAAAAAAAACTTAAGATCTTTATAAAAATAACCTTTATTTTGCTTCTGTTTCTGGAAGGGAAAACAAAAGAAAACTGTGATGATTCAATAGGGAATTTATTCAGGACTCAAGACAAAAAACAAACAATTCAATCAACTAGCAGATTAGCCAGTTGTTCTGTTCTTTATAGCCTGTGGGAAATGGCTAGTGTGCAATATCTGTTTGAGATAGACACAAGGTGCGGCTCAATTTTCATTAAGGTTTGTATTGCAGTGCTTTGAGATTAATATATGACAATGTGCTACATAAATGCAAACATCATTAATGTGAACTGTCATGTTATCTACTTGCTGTTTGATCTCAATCATGATTATAGTAATTCATTAACTCATGGATATCAATATATTTATAAAGAATTCCTGAAATAACATGGACAAAACACTCTGGGAAATGAATTAGCTGATTGTCCTACAGGTAAAGCAATGAGCAGTAAATGTAGTGTGAAAAAAATGGGTAATGTCAGTTTGTTACAATTTAGTGAAATGCTAACAGTAGGCATACTGCTCCCAACACTGTTCAGAATAATTTCATTCACAAAATCACAAGAAATAATTTTATCCATTGAAATAACTAAATAAACAGTTTCTCATACAGATTTTGTATTGATTTGGTCCATTGAAGTAGTATGCAGTCCGCCCGACATCTTTTATTTAGCTTATGCAAAATAAAATGCAGTTTTTAGCACAGTTTCAGTAAAGTCTGGCAATTTATCTCAGATTACTACGATATGAATTCTTTAAAACTCTCTGGATTTGGGAGTCTCATCATTCCATAGGAATGTTCAAGAACCTGAAAGCTGTGGAAAAGCTTTGCAATGGAGAGGAATGTATGGTACAATGGTAGTGAATAAATATGCCCATAGAAATCTGATGCAAGTCGTTAAAAGCCTCAGCAACTATTTGTTTGCTTTGGGGAAGGCTAAGAGGGCCTGAAACAATATGAGCAAAACAGGGCAACTCAGCAGGTTTCCCTAAACATCTACAATTTATTTCACCCTGAAGATGCTGTCTGACTTGCAACATTCTTCCAGCAGATTCTTTCTCCCAGCAGATTCCAGTATCTCCTGTCTTTAGTATTTCCACCAAGGCTCATGTCATTTGCAAACTTATAATCACACCTCTTACTTTTATATACAAATCATTAACATAGTTAACAAACAGTGGTCCTCAGTACAACATAGGCACAGACTTCCAATTACAGGAACAATCTTTATTACCACCTTCTCTCCCCTATTACAACATGAGACTGGTGCATGAAATTCCCAAATTTGATCTTTCAGAGCTTCACCAGCATCAGGAAGATCCACATTTTCCCGGACAGACAACACCATGTGCACATTCTGTGGAGCCTGAGAACATACAACAAAGGAAGATGTACAACTACTTCAGTCATACTTAAATAAAGCCTATATGGTTTAGTTCTGCTAGGAACAAAAAATACCATCTGTTTTACATTTAATCTTCACCTAGACCAACCTTCAATGCAACCTTACGGCTTACAACTTAAAAATCCTAACATATATTTAAGGCAAGGAACATAATCAAAGATTATACTTTGAATTTATCAATCATACCATAGCATCAATTTACTAATGAAGAAAATTCTCCATCTCTGACACCTTTCTCCCCATTCTCAATCTCACTGTCTCCATCTCTGGAGACGTAATATATCTACTAACATATATTATAAACCAACTGACTCTCACAGCTATCTTGACTATACCTCTTCCTATTCTGTCACTTGTTCACTTGGAAGTAAGCAATTCCTTTGTCTCAGATCCTCCGTCTCCAGTGCATCTGCTCTCAGGATGCGACTTTACATCTAGAATATCAGAGGAGTCCTTTTTCAAAGAATGGGATTTTCCATTCATCACCATTGATGTTTCACTCACCCATATCTCCTCCATTTCACACAGATCTGCCCTCACTATATCCTCCCACAGTCATTACACAGATAGAGTTTCCCTTGTCCCTACCTACCATACCATAAGCCTCAATATCTGGCAGATCATTCTCTCTAAGTTAAAACATCTACAATGGGATCATACCACTAAGCATATCTTCCCCTTCTTCATTCCACTCTCTGCTTCCTATAAGGATTGCACTTTAAGTGATTCTCTTGTCTACTCAATACTCCCCACTGATATCCCTCCTGGCTGTTATACCTGCAAGTGGGTCAAGTGCTACATTTGCCACTACAGCTCCTTGCTCACCACCATTCAGGGTCCCAAACAATACTGTTACAAGAATCACCCCTTGTAATAATGATCAGGGAGGCACAGAGAGAATCTGTAATTACCGACAAGTACCTTTATTGTCTCAATGAAAGAAGAGGTGACGTTACACAAACAACAGGAATTCTGTGGATGCTGGAAATTCAAGCAACACACATCAAAGTTGCTGGTGAACGCAGCAGACAAGGCAGCATCTCTAGGAAGAGGTGCAGTCGACGTTTCAGGCCAAGACCCTTCGTCAGGACTAACTGAAGGAAGTGAGTAAGGGATTTAAAAGTTGGAGGGGGAGGGGGAGATCCAAAATGATAGGAGAAGACAGGAGGGGGAGGGATGGAGCCAAGAGCTGGACAGGTGATAGGCAAAAGGGATACGAGAGGATCATGGGACAGGAGGTCCAGGAAGAAAAACAAGGGGGGGGGTGACCCAGAGGATGGGCAAGGGGTATATTCAGAGGGACAGAGGGAGAAAAAGGAGAGTGAGAGAAAGAATGTGTGTATAAAAATAAGTAACAGATGGGGTACGAGGGGGAGATGGGGCATTAGCGGAAGTTAGAGAAGTTGATGTTCATGCCATCAGGTTGGAGGCTACCCAGACAGAATATAAGGTGTTGTTCCTCCAACCTGAGTATGGCTTCATCTTTACAGTAGAGGAGGCCGTGAATAGACACGTCAGAATGGGAATGGGATGTGGAATTAAAGTGTGTGGCCACTGGGAGATCCTGCTTTCTCTGGCGGACAGAGCGTAGATGTTCAGCAAAGCGGTCTCCCAGTCTGCGTCGGGTCTCGCCAATATATAAAAGGCAACATTGGGAGCACCGGACGCAGTATATCACCCCAGCCGACTCACAGGTGAAGTGTTGCCTCACCTGGAAGGACTGTTTGGGGCCCTGAATGGTGGTAAGGGAGGAAGTATAAGGGCATGTGTAGCACTTGTTCCGCTTACACAGATAAGTGCCAGGAGGGAGATCAGTGGGGAGGGATGGGGGGGACGAATGGACAAGGGAGTTGTGTAGGGAGCGATCCCTGCGGAATGCAGAGAGAGGCGGGGAGGGAAAGATGTGCTTAGTAGTGGGATCCCGTTGGAGGTGGCGGAAGTTACGGAGGATAATATGTTGGACCCGGAGGCTGGTGGGGTGGTAGGTGAGGACCAGGGGAACCCTATTCCTAGTGGGGTGGCGGGAAAATGGAGTGAGAGCAGATGTACGTGAAATGGGGGAGATGCGTTTATGAGCAGAGTTGATAGTGGAGGAAGGGAAACCCCTTTCTTTAAAAAAGGAAGACATCTCCCTCGTCCTAGAATGAAAAGCCTCGTCCTGAAAGCAGATGCGGTGGAGACGGAGGAATTGCGAGAAGGGGATGGCGTTTTTGCAAGAGACAGGGTGAGAAGAGGAATAGTCCAGATAGCTGTGAGAGTCAGTAGGCTTATAGTAGACATCAGTGGATAAGCTGTCTCCAGAGACAGAGACAGAAAGATCTAGAAAGGGGAAGGAGGTGTCGGAAATGGACCAGGTAAACTTGAGGGGAGGGTGAAAGTTGGAGGCAAAGTTAATAAAGTCAACGAGCTCTGCATGCGTGCAGGAAGCAGCACCAATGCAGTCGTTGATGTAGCGAAGGAAAAGTGGGGGACAGATACCAGAATAGGCACGGAACATAGATTGCTCCACAAAGCCAACAAAAAGGTAGGCGTAGCTAGGACCCATACGGGTGCCCATAGCTACACCTTTAGTTTGGAGGAAGTGGGAGGAGCCAAAGGAGAAATTATTAAGAGTAAGGACTAATTCCGCTAGACGGCGCAGGGTGGTGGTAGAGGGGAACTGATTAGGTCTGGAATCCAAAAAGAAGCGTAGAGCTTTGAGACCTTCCTGATGGGGGATGGAAGTACATAGGGACTGGACATCCATGGTGAAAATAAAGCAGTGGGGGCCAGGGAACTTAAAATCATCGAAAAGTTTAAGAGTGTGAGAAGTGTCACGAACATAGGTAGGAAGGGATTGAACAAGGGAGGATAAAACCGTGTCAAGGTATGCAGAAACGAGTTCGGTGGGGCAGGAGCAAGCTGAGACAATAGGTCGGCCAGGACAGGCAGGTTTGTGGATCTTGGGTAGGAGGTAGAAACGGGAAGTGCGAGGTATGGGAACTATAAGGTTGGTAGCAGTGGATGGGAGATCCCCTGAGCGGATAAAGTCGGTGATGGTGTGGGAGACAATGGCCTGGTGCTCCTTAGTGGGGTCACGATCGAGGGGTAAATAAGAGGAGGTATCCGCGAGTTGTCGCTGTGCCTCGGCAAGGTAGAGGTCAGTACGCCAGACTACAACAGCACCCCCCTTATCGGCAGGTTTAATAATAAGGTTAGGATTAGTGTGGAGGGAGTGGAGAGCAGAGCGTTCCGAAGGAGTGAGGTTGGAATGGGGACAAGGTGCGGTGAAGTCGAGACGGTTGATGTCCCGTTGGCAGTTAGCGATAAAGAGATCCAGAGCAGGCAGAAGACCGGAGCGGGGTGTCCATGAAGAAGAGGAGGGTTGAAGACGGGAGAAGGGGTCATCGGTGGGGGTGGAAGAGTCCTTGCCGAAGAAGTAGGCTCGGAGACGGAGACGGCGGAAGAAGAGTTCCGCATCATGACGAATGCGGAACTCGCTGAGGTGTGGGCGAAGGGGGACAAAGGTGAGGCCCTTACTGACGACAGAGCACTCTGCCTCAGACAGTTGAAGGTCGGAGGGGATGGTAAAGACCCGGCACGGATGAGAGCTGGGATCGGGGGGGGGAGGGGAGGCTGGGGGTGTCAATGTAGAGGGGAGGGTTGGGGTGAGAGGAAGATGGAGCCTCTGTGGCCACACATTTTAATTCCACATCTCATTCCCATTCTGACATGTCTATCCACGGCCTCCTCTACTGTAAAGATGAAGCCACACTCAGGTTGGAGGAACAACACCTTATATTCCGTCTGGGTAGCCTCCAACCTGATGGCATGAACATCGACTTCTCTAACTTCTGCTAATGCCCCACCTCCCCCTCGTACCCCATCTGTTACTTATTTTTATACACACATTCTTTCTCTCACTCTCCTTTTTCTCCCTTTGTCCCTCTGAATATACCCCTTACCCATCCTCTGGGTCCCCCCCACCCTTGTCTTTCTTCCCAGACCTCCTGTCCCATGATCCTCTCGTATCCCTTTTGCCTATCACCTGTCCAGCTCTTGGCTCTATCCCTCCCCCTCCTGTCTTCTCCTATCATTTTGGATCTCCCCCTCCCCCTCCAACTTTCAAATCCCTTACTCACTCTTCCTTCAGTTAGTCCTGACGAAGGATCTCGGCCTGAAACGTCGACTGCACCTCTTCCTAGAGATGCTGCCTGGCCTGCTGCGTTCACCAGCAACTTTGTTGCGTGAAGTTACACAACCTGTGTGCACACCTACTGATTTTCCCTGACTTTCCATGAACAGTCATAGAGTAGAAAAGATAATACCAAATAAAAAGGGGTCTCTGCTGCTGGCCACATGTTCCTCGTAGTCCCGTTTTGAACCTCTATGTCCGTAGGGTACCTCACATCCGCAAGTGAATCTCCAACAGAGTCATCGCTATCTTGTATCTGAAAACCTCTGCTTTTATATGTATTCCTTACCAGTTGAAAAGTTATATTCTAGTATCATTGGCTATAGATCATATGTCCGAGACTTAACACCTTTTCATTGTCTGTGCTCCAAGCCAGCAGCCAATAGCTGTCCTCCTCCCAGCAAGTGACAATCAGCAATCCATGGCTCTTTGCTCTCAACCAGCAACCAGCCTGAAGTTCCCAGGGCAGGCACAGACCCTAACTGTCAGAAACCCGAATGCTACACCCAACCAAAGAACACCTCACAAACAACTTCCCATTTGAAAATGAGGCATTATTGAGTCTACCCTAAAACACTGACCAAGCCAAGCAACAAGCTCACAAAATGGAAGCCACAAAACATCTCCACAACATAGCAGCCCCCATCCCCAAGCCCACAGCAGGAACAAAGACAACAGGTCTGTTTGCCTCACTGTCACTGACCCATCCAAATTCACTAATCTGTAGACAGTAGTTCTTTCTGGCTAAGAGTACTCTCAGGTGAGGTGATACTTTAACAATGAGTCTGTCAGGGTCATCTACTGTATGTGGTATTTCCAGTGCAATCTCCTCTACATCAGTGAGGCTCAACATAGATTGAGAGACCACATTGTCAAGGTCCTTTGCTCGTTCTGCCACCAAACTGGTCAAGAGTGTAATGAAATACTTGCCACTCGCCTGGATGAGTGCAGCCCCATCAACACTAGAGAAGCTTGACATCATCAGGTACAAGGCAGCCCACTTGACTGGTACCCCTTCCACAAGCATCCAATTCCTCCACCGCTGACTAACAGTTGCTGCAGTATGTATTACCTACAAGATGTACTGCAACAACACACCAAAGTTCCTAAGGCAGCACCTCCAGACCCACTACCACTACCACCCTGCTTCAGTCTAAGATTCCCTCATGTTTTAAGAAGGCAACGATAATCCCAGTGCCGAAGAAGAGCAAGGTGGCATGACTGAATGACTATCGACCTGAGGCTCTGACATCAATTGCTATGCAGTGCTTCGAGAGATTGATTATGGCACACATCAACCACAGCCTACCGGTCAACCTCGACGCTTTGCAATTCGCCTACCGGAGCAACAGGTCAACGGCAGATGCCATCTCTCTGGCCCTACATTCCTCCTTAGAACACCTGGAGAATAAAGACGCATATGTAAGGCTCCTTTTCATTGACTACAGCTCTGCCTTTAATACCATCATTCCAAATAAACTGATTCCTAAGCTCCGGAACCTGGGCCTTAGCACTCAGATCTACAGCTGGATCTTCAACCTCCTCACAGACAGGACCCAGGCTGTAAAACTAGGGGACAAGCTCTCCTCTACAATCACTCTGAGCACCAGTGCCCCACAGGGCTGTGTACTCAGCCCCCTGCTGTACTCACTGTACACCCATGATTGTGTAGCCAAGTTTCCATCAAACTCAATATATAAGTTTGCAACAATTGTAGGCCGTATCTCAGGTAATGATGAGTTTGAGTACAGAGAGGAAATTAAGAACCTGGTGGCATGGTGCGAAGACAATAACCTATCCCTCAATGTCAGCAAGACGAAAGAATTGGTTGTTGACTTCAGAAGGAGTAGCGGACCGAACGACCCAATTTATATCAGTGGTGCACAAGTGGAACAGGTCAAAAGCTTTAAGTTCCTCGGGGTCAATATCACAAATGACCTGACTGGGTCCAACCAAGCAGAGTTCACTGCCAAGAAGGCCCACCAGCGCCTTAACTTCCTGAGAAAACTAAAGAAATTTGGCCTGTCCCCTAAAACCCTCACTAATTTTTATAGATGCACCGTAGAAAGCATTCTTCTAGGGTGCATCACAACCTGGTATGGAAGTTGTCCTGTCCAAGACTGAAAGAAGCCGCAGAACATTGTGAACACGGCACAGCACATCACACAAACCAATCTTCCGTCCGTGGACTCACTTTACACCGCACGCAGTTGGAGCAGTGCTGCCAAGATAATCAAGGACACGACCCACCCAGCCAACACACTTTCTGTCCCTCTTCCTTCCGGGAGAAGGCTCAGGAGCTTGAAGACTCATACGGCCAGATTTGGGAACGGCTGCTTTCCAACTGTGATAAGACTGCTGAACGGATCCTGACCCGGATCTGGGCTGTACCCTCCAAATATCCGGACCTGCCTCTCGGTTTTTTGCACAACCTTACTTCCAATTTTTCTATTTTCTATTCATGATTTATAATTTAAATTTTTAATATTTACTAATTTTAACTATTTTTTAATATTTTTAATATTTAATATTTATAATCCAGGGAGTGGGAAGCGCAGAATCAAATATCACTGTGATGATTGTACGTTCTAGTAGCAATTGTTTGGCGACAATAAAGTATAAAGTATTAAGTACAGGTTTCCCCTGCCATCTGAAGGTAGAGCGTTCCTATGAAACGGTTTGTAAGCCGGAATGTCGTAAAGCGAAGAAGCAATTACCATTTATTTATATGGGAAAATTTTGTGAGCGTTTGCAGACCCAAAAAATAACCTACCAAATCATGCCAAATAACACATAAAACCTAAAATAACAGTAACATATAGTAAAAGCTGGAATGATATGATAAATACACAGCCTATATAAAGTAGAAATACTTTTCCACAATCAGTGCCTGCACTGTTGTCCGTAGCGAAAATCTCACACAAGCGCCGTTGGCAAAAACATGGCACAAGCGCCATCGGCAGGAAATCTCACGCAAGCGCCGTTGGCAGATACACTCTCTCCAGTAACCTTTAAGCTATGAAGCTGCCAAATCATACCAAATAACGCATGAAAATACACAGCCTATATAAAATAGAAATAATGTATGTACAGCGTAGTATCACTTACGGGAATCGGGAAGACACCTTGCCGAGCACACTGATAATGGTGTGTTAGGCTGAATCGTTGGAGTTTGGGTGGTGCAGTGGCCCCCACCCTCCGGGCAGCGACCCAATACCGATACGCGAAGCATGCAGCGGTAGCCGAGAGGCACACAGCACATCTTTAAGAAAAAAGCCGAAACAAACATGCTAATTAATTAGGTGCCGCCCAGCATGTAATTGTCAGGCAGCACCTAATTAATTAGCATGTTTATTTCGGCTTTTTTCTTAAAGATGTGCTGTGTGCCTCCCGGCTATCGCTGCATTCTCCGCTAATCGGTATCTGTCTGTGGCCTGGGGGTTAGGGTGGTGGGACACTGAGGTGTCATCTAGTCATCGTGTTTCCATTAGGGCAGGCAGCTCATCTTCTCCTATGACTGCCCGCCTCGATGTCGAAGGTTGAGGTTTGTCGTCTGCTGTGGCTGATGTGGAAGGCTTGCTTGACTGCTGAGCCTCGTGCATTTTTCTATCATACAGTTCTTTGTAAGCACTCAAACCATCCTGCAAATATCCCCTAAACCTACGTACCCTTTCAAAATTAAAGTCGTACTTATCATTGCAGTGAAAATCTCATGCAGTTGCTTCACGTTCAGTTCTCTACTGCATTCGGTTTCGATTGTTATCCTTTCCTCTTCCAATTGCATCAAGTCTTCATCTATTAGTTCTTGGCCATGGGATGCCAAAACCTCTTCAACATCATCTTCGTCAGCTTCCACAAGCCAAACTCATGTTGTCCTTACTTCGTTCACCACAATCAAAACACTTAATTGTGTCTAGTTTTACGCTAAGTGTAACACCCTTACAAGCTCGTTTAGGCATTTCCGATACCTTAGAACTCATCTTGCTAACAGCTGCTCACAGGCAAGTTTTTAAGCAATGCCGGTGAGAATGCAGTTCCGAATCAGGGGAAAAGCGGCTGTTCAGGGCGCTGGCTGCTTTTAATCACGTGCTGATTTTTTATTGCGCACTGATTTTTTTCGTAACAGTGAAAACACCTTCTGTTAGTGAAAACAGGGAACTAATGTAGGTCTTTCGTAACAGTGAGGATTCGTAAAGCAAACATTCGAAAAGCGGGGGACACCCGTATTTAGAAGGACAAGAACAGCCGATATCCAGGAACACCACCACTTGCAAATCCCCCTCCGTATCACTCACCATCCTGACTTAGAAACATATCACTGTTCCTTCACTGTTGCTGGATCAAAATAATGGAATTCCCTACCTAACAGCACTGTGGGTGTACCCACACCTCAAGGACTTCAGCGGTTCAAGAAGAAAGCTCATCACCACCTTCTCAAGGGCAACTAGAGATGGGCAATAAATGTTGGTATAGTTGGCAATGCCCACATCCCGTAAATGAATAAATTTTTAAAAAGGCAGATTTCCCAGTAACGGTCCATTTCAAATTGACTTCACTTTCCTATTCTGACATGTTGGTCCATGGTCTCCTCTACTATAATGATGAGGTCACACACAGGTTGGAGAAGCAATACTTCATATTCTGTCTGTGTGGCCTCCAACTTGATGGCACGTACCTCAATTTCTCTAACTTCCTCTGATTTCTCCACCATTCCCTTCTCTATTTTTTCCATTTTCCATTCTGGTTACCCTCTCAGCCCTCTCTTCTCCTCACCTGGCCATCACACTTCCCTTTCTTCTGCCATCCACTGTCCTCTCCTATCAGATTCCTTCTTCTTCAGCACTTTCCTTCTTCCAATTATCACCTCCCGTCTTATTAGTCCTCCCCCTCCTCCACCCACCCACTTTTCCCTTCAAGAGTCTTAGCTCAAAACGTCGACTGTTCATTCCCCTCAATAGATGCTGCCTGGCTTGCTGAGTTTCTCCAGCATTTTGTGTGTGTTGCTCAAGATATGCAGCATCTGCAGAATTTCTTGTATTTAAAATTCTGATGATTCCTGCTCCTGATTATCTATACTAACTCTGGATGAAATCACGAGCAAAATGCAGAAACATTAGTGAAATCCAAGCTGGGAGGAGGAGATGTAGGGGCAAATGATAAGACAGTCCACAGAAAAGAGGTGGAAGAACGTAAGGCCTGGTGACACACAGATAATCTTTTCGTCAATGTCAACAAAAGAAAGGAGATGGTTTTCATCTATATGAGAATTCGCATCACTCACACCCACCTTTACATCAGCAGCACAGCAGTGGAAAGTGCAAGAAGTATAAAATTCATGAGAATACACACACTCTCATGGTCCCAGGACACATCCAACACAGTCAAGAAAGCTCACCCACACTTCTACTTTCTGAGGAGGATAAAGAGAGCTGGATGAAACACATCAATACCCACAATCTTCTACAGATACACAGTAGAAAGAATCCTAACACGTTGCACTGGAGAATGATATAGAAACTGCACTGCAATGGATTGGAAGGCTCTAAAACAGGTAGTCAAAACTGCCCAATATATGACCAGCACCAGCCCACCCACTGTCAAGGACAGATATACAGAAATGTTCAGAAAAGGGGCTGCAATATCATGAAGGATCCCACCTACCCCTGCTCATGGGCTGTTTGTCCCACTCCCATCAGGGAGGTGGCTACATAGCATCCACACCAAGACTACCAAACTCAAAAACTCCCCAAGCAATAAGACTGATCAACACAGCCACCCACTAACCCACTCACCACACCCTCAACACCCATCACTACCTTAACATTTCCTGTCAGTCACCTTATCAGACACTCCTGTATCTAGAATCACTTTATGTACATACAATCAATCTATATTTATAAGCCATTTATGTATTTATATTTATTGTGTTTTTATTATTGTATTCTTTATCTTAGCTTGTTTTTTGTGCTAGAACAGATGTAGAGTAATAATTATTCTGTTCTCCTTTACACTGACATATGGAAATTACGTTAAATAATCTTGAATCTTGAAACTTTGTCATACCTTGTTACATTAACATAAGGGTGTCCTTTCAACTTCCAACTTCACAAGACAACAACAACAGATCTCTGCACAAGATGAATGGTGACTAACCTCACAAGGTTTCCTGAGACTTAACCATGAAGGTCCAGCTATTAGACCTATATTAACTAGAGTTTAGAAGAATGAGACAGATTTCATAAACACCTATAAAATTCTCAACCAAGTGTACACATTTGATCTAGGAAGAATGTCCCTGATATTGGGCATAGTCATAGTCAAAGAATATGGAATGGGGATGCATGATCAATCATGATCATATTGAAGCAACGAACAGTAAATTTCCTTAGCTATGTTTCCACCTTGATAACTAAGCACACTTGACAGAAATCTCTATGAAGGATCATCTAGAAATCATTCCTGATTACTTGCTTCTAAAAAGAGAAACACAATGTGTTATGTTTGTTTTTAATAAAGACAAATGCATACTTATTCACTTCAGCTCAACCCAAGCGTTTGCGACGCACTCCCCAATATCACTTTCGGTTCTGGGTGAAGCACCCGTATTACACACTGGGAACAGAAGTTCTTTATCTACAACCATAATAATACAACTTCCCACTTTAAAGAAACCAAAACATAATAGTATTTTCTCATAAGTCTGCAAGAAACAATAACGCTTCGCAACAAAGGTATTTACATGAACTTCAATTGTAATGAGCAAATACAGTCCCATATTCCTTCAGCTCTTTTCAATCTGTTTCTGTGGTGGTTTAATGATCCCTTTTGGTCTGCTGTTTATTTCCACAGATGTCGTGCTTTCATTTTCTGCATTAGTATTAGTGTCTTTTGAGGACAACATACTCCTCTCTTTCACAGCCTTCTGCCAAGATCCCATCTGTCCGTCTCTGATCTTGTTCTTGCTATGTGACCATAATTCGCTCCACTTGCCTCATAATGGAACCCTTAGACTACATCCATGTGAACAGTGAGTCTTTGCACAAGTTCCAACTGATGCTGTTTGAATTCACAGAGCTCCTGCTGTTGGCTGCGTATCACAAGTAGCAACTCCTCCTGTTGGTTTGTGTTGAACTGGTGCTTCTGTTCTGACCTCGGGGATTGCGTGGTCTCCCCATCTTCCTTTTTATTTTGCCTCCTCAACCTCAGAGGCGATCACGGAGGTATTTTTGATTTCCAGTCTTTTACTGAAAGTCGATGAGAGAAACATTTTGAGCCAAAGCTGAATCATGTGGAAGCAAGAATGGTGAATTCTTCATCATGATAACTCTGTTCAACACTGGCTTCCTGACTGTCATGCTGGTGTAGCCGGTACGGATATCTATGGAAAGTGTAGTTCCTGTGCTTCTCTTGCATAACCTCTCTAGTGCTCTCATGGATGCTGTTATGAGTTTCTCAAGTTACATCAGGTAAACATCTGAATCCCTCAAATACATCTGCATACTCTTCCGTTAGTGTTGTGTGGTCATCTTTGGTCTGTGAAGCCAACATGAAAGCTCCTTTCCCTAGGTTGAGCTTTTCATATGCACTCAGACCCAATACTGGCTGTATTCTCTTTTCTAAAATCAGTAGCTGTGCCTTTAGGTGCTGCCCTTTGTGCTTGAAGGTCACTGTACAACCACCCCTCCCCCCACCTTTACTGGAAAGTTCTCTCAAGTATAGCCTGTCACTTTTAACTTAACTGGTTAAATCTTGCTCGTTAATTTGAGAGTCTTGTAATTATCCATAGATAATAGATTCACCTGGGCTCCAGTGTCAAGCTTGGATGGAATTACTGTCTCATTTGCAGTCACTGGAACAATCCACTCTGTTTTACCAACACTACCAGCAGCCTGTAGTGAATCTACAAAGACTTCCTCCATTTCCTCAGCAACAATGTGCACCTTTCTCTTGGTAGCCTCATCCTAAATCATAAGACCATAAGACAAAGGAGCAGAAGTCGGCCATTCAGCCCATCGAGTCTGCTCCGCCACTTTATCATGAGCTGATCCATTCTCCCATTTAGTCCCACTCCCCCGCCTTCTCACCATAACCTTTGATGCCCTGGCTACTCAGATACCTATCAATCTCTGCCTCAAATGCACCCAATGACTTGGCCTCCACTGCCGCCCGTGGCAACAAATTCCATAGATTCACCACCCTCTGGCTAAAAACATTTCTTTGCATCTCTGTTCTGAAAGGGCGCCCTTCAATCCTTAAGTCATGCCCTCTTGTACTAGACTCCCCCAACATGAGAAACAACTTTGCCACATCCACTCTGTCCATGCCTTTCAACATTCAAAATGTTTCTATGAGGTCTCCCCTCATTCTTCTAAACTCCAAGGAATACAGTCCAAGAGCGGACAAACGTTCCTCATATGTTAACCCCCTCATTCCCGCAATCATTCTGGTGAATCTTCTCTGTACCCTCTCCAACGTCAGCACATCCTTTCTTAAATAAGGAGACCAAAACTGCCCACAGTACTCCAAGTGAGGTCTTATCAGTGCCTTATAGAGCCTCAACATCACATCCCTGCTCCTATACTCTATTCCTCTAGAAATGAATACCAACAGTGCATTTGCCTTCCTCACCACCGACTCAACCTGGAGGTTAACCTTAAGGGTATCTTGCATGAGGGACTCCCAAGTCCCATTGTATCTCAGAACTTTGAACTTTGATCTTTGCGGCACTTTGCAAAATTACTCTTCTTCCCACAATTATTGCAGGGCTTTCCATAAGCAGGACGTGCCTTAGGGATGTGCTTACATCCACAGTTGCTGCATTTGCTCTCTGAGTCTACCTCTTTGCTTTGCTGCTACTTTGGAAAACACCTTGTGCTCTGCCCCTCTGTTTTCACAGCACGCACTTTTTTTCCCCCTGCCCTATGCATCTCCTTGGCGTGTGCTTGTATTGTCTCCACTGCCCTTCACATATCCACAGCCTTTTCCAGTACAGGTATTAAAACTTTTTCATGGAGCAAGCTTTCTCTAAATCCATTATCTGGGATCCCACAAACTATTTTCTCTCTAACTAGTGAGTCTTAAATCTCCAAACTCACAGGGCTTACTCGGTGTGTGAAGTTCAGTTAAGTATTGGTCAAAGTTAACAGTTTCTTTCTGCTCACAGGAAAAGAACTTATATCTTAACATGATGTTTTTGATTGGGACAAAATACTCCTCAAATTTTATTATCGGAGTGTCCAATGTATAGCCTGTCTCATCAATTTGACAGCTGTTGCAGATGTCCAAATCATCTTCACCAATTACATGCAAAAAGATAGACACTTTAAAATTTTCATCCATCCCTCTGACTTTACTGGCCACTAAGTATATATTGAATCACTGTTTGAAGCATTTCCAGTTATCAGTAAGATTGCTGGTAAACTGCTTAGGTGCAGAAAGACTTAGGATATCCATTTTGGGCTCTCACCTGAATCTCTTTTGGTGAATACAGGGAACAATGGCAGCTTCAGGACACAAAGTGCTCTCCAGTCAACACTTTGTTAACCTTTGTCTCTTTCTTAACCATTCGGGGTAAATTTACCCTCCGTGTTTAGTCCTCATGCTGATTTCTGACACCATGTTCTGTTTGTTCTTAATAGGTTCATAGGTTCATTTCACTGTAAAAGTATGCATGTACAATACAACTTTGATAATAAAGAAAAACAGCATGGGTAACAACACTAACACATATTTATTTACAGTAATGACTTCAGCCTGACAGTCATGGCTTCAGCTCAACCAAAGCGCACGCAACCTGCTCCCCAACTTCACTTCTGGTCCCGGGTGAACCGCACACGTTGCACACTGGGAACTGAAGTTCTTTAAGTACACACAATGGTCACCTTATCAACAAGTGCTGAGACCCATCACCCAGGAAATGGGCCTTCAAATAATGGAAATCTAAAAGTATTAAACTTTTGATATAGAAATATCAAAGAAGGAACAGGAGTAGGCTACTTCTCTGCAAATCAGCATGATCATAATTAATCATATAAATTTACAACTCCATTACAGCTTTACAATATAGAACACAGAACAGAACAGTACAGCACAGGAACAGGCCCTTCAGCCCACAGTGTTGAGTTGAACCAAATAAATTAGTAATCGAATTGCCAATTAAAGTAATCCCTTATGTCTGCACATTGTCCACATCCCTCCATTTTCCTCACATTCATGTCTCTTCATGAGACATTTAAATGTCTCTTAAAAGTCTCTAATGTATTCACCTCTACCACCACCCCAGGCACCCATCAATCTTTGTGTAAAAAAAAAACACCTCACTCTAACATCTCCTTTAAAATTACCAACTCTTACCATGATCACTGTTATTAGACATTTCAACACTGGGAAAAAGATAATATGTCTATACTTCTCATAATCCTATAAACCTCTATTAGATCTCTCCTCGGTCTTTACCGCTTGAGAAGTTTACCCAACCTCTCATTATAGCACATGCCCTCTAATCCAGGCAGCATCCCGGTAAACCTCTTCTGCAACCTCTCCAAAGCCTCAACATCCTTAGTATAATTGTCATGGTCCAGTCCGTGGAGTCAGGACTCCGGCTCTTCCAGCTGTCCTTTGTTTTGGTTGGGATAATCATAGGCACCTGATTCCCATCTTGGGGCCTGGAATATAAGTAGCCTTGGGGTCAAGTGTGGGCTGCTGGTTTGTCTTGTCAAGATTCCCTGGGAGCAACCTGCCAGTGGAAGGCTAGAGCGACCATTTGCCATCTTTAGGCTGCGTTGGAGAGCCATCGCTTCATGCAGCCTTGCTGTCGGTAGTTGGAGCTGTATTTGCGGTATGGATTCGACCATTTCCCAGGCCAGCTGAGTGGCCATCAGCCACTCTAAACTAGGGAGGGATCCGGCTGTTTCCGTAGCCAGCCGAGGTTGCTGGCCGTAACTGCGACTCGGAGCAACCCCGATGCAGAGATGGAACTGTCTGTCGTTCTTCGATGTTTGTCTCTTCTTGTCCTTGCCTCCGAGGGTTAAGTCAGGCTGTTCTGCTGTTGCCCTGCGAGGGGATCTGTCTCGTCTTGTCCCTTCCTCTGTGGGGTAAGTCTGGCCGTTGTGCTGTTGCCCTGCGGGGGGAACTGTCTTGTCTTGTCCTCGCCTCCGTGGGGTAAGTCAGGCTGTTCTGCTGTTGCCCTATGAGGGGACCTGTCTTGTCTTGTCTTTGCCTCTGTTGGGTAAGTGTGGTCATTCTGCGTTACCTGACGGATGGACCTATCCCACCTTGGAGTGGAGATAAAGTTGAGTCCCGGCTTGTCTAAGGATAAGTCCCGGCTCTATGTCTATGTACAGTTCCCAGTCTGTCTCGGAGCTCCAGCCTCCGAGTTATCAAGCCTCAAGCCTCAAGAGCCAGGACCCCAGCCTCAAGTCTCAAGAGGCGGGACCCCTGCCACGTCCTGTCCTGTAGCCATGTCATGTCCTTGCCTGGTTCTGGATGTCTGAGCCCAAGGTAAGACCCAGGTCCTGGGTTCTTGTCCAGTCTCTGGCTCGGAGTCCAAGCCCAGGCTCCTAGTTCATAGTTCCTTATCCGGGTTCCCTGTTTCTTGTCCATGTCCTAGCCCAGGTCCTGCATCCTTGTCCTGTTCCTAGTACTTCAGTGTCTGTGTCTTGCATTTGGGTCCGTTCCCAACGCCCCCCATTGTGACATGGATAACCATTATGGGTAACCAGAACTGTATGCAAAACTCCAGATGCAGCCTATTCTTTTTATAAAGCTGTTACATAACTTCTTGAACTCGACTAATAAAGGCAAGAATGCCATATGTCTTCTTAATCACCCTATCAACATATGTAGCTACTTTTAGGGAGCTATGATCTTGGATCCCAAGCTCCCTCTGCTCATCAACAGGGTTAAGGGCCTTTCTCCATATATCACTTGCTCTCTTTAGTTCTAAGGATTATATAACTCTTTGAATATTTTCAATGATTTGGCTCCAACTGCCTTCTGTGCCAGAGAACTCTAAAGGTTTACCCCTCCCTGCGTAAAGATGTTTCTCTTCATGAAAATGCTACTGGCTCACACCTATCCTTAAACTGGGACACGTGACCTGGACTCCTTTGCCATTGCGCACAAGCTTTTTGTGTTTGGTGTACGTAATCCTGCTAGTTTTTTGTAATCTTCTCTGAAATCACCCCCATTCTTTTCAGCTCTAGTGAAATACAAGTCTAATCAGCCCTCCCAGGAAACAGTTTGGACAGTCTTCACTGTATACCCTGCCTAGCAAGGAAAACTTTCCTCAAAAAAGGACACCAAAACTGAACACAGCACTGAAGGTGTTGTCTCACCAAAGTCCTATACAGTTACAGCAACATATCCCTGTTCCTGAAGGTAGGTCCTCTCACAATGAAGCCAATGAACCATTTGCTATTTTATCAGCAATTTAACCTGTGCCTATTTTTCAATAAGTGATTTGCAAGCCTATCTGGATCTCATTACACCTGCATGGACCTCAACTACAGTACACCTGCTTTTTCATGGTCTATGTAGAACAGTGCATGTCCCAAACCACCCATGGTAATGCTCCCTGAGTCTTCCTGTGCTACATTGATGTCTGCATTGGCGCAGCTTCATGCACCCTTGCTGAGCTCATCAATTCATCAACTTGGACACCAACTTCCACACTGTCCTTAAGTTCACTTGGTCCATTTCTGATATTTCCTTCCCCTTTCTCAATCTCTCTGTCTCCATCTCTGGAGACAAACTGTCTACCAACATATTTTATAACTCAACCAATTCCCACAGTTACATTGACTGTACCTCTTCCCAACCTGTCTCCTGTAAAATGGCCATTCCTTTTTCTCAGTTCCTTTGTCACCAACCCATCTGCTCCCAGAATGAGCCTTTACATATCTTTACTAACCCACGCTCTCCCCCCCCACCCCATTACCACTCTCCACAGGGATCACTCCCTCCGTGATTCCCTTGTCCATTCTTCCCTTCCCACTAATTGCCCTCCTGGTACATATCCCTGCAAATGGCAGAAATGCTACACTTTCCCATTAGCCTCCTCCTTTAGCTCCATTCAGGGACCCAAACAGTCCTTCCAGGTGAAGCAAAACTTTATCTGCGAATCTGTTGGGGTCTTCTATTTTGTCTGGTGCGCCCAATGCAACCTACCCTACATTGGTGAGACCTGGCATAAATAAGGGGACACCTTTGTTGAGCACCTCCACTCCATCCACCAAAAGTGGAATTTCTCAAAGGGCAGCCATTTTAATTCCTATCCCCATTCCCATTCTGGCATGTCAGTCCACTGCCACCTCGTTTGCCACAATGAGGCCACTCTCAGGATGGAGGAGCAATACCTCACATTCCATATAAGTAGCCTCCAACCTGATGGTATGAACATCAATTTCTCCTTCTGGTAATTTTTCCCTTCCCCCTTCCCTTATTTTCTATTCACCAATTTGGCCTCTTACCTCTTCTCGTCTCCTATCACCTCCCCCAGTGCCCCTCCTTCTTCCCTCTCCCACATGGCCCACTCTTCTCTCCTATCAGATTCCTTCCTCTCAAGTCCTTTACCTTTCCCAACCTTGGCTTCACAAATCACCTTCTAGCTTGTCCTCCTTTCCATGCCCACAACCTTTTTCCTCTGGTGTGTTTCCTTTCCTATCCAGTCCTGATGAAAGGTCTTAGCCCGAAACTTCTACTGTTTAAATAGAAGCTGCCTGACCTGCTGAGTTCCTCCAGCATTTTGTGTGTTTGCTCATTACACCTGCCCATTTTCCAGTCTATCAATGTCCGGGTAATTATCTGCTTTCCTGGTTTTGCATCCAAAGTAGATTGTCTCACATTTAACTATTTTATTGCACATCTGTACTTGCCCACTCCTTCCACCTGTGTGTTCTGTGTATCCATCTTAAAGTGCACATGCCAATAATGCTTTGGGTCATCTGCAAATTTAGAGATATTACATTTAATTCCTTCATCTATATTATGCATATACATCTAAAATATATATTACAAATAGCTGTGATCTCAGCAATGATGCATTTTGTATCCTGCTGGCCAGTGCCTGCCACTTGGAAAAAAAAGGTTAATTTATTTCAACTCCTGTTGTCAACTATCCATGACAATACATTACGCTAAATTCCATGTGCTTGACTTTAAAACAAAAAAGAAAATTAAAACCTCAATCCAAATCCAACAAAGCTTCAAAAAATGAAGGTGGGCATTATTATGATTTCTCATTGATAAACATATACTATCTAATTATTGCCTAGTCAAAAAATGGCGAAGAGCATTTGTTCATGAGGCTCTTAATCAAACATACAGTATATAGCTCTGATCAGACCACAATTGAAGTATTGTGAGCCATTCTGGCCATCACACAGAAACAATAATATTGGCGTTGAAGGATGTGCAATGTAAACTTATCAGAATGATATTTGAACACTGAGGTTTTAATCAAGTGGAATGGTATACCAACTTGAAATGCATTTCCAGGAATTAAGAAAGTTGTCAGCACAAAGAGGACAAACTTTTTTGACTGTCTTGCTGAGTTTCACCAGCATATTCTGACGTTGTGTACATTCCTCCTCTGGCCAATATCAGAGCTGTGCACCATGATCAACAGTAAATGGTACATTACCAAGGAATGTTGATATACCTTGGAGTTTAAGTCCATAAATTTTTGAATGTGGCAACACATGTAGGAAGTGTAATGAAGAAGGTATGTTGCCTTAGTAGGCTGTGGTATAGAACATAAAAGTTGATTTGATATTTGCTACTTTATAAAACACAGGTTAGACTACACTTGGAATATCATGTACAGTTCTGATCACCACATTATAAGAAAGATATGGGTTGCACTGGAGAGAGTACAGAGGAGATTCATTAGGATGGTGGAAGGATTGGAGGATTTTAGTTATGAGAAAAGATGGGATAAGCTGTTTGCTTTCCCTCATGCAATGGAGGCACAATAAGAGACATAGATGGGGCACATAGTCAGAATCGTTTTCCATGGTAGGTTTAATAAAATCAAGAGGTCATAGGTTTAAGGTAAAAGGAGGGTGCTTTAAAGGGGGTTAAAAAAGGGAAAATGTTTGACACACAGGGTGGTAGATACCCGGTGGGGGGGGGGTGAAGTCGTAAACTATTACAATATTGAGACATTTAGACAGGCATTTAGATTGGCAAGGCATAAAAGATTATGGACCTAGTGTAGGAAAATGGATTGTAGTGTAGACAGGCTAAAAGGTCCACATAGATGTGTTGGGTTGAAGTTCCCACTACAGTGATCTACAACTCTATAGATCCACCTTATCCATAAATTTTCAGCTGAAACCATAGTTAATGTAATGTACACCACCAACTCAATCGATTGACATGTTTGAATAGTTAAAAATGGGAAAATTTAGGAGATCTCTTTGCTGTTTGATAATGATATAAATTTACTAACTGAAGTGATAGGATTTATAGTCAAACAATTGCAGGAATGTTGATTAGTTTTATTTATAAGTTTGACCTTTGCATACTTTTAGGCTTTTAGCATAATGAATACAGCATTGTGGATTGACAAAAAAAAAGCAGCAGAGTATTATGTCAAGCAAAGAATTATCTTGGCTACACATTAAGTAAGAATATCCAGGGAACTTCCATAATTGAAATTGTAATCATCATTTACATTCTCCACTGTCATTACTTTAACATCTTTTAAAACCAAATTTATTTAAAGTGGAATAATGGTCTTTGGAAAGTCTAACATATGAGAAGCTTGAATTGTATTCCCCATATGTCAAGACTGGAAAGTAATGTTCCAAACAAAATTCTGCTTAAGTTTTAAGCTACTCTATCTTCTTTGAACAGATGTTAATATAAATCATTATCAGTTACAGCACAGTTTCAACTGAGTATTCATCTGCTGCCCAATGATAACAATTGTAAATTCAAGCAATTTCTGCTTGTGCTTGCAGGGGCAATAGAAATTACTTAAACTGCTCTGAATTATAGATCTTCAGATAATTGAGTTGCAAAATGCAAATAATTTCTGTAAATATTATAATTCATTATTTTTCCTTGAATGGTGTGTTACATCAGCTGTTTGGCAATGAACATGTAATTAGTCCCAAAAAATGTAGCTCAGTGTTTCTATAAACAACAGAAAGTCATCAGCAGATCTCCAGCAGAGCTTCTGTTCTCCATTTGCAATCATCTCCTCAAATCCATTCTCCTCTTTACCTCTGAAATCAAATTTAAAGGCAGTATGATAGTGTAGCAGTTAGCATAACACTATCACAGCACTGGAGATGTAAGTACTTTGGTAGGTATATAAATAGATAAGAAACATACAGGCTTATTTATCCACTTGACTACATTCCTAATGTCCACATCTTGCATGCCAGTTTAAAATCTTCATCACCCTCATACCCACAAGGTTCTTACCCTAATCTAAACTTTTATCTTTCTCAAGTTTGGCTCTGCAAGAACTCTTCAAATGCATCTTATTCACAAGACCAACCTCCCATTCCTTCGATACAATTCCTATTTAACTGTGCCTCCCTCCCTGTGTTAGAGACAGAGTTATACTGCACTGAAAAAGGCACTTTGGCTCAACTCACCCATCTGAACTCATCCCATTTGTCCTCCAAACCTTTCCTATCCGTGTACTTGTCCAAATAGCTTTTAAATATTGTAACAATACTCACCTCTACTACTTCCTCTGGCTGTTCATTTCATATACCTACCATCTTCTGTGTGAAAATCTTTCCCCTCTGAACTTAAATCTATATCCTTTAGTTTTGCATTTCCCTGCTCACCCTGGGTAAAAATAACTGCCAGCATTTATCCTTTAGATGCCCGTCATGCATTTTTGAGTGGCTGATCTGTTCAGGGTTTTCTCTTAACTGGCCAATTGTAGCCAAATAATCTTCTACAATCACTTCCATAGGAGATTTAAGGTGCAAACTGCTTCACACAAACACACTAAATCTCTCCCTGTTTAAAGAAGAATATACTTGCATTGGGCACAGTTCAGACAAGGATCATTAGTTTGATTTCTGGAATGAAGGGATTGTCTTATGTCAATTAAGCAATTGTACCGACACTGACTTAATTTGGATGAATGGGAAGTGATATTATTGGAATTTAAGACTATGGCAGCTCTTCTTTAGTAGGAGTTGTGAAAATACTTTTCCTTATCAGTAAATAGAGAATAGCAGGCAACACACACAAAATGCTGGAAGAACTCAGCATGTCAGGCAGCATCTGTGGAAATAAATAAATGGTCAACGTTTCAAGCTGAGACACTTCTTCAGGACTGGAAATGAAGGTGGGGGGGGGTGTTAGGAGGACTAGCCGAAAGGTGACAAGTTCCCAGGAGGAATACGAGGCTTTGTTTGCGAGTCTGGGTGAGTATATGGTCAAAGAGGCGGAGGGCAGCAGAGATCACAGAAGGGGAGCAGTCTCACTGAACAACCATCAAAGAGAAGTTTTAAACTTCTTCAGGGTAAGCATGGGCATCCATTCAGAATAAAGAGTTGTATGTCTGAGTTCTAAATAGAGAGGAAGTTCTTCACTTAGTGAGTCACAAATTTTTGAAATTTTCTCCAGCAGGGAGCTGTGGAGACTGAGTCATCCAAATTATTTGAGGCTGAAATAGAACTTGGGAACAACAGGGGAATAAAAGATTATGGGGATGAGGCAGAAAACAGAATTGGTATGATTTCATTAATGATAAAGCAGACTTGATGGGATACTTGGCCTACATATTCTATCATCCCCATTATGCTCCTCACATTACAATTCTCAGTAAACCATTATTTCTCCAATTAAACATTAGGAGGAATGAGGACATTTTCTCTGGATTGCACCGCAGTCACTCATCTCTCACACTGGTTGGTTCCCACTCCCTTACACATGTGTCAAACTAAACTAAATTATTTACAACCTCGGCATTCTATTTCACTGAACTGAGCTTCTGGCTATATAGCCCCATAAAGATACATCTTCCAATGTTATGTCAATCTATCACACCGTTTTTATTCAAACTCAGAAACCCTCATTTCTGCCTTAACGACTTCAGACTCTAATGGCTACTCTGTCATAATCCAGCTTCCATGAACTTTACATTAAATTCTAACCAGCTCACCCATCAAAACTGTGCTATTTTATTGGCAATTAAAATATCATTATCATCTCTGTTCTCAATGGGCATCAGTTCTTTGTTCACAGACACTTCAATTACAATTTCTCGTTCCATTCCTTGAATTCATCTGCTGCTTTCAGAATTTGCTGCTCACCATTTCAAACCTCTTTCAATTCTACAATCTTCCAATTCTGGACTTTTATGTGACAGCCTTTACGTCATCATTAATGGCTGCATCACCAGATGTCAATATCTCAAGCTCAAGAATTTTCCCTCTGAACCTATCTATCTATTGGGTTACCCATCAACCTTTTAAACCTTCTTTGAAACATACTCATTTAATTAAGTTAAACATACTCAGTTAACATTGCTTCCTTTTGGTGAAAATCAGTATTTCTCATCAACTCTGAAAGAGCACTTTAGAATAATTCCTACAATCATGGCACAACATTCTATGTTCCTTTACTGCTGGCCAAACAGAACAATACTAAAACTTTTGTAATACTACAGCATCTGCAATATTTCTGCAGAAATATTATTACATATAAGCAGCATCGACGCCATGGAGAAATTTGAAAACAGGAATGTTAAGTTTAAAAATGAGGTAATGCTTATCCTGAAACCAATGAAGGTCATGAAACACAGAACCTGTATAAAATTAGGAAACATGCAGCAGAGTATTCACATTTTTCATTAGGTTATATACTTGGATAGCTTTAATGTAGTCAACATTAGAGATTAAAAGCTAGATGTCAACATTTGGAACTGAGTGAAGGAACAGAGAAAGATGAAGGAATTGTTGGCAACTTGTATTAACAAGGGAGAGTTAATTCAAAGCAACACACACAAGATGCTGGACAAACTCAGCAGGTCAAAAGGCATCTATGGAAGTGAATGAACAAATGATGTTTCAGGCCGAGACACTTCTTCCAGATTGTAAAGGAAGGAAGAAGACACAAGAATAAAAAGAGAGAGGGAAAGAAGGATTGCTAGAACGTGATAGGTGAAGGTAGCTGGGTAAAGGGTTGGAGACAAGAATGCACCATGGGAAAAAGGGAAGGAAATGGGGACCCAGGGGAGGTGATAGGCAGGTGAGAAGAGGTAAGAGACCAAAAAGTGGAATAAAAGAAGAGCGAAGTGGGAGGGAGAAAAAGAAATTCTGGAACGAGACATTGATATTCATGCCATCTGGTTGGAGGCTACCCAGAAGGAATTATGAGGTGTTGATCCTCCATCCTGAAAGTGACCTCATTATGGCAAAGAGGGGGGCATGGACCAACGTGTCAGAACAGGAATAGGAATACAAATTAATATGGCTGGCAACTGGGAAATTCTGCTTTTGGCAAATGGAGTGGAGGTGCTCAAAAAAGTGGTCCCCCAATTTTTCATTGGGTCTTACCAATGTAGAGGAGGCTGCATCAGGAGCACCAGATACAATAGAAGACTCCAACAGTGTCGCCTTATCTGGAATGACAGTTTGGGGCCTTGAATGGAGGTAAGGGAAGAGGAAAATGAGCAAGTGTAGCATTTATGTCACTTGCAGGGTTATTTACCAGGAGAAGTATTAGTGAGCAAGGGAATCACAGAAGAAGCAATCCCTGCGGAAAATGTAAAGTGGGGCGTGGGGAGGTAAAGATCTGTTTGGTGGTAGGATCCCATCGAAGATGGCGGAAGTTGTGAAGAATAATGTGTTGGATGTGGAGGCTAATGAGGTGGTAGGTTAGGACAAGAGGAACTCTGTTCATGTAAGACGCTGGGAAGATGGGGTGACAGCAGATGTTCAGGAGATGAAAGAGATGCAGGTGAGACAGTATCAATGGTGGAGGGAGGAAAACCCCTTTCTTTGAAGGAGGAGGACATCTCTGATGTTCTAGAAGGGTTAGCCTCATCCTGGGCTTTCAGAAAAGGTCGGACTTGTTGGATTAGACAGTATGATGGTTATTTTTCTGTAGAATAAATTCCTTATGCTTTTTGTGTTTTTATATAATTACCCATATACATGTAATAGTTCAGTGTGTTTTCTAGTGGTTGCAGTTGCTCTTGTAACAATATGATTGCAGTTGTGGGTATTACATTGCTTGAATGATGCCTATGTTAGTGGTTGATTCAAGCAACAGAAATTGAGTGGATGACTCTTATCTACTGAAATTCCATGGAATTAGCAAACTGGTGTAAGAGGAACAAACCAAGTTAGTTTGTTCTCTATTCCCTTTGTTCTTTCCCCTGCCACTGGGGTCTCTCTCTCTCTTTCTCTAACTGCACTTTGCTTCATCTTCCTGCCTTCAGCCTGTTTATTCCTGTGGTACATAATAAATAATCGCAAGCAGCATGTTTTATGCATCATTCTTGACTTCTGAAAAACTCATTCAAAAACATCAGTTTCCAACCGACTCTAAGGCCAATGATTGGAATCTGACCAAAGACAATGGCCTAGAAATTGCTTGGCTACATTTTAATGGCATTAAAAGTGTTCTGGGTCACTATAACACATGTTGTGTTCATAAAAATCAAGATATCCAGTTACAATTGTTACGTACCCCGTAACTGGGTTGCCAAACCAGCAGAAATGGATCACTCAGTTGGAGTCTGGAGTACTAGAACTAAGAAAGTTTTATTAAAGAGACAAGCAACACAGTAATCGAAAGGATAATAAATGCAACAATTCAACAATGATAACCACACGTGCACAGAATTAAGATAACAGCATCAATCAAGCTCTATCGTTGTCTAGGGGTTAAATGACCAATTTCAAAATGACTCAAAGTTCAGTCCAGTTTGTAGTTCAGTTCGCAGTAATCGTTGCCATGGCGATGGACAAGGTGGGGGGAGAGAGACATAGAATAGGAACAACTGATCATTCAGAACGGCTTCACTCACAGACCAGCCAGATGGCTCACAAACAGCTTTTGGGCAGGTCCTTGGTGATGTCACCTGAGGTCACCGACTGTGACCCCTCCTCCAGATGCGGTCGATCCTCTGCAGTGAACCCGGCACCCAGGCAAGGGCGGACACACACCGGGTTCCCGCTGATCGTACCTTTCCACCCTTGTCGTTGTCTGGGACTTCTCACCCACTCGTGAGAAGCGCACCGCTTCCAGGGTCTCGTTACCTCGGGTGGCGTGTGTGTCTGTCTTAGCGAACCTGTCCCTTTTTATCCCCCTGCTGGGGTATCGCCTGTCCATCACTTCAAACAGTTCAGGGCTCAAAGGGGGGAGCCGCTCCAGACAGCTCTTCCTCCCACATCCCTTCATTACACATCTCCAGACGCTGCTCCATTGTTCCTTATCTCTCCTTCCCCTGAGGGCAGGTGGCAGACCAACTGCTGATGCCACTGATGCTAGCCCAGGCCAGCAAACATCTTAATTTTATGTGTATTCTCGTAACACTTCCCCCCTTTAAGGATTTTTACCGGGAGGTAAAAATTACAAACATGACTCCATTATCTGATACATACACAATATACATCTTTAACAGTTATTTAGCTAATACAGAGAATTTGAAGCTGTCAACACCTTGACAGACAGTCATCACATTTTCTGTTCCTTTTACACGTGTTATTAATAATCCCTTAGACCAGGCTCCAACTCAGCAAACTTCATAGTGGCCAAAAACACTGATGAATTGCGACCAATGTAACCTCTCATTTGGTTTTGTCCCGGACCACAACAACAAGGGTCGTCCCATTCCGACTCAATTTTCCCTCGCAAGGGCTTAGTAGGAGGGGGACGGGTATTGACCGCAGAGTTATTGCAAAACTTCCTGCAGTACCCCACCATCTCCAAAAGCCTTCTGAGGGCCCTCTTGTCTGTCGGGGTTGGGAGGTCAGCGATAGCCTGCACTGTAGCTTGCATCACTGCCAGCTGCCCCTGTGTCACCACAATTCCCAGGTAAGTGACATTCGCGTGGCCGAATTCATTTTTTCCAAGGTTCACTATCAAGCTGGCTTCAGACAGCCGTGTTAAATTGCCAATACACACCTCTGTGTTCATCAGCCCTTTAGTCACTGAATTACTCAAAAAATATGGGTGTTGTTTGCTTGGCTGCCCTATTGTAACCGACATAACCCAACGTCCCAGTTCTTTGCATTTCCTCGGGACAATCAAACACATGGGTGCGAGTCGTTTAATTACTCCTTCGGGGATTAAGGGAGAGACCTTATCAGTAGACCTGGCCAAAACAATAGCCTTCTCCCATCTGACCGATCCCATCCTAATCTTTTCAAAATGGTTTTTTCCTCTTATCAAGGGGCCCCTAGCTTCATTGATTTCCACGCTAACACCGACTAGGTTTGTTAGCATATCAAAAGCCGGTGACCGTCTCAGTTCGCGTCGGTCATGATCAATAACATTTTTCCCCCTGGGCAGCCGGTAACTCTCTTTCATGATTCCACCAACTGTTTCCTCCAGCACCGCAAAATGTCCACCGGGGGGTACCTCGTGGGCCATGTTAAAAACCTCATCCCCGTAACTCTTTTGCACCACCCCCCACTCCTCATCTGCGGATGCTGTACTTGATTTCCCTTTCTTCCTTAGCACTTCCTCATCCGCACAATAGCTTGTCAAGGCTGTGTCAGAGAGAGCGGTCTCGGCAAAAACCATCAGCCCCTCGTCTCGCTCCTGCGTCTGCACAAATTCTTTCCTGGCTACTGCTACGTCCGTCCCAGCTCCCTCACTACCTCTTATCTCACTACACCCTGTCTCATACAAGGTTGGCAGAAATGTTTCAGCCAAATTCACCATCGCGGGCGGGGCCTCCATGCTGGCAGGCTGACCCGTCAATCTCACAACTGGGAACACGATTCCTCCGGCGATGTCATTACCGAGCAAGACTTCCACGTCTTTCATCGGTAATTCGGACCTCACCCCGATCGTGACTAGTCCAGAGACCAGGTTGCTCTGTAAATGTATCTGGTGCAAAGGGACTGACTCTGTCCCTTCCCCAACACCTTTGACCTCTACCTCCCCAGTCTGGGTCTCTGAGCTAAACTCTAATACACTCTTCAGTATTAGTGACTGACACGCTCCCGTGTCTCTCCAGATCCGCACTGGAACTGGTTTTAACCTCTTTTTCATTGACACCAGTCCGGCCGAGATAAACCTCTCGCGCCCTTCCTGGACTTTTTCAGACCTGTCCTTCCCTAGCGGTTCGCTTAACAGCTCAATACAGCCATTCAAAATTTCCGCTTTTCCTTTCCCCGTCTCCTTCCTTGGGGCAAAGCACCTGGACGCAAAGTGTCCGACTTTCCCACAATTATAACAGACGACCCCAGGAGACTTCCTACCAGACTGCTCCCGGTCTACCTTATCCTTTTCACTAGTCCCCGGCTTACTTTCTGACTTTTCCGGTGGACTCTCCCCGCCGTCCTGACTACCCTTCTGGTAGCCTTTACTCGGGGCAACCTTCATTTTATGCGTCAACGCATACTCATCCGCTAACTTAGCAGTTGCGGCTAACGTGGCTGCCTCTTTCTCATCGAGGTAGGGTCTCATACCCTCAGGGACACAACCTTTAAACTGCTCAATCAGAACCAGTTGCAGCAGTCTGTCATAATCCCCCTCTACCCCTTTCGAGGCGCACCAACGCTCACAATATGTTTGCATCTCACGAGCAAACTCCAAATACGTGCGGTCCCACCGCTTCCTCGCATTCCGGAACCTCTGCCGGTATGCCTCCGGGACCAACTCATAAATCCTGAGGATGGCCTCCTTCACCACCTCATACTTCTGGGCATCTTCCGCGGATAAGGCGGAGTAAGCTTGTTGGGCCTTCCCTTTCAGTACACTCTGAAGTAAGACAACCCACTTATCCCTCGGCCATTCCTGACTTATAGCTACTTTTTCGAAGTGGAGAAAGTACCGATCCACATCGGTATCGTCAAATGGGGGAACCAGCCTAACCTCCTGGGTCGCCCGGAACCCTCCACCTTGGTTCGGCACGAGCCCCTGCTCGGCCCTTATCTTTAACTTCTCCAGCTCAAATTCCCTTTCCCTCTGTTTCTCCTCTCTCTCCAACTGTCTGTCCCTCTCTCTCTCTTCTCTCTCCAACTGTCTTTCTCTCTCTTGCCTTTCTAACTCTCTCTCTTTCTCCTGCCTTTCTAACTCTCTCTCTTTCTCCTGCCTTTCTAACTCTCTCTCTTTCTCCTGCCTTTCTAACTCTCTCTCTTTCTCCTGCCTTTCTAACTCTCTCTCTTTCTCCTGCCTTTCTAACTGCCGTACCCGGAACTCGTGCTCGAGTCTCAGTTTTTCAAGCTGTACCTGTACCGCGTCTCCAGCAGGTTTTTCAATAGACACCTCCCCCAGCTCACCTTGGGGAAACACACCTTTAGATACATAGTGCTCTACAATAGCTCTGTGTATCTCCTCTCTCCTCATTGTTGACTTCACCTTAGCAAGATTCACCCGTTTTGCCACAGCTATCAATTCCGATTTCCTGGCATCCTCTAATGCCTCCAAGGTCGGCGCCTTTATAAATTCCTCAACCTCCATTTCTGCTGTTTGTCTTTTCTTTCTTTCGGGAATTTTAACCCAATCAATTTACTCCGTCCCAAATTTAGCGTTCAAAATCCCGGACGAGCCCCCACTTATGTTACGTACCCCGTAACTGGGTTGCCAAACCAGCAGAAATGGATCACTCAGTTGGAGTCTGGAGTACTAGAACTAAGAAAGTTTTATTAAAGAGACAAGCAACACAGTAATCGAAAGGATAATAAATGCAACAATTCAACAATGATAACCACACATGTGCACAGAATTAAGATAACAGCATCAATCAAGCTCTATCGTTGTCTAGGGGTTAAATGACCAATTTCAAAATGACTCAAAGTTCAGTCCAGTTTGTAGTTCAGTTCGCAGTAATCGTTGCCATGGCGATGGACAAGGTGGGGGGAGAGAGACATAGAATAGGAACAACTGATCATTCAGAACGGCTTCACTCACAGACCAGCCAGATGGCTCACAAACAGCTTTTGGGCAGGTCCTTGGTGATGTCACCTGAGGTCACCGACTGTGACCCCTCCTCCAGATGCGGTCGATCCTCTGCAGTGAACCCGGCACCCAGGCAAGGGCGGACACACACCGGGTTCCCGCTGATCGTACCTTTCCACCCTTGTCGTTGTCTGGGACTTCTCACCCACTCGTGAGAAGCGCACCGCTTCCAGGGTCTCGTTACCTCGGGTGGCGTGTGTGTCTGTCTTAGCGAACCTGTCCCTTTTTATCCCCCTGCTGGGGTATCGCCTGTCCATCACTTCAAACAGTTCAGGGCTCAAAGGGGGGAGCCGCTCCAGACAGCTCTTCCTCCCACATCCCTTCATTACACATCTCCAGACGCTGCTCCATTGTTCCTTATCTCTCCTTCCCCTGAGGGCAGGTGGCAGACCAACTGCTGATGCCACTGATGCTAGCCCAGGCCAGCAAACATCTTAATTTTATGTGTATTCTCGTAACACAATGTACAGAGTACAGCATTATTGACTTTCTCAGTGTAAAACTGCACTATGTCAACTTTAGTGCAATGTTCTCTTTAGATCTATTACACCTTCTCAGACTTTATGACATTTAGCCTAGCAACAAGCTCAACAACCAGCACGCTAAAAGACATATAATAACAAAGCTAACAACACTCTACCAGCTATTGGCAAGTATTATTGCTGAATAAGTGGATGATTCAATGATAGGATGGATTGAAAGCATGCTCCCAAGGATTACAGAGATAGGAACAGGTTGGTCTCACAGCTGGCATCAGGCAAGAGATACAGACACCAGAAGTCACAGGCTTCACAGCAGATTGTTTCAAAAACAGTTACTTACTCTCAAACATTTTATTTCTTGAACCTAACTGCACAACTCAACTCACAACCTCAGTCCAGCAATAGACTTTGATTTTTTTTGCCCTAATTGTGATTTTTCTTGTATAATTTTCAATAATTTTTCTAACAAAGATGCAGTTTTGTGGAGGGTGAACAGGCAGAGGTTGTGGTCCATGTAGGTCCCAATGATATTGGTAGGATGAGTGAAGAGGTTCTGCATAGGGAATTTGGTGTGAAGTTAAATGGCAGGGCCTCCAGGTTTGTGATCTCAAGATTGCTACCCATGCCACATGCTAGTGAGGTCAGAACTAGGAAGATTATACTATATAATATGTGGCTAAGGAGCTGGTGTAGGAGGGAGGGCATAAGATTTTTGGATCATTGGGCTCTCTTCCAGGGAAGGTGGGTCGTGTGGAGAAGGGACAGTTTGCACCTGACCAGGATGGGGACTAATATCCTAGAAGGAAGGTTTGTCAATACTGTACAGTGGGGTTTGAACTAGAGTTGCAGGGGGAATGGAACCAGAGAGCCAGAATAGTTAATGGAGAGGTTGTGGAGGCAGTTGTTGGTGAGACCACAGAAAAAGTTAAGAATCAAAAAGTAGAGCATAGTACAACTAGCGTCCTCAGCTGCACATATTTCAATGCAAGAGGAATCATAGGAAAGATGAGGTTACTTGCATAAGGACAGAGCCTATGTGCAGTGACGAGATGCTGTTGAAAAGGCACAACTGCACTCAAAAGGATGAGTTGCAATATAAAAGGCAGATAAAATCGAAAAGGGTGAATACAGCACTGAAGGTGTTATATTTGAATGAATGCAGTATATGAAGTAAAGTAGATGAATTTGCAGCACATTTGCAGGTTGGCAGGTTTGATGTTATGGGCATCACTGAATCATGGCTGAAAGCGTATAGCTAGGAGATTAATGTTGTGACGGGGTCCTGAATTACCCCTATGAACTGTGCTTTTGAAAAGAGAGAGAGAGAGTTATTTAACACCGACATGTTGTTTTGAAGAGAGAGAGAAAGAAAGAGAGAGAGAGAGAGAGAGAGAGAGAGAGACGAAGACTTTTGGACTGTCACTTTAAAGCACGAGAAAGAACTGGCTAACTTTTGGATTTCTGCTGAGTTGGAGATGGAACTGAGCAGCTCGTAAGTTGCTATGGTGACCGAGGACGGCATTATTTGATGGACAATCGATGCTATGATTTTCTGGTATACTTCTCAAGGACATTCACCTGCTTGTGCATTTCTTACACAGAGAAGGGAAGGAGAAGTTATTTGAATGACAGCTGGTATCCAGTACAGTGAGATAAATGGGAGGTTAGATGATATAGACCTCAGACACATGTTTTGGACGCTGAATGAGCTTTGTTGTGCCCACAGAAAAAGTGGGTTTTTGGAGGACCAATCAGGCAAAATCGATCAGCCGCTCTTGCAGTGAGAAAAGGGATTGACTAGTGGGGAGTTGTCCATGTGTCCACCCTTGCCTGGGTGATAGCTCCACCACAGAAAACCAGTCCCCTTTGTTGTGGTCACAGTCAGTGACTTTTAAAGGATTTCGGAGGACAACGGGAATATCGACGTCATCAGCTCAACCGAAGACTCAAATCTCTCCCTCTCTCTCTCTCCGTCACTACTCAACTCAATACCACGAACTGAACTGAGCTTTAATCATTATCGTAAGGCTGCATCTTTTCACCCCTAGACTTGAAGAAGCTTGATTTTCATATATTTCCACACCTACTGATTTACTTATATATATATATAGGAATACTGGACTCCAAAGTGTTTTCTATTTCTGCTGGTTCTTTACTCCTGTCACTGGGTACGTAACAAAATCCAAGGATACACATTCTATTGAAAAGACAGGCAGGACGGCAAAGGGAGCAGCATTGCTTTGTTGGTAAAAAATGAAATCAAATCATTTGGAAGAGGTGACCTAGGGCCAGAAGGTGTTGAATCATTGTGGATGGAGCTAAGGAATGGCAAACGTAAAAAGATCCTGATGGGAGTTGTCTACAGAACCCCAAACAGTAGTAAAGATGTGGCCTACAAATTAAAATGGGAGATGGAAAAAGCAGGCCAAAAGGGCAGTGTTACAACAGTACTGGTTATTTCAATATGCAGGTGGATTAGTGAAATCAGGTTGGTGCTGGATTCCAAGAGGGGCAATTTCTAAAATGCCTCTGAGATGGCTTTTTAGAGCAGTTCATAGTTGAGGCACTAAGGAAGCAGCTATTCTGGATTGGGTGTTGTGCAGTGAATCAGAGTGCTTAAGCTAAAACAACCCTCAGAGGAAGTTCATAATATGATTCAATGCACCTTGAAATTTAGAAGGAGAAGCTAAAGTCAGATGTATTAGTATTACAGTGAAGTAAAGGGAATTAGAGAGGCATGAGAGAGGAACTGGCCAGAATTGAATGGAAAAGAACACTGGCAGGGATGACAGCAGTGCAGCAATGGCTGGAATTTCTGGAAGCAATTCAGAAGGTACATGATATATACTTACCAAAGAGGAAGAAATATTCAAAATAACAAGGTGACACAACCATGGCTTAAAAGAGAAGTAAAAGCCAAAAAGAGGGCATAAAATGGAGCAAAAATTAGTGAGGTTAGAAGATTGGGAAGCTTTTAAAAACCAACAGAAGGTAACTAAAAAAAGTCATTAAGATAAAGATGGAATACAAAAGTAAGCTAGCCAGCAATATGAAAGAGAATACCAAAAGTTTCTTTGGATAAATAAAGTGTAAGAGAGAGGCGAGAGTGGGTATTGGACCACTGGAAAATGATATTGGAGAAGGAATAATGGGGGACAAGGACATGGCAGACAATCTGATTAAGTATATTGCATCAGTGTTCACTGTGGAACACAGTAGCAGTAGTGTGGAAGTTACAGGTGTCAGGGGTCACAAATTGTGTGAAGTTACCATTACTAAAGAGAAGGTTCTTCGCAAACCAAAATGTCTAAAGGTAAATAAGTCACCTGGACAAAATGGTGTACACCCCAGCGTTCTGAAAGAGGTGGCTGGGAGATTGTGGAGGCATTAGTGATGATCTTTCAACATCAATTGAGAGAGGCAGAAGAAAGGAAATTATAAGCCATTTAGTCTGAATCAATGGGTGGGAAGATATTGGAGTCGATTATTAAGGATGAGGTCTCAGGTACTTGGAGGCACAGGATAAAATAGGCTAAGTCAGAATGGTTTACTCAAGGGAAAATCTTGTCTGACAAATTTACTAGAAATCTTTGAAGGAATAACAAGCAGGATGGACAAAGGAGAAATGGTTGATGTTGTGTACTTGGCAATTCAGAAGGCCAATGACAAGGTGCCACATCTGTGGCTGCGTAATAAGCTACAAACCCATTGTATTAGAGGGAAGGTTCTAGCATGGATAAAGTAGTGCCCAATTGGCAGGAGGAAAAGAGTGGTAATAAAGGAAGCCTTTTCTGGTTGGCTGCCAGTGACTAACAGTGCTCCACAGGGGTCTGTGTTGGTATCAATTCATTTTACATTATATATCATCATTTGGATGGTGGAATTGATGGCTTTGTTGCAAAGTCTACAGATGATATGAAGATAGGTGGAGGGACAGGTGGTTTTGAGGAAGTAGGGAGGGTACAGAAGGACTTAGACAGATTAGGAGAATGGGCAAAGAAATGGCAGACGGTATACAGTGTCAGGAAGTGTATGGTCATGCACTTGGGTAGAAGGACTGAAAGAGTTAACTATTTTCTAAACGGAGAGAAAATACAGAAAACTAAGGCACAAAGGCACTTAGGAGTCATTGTGCAGGATTCCCAAAAGGCTAATTTTCAGGTTGAGTCTGTGGTGAGGAAGGCAAACGCAATGTTAGCATTCATTTCAAGAGGACTAGAATATAAAAGTAAAGATGTAATGTTGAGACTTTATAAAGCACTGGTGAAGCCTCACTTAGAGGATTGCGTGCAGTTTTGGGCCCCTTATCTTAGAAAGGATGTACTGAACAGGAGAGGGTTCAAAGGAGATTCACGAAAGTTATTCCAGGTTTGAATGGCTTACCAAATGAAGAGCGTTTGATGGCTCTGGACCTGTATTCACTGGAATTCAGAAGAATGAGGGCTGACTTCGTTGAAACCTATCAAATGCGAAAGACATTGATAGAGTGGATGTGGAGAGGATGTTTCCTATGATGGGGAAGTCTAAGACCAGAGGGCTCAGCCTCAGAATAGACAGATGTTCTTTTAGAACAGAGATAGGAGTAATTTCTTTAGCTAGGCAATGGTGAATCTGTGTAACTCTTTGCCACAGGCAGCTGTGTAGGCCAAGTCTTTATGTATATTCAATGCAGAGGTTGATAATTTCTCGACTGGTCCGGGCATGAAAAGATACGGGGAGAAGGCAGGAGATCGGAACTGAGAGGAAAATTAGATCAGCCATAATGAAATGACGGAGCAGACTCGATATGCCGTGGCATAATTCTGCTCCTATATCTTACGGTCTTGTAATTTGCATTGTTAATTTACATTTTTCTTGTGAATGTTGTACTTCTGATATCATTGTGCCTGTAAAGCTGCAAGTTTTCAATTGCACCTGTACAAAAGTGTAAATGTGCAAATAACAAATAAATCAACTTCCAAACAGCAGTGATTATTAAAAAGTATGTTCCTGTGTGAAGGGTTGAGAAAAACACACAAGATCCACATCCAGGTGTTGCTAGCTGCAGATTGTCTTTGCAAGATCCGCAGAGTAACTCGAAATGCAAATGAGAATGGTTGCCTACTTTGCCTTCTGCTATGTGCTGAAGAAAAAAGTGTGCAAAATCATCTCTTCCTTTGCAAAGAGTTTGAGAGATTGCCGTAATGCAGCAGTGAGCTACAAACCATAGCTTGCAACACAGATCTACCACAGCAGCCAGGAACAGATTTTTATTAGTAACTTTTGTTTGATTTGTTCCCATTTAATCAAATGAACAGTTGATTGTGACTTCAGTTATTCATCAGTAGTGTTACTCATGATATTTTAATTGCTCCACAAACCTATAAACCGAGGTGAATACAAGGGCTAAATCTTGCTAGGTGTTGAGATGGGTGGTACAGCAGACTTCTGCGGCAAATATGTCTTGGGGTGAACACCATGAAGACCTTGCACACAGAATACCATTACAGGTGACTGGAGACGAGCTAAAGGTGGCGCCTCCTCACCTTCCAGAAAAGCAGGGTCATAATTTTTCCCACTATATTTATTTAGCCATCTCTGCTATTAGAGAAGAAATTTATTACCTCCCAAAACCCTATAGAAACATAAAAACATAGAATCATAGAAAACTTACAGCACAATACAGGCCCTTCAGCCCACAATGCTGTGCCAAATATGTCCTTACCTTAGAAATTACCTAAGGTTACCCATAGCCCTCTGTTTTTCTGAGCGCCATGTACCTATTCAGGAGATTCTTAAAAGACCCTATTGTATCCGCCGCCACCACCATGGCCAGTAGCCCATTCCATGCACTCACCACTCAGCATAAAAAATTTACCCCCGACATCTCCTCTGTACCAACTTCCAAGCACCTTAAAACTGTGTCCTCTCGTGTTAGCCATTTCAGCCCTGGGAAATAAACTTCTGACTATCCACACGATCGATGCCTCTCATCATCTTATGCACTTCAATCAGCTCACCTCTCATCCTCCGTCACTCCAAAGAGAACAGGCTAAGTTCACTCAACCTATTCTCATAAGGCATGCTCCCCAATCCAGGCAATATCCTTGCAAATCTCCTCTGCACACTTTCTATGGTTTTCACATCCTTCCTCTCGTGAGGCAAACAGAAGTGAACACAGTACTCCAAGTGGGGTCTGACCAGGGTCCTATATAGCTGCAACATTACCTCTTGGCTCTTAAATTCAATCCCCCAATTGATGAATGCCAATGCACCATATGCTTTCTTAACCACACAGTCAACCTGCACAGCAGCTTTGAGTGTCCTATGGACTCGGATTCCAAGATCTCTCTGATCCTCCACACTGCCAAGAATCTTACCATTAATACTATATTCTGCCATCATATTTGACTTTCCAAAATGAACCACCTCACACTTATCTGGGTTGAACTTTATCTGCCACTTTTCAGCCCAGTTTTACATTTTATCAATGTCCCGCTGTAACTTCTGACAGCCCTCCACACTATCCACAACACCCCCAACATTTGTGTCATCAGCAAATTTACTAGCTCATCCCTCCACTTCCTCATCCAGGTCATTTATAAAAATCACAAGGAGTAAGGGTCCCAGAACAGATCCCTGAGGCACACCACTGGTCACAGACCTCCACGCAAAATATGACCCATCTACAACCACTCTTTGCCTTCTGTAAGCAAGCGAGATCTGGATCGACAGAGCAATATCTCCTTGGATCCCATGCCTCCTTACTTTCTCAATAAGCCTTGCATGGGGTACCTTGTCAAATCCCTTGCTGAAATCCATATACACCTCTCTACTGCTCTACCTTCATCAATGTGTTTAGTCACATCCTCAAAACATTCAATCAGGCTCATAAGGCACGGCCTGCCTTTGACAAAGCCATGCTGACTAGTTCTAATCAAATTATGCCTCTCCAAATGTTCATAAATCCTACCTCTCAGGATCTTCTCCATCAACTTACCAACCACTGAAGTAAGACTCACTTATCTATAATTTCCTGGGCTATCTCTACCTTCTTTCTTGAATAAGGGAACAACATCCGCAACCCTCCAATCCTCTGGAACCTCTCCCGTCCCTCATCATCGCCACAGGCTCAGCAATCTCCTCCCTCACCTGGGGTGCATCTCGTCCAGTCTTGATGTTTTCCAAAAGCTCCAGCACATCCTCTTCCTTAATATCTACATGCTCAAGCTTTGCAGTCCGCTATAAGTCATCCCTACAATTGCCAAGATCCTTTTCCATAGCAAATACTGATGCAAAGTATTCATTAAGTACCTCTGCTATCTTCTCCGGTTCCATGCACACTTTTCCACTGTCACACTTGATTGGTCTTATTCTCTCACGTCTTATCCTCTTGCTCTTCACATACTTGTAGAATGACCTGGGGTTTTCTTTAATCCTGTCTGCCAAGGCCTCTCATGGCCCCTTCTGTCTCTCCTAATTTCTTTCTTAAGGTCCTTCCTGCTAGCCTTATAATCTTCTAGATCTCTATCATTACCTAGTTTTTTGAACCGTTCCTAAGCTCTTCTTTTCTTCTTGACTAGATTTACAACAGTCTTTGTACACCACGGTTCCTGTACCTTACCATCCTTTCCCTGTCTCATTAGAATGTAGCTATGCAGAACTCCATGCAAATATCCCCTGAACATTTGCCACATTTGTTCCGTACGTTTCCGAGAACATCTGTTTCCAATTTATGCTTCCAAGTTCCTGCCTGATAGCCTCATATGTCCCCTTACTCCAATTAAATGCCTTCCTACCTTGTCTGTTCCTATCCCTCTCCAATGCTATGGTAATGCAGATCGAATTGTGATCACAAAAATCCAAGAAAGTGGCTAACCCCTAAGATCAGGTTTTACCTCAGTGGAATTTTAATTTAACAATTTCCAATTATACCCTTGTGGTATTGTTGATAGTATTCGGTTACAGAATGATATTGGTCAGCTGATAAATTTTGTAAAGTGATGATATGTGTCAGGTGATTCATCCTGGGGAGATGTAACACACAATGATTGATAAAGTATTAAGAAACAGAGGGATCTTCATATATATATCAACAGATCTCTAAAGGTGACCACAAAAGGTAAAAGGCATGCTGGATGATTCTGCTCTTTGTCAGGACACCGAGTATAAGAGCAGGGGCATTATTATAGAAATATAAAATACAAAACATATGGAACAATTCAACACAGGAACAGAACCTTTACCCCAATGTGCCTTTACTCACAATGGTGGGCTCATTTGGTTGTCTTTGTTTTCCCTGACAGAGACTGAAAGGGGATCGGATAAAGGTGTACAGGTGTCCCCCGCTTTTCGAACGTTCGCTTTACGAAACCTCACTGTTACGAAAGACCTACATTAGTGCCCTGCTTTTGCTTTCAGAAGGTGTTTTCACTGTTACGAAAAGAAAGCAGTGTGTGATAAAAAATTAGCGCGCGAAAAAAAACAGCGCATGATAAAAGGCAGAGCGCACCCCGAGCAGCCGCTCTCCCCAGATTTGGAACTGCATTCTCGCTGGCATTGCTTAAACACGAGCCTGTGAGCAGCCGTTTGCAAGACGAGTTCGAAGGTATCAGAAAAACCTGAAAGAGCTCATAAGGGTGTTACACTTAGTGTAAAACTAGACATAATTAAGCGTTTTGATCATGGTGAAAGAAATAAGGACAACGTGAGTTTGGCTTGTGGAAGCTGACGAAGATGATGTTGAAGAGGTTTTGGATTCCCATAACCAAGAACTGACAGGTGAAGAGCTGATGCAATTGGAAGAGGAAAGGATAACAATCAAAACCGAATGAGTAATGATAAAGTACGACTTCAATTTTGAAAGGGTACGTCGGTTTAGGGGATATTTGCAGGATGGTTTGAGTCCTTACAAAGAACTGTGTGATAGAAAAATGCACGAGGCTCAGCAGTCAAGCAAGGCTTCCACATCAGCCACAGCAGACGACGAACCTCGACCTTCGACATCAAGGCGGGCAGAGATAGAAGAAGATGAGCTGCCTGCTCTAATGGAAACACACGATGACGAGCTGACACCCCAGAGTTCCACCACCCCAACCCCCAGGTCACGGACAGATACCGATTCGCGGAGAATGCAACAGTAGCTGGGAGGCACACAGCGCATTTTTAAGAAAAAAGCCGAAATAAACATGCTAATTAATTAGGTGCCGCCGACACGTAATTGTCCGCCCAGATCAAAGATGACGCAATCAGCAATCCGCACTGATCTGGGCCGACAATTACGTGCCGGGCGACACCTAATTAATTAGCATGTTTACTTCGGCTTTTTTCTTAAAGATGTGCTGTGTGCCTCCTGACTATCGCTGCATTCCTGCATGCTTCGCGGCAATGTATCGCTCGGCAGCCTGGAGGGTGGGGGTCACTGCACCATCCCAACCTGCGATGACTCAGTCTAACACACCATCATCAGTGTGCTCGGCGCTGTCTTCCCGATTCCGTTAATTGATTCTACACTGTACATACATTATTTCTACTCTATATAGGCTGTGTATTTTTACGCGTTATTTGGTATGATTTGACAGCTTCATAGCTTAAAGGCTACTGGAGAGTGCTTGCGCCGTGTTTTTGCCAACCGCGCTTGCATAAGATTTTCGCTACGGAGAACAGTTCAATAATGATGTGGAAAAGTATTTCTACTTTATATAGGCTGTGTATTTATCCTATCATTCCTGCTTTTACTATATGTTACTGTTATTTTAGGTTTTATGTGTTGTTTGGCATGATTTGGTAGGTTGTTTTTGGGTTTGTGAATGCTCACAAAATTTTCCCATATAAATAAATGGTAATTGCTTCTTCGCTTTATGACATTTCGGCTTACAAACCGTTTCATAAGAACGCTCTACCTTCGGATGGAGGGGGAAACCTGTACAAAGTTATGAGTGCCATGGATGCAGTGAATATTGAGGAAGTAAAGTAGTGAGAAGAGTTCTAAAACCAGAGGGCCCAAGTTTAAAATGAGGAATAGGAGTGTTAGATGGGAGCTGAGGAAATATGTTTTCATCCGTGTTGTTACTGGAATCCTGAACACCCTGCCTGACAAAGGTGACAGGTAGACAATAAGATCATAAGACATTGGAGCAATATCAGGACACTCAGCCCATCAAGTCTACTCCATGATAAAGAATGGTAGGGTGAAGGAACCATGGGTGACAAGTGAGGTGGAAAATCTAGTCAGGAGGAAGAAGGCAGCAGACATGATGTTTAGGAAGCAAGGATCAGATGGGTCTATTGAGGAATATAGGGAAGCAAGAAAGGAGCTTAAGAAGGGGCTGAGAAGAGCAAGAAGGGGGCATGAGAAGGCCTTGGTGAGTAGGGTAAAGGAAAACCCCAAGGCATTCTTCAATTATGTGAAGAAAAAAAGGATGACAGGAGTGAAGATAGGACCAATTAGAGATAAAGGTGGGAAGATGTGCTTGGAGGCACTTCTCTTCGGTATTCACCAATGAGAGGGAACTTGATGATGGTGAGGACAATATGAGTGAGGTTGATGTTCTGGAGCATGCTGATATAAAGGGAGAGGAGGTGTTGGAGTTGTTAAAATACTTTAGGACAGATAAGTCCCCGGGGCCTGACGGTATATTCCCCATGCTGCTCCACGAGGCGAGAGAAGAGATTGCTGAGCCTCTGGCTAGGATCTTTATGTCCTCGTTGTCCACGGGAATGGTACCGGAGGGTTGGAGGGAGGCAAATGTTGTTCCCTTGTTCAAAAAAGGTAGTAGGGATAGTCCGGGTAATTATAGACCAGTGAGCCTTACGTCTGTGGTGGGAAAGCTGTTGGAAAAGATTCTTAGAGATAGGATCTATAGGCATTTAGAGAATCATGGTCTGATCAGGGACAGTCAGCATGGCTTTGTGAAGGGCAGATCGTGTCTAATAAGCCTGATAGAGTTCTTTAAGGAGGTGACCAGGCATATAGATGAGGGTAGTGCAGTGGATGTAATCTATATGGATTTTAGTAAGGCATTTGACAAGGTTCCCCATGGTAGGCTTATTCAGAAAGTGAGAAGGCATGGGATCCAGGGGAGTTTGGCCAGGTGGATTCAGAATTGGCTTGCCTGCAGAAGGCAGAGAGTGGTGGTGGAGGGAGTACATTCAGTTGGAGGATTGTGTCTAGTGGTGTCCCACAAGGATCTGTTCTGGGACCTCTACTTTTCGTGATTTTTATTAACGACCTGGATGTAGGGGTAGAAGGGTGGGTTGGCAAGTTTGAGACGACACAAAGGTTGGTGGTGTTGTAGATAGTGTAGAGGATTGTCAAAGATTGCAGAGAGACATTGATAGGATGCAGAAGTGGGCTGAGAAGTGGCAGATGGAGTTCAACCCGGAGAAGTGTGAGGTGGTACACTTTGGAAGGACAAACTCCAAGGCAGAGTACAATGTAGATGGCAGGATACTTGGTAGTGTGGAGGAGCAGAGGGATCTCGGGGTACATGTCCACAGTTCCCTGAAAGTTGCCTCACAGGTGGATAGGGTAGTTAAGAAAGCTTATGGGGTGTTAGCTTTCATAAGTCGAGGGATAGAGTTTAAGAGTCGCGATGTAATGATGCAGCTCTATAAAACTCTGGTTAGGCCACACTTGGAGTACTGCGTCCAGTTTTGGTCACCTCACTATAGGAAGGATGTGGAAGCATTGGAAAGGGTACAGAGGAGATTTACCAGAATGCTGTCTGGTTTAGAGAGTATGGATTATGATCAGAGATTAAGGGAGCTAGGGCTTTACTCTTTGGAGAGAAGGAGGATGAGAGGAGACATGATAGAGGTGTACAAGATAATAAGAGGAATAGATAGAGTGGATAGCCAGCGCCTCTTCCCCAGGGCACCACTGCTCAATACAAGAGGACATGGCTTTAAGGTAAGGGGTGGGAAGTTCAAGGGGGATATTAGCGGAAGGTTTCTTACTCAGAGAGTGTTTGGTGCGTGGAATGCACTGCCTGAGTCAGTGGTGGAGGCAGATACACTAGTGAAGTTTAAGAGACTACTAGACAGGTATATGGAGGAATCTAAGGTGGGGGCTTATATGGGAGGCAGGGTTTGAGGGTCGGCACAACATTGTGGGCCGAAGGGCCTGTACTGTGCTGTACTATTCTGTGTTCTATTCTGTTCCATCATTGATGATCCCGAATCCCACTCAATTCTATACACCTGCCTTTTTCGCCATATCCTTTGATGTCCTGACCAACTTCCGCCTTAAATATATGCACAGACTTGGTTTCCACCACAGTCTATGGCAGAGCATTCCACAGATTTACCACTCTCTGGCTAAAAAATTTCCTCCTAACCTTCAAGGTTGCCCCTCAGTTTTGAGGCTGTGCTCTCTAGTTCTGGAAACATCCTCTCCACATCCACCCTATCTAGTCCTTTCAACAGTTGGTAGGTTTCAATGAGATCTCCATGCATTCTTTGAAATTCCAGTGAGCAAAGGCCCAAAGCTGCCAAACATTCCTCATATGTTAACCTCTTCATTCCTGGAATTATCCTCATGAATCTCCTCTGGGCTCTCTCCAATGACAACACATCCTTTCTGAGATATGGAGCCCAAAAATGTTGACAATAGTGCAGCCTGCCTAGTGTCTCATAAAGGTTCAGCATTATCTCCTTGCTTTTATATTCTATGCCCCTTGAAATAAATGCCAACAATTCACTTGCCTTCTTTACCACACACTCAACCTGTAAATTAACCTTCTGGGAGTCTTGCACGAGGATTCCAAAGTCCCTCTGCACCTCTGACGTTTGAATCTTCTCCCCATTGAGATAATAGTCTGCACTATTGTTCCTTTTACCACAATGCATTAACATACATTTTCCAACACTGTATTCCATCTGCTACTTTTTTGCCCATTCTTCTAAGTTGTCTAAGTCCTGCTGCAATCATATTGATTCCTCCGCACTACCTACCCCTCCTCCTATCTTCATCTCTTCTGCAAACATTGCCACAAAGCTGTCAATTCTATTATCCAAATCACTGACAATGTGAAAAGTAGCGATCCTAATACTGACCCCTGAGGAACACCACTAGTCACTGGCAGCCAACCAGAAAAGGCCCCCTTTATTTCCCACTCGCTGCCTCCTGCCTGTCAGCCATTCCGCTATCCATGCCAGTTTCTTTCCTGCAATGCCACAGGATTTTATCTTCTTCAGCAGCCTCTTGCGTGCCATCTTTTCAAACACCTGAAACCCTAAGTAAATGACAGCTACTGCCTCTCCCTTGTCTGCCCTGCTTGTTACCTCTTCAAAGAGCTCTAACAGATCTGTCAGGCAAGATGTCCTTTTACAGAAACCATGTTGACTTTGACTTATTTTATCATTAACGTCAAAGTACTCCAAAACCTCATCCTTAATAATATACTCCAACACTTTCCCAGCCACTGAGGTTATGCTAAATGACCTAATTTCATTTCTTTTGCCTTCCTCCTTTCTTAAAAAGTAGAGAGACATCTGCAATCTTCCAGTCTTCCAGGATCATGCCAGAATCAAGTGATTCTTGAAAGATCACGACCAATGCACTACGTCACTTTTTTCTTTAATATACAGTATTTCTGTTTTTGAATGTTGTTTTAAATCTATTCAATATACGTAATTGATTTATTTGTTTATTTATTATTATGTTTTATTTTATTATTTTTTTTTTCTCTCTGCTAGATTATGTATTGCATTGAACTGCTGCTGCTGAGTTAACAAATTTTACGTCACATGCCGGTGATAATAAACCTGATTCTGATTCTGATTCATACAGTGCAGAAGCAGGTCCTTTGACTCACCAGGTCCATGAGGACCATCACATATTTATTCTTACTACTCCCATTTCCCAGCACCTGGTCTGTAGCCTTCTATGCTTTTGTGATTGAAGTGCGTATACAGATACTGTACTTTCTAAATGTTGTGATAGTAAAGGAACCCCCAGGAGGCAGTGATCATAATATAATTGAATTCATACTGCAATTTGAGAAGGAGAAGCATAAGTCACATGTATCAGCATCGCAATGGAATAAAGGGAATTACAGAGGCATGAGAGAGAATCTTGCCCAGGTGGATTGGAGGAGGATACTGGTGAGGATGACAGCAGAGCAGAGGTGGCTGAAGTTTCTGGGAATAGTTCACAAGGCGCAGGATAGATATGTCCCATAGATGAAGTTGTTCTCAAATGGCAACTGTGGCTAACAGGGGAAGCTAAGGACTTCATGAAAGCTGAGCAAAGAGAATATAAGGTAGCAAAAGTGAGTGGGAAGTTGAATGTTTAGGAAGCTTTTAAAATCCAACAAAAGGCAACTAAAAAAGCTATAAGAAAGATAAAGATGAAATATCAGAATCAGGTTTATTATCACTGGCATGTAACATTGAATTTGTTAATTTAGCAGCAGCAGTTCAATGCAATATATAATCTATCAGAGAGAGAAAAACAAAGTAATAAATAAATAAACAAGTAAATCAATTGCGTATATTAAAAAAATGTGCAAACATAGAAATACTGTATATTTAAAAAAGTGAGGTAGTGTCCAAAGTTTCAATGTCCATTTAGGAATCAGATGACAGAGGGGAAGAAGCTGTTCCTGAATCGCTAAGTGTGTGCCTTCAGGCTTCTGTACATCTTACCTGATGCTAACAGTGAGAAAAGGGCATGCCCTGGGTGCTGGAGGTCCTTAATAAAGGACACTGCCGTTCTGAGACACTGCTTCCTGAAGATGTCCAGGGTACTTTGTAGGCTAGTACCCAAGATGGAGCTGACTAGATTTACAATTTTCTGCAGCTTCTTTCGGTCCTGTGCAGTAGCCACTCCATACCAGACAGTGATGCAGCCTGTCAGAATGCTCTCCATGGTACATCTATTGAAGTTTTTGTGTGTATTTATTGACATGCCAAATCTCCTTAAACTCCTAACAAAGTATAGCTGCTGTCTTACCTTCTTTATAGCTACATAGATATGTTGGGACCAGGTTAGATCCTCAAGATATCTTGGCACCCAGAAACTTGAAGCTGCTCACTCTCTCCACATCTGATCCCTCTATGAGGATTGGTATGTGTTCCTTCGTCTTACCCTTCCTGAAGTCCACAATCAGCTCTTTCGGCTTACTGACGTTGAGTGCCAGGTTATTGTTGTGGCACCACTCCACTAGTTGGCATATCTCACTCCTGTACGCCCTCTCGTCACCACCTGAGATTCTATCAACAATGGTTGTATCGTCAAATTTGTAGATGGTGTCTGAGCTATGCCAAGGCACACAGTCATGTGTGTACAGAAAGAGCAATGGACTAAGCACACACCCCTGAGGTGCGCCAGTGTTGATCATCAGCGAAAAGGGTATGTTATCATCAATCTGCACAGATTGTGGTCTTCTGATTAGGAAGTCAAGGATCCAATTGGAGAAGGAGGTACAGAGGTCCAGGTTCTGAAACTTCTCAAACAGGATTGTGGCAATGATGGTATTAAATGCTGAGTTATAATTGATGAACAACATCCTGACATAGGTGTTTGAGTTGTCCAGATGGTCTAAAGCTGTGTGGAGAGCCATTGAGATTGAGACTGCCGATGACCTATTCTGGCAGTAGGCAAATTGTAATGGGTCCTGGTCCTTGCTGAGGCAGGAAGGAGTTCAGTCTAGTCATACCCAACCTCTCAAAGCATTTCTTCACTGTCGATGCGAGTGCTGCCGGGCGATAGTCATTAAAGCAGCCCGCATTATTCTTCTTAGGCACTGGTATAACTGTTGCCTTTTTGAAGCATGTGGGAACTTCTGTCTGTAGCAGTGACAGGTTGAAAATGTCCTTGAATACTCCCGCTAGTTGGTTGGCACAGGTTTTCAGAGCTTTACGAGGTACTCCATCAGGACATTCTGCCTTGTGAGGATTCACTCTCTTTTAAGACAGTCTAACCTCGGCCTCTGAGACGGAGATCACAGGGTCATCAGGTGCAGCAGGGATCTTCACAGCTGTAGTTGTGTTCTCCCTGTCAAAATGTGCACAGAAGGCGTTGAGTTCATCTGGTAGTGAAGCATCGCTGCCATTCATGCTATTAGGTTTTGTTTTGTAGGAAGTAATGTCTTGCAGACCCTGCCAGAGTTGCAGTATATCTGATATCGCCTCTAACCTCATTCAAAATTGTCTGTTTGCCCTTGAAATAGCCCTATCATTCCTGGTTTTCTGGCACAGGCCTGGGTTGCCAGACTTGAATGCCACAGATCTAGCCTTCAGCAGACAACATACCTCCTGGTTCATCCATGGCTTTTGGTTTGGGAATGTACAGTAAGTCTTTGTGGGCACATTCCTCCACACAGGTTTTAATGAAGTCAGTAGCAACTGCAGCATACTCATCCAGGTTCCAAGATGAATCCCTGAATACAGTCCAGTCCACCGATTCAAAGCAGTCCCATAAGCGCTCCTGTGTTTCCCTTGTCCATACTTTCTTGGTCCTCACTGCTGGTACTGCAGTCTTCAGTCTCTGCCTATACTCAGGGAGTAGAAGTACAACTAGGTGATCAGACTTCCCAATGTGAGGGCATGGAATAGCAGAGTTGGCATTCTTGATGGTGGTGTAGCAATGGTCGAGTGTGTTGTTTCCTTTGGTATTGCAAGTGATCTGTTGATGGTAGTTGCTTAGTGATTTTTTTCAGACTGGCCTGGTTAAAATCTCCCAAGACGATGATGAACGTGTCCTGTTTCGTGCATGTTGATCCCATTACTCAGATCATCTGGAGCCTGCTGGACATTGGCCTGAGGTGGAATGTAAACCACTCCGGAATGACCCCAGAGAACTCCTGTGGTAGGTATAAAGTATGAATCTATACTGTCAAACCTCCTGGTCAAGTTGGTGTTAAAGGCATTTGTTGCAAACATAATTAGTGCCTATGAAAACTTTACTTTGAAATTTACTGTTCATTTTATGGAAGACTTATAACATTATATTAATTTATACAACTACACAATAATGAATGGTGAGTTTGACTGCATTCTTTTATTGCTCCAGTACACGATGTCCTGAATATACTTCAACAGTAATTAGATTTATAAAGTATTAGCTACAAGGCCAATTTCTACAAGAATGTCATAAAATCTACATTATTAAACAGCATAAAGGAAAGTAGCAGTATTAAAATGTTCACTCATTGCTTTATTCTGTTTTGGAGCAGTTAAAGATGTTTTGTTGGAAGCTTCCTGCCAGACTGAATAAATATTTTCCCCAAGGATATAATTTCTTTGGCAGCGTTCTCATCTCAATGAGCAAAAAGTTACATTCTGAGCTGAATCCTACAGATTGATAGCTGACAATACTGACAGGAACCAGAAACACTCTACAATAATGCTCTAATATTGGTAATTAAAACATTTGAACTCAGTGAAATGGAGACTGCCTTTGTCATGCTTTAGATTAGATTCTGCACGTACTTAAAAGGGAAGTACACAGTGTTATAAAATGGTTGCAATAGCATAAAATAGGGACCCTCAACAGTACAATTAGAAAGTAAGTCACGTTTTGGTTTCTCAGCCTTTATGATATTTTTCCCCTTTGTTTGGTGAGGCTTTAAACAACTCTGTGAAACAAGCTTTTGTATCACTTTCTTGCAATATCAGATTCATGATCCTGAACGACTACGGGGTGTTTGATGGCAGTGTAGTGGTTAGCGTACACTCTACAGTGGCAGCAACCTGGGTTCAATTCCTCTGTTGTCTGTAAGGAACTTGTACATTCTCCCCATGACTGTCTGTGTTTCCACAAGTGCTCCAATTTCCTCCTGCATTGCACAGACATACAGGTTAAAGTTTGTAAGTTGTGGGCTTACTATGTTGACATTGGAAGCATTCGTCCGGCACATGCTCAGACTGTGTTGTTTGTTGGAGAAAGCCAAACTTTCTCTTCACAACTGTGGTTGCTCATTATTTTTTTTTCTGTAGTTCAAGGTTTGCATTCAATATCAATGGAATTGGAACTGATGTATTACAGTCACATACTGAGATACAGCGAAAAGCATACGGTTCATACAGATCAGATCATTACACAGTGCAACAATGTAAAACAATAACAATGCAGAATAACATAACAGCTACAGAGAAAGTGCAGTGCAGGTAAACAATAAGATGCACGATCATGAGGTAGAGGTCAAGGTCAAGACTCCATCTTACCAAACCAGGGAACATCCAATCGTCTTATAACATTGGGATAGAAGCTGCTCTTGAGAATGTCAGTACATGCTTTCTGGCTTAGCAGCTTCTGCTTGATGGAAGGGGGAGAAAAGAGAGTGTCGGGGTAGCTGGTGTCTTTTATTATGATAGCTGCTTTACAGAAACAGTGAGAAGTATACACAGTGTCTACTGAAGGGAGGCTGGTTCCTGCGATGTCCTGAGCTGCATTGACAATACTCTGCATTTCCTTGCGGCCATACACACATAAAATCACAATGTTATCTTGAGTTCTTTTAAAAAATAATGTGTTTCCTATGATGAATAAACTTCCTGGGCTTCCAGCTGGGTACAGGTATTGATTTTAACTAATGTTTCAATGGCAAACTCTGCCATCTTCATCAGGGATGATGCCTGGGCATGTTTAGTCTGGTGGTATTTATATCCCCGTAGTCCATCCCTCCTAATTGGTTAGTCCTCGTCCAATCAGGTGTCTACTCTCCCACCTTGTTTACAATCTTCTTCCAGTTCTTAATAACAGCGAGACCTTCACCTTCGTTAAAATTCTTTTCCTCTAGTTTTATGCTGCAGTAACATTTGCCAGATGGAAGCAGCTGAAATAGTTTACGGTTGTGGTGACTGGTGTCCCTGATGATCTTCCAGGCCGTCTTTCTGCACCTGTTGCTATAAATGTCCTAAATGGAGGGAAGATCATATCCGCAGATGTGACGGGCTGTCAGTACTGCTCTCTGGAGTACCCAGCAATCAAGGTTGGTGCAGTTTCTGTACCAGGCAGTGATACAGCCAGTCAATATGCTCTCAATGTTGTCCCTGCAGAAGGTTTTGAGGATTTGGGGGCCCATGCTGAACTTCTTCAGTCATCTGAGGTGCTTTTTTTGCCACAAAGCCGGTGTGTACAGTCCAGGTGAAATCATCGGTGATGTGTATACTGAGAAACTTGAAACTACTCCCCCTCTCAACTACAGACTCATTGATGTTAATCAGGGCGAGCCTGTCTCCGTTCCTCCTGTAATCCACAATCAGCCCTTTTGTTTTTTGGACATTGAAAGAGAGGTTGTTATCCTGGAACCACTGTGTCAGGGTGTCAACCTCTCCTCTGCAGGCTCTTGCTCATGAGAAGGACAATAATGATGATGATGATGATGACGTCAACTCAGGCCTGAGAGGCCAGCGTCGGGCATTTTTATGCCTTACAAGCGCGGAACAAGAGACTGTGTGGCGTGCCACTCCTCACGCAGTCATTTCGCAGTACAGTGTTTTTTTATTTTATGAGGTCAAGGATGAGGTCGAAGGGCAATAAAATGACACTAACTTCTGCCAATGAAAAGATGACACAAAATAGCCAGATAAGCCAGAGCCAACAAGATTGAAACACAACAGCTTGAACTGATGAGGAAAGAGAATAAGAATAAGGGGCGTAGTAATAAGAACTCTGTGGGTGCACGCAAACACACACACACACAGAGCCAGGGCAAGGAGAAGGGTCAATGGTTCAATTGTTTCACCAATGGTAGATCCTTTATTTCAGTGTTATAAATTGGAGAGAAGGTCTGAGTGAGTATGGTACAAAAGGAACAAAAGCATTCATGTTTTAAATTGCTGGCCCAGGGTCAAGGTAATTTACATTGATATCTGTGTATCAGTTTGTAGAGACAATAAAGTGCAAGATTTGATTTAATTATGAGTTGTGTAATGAATTGCCTAACCCAGGTCATTTTGTGATAGATCAACAAGAGGCTGAACAGGTTAGGTCTGTATTCCTTGGTGTTTAGAAGAATAGTTAAAGTTAAAGTCTGTCCTGAGCCTTGAGGCCCGTCAGGCCGGTAAAGGGGGAGTTTATTCAAACATACAAGATCCAAAGGGTGATGAAGAGCCTGAAGGCCCATACTCAATGATTCAGAAACAGCTTCTTCCCCGTCATAGGATTTCTGAACATTTCACAAACACTACCTCCTTACTTACTTTTATTTGACTATTTATTTTTGTAATTTTGTATTTCTGCTGAACTGCTGCCACAAAACAACAAATTTCATGTCATCTCATTTGGCGATAATAAAACTGATTCTGATTGTGAACAGCAGAGAGTTCTTGAGGGAACGGCATTACTTCTGTCAGAGATTCTAAAAACCAGCATACTTTCAAACTCAAAGTAAATTTATTATCAAAATACACATATGGCTGCTTGAGATTTATTTTCTTGCAGGCATTTACAGGAAAATATAGAAATACAATAGAATTTATCAAACACTATTAGCAAAGACTGACTAAAGATGACAAATCACGCAAATAATAAAAAGTAAATAAATAATACTGAGAAGATGAGTTGCAGAGCCTTTGAAAGGGGGTCTGTTTTGTTATGGAGTCAGTTCACTGTTGAGGTGATGAAGTTATTCACGCTAGATCAAGAGCTTTTTGGCTGTAGGTAATTACTGTTCATAAAGCTGGTAGCATGGAACTTGATGCTCCTGTACCTCCTTCCCGATGGTAGCAGCGAGAAGAGAGCATGTCCTAGATGGGGGGTGGGGGGGGGAGGTCCTTAATTATGGAAGAATGATGATTTCTTGTGGCAGACTCCTTGTAAACATGCTCACTGATGTGACCGACTGTGATGCACTGGGTTGTAATGACCACTTTCTGAAGACTTTCTTGCTTTTGGGTATTGGTGTTTCCATACCAGGCCAAGATGCAACCAGTCTCCACTGTGCATCTGTACAAGTCTGTCAGTGTTTTAAATAACGTGCCAAATCTATGCAAACTTCTAAATAGAAGCACTGCCGTACCTTCTTTGTGACGCCACGAATCTGCGGGTCTCAGGACAGATCCCCTGATACGGTAACATCAAGGAATTTAAAGTTACTGACTTTCCACCTCTGATGCCCAAACGTGGACTGGCTCATGGACCTCTCGTTTCACCTTCCTGTAATCAGATCTTTGGTTTTTCTGAGGTTGAGTGAGAAGTTGTTGTGGCATTGTTCAACCAGATGCTCAATCCTCTCCTATCTGCTAATTCATCAGCGTGTATGACTTGGCCAACAAATTTGGTCATCAGCAAACTTAAATAGGGAATTGGAGTGGTTTGCAGCCACACAATCATAGGAATAAGGCAAGTAGAGCAGAGAGCTAAGCACAAGCCTTGTGATGCACGTGGCAGATGTGGATGATGATAGTGGAAGAGATGCTGTTATCAATCCGGACTGACTAGGGTTTGCAAGTGAGTAAATTGAGGATCCAGGTACACAGGAAGATAGAGGCCTAGGTTTTGGAGCTTATTGATTAGTTTCAAAGGGATGATAGTGTTCAATGCTGAGCTGTAATCAATGAAGAGCATTCTGATGTATGTATCTTCATTGTCCAGATGTTCCAGAAGTAAGTGATGAACCAATGAAATAGCATCTATTGTGATGGTAGACAAATTGGAGTGAATCCAAGTTATTCCTAGGCAGGAGTTGATATGCTTCAAGGCCAACCTCCCAAAGCACTTCATCACAGTGGATGTAAGTGCTACTGGATGATAGTCATTGAGGCAGGTCACCAGATTATTCTTTGGCATTGGGATGATTGAGGTCTGCTTGAGTAGGTGCATCAGACTGCCAAAGTGAGAGGTTGAGGAAGTTAGCAAACCTACCAGCCAGTCGATTAGCACGGGTCTTCAGTACTCGGTCAGGTACATCACCTGAGCTAGATGCTTTCCATGGCTTCACCCTCCTGAAGGATGCTTTGACGTTGACCTCAGAATCTGAAATCATGGGTCATCAGTGGCTGTGAGGGGGGCAGGGTTACAACGGTGCCTCCATGTGTTGTTAGTCAAAGAGAGCATTAAAGGAGGCCTCTCGGGTTTTCTTTGGTGTCTTGGATCACTAATCCCTTCAACTGTAGACTTGTATAATATAAAGCAAATCATAAAATTGAAGCTTTCAGTGGAATTGGAAATAAAATTAGAATCTTAGAGTGCCTGAATTTAAAGATATGCCATTACTGTTCAACTATTGGCATTAATATGACTATTTCCCATAATTTATAAATAGGCACTGAGTGATCTGGTGGTCTATTGGTTACATTAGCAGCCACATAAAACTGAAATTATTAAAGTCTCTCTACAGTCTCACAGGGGTGGTCAGCTGGAATACGAGTCACATTTAAAACACTTGATCAATGCCACCAAGCTGGCTTTGCTAGAGTACCTCTAGTTTAGATTATGAGAACACTCAGTCCTCTTTTATTGTCATTTAGAAATGCATACATACATTAAGAAATGATAAAATGTTTCTCCGGAGGATATCACAGAAAACAGGACAAACCAAAGACTAACACTGACAGAACCACATAACTATAACATATAGTTACAGCAGTGCAAAGCAATACCATAATTTGATGAAGAACAAACCATGGGCACGGTTAAAAAAGTCTCGAAGTCCCCGAGTCGATTGACTCCCGAGTCCCTGATAGTGGCAGCAAAAGGGAAAAACTCCGTGCCATAAACCTCCAGGCACCGTCAACTTGCCGATGTCTTGGAAGCAGCCGACACTGAGTATGTCCGTCCGAAAACTTCGAGCCTCCAACCAGCCCCTCCGATACAGCCTCCCAAGTGCCATCCCCTGCCGAGCGCCTTCGACCTAGCCCCGGCCGCTGAAACAAGCAAAGCCGAGGATTCGGGGCCTTCTGCTTCGGAGATTCCAGTTACCACACAGTAGCAGCGGTAGCGAAGCGGGCATTTCAGAAGTTTTCTAGATGTTCCTCCGTGCTCTCACATCCGACTCCATCAAATCAGCATTGTGCACGGTCCCCTACTTGACAGATTACAGATATCACTCACCATAGTTTGCTATGAAATGGTCACTGAGCATAACGTAACTGGCAATTCAGAGTTACAGTAGTGAATAATTGCTGTAATAGAAACTGTAGATATCTTTTTTTCTTTTCAAATTATTTGTCACACAAGAAAATAAGAGCAGGAATAGGCCACCATATCTCTCAAGCCTGTACTATAAGCAGTATGATTATGGCTGATTAACGCTGGCCTCAACTCTTCTTCGGTGTCCATTCTCCATAACCCTCAAATCCCTGATCTTTCAAATATTTATCTACATCTTCAATAGATCAATATGTCACAACCCTTGGGGCTGAGAATTCAGTTTTCTCAGAGTAAAGATTACGCAGCCGCAGATTCATTGATTCATTCACACATATACATCAAAACATACTGTGAAATGTTTCATTTGCGTTAACAATCAACATAACCTAAGGATGTGCTGGGGGTAGACTGCAAGTGTTGGCACATATTCCAGTACCAAACAGAATACCCACAATGTTTGGCTGAACAACGAAGTTCAAAGTTCAAAGTAAATATATTATCAAAGTACATAAAATTCACCATATACAACCCTAAGATACACTTGCTTCTGGGCATACTCAATAAATCCATAACAGAATAATAACAGTAACAGAATCAATGAAAGACCACACCAACTCGGGCATTCAACTGGTGTGCAAAAGACAACAAACTGTGCAAACACAAAAAGAAAGAAAGAATAATAGCAAATAAATAAACATTTATTTCTTCAGCAGTTTGAACGGGACACAACTGCGCAAGCGCATGGACGTCAGCCGGTGAGAACAATGAGAAGAGTTTAAAAGCGAGAAGAGTTCAAAAGGTGACGGTTACTTCTTCAGCGGTTTGAACGGGGCATGACTGCGCAAGCACATGGACGCTAGCCAGTGAGAGCAGCGAGAAGAGTTTAAAAAGGAGACAGCCTTATAGAGTGGGTGAAAGAAAAGCAGGCGTCAGAGTAGAGGGAGACAGAGTAGGAAGGCTTTGGCTCAACGGGGCTACGGCGATAAAGGGTCAAAGCGAGGTAGATTACAGACAGGAAGAATGTGTGTGAGGCCGGTTTTCTGTGCTCGGTGTCAGATGTGGGAGGTCCTGGAGACTCCCAGCCTCCCAGACAGCCACATCTGCACCAGGTGAGTCGAGCTGCAGCTCCTTAGGGGCCGCGTTAGGAAACTGGAGATGCAGCTCGATGACCTTTGTCTGGTCAGGGAGAGCGAGGAGGTGATAGAGAGGAGCTATAGGCAGGTAGTCACTCCAGGGCCTGGGGAGACAGATAAGTGGGTAATAGTCAGGAGAGGGAAGGGCAAGAGGCAGATGCTAGAGAGTACCCCAGTGGCTGTCTCCCTTAACAATAAGTACTCATGTTTGAGTACTGTTGGGGGAGACAGCCTACCTGCGGGAAGCAACAGTGGGCCTGCCTCTTGCTCAGAAGGGTAGGGGAAGGAAGAGGATGGCAACAGTGATAGAAGACTCTATATTAGGGGGTCAGACAGGCGGTTCTGTGGATGCAGGAAAGAAACGCGGATGGTAGTTTGCCTCCCAGTTGCCAGTGTCCGGAATGTTTCTGATCGCGTCCATGATATTTTGAAGTGGGAAGAAGAACAGCCAGAGGTCGTGGTACATATTGGTACCAACAACATAGGTAGGAAAAGGGAGGAGGTCCTGAAAACAGTCTATAGAGAGTTAGGAGGGAAGTTGAGAAGCAGGACCTCAAAAGTAGTAATCTCGGGATTACTGCCTGTGCCACGTGACAGTGAGTATAGGAATAGAATGAGGAGGAGGATAAATAGATGGCTGAGGGATTGGAGCAAGGGGCAGGGATTCAGATTTCTGAATCATTGCAATCTCTTTTGAGGCAGGTGTGGCCTGCACAAAAAGGACAGGTTGCACTTGAATCCCAATATCCTGGCTATTGGGGAGAGTTTAAATTAGAATTGCTGGGGGGTGGGAACCGAACTGAAGAGACGGGGGAAGGGGAGGTTGGCTCACAAACAGAAAAAGCTTAGAGACAGTGCAAAAGGGAGGATAGGCAGGTGATAGAGAAGGTACGAGCTCAGACCGATGGTTTGAGATGTGTCTCTTTTAATGTGAGGAGTATTATGAACAAAGCAGATGAGCTTAGAGTATGGATCAGCACTTGGAGCTATGATGTTGTGGCCATTACAGAGACTTGGATGGTGCAGGGGCAGGAATGGCTACTTCAAGTGCCAGGCTTTAGATGTTTCAGAAAGGACGGGGGGGAGGCAAAAGAGATGGGGGCATGGCACTGTTGATCAGGGATAGTGTCATGGCTGCAGAAAAGGAAGAAGTCATGGAGGGGTTGTCTACAGAGTTTCTGTGGGTGGAAGTTAGGAATAGGAAGGCGTCAATAACTCTACTGGGTGTTTTTTTATAGACCACCCAATAGTAACAGGGACATTGAGAAGCAATTAGGGAGACAGATCCTGCAAAGGTGTAATAATAACAGGGCTGTTGTGGTGGGAGATTTTAATTTCCCAAATATTGATTGGCATCTCCCGAAACCAAGGGGTTTAGATGGGGTGGAGTTTGTTAGGTGTGTTCAGGAAGATTTCTTGACATGATATGTAGATAAGCCTACATGAGGAGAGGCTGTACTTGATCTGGTATTGGGAAGTGAACCTGGTCAGGTGTCAGATCTCTCAGTGGGAGAGCATTTTGGAGATACTGCTCACTATTCTATCTCCTTTACCATAGCATTGGAGAGGGATAGGAACAGACAAGTTAGGGAAACATTTAATTGGAGAAAGGGGAAATATAAAACTATCAGGCAGGAACTTAGAAGCATAAATTGGTAACAGATGTTCTCAGAGAAACGTATGGAAGAAATGTGGCAAAAGTTCAGGGGATATTTGCGTGGGGTTCTGCATAGGTACGTTCCAGTGAGACAGGGGAAGGATGGTAGGGTACAGGAACTGTGGTGTACAAAGGCTGCTGTAAATCTAGTCAAGAAGAAAAGAAGAGCTTATGAAAGGTTCAAAAAACTGGATAATGATACAGATCTGGAAGATTATAAGGCTAGCAGGAAGGAACTTAAGAATGAAGTTAGGAGAGCCAGAAGGGGCCATGAGAAGGCCTTGGCAGACAGGATTAAGGAAAACCCCAAGGTATTCTACAAGTATGTGAAGAGCAAGAGGATAAGACATGAGAGAATAGGACCGATCAAGTGTGACAGCGGAAAAATGTGTATGGAACCGGAGGAGACAGCAGAGGTACTTAATGAATAGTTTGGCTCAGTATTCACTACGGAAAAGGATCTTGGTGATCGTAGGGATGACTTGCAACGGACTGAAAAGCTTCAACATGTAGATATTAAGGAAGAGGATGTGCTGGAGCTTTTGGAAAGCATCACGTTGGATAAGTCACCGGGACCAGACGGGATGTACCCCAGGCTACTGTAGGAAGCGAGAAAGGAGATTGCTGAGCCTCTGACGATGATCTTTGCATCATCAATGAGGACAGGAGATGTTCTGGAGGATTGGAGGGTTGCGGATGTTGTTCCCTTATTCGAGAAAGGCAGTGGAGATAGCCCAGGAAATTATATTACCTCAGTGGTTGGTAAGTTGATGGAGAAGATCCTAAAAGGCAGGATTTATGAACATTTGGAGAGGTATAATGCGATTAGGAATAGTCAGCATGGCTTTGTCAAAGGCAGGTCGTGCCTAATGAGCCTCATTGAATTTTTTGAGGATGTGACTAAACACATTGATGAAGGTAGAGCCTTCCATGTAGTGTATATGGATTTCAGCAAGGCATTTGATAAGGAACCCCATGCAAGGCTTATTGAGAAAGTAAGGAGGCATGGGATCCAAGGGAACATTGCTTTGTGGATTCAGAACTGGCTTGACCACAGAAGGCAAAGCGTGGTTGTAGATGGGTCATATTTTGCGTGGAAGTCGGTCACCAGTGGTGTCCCTCAGGGATCTGTTCTGGGACCCCTACCCTTCGTGATTTTTATAAATGACCTGGATGAGGAAGTGGAGGGATGGGTGTGTAAATTTGATGACGACACAAAGGTTGGGGGTGTTGTGGATAGTGTGGAGGGCTGTCAGGGGTTACAGCAGGATATTGATAAGATGTAAAACTGGGCTGAAAAGTGGCAGATGGAGTTCAACCCAGATAAGTATGAAGTGGTTCATTTCGGTAGGTCAGATATGATGGCAGAATATAGTATTAATGGCAAGACTCCTGCTAGTGTGGGGGATCAGAGGGATCTTGGGATCCGAGTCCATAGGACACTCAAAGCTGCTACACAGGTCACAACCACGGATTCGGCAGCGCAGTAGATACGGCAATTGCGCTTGTGAATTTTCATGTGTCAGCTAGTTATTATTTAATTGTGATAGCATTTAACTCCAAACTTGTCGTCGTAGTGCTTGTCGAGACTTGGACAGAGCATAGCAATGCTTCGCTGCTGTTTTGCATTCAGCCTTCTCTGAGATATTGGACTTTCAAGTCAACTGACTCTGAAGACGAGCGGGACTCATTTAATGTTTAGATGTTCTTTTCAGCTGCAGTATAGGCTTCGTTTTCCTTTTGAGAGTTTTAGTTAAAGGCCCTGCTTGGCCTAGCGCTTATGGTTTATTTTCCCTTTAACACTGTTTGTATTAAAATCTGTGGACTATTGACCTGCTTCAGTGTCCCTCACTCCGCACTTGGGCCATACCCAAACTTGGTAACATTGGGACTTCCGGTAGCGCTCATGGAGTGAAGTCGCGTTCTTGACTCGCTCCATTACCTCTGAGTTTTTCTTCTTATGATCAGCTATATTTTAATTAACCATTAAGGCATCAACTTTTACAATACTTTGAAACAAATTGGGCTCTTCAATAATTGGATGCGTTTAAGGTCTGCTATGTCTAAGAATGGAAAAAACGGGAAGGACGGCAAACCTCCCGTTAGACCGAAAGGTACCAATTTCCCTCCGACTGAACCACCGGTGACTTTGAAAGCTATATCGGAGCTAATTCGTGAGGAAATTTCAACTAGTTTCCAGAAAATTGCCGATTCAATCGAGAAGATACAAATATCTATTACGGAACATCGGTCGGCTATATCTGATCTTCAAAAATCCACGCAACAAAGTGAGCTCAAGATGGAGAAAATCGAAGAAACAATTAATGTAATGAAGAAGAAACTCGACTTTCTGACCTTTAAAAACTCTGACTTAGAATCCAGAATGTGACGGCAGAATCTTCGAATGATTGGGGTGCGTGAAGCTGTTGAATCCGATAACCCTATGAAGTATTTTTCTCAACTTTTAAAAGATGTATTTCCTACTGTATTTCCTGACCAACCACCATTATTGGATCGTGTTCACAGAGTTCCATCATACTCGCCTAGGTCAGATAAACCTAGACATGTCGTTTTACGTTTTCATTACTTTCAAGACAAGGAGAAACTGTTTCGTTTCGTTCGATCTAAAGGTTACATTGATTTTCTGGATCTTAAGTTCCGATTCGTGGAGGATTTCAGTAAACCAATCCGGGATCAACGGGTTCGTTACAGATCTGTGATGTCGGAACTCTACAAGATGGATTTAAAACCAGCGCTGCTTTACCCTGCACGTTTAAGGATTCGTACGTTGGATGGAGCCCTCCGTTTTTTTGAATCTCCATCGGATGCCCAGAGTTATCTGGATCAATTTTCACCTTCAACATCTTAATCGTAATTTTTTAACTATCTCCGTTGATCGGAGGTTGTGAATTTGTCGGTCTTAATTTTTTTTTTGCCCTATATGGGCAGAAAAGTTTAATTTTGATTATTTAATATGGTTGCTAAGCTTTCTTTTTAACTGCGTCATTTCTTTCTTTTTCCCAGGGGATTCTGGGTGGTTATTTCCTCACCGTCATTTTACGTATTTCCTTTGTGGCCTTAAATTTTGTAGTTTTTTTAAATCTATTTTGTTTTGTAGGTTTTTATAACTAGTTTATGTTAATAATCTCATTTTTATTTGTTTGTTTTGTTTACTCATGGGTCTGGGGTTTATTGCGTTTTTTTATATTTTCTGGCTTTTATTCTGTTATATTATGTGTTTATTTTAATTGAGTTATCTTTTTTTTATTCTTTTACTGTTTTATAATCAGCTGATCTTTTTTATATTTACACTTTTTTTAGGGAGCGTATACTGGAAGTCACGGGGGTAGTTTTAGTGCTTGCTTCTTTTGGGCTGGTCTGCGTTAGATTTAGCCTTGGGGTCATGGGGTGGGGGGTGGTGGGAGGGGCTTCACGTTTTAGTTTCCTTCTTCTTGGGCTATGTACAGTATTGAAGTATTGGTTGCGTTCTTCTTCCCGGAATCTCTTGTATGTTCTGTTCCCTTTCCGGGTTCGTGGGTCGAGCCTATCGTCAATCCTCCTTGTTGCAGGTTGACTTTAGGGTTTATGGAGTCTATTATCAATTTTGTCTCCTGGAATACTAATTGTCTTAATCATCCTATTAAAAGGAAAAAATCTTTTAAAATGTTCCGGAGACTTAAAGCACAAATTTTATTTTTACAAGAGACCCATGTGCGGAGGGGGGACAGACTACGTTTTTTTAAATTCTGGAAGGAACAACAGTTTCATTCGAACTCCAATGCTAAGATTCGAGGCGTCTCTATTTTTATAGACTCCTCAGTTACTTTTATACAACAGGATATTATTTCTGATCCGAATGGTAGATTTCTATTGGTTAGTGGTCTACTATTTAATAAAAAGGTAGTTTTGGTTAATGTCTATGCTCCTAATATGGACTGTCCGGAATTTTATAAATCATTATTTAATCAGTTCCCGAATTTGAATGAGTTTTCATTGATCTGGGGCGGAGATCTTAATACCTGTTTGTCTCCAGCTTTGGACCGTTCGGCTCCTCTACGGACCTTACCTAATAAATCTGCAACTTTGATTAATTCATTCCTTTCTGATTCTGGGTTGACGGAGATTTGGCGTTTTTTGCATCCTCAGGAAAAAGATTTTTCTTTTTTTTCACATGTTCACCATTCCTATTCGAGAATTGATTATTTCTTTATTGATTCTCGTCTTATTTCTTCAGTGTTTAAATGTGATTATGACTCTATAACCATTTCGGATCATGCTCCACTTAAGCTTTCTATTAAAATTCTAGCCAATATACAAAATAATAGACAATGGCGTTTTAATTCACTGTTGCTTCAGGACTCGGACTTTGTTAACTTTATGAATGAACAGATTGATCTTTTTTTTACAATTAACTATACAGAGGATATTTCTGTGAACATTCTTTGGGATACTTTTAAAGCTTATATTCGTGGTCAGATTATCTCGTATTCTGCTGCTTTGAGGAAGAAGCTGAAGCAGGAGAAGTTGGTAATTGTGGACAAGATTAAGGAAATTGATAAGAAATATGTTATAGCTCCTTCTGAGGAGTTATATAAACAAAGAACTGAACTTCAAATGGAACACAGTTTATTACTTTCGTCCTCGATTGTAAACCAATTAAAGAAAACAAGAAGTGAATTTTATGTACACAGTGACAAAATTGGCAAACTGTTGGCTAATCAACTGAAGTCTAATTATGCTAAATCTCAAATTAATCAGATTTATAACCAAAATGACCGACTGATACTTGATCATGTGGGGATTAATCAAACCTTCTGTGATTTTTATTCTTCCTTATATCAATCAGAGTCTCCTCGAGATTCTAAATATATGAATGATTTTTTAGATAATCTAGACTTCCCTGAGATTTCACAGGATATGTCTTCTATGTTAGATACTCCCATTACCACGGATGAGATTAAGAATATTATTTTCTCTATGAATTTGGGGAAAGCTCCTGGCCCTGATGGGTTTACCATAGAATTTTATAAATGTTTCGCTCCTTCTTTAATCCCTTGGTTCTGTAGGGTTTTTGAGGCTTCATTAAAACTTGGTAAACTTCCTGAATCTTTCAATAGAGCGTCAATTTCTCTAATATTAAAGAAGGATAAAGATCCTGCTCAATGTGCATCTTATAGACCAATGTCTTTATTAAATGTTGATTCTAAAGTTTTTTCTAAGTTATTAGCAAATAGATTAGAAAAAGTACTTCCTTCTATTATTTCGGAAGACCAAATGGGTTTTATTAAAGGTCATTACTCTTTTTATAATATTCGCACACTGTTAAATATTGTTTATACTCCCTCACAAAATGGTTCTGAGTGTGTTATCTCTTTAGATGCTGAGAAAGCTTTTGATAGAGTAGAATGGCCTTATTTATTTAAGGTGCTTGAAATGTTTAATTTTAGCTCGAAACTTATATCCTGGATTAAACTGTTATATCATTCTCCTGTGGCCTCGGTCCGTACTAACTCTTTAAGTTCACTTTTTTTCCCTCTTTTTCGAGGTACTCGACAAGGTTGTCCTCTTAGTCCTTTATTATTTGATATTGCATTAGAACCTCTTGCAATTGCCATTCAAGAATCTCCAAATATTACTGGGATAACTCGGGGCTTAAAGTCCCATAAAATATCACTCTATGCTGATGACTTACTTTTATATATTTCTAATCCCCAAAAATCCATCCCAGCTGTCTTAGAGCTATTAGCACAATTTGGACTTTTTTCAGGTTATAAATTAAATCTTAGTAAGAGTGAACTTTTCCCGATTAATAAACAACTTCCCTTATATCATAACTTTCCATTTAAATTGATTAATAATTATTTTTCATATCTTGGGATTAAAATTACTTGTAAATACAAAGATTTATTTAAGATTAACTTTTTACCATTAATAGACCATATTATTCAACTTTCTTTTTTTTACCTTTTCCATTTTTTTATATGTATAAAACTACAATTATTTATACATTCTTAAGTACACATTGAGATGATATAGAAGCAAAATAAACATTTAAATAGATAATTATGTACTGTGGTAAATCTAACCTATTAGGCTAAGTAATGAAATTAGTTGTTAAGAAAAATGGTAATAATAGTTTCCATACAACCCTTCTGGACCATTTCCACTGGTCCAAAATGTTGCATACAAGCCTATATACCAACCATTGTAGGTGTTTATATCCCAATTTGTTCGTGCTTGTTCCTGCCCGCAGACATAATTATCCAATCCCTTTGTACTTATTTACTTAATTTTTTCATTTTTTTTATCCCTTTCCCAAATCTTTCCCTTTACTTGTATTAATTCTCTATTTTCCAAAAAAAAACAACAAACATTTAGACTAGGGGTGCTTACGTTAGCAATATTACTGTGTTGATGAGAAGAGCAATATAAATCATTAGGAGAGTCATCTAAAGTCTGCTCGCATTGGGGTTATATATTCAATCCATTTATTCCAGATTTGATAAAATGTTTCTTTTTGAGTTCTCAGGGAGTAGGTCAACTTTTCCATTTTAAATATTTCCAAGATAATTTCGTACCAATCTTCTAATGTAGGTGGTATTAGATTTAACCATTTTCTAGTGATTGATTTCTTACTTGCCGCTAAGAGGGCCTGCAGCAACTTTATATCTTCCTTCTGTTCAAGGAACAATACATGCCCCAAATAGAGCGTCTCAAAGTTCAGAGGTATCTGGGACCTAAGTACCTTAACTAATGTTCTATGAATACCTTCCCAAAATAGACTTAATTTAGGTCAATCCCAGAAAATATGAAAATGATTTGCCTCCTTGGAGCCGCACCTTCTCCAACACATCACATTTGTATCTTTATATTTTTCCTGATATGGGGTCTTGAAGTATCTTATAATGTTTTTCCAACAATGTTCTCTCCAAGTCAAAGAATTAGTTGAGGACCATTGAAAGCTGCAGATTTTCCCCCAAGCCTCCTCTGAAAGTACCAACCCCGCTTCTTTCTCCCACTTCTCTTTAATATACAGTGTATTTACATTTTTAGCATGGGAGAGTGCATTATATAGGCGAGAAACTGATTTACTAGGTATTGAACTGCAAGCCGAATTCAGAATCTTGAAAAATTCTAATTCTACTGTTGTTAGGTCTGTATATCTACAACTCTGGTTAACATAGTTTCGTATTTGAAGGTACCTAAAAAAGTCATTATGTTCTAGGCCATGTTTGTCCTGTAGGATTTGGAAACTTTGTAATACTCTTTTATCTATAAATGAGAGGTAGGTTGTAAGACCTTTCTTTATCCATAGCTCAAATCTTTTATCTCCTCTGTTGGGAAGGAATTCGGTATCATATGCACACCATCTAAAGAGTTTTAGCATGTTATTAATTCCAGATGAATTAACCACCTTCTGCCATAGTTGAATGTAAGATTTATCCAAGCATTATTAAATTTTTCCAACTGGGCCATCAATCCTTTGTCAGCTATTGAGGCCTGAAGAGGAAAACTGTCAACTAATCCAAATTCTATTTCCTTCCATCTAGCCTTATATTCCCTATTACACCAATATAACAGAGGGGTTATCTGTGAGGCATAAAAATAATTTCTCAGGCAAGGAAGAACCATACCTCCTCTTTCCTTCCCTAACTGTAAGGTGTTATATCGAATTCTAGGTTTCCTTCCTTGCCAAATGAAGCGGGAAATCCATTTGTCCCATTCCCTGAATTGATTATCATCCACCTCCACTGGTAAAGTACGGAAAAGATATAATAACCGAGGAAGAATATTCATTTTTATAGTATTTATCCTTGAATTTAAACTTAAAAAGGGGATAAGATTCCATCTATGCATATCTGCTTTTATCTCTGAGATTAATGGCCCATAATTTACCTGTGACAGTGTTGAAAGATCCTTCGGCAGGGTTATTCCTAAATATTTTAATGATTTAGCTTCCCACTTAAGATCGTATGTATCCTGCAATTTTTTGGATGGTGTATAATTTAGGGACATAACCTGCGTTTTCTTTACATTTATTTTATAACCTGATATTTTCCCAAAGTCATCCAACAGTGTAAACAATCCTATAAATGATTTTTCTGGTTCACTCAGATAGACCAAAACATCATCTGCAAATAACGCCACTTTCTGTTCAATCCCTGCCACCTTGATACCTTTTACGATTTCGCTCTGTCTTATTAGTTGGGCAAGTGGTTCAATATATAGCGCAAAAAAGAGAGGAGAAATTGGGCATCCCTGTCTAGAGCCTCTCTCTAAAATGGAGTCAGAGAGGTCCCCATTTATCTTAATTCGGGCTGTTGGGCTGTCATACAGAGTCTGAATTACTTTAATAAACCTTTCTTGAAAGCCGAATCTTCCTAACACTCTGTATAGGAATGCCCAACTAACCGAATCAAAAGCTTTCTCAGCGTCCAATCCTACTACCATTGTCTCTGTCTCGTTCTTATTAACCTGTTCTAATATGTGCAGAGTTCTCCTTATGTTGTCCTGTGTTTGTCTTTGTTGAATAAATCCAGTCTGGTCTAAATGGATTAGGCCAGGTAAAAGCTTTTCCAATCTGCGCGCTAATATAGATGTAAATAGTTTGTAATCTAAATTAAGAACACTAATTGGCCGATAATTGCCACATTCTAGTTTATCTTTACTCTCTTTAGGAATAACTGAAATAATCGCTTCTCTCCAGGAAGGTGGAGTTTCTCCTCTCTGCAAGATCCAATTAAAGGTGTTAAGTAGTAATGGGGCTAACTGTGTCTTCAGGGACTTGTACCATTCTGAGGTAAACCCATCAGAACCCGGGGACTTTCCAGCCTTTAACCTAGGGATGGCCGCGTTCAGTTCTTTGACAGTTACTGGTTCTAATAAACTTTCATTTTGTAAATCTGTAAGTTTAGGTAGATCTAAAAAATTCAATACACTGTCTATATAGGGCTCACTGGGGGCCCGGGGTTGGGAGTACAGCTCTCGATAATACGTTTCAAAACTCTCTTGAATTTTCCCTATTGTACTCTCCACAAGCTTTGTCTTTGGATTCTTTATTTTATGAATTGTATTGTCTGCTTGTTGTTTTCGTAATTTATATGCTAATAATCTAGCTGATTTACCTCCTACTTCATAATTCTTTTGTCTCAGGTAAAGAAAATTTCTTTGAGTTTCCAACGTATAAATATCATCAATTTCACTTTGCAATTTCCTAATTTCCTGTTTTCGATTTGAATTACTTTTGTTGCTATTTCCAACTTGAAGTTGTTTTAATTTTCCTTGAAGGTCTGCTAATTTTTGTGCATTGATTTTTTTCATGTGAGTAGTAATGGAAATAATTTTCCCTCTCAGTACAGCTTTCAATGTATCCCATAAAATCACTGGTGATGTTTCTCCCGTGTCATTAAGGTCTAGATATTCTTTGATTTCTCCCCTTAATCTCTCCATTACTTTTGGCTTATTAAGTATATGTGAGTTAAGCCTCCATAGTGTTTTCCTCATTTTCCTTTCCAGGATTAGAGACATAGAGACTGGGCTATGATCCGACAGATCAATTGTTGCAATATTACAGTTTTTTATCCTGAGTCTATCTGTATTAAAGATAAAGAAATAGTCTATCCTTGAATAGGCTGAATGAGGGAAAGAGTAATATGTATAATCTTTACTAGTAGGGTGTAATTCCCTCCAGACATCTATAATTCCCAACTCCTCCATCAATGAATTCACTTTCCGAGTCAGAGGTTTATTCTGAGTAACTATTCTTGAAGAATCTAATATAGGATTTAATCTAATATTAAAATCCCCTCCACAAATTACTACCCCTCGAGAACTGACCATTAGGTCAAAAATGTGTCTATAAAATGACCATTCACTACCTGGAGGAGCATAAACATTCAGCAATGTTACTTCTGTACCTTCTATTTATCCTGTGATTTTTACAAACCGTCCTTCTTTGTCTCTAGTCTCTGAAATATGTTCATAATTAAGAGTACTTGATATTAAAGTAGCTACCCCTCTTTTGTGACTCAATTTATATGATGAATAAAATACATGCTTAAAACCCATTCTTTTTAATTTTCCATGTTCAGATTGGCTCATATGTGTTTCCTGGAGGAAAGCTATTTGTGCCCTCTCTTTTTTCAATTTAGACATAATCTTATTTCTTTTAATTGGATTCAAAACCCCATTAACATTATAGGAAATTATTTTTACCAATTCAGTTTGCATTTTTCTCTGGTAGAAAAAAAGCACTCTCCTTTTCTAACCAAACAGTAAGCAATCCCTTCTCAACAGTAAACCAAGACATATAACCACACCCTAGACATTTCTGAACGTATAACATTTGAAAATTTTCCCCGACTTCCCACAGTGAGGCCTGAGCACCGACCCGCCTCAGTTCAGAGGGATAACCTCTATCTTCACCCAGTGTTAGAGGGCCCTCAGCAGTTTGAATAATCATAGAGAATTTTCTCCTATTTGTGTCTCGACCATATTGCTATCATTCAAGTTATTCCGCCTAGTTTATTTTCAGTTACCAGTTTTCATTTTACTTTTAAGTCCGATTTACTCTTTTCAGTCATTTCTCTTAATTAATCTGTATTCTCTGTACATTCGCGTCTGAATATTTGCAGCTTTTCCTTGTAGTTTGACACTCTGGTTCGAGTGGAGCGTCCCCGCCCCACTAACTGCCACGACTTCTGCCGAATCCTCTCCAGTAGCGACTCCGGTTGGGTGATAACTTTTATAGGTAGTCCCCAGTCCGCTAGGTCCGACGTTGCCTCCTCCACCGTAGCGTAGGTTTTTGTCCCTTCGTCGTAAAAGACTCTCAGCCGAGCTGGATACAGGGTCTGGAATCTGATGTTGTTTTCCTTCAGGACTCTCCGTGTTTCCGTATAATCCTTCCGTCTGGCAAGAATCCCCGGTGCATAGTCGTGGTCTAAACTGATTTTGCAGTTGTTCCACATGAAACCTTTATTTTGCCATGCTCTTTTAAGCACCTCTTCCTTCGTTCTGTAACTGAGAAATCTGACCAGAATCGATCTGGGCTGGCGCCTGCCGGAGGCTGTAGTGCCAACGCGCGGTGAGCCCTTTCTATCTGTAGGTCTTTTGCGGCCGGTATATCAAGGTTCTCTCTAAGCAGCTTCTCCACGAAGGGAATCATCAATCCGGGTTTACCTTCGGTTCCTTCGGGAACTCCGTAGATCCTCACATTTTCCCTTCTCGAGCGGCCTTCTTGATCTATTAGTTTCCACTGGAGTTGGTCTTGTAGCTTCAGCATTTCTGCTATCACTTCCTCTGCATTTTGTAGCTTCTCTTCAATTCCAACAATCCTCGCTTCGGCTTCATCTATCCGCGAGTTAGTTTTTACTATTTCTCCTTTAATATCTTCCAGCTGTTTGCTGTTATCTTGTCGGAACTCGCGAATCTCTCCGAGAATCAAAGACAGAGTCACCGATTCCCCCTCATTATCTCCGTCCTGGCTTGCCGTGGGGGAGCTAGGCCCTTCGCCTTGCTGCATCTCTTTATGTTTATCAGCCTTCAGAGCAGACTTTTTATTCTTGTTCTTAGACATCATCCTTGCCCCTTTTATTAATATAGTTATGCAATATTAAGTATTTGTCTAAATTCGATTTTGGGGCAGTTTACCTTCTTTTTTGTCGAGAGACCTTTTCCTTACGCCGCCATTCCCTTGATGACCCGGAAGTCCCCCCATATTATTCAACTTTCATCTAAATGGTTTCCTTTATATTTAACTTTGATTGGTCGTATTAATGCAGTTAAGATTTTTTTTGCCAAAATTTTTATATATATTTCAGGCATTACCAATCTTTGTTCCAAAATCTTTTTTTGACAAAGTCGACTCTAAAATTTCTTCATTTATTTGGCAAAATAAAAACCCGAGACTGGGTAAAATACATTTACAGAAAGCTAAGAGAGATGGAGGCTTAGCATTACCTAACTTTAGATTTTATTATTGGGCAATTAATATTCGACATATGAAATTCTGGTTACTTGACCAGGATATAGTCTCCATTCCTAAATGGGTAGCATTGGAATTACAATCTGTTCAGGGTTATACACTTGGCTCTATTTTAGGTTCCTCTCTTCCTTTTGATTTGAAACGCCTTAAACAGGTGCCTAACCCGATAGTTAAATATACCTTACGTATTTGGCTTCAATTCAGAAAATTTTTTGATCTTAATCAATTTGGGTTAGCGATTCCTATTTTAGGTAACATATTTTTTTCCTCCCTCTTTTACGGATCGTGCTTTTCAAATTTGGAAGACTAAGGGTATTTCACGGTTTTTGGATTTATTTTTAGATGGTTCCCTTATGTCTTTTGAACAATTATCTAATAAATATAACTTATCACGAATACATTTTTTTAGATATCTACAAGTTAGAAATTTCCTAAGTACTATACTTTCTTCCTTTCCAATGCTTCCTCCTACATACATTTTAGATACTATAATTAACCTTAATCCATGTCAGAAAGGTGCATCGGCTATGATTTATAATATTATTATGAAACTTAGGAAAGCTCCATTTGATAAGATTAGGGTAGATTGGGAACAAGAATTGGGGTTTATCATTTCCGTGGATGACTGGGGGCAGATTTTACAATTAGTCAATACTTCCTCTATCTTTGCTAAACATTCCCTAATTCAATTTAAAGTTGTTCATAGAGCACATATGTCCAAAGATAAATTAGCGCGCTTTTATTCTCATATTAATCTTTTTTGTGATAGATGTCCGGGGCAGATAGCCTCTTTAACTCATATGTTTTGGTCTTGCCCTACTCTGGAAACTTTTTGGAGAGACATTTTTAATATTATCTCCAAGGTATTGAATATAGATATCTCTCCTTACCTTATTACTGCTATCTTTGGACTACCTAAAATTTCCAGTAATCTTTCCCCTTCAGCCCGTAGAATGATTGCATTTCTTACTTTAATGGCGAAAAGATGTATCTTACAACATTGGAAAGAGCTTAATGCTCCAACTACCTTTTTTTGGTTTTCTCAGATGATATTATGCTTGAATTTGGAAAAAATTAGAAGCAATCTTTATGATTCTTCACTTAAATTTGAACAGACCTGGAGATCTTTTAGTCCTGACGAAGGGTCTCGGCCTGAAACGTCGACTGCGCCTCTTCCTATAGATGCTGCCTGGCCTGCTGCGTTCACCAGCAACTTTGATGTGTGTTGCTTGAATTTCCAGCATCTGCAGAATTCCTGTTGTTTGGAGATCTTTTATTCAATATTTTCATTTAATGTAATATATACCCTTCTTGTTTTTTTTTACTGTTTTTAATGGAGGTCGGGATTGAGGACGTGATTTTAAGTTTTTTTAACTCTGTTTGGTTTCAAGTTAGCCCATTGCTTTGCTTTGCTTTTAGTTAGTTGCACGGTGGTTTTTTTTGGGGGGGGTTTCCTTTTCTATTGATATATATATAAAAATTAGTATACTATTATGTTACCTTGGTACGTTATGTTTAAATTACATTGTTTGTAGTATTTTTATCAGAAAGACACGGCGTCTAGATCCCATTTCTATGCCTTCGATTTTAGGAATTTTACCTGTATTTTGGAAATACTTTGTGTTTTAGAAATCAATTGTAATTTGGAAGTGCTTTATAATATAGAAAATTTCTGTGAGTTTTAAATGTCTTTTAAGAATTTTATCTAAGCTTATACATGCAGCACTAAACATAAATGAACTGTATTTAAACTACTTTGTTAACACGAAGTATTTTCTCATTGGTAGGGAAAGGGGACCTACTGCTGAAATAGTGGTTAAACTTGCTGTGGAGGATAAACAGCAAAGTGATATAGTCTTTGAAGAGTAGGTGGCTGCAGTATAATCTCCCTTTAGTGAGGGTACCTGTAGCTATCCATTTCTTAAGATTTTCATTTGAATTCTGAACTTTGTGTACAGCATACCCAATACCATCACACAACCACAGGACAGGCCCCCATTCTCCAGCTTTCAGACACTGGGCTTTGACCAACAGACTTCCAATCAACCTTGGACTTTCATCTTCAGTATTGACCCCCTGGACTAGCCAATAATGAGATCCTGAACGCTAGGCCCCCCCAACACATTGGCCCCCTTGTGCCTCCTTCTCGCATGGATATTTAATCCCAGGACCCACCAAAATGGGATAACTCAACATCCATGGATGTCCTTTGTCACTCTTCCATGTCACTGACCTTGATATGGCACCAGCGACCAACACGACTAATGGTGATGTCCTGCAGACAGTTCACAAAACTACTTCTCTTCTTAAGTATACTTCTACTACTAATCAGTGTGCAACTGGAGCATGGAATTTAAATTTGGTAATGTGCTTTTGGGCCAACTGAGCAATCTAATGCTTTTGCCGTCGCTGGGGGAACTTGGCGTGGTCATGAGCAAAGTTGAGAATGGTGTGTGCAGCATAATGGCAGAATACAAGCCCATGATTGGCTCCAATTCTCAACCAACTCACCGTTAAAGTGTCAAGCAAGATTGAAATCAACGAGGATGAGAGCAGAAGGCGAATGGGTGCTCAGCACCGCCTGCTTGTGTTTATCTGGTCTCCCTCTGTGCTCACATGCTGCTGATGGAGGACTGTGCAGGAACATTGGGTCTCGGGCAAAGTTTGTGGATTGAACTCTTTTCTTTTAAAAAGAGAATTCCGCAGTTCATGTTACATGCGTTCCCGGCTACTCCAATTTTTTATTGCTACTTTATGCAATTTTGATTGGGGCGGACTAGTTCTGCATCTTGCAGTCAAAGAATGACACAGCCCTAAATCAAACTGAACTGAACATTACTAGACTGCTTCAAGGATTCTGGTTCGATGTTTAATATTATGCTTATTATTCACTTGTTTTTTGCCATTTGCAAGATTTGTTCTTTTTTTGCACGTTAGGTGTTTGATGTTTTCTGTGAACGGATTCCATGGTGTTTCTTTGCTTCACAGCTGTCTATGGGAAGATGAACCTCAAGGCTATACACTGCATACTTACTTTGATAATAAATGTACTTTTAACTTTGGATTGGAAACCGTCCACATCACTAGACTTTGAGTGCAGAGCAGTGGCTTAGACTCTAGCTTGACCTCTAGCTTCCCCATATCCCGGTCCCTAGACCTTAACCTGACTTCTAGCTGCTCTGTATCCCTGTGCCTAACCTCCAATCTGGTCCCACCCACCTTCTGTCTCCATAACCAATAAAACAACTATGGCTGAGCTGTGACCTCGACAGAGACTGCAGCTCAGTGCCATCTTGACTGGTTTCCAGACACTTCATTTCTAATACACCTCATTATGTAGCTATTTCCACTAGTACACTCCTCTCCCACTAGGGAAAAAATCTCAGAATCGACCCTGTTGAGCTTCTGATGGCAATGGTCCCTAGTAATGGATGCCACTTTCCTGAGGCAACTCTTCCTGAAGATGTCCTCGAAGATGCTGAGGGTTGTGCCCATGATGAAACTGTCTGAATCTACAAGCCTCTCAGCCTTTTATAATGTTATACATTGGAGCTGTGATGTAAACTGTCAGAATCCACCACAATCAAAAAAAATTACCTGTCTTTGGTAATTATTGAACATCCTCAAACTATGAATAAAGTAGAGGCACTGGTGTGTATCACTGCGTTGGGTGTAGGATTGATCTTTGAACATCTCAGAGGATCTAAGTAAAGTTATTATCGAAGTTACCAGAAATTACTTTGACACTCACTTGCCTGCAGATCTAACACATGGTTTAAGAATTTTACTGCTACGCTGCAGGTATTTTGTTTCAGCAGTTCTGCAAGAGCAGTCTGTTCTGCTTTTAGCATGTTCGGTTTTGAGCTAAAGATAAGGGGCTATGTTGTTCAACCTAGGAATGTTGTGTCAGCCAATCAGGATGGTGGTATTGGGAGACGGTTCTAGAGAATGCTGGGCAGAGAGAGTTTATGTGATGGACACTGGTGTGGGTAAAGATCTTTATGGTGAGAGCAGGGAGAAGACAGGAGAGAAGATGCTGTGGATGTCGTCCCTGTTGCACGAGGTGCTTTGTGCAGATGAACGGCTTCAAGGAGGAGGACCAATACTCCCTTAAGGGGATTGGGGTTCAGGTGAGTGAGACATCCCACTTTTCCGGTTTTGGTGGGGAGCGTGGTGGAGAGGGGAGAGTGGGAGAGAGAGGGGAGAGGAGGTGAGGGGATAGAGGGAGTAGAGGGGGAAAGGAACAGAGGGTAGGGGAGAGATGGGGAGAAAGGGCAGAGAGAGGCGAAAGAGAGGGGGAGAGAGGGGAGAGTGGGGAAGAGGAGGAAAGGGGGAGAGGGGGGAAAGAGGGGGAGAGAGGGAACAGGGGCGAGAGGAGAAGGGGAGAGGGGAGAGGGAGAGGGGAGAGAGGGGATGAGAGGGGGAGAAAGGGGATGAGAGGGGGAGAGAGGGAGAGTGAGGGGGAGGGGGATGAGAGAGAATGGAGAGAGAGGGGTGGAAGAGAGGGGGCAACAGGGGGAGAGAGGGGGGAGAGAGGGGAAAAAGGAAAAGGGAAGGGAAGAGGGAAGGGAGGTGATAGAGTGGGGGAGGGGGAGGGAGAGGGGAGCGGGGAGAGGGGGAGGGGAGGGCGAGAGGGTGCAGGGCAGGAGAAGGGTGGAGAGGGGGGAGGGAGAGGGGGAGAGAGGGAAAGTGAGGGGGAGAGGGGATGAGAGAGGAATGAGAAAGAGTGGAGAGAGAGGGGTGGAAGAGAGGGGGCAACAGGGGTAGAGGGGGGAGAGAGGGGGAAAAGGAAAAGGGAAGGGAAGAGGGAAGGGAGTCGAGAGACTGGGGAGAGGGAAAGGAGGGGACGGGGGAGTGAGGGGAAGGGGAGAGGTTGAGAGGGGTTAGAGGGAAATGGAGGTGAGATGGGGATGGGGCAGATGGGGGAGATGTGGAAATGGGGAAGAAGAGGGAAGAGAGAGGAAGAGTGGAGGGGAGATGGAGAGAGAGGGGGGCGAGAGGGCTGAGAGAGAGGGGGAGAGGGCAGTTAGTGGGGGTAAGAGGGGGAGAGAGGAGAAAAGGAGTGGGGAGGGGGAATGGGAAGGGGAAGGGAGTGTGAAGGGAAGGGGAAGGGAGTGTGAAGGGAGGGGGAAGTGCAGGGGAGAGTGGGGAGAGGGACCAGAGGGGGGAGAGGGGGGAAAGGGGGAAGAGGGGCAGAGAGGAATTGAGAGAGGGGGTGAGAGGGAGGTTGAAGAGAGGGGTGAAGAGAAGGGTGAAGGGGAAGGGCAAAGAGGGGAAGATGTAGAAGAGGCAGAGGGGGAGGGGAAGAGGAAGGAAGTGGGGGAAGTTGGGAAGGAGAAGCGGTAGAGGGGCAGAAGGAGGAAGAGGAGGGGGAGGAAGAGGGGTTAATGGGAAAAGGTTGGAAGAGGGGGAAAGATGGATGGGGAAGGGGGATGGGGAGATGGGGGCGTAGGGCAGAAGAGGGGGAGAGAAGAAGGTTGAGAAGTGGGGGAGATAGGGGAGAAGTGGTGAAGGGCGGGAGGGGGCAGAAAAGGGGTTTGGTGGGTAGAGGTGGCAGAGACGGGAAAGTGGGGAGGGAGGAGAGGGAGATGGGGAGAGGGATGGAGAAGGGGTAGAGGCGGGAGAGGGTGAAGAGGGAATAGTGGATAGAGGGGAGAGAGGGGTGTGCGGGGGAGGAGAGAGAGGGGGAATGGGAGAGCGGAATGGGAGAGGGGAAGGGAGGGTGAAGGGGGAATTGAGGGAGAATGGAGAGGGAATGGAGGGGGAAAGGAGGGGGAAGAGGTGGAAGAGGGAGAAGGGGAAGAGGGAATGGTGAAGGGGAAGCAGTTGGGAAGAGGGAGAAGGGGTGGATGGGGGAAGAATGGGAGAGGGAGAAGGGGAGGGGGAGTAGGGGGTGAAGGGTGGGATAGTGGGTGGAGGGGGAGAAGGTGGGAAGAGGCAGTAGAGGGGCGAAGGGGAGAATGGGGAGAGTGTGAAAGAGGGGGAAGGGGGAAGACTGGGGAAGAGGGGGAAGGGGAGAGGATGTGAAGGGGAAGAGGGAGGAAGAGGAGAAGTGGGGATGGGAGAAAGAGGGGAGAGGAGAAGGGGAAGGGGAGGGTGGAGGAAGGGAGGGGAAGAGGGTGGAAGAGGGTTGAAGGGGAAAGAGGTTGGGAAGAGGCGGAAAGGGGGGATGTGAGAGATCTGGAGAGAGGGATGAGAAAAAGAGGGGAGAGGGGGTGAAAGAAAGGGGGAAGAGAGGAGGGGCAAGGAGGCGAGGGGAAACAGGGGGAGAGATGGGGAGAGGTATATGGGGGAGATTGGGATGAGATGGGGAGATGGGGGAAGAGGGCGAGGGAGAATGGGGAGATTAGAGAAGGTAGACAGGGAAAGAGGGGTGAGAGAATAGGAAGAGAGGAGGAGGGAGAATGCAATATGGTGGAAGGGGAAAGGAGAGAAAGGGGAGAGAAGAGGGGGAGAGGGGAGGGGGAGAGGGGAGGGGGAGAGGGGAGGGGGAGAGTGGAGGGGGAGAGAAAGGGGGAGAGGGGGAGAGAGACGGGGAGAGAGAGGGAGAGGGGGAGGAAAAAGAGTGGGGGAGAGGGGAAGGGAGGGGTTAGGGAGGGGGGAATGGAGGGCGAAGGGATGGGGAAGGGAGGGGCGAAGGGAGAGGGGAATGGAGGGGGAATGGAGGGAGAAGAGGGGGAAGGGGTGGTTGGGAAATGCGGGAAGTCGTGGGTGGGGAAGAGTGGGAGGGGGAGAAGGGGAGAAAGGGGGTGGGTAGTGGCGGTAGAGGGGCAAAGGGGCAGAGGTGGGAGAGGGAGAGAGTGGTGTAAAGAGGTGGGAAAGGGGGAAGAGTGAGAGAGGGGTGAGAGGTTGAAGAGAGGGGTGAAGAGGGGAGGAGGTGAAGAAGGGGAAGAGGGGACGAGGGGAAGAGGGAAAGAGGGGAAGAAGGGAAAAGGGGAAAAGAGGAAGAGAGGGAAAGAAGAAGAGGAGAAGGGGAAGAGGGGGAAGAGGGAGGTGGGGGGAAGTGGGAATGGGAGAGGGGGGAACGGGGAGAAGAGGAAGAGCAGGGGGAGGGAAGAGGGGTGAATTTGAAGACGTTGACAGGTGGGGAGAAGGGGGAGAGGGGGTGAAGGGGAGAAGGTGGGTAGAGGCAGGAGAGAGAGGAAAGGGGGAGGGAGGAAAGGGAGATGGGGAGAGTGGGGACAGGAGGAGAGGGGTGGAGAAGGGGGTAGAGGTGGGAGAGGGTGAAGAGGGAATAGTGGAGAAGGGGTGAAGTGTGGGGGACGGGTGGAGAGAACAGGGAGAAGGGAGTAAAGGATGGGAGGGGGTGTTGATGGGAGTGAATGGGGAGAAGGGGGTAGCAGTGGGAAAGGGGGATAGGGGAGACTAGGGAGAGGGGCGGAGGGAAAGAGAGGGGGAGAGGGGGAGTGGAAGTGATCGAGGGGTGAGAGAGGGGGGTAGAGAGGGAGGAGGGAAGACAGCAGGAGGAGGGGGTGGGGAGAGGAGGGAGAGGGGGTAGAGGGGGAGGTGGAAGAGGGGAAGAGGGGAGGGAAGGGGGATGAAGAGGGGAGGGGGAAGAGGGGAGGGAAGGGGGATGAAGAGGGGAAGGGGAGAAGGGGAAGAAAAGGGGAAGAGTGGGGCAGAAGAGAGGGGTGAGGGGAAATCGAATGTGGATGGGAGCAGCAGGGGTGGGGGAAGGGGCAAGGGGAAAGGGTGGAGGGCAGAAGGGGAGGAGAGGGAGAAGGGGAGGGGAGGGGTGGGGGAGAGGGAAAAATGCACAGGAGGGGTGGGGGAGATGGAGGAGGGGGAGGGGGAGAGGAGGAGGAAGAGAGAGGGGAAGGGGGAGAGGTGGAGGAGGGGCAAATGAACATGCCATGTACATCAAGGACAACCATTCATTTGCAATGAGTAGAAAATGAAAAGCTACTCTTTTTCTCTTGTATTTCTATATTCTTAAAGGTTTAAACCTACTGTGTGTTATTCAGTCCTCAAGTTGTATTTGTTGCCGGACTGTAGACAATTAACTTCATGCTTCTGGACACTGAGCTTTGGCAGTGCTGATGCCCACAGCAATGGTAAAAATATAATTACTAGCATCAATGGCTCTTCAGTTAAAGCTGAAGGCAGGCCCTAGCAGAAAACGTTACAAGTATCAGTCAGCTACAGTTGTTGCTAGTGTCCTTCAAATGCAGGAAACAAAACTTGAGCTGGTTCCAGAGGGATGCATATTAATTTACTCATACTGTAGATCTATTTTGAAAGGATTATTAGAATGTATTTTAAACAGATTACTGCAGAAACACCCTAAGCTATTTAAAAAATTACCCTTCAGTCATTTATTTAAATATAACTTTGTTACTTCAAGCAGTCAACCATAAAACAGTCATCCCACTCATGAATACAATATTAAATTTTGCTCTACATAATTATTGTATGTTAAGGTCATCTCACAATAATGTCACTTTTATTGAATGACACATTTATAATGGACAGATAGAGGCAGTTTCATAATTCATTCCTTTTTCAAATAAAAACTGAATTTAAGCCCAATATAATTAATGAAGCTGCAGCAGGTCATTCATTAGAAGCTAAACCTAGCATCATGAAATTAGTGCAAGTATCTGTGAACATCATAACAAATTTATAATAATTCTGGCAAAGGCTTTGATGCACAAAGGTCCCTATCAAAAGACATGAACCGCAACTACTGCCATTCATATTATGAAAATATTTAAATTAAACAAAGTGTCCTCCAGCAAAAAAAATCAATGATTTTTATTAAGGAGCATATGTTAAAAGATATTAGCTCTTACTTGAAAGAAAGTGAGACATTTCCAAATGTAAATTGTCATCCCTTTCTGATTCGACATTCTGTAAGCCAACCCTAAATGTTCTTACCCCACGTTTGTAAACATTTGCACAAATGTAAACATATTTCATCATTTAATCCTTTCATTTTTTGAAAGTACAAATGGCAGAGAGAACAGTAACCTACAGTTTTTTTTAAATAAAGCTGAAAAACAGGAGTTTAATAATCAGTCATTGAATCTCTTGAATTTTCTTCCTGGTCTGAATATATGACAAAATGAAATACTGGGCCAGATCACATTTGGTCTTGGCCAAATTTAATCTTTTAGGAATCACAGTAATCTCGAAGTCCCATTGCAACAACCTCTCCGGGGTGTAATGGCCTGCAGTGGAGGGAGGGGATGGGAGTGGGAATAACTCGGCTTTCACTCAGAACATCATCTGATAGCGATAGTTGAAATAAGGATTAAAATATTAAAATAATTCAAAAGACTGGGGATTGATGTAGAAAACTTTAAAAAATTTTAATTTCTTAAATTTAAGAACAGAAATAGATAAGAACACAACTTGCATTCCCAATCAGGAACATCCACCAACCCACCTGGTGCCTCAATTCAGTATGCTGCATTCAGAATTCTGCCCCTAGACTAGGTAATGAATCCAGGAAGTCAGAATGAACCACTGACCTCTATGCTATAATGCACAAGCATGGGAGTCTGAAACTAGCTAAACCTACATAGCTGCTGAAACCAGTAGTAAATTACCAACATGACCTAACTCATTGAATGAGAATGTTGGAGGCTTGGATCTGTCGTTTGACCCTACACCATCTGCTGCCTATTTAAAAAATACCAACTATTGATGCTGCAGCAAATTCTGATCTTCATCTGGTGTAATTACTCATCACCTACTTATCTTTAGAGATGACCCATTGCCAAAACCAAATATTATGTTACGGTACATTTTCAAACCTACTTCATTGCAAGCCTAGAAACATAAGAGCAATCCATTACATGGAAATTCGTATTTATTTTTGTGAGATCTCAATTTCAAAATAACATACTTAATGAGAATATGAAATACAGTATAAAGAATGTAAGGCATACAGTTGAGTTTTGTACTATCTCATGCAGTTGTTGTTAATGCATGTTCACAGAGAGGTTTAGAAAAAGAACAATGCTACCTAAGTCAATTTAGCAATTGCTCTTTCTTCCCTCAGAGGGCAAGACTTTTTTTTTAATTAAACTCTATGTGATCAAGGCTGTTGTTAAACTACAATGTGAGAAGAACAGATGTATTTGCAATATTAAACTCTATAAGGTATATTTGTGGCATACAAATATGCAGAATAATTAAATGAACTGAAAGCAGTGCTTTCCACAACTCAACATTTTCATTCTGCAAAAATGGAGCACTCAGTTTCTAGTCCCCAAGTGCTTTACTTAGTGACATCTTTGCTTCTCAGATTTGCAAGAGATAAAATAAGCAAACATTATATCGGGCAATCTGTTTCAGGCTGCACTGGATTAGCAGTAGTGTACATCGTAGGTAAGGATTTAACCTTTCCATGATCTGCTACTGTGAAACAGTTTTAATGAAAATAGCCAGGCTCTATGTAGTCCACTATAATCCCATAAAAGCCAGCATAGAACCAGCTTGATAATGGTTAAATCTGACAAAGACTTTAAATGCTTCAGAATATCCCTGCCATTCAAATCAATAAAACAAGATCAATAAAGCAATTAAGAAATCTTAAGACCATGAAAATGGCTTTTAAAAAAGCTTTAAAATTTCTTGAAAACATATCTAGATAGCTTAATACATTAAAAGCACTAAAAATACAACAAATATATTCAAAATAATCCTCGATTGTGAAATATATTGTTAAGGAAATCTGAAATGTTATGAGGAAGTGCCAAATGCAACATAAGCATCACATTAAATGTCTAGGTTTTGATCTGACATCCTGATGTTTTATTTGTTTTCCTTAATATTGGCAAATATTGAACTAATGGCTTATCTGACATTGAAACCCCTATATCTCTTTATTGTTCTATTACCAGAATAACCGTAGCATTCAACCCACAAACTTCATCACCAGATCTATTTCCAACTTTTCTCAACTATTGATAAATAATGATATGTGTTCTAATGTATTCCTCATATCTAAAAAAACTTTGTTCCTTTTATACTTTATAATCTTATTACAGGAACAAAGGAGGCCATTCAAGCCATCGAGCCCACAGCAGCTCATTGAAGAGCCTATACCATAACCCATCATGATCCTTATAAACATGCAAACATGACCTTTTGAAATCCATGTCCAAAGATCTTCCTATGAATCCATTTTCATTATCTGTTATGTAATGTGATCTAATTCTAGGAAAACCCCCAATAAAAAAAATTATATTCTCCTGGTTCCAGTTGAGGATCAATGCCCAAGGTGTAAAAAGGATAAACAATGAGAGTTCCAGCTCTAAATCCTGCTAAAATGTTGAAGTTGTTTAAGATGTTAGTGAGGCCTAATTTGGAGTGTTGTGTGCAGTTCTGGTCACCCACCTACAGGAAACATATCAATAAGATTAAAAGAGTACAGAGAAAATTTACAAGGATTTTGCCAGGACTAAAGATCTGAATTATAGGGAAACTTGGAATAGGTTTGGACTTTATTCCCTGGAGTGTAGAAGAATGAGGGGAGATTTATGAGAGGTATTATGAGGGGAATTGATAGGGTAAATGTAAGCAGGCCTATTCCGCTGAGGTTGGTTGTCTAGAACAAGGGGTCATGGATTAAGGGTGAAAGGAGGAATGTTTTTAAGGGGAACATAAGAGGGAAAACTCACTCAGAAGCGGTGAGATTGTGGAATGAACTGCCAGCAGAAATGGCTGGATGTGGGTTGGAGGGGTATGGAGGACTATGGTCCAGCTGTAGGTCAACAGGACTAGCAGAGTAATAGTTTGGCAGAGACTATACGGATTGTAGTGCACTATGACTTCATGGCTTCCCCCGTGAAGCCTATGTTGAATCCAGTTTACTACCTTATCCTGAATGCCAGTCAACTGAACCTTCATGACCAGCCCCCAATACAGAACTTTGTCAAAGGGGTTGCTAAAGTCACCATCCACTACCTTTCCTTCATTAACTTTCCTGGTAAGCTCCTCATGTTAGATTTGTTAAATCTATAAAGATTTAAAGCCTACCAGCCCACAGTTGTTTTCAGACCACAGAAGTTGGATTAGGCAGATTCAACATAGTTTTCGCTTCCATGGTCTGAAAGCAACCATGACAATCATCAATAGTTCTGGTATTATACAATTTAAAGACAAAAATGATTCTAATAATACTAAACTGGCCATTAATAAGAAACATTCAATAGCAATGTAAAAATTCTAACTGCAAAAAAATATATATTGACCTAAAAAATATGTCACATTTTATCATCAGGCTTGAAGCTGCCAAAAATAACAATTTGTACATGGTATTTCAGAATAATTTTTGACTTTAAATTGTATAATACCAGATACATTGACAGAAATCTAATTAACTGCAGCATACAGGGAGCACTTCAGCTTAATCCCTGTTTTGCTGTCATGTTTTTGTTCCTCAGATCTAACCAGAAACTCAATGTGACTTTTAGAAATAATTTGACATGTTACTAGGTTATGTGTAGCAAGATCTGATTATTTTCACTAATCACTCACTATTAATGTAATGGTTCATGGTAAATAAGATACAAGCAAACCCTACAGCATTTACTGATTAAACTGGAAATGTCCATGGTCCTGAAATAGTATTGCAAAACATTCTCAAAACAATTCACAATCTCCTTAAATTTTCCTCATAACTACTTGCATAATTGCATAAATAAATATGCCATTCCATAAACATATTAAGTCACATGTAGTGTACAACACTCTGAGACATCTTCCAGCTACAGGAGTTCAAAGTTCAAAGTAAGTTTATCACCAAAGTACACATATGTCACCATGCTACTACCCTGAGGTTCATTCTTTGATGGGCATTCACTGTGGATACAAATAAACACAACAGAAACAATTAAAAACTACACACAAAGACAAAGACAATAATTTGCACAAACACAAAAATAAAAACAAAATAATAAATAAATAGATAGCTAGATAGATAAATAATATCGAGAACATGAATTGTAGAGTCCTAGGAAGTGAGTCCATTGGCATCAGCTCAGTGTTGGGATGAGTGAAGTTATCCACTCTGGTTCAGAAGCCGGATGATTGAGGGGTAATAACTCATGGAATACATGGATGAAACAGCGGAGAGTACAAATTAGTGAAAGAAATGATCAATTATATAAATTCTGCACCATATTTTTCCTCATCAACCTTGCATCTATATTACATTTTTGACAATTATAATCTAAACCCCTACAATTCAATTCCTGCATACCCAAACTTACTCCCCCTCCTACAGACACTGTTTCTTTTGATCTCTTCGACAATGCAGGCCATTTATGCAGTTTTGTATTTTGCACCTCATTGAATGACAACTTTCCTTCCTTTATCCAGGTGTCCATTATTTTCAATTCTATTTCTGTCCACCAAATATCAATATATACTCCAAAAAGTACTCTTAGATTTGTGTAGGAAAATTGATTCCTGCAAGAAAATGACAATAAATTAAAGATTTTATTAAATAACAGAGTAAGAATTATTGGTGCAAGTAACCTACTTCTGCCTATATTCTTCTTTTAATAATACAGACAAGAGGTCACAGTTTGATAATAATGTTTAATATTTCATGCTCTATCTATGAATCTTGTACCTGCATTGTTCAATAATCTGCTCCGTGGAAAAGCAAGCAAAATAATTAGTAGATCAGACATTATCAGTGAAAAGAACAACAACTAACATTTCAGATCTGGGACCATTCATCAGAAAAATTCTGATCAATTCTGAAGAATGATGCTGGTCTAGAACCTTTAACTGCTTCTCTTTCCTCATATACTACCTAACCTGCTGGAATTTTCCAGCATTTTAGGTTACAATCTCAAATTTCCAGCATCTGCATTATTTCTTTTCTTTAATTTTCAAACTGATCTATTTTCTTGGCATATTTTAGAAACAATTTTATTTCCTATTCCAATTTTTTTTTTCATTTTTATATTTGCAAATCAATTCTGGTGATAAAGCCCAGACTTCTTTTCTTTTTAATTGATTTGCCTAATTATTAAATGTTGATCATCCTAGTAATGGATAACATTGTAAATTGAAAGTGAAGTTTTAGTGGCATGTTTGCAATTTTGTTCTTCAGTGGAATTAAAGATAATGAAAAACTATTATGTCACAGTGAAATTATGTGTTGTAACTGTAAATTTTCTAAACTAAGATCATTACAAAGTAACCTTTCTAGCTATTGCTCCTGTCTGAAATCAGTTAATTAGATTGCAATGCTGAAATGATCTTTCCAATATTTATGATTCCAATTACACAGAAATATAACCACTTATTATTACAAAAATATACCTTGAAATTCCACTCAGTTTCAACATGTTTTGCTTCATCCATATTGGGCTGTCACTACAACGTTGACTCAGCTCCACAATGTAAAATATTAATGCAATATGATTTTTTTCTAATCATTTTGACTAATAATTCAATCAAACTTCCTCTTTATTTGCTTTATACGCATAACTGAGTTTAGCAAAATAACAGTCATGTTTGATTCGTGTGTTCAAATGATTTACTCAAACTAATTTCTCAAATTTACTTAAAAGAAAAAAAACTAAAAGAAATCCAACTGGCTATACATTTCCCGTAATGAAGATACTTAGTGCAGGAAATGAGACAATATTAAACTTGAAAATGCATATATTTTAGAAGATATTTGGAACTGTGGAATATACTCTAGCGCTCACTTTATTAGGTTATGTTAATGGGATGTTTTGTGGAACACATTTCTGCAATTGTGCCTTGTGTCAAATACAACTGGATTGCTAAATGATCTCTCAAAGCATTCTTCAGTATCTTCTGACATCCATTTTGCAACACCGACAACAATGTCAACAAACTACAGATTTAATGAAACTGCTCCAGGAAAGTGGTAAGGTGTTTCAACATTATTTGTGGGTTGATTTCTTTCAATTTTCAACTCAATTCAAGCAGCCTTCTGATTCCAAAATAAGCTTCCATGTGGTCAGATTTAAGTTTTTATGGTCTCCTTTGTTGCAATGCACCATGACATCTCTATCCATTTGATGATGTATTTTTCAATGTCCAATGACAGTATTTACAATCATAGAGCAATATATCTCAGAATCAGCCCTTCACCCCATTGAGCCAATATTGACCATCGTAATCATTTCTACGAAAACCATTTAGCTGCTCTTTCTCAACAGCCTTTTCGGCAGTTCAAACATTTGTGTAGATACTTTTTAAATATGTGAGCACCTCAGACAGTGCATTCCAGATTCCAACTACTGAGTCAAAGAACCCCTTCAAACTTCCTATCCCTTCATACCCTGTGGTTTAGACATGCCTGCTAGAGAGAAAAGTTCTTATCAATCTTATGTGCTGCCCTCATAATTTCTACCGAGCCCATTTTTTCCAAACTCTGTACGTTACCGACTGATTAAATTATTTTGTTGTATAGTGAGTCAATCATTGGACTAGCAATCCTGAAACTATGGCTAATAACCCAGTGATACAGAACCTGAAGCACCTACAAATGGGGTGCAAGGGAAAATGTCCCACAACATCCTAGCCTCCTACTCCAAAACCACACAAAGTAACTATGATTTGGAAATTATTATATTAATTCATTCAGTAGTTTCAAATGGAATATAACATGCACTTGGGAACAAATTAATTTACTGAACTATAGAGAAACAGCAGGGAACTGACATGATTGCTCTTACCCGAGCTAGGACAGTCTCAACAGACTAAATGATATCCTGTTTTATTAATAACAATTCTATAGTGATTTGGAAATTTACATTCACTCAGTGTTTTTAAGTAAATATTTTGGAATCAGAATTATATTTAATATCACTGACATAAACAACCAAACAACGAAGCAACCAAACGTGTAATTAGTATATTTTCAATTCAAGCAAAATGCTTTGAATGCGATAGGTATATTATCTACAGCGGAATCCTATCCGAAAGAGTTCATTTGTAGTATAGAATAGTCAATGTAGATTTCAAAAGAAATTGTCTTGCTTGACTAACTTCAATTAATTCTTTGAAGAAACAACGAAGATGATGAATAAGGGAAATGTAGTACATGAAATATAATCAATTTCCAAAATGTTAATTTGATACCACATAACTGATTAACGAATAAGTTTGGAGCATGCAGGTATGCAACACAGGGTGATTTGAATGAATTTGCAGAAAAGGCATTGATTAATGAACTTCAATATAGATAAATGAAGCCTTTATCTGGCAACCAGACAAACAAATACTCCTTGGAATTTAAGAGTGTAAACTAGGTGGAGTTCCAAAAACTCAGAATGACGTACAAATCATTAGAAGTAACAAGGCAATAAAGCCATAATAGACAAATAAAATGCTGAGAATCAAAGACCACTCAGCCTACCACCATGGGTCTGAAAAAGAAATGGAACTTTGCTAAGGAGAAGAGAAAGAAAGTCATTTAGAAAGCAGGCTTGGTTGATTGATTCCCTTTAAGGTTATAACAAAGGAAATTACAACTGAGGAAACTGCAGCTCCCAGTGGAAACTCAGGTAGTCACAAGGACAACAGGCAAAATCTGCTCAGATGTTACTGGAGCTCAAAATTGAAGCTGGCTTGCTGGGGTCATGAGGCAACAGGACGATCTGCCACTCTGTTCACCAACTTTGTCCTTTCAACACCTCAATTGCACTCTGCAAGTTAAAATGAACTTAATGTTTGTCTCCTCCCCATTTCTGACAAAGTGGCTTCAATCTGAATCATTAATTCCATTTCTCTCTCCATAGACGCTGCCTGGCCTGAGTCCTTCCTGCCTGACATATGTTGCTGTGAACTTCATCTCCTGCTATTTAGTTGACATGTTTAAGCAAAATACAGAGAAGTTTATATGCTTGAAGCTGAGTATTGTTATACTTTTGGAATAGTCTTGGTTACAACACTTTACTTTAGACAATTTTCAGCCAGTTTAAAGCTTTGGAACCATTGGAGCTAAATCAGGTCACAGTAACTTACACATTGGAGTATTCTAACAGACAACAAACTGGAAAACAGTTCCAGTTTTTGTGACTTTTTTAAAAACAGAGTGCAAAATAAAGATTGAGATATATAATATAAGAACTAAGATAGCATTAACCTATGAAATGTTGAAGTATATAAATCTCTAGAAAATAATTCTGATAGAGTTGGGACACAGAAAATTACGTTTTCAGATGGTTGTTCATTCATAAGTATTTATGGGTACTGCTAAAAGCTTGAAATTCAAAAAGGTAACATTTTTAAAAATATTTAGAGCAGGAACAAAATGTAAACCTGAAGTTCATGCCGAACACATTGTTTAGTTTACTGGACAAAGCGAATAAGTAATCACATATCCTAATGGAGATGTAACATAAAGATTTTTACTCCTCATGTATGCGAAGGATGTCAATTTAATTCAATTTAATTCAGCTTAATGTGAATGTAACCTGAGGAGAGCTAAGGTATCGGTGACCCCTGTTTCCATCCAGGGGGTCAGTGTGGACATGGTGGCAGATTACAAATACCTGGGGATACGAATTGACAATAAACTGGACTGGTCTAAGAACACTGAGGCTGTCTACAATAAGGGTCAGAGCCGTCTCTATTTCCTGAGGAGACTGAGGTCCTTTAACATCTGCCGGACGACGCTGAGGATGTTCTACGAGTCTGTGATGGCCAGTGCTATCATGTTTGCTGTTGTGTGCTGGGGCAGCAGGCTGAGAGTAGCAGACACCAACAGAATCAACAAACTCATTCGTAAGGCCAGTGATGTTGTGGGGATGGAACTGGACTCTCTCACGGTGGTGTCCGAAAAGAGGATGCTGTCTAAGTTGCATGCCATCTTGGTCAATGTCTCCCATCCACTACATAATGTACTGGGTGGGCACAGGAGTACATTCAGCCAGAGACGCATTCCTTCGAGATGCAACACTGAGCGTCGTAGGAAGTCATTCCTGCCTGTGGCCATCAAACTTTACAACTCCTCCCTTGGAGGGTCAGACACCCTGAGCCAATAGGCTGGTCCTGGACATAATTTATTGGCATAATTTACATATTACTATTTAACTATTTATGGTTCTATTACTATCTATTATTTATGGTGCAACTGTAATGAAAACCAATTTCCCCCGGGATCAATAAAGCATGACTATGACTGTGACTATGAAGAAGTCAAATAATGAATGTTTCCTTGCATCATGAAGAAGGCATATATTTGAACTTGGAAAATGAAAATAAAACTTATTTTAATGCAATTTTAGTAAAAGACTGAAAAAGCATAAGGTTGATAAATTTTAATCTGCCTGACATAGTTCCTATATTTCATAAGTTGCATATATGCGCATGTTGAATCACACCATTGATTTTGTTTCTTTGGTGACAGATATGTCATGGATGTATGTGTCAAAGAAACATTCTATCAAAAGGTATCTATCATTTTGCACTCTTCCAAGAGTCAAACTTACACTTGCACTACTCCTACAGATATTAATTACTGTACTCAAATATTTCTATGTAATTCTCTAATATTCATTAGTTCATTCTTCTCAATCAATTTCCTGATCATCTTTCCAATCAGTTCTTCCTCCCTCAGATTTCTTTATTTTAGAGCTGAAATTTAAAATAATAATATAAACAGAAATCCAGTTACTAACAGATGGCGCACAATCATAAAGGCTTCCAGCAACACTTATTACTGATAACATCAACTTATCATTTAATTTGAAATAAAGCACCATAAGGCATCACAAAATGAGCACTTTTACAGTTGGAATAAGAAGATGGAAAGGGAAGCCAAGACACAACAAATTGACAAGCAGCCACAGATAAAATTAAATAAATTGAATCAGTCACAACGCAGGCTAAGGAATTTACAAAGCAAGAAACAAAAAAACGACTGATGTGATGTCCTTCATCAAACTGGCCTTTTAATTCTTAAGGGCTTGGCTACAGCCTTAGTTTCTCCACAATATGGTCAATAGCAAACAACAGTCTACCATGAGCATTCGCATGTACACTCATTCAGCGTCAATAAACCCATACAGATATCCAGATGGCAAGCATAAGATTTCGGCAGAAAACTGGAATTCCAGGCAATACCTTAAGAAGAAAATGCCTTACATATTGACTTACAGTAAGCACTCAGCCTTATTGTAGAAAGAAATTAATTTCAAAACATAATGTAACAGAATAGGTTGAGTGAACTCAGCCTTTTCTCCTTGGAGCGACAGAGGATGAGAGGTGACCTGATAGAGATCTACAAGATAATGAGAGGCATTGATCGTGTGGATAGTCAGAGGTTTTTCCCCAGGGCTGAAATGGCTAGCACAAGAGGGCAAAGTTTTAAGGTGCTTGGAAGCAGGTACAGGGGAGATGTCAGGGTAGGTTTTTTTATGCAGAGAGTGGTGAGTGCGTGGAATGGACTGCTGGCGGCGGTGGTGGAGGCGGAAACGATAGGGTCTTTTAAGAGACTCCTTGACGGCTACATGGAGCTTAGAAAAATAGAGGGCTATGGGTAAGTCTAGGTAGTTCTAAGGTAGGGACATGTTCGGCACAGCTTTGTGGGCCAAAGGGCTTGTATTGTGCTGCATGTTTTCTATATTTCTATGATCATGTTCTTGTTACTATTCTATAGATTTGTTGAGTGTACCCATGAGAAAATGAATCTCAGGGTTGTATATGGTGACATATATGTACTTTCATAACATTTTATTTTGTCCTTTGAATTTTATTCACTGAAATAGAGAGCCAATCTTTTTTGTTTTTCATGTGCAATATCTGCAATACATTATGTTGATACTTAGCTGAATAGGTATGGGATGCTTCACTAGAAATGTGTCTTACTGAGATACACTTTTATTTGTTAATTCACAGGACATGAGTTTGCAATGTTGCCTTTATTATCCTTCCCCAAAATGACCTAAAATAAGTAGGCAGTTAAGCAACAACCACATTGAGTCAAGTCTGCAGTCACATGCATGCCACAGTGGAGTTTATATACATCTTTAAAGAGCAGTACAGCATATGTCTAATCATAATTGCTAACTCTGGAAACAATGGTCATTTGGTCAACAAAAAAAGGAGAGAGACTTTCTCAAATGACAGATTTTTTTTAAAAATCCATTTTCATAGAACATCACATCACAGTACAGGCCTTTTGGCCTCCCATGGTTTGCCAACATTTTAAGCTATTTGAAGGTTAACCTAACCATTTATCTATCATCCATGTGCCTATCTAAGAGCTTCTTAAATGCCCTTAGTCTTTCTGCCTCTACCACCCGACAGAACATTTTATAAATCCACCACTCTCTATGTAAAGAACGTATCTCTGACATCTCCCCTATCCTCTCCTCCAATCACCATAAAATTATATGCCTCTCCCTCCCCCCTCCGATCCCAGCTCTCAAGACTCCAGCCTTGAACTCCAGGTCGGGTCGTTACGTGCTGCTATTGTGACTCCCGTCTCCCCTTCCCCCACCACCACTCTGCAACCCCATCTCCCTCAGATCCCACCGCCATCTTCTGTGCCCTCAGAGGCTCCATCTTCCTCTCACCCCAACCCTCCCCTCTCCACTGACACCACCAGCCTCCCCGCTCCCCTCTCTGATCCCACTTCTCATCTGTGCCAGGTCTTTACCATCATCTCTGACCTTCAGCTCTCCGAGGCGGAGCGCTCTGTTCTCAGTAAGGGCCTTAACTTTGTCCCCTTTCGCACACACCTCAGCGAGTTCCGCGTGCGCCATGACACTGAACTCTTCTTCCGCCAGCTCCGTCTCCGAGCCTACTTCTTTGGCAAGGACTCTCCCACCCCCACCGAGGACCACTTCTCCCGTCTTCAACCCTCCTCTTCTTCATGGACACCCCGCTCTAGTCTTCTGCCTGCTCTGGATCTCTTTATTGCTAACTGCCAACGGGACAACAACCGTCTCAACTTCACCACACCTTGTTCCCATTTCAACCTCACTCCCTCCGCACTAATCCTAACCTTACTATAAAACTTGCCAATAAGAGGGGTGCTGTTGTAGTCTGGCATACTGACCTCTACCTTGCTGAGGCACAGCGACAACTCGCAGATACCTCCTCTTATTTACTCCTCGATCATGACCCCACTAAGGAGCACTAGGCAATTGTCTCCCACACCATCACCGACTTTATCCGCTCAGGGGATCTCCCATCCACTGCTACCAACCTTATAGTTCCCACACCCCGCACTTCCCATTTCTACCTCCTACCCAAGATCCACAAAGCTGCCTGTCCAGGTAGCCCCATTGTCTCAGCTTGCTCCTGCCCAATGAACTCATTCCTGCATACCTCGACACTATTTTATCCCCCCTTGTTCAATCCCTTCCCACCTACATTCATGACACTGCTCACGCTCAGAATTTTTTTGATGATTTTAAGTTCCCTGACCCCTACCGCTTCATTTTCACCATGGATGTCCAGTCCCTATATACCTCTATCCCCCATTAGGAAGATCTCAAAGCTCTCTGCTTCTTTTTGGATTCCAGACCTAACCAGTTCCCCTCTACCACGACTCTCCTCCATCTGGTGGAATTAGTCCTTACTCTTAATAATTTCTCCTTTGGCTCCTCCCACTTCCTCCAAACTAAAGGTGTAGCCATGGCCACCTGCATGGGTCCCAGCTATGCCTGCCTTTTTGTTGGCTTTGTGGAACAATCCATGTTCCAAGCCTATAACGGTATCTGTCCCCCACTTTTCCTTCGCTACATCGACGACTGCATTGGCGCTGCTTCCTGCATGCGTGCTGAGCTCATTGACTTCATTAACTTTGCCTCCAACTTTCACTCTGCCCTCAAGTTTACCTGGTCCATTTCTGACATCTCCCTCCCCTTTCTTGATCTTTCTGTCTCTATCTCTGGAGACAGCTTATCTACTGATGTCTACTATAAGCCTACGGACTCTCACAGCTACCTGGACTATTCCTCTTCCCACCCTGTCTCTTGCAAAAATGAAATCCCCTTCTCGCAATTCCTCCATCTCCACCGCATCTGCTCTCAGGATGAGACTTTTCATTCCAGGACGAAGGAGATGTCCTCCTTTTTCAAAGAAAGGGGCTTCCCTTCCTCCACCATTAACTCTGCTCTCAAACGCAAATCTCCCATTTCACACACATCTGCTCTCACCCCATCCTCTCACCATCCAACTAGGAATAGGGTTCCCCTTGTCCTCACCTACCACCCCCCCCCCAGCCTCCGGGTCCAACATATAATTCTCTGTAACTTCCGCCACCTCCAACGGGATCCCACCACTAAGCACATCTTCCCCTCCCCCCTCTTTCTGCTTTCCACAGGGATCGCTCCCTACACGACTCCCTTGTCCATTCATCCCCCCCCCCATCCCTTCCCATCGATCTCCCTCCCGGCACTTATCCTTGTAAGCAGAACAAGTGCTACACATGCCCTTATACTTCCTCCCTCACCACCATTCAGGGCCCCAGACAGTCCTTCCAGGTGAGGCGACACTTCACCTGTGAGTTGGCTGGGGTGATATACTGCATCCGGTGCTCCCGATGCGGCCTTCTATATATTAGTGAGACCCGACGCAGGCTGGGAGACCGTTTCGCTGAACGCCTATGCTCTGTCCGCCAGAAAAAGCAGGATCTCCCAGTGGCCACACATTTTAATTCCACGTCCCATTCCCATTCTGACATGTCTAATCCACGGCCTCCTCTACTGTCAAGATGAAACCACACTCAGGTTGTAGGAACAACACCTTATATTCCGTCTGGGTAGCCTCCAACCTGATGGCATGAACATTGACTTCTCTAACTTCCGTTAACGCCCCACCTCCCTTTCGTACCCCATCTGTTATTTATTTATTTATTGTTATTCATTTATTTTTTTCTCTCTTTTTTCTCCCTCTGTCCCTCTCACTATACTCCTTGCCCGTCCTCTGGGCTTCTCCCCTCCCCCTTTCTTTCTCCCTAGGGCTCCCGTCTCATGGTCCTCTCCCTTCTCCAGCCTCATATCCCTTTTGCCAATCAACTTTCCTCCCCCTCCTGTCTTCTCCTATCATTTTGGATCTCCCCCTCCCCCTCTCAAATCTCTTACTATCTCTTCCTTCAGTTAGTCCTGATGAAGGGTCTCGGCCTGAAATGTCAACTGTACCTCTTCCTATAGATGCTGCCTGGCCTGCTGCGTTCACCAGTATTTTTTGTGTGTGTTCCTTGAATTACCAGCATCTGTAGATTTCCTCATGTTTGCATAAAATTATACCCCCTTGCATTAGCATCTCCACCCTGGGGGGTGGGGGTGGAGGGTAGCGGGGGGGAGTCTCTGGCTATCTACTTGACCTGTGTTTACTAACATCTTGTACCTCTCCATCAAGTCACCTCTCATCCTCCTTCACTCCACAGAGAGAAAAACTCTAGCTCACCCTTTAGTCCAAGTAACACGCTGATAAATCTCTCCAGCGCCCCCTCCAAAGCTTCCACATACTTCCTAATATGAGGCAACCACAACTGAACACTATACTCTAGGGGAGGGAGGGAACATCGACTCAGACCATGAGAGGCCTGCGTCGGGCATTTTCATGCCTTACAAGGCGCAGATTGGAAGTCTGTGTGGGGCGCCACTCCTCACACAGACACCAGAGCAATGTGTGGTTAAGTGCCTTGCCCAAGGGCACAGACACGCTGCCACAGCTGAGACTCGAACTAGTGACCGAGACAAACGCCTTAACCACTTGGCCACATGCCCAACACTATACTTTAAGTGTGGACTAACAAGTTTTATAGAGCTCCAACATTACGTTGTGGTTCTTGTACTTAAGAGCAGTAAAGAAAATCAGAAAAGAGCATCAGTAAAAAAAAAAATGCTAGGATCTGACTCTCTCAAGTAGATGTTACATGTGTAAAATTCTAACTTGAGTATTGACAAGAATTTTAATCACATGGAATAAAAATAACTGAGTGAATAAATACATTGTGGCAATCCGGGTGGGAGTTTGATCGACAGCTCACCCCAGCATTCCTGACAGTCAGCTCAACTTATTGTACTTCTGTTAAAATGCATTTGTGGGATTATGGTGGGATGTTCCAGTTCATTTATTGTTACATTTTAGCTTGGGTTACACAGTTATTCACGTGTGCTTGTGGGTCCCCCTGACCGTAACCAGGGTGTGGAATAATCACCTCCCCCGTACGTATGTGACTGAGTGGGTTCTCTCCCCGAGTCATGGCACTCAGTCTGTTGTTGTGCTTATCGCAATAAGATTGGCAGTCGAGCTAAGCAAGCTTCTCTCGCCTGTAACCCAGGACCAAATGATCACCACAATACATCAGATATGGTCAAATGTGAACATATACATAATCTCATGGATTTTAAATAATTGCAATAGATAGAACAAAAGTACTTGTGAATGAATTTTAATTGATTAGAATATTCTGAAATAAAGTATAACCTTCCTCTTGCTGTCACTGATCAAAGAGAATGTATTTAAACATTAGAAAAGAAATAAATTACACCATGTGCCACCCACACATTGACAAAAATCAATTTTTAATTTGTCCAGATGCAAAACATATCTAATTGCTTTCGTGAGAAACATTAAGCAACACAATGTAATGCATAAATTTCAGATGAAAAAACTACGACTTAAATGCCACTGTCTGAAATACATTCGTACACAATACTGTTTGTGTACTTCACCTTGTGCTCCAGCAAATGCTATCAAATCACGGCCTTGAAATGGCACAAAGGTAGAGCCAAAGTGAAAAAGATTTAGTGGCTTACAACTTGTCTGCCCAACACAAGCATATTCTCCTTTGTTCAGTCATTTTTATCATTTAATCCATTTTGACAATCAAGAACTGTGCATTCCAAACATAATTTAATACATTACAAATTTCTGTTTTTTGTTGGATCCTCCACAGCTGTTTCAACAATTGCAGCTGCAGAATTTCTCTGGCCTTTTTAGCTGAAAGCACAAAAACTGATGATCTAACTTAATTATTGCTCAATACAATAATTACTTTAAGCAACTGTGATTTATTGTTAGATTCCTTAAGCTTATCTGAAGTTCTTGTGAATTCTTCTTATTTTGCAGACTTACTTATAAAATAAGAGGAAAATGGTATCAGAAAGGGTCTGGCAGGTATGGATTGGGACAGGCTGTTTTCTGGAAAAAGGTCGACTTGGAAAGTGCGAGGCCTGCAAAAACAAAATTTTCAAAGTGCAAAACTTGTATGTGCCTGTAGGAATAATGTAGGGAACTTTGGTTTTCAAGAGAGATTGAGGCTCGGGTTAACAGGGGGAAAAAAGCAGATGCATAGCAAGTAGAGGCAAGGAGAAACAAATGAGGTGCTTATGGAGTAAAAGAAATGTTAAGAGAACACTAAGAAAGAAATAGGGAAGGCTAAAAGAAGACTTGAATCTAGCAGACAAGGTGAAGGAGAATCCTATAGGATTCTACAGGCATGTTAAGAACAAAAGGATAGCAAGGGACAACACTGATCCCTTGACCAGAATGGTAATCCATTTGTAGAGCCAAAACAGATGGGTGAGATCTTAAATAAATTCTTTGCATCTGTAGTTACTTGGGAGATGGACATAGAGTCTTCAGAAGTGAGGCAAAATGGCATGGACCTTGTACAGATTACAGAGATGTTTGCTACCCTGAGGCAAATCAGGGTAGGTAAATCTCCCGGACCTGACAAGATGTTCCCTCGGACTTTACGGGAGGAAAATGCAGAAATTCCTGAGGCCCTAGCAGAGATACTTAAAACATCTTTAGTGGCAGGAGGGGTACCAGAGGACTGGAGGATAGCTAATGCTGTACCACTGTCTAACAGAGGCTCTAAACAGGGAATTTATAGGCTGATAAGTCTGACATCAGAGGTGGGGAAGTTACTGGAAGGTATTCTAAGAGACCAGAGGACATGGACAGATTAAGGATAATCAGCATGGCTTCATGTGTGGTAGGTCATGTCTAACCAATCTTAGAAATTTTTGAGGTAGTTTCCAGGAAAGTAGATGAAGACAAGGCAGTGGATGTTCTCTACATGGACTTTAGTAAGGCATTAGACAAGATCCCGCATGGAAGGCTAGTCAAGAAGGTTCAGTCATTCGCCATTCAGGATGAGGCAGTAAACTGGATTAGACATTGGCTTTGTGGGAGAAGCCAGAGACTGGTAGTAGAGGGTTGCCTCTCTGACTGGAGGCCTGTGACTAGTTGGTGTGCAACAGAGATCAGTGCTGGGTACTTTGTTGTTTGTCATCTAAATCAATGATCTTCCGTGATAATGTGGTTTACTGGATCAGCAAATTTATGGATGACACCAAGTTCGGAGGGTGTAGTGGACAGTGAGAAAGGCTATCATGGTTTGCAGAGGGATCTACATCAGTTGGAAAAATGGGCTGAAAAAATGGAAGATGGAATTTAATGCAGACATTAAATGCAAGGTTGTTTTGCACTTCCTAGGACCAACCAGGGTAGGTCTTACACAGTGAATGGTAGGGCACTGAGGAGTGTGGTAAAACAAAGGGATCCAGGATACAGGTACATAATTTGTTTAAAGTGATGTCACTTAGATAGAGTCATAAAGAAAGCTTTCGGCACATTGGCCTTCATAAATCAATGTATTGAGTACAGAAGATGGGACGTTATACAAGACATTGGTGAAGCCTAATTTGGAATATTGTGTGCAGTTTTGGTTACGAACCTACAGGAAAGATGTTAACAGGCTTGAAAGAGTGCAGAGAAAACTTGCAAGGATGTTGCCAGGTCGGGAGGACACCTGAGTTAGAAACAAAGATTGAATAGGTTAGGACTGCTTTGTTTAGAATGTAGAAAACTGAGAGGAGATTTGATAGAGGTACATAAAATAATGAGGGGTATAGATAGGGTAAATGCAAGCAGAGTTTTTCCAACGAGGTTGGGTGGAACTACAACCAAAGGTCATGGCTTAAGGGTGAGAGATGAGAAGTTTAAGGGGAAACTTCTCCACTCAGAGGGTCATGAGAGTATGGAATGAGCTGGCAGCACAAGTAGTCCATGCGAATTTGGTTTCAACATTTAAGAGAAGTTTGGACAGGTACCTGGATAGTAGAGATATGGAGGGATTTGGTCCCGTTCAGGTCATTGGGAATAGGCAGCTTAAATGGTCTTGGCAGAGACTAAAAGGGCCAAAGCGTCTGTCTGTTCTTCACTGTACTTCTCTGTGACTCTTTAATATACACAGGAGTAGAAAAACTGATACTGAGACACACGTTGTGACATATCATCACTAATGTAACCTGGGATCATTGTGCATTTTGGGTCTAATATCAGACACTCTTGCCCAGGTGACACAGCCAGAGCTGATCAGGGCCTGGTTTGTGTCCAAGCAGCATTAGTCCACGGGTCACACCTCTTGATCCATAGCCATCTGAAGGTTCACTCGGCAGCCTGTTTGATGATCCTGATGGCTCTTTCCTTTGCTGCCTATGCCAAGGAGGGATTAGGTTCTGCACATTGAGCAGTCTGAAAAGCCTCTACACCTCACCTCCACAGGCTCACATCATGCCCTCCACCCATCTCTAGCACTGCTCTACAGGCTCCTGGTATTTGGCTTTCTTATGTTCAAACACTTCCACAATCCCCTCTTCCCAAGGAACAGTCAGACCTACCATGAGAAGCTGTTTCAAGCGTTTTCCAGAATGACCATGTCAGGGCTCAAGGAATGATGATATGATGAAGTCGGGGAAATTTAATGGCTTGCCAATTAACTATTGTTTTACTAATAAAAGTAATTAAGGAGATAATGAGCAAAAAAAATACTATTTTCTTCCTGCAAGGAACAGCTACAAAAATGTCTTTTACATTTGGAACAGGAAATCACTTCTCAGCTTTAAATTAGTAAGAGTCAAAGTAGTAATTGTTACGACTGTGATTGAAGTCACCAGCAAGACACTGAAGTTGGTGATACAGAAATCTTTATTCATCATGACAATTTAGTATTCTTCTAGAGATGCTCTCAGTGGTTCACAGATACATCACATTTTTATACCATCAGATCAAGGTAACAGCAGGTGATTCAATATAATTTCAATAGTCACAATGACATTGTTTACTTCAATATTTTGAGCTGACAATGCTCATTTTGAATTGCATATCCATAGTGGGAGACACCTCTGAATGTTCAGAGGCCTTTGCCATGACAAAGTAATTCACACAAATAACATAAAAGCTTCCATGGCCATCCAAAATTAATGTTATTAGGACTGACTCACTACACAAATCTCCCATCTATAGGTGGATCAGCTATTTGATGTGCTAAGTGATAATATCAGTCTGGTCTGCAAGCTTCCTTGATCTTGCTTACAATGGTGCAAATAACTTAGCTATATTAACACGAGGAAATCTGCAGATGCTGGAATTTCAAGCAACACACATAAAAATTGCTGGTGAACACAGCAGGTCAGGCAGCACCTATAGGAAGAGGTACAGTCAACGTCAGGATGAAGGGTCTCGGCCCAAAATGTTGACTGTACCTCTTCCTATAGATGCTGCCTGGCCTGCTGCGTTCACCAGCAATTTTTATGTGTGTAACTTAGCTATGTTGTCTGGTTTGATGCAGGCCTAATTAACATAACCCCATTGTTTTATGTTGCATCTCGAGTGGCCAGCCTGTACTCCACAGACAGCAATGTTTATTTGCAAAGGTGTGCTTTTAACTTCAACTTACTGCTTTCAATTCATAATTTTCATTGAGAACTGAAGACTGGTTCTATTGCTTTCTTTGCCTCATGATTTGCCCACTTATTCTCTTTCTGCTCCTTATCTCCTCTTTCTGCTGTGTCTTCACATTAATTACTACTACCTGTGCAGGCAGCCACGCTACTTTTGACACTTCTTTGCTGTGTCCAGCCGCTAAATCTGGGGTCTCTTGACATAACTCACACATATTATCCCATCTTGTGTCCCTGTTTGGGGCTGCTATTGTGAGCTATGTTGTCTGCTCTGGGAATCATACATGTTTGCTGTCCCTGCCTTCTCTATATAATTTCTCTCTTCCCTGAGTCTATGATAGCACTTGCCTTAATTATTGTGACCATCTCCAGGACAGTACCCTCATTGTATGGTCACACACAAGAATCCACTGGAAGCTACACTCCTCCTTTCTCAAATACATGAGGATCACTTCTCCTTGTCCTCACTGTTTCACCGCCTGCACTGGCAATGTAAATCACCTCTCAAGTTATGGGCAAGGATTGATCAGTTATTGATACTGATGACCATGCATCCACCAACATATCACATTGCCGGCTCCCCAATAAAACCGTTGTGTATTTTCTTGGGTGACCACCATTAGCAATATAGAGGTTCTCTGGCCTAAAAGGTGTCTACACTAGCTCTATAACCTGGGAGGACAGAGAAGACACTGCTGTCATTTTTTTCTGTTTTGTTGCATGACTCTCAAAACTTCCTGCCATTTTTGGTCTCAGCTTCCAACGATGGCCCAACAGACAACAGATATACCGCTACATACAATCTCCTTTCTACGTCTATTCTGGCAGTTCCTTGCTAACTGCCCTGGTTGCAAGCAAATTCTCTGCATCTTCACAGCAGCTACATTAACTACAACCACTTCACGACTTCTCCTCCCCCTCCTCTGGTCTATATCCCTGGCCCATGATACTATTGCAGGTTAGGTCAATTCTACTGCCACCCCTAGCCTAAAACTTCTTGGTGAGCTGAGCTCAGGTCTTCAGGAAGACTGGATCGCCCTTCCTGAATTGTCCAGCCCTGAGTATTCCTAGTATACTCAATATTTATGTCCTGCATAATCTATGACAGGCTCATCAGCTCTCTGAGCCACCAACATTATCATTTCCCAGTTAGTCTCAACTCCCCCCAGTCAGTTCCTTACTTCCACCTTAAAGCAGTGACATCTCTCCTCATTACTTGCATTCCTACTAGTTGCCCATGTACCATCGCATACTCCCTGAGCCATATTATCCCACACACTCCCAGGGCATTTAGCTTTCACCAACATATTAGATTAGATTAGATTATGAGGACACGCAGTCCTCTTTTATTGTCATTTAGTAATGCATTAAGAAATGATACAATGTTTTTCCAGAATGATATCACAGAAACACATGACAAACCGACTTAAAAACTAACAAAAATCACATGATTATAGCATATAATTACAACAGTGCAAAGCAATACCGTAATTTGATAAGAACAGACCATGGGCACGGTAAAGGTCTCAAAGTCTCTCGAAAGTCCCATCATCTCGCGCAGACGGTAAACCGCCAGCGCCACCAACTTGCCGATGCAGCATCCCGGAAGCATCCGACCGCAGTCCGACTCCGAGTCCGTCCGAAAACTCAGAGCCTCCGACAAGCTCTCCGACACCGAGCACCGTCTCTGTCCAGTGCTTCGACCCCAACACCAGCAACAGGCAATAAGCAAAGCCGAGGATTTGGGGCCTTCCCCTCCGGAGATTCTCGATCACACATCAGCAGTGGCAGCGAAGCGGGCATTTCAGAAGTTTCTCCAGGTGTTCCTCCGTGCTTCTCACGGCTGTCTCCATCAAATCCAGATTGTACACGGCCCCCAAGTTAACACATATCGATATTATTCGGAACGGCCGTGCGTGCTGCGTTGCGCCGCCATCTTCTCCTCCCTACATATACATATACATATACAAATACAAAGGACATATGTATATCCTTTGGGTGCATCTGTTGAAATTCAGTCATTTCTTTGAGTTTGCACCAAAGTTCTGAATTCCCACAAACAAATTTGAGTGAGGGCAGCTCATTCAAAATGCTTTTCTTTTCCCTATGGTGAAGGACTTATGGAGGGTAGTATTCAGTGTCAGGGGCTGGCTGAAGTTGTCAGGATGCCTCAATACATGACATCCCAACGAATACAGCGGAGCATAACCTCTCCCTCTCCCTCAAATATTTACAAACTAATTCCCATATTAAGCAAAACTTAAGGGATTGTTAAGAATTAAACAGTACATACTTAAACCAGAGTATGTACCCTGTAATCTTCCACCTCTGTGTGGCAGAACTCATGATGCCTGTTGTATTCCTTCCCATATACAATCTGTTACCATAAAAGTTTCAAACTTAATCTCAAACCCTCTCACAAACAAAAATGCAGCAAGACAGTCTCCTAAATGAGTATGCACACAACCCTCTGGCATCCTAAACAGTAAGTAACAAGCTTTCACAACTGGTGGTCTTGCCTCAAACTACCCAAGACTGTCTGACAGCTGTTTTTTTACACAAACACACATGCACACACACCAGATTTGTGTATTTACCAGTTCAGCTCTCCACCGTGTTCTTTGATAATTTGTGATCCTGTGACCGTTGACCTGAACAGATCCAAGCATGAGTGCTATTTTTTTAAAATGCTGCTCACTTATTACAGAAAAGGTACCAGCATTGATAGAGCATTGCCTCCTGCAAATCAGCCAAAGACTGGAAATAACCAACACTCACAACACGCTGGAGGAACTCAGCAGGTCGGGCAGCATCCGTGGAAACGATCAGTCAACGTTTCGGGCTGGAACCCTTTGTCAGGACTGAAGAGGGAAGGGGCAGAGGCCCCATAAAGAAGGTGGGGGGGAGGGTGGGAAGGAAAAAGCTGGTAGGTTCCAGGTGAACAACCAGTAAGGGGAAAGATAAAGGGGTGGGGGAGGGGAAGCAGGGAGGTGATAGGCAGGAAAGGTGAAGAAGGAATACAGGAAAACACAATGGGTAGTCGAAGGAGGCAGAACCATGAGGGAGGTGATATGTCCATACATGGCCTCCTCTACTGCCATGATGAAGCTAAACTCAGGTCGGAGGAGCAACACCTCATGTACCGTCTAGGTAGTCTCCAGCCCCTTGGTATGAACATTGAATTCTCCAACTTCTGGTAATTCCCTCCCCCTCCCTTCCCCCCTCTCTATTTCACTCTGCCCCCTCCTCCAGCTGTCTATCACCTCCCTCATGTTCCCGCCTCCTTCTACTACCCATTGTGTTCTCCCCTATTCCTTCTTCACCTTTCCTGCCTATCACCTCCCTGCTTCCCCTCCCCCACCCCTTTATCTTTCCCCTTACTGGTTTTTCACCTGGAACCTACCCTCCTCCCACCTTCCTTATAGGGCCTCTGCCCCTTCCCTCTTCAGTCCTGACGAAGAGTTCCAGCCCGAAACGTTGACTGATCGTTTCCACAGATGCTGCCCGACCTGCTGAGTTCCTCCAGCGTGTTGTGAGTGTTTCTTTGACCCCAGCATCTGCAGAGTATTCTGTGTTTAAAGTGTGGAAATAAAAGGATCCTTTTCTGGGTGGCTGCTGGTGTTTCCTTTTTATGTTGTATGTCAGTAATTTGGATGACAGAATTAATGACTTTGTGGCCATGTTTGGAATGACATGAGGACAGGTGGGGGAGCAAGGAGTGTTGAGAAAGCAGGGAGGCTGCAGAAGGACTTAGATTAGGAGAATGGGCAAAGAAGTGGCTGATGAAATAGTGTTGGGAAATGTATGGATATGCACTTTGGTAGAAGGACTAAAAGCATAACTATTTTCTAAAGGGAGAGAAAATTCAAAAATTCAAAGTGCAATGAGACTTGGGAATCCTTGTGTAGGATTCCCTAAAGCTTAATTTGCAGGTTGAGTCAGTAGTGGGGAAGGCAAAAGCAATGTTGGCATTTATTTTGAGAGGACCAGAAAAAAAAGCAAGGATATAATGCTGAGGCTTTATAAGGCACTGGTGAAGCTCCACGGAGTATTATTAGCGGCTTTGGGCCCTCATCTATGAAACAATATGCTGATATTGGAGAAGTTTCAGAGGAGGTTCACAAGAATGAATCTGGGAATGAAAGGGTTAAGCATGAGGAGGATTTCATGGCCTGTATCACTGGAATTTAGAAGAATGAGGGGAGATCTCATTGAAACTTATCAAATGTCGAAAGGCCCAGATAGAGTAGATGTGGAGAGGATGTTACCTATAGTGGGGCAGTCTAGAACTGGATCACAGCCTCAGAATGGAGGGTTGACCATTTAAAATGGAGATGATGAGGTAATTCTTTAGCCAGAGGGTGGTGAATGTGTTAAATTTGTTGCCTCAGGCTGTTGTGGAGGCCAAGTCACTGGGTATAATTAAGGTGGAGGTTGACAGGTTCTTGATTAGTCGGAGTATGAAAAGTTATGAGGAGAAAGCAGGAGAATGGGGTTGAGAGGGAAAGTGGATCAGCCATGATGAAATGGTGGAAACCTAATTCTGCTCCTATGTCTTAAGGTATTATATTTTGAAAATTTCATTCCTATTCCCCTGTAACTTTTGAAATACCAAATATATTTAGGCACACAGCTACAGATGCGTAACTAGAAATCTCAGCATCTCAGAGTTTTATTATCTTCCGTTATCATGGGAAACATTAATGATCTGTAAACACAGGTACCCAAATCATTTTGGATTTCTATGCTTTGAGTTCTTTGCTATTTAGAAAATATTCCCTGCTGTGCTTTTAATGCCCAAAGTGGATAATTCCATTTGCCTATGTTGAAAACCATTTTGCCCAGTCACAGATCTGATTAATAATTGGTAATTTAATTTTTCCATTTATACTGCTTTCAGCAATTTTGCCTGCTTATAAATGGAAAACTTTTATTCCTGTTTTTCTATCTTTTCATTCAACTTGTTCACCATTAAAATTTAAACAAAACAACGGGAGAAGTAGGACAAGAGCTAATAAGGATGCGGGTGAGGAGGTGTTGATAGGCATAAGGAGTCAGCTGGGGGGAAGAGAAAAGTGGAGGTAGTGACAGAATTTGGGAGGTGAGTGGTGGAAACAAAAGGCTGCAGATGATGGAATCTGATAAACGAACCTGAAGAATGGAGCCAAGGGTGAGATAATGGACAAATTGGGACAGTGGGGGAGGTGGAGATAGGGAGCCCTCAGGTGTGAGTGTGTGGGTAGGTGGAGTAGGTGAGGCTTGGAAAGGAGGAGGCTGGTAAGAGGACCTGGATGGTTTGAAATGAGAGAGAAAGGGACAGAGGGGAAGAGTTTACCTGAAATTGTAGACTTCAACGCATCTGCCTTTGGTTTGTAGACTATGAGGTACTGTTCCCAGTGGCCACACATTTTAATTCCACATGCCATTCCCATTCTGATGTCTATCCACAACCTCCTCTACTGTCAAGATGAAGCCACACTCAAGTTGGAAGAACAACACCTTATATTCCGTTTGGGTAGCCTCCAACCTGATGGCATGAACATTGACTTCTCTAACTTCTGTTAATGCCCCACCTCCCACTCGTACCCCATCCGTTATTTATTTATATACACACATTCTTTTTCTCTCTCTCCTTTTTCTCCCTCTGTCCCTCTCACTATACCCCTTGCCCATGCTCTGGGTTCCCCCCCACTTTCTTTCTCCCTAGGCCTCCCATCCCATGATCCTCTCATATCCCTTTTGCCAATCACCTGTCCAGTTCTTGGCTCCATCCCTCCCCCTCCTGTCTTCTCCTATCATTTTGGATCCCCCTCTCCCCCTCCCACTTTCAAATCTCTTACTAGCTCTTCTTTCAGTTAGTCCTGACGGAGGGTCTCAGCCCAAAACATCGACTGTACCTCTTCCTATAGATGTTGCCTGGCCTGCTGCGTTCACCAGCAACTTTTATGTGTGTTGCTTGAATTTCCAGCATCTGCAGATTTCTTTGTGTTTTGAGGTACTGTTCCTCTAGTTTTCATCTGGACTCACTCTGTCAGGGGAGAAAGCAGAGGGTGGACAAGTTGATGCGGGAATAGGAAGGGGAATTAAAATGGCTGGCAATCAGGAGCTCCAGGAACTCTTAAAGGCAGAGCAGAAGCGTGAGGCAAAGTACTGGGATAGAAAGCACCCAGTCTGATTAATGAAGTGGAGGCCAACTTGTGAGCACCAAATGCAGTGGCCGAGTTTGGAGGAGATGCACATGAATATTTGCCTCACCTTTGAGGATTCTTTAGGACTGAGTGGAGGTGAGCAAGGAACAAGTGTTTCAAGGGAAAGTGCCTGGGAAGAGGAAGGGATGGGTGGGGAGGAATGAGTGAACCAGGAAGTCATGAAGAGATTGTTTCCCACAGAATACAGAAAGGGGAAGATTTGGCCAGTGGTGGAATCACGTTGTAGCTAAATGAATGATGTGCTGGATATGGAGGCTTGTGAGTTTAACAGTAAGTAGCTAGGGAACTCTTCCCCTGTTCTGTCTGGGTTGTGGGAATGTGGGGAAGAGAGCAGAAGTACAGAATATGGAGAGGATACAGGTGAGAGCTCCATCAACCACTCTGGGGATAAAGCTGTGTTTTCTGAAAATTAAGGACATCTCAGATATCTTAGAGTGGAAAACTTCATTTCATGAATAGATACAGTGGAGATGGAGAAACAGAGAAAGGGAAAGCATCCTTACAGGAGATATAGTGGAGGAGACATAGGGGATGTACCTGGATAGGTGTGCAGGCCAGTAGGAGAGAAAGAGAAATCAAAAAAGATGTGTCAAAATTAGCCAATGTGAATTTGAAGTCAGGGTAGAAGTTAGTAACGAAATTGATAAAAATTGATGAATTCCATGCGGCTGCAGGAAAAAAGCACCAATCAGTTCAGTAATTCAGTAAGTTGTATGGCTTCTGAAGTAGATGAGAGAGATGGTCTGAGAACTATTCAATGCATCTTGCACTTTATTGTTTATGCACTACACTTTCTCTGCAGCTTTTACTTTTATTCTGCATTGTTACTGTTTTATCTTGTTCTACCTCAATGCACTGTATAACAATTTGATCAGCATGAACAGTATGAAAGTCAAACTTTTCATTGTTTGTGTGCATGTAACAATAATAAAACAATACCAATTCATATTTGTTCTGAAAATGTCCAACAAGTGTATTTTTGATCAACATAAATTAATATTCCAACTAATGTTCCATTCGACCATTGCACGGAGCATTACGGCCTTTCAATCAGAGTCCAATGTAATGCATCATCTTGGTTGCAAGAATGATTAACCACCAAAAGTATTTGCTCAGATTTCTGGAGTAATAAAATTCTACCTGGTAATCACTGTGATGATGTTCTGCACTGGGAAGCAATATATCTTCATATATGCTTAAATAAATTACCCAGATACAGATTTCTAGTTAATTTTGTTAACCTTTCTAACATTCTTTTTCAATACCTGGCATCTTTTGCCATCTATTGTTCTTTCTCCTTGCCAACAGAATTTGCACATGTTTCACATAAACATTTTGTATTCTCACTTTGAGCTCTATGTTGCCCCTTGATCATTCACATCTATTTTCTTACCTATTAAATTATTAAATATCTGTCTATCATAAGTTCTCTTTTGTATACCTTTATTGATCATCAATAAATATATCCATTAAGAAATTAGCTAAATTTGCCAAGTACATTTCCCACCTAATCACAAAAGTACACCTTCCATGCACCTTTAATATCTTAGCTATTTAATATTTGGATTTCTCTTTTCATTACCACTTCAAGATTAGTCCTATAAACTAATGGAAATTTACAAGAAATAGCAAAACTCTCTATGGCATAAGTGCACGTGTATCAAAGAGTCTTGCATGACCACAGATGATGTCAATGGATTCCACTGAAGCCATTAAGTCCATCAATTAAATCCAATCTTGCTGATATCTAGCTATATACTACTAAAATTCTCACACTCTGTTTGTCTGTTTGTGACCTCCAATTAGCCCAAACGGTGCATTACAGCGGCACTTTTTTTTGACTAAATCAACTAAAAATGTACTAACTTACAGAATGCAGGCAAAGTTCAGGGTTATATATTCGAATAAAATTGCTCATTCCCAAAAATCAACAGGCTGTCTTTCACCTGAGAGCCCATCCGCCGTCATGGAAATCGGGACGCAACAGCCCGACACATGCACACGGCCAGCCTCAGCAACGACACCTACCGGAGCAAAAGGACAGGGCAGATCTATTTCCAGGGGTCACATTCTGCTAATCACTATCAGCATGTACAGGATTGGGACAGATCTAACTGTCACCCGTCAATAAGAAATAATTAAATCTTATTGTAATGACATACTTCGAGACACCCATAAAACCCTTTGCTACAATCAAAGGACAGCTGTGACTATATCACATCCATTTAGGAGAGTGCCAACCACACCATCAAGAATAATCAGCATCCTTTGGTGTTCCTGCTTCAAATTTTCTATCCAGCATTAGGGTAAAAAAAAATCGTCAGCCTAATTATGCCGCGTGGAAAGGGAAGGGGGATATTATCATCAAGGGATGACGCCAAACATCATCGGGAAGCAGCAAGGAGAGGGAGAGAACAAGAATCGGATGAAGCCAGGGCTGCATGACTCCAGGATCAAAGAGTCAGGACAAAAAAAAGATGAGAGAAGAAGAGACAGAGGAGGAGAGGCATGCATGTCTCCAGGATCAGAGACAAACAACAAACAGCGCAAGAGATGAAGAGACAGGGGGATGAAAGGGCTGCACGTCTCCAGAATGACAAAAACAGGCACAGGAGGAGGAAAGAGGAAGAGACAAAGGAGCAGCGAAATGCACTTCTCCATAATCAGAGACAAAGAACAAACAGCAGAAGAGATGAAGAGAAGGGGTATGAAAGGACTGCATGTCTCCAGAATGACAACGTGAGGCACAAGGATGGCAGATAAACCAGAAATGATGCCATCACAAGTGTCATTCGTTAAACGAGGAGGAGCTATATTTGCTTTGCTACGTGTCATTCTTCTTTAATAAACTGAGGTTTACTACTTCGGTTTCCAAAGCAAAGCGATACCAATGGCATTCAGGAACATTTAATGTTCATTCTGGTCACATCAGACTGCACTACCCTTCTCTCAAAGGGTGCCCCAACGGGTCACCCCGTTGTCCAGTATTCATATAAAATTGCTAACTCGTCAATCAACAGGCCCCACTTTCCACAACCCGAGCCGATTCCAGCTTTAACGGAAACCGTGATACGACACCATGACACATGCGCATGACTAGTCTCAGCAGCGCCTCACGATGCTCATAGCAGGGACACCAACCGCAGCAAAAGGCCAGGGCAGCTCGATTTCAAGCAGTCACATTCTACTAATCACCATCGGCATGTGCAGGATTGGGACAGATCAAACTGCGACCCATCAATAAGAGATAATTAAATCGTATTGTAATGAAGTACTTCGAAACACCCATCAAACCCTTTGCTGCAGTCAAAGGACAGCGGTGACTATATCACATCCATTTAGGAGAGCGCCAACCGCACCATCAAGAGAAATCAGCATTATGGAGGCTTTGGTGTTACTGCTTCGTACCTTCTATCCAGCATTAAAGTAAAAAAAATATGGTCAGCCTAATTATGCTGCATGGAAAGACAGAGGGACATTATGGTCAAGAGATTATGCCAAACGTTGTCGGGAAGCAGCAAGGAGAGGGAGAGAACAAGAATCGGATGAGGCCAGGGCCTCACGACTCCAGAATCAAAGAGTCAAGACAAAAAAGATTAGAGAAGAAGAATCAGAGGAGGAGAGGCATGCACGTCTCCAAAATGACAACAATAGGCACAGAAGGAGGAGAGAACAGGAACTGGATCAGGCCAGGGCCGCAAAACTCCAATATCAGAGAGAAAGAACAAATGGTAGAAGAGATGAAGAGATGAAGGATGAAAGGGCTGCACGTCTCCAGAATGACAACAACTGCCAACGAAGTGGCTGTCATTATACCAAACAGCACCGAACCTGAAGCAAGATCACGGCATCCCCTCATCTCAATGAGGGACTTGGATCCGCCAAGGCTTTGCAATGGAATGCAAATGATGGTGGGAGAACTGCAGAACGATCTCATCGTAGCAAAGATAAACATTGGTGCATTCAAAAATGGCATTGTCATGATCCCAAGAATTACTCTCAGTTTATCAAAAGGCAAAGATGTCGGCTGGTGGCGCAGTAACATTAGCGCTGGACTCCGGAATGGAGGTTCCCGGGTTCGAATCCAGTCAGGCCGATCGTCAGGTACGTTTTCCATCCGTGCCGGGTTGAATGTTGAGCTCGCAACTCAACCTCATTAAATAAATACAGTACTGCGAAATATCTCTGTGAGGAGTGGCACCCCACACAGTCTCTCGTTCTGCGCCTTGTAAGGCATGAAAATGCCCGACGTTGGCCACTCAGGCCTGAGTTGATGTCATCATCATCGAAGATGTCCCTCTTCAGTGGAGCCAGTTCCCGATACAGTCATGCTTTGCTATGACTATACATAAGGCACAAACCATGGAGAAGGTGTTGATCTATCTGGAGAAACCGCTATTCCAGCATGGTCAGCTGTATCTGGCTTTAAGCCGGGGAAAAAGAAATGAAAACGTTAGAGTATTCTTGAAAGGTGGCAGATCAACCAGAAATGTTGTCATCAAACGTGTCCTTTGTTAAAAGAAGAGGAGCTATATTTGTCTTGCTACGCGTCTTTCTTCTTTAATAAACTGAGCTTTTCTTCTTTAACTTCCAAAGCAAATTGATAGCAATAGCATTCAGGGAAATTTAATGTTCATTCTGGTCACAGCAGACTGCACTACCTTTCTCTCAAAGGGCGTCCCAACGGGTCACCCCGTTGTCTAGTTGTCACCAAAAATAAAATAAAATAGCTGAAATAACTGAGCCCAGAACACACACACACTTACAACTCAAATATTCCTTTTATTTTACTTGTGCACAAGGAGAACTGCATGGACCCCTGTAACCCACACCATACTGTAGTCTGACAGAAAACTTATTTTTATTATACAGAATTGGCTTATCAGTTATGGACATTGATCACTGTAAATTGTATATGTTTCAATTTCACACTCGCAATTATTAATCACCATTCACAATAGAGGTGTTATAAGTCAATTCAAACTTATAGGAGATAGCCGATGATACTTTGAAATTAGTAAAGACAATAAAGCCTTGGTTGCTAAGTGTTATCAGAATCAGGTTTATTATCACCGGCATGTGATGTGACCGGCAGTTCAATGGAATACATAATAAAAAAGAAGAAAAAAAAATAAAAATAATAATAGTAAATAAATAAATTACAGTATACACATGTTGAATAGATTAAAAAAACATGCAAAAACATGCAAACAGAAATACTGTATATTAAAGAAGTGAGGTAGCATCCAAGGGTTCAATATCCATTTAGGAATCAGGTGGCAGAGGGGAAGAAGCTGTTCCTGAATCGCTGAATGTGTGCCTTCAGGCTTCTGTACCTCCTCCCTGATTGTAACAGTGAGAAAAGTTCATGCCCTGGGTGCTGAAGGTCCTTAATAATAGACACTGTCCTTCTGAGACACCGCTCCCTGAAGACAGCCTGGGTACTTCGTAGGCTAGTACCCACATTAGAAGCTCTTCGACAAACGCAAAGACTTGCTAAACTCCTATTCACATAGTGTGTTGAAATAACTATCAAGTTTGGATTTGAAAGTCTCTAAGGTACTACTCTCAACTACACAACAAAGTAGTTTGTTCCATATGTCCACAACTTGCTGTGTAAAGAAATGCTTCCAAATGTTAGTCTGAAATCTCCCCTTTGATCCATTTAGGAATCCAGTAAGGTACCAAACTTATTAGAGTTCAATCACTTTGTGCACAACTGTTGGAGCTCAATTAATGGGGTCCTCATTCCACCATGCGATCCCCTCCGACCCCTCGACTCGCCGCTGGGGACCAACCACGGCGGTCGACCAGAGCGTGTCCAGCAAGTCCTTCCTCTTTGGTTCTCCTCCCAAAAAGCCCGCCAAACCACACGGTTCTCACCCATATGAGACAGAATATCACCCACAAAAAGAATAACATGGTTCGTTCTCTCTCTTATCAATAATATAACCCAAACAAGCAGAGAACTCCTTACATCACAGTTATTACAGAAAAGCCATTTTTATTATAACATAACAAAAAACCCGTTTTTTTAGCCGTAGCAGTAACATAAAAGAAGAAACCCCTTACACTTCTCTCAAAGAGTGCCCCAATAGGCCACCCCATTTTCTAGTATACTACTAAAACTCTCCTGCTCTGTTTGTCTGCTTGTGACCTCCAATTAACGCAAACGGTGCATTACAGCGGCAGTATTTTTGGATAAATTGACTTAAAATGCGCTAACTTACAGAATGCAGGCAAAGTTCAGGGTTATATATTAGCATAAAATTGCTCACTCACCAAAATCAACAGCCCCGCTTTCACCCAAGAGCCGATGTCAGCCATGATGGGAACAGCGACGCGACACCAAGATGCATGCGCACGGCCAGACTCAGAAGTGACTCAAGCAACACCAACTGGAGCAAAAGGGCAGGGCAGCTCAATTTCGAGCAGTCACATTCTGCTAATCACCATCAGCATGTGCAGGATTGGGACAGAACAAACCGCCATCCAACAATAAGAGAAAATTAAATTTTATTGCAACGACGTACTCCAAGGCACCCATCAAACCCTTTGCTGCAGTCAAAGGACGGTGGTGACTATATCACATCCATTTAGGAGAACGCCAACCACATCATCAAGAATAATCAGCATCCTGGAGGCCTTGGTGTTACTGCTTTGTATCTTCGATCCAGCATTAGGGTAAAAAAAAATATGGTCACCCTGATTATGCCACATGGAAAGAGAAGGAGGACATTATGGTCAAGAGATGATGCCAAATGTCGTCAGGAAGCGGCAAGGAGAGGAAGAGAACAAAATCGGATGAGACCAGGGCCGCATGACTCCAGGATCAAAGAGTTAGGACAAAAAAGATGAGAGAAGACGAGACAGAGGAGGAGAGGCATGCACGTCTCCAGAATGTCAAAAATTGGCACAGAAGGAGGAGAGAGGAAGAGATAAAGGAGCAGCGAGATGCACGTCTCCAGGATCAGAGACAAAGGATAAAGAGCAAAAGGGATGAAGAGACGGCGGATGAAAGGACTGCACGTCTCCAGAATGACAACAAGAGGCACAAGGGTGGCAGATCAACCAGAAATGATGCCATCAAAAGCGTCTTTCGTTAAACGAGGAGGAGCTATATTTGTTCTTTTTTAATAAACTGAAGTTTTCTTCATCAATTTCCAAAGCAAAGCGATACCAATAGCATTCAGGAAGATTTAATGTTCATTCTGGTCACATCAGACTGCACTAACCTTCTCTCAAAAGGTGGCCCAAAAGGTCATCCCATTGTCCAGTATCTAATATTTCTACTTGCTATACATTTACTTACATTACGTTTCATCTGCCACTTATCTGCCCACATCTGGATTTTGTTTAGATCTAACTGTATTGATTCTGCCCCCTGAATGTTTTCAGCCCATCCCCCTAATTTTGTGTCATCAGCAAACTTTACTATTTTATATGTTATATGCTTATCCAAATCATTAAATTAGAAACAGCAGTGGCCCCCAAAATGATCCCTGTAGAACCCCACTTTAACATCCTCTAGGTGTGAAAATGACCTTCTCACTATAAACCCGTTTTCTGTTTTTGAGCCAATTCTGCACCCATTCTCACATCTTACCCTGAATCCCTACCTCCTGTAATTTGGGTGATTGCCTGATACATTGGATTCTATTATGTACATAAACGTTGAATTGCCTTGTTTCATTTAAAACATAACTGAGTACAGTTAAATAACTTGATATCTTGCAGAGTGTCCAGCACTTCGGTTATCATCTCAATTGCTACTACAACAGCACCGATTTCAAGCCTTTGTAGGGCGAGACCAGGTTTGGAGCAAGTTTTGCCTCTCCCTGAATGAATTCAACTTCACTATATCCAGCAACATCTGTAATCTTCAGAAATGCCACAGCAGCAACAGCATTAGTTGATATATCCCAGAAGATGCAGACTTCTTCCTTTTGGACTATTGATAGTGAAACTATCATGTAGGTTCTTCAAATTTTCAAGCCTTTAAGATCCTGAAGAGAACATCACTGCTGCTACTGCTCACTTACTCATTTGGGAGTGAATCATTCCATCCATAAATGTCCAAGGTCAGCTCTCTTATGGTAAAGCATCCCTGGATACTAATAATCCAAGCAAGTCAAATAAGCAGTTAATAGTCGACAGCATGCCATGACACGTAGTGTCTTTTGGTATCAGTGACCTAGAATGTAAGGTATCAGGAACAAGGTCTCATCCAAGGCCGAGACTACACTGCACAAGAGGGAGGCACTATCAAAGATCAAGTTGTTGTACACCTTCAGCTAGATCTTCAGATGGGAAACATTGGATGACCACAGCACTGTTGTACGTAAACTTATGCAATCTGAGTTGAAACTTGCCCAAATGTCTTGCCCTATTTCTTCTGCACTAGAAAATGATTTAAGACCATCATCAACATGGAAACGTTTTTCTATGTACCTTAGTGCTTCAGTCCTGAATTCCTTCTTTACCTCAATAGCTGTCCTCTAAAGGCCATAGATTGTGCTACAGCCAGCGAGAGACAGTTACCAAATTCATGAATTTTCATGCAGTACTCCAGAATCTCAGGTAGCTCAAGAATCTGCAGTAGCCTTGATGATCCTCTCTCACCAGAAAGCTGTGGAACACTTGTTCAACATCTGCCATCACAGCAACCAACTCAGTTCTGAAGCAGACAAAGACCCTAAGCAGACTGTTATTGAGGTCTAGACTCCACAAGAGCTCACTTTTCAGTGATACACCTTTGAACTGCAAACTTGAATCAAAGATGTTTGTATTTGAGCAGGCTTCTGTGGATGGTAGACACAAAGTTGAGCAAATTCCAATTTTCTTTGCTGGGATCCAGTGAAGGGGCCAACTCAGCATAATTGTTCCTGAAAAGTCTCTCTATAAACTCTGCACAATGATCCTTTCATATCTGGTTTCCTTCTCAATGTGCAACTGAGGGACATAAGTCAATTAGGAGCCTGTTCTCTGTTGTTTGATAAGAAATGTCATAGAGAGCAGAAAAGTAAAGAAGCTACTCAACTATGACACGTCTTTGCTGAGCTCTTTGCTCACGAAAGGCCTCACCTTTGATGGAAAGTGCCGGCTTATAATCATTTTCCAAGTGGCAGAAGACTAATTTGCCAAAATCTGGTTGAGCAGAGCTCAGGGTGCTTGGTTTGCTCACCTACAATGTTCTCCTTCACGTACATTCTACTCTCACAGGGTCTGTAACAACGTGGGTGCCCATTCTTCATGATATTGAGAATGGGCTGACTTAAACGTGCTGACTGTAGGCTGAGGAGCACCACTGAGCAGACCTCAATCACTACGATCCAATCCAGGTCCAGTCTTTTGGTATTGCACTGTTCACATCCCTTACGTGTATGGATGGTGTCTCTGCCAAGCAACAGGAAATATCAGCACAAGAGTCAGCAAAGGGATCTTCTCAGCAATGGCATTCAGATGTGAGTGACTGCGTGCAGCTTCAGGAGTTGGGATTTAATCCCTTTTGTTGAGGTGCTCCTTTGGGCAGATGTTGGCTAGATATATTTTACAGCAGGATTTGCACTGGAAGCCTTCCCTGCATACCACTGTGCATGAGGAATTGGCTACTTCTGATGGATGCTCAGCTGGCCCCCCGCCATGTTGTGTTGTCGGTGTCCTGGATCCTGTAGTAGCCTAAAATGCTGGCCTTGAATCAAGTGCTGAAATGTGCACTCAGTGCAGTGTATAACAGCTTCATAGTCTTTTGTTGCATGGCTGTGTACAACACTTGAAACATATTGAGCGCTTTTTAAAAAATCATCTCTGGCCTGCAAGCAGTTTTTCTATGAACCCTCTGCATTTTCTTCAGGATGAGGTTTTGGTTTTCCATGCTTTTGTTGGAGACCTTTCATTGACTGAGGTGTTACCAGAATTTAAGAGCATAAAACTGGGATCATTTCATATTACTGCATGGTAGCATATAAAATCCATAAAGATTGTTAAAGGTGGATAAGATGCATGATGCTTTGTTTTATAACTGAAACGTTCAGATATCCACTGTCTTGCATTTTGTTCAGTACTTCTTCCACTCTAGGGTTTATTCCTCTTGCTGTGTCCAAGAAACTCAGCCCAGGCAGGCAAACCTCACTTTTAGCAGTTTGCAGTTCCAACAGGAGATAAGCAAGATCCTGTAATTTCTGCAGTTCTTGGTGTAAGAGCTCTGGAAAATTTTCAAGTCTCCTGAAGCGAAATTCTTTGATTATCTCTAGAGAGCCATCACATTTATCCAGCATCTGCCGCAGTATTTGTAAACCTGTAGCTGGATTACTAATATGCACTGCTTTTTGCATGTTGCAGTAACTCTTCACCAATCCACTAACAGAGAAGGTCTAGCTTTTCGCTGTTGAGACTTAATCCTTCCTCTACCTTGCAGAAGCTTGACTTCCAAGGCAAATACAGTAGCTGGCAAACTGCTAGACCAGCTGGGATGCCAGGCAGGATAGTGGACTGCTCCTCTTGAGGAACGTGGTAAGACAGGGAACAACCTCCAGTGTCCTTGATGTCTACACCTACAAGAAGTACATCTAGCTGCAGCTTCTTGTAGACTGTGTTAAGTTATTGGAGCTGCAACTACAATGGATGATCTCCAGATCATTTGGGAAGCAGAGGGGTTGACTGACAAGGCATATAGTGATATAGTTACACCCAAGGGGCAGGACGCATCTAACTGGGTGACAGTCAGACGAGGAAAAGGGAACAGGCCACTAGTGCAGAGTACCCCTCAACAAGAGTTATACTGCTTTGGAATCTGTTGGGGGAGGGTTAATCTAGCAGAGAAACCCCCACAGAGGTTAGATCTCCAACACTGTGTCTGGCTCTCTGGTACAGAAGGGAAGTGGAAAAGAGGAGGCAAGCTGCATTGATCGTGGAAATAGGGGAAATAGACAGGAGATTTGGTAGACAAGAACAAGATTTCAGGATATGTTGCCTCTCGGGTTACAGGGTCAGGGATATCTCATATCGAGTCCACAGCATTCTTAAGTGGGAGGGTGAGCAGCCAGAAGTTGTGGTTCATGTCAGTAGCAATAACATGGGTAGGAGGGGTGACAAGGTCCTGCAAAGTGAGTTCAGGCAGTTAGGTACAAAGTTGAAGGACAGCTGCTCTAAGTTGTGATCTCATGGCTGCTACCTGTGCCATGTGCAAGTGAGGCCAGAAATAGGAAGATTATACAGTTTAACACAAGGACTATTGGAAGATAGGTTAATGAGCTTAGGGCATGGATCAGCACGTGGAATTAGGACATTGCAGCCATCAGTAAAACTTGGCTGCAGGAGGGGCAGGACTGGCATCCCAATGTTCCAGATTGCTGTTGCTTTGGACTTGATAGAGTAGGAGAGATTAAAAGGGGGAAGGGTGGCACTAAGTCAGGGCAAATGTCACAGTTGTGTTCAGACAGGACAGACTGGAGAGTTTGTCTACTGAGGATTTGTGGGTGGAACTGAAGGATAAGAAAGGGATTACCACATTAATTAGATTATATTACAGACCACCCAACAGTCTACGGGATTTAGAGGAGCAAATTTGTGGCAAGATCACACACGGTTGCAAGAAACATAAGGTTATAATAGTAGGTAAGCTTACCACATATTGACTTGGAGTCCCATACTATAAAAGGGCTAGATGAGAAAGAGTTTGTCAAATGTATTCAGGGAAGTTTCCTTAATCAGTACACAGAAGTCCCAACTAGACAGACTGAGATTCTAGATCTCCTATTGGTGACAGAAGTCTGTGTAGGGGAACACTTTGCATCTAGTGATCATAATGTCATTAGCTTCAAAGTAATTTATGCAGAAGGATTGGTCTCGTCCTTGGGTTGAGATTCTAAATTGGAGAAAGGCCAATTTTGATAGTAACAGGAAGGTTCTTGTAAAAGTGGATTGGGACAAGTTGCTTTCTGGCAAAGGTGTATTTGGTAATTGGAAGGCTTTCAAAAGTGAAATGCTGAGAATACAGAGTTTGTATGTTCATGTCATAATAAAAGGCATGGTTAACAGGTTTAGGGAACCTTGGTTTTTGAGAGATAGTGAGGACTTAGTTAAGAGAAAAGAAGGAAGTGCATTGCAGATATAGGCAGTAAGGAGAAAATTAGGTACTTGACGAGTATTAGAAATGTAAGAGAACACTTAATAGGGAAATCAGGAGGGTCAAGAGGAGGCATGAGGCTGTCCTAGAGGACAAGGTGAAGGTGAACCCCAAGGGCTTGTACAATTATATTAAAAACAAAAGGGCAGCAAGGGACAAAATTGGTTCTGTTTAGGGTAAGATAATTGGGAGAAAGGTACATAATTCACAACAACCCGAAAGGGATTGAAGATGGTGGAGCTTAGTTACTATGGCGCTAAACGGCAACTCCTTTGCTTGCGTCTTCAGAAACAGCTCTATTTCCATCTTTAATATCTCTATTTTGCCCTTTCAGGGTTCTTTTGAAGACCCTAACCGGGAGTTACACACTGACTTTGGTTCGTTGCAGGAATGGGACCCGTTTTCGGAATTTCATGACCGGCCATTATTCGACATGTCAAGGACATGACCGAAGAGCTTAGCTTGCTTTCAGAGGTCCAAGATCCTGTGGCTCTGGAAATGGGCAGATCGAAGGTCAGTGTCCCGGCAGGAGATCGGTGTGTTGTGGAAGTCAGAAGATTTCTGGCTGTTCTGACAGAGTTCAGAAAAAGCAACGCAACAGACATTTAACATCATAAACCAGTGAGTTGTTTGTTATGTTTCCCTTCTCACTGTGAAATGGAGGCATCCCTTTCTCCCTTATTAGGGAGAGAGAGAGAGCCTGTGGTATGTCGAATACCGGGTGAACAAGTAGCCTTTGGGGTACTGCAAGTCTGTGTCTTTACTGTAGACTTGAGTGTAGGTGGGGTGTGCAGATATTTTTTTTTGTTGCTGGGGGAGGAGAGATTGTTGCTTTGCTGCTGCTTACATGTGGGAGGGGGAGCTGGGGGAGCATTGTGGGGTTCTAACATTTAACTGTCATTCTTTGGGGGCACTCCTCTGTTTTTGTGGATGGTTGTGAAGAAAAAGCATTTCATGATGTATATTGTATAGAGTTCTCTGACATTAAATGTACCTTTGAAACCTTTGAACCACCAAGATCGAATTGGGGTTTTGCTTTAAGAGGTTGGTCTGATTGTGATGACATTGTTACAGAAAGATTTTTAGTGCACTCTTGTTTTTAAGTTCAGGGTATCAATAAAATGTGCTAGGGGTTTCATTAAACATAAAATGCCTCACTTAATTTTATCTTCAAAAACCTACATTGTTGACCCTGATGCTCTAGGATGAGTCGAGAGTTATTGAACACATCAGCCAACGCAGTCGCTTTGAAACTGGAGTGTTGGGAGCAAAATGCCATTGCTTAGTTTTTACAGGCTGAGGCCCAGATTGCTCTGCAAGAAATCTCCGCCAACAACACCAAATTCTACTACATGGTAGCAGTGCTCAGTCATTCCATGGCTGCAAGAGTAGTAAGCAATACTCTCTCTAATTTGTAATGGCCAGTGTGCGCAAAAATCTTGTGCTGTGCAATTTTTTGACCAGAAACAACAATATGTGTACCCTGAATTTTATATGTAGAAATATTCATTTTAATACCTAGCAAAGCACTGTCAATAAGAACTTTGTTCTCCTCTAGGTGTGACCATTTTTGTTCTCGTTCACCTGCACTCTCACAACACATACATAGCAGGCCTATCGTGGGTAATGAAGGATTTTCTTGTCGGAGCTTTTGCACACCATTTGCTTGCTAAATGATGCTTTAAAAAGTCGTGTTTCCAAATACTACTCCACTTCTTCCCACCCGCAAATTCTCCAGCAACTTTTGTATCGCGACAATACACACAAGTAATACCAGTTTCTGTATTTTACATAAATATTTCCCATAGCTGCATGTTCCTGACTACGTGAGCTTTCGATGTAACAGTTTCTAGTGTTTTATCAAGCCATTCCGCCTTAAATGTACTAGCAGTTCTCTTGCACTTCACGAACTTCGTTTCTTTGGAATTCAACATAGTGAATCAATAACTTCTTCAATAAAAACTGTATAAATAAGCCAGTTCTAAAATCTGCAGACAAATCATTACAACCTCCACATTGTCAACACCGTCCCGCATCAGAAATTGGAAAAGGAAATATGATTGTGTACAATTGTGAAATATACTTAACATTCCAATGAGGTAGAGGGTAACAAGCTTTTGTGTGCAGTTTAAATTCATTTGTGCACGAGTAGCAAAATATATGAGCATATACACATGCACACATGCACACACCTTAGAGGGAACATTGGTGGTGAATTTGCTTGAACACGGTAAATACTATTCACTAAAACCTCACCTTTTATAGACTTTTGGACTATTGAAGTCTGAGCGTGCCAAACAGTTACTCTCCGAACACAGTCTCGGCAAAGCTAGGCCTTCGGAGCTAATGGACCACATGATGTCTCTCCTGGGAAATCAGCAAATGCCTGATCAAGTTGGTGTAGCCCTAGCTAATGCAGCCGTGATGAGCTATAGGGTGCTTGCTAATAATGGCTGATAGTCTACACTCAGGTGGGCAGTGGTGCAACATTCTTCCTCCTTTCTCTACCTCAATAAGCCCGGTCAGCAAGGCCGCCGACATGTGAAACAGACAGTGCCAGGTCTGTGTTATTACCATGTTTGCTTTGGTACGAATGTTAGGAAGTGCCCACCACCTTGCAGCTTCAACAGTGCCCGTGCATTGTGAACACGGTGGGTTCAGCTGCTGGGGTAATCTACTGTTCATTACAGACACCCTTTCAGGACGATGCTTCCTGTGTGACACAAGTGCTCAAGTGAGTATGCTGCCAGCATCGCCGATTGATGAGAAGGCAAAGAGCGACAAACCCTTGCTGGAGGCCGCCAATGGCAGCAAGACCCAGACTTATGGGCAACACTACACATGGGACTTCATCCTGGTTAAAGTGGCTAGATCTCCGCTGGGTATGGATTTCTTGTGTGCCCAAGGACTGTTAGTCGGGGTCAAGAAATGCCAGCTTGTGGATGTTAAAGACTTTTGGCCATTAACCTGCTCCCCCAGCAAGTGCCCCACAATGACTCTTGTCAAGTACATGCACCACCGCACAAAATTTACTCAACTGCTGGATGAATTCCTAAACCTCACCAAGCCCACATTTTCAATTACAGTTACCAAACATAGGCTGGAGCACCATATTCCCACAACTAGCCTGCCAGTCCATGCTCACTGGACCCAGAAAAGCTCGCCACCGTGAAGGCTGAGTTTGCCAACCTGGAAAGGCTCAAAATTGTATACCGGTTGAATAGCCCCTGGGCTTTGCCCCCCCATAGAAATCAGAAACAGGTTTATCATCACTGACATGTAATGTGAAATTTGTTAACTTAGCAGCAGCAGTTCAATGCAATACATAATCTAGCAGAGAAAGAAGTTAATAATAATAAATAAGAAAAAAATAAATAAACAAGTAAATCAATTACATATATTGAATAGATTTTTTTTAAGTGCAAAAACATATATACTGTAGATTAAAAAAAAGTGAGGTAGTCTCCAAAGATTCAATGTCCAGTTAGGAATCGAATTGCAGAGGGGAGGAAGCTGTTCCTGAATCACAGAGTATATGCCTTCAGGCTTCTGTATCTCCTACCTGGTGGTAACAGTGAGAAAAGGGGATACCCTGGTGTTGGAGGTCCTTAATAATGGACACTGCCTTTCTGAGACACCACTCCCTAAAGATGTCCTGGGTACTTTGTAGGCTAGTACCCAAGATGGAGCTGACTAGATTTACAACCTTCTGCAGCTCCTTTCGGTTCTGTGCAGTAGCCCCTCCATACCAGACAGTGATGCAGCCTGTCAGAATGCTCTCCACAGTACAACTATAGAAGTTTTTGAGTGTATTTGTTGACATGACAAATCTCTTCAAACTCCTAATAAAGTATAGCCGCTGTCTTGCCATATGGTCCCCAAGTCCGATGGTGGTTGCTGCCCATATGGTGAATACTGACACCTTAACCAGGCCACAACCCTCGATCGTTACCCAGTACTAGACACTTAAGGCTTTTTGGCCATTGGGGCTACCATCAGGTGCCTGTGTGCTTTAAGGACATTCCCAAATCAAGTGTGATAACCCTTTTTGATCTTTCAAAGTTTCTGCTCAAGTCGTGCTGCTATTTGCATCTGTGACAGATGAACACAGAGTCTATCAAAGTGAGAGAAAGAGGCAGTGAGGTCACAGATCCTTTACAGAATACAGAGGAGGAGGTGTTTGCTGTGTTGAGGCAAATTAGGGTGGATAAATCCATAGGGCCTGAGAATGTGTTCCCTCGAACGCTGTGAGAGGCAGAAATTGCAGGGGCCCTAGCAAAGATGTTTAAAACATTCTTAGCCACGGGTGAGATGCTGGAGGATTGGAGGATACCCAATGTTTCTCAGTTGTTTAATAAAGGCTCTAGGAATAAGCCGGGAATATGGCGACGTGACGCATCTTGATGGTGGCGTGACGCAGCTCGCAGCGGCCACTCCGGTGAATACTATCTGTTATCTGTCAATTGGGTGCCGTGCACAATCCTGATTTGATGGATACAGACGTGAGAGCACGGAGGAACATCTGGTGAAACTTCTGAAATGCCTGTTTCACTGCTGCTGCTACTGTGTGATCCAGAATCTCCGGAGGGGAAGGGCCCAAGTCCTCGGCTTTGCTTGTTGCTTGGCAGCCGGGGCGAGGTCGAAGTGCTCGGCAGAGATGGTGCTCGGTGCTCGGTGTCGTAGGGCTGGTTAGAGGCTCGAAGTTTTCGGACAGATTCAGAGACGGCTGTGGTCGGGTGCTTCCAATGCATCGGCAAGATTGCGGCGCTTCCGTCTGCGTGAGATGATGGGGCTATCCGGACTTAAGACTTTTTTTTTTACCATGCCCATGGTCTGCTCTTTATCAAATTACGGTATTGCTTTGCGCTGTTGGAACTATATGTTATAATTATGCGGTTTTGTCAGTTTTAGTCTTGGTTTGTCCTGCATTTCTGTGATATCTTTAGGAAGGAACATTGTATCATTTTTTAATGCATGCATTTCTAAATGACAATCCTCATAATCTAATCTAAGAAATTATAGGCCAGTGAGGCTGACATCAGAGGAGGGTAAGCTATTGCAAGGCATTCTGAAGGACCAGATATACAAGTATTTGGATAGACAGGGACTGATTAGGGATAGTCAACATAGCTCTGTGCATGGTAGATCATGTCTAAACAATCTTAGAGTTTTTCAAGGAAGTTACCAGGAAATTTGGTGAAGGCAATGCAGTGGATGTGTCAACATGGACAAAGCCTTTGACAAGATCCAGGACATCTTTAGGGAGCAAGAAGGCTGTGCGTGACTGGCTGATTTTCGGAGCCAAGGCAGTTTTTACCACTCTGGGTAAAAGAGAGGCCAGACCGCGCAGGTGCGTGACGTCAGCCAGTAGGACGCGAAAGGTTTAAAAAGAAGACCGCCATATCCAGCGGGCAGCGGAGTGAGAGGCAGCAGAGTGATAGGGCTTTGGCTCAACAGGTGTGTAGGGTAACAGGATGAGGCAAGGTAGGTTTACCGGTGTTATTTATGGAAAGAAGGAAATATGTGTGTGAGGCCAGTTTTCTGTGCTCGGTCTCAGATGCGGGAGGTCCTGGAGTCTTCCAGCCTCCCAGACGGCCATATCTGCACCAGGTGTGTCGAGCTGCAGCTCCTAAGGGACCATGTTAGGGAACTGGAGATGCAGCTCGATGACTTTCGCCTGGTCAGGGAGAGTGAGGAAGTGAGAGAAAGGAGTTACAGGCAGGTGGTCACACCAGGGCCACAGGAGACAGACAAGTGGGTCACAGTCAGGAGAGGGAAGGGGAAGAGTCAGGTACTAGAGAGTACCCGTGGCTGTACCCCTTGACAATAAGTACTCCTGTTTGAGTACTGTTGGTGGGGGGGGGACAGCCTACCTGGGGGAAGTGACAGTGGCCGTGCCTCTGGCACAGTGTCTGGCCCTGTAGCTCAGAAGGGTAGGGAAAGGAAGAGGAAGGCAGTAGTGATAGGGGACTCTATAGTTAGGGAGTCAAACAGGCGATTCTGTGGACGCAGGAAAGAAACTCGTATGGTAGTTTGCCTCCCAGGTGCCAGGGTCCGGGATGTTTCAGATCACGTCCAAGATATCCCGCAGTGGGAGGGAGAACAGCCAGAGGTCGTGGTACATACTGGTACCAATGACATAGGTAGGAAAGGGGAAGAGGTCCTGAAAAAAGACTACAGGGAGTTAGGGAGTTAGGAAGTTGAGAAGCAGGACCGCAAAGGTAGTAATTCCAGGATTACTGCCTGTGCCATGCAACAGTGAGAATAGGAATAGAATGAGGTGGAGGATAAATGCTTGGCTGAGAGATTGGAGCAGGGGGCAGGGATTCAGATTTCTGGATCACTGGGACCTCTTTTGGGGCAGGTGTGAAGGTGACCTGTACAAAAAGGATGGGTTGCACTTGAATCCCAGGGGGACCAATATCCTGGCGGAGGGGTTTGCTAAGGCTACTGGGGAGAGTTTAAACTAGAACTGTTGCGGGGTAGGAACCTAACTGAAGAGACTGGAGAAGAGGAGGTTGGCTCACAAATAGAGAAAGCTTATAGACAGTGCGAGAGGGAGGATAGGCAGGTGATAGAGAAGGGGCATGCTCAGACCAAAGGTTTGAGATGCATCTATTTTAACACAAGGAGTGTTGTGAACAAAGTGGATGAGTTTAGAGCGTGGATCAGTACTTGGAGATATGATGTGGTGGCCATTACAGAGACTTGGATAGCGCAGGGACAGGAATGGTTTCTTCAAGTGCCAAGTTTTAGATGTTTCAGAAAGGACAGGGAGGGAGGCAGAAGAGGTGGAGGCGTGGCACTGTTGATCAGAGATAGTGTCACGGCTGCAGAAAAGGTGGACGTCATGGAAGGATTGTCTACGGAGTCTCTGTGGGTGAAGGTTAAGAACAGGAAGGGGTCAATAACTTTACTGGGTGCTTTTTTATAGGCTGCCCAATAGTAACAGGGATATCGAGGAGCAGATAGGGAAACAGATCCTGGAAAGGTGTAATAATCACAGAGTTGTCATGATGAGAGATCTTAATTTCCCAAATATCGATTGGTATCTCGCTAGAGCTAGGGGTTTAGATGGGGTGAAATTGGTTAGGTGTGTTCAGGACGGTTTCTTGACACAATATGTAGATAGGCCTACAAGAGGAGAGGTTGTACTTGATTTGGTATTGGGAAATGAACCTGGTCAGGTGTCAGACCTCTCAATGGGAGAGTACTTTGGAGATAGTGATCATAATTCTATCTCCTTTACAATAGCATTGGAGAGAGCTAGGAACAGACAAGTTAGAAAAGCATTTAATTGGAGTAGGGGAATTATGAAGCTATCAGGCAGGAAATTGGAAGCTTAAATTGGAAACAGATGTTCTCAGGGAAAGGTACGGAAGAAATGTGGCAAATGTTCAGCGGATATTTGGGTGGAGTTCTGCATAGGTACGCTCCAATGAGACAGGGAAGTTATGGTAGGGTACAGGAACCAGGGTGTACAAAGGCCGTAATAAATCTAGTCAAGAAGAAAAGAAAAGCTTACAAAAACTTCAGAGAGCTCGGTAATGTTAGAGATCTAGAAGATTATAAGGCTAATAGGAAGGAGCTTAAGAAGGAAATTAGGAGAGCCAGAAGGGGCCATGAGAAGGCCTTGCTGGGCAGGATTAAGGAAAACCCCAAGGCATTCTACAAGGATGTGAAGAGCAAGAGGATAAGACGCAAAAGCATAGGACCTATCAAGTGTGACAGTGGGAAAGTATGTATGGAACCGGAGGAAATAGCAGAGGTACTTAATGAATACTTTACTTCAGTATTCACTATGAAAAAGGATCTTGGTGATTGTAGTGATGACTTGCAGCAAACTGTAAAGCTTGAGCATGTAGATATTAAGAAACAGGATGTGCTGGAGCATCAAGTTGGATAAGTCGCCAGGACCAGATGAGATGTACCCCAGGCTACTGTGGGAGGCAAGGGAGGAGATTGCTAAGCATCTGGCGATGATCTTTGCATCATCAATGGGAACAGGACAGATTCCAGAGGATTGGAGGGTTGTGGCTATTGTTCCCTTATTCAAGAAAGGGAGTAGAGATAGCCCAGGAAATTATAGACCAGTGAGTCTTACTTCAGTGGTTGGTAAATTGATGGAGGAGATCCTGAGAGGCAGGATTTATGAACATTTGGAGAGGTATAATATGATTAGGAATAGTCAGCATGGTTTTGTCAAAGGCAGGTCGTGCCTTACAAGCCTGATTGAATTTTTTGAGGATGTGACTAAACACATTGATGAAGGAAGAGCAGTATATGTAGTGTATATGGATTTCAGCAAGGCATTTGATAAGGTACCCAATGCAAGGCTTATTGAGAAAGTAAAGAGGTATAGGATCCAAGGGAATATTGCTTTGCGGATTCAGAACTGGCTTGCCCACAGAGGTGGTTGTAGACGGGTCATATTCTGCATGGAGGTTGGTCACCAGTGGAGTGCATCAGGGATCTGTTCTGCGACCGTTCCTCTTCATGATTTTTATAAATAACCTGGATAAGGAAGTGGAGGGATGGGTTAGTAAGTTTGCTGATGACACTAAGATTGGAGGTGTTGTGGATAGTGTGGAGGGCTGTCAAAGGTTACAACGGGACATTGATAGGATGCAAAGCTGGGCTGAGAAGTGGCAGATGGTGTTCAACCCAGATAAGTGTGAAGTGGTTCATTTTGGTAGGTCAAATAGGATGACAGAATATAATATTAATGGTAAGACTCTTGGCAGTGTGGAGGATCAGAGGGATCTTGGGGTCCAAGTCCATAGGACGCTCAAAGCAGGTTGATTCACAGGTGCGGTTAAGGCGGCGTACGGTGTATTGCCCTTCATCAATCGTGGAATTGAATTTAGGAGCCAAGAGGCAATGTTGCAGCTATATAGGACCCTGGTCAGACCCCACTTGGAGTACCATGCTCAGTTCTGGTCGCCTCACTACATGAAGGATGTGGAAGCCATAGGAAGAGTGCAGAGGAGATTTACAAGGATGTTGCCTGGATTGGGGAGCATGCCCTATGAGAATAGGTTGAGTGAACTCGGCCATTTCTCCTTGGAGTGACAGAGGATTAGAAGTGTATAAGATGACGAGAGGCATTAATCGCGTGGATCGTCAGAGGCTTTTTCCCAGGGCTGAAATGGTTGCCACAAGAGGACACAGGTTTAAAGTGCTGAGGAGTAGGTACAGAGGAGATGTCAGGGGTAAGTTTTTTACTCAGAGAGTGGTGAGTGCATGGAATGGGCTGCCAGCAACAGTGGTGGAGGCGAATACCATAGGGTCTTTTAAGAGATTTTTGGATAGGTACATGGAGCTTAGAAAAGTAGAGGGCTATGGGTAAGCCTAGTAATTTCTAAGATAGGGACATGTTCAGCACAAGTTTGTGGGCTGAAGGGCCTGTATTGTGCTGTAGGTTTTCTATGTTTCTATGAGCAGTATCTCAGAAAATCAGCGTCCATTATTAAGAACCTCCAGCACCCAGAGCATGCCTTTTTCTCACTGTTATCATCAGGTGGGAGGTACAGAAGCCGAAGGCACACACTCAGCGATTCAGTAACAGCCTCTTCCCCTCCACCATCCGATTCCTAAATGGACATTGAATCTTTGGACACTACCTCAATTTTAAAAAAAAATACAGTATTTCGGTTTTTGCACATTTTTAAAAATCTATTCAATATACGTAATTGATTACTTATTTATTATTATTTTTTCTCTGCTAGATTATGTATTGCATTGAACTGCTGCTACTAAGTTCACAAATTTCACATCACATGCCGGTGATAACAAACCTGATTCTGATTCTGAAGATCACATATAGAAGGTTGGTCAAGAAGGTTCAGTTACTTAGCATTCAAGATGAGATAGTAAATTCAATTGACATTGGTTTTATGGAAGAAGCTAGAGAGTGGTAGGAGATGATCGCTTCCTTGACTGGAGGTCCATGATTGGTGGTGCACTGCAGGGATCAGTGCAGGAGCTACTGTAGTTTGTTATGTATATCAACAATCTGGTTGATAATGTGATAAACTGGATTAGCAAATCTGCGGATGACACCAGGATTAGGGGTTTAGTGGATAGTGAGGAAGACTACCAAAGCTTGCAGCGTGATCTGGACCAACTGGGAAAATGGGCTGTAAAATGGTTAGATTATGAGAACACTCAGTCCTCTTTTATTGTCATTTAGAAATGCATACATGCATTAAGAAATGATACAATGTTTCCCCGGCATGATATCACAGAAAACACAGACCAGAGACTAACACTGACAAAACCACATAATTATAACATATAGTTACAGCAGTGCAAAGCAATACCATAATTTGATGAAGAACAGTCAGTAGAAAAACTAGTCTCTAAGTCCCCGAGTCGATCTACTCCTGAGTCCCCAATAGCAGCGACAAAAAGGAGAAACTCCCTGCCATAAACATCCAGGCTCCATCAACTTGCCGATACCTTCGAAACAGCCGACCCCAGCCGACCCTGAGTCCATCCGTCCGAAAACTCCGAGCTTCCGAGCAGCCTCTCTGATACAGCCTCCCGAGCGCCATCCTCTGCCGAGCGCCTTTGACCTCTCCCCGGCCGCTGAAACACGCAAAGCCGAGGATTTCGAGGCCTTCAGCTCCAGAGATTCCGGTTACCACACAGTAGCAGTGGTAGCAAAGCAGACACTTCAGAAGTTTTCCAGATGTTCTGCTATGCACTCACGTTTGTCTCCAACAAATCAGAATTGTGCTGATGGATTTAATGCAGGTAAGTGTGAGGTGTTGAACTTTTGGAAAGTAAACCAGGGTAGGGCTTACAGTAATCAGTAAGGCATTGTGGATGCTGCCTGAGTTAAAGGAAAAGGTTGAACAGGTTCTGATTTTATTCTCTAGAGTGTAGAAGAATGAGAGGAGATTTGATATCAGTATACAAAATTATGAAGGTATAGATATGGTGAATGCAAGCAGGATTTTCCACTCGCTAGAACTAGAGATCATGGGTTAAGGGTGAAAGGTGAAATAATTAAGGGGAAGATGAGGTGGAACTTCTTCACTCAGAGGGTGGTGAGAGTGTGGAATGAGCTACTAGCGGAAGTGGTGCATGCGGGTTCAATTTCAACATTTCAAGAGAAATTTAGGTACATGGATGACAGGAGTATGAAGGGCTATGGTCTGGGTGCAGATCAATATGACTAGGCAGATTAATAGTTTGGTACAGATCAGATGAGCCAAAGGGCCTGTTTCTGTGCTGTCATGCTCTATGACTCCATGACAGGTTCTTGAACATTTTTAGTCCCGCTGGACTTGGTCTTGATGAGCCAAATACCAAGCCAAATCTAATGCACCTGCAGCTTTTGGATGAGAGAGTTGTGGAGACTGGTTTGCCAAATGTGTGTTCTGGGATGGATGAAGTTCAGTCTGTCCATATCTGTGCAAGTGGGATTGGCTTCAGCAGTAACTCTTGACTCAGGTCTTTGCTTTGATGGAACTACAGAAGGGTCTGTTGTGGATCTTTGCTGCTGTAGACTTTGACTTTAAATACCTGGACAATGTGAAAGACCTGTTGGCTGAGTGGTATGTGCAACTTCTCCTTGTAGAGCTGAAGCACTGTCTTTTTTTTAATAGCCGAAATGCTTTTGGACATATTCTTCAGTAAGATACATTGGCTGTTGTGATGGCAAGTCATGACTGGTTCTGGTTATAGACTCGCAACTGTCCTAGTCAGCTGGCGCTTCATGCACTTCTGCCTCTACTGAGGCAGCCTCAGCTTCACACTCTTCCTGGAGCACACTTAAAGTAACCTCTATATGTGCCCTCTCCAATTCTATATGTGCTTTCTCCACTTGCATCTCATTTTCACACTTAGCATAAACTGTTCTCAGTCTTGCAATTTCAGCTTTGGTGTGAAGTCGTGCTGCCACTAAGCTAGTTATGGCTCCATGAAGATGCGGTAGATGAGCAGCATTCTGATTTGGCCTCCAGGTCTTGATGATCAACATTGCTCAAGTCAGAAGCTGACATTATCGTCTACAGTGATCAGATGTGTCTCTAGTCCAGAAGACAGGCCGTGATACTGAGGCAGAATGATAGCCATGAAAAGTCGTCTTTTCACTCCACTGCACTCACTGTCTGTGTGAACACAGCTAAGCAGTGAGCTGAACAACTTCTTGAAAATCACCAGAGTCCAACGCTCTCTTTCAGGGTGTTTAAAAGAGATTTCTTTCTTGTGAAACCGTAGAGGGTTAAATAAAATGCTTATTAAATTTTGTACAGAATATTCACACACCTGAATATACTAATACTGTTGATCATTCTCACAATAGGTGTTAAACACGGTAATACACATACGTAACACTCCATATCTATACAGCGTAAACAAGAATAAACACACAGCACAAAGATAAACAGTATACTTTCTTCTAAGTGTGTTTACCAATATTACCAAAAACTTGAGACTCAGAGATATTGCTGTTTCAAAGGCAAATAGAGAGTGAATGGAGATGCATGTCTTTCCACTGTGAGCATCAAATCAAAATAAAAACTAACCCCCACAGGAAATGGTCTTTAAAACAGCTTATGTTTCGGAAGTGATGTTCATACAAAATGACCTGTGCCTCTGAGGCCAGAACAACTTGATTCATCTTTTCCTTGTGGCTGAAAGACTGTTCAGAAAGCTAGATTCTGTAGCTATCATTCTGCCTCAATGTCACGGCCTTTCTTCTGTTAAAGTACACATGGGTCTTTCTCGATAAAAGTGAGTTCACCTATGGAATGCCCACAACTAGGAAAATCAACTGAATCCTTTGATTCACATTGGAATCTCCTTGCAAACTCCACACAAATTTCCCCATGCCCATGCTCTGTGTTATCTGTAAACTTGAATATAAAGCAGTTCGTCTCCTCCAGCCAAACTGTGAATAGGTGGAGTCCGAACACCAATCCCTATATTATCCCAACGGTAATCTCCAGACACTTGGAAAGGAGCCTGTTTATTTCTTTTCAATCAATTTTCAATCCATAAGATAAGCTTCTTTCAGTACTTGGCCTTTCAGCCCCATTGAGTCTGCCCTACCATTCGATCATGGCTGAGTTTTATTTTCCAAGACCATTCTCCTGGCTTTTTCTGGACCCTCTTACCAATCTCAATCTCTATCAATCTCAACCTTAGATACAAACAATTACTTTGTCTCCAATGTCCTCTACGGCAATGAATTTCACAGATTCAATACACTTTAGAACATAGAAATTTACAGCATATTACAGACCCTTCGGCCTAGAATGTTGTGCTGACCATGTAACCTACTCTAAAGAATGCCTAGAATTTCCCTAGTGCATAGCCCTCTATTTTTTCTAAGCTCCAAGTACCTATCTAAGAGGCTCTTAAAAGACTCCATTGCATCCGCTTCCGCTGCTGCCGCCAGCAGTGCATTCCACACACCCACCACTCTCTGTGTGGAAAACTTACCCCTGACATCCCTTTGGTACCTATTTCCAAGCACCTTAAAACTATACCCCCTCGTGTTAGCTATTTCAGCCCTGGGGGCAAGCCTCTTGACTATCCACAAGATCAAAGTTTCTCATCATCTTAAACACATGCATCAGGTCATCTCTCATCCTCTATCACTCAAAGGAGAAAAGGCCAAGAACACTCAACCTCTTCTCATTAGGTACGCCCTCCAATCCAAACAACACCCTTGTAAATCTTCTTGGCACTCTCTCTACAGTATCCACATCCTTCCTGTAGTGAGGTGACCAGAACTGAACACAGTACACCAAGTGGGGTCTGACTAAGTTCTTATTTAGCCGTAACATTACTTCATGGCTCTTGAACTCAATCCCATGGTTGATGAAGGCCAATGCACTGTATGCCTTCTTAACTGTCAATCTGCGCAGTTTTGAGTGCCCTAAGGACACAAACCCCAAGATCTTGTTGATACTCCACACTGCCAAGAGTCTTACCATTAATATTATATTCTGTCTTAAAATTAGACTACCAAAATGAATCACTTTACACTTATCTGGGATGAAGTCCATCTGCCACTTCTCAGCCCAGTTCTGCATCCTATTGATGTCCCGCTGTAACCTCTGACAACCCTCCAAACTATCCTCAACACCCACAACTTTTGTGTCATCAGTAAACTTACTAACTCACCCTTCTACTTCCTCATCCAGGTCATTTATAAAAATCATAAACAGAAGGGGTCCCAGAACAGATCCCTCCAAAACACAACTGGTCACGGACCTCCATGCAGAATACAAATTATCTACAACCACCCTTTGCCTTCTGTGTGCAAGCCAATTCTGAGCAAGGTCTCCTTGGATCCGATACCTCCTTACTTCCTGAAGAAGCCTTGCATGGGGAACCTTATCAAATGCCTTACTGAAATCCATATACACTGCATCCACTGCTCTACCTTCATGAATGTGTTTTGTTACATCCTCAGTGAACTCAATTAGGCTCGTAAGGCATGACCTGCCCTTGACAAAGCCATGCTGACTATCCCTAATCAGATTATGTCTCTCCAAATGCTCTTTAATGGAACATGGCTATGCAGAACTCCAAGGTCTACTTACTTTGGCTGAAGAACTTCTTTCTTCATTGGTTTAAACAAGCAACTCTTTATTCTGAGGCCATGCCCTTGGAACCTAGACTTTCCTAATATTCAGGCCATTTAGAACCGGTAAATTTCAATGAAACCTCCCCCTTATGCTTCTGAGCATCAAGTATATCAAACACTTCTCATACGCATGTTCAGCCTTTCATTGCTGGGATCATTCTTCTGAGACTCCTCTGTGGTTTTCCGGGACCAGCTCCTCTTTCTTAAATACTGGGCCTAAAATTGCTCACAATACAAGTGGATTCTGGTTAATTGGGACACATTGGATCAGTATATTTTGGCCCAATTAAGCAGCTGCCCCAATTATCCGGAGTTTCATGGAAATAGTTAAAAATGTATAAAAACGACAAACTACCATTTAACTGGGTAACAAATTATGCATTTAAATGAAATACAGAACAAGTTAGAGCACTACCAATATTACTACAGTGCTATTAACCTGCGTACTAATTCCTAATAGTTATTGACAGAGGAATTTATCCAGTGAACGCTGCCACACGTTTGATTGACTGTAAATGAAAAAATAATCAGTACAGGCACCGAGTGAAGATAATGGAATGCCTTCATATAATGCTATCAATGATTGCATCCTCCAAATCTTAATTTTCATGATTACATTCAAGATGATTGTTGATAACTTCAAATTCTTCGTAGTTCCTACCTTACTGAAGTCATGTAGTTGTTTAATTTTCACTCCTGGCTATTTCTGGCATCTCCAAGTCTAAATGCTTGAAACTGCAATGAGCATTTCAGTTCTAAATTGTCTCACTGCTTATTTCTCACTAACTATCAGTGGCACATGCCCTCATCCCACCAGTAACGGAAGACATGATCACCAGCTAACTAGGAGGATTCAAGCTATGCTTCACTTCAGCCCACTTTACTACCAGGTGGCAAGACCTCCAAAAAGAGATTGCAACCTGCAGTACCATCTCCCCCAGCAACACACACAAACTACTGGAGGAACTCAGCAGGGCAGGCAACATCTACAGAAAAAATTAGTCAATGTTTCGGGCCAAGAATCATCTCCCCATTTTATTTGTCATGGGTATGAACCTCCTCATATCAGCAGCAGCAGACGTAACCTGAGGCCCAGTGTTGGAGCCCGGCATTGCACAAACTGCAATACAGGGGTTAATGGGTGACATCACAGTAACCACTGTAACCCATGTCCAAGCAGGATGGGTATGGGAAAACCTGGACAACTACCTAGCTACCAGGGCTAGGATGACCTTCAAGGCCAGGAAGTCCAGATGCATAGTGATCAAAAAAGGGCAAGGTTACGAGCAAATTCAGTCTTCAAATACAGGGAGAAGTCATTCCATCCATCAGAGAACAAACCAGTAAAGTGCCTCAAAAAGCAGTTTAATGCCCAACAATGAACAGCAGCAACATCCCCGACACTGGAAAGCAGACCGAAGAGTGGCTGAAGAAGATTGATAAAACCGGACTCCCTGGTAAATTTAAGACATTGTCATACGAGGCTGGCTGGGAACGGACCCAAGTGCAAGACAGAGACACTGAAGTACTAGGGACAGGACTAGGATACAGGCTGAGGGCAAGGACGTGGATACGAAAACCGGGAACCCGGAACAGGACTGGACAAGAGAGCTAGGAGCCCGGGTTTGGACTCCGAGCCAGAGACTGGACAAGGATCCAGTACCTGGGTCTTGCCTCTGGCTCGGACCCCAGAACTAGGCAAGGATGAGGCTTGGCAGGCAGGCAGGATGAGGCTGGAATCTTCTGGCTTGAGGCTAGAGGCGAGGCTTGGCAGGAGGCTGGAGTCTTCAGGCTTGAGGCTAGAAGCGAGGCTTGGCAGGAGGCTGGAGTCTTCAGGCTTGAGCCCGGGCTTGGACTCCGAGCCAGACACTGGACAAGGACCCAGTACCTGGGTCTTTCCTCTGGCTCAGACCCCAGAACTAGGCAAGGACGAGGCTTGGCAGGCAGGCAGGACGAGGCTGGAGTCTTCTGGCTTGAGGCTAGAGGCGAGGCTTGGCAGGAGGCAGGAGGCTGGAGTCTTCAGGCTTGAGCCCGGGCTTGGACTCCAAGCCAGAGACTGGACAAGGACCCAGTACCTGGGTCTTTCCTCTGGTTCGGACCCCAGAACTAGGCAAGGACAAGGCTTGGCAGGCAGGCAGGACGAGGCTAGAGTCTTCAGGCTTGAGGCTAGAGGCGAGGCTTGGCAGGAGGCAGGAGACTTGAGGCGAGGCTTGGCAGGAGGCAGGAGACTTGAGGCAAGGCTTGGCAGAAGGCTGGAGTCTTCAGGCTTGTGGCTAGGCAGGACGCTGGAGTCTTCAGGCTTGAGGCTAGGCAGGACGCTGGAGTCTTCAGGCTTGAGGCTAGGCAGGACACTGGAGTCTTCAGGCTTGAGGCTAGGGCAGGAGGCTGGAGTCTTCAGGCTTGAGGCTAGGCAGGAGGCTGGAGTCTTCAGGCTTGAGGCTAGGCAGGAGGCTGGAGTCTTCAGGCTTGAGGCTAGGCAGGAGGCTGGAGTCTTCAGGCTTGAGGTTAGGCAGGAGGCTGGAGTCTTCAGGCTTGAGGCTAGGCAGGAGGCTGGAGTCTTCAGGCTTGAGGCTAGAGGCTAGAGACTTGAGGCGAGGCTTGGCAGGAGGCAGGAGGTGGAGTCTTCAGGCTAGAGGCTAGAGACTTGGCTTGGCAGGAGGAAGGAGACTTGAGGCTGGAGGCTCCTCCTGGGCAGGGCGCGGATCACCACCCAACGGAGGCAAGGGACAGGAAGGGACAGAAGGGACAGAACCAACCGTAGGTAACAGCAAGACGGCCTGGCTTACCGGACAGAGGCAAGGGACAGGAAGGGACAGAACCAACCGCAGGTAACGGCAAGACGGTCTGGCTTACCTGGGCGGAGGCAAGGGACAGGAAGGGAGCTAGGTATAGAATGGCTCCAGGACAAGACTGCAGGCGAGATGAGGCGAGAGTTACCAGCAAGACAAGGCAAGGCTTCAGGCAATGCAAGGCACAACGAGAACTTCAGGCAAGGCGAAAGTTACCGGCAAGACAAGGCAAGGCTTCAGGCAAGGAAACAGAAGGCAGACGAAGGGATACAAGGAGTAAGGACAAGAACAATCCAGCAGACACGTCCTGGTCTCTGGAGGCATTTATGCAGCCAGCCCCAACAAGCATCAGCTGCCTCAATGAGCTCAACAAGAACAGAAACAGGGTAGATAGGAAAAACTGGAGCAAGGGTCGATGGACCGGACCGTGAACCGGAAAACAGACTTCACGGACTGGACCATGACAGACATGGCTGTACCAACATGGTCTTCTATCAAGGCTGCTCTGGTTTTTCACAGGGTACGAGTTCCCCATGACCATTGTATTAGCCACTGAGAGGAAAGTTAAAAAGCACATGCGGAGATGGTTGGGGATTCCCCCAAATTTTTCTTCAGTGGGGATCAGATCAGGCCAGCTACAGCTCACATTGTCATCAGCAGTGGAGGAGTTCAAGGTGGTAAAGTGTAGACTTATGTTAACACTGAGTGGCTCTGAAGACAAGCTAATAAATCAAGCAGGAGTCATAACAAGATTGGGCCAAAAGTGGTCTGACAACTCAGCCACAGACCAGGCAGTGAGCTCCCTGCAATTGAGAGAGATCATCGACAACGCGTGCTGGGATGGCAAGGCCTCAGCTCTGCATACTTCCAACAATGGGGGGCGGGGGGCGTGTATGTGCAAGGGATAGGCGTGACATGGTGAAGACAGGTATGAACCACGAGGGCAAAAGGCAGTTATCGAAGGCAGTGGAGATGGGGTTACATGGTGCCTGGATGAAATGGGATTTTCCCAAGCACAAGATCACTTGGACAGAGCTTTGGAAACTACAGCCCTTCCGCATTTCTTTCCTCCTGCAGTCCGTGTACGACACTCTCCCTGCACCATCACAGCTGCACACGTGGGGCCTGAGAGAGAACCCTAACTGCAAGCTTTGTGGTCAGCAGTGTTCACTGGCACATGTGCTGTCAGGATACAAAACAGCTTTAACACAAGGACAGTATAGGTGGCACCACGACAAGGTCCTGCTGTCCCTTACTGACACACTGAATTGGGAGAGGTGTAAAAGGAGACCAGCTGGCAGAGAGATAAACAGGGCAGTCATTTTCATCAAGGAGAGGACCACACCAGTCATATCAAAGAGGCCTAAATTCAATCTGTGGCAAACTGCCAATTCATGGGAGATGAAGCACCTTCAATTACTCCAAAAGACTGAGGTTTGGTAAAATACTGAAAGGCTTTTATTCGCTGTACAATACGACCTCCACAGTGAGTGTCTGCCCCCAGACTGAGGGGGAGGGGCAAGGGGAACACCTTTATACAGGACTCTGTGGGAGGAGCCACAGGGTCAGTCAGCAGAGGTGTGTGTCCAGACAGGTAACCGAGTTACAACCTATATACATGGTTTACCACATTCACCCCTCCTTTTTTTAAAAAGAGTCCCGCGGGGTGAAGTGACTGACAATATTTACAGGAAGTATATTTACAGGTCAAGTCTATCAGGCGGTCGAGTCCGTCGCTGTGATCTACATAGCACCGGTGGTGATTGCACCGGCGATGGCGGTTGTGCTGGCTCTGGCCTGACTTCAGGTGCCAGCACGTTAGGCGTCGGTAATCCCTCGTGCGTGTGCGTCGCGCCCGGTATGGGAGTGTCGTGTGGTGTCTGTATAGGGTTTGGGGTGCACGGTGTCTCGTAGGTACATACATTGGTGGGTACGGGGTCAATAGTCACCACGGAGTGTTCAGGGTAGGGGCCCGGTGCTCCTGCGGGCGCCAGGTCGCGGATGGAGACCGTGTCCTCCCGCCCATCAGGTAAAACCACATAGGCATACTGGGGGTTCGCATGAAGTAAGTGAACCCTCTCGACTATCGGGGAGTATTTATTGCTCCTCGCATGTTTCCGGAGCAGCATTGGCCCTGGGGACATCAGCCAAGTTGGTAGGGTGGTTCCAGTGGTCGATTTTCTGGGAAAAGAAAAGAGCCGCTCATGAGGGGTGGCATTGGTGGCTGTGCATAACAGGGAGCGGATGGAGTGGAGTGCCTCGAGAAGGACCTCCTGCCAGCGAGAGACTGGCAGTCCCTTTGACCTGAGGGCTAAGAGTGTGACTTTCCACACTGTGCCATTCTCCTTCTCTACCTGTCCATTCCCCCGGGGATTATAGCTCGTGGTCCTACTGGTCGCAATTCCCCTAGCCAGTAGATATTGGCGCAGCTCGTCACTCATAAACGAGGACCCTCTGTCACTGTGGATATAGCATGGGTATCCGAGCAGAGTGAAGAGCTTGCGCAGGGCTTTTATAACTGACGTGGTAGTGGTGTCGGGGCAGGGGATGGCGAAGGGGAACCGCGAGTACTCGTCAATTACATTAAGAAAGTACACATTACGGTCGGTGGAGGGAAGGGGACCCTTAAAGTCAACACTCAGTCACTCAAAGGGGCGGGTGGCCTTGATGAGTGGTGCCTTTTCGGGTCGGTAGAAGTGCGGTTTGCACTCTGCTTAGACCTGGCAGTCCCTGGTCATCATCCTGATCTCCTCAAGGGAGTAAGGCAGGTTCCGGGCTTTCACGAAGTGGAAAAGCCGGGTGACTCCCGGGTGGCAAAGGTCTACATGTAGGGCGCATAGCCGGTCGATCTGTGCGCTGGCGCATGTTCCCCGGGATAGGGCACCGGAGGGCTCGTTGAGCTTCCCAGGCCTGTACATGATGTCATAGTTGTAGGTGGAGAGTTCGATACTCCACCTCAGAGTTTTATCATTTTTGATTTTGCTCCGCTGCTGATTATTAAACATGAATGCAACTGAGCGCTGGTCAGTTAGCAGGGTGAACCTTTTGCCGGCAAGATAGTGCCTCCAGTGCCTTATAGCTTCTACTATGGCCTGGGCCTCTTTCTCTACCGCAGAGTGCCGAATTTCAGGGCCTTGAAGGGTACGGGAGAAGAACACCACTGGTCTTCCTGCCTGGTTGAGGGTAGCAGCCAGCGCAAAGTCGAAGGCGTCACTCTCTACTTGGAAGGGAATGGCCTCATCCACCGCATGCATTGCTGCTTTGGCAATGTCCCCTTTTATGCGGTTGAAGGCCGCGTGGGCCTCGGCAGACAGGGGGAATGTGGTGGACTTGACCAGGGGGCGGGCCTTGTCTGCATAGTTAGAGACCCATTGGGCGTAATATGAAAAGAAGCCCAGGCACCTTTTGAGGGCTCTGAGGGTATTGGGAAGAGGGAGTTCCAACAAGGGGTGCATACGGTCGGGGTCAGGGCCAATGACTCCATTCTCCACGACACACCCAAAGATAGCAAGTCGGGTGGTCCCAAATACACACTTATCCTTGTTATAGGTGAGGTTGAAAGATTTGGCCGCTTGGAGAAATTTTTGGAGGTTGTTGTCGTGATCCTGCTGGTCGTGACCACAGATGGTGATGTTATCCAGATATGGGAACGAGGCCTTCAGTTGGCACTGGTCCACCATCTGGTCCATTGACCTCTGGAAGACAGATACACCATTCGTGACACCAAAGGGGATGCGCAGGAATTGATAAAGCCTGCCGTCCACCTCGAAGGCAGTGTAAGGGCGGTCCTCCCGGCGGATGGGGAGCTGATGGTAAGCAGATTTTAGGTCTATGGTCGAGTACACCTTGTACTGTGCTATCTGATTGACCATATCCACGATGCGGGGTAGAGGGTACGCGTCAAGCTGCGTGAACCTATTGATGGTCTGGCTATAGTCCACGACCATCCTATTCTTCTCCCCGTTCCGAACAACCACCACCTGCGCCCTCCAAGGACTTGTGCTTACCTCAATGACCCCCTCCCTGAGCAGCTGTTGCACCTCCGACTTAATGAAAGCTCTGTCCCCCGCGCTGTACCTCCTGCTTTTAGTTGCCACAGGTTTACAGTCGGGGGTCAGGTTGGCGAACAGCGTTGGGGGAGGGATCCTGAGGGTGGAGAGGCCGCAAGTGGTGTCGGTAGTGTGGCAGTTGGCATGATGTTGGGTGGGATGCACGGGTCGGTGTGTGTGTGTGGTCAGTAGTGGGGTACGTGACATATCTCTACAAAACAGGGGATTTATGACAGTAATTGGCAGGAGGGGCCCATCATACTTCATTGTCACACTTTTCAGGTGGCTCTGGAAGTCCAACCCCAACAGCACAGGGGCACACAGTTGAGGCAAGACCAGTAACGTAAAGTCCCGATATTCTGTGCCGTGCACCACTAGTGTCGCTACACAACCCCCCCGGATGTATGTTGTATGCGACCTGGAGGCCATGGTGACCCTCCGACTTACCGGCCGTATCATGAGTCCATAATGCTACACCGTGGCCAGGTGGATGCCTGTGTCAAACAGGCAGCTTGTCCTGTGCCCCTCCACCAGGATGTCCATTATTGACCTTGCCAGCTGGTGGGGAGCGCTTTGGTCGAGGGTCACGGAAGCCAGGGTGGGGTCGCTGTCTTGGTCCGGCGTGGTGGGGTGGCCCGTGAGCACCCGTTGGTCGTAGGCGGTGGGAGGTGGCGCCGACCAAGATGGCCGCCCCCATGTCTCGCACGTGATGGTGGCGTGCAGGGAAGATGGCGGCCTCCATGTCTCGCACGTGGTGGCAGTGTGCAGGGAAGATGGCGACCCCCACATCTCGTACGCGGTGCTGCTCGATCCCGCTCACGGTTTTGACTTACAGACCTTGGCGAAGTGGCCCTTCTTTCCGCAGCTGGAGCAGGTAGCTTGTCGGGCCGGGCAGCGTTTCCGGGGGTGCTTCTCCAGTCCGCAGAAGTAGCACTTCGCGGACTCACGACTGGCAGCAGCCGAGGTCGATTCGCCGGCAGGTTGCGGGGTCTGTGGCACCCACGAGGCCATCGGGGGATCGTGTGCCTGGAGAGCCTCGGAGTTATGCAGAGTGGCCTCCAACATATCAGCCAGCTCCATCGCCGAATTTAGGGTAAGATCGGCTTTTTCCAGCAGCCGCTGGCGCACGTACACTGACCTGGTCCCCGTAACGAAGGCGTCCCTCACTAGGAGCTCTGCATGCTGCGTCGCCGTCAGCTCCTGGCAATTGCAGGCCCGCATAAGTGTCTGTAGGGCCTGGACGAACTCAGCACTCGATTCCCCGGGGCGTTGTTGCCGTGTCGCTAAACGGTGCCAAGCATAGACGCTGTTTATCGGCCACAGGTATTGTTTTTTGAGTGCGTTCATTGCGCCGTCATAGTTCGGCTGGTCTCTGATCAGTGAATAGACCCGTGGACTGACCCTGGAGAGTAGAACTCTGCGTTTCGCTACGGGGTCGGTCGCTTTAATCTCCTCTAGATACGCTTCGAAGCAGGCCAGCCAGAGTTCGAAAGCGTTTCCAGCTTCAGGTGTTTGCGGATTGAGGTCTAATTTTTCTGGTCTCAGGGCCTGTTCCATGTTTTAAAACGTACAGCGAATAAAATTGAAGCACCTTCAATTACTCCAAAAGACTGAGGTTTGGAAAAATACTGAAAGGCTTTTATTCGCTGTACAATACAACCTCCACAGTGAGTGTCTGCCCCCGGACTGAGGGGGAGGGGCAAGGCGAACACCTTTATACAGGATTCTGTGGGAGGAGCCACAGGGGCAGTCAGTAGAGGGGTGTGTCCAGACAGGTAACCAAGTTACAACATATATATATGGTTTACCACAGGAGAGGAGGTTGATGTGGGGAGGAAGTTACAGTTCTCCGAGGTGGTGCAAACCACACTTCAACCGACATTGTACCGTGGTCCACTGAATACAAGAAAATCATCCTGGTGGAGCTCTCAGTACCATGGAAGGAAGAACATGAGGAGGCTCATAAGAGGAAGGCCCTGAAGTACCAGTCCTTAGTCCAGGAGTTTACCCTCATCTATTCTACCAGTTCAGTTTCAGCAGTTTGCCTTCATCTATTCTACCATCTACATTCTCAAAAACTACAAAACACTTAAAGATTAGTTTTGTCACATGTACTGTACATCAAAACATACAGTGAAGTGTGTCATTTGCATCAATGATCAACACAGTCCAGGAATGTTCTAGGACCTGCCCACAAATGTCACCATTCTTCTAGTGCCAACACAGCATGCCCATAACTTACTAACCCTAACCAATACTTGTTAAGCATGATTTCTATTTCATGTGTATTTTTCCACAAACAAGAGAATATCTGCAGATGCGGGAAACCAAAGTAATACACACAAAATGCTGGAGGAAATCAGCCGGTCAGGCAGCATTGATAGAAAAGAGTAAACAGTTGATGTTTTGGGCTGAGACCCTTCATTGTTTGTATTTTTATAATTTTCCCTGCCATTGTTAACTTAGCAAGCTTCCATTGTTTCTTCCATCTGTACTTTCTTAGTACTCTGACATTTACCTGACCATATCTTTGCATAGAAGAATCAGAATCAGGTTTATTATCACGGCATGTGTCATGAAATTTGTGAACATCTTTGTGGCCACACTACCTCTCCTTCCTCAACTGTATTATAAAGAAATTTGGATATATTATACCTTAGCTTCACAAAAAGTGATTAAAATAGAAAATAGCTGGGACCCCATGTCTGATAATTACAATTCACTTCAGCAATCCTTCAGGATCGAGGATAACTTGCTTCACTTTGCTTCTACAAGTTCTGAAGTGACAGATGAGACCAATGTGGGGACTGCAGATTCTGCCACAGAGAAAACAGGAGGCTTCTAATAGGCGGGTGAATGGTTAGTTTGAAAGACAGTGCATTCTTTTTTTGCTTACACTGAGCTTCTGTGTATTGCATTATTCTCAGTATTATCCCAAAAGCTCTTTCTCAAATTTGAGTGGCTAATACTCCTAATAGCAGGAATGTTGAACTTCTTTTGTAAGGAAGCTTCAAGCACATTCCTAAACTTGTTTTCCTCAGTGTGCTTGGAAATGTCTTCCATTTATGGCAACATTCCTCTCACTTTGCAACAGTTTGAGTTCCAACTCATTGACAAGGTCATTTTTATATGAAAACGTTAAACCATTTCTGTTTACAAAATGCAATAAAATATCTGCCCTAATGGCTTTATAGTTGCTATTTTAATTATTGAAAACAACAATGATTCCACAATGTTGTCATAGTTTTATAGTACACTTTGCAGAAATATTTTATTATCTCCAGGCAACCTACAACTGTGTATTGGTTATTTTAAAGCAATCATTCATAGGTGCTCTTGTATGTTGGAGTAAAACAAAATGATCTGCACTATTCAATAATTTCTAGCATTCTAAGTTTTCTCAAGAGTCACTTAAAGAGATGGAATGAATCATTCACTTGTTTTTATTATACTGTACTCATTTTGTTGTGTCGAATAATATATTGTGTGTGCAAATAAACTTTTACTGAGAATCATAATGACACTGTTACTATGCTTTTACTGTAGCACATAGTAAGACACATTGGGTCCCACATCCCCACACAGAAACAAGTAAACACAATTAATACCTTACTTGGTTTCGCACAAAAATCCTTTTTCTGCATACCTCTTGAAATCTAAAAATGTGCAAGAATAACTCATTGCAAAGACACAAGAATTCAGAATCTGATAGAAACAGGTATTCGATTCTTCAGCCAATAAATGCAATGAATTTTTCTAAGAAATTGCAATTGTATCTCAGTTAAGTAAATTTGAACAACACTTCCGTGGATAAGTGGCTAATGACTGGGAATATTCACAAAACCAGGGCAAATCAAGAATGGATAATTTGCACTCAAAGAATACACTTGAATGGAGAATGATATGAAATGGAGACAGCACCACACTCCCCCACAGAATGGTTAACATTGAGATACTACCAGCAATGACTTAATCACATAACAAAACGATGCATTGCAATTTCATCATTTACAATCAAGCAATGCAACAAAAACATGGCGAAGAAAATTAAGTCTGAAAATAGAAATTTACTGATCCAAGCCTACAGGTACACCTTGGTAGGAAAAAAAACAGAAAAGCATATTCTATACATTCTTGGTCATTGGGAAAAACTGGGGAATGTTGGAATTTTATGAAATCTTGGTGTCCTTACACATAATTTCTATATGGTAAATAAACTGTGGTAACTATGGAGGCATCTCCCTAGTTACTTTTCCTCTCAGTGGCCAAACAGCTGTTCACAAAATTACAATGTGAATTCCAACCAGAGAGCCAAAATAGACACGACTTTAACTCGCAGTATCTTCAAGAGAAATGAAGTGAGCAACATTAACACTTCTTTCAATTCTGAAGTTTTGACTACTTCAGACAAGAGGCATTCAGCTACAATGGTGAAATTCATCTCTATCTTATGCTTGCTTTGTGATTATATATAAAACATAATCCTATTTCAGAGCAAATTTCTGTTTAAAGCAGTTTCAAACAAGGCTGCACCATTGGCCTGATACTTTCAGCCTTTCTCATTACACTTCACAAACTTTCCACAGCATTTGGACCTAATCTTCAAAGCTATCAAAGACCAAAGCTCAGGTAACTTCAGTCCAGAAACAATATCAACTCAAATTCAGTTGACCATCAGTAGAATGTCAAAAATGCCTGTGTTTACATACACTGCAAGCAACTGTGCACTTCTTCAAAGCAGCTTGCAAAAGGTCGCAGCATACTGTACACTCAATGCCCACAAGGCAAAGGTTCTCTTCTAATCTGCCCCTGCTAGACAACACTATCCTCTAGTAATAAAGTATGATGATGAGACTTTAGAAAACATAGGCCATTTCTCACATCATAGGTATGATCTCTCAGCCTTTGAGTGATTGAGCAAAAACAACTAAAGTCCTAGGTTCAATTCCTGCCACCAGCTGTATGGAGTTTGTACATTCTCCCCATGACTGCCTGTGTCTCCCCATGACTGCCTGTGTTTCCTCCGGGTGCTCCACTTCCTCCCACAATCCAAGCACATACAGGTGGTAGGTTAATTGGTCATTGTAAATTGTCCTGTGATTAGGCTAGGATCAAACTGGGGATTGCTGGGCAGCAAGGCTTGAAGGGCCAGAAGGGCCTATTCCACACAGAATCTCAATAAAAAATAAAATAATAAAATTTTAAGATCTGGTACATGTTGGAGGCACTCAGCAAGTCAGACTGCATCCACAAAGGAATTAAGAGTCAACATTTCGAACCAAAACCCTTCATCACGACTGGAAAGGAAGAGGGCAGAAACCAGAATAAGGTGGTGAGAGAGGGGAAGGAGTACAAGCAGGCAGGTATTAGGTGAGATGGAAGGTGGGGGGGGGGATAATGCAAGAAACTAGGAGGTGATAGGTGGAAGAAATAGAGGGCTTTGAAGAAGGAATCTGATAGGACAGGACAGTGGAGTAAAAGGAAGGAGGTGGGAAACAGAAGGGAGATGATGGAGGGTCCTGAGGATGTGGGGTGGAGAAGAGAAAGAGGGTCATCAAAATGAAAGAGAAAAGAAGAAGAGTGGGAAGGGGGATAAAAGAGGGCTGAGGTTACCAAAAGTTACAGAAATTGATATTTCTCAGGTTGGAGACAATCCAGACTTCCCCCACTCTGTGCTTGGCCTCACTGTGGCAGTAGAAGAGAGGTCAGACAAATCTGTGAGGGAATGGGAATTAATAGCCACCTGAAGATACTGCCTTTTGTGGTAGCCACCTGAAGATACTGCTTTTTTTGCTGCTTAACAATGTAGTCACCCAGCCTGTGTTGGGTCTCATCAATGTAGAGAAGGCTGCACCAAGAGAGCAGGATACAATGAATAATCCTGACACACTCACTGGTGAAGACAAACCTTGAATAGCTGGGGTCCAAACAGCAATCTCTGCCATCCCAACAGTGACTACAATATACTTGGATTCGTTATCTCCTATATGCATCTGAGCTCTAGACACAAGGCGCTCAAAGATACCATCAATATTAGGGCACCATGTAGAGTAGCGTTTAGAGCAACGCTATTACAGTTCTGGAGTTTAGTGTTCAGTTCTGGTGCTGTCTATAAGGAGTTTGTACGTTCCCCCTTGAGTGCATGGGTTTCCTCTGGGTGCTCCAGTTTCTTCCTACAGTCCAAAGAGATACCAATTGGTCATTATAAATTGTCCTGTGATTACACTAATGTTAAATAGGTAAGTTGCTGGTTGGTGTGGCTTATTGGGCAGGCTGGACCTGTTCTGCACTGCATGTCCAAATAAATAAAATAAATTACAAATAAATAATATTTTATCTTTGAAGATGAGCAGTCCAATGTTATCGTCCCTATTTGGGCCAACATCTTTTACAATTAGTTAACTCTCCTTCGGTTTTTGCATGCCCAACTTCAGACCCCCAAAATAAATACTTTTAAGCAAGTACAATCACAGAAAAAGATTGCCACAGAGACAGGAAAATATTCAAGCTACAATGAAAGAAAGATACTGCTTGTCCATAGGTTGCTCAGAATCCATGGCCCACGACCCCCCAAAGTGGGAGAGGGTGCGCCCAGGATAGCACTGGTAACTAAAGCACATAGAAGTCCTGCATAAGAGGTGAAAGGAGTGCAGCAACTAACAGACTAACATCAGATACTTCTTGCCTCATCTGTGGAAGAATCTGGATTTCTCACATTGAGTTCATCACTATTTCAGGACCAATAGAAGCAGAGTAAAAGCAAATCATTTTCAATGCATAGGGACTGACCAAAAAGATCAAAGTACCAAAGTGCAAGAACAGTTACCTTAGTGGACTGCAATTATCAAGGACCTTGTTGAGATTACATCTAGAATATTATTTACTGTTGCAGTCTCCTTCCTAGAGGAACAATATACTTGCTTTAGAGGGAGTTCAGCAAAGGTTAACTAGATCTTTAGATTGGAAACAAATAACCGCTTTCAGATGTTGACAATGGCAAAATAGTATGAATAATGCAATGAATCAAATTCAAATTTAAAAACAAGCCAAAAATCTTTAGCTGTTGTACTCAGCATGATACATCTTAAATGGCCCTGGTAACAAAAATAGAATTACCGCACAAAAAGCAAAGAAAAGAAACGCTGAATGTTGAATCAGGACCGGGGGAGTGGGCAGGAAGAACTGTGGCAAAAAGCTTATTCAAAATGAATAACATTGGAGATATTTCTAAAAACGGAATAAGGCAAAAGAATTAGGGGTGATGGTGGTAGGAGACTTGGACCAAAGCAAGCTAATTGATGGATCAGTCACCGGGTTATAAAGAGTTACAGTACTTGAAAGAAATTCAGAGAGCCCTTTCACCAAGTACAAGGCACAAGTCAAGAGCATCAAGGAATACAGTTCACTTCACTGGAGTGAATAATCAATAATTTTCAAGCTCAATGCTGTCCAGAATGAAAGCAACTTATTGATTAGTATCCCAAGAAGCGTTCATTCCATGCACCACTAGACCATGGCTGCAGTATGTTCTATCCACATAATGCGTTACAATTACTCACCTAAGCCACTTTGGCATCATCACCCCAACTCACAATCTCTACTACCAAAGACAATGTGTGGACACACCACCAACTCAAAGTCGCACAGCATCCCAACTTATGAAGCATCCCTATTCCTCCATTGTCTCCTGAACTCTTTAACTAAATAGGAGTTCCTTTTCATGAAGGACAGTGGTAAGTCAACAAAATCAGCTCGCCACTACCCTCCCAAGGGATACTGGGGATGGGCAAGAAATCCTGGTCTTGTCAGCCACAGCCACATCTGGAAAAATGAATAAGTCAAAAAGACAGTCAAAATGCTGAAGGATAGTAATTTTAGCAATAGAGTGGGCTACACAGCTAGAGAGGCCAGGGTGGAATCAAAAAAAAATACATTCACTAAATTGCAGAATAAAGAGACAATTTAGGTCTATGCTGACAAAGACATTATGCTAGCATAATGGGTTGCAAGATAGAAAACAAACTACATAGCTCTGGATGAGCAGAGAGCAGTAGAATAACCAGACTTGAAAGTGACAGATTAATGGGTGTTTTACTATCAAAGGCTTATTATGATGCAAAGGTGGTTGATACAACAAAGCAGAAGTTGATATGTCTGGACATTAAATCATGCAGTACTATTTATTTCTGAACCACCTGACTGAACATGAAGCTTCCACAGGAAAGGCACCGTGACTATCTGTAGGTCCTAGGAGTTACAATCTGATGAAACACGGAGCTACCATGGGAAAGACAGCATGACTATCTTTAGGTCCTGAGTGTTACTGATGTTTGTAGCCGCAGGTACAAAATCAAAATGCTCATTGCCACAAGATTGAAACTTCAGCCTTTGGATGAATATTCACAATGATTTAACCAGAGACAGAGACCCTGCAAGAGGACGTAGAGGACCCCAATAGCATCGACTTTTCTGGTTATGATCCATTTCTCAATAAAGGGCTCCTCAAGCTTAAAGAAGATCTGAAACAACAGACATACAATGTTGCAGGTCAGGCATCATCTATGAAAATGAATAAACAGTCGACGTTTCAGGCTGAGGCCCTTCTTCAGGACTGAAAAAGAAGGGAGAAGATGTCAGAATAAGCAGGTGGGTCGGGGGAGGGAAGTCGGATAGTTAGGAGGTGATAAGTGAAGCCAGGCTGGTAGGAAAGGTAAAGGACTGGAGCAGAAAGAATCTGACTGGAGAGGAAAGTGGGCCATAGGAGAATGAGAAGGAGAAGAGGACGTAGGAGGATGTAATAGGCAGCTGAGAAGAGGCAAGAGGCCAGAATAGGAAATTGAAGAAGAATGGAGGGGAGGAGGAAGGAAAATTTGTTTTTACCATAAGGAGAAATCAATATTCATACCATCAGGTTAGAGGCTACCCAGATGGAATATAAAGTATTGCTCCTCAGTCATGAGGGTGGCCTCAATGTGGCATAAGAGGGGGCCATGAACCAACATATCAGAACAGAAATAGGAATTGGAATTAAAATATTTGGCCACCTGGAATTCCTGCTTTTAGCGGATGGATTGGAGGTGCTCATCAAAATGGTCCCCCAATTTATAATGGATCTCACCAATCGGAAGCACCAAACACAACAGACGGCCTCAGCAGATTCACAGGTGAAGTGTTGTCTCACTAGAAAGAACTGTTTGGGGCCTTGAATGGATGCGAGAAAGGAAGTGCCTTCTGAAATGCCCGCTTCACTGCCACTGCTACTGTGCGATTGAGAATCTCCGAAGGGAAGGCCCCAAATCCTCGGCTTTGCCTATTGCCTGTCGGGGGGGCCGGGGTCGAAGTGCTTGGCAGAGATGGTGCTCAGTGCTCGGTGTCGGAGGGCTGGTCGGAGGCTCGAAGTTTTTGGACGGACTCAAGAGTCGGCTGTGGTCGGGTGCTTCCAGGGTGCTGCATCGGCAAGTTTGCGGTGCTGGAGGTTCATGGCAGGGAGAGTTTCTCCGTTCAACCGTCTGCGTAAAATGATGGGACTTTCGAGAGACTTTGAGAATTTTTTTTAAACTGTGCCCATGGTCTGTTCTTTATCAAATTACAGTATTGCTTTGCACTGTTGTAACTATATGTTACAACTATGTGGTTTTTGTCATTTTTTTTAGTTTTGGTTTGTCTTGTGTTTTTGTGATATCATACCGGAGGCACATTGTATCATTTCTTAATGCATGCATTACTAAATGACAATAAAACAGGACTGCGTGTCCTCATAATCTAATCTAATCTAAGCGAATGGGTGCCTGTAGCACTTAGGCCGCTTGCAGGAACAAGTGCCAGGACAGAAATTAGTGGGGAGGGACAAATCACTCAGGGAGCAATCCCTGTGGAAAGCAGAGGTGGGTGGGAGTGGGAAGAAGGGAAAGGTACATGTCTCGTGGTAAGATCCCTTTGGAGGTGACGGAAGTTGCAGAGAATGATTTGTTATGATCTGAAAACCAATTTTATGCACACTTACATGAATTCTTAAAGATTTTTCAAAGTAGGAAAGTTTATTACAGAAATACAAACATCTTCAGGAATTAATATATTTTTAATTTTTAAAAATCTGTTTACATGCAATCTCCCCATAGAAATCAAACAAACACTAATGTCATGAAAAGTGCAGGCTGCTAGTTCACAGATGGAGGCCATTCAAATTAATTTGTTTGGAAAATTGACAAGGCAATCTTTTCCATAGATATTTGTAATATATTTTATCAATAAACACATTGATGAGGGAAGAGTAGTTCATGTAGTGTATATGGATTTCAGCAAGGCATTTGATAAGGTAGCCCATGCGAGGCTTATTGAGAAAATAAGGAGGCATGGGATCCAAGGAGACATTGCTTTGTGGATCCAGAACTGGCTTGCCCACAGAAGGCAAGGAGTGGTTGTAGATGGGTCATATTCTGCATGGAGGTCAGTGACCAGTGGTGTGCCTCAGGGATCTGTTCTGGGACCCTTCGTGATTTTTATAATGACCTGGATGAGGAAGTGGAGGGGTGGGTTAGCAAGTTTGCTGATGACATAAAGGTTGCGGGTGTTGTAGATAGTGTGGAGGGCTGTCAACTTTTCCAGCGGGACATTGATAGGATGCAAAACTGGGCTGAGGACTGGCAGATGGAGTTCAACCCAGATAAGTGTGAAGTGGTTCATTTTGGTAGGTCAAATATGATGGCAGAATATAATATTAATGGTAAGACTCTTGGCAGTGTGGAGGATCAGAGGGATTTTAGGGTCTGAGTCCACAGGACGCTCAAAGCAGCTGCACAGGTTGACTCTGTGGTTAAGAAGGCATACGGTTATTCGTGGAATTGAATTTAGGAGCCGAGCGGTAATACTGCAGCTATATAGGACCCTGATCAGACTCCACTTGGAGTACCATGCTCAGTTCTGGTCACCTCACTACAGGAAGGCCGTGGAAGCCACAGAAAGGGTGCAGAAGAGATTCACAAAGATGTTGCCTGAATTGGGGAGCATGCCTTATGAAAACAGATTGAGTGAACTAGGCCTCTTCTCCTTGGAGAGATGGAGGATGAGAGGTGACCTGATAGAGGTGTAAAAGATGATGGGAGGCATTGATCGTGTGGATAGACAGAGGCTTTTTCCCAGGGCTGAAATAGTTGCCACAAGAGGACACAGGTTTAAGATGCTGGGGAGTAGGTACAGAGGAGATGTCAGGGGTAAGTTTTTAAAGAGTGGTGAGTGCATGGAATGGGCTGCCAGCAACGGTGGTGGAGGCGGATACAATAGGGTCTTTTAAGAGACGTTTAGATAGGTACATGGAGCTTAGAAAAATAGAGGGCTATGGGTAAGCCTAATAATTTCTAAGGTAGGGACATGTTCGGCACAACTTTGTGGGCTGAAGGGCCTGTATTGTGCTGTAGGTTTTCGTTGTTTCTATGTTTCTATGTTTAATATGTTACATCCATTGATACTTTAAAGTAACTGAATTCAGATTCTGTCCCATTACTATTACACGGGGAAGGCAAGAATTAAATGTTCATGGTAATCGACCGTTACTGAAATTATTTCTGATGTACAGAAAAATTGATTAACAGATATTTTACAGGATCAGAATCCTTACATAACCTGGATACTGCCTCTACTTAGGACACAGCCGATCCGAGGCCAAATACACAAAAGACCATAAGCAAGACAGATCCAATCATCATGGCACTGTTAGTTGTGGCTCTTTGACAACAGATTTGTCTCAGTGTTAGGAGCTGTGGGTTCTCTTTAGATTTAAGAACAAAAAAACTTGAGTAAAACTCTTAGGGAGAACTGAGGTCTACACCATCAGATATACCCCCTTTTTAAATTATGTCCAAAGGCGCTGTCTGTTCACTCATGTATCAGTAAGAAATCCCATGATATTATTTTCAAGGGGAAATATGTCCTGCATCTTGGCTGATACCTATGCCACAATCAATATCATCTAAAACATAGTGGTTATCTCTCTGTGGTTGCAGATCCATTAGAAAGTCTATTGCTACGTAAACTATTTTGCCCACCATAACCATCCTTGGAAAATAACTCTTTATCTGTAGAACACATTGGGGTCATAAAAACATCTATACAAGTACAGAAGCATGATAATCTCTCTCTCTCCCCCCTCTCTCATAGTGAATAGTGCTCAAATTAATCAGAAGCCCTAATTTCATGCCATCACAAGCTTTGCGCATTCTCTGTGCAATTGTGTGAAATTCCTTTTCGTCCTGAAGTTTCCTCCTGCACCTTACAAGGTACACTGGCAAGTTCTTTGGGTTCTATAAATTACCTGTAATGTAAGTCACAAAGTGGCGGAGTGGACAAGCTCAGAAGATAGTAAATGGGTCACATGGAAATAAAAGGGTGAATGACACTAAGGTGATTGCCCATCTGGCACCACCACAAACTAACTGAATCAAAATGCAACTGACAAATTACTCTTTACTTCCTTTCTATTTCCACCTTGGTGTCATCACAAGCTTGTCAGTCCTGATCTCAGAGAAAGGTGACACAGCTCCACATCCTACTCAAGGGCCCAAGATTCCATTTTCTAAATCTATTTGAACAACTACAAACGTTTGTATATCCAATACTTTCATTCTCTTGAATGTCTCTTTTTCCAGTATGTTGAGCAGGTGGTGTGCTGATGTTGATCTTTGAAAGTTCTAGTGATGGGAGTGTGGTCGTGGAATCTACTTTGGACAATGTGCAAAAACAATCTTGGGCATCATTTGACTGCACTTTGAGCTAATTGTGTACATCTCCATATTCACTCATGATTTTGTCAGCAATCTGGAGATAATACTTGGAACAACAAACAGTAACAACTCTCCTGATTTCCCATTGGCCTTCATTTATTTTGCTAAGGTGAGTTCAGAACTCTAAAAAGGTCCTGCTGAAGCATTTCGGCCTGAAACATCGACTGTACTCTTTTCCATAGATTCTGCCTGGCTTGCTGAGTTCCTCCAGTACTTTGTGTGTGTTATTCGGATTTCCAGCATCTGCAGATTTTGTCTTGTTTGTGATCAGAACTCTAAACGGTTGTTGACATGAAACCCTCTCCCCATTAAGTTCAACTTATAATAATTTTTAACTCTTAATCCTGTTCTACATCTTCATTTAATTACAGTTGTACTAGACTCAGACTCATCTGACCCCTTTCAAAAGAAACTTGGGCATTCTGTACTTATTTGCATTAATGGAGTTCTACGTGTCAACATATGTAGGCTGGTGGTGTAGTGGCATCAGCACCAGACTTCGAGGCATGTGGTCTCGGGATCAAATCCAGCCGGCCCCTTGCACACTTTCCATCCATACTGGGTTGAGCACCAAGCTACCAACTCAGCCTCGGAAAAAAAAAACTGACAGAATGCTAAAGAAACAGTAAGGTTGATGCCTGAGGCGTGGAGCAGAATCACAGCAACATTTCAACAGGAAAATTTGCCAACATTCTATGTTAGAAGATGAGAGTACTTTAATTACTTCCTTGAGGCTTTTGATTATTTGGCATAATAGTTAGCTTGATTTGGGCAACATTATGTATTTGGTAGCAATTTTTCCCTTCATAAAATCTTGAAATTGGCGTGAGCAAAGCTAGCCTCTGGTCACAAACCATTTCCTCTAGTATGCCACAATGCGCAAAAATGATTTTTGATTCATCTAATAGAGATTTCACAGTAAAAGCTCCTTACAGTTGGAGTGCCTTTCAATGAGCAGAAAAATTTGCCAGTTCTCCCTTCACAGAAATCTGCTTGGACTTACTGGAAAGATTTTTTCTCTCCCACAGGTGTTGACTAGCTCTGTAGGCAGGTGTAACATTGACTGATCAGCATCTCTTGATCAGGATCCAAACCAGTATGTAAAACTATGAGCAAATGCCCTCATTGCCACCATCCATATGTAATACATACAGTATGTATACATAGAACTGCAGGATTTACCACACAATACCTTATTTTTAAAATGTAATTCAACAATTGTTCATTTCATCGAAAGCAAAAAAGAAACCTAGCATGTCATCTATACCAGCCTTTGACCCTAGTCTAGTGGTCCCTCATACGAAATGTTAACTGGATTCTCTTTCTACTGATGTTACTTAATAGAATGAACTCTTCCAGCATTTTCAGTTTTTGTTTCACAAAAAGTAGGTTTCTGAGTACTGGACACAACTGATTTTTTTCCTGTTTATTCTGCAATTTCAGAAATTATTCCCAACTTCTGGGCAAACTAAATGCATTCGGGTACAGTGTAGTTACAGGAATAGAAAGTACATCCATATAAGGAAATAAACTACAGTCTTTTGTTGTTATCGGAATCAGAATCAGGTTTAATATCACTGGCATATGTCATAAAATTTGTTTTGCAGTAACAGTACATGGCAATACATAATAATAAAGGAATCTATAAATAATAAATACATATGACAAAATAAATTAAATATGTAGTGCAAAAAGAGAGGGAAAAATAATGAGGGAGTGTACATAGGTTCACTGTCCATTCAGAACTCTAAGTAGCAATGAGCAGAGGGCATGTCCTGGGTGATGGGCTCCTTAATGACGGATGCCACCTTTTTAAGACATTGCCTTTCTGAAGATGTCCTCTATGCTGGGGATGCCATGATCGACCTGCATGAGTTTCCAACTTTCTGCAGTGGCCCCTCCATACCAGACAGTGATGCAGCCAGTTAGAATGCCCTCCGTGGTACATCTGTAGAGATTTTTGAGCATCATTGGTGACATAACAAGTCTCCTCCAACTTCAATGAAATATAGCCGCTATCTGTGGTGCCTCCTTTGTAACTGCAACAATACGTTGGGCACAGGGAAGAGCTTCAGAGTCACTGACACATGCTTTTGGCTTCCCAAAGACCCAATATTTTAATTCTAGTGTTAGAGTGGAGAGGCTTTGGCTCATCAGCTTCGGTGACAACAGGCTTGGGCGAGGTACATATCTGGCAAGTTTCTTCTTCATTCTTCATTCGTTAGTGCACAGTCAGAGCAGTGAGGATGGCTCCAGGGGCTGTGTTGTCATCTTCGTGTAAGATGTGAGAACTCTGGGAGGCCTCTAGCCTCCCAGATAACCATATCTGCACCAGGTGCACCAAGCTGCAACTCCTCAGGGAAAGAGTTAAGGAAAGGGAGCTGCAGCCTGATGACCTTCGGCTCATACGGGAGAATGAGGAGGTGATAGATTAGAGCTACAGTGAGATAGTCACCCCTAAGTTGCAGGAGGAAGGTACCTAGGTGACTGTCAGGGAGAAAAAAGGAATGGGCAGCCAGTGCAGAGTATCCATATGGACATTCCCGTCAATAACAACTATAACATTTTTGGTAACTGTTTGGGGGGGGAGGTCCTACTGAGGAAAGCAGTAGTGACTCTGGCACTGTCAGGCACTGTAGTTAAAGGAGTAGCCACGAGATTTTGTGCAAGCATTAGAGACACCCAGATGGTATGTTGCCTTCCAGTTGCCAAGATCAGGGATGTATCAGATCGGATCTACAGCATTCTTAAGGGTGATGATGAACTGTGAGTAATCTAGGTACATTTGGCATCAATGGCATAGGAAAAGGGAGTAGGTCCTGAAGAGAGAATATAAGGAGCTAGGTGGAAAACTGAAAGCAGGATCTCCAGGACAATAATCTGTGCCACTAAGGGTAAGAATAGGATGATTTGTAGATGACTGCGTGGCTGGGGAGCTGGTGCAGGAGACAGGATTTCAGATTTCTGGAAGATTGGGATCTCTTCTGGAGAAGGTATGATCTGTACAAAAGGGACGGGTTACACCTGAACCCATGGGGTACCAATATACTTGTGGGCAGGTTTGTTAAAACTGTTGGGGTGGTACTTAGAAGACAATATTCATAATATGCTTGAATTCACTCTGCAATTTGAGAAGGAAAAGCTAAAGGCAAATGTGGAAAGGATGTTTCCTACTGTGGAGGAATCTCGGACCAGAGAGCACAACCTCAGAATAGTGGGACATCTATTAGAATGGAGATGAGGAGGAATTTCTTTAGCCAGCAGGTGATGAATCTGTGGAATTTGTTGCCATGGGCGACTGTGGATGCCAGATCATTGGGTATATTTAAGGCAGAGGTTAATAGATTCTTTATTCTGATAAGTCAGGACATGATAGGTTACAGGAAGAAGGCAGGAGAGTGGGGTTAAGAGGAAAAATTGATCAGTCATGATCAAATGGCAGAGCAGACTCGATGGGCCAAATGCTCTAATTCTGCTCCTATGTGTTATGCCCTTATTGACACCCTGGAACTTGCAATTGCTCACTCCTTCCACTGCTGAACTCTCGATGAGAACTGGTATGTGTTCCTCGATGTCCTGTTTTTGAAATTCACAACCAATTCCTTGGTGTTACTGATGTTGAGTGCAAGGTTGTTATTGCGACACCACTCAACCAGCTAATCTCCTGCTGATGGGTTTCGGCCTGAAACGTCAACTGTACTTTTTTTTTTCCATAGATGCTGCCTGGCCTGCTGAGTTCCTCCAGCATCCTGTGTGTGTTGCTTGGACTTCCAGCATCTGCAGATTTTCTTTTGTTTGTAATCTATCTCACTCCTGTACTCCTCCTCGTCACAGTCTGAAATTTTGCCAACAATAATTGTGCCATTGGCAAATTTATAGATGGTGTCTGAGTTGTGCCTAGCCACACAAAATCCAATTGGATTCAGCATAAGGATAGTTCCAATCATGCAGACAACAGACTGCTGCTACTAGAAATTGACGATATAGACATTTTCTTTATTAATAAGCAGGTGTACAGGTGTAACTAAAAATATGGCCACTGAGTGCAAATCTTCTTTAAAATTCTAAGTTCAATGTTCATAGTACATTTATTATCAAAGTATGTACACTATATACAATAACCTTGAGATTTGACTACTTACAGGCAGCCACAAAACAAAGAAGCCAAACTGAACCCATTAAAAAAATAGAAGACCGTCAAAGATCCAATGTACAGAAAGATGAAATAAATCATGCAAACAAAAGAAGTAAGCAAATAGCTTCTGAACTGAAGTACATGAAAGTGAACTGACAGGCACAGAGCAGCCGATCCAGCAACCCACTAGTTTCAAAAGCATTGACAAATAAATAATTAATAGAAATGCTTCCCTACATGAAACATACTGCAGCCCTTACTCCACCTGCGGAGTAAGTCAGAATACGTGCTGCCGCATACTTTCAATATATTTTATATGTTCATTGCATTTTGGTTTTCACTGACTCCGTTGGAGTGGCAATTGAGTCACTATGAGAATCAGGCAGAGAAGTTACATATCGGAATCACCTTCCATATAGTTTAATGTGTAGATTAAAAATATAGTCTTTTAGTTCAGACTCCTTCAGCGTTTCCTCTTTGCTGCCTTCAAGCATTTCCCATTTAGAATAAAGTGGATTTTGTATCCCAGACCTTATTTTACCTTGTCATTTCCTCTGAACAGCTTATACCTTCCATTAAACTTGCACTATATCTCAGTTGAGCTATTTAATTCAAGCTAATGAAAAATATTTACACAGCACCAACTCCTTTTATTACTACAGGTGATGCGGATAGAATGCAAATACTCTCTCCACCTCTGATGAGCACAACGTTTCTCTTTTAATTCCACCATCAGCTGCAAAATATTTAAACATCTTATGTAAAATTCTTGCAATTACTTTCCTAATATATACATCAGTGCCTAATTTATTTTTAATATGCATCTTTAACTAAGCCTCCAAGCTAATTAATTGAATCTTAATATTCTTTGGCCACCGGATGCTAATTCATCCAAGTATTTTTCACTGCCTCTGATATTTGCTTAATTTTCTCTCAAAGATACAACAATACCTGCATCAACCATCCGTTTAATAGAGCATATTGTGATCAAAGTGGTCAAATGAAATTTCTCTGAATCTCAGCTCTCTTATGAAACCATCTCTCTTTATAAAACAATACAAGTATTTTCCCTTTTTTTAAAGAAACAGCATTAAAATGTTCAGTAAAACTTTCAGGAAAAAATGTATTTGAAACTTTTGGTCATTCTTGTTCACATAAAATTTTCAGTGAGTCCTTTTATGGTACAATGATGTAGATCTCACCACAGTAGTTCATTCTTCCTGCTTCCCCCCTCAGTCAGAGGACTACCAATGCCATTCGCTCACCACATCACCAACACACAGTAGCAGCAGTTTGCACTACCTATAGGATGCACTATACCAACTCACCAAGTTTCCTTCAGCAGCACCTTCAAAACCCACAACTTATACCATCTAGAACTGAGGTCCCCAACATGGGGTCCATGGATGCCAGGGTTAAAGGCAGGGGGTCCATGGCATAAAAAAAAGGTTGGAAACCCCTGATTGCAAAGGACAAGGGCAGCAAAGCCATGGAAATACCACCACCAGGAAGTCACCCTCCAAGTAGCACACCATCCTGATTGGGGAATACACAGTCATTAATTCGATGCTGCTCAGTCAAGATCATATAACTTCCCCACACCTGCCCCACCCCAAAGAGCATTGTACCCACACATTGAGTTCATCAGTTCAAGATGACAGCTCACCACTGCCTTCTCAAGGATAACTCCATCTGCAAAGCCCACATCCCCTGAATTAAGCTGAATTGAATTGACTTCATTACTTACATCCTTCACATACATAAGTAAAAATATTTACGTTTCCATCTAAATGAGCAGCATGCAATTTATAGCAAGTTGTAATAAATAGTTATGTACATCAAAATCAGAATCATCATCAGCATGCCTTGTGAAATTTGTTAACAGATTATGTGCATAATATAGAAGAAAAAAATAATAAAATTATAATAAATCAATTATAGTATACATATATTGAATAGATTAAAAATTGTGCAAAAACAGAAATAATATATATTAAAAAAGTGAGGTAGTGTTCACAGGTTCAATGTCCATTTCGGAATCAAATGGCAGACAGGAAGAAGCTGTTCCTGAATCACAAACTGTGCACCTTCAGGCTTCGGTACCTCCTTCCTGATGGTAATAGTGAGAAAAGGGCATGCCCTGAGTGCTGGAGGCCCTTAATAATGGACGCTGCCTTTCTGAGACATCACTCCTTGAAGATGTCCTGGGTACTTTGTAGGCTAGCACCCAAGATGGAGCCGACTAGATTTACAACCCTCTGCAGCTTCTTTCGGTCCTGTCCAGTAGCCCCTCCATACCAGACAGTGATGCAGCCTGTCAGAATGCTCTCCACAGTACATCAATAGAAGATTTTGAGTGTATTTGTTGACATACCAAATTCCTTCAAACTCCTAATAAAGTATAGCCGCTGTCTTGCCTTCTTTATATGTTGGGATCAGGTTAGGTCCTCAGAGATCTTGACGCCCAGGAACTTGAAACTGCTCACTCTCTCCACTTCTGATCCCTCTGTGAGGATTGGTACGTGTTCCTTCGTCTTACCCTTCCTGAAGTCCACAACCAGCTCTTTCGTCTTATTGATGCTGAGTGCCAGGTTGTTGCTGTGGCACCACTCCACTAGTTGGCATATCTCGCTCCTGTATGCCCTCTCGTCACCACCTGAGATTCTACCAACAATGGTTGTATCATCAGCAAATTTATAGATGGTAATTGAGCTATGCCTAGCCACACAGTCATGTGTATACAGAGAGTAGAACAGTGGGCTAAGCACACACCCCTGAGATGCGCCTTGATCATCAGCGAGGAGGATATGTTATCACCAATCTGCACAGATTGTGGTCTTCCGGTTAGGAAGTAGAGGTTCCAATTGCAGAGGGAGGTGCAGAGGGAGGTACAGTGGCCCAGGCTCTGTAACTTCTCAATCAGAATTGTGGGAATGATGGTGTTAAATGCTGAGCTACAGTTGATGAACAGCATCCTGAGTTGGTGATTGCATTGCCCAGGTGGTCTAAGGCCTTGTGAAGAGCAATTGAGATTGCATCTGCTGTTGACCTATTGTGGTGATAGGCAAACTACAGTGGGTCCAGTTCCTTACTGAGGCAGGAGCTCAGTCTAGTCACGACCAACCTTAAAGCATTTCATCACTGTAGACGTGAGTGCTACTGGGTGATAGTCATTAAGGCAGCTCACATTGTTCTTCTTAGGTACTGGTATAATTGTTGCCTTTTTGAAGCAAGTGGGAACTTCCGCCCTTAGCCGAGAGAGGTTGCAAACTCCTGCTAGACGGTTGACACAAGTTTTCAGAGCCTTACCAGGTTTTTTTCACCAGCCTTACCGGCTGTGTGGTGAAAAAGCATAACAGTGCCTCTTTCACCTCAGATGGTTGAAGAAGTTTGGTATGGGTCCCCAAATCCTAAGAACTTTCTACAGGGGCACAATTGAGAGCATCCTTACTGGCTGCATCACTGCCTAGTATGGGAACTGTACCTCTCTTAATTGCAGGATTCTGCAGAGAGTGGTATGGACAGCCCAGCGCATCTGTAGTTGTGAACTTCCCATGATTCAGGATATTTACAAAGACAGGTGTGAGAAAAAGACCCGAAGGATCATTGGGGCCCCGAGTCACCCCTTGCAAGGGTTCACCCTCTTTAGAGACAGCCTAACATCTGCCTCTGAGACACAGATCACGGAGTCACCAGGGATCTTTACAGCTCTAGTTGTGTTCTCCCTTTCAAAGCAGGCATAGAAGGCATTGAGTTCATCTGGTAGTGAAGCATTGCTGCCATTCATGCTATTGCGTTTCGATTTGTAGGAAGTAATGTCTTGCAAACCCTGTCAGAGTTGTCGTACATCCGATATTGCCTCTCACCTCATTCGAAATTGTCTCTTCACCCTTGAAATTGCCCTCCGTTATTTTAATATAACATCAATATAACTTAAAAATACAATACAAATTTTATCAGCGTGAATTAATCAGTCTCATGGCTTGGTAGAAGAAGCTGTCCTGGAGCCTTTTTGTTCTGGCTTTTATGCTGCGGTACCATTTCCTGGATGGTAGCAGCTGGAACAGTTTGTGGTTGGTGTGACTCAGGTCCCCAATGATCCTTTTTACACACCTGTTTTTGTAAATGTCCTGAATAGTGGGAAGTTCACATCTACAGATATGCTGGGATGTCTGCACCACCCTCTGCAGAGTCCTGCAACTGAGGGAAGTAAAGTTTGAATGTGAATTGAATTTATTTCTTACATCCGTCACATGCTTGAGAAGTAAAAATCTTTACATCATGTCTCCATCTAAATGCGCAATCATAGTAATTAATGATAATTTATAATAAATAGAACAGTCAATGTAACATAGAAATACACTCAAATCAATGTAAGTTAATCAGTCTGATGACCTGCTGGAAGAAGCTGCTCCGAAGCCTGTTGGTCCTGGCTTTTATGCTGCGGTACCGTTTCCCAGACGGTAGCAGCTGAAATAGATTGTGGTTGGGGTGACTCGGGCCCCAATGATCCTTCGGGCCCTTTTCTCACACCTGTCTTTGTAAATGTCCTGAATCATGGGAAGTTCACAACTACATGCCACTCCATACCACTCTCTGTAGAATCCTGCAATTAAGGGAGGTACAGTTCCCATACCAGGCAGTGATGCAGCCAGTCAGGATGCTCTCAATTGTGCCCCTATAGAAAGTTCTTAGGATTTGGGGACCCATACCAAACTTCTTCAACCATCTGAGGTGAAAGAGGCACTGTTATGCTTTTTCACCACACAGCCGGTATGTAAAGACCATGTGAGATCCTCAGTGATGTGTATGCCAAGGAACGTAAAGCTGTTAATCCTCTCAACTCCAAAATCCATTGATGTCAATAGGAGTTAGCCTGTCCATTCCTCCTGTGGTCCACAACCAGCTCCTTTGTTTTTGCAACATTGAGGGAGAGGTTGTTTTGTCAGGGTGATGACTTCTTCACTGTAGGCTGCCTCATTATTACTTGAGATTAGGCCAGTAAATGTAGTATTGTCAGCAAATTTAATTAGCAGATTGGAGCTGCGGGTGGCGACACAGTCATGGGTATACAGAGAGTAAAGGAAAGGGCTGAATATAAAAAAGGTTTATGCCTGTGCCAGACTGAGTATATGCTTCTGGAGAGCATGGAGACTGAGAAGTCAAGTAACTGCCTTAAACAAGGGAACTTCAACAAGATAAGGGGGCGGTCATTTTAAACTGATGCACAGAATAGGTTTCTTTTCATAAAGTTCAGTGAATATCTGAAATTCTCCATCCAGAGGATGGTGGAAGCTAAATTTTTGGAGGTATTTAAAGAAAAGATAGTAATTTATTTTATTATTATTTTTTTAAAATCGAACAACTTGTCAGAACAGCAGATGAAGCTTGGGGAAGGGTACATTGAATGACAAGGCATATTTGAAGAGCCAATTAGACTTCATCTAATCCTACTTTCCAATTTCTTATGTCTCCCAGTCTGTGGCAAAAGTTACTTCTCCCTAACGCTGCATGAGGTTATAGTTCTCAGAGCTCATCAAATCAAAATGGTCTCAAGTAACATACATCAAAGTTGCTGGTGAACGCAGCAGGCCAAGCAGCATCTATAGGAAGAGGTGCAGTCGACGTTTCAGGCCGAGACCCTTCGTCAGGACTAACCGAAGGAAGAGATTCTTCCTTCAGTTAGTCCTGACGAAGGGTCTCGGCCTGAAACGTCGACTGCACCTCTTCCTATAGATGCTGCTTGGCCTGCTGCGTTCACCAGCAACTTTGATGTATGTTGCTTGAATTTCCAGCATCTGCAGAATTCCTGTTGTTTGGTCTCAAGTAAAGTAACTTGCCCATGACTTTTCTCTTATTTACTGTGACCCAACAGATCATGAGTCTGGCTGCTAGAATATCCTAACACAAAGGTTACACATAACTTCTCAGTTATCAATTCAAACACAATAATTATTCTTCAAGATTATTATCTGCTTTGCATGACTCCTTTACAAACTTCTGCAAGTATGAATCAATGATCAGATGAGCTTCAGGAATGTGGCAATTTCTGAGAGAGGATACAACTGTACAACTAAACATAATGCTAAAATATATGCTTTGCTCAGGATTTATCCATCAATCCTGACAGATGGAGATAAACAATAAGGGTAAAAGAAAAGCATAGAGTTAAATTAAATGTTTTTATTCCTGGGAAGTATACCTGACATTAATTGTTCCCATCATGCTCTCCATCCCCTTGCTTTCAGCTTACATTGACCATTGATAATAAAATACATAACAAACTCCTTTACTCCATTCTGCAAATTATATTTTCTGCATTTTTAGCCTTTTACACAATATTCTTCTGAGTTCATTTTAGCAGTAGACTTAGAACTTGCAGCTCAACTCAAATCAGTTGGTGTGCTCGGGAGAAGGACCCTAACAACCTTCAAAGTCCTTCAGAGCCAGTCACTTACCAAGCAAAAAGGCATAGTGATTCATTGATCAACTGAGAGCTGATGTGCTACTGGCAGCTGGAGACTGAAGTCATTCTGGTAGTAAGAGTTGTCAGAGAGGAGACAACTTACAAATTTCACAGCTTGATGATTATTGGGAGTTCCACCTACACCAAGGTTCATCTGTCACCAGGCTGCCCTTTCAATGATATACTACTTTCACAGTGTAGTCACTGTTATATAGGAACTGCCAAGGCAGCCAATTTTCACACCGTAAGATCTCAGCAAGGGAGAGAAATCTCAGTATTTAACTATCACAACACAACCGAGATTTTAGTCTGCTTTCAGTGAAGTTGTTTTAAGGATAAATATTAGATTAAGCACAAATAAAAACTCTACTGAGAAAATCAGGAGTCTCTTGAATTCTTACGTATCCAACAGAGAAGGAAGGTGGGACGTAGGCATGGCTTCTCTTCGGAACGTTGTCACTTCCACAATATAGCTCTCAATTCATTCTGTACCACGTTTACATGATTAATTTTTTGAAATGCAAACATCTTTTAATTCAGAGGTGGAAATGTTATTAACTATGTAATAGATAACACAATTAAAAACTCCGCAACTTTTGCCTATTGATCATCATTTTTTCAAAATGTTTATTTTTACCAATACATTAAATATTAGTAGACATATGCTGGAAATGTGAATAATCTCCTGAGTTATACTTCAATGTGACACTAACAAATGATTGTGACATTACCAGGACAATTATCTTAATATTATCTCATCCGTAAAATTCCCAGCTAGCACTTACTTAGTGGTTCAAAAAAGCAATACTATTATTCCCTGTTGAGGGGATGCTTACTGTTCCCAGTTTCCCTTCATGACATCTGCAACTACTAAGAAGCAGAAATGAGCATCAAAGCTGACTAATGATTAATAATCTCCTCTGCAAATAACACAAACCCCACTGGGTTAGTTCTCTGAAAGCCTAATCAGATAATGGAAAAAGTGTACACAATGAGTGTGAATGAAGATTAGTACGTATTTTTAGCCTCTGCAGAGTAATATATCATAAAATAACAGCTACTGCTATTTTGATTAAATGTTTCTTAGAAATGCTAAGGAAATGTGTTAATAATGCACCTGGGAATGCTGGAGTTACCCCAAGCATATAAAAAAAATACTTTTAAATGTACAGAGTAGAGAACTTTGTTTGGAGACAAATCATATAATTCGGTTTTTATTACAAGAAAATGCTGTACTCAACTTTTCATCTCAAATAAATGATATTAATTTCTAAGGCATAGACTAAAATCTTGAAATATGTTGATATTTCCCAGGAAGAAAAACGTGGCAGAAAAGGAATAGTCAGTGCAAGGAAAGGGATTCAGTGAAAGGTTTTAGGCAAACACAGACAGATTGTGAAAGGCATCATACCATTGTCAGTCTTACCGTTTTCTGAAAAGAAACAGTAATGGGGAGAGAAGGATAAATATGCATATAAATAATCGCCAGAGATAATATTGACTACTGTTTACAACATTTGAATCAGAATTCTGCAATGACACTATGTTAAATTAAACACTCACAAATTCAATACAAATGATTAGTAATCTGGAACTGATGAACTCGTAAATCAAAGTAATAACTGAATGGTCCTATTTGACATTCTAATTAAATGCTAAGAATAAAAACAATGACAAGATGTGCAGCTGCTCATGTGAACAAATGTTGCCATTACTGGAAGTTCATCAGGTTGGAGGTTACCCAGACGGAATACAAGGTGTTGCTCCTCCAACCTGAGTGTGGCCTCATTGCAACAGTAGAGGAGGCCATGGATAGACATGTCGGAATGGGACTGTGAAATGGAATTAAAATGGGTGGCCACTGGGTCATCCTGCTTTTATTCCAAAAACATCATCTGGCCTGCTGAGTTCCTCCAGCATTTCATGTGTGCTGCCATATGAAAGTTACAGACCATGATCTTAGGGTGTCCCTAAAATTTTACAGCCAAATAAGTGTTTTGGATACTTTATCACATTTGTAATGTAAGAATCACAGAGGCCAATTGGTATACAGCAAACTCCCACTAACAGCAGTGATAAGTTAATAACCAGATAATCTACTTAAATGATGTTAAGTAAGGGATAGATATTAGTCTCATAACTGAATGTTCCCTATGCTCCTTGTGAAATAGTACTATGGGATCTTTTATCATCCATTTGACAAAATGGATGAAGCCCGGGTTTAATGGTTGAACTGAAAGATAGTTCCTCCAGGAATGCACCAAATCTTCAGTACTGCACTGGTGTCAACATTCATAGAGTCTACAGCACAAAAACAGGCCACTTGGGCCAAGTCATCTATACCACTCTGATATTCTGCCTACTGCCATCTACCTACAACCAGACCATATCCTTCCAAACCCCTCTCATCCATGTACCTATCCAAACTTCTTTTAAATGTTACAATGGAACCCTCATTCACCACCTCCATTGGCAGTTCCTTCCATGATCACACTGCTGTCTGAGTGACACTGTTTCCCCTCAGATTCCCCTTGAATATTTCACCTTTCACCCGAAACCCATGACCTCCAGTTCTAGTCTCACACCACCAGAGGCGAAAAGCCTGTTTGCATTCACCCTATCTATACTGCTCAAGATTCTACATACCTCTATAAAATTTCCCCTCATTCTCCTACACCCCAAGGAAAAAAGACCTAACCTATTCAACTTTTCACTATAATTCAGGTCATCAAGTTCTAGCAACATCTGTGTCAATTCTCCCTGTATTCTTTCAAGCTTATTAATGTCTTTCTTGTATGTAGGTGACCAGAAATGCACACAGTGTCACCAATGTCCTGTGCAATTTCAACAAAATATCCCAATTCCTGTACTCAATGCTCTGGGAAGATTCAGTGTGATGCCCAGTTAAGAAAAATACTATGGTGGCAGAAAACTTACCCCCACCACCCCCACCCCTCAACATATTCCAAGGGATTTGGAAGCATAAATGAAAACAGAAATTACATTCTGCCATTTTCTATACACATGAGCAAAAAACATTGAGTGACAACAGGCACAAACACATAATTACCAGAGTACCAATCCTATCTGCATAAATTTTTGCCAGTTCTATTCTGTTCCCTAACAGGTTCCAAATTACAGTTAATTCAAATTGAAATGTTAATTTTACTTATCTTTCTGCAAATGCTGCTTAAACCTGATGCCCATTTTTGCCATTTGCCATTTTTTAATTCAGACTTCCAAATCTGCAATTTAAGATTTTCACAACACAAAATGTGTGCCTAGAAATTCAACTGCAAAATGTTTTTGCTTCAATATTATGCTATTACTTTAATTTTCACTGAAACAACAGGCCAATGATCATTTTCAAGCTTTCTGTTGTGAGTACAAAAGGACAGCAGGTACTGTTGTGGACTCTGCTTCACAGAGATATACTGTAGCTCAGCTCAGCACTCTGGCCAGAGGCCTTCACCATACACTGCCTGAAATGGATGGTGGCATCAGATAAAGGCCGAGGTGGTGGCATTTGCTTCATGATTATCTCATGCCCAGATGTGACGATTTTGTCTCAGTCCTGCTCCCCTGACTTGGAACATCAGGCGGTCAAGTGTCATCCATTCTATCTGCTGTCAGTCGTGGTTGTAGTGTACATTCTACCTGTTTAAGGATCAAGCTGGCACTGGATGACAATAAGACCGCAAGATATAGGAGCAGAATTAGGCCATTTGGCCCATCAAGTCTGCTCCACTATTTCATCTTGAGTGATTCAATTTTCCTCCTAGACTCAATTTCCTGCCTTCTGCCTAAAATCCCTTCATGCCCTGAACAATCAGGAATCTATCAACCTTTGCCTTAAATATGAAGACTTGGCCTCCACAGCTGCCCGTGGTAAAGCATTCCACAGCTTCACTACTCTCTGGCTAAAGAAATTCCTCTTTATCTCCATTCTAAACGTCACTCCTCTGTTATGAGGCTGTGTCCTCTGGTCATCTATCAAGGCCTTTCGCTATTCAATAGGTTTCAATGAGGGCACACCCCATTCTTCTGAATTCTAATGAATACAGGCCCAAAGCCATCAACCCTTTGTATTTTCTCTCCATTAAGAAAATAGTCAACCCTTTCACTTCTTCAACCAAAGTGCATGACCACACACTTCCTGACACTGTATTCCATCTGCCATTTCTTTGTCCATCCTCCTAATCTAAGTCCTTCTGCAGCCTCTCTACCTACACGAAACTACCTGCCCCTCCACCTACCTTCATATCGCCTGTAAACTTTGCAACAAAGCCATCAATTCCATCATCCAAATCATTGATGTATAATGTAAAATGAATCCCAACATAGACCCCTGAGGATCACAACTAGTCACTGGCAGCCAACCAGGAAAGGCTCCATTTATTCCCATTCTTTGCCTCCTGCCCGTCTATCCAGGATAGAATCCTTGATGTAATATCATGGGCTCATAGCTTGTTAAGCAGCCTCATGTGTGGCACCTTGTCAAAGTCTTTCTGTAAATACAAGTACACAACATCAACCGATTCTCCTTTGTCTATTCTGCTTGTTATTTCTTCAAAGGATTCCAAAAGACTTGTCAGGTAAGATATTCCCTCAAGGATTGATTTGCCCATGCTGACTACAGCCAATTTTATCATGTGCCTCCAAGTACCCCAAGGACTCTTCCTTAATAATAGACTCCAATATCTTCCCAACCATTGAGGTCAGGCTAACTGGTCCATAGTTTCCTTTTTTCTGCTTTTCTCCCTTCTTGAAGAGTGCAGTGACATTTTCAATTTTCCAGTCTTCCAGAACCATTCCATCAAGTGATTCTTGAAAGATCATTACTAATGTGCCCATGATCTTTTCAGTCACCTCTATCAGAACCCTGGGATGTACATCATTTGGTCCAAATGACTTATCTACCTTCAGACCTTTCAGTTTCCCAAGAACCCTCTCTCTAGTAATGGCCACTTCATGATCCCTGACACATGAAACTTACAGCATCCTGCTAGTGTCTTCTACAGTGAATACTGAAGCAAAATACTTATTCAGTTCGCTGCCATTTCCTTTTCCCCCATTACTACCGCTCTAGGATCATTTTCCAGCAGTCCATTATCCACTCTCACTTCTCTTTTACACGTTATGTATCTGAAGAAACTTTTTGGCATGCTTTTTAAGGTTACTGGCTAGCTTACTTTCATGTTCCGTCTTTACCTTTTTAATGACTTTTTCGTTGCCTTCTGTTGGTTTTCAAACACTTCCCAATCCTCTAACTTCCCACTCATTTTACCTCTTTAATACGCCATCCCTTTGGCTTTTATGTTGCTCTTGACCTTTCTTGTCAGCCATGATTGCGTCATCTTGCCTTTAGAAAACTTCTTTCTCTTTGGGTTGTATATATCCTGTGCCTTCCAAGTTGCTTCCAGAAATTCCAGCCATTGCTGTTCTGCAGTCATCCCTGCTCATTGCTGTTCTTTTCCATTCAATTCTGGCCAACTCCTCTCTCACGCCTCTGTGATTCCCTTTACTCCAACATCTGACTTTAGCTTCTCTTTCTCAAATTTCAAGGTGAATTCGATCATATGATCACTTTCCCTAAAGGTTCGTTTACCTTAAGCTCTCCAACCGATTCTGGTTCACTGCACAACACCCAGTCCAGAATAGGTGATCCCCTACTGTGCTCAACTACGAGCTGCTCTGAAAAGCTATCTCATAGGCACTCTAGATCCTCCTCCTCCTGAACTCTAGCAACAACCTGATTTTCCCAATCTACCTGTATAATAGAAGTCCCCCATGACTATTGTAACGTTACTCTTTTGCATGCATTTTCTATCTCCCATTGTAATTTGTAGGCTACATCCTTACCATTGTTTGGGGTCTGTATACAACTCCCATCAGGGTCTTTTTACCCTTGCAGTTCCATAGCTCTATCCACAATGATTCAACACTTTTCAACCCTCTGTCAGATCCTTCCGGTGATTTGATTTCATTTTTTACCAAAAGAGCAACGCCGCCTCCCCTGCCTTCCTGCCTGTCCTTTCGATACAATGCATTAATCTACTTTCAGACATGATTCAGTGATACCTACAACATCATACAAGCTGATCTGCAACTGTGCTACAACCTCATCTGCCTTATCCCATATATATACTGCACACATTCAAATACTGTATAAGATCTTCAGTCCTGTATTCACCCTTTCTTGATTTTGTCTGTCTTTTAGGTTGCAACTCATCCTGTTGACTGCAATTTTGCCATATCAACAACCTCTCCTCACTACACATTGTCTCTGCTTGTAAACCAGCTACCTCAGCTTCAACATTATCATCCACCTTCCGTATGATATTTCTTGCATTGAAATATACACAGCCCAAAACATTGGTCGCACCATGCTCAACCGTTTGATTCCTAACTTTGTCTGAGGTCTTACCAACATCTGCCTCCACAATTCTTTCACTAACTGTTCTGGCATTCTGGTTCCCAACCCCCTGCAACTCTAGTTTAAACCCCACCGTGCAACATTAACATTATTCCTTGTTACGATATTAGTCCCCCTCCAGTTCAGGTGCAAATCCTTCCTTCTGTACAGGTCCCTAGAAGAAAGCCCAATGATCCAAAAATCTTAAGCGTTCCCTCCCACACTAACTCCTTAGCCACATATTAAACTGTATAATCTTCCTAGTTCTGGCCTCCCTAGCACATGGCATGGCTAGCAATCCTGAGATTACAACCCTGGAGGTCCTGCCCTTTAACTTAGCACCTAACTCCCCATGCAGAACCTTGTCACTTGTCGTACCCACATCATTGATACCTAGTTGGACCACAACTTCTGGGTGTACACCCTCCAATTTAAGAATACTGAGGACTGCATCAAAGCTATCCCAGATCCTAGCACCCGGGGAGGCAACATGCCATTCGGGACTCTTGACCTTGCTTATAGATCCTCCTGTCTGTTCCCCTAACTAACAAATCCTCTATCACCATAACGTGCCTCTTCTCCCTTCTGAGTCACTGAGGCAGGCTCAGTACCAGAGACCCGACCACTGTGATTTTCCTCTGGTAGGACATCACCCTCAGACAGTATCCAAAGTATATACCTGTTGTCGAGGGGAATGTGCACAGGGATACTCTGCACTGGTTCCTTAACCACTTTCCCCTTTCTGACTGTCACCCAGTTTTCTGTGCCCTGGGTATAACTACTTCTCTATATGCCTCATCTATCACCCCCTCAGCCACCTGGATGATCAAGAGTTCATCCAGTTCCAGCTCCAACTCCTTAACACAGGTTGTTAGAAGCTGCAGCTGGATGCATTTTTTGCAATTGAAGTCATCTGGGACACTGAAAGTCCCCCTGCCTTCCAACATTCGACAACAAGAGCATTCAACTAACTTGCCTGGCATATCTACTATCCCAACTGAGTAGATATAAAGAAGGGAAGGGGAGGGGGTAGAGAAAACATCCTAGAGTTTTTCTTTGCTTTCTTTGGACGAAGTCTCTCTTTGCTGAAGCCTTGAAGAGCTGAAGACTCAAGATCACCATTCAGAGAATGGCCACAGCAATGATGGTCACTGTGCACTGTGATCAGCATCACATAACAGCTCATCCTGATGGCTTCTCGATTATTGCAGGGGTCATCAACCAGGCTAGCTCTGACAAACTACCAACACAGAGCCAGAGGAACCAAGTTCCATAGCTTTACTAATTTAATCATCGTAATATGGTTCTAATTTGCAATAATTTTAAAAAATTAATTGTAATTCATGCAATTTTATCGTTCACCTTGATCTCGTGTACATGCTCAAACTTTGGTCATCTCTGAAATGATTAAGAGGTGAATTATAATCTACTTAAATTAGAACCTTTCAGACTGAATCACATTTCCGCCACTTGAAGAGACCATCATTATTGGATAGCAGTGATCGCCCTTCAGAAGCACCAGATTTTAAAATAGAAGACATTAAAGATCTTGAGTTTTTCCTGAAACCAGTAACAATTACCTCAAAGAATTACCTCAATCCTCAAAGACGATTAATGTTACCATTTTTCTTGTTACATTCTACATTCATAAAACTCAACAAAAGTCTGGTAATTTTGAGTTTGTGAATACATGATATTAATTTATTGATTCAAAGAACAATGCAGAGAATAAGGATCTTTAGTGGGAAGCTTTCATGAATGGAATACAGAATAGGACATGCAATAATCCTTAAGGACTGCTTCATTTGTTTTCTATATTATGTCCCATCACTTTTGTAAAGCTGGTCTCAAACTGAGTTAATAGATCATTAAATATAATTATTAAACATGATATACAGTACAAATTCAGTAAGTCATTTAGCAATCTATTCAAATGGGCATCTGTTCATCCAAGAAAACATTTAAAAATCAAACAATGTTAAATATAATTAACATGTTTAGTGGCTAAACAATATATGAGTAATATACATTTGACATAAAACGATGCAATACTGCCCAGAAAGGAAGACCTTATAATTAATGGGGCTTGCATTCAACAGTTCAGTCAAAGCCCCTTCCAAAACTGCAGCAACTTGCAATTACTTAACTGAAAAAATCACCCTTGGTTAAATGCAGAATTTCTTAAGCGATTTAGCAATCACAATCTTCTACAACAGGGGAAAGACAAATTCTAACTGCAGCAAACAGTTCTCTGTCTGCTTCAAGATAACCAGTCTCAGCTGCTGGATTAACATTAATGTCTGTCACATTAAGGAACAATTTTTTTAAACATTTTAATTCACATGCCAGGAATGATGCTGACTTTCTGGTCCGTATCCCAGTCCTTGTCACCAACACAGGGAAGCTGGCAAGATGGAAAAGAAATGGAAGTAGAAAGAATGTATGTGTTTCATATAATTTGAAGTACACAAAGCATCTGAAGGAAGCATCATAGCTGAAATTACAGCTTTTGTCTTGAGCATTATTCATACAAACAGACTCCTGTTGCTAGTGTAATCATTTATGCAATTGCCATTTCACTGAAAGGGGCAATCAAGATCCACATGTTATGAGATAAGGAAACCTCCTTCAAATAATATACAGCCTTTATTACCCACTGGTCATTACTAAATCCTTAAGTCATTACTTAAATGTCATCTCAATGCATGGTAACCTTCAACAGCAAACAAATAGTGCAGAACCTTTTTCTCTCAAAAGAGATTGGGTTAAACTCTCTTTACTAATGCCTAATGAGTCCCATGTTTCCATCAGCATATTCAATTTACAAGTGCTCACTTTGCTTAATTTGCTCTGGCTGCATCTAGGCATGCCAATTTCTATTGACAAAGTCGATATGACACCTAAGCCTATACTTTCCACAAACTACGGACTCTCCAACAGTTAGCCACAAGACAAAGGTTTTGAGCATGTCCAAATGGCATCTTTCTTTCTCAGTGTCTCCATAAATGTACATTTTTTGTTACTTCCCTGGCATTTTTCTTGATTAACAGTTGATTCAATTTCAAGCATACAAATAATTCTGCTTTACAGATACATAACTGTTATGCTTTGCAACTCCAAAGCATAAAACAAATCTAAAGAGAAACATGAGGAGAATGGGCTAAACGTGTACTTTTTTATCATGCCATTTTTACCTTTAGCAAGGCACACATGATTTGATGTAGTAATGTCATGATGCATGTCATTCACATGTTTTTACATACAAACTGAAATGCATTATGTAAAAATGTTTAATCGAACAAAATATTTACAATATTACTCAAATATTACTGGAATATTAAATATACAGCACTTCTCTCTGCTTAGCTATAAACTCCAACTCAATATGGAATGCGTCACAACAACATGCAATGCCTTGAAAGTATTCAGCCCCCATACTTTTGTTCACATAAATGATTTTTTATTTGTGAATCACATGTTTCTTTTTTTTCACAGTAGAGCCTAAAAACAGGGAAAAATGTAAAGCATGATAAATAAAAAATTCAAAAACTGAAATGTCAGCAGTTGGAAAGCATTCATCACTCTTTGCTCAGTGCTCAGCTGTCTCTATTAGCTTTGCACAATGCATAGTGTTGAGGCCAAAAATTTCTATTTTAGTCTCATCTGACCACAGGACCACCTTCCACATCTTTACAACATCTTCTACATGATGATTTGCCTAGTCTTTATGAGCAAGGATATGCGTTTTTTTATAAAGCCGTATACGTGGCACAATTCTAATACAGACAACTAACACCATCCCAAATGTAAAGTACGGTGGAAGGAGCACCATGCTCCGGAGATGCTTTGCATTTTGACCATGCCTAGATGACTGGCATGTAGGTCCTCCAACATTTTAGCTCTCAGCTTGGATGGCACAACAACTCTCAATCTCCACGAGACGAATCCCGGCAAGGGCAAGTTCATCCAGGCAGTGGTAAAATGTGGGAACTGAAGTTTCTGCTGCACATTCCAGCCATTTTGGATGGCTATGTAGACCTGAGACAGTGTTTTGGTCTTTTCTAGTTTCCCTTTGGATCACCTCTACTGTAAAAGGAAGACTTTCAATCTGCATTAGGGAGAATATGTCAAGAGGAGTGTCCTTTTTTGGAAGTTTTTCAGGTATTTCCTTTTCCAAGTGTAAACAGGACAATCCATCAGCATTTCCATGACTAATCATCTTCCTGAATTCGACCTTGCAAGTGCTTCCTCCTAGAAAGAGAGTCCATCTCTGCATTCGTGCAGCTGCTTTTAGTGGAACAACCTTCTGTGGACTGAAAATGGACATTAGTGGTTGATGATCAGTAATGAGGGTAAACCTCATTACCCTCATTAATGATGAGGGTAATTAATGAGGGTAAACTCTCTCCCACACAGGTATTGGGTGAATTGTTTTACATCCAAACCGGACTCGTCCTCTTTGTCAGTCTGTGCATAATTTTTCTCTGCAGTGGTAAGGGAACGTGATACAAAGACTACAGGGTGTTCAATTCCATCGTTCATAACATGTAACATGACTGCACCTATACCATGAGTGAGGTGACAACAGGCAAGCTTCACTGGACGATGTGGATCATAATGTGCGAGTACAGTGTACGACATGACCATTTCTTTTACCTTTTTGAAAGCTGCCTCACACTCTTTTCTTCCCGATGCATAGTCATAAGTTCAAGGGGTGGAGCACAGTAGCCACGTTTGGCAGGAACCAATCATAAAAATTGAAAAATCCTAAAAAGGACTGCAACTTTTGCCATGTCCTTTGGCCTTGGGGTACCCACCACTGCTTGAATTTTCAAAGCACACTTGTACAGTTCTGATGCATCAGTGGCGTGGCCACGGTAAGTGATGCTTGGCTTAAAGAATTCACACCTGCTGCATAATGCTCCAAGACCACAATCTTCTATTATTTTTAACACTGTCTTGAGAGTTTGAAGATGTTTCTCATCATCCTTACCAGTAACAATGATGTCATCCAGGTAACACTGAGTGTCTGGGCAGACTTGCAGCACCTAATCCATGGCTTTCTGCCAGGTTTGCTACTCCAAAAATAAGCCTATTATAATGCTAAAGCTCTGTGTGAGACTTCATGATGAGAAACACTGGAATCTTCTTCCATCTCCATCTTACCAAAGGCCTCAAGTAAGACCATATTGCAGAATTGTTTTCCTCCAGAAAATTTGCAAAACTATCCCCTATCCTCCGCAGAGGGGATTGATCCACTTTCTGTACTGGGTTGATGGCGACGTTAAAATCACTACAGATACTGACAGAAGCATTCTTCTTGGCTACTGGGAGCACTGGTGTTGCCTATGGCTCCACTCAAGTTTGGAAAGAATTCCTTCAGCCTCCATGTGATCAAGTTCACTGGCTAGCTTACCATGGATAACATACAGAACCAGATGGGCTTTTCAAAACTTGGGTGTGGCATTGTCATTCAACACTATTTTACCCTTGATACGTTTGAGTTTTCCAATGCCATCCTTGAACACTGCTGTGGCATCATCCAACACCTTTCTTAATTTGCTTTCAGTTGACTCTATTACAGGGAATGTGGTGGATGGATCTCCAATTAAGTTGCAGTTGTCTCAGGCACTCGTGACCCCACAAAGCTGTCCCTCCAGTTTTTACCACATACACACTCAATGTGGCTTGTTGCTTGCTGTATTTCACTGTCATGAATGCCATCACCACAGGAGTTATCTTTTCTCCAGTGTAAGTTCTTAGTTGGATATCTGATGCCTTCGGTTCAGTACCTTAGAAATGTGACTCAAAATCATTTTATGGAATGGCTGAAACAGTCGAGCCGGTGTCAATTTCCTTTTTAATTAATTTACTGTTCACTTTGATGTAAGCTATATTGTTCCTCTCCTGTTATTTTCTGCATTGTACATCTCAAGGCTATCATTATCAGATTTTTTAACAACAACGTGTAGACTAGTGTTCTTTTTGAAACTGCAACTTGATCTTTTATCTTTATCTCTTCCCAGTGCAGTCCATTTATTTTTATCTGCCCAACATGCTTTTTGTAAGTGTCCTACTTTGTTGCACTCCCAGCAAGTTACACCTTTAAACCTGTATTGGTGTGGTGTACGTGTGACCCTACCACAACAGTAACAATTTGTTAGGCCAGGCCAATTTCTACTTAAACATTGCAATTTTGTTCACACTCACTTTTATTCCTGACTGCATCTCACTTGCATCTCTGGCAGTTGCTTCCATTAATACAGTAATTTCAACTGCTCTTTGAAATGCAAGTCATGCTTCAATTAGGAGCTGTTTTTGAATGCTTTCTTCTAATATTTCACAAACTAACTGATCTGTCAGTGCATCATTAAGCCCATCATTGAACTGGCAATGCTCAGACAACCTCGTCAATTCAGTCACGAGTCCTTTTGATTCCACTTATGAAACCTAAAGCATTTTGCAATCAACAATGGTTTCAGTTCCAAATGTTTCTGCATTACTTTCACGATATTAGCAAACCTCATTTTGGCCTGTTTAGTTGGAGCATTAAACTTCTAAGCAAACTTTTTGCTTTTAAATTCAATGCGCTCAGCAAAACTGGCATGAGCTGTTCATTGGCCACCTCATTTGCTTCAAAATACAGCTCAGTTCACTCAGTAAACAATACCCAGTTATCTCTAGTATAATTGTTTTTTTAAAAATCTCAAACGTCCTGCTGCACTTCAACAGGTACGTAGTCATGTTGGGTTCAGTTTAAAGCTTACTCATCACTACCTATGTTTTGTAACTCCAAAACATAAAACCAATAAAAAGAAAAACACAAGGAGACCGGGACAAGTGTTTGTTCTCTGTTTTTACCTTTTACTATATGACGTGGTATCATCATGATGTTTGCTATTCATGGACTTTTACATCTAACCCACAATGCATTATGCAAACAAAGTATGCTTAATCAACAATATATTTACAATATTACTGAAATATTAAATGCACAACATTATCAATTGAATTACAATTCATAATCACTGGCTCCTGAAGACTCAGTACTAGGCAAATAATAATTGTGTTTATTAAAATCTGTCAATAACTGTTGGACTATATTAAGTTTCAATGTGGCCCACAGTTCCATTGAGAACTGCCGAACCTCTATCCTGAGCGCAGTTCCTCTTCAGCTTTCATTCTAGCAAGCTGCAGTATGGAAGTCACAAATGATTCAAAGGATAGATGTCAACAGACTGATCTTCTCCGCTGCTGAATTCAGCACTGACCCCAAGTGTTGCTTCACCTAGATGTTATGTGGATTGGAGTGCATTAGCTAAAAGGAGTGGTTGTTTAAACTTGGTTTGTGTTCTCTGGTACAGTGGACATGGAGAGGAAATGTAAAATTATGGGGGGCATACAAAGAGTGAGAATTCTTTCCCCACAGGGTAGAAATGACAAAAACTTCAGGGCATAGCTTTACGGTGAAGTCAGTAGAGTGTGGAGTTTTAAGGAGATTAAAGGAGGCAAGTTTTATTTAACACATGCCTCGAGAGTACTGCCAGGAGTAGTGGTGGAAACATTTACAACAACATTTAAGAGACATTTAGACTGGCATATGAACAGGCAATTGCCAGCCAATGGTGCAGTGAGATCTGCACCAGACTTCACATCAACTGGTCCCAGGTACAACTCCAGCTGACCCTCGCACGCTTTCTATCTGTGCTGGGTTGAGCATCAAGCTAGCAACTTGGCCTGAAAAAAGAAGACAAATGCTAAAGAAGCAGAAAGGGTGCCATCTGATAGAGGCAGTGGATGGACAGATACTGACCATGTGCACATAGATGGGAATACTTTAATTTGGCATTATGGTTGGCATTGACATGAGTCAGCCAAAGGGCCTATTCTTGCGCTGTTCTAATGTTAATGTCTCTATGCTTTTTCCCATCCAAAACTGAGTCACCAGTTGCAAAGGGTTCAAAGTACAGAGTTCATATACAATACATTCCATAGGGCCAAGAATCCTGGGTTTATCACACGAAACACAGACTCGTTCTGGTATGGCCCGACTCAATGAAGGCAGTGCAGACAAATAATTTTGAATTTTTTTTAAGAATGCTATCTATTTCTGTGATTAAAAAGTTGACTTTGACTTGATTGACAAAAGGTGAAGAGGATTGGTAATAACAAGAGAAAATGGAAGCAGAAACTAAAATTAAATCCATGAAACTGATTGGTTTTAGTGCTACTGCATACCATCTGCTCTCCAGTTAGCACAAGCGGAAGTCAAAATGAACGCCTACGTATGCCAAAAGAGAATTCCAGAACAATACCCAAAAGCAGTAAGACTGCAATTTGACTGACTTCAACACTGCGAAGTCAAAGGATGGGACTCCATATCAAAACACCAAACCATCAGGCCTTCACACCCAACTTGCAAAATTTGGCTAAACTTGAAATATTAACACACCGTATACTGAATGCTCAGATAGACTATATCCTGATGGGTTAATCTACTACTTGAGATACCGAGCCTGATTTGGATTATTACTATTAGGTCAGCTATCAGTTGAAGCTTAAAACATAAAATTTCAAGTCACTGAGCTATCCTGCTGGCATGGTGCTTGGTTTCATTAAACACACATTCCTGAATCACCACTGTGCATGGATGTATGCCACATCCTAATTTCAAAGCTGAAGTGTTGGCAATATAGGCCCAATCCAAAGGAAGTGCTGAAGGTTGATGCTGTATTAAATATTACTGCCTATAAATTGGCTAGCGCTGGTAAGGGTACATCATTTAGCAGGTTTATCAATACTAACACACTAATGCATGCAAGGTAATGGGCCATATGCAATGCAGAACACCTAACATGTCAAATCTGCAAATTCTTGCCAAAACTGCTTGATTTACTTTAACTGTTAAATAGTTACCAAAGAGAAATATAACATCAAAAGGTACAGCACAGGAGTAGCCCTTTGGCCCACAATGTTGTGCCAAGCCAGCTGCAAAGTAAATCAAGAAAAACCCAAAAACTAATCCCTACACAAAGTCCATATCCCCCTATCTTCCTCATATACTTGTGCCTATCTAAACATCTCTTAAGCGCCTCTAATTTAGATTAGATTAGATATGATTCAACTTTATTGTCATTGTGCCGAGCACAGATACAAAGCCAATGAAATGCAGTTAGCATCTCACCAGAAATGCAGAGGAGTGTTATTTACAAAATGACTGCGAAAAAAAAGTGCTACAGCACACAAATATAAAAGTACTGAGACAGTGCAATACGAATGCAATACTGCTTAGCGCTGTGATGAGAGGTTCAGCAGTGTTACAGCCTCAGGGAAGAAGCTCTTCCTGTGCCTGCTGGTGCAGGAGTGGAGGCTCCTGTAGCGCCTACCGGACGGGAGGAGAGTAAAAAGTCCATGGTTAGGGTGAGATGCATCCCTGATAATGCTTTTCACCCTGCCCAGGCAGCGTTTATGGTAGATGTTCTCAATGGTGGGCAACTGGGTGCCAATAATCTGCTGGGTAGTTTTCCCCGCACACTGGAGTTGGAGTGCTTTGTGGTCCGATATGGGACAATTGCCATATCACACTGAGATGCAGTTGGTGAGTATGCTCTCAATGGTACAGCAGTAAAAGTCCGTCAGTATCCTGGGACAGAGGTGAGCTTTCTTCATGCTCCGCAGGAAATAAAGGCGTTGCTGTGCCTTTTTGATCAGGATGGAGGGGTTCAGGGACCAGATGAGATCCTCGGAAATGTGGACACCAATGAATTTGAAGCTTGATAAATGCTACCATGATAGTAGGCAGCACATTCCAGGCATCCACCACTGAGTAAAAAAAAAACTCATCCCTCACATCCCTTTTGAACCTACCCCCCTCTCATCTTCAATGCATGCCCTCTAGTATTAAACATTTCTAGCCTGGGGAAAAGATACTCACTGTCCACTCTATCTATGCCTCTCATAATTTTATAAATCGCCATTAGATCTCCCCTCAGCCTCCACCGCTCCAGAGAAAACAATCCAAATTTGACCAACCTCTCATAATAGCACATGCCCTGTCAACCAGGCAGCATCCTGGTAAACCCCTTTTGCACCCCCTCCAAAGCCTCAACAAGCATCATGTTCCCCCACATCTCTCGATGATCCTTTGGTCTCAGTATCTGAAGGTGACATGCAGGATGCCTCTAAGAGATTGAATCCAAGGAAAACATCCAGTGCAGACAGAATACCTGGCCAAGAACTAAAGACATGTGCTGACCAACTAGCTGCTGTGTTCACAGATATCTTCAACCTTTTGCTTCAGCAGTACTTCAAGCAAGCTTCAATCATACTGGTGCATAAGAAGAGTGTGGATATCTGTCTCAATGACTTTTGCCCAGTGGCACTTATGTCCACAGTGATGAAGTGTTTTGAGTGGCTGGTGTTGAAGCATATCAGCTCCTGTCTCACTGGTGACTTAGATCCACCCCTATTTGTCTAAAATAGCATCAGGTCCACAGTAGATACCATCTCATTGGCTCTTCACACAACCATGGAACATCTGGACAACAAAGATGCATACATCAGGATGCTCTTCATCGATTACAGTTCAGTATTTAATACCATCATCCCCTGAAACTAATCACTAACAGGGCCTCAATACCCCCTTGTGCAACTGGATCCTAGATTTCTTCACTTGCAGACACCAGTCAGTTTGGATTGGCAAAATCATCTCCACAATCTCCATCAGCACAGGTACATGGGCTTAGCCCCCTGCTCTACTCACTTTACACCTACGACTGTGTGGCCAAGAACAGCTCCAACACCATATTCAAGTTTGCTGATGACACCACTGATGTGGACTGTATCAAAGGTGGTTATAATATAGAAGAGGGAGATTGAAAGATTGAAACTTTGCCTTGAGTGGTGTCATAGCAACAACCTCTCACACAATGTAGCAAGACCAGGAGCTAATTGCAGATTTCAGGAAAGGGAAACTAGAGGATCAGGAGCCAGTACTCAGAGGATCAGAGGCAGAAAGGGTAGGTAAAATTCAAATTCCTGGGTGTCACTATCTCAAAGGACCTGTCTTGAACCCATCATATAAATGTAATTGCAAAGAAAGCACAACAGCACCTCTGCTTCCTTGGAACGCTATGGAGATCTGGCATGTCATGCAAAACTGTGACAGACTTCTCTAGATATGCAGTGGAAAGGGTATTGACATGTTACATTATGGCCTGGTATGAAATACCAATGCCTTTGAATGGAAAATCCTTCAAAAAGTAATGGATTCAGCCAGTACATAACGAGTGAAGCCCTCCCAACCTTTAAGCACTTCTCCTTGAAATGCTGTCATAGGAAAGCATCATCTATCAAAGATCCTCACCACCCAGGCCATGCCCTTTTCTCACTGCTGCCATCTGGTAGAAGGTACAAATGCCTCAAGACTCCCACCAAGTTCAAGAACAGTTACTACCCCTCACCCATCAGGCTCTTGAACAAAAGAGGATAACTACACTCATCTATTGAGATGTTCCCACAACCAATGATCTCACTTTAAGGATTCTTTATCTTGCTATTTCATGCTCGCATTATTTATTGGTATTTATTTATATTTGCATTTCAACAGTTTGTCTTCTTCGCTCTTGCTCTTTCATTGACCCATTTTCAGTTACTATTCTATAGATTTGCTGAGTATACCTGCAGGAAAAGGAACCTCAGGGTTGTATGTGATGTCACGTATGTACTCTGATAATAATTTTTACTTTGAACATCCTTCCTATAGTGAGGTGACCAGACCTGTATGCAACACACCCTAGTTGTGGCCTAACCACATAAAGTTCTATAAAGTTGCAGATAACCTCTTGACTTTTGACCTCAATGCCTCGACTAATAAAAACAAGCCATTCCATAATTCCATAAGACTTCTTAATAACCCAGTTGGCTTGAGTAGCCACCTTCAAGGAGCTATGAACTTGAATCCCAAGAACTCTCTGCTCAGCAACACTCTCTCATGCCTTCCCAGTGTACTGTCTCTTTGCATTTGATCTACTTTTACCAGATAAATGTGCAATACTTCCCATTTATCTGGGTTAAACTCCATCTGTCATTTCTCTGTCCATATCTGCAACTAATCTATATCACACTGCATTCTTTGCCAGTCTTCTACACTATCCACAACTTCACCAATATTGGTACCATCTGCAAACTTACTACTTTACTTTACTTTATTGTCGCCAAACAATTGATACTAGAACGTACAATCATCACAGTGATATTTGAATCTGCGCTTCGTGTTCCCTGGAGTACAAATCGATAGTAAATATGATAAAAATTTAAATTATAAATCATAAATAGAAAATAGAACAGGGAAAGTAAGGTAGTGCAAAAAAACCGAGTGGCAGGTCCGGATATTTGGAGGGTACGGCCCAGATGCAGGTCAGGATCTGTTCAGCAGTCTTATCACAGTTGGAAAGAAGCTGTTCCCAAATCTGGCCGTACGAGTCTTCAAGCTCCTGAGCCTTCTCCCAGAGGGAAGAGGGACGAAAGGCATGTTGGCTGGGTGGGTCGTGTCCTTGATTATCCCGGCAGCATTGCTCTGACAGCGTGCAGTGTAAGGTGAGTCCAAGGACGGAAGATTGGTTTGTGTGATGTGCTGGGCTGTGTTCACGATCTTCTGCAGCTTCTTCCGGTCTTGGACAGGACAACTTCCACACTAGGTTATGATGCACCCTAGAAGAATGATTTCTACGTGCATCTATAACAATTAGTGAGGGTTTTAGGGGACAGGCCAAATTTCTTCAGCTTTCTCAGGAAGTAAAGGCACTGGTGGGCCTTCTTGGCAGTGGACTCTGCTTGGTTAGACCAAGTCAGGTCATTTGTGATATTGACCCCGAGGAACTTAAAGCTTTTGACCTGTTCCACCTGCACACCATTCTTCCCAAGTTAAGATTATTACAATGATGGGCTAGTTACTCTGTGCATCAATATACTCTAAATGTGCGCAAAATCTCAAGGGTTAATTTTTAGAGACACAAGAGACTGCAGATGCTGAAATCTGGAGCAAAAGCAAACTGCTGAATGATGTTGATAGCTCAGGCATCATTTGTGGAGGCAAAGGGGATGTCAGCATCATGGATAAAGACCCTGCATACGGACCAGGATAGATCTTTTGATTGACATGCTTTCCATCAGAGTATTTTGCTGATCTTACCCAAGAAAGAAGCTTCACAGCACAGAGTTGTAGATACAAAAGCTGGTGCCTCACAGCTGCACTTCTAGTCCTAATTTCCAACGCTGTCAGTGTGGAGTTTACATCCTCTCCCGTGACCGCACACATTTTCTCTGAGTGCTGCACTTTTCTCCCACGCCACAGAAGTGTCCAGGATGGAATGCATTAGGTAAATTGCTGCTAGTCTGTATCTGAGTAATTGAATGTAGAATCTTGAGAGAATTTCGGGAAAAGTGGGGAGAATAAAGTGGAATTAGTGTTGGCTATGTGTAATTGGATGTTTGATGAGCAGCACAGACTGGGTAGGCCAAAAGGCCTGAACAACATACATTTCATGTCATATTATTCTACAAATGCCTGTTGTTTGCTGCCATTACTGCCTATGGCATAGCTACTAAACCTACCCAACCTCACTATCCAAATGAACTTCCAAACTGTAAATCCCTCTGTTGAAATTGCTTTTGTTGTTTGTCCTAGCCTTGGATCTGCAGGCCGTCACAACATATATTTGGAAAGAGAAACACATGGCTTTTCTCAACTGAAAAAGAGATCACCATTGTAATGATAGCAATGGACTGAACTGGTTTGACTGGATACAGAAGACATTCTGCAGATGCTGGATATCCAAAGCAACATACATAGAATACTGGAGGTATTCAGCAGGTCAGGCGGCATCAATAGAAATGAACAAACAGTCAACATTCCAGACCAAGACTCTTCTTCAAGACTAGTCTTGGCCCAAAATATCGACTGCGTTCATTTCCATGTATGCTGCCTGACCTGCTGAATTCTTCCATCATTTTGTGTATGACACTATATTAATTGCCTGCCATTTACAACGACACATGCAAGTTCCAATATCAGCTTCTGCAAGCTCAACGGCTTTGACATAATTTATTCATCAAATAGTTCACACACAAATTTCTGCATAAGGCACTATCTAAAAAAAAATCATCATAATTGCACTACAGCTAGAGTGGGGAAGGCATTAAATCAGTGGCAAATTGGTCAGTGCTGAACATTGGTACACAGCTGAAATTGGTGGAGTTTACTATCAGTCATCAGCAGCATTGGTTGGTCAGGGTGCTACTAAAGTTAACAGTTCAACTTGTGATTAACGAACAATGGCTGAATTAGCTGAATCAGGGAAGGGAGTGAAGTAAATTTAACAAAGGGTAGCTACCTGCCATAAACTGCAACTGCCCCAAGCTGGGTTCTTTAAAGTACCTTTCAAAGGCACAGAAGCATGACTGCAAGTTATGAAAGTGTCCTGTAGGGAAACTTTACACACCACTCCACATTCAGCATTTTCTATATGTCCCATTGTCTGAATTACGTAAGATCTCAAACAAAAACTACACATTTCATGTAAAGACCTAGCTAGCAAATTGGAGCCAACTACTGCACAATTAAGGATAGAATGCAATCAATTTTTAACCATGTACTTTTGCTCCATTATTGTGTTTTTTGCTGCACTATTGACCTGGCAAATGTCTCACAAGGTGTTGTCAAGGACTATGTTATATGTCATAAAGTCAAACAGCATGGAAATGTGCTCTTCATCCAGCTCATCCATCTCAACCAAAATACGGATTTCCCTCATCCTGATAAACCTCTTTTATCCACGTATCTGTCCAAAAATCTATCAAGTGTTGCCATTGTACTGGCCTCAATTACTTCCTCTGGCAGCTCGTTCCATATATGTTCCACCCTCTTTGGGGAAAAGTTGCTCCTCAGATTCCTATTAAATCTTTCACCTCTTATCTTAAACCTATGCCCTCTAGTTCATGACTCCCAATACATGAAAGAAAAGCTGTGTGCATTTAAGCCATCTATATCCCACATGGCTTTTTATACCTCAACTAGATCATCCCTCTTGGCCTTCAAGGAATAAAGTCCCAGCCTGCCCAACCTGTCTCTATAACCCAGTACCTTGAATCCTGGCAACATCTTCATCAACCTCCTCTGCACTCTTTCCAGATTAAAGGTATCGTTCTTATAGCAGGATAGCCAAAGCTGAACACAAAGCTGCACTCCCAAGTGCAACCTCACCAACCTCTTAAACAACTCCAACGTAACATTCTATTATCTTTGCTTAGTACTTTATCCAATGAAAGTCAGCTTGCCAAAAGCCTTCTTCATCACTGTCTACCTGTAGGTCACGTGCAGATAGTTCAATTCCCAGACTTCAGACCACCCACACCAAATGGTTACTTGACTAACCCATGCAGCTTGTTGGCTCATGCACAACTATCGTTAGCTATTGATGCAATATTCATTTTGTTGTCATTACATTGGATTGCAATTTTTTTTCGGAAGTGTTCCTTCCTCAGAAATTGTTTTTTGTTATGATAGACAGCTTGAAGCTTAACATAAGTATAATTTTAGACCACTTGTATCATGTAGAAATTTGGAGAAACAAAAAATTAATTTTTATTGAATACAATACATTTAATTGTATAACAGTGTTGATGCTTTGCTACAGTTCAACAAAGCTGGAAATGTCTTGTTGATGGTTTTTCTTTATATTCAGGCTTCTCACCTAAGTGTCCAACAGTAATCAACCAGCATTCATGGATTCCACTTGCCCTGATACCATTTCTCCATGACCACAATGTCCTGGTGAAAGAAGCCTTTCACCATTCTCATCACTGACACCAGCAAGATTTGCAGGAAAGAAGTCTAAATGGGAATGCAGAAAATGTATCTTTATTGACATATTGCATTCAGTTTAGTATATTTGAAGTATGTTGTTAACCAGCTGCACATAGATTGGTGTTCTGTAGTACCAAGCAAATTTTCAACAACATCCTTGATTGCCTTCCGTGCGATTTTCTCCAGTCCCACTACAAGTTCTTTGAATTGCCTGCCATTGATGACCTGCTAGATTTGTGGACCAACAAAAATGTTTTCCTTAATCCTGGCATCAGTTATTCTGGGAAACAGCTGTCTCAAATATCGAAATCCTTCATGGAAATTTTTGTGCCTGGTGACAGCAGATTCCATCCTTGCAGTCTTCAACCCAGTAATTCTGCTTTTGCCTTTGACAAACCCAGGTCTCTGACCGGGTCACTTAATTCAGATTGAGTTATCAGATGAGGCTCACTCGGCAAAAAGAGTTCAAAATCAATATTAGTATTATTTTCTATTCCTGGCTCGTGCATCATCGTCTTTGTCTGCCTCCTCTGGACTCCATGTTGCTGATGTCTTTGGTAAAGGAAGACTATCGTCAAGTGGCATAAGTTTCATGGCTGAAGGGAGATTGCGGTATTCGATGGATTTCTTGTTTTTAGCAGAGAAACCAGGCACGCTGGTCAGACAGAATTAGCAGTCTGTCCCATGATCCTTCTGCCCTCGCTATATCATCGAGACAGCGAACGACACTGACGTCCGAATACCTCTCAGCCAAGTTCTAAGATCAACAGCACAGGTTATGCAACAAATGTGAGGAGCCCAGGCTTTACAACCAGTATTGCTCTTAGGCTTTCTTAGTAAGAGGAGTCATGCTCTGTCTTTGAGATTTAAGCGCATACTCACTACAAATGGCTGTTGCAACATTGATGAGACATTTTGCTATCTCCAATGCTCCTGAAAATACAGTTACTTTATTATAAAGAGTACACACAATATGATAAGCACATAGAGCATGTACATCAACATGACTGCAAACCATGAAGGCAATGCATAGAATGGTATGTGCCTGATATTTTTCTAGCCTTTCTAAAACCTGTCCTGCCAGGCAGCACTCACTCTGCCGAAGCCTGCCCAGGCGTGCCTGGATAAGATGGAAAATTTTTCAGCTTACATTATGGGCAACATTTTAATTGACTTGAATTATGAATTGAAATAACAAATATAGGCGATTAACAAAAAAGGTGCATGATAGGGAAATAAAATGTCAAGGTGATTTTCATGATCAGCAGCCCAAAATCCATAAGATACACCCAGAAGTATTCAGAAAGAAAAATCTTTGTTGTCCACTGTTATTATAAATTAATCAGAAAAATATTGCTGATTAAGTACGTTATTTTAGGGGCTCCGATAGAACTGAATATGTCCGTGGAGTATCAACAGAAGTAAAATGGGAAGTTATTTTAAAATGAAACAGAAGACAAATAACATCATGCTCAGTCACAAGTAACATGTATGGCACACACATGTCACATTTCTTATAAGAGCAACCCAATCCACTTGACTTTCAATAAATTACCATCCCCAAGTCCCTCAACATTAAAATCTTGAAGGTTATGGTTGAAAAGCAATTCAATTGAAACATTTATTACAGTGGCTGTTACTACTAGAAAAGGTTAACGACGTGTGCCTGGTTGTAAATAACTTAGTTTTGCTGCTCAAAGTCTCATCATTCTCTGCAAGGAACATTAGAAGTGACATGGAATACTTTGCACTTACTCTGGAACAGAGCTAATAAGACTCAAGAAGTCTTACACAAATCAAACCAAACATGCCAACTTGATGATAATTCACTCACTAACTGAAACATTTACTCACGTTACACCAGTGTACGGTGGCTGCAGTGTGAAGTATCATGAGGATATTATATCTATTCACAAGAGGAAATTACTCATGATACACTGCACTAATTGACTACAACTTCTCACTCACTGATATTCTTCAGCACCACCTTGAAAACCAGCAAATTCAAGCGGTAGATAAAAACAGGCAAAGCATTTTATATACAACAGAAAATCTGCTGATGCTAGAAATCCAAGCAAAGACTTCACCTGTGAGTCTATTAGGGTCATATACTGTGTCCAGTGCTCCCAGTGTGGCCTCCTGTATACCAGTGAGAAACAACATAGATTGGGAGACTGTTTCACCGAGCACCTGTGCTCCATCCAACTGAAAAAGCAGGATCTCCCAGTGGCCATTCATTTTATTTCCATTTCCCGTTCCCAATCCGATGTCCATCCATGGCCACCTCCACTGTCATGATGGGGCCACACTTAAGTTGGATGAACAACACCTTATACTCTGTGTGGGTAGCCTCCAACCTGAAGGCGTGAACATTGATTTCTCGAACTTCCAGTAATGCCCCCCACCTCCACCATTTCCCATCCCTTTTTCCCCTCTCTCACCTTATCTCCTTGCCTGCCCATAGCCTCCCTCTGATGCTCCTCCTCCCTTTTCTTTCTTCCATGGCCTTCTGTCTCTTTTACCAATTTCCCAGCTCTTTACTTCACCCCTCCCCCTTCAGGTTTCACCTATCACCTTGGGTTTCTCTCTCCCCTGCGCCCACCCTTTAAATCTACTCCCCAGCTTTTTTTCCTCCAGTCTTGCCAAAGGGATTCAGCCCAAAATGTTCCCTAGATGCTGCTTGGCCTGCTGAGTTCCTCCAGCATTTTGTGAAGGCATTTTATATAATCACAGGGGATTCTTCAGCTGCTGGAAATTCAAAATGCTGGAGGAACTCAGCAAACAAGGCAGCATCTGTGGAAATAAACAAACAGTTTACGTTTCAGGCCAAGACCCTTCATCAGGACTGGAAAGGAAGGGGGAAGAAGCCTGAATAAGAGGGTGGGGAAGGGGAAGGTGGGGACGGTGGGGAAGGGGAAGGTGGGGAAGGTGGGGACGGTGGGGAAGGGGAAAGAGAACAAGGGTGATAGTTGATGCCAGGTGGGGAGCTGAAGTAAGAAGCTGGGGGGGGGGTGGGTGATAAATAGAAAAGGTAAAGGGCTGGAGAAGAAGGAATCTGATAGGAGAGGAGAGTAGACCATGGGAGAAAGGGAAGGCAGAAGGGCATCAGAGGGAGTTCAAGTTACCATGAATAATGGAGCTATAACTGTTTAAGGGTAAGCAAATACACTGACCTTTAAATTCCTTCAACAATGCCCAAAATAAATGTTGTGCCGTTGAAGATCAGCTTAACACAGAGCAATGTTGCAATCCTTTTATGTTTTAGAAGGGAATTTGTTCCTCAGCTTCCTAAACGGATCTCATTAACACTAGAAACATTGTTCCAAGATAACTATTTCCACCACACCCCCCGTGATACTCAGTCCACAAAGAAGCTCAGGGGTATTAGAGATTTCCAACACTTCTTCAAAGTAATATCATATTAATTGGAAAGGCCATGTTATCTGGCTGACAGTGCAATGGATCCTCAGTACTCCACTGGAGCGTAAGCTTAGACTTTCTGACTCTGCCGGTTGTTTGAATGCAGAACATGAGAAAGTGAGTGACTACTGAGCCAATATTTGATGAATCCAAACCATTACTGTACATGATAGCAAATATTGTTAATACTTATTCACTTACAAGCAAGCACGAGCATGCAGTACTCAAATATAGCTTGGTATAGGAAAAGAATGATGCTGAAATCAGATCACGAAATCTAATTGTCTAATTACAGTAAAAAAAGGCATTCTTTGCAGTTTGTTAGTTAACCACTTGTTGACATTCAAAGGTAAATTAGGGGATATTGTTGCTTTGAAAATGATGATCAAGAAAAGAAAGATACCCTCTTAAAAGATTGCTTCGAGTTTATACTAGCGGCACGAACTCATATATAGTATTTTAATTTAAAAAAAGGATAAAATACACTCTATTTTTTCCTGAATTAAAACTGATGCAGAATGATGCCAAGTAATTTTGATTGCAATCAAGAGCCATCTTCCAGCAACAATGACTCAAGCTTAGCTCTGCATTATACATGAAATCTACATTTGTAGATATAAAAATGATTACCTTGAAGTAAGCAAATTTATATGCTGATTAGAAGAGGCTATTCATCACCAATTTTATAGTTCCCTTCTGTAGTTCTGTAACTTTCTTGAGGTATTTTATTTTTGTCAGATAGCTTTCACATCTTAAAAAACAAAAGCATAGGTACAAATGTGTCCAGATGGACTATCTATAAAGTTGCTTTTGCCCCCTGGTAGTTAAGTCAAAAATCAAAGAACTATGGCTTTGCTTCTCCAGTATATAAAATTTATCAATTACACACTATAGCACAAATGGTGAAATGGCATACAATATGTTGACAATTAAAAAATTATATGATAATTAAGAAATTATCAAACTGCAAACACTGAATTCATTGTTGATTTTTTCTTCCTGCTAAGGCTAATTCTTTCACTGAAATGTGGAGTGAAGAAAATTCAACTGAGCAAGCATTTATACACTGATATCCAACACTGAGTTTTTATAACACGAATTCAAGAGTGTAGTCCGTTATAATTTAAAGTACTATGTAACGGAACCTTTTTTTTTAACTGCACAAATAAAATTGTACCAACCAATGCATGCTGCACAACTTTCGGAAAAAAAATTGGCAAACTGCTGTAGCCCATTTTGTAGATGGAACACCAGAGTAGTTGATGTGCCATTCAGCATAATTGCAACACCATTAATACAGGGTTAAGATTTCTACAGTAGCACTTCTCCAGCAGGTAGGAAAGATTCCATCAAAATTCCTTATCCGAGCCTCATAGATACTAAAAAAAATACTTTGAGGCATCAGTGCAAGAAACTTTGCACAAAATAGCTCACAGAAGAAGAAAAAATTCTGCAGGTGCTGGAAATCGGAGCACACACACAAAATGCTGGAGGAACTCAGCAGGCCAGGCAGTATCTATGGAAAAAAAGTACAGCTGATGTTTCAGACCCTGTCAAAGGGTTTCGGCCTGAAACGTTGACTGTACTTTTTCCATTGATGCTGCCTGGCCTGCTGAGTTCCTCCAGCATTTTGTGCGTGTTGCACAAAATACTTGGGTCCTGTTCTGCTAAAGTAACCGCAAGATTAGTGGCTGGAATACTTAAGCTTCTGCTTAATATTTATTCTGAAATATTGATAGTGGTGGCTTCAGCAGTCACGATGCCATTGAATGTCAAAGGGAGAGTTTTAAGATCTAGACACAAGAGATGGGGGTGGGGTTAGTTCCATCTATTCCTATGCATTTATTCACCCACTGGCTCTCTTGTGAGGTGGAAAGGGAACAATAAAGCAATGAGAACAGGGGTATAGAAAGACAGGGGTGTGAAGAGAAAGATTAGAGAAGAGCACAAGTAATCTGTGATTCAGTCACCTTATCTGCACTCAATCTCATCTATGCAGAGGAGGCCCATCAGATCACCAAATGCAGCAGGTAAATTTGAAGGAGGTGTACTTGAATCTTTCCAGCATCAGGAAGGTGCTTAGGTCCCTAAGAAGGGAGGAGATGTGGCATCTCCTGTGGTTGCAGGGGAATTAGAAGGGGATCAGTGTAGAGGGATGAGCAGGGAGTCATCCAGGGAGTAGTTCCTGTGGAAGGCAGAAAGTGGTGGGCAAGAGAATATACGTCTCATGACTTGTCCTTCTTATGTGTAGGAGGAGTGCAAGAAACGAAGATACATTTGAGCTTCTGGGTCAGCCCTTGATGCTTCTCAAGTCCAATGGCATTAACCATTCTCATTAGCACATCTCATATGTTTAGCCCGAGAGGTGCCTCACATAGCTCACCCCTTCCATATGAACTAGGGGCACTTATTAATGCAAAAGTATTTTCTATCTCCTTGAGATATGAACTGGATACGCATTTTTTCACCTACACAAACACCACTGCTGGCATTTTGACAATCGTTTTAAAATCCATCTTATTAGAGATTAACACTAGCTGGGAGTTGTGTACCATTTATTGCCTAATGCCTTAATTTTGTTAGATCATGCTCTTCTTCATTATCATTAAGCAAAATGGAACACAATTGTTTCCATTTCTGATGCTATGACCGAGAAAAATTCACTGAGAAGCAGATAAAGATGATTGGAGCCATGAAATAGCTGAAGAGCTCTGCAGAGACTACTGGGACTGTGACTGGTTTCCCACACTACATCTGCCTTTATCCAGAGCTTTCACAGATAGAGAGAGAGACAGAGAGGGGGGGGGGGGGAAGAGAGAGAGAGAGAGAGAGAGAGAGAGAGAGAGAGAGAGATAGAGAGCGAGAGAGAGAGCAAGAGAGGGATCCAATAATAAATTATGGGGAAATTTCATCAAGCTCTTGCTGTGCTGGTGAAATCAATGCAAAATCTAGTGGTGGTGCACAGCCTTGATGTTACTGGCAGAGCTCAAATAGCAGTCCCAGGTTACCACAATCATGTGGGAGTCCTAAACTCAAAGATATATCTCAGCAAGACTGCTGGAAAATCCCAGCAAATCGTATCAGTTCAGTCGCGAACTGGCATCATTTTAGCACTGAAATAGATTTACTCAATGTGGACAATCAAGAAATATTTATGTAGAATTCATTTATTTGAACTGATTCAAAAATGAATACATATTAAAAATGGTATGCCAATAGGAGCGTTATTACCATTATTGAAGTTCTGACTAATCAAAGTATTTTCAGCCCTGAACCAATTTTAGCACACGGTTTTTCCAGAATTCATAAGTTTTACCTTTGGTACTCCACAATCAATTGACTCTTGGGTTGCTCTTTTGCTAAGCATATAAATAGCCAATGTTTTGTTTTTGAACAAATATCTGGAAATGTAATTCCTGAAACAGCAGCAAGATAAAGATTTCAGATTCCTCCATGATCGTATTTCTAAAATCTCCTCAAGAACACACCATTCTTCAGAGTAACAGTAGTCTTCCAACTTTGATTTTCTAATCAGCTCTAAATTTAAAAATCAAAATCAAATCAAGATTGATTTATGTAATTTCCTGTACATTAGAGAAATGGAGAATTAAGTAATTGTTACTCCGGATCTGATGCAGCACAAAAAAAACCCACAATTGATAAAGAACACAATAAATATTAATGCATTAGGTAGCTTATATACATAGATTGATCGCATGTCTATAAAGTGATGCTAGGCACAGGAGGGTCGGTACATAAAGTGACTGACAGAAAATAAGAAAGTAGTGGTGGTTGGGGATGTAGAGGGTTAGGATGGTAGGTAGAGTTGATGATCATCCTTACTGTTTGAAAAAATAATGACTCCACTATGAATAATTTTGCCTCAGCTTTCTAGGCTTCACAATCTTCGATTCTTTTGCCAATTTCCACCTTCCCCCTATTTTTCTGATTTCTTCCATGCTTTAGGATGCCCCTTAAAACTTGTCTATATGGAAAAGCTTTTAGTCTCAGCATGTGACTTGGCATTCTTTTTTTTCCTTTGTCACTAAGAACTGGTAAGTAAAATGAACACTATGCAACCACTGATCATTTCCATTTCTGATGTTAGGATTGAGAAAAATTCACAAGCAGATGAACTGCCCTAGGTGCAGACCACTGCGACTGTGATTGGCTTCCCTCACCACATCTGCTTTTATCCATAACATTAATAAATATTAAAAGTGAAATACCAAAAAAGTATCAAAACTACAGACATGCTGCTTCATTAAAGATGGCATATAAACCATTTTTATTTTGCAGTTGCATAGCAACTATCTCAAGGGCAGCAGTTGCACGAGTTCAGAGATTCCTGAGTTGTAAAATCCTATATCCAATACATGTGTTACTATTCCTTAAAATAATTACAATGTTGGAAAACATTAGCATTGTTTAAGTATAATTAAAATTGCATATCAATATGTATATCCAAAACATCTAAAAAAGAAACATAGGTATATTTCTTTTCACAATACTGTACCATTGTTAAAAGGATCATCTATAGGAATGACAATTCTTTTAAAATTAAAACAGCCAGATGAACATATTTTTTCCATAGCTACATTTCAGTAGATGATGTCTGTTACAGAGTACCAAACAAGAGAAGCAACTGAATTATCACTCCACTATTAGAAAGTGTGAGCTCAAGCTCCTTAACTTGTCAAATTAATGAACTGCATGAAATATTCAGACTCTAGATGGGACAGGAGAGATTTATGAATAATAATGCATATGCAAGGGAAGTTTAAAAATGCAGTAAGTGCTTACACTGGATTAGAAGAAATGGTAAATTTCAAAACTTCCCAATATAAACTATACATCTTGCACATATTGTAAACATCTACCTTTCAAAATCACAGCCTTGACTTAGCCAAGAATGTGGTCTATGGGGACAAACTTTAAATAATTGAGCAATCAATGTTTCCAGCATATTTCCAAGAGGCAGTGGAGGACGATGAGTTTAGTGATTCAGTGCATTTAGTGGTTTTGCAATAGCTCAGCATTTAATGCTATCACCCCCTCAAACTAATTTATAAGCTTCAAGACATAAGCTCAATACTACCTTGTGTGATTGGATCCTCATTTTCCTCACTTGCAGACTCTAGTCAGCTCGGATTGGCAACAACATCTCTTCCACAATGTCCATCAACACAGGGCACAAAAAAGTTTAGCCAGGTGCTCTATTCACTTTATACTTAGGACTATGAGGCTAAACACAGCTCCAATACCATAGTTAAGTTTGCTGATGACACCACTATCGTTGGCTGAATCAAAGGTGGTGACAAATCAACATACACAGTACAGCACATATATATAGCTAGGGTGCCTAAGACTTTTGGACAATTTTATGTATTTTACTGTACTGCTGCTGCAAAATAAAAACAAACTTCATGACATGAGTGATAATAAACTTGATTATGATAAGAGTCTCTAATGCAGACTGGGAGTAGGTAGGGGACAAGGAGAGGGGAATTATGGTTGGGAAAATGGGAAGGGAGGGGGAGGGAGCAGGAAGCACTGGAGAGACATTCTATAAAGATTAATAAACCAATTATTTGTAATCAAATAAGCTTGCTTCACTCGACTTCCCTCGTTCCATCACTGTACTGTCCCCACAACTTATGGATTCACTTTCAAGGAATCTTCACCTCATGCTTTTGATATTTATTGCCTATTTATTTATTTATGATTTTTTTCTTTCTTTTTATATCTGCAAGTATTTTGAAGGTACACAAAAAAAATCATGAAATCGATGCTTCACTTTCACAGCAAACAACATATTTTAGCAGTACAGCAGTACAACCTGGGAATCATAGTTTTTATTTGTTTTGTTTAGCAATACCATAAGACATAGGAGCATAATTTGGTCTATTGAGTCTGCTCCACCATTTCATCATGGCTGATCCAATCTTCCTCTCAGCCCCAATTTCCTGCCTTCTCCCCATATCTATTCATGCCCTGGCCAATCAAGGATCTATCTACCTCTGCCTTAAATATACATAAAAACTTGGCCTCCACAGCTACATGTGACAATCAATTACACAGGTTCACTACTCTCTGGCTAAAGAAATTATCTCTCATCTCTATTTTAAAAGGACTCCCCTCTATTCTGAGGCTGTGTCCTCTGGTCTTAGACTGTCCCATTATAGGAAACACTCTCTCCACATCCACTCTATCAAGGCCTTTCACCATTCAGTAGGTTTCAATGAAGTCACCCCCTCAGAATTCTGAATTCTAGTGAAAACAGGCTCAGAGCTACCAAACGTTCTTCAAATGACAAGTCATTCAATTCTGAAATCATTTTTATGAGCCTCCTTTGATCACTCTCCAGTTTCAGCACATCCTTTCAAAGGGGCCCAAAACTGTTCCAAGTGAGGCCCCACCAGTTCTGTATAAAGTTTCAACATTGCATAAGGTATCAACATGACTCCCTTGCTTTTATATTCTCGCCTTCTTGAAATGAATGCTAACATCGCATTTGCAGCACAGAATAGACCCTCCGGCTCAAATAGCTGCACTATCCAGCAATACACCCATTTAACACTACCCTAATCACAGTACAATTTACAGTGACCAACTTACTAACCAGTATGTCTTTGGGATATAGGAGGAAACTGGAGCACCCAGAGGAAACCCAAGCAGTCACGGGGAGAATGTACAAGCTCCTTACAGCCAACACTAGAAGTAACCCCTGAATGCTAAAGCCCCGAACTGTAAAGTTCCTGGCAAGTTAAAAACAAGTTACCTCTACTCGTTATGAGCAATGACTAATGATGCCTTAGTGGACCACTTACCAAATGCTTGCAATGACCTGAGATGAATGGGTCTCTGGATTTCTTCATCTGATTTTGAATTATTGAATGCCTCTTTCACAGTCAAGGAAAAACAGAGTTCAAAGTTCATACCTTGAACCTGTTGTTAATATTATAAAGAATCACTTGTAAGAGGCTTCTCTTTTCAATAGTTCAATAGTTCCATTTAATATAGAATGCAGACAATATACCCTGAAATGCTCCTCTTCATGGACATCCATGAAAACAGAAGAGTGCCCCAAAGAACGAGTGACGGTAAAAACATTAGCACCCCGAAGCCCCATCCTACTCCCCCTTCCATACACAAGCAGCAACAATGACCCTCCCCCATTTACTTCAGCCAAAAAAAAATGCATCATCACCCTCTACCCTCCAAGCAAGCAATAGCAAAGCACCCAAGATCACTATCTGCAGTACAACAAAGACTAATCGTTCACCCAACAATTTGGCATACCATAGTGGGTCCCCTTATCATGGAGAGAAAACCAACAAATGCAAACAACTTGCTGTTTGCGGAGTAAAAGTCTGCCTCATCACTATTTTCTCCCCCAATGTTGTACTTTCAATTTTGGAATCCCCAAAGGCTTGATTCTTCCACCAATTTCACATCTATTTCTTGCTATTGATGCAAACTGGAAAACATCAACTTCTGTATTAAATTAATCCTACTCCATTGCATTACCACCTCCCTCAGACCTCATACCCCTCTTACCGATTATCTTGGCACAATACTGCAACCCTTCAGCAGGACTGACAACGTTGTACTTAGCCCCAAAATGAGTCAGCCCACGCAACTTTTCCTACTACTACCTTCACAACATGGTTTCCTAATTTCCTGTCTCTGTTCATTTGCCATTGAAACTGTCCAGCTCTGATATCTACATACGTACTTGCACTTCATGTCTTAGCTGACCATCATTCCATTTTCCACTCGACATGAACATGAATTTATCACTGATTTTGTTGCTCATGTCTTAACTCGCACCAGGTTCAATTTACTCATCTTTACATATATGAGAAAGTAGGTAGTATGGTAAGCTTTCAGGTGACACTAAACTTGATGTTCTCATGGATAGCATCAAGGGTTCTCTAAGATTACAATAGGATCTTAAATCAACAGGACCAGTCCAATTCAGAAAAAATGCAGGGCAAAAGTTACACCAGTAAATGGAAGAGCCCTGGACAGTGTTTAGGACAGACAAGCATCTTTTATTAACTGAGAAGACCAGGCTTTTGCATAATATATGGTTTCAATAGGCCCTTATATAATTAAATCAAGAATTATTACTCTTGCATTCAAATCCTCTTGCAGCCAAAGTTAAGAAGTTGACAACTATGCAAGGAAATGGATACTCAAATGAAATAAGATTATTTCTTGGGGTGTTAGTGATCCCTTGGAGTTCGTCTTAAATTAGTAATGATATATTGTACGTGACTAAACCTGACTGAACTTTAGGGCCAAGTTGAATGTTCAGCTGGTATGAATACAGACAGAAAGTCACAGAGCACTACAGAACAGAAAAAGGCCTTTTGGCCCATCAGGTACATGCTGAAATGTAATTCTACCTAATTTCCTTCACCTACACCTGGACCATAGCACTCCATACCCCTCCCATCCATGTACCAATCCAAGCTTTTCTTGATGGTTGCAATCAAACCTGCATCCACCACTTACGCTGGCAGCTTGTTCCACACACACACTACCCTCTGAGTAAAGTTCTCCCTCAGGTTCCCATCACGTTTTTCACTTCTCACCATTAACCTATGACTTCTAGTTATAGTTTCCCACCAACCTCAGTGGGAAAACCCTTTTGCATTCACCGTATGTTTACACTCAATTTTGTACACAATGTACCTTCATTTGTACACCATCTGTCCACAAAATGGCTTCTTGTTGAATACTCACATAACTTATTCCTTTTGAAATTGATCAAATAACTGTTGGAGTGAATTTTTGAATGTACATCATGGATGAACTTTGATACATAAATGTTACAGTCTCTGCACAAAAGAGCCACTACCAAATTAACATTCAAATTGACATTCAAGCATAGAGATATGTTTAAAACAGAACCTTAAATTTCTTGACCCAAGTTCAAAACAACGGTTAAAACTGCACTATTTCCCCTCTTTTAAATGGCAAAAATACAACTACGAACTGGAGAATCAATAAATCTTTCTTTATGCATGAAGGAAACAATGAGAAATGATACATTAATTCATTCCAAAGGGCTATTTAAAATGCAAATTTCAACTCTTATCAAGTGTTCTTTCAATAAAAAAGAAAGGATGTTTCAATAAACAATTAATTGAAATTAGAAAACACTTCAAGATTCTTCACGGCTACAAATAGGTAGCAACCCAACTAATATTTGGTCATTAAATAATCATTATGAATAAGTTTAATTTGATTTGTATGATTAAAATGTTAAGAAAAGTCCTTATATATTTATTAGGTATTACTTTAAAAGATATTCTAATAAAAATATTGCATGTACACACCAACTGTCCATAAAATGGCTTCTTGTTAAATATTCACAAGATTTATTCCTTTTGAAATTGCCATTGTGAACTTATTTCTCCATCTCACACAGCAACAGATCAAATAGCTGCTAAAGTGAATTTTTGAGCATACACCATGGAGCTGCACAGAAAGGCACTGACAGCCTGCTGAGGCACTATGCAACTGATGTGCGGAGGAGTCACCAAGTCTTTCTAACCTCTCCTTTTCCAAGCAGAATTGACTGTACATTTTAAAAAGCAAATGAAGATGTATAGTTTTTTTTAAAAATTACCCTAAGATAAAATTACACCTTAGTTGATGACAAGTAATTTATTGCGCACAATTTCCCTAAATGATCTTTGTTAATGATGATACCTCATTATGACGAAAGGTTAGCAAAAAAAAGCTTTTCAGAACTTCAGAACCATATTTCCCTGTAATTTTTTGGCTGAAAAATAAATGCTACACTAATAAATGATTTCATAGATGCAAATCTTAACAGTATAAAAATTGCTGAAAAGATCAGGATGACCTAACCTAATAGGCGACTGTTCATAATTTAATCCATAGAGATTACTCGTTCTAGACTAGTTTCACACTATTGGCATTATTCTTTTGTATCATTTTTCTGTGCACTATCAGAACAAAATTCTTAATATGGCTGAGGAAATATATTAGAGATAATATCGCGGGTGTCTGTGCGGAGCTTCTATTCTTTTACCAGTGAACATCCGTCTATTTTTGATGTCCTAATTTGAATACAAGTTATTTGTCCCATTAATTCCCATGAATTCTATGAATGGAAAATAATAAATAGAAATATTGGCAAAACAAAGCTATATGGAAGTTTATCAAATTAAATTTGTCACCCTTGAGTAATTTGCCAAGTTACTCACATGTTCTAAACTTGCATTTATCTAGATTTCTAACTGCAGAATTTTGCTTTTGTGAAAGTTAATGAATTGTTACAAAACAGTGCAATTGCACCTCAATCCTAGAACAGCGGTCCCCAACCTCTGGGCCACGGACCAATACCAGGCCGCGATGCATGCAGGGGTGCAGCGGTTGCCAGAACGCACCCAGCACATCTTTATGAAAAAAGCCAAAATAAACAAGCTAGTTAATTAGGTGCCGCCCTGCACGTAAATGTCGGTCCAGATTAGAAGCGATTATGCTATAAAAGTGATAGAGCTATAAAGGTGGGCAAGTTCTTTCTTGGGCAGACCACTCGCCTGGGTCCCACCTTCGGGCCGAGCAGCTGAACCAGCGCGAAGGACCTCCACCCTAGCCAGTCCACAGTCGATCGGCTTCTTCAGGGACCACGCAGACGTTGCTAAGTATACTCGGCGGTGTAGACTACGAGGGGTTGCTTGAGTTAGCCCTACCTATTAGTGGTGTAGGTAGTGTACAATATACAGCATTTCTCGCAACTCTCTATTTTCTTCTCTGTATTAACAATAAAGTGGGTTTTGAAGGAACTATCGAGCTTGGGTCCATTTGTTCAAGCGAAACCAAATAGTCGCAGCATCCACTTGTTACGGTTATCCTACTTAGATATCAGCTTTTGTGGAACACACACTCTCAACAGTTTGTGCGTACTTTAAAGAATCGCCATTATGAAGGCATAATGGCAACCTGAAAGTCATCACTACAATCCTACCTGAAGTAACAGAATAAATTTAAATAAAAACTAAGAAACAGAAATTAAACCTGATTAAGTTCCTCAAATCCCAGTTGGTTAACAAACTTCTGGATGTGAATGAAAGTCAACATTTCCCACATTGGCATGGAAATTGTCCAGTGGTATTAAATGTTCAGGTCCTGGAGAAATCAGATTTATTTAAATTGGTAAATTGATTTATTGCTGTCACATATATTGAAATATAGTGAAAACACTCATTTGTATGCCATCCGTACATTTAATTTTATCACAACAATACACTGAGTGCAAGGGAAAAAATAAATGCAGAATAAAGTGTTACAATTACACAGAGAGCTTAGTGCAGACAGACAACAAGGTGTAAGTCCACATTGAAGTATATTGTGACATCAGGTGTCTTCATACTTGAGGGCCACTCAACAGTCTTAAAAGTGATAGAAGCTGCCCTTGAGTCTGGTGGCAGAGACAGAATGTCTGGGATGGGTGGGGACTTTGATTATTTTGGCAGATTTACCATGGCAAAGAGTTGCGCAGACAGGGCAGGGAGGGGGGGGTTTACATGCTAAACTTTGTCCAGAAGTCTCCACTTTCTTGCAGTCTAGAGCATTCAGCTGCCATATCAAGTCATGAAGCATCTGCATAGGATGTTTCCTACAATGCATTGATAAAAATTGGTGAGGCTCCAAGTGGAAATGCCAAATTCCTTTAGCCTCCCATGTTTATAGAACTGTTGTATTTCCTTGGTCATAGCATCTGCATCGTTGGAACAGAACAGGCACAGAATGCTTTGAATACATCATGTTCATCAGAAAGGGATGTGCTGTTATTGTCCACACTGCCTTACTTCATTCTGTAGCCTGTTCTAACATGCAAGCCCTGCCACAACTAACGGCCGAGTCAGGGACTCGGTTTTGGACAGGTACTGCATCTTGACATCCCTGATACTTTGTGGAGGTTGGATCTTGATTTCTTGTATTGATCCAGGTTACCTGATTTGAATGTTACAATCCTGGACTTCAGTAAGGATTAGACCTCCTGGTTCATCCATGGACCATGGGGAAGGTTGAGCAGGTAATAGAGTTGCCATAGAAATCAAAGTTCAAAGTACATTTATTATCAAAGTATGTAAATTATGCAACCTTAAGGTTCATCGGCTTACAGGCCATCACAAAGCAAGAAACCCATATTCAACCTTTGCAAATTGGCAAGGTGCTTAGATGGATCAAATATCACTCCCGGTTCAGGTAGACAGGCTCCGAAACAACTCTGCTTCAACTTTATCCACTCCACTCACTCCAAATTTTCTCTGAAGTTTCAATTTCTGCACTTCTCTCCAACTTCTCCTGGAACATGCCTCAACCTAGCTCTATCTTTTTCTTGCACCTGTACGCTTCCACCTTTAGATCAGCCTCACCTTCGCTCACCTCTTCATTGTTTGTGGTGATTGTTTACTGCAATTTTCCATACAGAAAAGCGTTATTAAAAGAGTATTTTGGCGTATTTTCATGAAGCCCTTCATGAAATTCCACTTTTTTGGAGAGATATTTTCAATATTATTTCTAAGGTATTAAATATAGATATCTCTCCTCACCCTATTACTGCTATCTTTGGACTACCTAAAATTTCTAGTAATCTTTCCCCTTCAGCCCGTAGAATGATTGCATTTCTTACTTTAATGGCGAAAAGATGTATTTTACAACATTGGAAAGAGCTTAATGCTCCAACTACCTTTTTTTGGTTTTCTCAGACGATTTTATGTTTGAATCTGGAGAAAATTAGAAGTAACCTTTATGATTCTTCATTTAAATTTGAACAGATTTGGGGACCTTTTATTCGATATTTTCATTTAATGTAATATTTACCCTTCTTGTTTTTTTTTACTGTTTTAATGGAGGTCGGGATTGAGGACGTGATTTTAAGTTTAACTCTGTTTGGTTTCAAGTTAGCCCATTGCTTTGCTTTGCTTTTAGTTAGTTGCACGGTGGGTTTTTTTTTTGGGGTTTTTTTTCTTTTTTTCCATTGATATATATAAAATCTAGTATACTATTATGTTATCTTGGTTTCTTATGCTTAAATTACATTGTTTGTAGTATTTTCTTTTTGGTATTGTTATCTTTTGGAATTTTATTATACTTTAACATTGTATTAATGTTTATATGGCTTACCTTTTTTGTATACTTACTCAATAAAAAGATTTAAAAAGAAAGAAAGAAATTCCACTTTTTCAGAGCCATTTTAAAATCAATTTCCTTCCCTGAAAGATCTTCAACAATGTTCTATCACATATTCCTGACATCCTCAAGTCAGCAAGTTTTCAATGTCATGAATCCAAGCTCATCAAGTGTTTTGTGATTTGATATTCAGCTTACATCAAATACAGAGCACAACATTGCAAAGCCAAAAGAACATTTAACCAAGAGGCCGATGAAGGTTCAAAATCTGGTTGAATAGAAACTGTTGTGCATGCTCTTTTGCTATTGATTTTGATGCAATATTGTGTCTAATGTGCAGATGCACATGTGCACTAAGAACAGTATTGCTCCCTATATTGTTAAAGGAAGCATATACAAAACTAACCACGACAGAATGTTCTGCAGGAAGGTCATTGATTTGAAACAATAATTCAAGTATCTGTCCACAGATGCTAGTTTGAAGCATTTTCTGTTTTTATGTTAGTTTTCCAGCATCTGCAGTGTTTTGCTTTAAAACAAATATAGGCTATACACAGAATTGGGTGACTTAGCAAAGCATTACCAAATGTTCTAACGAACTTTTCCAATGTGCAAACATCTACAGGTTTCCCCCTCCATCCGAAGGTAGAGCGTTCCTATGAAACAGTTCGTAAGCCGAAATGTCGTAAAGCGAAGAAGCAATTACCATTTATTTATATGGGAAAATTTTGTGAGCGTTCGCAGACCCAAAAATAACCTACCAAATCATGCCAAATAACACATAAAACCTAAAATAACAGTAACATATAGTAAAAGCAGGAATGATATGATAAATACACAGCCTATATAAAGTAGAAATACTTTTCCACAATCATTACTGCACTGTTCTCTGTAGCGAAAATCTCACACAAGCGCTGTCGGCAGAAAATCTCACGCAAGCGCTGTTGGCAAAAACACGGCGCAAGCGCTCTCCAGTAACCTGTAAGCTATGAAGCTGCCAAATCATACCAAATAACGCGTAAAAATACACAGCCTATATAAAGTAGAAATAATGTATGTACAGTGTAGTATCACTTACCGGAATCGGGAAGACAGCGCCGAGCACACTGATGATGGTGTGTTAGGCTAAGTCGGAGTTTGGGTGGTGCAGTGGCCCCCACCCTCCAGGCCGCCGAGTGATACATTGCCACGAAGCATGCAGTGGTACAGCGGTAGTCGGGAGGAAAACAGCACATCTTTAAGAAAAAAGCCGAAACAAACATGCTAACTAATTAGGTGTCACCCGACACGTAATTGTCGGCCCAGATCAGTGACGATTTCTGATTGCGTCATCTCTGATCTGGGCCGACAATTACTGTCGGCATCACCTAATTAATTAGCATGTTTATTTCGGCTTTTTTCTTAAAGATGTGCTGTGTGTCTCCCGGCTACTGTTGCATTCTTTGCGAATCGGTATCTGTCCGTGGCCTAGGGGTTGGGGTGGTGGGACACTGGGGTGTCATCTCGTCATCGTCTATTTCCATTAGGGCAGGCAGCTCATCTTCTATCTCTGCCCGCCTCGATGTCGAAGGTCGAGGTTCGTCGTCTGCTGTGGCTGATGTGGAAGGCTTGCTTGACTACTGAGCCTCGTGCATTTTTCTATCATACAGTTCTTTGTAAGGACTCAAACCATCTTGCAAATATCCCCTAAACCTATGTACCCTTTCAAAATTAAAGTCGTACTTTATCATTACTCATTCAGTTTTGATTGTTATCCTTTTTCTTCCAATTGCATCTGCTCTTCATCTATCAGTTCTTGGTGATGGGATGCCAAAACCTCTTCAACATCATGTTTGTCAGCTTCCACAAGCCAAACTCACTTTGTCCTTACTTCGTTCACCACGATCAAAACGCTTAATTATGTCTAGTTTTACGCTAAGTGTAACACCCTTACAAGCTCTTTTAGGCTTTTCCAATACCTTAGAACTCATCTTGCAAATGACTGCTCACAGGCACGTGTTTAAGCAATGCCAGTGAGAATGCAGTTCCGAATCCGGGGAGAGTGGCTGCTCGGGGCGTGCGCTGCTTTTTATCGCACACTGATTTTTTATAGCGCGCTGCTTCTTTTTCATAACAGTGAAAACACCTTCTGAAAGCGAAAACAGGGTACTAATTCAGGTCTTTCGTAACAGTGAGGTTTCGAAAAGTGGAGGACACCTGTATAACATTGTAGATCAATTGTGATGTTGCTTCCTACAAGCAATGGCCATGTCCTCTAATTCCGCTGTGAAAAGCAAAATAATTTGACATGGTTTGCATTATCCAGTCCATTTGAAATCCTAAAAATCACTTTCTCAACCTTCTTATTTTTAATTGGAATCAGTTCATTTTTGTATCATTGTCCCACATCATCCAATCTCTCTACACCCTCAAACATTCTGGTGACTCTCGTCTATACACTTCATTAGTTACAGGATTAATTTTATACTTTGGTCAACAGAACTCCAATTAGCATGGTTATATGCAGTTACAACAAAAGTGTAAAAAAAGGTATTAAAAATATTGTATTGGATTTGTATTGACCTATTAATATACCACAACATTTGATTTGCATTACTTGCTCATAGGAATTTTACAATTGTTTCAAATTATTATCTACCAGAGCACCTAAATCTCCTTCACATTCCATGCAGACTTCATTGCATTTTATGTAAAGTCTTTTTTTGTCTTTGTCACCACATGAAGCATTTTGCATTTCATTACATTTCATTTGCCATCTGTCAATTCACTGGAATATTAAAATCTTCTTACAGCTTATTCTGTTCAGCTCTAAAATCTAACTCGTTCATCTGTTTTTTTGACATTTGCAGTATTTGCCACGATACTGGTTACTCCTCTATTGTATAAAGCTAGTCAACAAGATCTCAGACTTCTGTGTGACTGCACTGGTAGCAATCCTAAGGGTCGATGACAATTCCTGTATAACTATTTTTCAGAATTCCATTAGTTATCTGGTAATACAAGTTGAAATGAACTGAAAGTTTTCCCTCATCTCCAAGGATATTGCCTTTTAAAGGAGATACTCATGGAATGAAAGAGACAAGGCAGGCAATAGAAGCAGATGGGAGTCCTAGTTGCAAATACCATCTCACCAGCTACGGAATTTAAAGTTGAAACATTTAGAATATTTGGATAAAAAAGCTAGCATTAGTAATAGTGACCACAAAACATCTGAACTGTCTAAAAATCAAGTTTATTGTCATTTAACTATATACATATATACCGTCAAATAAGACTGCATTTCTCCGAACCAGGACGCAAAGAACAGTAATGTATGTAACACACAATAACTTAGGAAAGTAAGGATAAAATCTACTAGAAATTACAAACAAATTAATAAAGGAAAGTGCATAAATCAGGTACAGAACAGAGTAACCAGTGACACTTTGAATGCAATGCAGCAGGAAGTTCAGAAGCCTAACGGTCTGAGGGAAGGAAATGTTTCCCACCATGACCTTTCTTGTGTTTATGCAGCGAAGTCTCCTGCCTGATGGTAGAAAGTCAAAGAGGATGGTGGGTGGATGGGTGGGATCCTTGATAATATTAATGGCCCTGCATATGCAGCGCTCTTGATAACTGTCCCCAATGGATCATAGGGAGACCCCTATGATCCTCTCAGCATTTCTCACAGTCCTTTGTAGGGACTTCCAGTCCAATGCTTAGCTGCTCCCATACCAGATGGAGTTGCAGCTTGCCAGGACACTCATCCTAACTGTAAAATTTAGTTAAGATGAGGGGTTGGATGGGGGGAGCCTCATTTGCCTCAATCTCCTTAAGTGGAGCTGCTGCTGTGCCTTTTGAGTTAATTTATTAATAACCTTTGCAGATGACAATCCATCATCCTTACCTTGCCTGCTTTATGTGCAACTCAAGACATGATAATGTGGTCAACTTGAACTTAGCTTCTACATCACTATCCAATTTTGGAGACAGTTAGGAATAGATAATAAACACGAGTAATCAAAGTTCAAAGGAAGTTTATTATCAAAGTACATATACATCAGCATATCCAACTCTGAGATTCATTTTCTTGTGGCGTAAACAGCAAATCTAAGAAACACAATAGAATCAATGAAAGACTGCATCCCACAGGATGGACAAACAACCAATGTGCAAAAGATAAGAAACTGTGCAAATACAAAATCAGCAGCAAAAAAAAATTAATAAATATCAAAAACATGAAATAAAGAGTCTTTGAAAGTGAGTCCATAGGTTGTGGAAACAGTTCAGTAATGGGGTGAGTGAAGTTTAGTGAAATTATCCCCTCTGGTTCAAGAGCCTGATGGTTGAGCCTGATAATAACTGTTCCTGAACCTGGTAGTGTGGGTCCTGAGACTCCTGTACTTTCTTGTTGATAGCAACAGTGAGAAGAGAGCATGGCTAGATGATGGGGGTTCTTGATGATGGATGCTGTTTTCCTGCAACAGTGCTCCACATAGATGTGCTCAGTGCTGATGTGGGCTTTACTCGTGATGGATTGGACCATATCCACTACTTTTTGTAGGATTTTCCATTTAAGGGCATTGGTGTTTCCACACCAAGCTGCGATGCAACCAGTCAGTATACCGTCCATCACACATCTATAGAAGTTTATCAGAGTTTTAGGTGTCATGCCAAAACTTTGCAAACTTCTAAGGAAGTAGTGGTGCAGACATGCTTTCTTTGTAAGGACTCTTAAGTGCTGGACCCAAAACAGATCCTCTGAAATAGTTACACTGAGGAATTTAAAGTTACTGACCCTCTCCACCTCTGATCTCCTGATGAGGACTGGCTCTTGGACCTTCGGTTTTCTCCGTCTGAAGTCATTAATCAGCTCCTTGGTCTTGTTGACATTGAGTGAGAGGTTGTTGCTGAGGCACCAGTCAGCAAGATTTTCAACCTCCCTCCTATATGCTGATTCATCACCACCTTTGTTTCAGCCAATGACAATAATGTTGTCAGCAAACTTAAATATAGCACTGGAGTTGTGCTTAGCCTCACAGTAATAAGTATAAAGCGAGTGTAAGTACAAATCTGCAAATGAATAAATCTAGAAATTGCTGAATAAGTTGTTTAATCCTTCGAAAGCTTTTTAAAAATGGTATTATCACTCCAAGGATCATTATCCCTGCACGATTAGATCATTCCACTGTATATTAAAAATACATAATAAAAATCAATGATTACCCATTCTAGTCTTTAATGATCCTAACAATAAAATCCAAACAACCTCTGACTTTGAAAATACTTTTTTTAATGTAGAGTTTCACTTCGCTTCAGTTTCTTCATTGTTTGAAGATAATTTTCTCTTTAAAAGATGAATACAATTAATTGTCAATTTGCATTGTTCTTCTCTTACAATATTTTCCTTATCCTCCAATTTAATATGGAATTCAATTCTGGTGAAGATTTTATGGTGCAGACTCTGCCTGGGTCATTAAAAATCTTTTCATCTAATTGGTTAAGAAAACAGATTGCTGCTCATCATACTTGTACACAAGCTCCAGTTCTTGTGTAGAGGGTAGCGCAATTTTTATCTGGCTATTTTACCTGGAAATTGCCACGCAAAAGTCAACAGGCAAGTGAAATTTTTGGTGTTGTTCATTCACTGCTGAGAGTAAAATCTGAGCAGAGACTGATTTCTTAAGCAGTCAGAAACAAAGGATCTGGGCTGCATCTTAAGTTATTTGTGACAAATACATGAAACAGCATTAACCGTTTTTACCAATTAGAAGCATCCTCCTTAATTTAAAAAAAACAATTGCAGTGTTTGCACCATAGGCACTGCAAGATAATGCCTAAATATCATGTAATTATAGGAATTGCTTGTAACATCACTTGCTTGAACAAAGTGATGGTCAAAATCAAAGTAATAAAAATTAAGTATTAAGAATTCTCTCTCAAAGAAAAAAAATGCAAGAACAGAAATTGGTCGAGGAAAATCTTGTTTTCAAGTTGTAGAAACAGAGGTCGAGCTACATAATAATTTAAACCAACGTTAGTAGTAAACAACATCTGTAACCACTTCTCCCTCAACGCTAAAGTACTGCTGGAAATAGAATATTTTGTCTGAACGTGATGAATGATTTATATTTTTCAAAATGGTATACCTCAATGTAAGAAGGTATGCAGGTTTACAATAATGGCATTTGTGCCATAGACGAGGAACATTAGATCCAAAGTTGAATTAAGTCATTTTGCTTATTTTAAATCCATGTTTCTGTTCATTATATAAAAACAACGTCTAACTTATTATGTAATTTGATATATTTACTGTAAAAAGAAATGAGATTTAAGAACCTTACAAAGTTGAAGAGGTGGGATTGCTATTTTGGGGTCACCTAATTTCAAATTATGCGCAGTCATACAAGGCACACTTAGCTCCTAATGATGTTCAAGTGGTGAATCAGCAAATACCTGGAATATGCCCAATCAAGCAATCCCTCAGAAAGTGTCTCAGGCTTCTAAGGGCGATTCACAACAGAAGTAGCTGATTGGATTTCCCAAACAGTATGATGAGATCCAGAAATCATAGAAAATGCATTTTACTCAGAGCTAAACACATAGTTGTTATGCAATTCAATTCCTTGGTATCAGCCTTATTGCCTTATTCTTCAATTAAAAATCTCATATATGGATTATGTCCATAGAGATCAACACACTGTTAACTGCTGTAGGGTGTAGAAACTGAGCATTGCAGTTACATCAGCAGTGGTGATCCCACAGCAATTTGCTCTGAGGAACCGAGTAACAGTTTGTTTTTTTTTTCCTTTATTTAGTCCCTATCATGCAATTCTTCAGATTTGCTGGAGGCAATGAAAAAAATAACAGGAGCCACAACTTCAAAGAGAACAGAGCATCTACTTGAATGCAAAAGAGGCACAATGCCCTACCTCATGCAAAATAATACTACATGCAGTGACACATAAGATGTTCCAGACCACTTAATAAATTTTGCAACCAAACAGGCAGGAAAATGCATTCTACTTGCATGGTCAAGAATTAAGTTATTCTCTCTGTTGCATTATCAAGAAGCAGAGAAAAGACTTGAACTGGAATTGAGCTGTTAACCAGCAACTAAACTGCACCTTGCATTTCTGAATATATAATTTATCATAAGTTCTTGTTAAATTAAAATTAAAGCCAAAAGATTATAAGCACTATCAAAATATATTCCTACTATCCCATGCCTCCTAGCAATATAACTGAAAATGCTGTGAAGCCTTAGAGGTAAAAGACAGTGAGATGACAGTGAGATACAAAGATCGCCAGTGACAAAATGTTGTAATGATGTTTTTAATTGTTGCAGGATTGCAAACATCATAGCTGTACTTACATTCAGAAAATTTTTAGTGGTTTTATATCAGAAAGGCTTTCCTTTCTACAAATAACCAGATGACTGCTGACTAAAGAAAATACTGCATGTAAAAGCTTGCCTCCCAGGGAGCAGTCGTGACTCATTTATTCCACAGCAGCCAGTAATCACAGCCCTGCAGATCGAAAAACTTTTCAAGGGATCATAACCATTGGCAGGCTGAAGTAGGGCAGCAAAACACATTCATCAGAAGAGAGTCGATATCATGAGACGTACAAGAAGATCAAAATTAGTATTGGGCATATCATAGCAGGCTGAAGCAATGATTTTGCTGTTACAAGGGACAGTAGGAAAAAAATTGAAGAATGCATTTCTATTGCACCTTTCATGATGCAAAGCTATTTCAGAGCAATTTGCAGCTAATGAACTAATTCTTAAAGGTGCAGTCATTATTGTAGTGTTGGAAGCATGGGAAAGTTGTTCATAGCTTAATCCCTATGACAGTAATGATATATCTCTCTTGGTAATGTTTGTTGAGAGATGACTATTAACAAGTTCACCTGACGACCTCCCCAGTGCCTCCAAGTAATTCAACTTTTAATTGGAACAGAAGGAGTATTTTACATAAAATAAAATAACACTTTATTTAAAAGATGGATTCTTCAGCAGTTTTGCACTTCCTCAGTACTACCGTGCTCAGCAATCTGGTTGACATTCCACAGTGAGATAGCCAAGAAAGAACCTCACCAGAAGATGTATTATTTTCAATTAACATCAGTCACAGTCATGTGTATTCTGCAAAATATATCCCATCGACTCCCTGCTAAGAGATGGGAGCAACCACTCATTTAGAAGACCGTGTTCAAGCAGAGCTAAGTGGAGTAGGATTATCCCGTAAACCATTACTTTCAATGAAAGGCTTCCTTTGGTGCTGCTAAATTGTAAAATCACGCAAACTGACAGAGTAAAAGCGCTGGCAGACTGGTAATGGCAAGCTAGATTCCTACCACAAAGTGAGTATTGAATCATCTGTTGCCTTAGCAATATGGAGCATTGGGAAAAACAAAGCAAGCTTTAGTCTGCTTTTGGCTATTTGGTATCAGTTCATGAGGATTTGACACCGTAAGTGAATATCTGAAACATTCATTATGTTAAGTGTAACAAAGGAAATTGAAAACGGTACTTAAAGCTTCTATTTAAATTTTGGAACTGTGATGGAATTTAGATGCATCAGCAATCTGCATTTTCTTAGAATATTTATTGTTAGGCCAAATTAATATTCTCTTGCTTTGACCAAGGGAGATCTTCGATAATTTATTAAGTTTACCAATTTACTAAAGAACTCCAATGACAATCAGTAAAAAGCACCAGTTCATTGACAGACTCCAACTAATTCATGCATGGAACAATAGCTGCTCTTAGACTGGAGTTTGACTTCCTGGAAAAATTTCCCCGGGATGGAGGGAATTACGCAACCTAATAAGCAGACCTCATATCTCACCACACGAGATTCCACTGTACCAGGTCTGTTGCTATCTTTCTGCTCAAAATGGTGAACAGGTTTCTTTACAGCAAGATGTGAAAAAGTATATATAGCTCATGAAATCTCTGCTAACTCTCAAGAACCATCCACATAGGCCTGTTCCCCTTCCCCCAATCCCCCAAGTCTTAAATCAAAATCCAAGAAATTGACACTGTTAATATTTTTTATTACTTACCATCCTCTGGCTTTATTTGATCAGTTATTCTTCTGGGTAAAAATTATCCACTGAATTTTGTTATTTTCTTATGATCTACCGTACCTCAACAATTAAAGTTAATCTCTCCAAATATCATGACTTCCAGCTGGGATGTGTGCATGCCAAAAGAAGAGATACTAAGCACACATGACATACTTTTCATTGGTCTACTGTGTAAAGTTACAGATTCAACAGTGGCATCAATGGATTCCCTTTAGCTAACAGTTCTCTGCAGGAAGAAGTTGCAGTTTAAAAATCATAAATTAGCAACAATGCTACTATATATACTGTGCATACCAATTCATTATTCACAATAACCGTCACATTTCAGTCACTCAATTAAGATTGGTCAAAATGGACAAAAACAGATAGAATATGGAACAATTAATTTTAATCAATTTGGAAATAGATTCAGGGCATCTCCAATTGGAACAATTGCTCCAAACACGTAGAAAGAGTAATATACCTGGGTGTAATATAACTAGATCCAGGCAATTCATGCACTAAGTCAGGCCTGGACAATTTGTTCACCAACTACACCCAGTCAACTCATCAACTGACTAGTTCAGAGATTAAATAGTGGAATTCCCTGGGACTGGTGAGGTGGTGCGGTGGGGGGGGGGGGGGAGAGAAGTGGTGGAGGAAGTGGGGTGGGATTGAGACTTCAGCCCAATCACTTGCTGTGGTCTTATCCCTTCGGAATTGGGTACATTGTCATGGTATAATATTGTTTGATCAGATATTTCTGTTCAGTGTGAGGTTAGCTACCTTCCATAAAAGGCATTCTATTGTTTAGTAGGTTGAGGAGAGAGCTTAGATCATTGAGACAGAGGTGGAAGGTAGCAAGTGAGGGTGACAAGCCAGGGCTTGCTGATCTCCGAGAACATTTTCAAATAAAGTTAGCATCACTCCGTCGTACAAAGTCACAACGTGAAAAAAGAAAGAAGAAAGAGAAAGCAAGAAAGTTAATTCTTTGAGAACCCTCACAAGTTTATAAAGAAACTGTTTGAACAAAGTAGGAGCAGGCAGCTTATCTCTCAACAAGAACTTGAGGATCACCTGGCAAGCACTTACTCTAACGAACAGCAGGAGGCTCCTTTGCTTGACATTTCAGGGCTTGTGAAGCCTACCAAGCCAGGAGTGAAGTTCGATCTGTCAGAACTCAAACTGGCAGAAGTCGAACAGTTCATCAGAAAGGCAAGGTCAGGCTCAGTGCCAGGACCTAATGGAGTGCCGTATAAGGTATTCAAGAAGTGTGAAGAGCTGAGGAAATACTTGTGGAGATTGTTAAAGGTGGTGTGGAGACAAGATGTTGTTTCTTTGTCATGGAGTGAGGCTGAAGGAGTATACATCCCAAAGGAAGAGAATTCTACTACATTGAATCAGTTCTGACCAATTTCACTCCTGAATGGAGAGGAGAAGATTATGTTTGGCATTCTGGCAGAAAGAGTATCTTCATTTGTGATACAGAATGGATTAGTAAATACGTCTGTGCAGAAAGCAGGAGTACCAGGCTTCCCAGGATGCCTTGAACATTCTAGTATGATATGGCATACCATCCAGGAGTCAAAAAGGTTGAGAAGAAATCTGGCTGTAGTTTGGCTTGATCTGGCAAATGCATATGTTTCTGTCCCCCATGTCCTGATTGAGTTTGCGATGAAATTCCTATGGATTCCTGCTAAGGTGAGGAACTTTGTTATGCAGTACTACAACGATTTCTGGATGAGGTTTTCCAATCAGCAGTTTACAACTAGGTGGCAGAGCTTGGATGGTGGAATCCCAATGGGATGTGCGATTTCACCCATCCTTTTTGTGTTAGCCATGGAGGTCATTGTGAGGGCTGCAGAATCAGTGGGACCAGGTGTCGCACTTGATGGCAGAGAGGAGTTACCACCAATATGAGCGTTCATGGCTGATCTTACCCTTTTGGGTCGCAGCACGGAGGCAGTAGAAAATGTACTATCTAGACTCGAGGAGCTAATGGATTGGGGAAGAATGAAGTTCAAGACCAAGAAGTCAAGGAGCCTTGTTCTTAGGAGAGGAAAGCTCCATTTCACCCTTTGTGGAGAGGAGATTCCATCCATTCAGGACCAACCAGTTAAGAGCCTCAGGCGATGGTACACAGAGGAGCTGAGAGACACCAAGAGGGTTCAAGAGACAGGAGAACAGATCAGCAGAGGTCTGACGTCTGTTGACAAGTGTGGCTTGCCTGGCAAGTTGAAGTTGTGGTGCTTGCAATACGGACTGATGCCATGGATAATGTGGCCACTAACTGTCTATGAAGTGTCAATGTCCCATGTTGAGGCAATGGAACAGAAGATCAACAAGTATGTGAAGAAGTGGCTTGGAGTACTGAGCAGCCTCACCAATGTTGCAATCCACTGTAGCCAGACAAAGCTTACCATCCCAGTGCAATCCCTTGTTGAGGAGGTCAAGGTAGCCAAGTAAGATCATTCTTGATGCTTCGAGACTCAAAAGATTCTGTCATCAAGAACACCCAGCCGGATGTGCAGTCAGGCAGGAAGTGGTCAGCCCGTGTAGCACAGTCCAGATTGAAGCACAAGGAGACAGTTGGGGCTATCCAGCTAGGCTGCCAGGGACTTGGATGGACAACCCACAAGTGATGGTCATCTTCTACAGGTAAGGAACGTCGTGATCTTGTAACACAAGAAATACGAGAGGTAGAAGAGGAGAACAGGTTAACTAAAACAGCTGGCCTGGCCAAACAAGGGGCTTGGACCCGGTGGGAAAGTGTTGAACAATGACATCTATCTTGGAATGTTCTGTGGCAGATGGAACCGCTCTGCAATTCTTTTCTATGCAGAGCAGCATACGATCTGCTCCCAACACCTGCCAACCTCAGCACCTGGTATGAAGATAAGACAGACAGGTGTGCTGCTTGTGGCGAGAAGGGAACACTTCAACATATTTTGAGTGCATGCAGAGTCAATCTTTCCAGCGGCATGTACACTTGGAGACATAACAACGTTCTCAAAGTTGTAACAGAAGCGGCTGAGCAGAGAGTACTGCAGCACAACTTATCTCATGCCCCATGCTGCACAGAACATCGCATATCATTTGTGAAAGAAGACTCCAAGTCAAGGGTGTACAGCGCAGGCTCACGATCAAGCATACTTTCTTCAGCCAATGATTGGTGTGTCAAGGCTGACCTGGACGGGAAAGGCAGTTTCCCGGAGCAAATAGCTTTCACAGCTTTGCGTCCAGATATAATCGTATGGTCTGACACCAGTAGAGAAGTGGTTATTGGTGAACTCACAGTCCCCTGGGAAGACAACATAGATGAAGCCCATGAGCGCAAGTTAACCAAGTATGCAGAATTAAGATCAGAGTGCAGAGACAGGGTGGAAGGTCTCATGTTATCCATTCAAAGTAGGCTGCTGTGGGTTTATTGTATTCACTCTCCAGAAGCGGCTGCATGACCTTGGCTTCACTAGAAGAGAGATCAAGTCAACCAGCAGGGCTGTAGCTGAGGTAGCAGAGAAAGGATCAGCATGGGTATGGACCAAGTATGTCCAGAGGGGCAGATAGTCAGACAGTGTATACATCTTTTGCAAACCCTTCAGTAGTTGCATAGTCACCTGAAGAGCAGACTATCTGTTGGATGGAAGCGACCAACAACTCTGATAGAGGCAGATGCCAAGTTTTTAAGCTCACCAGTGGGAGGTGGTGCTTTAGTACTGCTGGTCCACCACCTTGAGAGAGTCTTGATCATAAGCGGGCCGAAACTCCTGAAGACAGGTGGCAGATCAACTGATGATCCCAATGGTGATAGCACAGGACAGTTAACATCTTAGTCCACGTGTATTCTGTAACTGTTAACTTCATTAAGTCTAAGTGACGCAGACAAAATGCTGGAGGAACTCAGCAGGCCAGGCAGCATCCATGGAAAAGAGTACAGTCAACGTTTCGGGCCAAGACACTTCGGCAGGACCCTTTGACAGGCCTCAGCCTGAAACATCGACCGAACTTTTTTTTTCCATAGATGTTGCCTGGCCTGCTGAGTTCCTCCAGCATTTTGTGTGCATTGCTTGGATTTCCAGCATCTGCAGATTTCCCCTTGTTTGTTTTTAAAGTCAAAGTGATAATGTTTTCAGGAACATCAAAGCAGCCCATTGGCACTACAACAGCAATGAGCTTGGGATGTTGGTGTGTGTAGGAGGTTCACGAGGATGATTCCAGAAATGAAGGGGTTCAAATATGAGGAGTCTCTGGCAGCTTTGGTCCTGTATTCACTGGAAGTTCGAAGAGTGTGAGGAGACCTCATTGAAACCTACCAAATGTTGAAAGGACCAGATAGACTGGATATGGAGAGGATGCTTCCTATTAAGGGAGTATCCAGAACTAGAAGGCACAGCCTCAAAATTCAGGGGTGACCTTTTAGGGGAGGCAAGGAGGACTTCTTTTAGCTAGAGAGTGGTGAATATGTGGAATGCTCTACCACAGACTTTGGTGGAGGCCAAGTTCATAGGTATATTTAAGTCAGAAGTTGATAGTTTCCTGATCGGTCAGGGCGTCAACAGATATGGCGAGAAGGCAGGTGTATATGGTTGAGAGGGATCCTGGATCAGCCATGATGAAATGGCAGAGCAGACTCAATGGGCTAAATGGCGTAATTCCGCCATGTCTAATCACCTTATGAAATACAGGCAACAACCCTAATAAGAACAGTATAAATGTCTTTAAGGGACATTCCAGTCCAAAGTTGTCAGAAATTGTTGAAAGAATTCAAGTGAACTGTTAACATACGGAACACATTATTTGAAGGGGCATGGAGGATTGCACCAAAAGGGAAATAGCATATGAGAATGTGGGCTGCAGGGTAACATAGCGGTTAACAACATCACTTTACAAAACCCAGAGATCATTGATTGGGCTTTGATTCCTGCCTGTTTGTACGGAGTTTGTACGTTCACCCCATGATCGTGTCGATTTCCTCCAGGTGCTCCAGTTTCCTCCCACATTCTAAAAGATATATGGTAAGGGTTAAAGTTGCGGACATCCAATTTGGTTCCAAAAGTGTGACAACACTTGTTGACCGCCCCTACCACAAATCTCTGCTGATTTTATTCAATGCAGATGACGTATTTCATTGCATGATTTGATGTGCATGTGACAAATAAAGCTAACCCATTTTTCCCTTTAATACTGATGTACAAGTGATGGAGGCTGAACAACTTTCCATTTATCAATTCCATTCAGATTATGGTTCTATGCAAGGTGGAACTGTGCAGTAAAAAAAGATTAAGAAAAGAAATGGAGAAAAGAGACAGACTTGTTTGACCCTCAGCCTTCACTAGAGATAAATCCGTGAATCCTGCAGAACCAGATCTCTGAGGGCACTGGAAACCGAGAAACATTCTCTCTCAGATGATATTCTTTAAGATTTTCTAATAAGGTCAAACAAAGCCAGGTACACTGGTAGATGCTGCCCCTGCTTTTCTCTGAAAGTGTTTGTGCCACAGAGAACATAAGATGGACAAAATCTATATTGCGATTCACAGAGTAGCTCTTTGGCCATTAGGAAGATGTGAGTATGGAGGACTCTTGTGAAAAGTTCTCCTGTAGTAGAAAGAAAAGGAAGTTGTCTGTCGTAACTACAATGAAACTCTTCTTTCTGAAGGCAGCCAGGCTACAAGCATCTCCTACATCCCTTGGCATATCCTCATCCTCCTGGGACCGGCTCAAAGGAAATCAGAATTACACATGTTGTTGTCCGTGCATCGATACTCAGATCCTGTAAAAATGAAAACGAAACAAATGAGATGAGGTACAGGAACCCAACATATGGTAGATTTGGAAATATTTGCAGTGAAGGGTTTTGCAGGTTGACAAGATATGAAACTGAGCTAATTTGTGTTTGATTAAACAAATATTGCTTTCTATATTATGTATGCCTCAAATCCAATTCAAAAGCATGAACTATTAACATAATTTAATATATTTTGCAGATATAGTGAAAGGTTTAGATTGGTTTGACACATCTTGGAAAGGAAAAGAATGTCATGGTGCACATGAAGGTATCTTTATAAGCCAGCTGTATCACGATATGACCTTGATACTGTGACGTTCTGGGTGGGGGCATGGTCGACAGCCCGCCCCTGCATTTCTAATGACCAGCACTGTTTATTGTTCTTGTATTAAAATGCTTTTATAGGATTAGGGTGGGAAGTTCCAGTTCATTTATTGTTACATTTTAGCATGGGTTATACAGTTATTTGCTTGTGTATTTGTGGATCACACTGACTGTAACCGGGGTGTGTGATGGTCACCTCCCCCGTCGGTGTGAGACTGGTTGGGTTTACCCTCCGGGTCATGGTACCTGGTTTGTTTGTGTCTATCACAATAAAACTGTTGTTGAGTTAAAGAGTTTCCTCATCTGTCATTATAGACCAAATGCTCGCCACAATACGTTGTTCTACAAAAACCACTGATCAGCTTGGAATGACTGCATTCATTAAAGAGTGTTCTGTCACATGCTCTACCAGTCAGTCACACCCAAAAAAATACAGAAAGACTAAAGTGTTGTTTCATTATAGTCCCCTGATACTCCTTCAAAAGTTCCATTTCACATAAAAGAAATAGAAGACTCAATATTTGCTCTCAAAATTTTCCTCAACGTGTTCACTGTCTGTGGGTACACCATCTTCACAGTATCTACCAATGTGTTTGTGTGTAGGTACTGGAGATTTTCACAATATGGGTGCAATAATTGAATTGTATCTTGAATCAGTCCCTGCTTTTCCTTAGGAGGCAGCACAGTTTTGTTTCAGCTGTACATTAAATGCATGGTAGCTGCAGCAACTCTGGCCTGCATCATGAAATGGAGCTTCATAAGGAATGGTACTGACTGGGACAAAGTGACTCCAAGGCTCAAGATAATCCAGTAAAAGAAAGCAGAGAAGGTGAGAAATCTATCACAAGGGTAGGAAACGCTTTAGTCACGAAGCCAGTAAGGACTGATCCTTCAGTTAATGCACTTAATCTAGACTCAAGAATCCTGCCACGTGAGATTTTATGGTCAAAGTCAGTGAATGCACCAAAATCATCAGCCGCCTCAAAGATTACTATATTTGCCAATTTTTGTCAGTGACCTACAAGCCATCTTTTTCGGGATTCACAGACAGCAATCACATGTTACACCTCACATACCAACATTTGGCTCAACAACCACATCTTGAATTTTGCATATATTCCCAAGAGCATAACCATGACAAATACAACTGGAGGCAATAACAGAGGATGGGTGTGGCTGCAATACATTACCCTGTGGAGGGGAGAATACTCAGTGTACAAACACTGGTACCACGGATGGCACTGAAATGAAAGTAGATGACAGCAACTGCATATCCAAAACCTCCCCTCACCTTCCCACAATCTCTTCACACAAAAAAGTTGAAAATGGTGTGACTATTATTTACAGTGCCTGCTTTGGCCCTCTTCACTTAATACTACTCATGCTTTTCTTCTTCTAAGCCACAGACAACTGAAAACTCACATTGTTGTAATAACAACAGTAGAGGTACACATACTTGTAAGATGTAAAGTAGTCCGGCAAACTGTCCTAACCAGACTGATGGGACTGAGGCACATCCCCAAGGGAACATGAGATTTCATGATGGTTTCAGAATTTGGCCATTTGGCCAGCTGAGACATTGTTGACTTTCAGCATCAATCTATTCCCCACTTACTTTCCTGAAAATTAATCTCACCCATACAACCCTGATTCTCATACCATCCACTTAAGCTGAAATGAGAGTAAATTATCCCTCATGTCTTTGGGATGTGGGAGAAATGTGGAAGGAAACCAGGACATTTGGATAAAACCCACACAGGTAGAGTTAGAACATGAAACATTCACACAGAAAGTAGTACAGGGCAGGACTGAATAGGAACTGTAAGGCAGCAACACTAAATATTCGGCCACGGAGTCACTCACAACTTCAACATATTGGCATACATCCTCACATCACTACAACTCTACCAACACCTTACGGTTGCCCATCAGTTATTCAATAAACTGTTGCCACAACAGATCTGCAAGCTGCCAAAAGCAACTTGCAAGCCCCACCACTGAAAGTCAACAAATATCCTCTAGCCTAAAACCTCAAGGACAAGCAAAAAGCATGAGAGAACCAAGAGAACACAAAGGAACATTAGCCATTGTTTCTGCAAAACATGTTCTACTTTTCCCCACTTATTGTGTAATGACTTCAATGTGTGCAGAGTGTCAAAGCCAGTAAGGTGATGACCAGCATCAGAGGGAAGCAGAATGCGGGGTTGCTGATCAACAAGCATATGGAACAGCATAGTCAGCCTGACCAGAAAGAGGCCACCTCCTCAGATTTTCTGCCTGATTCTAAGGTAAGCACATATGAAAGTTGCACCAAGTGATCACCACAAATACTAACAGCTCTCAGCTCTACACTGGAGGGTTGCTTCAGCATGTTAATAGTCTACTGTAATACATTGCAAACATAGTTATTGTTTCATGCCTGTAGGAATTACACACACATACAGATATAAGCCCACTGGGAAGTTTCACCTTTTAGTTTACCTCGATAGTTCAAATACAAATGGCATTAATGACTGGCATTGACCGATATAATAAGTTTTGCACTCTTTCCATTTTCCTTTTCACTTCTTGTTTTCATTATTCACCTTTCCTTTTTATTTCTTTTACAAATTGTTCTTTTAAAATATCTTGTTTGCTTATTTTATTAATCCCATATTTTTTGGTGCAAATTGTACCAAATACATGTTTAAACACCAACCGGACAGCGATTCCTTTATTTTTGATCTGGAAACTGACATGTAGCAAGCACGAAGAAACTCGCCTGAAGCAAACCTGTCTGCAGTAATGACACCTTGCACCATAGGAAAACCTGTACTTCTCAATAATTCACTTCAATTGCTTATCTCTGCTAGAAAATAAATAGTAATGAACTTGCTCCTTGCATAGCAATGAAGGCAAGTACTGTAAATAACTCCTCCTAAAAGTCGAGAAGCAGGTCAAAACCGAAATATTCTTGGCCAGGGACACTTTGACATTCTTGGGAATGCAGTTCTTATTGAAGAAAAAGGCAGATTTCAGGTTAAAACTTTCTTGCTGAAGTACACTCATCTCACATAGTTTCTGATGAAACTGAGGTCAGAGAGTTCACTATTAACATGTGACCTCTCACTTGGATCTTGGCTTCTCTCTCCAGATAACTATCTAGCAACTTGTCCAGCTCTGTGTGATCTCTTACCCCATCTTGCCCTCTTATGCTATCTCAGAGGGAATGCCTTTCAATCCATCCGAACCCAAAGGCAACAGATTTGAGCATAGGTTTGAAGTCAGGACAGAGCCATCCAGCAACACCCATATCGCTATGAAGACATTAGCAACTTTAAAACAACTGTAGAAACCATCAGACCTCTGTAGAATCACAAGTAGCAGCTGATATGAAAAGCAATTAACCTGACAGCGACTGATGATCCCTTCAGAGAAGAGAGATCTTTACATTCCAACATAACATAAAAAGAGCCTATTCACGCCATCTTTCTGGACCTGTGCGATAGCCCACTATTTAACTTTTTTAACTATATTCGTTTGTTTGTATTCACACTCTCCAACTACCTACATTTCAAAATGTTTTGCTCAGCTTTTCTCTCTCCCACGAAGCTATCAAAAAGAATAATAATTTCTGCAGCATCCCACGGCATTTCTGGCTTTACCCAATATTCTAAACACAATAGATCTTGTAGATGCTGGAAATCCAGAGCAACACACAGAAAATGCTATGGAACACACACAAAATGCTGGAGGAACTCAGCAGGCCAGGATAGACCAGGATACTCTATGGAAAAGAGTAAACAGTCGAACATCAACTGTTTACTCTTTTCCATTGATGCTGCCAGACCTGCTGAGTTCCTCTGGCATTTTGTACGTGTTGCTTTGGATTTCCAACAACTGCAAATTTTCTCATGTCAGGAAAATACTATATTCCTTTTTTTTTTGACCCATCCAACCCTAATCCTGCCAGGAATTTTTTTTTTTTAAATTCCCGAAAGTCCTTTCTCCTGAACAGGTAACTTAGCTTCCCTTTCCAGAAATGCTGCTCAACCAATTTAATGTTTCCTGCATTTCTTTATCTTTATACCAGCTTGTCTATGGGATGTTGGAGGAAACTGGAGCATCATAAGGAAACTCAAATGGCCTCAAGGAGAATGCGCACATTTGACACAGGTACAATCAAAGGTCAGAATCGAAGCAGGATCACTGCAGCCCACCAGCAGTTCTACAAGCTGCAGCGACACTCTGCCGCTGAAGATGTATACTACTATGGGAGATTAAAAGAGGGTGTTATATAATGGTTTTTGACACTAAGATGGTAGCACAAATGCAACTTCACCTTGCATACCTGTCAGAAATAGACAACATTGTGAAATATACAATATACAACATTTCACTATGTTGCATACTTCTGACAGGCATCAACTGTGGACAATGCTACATACTCTGCAAGTTGGTGTCTGGCGCCTCTTTTATCACCAATTATTCCATGTCGGTTTCATTTGGATTGAGTGATCAGTATTAAATTATATGTGTATTTGTCACATTCAAAAATAGTGCAAGTATTGGTTTAGGTCTAATATAATCGCTGAACATTCGACTCTCTGACATTTTATCTTATTAACTGAGCAAGTAATTAGAAGTGCAAAATAATTACACATACTGCTGACTGTTCCATAAACCAATTCCTTGCCAGCTGAAAAGTACTTCAGAATCTCTTCCAGGGATTAATTTGTTTGTTGCATGCAACCTTCATTTACCTCATTTATTCCATGTTCTGCTTCCATTTATTAGCTTATTGCATTTTCTCTTTGTCCATTTCTCATTCAAATTCTTTTAAACAATATTTGTTCATAACTTTCATCCATGTTCATTTTCAATATTTAATTTTAAAAAAGGATTATACTGGAACACCAAACCTGGATTTAACTAGTCCGATCACCTAGCTGTACTTCTACTCCCAGTTTACAGTCAGAGACTAAAGACCTCAGCATCAGTGCTGAGGACCATGAAAGTGTGATCACGGGAGGCAGAGGAGCATTTACAGGGCTGTTTGAGTCAGTGGACTTGACAATATTCAGGGATTCATCTTCAAGTCAGCATGAATGGGTTGTCACCGACTTCATCAAGACCTGTGAGGGTGAGTGTGTGCCTTCACACACCCAAAACAAAAGCCATGTATGAACTAGGAGAAACAATTACACTGTGGTCACCTGGACATCCACCAAATGAAGGCCCTGGCGAAAAGCTTTGTGTACTGGCCGGGCATAGAAGACGATATCACATGTGTATGCAGGTAGTGTACTCAATGTTCTATGGCAGCAAAGAATTCAAGTAAAGCCAATCCACAATCATGGCCTCAGGTTACTAGGCTTGGAGTTGGGTATATATTGACTTTGTTGGCTCAATCAACCGGTGTACCTACCTTGTCCTGGTTGATGCCTATTCCAAGTGGCCAGAGGTATTATCTATGAAATCAACAACAGAGGCTACCGTTCAACATTTGTTTTTGACAATGGCAGTCAACTGAGTTCACAGCAGTTTTCTGCATTCTGCCAGATCAGCAGAATCATCCCCAGTCCAACAGTTATGCAGAGAGTTTTTGGATACATTCAAAGGGTCACTTCTGAAATCAGGAGGGGAAGGAGCATCGGCAAAGGCTCTCAACACATTTCTACTGACAAATCAGATTACACCACATCCAGCCCTCAAGGGGAAGTCCTCAGATGAAGTGCTTTTGGAAAGAAAACTGTGCACAGTGTTTAATGCAATGCTGCCACAGCATCCAATATCCGAGACAGCAGATGGTCAGGTGCACAAAGGCACCCATACGGAGCTTGATCAATGGGTGAAGTCATTCAAGCCCAGAGCTGCAGTGCGAGCCACACAGTATTACAATGTTCAAGACCCCCTGGGTACCAGGTTAGATTGTCAAATGAATGGGGTAAGTTCTCTATTAAGTTGTCATCGCCACATCAACCAGCTGTGGCCATACGCTCCTGCTGAAGGCACACCAGGTTCATTGGGCACATCAAAAAGAGTTGCACGTTCATCTCCTCCCGGAAGGGTTCTATTTACCACGACCAAACTAACCATCAGTGCCAGCACAGCCACAAGCAACATTGTGACAAGAAGCCAACAGCCTACAACCATTAAGGACCAATTGTCAGCGCAAGCCAGTTGTTCCAATCCAAATCAACACTCAGCACAAATCCTATAGGCAATCATCTTCAAGAGGGAGGGATTTTGGTTAACCAAAACAGACAACACTTATTGGTCAGCTGACAACCAATTCCTGGCCGACTTTCACTGATTTGTCATTGTTACTATCAACATCTCAAATATTCTTGCACAAGCCATTTAGCTAGTCACACGATGGGACGTACTATTGAGTTTTGAGATTTTTGTAGTTGTGGGGCTTTACTAAATAAAGGTTTATATTATTTTCTGGCTTTGATCTATCTCCTGACTTTGGGTCTCATCGGTAGTTACAGGCAAGCAAACATAACAGACTCCCAGCATAAAGGGCATCGATTTCATTAGTTTTCATAATCTATTAGTATGAATTACACAGGAAATTAACTATAATTGTGTCATTTACATTGTTTTTCACTTCCACTTATTATTGATTTTGTTTTACACCATCCATCCATTTTCTTCCAGTAATCAAGTTTGAACTCTGCATTTGTTACCTCCCTCATTGTGGTCTACAGACTTAATTAGTTGATGCACAGAAGTGCATGCAGCATAATACTTCAGGCTCTTCAACCTGAAATGCTAGCCATCTCTCTTTTCCTACAGATGCAGCCTGACCTGCTGAGTATTTCCATCATTTTCTAATTTCAGATTGCCACCATTTGCAGCACTTCTTGTTCATTTTCAGATCATGTCAGTATTCTTCTATTAATGTGAACCCACACAGTCACTGATCAACCCACGCTTTCACTGGACTATACAGTATTTTTAAATTAGTCCATTTAATTAAAGTTTGGAATCAATGTCAGCACCAAAGTGTGTGGGAAAATGTATACCAGAGATCAAAGTGCCTACCGGCCCTCCTCCAATTGGATGAAATTAGAAGAAATTAGTGACTTGATCTGCAGCAAATGTATAGTAAAATGTCGTCAATTATCAAACAATCACATGTTAGAGTCATAGAATTACAGTACACTACATCACAGAAACAGCCCTTTTGGCCCATCTAGTCTGTGCTGAACCATTAGTCTGCCGAGTCCTGTCAATCTGCACCTGGACCATAGCCCTCCATACCCTTCTCATCCATGTAGCTAATCCTTAAATTTTGAAATCGACTCCACATCTACCACTTGTGCAGGCAGCTCATTCCACGCTCTCATTACCATCTAAGTGAAGAAGTTTCCCCTTAAACATTTCATCTTGAACCCTTAACCCATGGCCTCAAGTTGCTGTCTTGCTCAGTCTCAGTGGAAAAAGCCTTCAATTTTACCCCTCAATTAAGCATGCCGCTATCAAATCTCCTCTCAATCTTCCTTATACATCAGGTCCTCAAGTCCTGACAATATCCTTGTAAATTTTCTCTGCACTATTTTAAACTTACTTACACCTTTCCTGTAGGTAGGTGAACAAAACTGTGCGCAACACTCCAAGTTAGGCACGACCAACATCTTATACAATTTCAACATAACATCCCAACTCCTGTACACAATACATCAATTTATGTCCCAAAGGCTTTCTTTATGATCCTGTCTACCCATGGCACGACTTTCAAGGAATTATGAATCTGTATTCCCAGATCCCTCTGTTCTACTGCACTCCCCAGTGCCTTATCACTCACTATGTAAGCCCTAGTGGATCCTCTCAAACTGTAACACCTCCATCTGCCATTTTTCAGCCCATGTACCAGATCCCACTGCAAATTTGATAGTCTTCCTCGTAGTGCATTACACCCCTAATCCTGGTGTCATCTGCAAATTTGTTGATCCAGTTTACCACATTGTCATCCAGATTATTGATATAGATGGCAAACAACAAGGGACTGATCTGTATGGTATTCCACTAATCACAGGCCTGCTGTCAGAGAGGTAACCATATACTACTGCGCTCTGGTTTCTCCCACAAAATCAATGTCCAATCCAATTTACTACCTCATCCTGAATGCTGAGCAACTGAAGCTTCTTGACCAACCTCCCATGCGGGACCTTGTCAAATGCCATGCTAAAATCCATGTAGACAACATCCACTGCCTTGCCTTCATTGACTTTCCTGCTAACTTCCTCAAAGAACTCTATAATGTTGGTTAAGCATGACCTATCACTCACAAAGCCAAGTTCTCTATCCCTAATCAGTCCGTCTATCTAAATACCTGTATATCTGGACTTCAGAATACCTTCCAATAACTTACTCACTACTCACGTCAGCCTAACGGGCTCTTCCAGCTTATTCTTAGAGCCTTTCTTAAAAAACTGAACATTAGTGATCCTCCAATCCTCTGGCACCTCACCTGTGACTAAGGATGTTTTAAATATCTCTGTTTGGGTCCCTGAAATTTCTGCACGAACCTCCCACAGGATCCAAAGGAATGCCTTGTCAGGCCCTGGGGATTTATCCATCCTAATTTGCCTCAGGACAGCAAACACCACCTCCTCTGTAATCTGTATAGGGTCCATGACCTCACTGCTGCATTTCCCCACATCTACAGACTCTGTGCCCATCTCTCAAGCAAATACAGATGAAAGAAATCCATTTAAAGTCAATCACCCATATCTTTTGGCTCCACCTATATATTACCATTCTCATCTTGCAGAGGAACAATTTTGTTTCTTCCTATCCTTTTGCTCTTGATATATCTGCAGAAGCCCTTAGGATTCTGCTTCACCTTATCTACTAGAGTAACCTCATGTCTTCTTTTAGCCTCTTGAGTTGCTTCTCATGTTCTCTTGCATTTCTTATACATATTATGTTGGCAAAACTAAACCCAAACAAGCAAAACTAACAAAACTACTAAAATAACTCATCTTTCCCCTAACCAAGACCAATAGCTATTCAAAATTTACCGAATTTCTCAAACTGTTTTGCTCCTGATAAAGATAAGTAAAGCAGGTTTTTATATTGCCATTGAATGTTCACTATGTCAACCAAAGCTAAGCCTACAAATCTGAATATGAGCAGTGTAAATATATAGAGAATTTACGAAAATAAAGTACCAAAATTGCACATGGTCTAATGGAAAAAATTTTCATACATTGCAATTCCATGTTAGTTTTCCTAATGCCAGTGGAAAAGAGAATATGTAAAAAAATGAATGAACTCCAAAACATTTTCATTTCTTTAAAAACACAATTTCTATAAATTGAAGGCAACATTTCACTGCATTTTAAATTTTTTCTGGTAAATGAAAGATCCCCTAACACAGAATATCAGAAAATATTACAAATAGATTCTTGTTGTTAAAATGTACATGTAAAACAGTTAAATGTCTTCCATGAGTCACTGCCTTCTACTGCATAGAAGGTCTCTTTCAAGCAGGGGTTCCCAACCTTTTTTTATGCCATAGACCCCTACTGAGGGTTCTGTGGACCCAAGGTTAGGAATCCCTGCTTCAGAGTACAGCAACCAGATAACAAAAGAAATATGTAGCCAGAGAAGTGAACACGGTGGGACCCAATAAAACTGTAAATGTTTCAGACATTGTTAAAAATCTCAAGAATGGGATAAATGGAGTTGAAACAGGAAGCTGCAAAAGGAAAATAGGAAGTGTTTTTCAGGCATCAACTGTAGCACTGTGATGCAGTTAAATAAGACTATGTCACCACTGATTCTTAGAACAGGAAGTAAAACTCATCCTTCCCATCTCTCCTATCATTAAAAAGCATCAAGCAGACTAACTTAAGAGTGCAACATGCACTGATCATTGTCTCAAGGAGAAGGTCTATAGACAGTGCGCACTATGCACAGTATTAAAACCTGTGAATGAAATCCTTCCCACCCAACCAAATCAATTTCATTCAATAATGCTTCTTGTATTTCACCATAAACACCATCTTTTGAGCTTCACAAACTCAATAAAGTTATTGAAGGGTGACTTTGGTTGCTGTATGGCCATGCAGAAATACTTGTGCTTTGTTGCCAATATAGTAGCAAATAGGGTAATGTCACATAAATGGTTTATTGACCACCAAACTGCAAAAGTCCTGGTAGCTGGTTGAGGGTTGATACCAAACAGTTTCTTTTTTGATAGCTTCAAAATGGAAAAAAAAAGTGTGCTATATTGTTAAGTCAGCACATTGTACTCTGCCACTGAAATTTTGTCCACTGGATATGAAATTCAGTCAGTTGAATTCAAAATAAAAAACATTGATTCAGCTAAATAGTAATTTTAAACAACTGACTGAGAAGAAATTTCAAGACAGTGGTTTGTAAAAATATGTCATAGAAAATATTTTTTTCCTGACCAGGTCTGTATGAGTGATCTTACCAGCAATTAGATGGTTCACTAAACTGATTCCTGGAATGATGTAATTTTCTTGTAGTGAGAGATTGAATGTGACTGTCCCCTATTCACTGAAATTTAGAAGAATGCAAGATGATCTTATTATGACATATGAGATAGGAGTTACAGTACTCTGTGATGAGCTTTATTGGAGATGGTGGCAAATGTTTGTTCCCTTTGGCTACAGAAGCTAGAAATCAGAGGCAGAATGGCAAGATAACAGATAGCAAGTAGAGAAATATCTTCTTGCAAAGGGTTGTATATCTTCAAAATTCTCTGCCTTCAATATCAATGAATACTCACGTCCATGCCTGTACTTAAAGCTGGGGTTAGTGAATTAGTTGTCTATCACGAAGATAACAGATCTGACAGGTACCCAAGAACAGTATCAGCCAGTTTCCTCGTCAACTCACATACCATCCTTTCTTGGAAATATCTCTTTCCTTCATTGTCGCCAAGCCTAGCGGAATACCAACCTAGCAACATTCTCTAAACACCTTCACGACAAGGACCACAGAGATTCCAGAAGGCCTGAATAAACATTGTTTGACAAGACAACTTGAGAATATGGGGCATGGACAGGCGAATGAACTGAAAGCAGATATTAACTCTGACCTTACTTAGTGACCATAAGACATTGGAGCAGTATTAGGCCATTTGGCCCATCAAGCCTTCTCTGCTATTCCATCATGGCTGATTTATTTTCCCCCTTAACCTCCTGCCTTCTCCCTGTAACCTTTGACACCATGACTAATAAGACCATAAGACCTACGAGAGAAACAGGATCGAGGGGCCATTTGGTCTTACTCTGACTTCTTTTAACTTCACTGAGATTCCACTGTAAATACTGTTGAGAATGGGAGTGGTTTATTACTGTCGTGAGTACTGAGCTCGTCAAAAGATTTTTGCATGCCACCCAGACAGATTTTGCTCCACACGTGTACACTGAGATGTTAATAAAAAAAAATTGAATTGCAGTATATAATACTGTAGCCATAGAGGAAGTCCAGAGCATGGAAAGAAAAGCAAGGCTGCAAAGAGATAAATTGGCAGATGCAGAGCTCAATTTTAGTGCACGAGAGGTCCATTCAAGAGTCTGATAACAGCGGAATAGAAGCCGCCCAGGTCTGATGGGACACGCTTTCATATCTTTTGCCCAACGGGAAAGGGGAGAAGAGAATGACTGGGGTGGGGCAGATTGTTGATTATGATGGTCGCTTTCCACAGTGGGAAGGGTTGATAGACTAGGCTGTGTTCACAACTCTGATTTCTTGCGGACTTCGATAGAGCAGTTGCCATACCAAGCTGTCATGCACCTGGAGGGGATGCTTTCTATGGTGCGTCTATGAAAGCTGGCAAGGGTCTGTCATAGGGAACAGGACAAATTTCCTTATCCTGCTGAAAATACTTTTTTTTGACTGTAGCATTACTGTGGTGAACCAGGACAAATTGTTCCTGGCATATACACTTCAGAACTTGAGTCTCTTAATCATCTGCACCTCAGCACTCTTGATACAGACAGGCATGTTCTCCACCCTGTTTTCCATTAGTCGATGATGAGCTCCTTCCTTTTTAGACATTTGAGGGAAAGACTGAGTTGACACCATGCCAGTAGGCTCTCTTTTCTTCCTGTACTCTGCCTAATGATTGTTTGAAATCTGGCCCATTAGCACTACATTATCTGCCACCACATCATCATGCCGGTAGGCTCGCTCTTCTTCCTGTATTCCGCTTCATCATTGTCTGAAATCTGACCCACTGCACTAACTTATCTGCAAATGTGCAGATGGAGTTAGAGCAAAATTTGGCCACAACATCCTGGGTATAGAGGGACGAGAGTAAGGGGCCACGAACACAGCATTGTGGGGACAAGAGTTGATGATAATCGTGGAGAAGACTTTCGTCTCCCATCCTTACTGATTGTAGTCTGTTAGTCAGAAAGTCAAGGATTTAGTTGCAAAAGTTAGTGAAATTATTTAGTTGGTAGAAGGAAAAGGACTAGGAATTTAGAATTATGGCATTAAAGGAGTATTGCCAATAATTAGGAAACTGACTTAGTAATCTTTGTAATCCTGATGTCCAAAAGATAAGCGTAGGACCAGGGATATGCAATCTGTTGTGGACCTGCTTTGGCAGTAGGTGAACTGTAGTGGGTCAAGATTGCCTGGGAGGTGATATAAACCAGCCTCTTGAAGCACTTCATGATGATTAATGTAAAAGCCACCAGCATGTTACTTTGTTTTTCAAAAAGTACTGGGATGATAGTGGTCCTCTAAGCATGTGGAAACCTTAGATTGAAGTAAGGATATGTTTACAAACTTTCTAGCAAGTTGATCAGCACAAGTCCAAGTAGGCCAATTGCTCACTAAAAGATAGGAGTATGATGGCACTTCTGCCTACATGTACCTCTCAGACATTAGGCTATGCTGATTTGCAATCATGGTAGTGAAATTATTGGCATTCACTGTTGCTGCATGAACCTGACACTTCAGTTTTTCACACTTGAATTCCTATGATAATTCTGGAGTTGCAGTCAGAAAATCAGCACAGCTCTACCAGGTTAAGTCCTTGCATACCAAAATGAAACAAAAAGAGGAAAAATACAAAATAGTTGAATCCATGAAGAGTTAAGACATTTACGAATTGGTCCTATTGTAAAATAATCTGAAAATCTCATTCTTTACAACTGGAGTTTTTAGGCAGCTGATCAGCCACTATTACTACCTAGAAAACCAGTTTGCTGAGTAGTATATGAGGTTAGTAACACGTACAAAATGCGAGAGGAACTTGGCAAATCAGTCAGACATTTATGGAGAGGAATAAATAGTTGATGTTCCAGGTCAAGACCCTTCATCAGGACTCGAAAGGAAGGTGCAGAAGCTATAATAAGAAAGTAGAGAAGATGGGTGGTCTCTTATACTGTCATGATAATGCTAAAGTCAGGTTAAGTCAAGGGTTCCCAACCTAGGATCCACAGATCCTTTGCTTATTGGTATTGGTCCATGGCATAATAAAGGTTGGGACCCCGGGTTAAAGGAACAACATATTCAAACTGGAGAGCCTCTAACCCGATGCCATGAACAGCAATTTCTCTAACTTCAGGTAATTACTCCCTCATCACCCCTTCTCTCTTTTTCCATTCCCCATTCTGGTTACCATCTCACCCCTTCTCTTTTTTGCCTTCCTCTGGTTCTGCTCCTTCTTCCCTTCCATGGTCCACTGTCCTCTCCCATCAGTTTCCTACTCCTTCAGTCCTTTATCTCTTCTACCTATCATCTCCCAGCTTCTTATTTCATTCCCCTCCACCCCACTACCCACCCACCTTCCCTCTCACCTGGTCTCACATCACCCACCAGTTTGTACCCCTTCTGCTCCCCTCTCACCCACATTTTCTTATTCTGGATCTTACCCCCTTCTTTTCCAGACCCGATGAAGGGTCTCAGGCTGAAACTTCGACCATTTATCCCTCTTTCTGAGTTCCTCCAGCATTTTGTGTGTGTGTCTGTGTGTGTTGCTCAACATTTCCAGCATCTACAGAACCTCTTGTGATTATTTGTCTACAAATGTCTATTACAATTTGCTCATGTGAAAAGTTCGAAATGTATTTAAAATTTTTTAAATGTTATAATATTTGAAATTTTCAGCTACCATTTCAATGTGTACATTCCAAACTTATTTCAAATTCTATAGATAAATAAAAACATTGCTTCATCCTTTATAGTTTGCTGTCTGTAGAATTCTTTAATGTAACTATCTTTTCATCCTTCATATAGCAGTAATAGCAGCTGGATAGCTAGGATCTCTTTGAAATGGTGCCTCACAACAGGTATTAGGAAAAGGTAGCTTTCAGAACAGGTTATTTAGGCAAACTTGAAACACAAGGGAGATGCAGATACATCTAATTTGCACATTAATATAAAGATCATCAAGTAAATGTCTTTGGTCCAGTTGATCCACCATTTTCTCTAACTTCAGATAACTATTCCCCCATCTTCACTCAGAGCACCATGCAAGTGTAGACCAAGCTGTCAGTACAAGTGGTGCATGTGAGGTTGATTTCAATGTTTAAGAGAAGTCTGGATAGGTACAGGGTTGGTAGGGGTATGGAAGACTATGGTCGCGGTACAGGTCGATGGGAACGGGCAGTTTGAATAGTTTGATAGGGACTAGATGGGCTGAAGGGCCTGTATCTGTGCTGTAGTTTTCTATTACTTCATTTCAGTAAAAAATCTTATATTAGCACTTCACGCCATCCAAAACATAACAGCAAGCCTTGCTGTATCCTACAAGGCACTGAATTACATTTGTTGATATGTAGACCATAAGACAAAGGAACAGAATTAGACTATTTGACCCATAAAGTCTGCTCTGCTAGTTGATCATAGCTGATCCATTTCCCTCCCAACACCATTCTCCCGCCTTCACCCCGCAACCTTTCACGCCCTGACAAGAAGAATCTATCAACCTCTATCTTAAATACAACCTGTGTCAATGAATTCCACAGATTCATCACTCTCTGGCCACAGGAATTCCCTCTCATCTCTGTTCTAAATGGATCTCCTTCTGTTCTGAGGTTTCCTCCTCTGGCCCTAGACTGCCCCACTATAGGAAACATCTTCTCCACATCTACTCTGTCTAGGCTTTTCAACATTCAATAGGTTTCAATGAGATTCCCCCCTCATTCTTCTAAATTCCAGCAAGTAAAGGCTCAGAACCACCAAATGCTCCTCATACGATAAGCTTTTCATTCCAGGAATCATTTTCGTGAACCTCATCTGAATCTTCTCCAATGTCAGCACATCCTCCCCTAGGCAAGGGGCCCAAAACTGCTCACTTTGCCAGTGCCTTATAAAGCCTCAGCATTTCGTCTTTGTTTTTAAGATTCTAGTCCTCTTGAAAACAATGCTAATATTGCATTTGCCTTCCTCACCACCACCTCAACTTGCAAGTTAACCTTTAGGGAGCTCTGCACAAAGACTCCCAAGTCTCTGCACATCAGATTTTTGAATTTTCTACCCATTTAGAAGACAGTCTACGCTTTTGTTCCTTCTACTAAAGTGCACGGCCATAAACTTACCAATACTATATTCTATTGACACTTCTTAGTCCTTTTTCTTCTTCCAAGTCCTTCTGCAGCCTCCCTGCTTCATCATCACTACCTGTCCCTCTACCCACCTTCGTATCATCCACAAACATGGCCACAAAGCCATAAATTCATCATCTAAATCATTGACATATAACATAAAAAGCGGTCCTAACACATACCCCTGTAGAACATCACTAGTCTTCAGCAGCCAACCAGAAAAGGCTCCCTTTATTCCCACTCTTTGCCTCCTGCCAATCAGCCAATCCTCTATCCATGCTAGTATCTTTCCTGTAATGCCATGGTCTCTTACCATTTTAAGCAGCCTCATGTGTGGCATCTTGTCAATGGCCTTCTGAAAATCCAAGTACATATCATCCACCAATTCTCTCTCATCTATGATGTTTGTCACATCGTTAAATAATTCCAACAGATTTGTCAAAAAAGATTTTCCCCTTAAGGAAACCATAGTGGTTTTGGCCAATTTTATTATGTGCCTCCAAGTACTTCAAAATCTCACCTTTAACAATTGGCTCCAACATCTTCCCAACCACTGAAATCAGGTTAACTGGCCTAAAATTTCCTATCTTCTGTCTCTCTCCCTTCTTAAAAAGTAGAGTGACGCTTACAATTTTCCAGTCCTCCAGAACCATGACAGAATCTAGTGATTCTTTAAAGATCATTACCAACACCTCCATAATCTTTTAGCTACTTCATTCTGAACCCTGTGTTGTAGTCTACCTGGTCCATGTGACTTATCAACCTTCAGACCTTTCAGCTTCCCAAACATCATTTCCCTAATAATAGCAACCACACTCACTTCTGCCCCCTTGACACTCTCAAGCTTCCAGCATACTGTTAGTGTCTTCCACAGTGAAGCCTAATACAAAACACGTGTAGGGGTTTCTTCTTTTATGTTACTGCTAAGGCTAATAAAATGGCTTCTCTGTAATGTTAACTGCTGAGTTAACGGTAGCAGCTTGTTTGGGTTATAATTACTGATAACGAGAATTGTATTCATTTGCTAACCAATTAGGATAGATGTTATTCTTTCTTGTGTGTCTGTAAGCTATTGTGTTTCGCGGGTTTTGGGGCAAAAGGCGCGATGGGGACAGAGAGACGAGACGCGATGCTGTAAGCTGGGTGATGGATCCCCAGCGGGAGTCTGAGTCCCAGGGTCTTCGGCGAGGAGAGGAGATGAGGACAGACTCATGTGAAGCGTTTGGTCGATCACCGAGGGTGGTCCCATTCGAGGGTCGGTGGAGTTCGGAGGACATCGACTGGAGGAAAGGGAGACCCGGTTCTGTAAGAGCTCCAACAAATTATTTGTGCACAGAACTGACAGAGTTACTGACTTAGCACCTTTATTGTATTTGTTTCTACTAACCCATCACCAAGAAATACTTGTAAAGTGTAATCATTTAATCGCATATAGTGTACTGTCTGTTATTTAGCGTGGTGGGGTACATCACACAGCATTTACATGAACTTGATTACCCATTTTGGCGGGGCTGAAGACTGCTTCTCCTAGATGAAAGTGAGCTGAGCGAGCCTGAGGCTTACCAGAGGGCTACATTGTGGGGGCCATCGTCCGGGTTTGGATTCTGTAGAAGCTGTGTGATCGCCCTGTTTAGATTATGTATGCTGCAAGGGCAGAAAGCTGGTGTGCCTCTGTGAGATTGCTGGTTATTACTGCATGCGTGTTGGGTGGGGTAGCTGTTGGTACCCCGGAGCTCTTTGTTTGAGTTCAGGCTAGTGCTGGTGGTGGGACTGCCAGTGTTTATTGGTGCCCCAGGTGAGGCGGGCCTTGGGCTGTCCATACTGTTAGGAGAGAGAGGAAAGAGTGGTCTGATTCGGAGGTAGTGTCTGCAAATAAATGTTCCAGCTAAGGCAGGCTCCGCCTGGTTTTTGGGATAATGTCCACCCCTACAGGGGCGGAGGCGTGGATGGAACGGACCTCTCAGTTGTTAGATGAGTGGCTGAGGGAAAGCGACAGGGATTGGTTGGAAGTTTGGATAGGCAGGCTGTTGACGTTGTCAGAACTGTCAGGTTCGATTAACCCGTAGTGACAGCTGCCAGTTATCTGAAAGTGGGGGAAAATGTGTTTTGTTCGACTGGAAGTAAAATGCAGCACCTGGGGGGCTTTCCATACCTGTGTCAGGAGATTAGTGGGAAGTTTTCGGGGTACCTTCTCTGACTAGGGGGGCAGATAAATTGCTTGCGGTGCCAAGGGGATTAGTTAAGGGGATCAGCCCCTCCCTCAGTTGTTCAGCTGTTCAGAGAGGTGTCGGGAAACTTAGTGGAGGCCCAGTGGGGGAACAACTTGGGGACTCTGGGGGAGCACGTTCCCAGCAACATACCAAGGAACTCCCGAAAAGAACAGACCTTATTCCTGAATGCTTAGAGGGACCACACCCTCGGGTGGCGTTACGGATAGATAGAAGCTATGTTAAAGCCATTCTCAACACCGGGGTGCAGGTCAAGTTGTTGTACAGTTAGTTTTACAACTGGTATTTGAAGCATTTACCCTTGACAACAGTAAGGGCACTGGAGATTTGGGGTACCAGTGCAAGTGATTATCCAGACGATGATTATTGGTCAGTGAAACTGGAGATCTTGGAGCCAATGTGTGGGTGTCAGACGGTCGTGAATCGTTAATGCTGATGTGTCTGGACCCTGGTGCAACAGCCAGGGTTTCGATTCTGGAGGGGACCAACACCCCGCTGATGAGGAGATGCTTGGGGGCCTGCCAGGAGGAGGTGAGTGAGAGCTATTTGGCGGCGTTGTTTCATGCTGCTTGTGAGGATGTGTGTAGCAGCATTGGGCCGGTACTGAATTTAAACGAGAGCTGATGGTGGTACAGCCCGCTGGGGGGTGTATTGGAGGGTGAGACCCTCTTTGTGGATGCTCCAAAATACCACTAGGGAGGGGAGCTGACCGATAAAGACACCTCGGTGAGAGACAGGTCACAGCCACTGGCCCCTGCAGCCGTGGAAGACGTAGGCAGCGTGTGGATTACAGGACTCTGAACGGGCGCACTGTCATTTATCAGAATACGGTCCTGAGGGCCGAAGACGCGATGGTCTGTCTGCGTGGTGCGACGTGGTTTAACGTGGAAACTAACCATTGCTGCTCTGCCATTATCCCTGCTCGTTCCCCCTTCGAATTAACTTTGGCCAGCTTTTCCCTCATGCATCTGTAATTCCTTTTTCCTCATTATAATACTGACACATTTGACTTTAGCTTCTCCCTCTCAATTAGCAGGGTTAATTCTATATTATGATCACTGACTCCTAAGGGTTCCTTTACCTTAAGCTTCCTAATCAAATCCGGTTCCTTACACAACACCCAATCCAGACTAGCTGATTCCCCCAGTGGGCTCAACCACAAGATGCTCTAAAAAGGACATCTTGTTTTTCCAGCCACTCAATCAAACTGGGAGCAAGAGAGGAGGCAACTCACAGATCCTTGAGTAAGATATAAAAAGGAGCATTTGCGGGCTTTTGGCATTTTTCCAGTAGCTTAATCAAATCAGGAGTGAGTGAGGAGGCTTGTGTATCTTTAACCCCAGCCTCCAATCTGTATTAATCATAACAATTATTTTCCTCAACAAAAGATGGAGAAAGCCAAAGTGTTTTCCACCAAATTCTTATTACTGCATTCAGAAGGAAATATTATAAAGTGAGTAATATACTATAACCTCCAGGGACACTTTTGTGGATAAAACCAAATCACTTGAATTTAAACAGTAATATACTGTAGTTTGAACAAATCTAAATAAATATTGAATTGTCAATTTGAATTTGCATTCCAGATACAAGTAAAAGAATTGACAGGGATATTTACATACTTTATATTATTTTTAAAAAGCAGCACTGCGTGAAAAGAGAAACCACTTCAGTTGGTTGATTTGAACATTCTTTGCTGCTTCAAAGTTCGTTCTGTAGCAGCAGAGAATTCTTGCTATCACATTTCAAAAATGTTATATTACTGGACAAGTATTTCAGGTTTGGATTCATAATCCAAAGACCACAGTTCAGGTCTGAACAAATGGAATTTACATTCAGTTAATTAAATAAACCTGGGATGCAAATCTGCTGTCAATACGGGTAAACATAGATCTACTAGACTGACATTAAAATAAATCTGGTTCACATGTATCATTCAGAAAAAGAAATCATTTGCTTTTACTTGGTCTATTCGATAAGTGACTCCAGACTAATGATGTGGTTAATTCTCATCCACCCATGAAATAATGCACCAAACATACAAAGTTCAAAGTACTTTTATTATCAAAGTATGTATACATTAAACACCCAATGTGCAGAGAGAAAACAATTTGTGCAAACAATAAAAGTAAGCAAATAGCATTTAGAACAAAAGTGAATCCTCAGACACAAAGTCTGGAATATCCAGAGTAGGCCACAGCCCCAGCCTCAGGTCAGCGCATAGCAGGTTAAACGTAGTAGAGCCCAGAACAGCTGGAGCAGGCCATTGCCTCAGCGCAGTGCAAAGTGGAATAAATGTCACACAGCAGTAAGCAGAACCGTCCCACCACTCACTTAAGGTCCTGATACCCTGCCTTTTCAATCCATCTGGCCTAGTGTTTAAATCGTCCAAACATCGGGTCATTCCTTGCTCTAAGATCCAGGCTCCGTCGCATCAATACACCCTCAGCCTGGATCCCCCGCTGCCACATCCTGGCCTTTCCAAATTGCCCCAGCACTTATATCGATCAAACCTCGCTCTCGGTTCAGGTGGATGGACCTCAAATCTGCCTCTCCTCTGCTCCGCTCACCTCAAATATGCCTCACATGCTTCAAGCCTCAACTTAGCTTCGCCTTGGATCGCCTCTTCATTTTTTGCAGTGATCATTTACTTTTTAAAAAAAAAACAGAAGCATTACTAGTGAAGTATTTAGTTGTATTCCTTGTTTTGTTAACTACCCGTCGTAGTAGTCACTCAACTTCAGCAGTACCATCTTAAACCAGAGCAATCACAGATGAGATACAATTGACAACCATAATAGTAATGCCTATATCCTGATTTAAATGTATCCGATCTTCTTCTTCCACCATAGTTATCCACATCACTGGATGCAAAAACATTTTTGTAACATACAAGAATTTTATCAAAAACCTCATCTTCACTTGGCAAGCATTTCCATACTTTTGACCCAAATTTTTCTGCAAAACCATTGGGAATAACCACTGACATCACAGAATATAATGCTGACTGAGCAATGAAGCAGCTAAAACCATTGGTTTAAGGTAAGACACTTCCTACTGAACCAAGCAGGATATCTTACACTTTGTGTGGGAGAATACTACAGCCTGGGACCTGACTGAAAACTGGAAACTGTACTTGGCACAGCACTTCTGCAATAGTGGTTACCATGTGTGAAGAACTCCTCAACTACAGAGCTTTATTAAGACCCAAGACCAACATTTGAAACGAGTACTTTACAGTGGCTCCAGACAACAATTTACAGTATAGTTGCATAGTACCTACTGTACATATCAGAATACCTGCAAGAGCTACACAGGATTCACATCCAGACTGCAGCAAGTTCTGCCAGAATCTCAATAAAATCACAAGAGTTCAATTTCAGTTAGGTTAGGTCCTCTGTCAATGATAGCTTCCAAGCCATGCTCCAAAGCTCCATCATCCAGCAGATAATAATCAAGTACTTCTTTACCTGCAAACAATCCAGACATTTGTGCTTGGCTTAACCCTTTTACACTATTGCATAATAATGGATACAAATCTTCTGCTCATTGCACATTTCATTAGATTTTGATAAGAAGCCTCAGAAGATACCCGTATAGTATCTTCCGGAAAACTGTTCCACTTTAGGTATAGTGCAATTTTATATTATTGCTTATACCCTTGAAACCAAAGGTCGGGGATGGGTCACCACAGAAATTTCTGTAAGTTACTTACTGCATCATAGATCGAAGATTGCTCACTATGTGTGAGATACAATTTCTAGGTCAATATTATTTTATTTGGTCAATTTAGTTTTAAAAGATGCAATAATATTCACGCCATTAGGTAGGATCATACATGATGACCTGTGTAATTTTGACAATATAAATGCTCTGTTTCTACAAGCCACATGAGAGACAATGATGGTATGCCTTCATTGGGCAAATTTCTCAGAAACCAGAAATTTAGTTCCCTGATCAAATCAAAGTTGATGCTATTGTCTAAAATACAAGTGCCTCTGCTGCCTTTATTCTATTCCAAGTTAACTTCCCTTTGCAAACACACTGGAAAGCAAACTGGAAATTCCTCACTGTGTATTAAGTTACTCAAAAGAGGCTGCAATGAAAAAAAGAATGCTGTGGCAAAAGGAACCATAAAGATTAGTACAACTGAAAGATAACAAGCTATGTAAGAAGTCTAAAAAAAATGGCAACATTGATTCACCTTCAGCTTTTGAGAATCCACAGGCAGAAAAACTGAGAACACAAATTTCAAATGGGAAAGCATTGATAAGAAGTGACAAGAGCAGAATCAAGATTTCTACATTGTCTTACTTAGATGTTATGCCATAACTTATAGACAATGGACCATTTTCTATAATTTATAAATTACAGACTACAATTAAGAGAATTCGCGAACATCAGACATGATCAATGATAGAGTTTAAATGCTGTTTATCAACCGCCCTGGTTCAACTTACTGGCATGAATCAACAAGTCCCCTATTTATTTTTATTTGGAGATACAGCATGGAATAGGCCCTTCGAGCTGCACCACCAAATCTAATCTCTGGATAATTTACAATGACCAATTAGCCCACCTGGTGCGTCTTTGGACTGTGAGAGGACCCGAAGAAAACCCACGCATTCCACAGGGAGAACATACAGATCCCTTACAGATGATGCCGGCATTAAACTCCAAAGCCCTGAGCTGTAATAGCATTGCGCTAACTGCTACATTGTCTTACTCACAAATTATGCCATAATTTATAGACAACGGACAATTTCCTATAATTTATAAACTACAGACTACAATTAAGGGAATTCGTGAGCACCAGACATGATCGATGATGGAGTTTAAATGCTGTCTATCAACTGCAGTGGTTCAAAATTACTGGCATGAATCAACAAGGCCCCTATTTAGTTTTATTTGGAGATACAGCATGGAATAGGCCCTTCGAGCTGCACCACCAAATCTAATCTCTGGATAATTTACAATGACCAATTAACCCACCTGGTGCATCTTTGGACTGTGAGAGGACCTGAAGAAAACCCACGCATTCCACTGGGAGGACATACAGATGACGCCGGGATTAAACTCCAAAGCCCCGTGCTGTAATAGCGTCGCGTTAACCGCTACGTAACCATGGCACTCAGAATTCAAGTTAAAGTTTAATTATCATTCAACCATACATAAATACCCATGAATACACCCAAATGAAACAACACCAGGCAAGCTCGCTACAACATTCCTAGTCCTCGCTAAAACTGAGGACATGAAGTTCCCTGCCGTCAGTTTCGCCAATAAATGAGGGAATGTTCTTGCAGCATTTTACATTATCAATGTCCAAGAGGCTCTTGTGATCGTAAGGAAAATATCCAGGACAATAACTCAACATTAGACTGTGGACCACCTTCACACACCCACTCTGATGCCTTCCTGTAGCAAGCGGTAACATGGTCCACACTAAGTACAGCCACTCTAGTTATTCTGCCAACGAGCAGCCCAGTGTACCTGAAGTTCTTAATGTCCAGCATTGTCCTGCAATTTATAAAAAGGACAAAACCTCCTTTGTTTGGCCCCTGACAGGCCACTGCATCCCAATGCACCGCCATCTTACCAGATGATGGAGGTACAAGTGGAATATGCCTTTTATAATTATATATGGAATATTCATTTTATAAGTATTACAATGTGGCAGCTCTACAACTGTGCTAATATGCTGAGGCCAGCAACAGTGGCAAAAACTGTCTTCCCACAGAATTTGTAGCCTTGTGGCGTGGCATAGCATACCCTTCAACCCACTGTCTTGGTTTCAATCAAGCCAGGGAAGCAAGCCCAGTGTGTCAAATCCATGCCTGAAGCAAATACAGACATACCTCGATGGGAGCTACCACACCAGACAGAGCTGAAAAAGACAACCACATGCATTTTAAGTATCAGAATCATGATGGTAAAGACAGATCAATGCTGGATCAGAATTCTTTATTTCTCCCACATCCGCTCATGAGTGATGGCAGAGAATTAACCAACCAATAAGAGATAGAGGTGGCTCCATGACATATCTTAACTCTCAGTTATGGCACACTCAACATCTTAGTGAAACTAACACAGATAAAACATTTGCAATCATCCTCAAGATTTAACAGGCTCCATCTCCCTCCTTGAAATGATGCCCGCCTTCAATTTGATTACCTCTATACATTTTCAATGAGCAGTTGCCTGAGCCAGTCACGGCATTCACAGTGGGTTCCAACATCATTCCAGATCAAGACTGAAAATGCGCTCACTGGATCTGGCAACACCTTTAGCCAAGCTTTTCGACAACAGCTACCTGCTATAAATGACCTACTGAGGAAATCAGAAAGTTGGCCAAGATTTCGGAAAAAGCAGAATAAACCCAATTGTCACCTGCGGCTGCCCTGAACCAGGATAGATTGGGTTCACGGTTTCCTCTAAGATGCCCAGGTGCGCAGCCGCACAGTAACTGAAATGGGGCCCCACACATAGCTTTTGTTGCTGCACAGCTGGAATTTTCTTTTACATGATGTTAAAAAAAAGAGGGAGCATTGATCAGGTTGTAGCCAAAACCATAAAACAGTTTTTACTCACTAGGTTCACTCTGACTTCTGCTAAAAAAGAACTTCAACTTCACACCTCATTACAGCTTTTGCCAATGCTTGGATCAAGAAGTTGAATTCAAAAGGTGAGGTGACAATGAATGTCATCTATCATCACAGCAGCCTTTCACAGTGTGTGATGTCAAGGAGCCTTCATGAAACTGAAATATCAAAGGAAAACTCTCTACCAACTGGAATGAATAGCAGAATTTTTTTTAAATGTCCACTGGAGGTTAATAATTCACACCTTGGAACATCACTGTAAGAATTCTTCAAGTGCTGTGTCCTGAACCTAACTCAATTCAGCTGCTATTTTCTTATTATTATTTATTCTTTTTTTTTTACAATGTGCGTGTTCCTGGCAAGGGCAGTATGTCTTACCCACCTTAATTGTCCTTAAAAGATAGTCATGAGCCATATTTTATGTCACAGCTGTTTTCCTGGTGAAGGCACTGTTGCACAAAAAGTTCTAGGATATAGGTCCAGATTGCAATGAAGTATCAGGAAGATATTTTTCTATTGTCTTCGACTTGAAGGGAATATGCAAGTGGTGGAGTTGCTACGCATTATGTCGTTGTCCTCCATGCAGAGGGAGAATTTGGATTGGGATTTGGAAGGTGTTAATTCGAGTAGTTTAGGCAAATAATTGCAGAATACACTCAGTAGCCACTTTGTTATGTACTGGAGAACCAAATTAATCTATCAACCAGTTGTTGATTAACAAACAGTACATCACCGGGGCAACCTAGGCCTTGTTAAATATGATCCCATTATCTGATTCATTCTTCCCCCAGCTGTTCTGAGAAAATAAAACTTGTTTTCTCAATTTTTCAGTTCTGATGAAGGGTCTTCAGCCCACAACATCAACTCTTTCTCCTTTCAAAGACACGCTGATCTGCTGAACACTTGCAGCATTACATTGCACATGTTCAATATGTAAACTTTTAATTTACTATTTATTATCCTGTTTGAATGATAGCAAAGATTTATTGCATTTGGCCATGAACTCACCCTCCCCATAGACCCTTCATTAAATAAAACTGGGTCTTCATTTGAACATCAGTTGACAAACTGCTTTTTAACATTTTTAACTGCTTTTTGGATATGCTAACTAGTGGAATGGTGTTGCAGCAACACCTTACACTCAACGTCAGTAAGATAAAAGAGCTGGTTGTGGACTTCAGGAAGGGCAAGCCGAAGGAACACATACCAATCCTCATTGAGGGATCAGAAGTGGAGAGAGTGAGCAGCTTCAAGTTCCTGGGTGTCAAGATCTCTGAGGACCTAACCTGATCCCAACATATCGATGCAGTTATAAAGCAGGCAAGACCGCATCTATACTTCATTAGGAGTTTGAAGAGATTTGGTATGACAACAAATACACTCAAAAACTTCTAAAGATGTACCATGGAGAGTGTTCTGACAGGCTGCATCACTGTCTGGTATGAGGGGGCTACTGCACAGGACCGAAAGAAGCTGCAGAGGGTTGTAAATTTAGTCAGCTCCATCTTCGGTACTAGCCTACCATGTACCCAGGACATCTTCAAGGTGCAGTGTCTCAGGAAGGCAGCGTCCATTATTAAGGACTTCCAACACCCAGGGCATGCCCTTTTCTCACTGTTACCATCAGGTAGGAGATACAGAAGCCTGAAGGCACACACTCAACGATTCAGGAACAGCTACTTCCCCTCTGCCATCCGATTCCTAAATAGACATTGAACCCGTGAACACCACCTCACTTTTTTTAATATATATTATTTCTGTATTTGCACGATTTTTAACCTATTCCATACACTTATACTGTAATTGATTTACTTATTTATTTATTATTATTTTTTCTTCTTCTTCTTCTATATTATGTACTGCATTGAACAAGTTTCGTGACACATGCCGGAGGTAATAAACCTGATTCTGAGATAGAGAAAACCACCCTATCCTAGATAATCCTGCTAATGTGCAATGAGAATGGAGTATACCTTCATTACAGTAATACAGCATAGCACATCACAGTGAAGATAAAGTAAGGGACCCTCACTATAGCATGCTGAGCAAGCCTGAGCGGGGCAACCTTGGAAAGGATATGTTCAAGGTATTATATCCAAGCTGCCAATCCAAGAACCTAGAGTGAACCTTGGATTCAACAGATCGATGTGCTTGTGCTGACTTATGCTCCGTATCCAAGAAGGAGTTGAACTTCTTTGAATGTAACAGCACATTGCAAACAACATTGCAACAGATGTCAGCTATCACCTTAACTGTACTGCAGACCAAGATCAACGGTAGCAATGCATTTTATCCCCATAGTGTTAGCTTATGGCAATCTCCACTTGCAAAAAGTACCAGACATTTTCTGTCTCTGAATATTGTGCATTGCTTTTTGGGCAATAGTGATTATACAGTAATATAAAAAGTAATCCACCCCCTTGGAAGTTTTCATGTTTTATTGTTTTACAACATTGAATCACAGCGGATATAATTTGGCTTTTTTTGAGACTGATCAACAGAAAAAGACTCTGTCAGCATGAAAACAGGTCTCTACAAAGTGATCTAAGTTAATTACAAATATAAAACACAAAATAATTAATTGCATAAATATTCACCCTCTTTAATATGATACACCAAATCATCAGCCAACTGGTTTTTAGAAGTCACATAATTAGTTAAATGAAGATCTGTTTTTGGAGACCTGTGTGCAGTCAAGGTGTTTCAATTGACTGTAGTAAAAATACACCTGTATCTGGAAGGTCCAACTGCTGGTGCGTCAGTATCCTGGCAAAAACTACACTATGAAGACAAAAGAACACTCCAAGCAACTCCACAAAAAGATTTTTAAGAAGCACAAGTGAGGAGATGGATACAAGAAGATGTCCAAGTCACTGAGTATACCTTGATTTACAGTTAAGTCAATTATCAAGAAATGGAAAGAATATGGAACAGCTGTAAACCTGCCTACATCAGCCTGTCCTCAAAAACTGAGTGACTGTGCAAGAAGGGGACTAGCTAGGGAGGCCACCAGGAGATTTTATAAGCTTTGGTGGCTGAGATGGGAGAGCCTGAACATACAATAACTGTTGCATGGGTGCTTCACCAGTCACAGCTTTATGGGACAGTGGCAAGGAGAAAGCCACTGTTGAAATAAACTCATATGAAATCTTGAGTAGAGTTTGCTAGAAGGCATGTGGGAGACTCTGAAGTCCGCTGGAAGAAGATTCAATGATCTGATGAAACCAAAATTGAGCTTTTTGGCCATCAGACTAAACCAAGCACCACGCATCATCAAAAAATACAACTTCATCATCCCTACCATGAAGCATGGTGGGGCTACATTATATTGTGGGGATGCTTCACTGAAATAGGTCCTGGAAGGCTTGTGAAGGTAGAGAGTAAAATGAATGCAGCAAAATACAGGGAAATCCTGGAGGATAACCTGATGCAGTCTGCAAGAAAACTGACTTTGGAGAAGATTTGTTTTCCAACAAGGCAATGATCCCAAGCATAAAACTAAAGCTGCACAGAAGTGGCTTAAAAACAACAAAGTTAATGTCCAGAAATAGCCAAGTCAGAGTCCAGACCGCAATGTAATTGAGAATTTGTGACTGGACTTGAAAAGGAGCTGTTCATTCATGATCCCTATGCAATCTGACGGAGCTTGAGCAGTTTTGTAAAGAAGAATTGGGAAAAGTTGCAATGTCCAGGTGTGCAACGCTGACATCGAGACCTATCCACACAGACCCAAGGTTGTAATTGCTGCTAAAGGTGTATCTACTAAATTGTGACTTAAAGGGGGTGAATACTTATAAAACACAAAATAATTGATTGCATATTTGTAATTAATTTAGATCACTTTGTAGAGATTTGTTTTCACTTTGACACGAATGATTCATTTCTGTTGATCAGTCTCAAAAAGGTCAAATTAAATCCACTGTGATTCAATGAATCCCTTTTTCTCTGTCACCTCTGGGAAGTTAGCCTAGCCTTTGGCCCTGTCTTGTTTCTGGCTCTGCAGCAAATCCGCCAATGTCCTGACTGCAATCGATAATGACCTAAAGTCTACAAACTTGTTGCAGCTCCAAAGTGCTACATACCCAATCCTACTGACCTCACTTCTAGTAAGGAGCTTGCAATAAATTATTGTCAATCCCTTTACACAAGTGCAGAATTTCTTCCTATTATTCATGGCCCATACTGTATGCTACAACCATGTGAAATAATTTGCCAGATCAGTTGTCATATCACTCTTCCATGATGGTTGTCAACACTCCAACGTGCTTTGCCTCTTTCAGATGTGTATGTATAATGTGCACAAAAGAGCTTGACCTGATCTTTCAAAGTACCTATCATGATCAGAAATCAAAACAGCAAACTTACTGTAGAGCTCAAGTGTGAAAAGACTGAATTTTGGATCATTATGCCCTTTGATAATCTCTATCATAGCATTTAATTGTATACTGCATAAAATTATTTTATTTTGTACAATGATGTCACTTCCATGATCAGCAAGAAGTCTGTGTGTTGCGAGATCACGTATTACAAGTTGTATTAATGGAACAACTGCATTTAACCCCTGCAAATGTGCATACATTTTGAAGAATCAAGTAACTTTGAAAAGCAAGCAACATATTATTATGCTCACAAATTATTGGAGCTTGAGGAACTTACATGTCAAGAACATTCCTTATGTATAAAATAGTGTTCTATCCCTAAACTGTTACATATAGTTTTGCAACTTCTTCTGTGGCTAACAAACGTCTTTAAAAAAATGCAACTATTTATTAAAAAAATCACCATTCATCCAAAAAAAAGTGGAGTTATAAAGTCAGATTCAACACCAGTCAAAAGATTTTGGGATCTGAAAACCCATAACATTAATACTATTACAAGCAATTAATAAACACTTAACATCAACATTTTCCATCCATTCCTCTGTCAATACATCTGTTAACTTATCATATGAAAATGATACTTTCCCACATGGATGTTTTGCATTAGCACTGATGGCAGGAGGATGCAGTTAAACACAGCATCTTCGTTTGTCCCATTGTAAATTTCTAGCCTACTCACAGGCATTAATCTTCATAACAAAACAAACTGTAATTGTTAATATGATGTTAAAAGTCGGCACTGACTGCTGGTTGCCTGGTCCAGCTCAGTTGTGCCCAATCTTCAAAGACACGACCCAGAAAAATATGCTTGATCTCGAATTCTTTTCTTCAAATCAGCAGGTCATTAACTGGACTTTCCCGTTCTTATAAATCTTTAAATCACTACATATCAATATAACTCAAGCCATCAGGTGCGTCAATTCTCAACACGCCCGATTACGTCGAGAGTTTCATTTGGTTTCTCCCCTCCTGTTGAAACAATTCTCCAAAGGAGAATAACATTAACTTTGCAAATGATAACCAGGCTTTGCTATGTCAATAAATAAACGTTTGGTTTAAAAATGAGTTAGTGCATAGTATTAAGAAACTGAAGTAGCATGGTCAGAGATTTTCTAGTCAATAGAAACCGTTAACGCAATTATAAAAACGTCTCCAAATAATTTGTTTTCATAGCTGTAAGGCAAATATGCAGCTTTCAGTTTACATTTCGAATAAAACTTGACAGATAAAAATGTGTTAAATATTTTCCTTATTAGCAAATAAACCTTGTGTGCTGCTTGATGGCTTTGGAATTAAAACGCTGATGCAGATACAAGTGTTATTTGGATCAGATCCTTGTAGTTGCCGCGTTGTGAATTTCGGAACGCAAAATTTCCAATGTTATTGTACCACTGAACAGGCATTCATGGTTTCCATAATTTTCGACTGCTTTAATAGAGAACACTTCTAATACACGAGTAACTCCTTCCACTAACCAAATAAACAGGCGGTGAGGTGGGATCACTCTAAACATCGGGGTAATAATTATATTAGTAAACCATAACATGCCTATGAACGCTTTTTTTGTACATCGGTGTTCTTGGTATTTGCATCCTGAACTGTACATGCATGATGTTGTTCTAAAAGAGCATTTCAGCCGAGCAAACTTTCCACTGCGTGTAACAAGTTGCATCTTTATTAAAATTGCACATCTTCTCCAACATCTAAGACAGCCAGCACTTAACGCCTATTAAGAGAGAAATCGGTAATTAGACCTACCTGTCATCTGCCTGCCAACCTTGATCTCCGAGGAGCAAGTCGCGAAATCTGTACCTTGGAGGAAGAGGAGGCACTTCATTTTCCAAGTCCACCATTCTTTCCAGCTGTGTGGTATACCTGTGCTTGATGAATATATTTTAAATGTATGTACTTTTAGTCCGTCCAGTGTGCAGTCTCAATGAAGTCAAAGGATGGGACTATCACCACACAAGAAAAATACAGCCCCTCCACGCAAAGGGTTCGTTTTGCTCGGTAGTGGGAGCCTCGCATGCAGGCGGGGGTGAGCTGCTACTCTCTCCTGCCCTTCAAGCTGATGGGAATGCGCCGAACGCGCGCGGCAACAGCCAGCGACCCCGGAGCGATCCAGGAATGGAACGCTGCCCGGAGCGCGCGCGCGCCAGCTGCTGAAGAGCTAGCTCACACCTGTGCCCACAGAGCGCGTGGCCGCCGCTGCCGGAATCACGGGGCTTGTCTCCCTGGAGAAGGAAAATCCCTCCCTCGGGCTGTTTACTGATTGGCCTCGTGCGCGCGCGTTCCCAGACAAATTGCCTAGGGAACATCCTTTCATAAGGAGTCGTGTGATTTATTATCCCTCACCTCGCAGCCACCCAGCGTCCAACAGGGCGCACGAAAGCAACGTCTCTCTCTCTCCCACACACACACACACACACACACACACACACACATACACTCACGACAAGAGGGTTTCCCTCTTCGCTGTCTGGCGTGGGAAATACCTTCCTAAAGACGACAGTGTAGTATGGCAAGTTTTAATATGCATTAAAATATCGGAAGGCTTAGCAGTAAAAATCATATTTTTGAAAGCAAATCTTAGAATATGGAAACCAATTATTGCCCATCCATTATTACCCTTAAGGAAGTGGTGGGGGTGGGGGGGGGGCTGATGCAGCGTCACCGAAGCTGCCTATGATAAATGAGTCCAAGTGCTCAGAAGAAGTAACTGAAGGTATTTACAAATACTTGCAACTTTAGACGGTGGCAGCCTTGGGTTTGGTTGGCATTGCTGATGATGGGTTGCTGCAGAAGCACTCATCTTGTAATTAAGCATAACTTAGCCAAGGTAAGCTGTTGATGAATATTTAACAATAATTGGTCTTTATGTAATTACATATTTCAATGACTGTACTAGCTTCATTGGTAGTTTAGCAAACAATATTTGGCCCTAAATCACCTATGGAGATTTTGGGGAGTACAGTAAATCAAAAATCTTGGTCAAGCACATAAGCTTTGAAAAGTACCTTCAAATAAAGAAATGGGGAAATGGGCAGATTCTTGGGGAAAGTCCAAAGGTTAGCACTGTGGCAGCTGAATGTATATTGACCAGCTGTGATATACATGGGGCAAGAATTGGATGAGTGCAGTGATGTCAAGGGGTTGCTGGAATGGAGAAAGTTGCAGAGGTAAGAAAGGTGGCAATGGAAAGAGCAGTACGTTTAAGATTGAGTTATTGTCAAGCCAGGAATCCATGCAGGATAGCAAGCACACAGGAAGCAGAGGAAGCAGAATTGATATGAAATGCAATGGCAGAGATTTTGATTATATTGATTATAAGCAGTGGAATGAGGAAAACATTGAGGGACAGAAAGCAGTTATTGATTGACTAGGATTACTTAGTTAAAATGGAAGCAGATGAGTAAAAGATCACAGTACTATGATGGGGAGGAGATATTATCTGAAGCCATTGTGGTTGGTTTCAAGTTCCCAGATGTCATCATCTCAGAGGATATATCCCAGGACCATTATAATGATTCAATCGTGAAAAGGGCATATCAGTAGCTATACTTTAAAAGGATTTTGAAGATATTTGGTATGTCACCATAAATGTTCCCATAGTGACTGCATGTTTCTTCCAGGTGCTTCAATTTCTTCTCACGTTACAAAGGCAAACAGGTTATTAGTTCAATTAGACACCATAAGTTGCCCGTGGTGTGTGGGTGGATGTTTTTGGAAGTGAAGCAAGTAAAATATTTATTTTGCAGTTGTATAAATGGATTCTTCATTGCTGTTTCGGTCACAATTTTTTTGACCAGTTAAGTTTTTTAGCCCTGAGCTGAACCCTGGAACCAGGTGCGCCAGTGGACCATTCTTAGTTTGGCCTCTACCTTTTGACCTGTTTGGCATTGGTGGCCATACGAAGCATCGAAGCCCAAGGCCCTGACTGCAGCCTACATAGCTCTCTGGGTCATTGAAACACGTAAGCCTCCAAACCCTACGACAAGGTTGTGGTCCTCTTGGAGGTGTAAATGAATGCTTGATGGTGTTTTGCAGATTCAGTGGGCCATCAGGCCTTTATCCTTGCTGCAGGATTCTATGACTTTGGAGAAGCATTATATATAAAATAAATACAAATTGTAAGGAATATTTTGTTGGAAGAAAAAGGGGTGGAGAATGAATGTATTAAAATATTGAGAAAAAGGAACACAATGGGTTTAGTATAAATGTGTGATTAATGATTGGCATAGACTTGGTATGCAGCAGGGATTCTTTCCATACTGTATCTTTCTGTCACGCAATGACCTTCCAATATTTGTTATACATGTAGTATTTGTGTCACTGAGAAGGACAGCTTTGGAATCGGGCATCAATATGATTCAGAAGTTAATAGTGACAGCCAATTCAGTGAACATAATTTCCTTCGTGATATCAAGCAAGATTTAAAAATGCACAAAGATGCATTTGGATTAGACATAGTTTAGAGACTGGAACAGAGTGTTCAGAAAGAAGTGTTATGGCTACATGGAATGCCTGCCTGCACGCTGCAAAATTTAACCATTGTTATTGAAACATAAAGTACAAACGTGGATTCAGTTTCCAATCTCCAAGAGTGCAGGTTGTTTAGCATGGGGCTAAAATGCAGAGCATTGATCTAGAGCGGAGGTTTCCAACTTCAGGTCCACGGACACCCTGCTTAATGGTACTGGTCCGTGGCGTAAAAACGGTTGGGAACCCCTGAGTTAGAGCTCACTCAGTGCAACTGTTGACTATCAGCAACCTACAAACAATCTTAAAGATGCAATCATTTTCAGTATGCTATTGCAAATTGAATTAAGTATGTATCTAAGACAACTGCATCTTTCTGTGGATAATACCTGCTGTTTATGTTCCAGCTTGTATCGCATACCTGGAACATTAATGATCTTTTTTTTAGCTTGCATGTATATTTTATTTTGAAGATCTTTTTTGCCACACTTGAAAATGTCAGTGGACGAGCAGTTTTTGGGGAGAGATTTCCATTAATCTCTTGAAGGTGATGTTGCTTCTTCAAAAATTTATTCTTTTACTGGCACATGAAAAGGGAGCAAAGGTTATGGTAGTTCTTTGATGATAACATAGTGACATTTTGCTTTATGCACAATGATTGACAAGGAATTGCCCTTCATTGTCTACTTTAGTTCCATTGAACAACTTCATGAACTGGGTAAGAAAGAAAGACCGCAGAAATATAGACACAAACTACAATCTGGTACAGCCTTTCAGTTCCCTATCTCCTATTTCCTTCATAGTCTTTGTCCCATTTCTATTATATTATGTTCTAAAATTATGTTGAAGAATGGAGGCTGGTGGACTAATGGGGGAAGGGGCTGTTACTTCATATCTAACTTCTCCTCACTATGTGAAATGTTGTGTAATATATTCTACTTTGCCTTCAAACATCAAGTGGTGGGGGAAAAAATGGTGCTTGTTTCAGAACCATGCATTATCACTGGGAACCTAAATAATGGATCAAATATTGTCCAGGGGAACATTGGGCCAAGTTATGTGACAAGAAGAAATAACAAAGTATGTCTGGATATAAACAAGAGAAAATTTACAAATGCTGGATATCTGCAGATGATATGTCCGTGTATATTTATTTTTGTTTTATTTGGAGATACAGTGCAGAACAGGCTCTTCCAGCCCAATGAGCTGCACCACGCAGTAAGCCACCTATTTAGTCCTAGCCCAATCACAGGACAATTTACAATGACCAATAACCTTCCAATAGTCTTTGACTGTGGTAAGAAACTGAAGCACCACGGAGGAAACCCAAGCACTCGTGGGAAAAATGTGCAAATGTTCTTACAGAGATCGCCACAATTCAACTCTGAGCTCTGATGCCCCAAGCTGTAATAGCATCACACTCACCGCTATGCTACTGTGGCATCCCATGGTACTCATAATAACCACATAAGGTATGAGGTAGTTGTATAATGCATACATTTCAAAATGGCATTCTGCTTTATGAGTGTGAGAATAGTGGTCCTCGCATCTATGTCAGTAAATTGTATTAGAATGAGGTTTTGATAAAGTATTCTGTCTTTAACCATTCAACAAATTCTTTTAATATTTTCCATTGTTGCAGGCAAATCCAAGAATCAATGTTATATGCTGTAATGAACACCATTATCTCCTGCCAGGCAACCTGAACCACTCTGTTCTGTACATGATATCCGTTGATCAGAAAGAGGATCTGTCACTCACAACGGCACCAATGATATTCCAAAAGTCCTAGCTGCAAATGTGTGTCTCCATTTGTTGCTGCTACCGTGAAATAGCAAAATTTCAAATAGATACTTGTAAGCTCCTTGAGAGAAACATTGGGATTGGATACTGTTCGGATGAGATTGGCAACTTGTATAATGGAAGTATCAGAAGCTGAAAGAGTCAGGGCTTCATCACTTTAGTTCTGCTGAATGCTCTGGAATTACAGGATGAGAAATAAAAAGCTTTCTCATTTGATTATGCTACTACATAATGGCTATTCAAAAATGAGCAACTCCCAGCTCAATATAACATACAAACATAAGGGCACAATGGGATCCTGTTTGCCCCTTTATTTTTCAAGAGGCTGCAACAAATCTTCTTAAAAGTTTGGCACCATTATCTTTATTGGAAGTTAATGGTTGGTTGCCTATCAGAATAATAAGTTGTTCCTACTGCTTGCCCACAATATATTAAGTAGATTCAGAAATCCAACTTGGAAAAATACTAATCTTGTTACACCTACTGGTTCCAAAGTGTGAAGGAAAAAAATCAGTTTTTTTGTCTACCTTGTAAGGTAATTGCCTGTTCCACAGCCAGTAAAAAAAAATTCAGTCTCTCTGTTGCAACTCCATGTCTTTCTTCGTGATTTGTGTTTTTCTTCCAAATTTATTGCTGAACCATAATGATAAGGTTTATGTAAACTCTGCAGCCAGATGAACAGAGCTTTCATTATTTATATCTCTGAGTGGTAAATTAGCTGATTAAAAAGCATGAAAGGAGTTTTATTACACATGCATTATGATTGGTTTCTTTCACAAAATCAACTTCAGGGTAATTATGTCCAGCTATCACATTACTTGGCACCAATTAAAATGCAAGCAAAACATTTAAGTCTTTCCCAAAAAATGTATTATATAAAGTTGTACTCTCAAAAATCTGATGTTATGTTTGCTTCTTTCTATCTTATATAACGCTGCTGTGTTTAAATGAGAAAGTTGCACAGATAAGTGTATGAATTTTGATTAGCTTTTTCTACATAAACTACCTCACATATGCTAACTTACACAGAAAATGATTAAGGCCATGTATGTGCAGAATTACCTGCAGATACTTGAATTAAGTTCAAAGTAAGATTTATTGTCAGAGTACGTACATGTCATCACATACAACCCTGAGATTATTTTTCCTGTGGGCATACTCAGCATTTCTCTGACAGTAACTGAAACCAAACTGTTCAAATGCAAGTATAAATAAATAGCAAGAAATAATGAAAGCATGATAAAGAGTCCTTAAAGTGAGATCATTGGTTGTGGGAACAGAAACAGAATGAGTGAAAGTTATCTTCATTTGTTCAAGAGCCTGATGTTTGAGGGGAGTAACTGTTCCTGCACCTGGTGGTATGAGTGCTGAGGCACTTGTAGCTTTGGCCTGATGCTGGCAGCAAGTAAAGAGCATGGCCTGTGTGGTGAGGATCTTCCATGTTGTATGCTGCTTTTTTATGACAATGTTCACTATGTCCTGTCCCACCTGGAAAATGGGGTCTCATATTCCAGACTGCTGTTCATAGACTTCAGTTCGGCAATTCAACACCATCATACCCCAGAAAGTGGTGGGGAAGCTGTCCTTGATGAGTCTCAACACCTCCCTCTGCAATTGGGTACTGGACTTCTTAACAGTAAGGCCACAATCAATCTGTTGAGCACTGGCACTTCCCAATGCTGCGTGCTCAACGTGCTGCTGTTCACACAGCTGGCACATGACTGTATCACAGGATCCAGCTCAAACCATGTTATCAAGTTTGTGGATGACACAACAGTGGTTGGCCTTATCAAGAACCATGACGAGATGGAGTATGGAGAGGAAGTGGAGCAGGTGGTGGATTGGTGAGAGAAGAACAATCTAAGCCTGAGTGTGGAGAAGACAACAGAAATTATTGTGAACTTCAGGAATGTGTGGGTGAACCATCCCCCTCTGTGAATATATGGTTCCTCCATAGAGAGAGTTGTGCACCGAGTTTCTGGGAGTTCACATCACGGATGACCTCACCTGGTCCCTTAATATCACCTTCCTGAACAAGAAGGCACAGCAGCACCTCCACTTCCTAAGAAAATTAAGGCAAGCAAGTGTCCCACCCCCTCCCCCCATCTTAACTGCATTTTACAAGAGCGCCATTGACAGCATCCTGACAAGTTGCATCTCTATCTGGTATGGGAGCAGTTGAGCATCAGATCAGAAGTCCGGACAAAGGACTGTGAGAACAGCTGAGAGGATCATTGGGGTCTCCTTACCATCCATTGAGGACATTTATCAGGAGCGCTCCCTATGCAGGGCCCTTTGTATTATTAAGGATTCCACCCATCCATCCAGCATCCTCTTTGACTTTCTACTGTCAGGCAGGAGACTACGATGCATAAAAACAAGAATGGTCTCCAAGGGAAACACTTCTTTCCTCCAGGCCATTGGGCTTCTGAACTCCCTGCCATATCATATTCGAAGTGTCACTGGTTAATTGTACCTTACAATATTTAATATTAGTACATTTTAGCTAGTTATTTGTGTGTGATTCATCTGTAGATTTTATCCTTACCTTCATAAGTTATTGTGTGTTATGTGTTTTATAGTTCAAAGAAACATTGTCTCGTTTCTATACACGTTATATGCGTTACATACATGTATGTAGCTAAATGACAATAAACCTCATTTGTCACTTTCATGTAGATGTACTCAATGGTTGGGAGAGCTTTGCCCGTGATGTGCTGGGCCGAATCCAGTACCTTTGGTAGGATTTTTCGCTCAAAGGCATTGGTGTTCGTATACCAGGCTGTTACGCTGGCAGTCAATCCACCTCCCATCACACATCTACAGAAGTTTGTCAAGGTTTTTGATGATATGGCAAATCTCCAGACTCCTAAGGAAGTAGAGGCGCTGTCATGCTTTCTTTGCCATTACATTTATATGATGGGTCCAGGACAGGTCGTCTGAGATACGTAGTGACACTCAGGAATTTAATGTTACTGACCCTTTCCACCTCTGCTTCTCCAATGAATACCGGCTCATGGAGCTCTGGTTTCCCTCTCCTGAAGTCTACAATCAGTTCCTTGGTTTTGCTGACATTGAGTGATAGGGTTGTTGTTATAACACTACTCAGCCAAATTTGAAGTTTCCCTCCTGTAGGCTGGTTCATCACCATCTTTCATGCGGCGCACAGCAGTGGTGTCATCTGCGAATTTGAATGTGGTGTTGGAGCTGCGCTTAGCCACACAGTCATGGGTGTAAAGCGAGTAGAGCAGAGGACTAAGCACACAGCCTTGTGGTGCACCTGTGCTGAATGAGATTGTGGAGGAGATGTTTTAGCCAATCCAAACTAACTGGGGTCTACAAGTGAGGAAATCCATGATCCAATTGCACAAGGAGGTATTGAGGCCCACGTCTTGGAGTTTACTGATTAGTTTTGAGGAGATGATGGTATTAAATTCTGGGCTGTAATCGTTAAAGAGCACCCTAATGTAAGCATCTTTAGTGTCCATATGTTCCAGGTTGTGTGAAGAGCCAATGAAATGGCAACACCTGTTGCTGTGGTAGGCAATTTGGAGCAGATCCAAGTCACCACTTAGAAGGAGCTGATATGTTTCAACACAAGCCTCTCAAAACACTTTATCATTGTGGAGATAAGTGCCACTGGGCGATAGTCATTGAAGTTACTAAGCTCTTCTTGGGCACCAGTGTGATTGGAGCATGCTTGAAAGAAGAGTTCTGATGAAGGGTCTTGGCCCAAAAATTCAACTGTTTGCACTTCTTCATGGATGCTGCTCGGCCTGCTGAACCCTCCAGTATTTTGTGTGTGTTATTAATATAACTCCACCAGTTGATCAATGTAAAACTTAAAGGAGCAGACCAGGTTAGAACAGATATATCTTAGTTTCAGTAAAGCACCATGGGATCAGTTTTTATATTAAAGGTATAAAATAAATGTCAGTTGTTGTCGCTGCCAGGGATTTACTTTTACAATTTGCCCATGAGACCAAATACTTAAGGACACCTTTAATAATTCCATTTATAACTGCCACGGCAAAGCAGAAGCGCATTCAAGAATTTTGCTCCTGGCCAAAGCTATGACATTCCTCCATTTTCAAAACATACTCTATCAAAGTGAGATCAAAAACAATCTTTCCAAATTTAAATAAAGGAGTTAGATGTAACTAGACTTCAAAGGAACAGATATTGCTTGGTGGATATTCAGCAAGCACTTTACAATCCTCCGAGACATGGCCAGAATACAAAATACCAAATGTTCAAATGCTTTTCCGAGGCCAATGATATTACAGGATTATAGCTTCACCTCTGAATAACAAGTTCTTTGGCATTGTCCTGCTTCTGATAACTTCTGTTGCATCTATCACTATGAATGTGCTTGAGTGTACTGTTCAGATCCTGAGGGTGGGTGCATTCAACATGTAGTTTGGGAGAAAATGCTTGAATGATTGCGCTTGCTATGAAATATTGTCAGTCTTTCTTTTTAAATTCAAATTTTTATTATTATTTATTCTTATTTTACAAAGCAGCACAGCATATCATAGAGCAGATACAGTACAGCATGTTTACACAGCCACCTCATGACAGGAAAACAAATAAAACTTAGAGACAGAAAGAAGTTCTAATTTAAGTTTAAATTAACATACAACCAAAATTGATCCCACGCGTCTTGCACTTTTCCCTCCCTGTTAATTCCTTCCAACATGTGTTCATATGATGAAATCTTAATCATTTCCCCAGTCCATTCCTTCACAGTGGGACATCTGGGGTTTTCCAGTTTTGCAATATAATTCTTGCAACTGTGATAAGACCCACCTTTAAAATAGTAAATTTGTCATTAAGACATTGCATTAGTAGCATATTTAAGTACGGTGACCCACAAAGTAACTCTTTAACTGAATACTTTATGTTACCACAGGAAGTTCATAAAGCATCAATGTTTTAGAAGATGTTCAAGCACTGTTTGGGTGAATCGTGTAATAATCTCAAAGCAGTACGGCAGAGGGATCTTGGAAGAAATATTGAAGATAATGAGTGGTCAAATATTTTATCAAATGTGGGTAGACATATTAGGGAAGCGAGAGGAAAATTTATTCAGTATAAGATGGTACACAGATATTATTGGACACCAACTAGACTGTACAAAATGGGGATTGTTGATGATAATTTATGCTGGAAATGCTGGAAATATTTTCACATGATTTGGGAGTGTTCCATGGTTCATCCATTTTGGTGTAAATTTCTTGATCTGTTGGGGAATTGGTCGGGTTCCACACTGCCCTTGCGCCCATGGCTTTGTCTCCTGGGTGATAGGACAATTATACTTAATATTGTCAGTCTTAAACATTTAGTGGCACTTCGCAAGGTACCTATAGTACATTTAGAAAAGGAAACAACAGAATTAGATTCTGCTGTCTGCACCAAATTTACTCTAACTATTGCATACATGTGCAATGTTTCCACCTCCCACCACCACCACCACTACATCAATTCCCACCATCCTCATTCCAACAATTCACCAAGGAGCCATTTAAATAATACATATTTAATAGCCTGAGGTGGATGTTCATGAAAAGAATTAGATTATCTTAAATCCTTATTCAAAACAAAATGACTAGTTTTGTTAATCCTGGGAGGGAGGAGAAGATGGCGACGCAATGCAGGGCGTGCGGCCGTTCCGAATGATATCGTATGTGTTAACTAGGGGGCCATGCACAATCCAGATTTGATGGAGAAAGCTGTGAGAAGCGCTGAGGAAAAACTGGAGTAACTTCTGAAATGCCCGCTTCGCTGCCGCTGCTACTGTGCAAGCGAGAATCTCCAGAGGGGAAGGCCCCAAATCCTCGGCTTTGCCTATTGCCTGTTGCCGAGGATGGGGTCGAAGCGCTTGGCAGAGATGGTGCTCAGTGTTTGGTGTCAGAGAGCTGGTCGGAGGCTCGGAGTTTTCGGACGGACTCGGAGTCGGACTGCGGTCGGATGCTTCCAGGATGCTGCATCGACAAGTTGGCGGCGCTGGAGGTTCACCGTCTGCGTGAGATGATGGGACTTTCGAGAGACTTTGAGACTTTTACCGTGCCATGGTCTATTCTTATCAAATTATGGTATTGCTTTGCACTGTTGTAATTATATGTTATAATTATGTGGTTTTTGTTAATTTTTAAGTTGGTTTGTGATGTGTTTCTGTGATATCATTCTGGAAAAACATTGTATTATTTCTTAATGCATGCATTACTAAATGACGATAAAAGAGGACTGCGTGTCCTCATAATCTAATCTAATCTAATCTAAATTAGATAATTTTGACATTTTCAAAGTAAGTTTATAAAATTGTTAAAAATTTTAAAACTTGAAATCTATTGAATCATACTTAATTAGTAGTTTTGCACAATGAATTTGTCTAATATGTTCTACTTGGTTAATGAAAATTAATTTGTATTAAATTAATAATGAATGTTTAACAATTGTTCAGATAATCTTTGCTTAAATTTTAATATAATACTCTAATTTGAAACTTCTTGGATCTCTGTTGTTGCCACTCTACAAGAAGTACTCTAAAATCTGGAAACCCCTGATTTACTGCATTAATAAAGTAAGTAAGATGAAGATTAGAATTTATAGCTAGCTGGTAATGTTCGAGAGTGGGAACCCTGCTGTTAGATCCCCAAAACTCCTTCACAGAAGGAGAACGCATTAGAAGAAGGTTAAGCAAGGACAGAAGTTGTATGATTAAAAACAGGGGAAAGACTGAGTAACTTATTTGCTCAGAGACTGAAATGGATTTAAATAGAAAATAAGCAAATGGCCACATACTGTAAACAATTTGTGAAGCATAGGGTATGCCTGAACTTTCCTACGGTAAACTAATTCATCATGCCTGGGTGATGTCTTTGCCTAATACATGGCACTAAATAAGTAATACAAGAAACATAATCACATGTACTTTGTCAAGTGACCCCAAATATGTAATGTATTCTAGCACATTAAAATCTCCATTCCCGGGTCCTTGCAGCCATATAGCTGTTATTGCTAACACTCATTCCACAAATTCTGATTGATCTTGATTACAGTATCTGGAGGCCAGTGTCCAATTAACTCTAACTTTCATTGCTGGGAGCAATAACTTCGAATATCAAGCCTCTGCACAAATAGTGTTCCAAAACCAAGCATTTAAGTAGTCATAAAAAACGAAATAGTGGGAATAATTTGTGGTCAGCTAATGCTTGACAATAAGTCAGGAGTATGTGCTTCCTTAACCTTGTGAGAATATGCATTAATCACTTTTATATTTGTTTTCCAAACTTTTTACCAGCTACTATATGTAACACAAGATATTCTTAAAGGAGCTGAGCTGCCTGTAATATTCTGTATATACATACATATCAAAGCAACACACATAAAATACTGGAGGAACTCAGCAGGTCAGGCAGCATCATGGAAATGAATAAAGAGTCAATATTTCAGGCTGAGACCCTTCTTCAGGACCAAAGTGCTGATTGTCAGTGGCTCTGAATAATCAAAGTCATGAGAAAAAAGAGAAGGATGTTAAATGAAATATCTGATGGTTCCATTCACCAAAGATGGTGACTACTTTTCCACTCTATCATTTATCATAATTCCCTAGCAACCCCAGAAAGTTATAATTAGTACGTAGTGAGATGAGAAAGTTATTGGATGCAGGCATAGAATGAAAGCTGTTCTGATTGTGTAGAAGTTCAAGACATGTCAACCTCTGGCTACTGAGCAAATTGATGCTCATCTCAGCAGTCCTGGTATGTAGAAGAGACGGCCAGCAGAATATTAAATGCATGATTACCTTGTGTGTAGCGACCCTCAGGAAATGAGGCAAATATCTTGGAGAACAGCACAGTCTTGCATGTGAAAAATTGGATGATGGATGTGATTAGGAATTGGTGGCAAGGGAAAGGAGTTAATAGTAGCCAATTTATTGTAGGATGGGGAAAAATGTGATCATTTCTTTCTCCATTTCAGAAAACAATTCATTCTGTAAAGAGAATGGATCTTGGGTAACTGGAGAAATTAATATAAAATGGATCACAAATATACGGACTGTATTTCAAAGCGAATAAAGTATATTTGTTTGAGAATTAGTTTGCTCTCGAGAAAGGTAGTTCTGACATTTGTGAAATCCATTCTCATGAGTAACTCAGCAGGTCAGTCAGCATTGATGGGAAGAAATGAACAGTTAACAAAGCCTTTGTGTTAGTCTAGACCTGAACAATAACCTATGATGAAACATTAATAAGTCTTAATCTCTTCTGAGGCCACTGATATTTTACCAGCAGGCCCAAGATCTATGAGAGACTAGTCATCCACTGCCCCGCCTTGATATACTGTATCTCACACCCTGCTTGCACACAAAGCCCTTGCTATCAATGATAGAAATGATAATGCAAGGTAGGACAAGTGTTTTTATAAATGGCCTTAATAAGTCACTGTAATATTTGATGTTTGCTTCTCTTGTGCATTACAGATAGTGTAATGACTAGGATTATGATGTAATAACAATTCATGAAGAACAAAGAATTTACACAAAAATACAGCAAGTTCTTAAGATTGTTGAATGTTTGATTCTTTTCATATAATATTCTACTCATTTCTGACTGTGTGCCTGATTCTGTATCTCATGCAGTTCTTTCTTTATCTGCTTCCTTGCAACAGCTCTCTCCCACCTTATGATTTTGTCAACATACGTGCTGTCACATTTTCCAAGACTTTACCATGTGCATAATACAAAGCAACTCCAGTCAAATTGGTTGTTTCATTACTTTACACATCACAACAATCCAATCAATTCCTGGAGTTCTTTTCATGTACATTTCATTGCATTTGTATTAGTCATGAAAATAGCCAATCTTGTTTATGCTCTTGAAAGAAGTGAAAATAAGACAATTTTGTAACTTTCGGAAAAATAAAAATATTATGCTTTATACAAAGATGAAGCTACATATCCATTTACAAGTTATTAGTAATATTTAGTAAAAACAAGATAAAATTACATTTTATAGCTGCAAGTTTTGTAAAATCATTTGTAAAAGTAAGTCATCCTATTATCCTTTAACAATAATCTATAATTTTTTTAGAACTGTAGTCCTGATTTTATACTAATCTCATGCCCATATTTTCATGAGGGAGATGCACTTCCTTCACAAGACCTGCTCACAAACTCTCGGAAAACATTTGATATACAACAAAGCCCCAGTTTCAACTTTGCCAGCTGTCAAAGCTATCCATGTTTTTTCAAAGTTGAAACTAATTTTAAAAATGTGAAAATGATGAGTATAATATCAAAATAAAAAGTAAAACAAAAAATTCTGAATAAATAAACAAAGCAAGGATAACTTATATTTGTAACTTATTTATAATTCCCTGAAGTTTGTATAGCTTTAAAATCCTTGCATAATTAAATGGGCTCTGAATCCTCCAGCAACAGTAATCTGGTGCAAGACCCGAACAAGAGTGCGTATTCCCCAGTATAAATGTCAATGGGGACATCCCACATCACTGGACTACACAGGAGTTCCAATACTTGCTGGCACTTAAAATGAAAATGCTTGCTGGCACTTAAAATGAAAATGCTAGCAATTCTACGTGGAATTGCCAGCAAGGCTCAGCAATATCTGGGCCAATAACGTACCTTGCAATTGGAGCAAGTTTAAAAAGTGATTCAGTTATGTGTCAAGTAATCTCCCATATTGATTCATTTGTCAATTCCTGGAGGGTGAGCGTTTGTTCTCGCATTGATTTAAAATGATTTATTTAGCTGTGTTATAATGAAATAATTTTTTCAGTTAAAGAATAGGGATACTGACAGAAACAATATTCAATGACTTTGGAATAGACGTGCTTAATATCAGAGGTTTAGAGGAATTAAGCATGTCCAAAAAGATCTTGATGAAGTTAATGAATACAAAATGGATCTTTAGATAACATGTATTTAAGAATAAATTGGACAGATACATGGATGGGAGGTGTATGGAGGGATATGGTCCGTGTGCAGGTCAGTGGGACTAGGCAGAAAATGGTTCGGCACAGCCAAGAAGGACCAAAAGGCCTGTTTCTGTGCTGTATTTTCTATGGCTTCTATGGTATCTATGTCATAAGTGAAGACTTTTGAATAGGTAAATGGGGTATGTTTCAGGATGGCCTCCAGAATATTCTTCTACTGAAGCCCAGCTCTTTGGCAAACCGATGCAGTACTGAAGTTTCCTCAGGATAGAGAGCCAGCAGCACTGAAATAATGAATTTTATATCTGAAGGGACCATCCCAGGCTTAGTATGATGAAGGGCATTAAATTTTTGTCTACTCCTTTGATATTCACAGAACTTGTTAAAAAAATCAAATACATCAAGATGCATTTGGATACTATCAAATGCAGCAGAAGGAAGCAGCAATTGGATTTGGATTAAAAGGAAAGACAACAACTGGGCTGCAAGATGAAGACAGGAGGGTACGGAACTGAGGGGGGTGTATCTGGGACGCCAGGTAGCACCGCTGAGCCCTCTGGAGATGTCGTGGGCTTATCAACGAAATGTCAAAGGAAGGTGCCCACCTGATGACCCCAATGACGTACCTACCCTCCCTCCTAGTCACCACTCCAAGCCCACTGCCAACATCGAGAGTGCCATCTTACCACAGGGATTGAAACATCAAGCCCTAGTAGCTCTACTAAGACAATTAAAATAAACAAGTATATAGTTACAAAAATACTTATTCTCAACAGCTGATTTCTCACATTTGTTTGAGCAAGAACTGGAGTTCTCTTTCTCCAGGTTTCAGCAGGCACATGTTCAGTGAGCAGTCTTCGTAACATGAGAGCTGGGGACCTTAACAAAGTTTGCATTCCCCCATTGCATAAGTGCAGGTCAGAAGCAGTTGCAGGTGTTGGCTTAGGCCCATGCCAGGATCTCTGCAGAGACACAAAGCTTCTCCAAACTATCCACGTAACAAAAAAATTCTGAATCTGGAATCAGTTTCTTCTTCACCAGTGCTGAAGCCTTTAAATATATCCCAAATCAATTCCCAGAAGTGGATACAACAATCAATTTGGGGCCAACCAATGCTGAAGATACTAATAAAGTTTAATCGGGTCTTATATTCCATGACACTATCTGGGATCCAATTTTATAACCATTTTCTCAACTAGCTCTGCAACTTTGATCTATCTACAAATCTACCCAGATATCTATTCTTATACCTCTTGCAGAACCAGGCTCTCATATTTATTTTGCATCTTGACTTTCTTCCTACCAAAATGTAATATATCTCAAATCTCTCACAATTGTCAGCATTAAATTTCATCTGTCATCTTTTTGCTGTCCTGCTAGCCTGTCTATATTTTCTGAAGACTGTTTCTATCCTCTTCAGTGTAAGTATAACTGGAAAATTTTCAGTAAAAATGTTAGAATAAGGATAGTTGGTCTGCACTCTAGTAACTCAAGATAAAAAGCCAATCATCCCTCCATCATACTCCATTACTTTACAGTTTACAGAATTATGCCCGGCATGTTTCATATTATTTATTTTCATTTATTCCAGAAATATATCTCCATGTTTAGTTTTCTACTTCATGGCTTTTTTAAATTAATCTACTACATAGAAATGATTTGGGTATTCTCTGCCTTTATATCACTTTTGAACATTTCCTTCAAGAAATATGTGGCCTAGAAATAATTATAAAATTAACCATATTTAATAAGGCTTAAGCTTGCATTCAATGGTATATTTATTCCATTCTCAGCAATCTTTGAATTGATTGTGTGAGGAAGGATCAAGAGAGTTAGAAGATTGAACAAAACCTTTATATCTTGCAGGTAACATATAAAGAAGAATAATAAATTATTTTGAAAAGTTTTTTTCTCAGTTATCCCTGAGTTTTCTCTTGAAAGAACTTGAATGAGATAATTTTAAAATTTTAATTGAATGAAAATTCAACTTGTAAAATGGAAACATAGAAAACCTATAGCACAATACAGGACCTTTGGCCCACAAAGCAGTGCCAAACATGTCCTTACCTTAGAAATTACCTAAGGTTACCCATGGCCCTCTATTTTTCTAAGCTCTATGTACCTATCCGGGAGTCTCTTAAAAGACCCTATCGTACCCGCCTCCACCACCGTCACCTACAGCCCATTCCACGCACTCACCACTCTGAGTAAAAAACTTACCCCTGACATCTCTATACCTACTTCCAAGCACCTTAAAACTGTGCCCTCTCGTGCTAGCCATCTCAGCCCTGGGAAAAAGCCTCAGACTATCCACATGATCAATGCTTCTCATCATCTTATACACCTTTATCAGGTCACCTCTCATCCCCTGTCGCTCCAAGGGAAAAAGGCCGAGTTCACTCCACCTATTCTTTCAAGGCATGCTCCCCAATCCAGACAACATCCTCGTAAATCTCTTCTGCACCCTTTTTATAGTTTCCACATCCTTCCTATAGTGAGGCGACCAGAACACAGCACAGTACTCCAAGTGGGGTCTGACCAGGGTCCTATATAACTGCAACATTACCTCTTAGCTCCTAAACTCAACACCATGATTGATGAAGCCAATGCAATGTATGCTTTCTTAATCATAGTCAACCTGCGCAGCAGCTTTGAGTGTCCTATGGACTCAGACCCCAAGATCCCTCTGATTCTCCACACTGCCAAGAGTCTTACCATTAAAACTATATTCTAGTATTAACCTATTGGGTTATTAATACTATATCCTAGTATTAATTCTAGTAGGTTATTAATCAAACAAATAGATCACATCATGATTTTGTATCTGCAAAGCTGTATATTTTGCCAAAACATAAAGCTCTACAACTGTCCGTGGATGCTTTTGTCAAGATTCTGCTATGTGTTGTGGAGTTGGAGATGGAGTGTGGGAAATTTACATCAGTAGTTCTCACAACAAATTTAATCTGGATTACAAAATTAAAACCAAATGTAAGTCTTTAAATCTGGACTGAATATCATCTAAATGTCTTAATCTATATTTCTCCCAAAACTGTGCTCTTGCAACTGAAAACTAACTTTGAGGCAGACAAAAGGTTTTGTCTTGAAGTTGGGTCTAAAATGTTATTTTTGTTTCTCTTTCTACAGATGCTGCTTAGTCTACTAAGTGCTTCCAGTATTTTTATTTCAGATTCCCAGCAGTTGTTTTTTTTTATTTTCATTTACTTCTTAACTCCGGTTCATCTTAAAAAACATTTTTGCATACTTGTTTTCCTTGTATACATAAATACACACTATATTGTGTGTATAAATATATATGAGTGTGTAATTGCGGTTTCTTGCCAATAGAAGACATCTGGCAGCTAGGCTGGTGGAAGGATGGATTTAGAGTTTGTATTTCCCTTTAAAACTGCTGGCCTGCTGCGTTCACCAGCAACTTTGAGGTGTTGTCGGAGGTTCATTTTCTAGGTGAAAATGCAGGGCACTATCAATGAAGAACTGACTAAGCCTAATAACTGCTTCTCATAGAATTAAGTAGTCCATGAATGCAATCAAGAAGATTGAGATAACATTCAGGGATAGAATGATCAATAACAGGGGATACTTGCATCACAAAGGTCAAACATTGACACCTCCAACAAGATGGAACTTAATCATCTCCATCCGATTCTCTACAGTGTCATATTAATGGAAATCCTCACCACACCATTTTGGGGGGCCAGGAATGACTGAAAACTTAGAGTAGTCACAAAATTTTTGCCATGGTGTTAAGAGTCAAGGGGATCAGACAGGAAAATGAAAGAGAAGCCAGTGGTCTAATCAGTCATGATCTTTTTAACTGACAGAATGGAGAAGAAGAGCTCCTGCTTTTGTTCTTTAGTGTTCTGATAGTTTAAAAAAAATGAATGGAATACTATTTTATGTATTAATAACCCTATTTTGTTTCATTATATACTGTATAGGATCATGCAATGCTAATGCAATTGGCACCTGCAAAGAGAAACTTGATTTCAGAGTTGCTAAACTACAGCATTGTGTTCGTTTGAGAGCTACAGTACTCCTTCGGTAAAGTTGATCTTTGCAGTTACATAGCAACACAACCAGCAATAGGCATGTACTTTGCATTGTGATATAGATGGCAATTATATAAAACAAAATGACCTCTATGATGAGTCAAAATGCCATGTTAATAAAGGGACCAAGGAAATTGTCCCTCAGCACAAGAACAATAGGTGTAATCTTTATGCTGATTAACTCTGACATTGGAGGTCATTGGTAGCAGTTATGTTAATTAAGCTGACATAAGATTAATATGTACATAAAGCTATTATGTCATTAAAGTAAAAAAATATATATCAATTAAGCCAGTTATCTGGAGTGGCTACACTCAGGTTCAGGAATACTTTCAATGCCAATGATTTATATTGTACTGTCACTTAAGTATGTGGTGGGAGTTGTGGACTGCATTATTGTGCTGTTGAGTGTGATCATTTCAATTTCCAGTGTTGCTTTCAGTGACTAGTTAGTGTATTGAAAATGAGCAGAATAACAGTGCTCTCTCTGTGTATATACTGTATGTGAATTAATCATATATGTGAAAGGATGTTGCAGCAGTACCAGTGCCATCAACACGTGCTAGTTATTAGTTTGCTCATTTATTTTTGTCACATATTCTACAGCATGGCACCCAGAACTGGACACAATACTCTAGTTGTGGTTAAATCAGTGTTTAACAAAAATTAATCAGAACTTATTACATGCTACGTCTCGATTTAGAAACCTTGCATTCCTGTTTTTATGTAACCATTTTCTTGACTTGCCCTGCCACTGAATTATGAATAGATCTCTGTTCATATATCCACATTAGAATTGTGACCTGTCACTTGTATTGCCTCTTCTTCCTCTTCCATCCAAATATAACACCACTTTTCCTAGCACTAAATTATAACTGCCATATATTTGACCATTCTACCAACCTGCTTGTTCCTACCCTCTTCCTTGTCCACTGTACTGTATCTACACATTCTGTGCCATCTACAAATCTGGAAACCGCCCTATACATCCATTAGTATGTATTACAAGAAACAATTTCTCTTCCTAGTACTGACCTCTGAGGAACTCCAGTGTTGACTTGCAACCATTCCTCAAAATTGGCCCTGGATTCTCTGTGTCCTGCTATTTGGTAAATTTTGAATGCATGCTGCTCAGTCCCTTGTATTTCACCACCTTCAGAACATGGCACTTCATCAAGTGCCTTTTGGAAGTGCATTTGCCTTATTCACCCTTTCAATTACTTCAAAAATCTCTAACAGTTTAAAAATGATTTTCCTTTTAAAAAAGCCATGTTGTCTTTCTCTGATCAATCAAACCTTCAGCCGTGAATGGACCTTCAATATTGCTTGAATTCTACTACGTTCTATTTATAAGTTACCAAGCTCAGAAATTGCAAATCAAGGTGCTGACTGTGTTTAGCTGTGACAGCAAGGAATTACACATGATGTGTAACTACATATGTATCTCAAATGATGATGCTAAGACATTATAATCACATGACTTATCAACATAATCGTATACAAATACATCATAGTGTCACAAGGACGTTGCGGTGGAACAAACTCAAGTGCCGAACATGGGTGCGAGGCAGAGTCGGGAGGTGTTACGGTCGTAGCGAGCATGGAATTGGTGTCCAAGAGAATCTTTACCAGGAGTCTTGGTTTTAGTAGCAAATTCAGGAATGATGCTAGACTTAGAACTGATAGTCCTAAGAAGCATAGAACGAGGTTACTCATACACACGTCGACCAATGAACTGGCAGCTCCTTGTTGCAATCACAGGGCCTTTATCCTGCAGTTTCTGATGGGAAGCATCACTAGTTCCACTAACAACACACACGGTGTAGTTAGTGGAACCTGGGAATGATTGGAAATTAAATGAGGTGATTGAGGCCCAATTCCTGCAGTAAATAGCAAGGTGGGGCATTGCCAGAAGGGACCATGACAGTATCCCCCCCGCCCCCAGCGGGAGCTTCCAGGCAATCCTCCAGGCCTGTCTGGATGGTCCCGATGAAAGTCCTGGATGAGGGAAGGGTCTAGGATGAAGGAGCGGGGGACCCAGGAACGCTCTTCTGGACTGTATCCTTCCCAGTCCACCAGGTATTGGAAACCCCTGCCCCGACGGCGCACATCTAGTAGTCGTCGGACGGAGTATGCCAGATGGTTGTCGATGATACGGGCAGGTGGGGGAGTCTCAGCTGGGGGACACAAGGGGCTGACGGAAACTAGCTTTAACTGAGACATGAAAAGTTGGGTGGATACGCATGGATCTAGGCAGCTTTAGGCAGACTGCTGCCTAAACCTCAAATGGTCCCAGGAAGCAAGGGGCGAGTTTTCTATGTTCGTTCTTGAGCGGAATGTCCTTGGAGGAAAGCCACACCATCTGCTTAGGTTGCTACTCCTCAGTAGGGCCATGCGTGTCTCCTCCCAAATCTTAAGGCAACGATCAATATGGTCCTGAACCGACGGTACCGCAATCTCCTCTTCTTGCACGGGGAACAGTGGGGGTTGGTACCTAAGGGAGCACTCGAACGGAGACCTTCCAATGGCAGAGCTCACCAGAGAGTTGTGGACATACTCAATCCATGAGAGGTGGTCGCTCCAGGTCAATGGGTTGTTTGCTGTTACACAACGGAGCGTCGCCTCCAGGTCTTCGTTGACCTGCTCCGTCTGCCCGTTCGTCTGGGGGTGGAAGCCGGATGACAGGCTGACCGATGCGCCTAAGGCTTGACAGAAAGCCTTCCATACTTGCAAGACGAACTGGGGACCTCGATCGGAGACGATGTCCGCGAGGATTCCGTGGAGGTGGAAGATGTGGCGGACGAGAAGATCTGTGGTTTCCTGAGAGGAAGGAGGTTTAGGGAGGGCCACAAAGTGCACCACCTTGGAGAATTGGTCCACCATGGTGAGGACAGTGGTGTTTCTGCGGGAAGGGGGTAGACCAGTGACAAAGTCTAGGGCGATGTGTGAGCAGGGACGACCAGGGACAGGTAGAGGACAAAGCAGACCTGCAGGTGGTCGATGAGAGACCTTTCCCCGGGCACAGGTGGAACAAGCTGAGACACAAGGATGGGTGTCCCCCTCCATGGACGGCCACCAAAAGTGCTTCCTCAGGAGAGCCAGGGTCTGATCACTCTCGGGGTGGCAGGCGAACCGGGATGTGTGCCCCCATTGGAGAACCTGGGACCTGACGGAGACGGGCACGTACAGACGATCGCAGGGTCCATTGCCCGGGTCAGGGTCGTCCCGCTGGGCTTCCTTTACTTTAGACTCCATTTCCCAAGTGAGGGTGGCAACCACGCAGGATAGTGGGAGGATAGTCTCGGGACTGGAGGTGTCATCCTTGGAGTCATGCTGGCGGGATAGCGCATCCAACTTCCTGTTCTTGGATCCCAGATGGTACGTGAGGGTAAGCTTGAACCATCCAAAAAACAATACCCAACGGGCCTGGCGGGAGTTCAATCGTTTGGCAGTCTGAATATACCCCAGGTTCTTATGATCAGTCCACACCACAAATGGGTGTCCTGCCCCCTCCAACCAGTGCCTCTATTCTTCCAGAGCTAATTTGACCGCCAATAGTTCCGGATTCCCCACGTCGTAATTCCGCTCGGCGGGGGACAGTCAGCGAGAGTAGAAGGTGCAGGGGTGAAGCTTTTTGTCCCAACTTGACCGTTGGGATAGGACCGCTACTACTCCAGAGTCAGAGGCGTCCACCTCAACAATGAATTGACAGGATGGGTCCGGAGGGCCAGAATGGGAGCGGTGGTGAAACGCCTCTTCAGGTTGATGAGTGCTGAGTCCGCTTCGGAGTCCCAACAAAATGGTCTGGTAGACGAGGTAAGCTGGGTAAGGGGGCTGCCACTCGACTGTAGTCTCTGATGAATCTACGATGGAAGTTTGCAAACTCCAGGAATCGTTGAAGTTGTTTGCATGTCGTGGGTCTAGGCCATTCTTCCACTGCCTGGTTCTTCTCGGGGTCTGCTTTTACCTATCCGCTTTCAATGATATAGCCTAGGAAGCTGACCGAAGGAATGTGGAACTCACATTTCTCCGCCTTTGCAAATAATTGGTTTTCCCACAGTCTCTGGAGGACTTGACAGATATGGTGTACGTGTTCTTGGGGGCTGCTAGATATCATCAAGGTAAACAAATACGAACCAATTGATAAAGTCCCTCAGTACGTCATTGATCAGGGTTTGGAAAACGGCGGGGGCAAATATTCAAAGTGGCCCAGAGGTGTATTGAAGGCCATCTTCCATTCGTCCCCCTCCCTCATCCTAACTAAATGGTAGGCGTTGCAAAGGTCCAGCTTTGAGAAGATGGTAGCTCCATGCAGTGGTTCAAATGCCGGACTAATGAGGGGAAGAGGGTAATGGTTCTTACCTGTTATATTATTTAGGCCTCGGTAGTCCACATAGGGGGTGAAGCGTTCCATCCTTCTTTTCTACAAAAAAGAAACTGGCGCCTACCGGGGAGGATGAAGGCCTGATAATGCCCGCCGTGAGGGACTCGCTAATGTATTTCTCCATTGCCTCTCTCTCCGATCGGGATAGGTTAAAAAGGTGACTGGTGGGTAGCGGGGCCCCGGGGAGAAGGTCGATGGCACAATAATATGGGAGGTGCAGAGGCTGGGAAAGGACCCGTTGTTTACTGAACACCTGTCCCAAGTCATGGTGCTCTGTGGGGACGCGGGACAAGTTGAGGGGTTCCAAAACAGGCGGGGTCACGATGGCTTCTCTGGGAGATGGGGCTGACCGCAGACAGTTGGCATGGCAAGACGGACTCCATTCGGCTATCCTCCCTGTAGACCAGTCGATATGGGGATTGTGTTGGGTCAGCCATAGATACCCTAGAACTACCGGGGTTTGAGGTGAATGAATGAGACTGAATCATACCTCCTCCTGATGGTTGCCAGATAGGATCAAGGGGCGGCGTACAGTGGGTCACCCGAGCCAACAGTCTTCCGTCCAGGGCCCGGGCCTCCAGGGGGGTGGTTAGCGGCTCGCGAGGTATTCCAGCCTGGATGGCTATCTCTTCGTCTAGCAGATTGCCCTCAGCACCGGAATCCGCCAAAGTGGATGGGGACAGGGACTGTTGTTGGTAATTCATGGTTGCCGGGATCTACATCCAAGTCTGGGGTGGTGAAGGGACTATCATTCGGCTCACCACAGCTCCCTTTCTCACTGGTGAGCCCTCCATTTTGGCCGCTGAGGGCAGGTATCCTGGCTGGCCACAACAGTAGCAATCCCTAGCTCTCCAGCTCCGAATTCGTTCAGCCGGGGGGAGACGGTTCCATCCCAGCTGCATCGGTTCCTCCCACAGGGGGGTGGGGACGGTTGGAGCAGGAGCCACACTGGGAGCGGCTAGGGAAGGGGGACTGGCTGAGACTGGTAAGGTGGACTGAGGGCTTCCTCGAGGAGCGGAGCGACTGGTTCTCTCTCTCTGACGCTCCTGAAGTCGATAATCTAATCGAATGGCTCGCGAGATCAGAGAGTCCAGACAGTCCATGTCGTCCCTCGCGGCCAACTCATCCTTTGTCTTGTCTGAGAGGCCCTGTCGAAACACCTCCCGTAGGGCCTCGTCATTCCACCCGGAGTCTGCGGCTAAGGTCCGGAACTCAATTGAATACCAGAGTAAGCAACCATTTCACAGCGTCCTTACCACAAATGGATTGTTCGAAGACTTTCCTCATTTCAGCGGCAAAGGAGAAGTAGGAGGAACAAACCTCTGGTCGGTTATCCCATATCGCAGTTGCCCGAGCCAAGGCATCCCCTCCTAGCAGCCCCATGATGTACGCAATCTTTGACTTATCTGAAGTGTAGGTACATGGCTGCAGCTCAAAGACTCGGGAGCATTGTAACAGGAAGGCCCAGTACCTACCTAGGTCCCCGGCGTAGGGTTCAGGCTCGGGTACATACAGCTCTCAAGGGGGTGGTGTTGCTGATTCCAGGGGCGAGGCTATCCCGAGCGATGCGGTTTGGATAGCTGGGGTTCCAGGAGGGGATGGAGAAAAGGAAGCGGAGACCCAGTCCACTTGTTCACTGACCTTCTGCACATTCGTGGATAGTGTCCAAAGTTTTTCTGTGATCTCCCAAAGTAGTGAGTTGTTGGCCCCCAACAGGTAGCCCTGGCTGGCCAGGGCCTGTTGTACGGGATCCGTGTCTGCTGGGTTCATCGTGGCCAGTTCGTTCTGTTACAAGGACGTGGCAGTGGAACGAAACCAAGTGCTGAACAGGGGCACGGAGACCGAGTCTGGAGGCATTACAGTCATAGCAAGCGTGGAATTGGTGTCCAAGAGAGTCTTTACCAGGAGTCTTGGTTTTAGTAGCGAATTCAGGAACAATGCTAGACTTAGAACTGATAGTCCTAAGAGCCATGGAACGAAGTTACTCATACGCGAGTCGACCAACAAACTGGCAGCTCCTTGTTGCGATCACAGGGTCTTTATTCTACAGTTTCTGATGGGAAGCAGGTGTGTGTAGTTAGTGGAACCTGGGAATGATTGGAAATTAAATGAGGTGATTGAGGCCCAATTCCTGTGGTAAATAGCAAGGTGGTTGATTGCCAGAAGGGACCATGACACATACATATCTCCTCGAGATTAATTCTTTCTATACGTTCACAATTCACAAGAAGCATCTGTTATTTGAAATGCCATTTGTCTTAAATATCAGTGACTGCAAAGAGAGAAGATCCTGCAAAGCAATTACTTAAGATAGGCAAAGTTATATGAAAAAAAAACTGTATCAGAAACTGGTATAACACACCTAGTTATATACTTACATCACATTTTGAAGAAGTTTCAAGATCCTTAAGCACGCAAATCAGAAGTTCACCTATCTTGCTAAACCCTAGGTATACCCTATATGTTTCTATACCCTAGGTCATTTCTAAAGTAAGTGCACAGTTCAACTCAGCATTGTGGGCCGAAGTGCCTGTATTGTGCTGTAGGTTTTCTATGTTTCTTGCAGACCCACTGAAAAAGACGGATTAACGACAATCATAATCTTTGTTATTTATATAGTAAATACTTATGTAGTACATAGTAGTATTTACAGGGTTGGTAGATGCTTTCGGTGTAGTTTGAGTGAGAAAACTACAGTAAACTTTGTTGGTTACACACACAGCAACCAAGGTGTGAAAGAGACGAGGAGAATTAATACCAATCAAGTGGGCTGCTGTATCCTGGGTGAGACTGAGCTGCTTAAGAGCTGTTGGAGATGCACTCTTCTAAGAAAGTAAAGAATATTCCAAGAGTTTTACCTTCTTGGTGATGGAAAGGCTTTGGGATTGCAAGGTCATTCTTGACATGAAGAGATACTAAAGCATAGTGTGTAGGGTTTTAACTTTGTAAACCTTATAAGGGATCTTAAAATCGGTTACATTTCAGATCCTAACATTTAACACTTTTTAACTGGAAGTAAAACCAGATTTAAAGTAGTTCTAGAAAATATTTCATTTTCTTTTGAATAGAAGTACTGACATCTTGTGGTTATTATGGTACATCATCTTGTGCAGAAAATTCTTTTACCTGCTTAGCAAAAACCATTGCTCATTCTTTGAGACAATTTATACAGTTCTATTTATGAGTCCTAGCAGACCATGGAGGGTCACAATAACAAAGAAAAGTTTAAATGCAAGCACTGAATTTATGAAGAGATATTGACTATAAGTAAAAGTTATTTATTTATGTTTTGTTACATTGATTTCAGATGTATTGATTGTTCTTACATACACTCACCACTGTTGACCTAAAGATGTTCTCTCCTGAACACAGCAGTCTATGAGATTAAGTTCTTATATCATCTGATGAGATTATGAACAGATGGTCTGAGTATATTCAGGAATTGTTTGAAGACAATTGAGGTGAAAAACCAGAAATTAAGAAAAACTTTGAAGGTCCAAGTATTTTAAAATCTGAAGTTCATAATGCAATAAATAAGATGAAGAAAGGAAAGGCAGCAGGTCCTGATGAATTAGTAATAGAACAAATTATCTCCCTTAAAGATGATGGAATTGAAATACTTATTGATTTAATCAATGACATTTATGAGACTGGAATAATGCCAGAAGAGATGAAAAAATCGCAATTATGACTCTTCCAAAGAAACCTGGAGCAATAGAATGTGAATTACATAGGACCATAAGTTTATTGAGTCATATCACCAAGATACATCTAAGAATTTTGATGACAAGAGCTAAAAGTAAGATACAAGCTGAAATAGGCAAAGAACAATCTGGTTTTGTGAAAGACAAAAGTACAAGAGACGCAATATTGATGTTAAGAATACTATCAGAACGAGCTATTCAAGTGCATAAAGATTTGTTTGTTTGTTTTATCGACTACAAAAAAGCATTTGATAAAGTGAAGCACAATACATTATTTGAAATATTACAGAAAACTCTAGATCTAGATTCGAAAGACCTCCACCTAATCATAAATCTGTACTGGGAACAAACTGCTGCTGTAAGAATAGATGGAGAAGTGAGTCTGTTTACGAAAATCAAGAGAGGCATTAGACAAGGGTGTGTTTTCTCCCCTGATTTATTTAAGGTATACAGTGAAACAATATTACAGAAAACAGGAGACACCTTGGGAATCAAAGTTGGTGGTGAAAACATCGATAACTTTAGATATGCAGATGACACTGTGTTAATTGCAAGTATGGAGGTCTGTCTGGGTGGTAGGTTGGAAAAGGAGCTTGTTTTGCTGTTGTTGTTGTCTTGTTTCATTTTGTTGTTGTTGTTGTTGCTGCTTGTGTTATTCTGCTGAATATCTTGGGCATGCTATGTTAGCGCTGGAATGTGTGATGTCACTTGTGAGCTACACCCAGCACATCGTTAGGTGTATAGCTTGTTAACTCAAACAATGCCTTTCACTGTATGTTTTATTGTACATGTAATAAATGAATCTGAATCTGAGTGAAGCCATAATAGTACTCAACTACTTCAACTCCAGCCAGGAAAAGCAGCCGGTTTGATCAGGACTCACGCCACAGCAACCAATAAACAAGCCTTGCAACAGAAACTTACTATAACTTCAAAATGTATGATTTGCAATGTTCAGTGGAAGAACTTATCAAGTGTACTTCAACAGCAATTCTCTCTCTGAAGTATCAAGGCAGGGATAAAATATCTATGAACGCTACCATCTCCAAGCTTCTCCCTGAGTCATTCGCCATTTTTGCATTAGACTGTATAATCTTTGCAGTTTAACATTTATGCCTGCCTGTATCTTATAAAGCTACCTATTTACTGTACCTGTACATCTTTAATTTGTTCCCTAGTTATCACGGTGTGTACCGCATAAGCAAATGTTCAGTGTGTCCTCTAGTGAATACAGTTCATTATATCATTCTGGATGCTTCTCTGGTGTCACGTTATTTGAATAGGGGCTATCTGATTGGTTATCTCTTATCTACAAATTTGAATAGAATATGTTTCATCTATGGGCTATAAGAAAAGCAGAGCATGGAGGCTTTCCATCTTTATTCTTGTCCTTCCTTTCTCCTCTGGTCTTAGACTCATGTTATTCCCCATTTCCAATTCTCTTTGTTCTATTAGTGCTTAATAAAATGTTCGTGAAACAACAAGTTTAAGTCTCTTTCTTGGCTACTGAAAGAACCTTGGCTCAAAAACATCAGAATCCAACAATTTGGTTAAATCAGCAAAGATGGTTGCAAAGATTTAAAGACTCAGAACAATCCCAGGTAAAGTGGAAAATTTCAGCACCTAAATTTAAAAGGAGTTAAAAGCTTCCAAATTGAGGCAATATTAGAACAAATATTAGAAAGCTCTGTGGGGTCTTCAAGGGGGTGGTTCTGCTATTGATGCTTCTTTTGAAACTTCTCCTTGGGAAACACACCCCCTCCCCTTTCTCCTACCAATGTGTAGGACCATACATTTCCTGTCACTGTATTCCATTTGCCACCCCTTTGACCAAGTCCTTTTGTAGTCTCTCTACCTCCTCAAATCTAGTTACCCCTCCACCTATCTTCGTATCATCTGAAAACTTTGTGATGAAGCCATTCTGCCATTCGAGTCGTTGACATTTAATGTTAAAAGAAGTGGTCCCAACACAGACTCAAGAGGAAAACCAGTAGTCACCGACAGCCAACCAGGAAAGACTCTCTTTATTCCCACTCTTTGCGTCCTGCCAATTAGCCACTGCTTTATCCTTGCTAGTACTTTTCTTGTAATACCATGGGCTCTTAACTTGTTAAACAGCCTCATGTGTGGCAACTCTTCTGAAAATCCAAGTACATAAAATTCGCCAATTCTCCTTCATCTATTCTGCTTGTTATTTCTTCAAAGAATTTCAACAGATTTGTCAGGCAAGATTTTCCCTTGAGGAAACCATGCTGACCACAACTTATTTTATCTGTCTCTCCAAGTACCCCAAAACCACATCCTTAACAATCAACTCCAATACTTTCCCAACCACTGAGGTCAGACTAACTGCCCTATAATACCCTTTCTCCTGCCTCTCTCCCTTCTTGAAGAGTGGAGTGACATTTGTAATTTTCCAGTCTTCCAGAACCATCCCAGAATCAGGTATTTCTTGAAAGATCATTGCTAATGCCTCCACAATCTCTTAAGCCACCTCTTTCAGAACCCTGGGGTGTAACCCTTCTGGTCCAGGTGACTTATCTACCCTCAGACCTCTCAGTTTCACATGAACCTTCTCCCCAGTAATGGCAACTTCATGCACTTCTGACACCTAACACACTCGAACTTCCAGCATACAGTACTGCTAGTGTCTTCCACAGTGAAGACTGGTGCAAAATACTTATTTAATTTGTCCCCCATTATTGCCTCTCCAGAATTGTTTTCCAGTGGCCCAATATCCTTTTAAACTTTATGTATCTGAAGAAATTATTGGTATCCTCTTTAATATTATTGGCTAACTTACATCCGTATTCCATCTTTTCCTTCTTAATTACTTTTTTAGTTGCCTTCTGATAATTTTTAAAACCTTCCCAATCCTCTAACTTCCCACTAATTTTTGCAATATTATATGCCCTCTCTTTGGCTTTTATATTGGCATTGACTTCTCTTAGCCACGGATGTGTCATCTTGTCTTTAGAATACTTCTTCCTCTTCAGAGTGTATATATCCTGTGCCTTCCGAATTGCTGTTGGAAATTCAAGCCATTGTTGTTTTACTGTCATCTCTGCCAGTGTCCTTTTCCAATCAATTTTAGCCAGCTCCTCTCTCATGCTTCTGTAATTCCCTTTACTCCACTGTAATACTGATACATCTGACTTTAGCTCTCATCAAATTTCACAGTGAATTCTATCATATTCTGCTCACTTTCCTCCAAGGGTTATTTTACCTTAAATTCTGTAGTCAATTCTGAGTCATTGCACAACACACAACCTAGAATAGCTGATCCCCTAATGGGCTCAACCACAACCTGCTCTAAAAGGTCATCTTGTAAGTATGTAAACACGAGGAATTCTGCAGATGCTGGAAATTCAAGCAACACACATCAAATTTGCTGGTGAACGCAGCAGGCCAGGCAGAATCTCTAGGAAGAGGTACAGTCGACGTTTCGCTCCGAGACCCTTTGTCAGGACTAACTGAAGGAAGAGCTAGTAAAAGATTTGAAAGTGGGAGGAGGAGGGGGAGGGGGAGATCCAAAATGATAGGAGAAGACAGGAGGGGGAGGGATAGAGCCAAGAGCTGGACAGGTGATTGGCAAAAGGGATATGAGAGGATCATGGGACAGGAGGCCCAGAGAGAAGGAAAAGGGGGAGGGGGGAAAAACCCAGAGGATGGGCAAGGGGTATAGTCAGAGGGACAGAGGGAGAAAAAGAAGAGAGAACAAAAGAATGTGTGTATATAAATAAATAACGGATGGGGTATGAGGGGGAGGTGGGGCATTAGCGGAAGTTAGAGAAGTCAATGTTCATGCCATCAGGTTGGAGGCTACCCAGACAGAAGGTGTTGTTCCTCCAACCTGAGTTGGTTTACAATAGAGGAGGCCGTGGATAGACATATCAGAAATTCTCCCTGAGTCTCCTGTCCCATGATCCTCTCATATCCCTTTTGCCAAACACCTGTCCAGCTCTTGGCTCCATCCCTCCCCCTCCTGTCTTCTCCTATCATTTTGGATCTCCCCCTCCCCCTCCCACTTTCAATCTCTTACTAGCTCTTCCTTCAATTAGTCCTGACGAAGGGTCTCCGCCCGAAACGTCGACTGTACCTCTTCCTAGAGATGCTACCTGGCCTGCTGCGTTCACCAGCAAATTTGATGTGTGCACCTTGTAGGTATTCTAGAAATTCCCCTTCTTGGGATTCAGCACCAACCTGATTTTTCCAATCTACCTGTATATTGAAGTCCCTCCTGTCTACTGTAACATTGCACTTTTGGCATGTATTTTTTATTTCCCATTGTAATTTATAAATCACATCCTCACTACAGATTGGCAGGCTGTATATATGTCCCATCAGGGTCTTTTTACCCTTGCAGTTCCTTAGTTCTACCCACAATGACTCAACACCTTCCAACCCTATGTCACCTCTTTCTAATGTTTTGATTTCATTTTTCACCAACAGAGCCACACCTCTCAAGCTGCCTACCTGCCAGTCCTTTCGATGAAATGTGTATCCTTGGACATTCAGCTCTCAACTATAATCTTCTTTCAGCCATGATTCAGGATGCCTACAACATCGTACATGCCAATCTATAACTGTGCTACAATACATCTACCTTAAACACAAAATAATCTGCAGATGCTGGGGTCAAAGCAACACTCACAACACTCTGGAGGAACTCAGCAGGTCAGGCAGCATCCGTGGAAATGATGAGTCGACGTTTCGGACCAGAACCCTTCGTCAGGACTGTAGAGGGAAGGGGCAGAGGGAAGATGTGGCGGAGACAGAGGAACTGGGAATAGGGAATGGCATTTTTGCATGTGGCGGGGTGGAAAGAGGTATATTCGAGGTCATTATGAGAGTCAGTAGGCTTGTGGGTTTGACAGTGAGTTTGACATAACATCTCTGCCAGCATCCTGGATCAAAGTCAAGGCTAAGTACCCTGAGATAGCCACGAAAGCACTGAAAACGTTGCTTCCATTTCCAACCTATCTCTGTGAAGCAGGGTTTTCTGCAATGAATGCAATGAAAACTAAATTGCGGAATAAACTGGACATAAGGAACTCCCTTCGAGTATCAGTTTCTCCCATCACCCCTCGATGGGACTGTCCTGTTGCAGGGAAACAAGCCCAGGGCTCCCACTGATTCAGTGATCTTGGTGTGTTGCAATGATTTTATATGTTCATATGGGGAAAATATGTGCTGTGTGTTTAATATCCAAATGTTGCTTAAAATGTTATGATGCTATTGACTTATAAGTGACTTATAATTGACTTATCACTATATTCATGCAAGGAAAATATGCGCTGTGTGCTTAAAATTAAATTTGTTAGATAAACCCTTTTAGAAATGAAATTGAGTGTATTAGCCACTTATAAGTGACTTATAGTTGACTTATAGTTGATTCCCCACTAAGGTAGAGAATTCCTATGAAACCATTCATGCTGAAATGGCGTAAAGTGAAGAAGCAATTACCATTAATTTATATGGAAAAAATTTTGAGCGTTCCCAGGCCCAAAAAAAAACCTACCAAATCATACCAAATAACACAAAACCTAAAATAACACTAACATATAGTAAAAGCAGGAATGATATGATAAATACACAGCCTATATAAAGTAGAAATAATGTATGTACAGTGTAGTTTCACTGAACAGAAGCTTCAAAAACGATTGGTAGAAAAAAATCGGCACGTACACGCATAGGCACACAGGTGCCCGTGCAAGGCTTCATGGTCATTGTAGTCTTTCTCGGGGTAAACACAACGTATTTGACTGCTACTTCTGTCCGTTGGCAACCCTCCCCCTCCCCCCCACCGGGTCGGCCCGTCCACAAGAATATTTTCAATAATAAACCAGTCTGCAGTGCAAAAAAGGTTGGGGACCCCTGAGATAAAACATGCAAAGCTTCTTCCACCACAGGGTGAGAGTCACTCAGTCCATTCTCAGTATGCTCCATCTTGGTCACATTTCCTTTTGTTTTTCCAAAGGTCTTTTTTTTATTACCGTATTTTAGTACCACAGTCTTTTTACTTTTACTGTCATATTCAATATGTCCTTTTTTCCCACAGCTTCGGCATTCTAAGTCCTTACACCTGTACCTGCAATCATTGTTGCATGCCCAGTTTTGCCACAGTGGTAATACTGATTGCCAATAGGTATCATATTCTTAAAGTTAATAGAAACTTTATGAATTTTGAAGATGTGCTTAATAGCTGTGCTTTTCTAGCAGCCATCTCCATAAATGGTCTAATCTCAATTGCCTTCTGTAATGTTAATCAGTATTCTGTAAATAAACATTATTGATTTGCCTCACTACACAGACTACATTTGAGTCTATCATTGAAATCTATCGAGTGTTGAAAAGCTTCGATAGAGTGGATGTAGAGAGGATGTTTCCTATGGTGGAAGAGCCTAAGACCAGAGGACACAGCCTCAGAGTAGAGGGAAATCCGTTTAAAATGAAGATGAGGAGGGATTTTTTTAGCAAGAGAGTGATGAATCTGTAGAATTGGTTACAATAGGTGGCTATGGAGGTCAAGTCATTGAGTATATTCAAGGCAGAAGTTAATAGATTCTTGATTAGACAAAGCATAAAGGGATATGGGGAGAAGGCATGAGATTGGGGGTGAGAGGGAAATGAAACAGCCATGATGAAATGGCAGAACAGACTCTATGGGCCAAATGGCCTAATCTGGCTCCTGTATCTTATGGTCTTATCACGAAATGCATCATTCAGCGACTGTCCAAAAGCAGTGTTCATACAATTGCTTCAGCACTGCCACAAACTGTGAAATAGACTCGCCTTCCTCTTGATTCCTTTTATGAAACCTCTCAGCAATAAGGTTTAGGTGAATAGTGGTCCTTTAAGACTTTACAAACAAGAGAATATCTGCAGATGCTGGAAATCTGAGTAGCACACACACGAAACATCAACTGTACTCTTTTCCACAGATGCTGCCTGGCCTGCTGAGTTCCTCCAACATCTCATGTGTGTTCCTTTAAGACTTTAACGATGTCCTCATAAGGTTTATTGCCAGGGCTTAGCAACCTTCACTGGACTGAATAATAAATTAAATGTATCTGCACTCATCACAGTCAGAAAAGTTGGAACATGAATTTCATCTGAAATTTCATTTGTCGGTGCAAAATATTTAAAACCTTTCAGAATATGAACTCCATTGCTCTGTCGTTTCATTGTAGAGCTCAATACTTCCAAACATTGACATCATTTTCAAACACAATCATGTTCCAGAAAGGTTAATAGGTCTTATCCATCTCTCTCTCCCTCTCTTATTTGTTTTATTTAACCGTCCTGTTCTCGTTCTCTCACCTCAGATCCTACAGTCACCATGCACCCTGTGGCTGTATATCTTGTGGTGTGCACTCAGACTTTTTTTGCCAAGGGGAACAAAACAATAAGTATCATGTAAGGACTTGTCTCCTCATTGCCAGTTGATATGTTTGTGGTACTGGGAAGCAAGGCGACTGTGAACAACACACGGAGAGACAGAGAGGTGAGGAACAAACTTGCCCTTGTTCATTTTACTTCATCTACCCAGATTGCCCTCTCACATTACATTCAGTACGTAACACACAGGGAAGCTCGACAACAACCTGTGAGGATCAAAGTGTACATGAGTAGATAACAACAATAATAACAATAAATAAGCAATAAGTATTGAGAACATGAGAAGAGTCCACAGCTGTGGAAACAGTTCGGGAACCTTGATAGGAAGGTTCTAATTGTGCTGTTAATTACTAACTCAATGGCAAAGGTAGAAGGAAAAAGTAAGTGGGTACATGCTAGCCACTGCAAGCAAGCGAATGCAGTATCCCACAAGGACGACAACTGCTGTGGCTAGTCATTTCTGACTAAGTGCCTATGCTGCTCAGCTACAGTGAGCAAATCACTAACCAGCCAGAAGACTTCAAACAAAGTTGACAACTACTGGACATTATGAAGTTTGTTCTAATATTACTTGTTGTTGTCATATTTTTGCCAATTTTCCCTACTCACAATGTGCCAGTTGAGATGACTCAGAATATACACGTGTGAATGTCACATGAATGTGCTGATCCCGTTCATGCCTCCAGCTGTAGGTATCTCAATGTATACAGCAGAGGCAGAAAGACGCTGGCCCACAGTGAGACTCCCCGTTCCATCAATCAGGCGAGCTTACCACAGAAAAACGAGGGTGTTTAAAGCATTATTATTATAAATGAGAGATTTAGAATATCACAGAAGCATGAAATAGCTTTTGGGGGGGGGGTGGTTTACCAGGTATCAGGAGATGCATCCCGTTCCAAAGGGGCCGGGTGATGAACACAGACAGGTTGTGTGACCACTGTCTACAGGGAGCACTCTTCACCATCAGCGTGACCAGCCCACAGGTCAGTCAGGACCAATGGATCTGGCGGTTAATGACCTTAACTGAATCAATTAATGTACATTATAAACACAGTTGAGAGAATCCTAAATTCCATAGGCGGATGAGCCAGCTGGGCAAGGATTCTCCCAGCCGCTGAGCTAAATCCTGCAGCTCGTTGCTAGTGTAGCTACAGATAGTGGTCTCAGTGGTATTACATGATTTTGTTCATTAACATTCCGGCTTACCTCATTAATTTTTACATGTCTGAGGGAGCGTGCCTCGGGGACATTGTTCTCGTCCCTGTCCCAATCATCATGATACCAGGTATCCCCATCCTAAGTACGTGGGTCCCGTTCCTCCTGCCGGACCAAAGATTGGGCCCTTACAGGATCCACTGTCATGCAGCTGTGCTGCATGATGCTTTTGCAATACAGCGGCCAATCTACATGCCACAGCAACTTGCTTAACTTCTGAGCACTCAACATGTTCCTGCGCAGCATGTACCATTTCGCTTAAATAGTTCTGAGAACTCAAAGAGGCCAACTCCTGCTGCAGATGTTTGTTTTCTTCAGAGATTTCAGCTGTTTCAATATTTAACTGCTCCAATGCAGTTATAAAAATCCATCCTACTTGAGTCAGAGAATCCCTTTTAGAGGGAAAAGCTATATGTTTAAGGCATGGTGAAACTACACATGGAAGTTTAAGGTCAGACAATTCAATAAGTTCCTTCTCCCAGCATCTGAGAGGACCATATTTACTCAGAACAATAGCCTGCAATCCAAAACCCTCAAAGTTATCTGTCCATGCAGGGACCTGATAAGTCCCAGTACGGTATCACTCGACTTGCTTGCCCACCTCCACATTTTCCTGGATCCTGCTCACAGCGCCAACATGTAATGGGTTGGGTTGAACTGACCCAAACAGTTCAAATGACTTGGAGATGTGGTAGTAAGTGTACAAGCACAACAAAGTAACTTAAGCCTATTTTATTATTTTAAACAGAAAACACAAATAAACCACACAAAAGACCACGCAGCAAGTCACAAAGATTTCCACAGACATTTCTGCAAGGCACAAAGATTTCGAGGCTCATGATTCTTAGTCACCAATCATTTATGGTGTACTCCAAATTCCAACTCACTCTTGAAACCACCTCTGGGTCTTAGGCACTGATCACAATCTCTGGCCCTTGGTGAAGTCCACCAAAGTCAAAGTATATTTATTATCAAAGTATATATACAGGTGTCCCCCGCTTTTCGAATGTTCGCTTTACAAAACCTTACTGTTACGAAAGACCTACATTAGTACCCTATTTTCGCTTTCAGAAGGTGTTTTCACTGTTACAAAAAAAAATTCAGCGCGTGATAAAAAATCAGCGCACGAAAAAATCAGCGCGCGATAAAAGGCAGCGTGCCCCGAGCAGCTGCTCTCCCCTGGATTCTTGCCGGCATTGCTTAAACACGTGCCTGTGAGCAGCCGTTTGCAAGATGAGTTCTATGGTATCGGAAAAGCCTGAAAGAGCTCGTAAGGGTGTTACACTTACGGTAAAACTAGACATAATTAAGCGTTTTGATTGTGGTGAACGAAGTAAGGACAGCGTGAGTTTGGCTTGTGGAAGTTGACGAAGATGATGTTGAAGAGGTTTTGGCATCCCATCACCAAGAACTGACAGATGAAGAGCTGATGCAATTGGAAGAAAAAAGGATAACAATCGAAACCGAATGAGTAATGATAAAGTACGACTTTAATTTTGAAAGGGTACGTCGGTTTAGGGGATATTTGCAAGATGGTTTAAGCCCTTATTAAAGAACTGTGTGATAGAAAAATACGCGAGGTTCAGGAGTCAACCAAGCCTTCCACATCAGCCACAGCAGACGACGAACCTCGACCTTCGACATCTAGGCGGGCAGAGATAGAAGATGACCTGCCTGCCCTAATGGAAACAGACGATGATGAGATGACACCCCAGTGTCCCACCACCCCAACCCCCAGGCCACGGACAGAAACCGATTTGCGAAGAATGCAATGGTAGCTGGGAGGCACACAGCACATCTTTAAGAAAAAAGCCAAAATAAACATGCTAATTAATTAGGTGCCGCCGACACGGAATGTTCGGCCCAGCTCAGAGACGATGCAATCGGAAATCGGCACTGATCTGGGCTGACAATTACGGGCGGCACCTAATTAATTAGCATGTTTGTTTCGGCTTTTTTCTTAAAGATGTGCTGTGTACCTCCCGGATACCGCTGGACCCCTGCGTTCTTCGTGGCAATGTATCGCTCGGCGGTCTGGAGGGTGGGGGCCACTGCACCACCCAACCTCCAACGACTCAGTCTAACACACCATCATCAGTGTGCTCGGCGCTGTCCCGATTCCCGTAAGTGATACTACACTGTACATACATTATTTCTACTTTATATCGGCTGTGTATTTTTACGTGTTATTTGGTATGATTTGGCAGCTTCATAGCTTACAGGTTACTGGAGAACGCTTGCGCGTATTTTTGCCAACAGCGCTTGCGTGAGATTTTCTGCCGACGGCGCTTGCGTGAGATTTTCGCTCCGGAGAACAGTTCAGTAATGATTGTGGAAAAGTATTTCTACGTTATATAGGCTGTGTATTTATCATATCATTCCGGCTTTTACTATATGTTACTGTTATTTTAGGATTTATGTGTTATTTGGCATGATTTGGTAAGTTATTTTTGGGTCTGCGAACGCTCACAAAATTTTCCCATATAAATAAATGGTAATTGCTTCTTCGCTTTACGACATTTCGGCTTACGTACCGTTTCATAGGAACGCTCTATCTTCGGATGGAGGGGGAAACCTGTATTTTATATAACCTTGAGGTTCATCTCTATACAGACAGTTACAAAACAAAGAGACCCAATAGAATCCATTAAAACAAAAGACAGTCAAACACCCAATGTGCAGAGAAAAAGCATGCAAACAATAACAGTAAGCAAATAGCATTGAGAACTAAAGTTCACAGAAGTGAGTCCACAATGTGATACTTGCAGGCCATGACCACAGTTTGGCGCAGAGATAAGTAAACCTCACCTAGCAGCAATTTGAACTGGCCCTGACATCCTGTTCTTTTCAATTTGGCCCGGTGCTTAAATCATCCAGACCTTGCTCTCGAACCTGGATTCTACCACTGTGGGATGCTCTTGGGCTGTTGCTCTGCCACCTCAGTTCAGCCCATACCCAACTTTTCCACTTCAGTTTGGTGTTTAAATCAATCAAACCTCAGGTTGTTCCCTGCTCTCTGGCACGGACACCGCCGCCTCGCTTGTGTACGTACACGCCACTGAGCAACCATCCTGAACCTTTGAGACCTCAGTTCTGACCACAAAAATGCCAGGTCATACGGGTGGTTCAAAAGTTCAACTCCAATGGGGAAGTTACGGTCTATTGTTTGCAGGGATCACTCAGCAGAAAAAGTGTAATTAATGAAGTATTTCAATCACAAACAAGAGAAAATCTGCAGATGCCGGAAATCCAAGTAACACACACAAAATGTTGACTGTACTCCTTTCCATAGATGCTGCCTGGCTTGCTGAGTTCCTCCAGCATTTTGTGTTTAATGAAGTTTTTGTTGTTTTCTTTGTTCTATTTGCCACCAGAAAGCAGTCACTGAGGTTCACCAGCGCTATCTTAAATCAAAAGTTTAAGAGCTGTTTTAAGGCAAGGCTGGGAAAGCACCCCCAATATATTCACAAGACTCACAAGGAAAAGGCACACAGAGATATACAAACTCTTTGATCTCTTGTCTCAACACAGCTTGTTTTTTTTTCAAACACATTCTGTGTCCATTGATCAATTAGCTACTCTAATGGTCACTCCCCATTATCTTGCAGCACACAACATTCCTTTGGACTTACATAAGTACAGTTGAAGGCAGATGTTTCCATACACCTTAGCCAAATACACTTAAACTCAGTTTTTCACAATTCCTGACATTTAATCCTAGAAAACATTCCCTGTTTTAGGTCAGTTAGGATCACTACTTTATTTTAAGAATGTGAAATGTCAGAATAATAGTCAAGAGAATGACTTATTTCCGCTTGTATTTCTTACATCACTTTCCCAGTGGGTCAGAAGTTTACATACACTTTGTTAGTATTCAGTAGCATTGCCTTTAAATTGTTTAACTTGGGTTAAACATTTTGGATAGCCTTCCACATGCTTCTCACAATAAGTTGTTGGAATTTTCTTCCATTTCTCCAGACAGAACTGGTGTAACTGAGTCAGGTTTGTAGGCCTCCTTGCTCGCACATGCTTTTTCAGTTCTGCCCACAAATTTTCTATCGGATTGAGGTCAGGGCTTTGGGATGGCCACTCCAATACCATGACTTCGTTGTCCTTAAGCAATTTTGCCACAACTTTGGGTCATTGTCCATTTGGGAGACCCATTCGCTACCGAGCTTTAACTTCCCAGCTGATGTCTTGATATGTTGCTTCAATATACAGGTTTCCCCCGCCATCCAAAGGTAGAGCGTTCCTATGAAATGGTTCGTAAGCCGGAAGGTCATAAAGCAAAGAAGCAATTACCATTTATTTATATGGGAAAAATTAGTGAGCATTCACAGACCCAAAAATAACCTAGCAAATCATGCCAAAAAACACATACAACCTAAAATAACAGTAACATATAGTAAAAGCAGGAATGATATGATAAATACACAGCCTATATAAAGTAGAAATACTTCTCTACAATCATTGCCTGCACTGTTCTCCGTAGCGAAAATCTCACGCAAGTGCTCTCGGCAAAAACACTCTCTCCAGTAACCTTTAAGCTATGAAGCTGCCAAATCATACCAAATAATGCATAAAAATACACAGCCTATATAAAGTAGAAATCATGTATGTACAGTGTAGTATCACTTACGGGAATCAGGAAGACAGCGAGCACACTGATGGTGGTGTGTTAGGCTGAGTCGTCAGAGGTTGGGGTGGTGCAGTGGTCCCAACCTGCGGGCAGCGAACTGATATCGATCAGCGGAGGATTCAGCGGTCCAGCAGTGGCCAGGATGCACCCAGCACATCTTTAAGAAAAAAGCTGAAATAAACCAGCTAATTAATTAGGTGCCGCCCAGCACGTAAATGCCGGCCCAGATCGGAGTCGACACAATCAGCAATCACCTCTGATCTGGGCTGACATTTACGTGCCGGGCGGCACCTAATTAATTAGCTTGTTTATTTTGGCTTTTTTCTTAAAGATGTGCTGGATGTGTCCCGGCTACTGCTGCATTCTTCACAGATCAGTATCTATCTGTGGCCGGGGGATTGGGGTGGTGGGACACGGGGGTGTCATCTCATTGATCAGGGCAGGCAGGTCATCTTCTCCTATGACTGCCTGCCTCAATGTCAAAGGTTGAGGTTCGTCGTCTGCTGTGGCGGATGTGGAAGGCTTGCTTGACTGTTTAGCCTTACGCATTTTTAGATTACACAGTTCTTTGTAAGGACTCAAACCATCCTGCAAATATACCCTAAACCGACATACTGTAGCGGTGTGCTACACACAGCGCTAGAATAATCACACGGAGTCGGTGAGTTGGAGTTGCGATAAAGAGAGATTTATTCAAACTTCGCGGCCTGCTTTAAAGCCTTCCTGTTCCCACCCTCCCTGGGCGGGACTGCTGTGGGGAATGCATATTCCCAGACCCTTTCTGCATGCAGGATTTTCCCTCTGCTGGTGAAGATGGCCAGGCGCCCTCTTTGGGGCCGGCCCTCTGCCTGCGCACGCTGTTGTGAGCCAGTTCGTGTGTGCTAGAAAGTGGGTCGCCACATAACGCCCCCCCCCCACAGAACCGGCGATACCTCCCCCAATGTCCACAGTCTGGATCGGCCTCTGTTTGGGAGGTCTGCCCCTGCGCCGCGGTGCCTGAGCCTGGACCGGCTGTGCCAAGTCCACATGGGCCAGTTTGAGTCGGTCCACCGTGAAAACCTCCTCTCTCCCGCCAATGTCCAGCACGAACGTGGACCCGTTGTTCCTGATCACCTTAAACGGCCCCTCGTAGGGCCCCGTTGTACAAAAAGAAACTTACAGTTCTGCAGGTCTTTGGGTACGCAGGTTGGGCTCTGTCCATGGTGTGAAGTGGGTATGGGGGCCAGGTTACCGAGCCTCTCACGTAGTCTGTCCAGGACTGCTGCGGGTTCTTCCTCTTGCCCCCTTGGGGCTGGTATGAACTCTCCTGGGATGACCAGGGGCGCGCCGTACACCAACTCGGCCGACGAGGTGTGCAGATCCTCTTTGGGCACCGTGCGGATTCCGAGCAGGACCCAGGGAAGCTCGTCCACCCAGTTAGGCCCCTCCAGGCGGGCCATGAGAGCCGATTTCAGGTGACGGTGGAAGCACTCCACTACTCCGTTCGACTGTGGGTGGTAGGCAGTTGTGTGGTGTAGCTGTGTTCCTAAAAGGCTGGCCACAGCCGATCACAGGCTGGAGGTGAACTGGGCTCCCCTGTCGGAGGTAATGTGGGCCGGTACCCTGAAGCGGGCTACCCAGGTTGCGATCAGTGCTCGGGCGCAGGATTCGGAGGTGGTGTCGGTGAGCGGGACTGCCTCTGGCCATCTGGTGAAGCGGTCTATCATAGTTAGGAGGTACCGCGCTCCTCGCGGCACTGGCAGGGGCCCCACGATATCCACATGAATGTGGTCGAACCTCCGGCGGGTGGGTTCGAACTGCTGTGGCGGAGCCTTGGTGTGCCGCTGCACCTTGGCCGTTTGGCACTGCATACACGTTTTGGCCCATTCACTGACCTGTTTACGCAGTCCATGCCACACGAACCTGTTGGAGACCAGCCGGACGGTTGTCCTGATGGAGGGGTGCGCTAAGTTGTGAATGGACTCGAAAACCCGCCGGTGCCAGGCTGCTGGGACGACGGGGCGGGGTTGGCCGGTAGCGACGTCACATAGGAGGGTCCCCTCACCTGGGCCTATGGGGAGGTCTTGGAGCTGTAAACCGGAGACTGCAGTCCTGTAACTGGGGATCTCAGCGTCTGCCTGCTGTGCCTCTGCCAGCGCTGCATAGTCCACCCACTGGGACAGGGCCTGTATGGTACGTCTGGAAAGTGCGTCCGCCACGACTTTGTCCTTTCCCGAGACATGCCGGATGTTCGTCGTGTACTTGGAGATGTAGGACAGATGTCGCTGCTGGCGGGACGACCAGGGGTTGGACACCTTAGTGAACGCAAATGTAAGCGGTTTGTGGTCTGTGAACGTGGTGAAGGGCCTACCTTCTTAGAAGTACCTGAAATGCCGGATTGCCAGGTATAGTGCTAATAGCTCCCGGTCGAAAGCACTGTATTTGAGTTCAGGTGGTTGTAGATATTTGCTGAAGAACGCCAGGGGTTGCCAGCGACCCTCGATGAGCTGCTCCAGCACTCCACCGACCGCTGTGTTGGATGCGTCCACCGTGAGGGCAGTAGGAACGTCCGTTCTGGGGTGCATTAGCATCACGGCGTTTGCCAGGGCTTCTTTGGTTTTAACGAAAACGGCTGCAGCCTCTTCGTCCCAGGTAATGTCCTTGCCCTTACCTGACATTAGAGTGAACAGGGGGCGCCTGGTTCGGGCTGCTGAGGGGAGGAAACGGTGGTAGAAATTCACCATACCCACGAATTCCTGCAGGTCTTTGATTGTGTTGGGTCGGGGGAAGTTGCGGACCGCGTCTACCTTGGCGGGCAGTGGGGTTGCCCCGTCTTTAGTAATCCTGTGGCCCAGGAAGTCGATGGTATTGAGTTCGAACTGGCATTTGGCTGGGTTGATTGTAAGGCTGAATTCGCTCAGGCGGGAGTAGAGCTGGCGGAGGTGGGACAGATGCTCCTGCTGACTACTGCTGGCTATGAGGATGTCGTCCAAATAGATGAATGCAAAGTCCAGGTCGCGTCCCACCGCATCCATTAGCCACTGGAAAGTCTGTGCGGCATTCTTTAGACCAAACGGCATTCGGAGGAATTCGAAAAGTCCGAACGGGGTGATGAGTGCTGTTTTGGGGATGTCGTCTGGAAGTACTGGGATTTGATGGTATCCCCGGACGAGGTCTACCTTGGAAAAGATCCTTGCGCCGTGTAGGTTTGCTGTGAAGTCTTGAATGTGCGGCACAGGGTAGCGGTCTGGTGTTGTAGCCTCGTTCAGTCTGCAGTAGTCACCGCATGGTCTCCAGCCCCCCGTTGCCTTGTGCACCATGTGCAGCGGGGAGGCCCGTGGGCTGTCGGACCGTCGTATGATCCCCAATTCCTCCATCTTCTTGAATTCCTCCTTCACCAGTTGGAGCTTGTCCGGGGAAGCCTTCAAGTATGGGCGTGGAGGGGTGGTCCTTGTGTCGGGATGTGGTGCTGTACTCCGTGTCTGGGCATGGCTGCCGTGAACTGCGGTGTCAGTACTGATGGGAAATCCGCCAGGACCCTGGTGAATTCATCGTCGGACAGCGTGATGGAGTCCAGGTGTGGGGCTGGCAACTGTGCTTCACCCAGGGAGAACGTTTGAAAAGTCTTGGCGTGGACTAGTCGCTTCCCTTGCAGGTCGACCAGCAGGCTGTGAGCTCGCAGAAAATCCGCCCCCAGGAGTGGTTGGGCCACGGCGACCAGTGTGAAGTCCCACGTGAACCGGCTGGAGCTGAACTGTAGCCGCACCGTGCGGGTGCCGTAGGTTCGTATTGTGCTGCCATTTGCGGCCCTCAGGGTGGGTCCAGGTTCTCTGTTGCGGGTGTCGTAACTCACTGGAGGTAAAACGCTGATCTCCGCTCCGGTGTCAACCAAAAATCAGCATCCCGACTGCTTGTCCCAGACGTACAGGAGGCTGTCCTGATGGCCAGCCTCGGTAGCAATCGGCGGCGGCTGGGCCTTAGCGTTTCCCGGGAATTTGCAGGGTGGTCTACAGTAGCGGGCCTCTGTGCCCCACCGCTGGTGGTAGAAGCACCATTGTTCGTTGGGCTCTGCTGCCGGGCCTGGTCTGGCTGGTCTGGTCTGTCGTTGGGCATGTGGCTTGGTGATCTGTGCGACGGACGCCCCTCTCTCCTTCTTGGCATTCCACAACACATCTGCTCAGGCCGCCACCTCCCGGGGGTCGCTGAAATCTGTGTCGGACAGCAGCAGGCATATGTGCTCGGGCAGTTGCTCTAGGAACGCCTGCTCAAACATGAGGCAGGGTTTGTGTCCTTCAGCCAGGGCCAGCATTTTGTTCATTAATGCCGATGGCGGCCTGTCTCCCAAACCATCCAGGTGCATTAAGCGGCGTGCTCGTTTGCGCCGTGAGAGTCCAAAAGTCCTTATGAGCAGGGCTTTGAATGCTGTGTATTTGCTGTTCTCTGCGGGCAACTGTATAAACTCCTCAACTTGTGCAGCAGTCTCCTGGTCGAGGGAGCTCAGCACATAGTAGTAGTGAGTGGACTCCGAGGTTATCTGCCGAATGTGGAATTGTGCTTCTGCCTGTTCCAACCACAGATGGAGTCTCAGCGACCAAAAGCTTGGCAGTTGTAACGAAACTGCGTGAACAGATGCGGCGTCGGTCATCTCTGGCCCAAATATCGTTTGGGCCGTCGGGGTCACCAAATGTAGCTGTGTGCTACACACAGCGCTAGAATAACCACACAGAGTCGGTGAGTTGGAGTTGCGATGAAAGAGCTTTATTCAAACTTCGCGGCCTGCTTTAAAGCCTTCCCATTCCCGTCCTCCCTGGGCGGGACTACTGTGGGGAATGCATATTCCCAGACCCTTTCCGCGTGTGGGATTTTCCCCCTGCTGGTGAAGATGGCCTGGCGCCCTTTTTGGGGCCGGCCCTCTGCCTGCGCGCGCTGTTGTGAGCCAGTTCGTGTGTGCTAGAAAGTGGGTCACCACAGTACCCTTTCAAATTAAAGTCGTACTTTATAATTGCAGCGAAAATTTCATGCAGTTGCTTCACATTCAGTTCCTGGACAAGTTCACTTTCGGTCTGTTCGCTACTGCATTCGGTTTCGATTGTTATCCTTTCCTCTTCCAATTGCATCAGCTCTTCATCTATCAGTTCTTGGTCATGGGATGCCAAAACCTCTTCAATATCATCTTCGTCAACTTCCACAAGCCAAACTCATTTTGTCCTTACTTCGTTTACCACAATCGAAACGCTTAATTATGTCTAGTTTTACACTAAGTATAACACTCTTACGAGCTCTTTTAGGCTCTTCCGATACCTTAGAACTCATCTTGCAAACGGCTGCTCACACGCACGTGTTGAAGCAATGCCGGCTAGAATGAAGTTCCGAATCCGGGGGAGGAGCAGCTGCTTGGGGCGTGCACTGCTTTTTATCACACGCTGCTTTTTCCCACGCGCTGTCTTTTTTCGTAACAGTGAAATTACCTTTTGTTAGTGAAAACAGGTAACTAATGTAGGTTTTTCGTAACAGTGAGGTTTCGTAAAGCGAACGTTCAAAAAGTGGGAGACACCTGTATCCACATAATTTTCCTTCCTTCTGATGCCATCTATTTTGTGAAGTGCACCAGTCCCTCCTGCAGCAAAGCACCCCCACAACATGATGCTGCCACCCCCGTGCTTCACGGTTGGGATGGTGTTCTTTGGCTTGCAAGCCTCACCCTTTTTCCTCCAAACATAACGATGGTCATTGTGACCAAACAGTTCAATTTTTGTTTCATCAGACCAGAGGACATTTCTCCAAAATGTAAGATCTTTATCCCCATGTGCACTTGCAAATTGTAGCCTGGCTTTTTTATGGCAGATTTGAAGCAGTGGCTTCTTCCTTGCTAAGCAGCCTTTCATATGTCAATATAGGACTCGTTCTACTGTGAATATAGATACTTGTCTACCTGTTTCCTCCAGCATCTTCACAATGTTCTTTGCTGTTGCTCTGGGATTGATTTGCACTTTTCGCACCAAAGTACTTTCTTCTCTAGGAGACAAAATGCGTCTCCTTCCAGAGTGGTATAACAGCTGCGTGGTCCCATGGTGTTTATACTTGAGTACTATTGTTTGTACAGATGAACGTGGTACTTTCAGGCATTTGGAAACTGCTCCCAAGGATGAACCAGACTTGACATCATTTTCTGACCTCAATCCGATAGAAAATTTTTGGACAGAACTGAAAAAGCATGTGCGAGCAAGGAGGCCTACAAACCTGACTCAGTTACACGAGTTCTGCCCAGAGGAATGGAACAAAATTCCAGCAACTTACTATGAGAAGCTTGTGGAAGGCTATACAAAACATTTGACGCAAGTTAAACAATTTAAAGGCAATGCTACCAAATACTAACAAAGTGTATGTAAATGTCTGACCCACTGAGAAAGTGATGAAAGAAATAAAAGCTTAAATAAATCATTATCATTCTGACATTTCACATTCTTAAAATAAAGTAGTGATCCTAACTGACCAATGGTAGGGAATGTTTTCTAGGATTAGATGTCAGGAATTGTGAAGTACTGAGCTTAAATGTATTTGGCTAAGGTGTATGTAAACTTCTGACTTCAACTGTACATTAATGTTTACATATAAATGATAAGCTTGATCCCAAATGAATCTATCAAGCCAACTATCAAAATTCTTGGCAGACATTTGAATTTTAATGGTGCCTGAAACTAAGAAAGAATCCCGCTACTACCAACAAATACACTACAGATATTAGCAGATCCCATATGCTACAAGATCAGAAAGAGCTATTTTGTCATTTTGATCTTACAGACATTTATCCAATGTTTTACAAAATCTAATCTAACACAACGTACCATCTTGAATTGTATCATTTATGTAAATATAATCAGCATGATTTTAGGAATCATATAAAATCTGACCCAACTCATGTCTTATTCTAAGATAACCCTATATCTGCACCTAATGTTTATGACAAAGCAATTAAATCTATTAATGCGTTCACTATAAAAGCTATGTTTTGCCTGAGTTCAAAAGGTACCATTCTTATTTGGGGCATAGTTTATGCAATTACAGTTTACGTTGTCCTAAAGGGGTAATGACTCTGGAATTTTCAGTGAGGGTATCCATCAGAAAGATATTACAATTCAACAAAGTCCTGGTCAAGTAATAAGAAATGGACTAAGTTCATGTAACAATACATACCTCATGTGCGAAAATGGAGCCTACACCTCTCTTTCATGTAATTGGTTAGGATATTTACACCCTTATCAGTTACATCAGATCCAAATAAAAAGAGCATATATTTGAAACATGATAACCCAAAATTAATTCTATTCTTTTTATAAACCAAACAATTAAAATGAATGCATCCGCTATGAAATTATGCATGCATCAGAAGTGCAATTTATTTCATTTACCAATATTTGGAATTTATATTGTTGATGTAATTTTAAGTTCATTCAACTAAAATGTCGCTATTCAAACAGGCAAGGAGTTAGATATTTACATTTGCAGTAAAACTTTAACAGATCAGTTTCAGTCTGTATTTCACAGGTTCATCACAAGGCTACAAGTCTAAAACTTCCAATTTATCTTTCAAAATGAAACTAACATGTTTTGTTATTCTTCTAGGCATGTTTGACAGTTCCTTTGCTGTTACTCCCAAGGGTGAGTACCTCTAATTTTTCACAATGACATCCTTTTAACATTGGTACAAAGTACTTAGTAATTATTCAAGTATCCAACTATGTGCTAATATGCTTGGTATAAATTGTACGGTTCACTGCAATTCCTGTTCATCAAAATGTTCATTGATTTCATCTCCCCAATTTTTCACTTAACAGTGACTATACCTATAAAGTACCTAATGTCTCTGTAAAGTACTTTGTGACATGCTGAGGTTACGGAATGCCCTATGAAAATCTAAGCTTTAAATATAGAAATGAATGGGCATAAATTGCATTATGTGTTGTGTAATCTTGGTGCACAACAATAGTACAAATGGACAAAAAACATTTTTAGAATTAACCTTGAGGAAAGCTAGTACCCTGAATGATAAAAATATTTATGGAACATGAGCAAAATTTGGAACAAGACACAAGTCACACACAGTAGTACATGGTAAACACTGAAAATAAAGTAGCATTACTTTCATAAAGACCATTAAATTAACAAAAGCATTAATTGTTCAATGGTTCCACTTCATCATAAAAGGAACTTTAGGATAGTTGAATGTATTTGATCTCCAGGAACTGCAGATTTTTTCTTGTTTGGGATAGTTGTGATGATTTTAACAGGATTTCCAGGAAAATAGAATGATGGACCGTGTGAGGGTTGATCTCTTATCACACAGTTTTAGAATGCCCTATTGATACTGCCAGCATTGGCAAACCTTTATACTTAACAGAGAAATGTATTTGAGGTATAGTGATGTTATAATGTCTTTATGGAATGTATTTACAGAAATAGAAACATTGTCATGTGCTGTTTTCAATCAGGAAAGAGAAATTTAGCAAATTTCCATGATAAGAGCGTATCCTGGAAAGGTGTAATGAACTGTTGAGAAAAGTGTATTGGCAAGAAAGCTGGCAGAAATAGAAATGAATTCAGAGGATGGTACTTTTGAATAAAATCAGATCAGATGCATTGATTGTGTGGATAGTCCTGGTTTTTTTCCCGGGCTGAAATGGCTAACACGAGAGGGCACAGTTTTAAGGTGCTTGGAAGTAGGTACAGAGGAGATGTCGGGGTAAGTTTTTTTAAAAATATACAGAGTTGTGAATGCGTGGAATGGGCTGCTGGCGACAGTGGTGGAGGCGGATATGATAGAGTCTTTTAAGAGACTCCTGGATAGGTACATGGAGCTCAGAAAAATAAAGGGCTATGGGTAACCCTAGGTAATTTCTAAAGTAAGGACATATTCAGCACAGCATTGTGGGCTGAAAGGCCTGTATTGTGCTGTAGGTTTTCTATGTTTCTATGTTTCTAATATTAAAAAACACCAACAACATAGGTATGCCAGCAGACTGATGACTAAGGGGCTTGTTCTGATTACCAGCTTTGCTGCATAAATGCAGTAAATAATTTTGTCAGAATAAATAAAAAGAAGCAGATATTTGGTGAGACAATCCAGTGAACGGGACTGCTTATATCAGAGGCTCAAATTTGTAAATAATATCTTGTGCAACATCTCCATCTGCTGGATAAACAGTAGCAATATCCATTTAAAAATAATGGGACGGGGAACAAAAAAAATGGCAGATGCTAGAAAAAAAAATAAAAATTCTTGAAATTCTCAGCAGGTCTGGCTGCCTTTGTGAGAAGAGAAGCAGCTTCAACAATTCAAGCCAAAGATTCTCTGAAGATGGTTCCCTGAATCAAAATGATGGCCTTTCTCATCCCACTGATGCAGCCTGACCTGCTGCTTCCAGCATTTTCCCTTCTTATTAAAGAAGTACATTTCAGTTGAGCAAATGTTTAATATTGGCAACAAGTTCATGAAAGCTGCACAAAATTCTATGATCTCTGAAGGCCAAATATATAATTATTCCAACCATCAGAATTTTCATGGACAATCAGTAATAAAACATTTTTGCTATTTTCATTCACTTTCTGACTAACAGACCCCAATCTGTTAAGTTAGACAACCACTCCTCCTCCACTCTCACCCTGAACACCAGCGTGCCTCAAGGCTGTGTGCTAAGCCCTCCTCTGTACTCCCTTTTCACCTATGACTGCGTTCCTGTACATGGTTCTAACTCCATAATCAATTTCGCAGACAACACCACGGTGGTTGGTCTGATCAGGGAGGATGACGAGACGGCCTACAGGGACGAGGTCCAGCACCCGGCCACATGGTGTGCCGACAACAACCTGGCCCTTAACACCCAGAAGACCAAGGAGATTATTGTGGTCTTCAGGCATGCTTGGAGCCACACTCACATCCCCATCTACATCAACGGAACTGTACTGGAGCATGTATCAAGCCTCAAATTCCTTGGTGTCCCCATTTCTGAGGATCTCATCTGGTCCCTGAACTCCTCCCTCCTGATCAAAAAGGCGCAACAGAGCCTTGATTTCCTGCGGAGCATGAAGTAAGCTCACCTCTGTCCCAGGATACTGACGGACTTTTAGTGCTGGCTGTACCATTGAGAGCATACTGACCAACTGCATCTCAGTGTGGTACGGCAATTGTCTCGTATCAGACCGCAAAGCACTCCAGCTTGTGGTGAAAACTGCCCAGCGGATTATCGGCACCCAATTGCCCACCATTGAGAACATCCACTATAAACGCTGCCTGGGCAGGGCGAAAAGCATTATCAGGGATGCATCTCACCCTAACCATGGACTTTTTACTCTCCTCCCATCTGGTAGGCGCTACAGGAACCTCCGCTCCCGCACCAGCAGGCACAGGAAGAGCTGCTTCCCTGAGGCTATGTCACTGCTGAACCTCTCATCACAGTGCTAAGCAGTATTGCATTGGTATTGTACTGTCTCAGTACTTTTATATTTGTGTGCTGTAGCACTTACTTTATTCGCAGTTATTTTGTAAATAACACTATTCTTTGCATTTCTGGTCAGATGCTAAATGCATTTCATTGGCTTTGTATCTGTACTCAGCACAATGACAATAAAGTTGAATCTAATCTAATCTATTTTCTAAAAGACTTTGGCATATCTGAGTCATATGTTTTGTTACATAGAGAGTGGGTGTCAGAGAATGTGATGGAATCAGATACAGTTACTACAGTTACTTAGATGAAAGTTGAGCCCAGTGTCACAATGGGGCGCTGGGAACGGACCCAAATGGGAGACACAGGCACTGAAGTACAAGGAACAGGACTTGACTGCAATAGGGATGTGACAGGATACAGGCAAGGAGCAGGGACGAAAACGCTGACTTGGGCTCGGGAAAGCAGGACCAGGACTAGGAACCATGGACTAGGAGACAAGGCTTGGACTCCGAGCCCAAGACTGGACAAGGACCCAAAACCTGGGTCTTGCCTTGGGCTCGGACCCCAGAACCAGGCAAGGACATGACGTGGCTTCAGGACACGACGTGGCTTCAGGACACGACGTGGCTGGGGTCTAGAGGCCTGAGCTTGGAGACAGTCTGGGGTCTTCGCTCAAGGCTTGAGGCTGGGGTCTTTGCTCTTGAGCTTGGCTGCAGGATCCTCGAGGCCTGGGTTCTCGGAGCTTGGCTGCGGGGTCCTCGAGGCCTGGGTTCTTGGAGCTTGGCCGCGGGGTCCTCGAGGCCTGGGTTCTCGGAGCTGGGCCGCGGGATCCTCGAGGCCTGGGTTCTCGGAGCTGGGCCGCGGGATCCTCGAGGCCTGGGTTCTCGGAGCTGGGCCGCGGGATCCTCGAGGCCTGGGTTCTCGGAGCTGGGCCGCGGGATCCTCGAGGCCTGGGTTCTTGGAGCTTGGCCGCGGGGTCCTCGAGGCCTGGGTTCGCGGAGCTTGGCCGCGGGATCCTCGAGGCCTGGGTTCTCGGAGCTTGGCCGCGGGATCCTCGAGGCCTGTGTTCTTGGAGCTTGGCTGTGGGATCTTCGAGGCTTGGGTTCTTGGAGCTCAGAGACAGACTGGGAACCGAACATCAACATAGAGCCAGGACTTATCCTTCGACAAGCCAGGACTCATCTTTAACACGACACTAACATGAGACAGGACAGAACATAGACATAGAGCCAGGACTCAACTTCATCTCCACACCAAGGTGGGACAGGTCTCTCCATCAGGTAACGGCAGAACAGCCAGACTTACCCAACAGAGGCGAGGACAAGACAAGACAGATCCCCCCCCCGCAGGGCAATGGCAAAACAGCCTGACTTACCCCACAGAGGCGAGGATAAGACAAGACCCTCCACAGGGCAACGGCAAAACAGCCTGACTTACCCCCACGAGGCGAGGGCAAAACAAGACAGATCCCTCCGCAGAGCAATGGCAAAACAGCCTGGCTTACCCCACGGAGGCGAGGAGAAGAAGAGACAAACAGCAAAGAACGACAGACAGTTCTATCTCTGCTCCAGGGAAGCTCCAAGTCTCAGTTCAGCCAGCAACCTCAGCTGGTTACAAAAACAGCCGGATCCCTACCTAGCTCGGAGTTGCTGGCAGCCATTCAGCTGGCCCAGGAAACAGCGGAATCCATACCACAAAGACAACTCCGACTACCAACAGCAAGGCTCCATGAAGCGATGGTTCTCCAACACGGCCTAAAGATGACAAGTGGCTGCTCTAGCCTTCCACCAGCAGGTTGCTCCAGGGGAACTGATGAGACAAACCAGCATCTCACACTCAACCCCAAGGCTACTTATATTCCAAGCCCCAAGATATGAATCAGGTGCCTATGCTTAACTCAATCAAATGAGGGACAGCTAGAAGACCCAAAGTCCTAAGTCCACGGACCGGACCGTGAACTGGAATGCGGACTTCACGGACCGGACCATGACACCAGTATGTTACCTCAACCTGAAAATAGGACTAAACTTCACTATCATTCAGCCAAGGTGGTGCCAGTGAACCATGGCAACATGCTACAGGCTGCTTACAAAACTTCTAAATATACCTCTTCTGAATTGCACTCACTGCAATCTGGAAGCTTGTAATTTCTCTTCAAGCATGTATTTTTGATCCACCTTAATGAACTAGTGATTTCGCAATCTTCTAAAGGTCTTGGCAGACTTAACTCTCTAGCATGCAGGTACAGCACCTTGGTAATTGGGCAGATAAGTAGATGAAGGTGCATTGCCATAGCCAGAAGAGAGAGGGGAGAGGAGGACTCCAAGCCAGGCTTCAAACACTAAACAATGAATGTTCATCCACCAAGCATCTTGTTACCAAATGCACAAGACTGAGGATCTAAGGGCAAGATTGCTGTATCAGAAGAAAATGAGGCATTGCTATGTTCCATGTTTCATGGAGACACAGCTCTCTCCAAGCACAGAGGATTCAGTAATCAGACCCAAGGGTTTCTCAATATACAAGACAGACTAAACTACTGATTTAAGGAAGACAAAAAGTGGGGTCTGTGTTTCATGATAAACTCTCTGTGGTGCTCGAATGCAGCACACTTGTCCTTGTTAAACTTTTGTTCCCCCGATCTGAAAAATCTAGTGATTAAGTGCTGACCGTTCTACTTATCAAGAGAATTCCTGTCCGCGATCCTGACTGCAGTTTATATACTGTCAAAAGCCAATGTTAATAAGGCACCCAAGATATTGAATTCTGCCATCACCAAACAAGAAACTGTCCATCCCAAAGCATTTCCAATCATAGTCAGGGACTTCAATCAGGCTTGTTTGAAGAAATCTCTGCCCAATTAGCATCAGCATAAAACCTGCAGAACCAGGGTTCCTGACACAGTAGATCACTGGTTTGCTATCATTAGGAATGCCTACTTTTCCATGCCCAGACCCACATTTTGGGAAATCTGATCACTTGACTGTCCTTCTCCTAGATGAATATAGGCAGAGGCTAAAGAGAAAGGCACCAGAAATAAGCACAATGAGGAGGTGGTTGCGGGAGGCGGAGAAGCAGCGACAGGATTGCTTCGATTCGCTGGAATAGGTCATGTTCAAGCACTCATCAGAAGATCTGAATGAATTTGCCGTGGTTGTCTCTGACTTTATTAAAGCAGTTGTGGACAAGTACATCCCCACAAAGTCACTCAGTGTCTTCCCCAGTCAGACGCTCTGGATGAACCATGAGATCCACAATCTACTGAAGGCCACATCAGTGCATTCAGCATCTGGTAACCAAGTAAGATGCAAGAGGTCCAAGTACCATCTCTGGCAAGCCAGCTCACGTGCAAAGTGGCAACTCCAGACTAAACTTGAGTCACGGGGGCATGCTCGACAGCTGTGTCAGGGCTTGAATGCCATTACCTCTGACCAAATGAAACCAAATGACATAGGTGACAACAAGTCTTCAATCCCAGATGAGCACAATGCCTTCCATGCTCACTTTGACCATTGAAACATGGAGGAACCTTTGCAAACTCTTACAGCCCTCAATGACCCTCTCAGGCCAATGAGAGATCATCCTTCAGGAGGTTAAACCCACAGAAAGCAGCCTGCCCAGATGGGGTACCTGGTCGACTACTAAAGACATGTACTAATCAACTGGCTGGAGTGTTCACCGATAATTTTAACCTCTCGCTCCAGCAATCTAAGATGCCCACCTGGTTCAAGTAAGCTTCAATTATATCACTGCCAAAGAAGAAAGTGGTAACCTGCCTCAGTGACTATTGTCCAGTAACACTTACATACACCGTGTTGAAGTGCTTTGAGAGGCTGGTGATGAAAGATATCAACTCCTGCCTGAGAAGCGATTTGGATCCACTACAAGCAACACACATAAAAGTTGCTGGTGAACGCAGCAGGCCAGGCAGCATCTCTAGGAAGAGGTGCAGTCGACGTTTCAGGCCAAGACCCTTCGTCAGGACTAACTGAAGGAAGAGTGAGTAAGGGATTTGAAAGTGGGAGGGGGAGGGGGAGATCCAAAATGATAGGAGAAGACAGGAGGGGGAGGGATAGAGCCAAGAGCTGGACAGGTGATAGGCAAAAGGGATACGAGAGGATCATGGGACAGGAGGTCCGGGAAGAGAGACAAGGAGGTGGGGGGGGGGACCCAGTGGATGGGCAAGGGGTATATTCAGAGGGACAGAGACAGAAAAAGGAGAGTGAGAAAGAATGTGTGTATAAAAATAAGTAACAGATGGGGTACGAGGGGGAGGTGGGGCATTAGCGGAAGTTAGAGAAGCCGATGTTCATGCCATCAGGTTGGAGGCTACCCAGACGGAATATAAGGTGTTGTTCCTCCAACCTGAGTGTGGCTTCATCTTTACAGTAGAGGAGGCCGTGGATAGACATGTCAGAATGGGAATGGGATGTGGAATTAAAATGTGTGGCCACTGGGAGATCCTGCTTTCTCTGGCGGACAGAGCATAGATGTTCAGCAAAGCGGTCTCCCAGTCTGCGTCGGGTCTCGCCAATATATAAAAGGCCACATCAGGAGCACCGGACGCAGTATATCACCCCAGCCGACTCACAGGTGAAGTGTTGCCTCACCTGGAAGGACTGTCTGGGGCCCTGAATGGTGGTAAGGGAGGAAGCGTAAGGGCACGTGTAGCACTTGTTCCGCTTACACGGATAAGTGCCAGGAGGGAGATCAGTGGGGAGGGATGGGGGGGACGAATGTACAAGGGAGTTGCGTAGGGAGCAATCCCTGCGGAATGCAGGGGGGCGGGGAGGGAAAGATGTGCTTAGTGGTGGGATCCCGTTGGAGGTGGCGGAAGTTACCGAGAATAATATGTTGGACCCGGAGGCTGGTGGGGTGGTAGGTGAGGACCAGGGGAACCCTATTCCTAGTGGGGTGGCGGGTGGATGGAGTGAGAGCAGATGTACGTGAAATGGAGGAGATGCGTTTAAGAGCAGAGTTGATAGTGGAGGAAGGGAAGCCCCTTTCTTTAAAAAAGGAAGACATCTCCCTCGTCCTAGAATGAAAAGCCTCATCCTGAGAGAGCAGAGTTGATGGTAGAGGAAGGGAAGCCTCTTTCTTTAAAAAAGGAAGACATCTCCCTCGTCCTAATAGCAGAGTTGATAGTGGAGGAAGGGAAGCCCCTTTCTTTAAAAAAGGAAGACATCTCCCTCATCCTAGAATGAAAAGCCTCATCCTGAGAGAGCAGAGTTAATGGTGGAGGAAGGGAAGCCCCTTTCTTTAAAAAAGGAAGACATCTCCCTCGTTCTATAGCAAAGTTGATAGTGGAGGAAGGGAAGCCCCTTTCTTTAAAAAAGGAAGACATCTCCCTCATCCTATAGCAGAGTTGATAGTGGAGGAAGGGAAGCCCCTTTAGCAGAGTTGATAGTGGAGGAAGGGAAGCCCCTTTAGCAGAGTTGATAGTGGAGGAAGAGAGCCCCTGCTCTCACTCCCTTAAACGCATCTCCTTCATTTCACGTACATCTGCTCTCACTCCATCCTCCTGCCACCTCAATAGGAATAGGGTTCCCCTGGTCCTCACCTTCCACCCCACCAGCCTCCGGGTCCAACATATTATTCTCCGTAACTTCCGCCACCTCCAACGGGATCCCACCACTAAGCACATCTTTCCCTCCCCGCCCCCCTGCATTCCACAGGGATCGCTCCCTACGCAACTCCCTTGTACATTCGTCCCCCCCATCCCTCCCCACTGATCTCCCTCCTGGCACTTATCCTCGTAAGCAGAACAAGTGCTACACGTGCCCTTACACTTCCTCCCTTACCACCATTCAGGGCCCCAAACAGTCCTTCCAGGTGAGGCAACACTTCACCTGTGAGTCGGCTGGGGTGATATACTGCATCCGGTGCTCCCGATGTGGCCTTTTATATATTGGCGATACCCGACGCAGACTGGGAGACCGCTTTGCTGAACATCTACACTCTGTCCGCCAGAGAAAGCAGGATCTCCCAGTGGCCACACATTTTAATTCCACATCCCATTCCCATTCTGACATGTCTATCCACGGCCTCCTCTACTGTAAAGATGAAGCCACACTCAGGTTGAAGGAACAACACCTTGTATTCCGTCTGGGTAGCCTCCAACCTGATGGCATGAACATCGACTTCTCTAACTTCTGCTAATGCCCCACCTCCCCCTCGTACCCCATCTGTTACTTATTTTTATACACACATTCTTTCTCTCACTCTCCTTTTTCTCCCTCTGTCCCTCTGAATATACCCCTTGCCCATCCTCTGGGTTCCCCCCCCCCCCCACCTCCTTGTCTTTCTTCCCGGACCTCCTGTCACATGATCCTCTCGTATCCCTTTTGCCTATCACCTGTCCAGCTCTTGGCTCCATCCCTCCCACTCCTGTCTTCTCCTATCATTTTGGATCTCCCCCTCCCCCTCCAACTTTCAAATCCCTTACTCACTCTTCCTTCAGTTAGTCCTGACGAAGGGTCTCGGCCTGAAACATCGACTGCACCTCTTCCTAGAGATGCTGCCTGGCCTGCTGCGTTCACCAGCAACTTTTATGTGTGTTGCTTGAACTTCCAGCATCTGCAGAATTCCTGTTGTTTGGATCCACTACAATTTGCCTACCAGTACAATAGCTCCAAAGCTATTTCATTGGCTCTTCACTCAAGCCTGGAACATCTGGACATCAAAGATACATACATCAGGGTGCTCTTTATCAACTACAGCTCACATTCAACATGATTATCCCCTCAGAACTAATCAATAAGCTTCAAGATCTTGGCCTCAATACTTCCTCGTGCAACTGGATCCTTGATTTCCTCACTTGCAGACCCCAGTCAGTTTAGATTGGCAACAACATCTCCATTACAATCTCCATCAGCACAGATGTACCTAGTCCCTGCTCTACTAACTTTATACTTATGATGGTGAGGCTAAGCACAGCTCCAATACCATATTTAAGTTTTCTGATGATGCCACTGTCATTGACTGAATCAACGATGGTGATGAATCAAAGGAGGAGGTTGAAAATCTGGCTGAATAGTGCTACAACAACAACCTCTCACTCAAAGCAACATACACAAAATGCTGGAGGAATTCAGCACGTCAGGCAGCATCCATGGAAATGAACAAACAGTAGACGTTTTGGGCCATTTCTTCAGGACTCACTTAATGTCAGCAAAGAGATAATTATTAACTTCAGGAGGAGGAAACCGAAGGTCCATGAACCAGTCCTCAGCAGGGCATCAGCAGTAGAGAGGGTCAGCAACTTTAAATTCCACAGTGTTATCATTCCAGGGGATCTGTCCCGGGCCAGGCACGTGAGTGCAATTACAAAGAAAGCATGGCAGTGCCTCTACTTCCTTAGAAGTTTGCAAAGATTTGGCATGACATCTGAAACTTTGACAACTATCTATAGATGTGCGGTGGAGAGTTTATTGACTGGTTGCATCACGGCCTGGTATGGAAACACCAATGCCCTTGAATGGAAAATCCTGCAAAACATAGTGGATACAGTCCAGTCCATCACAGGTTAAGCCCTCCCCACCATTGAGCACATCTACATGGAACACATTCACTAGCAAAGCAGCATCCAACATCAATGAACCCCACAACCCAGGCCGTGCTCTCTTCTTAATGCTGCCATCAGGAAGAAGGTACAGGAGCCTCAGGTCTCACACCATCAGGTTCAGAAACAGTTATTACCCCTCAATCGTCAGGCTCTTGAACCAGAGGGGATAACTTCACTCAGCTTCACTCGCTCCATCAGTGAACTGTTCCCCCAACCTATAGACTCACTTCCACATTCTCTTCTTCTTATGTTCTCAATATTTATTGCTTATTAATTTATTATTATTATTTTATTCTTCTCTTTCATACTTGCACAGTTTGCACATTGTTTTCTTTTATCCGTCCTGTCAGGTGTGTCTTTCATTGATTTTATTGTGCTTCATGGATTTATTGTGTATGCCAGCAAGAAAGCAATCTCAAGGTTGTACGTGCTGACATACTGTATATGTACTTTGATAATAAATTTACTTTGAAGTTTGAAACTGTCATTAATTACCAACTAAGTATTTTCAGTTAAGTAAGCGTTGGGGCCCAATCAGTTTATAAGATTTCTTGGGGGAGTGGGGGGAGGAACGAGAATTTTCCAACAATTTATCAAAATATTGAATACATACCAGCTCATAATGATGTGTTATCTTGTTTTACGTTTGGCAATAAAACAGGAGAAATGTAAAATTCTACATGTAATTTAAAATTTTGGTTACAATAAAAACAGAACATATGTATATGTATATACCCAAGTTTAAATATAAACCTTTACCGAAAGAAATCTTTACAAAAGTAGTCAAAAGATAGTATTGAATTAGTTGAAAGTATCAAACAGAATTTTTTTCAGAGGAAAATAAAATTAAGGGTTAAAATAAGAAGAACCATGTAGTCTAAAGGGAAGAAATATAGAATGAGTAAAGTCTCTGTTTGAATAATGTTCAGGGAATAGAAGAAATTGTTGGATCTGTGCAGATCTTGTGTGGTTTTGGCTGCTTAAGTCAGCATAAAATCCAAATATTTTTTAGAATATTTGCACTTAATATTTTTGCTATTACGTAGTCAATTCTATATAAGCTTTATATAATCATAACTAATATTGAACTTAACCTTTCTCTTACATTAGAATGCAGCCAACCCAAACGAATTGAAAATGCAGCACCTAGATTAAGCGCCAGTAATAATCGTTATCCTCATAATTCTTTCGTGCCTTATCACTGTGATTCAGGATATGTGGGTATTTTACGATACATGTGTGTGAATGGAGAATGGATCAAGAGCAATCCAGAGCATACTTGCAGTTGTAAGTGAGACTGAGACATAGATATTTATTTGCTTTCCTTACTCTACTTAAAAATAATTTGTTAATACAATATATGATACAAGATTGTGGCCTAAGCTGCATGGATGCAATGTATCCTCTGGTGGTTTCCTACTGTTTAAGATAAAACTTGGGAAAAATAAAAAAATCCTGCCCTGTTTCCAAGAACTAACTTTGCTAGTTAACAAGATCATGGCTAATCTGAATGTAAACTCAACACTGATTCTCATTTATCAAACAATAAGCTCAGAATGTTATGTTAATCTATTTTGTATTTAGCAGTTAACAGGAGAATCCTAAAATTCTACATGTAGTTTAATATTTTAGTTACAATAAAAACAAAGCAAAATACTAAATATATACATAAGTCTAAAAATAAATCTTTGCAGAAGTAAGTTTTTATAAAAACTGTCAGGGGTTAGAAAGAATCAACTAATTGAAAGTGTAAAATAGACATATTTAACAGTAAAATTTTTTATTAAATACCTATTGACTTCTGTCCTAAAAGTACTCACAGACTCTGCTTCCACAGCTCTTTATGGAAAATAGTTCCAAAGACTAAAAGAATTTCACTTGAGCTCCATCTTAAAGTGATGACCCTTACTTTTAAGAATAACCACCTGTTCTAGATTCTTCTTCAAGGGGAATCATTGTCTCCACATCCACTCCATCAAGACACCTCATGCTCTTATCATCCCCTATCATATTCCAAAGCTCCAACAGATACGAACACTAGACTGCACGATCTTCCTCATAAGGCAGTTAACTCATTCCCAGTGCAATAAACCTTCTCCAAACTTTTTCCAATATACTAACACTCTTCCTGATATAAGAAGACTGATTCTGTACATAGTACTCCAGATCTGGTATCACCAGAGACTTATGCAATTGAAGAAAATTATCTCCACTTTTGTATTAAATCCTCTTAGCAATAAACCATTAGAACTCTCTCAGTTTTCTTAATTAATTTCTGTACCTGCATACAAGTCTGCTGAGAATCACATCTACAGTAAGACATACACATCCCTATGCAAGTCAGATTTCTGAAATCTCTCATCATTTAGAAAATTTTCGCTTTCTTGTCAAAATGTAGCATTTCACATTTTCTCATATTATACTCCATTTTAAGAATTGTTGCAGATTGTATAACCTCTCTGTAGCTTCATTTTGTCCTCTTCACAACTTACTTCTCCCAACTGTGTTTGAAGTCAGCACATTTTTCTTTGGACCTTTCATCTAATTCTTTCATATAAATTATAAAATGCAGAGACTCCAGGAATAAGTCCTGCTGCACATACAGTAACTCATTACATCTCACCAACTGGAAGGTGGTTCATTGGTGGCTACTCTGTGCTTCCTCTTAACCACTCAATCTTCTTTCCACAGCTCTGTGTTACCTCCTATCTCTCTAATTTCCTTTCATACAGCACCTGAATCCTCTGGGATAGAACAGTGATGCTGTAGATGGTGTATCTTCCTCACACATGCAACTGCAATCACTCGATAATATGCTCCAGTGTTGTCCAGATGAAGTTTGCACATGCTCCCTATAACTGAGTGGAATTCCTCCAGTTATTTTAATTTCCCACATCCCAGAGAAGTGTTGGTTGTTGGGTTTCTTGGTGGATGAATAGTTGTTAATACTGTGCAAGGATATAAAGTGAAGCAAAATAAGTAGAAAATATGTTTGACGAGATTACCTTGAGGGCCAGCATGAGTACCTTGGCTAAGTAGCATCATTTAATGTCATAAGAACAAACGGAAATTAAAAGCTGTGAAGAGCACCCTGGTTAATTTTTCTGGCCATAATATACATCCCCTTTAAAGGACTTTAATTAGTATTGGACAATTGCAATAATAGACCACTGCATGTTCATATTTTGTCATTTTCAATATCAACATATTGATTATTTATTTAATAAATAGCTAAGAAAATTAAATGTTTATTTTTTTGATTTAGAAGACCAGGGGGTAATCCTATTGAATACAAGATCCTTGGTGGGTAGGTGGGGATAATGCTGGCTGCTGCTGTGATGTTTCCACCAGGAGAATCTTGAACAAGGTGACAGAACATTGAACCAAGGTAATTTAAAACTGAGGTGCAATCTCTGGAATTCTCTAACCTGGAGGGTTTAAGAGTTAGGGGTAACATAAAGGAGAAGTGATAAATGTTTGAAAAACAGCAAATTGAAAGGTATGGAAAATTGGCACAGAAGAGGCCTAGAATGGATTAGCCATGAGCTTATTGAACAGGGCAGGTTTGAGGGGCTGGGTGGCCTACTCCTGCTCCTATTACCTTATGTTCTTTTGGCACTCATTGCAATATTTAAATATGCATGATGTTAGATAATAAATATCAAATTCTACTGACTATTCTGTACTGATAAAACTGCCAATTAATGTTCACTACTATTTCAAACCCAACGTCAAACATTAGTAAAGCGTTGTGGAACTCCAAAAGATATTTTACATGGAACATTTAAGCTGACTCAAGGTGAAGACTTGGTGTTTGGTGCTCGCATTGAATACAAGTGCGATGAAGGGTAAGGAGTAAATTTTAACAATCTGATTGTATTTACTTGCCAGGAGAAAGAATAGTTACACATGACAACATAACTACTATGAAGGGGATCTCAATAATACTGGTCAAATATTGAAGGGCCTAGGTAGATGGACGTAAGAGGATATTTCCATTTCTGGGGCAGTTTAGGACCAGAGGGCACAGCCTCAAAATACAAGGGCATCCATTAGGACAGAGGTGAGGAAGAATTTCTTGAGCTAGAGGGTGGTAAACCATTGTCAAAGATGGTTGTGGAGTCTAGATCATTTGGTATATTTAAAGCAGAGGTAGGTAGGTTCTTGATGAGGAGGTGGGTCAAAGGTTATGGGGAAAAGACAGGAGAATAAGGTTGACTGGGAAATTACCAAATGGCAGAGTAAACTCAATGGGCTGAAGGCCCTAATCCTGCTCCTGTTTTATAGTCTTTTAGACCTATGGTCTCTCATTACTATTTTGATGAACTGGTCAATGAATGTAATGTAACCCTCAGGCTCTCCCAGCTCGCATCCGTCTAGGGGAACCAGCCTGCAGCCCCGCCAAACTGGGTAATCACATTTCTGTGGATGCTGTGTAATGTACCCCCAGTTACAAACCCACAACACTAGATATCAGATAGTACACCATCTGCAATTAAATGATAGACTTTGTGAATCTTGATCTGAATATAGGGTTAGGAATGGAAAAAAAACAAAGCAAGAAAAAGGGCCCGAGTCAAAGTCAAAGTCCCAGCTGGAGCTCACTCAGTAGGCACTCTTCCACCATCGATCACCTCTGAATGTCACCAACCTTCGGACTCCCACTCAGGGTCCACCCCGTCCGGCAGTCTACCAGATTTCTCCATTCACGTCTTCTCTCTTCATCTCTCCCTCTCCTTCTTCTGGCAAAATCCCGCAAAAACAACTGCTTCCAGAATCACAAGAACAGCAACAATCTCTTATTGGCTAGCCACTGAATTCCAAAGTCCCATTATCTCTAGTCATAACCCAAACACTGCTGTGACAGAGAAACCATTACCTTAACAGTGGAACATTGCATAGAAGCCATTACATTAGCCTTAGCAGTGAAACCTTACAGCGTGTTACATAATATTGTCTAATCTATTGTACATAGAACATAGAATATTACAGCATAGAACAGGCCCTTTGGTACACGATGTTGTGTCGACTTTTTAATCTACTCTAAAATCATTCTAACCCTTCCTTCTTCCAACATTGTCCTCCATTTTTCTGTCATCCATGTAGCTATATAAAAGTTTCTTAAATGTCCCTAATATATCTGGCTCTACCACCAGCCATGGCAGAGCTTTCCACACACCCTCCATTCTCTGTGAGAACAGCTTACCTCTGACACCTCCTTATACTTTCTTCCAACCACTGTCAAATTCTGCTCCTTTCTATCAGACTTTCCTGCCCTGGGAAAAAAGTCTCTTGCTATCAACTCTATCTATGCCTCTTTTTACCTCTATCAAGTCACCATCAGGTCATTTTGCTCCAAAGAGTGAATCCAAGCTCTCTCAACCTACCTTCATAAGACATTCCCTCTGGCCCCTCTGGTCCAAATCTCCTCTGAACCCTCTCTAAAGTTTCCACATCCTTCGTATAATAAGATGACCACAATATTCCAAGAAGAGGTACAGTCGACGTTTCGGGCCGAGACCCTTCGTCAGGACTGACGAAGGGTCTCGGCCCAAATCATCGACTGTACCTCTTCCTAGAGATGCTGCCTGGCCTGCTGCGTTCACCAGCAACTTTGATGTGTGTTGCTTGAATTTCCAGCATCTGCAGAATTCCTCATGTTTACAATATTCCAAGAGTTGTCTAACCAGGGATTTATGGATCAGCCACATTATCTCCTGACTCTTGAACTCAATCCCCAACTAATGAAGACTAACACATCATATGCCTTCTTAACAACCCCATCAGCCTGAGTGACAGCTGGCAGCTTTGAGGGATTTATGGACATGGATCCCAAGATCCCTCTGGTCCTCCACACTGCCAAGAAACCTGACATTAACCCCGTATTCTGACTTCAATGTCAACCTTTCAAAATTAATCAATTCATATTTTTTTCAGGGTGAATTGCATCTGTGATTTATCAGCCAACTCTGCATCCTGCCAATATCCGATTACAACCTGCAACAACTCACCACACTATCTACAACTCCACCAACCTTTGTGTCATCTGCAACCTTATTAACCCACCCTTTTACTTCCTCATCCAAGTCATTTATAGAAATCACAAAGAGCAGGGGTCCAAAAACAGATTCCTGCAGAACACCTCTGGCCTTTGACCTCCAGGCAGAATACATTCCATCTACCACCCTCTGCTTTCTATGGGCAAGGAAGTTCTCTGTGTCCATGCAGTTTCCTTGTATCCCATGGCTCTTGACATTCTCAATAAGCCTACCATGGCGAACCTTACTAAAATCCATATACATCACATTTACTGCTCAATCTTCATCAATGTGCTTTGTCAGATCCTCAAAGAATTCAATCATGCTCGTGATTGTCCCTCTTTCAAAGACAAGCTAACTATCCTTAATCAGGCTTTGTTTCTCCATATTCTTGTAAGTTCTGCCTCTAAGAATCTTCTCCAATATTTTGTCATTCTCTGATATAAAACTCATTGGTCCATAACTCCCAGGGTTATCCTTAACTGCCTTTCTTGGACAAAGGAATAATATTTGCCACCCTCCAATCATCTGGTGCTACTGTAGTGGCCAGTGAGGATGCAAAGATCATCACTAGAAGTGCAGCAATCGCCTTCCTTACATCTGGTAGTAATCTGGGATATATCCCGACTGGCTCCAGGGACTTATTTATCCTAATGATTTTCAAAAGTTCTAGCACATCCTTTTTCTAAACATCAATATGTTCAAGCACATCAGTCTCTTTTACGCTGTATTCACAAAGCTACAAGCTCCATCTCACTGGTGGATACTGAAGCAAAGTATTCATTAAGGACATCATCTATCTCTTCCGACTCCAGGCACATGTTTCCTCCACTGAACCTGATCGGACCTACCTCAATCTAGACACTTTTGAGTGCTTCACATACATGTAGAGCACCTTTGGATTTTCCTTAATTCCACTTGCCATGGCCTTCTCATCTCTTCTAGTTCTCTTGTCCATTCTTCAGCACCTCCATGGCTGCCTGGAGCCTCAGTGCCCTATCTGATCCTTGCTTTCTGAACTTTAAGTAAGCTTCTTTCCCTCTCTTGTCAACCATGGTTTCTTCACCCTACCATCCTTTCCCTACCTCACTGTGACAAACTTATCCAGAACCCCCAGCAATTGCTCCCCAAACAACCTCCATATTTCTGTTGTATATTTCCCTAGGTACATCTGTTCTCAATTTATGCTCCCCAGTTCCTGCCTAATAGCATTATACTTCCAACTCCCTCAGTTAACTACTTTCTCATACTATCTGCTTCTATCCATCTCCAAGGTGAAACTAAAGACCAGGGAGTTGTGGGCACTAAACAGAAATGTTCAACTGACAACCATCTTGGTTCATTGTCCAGCACCAAATCCAGTACGTTTTTCCTCTCGTCCCCCTGTCTACATATTGAGTCAGGGATCTTTCATGGACACAACTAACAAATTGCACCCAATCTAAACCTTTTGCACTGAGGAAGTGCCCATTAATATGAGGGAAGTTAAAGTCTCCTGTGACAACAGCCCTCTTATTTTCGCATCTTTCCAAAATCTGCCTCCTGATCTGTTCCTCTGTGTCTCTGTTGCTATTGGGGAGTCTATAGAATACTCCCAATAAAGTGATTGCTCTTCTCCTGTTTCCCACTTCCACCCATTCTGATCCAGTAAATAATCCCTGTACAAGTCCGCTCTTTCTGCAGCTGTGATCCTATGGAGGGGGCACTGCACAAGATCTGAAAAAGCTGCAGAAATTATGGCTAACACAAGAGGGCATAGTTTTAAGGTGCTTGGAAGTAGGCGCAGAGGAGATGTCAGGGGTAAGTTTTTTACACAGAGAGTGGTGAATGCGTGGAATGGGCTGCTGGCAACAGTGGTGGAGGCGGATACAATAGGGTCTTTTAGGAGACTCCTGGATAGGTACATGGAGGTTAGAAAAATAGAGGGCTTTGGGTAGCCTTCGGAAATTTCTATGTAAGTACATGTTCGGCACAGCTTTGTGGGCCGAAGGGCCCGTATTGTGCTGTAGGTTTTCTATGTTTCTAAAGTAGTAAACTCAACCAGCTTCACCATGGGCACTAGCCCCCCTCCCCAGCATCCAATACCTTCAAAAGACGATGCCTCATGAAGGCAGCATCTATCATTAAGGTTCCCCATGACCCAGCACATGCCCACTTGTCATTGCTACCATCAGGAAGGGGTACAGCAGCCTGAAGACACACAACTGTTTCAGGAACAGCTTCTTCCCCTTTGCCATCAGATATCTGAATGGAAATTAAACCCATTAATACTATCTCACTATTTTTCTTCTACCTTTTGTCCCATTTATTTAATTTAATTTTTTCTCAGTATATGTATATATATCTTATGGTAATTTATATTTTTCATTTAATTATGTATAGCAATAGCAATGTATTGCTGCTGCAAAACAATAAACTTCATGACTTATGCCAGTGACATTAAACCTAATTCTGATTCTGATCTACCTGTACATCAACTACTCCATCCTCTAAACTGTCATTTTGGATCCTATCCCCTTGCCAAACTAGTTTGAGCCTTCCCCGTTAGCTCTAGCAAATCTGCCATAAGGATTTTGCACCCCCCTGCCAAGTTCAGGTGTAACAATTCCATTTTTTAAAAGGTTATACCTTCCCCAGAAACCTTGTCCCCATGCACCAATTCCTCGGCCACACATGCATCTGCTAAGTCGTCCTATTCTTACCCTCACTGGGAGGTAGCCCAGGCAGAAATCCAAAGATGACGACCCTTGAGGTCCTGCTTTTCAGCTTCCTACATAACTCCCTATATTCCTTCTTCAAGACCTCATCCGTTTTCCTGCCTATGTCATTAGCACCAATATGTACTATGACTTCTGGCTGCTCACCCTCCCCTTTTAACATGTTGTGGACCTGATCTGAGATGTCCCTAACTCTGACACCTGGGAGGCAATATACCATCTAGGTATCTTTTTCATATCCACAGAATCTCCTGTCTGCTCCTCTAACTACTGGATCTCCTATTATCACAGCACTCCCCTTCTCCCTCATTCCCTTCTGAACTGCAGAACCAGAGGACCTGGTGTCTGTAGTTTTCCCTGGTAGGTCACCACCCCTCCACAAGAATAATATCCAAAGTGGTATACCTGTAATTGAAGGGAATGGTCACAGAGATACTCTGCACTGTCTCTTCTCATTCCCTCTCCTGACAGTCACCCAGCTACCTGCCTGTTGCAACTTAGGGGTGACTATCTCCCTGTACAGCTTATCTATCTCTTCCTCCTTCCCCCGTATGAGCCATGGATCATCCATCTGTAGCTCCAGTTCCTTAACATAGTCTGTAAGAAGCAGCAGCTGAATGCATTTCACACAGATGTGGTTATCGGAAAGACTGGAGAATTCCTACATCTGACACAAAGAACACTAAACCTGAACCCATTTTCACTGCACTAGCTACACTCTAGTAGACAAAGAAAGAAAGATAAATTCAAAACAATTATGTAATTAATCGTTTTGTTTCACACTGAGATGCAGATTGTGTTCTGTCTGAATCATAATTTTGAGTATACTTTTACATTGGCATTTATCACGGAGGTAATCTATGTAATTTTTGTTGTAATACCATATATGTAAAACAAATAACAATGAAAATCGATTCTGATATTTACAATGAGTGTAATACATCAGCAGTTTTGTCTTCATAAATCATATTTGAATAATCAATTTGGTGCTATTTGAAAGAAAAATCCTGCCTTTTCTCAGTAAATGCAATGCATAATACCAGAACAAGTTTTAAATATGCTTATGAAAAAGGACTATATATTTCACAGTAACCTTTTATTTCTTTCATCATTTTCAAAGGGGTTTTTGATATTTTAGATTTTAGATTAGATTTAGATTATGAGGACACTCAGTCCTCATTTATTATCATTTAGAAATTCATTCATTAAAAAATGATACAATGTTCCTCCAGAATGATATCACAAGAAACATATGACAAACCAAGACTAAAACTAACAAAACCACATAATTAAAACATATAGTTACAACAGTGCAAAGCAATACCATAATTTAATAAAGAGCAGACTATGGGCACGGTAAAAAAAAGTCTCAAAGTCCCGATAGCCTCATCACCTCACGCAGACGGTAGAAGGGAGAAACTCTCCCTGTCATGAACCTCCAAGCGCCGCAAACTTGCCGATGCAGCACCATTGGAAGCAACCAACTGCAGCGGACTCTGAGTCCATCTGAAAACTTCGAGCCTCCAACCAGCCCTTCGATATTGAGCACTGAGTGCCATCCTCTGCCGAGCGCTTCAACCCGGCCGCCGAGCAACAAGCAAAGCCGAGGACTTGGGGCCTTCCCCTCCGGAGATTTTGGACCACACAGTAGCAGCAGCAGCAAAGCAGGCATTTCAGAAGTTTCACCAGATATTCCTCCGTGCTCTCACGTCCCTCTCCATCAAATCAGGATTGGGCACAACACCCTACTTGACAAATAACAGACATCACCACCGGTGTGGCCGCTGTGAGCTGCGTCGTGTCGCCATCTTCTCCTCTCCTTGATGACTGAACTGCCAGTGTCAATGTTTGGTCTTGATGTTCCTGCTGAGTTATAACTTTTAGTTGAAGCTACAACTTGGAATTGAACATAGAGTATGTATTTGAAAACCATTGGCCCTATTATGCTAGTTCTACCAGCACTTTCTCCTGGAATGTTTTTCAAAATTACATGAACAAAAAAGTGAATTTTTTTCAAAATTACATAAAGCTGGGAGATATATAAGAATGAAATCGAGTCATTGAGGCCTTTTGTTTATTCTGTATGTTTAAAGCTGAGAGATCATTACTCCAATGCTGCCAAATCTAGTGAATTCTTTCTTGTTTCTTTAAAGTCCAACAAGACTTTCTTCAAATGCTTGTCAAACACATTGCCAACCACAGTTCTTCCATGGGCAATGGGAATTAACTTTCCAAAGTCATTAATCATGGCACCAAAGGCTATTCTGTATCATCTGGTGATCACCTATGTACTTGATCATTCAACATTACAATTTACATGACAGGAAAGGGAGTCCACTCTCTCAGTGTTCAGCTAGTAATGATCACTTAAGTTGAAGCCTACTATTCTGGAGGCTTCACGCTACTATGCAGCATCCTGGTTTGATAAGTCTGTTTCATCCATCAATGCAATGAAATGAAAGTCCACTAAAGGTTCATTACTCAACTTCCGAAGTTACATACACTTGCCAAGCACCAACAACTACAATTTCTTTCCTCCCAGAGATGCTGCTCAACCCGCTGAATTCCTCCAACAGATTGTCTGTACCTCCAAGACAATGTCTGAATACACGAAGTTGCAATCTTTCCCAGCTTTCTCCCTTTCCTACCTTACAATGGTTATAAATATAACGGTTGCATAACAAACAATGATCAGTCCAATTCATCTTCTGTATATGGGGAATAATATACCTTAATTTCTTTGAAGTCACTTTAAGGCACACAAGCCAGAAGTGTTCTTTTGCTCAGTACAGTTGAGTATAGAAAGTAAAAGTGCTAATGCATGTAAAAATCAATGAGCTAGAAAGCTAGTCAATGATTTGTGAATGTAAATTCAATAGTAAAAGTCTTGAACCTGCTCACTTGAAGTTGCAGACTTGTCCTTTCCAACTGCACTCAATTATAGTTCTATCTTGCAAAGGAATTAAATCACTGACCCTGTGTCAGTTTACTCCTGGTGCAGGATCTATGAGCCCATTGACCTCAAAGGAAATTGGTGAGAAAAGGTTAAGATAAGATATTAGCCAAGTGGATGAATTTCTATACAAGAAAGTTCCTTAGACTAAAAAGATGGATAACAAATTTCATTCAATTAATCTCACATTCTTAATGCTGAATTGATATGAAAATGACTACTTTCAAGCTCAGAGAAGAATTAATTGCTGGTTTATTTAATGGAGAAAGAAGAATTGATTTCAAAATCCTCAGAAAACCAGATACATTGGTGGAAATTTTAGTTTTTACACGTCACTGCTTATTTACATCTTAACAAGATCATTTCTATGGAAAATGATAGTGGGGATTTGTAGTTGAATATGGCACCTGTAGCCAACCAGTCCATTACAATACACTTTGCAACTCGAGTAAAGTTGAATAATTGCCCTTTCTGTGCTTCTCTGTTGATATCTTATAGTGACATCCATCCACATTTTAAGAATGAAATATACTCACTATTTATATCTGTCCTTTTAAAGATATCGGCTGGTGGGTACAAGAAATTACATGAATTGTGAACTATCTGGCTGGACTGGTCTTGTCCCATATTGTGAAGGTAATGAAAAGATAAATATTAAATATGTCACCACTAATTTGTAATGGATTATTACTGTGAGATAAAACACTGAATAAAATATAGCAATCTCAAAACACAGAGCATGAAAATTCAGTCCTTTATGGAGTGGAATGTGACTAACATAATTCCTTTGTGAAATTACACCACTCCAGAAATGTGGGTATTTTCAGTAGTACATTCCTTAAGAATGGATGCATAACTTCCATGTCATTTATAAACATTCAGGTCTACCTTTCCATGTAGACTAACAATCAGTTTGCATTTTCAGATTCCTCTTTGGATCTTGATGAGCAACGGAAAAGGAAACAGTCCACACTCTTGCGATATTTTGCATTTGATCTGAAAATAATAGTACCATTACATGTGTTTTACAGTAAGGACCTGTCCGCCTGTGAATAACCCTGAAAATGGAAGGATTGCAGAGCCTAGCTTTTTGGACAATGCTCATGATTATCCTTTTGGCTCCTTCCTGAGATTTGAGTGCAATTCTCCTAATATGGAAATTCATGGGGCTAGGCAAATTTATTGTTTAGAAAATGGAACATGGAGTAATCCAGTACCCAAATGCAAAGGTAAGATTCAGTGTTCACCTCTTGACTAAATTTCACAAAAGCTTCTTATTTGACATTCACGAAAAGGAACCAAACCTCAGAAATGTAAGCAAGATGAACTTATACTGCTATTCAAGCTTGCTCTACCATTCCATGAGATCATAAATGATCTTCTATCATGCCCACTTTTCCTTTCTACACATCTTGATTCTTAACAGAGTAAAACATTTTGATGATGCGCTGCCACCTGAAACTGGAATCTCATTTATCTAAGTCCTAAATGCTGATCTTTTCATCCTCAACCTCTCAATAATCTAGCAAGAGAAAACAAGCTTGAATCATCTCCCCAAAAAATCCATTCATAATAATGTATTCATATTTTTCCAAACCCCAGCAAGAGTAGATGAAATTTTCCTTACAAAAAATCCTTCATCCCAGAAATCAATCTATCCAATCAAAACTGCAACACATCCAAATCTTCCATAAATGTAGAAACCAAAGTTAGTGTTGGACGCTGATGAATCAGTGTGAGCCTTCCTGTAGAAAAAAATCAAATTTAGTACAGATCAGTTTTCAAATCATGATCTGTCCACATCAGCATATTACTGGCCATTTCTTATGGGAAAATATCAGAAATCCTGCTTGGAAATATTTCTCTCCACACTCATCATTCACGTTTAAGACTTCCACACAAGCACAGAAGTTCCAGATTTACTGGCCACATCAAAGTGCAGTAAGAATTTACAAGGCTGATTCTAGAGATGTCAAGTATGAAGAGAAATTGATTAGACTAACCCTTTATTTTCTACAATTTTGAGAAATGAAGGGATATCTCCTTGAAGATTTAAGATTTTTTACTGGACTTGACAGGCTATGTAAACGGAGAGATTCCCCTGGCTGAGGAAACTAAAACCACAGTCTCAGAATAAGGGAATGTCAGTTTGCACTGAGATGAGGAGGAATCTCTCTGCTTAGAAGATGGAAAATCCTTGGAATTTTCTATCTTAGAAGACTGTGAAGGTTCAGTTGTTGTGTTCATTCAAAACCAAGATCAATAGATTTCTCCATTATATAGAAAAACAAAAGATCTAACATTTAGAATTGGGATGAATTTGAACAAATGTTGACAATGGTAGATTTGTAAAAGCGAAGTTAAGACTGAGGTAGATTATCAGCAAATGCGGGTAGTTTGCCACTAGCAAGAAGTTCTCTGTGATTCTATTTTCTTCCTGTACACACAGAGTTGAGGACCTTAAACATTTCCATGCTTAAATTATTCCCTCTCATGCAGCAGCAAATCTTGGTAACTTATCCAACAATTTTCATATAGAGATAGCCCAATCAATGAAATGCAATTTCTCTTTCCCAGATATATCATAATGCCTATTAAACATAAAATTGGCATTTCATGGAAGTTTCCAAATCATTTGGCAGCAGACATTTGTTTGTTGTAACAAAATAAAGTTTTAACTGGGTTAGGAAGGATAAGGTCAAATTTTCTTAATTGCTTGGAAAAGTTTTGTACAAGGAAATTGTAACTCAACGTGAAGACATAATAGAACCATAATATTATTCATTCCAAACAAGAGAGACAATGTTTTAACAATACCACCTTTGCTATTTAAACTACACGCATTTTGACCTTCTCTGTTGAATAATCTTATGAAGTATTCTTGTTCAAAGTGCAATCATTCTGAAAAGTCACGTGGATCTGCTCAGTATACTTTTCATACATATCAAAATCCAATTCACACCAGATTTTCGTAACCAGGTCAGTGCAAGAACAAGTGAGCAATGGCAAAACTTTGTCAGCTTAATACATTTAATAGTCTAGACATATGATGGGTTGTATGAAGAACAGAATTGTATTTCAATTTAAAAATCTATATGCATACTGTACGTGTTGCCCCATTATAGGAAGGCTGTCAAGGCTTTGGAGAGGGTGCAGAGCTTTACCAGGATGTTGTGTGCTATAACAAGATGTTGGACAAACTTGGGTTGTTTTCTGTGGAGGCTGTGGGGATATCTGATAGAGGTTTATAAGATTATGAGAGGCATGAGTAGAATAGACAGGGAGTATCTTTTTCCCAGGGTTGAAATGTCTAATACGTGAGGGTACGCATTTAAGGTGAGGGGGGTAATTTTAAAGGAGATGTGTAGGGCAAGTTTTTTTACACAGAGAGTATTGGATGCCTGGAATGCATTGCCTGGGGCAGAGGAAGAGGCAGAAACATTAGGGACTGTTAAGAGTCATTTAGATAGGCAGGTGAATGAGAGGAAAGTGGAAGGATATGGACCTTAGACATGAGGAAATCTGCAGATGCTGGAAATTCAAGCAACACACACAAAAAATGCCGGTGAGCGCAGCAGGCCAGGAAACATCTATAGGAAGAGGTACAGTCGACGTTTCGGGCTGGGACTCTTCGTCAGGACGAATGGTCCCGGCCCGAAACGTCGACTGTACCTCTTCTCATAGATGCTGTCTGGCCTGCTGCGTTCACCAGCATTTTTTGGATATGGTCCTTAAGTAGGCAGAAGAGATTTGCTTAGTTGGTCATTTGGTCACCAATTTATTTGTTTTGGCACAATATTGTGGGCCGAAGCACCTGTTCTTGTGCTGTACTGTATGTGCTATGTGCTCTGTGCTAAGGTTAGTATTTATGGTAGAACTATTTGGGGTTGAAATGGGACTTTGCTTTGTGCATTGGAAATGTGAAAGCACAGACCTGAAGGAGTAATATCCTGCAGCTGATCTTCAGCAAGGTTAGAAGCACAATGAAACGTAAAAGTTGCTGCTCTATTTCATACAATACCTGCCTGAACAACCTTTGGCTATCATGGATATGTAAATAAGGAACCTAAATTTTCAGGACTCTTACAGAAATTGGATCCTTGTCCCACTAGGTCCCTTCCCCCTCCCAGCTGCCCATACCACCTCCCCTATTTGGTTCAATGATCCATTTTCTTTTTTTCATCAGATTCTATCATCCATAGCGCTTTGTTACCACCACACATCACCTCTCAACCTTTGTTGCTACTTCCAACAACAGAGCTGTTCCCTCCTCCATCTGTCCATAACCCTTCCTCACCTGGATCAATCTATCACTTGCCAGCTCTGCTGCACCCCTTCCCCTCATCTCATCTCATCTCCCCCTACTCTTTCAGTTCAACTGAAGGATCTTGGCCAAACATGTCAACTGTCCACTTTTTCTCCACAGATGCTGCCTGAACTGCTGTGTTTGTCCAGTTGAGCTTTTATTTTAGGTTGGACTTGGAGGCTGACTTCAGTCTCAATTTTTCAACAGTATCTTTGGCTTTTACAGCAGTTGCCAAGAAGAATGATTGTTTTTATGACTATAACACACTTTCTGTGAGGGCGATGGTACTGTGGTGAATCTACAACTCTTTCTAAGAGTAACTGCTAGCTTGCATTTGACCCTTTTCCATCACAGTGTTTTATATTTCATACTTCCTCTCTGCACTGTATTCCCTTCAGTCCATCAAGTCCATGACAGTGCTCAGGCAGATCTCATTCTCATTTCCCTTACACATGCTCATTAATACCAGCCTTGTTTCACTTCTACTCATCTATAAAATGGTCATTTGTAGTGGCCAATTAACCTAACAACCATCACCTGTTTAGAAGCATGGAAAACAGTAGCAGGCCATTCAGCCCAACTGGCCTGCTGCACCATACAACATAATTAGGTTGATTATCTACTTGAGCTTCCTGTTCTTGCTTTCTTCTGTATTCATTGATCTATTTAGCATTAAGAAATATATCAATAGTTCAATTTAATATCAGAGAATGTATACAATATACAACCTGAAATTCTTACTCTCCACGGACATCCTCAAAACAGAAGAAAAAAAACCCCGAAGAATGAATGACAGAAAAAAGATGTAAGAACTCCAAAGCCCCCTGTCCTCCCCACCACATACAAGCAGCAGCAAGCAGCATCAACTGCCCCCCCACCCCGTTATTCCAGCATAAAGCATCAGCATTTCCACCACCCAGCCTCCATGGTTCTACAGTCATCAAAAACTAATTATTCACTCCAAGATTTCAACATCCCACAGGCTTTCTCTCTCTCACTAACAAGGGAGAGGCAGATATCGTTCCTTCCACAGCAACAGAGGAGACAACAGTCGCTGTTTTGTTGTTAGTCAGTCTGAAGCGTTGCTTTTTATTTCAAGTTCTCCAACTCGAGAATCAGCAAGTCAATTACTGCGTGCAGAGCCCTCTGACAGCCACTCTCGCTGTCTTCTATGTTACCGCTCCCGCTACATTTCAGTTTATGACTCCAGTGAGGATTCGTATCCACAGAGCTGCATGGGCCCCGAAGTCGCCTGACATCAGGCCGAACCTGGACATATTGAAAAGTGGCCGATTGGCGAGCTCCAAGCACAGGAATACGCTGTCGTGCAGAACCGCTGTTTTTGAGTGTGACCGTAGATCAAAGATCCCGATAAGATCCCGACCACCCTGAAAAGGAAAATAGAGACATTAGAACAGGAAGAATTTAACTGCATCGCTGATGAGCTGGGAGAAGTTGGCCATTGGCATCATCTTTAGCTCTGCCCTCACATGATATCTACCTGATCCTTAAAGATACATGATGAATTGTTGAGCACTAAACTCTGTCAAAGATCTCCACAGGTTTACCATCCTCTAGGTGAAAAAAATTCTCCTGACCTCAGTTCTAAATAGCTTTTGTCATATCCTGAGGCATGAACCTAGGATATGGACTCTCAAGCTGTAAGGTACTTTCTCCCTGTCTTTCTTGTCCTGTCAGAATTTGACAAGTTTATGTTAGATTCTTCCAATTCTTCTACCATCTAAAGAACACAGGCCTGACTAACTCACTCTCTCTCATTGTCAGTCCTGCCATCCCAGGAGTCAGCGTAACAAATCTGTGTTCTACCATCCCACCCAATCCCCAAGGAATGAGCATTCTTCCACGGAGCAGGAGCTTGTGTGAAGAGAGGTGGAAGGGGGGATTTGGGGTATCAATGTTTCTATCATTCATTCAATTGGGTCTCTTGTTTCATGGATATCTGTGAAGAGTATGAATTTCAGGTTGTATACCGCATACATTCTCTGATATTGAATGAACGTTTGAGACTTTGAAAAACTATACAGATGGGTCTCACCAATGCCCTCTGCAGCTGTAGCAAGGCAGTCTTGTAGCTACACTCAAATTCTCTGAAAATGTAGGCAAGCATACTGTACTGCCTGTCTACATTCTCAGTCCTGATGGAAGGTCTCAAGCTAAAACACCAACTATCCTTTTGCCCTCCCCAGATACTTCCTAACCATTGGGTTCCTTTTCTTGCTTCAGATTCCACTATCTGCATTCTCTGGGAAATCTCTTGATTTCTTAACTAGTTGCTGCACCTCAACATGTGGTCACAGTTGTTGGAATGCAAAGACACCAAGAGATCATCATATCTGCCATTTCCCCTGTGTTATTACCTTTCAGATCATTTGCCTTTCTCTTCTGAGAGTGACAACTCCGTACTTGTTCACATTTAACTGCATCTGCCCACTATTTCAACTTTTCTAAATCACATTCAAGATAACTTGCACTCTCCTCACATCTCAACCTTTCCTCAACACCACATCACCTGCAGAACTGGGAGATCATGCACTTAGTTCCATCATCCAAAGTATTAACATCTATTGTGAGTAGCATAGCATCAGTGTTTGGCACTTGCAAATTGACCCATTTTTCTTGTCAATCAGTTAATTGTCAATGAATTCAATTTAATGCATCAATTCATGTGTTTTAGTAACTTCTTTTGGGAAAACGTGTCAAATGCTTTTTGAAAATCCAAACACACCACATCTTCTTGCTTTACCTTATCCATTTCGCTAATTCCATCCTTAAAATAACACAACAGATTGATTAATTCCAGAAATCCATGGTGATTTTGTCCAATTCAATTAAAATCTTTCTAATTGTTCTTTTAATTGTGTGTGTTTTTTTAACAGATTGTAGTATTTTCCACTATTTGCAGAGCCACTTGATTTTGAAATCTGGAACAAAGGATATAAGGTTCTTAGGATATGCAACTTCCATTAATTATTTAACACAATTTCTTTGGTTATAATTATTAGCTTCATTTTCTCCCTGCCACTAAATCCTTTGTTCCGTGACATACTGTACCTGGGAGAGTACTTACCTTCTAGGTGAAGACAGAACTAAAGTACATGTTTAACTGTTCTGCCATTTCCTTACTTTCCCTGTTTCTTATTGTTTGAGACCAATAGGTCTTTTTGCTGACTTTGTGAGGAAATTCGCAAACTTTACTTTGCCCTTTCCTCCTGCCATTGCCTCACTTTTTCACTAACAACTCTCCATCCCATTGTGTTCCATGCAAAAATGAAACCCAAATTGTGGGCAAGTGAACATTGGAATAATGAGAAATGCTCATCCAAAAAAACAAGAGTAAAGATTAAATCAGTCTTGCACCTCACAGTTGGTCACGTGTTTTCCGGTTTGTCACTGAATATGCCAAAAAACAGTATGTGATCAAATTTTAGTTCTTTGCCTTTTTTGTGGATAGATTGATCAGAGATTGTTATAATGTAACAAAGGGGATACTCCTCCCCCTTCCCTTCCTTCCACGGCCTTCTGTCCTCTCCTATCAGATTCCCCCTTCTACAGATCTTTATCTCTTTCACCAATCAACCTCCTAGTTCTTTACTTCACCCCTCATGTTCCCTCCTCCCAGTTGCACCTATCACCTACTACCTTGTTTTTCTACTTCCCCTCTCCCCATCTTCTTACTCTGACCCCATCTTTTTTCTCCAGTTCTGATGAATGGTCTTGGCCTGAAACGTTGACAGTTTACTCTTTTCCATAGATACTGACTGGCTGGCTGAGTTCCTCCAGCATGTTATGTGTGTTGTTATAATGTAAACCTTTTTCAACTTTACACGATTCATATTGTTATTGCAAATCCATTAAATTTTCGGAATCGAAGAGTATGATATGATTAAAATTGATACATTAATCACTGACATGTCCATTCCCTCCTTTAACATACAATATAGTTATTACTTTGGTTATAGTATTTTCAAGAAATTGCAATGAAAGCCAGTACAAAATATTTTTAATACTTTTGAATTTTTAGAATTAAAATGTAAGAGACCAGATATACCCAATGCAAATGTGAAGACTGAGAATGAGGAATTTAGATATCTCGAAAACTTATCGTACACCTGCAATCGTAATTTTAAGCCTTCTGGTCTTCGATCAACCACATGTACCGAGTCCGGATGGAGTCCACCACCGTTATGTACACGTAAGTAGATTAGTTTATATAATTGTGTGTTTATTTTGATTAATTTATTCGTCAGAAGACATCATTTCTTGGACTATAGACTATAAGGCACTTGGCCCTGAATTGTACAAAGGTTGAAAGAAAATGTAATTTTTATTCTGCACCTGGATACAGTACTGATCATAGTCCTTCACCATCCTGTCCTCAGTCCCACAGAGCCTTATGATGCAAATTAAACAAAGTGGTATCCTTACATTTAATGCCAATATTGCCTTAACAAAGACAGCAAGTTATGGCCTTTAGCAGAAATTGCTTAACTTCTGTTTTCAGTTGTTCCAATAGTGAAATAGACCATGTAGAAGGTAATCACGAGGAATTCTGCAGATGCTGGAAATTCAAGCAAAACACATCAAAGTTGCTGGTGAACGCAGCAGGACAGGCAGCATCTCTAGGAAGAGGTACAGTCGACATTTCAGGCCGAGACCCTTCGTCAGGACTAACTGAAGGAAGAGCTAGTAAGAGATTTGAATGGGGGAGGGGGAGATCCAAAATGATAGGAGAAGACAGGAGGGGGAGGGATGGAGCCAAGGGCTGGACAGGTGATTGGCAAAAGGGATATGAGAGGATCATGGGACAGGAGGCCCAGAGAGAAGGAAAAGGGGGAGGGGGGGAAACCCAGAGGATGGGCAAGGGGTATAGTCAGAGGGACGGAGGGAGAAAAAGGAGAGTGAGAGAAAGAATGTGTGTATATAAATAAATAACAGATGGGGTACGAGGGGGAGGTGGGGCATTAGCAGAAGTTAGAGAAGTCAATGTTTATGCCATCAGACGGAATATAAGGTGTTGTTCCTCCAACCTGAGTGTGGCTTCATTCTGACATGTCTATCCACAGCCTCCTCTACTGTAACCTTGTCCATTTGCCCCCCCCATCCCTCCCCACTGATCTCCCTCCTGGCACTTATCCTCGTAAGCAGAACAAGTGCTAAATATGCCCTTACACTTCCTCCCTTACCACCATTCCGGGCCCCAGACAGTCCTTCCAGGTGAGGCGACACTTCACCTGTGAGTCAGCTGGGGTGATGTACCGCGTCCGGTGCTCCCGATGTGGCCTTCTATATATTGGCGAGACCTGACGCAGACTGGGAGATCGTTTTGCTGAACACCTACGCTCTGTCCGCCAGAGAAAGCAGGATCTCCCAGTGGCCACACATTTTAATTCCACATCCCATTCCCATTCTGACATGTCTATCCACGGCCTCCTCTACTGTAAAGATGAAGCCACACTCAGGTTGGAGGAACAACACCTTATATTCCATCTGGGTAGCCTCCCACCTGATGGCATGAACGTTGACTTCTCTAACTTCTGCAAATGCCCCACCTCCCCCTCATACCCCATCCGTTATTTATTTATATACATACATTCTTTCTCTCACTCTCCTTTTTCTCCCTCTGTCCCTTTGACTATACCCCTTGCCCATCCTCCGGGTTCCCCCCCCCCGCCTTTTCCTTCTCCCTGGGCCTCCTGTCCCATGATCCTCTCATATCCCTTTTGCCAATCACCTGTCCAGCTCTTGGCTCCATCCCTCCCCCTCCTGTCTTCTCCTATCATTTTTGATCTCCCTCTCCCCCTCCCACTTTCAATTCTCTTACTAGCTCTTCCTTCAGTTGGTCCTGATGAAGGGTCTTGGCCTGAAACATCCACTGTACCTCTTCCTAGAGATGCTGCTGGCCTGCTGCGTTCACCAGCAACTTTGATGTGTGTTGCATGTAGAAGGTAATTTTTTCTTGGGATCTGGTTCTTAGACTATAATTGAATTGCAACACAGACTGGGTGGCAAAATAATTATAGGTAGGTCAGAGAAGAGTATGGCTTTGCTTGTCTCTCTTATCTATCTGAACCATCCATAGACACCACCTGCTAACATACACTTGGTTTGCTAGTGGCAAGTGGCAAATGACACCACTGCTGACGTGGGTAACACCAAGAGCTGGGGCCAAAACATTCCCTGTCAATGTCATGGCAGAGAGCCCAATATTGGAGTACTTCCATCACTTCCATGGATCTGAGTGATACATAGAGTTATAGAACACTACAGCGCTGATAAAAGCCCTTCAGCCCATCTAGTCCATGCCAAACTATTAATCTGTCCAGTCCCTTCGAACTGCACACAAACCATAGTCCTCCATACCCCTTCCTTCTGTGTACCTATCCAAATTTCTCTTAAATGTTGAAATTGAACCTGCACTCACCACTTCCACTGGCAACTCATTCCACACTCTCTTCACCCTCTGAGTGAAGAAGTTCCTCCTCATGTTCTCCTTAACCATTTCACCTTTCATCTGTAAAGCATGACCTCCATTTGTAGTCTCACCAAGCCTCAGTGGAAAAAGCCTGCTGCCATTTACCTATCTATATCCCTCAGAAACTTGTACACCTCTATCAAATCTCCCCTCATTCTCCTATACTCCAGGGAGTAAAGTCCAAGCCTATTCAACCTTCCCTTTAACTCAGGTCCTCAAGTCTTGGCAACATCCTTGTAAATTTTCTCTGCACACTTTCAATCTTACTGACATCTTTCCTGTAGGCACTGAAAGCAGTTTCTGGTCCTTTGTTGATGTCTGATGAACCCAGTGTCCAGACCTATCCTTCTCCATAACTACCTTGAAACTAAAGCCATTATGATCACTTGATGCAAAGTGTCCCCTTCACAAACTTCTATCACCTGCCTTGTCTCATTCCCTTATAGGAGGTCTAGTATTGCACTCTCTCTAGTTGGGATCTCTGTGTATTGATTAAGGAAACATTCCTGAACACATTTGACAAACTCTATCCCATCCAGCCCTTTTACAGAATGGGAATTCCAGTCAATATACAGAAAGTTAAAATCACCTACTATCACAACCTTGTTTCTGGCAACAGTCTGCGATCTCTCTACAAATTTGCTCCCCTACATCTCTCTGACTGTTGGATGGTCTTTAATATAATCCCATTAATATGGTCATACTTTCTTATTCCTCAGTTACCCCCATATAGCCTCAGTAGACAAGTAGTCGAGCCTGTTGTGACTGAGCACCGCTGTGTCATTTTCCCTGTCTGGTAATGTCACACTTCCCCTTTAGTATCTTTCGCTCTATCATGTCTAAAACAATGGATCTCAGGAATATTGAGGTCCAGTTCTGACCCTCTTGCAACCATTTCCCATGAATATTTACAATGTCCACTTGCTGATCCATGCCCTAAGCTCATTCTCTGTACTTCTTGCATTGAAATATACACAATTCAGAAAATTAGCCCCACCATGCTTAACCTTTTGATTCCTAACTTTGCATGGAGGCTTAACGACATCTTTCCTCACAACCACTCCACTATCTGCTCTAGTGCTCTGGTTCCCATATTTTATCATTCAGTGTATTTTCTCTGTGTATGACTCATGACGTATGCGCCTAGTACAACCTGTTTAATTTTAAATGTTTACAGTTGTTTTCTTCATAAAAGCTTCCTGGGAAGTAAAATCTAAATTTATCAGTGAAAATTCCTGGTAGGCATCAGTTGGGCAAGGGGGGGAATAAGAACCAAATCAAATCCTTTGACTCTAGTTAGCCAATATCAGAATATTACCGTAGCTATTTGACTGAATCACTGCAATTATTGTCACATCATTAAATAAACTGCTGACTTCAATTAGAATTTAAATCTAGACCAGTGTAAAAAAGATTGCTGATTTCCTTGCATTCATTTTGCACAAAGTTTTAGTTCCACCCGCTGTGTTCCATCACAATATCTTCTAAATAATAGCAGTGGTAACTGAAAGTTATTGTAGTCAATTATTTTATGTATTGGTCCCATTGATATAATGAACATCCATCCGAGCAATTTTCATTGCCTTTAATCAAAATGATCAAAAGAAATGCAAATGTTCAGATACTACTGCCAGTTTCCAGTTCAAAGCCTAACATTCTTGTATTTCAGCAATAATATGTTCAAGACCACCAATAGAAAATGGTTATTTTGAAACCACCAAGTGGATATTTTCCCATAAAGAAACGGTGGAATTTGTTTGTAACAGAAATTATAAACCTCTAGTATCAAATGAAGTTCGGTGTGAAGAGCAAGGGTTGACACCAAGTCCAAGCTGTGTAGGTAATTAACTTTTAACTTTTATTTATTAATACATCACTAATTAGTCAAAATGAACACAGGTCATGTGGCTTGCCCACATTCCATAAAATACATTACATTATTACATCAATTTATCAAGATGTGTATTTCATCAGGTTAACTTAAAAATAAGTATCTTCCACAGTATGCAATGATATATTATGCTAAAATATTTGGTGTAATATGCTGAAGAAGGTTACTTTAATGTAAAGGTGGTTAAAAACAGACTCTTTTGAGCATTGTCCACCCTGTACCATTTACATCAATTGACATCTATTTATCTTGGCTTTGGATTTATCCAAGTGACAAGATAATTGATGATTTTCATATTCTGTAAGAATGCTTTAATCTGTTATCTGAAAATAATTCTCAAGATTTGAATAAATTTGCACAAAGATATGCACAAGAGAAAACTGTTGTGCTTGTTGGAGGTCAATCAAGACCTAAGACCTGCCCCCGGACATTACTGTAAAACAGTCTCATTGGGCCATCAATCTTCAGCCAATATGTCAATGGCTTTCATTACAACATTATGTCAGAAGTGAGAATGCCCATTGATGTTTGCACTGCTTTCCTAGATTGCTGTATTAAATTTGGTTGTATTTGTAATTATGTACAAATGGAAGTGCTGAATAGATGACCCAACTTAGCTTGCTCCTGAGATTTCATCAATATAGTCTTCTGCTATCTTGAGTTATTCACTTGGGCACTTCCCAAGTCCTTGGCCTTTACCATAAGAAAGAACAAGGACTGCAGGTGCATATCAGCACCACCATGTGCAGGTTCTCCTACATTTTTAATGCATTGGAAATAAACCTTCATTTATTGTGCATTCTTCTGTCTAAATCCCGAACTCCCTCCACAAAAGGATTACTGAAGTATCTTCCCCAGAAGACCACTACAGTTTGAGAACCCAGCTCAACTACCATCTTCTCACTGGCAATAAAGACTGACTTTGCTAAAGATGGCTTGATTTCAAACTTGAATAAATGTCAAAATAATTAGGTAGGCACCAATCTAATGAATTGGTTGAAAGATTAGACCATAAGACCATAAGACAAAGGAGCAGGAGTCAGCCATTTGGCCCATCGAGTCTGCTCCGCCATTTTATCATGAGCTGATCCATTCTCCCATTTAGTCCCACTCCCCTGCCTTCTCACCATAACCTTTGATGCCCTGGCTACTCAGATACCTATTAATCTCTGCCTTAAATACACCCAATGACTTGGCCTCCACTGCCACCTGTGGCAACTAATTCCATAGATTCACCACCCTCTGGCTAAAAACATTTCTTCACATTTCTGTTCTGAATGGGCACTCTTTAGTCCTTAAGTCATGCCCTCTCGTACTAGACTCCCCCATCATGGAAAACAATTTTGCCACATCTGCTCTGTCCATGCCTTTCAACATTCGAAATGTTTCTGTGAGGTCCCCCCTCATTCTTCTAAACTCCAAGGAATACAGTCCAAGAGCGGACAAACATTCCTCATACGTTAACCCACTCATTCCCAGAATCATTCTAGTGAATCTTCTCTGTACCCTCTCCAATGTCAGCACATCCTTTCTCAAATAAGGAGACCAAAACTGCCCACAGTACTCCAAGTGAGGTCTCACCAGCGCCTTATAGAGCCTCAACATCACATCCCTGCTCCTATACTCTATTCCTCTAGAAATGAATGCCAACATTGCATTCATCTTCTTCACCACTGACTCAACTAGATTAGATTGCATAATTGGAATCACTATCCAAACAATATGTCACAGTATCTGCAAGTTTAAAGTGAGTAGCATTTAATTTATTTGCATCTCAAAATAAAAATTACAGAATATCGTTCATGATGTTATTGCACAAAGCCTTGAGAATTGTAACACTTTGTGCATGGAGCAATCAGAAGGTTTGTACAGAAGAACCACATATAATTAAAAGGCTATCCATCCATATCTGGCACTAAAAAATATCATCTACCAGAAAGGACTTGCTTGATCATAGTGCATTTTAATAGCACGGACGACCACTGTTTCTTTGCCAAATAAACTACCCAAATCTTTTTATGTGGTGTGATGAAGGACTCACTTCTGTTCTGCACAACTACATGCCTTCTTTTTTGATCTATCCATTTGTCTTAGACAAAGACTTCTTTGTTCCTCCTCAATATTCGATGTCCTCTCTTGTATTCCTTTATCTGATTGCACCATCTCAAATGTATTAGTAACTTCCATTCGCCACTTTTCTGCCTAATTGAGTAAACCATCAATATTTTCTCACAACCTAATGCAATTCTGCTCACTTTCAAGCATGGCATATTTTCTTGCATCATCTGCAAATTGTTTTCTCATTCTCCTTAAAACATCAACATATATTTAAAAAAGGAATGGAACTCCGTTGTCAACAACTTTCCACTCACAAAACATTTGCTCCTTGCTACGGATCATTTTTGGATCTAATTTGTCACTTTCCTTAGATCCTATAGGGTTTCATATTTTAACGATCTTCAATGTAGCCATTTCTCAAAAGCCTTGGTAAAAATCCATTTGCACTACTTCGAAATCATTACTCTCACCTACACAACTTGTGAACTCCTCAAAGGGTATATGAACCACTTCTCCTTAATAAGTCCATGCATGATATGTATTTCCTTAAATGAATCATACAGTGCTTGAGAATTAACTGTAACCATTTGCACCAGTGAAATGAAACTGATCTGTGATCGATTCCTTTTTATTTTTGTACACCAGCATGCGTGTCTCGCATCACTGCTGCAGCCTGCGATGATCGAAAATCTATAATCAGTGCCTATATAATTTTGTCCATTTCATATGGATTTATTCACATTCAGATATCATAAATAACGTAATAATTTGTCTTTCCATGGGCACATTGCAGGACTTCCAGGCTCACTATCGGATTCTCCAACTTCCAATAATTCACTTCCTCTATCTGTACCAAAATGGCCATTTCATCATATCAGCTGACCTGTAAAATCAGCTCAGATTTCTTCCCCTCTGTATTTGACACTCTGAACTGCTATTTGCATAAACCAAGACAGATACTTGTCACCCTCCAACTGCCCCATTTACAACTCATTCTCATTGCTATCCTGGCCCTGACAAGTCACAGATTGGTCCCTCCCTGTATCTGTCATTCCTCCCTACCCAACCTCATCTCTGCAGTGTAAACTTTTTTTTTCCTCCTAGTCCCAGTTCTTATGACCTGAAATGTTATACCTGTTTCCCTTTTCACAGGTGCAAAGTGTTTTCAGCATTTTATAATTTTGGTTCAGATTTACAGACCAACAGATTTTTACATTTTCAGTTTGTCAAGTATCATTTTTTATCCCATACACTGCTTCATCGCTGTTCAACATAACTAGTACATCGATATAATTCCCCGTTCTGTGCAGAAGGGTACAAAATGTGCAATGAGAATCTTGCGTACATCCAATGCCTTCACATGCATGTCCCTTATAAATTTTCAAGTGCTCCATCACTGACAGTCATGACGAGACCAAGAGCTCTTGAAATCCTTTCCAACTCTTCTCTTCACTTCTTAAGATTATTTTTGTCACTGTGATCTGATCAAAATTTTCCCATTATCTTCTTGTTTGACTTGGTGTCAAATAGTGATAGTGAATTTTGGAATGTTTTATTCAATTAAAGACCCTTTATCAACAAAACATGATGAAAGATTCTGGAAGTTAGTACATGAATGATTTTCTTTAATTGAAATTATATTTTTAATGGTGAACATAAATTAACATTGGAAATTGTATCTCATCTCTCTCTCTCTCTCTCTCTCTCTCTCTCTCTCTCTCTCTCTCTCTCTCTCTCAGTACCAAAACTCAGCCTGTGTTTTGGACATACACTTCCACCATTGTCAAGTACTATGTGGATGGTCTGCAGTGCAGGTCACTGAATGAGCAATGATACATGTCCTTAAGCTTATACTAATCCAGCCAATTTTGCTTGTTGTGCTTTTGATATTTCTCTATTGTTTAAATCTATCCTTCTTATTTTTACTGCCTTCCCTTCAGATCCATTCCAAACCAAACTTCGTTTAATTTTCCACCTTTCTTTAAGATGGGCAGCCTGTTTGAAGGCATAAATGTCACAACCTTGGGTCATTAATCATGTTTTCTGAGGGTTCATGTTTTTTTTTAACAGTTTCATTGTTTTTATTTCTTGATTAGAGTATCAATAATTGTTTTGCCTCACATTGTGGCTGTTGTAATGGTTTCTGATTTTGCCATGACCTTGCAGGTGTTAAATTTAATAGGTTCGGTTTTTGTTTGACTAATGTTTTGTCTTTGTATAATTTGCATTTAGGTGGAGGCTTGTTGGCCTGGCATTGGGCCTTCATTAACTTGTACTCTTGTTTGACTTTTTGAGTTTATTGTTTTGTCTGATTTTTGCGGGTTAGTTAGTAGGGCATGAATTTTTTTCGTGCACTGAGATTTAAAGAGGCAACGGTCTCCCCTCAGTGCTCAGCCAATATTGACTCCAGTTTGGAGTTTTTCTGATCGAGGTTTTCTGTTCTCTGTGTCCTTGCTTTACTTGTTTAATTAAACTCTGAGTTTAATTCAGTTATTCTGAGTCTCTGTGTTTTCCTGCGCCTAAATCCAGGCATGAACCCTAACACTTAAGTGCCGGCAATTTGCTGATTCCACTTGGTGAGTTCCTGTCATTATTAAAATTCCCTTTCACATATATTTAGAAGACTGGTTACCTAATACAAAACCTGTGTCCATGGAGAGCCATAGTTTCCTTCAACTTCTTCCTAAACACTGTTGGCACTTTTTGTGTCATATCCCATTCTAGCATTCTCCCTCACCTCAAAGAAAGTAAAAGGCAGAGCAAGAAGAAAATAGCAAATAGAAAACAGAGATGTAGAACGAGATGGTTGAAAAAAACAAACTCATACTCATTACACACCATGAGCAAATGGCCATATGTTTCATTTCAACTTACTAAATAAAATCTCCCAGGAAAGAATGGTAATTACAGCATTATCAAATGATGCTTATGAATGGGTTTGTTTGTTTCTGTTTTTATTTTATTCTGTATTCTAGACATATGGAATTTCTGGAGCATTTATAGGAGAAGTTTGAAGATATTCTTAAGCATAATCTCATTCAGAGAATAGAAGTTGTGTTTTTGACAATGGGAGGATCATTCAATTATTAGACTTGTTTTGGTTGCAATGCCATGAACAATTTCAACAATAACATTTGATAATGTCATATGACTGTCCTCAGAAATCAGATGCTACATAGAAATAGATGCAGCTATTTACCCGAATTCATGGGCAAAACGAGTTGGAGACTGGATACGATATAGCTGCCGTGTTGATAGATCGTCACACAATTCTAGATGCACAGAACATGGATGGGAACCCCCTCTTAAATGCACTGGTATGTGTCCTTTTTTTTCATTGGTCCATGAGAAATGATAAAATAAAATAAATGATTTTTAAATCTGGTATAAACAAATATTTGATATTTCACTGAATAAAATCTTAATCAGTCTGCTTACATAAAACTGTTGGAGTCCTTCAAAGGAGGGAGTAATTAGCACATTGTCAATTAAAAGGAGATGTATATCTTAAGTTATCCCTAATCATATACATACATGGGAAATAAAAATATCTACAGAATCTTATTTTTTAATTTCTAGTTATGGAGTCATAGACAAGTTCAGCACAGAAATAAGCCCTTCAGCTCACCTAGTCCAGACTGAACTATTGAAACTGCCTAGTCCCATCGACCTGCACCAGGACCCTAGGTCTCCTTACTCCTATCATCCATGTACCTATCCAAACTTGTCTTAAACAGTGCAATTGAACTTTCATGCACAACTTGCACTGGCAACTTGTTACACACTCTCATGACCCTGAGTGAAGAAGTTTCAAATAGTTCCATTTCAATTTAATATCAGAGAGTGTATACAGTAGACAGTATACCCCGAAGAATGAGTAACAGAAACATCAGAACCCCAAAGCCACCCTCGGCCCTCCACGCATAAGCAGCAGCAGAAGTATCGACCGTACCCCTCTTACCTTCCCCTCGTATTCCCCTTAAACTTATCACCTTTCACCCTTAACCCATGACCTCTAGTTGTAGTCACACCCACCCTCAGTGGAAAAAGTCTGCTTGTCTTTCCTCAGCCATACCTCTCATAATTGCGTATACCTCTATCAAATCTCTCCTCAATCTACTATGCTCCAAGGAATAAACTCCAAACCTATTCAATTGTTCCTTATAACCCAGGTCCTCCAGTCCCAGCAACCACCATTCTCTGGCTCCTCCCACGAAGTCAATGTTTAATCCAATTTCCCTACATCATCTTAAATACTGAGCGACAGAACCTTCTTGACCAACCTCCCGTGTGAGAATTTGTCAGATACCTTATTAAAGTCTATATAGACAATATCCACTGCTTTGCCTTCATCAACCTTTCTGGTAACTTCCTCAAAAAACTCTACAAGATTGGTTAGACATGATCCAACACACACAAAGTTATGCAGACTATTCCTAATCAGTCCATCTCTATCCAAATTCTTGAATATTGGGTCCCTTAGAATATTTTCCAATAACTTTACCATCACTGGTCTAAATTTCCTGGTTTATTTTTAGAGCCTTTTTTAAACAACGTAACAACATTAGCTATCCTCCGACCCTCCAGTACCTCAACTGTCAATAATGATGATTTAAATATCTTTGCTAGGGCCCCTGCAATGTCTTCACTAGCCTCCCACAGAGTCTGAGGGAACATCTTGTGTGGATTTATCCACCCTAATTTGCCACAAGACAACAAATACCTCTTCCTCTATAACACATTTGACAAACTCTATTCCATATAGTCCTTTTACAGTACAGGAGTCCCAGTCAATATGTTGGAATTTCAAATAACCTACTGTATGTTTCATGCAACAGTCTGCAATCTCTCTACAGACATGTTCCTCGAAATCCTGTGGACTGTTGGGTGGTCAATAACATAACCCCATTAACGTGGTCGTATCTTTCTTATTGCTCAGTTCCACCCATGAAGACTTACTAGACAACCTCTCAGTCTGACTGACTGACATGTCAGACTGAGCACTGAGTCACTTTCCCTGACTAGTAATGCCACCCCTCTGCCCTTTAATCCCTCCTGCCCTGTTGCGCCTAAAACAATGGAACCCCGGAATATTAAGCTGCCAGTCCTGCCCCTCCTGGAACCAAGTCTCACAAATAGCTACTAATTCAATGGGTTGATCCATACCCTGAGCTCATCTGCCTTTCCTACAATATGTCTTGTATTGAAATATATGCAGCTCAGGACATTAGTCCCACCATGCCCAACCTTTTGATCCCTGACTTTGTATGAGGCCTTAACAACATCTGTCTCCACAATCTCTCCACTATCTGTTCTGATACTTTGGTTCCCATCCCCCCTACAACTCTAGTCTAACCCACCCTCTTCCCGCGCCCCCCCCCCATGTCATCACCAGCAAACCTTCCTGCTAGGATATTAGTTTCCTTCCAGTTCAGGTGCAAGCCGTCTCTTCTGAACAGGTCGCACCTTCCCTGGAAGAGAACCCAATGATTCAAAAAACTGATGCCCTCTCTCCTACACGTATTCATGTGCCACATGTTAAACTGTATAATCTTCCTATTTCTGGCCTCACTACCACGTGGCATGAGGAGCAATCTTGAGATCAGAACCCTGGAGGTCCCGCCCTTTAACTTTGAACTCACGTTGCAGAACGTCATCTCTCTTCCTATCCACATCATTTGTATTTACATGGACTGGCATTTGCTTTTAAAAATTATTCCCAAATTCTATAATAGCTGTGAGTTTCATAATGCAGCACTTAAGGAAATGCAATTGGAAATATTCACGAACACAGCATTCAACAATTTTTAGGCACTCTCCGAGAGTTTCAATGTCCATGGCTAATGAGACTGAACTTTGTGCAAGAAATATGCTCACTCTAGCCCTTTCTTGGTTTGAACCATAACTATTACTCATTCACAGAAATGATAATGGCATATAATGATGTGAAAACTCAAAATGAGAATTATTAAAGGGGTCTGGTAAATCTCTCCTGCTGCCTTAGGCAGCGTGCTGTGTCAGTGGAATAGTGACATTTATGAAACATAAACTGGATAGCAGATTGTCGATAAGTAGGTCGTAGATGTTAGCACTGTCAAGCAGAAGTTCCATAGCTTTTCTGATGACCAAATACAGACTGATTGGCTGGGAATTATCTGGGCTGAATTTGTCTGCTTTTTGAGATGAGAACGCCTGAAAAATTTGTCACGTCTATTGAACTAGAACAACTTGGCTAAATGTACATGTAGTTCTTCAATTTTAGGGTGAGTTGTCGTCTGTTATGGGTGTAGCTTGATGCTTCTGAACTCTCACCTACTTTTTGATATCACTTGGATTGGAGACTACCTTTGGCACTATCTGCAGAAATTTGAAATGGATCAGCCATTCGGAATTCCTGGATGAATGGGAACGGGATGATTGATCCTTTGTTTCGGCACTTGCATGCTGGGTCTCGCTTCATTGAAGAAAGGAATATACAGTACTAGGAACCTCCTTCTCCTGTTGACTATTATTTATCACCATTCGTGAGAAGATGTTCTGCAGACCTTTGATCTGGTCATTTGGTTGTGAGATTACATGGCTCTGTCAATGTTCTCCTGTTTCTAGAGTTTAGTCTACAGTTCTTTACCATGATGGATTCACAAGGCTGGTATCTCATCTTTAGTTCTGCATAGTGCTGCTTTCAGCAGGCCTTTCTGCACTCCTAGGTTGATTTCCTGGCTGGATAACAATGATAGTGTGGGACATAGCAGTAATAGATTGTGTTAATGTATTTCTCTGTAGTGGCTGATGGTCCACAGTGTTTCGTGGATCTCCAGTTTAAGATAGCAAATCCATTCTAAGTCTACGCCCTCTAGCACTTCTGTTATGCCACAACACAATGGAAGGTGTCCTCGGAGTGAAGATGGGACCTTATCTCCACAAGTACTGCACAACTTGTCATTTTTACCAAAGCTCTCATGGACAACTGCACCTTCCCCAGATAGATAGTTAAAGAACAAGTCAACTGTTTTAACCCTTGGTGTTGGTGGACACACAGCCTAGTGCAGACACACTCAGGAAGCTATGTCCTTCAGCATTTGGCTAAGTTAGACTGGTGTTCCTGCCTAGTCACTCTTGGTGATGGATATTAAACATCCCATCCTTGGTACCATCTGAATCCTTGCACGTTCAGTGCTCCTTCCAGTGTTGCTCAGCCAAGAGAAGTACTGATTCATCAGCAGATGGAGGAGGAGGTTTGCTTGATCATATCTAACCCAGTGGCACAAGATGTCATGGAGCCACCATCAACACTAATGACTGAAAGGGTGCTCTCTCATACCTGTACACCACAGACAATTATAAAGCATGGCACTGTGACGGAATCATTGACTGTCCATTTTGCTCCATAGATTATTCTTAGAGTCCTAAAGTCTTAGAACACTACAGAACAGTAATAGGCATTGTGGCCCATCTAGTCCATGTCCAACTATTATTCTGCCTAGTCACATTGACCTGCACCTGGACCATAGCTTCCCCCCCCCCCCCAATACCTCTCCTATCTATGTACCTGTCCAAATTTATCTTAGGTGTTGAAATCAAACCCGCATCCACCACTTCTGCTGGCAGCCCACTCCACATGCTCACCAGCCTCTGAGCGAAGAAGTTCCTCCTCATGTTCCCCTTAAACATTTCACCTTTCACCAGTCACTCGTGACCTGTAGTTCTAGCCTCACACAACCTCAGCGGAACAAGCCAGGTTGCACTTACCCTATCTATATCCCTCATAATTTTGTATACCTCTATCAAATCTCTTCTCATTCTCCTATGCTCAGGGGAATAAAATCCTAACCTATTCAACATTTCCCTATAACTTATGCCCTCAAGTCCTAACAATATCTTATAAATTTTCTCTGCACTCTTCCAATCCTATTGATATCTTTTCCGTAGGTAGGTGACCAAAACTGCACACGTTACTCCAAATTAGCTCTCATCAACGTCTTATTCTTGGCATGCTGAATTGGTACTATCAGCTCGTTTTCTGCTCCCAATTGCAGCAGCCGCAGTCTCCTGTGACTCCATGATATTGAGATGATTCCATAGAAACACAGAACATTATGACACAGTACTGGCCCTTTGGTCCACACATTGTGCTAACTTTTTATCCTACCCTAAGATCAATCTAACCCTTCCCTCCTACATAGTCTTCCATGTTTTTTTTATCATCCATGTGCTTATCTAAGAGTTTCTTAAATGTCCATGTACCCATCACGCCCTGTCTATAAAAAACATACCTCTGACATCCCTCCTATACTTTCCTCCAATCGCCTTAAGTTTATTCCCCTTTGTATTGGCCATTACCAGCCTAGGGGGGAAAGAGTCTCTGGCTAACCACTTGATCTATACCTCTTGTCATCTTGTACACATCCATCAAGTCACTTCTGATAATCTTTCACACATAAAGGAAAAGCCCTACCCTGCTCAGCCAATGGTCATAAGACATGCTGTCTAATCCAGGCAACATCCTCATAAGTGTGAAGTCTTATACTGGAAGTTCCAAGTATAAGTCTGATTGAACAAAGATATATGCAATTTGCTGAGGGCTAGATCAGTGGCATTTAGGTCTGGCGATCAAGGAAGAGACAAGAAGTCCAGGTATGACCTCCAGAAAGTCATTTCACATGCGAAGTTGCAATTCTAGACAAAATATGAAACACAGAAAACTGCTCAACAGCTGTGCCAGGGCTTGAATGCCATTTGAAAATTCAAAGTACATTTATTATCAAAGTATGCATGCAGAATACAACTCTGAAAGTCGTCTTCCTCACAGACAATCTCAAAACAAAGAAAAACCATGGAACCCACTGAAAGAGAAAAAAACATCAACCCACTAACTCCCCCCCCCCACATGCAAAAAGAACTGAACACACAAACGGCAACAAAAGGAGAGCGAAAACACAGAATATAAAACACAATGTTAAAAGGCATGTTCAGTTCAGCGCAGTGTTCATTATCTGCACTGATAATCACTCCCTAATTCAAAATCACCCAAAGTAGCCACAAAAATAGGAGCGATCTGTAAAAATAGAAACACATCATACATGAATTAGAGTCCACAATCCACAAACCATGCTCCAGCATCAACCTCCAACAGTATCGAGGAGAGAGAGACCACTTGAATGCAAGGACATTCCCTCGGGAGCAGCAAGAGGGAGAAAGAGAACGTCACACACAGACACCATCCTCCTACAGCAGCGAGCGAGAGGCTGACAGATGCTGCTGAACATTTGCTCACCCTTCGCACCCACTTCCATGATTTCAATCTTCCTTGGAGCTTTAATCGGTGAGAGACAGAGTTGAACATGGGCTCGTCCCCACCTCTTGGCTTTCCGGCCTCCAAGCTGCATGCTTTGATCACAACCTCATGGAACCCTCTCGGAGACAGCAAGGCACCAGATCACCCGACTGGCTGGAAAACACGCCACCAGAATGTAGATAACAGGCTCCAACATTAGCAGAGCCACAGCTGAGTTAGAAAGAAGAGGTAAAGGAAGCCTCCTGCAAAGCAAAACCAAGCAACATATGTGACAACAAGATTTCACTCCCAGATGGGCTCAACGCCTTTTATGCTTGCTTTGACCAACAAAACATGGTCACACCTTCAATAACTCACTCAGCCCTCAATGACACTGTGATTTCAGTCTGTGAGGCCAATCTGAAAGAATCCCTCAGGAGTGTGAACCCAGACTACGTACTTGATCGAGTACTGAAGTCCTACGCTAATCAACTGGCTGGAGTGTTTTCAATTCGACATCTTATTTTGGCAGTTTTTAAAACAGGCTTCAATCATGCCCAAGAAGAGCGTGGAAACCTGTCTCAATGGCTATCAACCAGCAGCATTTACATCCACTGTGATGAAGTGCCTTGAGAGGTTGGTCATGATTTATGTCAGATCCAGCCTGAGGAGTGACTTCAATCCTTTCCAACTTGCCCACCATCAGAACAGGTCAACATAAGATGTTATTTTGTTTGATCTTCACTCAGCTCTGAAACATCTGGCCAATGAAGGTGTACACATCAAGCTGCTCTTCGTTGATTACAGCTATGTATTCAACACTATCATCCCCTTGACACTAATCACTAGGTTGCTAGACCTCGGCCTCGATACCTCCTTATGCAATTGGATCATTGATTTCCTCACCTGTAGACCAGAGTAATGTTGCATTGGCAACAATATCTCCTCCACTATCATCATCAACAGAGCTGCACTGCAAGACTGTGTGCTTAGCCCCCTGCTCTATTTGCTTTACAATTATAACTGTGAGACTAAGTACAGTTCCAGTGCCATTTGTTGACATCACCAATGTAGTTGCCAAATCAAAGGTGGTGATGAATTGGCATATAGGAAGGAAGATGAAAATATGGTCGAATAGTACCACAACAAAAACCTCTCACTCAAAATTAGCAAAAACAAAGAGTTAATTATTGACTACAGGAGAAAGAAACGGTAGGTCCATGAGCCGGTCCTCATTTGGGGACCAGAGGTGGAGAGTGTCAGTAACTTTAAATTTCTTGGTGTTATCATCTCAGGGGATCATTCCTGGGACTGGCACAAAAGTGCTAATACAAAGAAGGCATGGCAGCAACTCTACTTTCAGAATCAGGTTTATTATGTTGTGAAATTTGTTAACTTAGCAGCAGCAGTACAATGCAATATGTGATGATATAGAGTGAAAACCAATTACAGTAAGTATGTAAACAAGAGAAAACCTGCAGGTGCCGGAAATCTGAGCAACACACACAAAATGCTGGAGGAACTCAGCAGGCCAGGCAGCAACCAAGTAAAGAGTACAGTTGATGTTTTGAGCCGAAACTGTTCGGCAGGACTGGAGAAACAAAACTGACGAGTAGCTTTAAAAGGTGGGGAGAGGGAAGAGGGAAACAGAAGATGATAGGTGAAACCTCAAGGGGGAAGGATGAAGTAAAAAGCAGGGAAGTTGATTGGTGAAAGAGACAGAAGGCCATGGAAGAAAGAAAAGGGAGGGAGGAGCACCAGAGGGAGGAGATGGGCAGGCAGGCAAGGAGATAAGGTATGAAAGGGAAAAGGGGATGGGAAATGGTGAAGGTGGTGGGGAATGGGGGGCATTACTGGAAGTTTGAGAAATCGATGTTCATGCCATCAGGTTGGAGGCTACCCAAACGGAATATAAGGTGTTGTTCCTCCAGTCTGAGTGTGGCTCATCACGATAGTGGAGGAGGCCATGGATGGGCATATCCAAATGGGAATGTGGTGGAATTAAAATGGGTGGCCACTGGGAGACCCCACTTTTACTGATGGATGGAAGATAGGTGCTCAGTGAAGTGGTCTCCCAATCTGCATTGTGTCTCACTGATATACAAGAGGCCTTACCAGGAGCACCGACAAAACAGTATATAACTTCAACAGACTCACAGTTGAAGTGTCACCTTACCTGGAAGGACTGTTTATGGCCCTGAATAGTAGTGAGTGAGGAGGTGTAGGGGCAGGTGTAGCACTTGTTCCACTTGCAAGGATAAGTGCTAGGAGGGAGATCAGTGGGGAGGTTCAAATGGACAAGGGAATGATCTCTGTGGAAAGCCAGAAGTGGGGGAGGGAAAGATGTGCTAGTTGGTGGGATCCCGTTGGAGGTGGTGGAAATTTTGGAGAATTATGTGCTGGACATAGTCTGGCGGGGTGGTAGGTGAGGACAAGAGGAACCCTATCTCTCGTAGGGTGGCGGGAGGATGGGGTAAGAGCAGACATGCGTGAACTGGAAGAGACGCGGTTGAGGGCAGCATTGGTGGAGGAAGGGAAGGCCCTTTCTTTGAAAAAGGAGGCCATCTCCTTCGTTCTCTCATCCTGGGAGCAGTTGTGGCAGAGACGATGGAATTGAGACAAGAGGATGGCGTTTTAACAAGTAACAGGGTGGGACAAGGTATAGTTCAGGTAGCTGTGAGAGTAAGTATATATATATATATATATTAAATAAATTAAAATGGTGCAAAAACAGAAATAATATATATATTAAAGAAAGTAAGATAGTGCTCATGGGTTCAATGTCCATTTAGGAATTGTATGGCAGAGCAGAAGAAGCTGTTTCTGAATCGCTGAGTGTGTGCCTTCTGGCTTCGCACTTCCTTCCTGATGGTAACAATGAGAAGAGGGCGTGTCCTGGGTGATGGAGGTCCTTAATAATGGACGTTGCCTTCTGAGGCACCTCTCCTTGAAGATGTCTTAGATACTATGGAGGCTAGTACCCAAGATGGAGCTGACTAATTTTAGAAATTTCTGTAGATTTTTTTGAGTCTTGTGCGGTACCAGCTCCTCCATACCAGATAGTGAAGCAGCCTGTCAGAATGCTTTCCACAGTACATCTGTAGAAGTTTTCAAATGTTTTAGGTGACAAATCAAATCTATTCAAGCTCCTAATGAAATATAGCAGCTGCCTCGCCTTCTTTATGGCTGCATCGATATGTTGGGACCAGGTTAGATCCTCAGAGATCTTGACACCCAGGAACTTGAAATTGCTCCCTCTCTCTACTTCTGATCCCTCTATGAGGATTGGTTCATGTTCCCTCGTCTCACCCTTCCTGAAGTCCACAATCAGCTCTATGGGCTTACTGACGTTGAGTGCAAGGTTTTTGCTGTGACACTGCTCAACTAGTTGGCATACCTCACTCCTGTACACCCTTTCATCTCCATCTGATATTCTACCAACAATGGTTGTATCATCAGCAAATTTATAGATGGTTTTGAGCTATACCTAGCCACATGCTAATGTTATCACCAATCCGCAGAGATTGTGGTCTTACAGTTAGGAAATTGAGGATCCAATTGCAGAGGGAGGTACAGAGGCCCAGATTCTGTAGCATCAATCAGAATAGTGGGAATGATGGTGTTAAATGCTGAACAATCATTAACGAACAGCATCCTGACATTAGTGTTTATATTATCCAGGTGATCTAAGGCCATGTAAAGAGTCATTGATATTGCATCTGCCGTAGACCTGTCGTGGTAATAGGCAAGTTGCAGATTTGCAGTGGGTCCGCGTCCTTACTGAGGCAAGAGTTTATTCTCGTCATTATCAACCTCTCAAAGCATTTCATCACTGTAGATTCGTCACAACCTCTCAAAGCATTTCATCACTGTAGAGTTCTACTGGGTGATAGTCATTAAGACAGCTCATCCTACTCTTCTTCGGTACTGGTACCTTGTTGCCTTTTTGAAGCAGGTGGGAACTTCCGACCATAGCTGTGAGAGGTTGAAAATGTCCTTGAGTAATCTCGCCAGTTGGTTGGCACAGGTTTTCTGAGCCTTACCAGGTATTCCATCAGGCCCTGCCACCTTGCAAAGATTCACCCTCCTTAAAAACAGCCTAATATTGGCCTCCAAGACAGAGATCACAGGGTCACCGGGTGCAGCAGGGATCTTCACAGCTGTAGTTAGAGTAGATGCTCTCTTTCAAAGCAGGCATAGAAGGCATTGAGCTCATCTGGTAGTGAAGCATCATTGCTATTCATGCCATTGGGTTTCACTTTGTAGGAAGTGATGTGCTGCAAACCCTGCAGAGTTGTCCTGCATCTGATGTTGCCTCCAACCTCGCTTTGAAATGTTTTTCACTCTTGAAATTGTCCTTGAAAAGTCACGTACAGACCTGGGTCACCAGACTTAAATGCCACCAACGTAGAGGTTCTTTTTTAAAGGTTTGCGCAAATTCAGCATGTCACCTAAATCTTTGACAAAGCTCCATAGATGCACAATGCAGAGTATCCTGACTGATTGCATCATGGCCCTGTATGAAAACACCAATGCCCAGGAATGGGAAGTGGTGGATACAGCCCAGTCCATCAAAGGAAAAACCTTCCCTGCCATTGAGCGCATTTACAAGGAGCACTGCCACATAAAAGAAGCATCCATCATCAAGGACACCCCCACCATCCAGGCCATGCTGTCTTCTTACTGCTACCATTAGGAAGGAAGTACAGGAGTCTTAGGTCCCACACCACTAGGTTCAGGAACAGTTATTAACCTTCAAACATTAGGCTTCTGAACCAGAGTGGATAACAACTCTACAACTCATGTACTCAATATTATATATTATCTTATGTAATTATTATTTTTTTTGTACTTGCGCAGTTGGTCATCTTTTGCATATTGTTTGTCAGTCTTTGTATTTAGTTTTTCATTGAATATATGGTATTTCTTTGCTCTACTGTGAATTGCCTGCGAGAAAACAAATCTCAGAGGAATATGTGGTGACATATACCTTCATTGATAATAAATTTACTTTGAACTTTGAAGTGTGCTCTAAACAGGGTTTTATAGAGCTGCAACATGCCCATTGGAGAATCCAACAAAAAAACTATTTGCAACAGGTTAGGCAACTTTCAGCGAGTTCTCTTCCCTTGATATTAATTGAAAGTGATGGATGTAGAGATTGAGGTAAATATTTATATTTTACAATCTTTTTTAAAGCATTTGAACATTTTTGAATGTTGTTCAATATTTTTAATATTTAAATATTATCTCTTTATTGAAATTAAATAGGCTTGTTTTAGATATTTTATTAAATTTTTGTAGTCCAGGAAGGAGGGGGAAGAGGGAGGGGGAGGGGGGAGGGGGAGGGGGAGGAGTAGGGGAGGAAGAGGGAACATTGACTCAGACCATGAGAGGCCTGCATCAGGCATTTTCATGCCTTACAAGGCACAGATTGGAAGTCTGTGTGGGGCGCCACTCCTCACACAGACACCAGAGCAATGTGTGGTTAACTGCCTTGCTCAAGAACACGACACACTGCCACAGCTGAGGCTCGAACTAGCGACCTTCAAATCACTAGACGAATTCCTTAACCACTTGGCCACGTGCCCAACACTAGGAAAGCCTAGGAAAGTTTTTCAAAATGTCAGAAACAGCACTCTACTTTGGCATATTTACTGTATAAGCCTATTTTCTCAGTGAGCATAACTAAGCCTGCTGTCAAAGTCCGGTCAACATGTTGCTGGGCAGAGCCCCTTATGCCCCACACCTTGTTTTCACTGGGAAGGTTCTGTCACCGTGCAGACCCTTGCTGTTGCTTTTGGAGCTTGCTTTTTCCAGCAAATGCTCATTGGGGTCTGCTAAGAGTTAAATGAGAACCATCATCAAAAACAACGATATGTTTATAATCCTGCCTAATGAAAATTAAATCAACTATTGTTTCATCAGGTCCATGTTCAAGACCAGATATTCCCAACATGATACCACCCAGAAGTTATTCATACAGAGATGGAGAAACACTGAGTATTGAATGTGCTTATGGGTACAGATTGCAAGGAGTTAAAGTAATCACATGCAGGGATGGACAATGGTTTATCGGCCGATCTTATCCAACTTGTATTGGTAACTTGTCTATATTATTCCTAAAATTAAATGAAAATGATGATAGAAATATGTCAATTAGCAGAATTACTAACATTTTCTTGTAGACACAGGTGCAACATGCTGTAGTCACTCCGCTAATTATGACGCTGTTCAGACAGTCTAAGTGTTTTATTCAATAAGTTTGGGTTCACAATATTTGGTTTTGCATATTTGTTCTGCAATATTACTTTGAAAGTCAGGATGACCTGATATAATATAATCTCACATATCAGGAGTGGCCATTTTTAGCTCTGCTTATATGTTTTTGGATTTATGCTCAACCCTGAGTGGATTCTTGCTAAATCTGTTTGTGCATCGCACGTAGCCCAGTTGTTACCTTTGAACAATTGCGATACTCCAGGCCATCACAATACGGAGAATGGATCCACCACCAACAAGACAAAAGTCCCATTTTATACTATTCAGCTATTCTTAGTTAGGACAATCCTTACAGAAATTGAGGTGTTTGTGCTTTTTGGATGTCAACCATCTCAACAGGAAAGCATTTCTATGGCAATTTCAGCAAACAAAACAGTCACTCCTCCCATCAATAGCTCAGTTTTTCTATAATGTGTACCATTTCCAAAAGGCACTGCAGTAATTAATCCAAAGCTTGTTCATCAGCTCCTCTCAAACTCTATGGCTGATCTTTTATTGTCTTGAATTGTTATAGTCCAGATAATGACTCAGAATTTCTCAAGGGAATTCAGACTCATTGGCTCATTGATCTGTTCATGACTTATGAAAACAACAGTATTTTGGGATCAAACACCAAGTTCTAACTGTTTACCTTTTCTCCAAGCAAATAGCTCTACTCTTCCCACAATGCAATGTTCATTCAATCAAGCCACAGCTTAATGCTCAGTTCATCATTTCACCTATGTATCTGCTTCAGATATCAATTCAATTGCCTCCCATCAGGGATCAATGAGTCTCCTCATGGAACACGGGGCATACATTAAGAGTGCCTTTTTAACTTACACTAAAAGCATTTGCTCCAAGACAATTTGAGGAGGACAGTAATTTTATTTATACAATTCTTTTTATGGCACTGAATATCCCCCTAAAAAAATCTCAGAACCAAGAACAATTGGGATGTCAAACTGTAAGTGCCAAGGCCCCCTCTGCCTACAGTTTCTGTGATTCTACTGAGTGCCTCCTGTCAGCAAAGTTCATGAGCTGGAAAGTACAATATTTTGCTGATATGATGATGTCGTAGGTGAGAACACACATATTTATGGGCATCTCATGATCTGGCAGAAAGTGAGATAATAAAAGTGACAAAGAGGGAAATATTAAGATTTGATAATTCATGATGTTGTACCAGTTTTCAATGTGAAAATTGTATGCCTAAAGATCTAATTTAAATGACTACTCTGCAGAACAGGGATGTGCGACACCACCAAACATAGAAAATGGAGAATTTACTCCTCATCGACGTAATTATGCTGAACGTGAATCTGTGACTTACTCTTGTAAGAAAGGCTTTGAACTTTTTGGAAAAAGTCACTTGCAATGTATTTCCAATAGATGGCCACAGGAACCTACTTGTGTTGGTAAGCAAAGTATTTTATTGTTCAATCACAAAACCCATTTGAAACAACACCAAAGCAACACACACAAGGGAAGTAGCTAGGAGCCAGAATAAGATGGTGGGGGGGGGGGCGGTGGAGTGGAAGATGTGGCAAAGTGGGCAAGAGTGGTCAGAGAAATGATAGACGGAATACAGTGTCAGGAAGTACATGGTTATGCACTTTGGTGGGAGGAACAAAAGCAAATAACATTTTCTAAGTGGGGAGCAAATTCAGAAATCAGAGGTGCAAAGGGACTTGGGAGTTCTTCTGCAGGATTTCCTGAAGGTTAATTTGCAGGTTGAGTCAGTGGTGAGGAGAGAAAATACAGTGTTAGCATTCATTCCAAGAGGACTAGAATATAAAAACAAGGATGTAATTCTGAGGCTATATAAGGCACTGATATCACCTCATTTGGAGTATTGTGAGTAGCTTTGGGTCCCTTTTTTTAACGAAGGGTGTGATGACTTTGGAGAGGGTTCAGAGAAGGTTCACAAAAATGGTTTTGGAATGAAAGGTTCATCATACGAGGAGAGATTGATGGCTCTGGGTCTTTTCTCACTAGAATTTAGAAGAATGAGGGGAGACGTCATTGAAACCTATCGACTGGTGAAAGTTCTAGATAGAGTGGATTTGGACAGGGTGTTTCCTATAGGTGGGAACTCTAGGACCAGAGGCACGGCCTCAGAATAGAAGGACATCTCTTTTGTACAGAGATGAGGAGGAATTTCTTGAGCCAGAGGGTAGTGACTCTGTGGAATTTGTTGCCACAGACAGCTGTGGTGGCCAAGTCATTGGGTATATTTAAAGTGAAGGTTGATAGGTTCTTGATTAGTAAAGACATCGAACCTTATGGGGAGAAAGCAGGAGAATGTGGTTGAGAGGAAATGGATCAGCCATGATGAAATAGCAGAGCAGACTTGATGAACCAAATGGCCGAATTCTGCTCCTGTGGCTTATGGTCTTAAATCTAATCTGGCAGGAGCGAAGGGGGAGGTGGTAGAAATCAGGCTGGAGGGTACCAGCCTGATTTCTGATGGCATGAACATGGATTTCTCTAACTTATGGTAATTTCACTCTCTTGCCCTTCTTTCCTTTTCCATTCCCTATTCTGGCTCCCTTCATACCCCTTCTCTTCTCCTCACCTGTACATCACCTTCCTCTAGTGTCCTCCTCATTCCCTTTCTCCCATGGCCCACTGTCTGCTACTATCAGATTACTTCTTCTTTAGCCCTTTATTTCTTCCACCTATCACCTCCGAGCTTCTTGTAAGTACATGCTTGCAGCAGAAAGCACTGTGAAGAGAGAGCCTTTGTTTCATATACTGAATGTATTTAAATGTCTTCAGAATCTATGATGTTACAATTCTATTCCATATGTCTATAATTCCCCCCTGCACTTTAAATCTAATTGATTTAATGGACTTGTAACAGGTATCCAGCATCTTGCAATGTTTGTAACAACTAATTTCTAGAGGTGTTCACTCCTTGAAATGTTCTTCCCGTAATTTACTTGAAGCAGCATTTTCAAAGTCTAACATTTGCCTTTTAGTTTGCTGCAACTTCTTTGCAGCTACTGTTTGTACATCAAAAATCTCATTTCCACCTTCCTTGTCCATTAAAGTGTTTACTCCATCTCAACACTTATCTGATGCAGCCCTTAATTTCATTCCCTTAAATTTAGGGGATGTAATTTTGAACAGTAAGTGCAGACAATGAGTTTAATACCATAAGATATAGGAGTAGAATTAGGCCATTTGGCCCATCGAGTCTTCTCCACCATTTCATCATGGCTGATCCAATTTTCCTCTCAGCCCCAATCTCCTGCCTTCGCCCCATATCCCTTCATGCCCTGATCAATCAAGAATCTATCAATCTCTGCATTAAATATACATAAAGATTTGGCCTCCACAGCTGCCTGTGGCAAAGAATTCCACAGATTCACCACTCTTCTGCTAAATAAGTTCCTCCTCATTTTGATTCTAAATGGATGCCCCTCTATTCTGAGGCAGTGTCCTCTGGTCTTGAACTCTCCCATCATAGGAAACATCCTCTCCACATCTACTCTAACAAGGCCTTTCACCATTCAATAGGGTTCAATTAGGTCACCCCTCATTCTTCTGAATTCTAGTGAATACAGACCCAGAGCCATCAAATGCTCTTCATATCACAAGCCATCAATCCTGACATCATTTTTGTGAACCTCATTTGAACCTTCTCCAGTTTCAGCACATCCTTTCAAAGATAGGCTGTCCAAAAATGCTCACAATACCCAGGTGAGGCCTCACCAGTGCGTTATAAAGTCTCAACATTACATCCTTGCTTTTATATTCTAGTCCTCTTGAAATAAATGCTAGCATCACATTTATGTTCCTAACCACAGATTCAACCTGCACATCAACCTTTAAGGAATCCTGCACAAGGACTCCCAAGTTTTTTGTATTTGTAAATGATAGAAAATAGTCTATCATTTTATTTCTTCTACCAAAGTCCATGACCATACACTTCCCAACACTGTATTCCATCTGCTATTTCTTTGCCCATTCTTCCTAATCCATCTAAGTGCTTCTATGGCCTCTCTACTTCCTCAAAACTACTTGTCCCTTCTCCTTTTTTTGTATCATCTGCAAATTTTGCAACAAAGCCATCAATTCCATCATCCAAATCATTGACATATAACATAAAAGAATTGGTCCCAACACCAACCCCAGTAGAACGCCACTAGTCACTGACAGCCAAACAGAAAAATCACCTTCATTCCACTCTTTGCCTCCTGCCATTCAGCTACTGCTTTATCGATGCTAGAATCTTCCCTGTAGTACCATGGGTTTGTAGCTTGATAAATAGCCTCATATGTCAAAGGCCTTCTGAAAATCCAAGTACATAACATCAACTAATTCTCCTTTGTATATCCTGCTTGTTATTTCTTCAAAGAATTCTAACAGATCTGTGAGGAAATATTTTCCCTTGAGGAAACCATGCTGACTACAGTCTAATCTATCATGTCCCTCCATGTACCCTGAGACCTCATTCTTAATAATCAACTCTAACATCTTCCCAGCCACTGAGGTTAGACTAACTAGCCTATAGTTTCCTTTCTTCTGCCTCTCTCCCTTCTTGAACAGTAGAGTGTAATTTGCAATTTTCTAGTCTTCCAGAACCATTCCAGAATCTAGTGATTCTTGAAGGACCATTACTAATGCTTCCACAATCTCTTCAGCCACCCGTTTCAGAACCCTGGGTGTACACCATCTGGTCCAGGTGACTTATATACCATCAGACCTTTTAGTTTCCCAAGAACTTTCTTCTAGTAATGGTAACTTCACACACTTCATGGATCCTGACACCTAGAACTTCCACCGTACTGCCAGTATCTTCCACAGTGAAGATTGATTATTCAGTTCATCCACCTTTTCCTTGTCACCTATTTCTACCTTTCCAGTATCATTTTCCCATGGTCCGACATCCACTCTCATCTCTCTTTTGCACTTTATGTATCTGAATATTACTGGCTAACTTACTTTCATGTTCCATCTTTACCTTCTTAATTACTTTTTTAGTTGCCTTCTGTTGTTTTTGAAAGCTTCCCAATCCTCTAACTTCCTACTAATATTTACTCTATTATGTACCCTCACTTTGGCTTTTTAGGTTGGCTTTGACTTCTCTTGTTAGCCGCGGTTGTGTCACCTTACCTTTAGAATACTTCTTCCTCTTTGGAATGTATATATCCTGTGCCTTCTGAATTGCTGCCAGAAATTCCAGCCATTGCTGCTCTACCAGTGTTCTTTTCCAATCAATTCTGGACAATTCTTTTTTCATGCCACTGTAATACCCTTTACTCAACTGTAATACTGATACATCTGACTTTATCTTCTGTTACTCCAGTTTCAGGGTGAATTCAATCATATTATGATCACTTTTACCTTAAGCTCTCTAAATAATTCTGACTTATTGCCCAATTCAGAATAGCTGATCCCCTTGTGGGCTCAACCATGAGCTGCTCTAAAAAGCCACCTCATAGGCATTCTAGAAATCCCTCCTCTTGGAATCCAGCACCAACCCTATTTTCCCAATCCACCTATATATTGAAATTCCCTGTGACTATTATAACATTGCTCTTTTGGCATACATTTTCTTTCTCCCATTGTATTTTGAAGACCACATCCTTACGATTGTTTGTGGGTTTGTATACAAATCCCATCAGGGTATTTTTACCCTTGCAGTTTCTTAGCTTTATCCATAATGATTCAACACCTTCTGACCCAATGTCACCACTTTCTAATAATTTAATTTCACTTTTTACTACAGAGCAACACCACCCCCTCTGCATTCCTGCCTGTCCTTTTGATACAATGTGTATCCTTGGACATTAAGCTCCCACCTATCATCTTCTTTCAGCCATGATTCAGAGATACCTACATGCCAGTCTGTAACAGTGCTACAAGTTCATCTATCATATTCTGTATTTTATGCACATTCAAATATAACACCTTCAGTCCTGTATTCCCCCCTTTTCAATTTTGTCATCCCTGCAACTCATCCTATTGACTGCATTTTTGCCCCGTCAACAGCCTCTCCTCACTGCACATTGCCTCTGTTTGTAAACCAGCACTATTATCCGCCTTTCCTACAGTACTTCTCACATTGAAGTATGTGCTTCTTAGGATACTTGTCACACCACACTCACCCTTTTGATTCTTAACTTTGGCTGAGGTCTTACTAATATGTACCACCACAGCTTCTTCACTACCTGTTCTGGCAGTGTGGTTACCGTCCCCCTGAATTCTAGTTCAAACCCCACCATGCAGAATTAACAAACCTTCCCGCTAGGATATTAGTCCCCATACAGTTTAGGTGCAAACCATCCCTTCTGTACAGGGGTGCTCTGCACTGCCTCCTTAATCCCTTTCTCCTTCCTGACTGTCATCCAGTTTCCTATGTCCTGTACCTTGGTGTACATATACCTTTCTATATGTCCTGATCATTACCCCCTCAGCCTCCCAAATGAATCGGAGTTCATCCAGTACCAGCTCCAACTCCTTAATGCAGAATGTTAGAAGTTGCAGCAGGATGCATTTCTTGCAAATGTAATTGTCAGGGACACTGGACAATGTGCCTTCCCACATCCCACAAGAGGAGCATTCCACTATCCTGCCTGACATCTCTACTGTCCTAGTTCAGCAGATATAAAGAAGGAAATGGAAAAAATAATTTAACCTTGAGCTTTTCTTTCCTTGCTTTCTCTGACTGAAACCTCAAAGAGCTTAAGCCTCAGGATCACCATTCTGACTGTTCATTCCAACGACGGCCACTGCACTTGCCCTGCCTTCCTTTAATTTGCTCTTGCTAATCAATCTCAGACACAGATTGGTCACTGGTCAAAGCTCTATTACATTCCGCAACCTGCTGCTCCCTTTTTCTACTCGGGCAGTGGAACTAAGTGTAATCCCCTCTTCTCAAACTTCTGATATCTGGATTGGCCACTGCTCAAAGCTCCTACTCTATCTCCCCCCTTACTTTTTGCAAACTTACCTTGTCCCACCACGTCCAGCTCCTTCTTCTTCTTATTCTGAGTCACCTATGGACCATCTTGAAATCAAAAACAATTTCTAACTAATTCAAAAACAATTTCTTAAAGGCAATTCAAAATATGAAATAAATGCTGTTCTAACCTGTCCATTGATTCCCACCTTCTGAAAAGGAAATAAAGTTTGTGGATGACATTATTTCAAATTGGTGCTTTCCTGTACCTGTCAATTGATACCTTATATTTGTTGGCAAAAAAAATGCAACCATTGATTTAGAGGACAATTTCAAATTGGTTACGTGTCTTACAGATGTGGAAAATGTCTGTCCAGATTCATATCCATTAATAGAACACGGAGACATCGGTTTTGTAGAACAATACAAAATAATTTATACATGTCGTGCTGGATATATTATGGACGGCTCAGATGTGGTAATGTGTCTTAATGGAAATTGGTCAGACCCTCCAACGTGCAATGCTCCTCCAGGTGAAATAAATGATCAAAATGTGACAATGCGAGTATTTAGGAATGCGATATGTTTGATCATTACAGTGGAAGAATGGTGGGGGGGGGAGGGGAGTGTTCATCACCAGTTTTCTTCAAAGATACTGAAATAAGTGAATTGATTTAATAGACCTCAAATGGAATTTAAAGATACTGGTGTGAAAGATTTTGAGGCCTGATGATAAGCCAGACCATCCTTTTCTCTGCAGCCATTCATTTATTTGACACTTCCTCATATTCTGCACTTGGCTACCATAGTGATATTGGGTACTTTGCTCACTCTCAGTGAAATAGATAAGAAAAAACTTAATTAATCATCTACAGCTATGATCTGCTGGCCATCATACATCAAGTGTTTAGCACATGTGCATAAGCAGCTTTGTAACATGCCCTCTGACGATTTCTTGAAATCACTTAAGACCAAAAATGATAAAGAATGCATTTGTATCTCGTCCATTAGATCCTGATCAAGACTGTGATCTTCCACCTCAAGTAGAAAATGGAGACACAATAGAAATCACTTCACCACCATATCGTCATGGTAGGAAAGTAACGTATCAGTGTCAGAATTTCTATGTCTTGGAAGGGAAAAGAGAAGTTACCTGTTCTGGTGGAAAATGGACAAAACCTCCACACTGCCTTGGTGAGTAATGTTTTATATTCATTATAATCTTCAATAGCTACAGCACTTTTTCAGCCATTTATATAAAATATAATATAACATGAGCATCTAGGTTCCTACAGTGGAATACTGAAACGTATTGGGTCATATGGGTGCATTAACTTTAAAACAAGGCTCCCCTTGACTTGGCATTATCCCTCTTTTGCAAGTATATGACAACCTTTGAAGCACAGAATTTTACAGAAGTTAGAGACTAAGTTTCTATAAACTTTCCAATGTGATCTTATTAATTTATATGGCAAAACAATGCTAAAACTACCAGTATAAACTTTATAACAATGAAAAGGAATTTCTCTTTGGAGTAAAACTGTAATGATACAGCTCTGTTGGGACTTTAGTGGAGCCTGGTGTGCAGACTCTCTAGACAACTGAACGTCTCTCCTATTAAAACCCAAACACACTTTTATTTTACTTCTTTTACACATTACACAGACATGTAATAACATTTCTGGTGAATCAGATGGGTATAAAGACTGTGGGATATATTGAAGTATTCCAGATTCCAACATTTGTTGCAAACCCTCCCATTTTCAGGATCACGTGTCTTCCAGATCGCAGACCCTGCTGCAGTCACGCATGGAGCCCACAATTCAGGTTCCAGCACAGCTTTGTTGTGAGCTATGCCTCGGGTTGCACAGCCTGCTGATACCCTGCAATGCTAGTTCAATTAGGGACCAATAAACATACCAGACACTGGACCATCAAAACTTCCAACTGTCAATTCCAGGATTCCAGATCCTTAAAACACTTAACCAAAACACAAAAGAGGCATATCACTCTTAGACAATACGCATTCAGAAAAACAAAATCTCTTGTGGAGCTTCACAACAAGTAGCACAACTGACAGGGACGAAAGGTGGGTGTGAACCCCCTCAGCATGTGTACAAGCTACTACCCAATATACAGCAGTTCTCCTCGTTGGAAATGGTGGAAATTTACTTCTGTCACAGTAGTCCATTCACAGTCCGCTCTCAATCCTGGACACTGATTACAATTCTGCTGGCACCTGATTTCCCAAGTCTCAGAGCCACTGCTTTATCAAACCTCAGGTTCACCTCAACTTTATCACTGACATCTGCCTTCAGTGTTTTGAAATAACCAATGCAGGGTATTTGCAAAGTGTCAGTTCTTCTCATGTAGTTCCAGTATGACATATCTACATAATTCTGCCTTGACTTTGACTCCTTTATATAGATATTTCTTTCTTGATGAAAATATTCATTCTCAACAATCGATGTTTTTTAGATGCAGTCTTGTTTAATCCTGTATATCACATATAACCTAGCAATAAAGAGAAGATTAGCATTTATTGATGGTGATGAACGATCTGGTGCAGTCCCACAGTTGTTGGGCATTAGTTCCCATGGTTTATAACAGCAACAATGAAGGAATGACATTTATTCGCAGTCAGGCTGGTGTGCTATTTAGAGGGGATTCAAAATTCAAATTTATTAAAGATTCAGTTTTATTTACCATGTGTACATCAAAACATATTGTGAAATATATTGCTTTCATGAACAATCAATGCGCCCAAGGGTGTGCTAGGGGCAGCCCACACTTTCTGGAACCAACAGAGCTTGCCCACAATGCTCAGCAGAACAACAACACAACAAGCAACAAAACACGCCCTGTCCCTCCCAGCCAAGCCACATACACAGCCCTTTAACCCCAGGACAGGCCACCAGCCTCCAGTGGAATCAGATTCGGACTTCGGCCTGCGACCATTGTGCCTTGACTACCCCAGTGGACTCATAGTTTCACCAACTCGGCTCTGGCAACAGCCCTCGACTAGTGGACTTGCAATTCCACCCTCAGGCCTCAGTCCTCAGCTGCGATCCCAGGACATGCTGACCACTGAACACCAAGCCTCGACATTCAGACTCGCTGATAACGAGACCTCAAGCACAAGCCTTGAACTCCGGTCTCTCTGATTCATGAACCCAGGGGTCATCGGAAATCTTTCCTCTTGGTGACACGGAACTCCAACTCCAGAAGCTGCTGACTGGAGATGCCCCTTGTCCACTTTCCGCTGGCCCAATATCTAACCACGAATGTCCCTCATCACCGTCGCTAGCCTTTGAATGTGGAGTGGAGACTTAACACCAGCCTGACTGCCTCCCTCATATCACTGTGCCTGAACCGGGCCTACTCAAACCAGAAGCCTTGGATAAATAGTTCAGTGCGTGTTGCTCTCAGTACAATGGATAAAGCCTTCACCTCCGGAGACTAGCAGGAGCTCAAGAGATGCCACTATGATTTACATAGAGCCTTCAAGGTGGCAAAATGGCAATCCAGTCACAACTCTGCAACGGTGACACATGCAGAGCACGGCAAGGATTGTACACCATCACGGATTCAAGGGGAAGCACAGTACAGCCAACATTGCTGCCTCGCTCCTGGATGAGCTAAATGTTACTTACCCCCGAGGAGAGCCACCAATGAGACCTACACCTTGGCCATCTCCGAGGCTGAGGAATGTAGAGCATTCCAACACGTCAACAGCCACAAGGCAGTGGGGCCGGACGGCGTCCCAGGGCGCATCCTCAAAGTGTGTGCTGAACAGCTGGCTGGTGTGTTTATGGACATTTTTAATGTCTCCCTCTCCCAGTGTGTAGTGCCCTCTTGTTTCAAATCATCCATCATTGTCCGTGTACCTAAGAAAGCCAAGGGAGCATGTCAGAACAATTGGCGCCCTGTCACACTCACTCAATTCTAAGCAAATGCTCTGAGGGGCTGATCAAGGACTACATCTGCGGCATGCTACCATCCACACTGGATCCCCTACAATTCGCCTACCGACACAACCGGTCTACCGATGACACCATCGCCACAACACTACACACTGTCCTCACTCACCTGGAGAAGAAGGATGCATACATTAGAACTGTTCCTGGACTACAGTTCAGTATTCAACACAATAATTCCCTCCAGACTTGATAGAAAGCTTAGAGACCTCAGCTTGCACCCCACCTTGTGCAGCTGGATCCTAGACTTCCCATCAGATTACCGACAGTTGGTAAAAATGGACTCCCTCACCTCTGCACCTCAACACAGGTGCCCCAGGGTTGTGTTCTGAATCCTCTTCTCTACTCTCTTTACACCCACTACTCTACTGCCACACACAGCTCCAATCTGCTGATCAAATTCGCAGATGACACAACTTTAATTGGCCTTATTTCTAGTGGTAATGAGACAGCCTGGAGAAGAGATATTGACACTCTGACACAGTGGTGCCAGGGTAACAACCTCTCCCTTAATATCCAATAAACAAAAGAGCTGATTGTGGATTACAGGAGGAATGGAGACAGGCTCAGCCTGATCAACATTAATGGGTCTGCAGTTGAAGGAGTGAGTAGTTTCAAGTACCTCGGTATACACATCACCGATGATCTCATCTGGACTGTACACACCAGCTTCATGGCAAAGAAAAACACAGCAGTGTCTCTTCCACCTCAGGCAACTGAAGAAGTTCAGCATGGGCCCCCAAATCCTCAAAGCCTTCTACAGGGGCACCATTGAGAGCATCCTGACTGGCTGTATCACTGCCTGGTATGGGAACTGTGCCAACCTTGATCACTGGGCACTGCAGAGATTGGTACAGACAGCCCAGCTCATCTGAGGATGTGAACTTCCCTCCACTGAGGACAGTTATAGCAGCAGGTGCAGAAAGAAGGCCTGGAAGATCATCAGGGACACCAGTCACCCCAACCATAAACTGTTTCAGCTGCTTCTGTCTAGCAAATGCTACCACAGCATTAAAGCCAGGATCAGTGGGTTAAAGGACAGCTTCTTTCTACAAGCCATTAGACTTTTAAATTCACATGTCTGTGCATTGCAACAGAGTCATAACACAAAAAATATTACTCTCTTACATTGTGGGATGGATGTAAGATTTAAATAAATTCTAATTCTAATTCTGACTCCTAACTCCCCTCTCTGTTCTCAAATCCGTCCTTACGAACCTACAATAAACAATTAAAAACAACTAACTCTGAGCCGCAACTCAACAAATGTCGCAGCTCAGTGACATCTTGACCTTGGTGGTGGTGGTATTCCAAAAGATTTGCAGTTGAAGTGGTTTTAGGTGATAAAGGTTATATTGACAGAATAGTCTGGGCAAGTAACCTTTAGTAGAAATCAAGATTAATGGTCATTAAGGGAGTGGATGTTTATGGTGGAGGAAGGGAGCCATTCAAGCACATGGTGCTTTGAGTAAAAATAATTCTATGCTTCATATATGCCTTGAAGATGGTGAAAAGGCTTGCTGTGTCAGGTGTTGAAACACTCATTTGGTCAGCTGTTATAACCAAGTCATTTATATGGCTGGTCCAGTTGCATTCCCTATCCATAGTAATGATGAAATGAACTATGTTAATTTCATTGAATATTAAGGGGTAGTTTGGCACTCCTATCTTGGAGATGGTCAGTACGTATCATGATGCAAATGATGGAAGCCACTTTTCCACCCTTGGTGACATGGATGGTTCCAATGGAAATGAATATTCAAACATTGTCAGCATCCATTATGATTATTGATTTCATGATGAAAGACAGAAAATTGATGAAACAGGTAATAAATGGCCTCAGGAACTTCCCTGTGGAACTCCTGTAGTAATGTCTGAAACACTAGAAACTGCCTTCCTTTATGCAGGATGTGGCTTTGACCATTGGGATCTACTTCCTTTGATACCCATGGGCTTCATTCTTACTGCACTCCTGACGCCACACTCAGTTAAGTGTTACCTTCAGGCTAAAGACAGTAACTCCTTCTTGCCTTTGGAATTCAGGTTCCATGAGTTTGCTGGCAAGTAGGCTGATTCTGAAATACTCTAGCAAATTCAACTTGTCCTCCTTCCAGACTGGGCATATCTGGATAATTTTCCATTGTATTACACCCATGCTTGGATGGTTCTGGTGCGCAAATCTTCAGTGCTATTGCCAGGTTGCTTTCTGGTCCCAGAGTATTTTTGCTATCCAGTGCCATAGAGTTATACCACACAGAGAATATGCTATTAAATCCACTGAGTCCATGGCAACTGTCAAGCATCCACTGACACGTATTTAATTTAGTCCAAGTCCCCATCATAGGGTTTCCCAGACTCTATACCCCAAAGATAGTTATTCATAGTCATAGTCATAGTCATACTTTATTGATCTCGAGGAAAATTTGGTTTCGTTACAGTTGCACCAACCAAGAACAGAGTAAAAATATAGCCATATACAACCATAAATAATTAAATAATAATGTGTAGATTATGCCAGGAGATAAGTCCAGGACCAGCCTATTGGCTCAGGGTGTCTGACCCTCCAAGGGAGGAGTTGTAAAGTTTGATGGCCACAGGCAGGAATGACTTCCTATGAGGCTTCTACCAGCTTGAGCCATTTTGGGAATATAGGAGCCAACCAGAGCACCTAGAAGAAATCACTGTGTGCAAATGTCATGCAGACAGTTGTAGATACTGCATCATTATGGTCCCTACTGGGGAAGGAATGACCTGTACGGAAGGGATAGGTTACCCCTGAACTTGTGGAGGACTAATATATTTGTGAGTAGGATTACAAGAGCTGTTGGAGAGGGTTTAAACTAAACTGGCAGGGGGAGGGAACTAAAATGATCGGTCAGAGGATGGGACCATTTTGATGCAACCTGCAGAGAGACTATGAGAAGGTAGGCAGTGGAAAGGGCCTAATTGCAGACAATTGGATAGGTTGAAGACAGAATACAGGTTAATCATAGTATTAATGTGGAGAAACAGAGAAATCTTGGGGTTCACTTCCACAAATCCCTCAAATTTGCAGTGCAAGGTAAAAGGTTGGCTAAGAAGGCATAAGGCATATGGCATATAGGACTATTAATCAGGAGGTTAAGTTCAATAGCTGTGAGGAAACGTTGCAGCTCTCTAAAAGCCTCATTAGACCACACTTGGAATATTCTGTTGAGTTCTGTTTGCCTCATTATCAGAAAGCTGTGAAATCTTCAGAGATGGTGCAGAGGCAATTTACTAGAATACTGCCTGGATTAGATAACATGTCTGATGAGAATAGGTTGAGCAATGTAGGGCTTTTCTCTTTGGAGAGAAGGTGGAAGAGAGGTGACTTGATAGAGACATACAAGATGATATAAAAGTGGACAGGCAGAGACTTTATCCCAGGGTGGAAAGGCTAATGCAAGATGACATAAGTTTAAGGTGGTTGGAGGGATGCCATTGGTAGTGTTTTCTTACACAGAGCATTATATGTGCATGGAATGTGCTACCAGGGTTTGTAGTAGGCGCAGATACATTGGGGACATTTAAAAGACTCTTAGATAGGTACATGGATGAAAGAAAAATGGAGGGCTTTATGGGAGGGAATGGTTAAATTGATCTTGGAATAGATCAGAGGGTTGGTGCAACATTGCAGGCTGAAAGCCTGTACTGTTTTCTGTTCTATGGCATTGGACATCAATTCTAAATGCAGGTCACTAATGTGAGTCAGCAACTCTGTCAGCTGCACCAGCATGCTACCCCAAAGCCCTGTTCATTTTCCTTTGATAACATGTGGAATGAATTCAATTGGCTGGAAATTACTTTTGGTGAGCATGTGTATCTCAGGAAGAGGTTCGGGCACATCATCCATTCAGCACTTCTAAGCCTTAGCTGCATAGGTGGCCTTCACCATCATTTTGGGGAATTTCACCCAGGCCAGCCTGAATAAATCATGAAATAATTACCATCAACAAATCACTTGTAATGTCAGAGGAAACAACACACTGGACCACTGTTACATCACCATCAAGAATGCCTGCCATGCTATTCCACACCCTCACTTCGGAAAGACTGATCATCTGGCTGTATCTCTGCTCCCTGAGTATAGGCAGAGACTGAAGACTGCAACGCCAGTAGTGAGGACCAAGAACATAGAACATAGAATAGTACAGCACAGTACAGGCCCTTCGGCCCACAACGCTGTGCCAACCCTCAAACCCTGCCTCCCACATAAGCCCCCACCTTAAATTCCTCCATAAACCTGTCTAAAGAAGGTATAGACAAGGGAAGCGCAGAAGCTTTTATAGAACTGCTTTGAATCGGTGGACTGAATAGTATTCAGGGATTCACCTTTGAATCCGGATGAGTATGCTGCAGTTGTTACCGACTTCACTAAAACCTGTGTGGATGAGTGTGCGCCTACAAAAACTTGCTGTACATTCCCAAAGTAAAACACAAAATAATCTGCAGATGCTGGGGTCAAAGCAACACTCACAACACACTGGAGGAACTCAACAGGTCGGGCAGCATCTGTGGAAACGATCAGTCAACGTTTTGGGCTGGAACCCTTCATCAGGACTGAAGAGGGAAGGGGCAGAGGCCCTATAAAGAAGGTGGGGGGAGGGTGGGAAGGAGAAGACTGGAAGGCTCCAGGTGAAAAACCAGTAAGGAGAAAGACACAATTCAGGGCCCCAAACAGTCCTTCCAGGTGAGGCAACACTTCACTTGTGAGTCTGTTGGGGTCATCTATTGCATCCGGTGCTCCCGGTGCGGCCTCCTCTACATCGGTGAAACCGACGCAGATTGGGGGACCACTTCGTCGAGCACCTCCGCTCCGACCGCCAAAACAGACAGGATCTCCCGGTAGCCACCCACTTCAACTCTGCTTCCCGTTCCCATTCAGATATGTCCATACATGGCCTCCTCTACTGCCATGATGAGGCTAAACTCAGGTTGGAGGAGCAACACCTCATATACCGTCTAGGTAGTCTCCAGCCCCTTGGTATGAACATAGAATTCTCCAACTTCCGGTAATTCCCTCCCCCTCCCTTCCCCTATCCCAGTTTCACTCTGCCCCCTCCCCCAGCTACCTACTACCTCCTTCATGGTTCCACCTCCTTCTACTACCCATTGTGCTTTCCCTTATTCCTTCTTCACCTTTCCTGCCTATCCCCTCCCTGCTTCCCCTCCCCCACCCCTTGATCTTTCCCCTTACTGGTTTTTCACCTGGCACCTACCAGTCTTCTCCTTCCCACCCTCCCCTCACCTTCTTTATAGGGCCTCTGCCTCTTCCCCCTTCAGTCCTGACGAAGGGTTCCAGCCTGAAACGTTGACTGTTCTTTTCCACGGATGCTGCTCGACCTGCTGAGTTCCTCCAGCGTGTGGTGACTGTTGCTTCCCAAAGTAAAAGCTGTGGATGAACCAGGTTCATTGTCTGCTGAGGGCTAGATCTGTGGCATTTAAGTCTAGTGACCCAGGTCTGTACAAGAAAACCAGGTATGACTTACCGAGGGCTATTTCAAGAGTGAAGAGACAATTCTGAGTGAGGCTGGAGGCAACATCGGATGCCCGTCAACTCTGGCAGGGTTTGCAGGACATTACTTCCTACAAAGCAAAACCCAATAGCATGAATGGCAATGATGTTTCACTACCGGATGAGCTCAAGACCTTCTATGCCCGCTCTGAAAGGGAGAATATAACTATGGCTGTGAAGATCCCTGCCGCACCCGGTGACCCTGTTATCTCTGAGTCGAAGGCCAATGCCAGGCTGTCTTTCAGGAGGGTGAATCCTTGCAAGGCTGCAGTCTGCAATGTAGTACTGAAAACTAGTGCCAATTAACTGGCAGGAGTACTCAAGCACGTTTTCAACCTCTCACTGCTACAGTCAGCAGTTTCCACCTGCTTCAAAAAGGCAACAATTATACCAGTGCCCAAGGAAAGTAGTGTGATGCCTTAATGACTATTGCCCAGTAGCACTCACATCTACAGTGATGAAATGCTTTGAGAGATTGGTCATAGCCAGACTGTTCTCCTGCCTCAGCAAGGACCTGGACCCACTGCAATTTGCAGTGAGCACTGTCCATCTGAATATCGACTCTGCCTGTCTCCCAGTTCTGGTTTTTGGATTTCTCTGGAATTTTTGATCTCTGCCTGAGCTTTGGCACTGACTTTGTTGCCCCCCCCCCACCCCCAGATTTGCTACTCAGTAAATATCACAGTGCGCACAGGACGTGGTCTGTGATGGGCTCCCTGCTTCAGCTTCCTGACAGTCACCAAAGAAAACTCAAAAACCATGGAGAGCATTCTGACAGGAGCATCACTGTGTGGCATTCTGAGTGGGTGGGAGGGGGAGGCCAACTGCACAGGACCAAAATAAGCTACAGAAAGTTGTAAAATAAATCAGCTCCATCTTGGGTACTAGCCTCCATATTATCCAAGACATCTTCAAGGAGCGATGCCTCAGAAAGGCAGTGTCCATTAGTAAAGACCCCCATCACCAGGACATGCCCTTTTCCCATTGTTACTGTCAGAAAGGAGGTACAGAAACCTGAAGGCACACACTCAGTGATTCAGGAACAGCTTCTTCCCCTCTGCTATCCGATTCCTAAATCGACATTGAACCCATGAACACTACCTCCTTTTTTTTGTATTATTTCTGTTTTGCACTTTTTAATCTAACTACTTAATAGATATACTGTAATTGATTTAATTATTTATTTCTTCTCTTTCTATATTATCATGTTTGCATTGTACTGCTGCTGCTAAGTAAAGAAACTTCACGACACATGCCGGTGTTAACAAACCTGATTGTGAAATAACTCAATTTCTCTCACCCTAGATGCTGTAGGCATTGAGGGTGGGGATCATTTTCAATCATCTCCTCCAATCAACTGTTTTATTGTCCACCATGCTTCATAATTAGACATGGCAGGCCACAAACAAGTAATGATTTGGCCTAATGAACATAGGAACACAAAGCTCCATCTACTGCATGCGACTTTTGTCACCTGGCACATGTATGTAGCTCTGTGGTACGAGGCAACAAACAAAGTGTTGGAAGGAGTCGGCAGATCAGTCAGCATGTATTAAGGCTTGAAACATCGACTGTTCATTCCCCTCCATAAATGCTGCCTGACCTGCTGATTGCCTCCAGCACTTTGTGTGTTGGCCTGGATTTCCAACACCTTTTGTCTGTAGTACAGTTTTGACAATTGCTATCTGATTGTTAGGTTAACCCCGTGTTCAAACCTCATGCCTCTCTGCATTTCTCATTGAACCAGGATCATCTCCTTGCTAGATTGTAGAAGCAAAGAAGTGATCTTCTGAACCATAAGATGAAATACATTGTTGCTTCTGCTTGATAGTGCAAAACTTTCACAGATGCAAAGTCTTGTGCCAGCCATTTGGCACCACTGTAGTATTATGGAGCTTTACTTCAGTCAGGAATGAGATTTTCTCTCCATAAGGACTATGCAGTGATCCAGTGTTGTCCTAGGTGGATGCATCCTTCACAGATAAACTTGTGAGATGGTAAAGGGATTAACCAGTGCCAATGTCCATGTAATGATACTTTCGAAACCTTTTGCAAAGAGCTAGAGTAGCTAGACTGCAGTCAGTTGGTTGGAATCTTAATTAATGAAACAAGATATTTCTGGGGATATACCAGTAATTTTCATGATGTCTTGTACTTCTCTAGATGTCTCCTAATCTTTCATTTTTTTCTCAGTGTCCATTTTTCCAGTTTCAATCTATTATATTAAGGCACCTTGGAAACTTGCTTAGTGGCCATTCCACCACTGGTGTTTAGGACAGCAATGAAGGTCCTGTCCTCCATCTCTATGTGTCCTTGGCTATCAAAACCAATCTTGCTCTTGGTCTTGGCAGTGTTCAGGGCTTCCTTCATCAAGCCAGCTTCCTCTGTTTTCACTGCTGTCAGCTATGCACATGCTAGGTGGAGACTCAGGAATACCTTCACACACAGACGTAGAAAGATTCTTCATTGCTGTTTCCAGAACAATTTTGTTTTAAAAACAAAATTGTTTTGTTCAAAAGTAATTCCTTGCAGACTGAGAAGCCATCAATGTGTTCTTCTGTTATTTTCAAACAAAACAACTGCTAACTAATCCTGCCAGGATTGTGTGCATTGATATCATGAGTTTTTGCTGTGGCCTCTACTACATCTACGTTGGCAGAATATCCCTCAGTGTTATAGCACCTCAGAGATTATTCACTAGTAGTCTGAATAAACGTATTGTCAATAAAACTGGTGACGTGAGGATTAAAGGCCCAGGGGTTCCCAGCCTTTTTTAATGGTTCCCGACCATTAAGCAAGGCCCTCAGGTTGAAAAGCCCTGCTTTAGCTTCTGCTACTCATAAGCACTGTTGAAGTGGATGATTCCTCGTTGTGGAAGGAGTGATATCTGTCTCTCCCTTGTTAGTGAGAGAGAGAGAGGGGGAGAGAGAGCCTGTGGGATGTTGAAATATTGGAGTGAACGGTTTGTTTTTGATGTATGGTAGACCATGGTCTCTCATTGGAGTTTTGCTGGTGCTTACATATTGAGTGGTGGGAATGCTGATGCTTCATCCTAGAATAAGTGGGGGGAGGGGGAGTGGGAGGATATATGCTGTTTGCTGCTGCATGTGCATGGGTGAGGGGGAAGAGGCTTCGCGATTGTACTTTTTTTCCTGTCATTCGTTCTTTGGGGTTTTTCCTTCTCTTTCGAGGATGTCTGCGGAGAGTGAGAATTTCAGGTTATATATTGTATATATTCTGTGATATTAAATGGAACCATTGAACCTGATGGGCTTCCACAATAAAGCACGGAGCAAGAAGAATAAGGCATATCCTTTGATGGCTTTGCTGGTGCATGTAGTATAAATGCACAGAAGATTGCAAATGGTTCACTATTTCTTTGGCTCTCATTAAATCTGTCACAGTGTCCCAGCATTCTATCATATACTGACACTCTCCAAGAAAGTCTGCTGATTGGCGTGGTTTGTTGTAAGATTGTGGTCCAGGCTTCCTCTGTAAGTCTTTGGCCATCACCAATAAAATGTCCCACTGGAAAAGTCTGCTATCCAACCAAGAGACAACACAGTCTCCTGAAGCTTATTGTAATTTTTCATTTCATGATTTCAATAACTTTATGAGACATTGGTTGCAAAAACAGGAAATAGTATTTTAATCAAGGCATTTAAATATAGTTCACAGGATTTAGTCAATATAAATTGATATTTTATGAGAATTGTTGATGTAAAAATTGTGCATTTCAACTGTAAATGTTTCACTGATACTTCCCTGTAATTTAGCACCATGTATTTTGACAAAAGAAGATTTTACAAATAAAGGTGTAGCATTGAAGTGGAAATTCGAAACAAGAATAGATGTGAAAGATGGGGATGTTTTAGAATTCAGCTGCCGTGAAGGATATGAAATTGAACCTCCAGCACGGAGATACTGCCGTAATGGACATTTGGAAATTCCCAGGTGCATTAGTGGTAAGTGAAACTGATCAATGTAAATAAAACTGAACTGCCATTTAGCTTTTTATTTAACCTCTACCTCAACAAATAACTTAATTTTGCATTGTTTGTTAAAGAAAACAACAGAGGAATTTTGCAGCTGAAAATGCCCCTGTAAGTAAGAGACAGGTATCTTTGGGAGAGAGAACAATGTTTCCCATGATTTCCATTAAAAATATTGCAGGTAACAGCAAACAAAAAAAAATGTCATTAGAATTTTCAGAATGAATTTTGAATAAGTGAATGAACTTCAGTTAAATGTAGTACACTATGTTAGAAAGCCATGAACTCAGGGTTGGTAGGTTAATTGGCTACTGTAAGTTACCTTGATGTAATAGGATACTCAGGATGAAGTTGATGGTCATGTGTGAGAGGATAGGTTATAGGGAATTAAATATGGGCGTCAGCTAGCTACCTGAGTACAATATACTGTAAGAATGCAAGTTTATTCCTTACTGGATAGGATGGAGCGGGTGAATCCTTCCTCAGGGAAAGAGAAATCTCAAGTGTGACTTTAATAAAGATGTTTTGCTAAAATGGAGACCTTTTGCTTCTGGAAGCAAACAAAAGCAGTGGTCATCAATGTGATTGTTGCAAAATAAAAATTACTTTGAAAGTGTTTACCCACAGAGCGCTGCAAATGTGGAGTTCACTTCTAGGTGAATAGCTTTAGGATCATGTTGTTAAAGCAGATTAACTGTGGAAGAAACTTATTACCTACCACGTAAGCAGAACCATGGACAGTTTGGGCTTGAAGCCCAATTCCGTGGTGAATTTTCTATGTCACGTATTTACAGTGGGGTAGAAATGAAAATCAAAGAAGTTGTGTAGAACACATAAAATTTAGTGAGACCACATTTGGAAGTCTTAAAAATGCTCTGAGTTTAAAAGATCCTATTGTTGAACTTCCATATTTCAGCAACGCTGCAAACATTATTTGCCATTTAGTTCCAGTATATTATCTGAAGTGCAGTATGGGCATTTTACTGTAGCGCTGGTCAAATGATAGGAAAAGATTTGGACACATTGTATTTGTCGGCAAATAGATTAATCTTGATGTTAGTTTGTAAGCATCTCTGTTTAACATCAGCTCTCCCAAAATGGAGCACAATATTGCACATACTACATACATATAGCACTTGTGGAAGATTGTGTGTTGTGGAAAGGACTTACCCATCTAGTTAAAGAGATCATTGATCATTTGGTTAGTTTCTGATTGATTTATAATGAGTGCTTGTTATGTTTGATGCTTATAAACTGCTTTGAAATTGACAAAGTCTACAGGCCACAGCTGCACAGGAACTGGTGGGCTGTCTTGATGTCAGCAATAACTATATATAGTTATAACAGACCTGTGTATATACAGGCATTCCTCTTGTAGTGCAACATAAATAAATATATAAATACAAGACATCCTACTCAAAGAAGTAAAAGGTAAAAGGGTAAATGTAATCTCAGTAGAAAGCTACAAGGAACAATTTTCCTGTGTACATTTTAATGAAGTTCAAAGCTTGCGATTCAGTAAGTGGTTCTCAATGAGATGTGCTACATGCATCGAGCAAAGTTATTAACATCATTGTTGCCAAAACCATTAAAGCTACATTCTGTCTGCATGGGTTAATTACACAACACAATCTATAGATGTCGTTAAGAGAATGTAGTTGTACTGGAAAAGACGATAAAACTATTTCCTAAAATGGCAATGGAACTGAGGCAGCAGATCTATCAGGAAATGCTGATTCTCTGGAAAAGAATGTCTCAGATAGGATCTGATGGCTCAGGTTTATACATTAAAGATATAAAGGCTAGTTCATCCAGCTCATGCAACCAGAACTAGAGACCTGAAAAATGAAACACTTATCACTAATCCAGTAGAGATCACAGGATGAATGTCACCAGCTTGAAAGTAGTTTTAATTTAGAATTAGGTAACAGGAGAAATGGTGGAGCAAAGAGCAATGATGGTTACAGATGGGAGAAAGGAATGGAAGCTTTTATTCAGGAGGTTATAAGTTTATTTGTTTAAACTTCAAAAGAGAAAACATGTTAAACATTGGTATATTGGGCTAAATATCCGTTTCTATGCAGTAAATAAGGTGTAACTCAAAGCAGTCATAGAGTCCATTCTCACGTACGGATGCAAGACGTGGACACTCACCAAGATGATGTGAAAGTCTCTGGATGGTTGCTATATACGAATCCTCTTGAAGTGAGTTGACAACAGCACATGACGAACGTTGAGCTCTATAACAATCTACTGATGCTCTCCACTAAAATCAAGACGAGAAGACTGCAACTAGCGGGGCACTGTCTACGCCATCCCGAGCTACCTGCCAGCCTAGTCATCATATGGGAGCCCAATCACGGGAGGATGAACCCTGAGTGCCCTCCCAAGACTGTGGTCAACACGCTCATAGAAGACAGCGGCGCGGCTAATGTAGATGAACTGAACACACTGATGAGGGAGAGGGAGAAGTGGAGAGTCCGTCATCGTGCCCGACGCCAGCCCCCTAGGCCTGAGTCGATGTAGTAGTAGCAATAGTAGTAGTAACTCATTGTCTTTGACACACTTTTGAACATAAGTATTATTTTGAATGTAACAAATTTCTTTATTGTAACTATGATACTACATTTGTTGACATGAAGTGAATACATCTAAGTTACCATTTGGAAGTAATAAGGCACAAAGGAGAAGATTTTTATTGGAGCATTGGTACCTGTCATTATTATTGGCTGTTGAGTTTCCCACATTTTCTAAAACTTGGTGGATTTAATATTTAATGGTAGTACTTTTGAATTATTTTGCTTTTAATGTTTAGCTTTTAGTACCATCTTTAACATGTCTTTTTCTTCTGCAGATGTTAGGAATGAATGCAGTCATTTAGAATATTTTGCTTGCCAATCATGTAGAAATGATGAAATCTGTACTGAATATAATTCAAAAAGGGTATCAATAACAAGACCAGGTAATTTCTTTTCCCAATGTCCCTTCTAGTATAGTACAGTATCTTGCAATTGATTCAGGTGTGCAATAATAATGCATTAAGTATTAAATGAAAAATATCTGTGGCATCTTGTCTAGTCTGGAGCAACCTTGTTGCAACTGTCAGAAAGCAAAGCAAGGATGAACCTGCAGAGCAGCAGCTGAGGACGTCTCCCATCTTAATTTCCATTTGTTAAGCTATATTTCTGTAGTCATAAGTAAAACTACATTAAAAAGTTAAAGAATCTCAAATGCCTCAAAGTTAAAAATCTGTGACTCTCAATAACTTTTCAGAAATTCAACAAAGGGAGTTGTAATGATCTCTTCATCTTTCCAAGCATCTGGGAGTGGTTAAAAATATGATTTCCATCTACTTATATCTTCTTAGTGAGAACACATCTCAATTTACCACAAGGAGATATTTTTCGAATATATCCAGAGATTACCTTTTGGTAATTGCTCTTCATTTTTAAAAGTCAATTCACAGTCTCAATAGTAGTGCTTTTGTAACATTTCTGGGTTAATATTTCATGAACTTTTGAGGTCCTTTCACAGCAAAGCCAAACTAATCTCAATTTTAAAGTTGAGCCTGGACTATGTTCTTTGCAGCATCAACCCATGATGCCAAATTGATTGAATGAGCCTTTTAAACATTTGCACATTCAGAAGTTCTCATATGAAAAGGCTTAATTGACTTTGGAAAAAATGTTATTTATTGCTTGTTAGTTGTTGCAGTTTTTGTTTTGTTGTTGAAATAAAGGAATATATTTTGATTTTATGCATATTTTCTATTTTCTCTGATTTATCTGTAAATATCTTGTTTCAATACATAGATCTGAGCACAGTTTTATTAGATGGTCACGGAAAAAAGAGCAATGCTTTGTTCTCAGTGAAGACTACCAGAGCAACGAGAAAAACCACTTTAAAGTTTTTTATAAAAGAATCCAAAAATGCAAAAATGGAAGTAATATTTGGCACAGAGCCTCAAAGCATACTGTATGAACAACCTGCAGTAGGAGAATATTGCTTTCCATTTACCAGAACTAATACAGTAAGTATACACATACGCACTTCCCTCTATATAACATCATAGCCTTGAGGAAAACTATGAATTGAGATTTCAGAAGGTAATTACATTAACTTTCACAGTACATTATTCCCCAGAATAATTTTGTAAGGATACTGATCTGTACTTCCCTTTATAACGTCACTGCCTTTGAGATTGCGGTACAGGGAGAATGCAGAATTGCTTCCATTCTGTCCTCTGGTGAAGTGTATGTGCCTCTTAAACGTCCCTAATGTATCTGCCTCTCCCACTGAACCTGGCTGTGAATTCCACACATCTCCCACTCTCTGTGAAAAACTTAATTGCAGGAGCATCACAGGCACATGGAACTATATAAACAATATTTTAAAGAAAAACATAACTTATACAGGAAACATAAATAATACACAATTTTTACAAGAAAAAATATTACAATTGCAACAGAAAAACAAAGTCCATTTTACTGCGAAGTGTTTAAAGTGTTCACAGTCAATAAACTCTAGTGATTATGATTTTGTCAGTTGTCTCAAGTACCAAATGGTTAAAGGGAATTAGTAGTCCTTGAACCTGGTGATATGGGCCTTCAGGCTTCTGTACTTCCTGCCCAAATGGTAGCTATGTAAAGATGGCAGGGCCCAGTTGATGGGTATCTTTGATGATGGATGTTTTCTTCTTGAGCTAGTGCCTGCTGTAGGTAGTGCTGATGGTGGGGAGAAATGTGCCTGTGATGTATTGGGCAGAGTTCACTATTCTCTTCAGTTGCTTTATGTTCCTGCACATCTGAATTGCATCTGAATCTGAAGTGTAGATGGGTTATTTTTCAGATGGAGGGCTGCAGCTTATGGAGAGATGGGGGGAGCTGGTTCATCATTTATATCAGTAATTTGTTTGAATGGATTAGGTATAATATCTGCAACTTTTCTGGTGATAGGAAACTGGGAAGTATGTAGGTTGTTAGGAGAATGCAGAAAAGCTTCAAAAGAAAATGGACAAGATATATGAATAGCAAGGTAATGGAAGGTAGGATGTTGTGCAAAGAAATGAAAGGGTGGATATGTCTTAAAATGCTGAGAGATGGAAATTGAGTAATGGCCTAGCCTTTATTGTGCAAGGAACTGAGTAGAGGAGTAAAGATGTATTTCTGAAGGTATTATTGGATTGAGTCCTGGGATGATGGAGTTGAATATGAGAGGAGATTTAGCAGACTGAGCTGGTACTCTTGGTTGTTTAGAAGAAAGAGAAGTGAACCTTACAATGTTCTTTCAGGTCTTGACAGAGTAGGTGCAAAGATGATATTTCCCTTGGCTTGAGTGTGCAGACCCAGGGATCCCTATAAGGAGCTGGACATTCAGGACTAAGATTAGAAGTTTTTTTTCACACATGTAGGGAATTTTCAAAAATCTTCCACCCCTAGAAGGCTGTCAAGCTCAGTGACTGAAACCATTCAAGACAAATCAAACAGATTTTCTTGGGAACAAGTGAATCAGAGATACAGGATTAGTACTGTAAAGGATGCTGTGGGAAAAGGTCAACTCTCAGCAGATGGGAGATGCTTAATGACATAGTCCAGCATCTGTTTTTATCTGTTTGCTCAAGATGTCTTCATTCTTATTCTGAAAGGATTTTGTTTCTTCATTCTTATTCTAAAAGGATTTTGTTTGCAGCTTGAATCCATTACTCTTCCTACATTAATTAGAAGACTACTCATCGGGCATAATCCACATACAGTTGTGAGAGAGGAAGGTCCTGGGTGCTTATTTGATGACAACTGCTGGAGATGACATTATTGTTTTTTTAAATTAGGATGCTGGGTTTGTTGGTTCTTGTACATAGGCAAAAAGAAGTTAATTTCACTACTCAAGCAAAAGGTGCACGGGAATTCTCTGCATCCTAGCCAATGTACAACTCTCAGCAAACAGCACTGAAATAGTTAATCTGGTCATATCTTTTCAGTTTGTGGGGTTTGGCTGAGCAGAAATCAGTTGCCACATTTGTCTGCATAAGTTAGGTAACTGGCTGCACAGATATCTGGTTTACCTCAAGGGCATACGTTCAAAAAGTGCATCTCTCCCTGACCCCCATGTACTTTATGTGCTTTTTGTGTATGTTTTGGAAGAGTCGTTTGATGTGCGTTTATAATTTTTGTCTTGTAGATCACTTTCAATGTTACATTCTCCGGAAATTTCAGGATTAGATTTGATAAAAAAAAGTCAATATGAGAGCTAAAAGTTTGAAAGTTGAAATGGTAAGTGACCATATTGACAAAAAATATATATTTTTCTGGTACAAATCACCTTCTAGGAAAGTCAGAATCAATATTTGATTACCAAAATTGACTTGTTCTTAAGACCATGACACCATTAGACATAGGAGCAGAACTAGGCCATTCAGTCCATCGACTCTGCTCCATTATTCAGTCGTGGCTGATATATTATCACTCTCAACCCCATTTTACTGCCTTCTCCACATTACCTTTCATGTCCTTACTCATCAAGAACCTATCAATCTCCCATTAAGTACACCCAATGACTAAGCCTCCAGAGTCGTCTGTGGGAATGAATTCCATAGATTCACGAACCTCTGGCGAAAGAAGTTCCGCCTTATCTCTGTTCTAAAAGGATGTCTTCGTATTCTGAGGCTGTGCCCTCTGGTCCTAGACTCCCCCGCTATTGGAAGGATCCTCTCCATGTCCACTCTATCAAGGCCCTTCAATATTTGATAGGTTTCAATGAGATCCCTATTTATTCTTCTAAACTCCAGCAAGTATAGGCTCAGAGCGATCAAACATTCTTCATACAAGTATTATTATATTTTAATATAATAGGCAATACATACTGCATCCACCATATTCTCATGTGAGAAGGTGGATGATTGGAACATGGAAAGAGTGCCAGTTGATAAGCACTAAATTTCTTCAGTAGACTGGAGCTCCACCATGTGAGGTGTCACACTTTGGGTGCAAGGTGAGAACAAAATGAAAATCAAATTTATTATTACTGACATGACATGAAATTTGATGTTTTGCAGCAGAAAAGTGCAAAAACATAAAAAATATATAAATTAGAAAAATAAATGAATAACGCAAAGTAAGAAATAACAAGGTAGTGCTTACGGACAATTCAGATATCTGATAGTGGGGAAGAAGTACCTGTCTCTAAATCACTGATTGTGTGTCTTCTGGCTTCTGTACCGATTATCTGATGGCAGTAACGAAAAGGGGGCATGTCCTCAACAGTGAGGGTACTTAATGATGGTTGCCACCTTCTTGAGGGATCGCCTTTTGTAAATTACTTCAGTGGTGTGCAGGGTTGTGCCCAGGATGGAGTAGCTGAGTCAATAATCCCAGCAGCCTCTTGCAGTCCTGTTCATTGGAGACTCTATACCAGGCAGTGGTCCAACCAGTCAGAACCTTCTCCACCACACATCTAGTAATTTGTAAGAATATCTGGTGACATACTACATATCCTCAAAGCCTTAACAAAGTAAAGCTGCTAATGTGCCTAATTCATGATTGCAGTAGTGCATTAGGCCCAGGGTAAATCCCTTGAGATGTTGACATCCAGAAACTTCAAAATGCTCACCCTTGCCACCATTGACCCATTAACGAGAATTATGTGTGTGTTCCCCTGAATTCCCCTTGCTGAAGTCTACAATTAGATCACTGGTCTTGCAAATGTTGAGTGTGATGTTGTTGTATTTAACACTACTCAACCAGCCGATCTATCTAACTCCTGTAAGCCTTTTCTTTACCATCTGAGATTCTACAAACAGTGGTATCATAGGTGAATTTATAGATGACATTTGAGCATGGACTAAAAGACATCCTTGAGATATCTGTATGACTTGTTGCATTTGGGAAAATAATCAAGGGTATTACTTTCACAATGACTAGTAAAACCCTGGGGAGTATTGTAGAAGAGAAAGACTGAGGCAGAGAAGTACATGGTTCCCTGAAAGTGGAGACACAGATAGACAGGGTAATGAAGACTTTTGTCATGGAAGCCTTTATCAGTCAAGGTTTTGAATATAGAAGTTGGGTTGCTACATTGCTCTTGTACAAGATTTTGGATTTCAGTTTTGGTCACCCTATTACAGGAAGGATGCCATGAAGCTGGTGCGTAGGTCATTTCCAAGGATGTTGCTAGAACGTGAGGAACTGAGTTTTGGAGAGAGCTTAAGATGGCTGGGACTTTTTTCATTTAGAACCTAGGGGAAATGAAGGGTGACTTTGTAGAGCTGTGTAGAATCACAAGGAGCAGAGCTAGAATCAACGTGCACAATCTTTTACCCACGGTGGGAGAATTAAGAGCCAAAGAGCATGAGATAAGAAGGGAGAAATTTAACAGGAACCTGAAGGACAACTTGTATACCAGAGGATGGTCAGTAAATGGAATGAGCTGACAGAAGTGGTAGATGCAGGTACATTAAAAGAGAGTTGGACAGGAGAGGGGGTATATGAAACAAATTCAGACAAATGGGACTAGTTTGGGTGAGAATCTTGTTTGCCATGGACCAGTTGGACCATAGGGCTTGTTTCCAAACTGTGCGACTCTTTGAATCTACATAACCAAATGAAAGGTATTAAAGGAGGTTTGAGCGAGTCACGGGAGTTCTAATACTAAAGCACACTCCACAATTCAAATCCCAACTACAGCAACAGTAAGGCTGGATTTTACTTTTCCTTTCCCTTTTCTCATCAGATCAGCTAAATTATTGCTACAGCATTTGTGACTCAATGTGTCTATTTCTTTACCATGTATAGTGTAGACCACAGCATTTTGGAGGGAGAGCAGCCAGATGTCTTGGTACAGATTGGTACCAATGACATAGGAAGGAAAACAAAGAAGCCCTGAAGAGAGATTTTAGAGATCTAGGCAGAAAGCTGAGAAGCAGAGCCTCCAGGGTGGTAATTTCTGGATTGCTACCTGTGCCACGCACCAGTAAGGGTATAAACAGGTAGATTTGGCAGATAAATGCATGGCTGAGAAGCTGGTGCGGAGGGAGAGCTTCAGGTTCTTGGATCAGTGGGATATCTTCTGGAGGAGGTATGACCTGTACAAAAGTGATGGGTTGCACCTGAACCCAAGAGGGAGGGACCGATATTCTCACATGCAGGTTTGTTAGAGCTGTTGGGGAAGGTTTCAACTAAATTGGCAGGGAGGTGGGAGTTGGAGTGAAGGGATTCAGGCTAGGACAGATGGTAAAAAAGCAAAGCTAGTGTGCAGTCAGACAGTTAAGAAGGACAGACAGATGATAGGACAAAATTGCAGCCGGCAAGGTGAGTATTAGGAATGCAGAATCAAAAAAGGTACCAAATACAGTATTTAAAGTGTTATATCTCAATGCATGGAGTATAATTAATAAGGTGGATGATCTTGTTGCACTTTTACAGATTGTTGGGTATGATGCTGTGGCCATCACTGAAAGATGGTTGTAGTGAGAGCTAAACGCCCAAGGTTACCATTGTATCAGATGGATAGGAAGGTAGGCAGAGGAGATGTGATGGCTCTGCTGGTAACGAATGGCAACAAATCATTAGAAAGATGTGAGATGGGATCAGAAGATGTTGAATCCTGTGGGTTGAGTTAAGAAACTGCAAGGGTAAAAGGACCCTGATGGCAGTTATATACAGGCCTCCAAACAGTAGCTGGGATGTGGACCACAGATTACAATGGGAAATAGAAAAGGCATGTCAAAAGGGCAATGTTATGATAGTCATGGGAGATTTTAACATTCAGGTAGATTGGGAAAATTAGGTTGGTAATAGATCTCAAGAGACTGAATTTGTTGAATGCCTACAAGGTGGTTTTTTAAAGCAGTTTGTTTTTGAGCCTAGTAGGGGATCAGCTATACTGAGTTGGGTGTTATGTAATGAACTGGAGACGACTAGGGAGCTTAAGGTAAAGGAACCGTTAGGAATCAGTGATCGCAAAATGATTGAGTTCAACTTGAAATTTGATAGGGCAAAAGTAAAACCTAACATAGCAGTATTTCAGTGGAGTGAAGTAAATTACAATGGTGTGAGAGAGGAGTTGGTCAAAATAAATTGGAAGGAGATGCTGGCAAGAAAGGCAGCACAGCAGCAATGGTGTGAGTTTCTGGGAAAAATAAGGAAGGTGCAGGATAGACGTATTCTGAAAACAAAGAAATACTTGCATTGGAAAATAATATAACCATGGCTGACAAGGAAAGTCAAAGCTAATGTAAAAGCAAAAGAGAGGGCATACAGCAAAGCAAAAATTAGCAGGAATATAGATGATTGGGAATCTTTTAAAACCCTACAGAAAAAACTTAACAGTTATTGGGGGGGGGGCATTAAATAGGAAAACAAACTAGCAAACAATATCAAGGTAAATAGAAAAAGCTTTTTCAAGTATATAAAAAATAAGAGAGATGAGAGTGGATATAAGACCGCTAGAAAGTAATGCCAGAGAAATAATAATGGTGGATTGAAATAATAATGAGTATTATTAAATAACTAAATGAGTATTTTACATCAGTCTTCACTGTGGAAGACACTAGCAGTGAGCCAGGTGTTGAAGGGTGTAAAGGAAGAGAAATGATTACAGTTACTATTACCAGGGAGAAGAAGCTCAAAAAGCTGAAAGACCTAAAAGTACATAAGTCCCCAGACCAAATGAACTGCAACCTAGGGATCTAAAAAAGGTAGTGGCATTAGTAATGATCTTGCAAGAATTATTAGACTTTGGCATGGTGCCAGAGGACTGGAAAATTGCAAATGTCACTTGACTCTTTAACAAAAGAGGCAGGCAGTAGAAATGAAATTATAGACCAGTTAGCCAGACTTCAGTGGATGGGAAGATGTTGAAGGCAATTGTTAAGGAGGAGGTTATGGACTCACTGGTGACACAGGACAAGACAGCATGGTTCCCCTAGGGGAAAATTTTGTCTGATTAACTTGTTGGAATTCTTTGAGGAGATAACAAGTAGGATAGGGAAAGGGGATGCAATAGATATTCTATATTTGAATTTTCAGAAGGCCTTTGGCAAGTTGCCACACATAAGGGTGCTTACTAAGTTAAGAGCCCATGGTATTACAGGAAAATTACTAGCAAAGTTAGAGTATTGGCTGATTGGTAGGAGGCAGTGATCCTTTTCTGGTTGGCTGATAGTGACTAAATGTGTTCTGTTGGGGTTGGCGTTGGGACCACTTCTTTTTATGTTGCATATCAATGATTTAGATGATGGAATAAATGGTTTTGTTGCCAAGTTTGCAGATTATATGAAGATTGGTGGAGGGGTTAGTAGTGTTGAGGAAACAAAAAGGCTGCTGTCGGACTTAGACAGATTAGGAGAATGGGCAAGAAAGTTGCAAATTAAATACAATGTTGGAAAATGCATTGTCATGCAATTTGTTAGAAGAAATAAATGTCCAGACTGTTTTCTAAACGGGGAGAAAATCCAAAAATCTGAGACGCAGAGGGACTTGGGAGTCCTTGTGCAGAGCACCCTGAAGGTTAACCTGCAGATTGAGTCAGTGGTGAGGAAGACAAATGTAATGTTAGCATTCACTTAAAGAGGTCTAGAATACAAGAACAGGGATGTGATGCTGAGACTTTATACGGCAGTGGTGAGGTCTCACCTTGAGTATTCTGAATAGTTTCGGGCTCCTCATCTAAGAGAAGTTGTGCTGGCATTGGAGAGGATTCAGAGGTGGCCCACAAGGATGATTCTAGGGATGAAAGAGTTATCATTTGAGGAATGGCTCTGGGACTGTATTCACTGGAATTTAGAAAGATGAGAGGGGATCTCATTGAAACCCTTTGAATGTTGAAAGGCCTAGATAGAGTAGATGTGGAAAGGATGTTTCCCATGGTGGTGGAGTCTAGGACAAGAGGGCACAACCTCAGGATAGAGGAGCATCTATTTAATACAGAGATGCGGAGAAATTTCTTTAGCCAAAAGGTGGTGAATTTGTGGAATTTGTTACTACAGGCAGCTGTGAAGGCCACTTTGTTGGGTGTATGTAAGGTGGAGATAGATAGGTTCTTTATTGGTCACAGCATCAAAGGTTACAGGGAGAAAGTCGGGGAGTGGGGCTGAGTAGGGGAGAAATAGGATTGGCCATGATTGAATGGCGGAGCAGACTCAATGGGCCAAATGGCCCAATTCTGCTCCTATGTCTTATGGTATTACAGTTCCCTGCTGAATATTTCCCACAGTTTCATATAAATGTCAGAATTGATTTCAGAAATGTTCAGTCTCTTTTTCCTATCTCCTGTCACTCATGGTGCAACCACCATGGAATACTTGGTAAAAATCAGTTGTGCACTGAGGACCGCAGTCTGAATGGTTGATTACTGTCCTGATTTTAATATGCAGCAATTTTTAAATATGAACATTAAATTAAAATACCCTTGTACCACACAAGTCACAGTTATTATCTTAAATGCTGTTGTTTGTTTTGTATTTTTGCATTCTCTTCTTTAATGCACAAATGATAAATGATTTTTAGTATGTGTTTACATCAATAACAGATGCAAGATGGGTTGTTACAAACTTCAAGAAATGACGACTGACTTCTCCCAAGTTATAAGGATTTGATTTCTGAATGAGGGTTATTAATAGGATAGATCCTTACACATCTATTAATTGTGAAGCAAAGTATGAATTATGCTGGAACATCTGGAGAATGTTTCTTGAAGATTCATCTGATTTTAGGAAATATTAGAATTTTCAAACTTTACTTTCCTTTTATGGATTGCCTTAATTATTATTAATGGAAACAATCTTTTAAAAGATGAGAAAAGCTTAAATTAATCAAGTTACTTTTCAGACTTCCTTTCTCTATTGTCAGCTATATTGTGTAACAATAGAAAAGCATATTGTGTATTCATTTCTTTGTATCAGGAATGGATAAACAGGCTCATTTAATATATGATGAAATTTTAATTATAATGCATGAAAATATTGTTGGCCATACCATTTATTGCAATACAATTAGTTCCCAATTTTATTAATATTTAATTAAATGTTTTATGCTGCTTCTGTTTTTCTGCAATTTGTTTTACTGTAATTTAATTTCTGTATGCCCTGGTTTTAGTGTAACTACAAATTAAGTGCATCTTAAAATTTAGCAATACTATATATGTCTGTTTTAATGAGAACTGTAATCACTCCAAGATTAGAGCCTTATATTTGGTAATCTTTATCTTGTGGGTTGAAACTTTGAAAAAAAAAATCATTGTCCTTGTTTCAGCATGTTCTGATCATAAACATTATTAAAATTCCCTTGTGGCATACTTAATATACATAAACATTCCAATTAACAGAAACTTTGTTTAAAAGATTACAGATCAAACCACATATTTACAGTAAGTCTTTGTAGTATTGGAATGAGAAAATACTGCCTTGGTGGAGAGATTTTGAGAGACAGTTTCATTAGTTTAGAGTAAGGGCCCTGGCTTTCAAATGCATGACAAGTGCTGAAAATAGGACTGGGCAAGTGGCCAGAATTAGCAATGTGCACAAATCATAGACGTCACATGTAACAGAAGGGAATAAAGAGTTTTAAAAATCAATCAAAGCTTTTTAAAACAGGTATGTCAACATCATCATCAGTCAGGTGATGGGTGAACTGGACTTGACACTATTTGGAAGGACAGCAAGTTTTTGTATAAGCTCGTGTTTAAGAAAGAATGAAGTAGGAGGTGAGCCTAGAGTTTGCTGAAATAGTCGAAAGTGCAATGTATGTTGCAAACAGCCTCAATTGAAAAGTATTTCATCATGCTTATCAGAAGTGATAACCAGCAAATGATGACTTTTAAAAATGCAGAAGTGTGCTTCCTGGGGGAGAAAGAGAGTAAAAATAATCCAAGAGTGAAATACATTCATACTGTTACCTGGAGTGGATTCTTCCCTTCAGTGACTTGCAACTGAACACTCAGATCTATCAAAATGTGGCATTGAAGGCAACCCAGAAATGGTTTCAACCCAAAATGTCAGCTACATCTTTCCCTCCATAGATGCTACCTAATCCACTGAGATCCTTCAAATTATTGTGTTGACTCCAAATCTACAATTTTTCCTTCTCTGGAAACTAATATCACAAATATCCAATTTTATTAGCAACAATTAAAATGTCCCAGTGAGCAAAAGTAATGGGGTGGGTCATTCATTGCTCTAAAATCATTGTCTCTAAGGCCATATTGTTTCTTCCAGTATGGACCTGGGCTTTTGCTGCGGAGCTGGCTTCATCTACATTAGTGTGAATCAGTGAAGCACAATGCAACATGGGCCTTTCCCAATGCATGTGACCAGCCATGCCTTCAGAAAGACTTTGATAGCCAGTTGCAATGTTACTGAAGTGATTATTTGCCTTTGCCTTCACAGACTGGAAGCATTAAAAATTCAGGATTATTTTGAAAATTTCAAAACAATTAAAAGCACCATCACACATGGAAAAAAGTAGGTAATATATTGTTTGATACTGATAGGAGGTTAAAAATAAACATGAGATTTTCAAAATTAATTTTTACTATCCAGATTTCACTGGCAGGCCCAGCATTTATTGCTCGAGACACATTTGCTTTGAGAAAATGATGGTTGCCATCTTATTGGATCCTTCACTGCTTCTGGTGAAGGTTCTCCCACAGATCTCAATGAGTTAGACTAAGCAATAAAAAGAAGCCGGCATTATATTTCTCAGTCAGAACTGTTATGTTTTGCAATTTCAAAACATTAAAATTAATTCAAATGGAGTCTGAAGATACAGGTGTAGTTCAAGTTTACTTTAAGCAAGGCATGTACCATGTGTTAGCATGATAATGTATTCAATTAACATATTTTCGCACATACACTTGTATTTAATTATTTAAACAAACAAGAATGCTTAATCAACCAATATAGATGCAAAATTACTCAAATAGTATTCAGATATCAAATACATAACAAGAGTAGTGTGCAAATTGGAGGGAAACCTTCAAATTACGATCTTCCCATGTACCTACTGTTCTTGGTGGTGGAGGTCACATGTTTGCCGAGTGCTATGGGAGTTGCCTGGACTGCTTCGATTTTATGATTGGAACACACAGCAGAGCTGGTGCACCTGCGGGTGAAGGAATGAACACAGGGTGGCAGATGGGTGCAAGTCAAGCAGGCTGTTTTGTGGTGGATGGAACTAAGCTCTTGAAGATTTGTTGATACTGCAAATCATCTAGGCGAGTGGAAAGTTTTCCCTTATATTCCATAAAGACTGTGGGGTTTCTGGAGCTGAATCAGTTGGTACAGAATAGCAAGTTTCTAATCTGTTCTCATTGCCATATTATTTATAGAAACATAGAAACATAGAAAATAGGTGCAGGAGTAGGCCATTTGGCCCTTCGAGCCTGCACCGCCATTTATTATGATCATGGCTGATCATCCAACTCAGAACCCAGCCTTCCCTCCATACCCCCTGACCCCTGTAGCCACAAGGGCCATATCTAACTTCCTTTTAAACATAGCTAATGAACTGGCCTCAACAGTTTGCTGTGGCAGAGAATTCCACAGATTCACCACTCTCTGTGTGAAGAAGTTTTTCCTAACCTCGGTCCTAAAAGGCTTCCCCTCTATCCTCAAACTGTGACCCCTCGTTCTAGACCTCCCCAACATCGGGAACAATCTTCCCGCATCTAGCCTGTCCAATCTCTTTAGGATCTTATACGTTTCAATCAGATCCCCCCTCAATCTTCTAAATTCCAACGAGTACAAGCCCAGTTCATCCAGTCTTTCTTCATATGAAAGACCTGCCATCCCAGGAATCAATCTGGTGAACCTTCTTTGTACTCCCTCTATGGCAAAGATGTCTTTCCTCAGATTAGGGGACCAAAACTGCACACAATACTCCAGGTGTGGTCCCACCAAGGCCTTGTACAACTGCAGTAGTACCTCCCTGCTCCTGTACTCGAATCCTCTCGCTATAAATGCCAGCATACCGTTCGCCTTTTTCACCGCCTGCTGTACCTGCATGCCCACTTTCAATGACTGGTGTATAATGACACCCAGGTCTCGTTGCACCTCCCCTTTTCCTAATCGGCCACCATTCAGATAATAATCTGCTAGCAGGTATGGATGATTGGACGACTCAGTTATGCTATGTCAAGAGTATATGGTTAGACTCTCTAGGGAGAGATGCTCATTACTTGGCTCTTCTGTGACACAAATCATGAACCCAAGAAATTCCTCAGATGCTGTAAATCCAACGCAACACACAAAAAATACTGAAGGAACTCAATAGGTCAGGCAGCATCTATGTTGACTGTCCTGAAGAAGGGTGTCAGTCCAAACATTGGCTATTCGTTTTCTTGGATGCTGCCTGACCTGCTGAGTTTCTCCAGCATTTTGTATGTGTTGCACGTGTCTCAAATATTACTTGCCACTAATCACATCAAGGTTAAATGTTGTCTGCGACTTGCTGTATGAACCACCTCACTTAGAGGGGAGTTGCTAGTGGAATTGATAACTGTGCAATCATCAATGAACATCTCAGTATGATGGCAAGAGCTAGCTGAAGATGGTTGGGCTTATTACCTTGACCAGCTTCTACAATGATGATCCAAAGCTTGGATGGTCAATCTCACTCAACCACAACCAGTCTTGCTAATGGTAGGTTGGATTCCAATAGCTGGAGTTATTATACATTGATGTCAGTTCGCTTTTATAAGGCTGATTTGATGCCACATCCAGGTGAATAATACTTTGAAATCAAGGGCAGGAGGTCACTCCTCACCTCTGGAAATCAACTTCATGCTTAGCCCAAGGATGTGACATGGTCTGGAACAGAGTTCTCCTGGTCCAACCCAAACTAGGCATGGTAAATTGGCAAGTTAACATTAATAACAGTTAATAGCACTGATGCTGGTAGTTTTCACAACTTCATTGATGATGATGAATAGGCTAAGTGAGTAGTAATTAGCCAGAATGATTTAGAACATAGAACAGTACAGCACAGTACAGCCCCTTCTGAGCTGTGCTGACCTTTTAACCTACTCCAAAATCAATCTAACCCTTCCTACCCACACAGTCCTCCAATTTTTCTTTCACCCATGTGCCTATGTAAGATTCTCTAAACTGTCCCAAATGTACTTGCCTCAACCACCACCTCCAGCAGTGCAATGCACCACTGCTCTGGAAAAAAAATTACCTTTGATATCCTTGCTTGACTTTCCACCAATCACCTTAAGAATTACATCCTTATCTTATTAGCCACTGCCAGCCGAGGAAAAATGCGCTGGATAGTCACTCTATCTATGCCTCATATCACCTTACTCACCTCTATCAAGACTTCCCTCATCTTACTTCACTCCAAAGAGAAAAGCTCTAGCTCACTCGACCTTTCCTCATAAAACAAACTCTTTACTCCCGGCAGGATTCAGATAAATCTCCTCTGCGCTCTTGTTCCTCCCCAGCTTCCTCTTCCTCTCTATAATGAGACGGCTAGAACTGAGCACACTGCTCCAAGTGCGTCTAACCAGAGATTTATAAAGCTGCAACATTACCTCATGGATCTTGAACTCTGACTAATGAAGCCCAATGCACTGCATGCCTTCTTAACAGCCCTATCAACTTACAGGGCAAATTCGAGGGATCTATGCACATGGACCCCAAGATCCCACTGTTTCTCCACACTGCTAATCCTGTAAGTAACGTTGTACACTTCCATTTTGTTCAACCTTCCGTAGTGTATCACTTCAAACTTTACTGGATTGAACTCTTTCTGCCACTTCTCAGCCCAGCTTCATATTCTGTCAATGTCAAATTTTAACCTACAACAGTCTTTTACACTAAGCAGATCTGTTCTGCTTTTTGTGAGCAGGTCACACCTGGGCAATTTTCCAGTTTTGGCTATATTCAGTGCTTTTAGCTATTCCTTCATATCTTGTGAAGTAAATCAAGTTCACCAGTGATAGGCTTTTATGGTGATGATGATCACAGGAATAAACTTATTGTCTATCTGGACAGTGAAGAACAGGTTGATTTCTCCCAGCTGCCTCGTTCTTCAGCGTAGCTCAGAATTAATACAGAACATTATGGGCAAAATTAAATGTGCATTCAGAAATTCAATTATTGAACAATTTTCTCTTTGAGTAACATGCAAACATCATTGCAAATATTGCAAAATTACTTCCAGCTTATCAAATAGTGCACAACTGGTCAAGTTCTGAGGAATTTACATTCATGAAACGATAATGAGTAATTATTCAGTAACTAATTGTATTAAACAAATTGAGAACTGTTACTGAACAAATATACTGTGGAATGCATTGCTTATTTTAGGATGTACTTAAGCGTGCTGGTCCTGGAACACACTTAGACCAGAGCAAGTTCCCTTTGCATGGACTGCCCTCCTTAAAGTTTTGCTTCAGTATTCAGGAATTGCATTGAATTCAGTTGTATGGAAGTGAAGTGAACTGAAATTAGTTAATGACTGTCCTTATAAAATGCCAATTAAGAACCTGGAGAAAGCTGCTGCAGATGGGGTTTGGGGACAGGCTGGTGGAGGTCCAACATTGCCAACAAAATACTCATTAAGCATAATGGTCACATACACACTTTGTGTCAATTTACCTCTCCCTCCCAAACCACCACCACCCAGCCCCCACAACCACCCTTAGGCAATCAAATCTCTCTACTTCTGTAGCTAGAAAGAATGGAAACAGACAGACTGCAGTGTGAACAACAAGCAGACATCGCTTGCTAGAGAGATGGAGCTGAAAGCGCTAAAGAGACAGCTGCATATCCAACATCAAATCACAGATCAGGACAATTATCGTGGTGTGAAGTCTTCACTCCCCCACACTAAATGAGTATTTGCTGCAGAAGATATGATGGATAATCATGTATCAGGATGGTTCAGAAACAAAGGTATAGAATCAAAGATTGAGAGATGTTTCATAAGATGTTCTGGTAGAGAAATTACAGTGGAGGAGGGAAGTTCTCCATCCTCAGGGCCAGGTCAAGGGTAGTTGAGGCTGTTACAGTCTTGTTCCCATTTCACACCTGCCCATGACTAACCACTCCTGTTGTCTCAGTGTCTATTATAAAGGTGGAGCACTCCCTTAGTCACTACTATGAAGGCAGAAGGAAGACCACTTGTGTTGTTCAAAATATTTAATAATGTCGTGACTGCAGCAATTCCAGGAAGAAAACAAACTATTGTGATCAGCATAACAACACACCCAACAACTGCTTGCTTCTGTTGAGTTGAGACTTAGAATGAACAATTTTTTAGAAAACCTCATGTAGCATTCGCACACGAAATACCGGTGCCAATTATAAATATGTAAGTTGTGAATGGACATTATTAAGCTCTTTAAAGAAACAGAACATGTGAACGTATAGACAATAATTAAGTGATAGTATGTCTTAAGTGAAGTGTTCAGAGAAGTTATTGTTTCTCAAAATATGTCATTCAATTTAATGACAGGAAGACATTGAGATGGCATGAAAGTTTAGCAAGTGTTAGCCAACTCCATAAAAGGAACTATTAAACGAATTCCCACATACAGTCATCGGATGTTGGTCTTTTATTTTATTTATATATTTTTATTTTTCTTTAATTGGATTTTTCAGATTTCTTGCTTTGTCCCTACCTATAAACAAACAAATCTCAAGGTTGCATAATTAATAAATTATTTGATAATAAATGCACTTTGAATCCTGAACCTTGAATCTTGTATGTAAATTTTACAATTTGGTTTTATGAACATAGTTGCAAGAAAAGGTATGTGAACTCTTTGCAATTACCTGGTTTTCTGCATTAATTTTTCATAAAATGTGGTCTGATCTTCATCTAAGTCACAATAATAGACAAACTGTACAATCTGCCTAAACTAGTAACACACAAAGAATTGTACTTCTCACGTCTTTGTTGAATACATTGTTTAATTGTTCACAGTCCAGGCTGGAAAAAGTATGTGAACCCATGTACTTAATAACTGGTAGAACCTCCTTTAGCAACAGTAACCTCCACCAAATGTTTCCTGTAGCTGCTGATCAGACTTGCACAACAGTGAGGAGGAATTTTAGACCATTCCTCTGTACAAAACTGTTTCAGTTCATCAGTATTTCTGGAATACTTCACATGAACAGCCCTCTTCAGGTCATGCCACAGCATCTCAATTGAGTTAAGGTCTGGGTTCTGACTTGGCCATTCCAAAACATGAATTGTCTTCTTTTTAAACCATTCTGTTTTTGATTTACTCTGTGTTTCAATTCATTATCTTGTTGCATCATCCAACTTCTATTAAGCTTCAGATGATGGACCACCACCCTGACATTCTCTGGTAAAATGTCTTGATACAATTTTTTATTCATTGTTCCCTCAATGATTGCAAGCAGATCAGACCCTGAGATAGCAAAGCAGCCCCAAACTATGATGCTCTTTCCACCATGCTTCACAGTTGGAATGAGGTGCCCGTTTTCCTCCAAACGGTGGTCTGCATTTCTGCTAGAATGTTCAATATTTGTTTCATCCATCCACAGAGCATTGTTCCAGAGTGTTGTGGAAAAAGCAGGCGGTATTTTGCAGATTTGAGAAGTACAGCAAAGTTTTTTTGGAGATCAGTGTTTTCCTCTATGGTGTCCTTCCATGAAGGTGGAATCTCATGTGGATAGGGTGGTGAAGAAAGCTTTTGGTATGCTGGCCGTTATAAATCAGAGCATTGAGTATAGAAGTTGGGATGTAATGTTAAAATTGTACAAGGCATTGGTAAGGCCAAATTTGGAGTATTGTGTATAGTTCTGGTCACCGAATTATAGGAAAGATGTCAACAAAATAGAGGGAGTACAGAGAAGGTTTACTAGAATGTTACCTGGGTTTCATCACCTGAGTTACAGAGAAAGGTCGAACAAGTTAGGTCTTTATTCTTTGGAGCGTAGAAGGTTGAGGGGGGACTTGATAGAGGTATTTAAAATTATGAGGGGGATAGATAGAGTTGACGTGGATAGGGTTTTTCCATTGAGAGTGGGGGAGATTCAAACAAGAGGACATGAGTTGAGAGTTAAAGGGCAAAAGTTTAGAGGTAACACGAGGGGGAACTTCTTTACTCAGAGAGTGGAGGCTGTATGGAACAAGCTTCCAGTAGAAGTGATAGAGGCAAGTTTGATATTGTAATTTAAAGAAAAATTGGATAGGTATATGGACAGGAAAGGAATTGAGGGTTATGGGCTGAGTGCAGGTCAGTGGGACTAGGTGAGAGTAAGCGTTCAGCATGGACTAGAAGGGCCGAGATGGCCTTTTACCGTGCTGTAATTGTTATATAGTTATATATGATGTTAAATTGAACAATTCAGCCCATCAGTCACAAATAAAAAGTACATTGTCATGCAAAGAAGCGGACTCAATTTTTTTGATATTAAAACAGCATTTGGGGCATGCTCATGACCTTGTCCTCACCAGAAACATCTGTCCGTAAGAGCTTTGTAGAAGTGACCATTGCAATTTCCTTGTGAAAACAAATTTGATGTTCACACTGAAACTATGTGGCTTCACATTCCTGTAAGTGGAATACACTCAGGATGGCTCCTGAAACCTAAAACTGAGGATCCATGATGTATTGTGCACAGTAAATGTGCACTATCATGTGGAGCTCCAATCTGATCAATTGGCTATAAGAACGTTCAGATCTGTTTATTCCTTTCAACGTGGTATGCAGTAAACCCTACATTTCATCAGGCTGAAACCTCAACCCTTGAGATATTTCTAGTGCTGCTCTGACAAGATCCTTCTGCAATCCACTTTGAATCAGGGTTGATCCCCTGACTTGGTGATTATAATGGTATTACTGTTATGCCAAGTAAAATGTTATAGGTTGTACATTTCTACTGCTGCTAATGGTCCTTAGTATGTCCAGAAAGCCAATCTGAGCATCCAGATCTGTTCTCAGTCTTTCCCATTCAACATGATTTTTGGGGGGGCATCACGTGATGACGTGGGATTGAGACGTGTAAATCCAGCTCTCCCGCAACAAATCAGTAAAGTACCGTTTAAACAAAACAAAGTTAATAAATATTTTCTGAAAACTATTTATAAACTTTGTAAGACTACTTTATGATATGCCTCCTAAACCGCAACAAAAGAAGTCTGCTGTTGCGAAGCAGCCGCGAGAGGGGAAGAAAAAAGGGCCTACTGCAACGATGGAGCCTCGGACTCAGGTTGGATCTCCTTCGGTAGAACAGGGAGCAATGGCGGCGGTAGCGGTCTCTCCGAAGAAGATGCTGGAAATGCGCATGCGCAAAGAAGAGTGCACGCGCAAACCGACACAACACAAACTACAAGAACCGACAGCCACTGCAATTGAAAATGACTCAGAGTCAGAATTGGATTCTGCAGAGAACACAGATGAAGAAGAGGAGGAAGAATTGGAAGCGATTGGAAGTAAAGGAGATGATAGAGACATAAGAGAGGCTATATTGCAATTAACGGCTGAACTAAGAAAAGTAAGAGAAGAGCTTAGAGATACGAAGATGTGCTATAATAAAGTTATGGAAAGACAGGACAAAATGGATAAGAAGCTTCAAAAGATGGAAAGAGCAATGGGGCATATGAATGATAGAGTGGAAAAAACAGAAAATGATTTGCTTGTCTGGAACTCGGAAAGAAATCAACTCTTGGAGAAAGTGGACATGTTGGAAAATTTCAGTAGACGTAATAATATTAAAATTGTTGGTCTTAAAGAAGGTATGGAGGGAGAAAAACCAATAGAATTTTTTCAAAAATGGATCCCGGATGTTTTGCAAATGGAAGAGGAGGTTCGACCAATTGAAATTGAGCGGGCACATAGAGCTCTAAGACCAAAACCAAAAGATGACCAATATCCACGATCGATTTTAATAAAATTCTTAAGATTTCAAGACAAGGAAAGGATTCGACAGGCAGCTGCTCGAGCTGCCAAGGATAGAAAAGGGCCATTGATAATTAAAGGGAGAAAAGTTTTTTTCTACCCTGATATAAGTTATGAACTTTTGAAGAGAAGGAAGAAATTTAATCCAGTGAAAAAAATCCCTATAGGATCATGGTTATCAATTTATACTGCGTTATCCTGCAACCTTGAAGATTTTTTTGCCTGGTGGAGAAAAAAGATTTTTTGATGACTACCAGAAAGCAGAGCAGTTTGTGCGAGATTCTCTGAATATTCACCAGATACAAGAACAAATCCAGGGGAGCGAGATAGATTGAAGATGAAGATTGGGTTAAAGAATGGACTTGTTGGATTTTTGAAGCTGGATGAATGTATAAATATATCATTAATTATACGGGGGGGTAAGAAAGGTTAAAACTGGAGGAATATTAGTTGGGAATAGTAACATTAATTTTGCCTATATATATATAATTTTTTTTTGTTGCTGGGGAGCTGGAAGAAGCACTGATCGATTGCTACGCTAATCATGTGTGCAAGCGTGGTTTTTGCCACAACCCGTAAAATGGAGGGGGGTAGTGTTGTGTATCTTTTCATTCACAACATTAGTGGGGGGGGGTATTTTGTTTTTTCTTTTTTTGTATTCTTTCTATCTTTTCTTTTTGCCTGGAAGGTTGGGAGGGAAACACATAACAACATGGTGAAGTTTAAAGAGATTCCCCAAGGAACTATGAGAGTTGAGAAGATAAGTAATGTTTTAGATTGGAGTAACTTTGTTAAGAATAATGACTAATTTATTGAATTTTTTGAGTTTTAATGTTAATGGGCTCAACGGACCAGTAAAAAGAAAAAGAATCTTAACACATATTAAAAAAATGAAGATAGATTTAGCTTTTTTACAGGAAACGCACCTAACAGAAACAGAACATCAGAAACTAAAGAGAGATTGGGTGGGTAGTGTTGTTGCGGCTTCTTTTAATTCAAAAGCGAGGGGAGTAGCAATTTTGATCAATAAAACGTTACCAATTAGAATACAAAATGTAATAACTGATTCTGCGGGGAGATATGTGATTATACATTGTCAACTTTTTTCTGAATTATGGACTTTTATGAATATTTATGCACCAAACGAAAATGATGCAAAATTCATACAAGAAGCTTTTCTGAATTTGGCGGATGCACATGATAAAATATTAATTGGAGGAGACTTTAATTTTTGCTTAGACCCAGTCTTAGATAGATCAACCAAGGCTGTTATAAAATCGAAGGTAGTTAATTTAACTTTATCATTGATGAAGGATTTAAATTTGATTGATATATGGAGAAGAATCAATCCTAAAGAAAGAGACTATTCGTTCTACTCCCATAGACATAAAACTTACTCAAGGATAGATTTGTTTCTATTATCAATGCATATTCAACACAGAGTGAAAAATATGGAATATAAAGCAAGAATATTATCAGATCATTCCCCTTTATTAATGACAATAATAATGGCTGATAAGGAAGAAGTGGCTTATAGATGGAGATTTAATTCAACATTATTAAAACGTCAAGATTTCTGTGATTTTATGAAAAAGCAGATTCAATTTTTTTTGGATACAAATTTTCATTCAGTGGATGATAAATTTATATTATGGGATGCGATGAAAGCATATCTTAGGGGCCAGATAATAAGTTATACGTCTAAAATTAAGAAAGAATATATGGCAGAACTAGATCAATTGGAAAAAGAGATTACAAAAATAGAAAAAGAATCTCAAAGATATATGTCAGAAGAAAAACGAAGACAACTTGTTAATAAGAAGTTACAATATAATACGCTTCAGACATATAGAACGGAAAAAGCAATTATAAGAACTGAAGAAAGGTATTATGAGTTAGGTGAGAGAGCACATAAAATTCTTGCCTGGCAGTTGAAAACAGAACAAGCTTCCAAAACAATAAATGCAATTAGAACAAGGGCAAATAAAATATCTTATAAATCTCTTGAAATAAATGAAACTTTTAAAAATTTCTATTCTGAATTATATCAATCAGAATCCCAAAATGATGTTAATGAGATAGAAAGGTTTTTATCACAAATTTCTCTTCCCAAATTGAATTTGGAAGAACAGAAGGGATTAGATATGCCTTTTACATTAAAAGAAGTTGAAGAAGCTTTAGGATCACTCCAAAGTAATAAATCTCCAGGAGAAGATGGTTTTCCACCTGAATTTTATAAAAAATTTAAAGATTTATTATTTCCTCTTTTTATGGAACTAATACGTCAAGCAGAAAAAATACATAAACTTCCAGAATCTTTTTCAACAGCGATTGTAATAGTATTGCCAAAAAAAGACAGAGACCCTATGAAACCAACATCATACAGGCCTATTTCTTTATTGAATACGGATTATAAAATAATAGCAAAAATTTTATCGAATAGATTATCTAAGTATTTACCAAAATTAATACATATGGATCAAACAGGATTTATTAAAAATAGACAATTGGCAGATAATGTAACCCGGCTACTCAGTATAATTCATTTGGCACAAAAAAGGGATGAGAAGAGTATAGTAGTAGCTTTGGATGCAGAAAAAGCATTTGATAGATCAGAATGGGATTTTTTATTTAAAGTATTAGAAAAATATGGGTTGGGAACATCTTTTATAAATTGGATTAAAACTTTAAATTCTAACCCTAAAGCTAAAGTAGTGACAAATTCTCAAATTTCAACACCATTCCAGTTAAAAAGGTCAACTAGACAAGGTTGTCCATTATCACCTGCTTTATTTGTACTGGCGATAGAGCCATTAGCAGAACTAATCAGAATTGATCCAGATATTATGGGTTTTAGAGTTAATCAGGAGGAATATAAAATTAATCTTTTTGCCGATGATGTTTTGATCTATTTAACAAACCCACAACATTCGTTACATAAACTATCTTCTAGATTGGATGAATATGGGAAGGTATCAGGTTACAAAATAAATTGGGATAAAAGTGAAATTTTACCTCTTACTAAAGGAGACTATAGTCAATGTCGCTTAGTAACCCAATTTAGATGGCCGGTAAATGGTATAAAGTATTTAGGTATAAGACTTGATAATGATGTAAAGAATTTATATAAATTTAATTATTTACCACTGTTGAAAAAAATTCAAGAAGATTTTGACAGATGGATGATACTACCAATAACATTAGTAGGTAGAGTCAATGTTGTAAAAATGAATATATTTCCTAGATTACAGTATTTGTTTCAAACATTACCAATACAATTGCCACAGAAATTTTTTCAAGAGTTAAATAAATGTGTGAGAAAATTTCTTTGGAAAGGTAAAATGTCAAGAATATCATTGGAAAAATTGACATGTAAATTTAGGTTAGGAGGGTTACAACTTCCAAATTTTAAAAACTATTATAAAGCAAATCAACTTAGATTTATTGCATCTTTCTTCGATGATCAAAAACCAGCATGGATTAAAATAGAACTAGATAAGATAGGAGAAACTAGACCTGAAGATTTTATATATAAATGGGAATCTAAATGGATACGGGAAAAGAAAGAATCTCCTATATTAACACATTTGATTGATTTATGGAATAAGATAAATGATGATAATGAAACACAGAAATCTCTATTAGCAAGGAGACCTTTGTTTCAAAACAGACTTATTCCTTTTACAATGGACAATCAACTTTTATATAATTGGTACCAAAAAGGAATTAAATTTATAGGAGATTGTTTTGAGCGAAGTATATTGATGTCATTTGAACAATTAAAGGATAAATATAAAATATCTAATAATACTTTCTTTTGTTACTTTCAATTAAGGGCTTATTTAAAAGGTAAGCTGGGTCAAACAATGTTTTTGCCAAAACCTAATGAAATTGAAATTTTAATTCAAAAAGGGAAAATTAAAAAATTTATTTCTTGTATGTATAATTTGATTCAAGAACAGACAATTAAACAAGGAACCCATAAGTCAAAGCAAAAATGGGAAACAGATTTGAATATTAATATTGATGAAACAAATTGGTCAAGACTGTGTCTTGACAGTATGACAAATACAATAAATGTTCGACTTAGATTAGTACAATATAATTTTTTACACCAATTATATATTACACCACAAAAAATAAATAGATTAAATTCAAATCTATCTGATAAATGCTTTTAGTGTAATCAAGAAATTGGTACTTTTTTACATTCTACTTGGTCTTGTTTTAAAATTCAACCCTTTTGGATAAATTTAAGAGTCTTATTGGAACAAATTACTGGAACTCAACTTCCACATAACCCTGTATTATTTCTATTAGGTGATATTGAAGGGATAAAACCGAAACTTAAATTGAATAAATATCAGAAAGAATTTATAAAAATTGCATTGGCAGTAGCTAAGAAGACTATAGCAGTTACTTGGAAATCTGATTCGTATTTAAATATGGATCGTTGGAATAATGAAATGGCTAGTTCTATTCCACTCGAAAAAATTACTTATAATTTAAGAGATAAATATGTAACATTTTTGAATATGTGGCGCCCTTATTTACAAAAGATAGGATGGCATATTTAAGTGCTCCGATAAAGACCTTGGTCCCTTGGGGAAAGTAACAAATAATTATACCAAATTTATTTTGAATCCCATGGAGCATGTGGAAACCTTCCAATACCCAGGCGGTTCTTTTCTTTTTTCTCTCTTTCTTTCTTTTTAGCTAGGACTATATATATGGGGGGGGGAGGGTTAAGGGGAGGGGGGAGGGTAGATTTTATCTTTTCATGTATTCTTTTTGAAAACTCAATAAAAATTATATTTTTAAAAAAAACATGATTTTAATTGCATGTGAAGTCCATACAAGAAATGAATGGTGGTCAGTTCGACCAAAGCTTCATGGATCTGTCACAGCTGATTAAAACTATGCACATTTCCAAATACTGTTACAAAATTATGTGGTTCTGATCTACACATGGTGTTACAGTTTTGTGCAATATATTTTAGTCCAGCCATTAATGTGCTAACTTTTAAACAGTTGATTTTATTGATTTAATATCTGATTCATATATTGTGCATAAGAAAGAACATTGGAAATATGAACTCTGCATTCTGGGATTACATTGGAAAGAAAAATGTGCCCTGGGTACAGCCAAACAGTGATCACAGGACATTAAAAGATCTCTCTCCTCCTATACTTATGCTCAATGGGATTTTCTGACAGTCTATCAATAAAATTGGACATTTATGAGCTTAGCTGCCAGAGAAGGACGGAGAGTAGATCTGGAGTGTGCAGTTGAAGAGAAGAATCTATTCCTGGTAAAAGTATTAATATGGTCTGAAGCAAGAACCAGAATTTACCCCATGTGTAAATACCATTGATATATTTTGCCCTTTGACAACTTTTCAACTGTTTTCACCAGATAACCAGTCTGGATGCTGCATTTGTAAATGCTGCCATTTGAATTTTTATCCCTAGTATGTCAATTCTAATAAAGAGATTCCATTATCACCATGAAATAAATTGAATTTTCCTTCCTTATTACTGACTAACGTGCAAGTTAGCCTTTAGGAAACTCTGCATGAGGACTCCCATGTCTCTTTGTATCTCCAATTTCTGGATTTGCTCCTCATTTAGAAAACAGTCTATACCTTATTCCTTCTACCATATTGCCATACCAAATGACCATATAGTTCCCCATGTTACATTCCATCTGCCATTTTTTGCCAATTCTCCTAACCTGTCTAAGCTCCACCTATCTTTGTATCATCATCAAACTTGACCAGACAGCCATCAATTCCATCATCCAGATTATTAACTCATAATGTGAAAGGTAGTGGACCCATCACCAACTCCTGGGGAACACCACTAGTCACAAGCAGCCGGTCTGAAAAAGCACCCTTTATTCCTGCTCTTTCCTCCTGCCAGTCAGCCAGCCTTCTATCCAAGTCAGTATCTTTCCTGTAATACCATGGGCTCTCATCTTGTTTAGCAGCTTCATTTGCAGCACCTTATCAAAGGTCTTCTGAAAATCAAAGTAAGCAACATCAACTGACTCTCTTTTGTCTATCTTGCTTATTGTTTCCTCAAAGGATTTCATTTGTCAGGCAAACTTTCCCCTTTCCCCGTGCTGATTTTGGCTTATTTTATCAGGTGCCTCAAAATTCCCAGAAACTTCATCTTTAATAATGGACTCTAACAACTTGTCACCTACTAAGTTCATCTTAACTGGCCATAATTTCCTCTCCTATGCTTCCCTCACTTCTTAAAGAGTGGAGTGACATTTGCAATTTTTCAGTTCTATGGAACCATTCCAGAATCTGGGGATTCTTGAAAAATCACTACTAATGCCTCCACAATCTCTTCACCTACTTCTTTCAGAAAACTGGGGTGTAATCCATGTGGTCCAGGTAACCTATCTACCTTCACACATTTCAGCTTCCCAAACAACGTCTCCTTAGTAATAGCGACTACACTTAATTCTGACACTGTCTACATAGAAACATAGAAACATAGAAAATAGGTGCAGGAGTAGGCCATTCGGCCCTTCGAGCCTGCACCGCCATTTATTATGATCATGGCTGATCATCCAACTCAGAACCCAGCCTTCCCTCCATACCCCCTGACCCCTGTAGCCACAAGGGCCATATCTAACTTCCTTTTAAACATAGCTAATGAACTGGCCTCAACAGTTTGCTGTGGCAGAGAATTCCACAGATTCACCACTCTCTGTGTGAAGAAGTTTTTCCTAACCTCGGTCCTAAAAGGCTTCCCCTCTATCCTCAAACTGTGACCCCTCGTTCTAGACCTCCCCAACATCGGGAACAATCTTCCTGCATCTAGCCTGTCCAATCCCTTTAGGATCTTATACGTTTCAATCAGATCCCCCCTCAATCTTCTAAATTCCAACGAGTACAAGCCCAGTTCATCCAGTCTTTCTTCATATGAAAGACCTGCCATCCCAGGAATCAATCTGGTGAACCTTCTTTGTACTCCCTCTATGGCAAAGATGTCTTTCCTCAGATTAGGGGACCAAAACTGCACACAATACTCCAGGTGTGGTCTCACCAAGGCCTTGTACAACTGCAGTAGTACCTCCCTGCTCCTGTACTCGAATCCTCTCGCTATAAATGCCAGCATACCGTTCGCCTTTTTCACCTAGCCAATGGTAAGGTAGGCATGGCTGGGACTGATGCAAATGCCTATGGCTGTACCTCTTGTCTGGAAAAAGTGGGAGGAGCTGAACGAGAAGTTGTTAAGGGCGAGTACCATTTCTACCTGACGGAGGGTGACAGTGGTGGAGGGGAATTGGTTGAATGTGTTATCAAGAAAGAAGCAGAGGGCCTTGAGGCCTTCCGGGGGGTGCGGGGGGGAGGATGGAAGTGTGCAAGGATTGGACATGTCTGATGAAAATGAAGCGGGCAGGTTCAGGGGACTGTTGAAATGGAAGAGAGCGTATGAAGTTCCATGGATGTAGATGCAAAGGGACTGAACCAAGAAGGTCAAAATGGAGTTATACAAAGATACAAGTTCAGTGGAAAAGGAGTAGTCAGAAACATTGGTCCTACTAAGGCACATAGTTTTATAGATCTTGTTAGGATGTAAAAGCAAGCAGTGTTGGGTCGGGGAACTATAAATTTAGAGCCTGTAGAGGGGAAATCTCCATCGGCGATCAGTTCAGTGATGGTGTGGGAGACAGAGATATGATGCTTCTCAGTGGTGTCCTGGTTCAGCTGTAAGTAAGAGGTATCTGAGAGCTGCTGTATGGCCTCAGCAAGGTAGAGGACAGTCCGCCAGACTACAACAGCACCACCCTTGCCTGCGAGTTTTATGATGAGGTTGGGATTAGTGCAGAGAGAGTGGAGGGCAGTGTGTTCAAAGAGGGTCAGTTTGGAAAAGGCGATTAGAGTGGTGAGGTCGACACAGTTAATGTCCTATCAGAAGTCGATGATGAAAAAATCCAGAGCAGGGACTCCAAGAGGAGGAGGGCTGAAGGCAGAAGAAGGGGTTATTGGTGGAGTTTGAGGTAGTCTTGCCAAAGAAGGAGGCCCAGAGATAAAAGCAATGGAAGAAGAGCTTGGTGTCATAGCTGGCACAGAACTCATCAAAGTGTGGGTGCAGAGGAACATAGGCAAGGCCCCTGCGGAGGACAGAACGTTTTGCCTCAGAGAGTGGAAGTTCAGAGGACATAGTGAAGACATGGCAGGGATTGGAGTTGGGTCAGGCAAGGGTAGAGGGTTGGAGGGTTCAGAGGAGAGAGGAGGATTAGAGGGGTCAAGGAAGGTGGTGTAGGAGGAAGTAGGGTCTCGGAGGAGTGAAGGAAGAATGAGAGGCAGGGAATGTGTGAGTCTAGGGGTGGGTGGAAAGTGGTGGTGGAAGAATTTTAAGGGCCATAGGATCCAGCTGTGGCATGAGGTGTCTCTCAAATGGAAGTTTAGTGAGTGGGTCTCACAGAACTTGTACTAGAGAGAGAAGGGAAACTTCTTCAGAGTAGGAATACCTCAAAAAGACTTTACAGTGGAGTAGAAAAATGGAGACACAAGAGAGACTGCAAATGCTGGAAATCTAGAGCAATAAACACAAAATTCAAACTTTGAAGATTTCAGAAAATACTTGGCTGACCTCCCACCTTAGATTATGAGGACACTCAGAAATGCATGCATTAAAAAATGTTATGTAACGCTCATTTATATTGGCTCGTATATGTCTAGGGGAAATCCCACCCAGCACCTGCCTCAACGCTTCCCATGGAGTCGGTTGCCACCCGAATCAATCAATCAATCAATCATCATCCAGCACACCCAGTGCGTTTTACCAAGTACACTTTATAGATATTACTAAATCTATGACATTAATATAAATTCGATACAGAAAAGGAAGTAATGAAAAAAAAGGCGCCAAGACTTATCAAAGTCCAAGTTCTTTGCGCGCAACCGTTGGAGCTCAATCGATTCCTGACGACCACCCGGATCCTGTCGACTCACGGCTCGGGACCACCCAGAGTGATCGACCGGAGCCTCTCCGCACATCCACCGTCCTCCCCGTCTGTCCTCCAACTCCCCGTCTCTCCTCCGACTCCCTGTCTCTCCACCGTCCTCCCCGTCTCTCCTCTGACTCCTCGTCTCTCCTCCGACTCCCCATCAAAACCCCATCCACCGTCCTCCCCGTCTCTCCTCCGACTCCCCCCAAAAACCCCGTCCCCAGTCATATGAGACAGCATTGTCATCCGGAAACGAAATGATACATGAACACCCATTGGCTAATAGCACCCTGCTATCTGTATTAACCCAAGCAACTGTCTAGCTAGAGACTTTCTCAGCATTTAACATAACAAAGAAGCATTCCCCAGTATAACATGACAAAGAAGCCATTTTAAATTTAACATACAAAAAAAAGAAAGACCCTGTACAGTTACAATGTTCCTCCAGAGAGATATCACAGAAAACAGGACAAACCAAGACTAACTGACAAAACCACATAATTATAACATCTTGTTACAACAGTGCAAAACAATACTGTAATTTGATAAAGAGCAGACCATGAGCACGGTTAAAAAAAAAGTCTCAAGTCCCGATAGCCCCATCATCTCATTGGTGAGCACTGCCTTGCACGAGGGGAGGACGGTAGGCTGCTTTCCAAGCATTGAATGACTTGCCCAACTTGGGCTGTGATGTCAACCTTTTCCTTCTGCATTACCTCCTCCAACTTCCCCTTACGCACCATTGACTAACTTAAGGGAGAAAACTAGCTGCCAGTGTAATAGGAAATTGGAGGAAAATTTCATTCTAAAGATGGTCCAGTAGGGCAATTTTTGAGGAGGAGGTGCGAGATGGAAGAGGTGAATTCCGGGCCTAAGCCTACAGACAATTCTGATAAGGTTAATGATGAAGAATTACGATTTTCTGAAGTCATTTCACTGCACTAGTGCAGCAATGGACACAAAAGAAGTCCATCTTTACAGTGAAAGATACTTATCAATGTGTTTTACATGGACTGGTGATCCGAGTTGTCCTATTCCATTGTGCCTAGCAGAGGCAAACAACTTACAAATGTAGCAATGGCTCCAGCGAAATTGAAAAAAACATTTAACTACAAATCACAGCCATATGATATGGAAAAGTGCTGATTATTTTAAACAACTATAGGAATCTCAAAACAAACAGATTGAAGCTTTTGAAAAGAAGTCACAGTCAGCAAAAATTTTCAGGTAGCAAGTTATGTAGTAGCTTTAAGACCAATTCACTCAAGAATGTTTAAAAAACTGTGTGAAGAACTGGACAAAGAGCACACCAATCTCCTGCTACATACAGAAATCTAGTGGCTTAGCAGGGGAAGACTTTGCAACAGGATGAAAGGTGAATTGCAGGAGTACTTACAAGAAAATAGCAGGCTAGATTTTGGTGAGTGCTTTGAAGATGAAGAATGGCTGCAGAAGTTAGCCTACAGAACTTAACAGAACTTTTTCATCATATGAACCTGTTGAACAAGTCTCAGCAAGGCCCTGGAGAAAATGTTTTGCCTTCAAGTGGCAAGATTCTTGGATTTACAAGGAAAGTGAATCTTTGAAAAAATTATATTGCCAAAGGAAATCTTGAAATGTTTCCACTGCTGCTTGGGCTTGAGAGCGAGGAAAGGGAAGAAAGAAATTAATTTCAAGAAAAGTAAACTAAACTTAACTACCTGTTTTTTTTCTTTCAAGAAAGGTTGGCTAAAAATTCATTCTCTACTCAAAGGAGAATTGACAATTATTTTTGAATTATTATATCCACAAGGTACTGATCACACTAACGTACTGTGAGCCGTAGATATATTCATTTTTATGCAGGGTGTCCCTGAGACCAGGAAATTGCTTCAAGGGTTCCTCCAGAACAAAAAGTTTGAGAAAGGCCGCTCTGTGCTCTGACCTGCACATGTTGCTGTGGCCCCGTCATGACCTACAAATCATGGCCTCTAATTCTGGCCCCACACTCAACTTTGATTTCCATCGCCAGTCCTGCTTTTTGATGCTGGAGTTCTAAGTCTTGCTGAAATCAGCTCCCAAAACCTTTCCTGTACCTAATAAAGTGGCCACTGAGTGTATGTGCATGGTCTACTGCTGCTGTAGCCTTTCAAAGTTCGACATGTGTGTTCAGAGATACCCGTCTGCACGCCACTGTTGTGTTACTGTCACCTTCTCTGAGCCTCTCTGGCCATTCTCCACTAGCCCCTCTCATTAACAAGGCATTTTCATCGGTAGAACTGCCATTCACTGGGTGTTTTTATTTGTTTTCCACGCCATTCCCTGTAAACTTTGGAGACTGTTGCACATGAAAATGCCTGGAGATCAGCAGTTTCCAAGATACTCAAACCACCCTTTCTGGCACCAGCATTCATTCCATGGTCAAAGTCACTTAGATCGCATTTCTTTCCCATTCTGATGTTTGGTCTGTTCTGTGGAATTCTCTGCCACAGCAAACTGTTGAGGCCAGTTCATTAGCTATGTTTAAAAGGAAGTTAGATATGGCCCTTGTGGCTACAGGGGTCAGGGGGTATGGAGGGAAGGCTGGGTTCTGAGTTGGATGATCAGCCATGATCATAATAAATGGCGGTGCAGGCTCGAAGGGCCGAATGGCCTACTCCTGCACCTATTTTCTATGTTTCTATGTTTCTATATCTGCATGCTTTTACATATTGAGTTGTTGCTACATCATTGGCTGGTTAGATATTTGCATTAATGAGCAGGTGTACAGGTGTACCTAATAAAGAGACCACCGAGTGTATGTGGTTTAATCCTTTATTTTGTATAATAATGTTCCTACTAATTGGAAATGTATAGCTATATTAGAGTTACTGCTTGACTGAATTTAATGAACACCTGTACCCAGAGTGTTTCTCCTTTATGAAATGCTATTATGAAAACCACAGACTTTCAGGTAGCAACCATAAAACACAAGACACTTTGACGTGATTATAATTCTTAATTATAATTATAACTTTTTCATGTGATTATAATTTTCATCAACAAATACATTGTTACATTTTAATATATTTATTGTGATGTTGCAATAAAACCAATACATGTAATAGTTGCATTAATCTAAATCCAAGAAAAGCAACTGTGGCATAAGATAATATAGCAGCTATTAAATTTTAGTAACATTTGTACAACTCTACTGCTCTAAATGATGTCCTCATCAACATTCTCATGTCGTATAAGTTTAACTGGATGTTAAGTCATCTGGTTCATTCATTGTGGATTCAAAGAAGTGATCACACAAGGTGTATTATGTTTCATTACATAACATAGAGATTATTCATTAACAGTAAATGAAAAGAGACCTTGGAAAACGCAGCTTCACACATAGATGAACATTTTTCAAAGCTTTGGAGTTTGCTGTTTTCATTAATATTAATGAAAATAAATCAGTGTTCTGATACTTACTAAAACTATGTCGAATGCGTTATTATTCCAGAAATAGCCTCGCAAAGTTTCAGTAATTGAAATAGTTAAGCATGTTTACAAAAATCATACTTCGGCTTTAGAATTAATACTTAAGGAAGAAGCAATCCTTAAATTTCTTCACTCGGATATTGTATATTTAATTCTTGGGAGCAGTTAATTGCCTTTTCTCTGTCTTGTAACTCCACAGCTTACATCTGTTATGGATAAATAAATAAATGATCATAAATGTACTAACATGATAATAACATTAAATGCAGACTGCAGCTTTAGAAGAATTATTAAACTTTTGATAGATAAATAATATTTGAAATAATAAGAGCATGTGAGGAAGAGCTGAAAAATGCAATGTATTTCCAACTCTTGGTGAATACGAAGTTTTATGAGAGTAGTGTGCTATCTTTTGTCTTAAAGGGATGTTTGGTGATACAAACCTTTAATCTGCAAATTTGAGAATAGTGCAACCCCAACTCAATAGCGTTTGTTTTCTCTTTATGAGCACACACTGTTCACAAGAGGCATCCATCATTTTTAGATAATAAAGATGAATGATCGTTAAGGGGACAGTGGAGCCTTGATTTGAAGCGACACCTATTATTGATCCATTGGAATTTGGTAGCCATTAAATATGTATTAAGTATACCAAGTGTAGGGGAATATAACCTTTTCTTGATCAATTCCATATTTCAATAAAAATTATTGCTTTCTGCAGCAGTCTGCCAACTTTTGCCAAGAACTCTTGAGTCACTACAGCAAGAGGGGCAGGAGACACTGGGCACTTCTGTACCAAGACTGGCATTTCTGTGCAGCCGTGGGAAAAGATCAGCGGGGAGCTATTCCTTTCATGACAAAAAATACGCACACAGAGAAAGTACAGTAGAAAGTACAGAATGTACCTGAAATTATCAGGAAAAGGAATGAAAAACCTATTCAGACTGTCAGTTTGTTTAGGATCTGAATTGCAGTGTAAACTTGACAGTAAAAGCCATATAAAGGAACTTGAATGCAGTTCTTTCAAAATCATGATTGGCAACATTATCATCACGGAGTCTCTCAGATCCTGAGCAGAATTATAAGCACAAGTATAAATTTCAAAAATAAAATGCAACAATCAAATTTTTTGAATCACCTAAACTGGTTGCATCAATAACAAATAATACTTCCCCCACTCAAGCTTTAGTCAAGGACTGTGCATTATTAACAAGAGACAGAAAAACTACATCTCCTTCAGGTTCATTGGAATTCCCAATACTCAGTTTCTCATTATCAATGTAATGGGATTTGGAAAACGAGTTGGGGACACGACTACCAGAAGCTGATGGCTCAGATGCATAAATACTGGGACTAAGTTTTAAGAAAAAAACTGCAGTGGCTGGCTCAAGCCTTTTTTGAATATTCTCCATAGATGAATGTGCAACATAGTGGAAATTCAAGTATACAAAGGAAACTCAATTTTATCCACTGGCACTCAATCCATACTCCAAAATATCCCCCTCTTCACAATCAGAATACACCGGCTGAAATGTGTATTGGTTTCAGAATCTACAGCAGTAACTCTGAATTAATAATGCTTAACAATAAGGCAATTTTATCCATCAAGTATTAATTTTGACTTTCATAGGAAGTGATTTGCACCGAAAATATTTTATGTCAATATCTTTCCATTAACCTTTCCAACTTTCAAGCTTTTAGTCTTAATGTTGACTCCTTTCATCAAATCTAAGGCTGTACTACTTTTTAATGTAACATTTAATATGATCCATAAGACAACAGATATAAATACATGAAAAGCACTTCCTAAACATATACAAAGAACATATAAGGTGCATGAAAGAGAGAGAGAGATACAGTTTGTTGAATGTTATGCCAACTTTTATACCCTTGAGATAACATAGAACATAGAACATAGAATAACACAGCACAGTACAGGCCCTTCGGCCCACAATGTTGTGCTGATCCTCAAACCCTGCCTCCCGTATAAGCCCTCACCTTAAATTCCTCCATATACCTGTCTAGTAGTCTCTTAAACTTCACTAGTGTATCTGCCTCCACCACTGAAATTGCAGGTAATGTGGGAAACTCAATGGACAATAATAACAACAGGTACAAACTTCTGCTTTGTGGGAGAAGATTATAATACTTCCATGTGATAACTTAGAGACACCCAACTCACATCAGCAAATGCAAGATTACAGTTTCAATTAAAGAATGTTACATCCAAGGTAATGCTTATTTTCAAACGTTGTATAGGTGTCAAAAAGTTACACTTCATTTACAGCATAAAGATGGTCCATTTAGCCCAGCATCCCATGTTTATAATTCACAGGGGTTTTCTCTTGTGAAGTGGAAACAAATAACTTCATATAACCTCAGGAATAAATCCTTCCATTTCTTTCTTCCATTGATAACTTCCACTTCAATGCATAATTGCTCTTTGGTCCAATATTTCTCCTGCTACCTAGTTCTACATTATAACTACTTTCAAGGTAATGAAATTCATCCTTGGATCTATTAGATTATAAATTAATTTACAGAGACATACATCATGGAAGTTGTCCTACACCAAAGCTAATCCCATGTGCCCGCACTTGGCCATAAACCTCTATTTTTAAATCCTAGTACTAGGGCAAGTCCCTTTTAGCTGCTATTTATATACCTGCATCAACTTATTCCTCTGGCAGTTCATTCCATAAATTGACCACCTTCTGAATGAACAAGTTTCCCCTCAGGTACTGATTAAATCTCTCCCCTTTCACATTAAATCTGTGCCCTCTAGTTCCCCCTGGATCTCATACAATCTTACTTTTTGTTTGAGGCTTACCATACAGATCTTTACCAAAAGCCTTACTGAAGTGTATGTGGATTATATATATTGCCATCACCAATTAGTCTTCTTGGTTTCTTCTTCAAGTACTTATATTAATTTGTGAGTCACAATCTCCCATGTGTAAAGTCTTGCTGACTGTTCTAAACCAACCTGTCTTTCCAAATGCTTGTACATCATATTCCACAGAATCCATCCTAGAACCTTACCTTATGTTTACACATCTATAGTTCCCATGTATTTTTTAAGCTCAGCTTACATAAAGGCACAACATGAGCCACCCGTTGGTTTTTTGACACTTCACCCATTGCTAATGATGGTGCTTATATCTCAGCTAAGGCTCCCACTATTTCTTCACTAGCTTCCCATAATGGTCTTGAATATATCAGATCAGGCTATGGTGATTTATCCACCTTCAAATATTTAAGATATTTAATACCTCTTCTGTTGTTATAACCATATAACCATATAACAATTACAGCACGGAACCAGGCCATCTCAGCCCTTCTAGTCCGTGCCAAACTCTTATTCTCACCTAGTCCCACGGACCTGCACTCAGCTCATAACCTTCCATTCCTTTCATGTCCATATAGCTATCCAATTTAACTTTAAATGACAACATCGAACCTGCCTCAACCACTTCTGCTGGAAGCTCGTTCCACACAGCCACCACTCTCTGAGTAAAGGAGTTCCCCTTCAGGTTACCCCTAAACTTTTGCCCTTTAAATCTCAACTCACGTACTCTTATTTGAATGTCCTCCACTCTCAATGGAAAAAGCCTATTCACATCAACTCTATCTATCTCCCTCATAATTTTAAATACCTCTATCAAGTCCCCCCTCAACTTTCTACTCTCCAAAGAATAAAGACCCAACTTGTTCAACCTTTCTCTGTAACTTAGGAGATGAAACCCAGGCAACATTCTAGTAAATCTCCTCTGTACTCTCTCAATTTTGTTGACATCGTTCCTATAATTCAGTGACCAGAACTGTACACAATACTCCAAATTTGGCCTTATCAATGCCTTGTACAATTTCAACATTACATCCTAACTCCTATACTCAATGCTCTGATTTGTAAAGGCCAGCATACCAAAAGCTTTCTTCACCACCCTATCCACATGAGATTCCACCTTCAGGGAACTATGCACCATTATTCCTAGATCCCTCTGTTCTACTGTATTCTTCGATGCCCTACCATTTACCATGTATGTTCTATTTTGATTAGTCCTACCAAAATGTAGCACCTCACATTTATCAGCTTTAAACTCCATCTTTTTTTAGCCCGCTCTTCTAACTGGCCTAAATCTCTCTGCAAGCTTTGAAAACTTACTTCATTATCCACAACTCCACCTATCTGCATACTTACTAATCCAATTTACCACCCCATCATCTAGATCATTAATATATATGACTTTGCACCCAGTACAGATCCCTAAGGCACACCACTAGACACCGGCCTCCAATCTGACAAACAGTTATCCACCACTACTCTCTGGTGTCTCCCATCCAGCCACTGCTGAATCCATTTTACTACTTTGATATTAATACCTAACGACTGAACCTTCCTAACTAACCTTCCTTGTGGAACCTTGTCAAAGGCCTTACTGAAGTCCATATAGACAACATCCACCATTTTAGCCTCGTCAACTTTCCTAGTAACGTCTTCAAAAAAAATCAATAAGATTTGTCAAACATGACCTTCCTCGCACAAATCCATGTTGACTGTTTCTAATCAGACCCTGTCTATCCAGATAACTATATATACCATCTCTAAGAATACTTTCCATCAATTTACTTACCACTGATGTCAAACTCACAGGCCGATAATTGCTAGGTTTACTCTTAGAACCCTTTTTAAACAATGGAACCAGATGAGCAATATGCCAGTCCTCCGGCACCATCCCCATTTCTAATGACATTTGAAATATTTCTGTCAGAGCCCTTGCTATTTCTACAGTAACTTCCCTCAAGGTCCGAGGGAATATCCTGTCAGGACCCGGAGACTTATCCACTTTTATATTCCATAAAAATGCCAGTACCTCCTCTTCTTTAATCATCATACTTTCCATAACTACCCTTCTTGTTTCCCTTACCTTACACAATTCAATATCCTTCTCCTTAGTGAATACCGAAGAAAAGAAATTGTTCAAAATCTCCCCCATCTCTTTTGGCTCCGCACATAGCTGTCCACTCTGATTCTCTAAGGGACCAATTTTATCCCTCATATCCTTTCACTATTAATATAACTGTAGAAACCCTTTGGATTTATTTTCACCTTACTTGCCAAAGCAGCCTCATATCTTCTTTTAGCTTTTCCAATTTCTTTCTTAAGATTCTTTTTACATTCTTTATATTCCTCAAGCACCTCATTTACTCCAAGCTGCCTATATTTATTGTAGATCCCTCGCTTTTACCGAATCACATTTCCAATATCCCTTGAAAACCATGGCTCTCTCAAACTTTTAACCTTTCCTTTCAACCTAACAGGAACATAAAGATCTTGTACCCTCAAAATTTCACCTTTAAATGACCTCCATTTCTCTATTACATCCTTCCCAGAAAACAAATTGTCCCAATCCACTCCTTCTAAGTCCTTTCGCATCTCCTCAAAGTTAGCCTTTCTCCAATCAAAAATCTCAACCCTAGGTCCAGTCCTATCCTTCTACATAATTACATTGAAACTAATGGCATTATGATCACCGGACCCGAAGTGCTCCCCAACACATACCTCCGTCGCCTGCTCCATCTCATTCCTTAACAGGAGATCCAACACTGCCCCTTCTCTAGTTGGTACCTCTATGTATTGCTGCTAAAAACTATCTTGCACACATTTTACAAACTCCAAACTATCCAGCCCTTTTACAGAATGGGCTTCCCAGTCTATGTGTGGAAAATTAAAATCTCCCACAATCACAACCTTGTGCTTACTACAAATATCTGCTATCTCCTTACAAATTTGCTCCTCCAATTCTTGCTCCCCATTAAGTGGTCTATAATACACCCCTACAAGCGTTACTACACCTTTCCCATTCCTCAATTCCACCCAAATAGCCTCCCTATGCGAGTCCTCTAATCTATCCTGCCAAAGCACCACTGTTATATTTTGACAAGCAATGCAACACCTCCCCCTCTTGCCCCTCCGATTATACCACACCTGAAGCAATGAAATCCAGGAATATTTAGTTGCCAATCACACCCCTCCTGCAACCATGTTTCACGAATAGCTACAACATCATATTTCCAGGTATAAATCCATGCTCTAAGCTCATCCACCTTTCTTACAATGCTCCTAACATTAAAATAGATTTCTTCCCTGCATCCCTCTAACTCTCCAAGGATTTGTTTCATCCCAATTATCTGTATCTGACCCATGCTTACTTCCTTTTCCTAACCAGTGTGAATGGATTTCTACGATGGAAGTAAATTTCCACCACTTCCAACTAAGAAAACTGCTGTTAATCGAGTAGCTGATGACAATTTTGCCTTTGAAGGTTAAGAGGCGCTGGATAGGCATCCTTTTCAAGATGATTTATGTGTGATGCAAATGCATCATGACTCTTTTCTAGACTCTTTTGGGTGACTTGGATAGGTTGGGTGAGTGGGCAAACTCATGGCAGATGCAATTTAATGTGGATAAATGTGACGTTATCCACTTTGGTGGCAAAAATAGGAAAACAGATTATTATCTGAATGGTGGCCGATTAGGAAAAGGGGAGGTGCAACGAGACCTGGGTGTCATTATACACCAGTCATTGAAAGTGGGCATGCAGGTACAGCAGGCGGTGAAAAAGGCGAACGGTATGCTGGCATTTATAGCGAGAGGATTCGAGTACAGGAGCAGGGAGGTACTACTGCAGTTGTACAAGGCCTTGGTGAGACCACACCTGGAGTATTGTGTGCAGTTTTGGTCCCCTAATCTGAGGAAAGACATCTTTGCCATAGAGGGAGTACAAAGAAGGTTCACCAGATTGATTCCTGGGATGGCAGGTCTTTCATATGAAGAAAGACTGGATGAACTGGGCTTGTACTCGTTGGAATTTAGAAGATTGAGGGGGGATCTGATTGAAACGTATAAGATCCTAAAGGGATTGGACAGGCTAGATGCGGGAAGATTGTTCCCGATGTTGGGGAGGTCTAGAACGAGGGGTCACAGTTTGAGGATAGAGGGGAAGCCTTTTAGGACCGAGGTTAGGAAAAACTTCTTCACACAGAGAGTGGTGAATCTGTGGAATTCTCTGCCACAGCAAACTGTTGAGGCCAGTTCATTAGCTATGTTTAAAAGGAAGTTAGATATGGCCCTTGTGGCTACAGGGGTCAGGGGGTATGGAGGGAAGGCTGGGTTCTGAGTTGGATGATCAGCCATGATCATAATAAATGGCGGTGCAGGCTCGAAGGGCCGAATGGCCTACTCCTGCACCTATTTTCTATGTTTCTATGTTTCTATAATAATCAAGACAGGAACGTTGCTCTAGGGTATCATTCTGGTTCTGAGATAAGTAGCTTCAAGCAACACCAACCATCATCTCCAGTGAAAGCTATGACGCCAGCTACTGGAGAATAGAGCTTCTCATCAGTACTATTTTCAGTTTTACTTGGGCTGTTGTGTTTGCCACACACCTTTGGAAATCAGTTTGTTTCAACCAATCAACGTTGCTTGATACCTGTTACACTTCTATTAAGGTAATCAGATTTAAAGTCCAGGATGGAATTGTAGACATTTGCAAAATAATTTTGTGAGGTAATTATAACATCAAATATTTAAACACATTCAGAATATGAAGTGACTGCTCTCCCTATACAGCGGTTTATGCCACAAGCTGGTATTTATTCTAAGTTTTATATCTTATAGACAAATATTTTGTGCTTAAGTTTCTGTTGCTGCATCTTATATTGTGTTTAAAATAGGGTTTTCCACTTTCTATCAGATCATGAGCTGCCCACAAATATGTGTGTTCCCACCTATTTCATCGATTTCGTATCAGACAGGTGTTGCACATGGCAGGCCATGGACTCTGTTGAGGTGAAGTTCGGCACCAGCACAGGAACCTCAAACAGGCAAGGCCATCATACTTACAACACCTCAAATCTATTAGTATAGGTATCCTCTGGGATGGTTGGGCCCATAGAAAGGAATTATATAAATAAATAACTTATATGTATTATATAAATAAAATCACTCTTCCTCCTCAAATTGTCTTGGTCAAAAGTAGCAAATGCTTAAAATTAAAAAGACACTCTTAATTTATATCCAATATGCCATAAAGTAAATGTGGAGGAGACACAATTAGTCTGCAAAGGAGGCAAGTGATTTGATAACTAAGGGAAATCCATAATTTAGATAGATGGACCCTATTCAACTGACCATTAAATTGTGGTTTGATTGAACGTATGTCCTGTTATGGCAAGAGTGGAGCTATTTGCTAGGCAAAAGTATTAATAGAGAGAAAATGTTGTTCAGTAACCCCAAAAGCTGTTGTTTTCGTGAGTCATGAATGGATCAATTGGCCAATAAACCTGAGTACCATTGAGGAGCTGCTGTTTAGTCGTTGTCTTGAACTGCCACAGTCCAGGTAATGAAGTTGCAAGGTCATGAAACAAGCATTCAGGCTGCAAGGTGCTGACGAACACGTTTTGGTGAATTAGTGCAGTGCATTTTGAAGATGGTAAACTTAATATATGAGCCACTAATGGAGGGAGTCACTGGTCTGGCTGATGAAATTTCCATAGAAATACCTTCCTGTTGAGATGATTAACATCCAACAAGCACAAACACCTTCAGAATTGTCCTGACTGAGAATAGCTGAGTAGTATAAAAATGGGACTCTTTTTTTTCTTGTTGGTAGATTCATACTCTGTACTTTCAGGAGTAATGTGGCCGTGCGATGGCCTGGAGTATCGCAATTGTTCATAGGTGACAACTGGGCTATGTTATACTTTTGTGGGACATGCAGACAGATTTGCCAAGAGTCCATTCAAGGATGAGCAGAAACCGAAAACATTTAAGTGCAGAATGGCCGCTCCTGTTATGCTGGATTGTATTATAACATGTCATTTTGTCTTTCAAAATGATATTGCAGAATATGTAAAATCAGATATGGTGAGCTCAAACTTATTGAATAAAACACTCAGACTGTCTGAACAGTGTCATAATCAGTGGAGTAACTACAGCATGTTGCAACTGCGTTTACAAGTATCTGGACTATTCCTCTTCTCACCCTGTCTCTTGCAAAAACGCCATCCCCTTCTCGCAATTCCTCCGTCTCTGCCGCATCTGCTCTCAGGATGAGGCTTTTCATTCTAGGACGAGGGAGATGTCTTCATTTTTTAAAGAAAGGGGCTTCCCTTCCTCCACTATCAAATCTGCTCTTAAACGCATCTCCCCCATTTCACGTACATCTGCTCTCACTCCATCCTCCCACCACCCCACTAGGAATAGGGTTCCCCTGGTCCTCACCTACCACCCCACCAGCCTCCGGGTCCAACATATTATTCTCCGTAACTTCCGCCACCTCCAATGGGATCCCACCACTAAGCATATCTTTCCCTCCCCCCCTCTCTCTGCATTCCGCAGGGATCGCTCCCTACACAACTCCTTTGTCCATTCGTCCCCCCCATCCCTCCCCACTGATCTCCCTCCTGGCACTTATCCGTGTAAGCGGAACAAGTGCTACACATGCCCTTACACTTCCTCCCTTACCACCATTCAGGGCCCCAAACAGTCCTTCCAGGTGAGGCATCACTTCACCTGTGAGTCGACTGGGGTGATATACTGCGTCCGGTGCTCCCGATGTGGCCTTTTATATATTGGTGAGACCCGACGCAGACTGGGAGACCGCTTTGCTGAACGTCTACGCTCTGTCCGCCAGAGAAAGCAGGATCTCCCAGTGGCCACACATTTTAATTCCACATCCCATTCCCATTCTGACATGTCTATCCACGGCCTCCTCTACTGTAAAGATGAAGCCACACTCAGGTTGGAGGAACAACACCTTATATTCCGTATGGGTAGCCTCCAACCTGATGGCATGAACATTGACTTCTCTAACTTCCGCTAGGCCCCACCTCCCCCTCGTACCCCGTCTGTTACTCTTTTTAATGCACACATTCTTTCTCTCACTTTCCTTTTTCTCCCTCTGTCCCTCTGAATATACCTCTTGCCCATCCTCTGGGTCACCCCCACCCCGTCTTTCTTCCCGGACCTCCTGTCCCATGATCCTCTCGTATCCCCTTCTGCCTATCACCTGTCCAGCTCTCGGCTCCATCCCTCCCCCTCCTGTCTTCTCCTATCATTTTGCATCTCCCCCTTCCCCTCCTGCTTTCAAATCCCTTACTCACTCTTCCTTCAGTTAGTCCTGACGAAGGGTCTCGGCCTGAAACGTCGACTGCGCCTCTTCCTAGAGATGCTGCCTGGCCTGCTGCGTTCACCAGCAACTTTGATGTATGCTGCCATAGTTCTATCATCATTTTCATTTAATTTTAGTAATAATATGGACAAGTTACCAATACAAGTTGGATAAGATTGGTCGGCAAACCATTATCCATCCTTGCATGTGATTACTTTATTTCTTTGCAATCTGAACCGCTGTGCACATCTAATATTCGGTGATTCTCCATCTCTCTATGAAGATCTTCTGGGTGGTGTCATGTTGGGAATATTTGGACTTGAACATGGCCCTGATGAAACAATAGTTAATTTAATTTTCATTAAGCAGGATTATAAGCATATCGTTGTTTTTGATGATGGTCAAGTTCTTATTTAGCTTTTAGCAATTCCTAATGAGCATTTGCTGGAAAAGGCAAGCTTGAAAAGCAACAGCAAGGGTCTGCATGGTGACAGACCTTCTCAATGTAAACAAGGTGTGGGGCATAATGGGCTCTGCCCAGCAAAATGTTGACCAGACTTTGACAGCTGGCTTAGTTATGCTCACTGGACAAGTGGGCTTATACAGTAAACATGGAGGAAAAAGTGGAGTGGACTCAATTAGTCCACAAGGGAGGCAAGTGGTTTGATAACTAAAGGAAATCCATAACTTAAATAGTGCCATTCAACCATGACTGATTTATTTTCACTCTCAATTACATTCTCCTGTCTTCTCCCCATAACCTTTGACACTCTTACTAATCAAGAACCTATCAATCTCTGCTTTAAAAATACCCAAATAACTTGGCCTCCACAGCCACCTTTGGCAATGAATTCCACAGAATCACTACCCTCTGGCTAAAGAAATTCCTCCTCATCCTTGTTCTAAACAAACATCTTTGAATTCTAAGGTTGTACCCTCTGGTTCTAGACTCTCCGACAAATGGAAACATCATTTTCACCTACACTCTTGCTAGACTTTTCAATATTCGGTAAGTTTCAATGAGATCACCCTCGTTTTTCTAAACTGCAGCAAGTACAGGCCCAAAGCCATCAAACACTACTGATACATTAAACCTTTCACGATGAGGATCACTCTTGTAACCTCCTCTGGACCCTCCCAAATGCCAGCACACTCTTCCTTAGATATATGGCCCAAAACTGTTCACAATATTCCAAAAGAGCCTTATAAAGTCTTAGCATTACATCCTTCTTAACATTTATATTCTTGTCCTCTGCAAATGAATGCTAACATTGCATATGCCTCCCTTACCACCGACTCAGCCTACAAGTTAACCGCTGGGGAATCCTGTACTAGAACTCCGAACAACACATACAAAATGCTGGTGGAACGCAGCAGGCCAGGCAGCATCTATAGGAAGAAGTACAGTCGACGTTTCGGGCCAAGACTCTTCGTCAGGACTAACTGAAAGAAGAGCTAGTAAGAGATTTGAAAGTGGGAGGGGGAGGGGGAGATCCGAAATGATAGGAGAGGACAGGAGGGGAAGGGATGAAGCTAAGATCTGGAAAGTTGATTGGCAAAAGGGATACAAGGTTGGAGAAGGGAGAGGATCATGGGAAGGGAGCAACACTTACAGTACGCTGGATGAACTCAGAAGGTCGGGCAGCATCAGTGGAAATGATGAGTCGACGTTTTGGGCCAGAATCCTTTGTTAGGACTGAAGAATGAAGGAGGTGGAAGGATTTGAAGAATGCTTGTAGGTTCAGTTGAAAGACCAGTAATTTGAAAGACGAAAGGGTGGGGGAGAGGAAGCATCGACGTCATAGGCAGGAAAACAATGGGTAGTAGAAGAAGGAGATCCTGCTTTCTCTGGGAATAAACAGTCAATGTTTTGGGCCAAAACCCTTCACCAGGACTTCATGACATTGGTAGACAAGATGAGGAGGTCCTGAAGAAAGATTTTAAGGAACTAGGTATAAAGCTGAAAAAAAAGCACCATTAGAGTAGTAATCTCTAGGTTACTGCCTATGCCATGTGCCAGTGAGGGTAAGAATAGGATGATTTGGCAGGTGACTGCGTGGCTGAGGAGCTGGTGCAGTGGGCAGGGGTTCAGATTTATGGATCACTGGGATCTCTTCTGGGAAGGTATGAGCTGCACAAAGAGGGATAGGTTACACTTGAGCCCGAGGGGTCCAATATCCTTGCAGGCAGCTTGGCTAGAGTTGTTTGGGTAGGTTTGAACTAATTTAGCGGGGGGTGGGAAGAATGATAATGCTGAAGATGAGGTAATTAGTTTACAAAGAGATGCAATGTGTTGTGAGCTCCTAGCATGGAGAGGCTGATGATAGGACAAAATTGCAGTCATCAGGATGAATTTGCAAAGCAAAAGGTGGACAAAATTGAAAAGAGTGAATACAGGACTGAAGGTGTTGTCAAATCACAAACAAGAGAAAATCTGCAGATGCTGGAAATCCAAGCAACACACAGTGCTGGACGAACTCAGCAGGCCAGGCAGCATCCATTGAAAAAAACCCTTCAGCAGGGTTTCGGCCCGAAATATCACTGTACTTTTGTCCATAGATGCTGCCTGGCTTGCTGAATTCCTCCAGCATTTGGTCTGAAGGTGTTATATTTGAATATGTGCATTATATGGAATAAGATAGATAAACTTGTAGCACAGTTACAGATTGACATGTATGATATTGTAGGCATCACTGAATCACGATTGAAAGAAGATTTTTCTTCTATCAAAGTGCATGATCATGCACTTCCCAACACTTATTCCATTTGCCATTTCTTTGCTCATTCTCCTAAGCTGTCTTTTCTTCTTTAGCCTCTCTACTTCCTCAAAACTACCTGCCCCTCCACCTACCTTTGTATTGTCTGCAAACTTTGCAGCAGAGCCATCAAGTCCACCATCCAAAACATTAACATATAATGTAAAAAGAACCGGCCCTGATACAGATCCCTGTTGAACACCACTAGACACCGGCAGCCAACCAGAAAAGGCTCCCATTATTCACACACTTTGCCTCCTGCCGGTCAGCCACAGCTTTATCCATGCTAGAATCTTTCCTGTAATACCATGGGCTCGTAGCTTGTTAAGCAGCCTCATGTGTGGCATCTTGTCAAAGGCCTTCTGAAAATGCAAATACACAACATCAACCAATTCTCCTTTATTTATCCTGCTTGTTATCTCTTCAAAGAATTCCAACAGAATTGTCAGGCAAGTTTTTCACTTGAGGAAACTTTGCTGACTATGGCCTATTTTATCATGTGCCTCCAAGTATCCCAAAACCACATCATTAACAATCGACTCCAACATCTTCCCAACCACTGAGGTCAGACTAATTGTCCTATAATTTCCTTTCCTCTGCCTCTATCCCTTCTTGAAGAGTGGAGTGATATTTTCAATTTTCCAGTCTTCTGGAACCATTCTAGAATTTAGTGATTCTTGAAAAATCATTATTAATATCTCCACCATCTCCTCAGCCACCTCTTTTAGAATCCTAGGTGTATACTGTCTGGTCCAAATAACTTATCTACCTTTGGACCTTTCAGTTTCTCAAGAACATTCTCTGCACAAGGGTTCACATGCTCATCTCAATACTTAACAAGTATCTGCCTCCAACGTTCCTCAAGCAGTGTGTTTAAATCTTTAACCATTCTCTGTATTAAAAAACTGCTTAAATTCCCTCTAAATCATGAAAACCTTATCTTAAACATAAACCTTCTGGTTTTAGATATTCCACCTGAACTAATCCAATTTACCCATGCTTGGCCCACATCCCTCTGAGCCTTTGTTATCAAAGCACCTGTACAAATGTTTTTTTAAATATTGTTGTTAGACCATAAGACCATAAGACATAGGAGCAGAATTAGGCCATCTGGCCCATCGAGTCTGCTCCACCATTGAATCATGGATGATTGTTTTATCTATCTCCTCCTCAACCCCAGTTCCTGGCCTTCTTCCCATAACTTTTGATGCCATGTTCAATCAAGAACCTATCAATCTCTGCCATACATATACCCAACGACCTGGCCTCCACAGCTGCATGTGGCAACAAATTCCACAAATTTACCACCCTTTGGTTAAAAAAATATCTCCACATCTCTGTTTTGAAAGGAGCCTTCTTTCCTGAGGCTATGCCCTCTTGTCCTAGACTCTCCCACCATGGGAAACATCCTTTTTGAGTACTCTTGGGGGGGACAGCTTACCCAGGGGAAGCGACAGTGGCCGTGCCTCCGGCACAGAGTCTGGCCCTGTAGCTCAGAAGGGTAGGGCAAGGAAGAGGAGGGCAGTTGTGATAGGGGACTCGATAGTAAGGGGGTCAGATAGGCGATTCTGTGGACGCAGTCCAGAGACCCAGATGGTAGTTTGCCTCCCTGGTGCCAGGGTCTGGGATATTTCTGATCGTGTCCAAGATATCCTGAAGTGGGAGGGTGAGGAGCCAGAGGTCGTGGTACATATAGGTACCAATGACATAGGTAGGAAAAGGGATGAGGTCCTGAAAGGAGAATATAGGGAGCTAGGAAGGGAGTTGAGAAAAAGGACCACAAAGGTAGTAATCTCGGGATTACTGCCTGTGCCACGCGACAGTGAGAGTAGGAATGCGATGAGGTGGAGGATAAATGCGTGGCTGAGGGATTGGAGCAGGGGGCAGGGATTCAAGTTTTTGGATCATTGGGACCTCTTTTGGCGCAGGTGTGATCTGTACAAAAAGGACGGGTTACAATTGAATCCTAGGGGGACCAATATCCTGGCAAGGAGATTAGTGGGGGCTACTGAGGTGACTTTAAACTAGAATGGTTGGGGGGTGGGAATCAAATTAAAGAGGCTAGGCGTGAGGAGGTTAGTTCACGACAGAGGGATGGGAACCAGTGCAGGGAGACAGAGGGGTGTAAAGTGAGGGTAGAAGCAAAAAGTACAAAGGAGAAAAGTAAAAGTGGCAGGCCGACAAATCCAGGGCAAGCATTGAAAAGGGCCACTTTTCAACATAATTGTATAAGGGCTAAGAGAGTTGTAAAAGAGCGCCTGAAGGCTTTATGTGTCAATGCAAGGAGCATTCGTAATAAGGTGGATGAATTGAAAGTGCAGATTGTTATTAATGATTATGATATAGTTGGGATCACAGAGACATGGCTCCAGGGTGACCAGGGATGGGAGCTCAACGTTCAGGGATATTCAATATTCAGGAGGGATAGACGTGAAGGAAGGGGAGGTGGGGTGGTGTTGCTGGTTAAAGAAGAGATTAACGCAATAGAAAGGAAAGACATAAGCCGGGAAGATGTGGAATCGATATGGGTAGAGCTGCGTAACACTAAGGGGCAGAAGACGCTGGTGGGAGTTGTGTACAGGCCACCTAACAGTAGTAGTGAGGTCGGAGATGGTATTAAACAGGAAATTAGAAATGTGTTCAATAAAGGAACAGCAGTTATAATGGGTGACTTCAATCTACATGTAGACTGGGTGAACCAAACTGGTAAAGGTGCTGAGGAAGAGGATTTCTTGGAATGTATGCGGGATGGTTTTTTGAACCAACATGTCGAGGAACCAACTAGAGAGCAGGCTATTCTGGACTGGGTTTTGAGCAATGAGGAAGGGTTAATTAGCGATCTTGTCGTGAGAGGCCCCTTGGGTAAGAGTGACCATAATATTCATGGCAGATGCAATTTAATGTGGATAAATGTGAAGTTATCCACTTTGGTGGCAAAAATAGGAAAACAGATTATTATCTGAATGGTGGCCGATTAGGAAAAGGGGAGGTGCAACGAGACCTGGGTGTCATTATACACCAGTCATTGAAAGTGGGCATGCAGGTACAGCAGGCGGTGAAAAAGGCGAATGGTATGCTGGCATTTATAGCGAGAGGATTCGAGTACAGGAGCAGGGAGGTACTACTGCAGTTGTACAAGGCCTTGGTGAGACCACACCTGGAGTATTGTGTGCAGTTTTGGTCCCCTAATCTGAGAAAAGACATCTTTGCCATAGAGGGAGTACAAAGAAGGTTCACCAGATTGATTCCTGGGATGGCAGGACTTTCATATGAAGAAAGACTGGATGAACTGGGCTTGTACTCGTTGGAATTTAGAAGATTGAGGGGGGATCTGATTGAAACGTATAAGATCCTAAAGGGATTGGACAGGCTAGATGCAGGAAGATTATTCCCGATGTTGGGGAAGTCCAGAACGAGGGGTCACAGTTTGAGGATAGAGGGGAAGCCTTTTAGGACCGAGATTAGGAAAAACTTCTTCACACAGAGAGTGGTGAATCTGTGGAATTCTCTGCCACAGGAAACAGTTGAGGCCAGTTCATTGGCTATATTTAAGAGGGAGTTAGATATGGGCCTTGTGGCTACGGGGGTCATGGGGTATGGAGGGAAGGCTGGGGCGGGGTTCTGAGTTGGATGATCAGCCATGATCATAATAAATGGCGGTGCAGGCTCGAAGGGCCGAATGGCCTACTCCTGCACCTATTTTCTATGTTTCTATGTTTCTATGCTTCCACATCTACTCTGTCTAGGCCTTTCAATATTCGAAAGGTTTCAATGAGATCCCCCCCTTATCCTTCTGAATTCCAGCAAATACAGACCCAGAGCCATCAAACGTTCCTCATATGATAACCCTTTCATTCCTGGAATCATCCTTGTGAACCTCCTCTGGACACTCTCCGATGCCAGCACATCTTTTCTGAGATGAGGCGCCCAAAACTGTTCACAATACTCAAGGTGAGGCCTCATCAGTGCCTTATAAAGCCTCAGCATTACATCCTTGCTCTTGTATCCTAGACCTCTTGAAATGAATGCTGACATGGCATTTGCCTTCCTCACCACCGACTCAAACTGCAAGTTAACCTTCAGGGTGTTCTACTCGAGGACTCCCAAGTCCCTCTGCATCTCAGATCCTGGATTTTCTCCCTGTTCAGAAAATAGTCTGCACGTTTATTTCTACTACCAAAGTGCATGACCATGCATTTTCCAACATTGTGTTTCATTTGCCACTTTCTTGCCCATTCTCCTAATCTGCATCTTGCCTGTTTCGTCAACACTACCTGCCCCTTCACCAATCTTGGTATCATCTGCAAACCTGGCAACAAAGGCATCTATTCCATCATCTAAATCATTTATATACAATCATTTATTGTACTTGCTTCAAGCACCTCCTCTGGCAGCTCATTCCATATTCTTACCACCAACCATGTGAAAAAATTACTACGCAGGTCCCTCTTAAATCTTTTCCCTCTTTTCTTTAACATACTTCCTCTAATTCTCAACTCCCGAACCGTGGGATTAAAACTGTACATTAACCTCATCAAAACTCCTCTGGATCTTATACACCTCCAAGATCATGCATCATTCCTCCTTCACTCTAGGAAATAAATTCCTAGCTTGCTCAACCCCTCCCTACAAACTCAGTCCCTCAAGACCTAACATCATCCTCTTGAATCTTTTCTGGATTCTTTCCAGATTAATGGCATCTTTCCTTTAGCAGGGTTATAACAACAGTACTCCAAGTGTAGTCAACGGCATCTTTGCAACTGCAACATTTCATACTAACTTCTTTGCTCAGTGTCCAACTGATAAAGGCTAGTGCATCAAAAACCTTATTCACCACCTGTTATGTCGTTTTTCTAGTGTGGCTAACTCCCTTCTTATCATTTTCAAAGTTAAGCTTTTTCTTTTTAGCACACTGCTGTCTTAAAGCAGAGTGTTGTATCCATTGCACTTGCAGGAAATTCTCTTTCTTTTTTCCAGAGGCCTTCGCTTCTAAACTCTTAGCAATCAAGTGCAGTAACTTTACCACCTTGATCTTTAGATCACTTTCCCAATACTGAGGTGGTCTCATTTACACAATACACATGCCAGCCTATTGAATCCTTCAAAATTTTTTCTATTCTCCTTGGATTTTGGAGAGATTCAGGCTCCAGTCCATGAGTAGCTTTCTTTTTTTTTAGCATTTTCCCCTGAATCCCATCAAATACATTAATTAATGAAATAAGAAGAAGCTCTTTTGGATTTTAATTTGAGTTAATGTATGAGAAAGAGAGCGACTCAATCATAAACTTTCTAACATTAAGTTTATTGTAAAAGTACATAGAATAATAGAAAAGAGAAGACAAACATGACGTCTCTAAGAAGAGGAAGTCTGCAGACGCCGGAAATCTGCAAGAAGTGTGTGTTGCAAGAAATCTCTGGCTGTTCTGCCTGTAGACGACTTCGACTCAGGATGGCTGGTCTCGAATGCTTGTGATCATGGACAATGCCAGGATCACCACACTGAGAAGTCCAAAGAGTTCAGCCAACTTTCGAATGATGAAACCAACATCTTACAGTACATATGGATAAAGCTTATCAGACACACTTTAAGTGAATCCGTAGACATACTTAGTAATAACAATATTATATGCAAGTCAATGATCAGTTGCTCTTGACAATATCAAGTGTTCTCTTTGATAATTAATGTGCAGCAGAAGTTGCTTTGTGAAGCAGAGGTAGGTTTTAACAATGATTGATTACGCATCACCCTGTGATGATTTCAACCCCCTTTTGGGGTATTTCAAATGTCAGTTTCCTGCCTGCATCTGGAATGCATGGTGGTTACTTGCAGTGTCCAGCTTTGCTCCTCTGTACGTGGTTGCAAGGCATGAGTGAATTCTGCAGAAGAGTGGTCCTTAAAAACTCCGGAATTCACCAACCACAACAGGGTGTAGAGTTCTGTTCCTGCTCACTTACTATGCCGAGAAGTTACCATTTATAGTTTCATTGACCTAATTGTAACAAATTCTACTGATAATCTGACAGATTAATAGATTATGTCACTTGCAAATTTCGACAGATGTACATTCTGACTGATTGAATCTCCACCTGCTTTGGGGAAGTTCAATGTGCAGGATTGAAAGAGGCTGCGGAGGGTTATATCATCTGACAATCCACTCATGAGCACTACCCTCCCCACCATCAAGGGTTATCTTCAAGAGGTGGCACCTCAAATTGGTGGCATCCATCATTAAGGGCTCTCATTATCTGGGACATGCATTTTTGTTACGAGGGGTGATTGATAAGTTGGTGACCTAAGGTAGAAAGAGTCAATTTTAGAAAACCTAGCACATTAATTTTTCAACATAGTCCCCTCCTACATGTACACACTTAGTCCAGCGGTCGTGGAGCATACGGATCCCTTCCTTGTAGAAATGGTCCACAGCAGGGGTGATTGATAAGTTCATGGCCTAAGGTAGAAGGAAATGAGTTATTAACTTCAAACTTTCTGCATTTTCATGCAAAGAGTTGAACACGTGCATGTAACGAGAGCGTCTTGGACCTCCAGGTGGTCCACAGCAGGGGTGATTGATACGTTCGTGGCCTAAAGTAGAAGGAGATGAGTTTTACAGCTCTCGTTACATGCACGTGCAGTTCAACTCTTTGCATGAAAATGCAGAAAGCTTGAAGTTAATAACACATCTCCTTCTACCTTAGACCATGAACTTATCAATCACCCCTGCTGGGGATTGCTTCTGGAGGTCCAAGACGCTGACTTCTACAAAGAAGGGATCCGTATGCTCCACGACTGCTGGACTAGGTGTGTAAATGTAGGAAAAATAAATGTGCTAGGTTTTCTAAAATTGACTCCTTGTACCTTAGGTCATGAACTTATCAATCACCCCTCGTATTATTACCATGGCACAGGAGCCCAAAGACCATAATCAACATTTTAGGAACAGCGCCTTCCCTTTCACCAGCAGATTTCTAAATGGTCCATGAACATGACCTCATTATTCCTCTTTTTCATTATTCATTTTTTGTAACTTAGAGTAACTTTTATACCTTGCACTGTATAGCAGCTGCAAAAAAAAAACAAATTTCATGACATACAATTAGAGAAATAAATCTGATTCTGATTATCTAGCTGTTTTCAGCATCCTGTTGTAGATATTTGCATTTGGCATTCCGATTAGTATACAAGAAAAGAGATAATTATATTGCAGATGCTGGAACCTGGAACAATTTGCTGAAGGAATTCGGCAGGTCGAACAGCATCTGTTGCAGGAAAGGTATTATTCACATTTGGTAGCTTACTTTCCTTTCCTCCCTAACAGTTGAAATTATCCTTAGCAATGCATTTTGGTGAAGAGTTTTCTCAATGGAGGCAGGCTACCGTCAATCGTCTTTCTATTTTGTAACCCTATTAATATCTGCATCTGAAACAGGTAATTAGCGAATAATGATGTATCCATTTTCAGTAGCAGGTGATAGCCAATTTTAAACCAAACAATGAAGGGGTTCTTTTGGACCTATTGCACCTTTGTTGGCTCATCAGGACAATCCCATTCCTTTACTAATGTTTCCTACAAGAACTTCTCCCTAGATTCCCAACGTCTCCCACTGTCCTCTTGTCCCCTCCCCCTCCAACCCTGATCCTACCATTCACCCACTCACTGGAGCTAATCTTCCTGTGGCTAAGTAACAGACCTTTGTGCAGGATTTGGTAGATTTTAAACTTTGAAGTAGTTTAAACTTAAAATAATGTATGAAAAGATCAGGGACAAGAAGAATGATTTTCAAAGTAAACAGGCATGCCATCTCAGTGAAAACCAGTACCTGTATTAGCACCCAGTTAATAATTTATTGCAAAATCAATGTCACATTACAGTGATTGCACATCCTCATAACTTTTGGTAAAAAGAAAACATTCTTGCATGTGAGTTACCTGAAAGATAAAGTTAAACAATCTAGCAAATTGTTTAAATTCTTACACTGTGCTAAATGATACCAGCAAAGCTAGTCTGTTGTCAGAAAATAGGGCATTGGGTTTTGGACTTTGTAACTACACTGGATGGCGATCTAGTGCAGTTATACAGCGATGAGTTTATTTACATTGTTCAGTAACATTAGATTCAAAATCATTGCATAATAGTTTTACTTTGAAAGAACGATAGGAGGCTGAGGATAGAAGATATCATATTGTAAGAATGCGGAGACAGGGTAAATGGCACGTTTAAGAAATGTTAATTAAAGTACCCACAATGTGATTAATGATAAGTTATTGTCTCTGGGCTAGTGTTAGGTTTGCTGATTAAGCCGCAGTCTCAGATTGAAAACTGGTATCTGCTTACCGCACAGTAAAAATTTACCCAATTTATATGCAACATTACACATTTCATTGTTTAACATTGTTATCTTTCATATAACATACACGAGAGAGGCGTCTTTATATAAACAGATATGAGAACATGCAGTTGTGGTGCTAAAAGACCACATTGGGGTGATTGAAGCATTTCAAAGGGCAGTGTTTGAGATGTAGTTTTTGGAATGGTTGTATAAAATGAAATAGGATTGAAGTTAAAAAAGATAGATCACAAAAAGTATACTTGGCAGTGTCTGCTTCCCATGGGCTGAAATCCTCACTTGTACTTGCAAGTTTTATATTATTTTATGAAGCATCCTGTAGCTGTGTATGGTCAATGAGCTTGGAAGATTAGAGAGGTAATAATTGAATGTCTGAGCAAAGGGAAATGTCTTTGTATTTCATGAGAAGCCAAACATACTGTAATTTGAAGATTTTTGATCTCTTTGTCTTGTGTTTTATGTTACAATGAAAATGCTCATGGCACACAAACTGTTAATACATAACCACACGTTTTCATTGCTACCAGAAAAAGAGACACACAGAATATAAGCAGTCACCATTCAATATGATAATGGCTGGTCACCTTCTTCAGTTTTCTGCTCCTGGGTCCTCCCCATAACCGTTGATCCAAGAATATATTTCATGATTGGACTTCCACAGGCTTCTGTGGTAGAGAATTTCATTCTCACTACTCTCTGGGTGAAGAAACCTGCACACATTTCAATTCTAAATGACTTTCTCCTTACAGGCTATGACACCTGGATCTGAACCTCAGGAACTTCCACCCCAGATATTGTCTGTTGATTCTGTTCAAATTTTATAGTTTCTATAAGGTCCAGAAAGCTCCATTATATTCCCTCCATGGCAGAAACATCCTTCCTCAGACAACAAGACCAAAACTTCACACCATAATTAAATATGTGGTCTCACAAAGATTGTACAGTTACTGCAAGGCATTGTTGTCCCAGTACTCTAATCCTTTTGCAGTGAAGGTCAACATACCATATTTTTAAGAGATTGCTATACAAGGACACCCAGATCCTGATTGGGAAGAGGAGGTTCGACAGTCACCATTCAGGTAACAATCCGTACTTTTAGCTCTAACATGGATACCTTCATACTCACATTGAACTGCATTCACAGTGCTTTTTCTCATTCACCCAACTATTTAAAATCATATTTGAATCCCCTTTGCATTCTGCTCACAGTACCCTCTAGAATCATTTTAGCTGCAAATATGGAACTGTTATATTAAACTCTCTCATTCATACCACTGACATACTTGCAAATAACTAGGATTCCAAGCCCTGATCCCTCTAATTTCCCATTAATCACCATCTGGCAGACAAATGCTTATTCCTCCTTTGCCTCATCAATTAATTCTCAATCTAGGTCAGTATATTACCCCATTCTAAATGTTTTCACTTTCACTCTAACCTCTTTTGTTGGATCTTATCAAAAACCTTCTGAAAGTTCACATATATCACATCCATTTGCTCTCCCTTGCCTATTACATTGCAAAATAAAGTTAACGGAGAAGCAACTTTGTGTTTGACTGTTTATGAAAAGGGCGACTGTAAACTTTTCCTCCCTAGTGGGTCTACTAGTTGCACCATTTGGCTCTCATTTGTCTCACCTTCCATTTGAACACAATCCATTTTTAAAAAAAGCATCAACCACTGAATATCAATATTACTTAGTTAAAAATGATTTTTTGAAAATAATGATGTGCTTCTGCACCTACTACTGCTGTATAAAGACAAGACATAGGAGCAGAATTAGGCTTTTTGGCCCTTCAAATCTGTTCCACCATTCGATCGTGGCTGATTTATTTTCCCAGTCCTGCCTTACCCCTGTAACCCTTTCTAATCAATAATCTATCAAACTCCACTTTAAATATGCCCAATGACTTAGCCTCTACAGCCATCTGTGGAAATGAATTCCACAGATTCACCACTCTCTGGCCCTAGACTCTCGCACTATTGGAAAAATCATCTCCACCTCCACTCTTAGCCTTTCAATATTCCATAGGTTTCAATGAGATTCTTCCCCCATACCTCATTCTTCTAAACTCCAGTGAGTACAGGTCCAGAGCCATCAAATGCTCATATATTAAACCTTTCATTCCCAGGATTATACTTATAAACCCCCACTGGACCCTCTTCAATATCATTATATCTTTTCTTAGATAAGGGGGTGAAATCTGTTCATAATGCTCCAAATGTGGTCTGACCAGTGCCTTACGTAATGGAATATTCAGCTTTGGAAGCGGCAAGCTATTGCAGTGCATCCTTTGCATACATTTTTTTTGCTGGAATTTTAAAGGGATCCTTTTTCCTTGCTTACACTGCATGTGGACAAGCTTACAGCTTCATTTGCTGAAGAACTGTAAATGATGATGAATGTGGCGGTCTGTAGACCAGCTTCTGGTCTGATGATGGAAGAAATGTTGGTGAAATTAATTTGGAATTGGAAGCTGTTACTGGGGCTCCTAACACAAGGATGATTGTTGTACTCCAACAAATCAGTGTTCTATTGCTGCCCACAGCTTTGCACATTTCACCTAGGCTTTTAATGGCAAAGGCACCCAAACTTCATCTCTGGAATATGCTTTTTGAAAGCACTGACAGTGAGCAACTCATATCTCTTGATAAATCCTTCTGTCAACTAGCACTCTGGTGCTGAGTGGGCTGAAGGGCCATTGACTGGCCAGATTAGATTTGTTTTCCAGTTTGTGCTGAGAATGGTAGATTGCAATTTTGCAGATGCAATGAAAAAAAAATCTAGTTAGAGTCATAGCCTGATGTGAAACGTCTTCAAGTGTTTGATTGTTTATGAAGAGGAGTTACCTGGTGATCTTTTAAGGAATTGGTTAAGTGTAAAGGTGCTTTGCTCAGCACTCAAAATCCCAATTAACTTCACACTGGGAACACAATTTGCATAGATTACACTGGTTCTCAGTGAAAATAATAATCTTAAGGAAACCAAGGATAGGCAAAGTGTGCAGCCATGTGAAAAAGCTGCTTCCCAAGTTGTGAAATCTCTATTCAATCAGGTCTATTCTTGTTTATTTGAATCATGTACCAGGAACAATGATAAGTAAGAAGTTATTTATCTGCGGCAAAAACAAACATTCCTAACCCAAGCCCTGCTTCTTTGCTTTTTGACCAGTAATACAAGAGGATTTCTGATTTTATTTATTTTTTTCTTTTTCAACATATTCAAACAGCCTGCCACCAATCTAAGCTACTCAAAATTATCTGGGGTTTAAAACAAACTGATCTCTCACGAACCTTTCGGGTGGCACAGTAGGGTCGCGTAGGCTTAGCACTATTACAGTGCCAGTAACCTGGGCTCATTTCTTCTCCGTCTGTAAGGAGTCACCGTGACAGTATGGGTTTCCTCTAGGTGCCAAAGGTGTTTAGGTTAGTAGGTTAATGTGGTGAAATTGGGCAGTGCGGGCTTCAACTACTGCACAGAGTCTTGTCATCTTCAGAAGTTTTCTGATGACGCTGCCATAGTTGGATGCATCAGCAAGGGAGATGAGGCTGAGTACGGTGGAAACTTTGTCGCATGGTGTAAGCAGAATTATCTGCAGCTTAATGTGAAAAAGACTAAGGAGCTGGTGGTAGACCTGAGGAGAGTTAAGGTACGGGTGACCCCTGTTTCCATCCAGGGGGTCAGTGTGGACATGGTGGAGGATTACAAATACCTGGGGATACGAATTGACAATAAACTGGACTGGTCAAAGGACACTGAGGCTGTCTACAAGAAGGGTCAGAGCCGTCTCTATTTCCTGAGGGGACTGAGGTCCTTTAACATCTGCTGGACAATGCTGAGGATGTTCTACTAGCCTGTGGTGGCCAGTGCGATCATGTTTGCTGTTGTGTGCTGGGGCAGCAGGCTGACGGTAGCAGACACCAACAGAATCAACAGACTCATTCATAAGGCCAGTGATGTTGTGGGGATGGAACTGGACTCTCTGACAGTGGTGTCTAAAAAGAGGATGCTGTCCAAGTTGCATGCCATCTTGGACAATGTCTCCCATCCACTACATAATGATGATGGTGAGGACAATATGATTGATGTTCTGGAGCATGTTGATATTGAGGGAGAGGAGGTGTTGGAGTTGTTAAAATCCATTAGGACAGCTAAGTACCCGGGGCCTGACAGAATATTCCCCAGGCTGCTCCATGAGGCGGGAGAAGAGATTGCTGAGTCTCTAGCTAGGATCTTTATGTCCTCATTGTCCATGAGAATGGTACCAGAGGATTGGAGGGAGGCGAATGTTGTCCCCTTGTTCAAAAGAGGTAGTAGGGATAGTCCGGGTAATTATAGACCAGTGAGCCTTACGTCTGTGGTGGGAAAGCTGTTGGAAAAGATTCTTAGAGATAGGATCTCTAGGCATTTAGAGAATCATGGTCTGATCAGGGACAGTCAGCATGGCTTTGTGAAGGGCAGATCATGTCTAACAAGCCTGATAGAGTTCTTTGAGGAGGTGACCAGGCATATAGATGAAGGTAGTGCAGTGGATGTGATCTATATGGATTTTAGTAAGGCATTTGACAAGGCTCCACACGGTAGGCTCATTCAGAAAGTCAGAAGGCATGAGATCCAGGGAAATTTGGCCAGGTGGATTCAGAATTGGCTTGCCTGCAGAAAGCAGAGGGTGGTGGTGGAGGGAGTACATTCAGATTGGAGGATTGTGACTAGTGGTGTCCCACAAGGATCTGTTCTGGGACCTCTACTTTTCGTGATTTTTATTAATGACCTGGATGTAGGGGTAGAAGGGTGGGTTGGCAAGTTTGCAGACGACACAAAGGTTGGTGGTGTTATAGATAGTGTAGAGGATTGTCAAAGATTGCAGAGAGACAGTGATAGGATGCAGGAGTGGGCTGAGAAGTGGCAGATGGATTTCAACCTGGAGAAGTGTGAGGTGGTACACTTTGGAAGGACAAACTCCAAGGTAGAGTATAAAGTAAATGGCAGGATACTTGGTAGTGTGGAGGAGCAGAGGGATCTGGGGGTACATGTTCACAGATCCCTGAAAGTTGCCTCACAGGTAGATAGGGTAGTTAAGAAAGCTTATGGGGTGTTAGCTTTCATAAGTCAAGGGATAGAGTTTAATAGTCGCGATGTAATGATGCAGCTCTATAAAACTCTGGTTAGGCCACACTTGGAGTACTGTGTCCAGTTCTGGTCACCTCACTATAGAAAGGATGTGGAAGCATTGGAAAGGGTACAGAGGAGATTTACCAGGATGCTGCCTGGTTTAGAAAGTATGCATTATGATCAGAGATTAAGGGAGCTAGGGCTTTACTCTTTGGAGAGAAGGAGGATGAGAGGAGACATGATAGAGGTGTACAAGATAATAAGAGGAATAGATAGAGTGGATAGCCAGCGCCTCTTCCCCAGGGCACCACTGCTAAATACAAGAGGACATGGCTTTAAAGTAAGGGGTGGGAAGTTCAAGGGGGATATTAGAGGAAGGTTTTTTACTCAGAGTGGTTGGTGCGTGGAATGCACTGCCTGGGTCAGTGGTGGAGGCAGATACACTAGTGAAGTTTAAGAGACTACTAGACAGGTATATGAAGGAATTTAAGGTGGGGGCTTATATGGGAGGCAGGGTTTGAGGGTCAGCACAACATTGTGGGCCAAAGGGCCTGTACTGTGCTGTACTATTCTATGTTCTATAATGTAATGGTTGGGCACAGGAGTACGTTCAGCCAGAGACTCATTCCACTGAGATGCAACACAGAGCGTCATAGGAAGTCATTCCTGCCTTTGGCCATCAAACTTTACAACTCCTGCCTTAGAGGGTCAGACACCCTGAGCCAATAGGCTGGTCCTGGACCTATTTCCTGGCATAATCTACATATTACTATTTAACTATTTATGGTTTTATTATTACTATTTAATTATTTATGGCACAACTGTAATGAAAACCAATTTCCCCCGGGATCAATAAAGTATGACTATGACTATTGTTGGGACAGGAGCTGTGCTGTTACTGTGCTCTCTGTGTAAATAAAACAAAACTACAGAGCACATTTTTACTGACTGTATTGAAGTTCAGTGGAGACTTAGGTGATTATCTGTAAGGAGCTCCCATAGACAGTTTTCCTTCTCTACTTTAAACTATTAACCACAATATATTCATACAGCCAGGAAAAAAAGACATTACAAGACATTTCTATTTATAGTACTGTATGTAATATTGTAAAAATTTATTTCTTTTCCTTGTGACAATAAAAGGCAAGCATGGCAAACTGTACAAAAAGTATTAACAAATTTTGTTAACTTGTAAACAATTTATTGGATAACTCCACCCTCATTGTTTTCAGACTGAAGATGGACAATAACATTTCACCATGAGTGTCATGCATACGAAGGTTGCTTATGCAACCGAACTATATTTAACCAACTTTAGCAAATATACAAGCAGTACAAGTTGGAAAAGTTGAAGTTTTTTTGCATACATTTATATCAACATACCTAGCATTAAAATCAACTCTTTCCCCCTATTTTTTGAGATTTTAAAGAGAAATTCCAAGCGTATCTACGACCAACTGAATTGCTTTTAAAGGATCCACGACTTCTTTCACGTTGTCTCTCCTCAAGACCCAGTCTGGTTTTAATCTGCGAAACAGAGAAGTATAGAAATTTAGCCACGTCCTACAGGAAGAATTAAAGGAAACTGGAATGGGCAAGGTAAGGGAATGCCAGCAATGAACAAATGCAAAGAAAATAAATGGATTCTTACTTAGAAACTGCTCTTGTTCGCACTGGAGTGGCTGGAATATATAAACTACCATTGAGAGGAGCTTGCATGCGTTGCTTAACATTTACTCTGTCTGCATCCATTTTATGTTTCCTTGCTGTCAGTTTATAAACATTTCTGATTCGATCTACTGCTTTTGGCAAACTACGGACCTCCTGGAAGCAAAAACTATCATTAGATAATGTTACATTTATCAAATAATATTTTTCATTGTTTTGGTGGGACTACTGGAGAAGAAGAAATAAGCAGAAATTAATTGTGACCTTGTAATTATCAACACAAGTTTATTCTTTGCTACTTCTACTTATTCAACAAAATCGAAAGAGAGCAGACAAAATTGCTATTCTGTTAAACTGCATTCTGAGAGTAATGTGAAGTATGACGTGTTAAGAAATCATCTTAGATATGACAACCAAGTTCTTTATGTGTCAATGCAAGGAGCATTCGTAATAAGGTGGATGAATTGAAAGTGCAGATTGTTATTAATGATTATGATATAGTTGGGATCACAGAGACATGGCTCCAGGGTGACCAGGGATGAGAGCTCAACGTTCAGGGATATTCAATATTCAGGAGGGATAGACATGAAGGAAGGGGAGGTGGGGTGGCGTTGCTGGTTAATGAAGAGATTAACGCAATAAAAAGGAAGGACATAAGCCAGGAAGATGTGGAATCGATATGGGTAGAGCTGCGTAACACTAAGGGGCAGAAGACGCTGGTGGGAGTTGTGTACAGGCCACCTAACAGTAGTAGTGAGGTCGGAGATGGTATTAAACAGGAAATTAGAAATGTGTGCAATAAAGGAACAGCAGTTATAATGGGTGACTTCAATCTACATGTAGACTGGGTGAACCAAATTGGTAAAGGTGCTGAGGAAGAGGATTTCTTGGAATGTATGCGGGATGGTTTTTTGAACCAACATGTCGAGGAACCAACTAGAGAGCAGGCTATTCTGGACCGGGTTTTGAGCAATGAGGAAGGGTTAATTAGCGATCTTGTCGTGAGAGGCCCCTTGGGTAAGAGTGACCATAATATGGTGGAATTCTTCATTAATATGGAGAGTGACATAGTTAATTCAGAAACAAAGGTTCTGAACTTAAAGAGGGGTAACTTTGAAGGTATGAGACGTGAATTAGCTAAGATAGACTGGCAAATGACACTTAAAGGATTGACGGTGGATATGCAATGGCAAGCATTTGAAGGTTGCATGGATGAACTACAACAATTGTTCATCTCAGTTTGGCAAAAGAATAAATCAAGGAAGGTAGTGCACCCGTGGCTGACAAGAGAAATTAGGGATAGTATCAATTCCAAAGAAGTAGCATACAAATTAGCCAGAGAAAGTGGCTCACCTGAGGACTGGGAGAAATTCAGAGTTCAGCAGAGGAGGACAAAGGGCTTAATTAGGAAGGGGAAAAAAGATTATGAGAGAAAACTGGCGGAGAACATAAAAACGGACTGTAAAAGCTTTTATAGATATGTAAAAAGGAAAAGACTGGTAAAGACAAATGTAGGTCCCCTGCAGACAGAAACAGGTGAACTGATTATGGGGAGCAAGGACATGGCAGACCAATTGAATAATTACTTTGGTTCTGTCTTCACTAAGGAGGACATAAATAATCTTCCAGAAATAGTAAGGGACAGAGGGTCCAGTGAGATGGAGGAACTGAGTGAAATACATGTTAGTAGGGAAGTGGTGTTAGGTAAATTGAAGGGATTGAAGGCAGATAAATCCCCAGGGCCAGATGGTCTGCGTCCTAGAGTGCTTAAGGAAGTAGCCCAAGAAATAGTGGATGCATTAGTGATAATTTTTCAAAACTCGTTAGATTCTGGACTAGTTCCTGAGGATTGGAGGGTGGCTAATGTAACCCCACTTTTTAAAAAAGGAGGGAGAGAGAAACCGGGGAATTATAGACCCGTTAGCCTAACGTCGGTGGTGGGGAAACTGCTGGAGTCAGTTATCAAGGATGTGATAACAGCACAGTTGGAAAGCGGTGAAATGATCGGACAAAGTCAGCATGGATTTGTGAAAGGAAAATCATGTCTGACGAATCTCATAGAATTTTTTGAGGATGTAACTAGTAGAGTGGATAGGGGAGAACCAGTGGATGTGGTATATTTGGATTTTCAAAAGGCTTTTGACAAGGTCCCACACAGGAGATTAGTGTGCAAACTTAAAGCACATGGTATTGGGGGTAAGGTATTGGTGTGGGTGGAGAATTGGTTAGCAGACAGGAAGCAAAGAGTGGGAATAAACGGGACCTTTTCAGAATGGCAGGCGGTGACTAGTGGGGTACCGCAAGGCTCAGTGCTGGGACCCCAGTTGTTTACAATATATATTAATGACTTGGATGAGGGAATTAAATGCAGCATCTCCAAGTTTGCGGATGACACGAAGCTGGGTGGCAGTGTTAGCAGTGAGGAGGATGCTAAGAGGATGCAGGGTGACTTGGATAGGTTGGGTGAGTGGGCAAACTCATGGCAGATGCAATTTAACGTGGATAAATGTGAAGTTATCCACTTTGGTGGCAAAAATAGGAAAACAGATTATTATCTGAATGGTGGCCGATTAGGAAAAGGGGAGGTGCAACGAGACCTGGGTGTCATTATACACCAGTCATTGAAAGTGGGCATGCAGGTACAGCAGGCGGTGAAAAAGGCGAATGGTATGCTGGCATTTATAGCGAGAGGATTCGAGTACAGGAGCAGGGAGGTACTACTGCAGTTGTACAAGGCCTTGGTGAGACCACACCTGGAGTATTGTGTGCAGTTTTGGTCCCCTAATCTGAGGAAAGACATCTTTGCCATAGAGGGAGTACAAAGAAGGTTCACCAGATTGATTCCTGGGATGGCAGGACTTTCATATGAAGAAAGACTGGATGAACTGGGCTTGTACTCGTTGGAATTTAGAAGATTGAGGGGGGATCTGATTGCAACGAGACCTGGGTGTCATTATACACCAGTCATTGAAAGTGGGCATGCAGGTACAGCAGGCGGTGAAAAAGGCGAACGGTATGCTGGCATTTATAGCGAGAGGATTCGAGTACAGGAGCAGGGAGGTACTACTGCAGTTGTACAAGGCCTTGGTGAGACCACACCTGGAGTATTGTGTGCAGTTTTGGTCCCCTAATCTGAGGAAAGACATCTTTGCCATAGAGGGAGTACAAAGAAGGTTCACCAGATTGATTCCTGGGATGGCAGGTCTTTCATATGAAGAAAGACTGGATGAACTGGGCTTGTACTCGTTGGAATTTAGAAGATTGAGGGGGGATCTGATTGAAACGTATAAGATCCTAAAGGGATTGGACAGGCTAGATGCAGGAAGATTGTTCCCGATGTTGGGGAGGTCTAGAACGAGGGGTCACAGTTTGAGGATAGAGGGGAAGCCTTTTAGGACCGAGGTTAGGAAAAACTTCTTCACACAGAGAGTGGTGAATCTGTGGAATTCTCTGCCACAGCAAACTGTTGAGGCCAGTTCATTAGCTATGTTTAAAAGGAAGTTAGATATGGCCCTTGTGGCTACAGGGGTCAGGGGGTATGGAGGGAAGGCTGGGTTCTGAGTTGGATGATCAGCCATGATCATAATAAATGGCGGTGCAGGCTCGAAGGGCCGAATGGCCTACTCCTGCACCTATTTTCTATGTTTCTATGTTTCTATGGATGAACTGGGCTTGTACTCGTTGGAATTTAGAAGATTGAGGGGGGATCTGATTGAAACGTATAAGATCCTAAAGGGATTGGACAGGCTAGATGCAGGAAGATTGTTCCCGATGTTGGGGAAGTCCAGAACGAGGGGTCACAGTTTGAGGATAGAGGGGAAGCCTTTTAGGACCGAGATTAGGAAAAACTTCTTCACACAGAGAGTGGTGAATCTGTGGAATTCTCTGCCACAGGAAACAGTTGAGGCCAGTTCATTGGCTATGTTTAAGAGGGAGTTAGATATGGCCCTTGTGGCTACAGGGGTCAGGGGGTATGGAGGGAAGGCTGGGGCGGGGTTCTGAGTTGGATGATCAGCCATGATCATAATAAATGGCGGTGCAGGCTCGAAGGGCCAAATGGCCTACTCCTGCACCTATTTTCTATGTTTCTATGTTTCATATAGTTGCTATCAAAAAAACATTTTTTTCCACCAATTCAAGATCTGCCATGATGCGATACCCATCTAGATAATGTCAGGCAAAGATATTTCTTTCAACCACTGGAAATATCCTTCCAATCCATTGTAAGTAGCATGTGAAGACAATAGATGCAGGAGTAGGCCATTCGGTTTCGAGCCAGCACCACCAGTCACTGTGATCATGGCTGATCATCCACAATCAGTACCCTGTTCCTGCCTTCTCCCCATATCCCTTGACTCCGCTATCTCTAAAAGCTCTATCTAACTCTTCTTGAAAGAATCCAGAGAATTGGCCTCCACTACCTTCTTAGGCAGAGCATTCCACCGATCCACGGACCAAGGACATAAATCTACACTATCTGAAATTGTGATAACTATATGCAGCAGTCTTTAATTGTTACATTATTTTGTAATGATTTCCATAAAAAATACAAAGATTTCTGGCACTGAGCCAATGATTTTGGACAAAAAAAAACAAATTCTTGGATCTCAGTGTCCTCACAGACCCAGAACATTTGTTTTCTAGACTGCATTCTGAAACTTATATGCAAACATGCACCTTGCCACTTGTGTTGTTGCCTTTTTTGACCACCAATTCATCGCAAGTTAAGTGAAACATAATGAAATATTAACTTGAAGACAAAATTTACTCCCGGCATTGCCAAGAAAGTTTTTTTTTAGGAAAACGTTGCCGATAAGCAGAATGAAAGCTACCTTCAAGTTTTCTATGGTTGATTTGCCATGAAAATGAAGCTCACAACCATGTAAAGGAATGAGATGGAGTTTGTGTAGCGAGCCATCCTTCCTGTTACCTGTATCTCTTTTTAATATTCAGGGATTTCACATAGGAAGTGATTAACTATAAACTTAGTTTAAAAATGATTTAAATCATTTGCTAAATGTGTGATGATTTCATTAATCCAGGTTGGGAGCAAAACTGCAAAAATGTCTCAACTTAACTTCAGTGTTAGGTCAAAAAAAAGTTCAGTAGTCTGGAAGAAGTGTTTGACTCTAATATTAAGCAAAAGCAACATCTGCTTGGATTGTGCATTTTGAGGTAGACTAGCCTGGGGACAAGACTCCCCACATGTCGGGTTAGTTACTGAACGTACTGAAGTTTAGCTGGCTCCATGTCCAGACATTACTGCATTCAACATAGAAAAATAAGGACAAAAAAAAAAGAAATGGACATTCACCACATTAACCATGGTCAACAACTGTTCACTTACAGCCTATTCTTTGGATACAATTGCCTATTGTGCTTGCTTAGGTATCTGTCAAAAGTGGGAAACCAACTGGTAACATAAACATCTTATTTATACTGGAATATAAAAAGGCCATACAGTACCTAACAGAAAACTTAAAAATTAAAATTAAAAACATACATAAATACATATACTTACAAAAGCGTTCTTTGAATCTTGCGACAGAATTGCCAGTAAACAGCAAACTTTTGTAAAAATACTGCCACATTTGTCAGACGTTTTATCACCAGCTTTCCCTCTATATGTATACAATAGCTCAAGCAAGGTATCAATGGAATTGTCCACTTCGTAAACCACTGAGGCTGTCTTTTCATACTGAAGACCATAAAAAATATTCATAATTAAAATTAAAGATTGAAAATCTATCATCCAAACAGAAGGAAAACTGAGAACAATCAACGGCTTAACAAATTTGATTGACTACAACATACTTTACAACAACAATCATAAACTTTCTCTGAAAAAATTCTATACTTGTATGGCAGAGAAAAGAGCAGATTATGTGATGATATAATCGATCTCAGAAAACACATTTGCAAGCAGCAAAAGGGGTGTAATAAATGCTAACACACAGATTATATATACCCTGTTAAGATGGCTCACCTTCTTAAAAATAAGGCAACCTACAGTTGAAGGGAGTACAACTAAACAAAAAATTGGAAACACATCCATAACTTGTGTTCAAAACTTCCCATTGATGTTGAAACAGACATCTCCCCAAGACTGTGTGACATGAGGTTTGTTGCAACCCAGTGCAAGTTCCAAGGGATTCCTAGAGCCCAGAAGTTGTTTGACAAGCTAGCTAAGCAACTAAACACAGTAAGGAATTCACAGACATAAATCAGGAAGTAAATTGCAAATGCTAAATATTAGAACATATAGGACATTAAAGTAGCTGAAATACAAAGAAATTAGTAATTACATTTAAAATCAATTACATTTGGAAATATTAATGCAAGGATATTAAAACAATCATACTTAAATCATTCTCATTACAGAAGAGAAAATCTCCAAGTTTCATAATAATGGTAGGAACACTAAGGCTTTATTTTGCTAAATGAATTGTCTGGCCATGAATTGACTTCATACGGGAGGCGAAAGATGCAGACGAACTAAATGAAATAATTAAGAATTCTTATTTTAGCATTTCCCCTGAGTACATTAATTAATATAGGTCAATTTAAGAAATAGGTAAACAAATGACTTTAAAACAAAGCACTTGACTGCCTGACTGACAGTTAAATAATTTCAGTACACGGGGCAGTTAAAAATATTAGTGTATTCAAAGGTGCAGTTATAATGCAAGTTAAATATACTCCTTCACATCCATAAAACTATCACAGGCTACTGAACTTACATCCATACATCAAGCACTTAGACGTCAGTAAAGCCATTCTAAATCCAGATAAGATTTTAAAACTTTAATGAACTAGGCAAAGTTTCTAACATATTGTTCTGATAATGCCAACAATACGCCACATAAAACAAGAGAAAATCTGCAGATGCAGGAAATCCAAGCAATACACACAAAATGCTGGAAGAACTTGCATTCGTAGATGCTGCCTGGCCTGCTGAGCTCCTCCAGCATTGTGAATCTGCCATATAAATAGCCATTACCAAAAGAAAAATTTTATACCAATGTCAAATTATAAAGATAAATTGCGTAAGGAATTAAAGTGCCTATGAAAAACAGATAAAAGTACTTTACTAGCATTGTGGAAGACTTCGTACAGTACCTTAGAAAGATTGAGAAGAACTTGAATTGCACTTTTGATGACATCCATACAAGGCACACTGCGGTTACAACTTCTGATCAAAGTGAAAATAATAGGTGTTGCTCCACTTTGAGCAAGATTTTCACAACAAATAGCAGATAGCCTAGTTGCAACTTCTAAAACAAAATTAATGGTAAAACCAGTCAAAATTTGTATGGCACGAAGAAGCAAAAATATATATTTTTTTAGAAATCAGCAACTTCAATTAATTTCCATTTGATATATTTTTAAACATAACAGCACATCAACATGGACTTAAGAAAAAAAAAGTCTATTTGTTTGATTAGATTCCTTTCTTATGCATCTTCCAACTTCAAGTTCTAGTTATTGGACCCCACACAATACTTTAAGTTCAAATTCTGGAGGGTATACCTTTATGGTGAGTGGGGGAATACTGAAAATGAGAAACAAAGTATTACGCAAGTAGGATGAACTACAGATGTATAGTGGATTGCGATTAACTGGGCCATCAGTTAATTCCAGCAGCTACTTGCCTATATTTGTGACCCTGCTTAAAGAATAAACTTTAAGTGAAAAAAATAGCCAAGATTCCTTTTGTTTATTAGGATCACTATTCCGTTAATTGGGACAGGAGATTGTGGCCAAACAGTTTTTAAATAGCGTCATCTGCAGTGCCTTTTATCGCTAACAGTTAGCGAGAAGTAAGAAGACAGACAATTCAGAATTGCTTTGCTCACAGTGATTTCAAACATTCAAGCTTAGAGACGCGAGCAACAGCCAGAAGTGAAAATGAAACCATTTCACTACTTCAGCAAGTTAGAAACTAAGAATAATTTGAAGGTATCCACAATCACCTTGAATGTCACAATGAAAGTGAAGATTCGGAGGCTGCAAACAAAGGCTTTGTATGAAGGCAGTCCATTGTCTGCATTGATTTTTGTTGATTTACAGTCAAAATAAAACAGCAGCATACACTGGATAAATTCCTGTCGATGACTGTTAGGAACCAATACAGTTATATAGTATTTGTTCTGTATTTCATTTAAATACATAATTTGTCACAGTTAAATGGTAGTTTGTTTTTTTTTTGACACCTTTTTAACTATTTTTATGAAATTTCGGCTAACTGGGGCAGCTGGTCAAGATGTCTGGGTCCCAATTAACTGGAATGCACTACATTTGGAAACTGATCAAAGAGATTAACCTGCTATAGATCAAAAAATATTGATTGCTTTTGACAATTTTGACTACCACTACCTTGACAGAACATGCCTCAGATCAAAGGGATCAGAACTTAGAAACTTAGAACTTGTAAAGATCTTAGATCTGAATTGGAAGCAAGATATGCAGTAGTATCTGTAGAGTTCAGTATGGAGAGCACTAGGAAATTCGCTTTTTTTTTGAAAAAAGTCTTGGAGCAATTGGACTGAAAAAATGGAGTAATTGAATGTTGAAGTACAGATAATGGCAATGAAAACAAATTAGCATAACAAAACTGTCTGAATTACTAAAATGGCACATACAAAATAATCTAAAATTCAAAATTGGTTTAAAACCAAAACTCTCACTTCTAGTTTTTTTTTAAAAGATAAAGGGACAAAAAGACACAGTAAAGAATAATGAACATTTTATATTCTTGCAATTGAGATTTTCACCCAAAGTAGATTATGAATATGCTTGCATAAATATAAATAGTTAAATATTGCATCTCACCCAGCAAATAAGATGAAATAAAAATGAGGATAAAGGCCAAAAATAAGGACAGAAGTATAAAGATAATCATTTATTAGCTTCATCTGAACACAGAATTGGACTCTATATAAGCACATTTCAATCTCTCAAATATCAGAGGTAAAGTCACAATGTTTCTGTTCTCTTGTTATCCAGAGGCTTAATGAGCAGATTTAAATCTCAGCAGTGCAATTGAGAAAATTATTTTATAATTCTTCTTCAGTATGCAAGCTGAAACAAGTTGCATTTACTTAATAGCAGATAATGCTTCAGGTGTAGCGACAATACAGGAAAATAAAGATGCATTAGTGAAGGTTTGGAAATAACTAAGTAAGAGTAAGAGGAGCTAGTGCTGGAAATGTGCTTGAACAGAATCATACATGGGAAAACATTGTGAATGAGAAGCAAATCTTTATGAAGGCATGAACTTTAAATGCTCTTGGAAATTGTTTATTAATTAAATTTATAAAGATTGTGGATAACAGAAATATACAAACCTAAATGCTGTAATGCTGCAAGAATATAGGAGAAGTGTTTATATTTAAGAATGTAATCTACAGCTACAGCTGTCCTGTTGCACAATTTTTGATCCTCGTAGCTGTTCTTATTAGCCCGTTGTATACGGTGTCTGATAGCAATGATTTGAGGATTCCTGATTTTCTTACGCAACCAATATCCCTTCCACAAAGCCTGTAAAATTAGACAATATTGACATTTTGTTAAACAAATGGGTGCATAATTATAATAAACATCTAATATCCACCAAGAACACTAAAAAGTGTAAGTAATATTTTGTGCACTACATATTTCAACACAGCAACTATTGGTAAATAATATCCAATTGGTATTTGAAACAACTTTGCAAATTCAAATGCAAAAATATTAAATATACATTTTTCTTTTACAATATGTGAAACGTCAAGAATTCTCAAAAAACATCAACAACCAACCTGTATTTTGATAATTCCATTGTGAATTTTCTTACTCCGGATTTTATAAAGAAACTTCCTTACAGACTTCTGAATGACAACAGCAGCTTTCTGTCGTCGCATGAACCAGGCTTTCACAATTTGTTGTGCTGCAATGATCTTTCCACGTTCATAAAGATATCTTCTGCGTTGCAGACAAGTCCGGAACCATCTCTATAATGGAGGATTTATAATAAATGAACCGCCGCTTTGAAGGACGAATGAACCAGAAAGAAAAGTTGACAAACACCAAACAAAACTTCAGGGTCAGAGAATCATAAAACAGAAACAGGCGCTTTGGCCCACCGAGCCCACGCTGACCATTACTTGTACGTCAATCTCACTTCTTCCTCCTTCACCCTAAATTTTATATCTTACCCACATACAGGGCCAATTTGTTGCAGCCAATTAACATACCAACCGGCACACCTTTGGGATACGGGCAGAAACTAGAGCACCTGATCCCTGAAGCAGTCACAGGAAGAAAATACAAACTCCATACAGTCATCACCAGAGGTCAGGATTGAGCCTGTGATCACACTTCTCAGAAAACAACACGTTTTATCTTGGCACAGACAGCACTTCCCTCGATGAACTTGATATGTGAATCAAAAAGGCAGCCAAATTCACAGAATAGGCATGCACGAATAATAAACTTGCCCAAATGACTGTGAAGTCCTTGTTCTTAGAATATTTCTATATGGTACAGATTTACGCTGCTGCCAAGAAAGACAACTTATGAGCTTCCAATTTTGGTGCAGTGATAAACATGTGTTCTCTGAAAGTAAGATGATGAACGCTGGATGTTTCACTAGTACAGACAACTTTTGTGGTTCTGGTATGGGCACAGGATGAAAGACATCAACAACAAACAATCTGCTGCAAATTCCAGCATTTGTATATTCTGTCTCCATGTAAAATGATTATATCCGCAAGGAAATACTCAGAAGTTTTTGGTTCAACTCTGAATTTTGTTGGGACACTAAAGTTCTTAAGGATGTTAGTAAAAAGGCAAGAAAGCCTAAAACATTGATTATGACAAGTGTGAACTCTAGGTAATTAGGAAAAAACATTGACAGCAGTTTGGAGTGTGTCATCACAGGTGGCAGTTTCACAAGTCTACGGTGGACAATACCAATAGCCCCAAAAATGCCTTTTTTTTTAAGCCAATGACATTTTCTGTTGTGGCAGACTCCATTACTGCAGAAATTGCACATTTAGTCACCAATGGAAATGATTTCACCCAAGTTTGAAAATTATGTAGCTATCAACTTGCATGGATCAAAGAATAGCAAAATATCACATAAAATACTCATTTCATCAGAACTTATATAGTCTCATGTAGCCAAACAACCACAAGTCAATAGATTATGGGTTTCAAGCACCATTGTTCAGCCATTTCCTATTTTATATTTTTGCTGTGGATGGTAGGCTGCCACAATTATTGCAGTGACTTAGGAGGAATTCATCAGGTTTTATCTTCTCTTGAACATTTGTTGAGACATTACGTATTTATGAAAGTTTTGTTTTTCAGTACTTATTAAAATTGCTAAAAATATCTTTTAAAGCAAATAGTATATTCGCTCCTCCAATCAACATATAGAAATTGCCTTATCATCCAACAATAACTAGGTTAGTTATTCCATTAATGTGTTAAATTCTAGGTTTTAAGGGAAACATTTTCAAAATTTTGAACAGCTGGATGAAGTTCCCAATTTCCGTTATTTATTACCTGGATGTAAATGACTGAATTGATCTTGTCTTTTGCATGTTTAAGAGTCAAGTAGTCCCTGTATGCTTTCTGAATCTTAACAGCACAAAGATTGTGATAGGCAGCAGCAGCAAAACGAAGTTTCCTTTCTGATCGTTTTTTCTCAGCAAGCTATGTGAAAATCAAAATAACAGATAACAGATGTCAAAATAACAGATGTCGCAATACCTTACAACAGTAAGATACAATTTTATGGCATTCCACACAAATGGCATGACAAAAATCACATTTTTATATCTGAACTCTGAATGAAGGACTAGTTACAGTTTTGAAAAACCCAATAGAGCATTAACATATTTGTACAATAAAATTGATTTTTCAAACTTTTTAAAATGTGGTGCCAGCTTTTCCTTTTCCTAATTTTATTGCTAGGTATCAAACACACTATTCTCCTTCAGAAAACACTGTTTGATTTCCATGTCCAGGACAGTGGCAATGGTCATAGACAATCACTCCATTCCTAGCAGCTTTGAAGGCAGACAACGACGTTTGTATTTTTACTATCAGGCTTGACAGATTCTTTCATTAGTGCTGTGAAATCAAATCTGGCCATTGGTTTACTTTTCATTTAATGTAATTCTCCTCATCTCCAAATGTTTTGCATGAGCCAACTGCACAAACTTCAACCTCAGCTCATTTAGTACAAAGCCCTTATCCATGGATTTCCTTACCTCTAAATTATCTAGTCTAACAAACTCCAAGCTAGCATTCCTTATTCTGAAGTCTATACAAGTTCATTAAATATTCTGCTATCTTGTCTACACACCACCCTAATGCTTGCTGATCCACATTGCATCTCTTTAAACGATGGTTCAATTTTATTCTGTCATTGTCATTTAAACTTCAGATTACCAGTGAATTACGGATTTCCTAGTATTATTATATTTCAGGCTTTCAATTTTAGCAAGATGCCGTGCCCGGTGTTGTCTCTGTATAAGCACTGCAGCTCTCCTTTGCTGAAGGAACTTCTCTCTTTGGGTGTAAGCTCTAAATGCAAGTTGAATTCGAGAAGCTGCTTCATGTTTCTGCAATTCCAATAAAAGATGATAAGTGCTGGAAGCATATTCATTTGGCAGTACTATTTGTACCAACTAATTAAGCTGTACAAACGTTGTAAGCGAGCTTTGCAAGCAAACCAGGATTCCTTAAAGAAATTAAATTGTTGGGTGAGGGAAAACAGCTAACATATGCTTCACTTGAAGCAGACACTTAGAAATTTACCATTCAAAGGTGGTGGGCTGAGGCACAATACAGGAAAAACCTGTGATAGGATAGAAGTCAGGAAACTCAACAGATGACTTTAAGGCAAAAAGGGACAAGGATGAAAACAGGTTATCAACATCCAAAAACAAGCCGCTTGTTTTTGAATTCCAGTTGGTAAACCATTCAAATGACTGGGGTTCCACTATATACAGACGAATGCCTTATACAAATGCACAGTATCCTCACCTCAGACCATCCATACATGTAAATGCGTGGATGTGGTGGCAGAGCTGCATTGGTGACACTAGCATCTTATCTTCAGTTCATTCTGAATTTTAAGTCCATAGTTATTGTCAGCTAAATCAACATACAAACGTTTGTATTTAGCTGTGCATTCTACAACTACTGAGCAACTTGATAGTTTTCTGTTTCATTTTTACCAGGCGTTGCCTGATCTCCTTTCCTGTATTTTCTATTTATTTCACCAGATTCCAAGAGGGATTAATTCACTTCAGAAAAAAAGGTTACCCTGGTCATTTGTTTTCTGACTTTAAATCCTTTCCAAAAAGCCTGGATTTTGATAGCTCCCATGGCTCTTCTACGACTGGCATGCTCCAGTTCCCTTGCTTCAATAGCCATTCTCCATCTGCGTTGAATAACAATTGTGGCAACCTGGATCTTTAGAAACCTACAAACATGAAACTCAAAGTTACTAAATTAATTAAAATACACTTCACATTCAGAGTACTTACTATTTAAGGACAATTTCATCGAAAGGATATTACTCAAACCATCAACCACATTATTTTCCAGTGATTGCTCATAGACTCTTCCCCTTCCTCACACTCTAACACAACTTGACTTTAGTTCCTGGAAATCTGCCAGTGTAGGGGTATTGTTCATTAAATGCTGGTGCAGATGGTAAAGCAGATTGTATTGTAACAAAACAAATGTCATATCAGACTCCTTAAATGCACTAGCAATTTCTGGATTGCAAATAAGAGTAACCTGATGGAGATAATAAAGAAGTACTTAACTGATCTGCTGGCTTCACATGTAATGCTTTCTATGCAAAAAAGACCAGAGGCTGGATCCTCAAACAACTCACCTCTGTAGGAATCCAGGGCAACGTGGTAGCTTCAGAAGCATATTTTTTCAATCAAATTAACAAGCCTGTTGAGTACACATCAAGGGATGCAACTAACTGATTTATTGAACCCAATGGATGTTTGGTAATGACTGGATACAGAGTAGGGAAGGAGGCCTTGCTTAGTTTTGGTTGGTCAAAGGGTACTGAAATCTATACATAGTTAGATGACTAAGAACACGTGCGATTGTGCTTACAGTAGAATATGAATTGTATGAAGTGTTTTTTTTTTAAATATCCTAAACTCTAGACTGGCGATATCATTGCATATACTTAAATAAGCCTGCATACGTTATTAAAAACCAAAAAGTTGTAAATTACTTTTCCTTAAATCGAGGAAATCAAGTTTTGAGGGGATGCACACCAGCCAAGACCACTTATTTCTTGCTACTAAAGAGTGAAGTACACTGGTTAATGTTTTAAAAAAATGGGAAACAGAGAGAATCATTCAGTCAGTCAGTGAAGAGAGTTTAAAAATTGCAGCATTTTTGGGAAGAGAAATCTATATTGTCTCAGAATTAACCTATGAAAACTTGTTTGCATATATGGGACAAAAATATTGAAGAAAACCAGAAAACCTTTGTTATTGAAATGTTACCTGGATCTATCTTGTTTTGCTCTGAAGTGCCTTTGGATGAATATAACTGAAGCAAGAAAAGTCTTATACCGATGATGTACCACTTGCCCCCTGAACCAAGCCTGAATTTTTTGAGCAGCCTTTGTTTTTCTGATTACTTGTCTCACTTGGTATCGGCGAAATGAAGTCTAAAATAAAATTAATATACAAGATAAATTTTACTAACGACAGGTGTGAAAGTCAATGAGAAAGTACAGATTTTAAAGAAAAATAAAAATGCATTTCAACTACAGAAGTAGCACATTAACATTAGAAAATTGTTCCAGTTAAGACTGAAAGTAGATTGAAACCAATGCAGGAAAGCAAATAATATAATTAAAAATGAAATTCTTCGATGTCAATGTTGACAGCATAAAAAAGACACAAGGCAGAAAGTGAAGTAACACTGGATTGACAGACCACTCAAATCAATGTGTTTCAAGTTACAATACTGCTAATGGTACAAGGAGATGCAGAACACCAAGTTACTATACAAAGGATTTTACATAATCAGAGAACAATTCTGAAGACATTTCTGTGAAGTGTAGAGCTCAGAATGAAGTGCAGGATTAAAAGAAACATGTAAAATCACAGAGTAAGAAGCATTTAATGGTAAACACAATATCAACAGCAGGTTCAATTACTAAAAATCTAGTAAAGTTATGGAGAGACTGCAAATGGTCAGTGCGTTGCATTTCAATTTCATGGTACATAGTAAACAAGTTGGTTGGAAGGATGTGGAAGAACAAGGAAATTATTGTTAGAGCACAGGTTCATGGCCAGCTCATAGCAATACCAAAAAAAAAATCATGCAGCAAGGCCCATGACCATTTTAAAAAATCAGTACGTATTGTAAAGAAAGGGCTTTTCAGAGTTGTTTGGGGGATGAAATTCAGGAAGAGAGTTTTTGAATTGACTAAGTTGGAATCAGTCTTTAAAAGGGAAAAAAAGCCATTTACTCTAGTAATATTTAACAATCAATATTTAAAACATTAAAAACCATCCCAGAAAGAAATGAACTTTTGAAAGCCCAAAAATACATGTGAAGCCTTCTGAAGTGAAATAGTACATATTATAAGCATATTTAATTAACAACTCTTCAAATTTGCCTGAAAGGGAAAAGAGATAAATAACCATTAGAAATAAGCCTTGGTCAGCAGATATGAAAACAGGCAAACTTATCAATGATGGAGGATCTTCAATTTTTTAAAGGAACAACTGGAATAACATAACTTAATCGACAGGTAACCAGCATGGAATCAAAGAAAATACCTGTATTGTGACAGCAGCATGTTTCATTTTAAAGTACTTTTCTTGTTCAACCCTTCTTTGACAATAAGCTCTGTAGTGTTGTTGTATCACAAGTGCAGATTCTTTGTAGAGTAGGAATGCTTGTCTTTGTTTCTTTCCACGATAACAAGCCTGCAAGAATTGTTAAATACAAAGTAAACTACTTGAAAATCAAAACAGACTTTGCAGAGATAATTGAAATAGTGCTCTTAAATTTGCACGTGCCTCCAGTGCCAGATCTTTTCCCTATTTGACTAGCATCTGATGTGTGAATGTGTGCAGGCGAGATGAGCCAGAAAAGAAAACATTTTAGTGAACTAATTGGCCAAAATTGCCCTTCTTGCCCACTTTGCACAATAATTCGGTAAAGCTCCAATAATCCGCTGACCAGCTCATCAGAAATCCCAACGTTTCAGCATCTGGCTCACTCAGTGATGTGTGCTGCACCGTTCATCTCACGGTTGCTGGTGCTCACACTCCTTCAATTCATTGGGTACACTGGAAAATTTATCATACTGTGTAGCTTATGCAAGATCAAAATGTATTCGGTATTAACAAGAATACTTAGTTGCTTGTTAGTCTGACACTGAAGTCACAAGGGTGCTAAAATATTGGTGTTTTACTGTGTTAATTTTATTCTTCAAATGCTTTCAAACCTTATTATTGCAATAGGATATTACTGTACATATTATAATTTAATTTACTATCAAATGTTTTACCTGAATTTTAGTGATACTCTGATGAAGTTTTTTATAGTTTCTTTGAACAATAAACCCTCGTATTCTGGCTTGAAGTCTGATTACTGTCTGATGGATCGTTAAGTAAGCATTTCTCTCTTTCTTCATTAAGAGGTAGGATCGATATTGTCTTTGTAAAATAACAGCTGCTTGTACATAAGCTCTGTATTGTTTCCTTGCTTCATAGGCACGGTACTGCGACTGCAATACAATTGCTCCGTATTTTAGTTTGAGGAAGCGACTCCTATGGTGAATCATACGGAAAAATGACTGAATTTTTACAGCAGCATACTGTTGCTTAATGCACTGCCTCACTACCATGCCTTTGTAGGCAGCCTGAATCACAATGGCAGCACTACGCATGGACTGATATTGCATGAACCGTGAACGTCCTAGCTTGCAGGCTCTGTACCATCTCTGAATCAAAATGGTTGATAGCCGCATGGCTCTGTAATGTACCCTCACTCGATAACCACGGAATGAAGCTTGTAGAGTTACTACAGCTGTCTTCTGAATCAAGAAGTGTTTCCTGGTAATACACATTAGTAGGTATGATTTAATATAGATAGCTGCCTTCATTGTTTTAACTAAATCTCGGGCTTTTTTCCCACGGTAGAAGGCCTGAATACAGACTGCTGCTTTTCGCAAAGTATTGTATTGTCTCACATGGATATCTCTTATTTGACAAGCTCGGTATCTTCGCTGTATAGCAGTTGTCGCCCATTGCAATTTCTTGAAGCATTGTTGCTGTTTGTGCATTCGATAATATGTTTGTATGATTCTTGCAGACTTGTGCATGTTCCGCAAATGCCTTCGAACATTCATTCCTCGGTAAGCAGCCTGAAGGAGCACAACGCTGTTGCGGATTGTCACATAATTATCGCGATCAGTTCTCCTTTGAAGGTGTGCTCTATAGTGACTCTGTATTATTGTAGCTGCCAGTCTCATTGCTCTGTATGGAAGGTATACTCTGTGCATTCGAAATGCTGCCTGTATCACGGTCGCTGCCTTGTGTTTGTGCTGGATCTCTTGCCGAACTCTCATTCCCCTGTAGGCAGCTTGTATAGATATAGTTGCCTTCTGGATCGAAACATATGCTTGCTTTTTAATCCTGGCAAGCACAAGTGCACGGTACCTCTGCTGGATTACAGAAGCAGCAGCTCTAAGCAACAGGTAATTTTTCCTTGCAACATAGCTCCTGAATCTTCTTTGTATAATCGTTGCCGCCAGGTGAATTCTTTGCATTTGCTGCCTTGTTTTCATTCTGCGGAAAGTAGCCTGAATACAAACTGCTGCCCTTTTCATGGCCTTATATTGTCTCACATGGGCATCTCTTATTTGACAAGCTCGGTATCTTCGCTGTATAACAACTGCTGCCCAGCGTAGTTTTTGGAAATATTGGTACTGTTTATGCATTCGATAATACGACTGTATAATTCTGGCAGACTTGTTCATGTTCCTCAAACATCTTCGAACATTCATTCCTCGGTAAGCAGCCTGAAGGAGCACAACACTGTTGCGGATTGTCACATAATTATTGCGATCAGTTCTCCTTTGAAGGTGTGCTCTATAGTGACTCTGTATTATTGTAGCTGCCAGTCTCATTGCTCTGTATGGAAGGTATACTCTGTGCATTCGAAATGCTGCCTGTATCACGGTCGCTGCCTTGTGTTTGTGCTGGATCTCTCGCCGAACTTTCATTCCCCTGTAGGCAGCTTGTATGGATTTAGCTGCTCTACGAATAGTCAGGTACATTTCTCGCTGCTCTCTGCTGAGGAGAAAAGTTCTAAACTGCCTTTGAAGAACAACTGAAGCAGCTTTAAGGGCAGTGTAATGCTTCTTGGCCAGGAAAGATTTAGTTGTTCTTTGGATAATTGTTGCAGCTTTGTGCATTTCTTTCAGCCTTTTTCTGGTTTTCATAGCACGATATGCAGCTTGTAAAACTACTACAGCAGCCCTCATATTTTGATATTTTTGATGTTGATATTTCCTTTGTATGTGAGCACGGAAACGTTCTTGTATTATCAATGCTGCTCGTCTCTTAGTTTGAAATTCTATGTATGTTTTGTGCATTCGAAAATAAGATTGTATTACAATACAAGCTTTCCGTTTCCTTCCAAGCTCTTTCCTTGCAATCTTACCTTTATAAGCTGCTTGAAGTGCTATTGCTGACTGGCGCATTGTCAGATATGCACAACGTTCTTTCTTTCCCAACAACTTTGCCCTAAAATGGCATTGGACAGTTATTACAGCCCTCTTTAATACGCCAAACTGGTACTGTGCTCTGCACCTTCGGAAAGCTGTTTGAATGGTCACCGCAGCTTTATGTTGTGCCTCTAATCTTTTCCTTGCAGATAATCCACGGAACGCTGCTTGAAGAATAACCACTGATGCCTTAATACTGAGGTACTTGAGTTGCTGCTGTTGTCCAACTTTGCAATTCCTGTACCAATTCTGGATTGCAATGGCAGCATTTTTCATTGACAAATATTTGATCCTCGAAGCATGTCCTCTAAATGCTGCTTGAATTTTACTGGCTGCTCTATGTTGAAGCTTCATCTTTTTGCGTACACAATATCCTTTGTATGCTGCCTGCAAACGGATCACTGCTTCTCTAGTTTTAAGGAAGTCCTGCCTTTGGCGAGTTCCTTCCTGGTACACACGGAATCCTCTCTGAATTACGACGGCAGCAAAATGAATCCTCTGGTATTGAGTCCTTACTCTATACATTCTGAACATTGATTGAATTTTAATTGCAGCTTGTCGACACAAATACAGCTGCTTTTGAGCCAGATGCTGTCTAATAGCAGACTGAAGATATATACAAGCTTCCTTTTTTCTCAGATATTCTTTTCGCTTTTCTAAGCAAAGCTTGTTAGCCCGGTATCGTCTCTGGATACAAACTGCAGCTTTTTTAAGGGATGTGTAATATTTCCGTGCTTGTATCATTTTTACTGAGGCCTGAATTTTGACAGCTGCATTTCGTATTTGTAGGTATTTCTTTCGTGAAACATATGCACGAAAGGCAGACTGAATCCTTACAACTGACTGCAATAAGTAAACTTGTCTCCTCATTTGTAACCGCCTGTAGGCAGACTGTAAGACAATAGCTGCAGCTCTTACTGCCCTATACTCCGCTTCTGCTTTCTTTTGAGCTAAAATAGCTCTAAAATGGGCCTGTAGTGTACAAGTTGCGACCTTCACTAAATGGTATCTTTTTTGAGCATACGATCTTCTCACGTGGGCTTGCAATACAATAATACATTGCTTGTAATACAAGAACTTCAATCGTTCTTTTCTCATTTTCCAATACGACTGAATGACTCGGGCAGCTTTCATTCTTCTGGCAAGCTGACGACTGTTCATGCCACGAAAGTAAGCCTGGATAACTACTGCTGCCTTGCATGTTAATTCACGCTGAGCTTTACTTTCCCTGTAAGCTCTATAATATTTTTGGATAGCTAATGCTGCAGTTTTCTGAGAACAAAAAGCAGTTTGAGCCACATGGCGTCTATACCATGACTGTATTCTAATACAACTTCGTTTTGCATGTAGATATTTTTGTTTTCCTCTGTGCATTCGATACCAAGACTGTATCGTAATTGCAGCTTGATTTTTCCTGACCACTTTTTGTGCTTGCCGTTTCCGAAAAGACACCTGTATTTTTAGAGCTGCTTGTCGAAGTTTCAGGTAGTGCTTCAAGTCATTTCTCCCCTGCTGCTTAGCCCTGAAGTGCCTTTGTATGATAACCGCAGCACGCTGGCATTGTAGAAACCTTGTACGAGCCTGATGCATCCTTACTAAAGACTGCATGGTAATAGCGGCTTTACGGCTAGCAACAAATCTTGTACGTTGCTTGTACATTCTAAAAGTTGATTGGATTAGTGTAGCTGACTTAGTTAGATGGCAAAGCTTTCGCATTTTTAAGCGATGGTAAGTTCTTTGAATTACTACTGCGGCCCATTTCAGTCTCTGATAAGAATCATATTCACGCTTTCCTCGCACATAAGCCTTTAAGTACTTCTTTAGGGTGACAGCAGCACTTTTCCTCCTGCACATTTCAGTTCTTATGAGAAATCCCTTTGCATGTGCTTGTATCAAAAGTACAGAGCGTTGAAACCTTTTGTATTTGCATCGGGAGAGAAAACCCTTCACATATTTCTGCAGTACAATTGCTGCCCTGGTCTGTTTTTCCATTTTGTGAGCGCGCCACCTTCTAAATCCGGACTGTATTTTATCAACTGAAATCTTCAATTTTAAATAATTCCTTTGCTCAGATACACACAGCTGGTGTGCTCTAAAATGCCTCTGAATGGTAACAGTAGCCCATTTAATACGATTGTAAGATGTGACTGCGATCTTCATCCTTATGCGACTTTGCATGAGAATGCAATACTGCCGAAGTCTCTGAAAATGCCTTCTATCAATATATCCTCTCCAGCAGGCCTATAAATAAAATAAAGGAAACATTATATGAATAACAGCTATACTATGCATTAAAACTAAAAGGAGAACATACACCACTTTAATTAAAATCGCTCTCAAAAAATGTTCTGTGATATACGTGCATTTATTGTCTAATGCAACACTGACCAGATTACAACAACTGTACAAGTTACGCATATAAAGGACTACTTTGGACAAAACGTAGAATATTTGCTTCTAAAGTTAATTTGCAAATACCTCTTAAATTATAATTTTTCATTTGAACTCAACAGCTTAACCCTGATCATTCAAAAATCTGATCATCACCCCAACTTCATGCAGAGTCCTTCCTTTGGAAAATGTCAAAACATAGACTTCACCAGGCTAGAGAATAAAAGTACTAATGCCACTTTTGAAGTCACTGAAGAACCTGGTCAAAGAAATTAACTTTGTAGCCTGGTGATCTGCATATGGAGATGTGGCCCCCTTGTGGCAAGTACTAAACGGAATCATATCCATGACTAAAGTGGAGATTCACCTGACCAGAGACTTCTGGATAGGTACATGGAGCTTAGAAAAATAGAGGGCTATGGGTAACCATAGGTAATTTCTAAGGTAGAGACTTTGTGGGCCGAAGGGCCTGTATTGTGCTGTAGGTTTTCTATGACAAGAATTAAGGATTTTTTTTAAAATAGCACCTGAAGTAAATCAGATTTGAATGGATTCATAGAAAGAAATGTGGTCAGTTAGCGAAGTCCACTGTAGAGCTTCCTCACGGGTGTCTGCATGATAGTGAGTTGCACCATTTAACACTTGAAACAGTGCAACACCAAGTTTCAGTTGGCTAACTCCAATTTGAAAAATAATACTAAAACCAATGATGAAAACCATGAAAGTAATTTTAAGATGTGGTACCAAATGCAGATTTTCTTCATAATTTCCATGCTCTGAACAGAGAGGAAGAACTCAGGACTGCTAGCAGATAGCTCAGTCACAATCTTCATTTATAACCCTACTATTTGCAAGAAAACAATCATCAGGAGCAACAGAGCATCTCTGTCAAATTGGGACTAGTCACTATGAAAGGAAGCTGACATACGACTGAGGAACTAATAAGTACTTTTATATCAGTCCAAAGTAAGCCAAGAGCAACAATGTTGCTGGAAACTCAACGAAGGAAGACGCAGTAAAGGTTTTAGATAGGTCAGACATTGTTAAAGAGGAATTACTAACTAACTAGCCTTGGTAAAACGGAGGGGTGATGATGAAAATGCTGCAAATGCAATACGTACGAATTTCCTAAAGGCATTTGATAAAGTGCCACATAATCAGGTTATCATTAAGGCTGAAGCCCATGGAAATAAATGATCTGCATCTACACTGATTAAAAAAAAAACAACACAGCTACAAGAAGGGAAACTTCAAGGCTAATATTAGAGGATTTTAAATGCAACATTCAAAAGAGCTGAAAAAGTATCCAAAAGGAAAGATTTTGTAAGTTTGTGGGAAGAGGGGCCAGCTGGATTACTCATGCAGAACCAGTGAGCAGATTCTTAGCTGGAATGCTTCTGTGAAAGAAAGTAGAGTTGAGGGCAACACAGAAAGAAATTACTCTATTATAGCAGGTGATATTAAAGTGACATTTAACAAATTCCCAACTCACCTGTCACGTTGTTCAATAACCCTCTGTTAGTAAACACCGTGAAAAAAATAAACTTTCATTCAGTGCAAGAAAAATTGCAAAGTAACATACAAGATGCTGCAGGAACTCAGTAGGTCAGGCAGCATTTATGAAAAAATGTAAAAGTCAATGTTACAAACTGAACCCCCTCCCCAATGTTGAGTAAAATTGCTATTTTTAAATGAAGATATTTGTTCAACCATTTAGAGGAAATCACTACCTTTTTGAAACCAAATGTTCCAAAGTAAAGTCAAAATGACCCATATATTCATATTCAATTCATTGCTAAAATGTTAGTTATCATTTTCTCACACGTTGTTTTCTTTGTTTGGTGCAATCTTTGGATATTGTTATTAGTCTTTGCAATGGAAGTCTACTCTCAAAAACAGCAATTTTGGTTTTTCCTCTACTGTATCAAAAGGTCATTTTTTTCTGTTGGTCTTTGAAAACTTTGCACGATTTCACTTTTTAAGATCTGACAAAGCTGAGAACAAAAATGCAGCTTTACTAATATTTAAGTAATTGAAACTTAGTTCTGTGACACATATTTAAAAGTTAATTTCAGAGAATAACATTTGTAAAGTGGAAAGATACAGGTTCCAAACTGGATTCAGCACACAGTATGTTAATCATGTCTGATTTCTTAAAGCTGAATGATCCAACCTGAAGAAGTGTTGCTGCCTCATTCTGCACTGCTTGAATCTTAAACATTATCAGTGCTTTAGTCTTCTGCCTTGCCACATGGCCGCGCCAAGTACTTTGTATAACAATAGCAGCTTTGTTTTTCTTCTTGACTTGCTGTCGATGCAAAAATTTACGCACTGCTGTTTGAAGGACACTTGCAGCTTTTTCTTTCTCCTAAAATGCAATATAATTGTTAAGAGTGAATTTGCATCATAGCTCATACTTAGTTTTAATTTACAAAAATTACACCCAGCAATTTTTTCCAGTAACAAACAGCATATATTGATTAGTGCATAAAGAATAATATGAATATCAAAGTTTGGGAAGACAGTGGCTTAGAAATCCAAGTATATAGTACCTTGTATGCCACAGACCATGTAACATTCATTTTTTCTCAACATAAGATGGTTACCTATATAAAGATGTCAAGTAGAAAACAAATTATAGTCCTTATTGTATACTTACTTTTGCGCTGCCAAATATATTCTTAATGGGGAAGGAACATGAGAATTTTGTTTTTATTAAATACTTAGCCTTATTAGTAGAAAATGTAAAAATCTAATATATTTCAGGAAATTATAATTATGAATTGTGGCTGTTCCACAAAACCTCTAAAAGACACTGTCAGGTGCCAAATTTTGTTCATGTCACATAACTTTTGAAAGTTCTTTTGTTTCCTGATTTCTCTATTGAATTTTCGTACAGCCCATCATAGACAATGTACCTGCAAATATTCACCATCATAAAAAGTTTATGAAATAAACAGAAAGGAATTGTCCATAGACATGTTAAAATCTACCCAGTCATGTCAGTGCTATGATGGCTGATCTGATCGTTGTCCTCTGCAGAAGTGTCCCTCTTGATTACATAGTCCAATCTTATCTTTGAATATACCAAATAACTCAAGTCTCAGCAGCTAAGTGGAGAGTCTCAATTAATTATCCTAAGAAAATCTCCTTCTTAAAAAAAAACTCTTAACCTTAAATAGCTAACCGTTCCTCTCACCCTCCCTTCTCTGTTCTAGGTTTTCCCTTCCTGATCTTCACAGCAACCACCCTTTCGGGTACCCCCAAATTAGCTTAATTCAATAGAATCACATTTTGTTCCAATAAACTCCAGAGTGGAGCAAAGTTTAATATAGTCAAACCTTTCCTTATTAGACAACTTCCACTCAGTCTTCTAACCTTTTCTGCAATGGTTCCACGGTAAATAATAAGACCAAGCCTATACTCTAGATGTGGTCTCACCAAAGTATTGTACAGACATCACAAGACTTCCTCATTTTTGTATTTCACCAATCTTGTCTCAGGCTGAGCAGCAAAAATGGTGTCTGTTACCTCCCAAAGCTATTGCCATGCATCCTAAAGTTGTGTTTGATTCTTTGTTACTCTATCAAAACAGCTCTTCAAGTCATAAACATCAACCATGTTTATGTTAAAAGGTCAATAAATCCCTCCTGTCTGTATGTAGCTCTTAACAGCGTGAGGCAAATCAACATCCTGTAATGTCTTCCTCAAACTTCTAGCGGCCTAGGACATGGTTTGCACAATTCCTTTTTTTATCTACTTAGTTTTAGAATCATGCCATTGTGCTCTTCCAATGTTACTTCTGGAATTTCCCAAGGACTCATCTGGAACATCTCAGTCTCATCCATAAGCTTTCAATTAAACACCAGATATTAAAATTCTTACTTTGTCATTGTTTTCTTGCTTTCAAATCCCTCCACAACCTCATTCCTTGCTATTCTAATGTTCTCCGGAGCTGCTTTACAAATTCTGGCTTCATGAACAGCCCAAATTTAATCATGTGTTACAGGTAATGCTTGAGTCAGCTGAGGAAACATAAATCTCTGAAATTCCCGTTCCATTATGCTCCACTGAAGTATTGTCCTTTACTTTGTTCTGCAAAAATTCAGCACAACTAATCTTTTTGTCAATTGGTTAGATATCTATCACTTCGAACTGCAAATGAGTTGGACTACAATGAAGACGCAGGAAGTGAAGCTGAGGCCAAGATCAGATCAGTTGACTTCTTACTAAAAGACAGAACAATCACAAAGGTTCACATAGTTGCACCAATTGTTGCTTTATGAGCTTTCTCCATATGTGGCTTTATGCCAAATTTTGTCAAAGGTCATGTTTTGCTGCTTTAATGATTCCATAAAATAGATTGCTATTTAGTTTTTCTAGCCTGCACGTTTGACACAAAAACACCGAAATCTGGAAACACATTTCCATATTTCCATGAAAATTATTGAACTTTACTGCATGTAGAGTTGTTGCCTCCCAAATACAAAATGTTTGCAAACTTTTGATATTTTAAATTGACTACAGATTACTAAAATACTTTTTTTTTCATCTCATAGGATCCAAACTTATTGAATAATTAAATGGGATTTTCTGAAATTAACTTGATGGAACAGGTCATTATATAAATAATAATTTTTGCTTAGTCAGATGAACAATGCTTCACAATAGCTTGACCTAAAACCTTGAAGAATGGGTAATTTTGACAGCAGAACAGAGCAGGTAGTGGATAACTATACTACCTTTAAGAGCTGAAGCTCACAGTTTAGCTTGTATCGTCTCCAAGCAGCCTGAATGATTCTGGCAGCTCTTGTTTCTTTTCGTAGATCAAGAAGACGTGCACAAAGAAATGAGACATAAGTGATAACAACCTGGAAAAAAACAAAAGTGTTTAGAGAGATATCATAAAGCAACAGTAGCACTGCCATCTTGCTCAGAATTAAACATTTCATAATTTATCTTACGCTTCTACTTGAAGGCAAGAAGCATGTACCTTCTCTTCTGGAATGGTATTTGACATATCCATGGGCCGTATCATTGCTGGGATGCCTCCAAGTTCTGCAACAGCAGTTGTCACTAAATTAAAATTCTTCTTTTCATTCTCCAAGAGTTCTTCATAGATACCGGTTGAAGGCAGTGCTAAATAGAAAGATACATCACTGTGCATCATTTCAATAGCAAAACTGAATATAGTAGTTCACTCAAGCGTGTGTGACCATTAGTTTTTAAACTAATTTACTCCAATCAGCAGAATTTCACTTTACTACTGCAGTAATAAAACCCAGTCATCTGACTCTTTAGAACTCAAGATTACTGTTGTTTGCCAAGAAAGCCCCAAGTATCCACTTAGTTTTTGTATCAAATACACCGTTCATTGGATTCATTTTGCACAAAAATTATATTTAACTTCTACAGATTTTCTAAATATTTTCAAGCTACCTAATTAAAATTGGTGACTCCTAATCATCAACTTGCAAAAATGAATAGCTTTTCTGTATTCACACCAACAAAATACTTCATAAATTTTAAATTATTTGGTAATTATCTGCTGAACTTCAACTTAAACATTCTCCTCATAATGAATACCTCATCAAAAGTAAAAATGGATTAAACACTTCAAGAGTGCAAGCTGTTCAAAAGCTGTATGTCATACAGATGGTCTTTACTTCAAAACGTTTCTATTCACTGAACATCTTAGTTGGAAAATCCAGAAAAATGGGCGAGTTTTATGACTTTATCTAGCAATACTCCCACTTAAAACAGCACATGACTGCCCACTGCATTTTGTGCAAAGCCATTTATCATTTAGCAGTAAACTATTTAAATAATGAAGTAAATAGTCTTTAGAAGTGTTTGTTTCCTCTGATTATTTTGAATCTTTCACCATTCTCCCCTACAAAACCTAACCCCATATTGTATCTAAACACAAAATGAATTAAGCTGAATGAGTTCTCCTATAGTTTCGTTATTTATTTGTCTTTGATGTTCCTGCTAATGGTGTCTTCCACCTTAACTGGGGAAGTACAACAATACGAGTAGCATCTGAACTGAAATTTAAATCAGAACTAGTTTCACCAGAACTGGGGGAAGGCGGGTGAGGTGGGCAGAAGGGTGGTAGGAAAAGTCAAACAAAATGCAGAGAACTTTGAGTTCCCAAATCCATTACTATTTACCTTCTGGGAATCACCCACTGTGGTCATCCATTCTAGTTGTCCAGTACAGAAGAAATGGAGCACAGGAAAAACACCACAGGAACAAAACATTCAGACCAATCATTCAGTTCAAGTCTCCTCCCTTCTTATCTAATCGTATCCGTGTAAGCTTCCATTCCATTCTCCTCCAGATGCTTTCCCAATTATCCTTAAAATACTGTATTTGTTTCGATCACGCCTTGCAGTAATCAATTCTGCCTTCTTAACACTATGGGTAATAAAGTTTGTCTATTTCCTTACTGAATTTATAGTATTTGCCCTCAGATATGCATTTCCCTACAAATGGAATTTTTTTTTGTATACAATAGGGTCTTTCAAGAGACTCTTAGGTACACTGAGCTTAGAACAATAGAGGGCTATGTGGTAGGGAAATTCTAGATAGTTTCTAGAGTGGGTCACGTGGTCAGCACAACATTGTGGGCTGAAGGGCCTGTAATGTGCTATAGATTTCTATGCATATGAAATTGGTTATAATTAGGCCTCCTATATTCTCAAGAAACAGTTTTATCAATCTTTGCTGATACTCATACCCTCACATATTGAGTACCTTCCTTGTAAATCTTTATTTCATCCTTCCCAGTATCTTTTTATCCTTTTTATAATATGACAACTGGTACAGTATTTAGTAGGGCAGGGCTGCTCTAACTAAAATTCAATACAGGTTGGCATGACTTCACTACTCCCCTACCCCAATTATAGCACTAGAACTATAGAGCTGTTTTTTTTTCTTAAATCGCTTAAAGGATTAAAAAGGACCCTTCCAGTCTTCAGTTTGTATTTTGAAATGTTTCTCTATCCCTGCTGAACTTTCATCTTCAAAATCATAAATAGCTCTATTGTTCCTAAAAGGAAGTTAATTCCTAACATTAGATTAGATTAGATTCAACTTTATTGTCATTGTGCCGAGTACAGATACAAAGCCAATGAAATGCAGTTAGCATCTGACCAGAAATGCAAAGAATATGTTATTTACAAAATAACTGTGAATAAAAAGTAAGTGCTACAGCACACAAATATAAAAGTACTGAGACAGTACAATATGGATGCAATACTACTTAGCGCTGTGATGTGAGGTTCAGCAGGGTCACAGCCTCAGAGAAGAAGCTCTTCCTGTGCCTGCTGGTACGCCTACCGGATGGGAGGGAGGAGAGTAAAAAGTCCATGGTTAGGGTGAGATGCATCCCTGATAATGCTTTTCGCCCTGCCCAGGCAGCGTTTATGGTAGATGTTCTCAATGGTGGGCAATTGGGTGCCAATAATCTGCTGGGCCTTTTTAATCCTTTAAGCGATTTAAGAAAAAATACCAGCTCTACAGTTCTAGAGTGTTATAATTGGGGTGGGGGAATAGTGAAGTCATAGAAAGTATGACAAAGCCTTCAAGCCCTGATAGCATCCATATCAATCCTTTCGTACTCTTTCCAGCTTAATGTCATAATTTCTATGGCTAGAGAAGTGAACTGCACATAGTATTCAAATGTGATCTCACCAACATTTGATATAGTTTTAATATGACATCCTAAAATCAACAAGTTAATGTATGACTTAAAATTGGTTATCAGACACTAAGCAAAATGAAAGTAACTGGCTTCTTGTCAGGTTGCAAGCTGAGACAGGGTCTGAGGCTGGAGTCAGAGCTTTTTAGGTCTGCAAAGATCTAGCAGAGATATTCAAATGCTATTAATGACGCTTTGTCCTGGGTATGACTCTAAACTGCAACCGCTGATGAGGCTCTGAATGGGGACGTTCAGAGCTTTGGGGAAAGTGGGTTACCCCTTCGTCATTCATAGACTCAATGCAAAACATATCCAGGTGCAGGCTGTAAGAGTGCCCATAACCCAGTAGCATATCATGTAAAAGTAAAACTTAAAAAACTAAAGAAGCAAAAACCTGAACAATCCCTTGACTACTTGCAATTAATTAAAGACTTAAGACAAATATTTACAATTAAAGTAAGGAAGAGATTTCAAAGTCTAGAAATAGAATCTATTGAAGATGATAGCAATCATGTAGAGATGAAGTTTAACTCTCTAAAGGATGCCTTGGTAGAATCAGCAAAGTCAGTGATTCCTAAAAAAGAATAAAGCACAAAGAATAAATGGATGACAGATGAAATCAAGAATCTAATGGAAGAAAGGAGACGGAAGAAAGCAAATCCAATAGAATATGTCCTTAGATAAAAAAGTTAAAAATTTATATCAAAAAACTAAAGAAGAATGGTTAAACCAGGAATGTGAGCAAATAGAAAGAATCCCTATTACTGATCCAAAAAGGTTACATCAACAATCAACAATATCACTGGCAAAAAGCTCCTCTGTTCAAAGGACGGTACCATTATCATGGAAAAAGATGAGATTATGAACAGCTGGACTGAATATATTCAGGAATTGTTTGAAGACAATCGAGGCGAAAAACCAGAAATTTAAAAAAACATTGAAGGTCCAAGTATTTTAAAATCTAAAGTTCGTAATGCAATAAATAAGATTAAGAAAGGAAAGGCAGCAGGTCCTGATGAATTAGTAATAGAACAAATTATCGCCCTTGAAGTTTATGGAATTGAAAAACTTACTGATTTAATCAATGACATTTATGAGACTGGAATAATACCAGAAGAGATGAAAAAAAAAATTAGTACAGGTGTCCCCTGCTTTTCGGACGTTCGCTTTACAAAACCTCGCTGCTACGAAAGACCTACATTAGTTACCTGTTTTCGCTAACAGAAGGTGTTTTCAGTTACGAAAAAAGGCAGCACGCGCCCAAGCAGCCAAGCTCCTCCCCCAGAACTGCATTCCAGCCAGCATTGCTTAAACACATGCCTGTGAGCAGCCGTTAGCAAGATGAGTTCTAAGGTATCGGAAAAACCTGAAAGAGCTTGTAAGGGTGTTACACTTAGCGTAAAACTAGACATAATTAAGCATTTTGATCGTGGTGAAAGAAGCAAGGAGTTTGGCTTGTGGAAGTTGACAAAGATGATGTTGAAGAGATTTTGACATCCCATGACGAAGAACTGAAAGATGAAGAGCTGATGCAATTGGAAGAAGAAAGGATAACAATCAAAACTGAATGCAGTAGCGAACTGACCGAAAGTGAAGTCGTCCAGGAACTGAACATGAAGAAACTGCATGAGATGATAGAAAAATGCACGAGGCTAAGCAGTCAAGCATACTGTCGTTTTTCAAGCCTTTCACATCAGCCACAGCAGACAATGAACCTCGACCTTCGACATCGAGGCAGGCAGACATAGAAGATGATGACGTGCCTACCCTGATGGAAACAGTTGACGATGAGATGACACCCCAGTGTCCCACCACCCTAACCCCCGGGCCGCGGACCGATACGTTGCTGTAGAGAACGCAGCGGTAGCGGGGACACATCCAACACATCTTTAAGAAAAAAGCCAAAATAAACAAGCTAATTAATTAGGTGCCGCCCAACACCTAAATGTCGGCCCAGATCAGAGACGATTGCCGATTGCAACGACTCTGATCTGGACCGACATTTACGTGCCGGGTAGCACCTAATTAATTAGCTTGTTTATTTCAGCTTTTTTCTTAAAGACCTGTTGGGTGCCTCCCGGCCACTACTGGACTGCTGCATTCTTCGCGGATCGGTATCAGTCGGCGGCCTGGAGGTCGGGGTCCACTGCACCACCCCATCCTCCAACGACTCAGCTAAACACACCATCATCAGTGTGCTTGGCGCTGTCTTCCCAATTCCGGTAAGTGATACTACACTGTACATACATTATTTCTACTTTATATAGGCTGTGTATTTTTATGTGTTATTTGGTATGATTTGGCAGCTTCATAGCTTATAGGTTCATGGAGAGTGTTTCTGCCGAGAACAGTGCAGCAATGATTGTAGAAAAGTATTTCTACTTTATATAGGCTGTGTATTTATCATATCATTCCTGCTTTTACTATATGTTACTATTATTTTAGGTTTTATGTGTTATTTGGTATGATTTGGTAGGTTATCTTTTGAGTCTGCAAACGCTCACAAATTTTTCCTATATAAATAAATGGTAATTGCTTCTTCACTTTACGACATTCCGGCATACGAACTGTTTCATAGGAATGCTCTGCCTTCGGATGGCGGGAGAAACCTGTATTTATCACTCTTCCTAAGAAACCTGGAGCAATAGAATATGAATTACATAGGACCATAAGTTTAATGAGTCATATCACCAAGATACTTCTAAGAATTTTGATGACAAGAGCTAAAAGTAAGATACAAGCTGAAATAGGTAAAGTACAATGTGGTTTTGTGAAAGACAAAGGTACAAGAAACGTGATATTGATGTTAAGGATACTATCAGAACGAGCCATTCAAGTGCAAAAAGATTTGTTTGTTTTATCGACTACATAAAAGTATTTGATAAAGTGAAGCACAATGTTATTTGAAATATTACAGGAAACTCTAGATCTAGATTCGAAAGACCTCCACCTAATCATAAATCTGTACTGGGACAAACTGCCACCATAAGAATAGGTGGAGAAGTGAGTCAGTTTACGAAAATCAAGAGAGGCGTTAAACAAGGGTGTATTTTCTCCCCTGATTTATTTAATGTATACAGTGAAACAATATTACAAAAAATACGAGACATCTTGGGAATCAAAGTTGGCAGTGAAAACATCAATAATTTCAGGTATGCTGATGACACTGTGTTAATTGCAAGCACGGAGGAAGAACTACAAAATTTAATTGATATAGTTGTTGAAGTGCAAAAATGGGTCATCTATCAATTGCAAAAAGCCAGAATGTCAGAATGTATGGTGATATCCAAAAAGGAGAATCCTATCTGCAGGCTGAGAATAAATGGGGAAGACATAAAACAAGTACAGAACTTTTGCTACTTAGGAAACTGGGTGACATCAGATGGCAGGTGCGACATGGACATCAAAAGAATAGGGATGGCAAAAGACACTTTTATGAGCATGAAGAGTAAACTAACAATACTAAACTAGGCATGACAACCCGCCTCAGAGTACTGAAATGTTACATCTATCCAGTTATGTTATATGGCTCAGAATGTCGGACAATACCTAGTAACATGAGGAAATGAATAGAAACAGCAGAGATGTGATTTTTGAGAAGGATGCAAAGAGTATCATGGATGAAACAAATATCTAACGAGGATGTCATGAACAGAGCAAACACAAAAAGAGAAATAACGTATGAGATCATGAAAAGGCAAGGTAACTTCATTGGACATGTGATTAGGAACGAGGAGCTAGAATGCATGGTAATTATGGGAAAGATTGAAGGGAAGAAAGCAAGAGGAAGACAAAGACAAATGATGATGGAGACAGCAGCCAGAGAACTGGAAATGAATACCAATGAATTGATCCACTTGACCCGAAACAGGAGTGTGTGAGCCATGGCAGTCAAAGATCAAACTGGGCATGGCATCTCATGATGATGATTAGTGATGCTAAACTAAGTCGAATTGAAAGCAGATAGTGCTGCCAAGATGTATTAAGGGAATATGGAGAGACTGAGGGTGGTTAAGAACTGCTGAGGGAATAAAATATGGAAAAGTGTTAGGTTATCCTCTTCGGAACACATAACAGAAGTAGAGTCGCTGTTAAATGAAGCAACAAATTTTGCACCTCGTTCCTGACTTCTGATAGAACTTTAGATTAAAAACCACCACAATCCAAGAACTGGTGTGCCTCAGGGATCTGTTCTGGGATCCCTACTCTCCATGATTTTTATAAGTGACCTGTATGAGGAAGTGGAGCGATGGGTTAGTAATTTGCTGATGACACAAAGGTTGGGGGTGTTGTGGAGAGTGTGAAGGGCTGTCAGAGGTTACAGCGGGTCATCGATAGGATGCAAAACTGGGTTGAGAAGTGGCAGATGGAGTTCAACCCAGATAAGTGTGAGGTGGTTCATTTTGGTAGGTCAAATATGATGACAGAATATAGTATTAATGGTAAGACACTTGGCGGTGTGGATGATCAGAGAGATCTTGGGACCCGAGTCCATAGGCTGCTCAGGTTGACTCTGTGATTAAGAAGGCATACGGTGCATTGGCCTTCATCAACCGTGGGATTGAGTTTAGGAACCGAGAGGTAAAGTTGCAGCTATATAGGACCCTGATCAGACCCCACTTGGAGCACTGTGTTCAGTTCTGGTCACTTCACTACAGGAAGGATGTGAAAACCATAGAAAGGGTGCAGAGGAGATTTAAAAGGATGTTGCCTGGATTGGGGAGCATGCCTTATGAGAATAGGTTGAGTGAACTCGGCCTTTTCTCCTTGGAGCGACGGAGGATGAGAGGTGACCTGATAAAAGGTGTATAAAATGATAAGAGGCATTGATCATGTGGATAGCCAGGAGCCTTTTTCCCAGGGCTGAAATGGCTAGCATGACAGGGCACGAATTTAAGGTGCTTGGAAGTAGATACAGAGGAGATGTCGGGAAAAGTTTTTGTTGTTTTTTTTTAAATGCAGAGAATCGTGAGTGCGTGGAATGGGCTGCCGGCAACGGTGGTGGAGGTGGCTACGATAGGGTCTTTGATAAGTCTCCTGGATAGGTACGTGGAGCTTGGAAATTGCCTCAGGTTATCCATAGCCCTCTATTTTTCTAAGGTAAGGACATGTTTGGCACAGCTTTGTGGGCCGAAGGGCCTGTAATGTGCTATAGGTTTTCAATGTTTCTAACTGGTGTAGTCTGCAGGGAGATCACAAAGTTTTAAGTACTAGGGCCAATTGCAGATAAAGTGGAACTTTTAGCATGCAACAAAAGGGGCAAGAACTTCTTCTGTTCCAATTTGTCTGAGAGAAAACATGCTGGGTCCAATACATTGGATACAAGTAGGATTGAGGAAACTACCGCATTTCTATTTTGTAAAAATCAAGGCAAGCACTGAAATTAATATTGGATTCTGCTGCACAAGCAGGTAGGGTATGGGAGAATTTTGGTTGCAGGACGATCTATTTCGGTCATGCAGCAAACTAATTTGGTACCTAGTGAAGATTTGGTTGAAATCTATTAGGTTGCTGGACAATCTATTAATTTGGTTGCTATTTATTAATATTTTGAGATTACAGTCAAAGTAATAAAAAATACATACAAATTAAGATCGAATCAAGATGATGGCCAAGAGCTCTTACCTGAATAAAACATCTCAGTTTGATATAATTAATGAAAACATCTGGAGATAAAACCACATGGTCAGTTTGATCAAATGTCTGAGTAAATGAAAATGTTAATGGGGCAAGTAAAGTCTATAATTAATCGTTTGGGGAAGAAACGTGAAACTTGCAAAAAACTACAAAAACAGCCTGATAGAGACAGGTAAGAGTCCAAAGAAGAAACCTCTACCTTAACCGAACAAGTGAAAAACAAAACCGAAATGCTTGGTAAGGCGCTCAGAAGTAAATGGGACAACATGGGAAAACTGAACAGGGACCTCAAGTGGGCAGTCCTGTCAGCCAAGTGGGTGGTCCTGCAAATTACACTTCGAGTGACACTACCATTGACATTACATCTGGCATCCCTCCACAGAAGACACTCTCTAAGTTGAACAGTCCCCCTTGATAGCAACACCATCCAAACACTGGAGAATAACACCCTACATTGGACTGTTCTCCAAGACACCACCACCATCTGAACTCAGAGGAATTACTGGATGGACATGACATAAACTCCACAGGAGCCCCTAGCGATTCAAGTGGGGATGACAGTAATGAATTAAGATTAGCAGCTATGTCACAGCTTGCGTCAATGAAGACCAAAGAAGTCAAGATACACAAAATTGAAGATTAAGCTATTGCTAATCTATGTATTGACAAACAAGTGGCAGACGCAACAAATATTGCTCACACTCAACAATCTGCTGAAGGTCAGTAAGCATTTAGGGCAGGAAGGGATACAGGGAGAAGGCAGTAGGTTGGATTGAGAGGAAAATTGGATCAGCCATGATTAAATACTGGAGCAGACTCTATAGGTTAAATGGCCTAATGCTAGTTCCTGATTTTAATAACCCATCATCAGTCTGTGGAAAAACACTTCTACTGGCCCTCTCTTGTGCAATAATAGCTGCTTATTTTGTATACTAACCATCCCAATGATCTTTAGAGACTTAAAAAATCAACCCCATGAGTTTTAATTAAATAGTTTATTCTGAAGGCATTCACAGAAAAACTCGTTTAAGTTTGTGTTTCATCACAGCAGTATGGAACACCAATAATACTTACTGTTTGTAGGTATGGCATCAATGGAATTTTCATCAGACTCACTGGTAGATGTATCAATTGCCACTGTGCCATGCTGTGCATATTCCACTGTCTGTGTGGTTCGTTGACAAATGTTGTTCACAAGCAAAAGACTCGGGTGGTAATGATGAATAAGGTAACATAAAACTCTACCATCAGAAAAGGGGACGGTAAAATTCTCAACCTGAAACAAAACGACAAAACTGCATAATGCATACAAGATAATTCTTGAAAATTCAAATTATTATGATTTTTCTCAGTTGGAACTCTTTAAAATAGCCATTTGCTAATATTTGAGTTCTAAGATAATTAACTGCATTGCTCGTCTATTTGAACATAGGCTAGCTCTTTACTGTAGTTTCAAAGATAATGTTAAAACTTACTACTTTTGTAACAAATAAGATCTCCTCTTTAAAAATGCTAGGATTACTATCAAATTTATAGACCTGCAAACTTCAAAGCAAACAAAATTTGTTAACTATCACAAATGAATATCCTGAAATGTTTAAAGATATTAATAATAAAAATATTATTCTGTTCTTATTGCAGCTTTCTGGTAGCTCAAAACATTGAATTTATATCAATTGTATCTGGAAAAAAAATTCATAAACCTTAAATTACATTAACCATATGCAAGACTTAGAAAGTTGCATCAAGAAACCAGGTTCATAAAAGATCAACATAAACCTATAATGAAATCAATCATGTGCGTGTGTGTTCATTCGTTCACCATACACCCCCCCCCACCCCATGGATCAGATAGGGATGTGCACATCCTGAAAATAAATAAAATTTGAGCCAAGGAATAGGAATGAACTGGAAAATTTCCTTATACATACTATTGCATTGCCTGAAGAAGCTGTCAAAGTTCAACATCAGCAGTACCAGTCAGATAAAGAAGGCAACCAAAAGTAACTCATTTTAAAAGAGAAAAAAAACAGAATTAGATCAAATGTAACAACTTTACCTACTTTTACACCATAATATGCACATACAGCATTTATCCAGTTCATCAACAGAGTGATCTGCGGACTGTATTTTTCTGGCAAGCATTTGAGGTCTTTATCTTTCACTGGGTGGGGTGGCACAGAAAGAGAACGCAGAGCTGCAAGTTTGTGTGATGTGTGTAAATTTTTTTTCAGAAATTCAATTTCTTCTCGCAACTGATCTTCATTTAGCAAAATCTCCACCTGAGTAGAGAAAAAGAATTAGTTAAAACCAGCAAATGTTAGTACTCTATGAACAGCAATTAAACTGGTTAACATTTTTACTTCTCAGTCTAATCAAGTTGCTTCGACTAGTGTGGTATTAGAAGGTCAAATACATAGGATCAGGGTTTCACAAACAAGAGAAAATCTGCAAATGCTGGAAATCCTGGCAACACACACAAGATGCTGAAGGATCTCAGCAGGCCAGGCAGCAAACAAAAGTAAATAATCAACATTTCAGACCGAGCCCCTTCATCAGTCCTGATATGCCAAGAGTTTACTCTTTTCCATACATGCTGCCTGGCCTGCTGAGTTCTTCCAGTATTTTGTGTAGAATATGGGCTCTGGGCTTTTATAATATTATTAGTTATATTTGCATGCTCAGTTCACTTCATTGTACATATACTTTCCTGTACAAAGTTGCAGGACTAGTTACTACATTTACTTTTGAAAGAAAAATTAAATAACAATAGAAATTAAAAGATCATGTTTGACTTCCCAATACTAATTTCAATATTTAATTTCAGAACAAATCACAATTACAAATTAACAATTACAAAAATAGTACAACTCAAAGCCTTAAATGTTTTTGAAGTTCAATTAGATTTTCATAGTCAAAAGTGTACCTGAAAGGCAAAGATGATTCTCCACAGTAGTGCCAAAGTTTTTTCCCGATGTCCATCCACAATATCTCGAGGATCTATATCAATGCCTGGTGGAGAGAAAAAAAAACATTGTATTCAAAGACCATTTAAAAATTAGGAGTAAAGCCAATTATTTTGGCTAAAGTTAAGAAAATTCAATTTTACCTCGCTCATCTTTCAAATCAACTCGAGTTTTAAGGGCTTTCAGTGCAACATCCACATTATGCAATTTTTGAAGACGGCTGATTGCTGGGACCCTCAGCTGTTTTGAAAGTTCCCAGTCTTGGGTAAGAAGTTCAACTGCTCGCCTGTAAAAGGTCACACAACCAAAAGCTTATGGATTTTAAAAGTGCACTTCCATTGGAAATACAGAATTAAAAAAAAACTTCATCTCGCCCCAAGATGGTAAAAATCATGGACTGCTGCAGTGATAGTTTTCTAGTTCAATAGGTTGGACAATGAGGTACAAGCTATTGATGTCACATCTTCAAATAGGGCTAATTGATATTGTATTTAATATATTTAGGGAAGAATAATCTTAGTAGTGGATATTTTTATGCAAGGATTGAAATTGATTTAATTCACTCTAAAATTAGAGTTTTGCATCCAAATGAAATCGAATAATGGTAGGCATGAGTTGACCATGGTAGATTGGGGAAACTACACAAGATGTGAATGGCAGCAAATGCAGCAATGGACAACAACTACAGAATTGATAAACAACATGACAAGTACAAATATGGTTGGGTTTTTGTGTCTTAAAAAGGATGTGGTCAAAACATGATTAATAAAAGCTAAATATTTTATTAGATCAATGGAAAAGGTACAAATCGTTGTCAAAGAAAACAAGTCTGAGGAGTAGATCAGTTTTCAATTCATACGGAAGGACCAATAAAGGTACATAGAATACTTAAGTAATCCAAGGAGCAAAGACTAGAAAAGCATTTAAACTGGAAACATTAGTAAACTTGTTATTGACCCCTTATGGACGTATAAGATAAACTATATTTTGAAATAAAATTAGATTATTTTGCCATCGTCTCAACAGAAAGTTGCATACAACCACCCAGAAAATGTGAACAAGAATGATTAATGGGCAGACAGCCAATGAAGTTCAAGATCCCTGATCTTCATCCCAACCTTGAAAATAGTTGTGAGGGACTTAAAAGATTCTCATCTCCCAGAATGCCATGAATTCTGGAATGATTCCCATAGAATATGTAACTTCCTTATCTGAGTAATCACCAGCCAAGGAATTAACTGGATTGTCTCCAGAGAAAGGGTTGTTATTTTGATTCACTAGAAAATATCAATAGAAGACACTGCCTTGTCAGTTATTTTCATTCCAGAACGACTGAGATGTCCTTTTTTTTCCAAAGAAAGGGAATTCCATTCCTCCACTATCAAATCTGCCCTGACCCGCATCTCTTCCATTTTGCACACGTCTGCCTCACTCCACACCAGGGATAGGGTTCCTCATGTCCTCACCTACCTCCTCACTAGCCTCCACGTCCAGGATATAATTCTCCATAACTTCCACCATCTCCAACGGAATCCCACTACCAAGCACATCTTTCCCTCTGCACACCCCACACCCCTACTTTCTGCTTTCCGCAGGGTTCGCTCCCTAAGCGACTTCCTTGTCCACTCCTCCCTCCCCACTGATCCTGTTTCGTTCCTGGCACTTATCCTTGCAAATGGAATAAGTGCCACCTGCCCAGACACCTCCACCCTCACTACCATTCAAGGCCCCAAGCAGTCCTGCCAGGTGAGGCAACACTTCACCTGCGAATCTTCTGGGGTCATCTGCTGTACCCAGTGCTCCCAATGTGGCCTTCTATATAATCAGTGAGACCCAACGTAGATTGGGAGACTGCTTCACCCAGCACCTACACATCATCGGCCAGAAAAATCACCATCTCCCTGTAGCCACCCATTTCAATTCTACTTCCCATTCCAACATGTCAGTCCATGGCCTCCTCTACTGCTGCAATGAGGCCACACTCAGGATGGAGGAGCAACACCTTATTGTCTGTATAGGTAGCTTCCAACCTGATGGCATGAACATCAATTTTTTGAACTTCTGGTAACTGCTAACCCCTTTCACCATTTTCCATTTCTGTTTCCCCCTCTCACCATCTTATTTGCTCATCCTTCCCTTTCTTCCATGGTCTTCTATCCTCCTATCTGATTCCCTCTTCCCAAGCCCTTTATCTCTTTCACCAATCAACTTGCTAGCTCTTTACATCATCTACTCTCCCTCTCCTGGTTTCACCTATCACCTACTACTTTGTACTTCTTCCTCCCCTCCCCGCCACTTTCTTGCTCTGACTTCTCTTTCTTTCCGGTCCTGATGAAGGATCTTGGCCTGAAATGTCGACAGTTTACTGTTTCCCGTTGGTGCTGCCTGGCCTGCTGAGTTCCTCTCACATTTTTTGTGTGTTCCTGCCTTGTCAGTTTTCAAAGCCATTCTCAAGTGGCCTTCCACTGTGAATGAACAACTGCAATATTTACAGGTAATGGATCTCTTTGATTACTGTTGGAAAGTTGCAGTTTTCTGTGAAGCCTGCAAAGTGAATTTCTGTTACCTAAACTGCTGTAACACAGATTATTTGTATTTGAACCATTGATAAGGTGACAGACAAAGAGACTTTTAAATGACATTCCCAGGAAATACAAGATTGTGGGCATCATATTAGTGTGGATAAGTGATTATTAAATGTACAAAAAGCAGTTGAAATAAACACGTCATTTTCAGATTGAGAGGTTGTAACTCATGGGGTGCTATAGGGGTCAATGCTGAGGCCCCAGTTATCAAAATCTATATAAAAGAGTTGAATGCCAAGGCATGACGTATACAAGATAATAAATTAGGTAATGATATGAATTCAAGAAATAATGCACAAAGCCTTCAAGGCGGTGTAAACAAGCTTAAAGACATGGCAGAAAGCACATTAATGCATAAAAATGTAAAGTCATCTGTTTTGACGAAAAACAAAAAAAATTTTTTTAATGACAAGAGACTGAAATGTTTTAGTGTTCATTATCAGATTTATTATCACTGCCTTAAGATGTAATATTTGTTGTTTTTCAGAGCACAAAAATACACAAATCACTGAATATCAATGTGAAGGTTCAGTCACTAATTGGTATGGCAAATGGTATATAACCTTAATGGCAAGGGAATTGAGTAAAGGCATTGTACTACCATCACCCAGTGCCCTAGTAATAGCACAGCTGGAGTTTTGTCTACACGCCAGGACTCTGTACTAAGTATTAACTAGCACCCAAAGTTCACTAGATTTTGGGGGTGTGGGTCGAAATTATACATGAGGGAAGATTAAGCAGACTGAACCCATACAGGCTCTAGTTTAGGAGAATGAGAGTGATTTTTGAAAAAGTACAAAATTCTCATGGGAATTCACAGGGTAGATTCGAGGATAATGACTCCTGACAAAAATGCTCCAGAGGCCATCTCAGTATATGGGAACAGTCTGTTAGGACTGAGATAAGGTATAACAATGCCCAGATGGAAAATTCAATCATTACTTCTCTACTCAAGAAGGCTGTGTAACTCAGTCAGCAAATATGTTCAAGATGGTGCCCTGTTGATTTTTGGCTATTATGGGCTATGAGGTTAGTACAGGAAAGGGACATAGAGGTAAGAGATTATCCAATGGAATAATAGACAGGAAATGATAAATGCCCCAACCCTATTGTCATCTAATATCCATAAAGATCTACCAGTAAAGCAATATATTAAAACAGTTCTTTGGTTCAAGGTTACAATAAAAATCATTATTGCGTTGTTAACTTGTAAAAATTACTTTTAATTTAAAATAATTATGCAATTGTAATTCAGTTGTTTGGATTACTTCTTTTTGACAAACTAGCAGTGGCCCGACTTCCAAATCCAGCATCGTTCTCATGCCCTTATGACTTGGACTCAGTAGCCATCTACTAATACACAATAGAACTGCACAAATCTAACTGTCATTGTTGGATACAACAGACAACCAACCAATCAGTTTGGATTATACAGCTCATTTAAAAGTTAATTGTAAAAGTATTATTGCTCCACTGGATGATTAAAATATACTGTACTTACACCAAGCGAATACCACATCGAAGATCTACAGCAAGGTTGGTGACCGCAAAATTAAATTCATGAAGTGGCATCTGACAATGACTGACCGTCAACCCCAGGAAACCAAGATGACGGCAAATGTCTCCTTCACCACTAAGAAAGTCTCTTGAGAAGGCAAATAAAAGGTCTTTGCTTGCCTAAGCAAAAAAAAGACAAGTTAAAGGAGCTTGGTAGTAAACAAAGTTACAATCTAATGCACCCTTATCCTTTACCCAGGGCACGCATAATTGTAGGCCAAATGCAATTTCACAGCTGCCCTACAAAAAGTTTTCTAATATAATGAAAACACGAGGAAATCTGCAGATGCTGAAATTTCAAGCAACACACATAAAAGTTGCTGGTGAACACAGCAGGGCAGCATCTCTAGGAAGAGGTACAGTCGACGTTTCAGGCCAAGACCCTTCGTCAGGACTAACTGAAGGAAGAGTTAGTAAGAGATTTGAAAGTTGGAGGGGGAGGGGGAGATCCAAAATGAAGACAGGAGGGGGAGGGATGGAGCCAAGAGCTGGACAGGTGATTGGCAAAAGGGATATGAGAGGATCATGGGACGGGAGGCCTTAGGAGAAAGAAGGGGGGGGGGGGAGTCCAGAGGATGGGCAAGGGGTATAGTGAGAGGGACAGAGGGAGAAAAAGGAGAGAGAAAATAAGAATGTGTGTATATGAATAAATAAATAATGGATGGGGTTCCGCTAATAACTTCCGCTAATGCCCCACCTCCCCCTCATACTCCATCCGTTATTTATTTATTTATATACACACATTATTTTTTTCTCTCTCCTTTTTCCCCCTCTGTCCCTCTCACTATACCCGTTGCCCATCCTCTGGGCTTCCCCCCTCCCCTTTTCTTTCTCCCTCGGTCTCCTGTCCCATGATTCTCTCATATCTCTTTTGTCAATCAACTGTTCAGCTCTTGGCTCCATCCCTCCCCCTCCTGTCTTCTCCTATCATTTCGGATCTCCCCCTCCCCCCAACTTTCAAATCTCTTACTAACTCTTCCTTCAGTTAGTCCTGACGAAGGGTCTCGGCCGAAACGTCGACTGTACCTCTTCCTAGAGATGCTGCCTGGCCTGCTGTGTTCACCAGCAACTTTTATGTGTGTTGCCTAATACAATGGAGTTCATTTTTAATTCAGAGGTACTGCCTATTTTTCTATTTTAACAAAAATCAATAAAATTGTAGAAACCAAATTAGACACGTTTACCAAATGAGTTTGTCTTTAACAGATACCACAGGTATACATAAATTCCCAGTGCACAAAGCCAAAGGAGGCTGTATTTTAATTTATTTGTTCCATGTTTGGTGTGCACACACGCTCAAGGCCCTCGTGCACAAAACCAATTTTTACAGCATTCAAGTAAATCTTAAATCTCATATTTATTTCAAATCATTTTGGTTTGAACATCAGTCTAAATGGAGAATATAATATTATGCATAATCAGAAAGTAGATTTTAATAAATTGAGAATGACATTTCTAAAAATTGCAACTTCACATATAAAATGTTATGATCACAAGTTAATGTAATGAATGTTTTCATCTTAGTACTAGATTTGAAGACCAAACAGGTTAATTGAAAACATTCTATCCCAATGACCTGCTTAAAAATTTAATAAAACAATGGAAGAGTGAAATGGTATCACACAGAAACATGGGCGTAGCCATGTTCTAGACTAATTCTTCATCATTATAAAAGATAATTAATCTTCAACTACATGTATTGCTTTAATACTTGTTATTAAGAAAGCATATCTATGACAGAAGACATACCTGCCAGCATCTTACCTTAAATTCAGCATCTTTGCAGAAAAGACATGGATCATGATCTATCATTCTGAATTGTTTGGCACAATCAAGAAACCAAACCAGAAGTAGGAATTTCTTCAGTGTGAATTGTGCCAAAACTTCCTGGTGTTCTAGAAAAGTCAAATCACAGAAGCTAGAGTATTTAAATTTATTTTCCAATTCACATTAGTAACAGATTCAAAATTTGGATGTCAAAAGTCATCATTAAAACTATTTTCTTCATTAGTTTGAAGAAGTGACGGGCTTGAAATGCATTACTGATTACAAGCTTCATATTTTAGTTGTAAAATACACCTTCTGGTGCTACTTGGACACGTCATCAGCGATGAACCCAGGGTCATAGGGTGTTTCGGTCTTTAATGATCAGACAACCTCGACTGGCTGACCCAGCCGGGAGTGATCAGCCCCCGACTTGTGTCCAAGTGGCGCACTAATCCACGGATCCCCCCTCCGGATCCACAGCCACCGCAAAGCCTTTGCAGCGGCCTCAAGAATGTTCTCGGTGGTTCTTCTGCACTGCAGTCCTTTAACTTCAAGGAGTTTTAGAGTCCACTGTAATGAATGGCCAGCAAAGCCCCAGCACCCAACTTCGAATGGCTCACAGCGAGCTCAGCAGCCATTGCTTCAGCATACTGCAACAAGATCTGTGTATCTAGCCCTCTTGCGCTCGTTGGCCTCTTCAATCCGGTCTTCCCAGGGGACAGTAAGTTCCAACAGGATCACTTGCTTTGTAGACTCCGATATTAACACCATGTACGGGCAGAGCGGAGTGGCTGCGAAGTTCTCTGGGAACTTGAGCTGCCTCCTTAGGTCAACTTGGAGCTGCCAGTCTCATGCAGCGGCAAGAAGCCCTCCCGAGGAACTAGGCCAATGTTGAGCCTTCTCCCCAGCTCTAATAAAGGTTATGGACTGTTTGGGAGCGTGCAGATTTTTGCTGTCTTGGATCTTGAACAGTTGGGGCAAAAATTCATCCTTGACTACCAGACGTAAGTGGGTACTAGATTACGGACTGCCCACTATATAATAAATACTCCAGTAACCAAAGATGAATTTCTACCTCTTGGTGTTATGTATCAAAACATTCTAGATAACTGCATAAACTGTACACAGAGAAAACACATCCTCAGCTGATATTATTGCAATTATATAATGCAATTTTAAAAAAAAAACAAACAATCCCTTAGCTGGGATTTATAGCACTCAAACTGGGTCTAGAGGTATTAGCTTATAAAAGAGCGCCATGAAGTACATGTGACTACAATATCCAACACCAAACTATGTTAGCATAGGGTTCAATCAAATAGAATTTCAACAATAATTTCTTTTATATATTCCTAAAAGTAATGCATGATACAGATTACTGGCATTTTAAATGTAGTTTTTGGAAATCTGGATGGAACAACATTAAACAAAATTGACCAGCTTTGTATTCCAAAAATAGTGGTGATGAAAAGGATTTCAAATAAGAAATAAAACTTTTCATGATGTTAAAGAGCTTACAACTTTAAAAAAAATCAGAACATGGAGGTGTAAGGAAATCATACAATTGCTTCAGGAAGTTCTCCAATAAAGACAAATCACAGATAATATTAGCACAGATAATGGAATTTCACCAAGCTTCTTCACTAGTCACTAATAGTTGCATAATCGTTATTGTAACTGGAAGTTGCTAGTTAAAATCCTACTGCTTTGAGATTCAAATTTGCTTATAGTAAATCTGTACACTTGTGGTCAAAGCATGTCTTCATGTCTAGTCAAAATTTGCATCCATTTCTCTAAATTCTAATGGAGATCCTTTTATTTGTTTTAACTTTGATTTGCATATTCAATTCAAAGCTTGGACTACAATCCATATATTGAAAGTAAAATTGCTTACCATCACCATACAAATGTGGTACTGTTGGATGTCTATACACTGCAGCTATGTCAGAATTCCAAAGCAAACGATTTAAAATGAATCTGGCCAATCCATTAACATCGCTGTTGCTTTCCAATGGAATCATCTCACCAAAAACACACTAAAGTGTAACAAAAGTTGAAAAATTTAAGCTGTGACGAGAATACACATAAAATTAAGATGTTTGCTGGCCTGGGTTAGCATCAGTGACATCAGCAAGTGGTCTGCCACCTGCCCTCAGGGGAAGGAGAGATAAGGAACAATGGAGCAGCGTCTGGAGATGTGTAATGAAGGGACGTGGGAGAGAGAGCTGTCTGGAGCGGCTCCCCCCTTTGAACCTTGAACTGTTTGAAGTGATGGACAGGCGATACCCCAGCAGGGGGATAAAAAGGGACCGGTTCGCTAAGGCAGGACACACACGCCACCCGAGGTAACGAGACCCTGGAAGCGGTACGCCTCTCACGAGTCGGTGGGAAGTACCAGACAACGGCCAGGGTGGAAAGGTACGATCAGCGGGAACCCGGGGTGTGTCCGCCCTTGCCTGGGTGCCGGGTTCACTGCAGAGGATCGACCGCATCTGGAGGAGGGGTCACAGTCGGTGACCTCAGGTGACATCACCAAGGACCCACCCAAAAGCTGCTTGTGAGCCATATCGCCGGTCTGTGAGTGAAGCCGTGTCTGAATGATCAGTTGTTCCTGTTCCCTCTCTCTCTCCCCCCACGTTGTCCATCGCCATGGTAATGATTACTGCGAACTGAACTACTAAACTGGACTGAACTTTGAGTCACTTTGAAATTTGGTCATTTACCCCTAGACAACGATAGAGCTTGATTGATGCTGTTATCTTAATTCTGTGCACATGTGTGTTTATCATCGCTGAACTGTTGCATTTACTATCCTTTCGATTACTGTGTTGCTTGTTTCTTTAATAAAACTTTCTTAGTTCCAGTAATCCAGACTCCAACTGAGTGATCCATTTCTGCTGGTTTGGCAACCCAGTTACGGGGTACGTAACATAAGTGGGGGCTCGTCCGGGATTTTGAACGCTAAATTTGAGACGGAGTAAATTAATTGGGTTAAAATTCCCGAAAGAAAGAAAAGACAAACAGCAGAAATGGAGGCTGAGGAATTTATAAAGGCGCCGACCTTGGAGGCATTAGAGGATGCCAGGAAATCGGAATTGATAGCTGTGGCCAAACGGTTGAATCTTGCTAAGGTGAAGTCGACAATGAGGAGAGAGGAGATACACAGAGCTATTGTAGAGCACTATGTATCTAAAGGTGTGTTTCCCCAAGGTGAGCTGGGGGTGGTGTCTATTGAAAAACCTGCTGGAGACGCGGTACAGGTACAGCTTGAAAAATTGAGACTCGAGCACGAGTTCCGGGTACGGCAGTTAGAACACGAAGAGAAAGAGAGGGACAGACAGTTGAAGAGAGAGGAGAAACAGAGGGAAAGGGAAGTTGAGCTGGAGAAGTTAAAGATAAGGGCCGAGCAGGGGCTCGTGCCGAACCAAGGTGGAGGGTTCCGGGCGACCCAGGAGGTTAGGCTAGTTCCCCCATTTGACAATACCGACGTGGATCGGTACTTTCTCCGCTTCGAAAAAGTGGCTATAAGTCAGGACTGACCGAGGGATAAGTGGGTTGTCTTACTTCAGAGTGTACTGAAAGGGAAAGCCCAACAAGCTTACTCAGCTTTGTCCGCGGAAGATGCCCAGAGGTACGTAACAAAGCAAATACATTAAAATTCTCTACAAACTAACAGAATTGACTATATTACTGTTAGTTTTGCTTACTATATCAAACATTATATTTAAAGAAACAACATAACTTTTTTTTTTAGTTGCAGCAAATAAAACCCTACCTCTAATCCAATTCGTAGCCATAGAGGATTATACGACAAAAGCCATTTGAGGATCTTCTGTCGATGTCCTATTGTGGATAAAAAGAAATTAACAGAACAGCAAATACCCATTCTTCATGTATTCAATACTAAAAATGCAAAGCAGAACTCAGTAGTGACCATGGTGAATTTGGTTTGCTACGGCCCTCAGTAAAAAAAATTATGCTCAATGCAAATCGAATATTCAGTTCAGAATAATTGAAATCTAATTAAATCCAAATAGTGGGGAACTCATGGTGATAAAAGTGCTATCTTTTGTAAACATGCTCAGCCTGTGAAAAAGAATCTGATTTCCATTCAACATTACTAGTGATAAACAAGTGATCTACCAACATCAGGTATAATACCCTACTCCGTTTCTATAAATATTGAATAGATTGAGGCATTCTGGAAATTCACGTCTGTCCTTTCAAGTCACACATCGCTGAGAAACTGAAAATGTCTGGCTTCAGTAAACATCGGAAAAATATTTCAGAATTGTCCGACACTTTGCAAGAGGGACAAGGAGAGAAAATATACCCAAGTACTTTTGACTGTGAGCAAAAGTTAGAGAACCAGCAAAACGTTAACTAAATGTTTTACAACAGGATCTGCTAAGTTCTTCAATATGGTGTAAATTATGATGAGTACCAGATTTTAAATCATTGCATGTGGTAAATCACTTTAAGTGTACTGACACACAGATGTAGATGGAAACTTTCTGAATAAACTATTTGCTTGAAAAGCTTCTTGTTAATCAAAGCTTCAAAAATCATTTATATCAGTGTACAAAAGGGCATAGAATTTTAACCAAGTGAGTAGTTTCAAAATGAAAGATTTGATTTTTCATCTGATTTCATGTGTTCCTCCCACTGTGTATAAATTATACAAGCAGCATTGAATCAGCACTGTAGTGAGGGTCTATGTTTTATGATCGGGCTCAAGCAGTAATATGTTGGAACTATAGCAAAGGAGGCCGCCATAGGCCCATTAAATGCCAGCTGACAGTAGAGCAACCTGGCCAATTCCCAACTACTTCCACATTGCTCTGCTACTTGTAGTCCATGTGCTTATTCAAATCCATCTTGAAAGCCTTAAATTCTGTCAATTTATAAATTACCAAGGCGATGCGTGGAAGGGTTAACAGAAGAATTCAGTGAGGCTGAACAACAGAAAAGCCTAAAACCCAAGTGCCAAAAGGTCAGACCTCAGGCTCTCCAGCAGAAGGCCTCAAAAGATACACTGGAGAGGTCACATCTGGGTAGGACCGGCCCCAATGTCTCACAAGGGTAAGGGTGCTGCTTGTTTTTAATCAGGGAGAGTTTAGAAACTCTCCAAGATAAAAGCAAACTTCAGAAGGAGAAAAATTTTAAGTCAGCAGAGAAAGAAGCAAATTAGAAGAAATAGAATAAAAACAGAGGAAAACAATATAAAGGCAAGTATGAACACTGGCACGTAAAGGCGTGACATGGATCTGAACGAGTGCAACTAAAAAACACCAAAGACAGTAAATGTTAGTTGGTTACCTATAGGATCCCAAATAGAGATGTTGAGGTAGGGAATTGAATTAAACAGATAAATGGAGGTGCATACAATAAGCGTACAATTACAAACATAGGAAAATTCAAACTGAATTTGGAAGGTTGCATGTAATTTTTTTTTGAAACATATGTTTAGGGATGAATCAGAAAGTAAGCTATTCCTTACTATGCCTTGTGCAATGAGAAAAGAAAAATTAATTTTATTGTGTGTTTGTGCATTTAGGGAAGTGTGACAATAATATGACAGAAACCTTCAGTAACACGAGAATGTGAGCTGGTAGAAATTAGGGTCCCAAATCTGAATTTAGGAAACAAGGTTGCAAAGTGGCATAAACTATGATAAACATGGTATATAACTAAATGGATTAACAGTGATTAGGAATGAATCAAGATGATTTAGTTGTGGCTTATGAAGGAAATTAGGTATAGTATTTTAACTGAAAAGCAGAAATACAACATTACCAAAACAAAAGCAGCATGCCTGAGGATTGGGAACAGTTCAGAACTCAGAGACCAAAGAAGAAAGATGATGCAAGAATGAAGCTTACTGGGAAGATAAATGAAGACTGCAAAAGCTTCCTTAAACATGTGGAAAAAAAAGTCCATGAACAAAACTGTAGGTTCAAAAGTCAGAAATGGGACAAGTTACTATTGGGAACAAAGAAAGCACACGTGACCATAAAAGAGGGCACAAATAACCTCACAGATATGCTCAAGGATCAAGGGTTAAGTGAAGGAAATCATATATATCCAAGTATTGCAATGGAAACTAATGGACTTAAGGTTAACAAATCCGCAAGCCCTGACAAACTACAACCTAGAGAACTAAAGAAAGTGGCCGTAGAAATAGTAAATGCATTTGTGGTCATCTTGCACAGTGTACTGAGATACTGGAACTATAGTTACAGAGGGGGGGGAATGACAATTATTATCCCAGTATTTTAAAAAAAGGAGAGGAAAAAAGGAGAGGCAAAAAGGAATTACAGACTAGCATCCAGTCTCAGGAGGGTGAAAGGTGCTGGAATCTATTGTAAGAGAAATGCATTAACAAAACAATTGTATCAAATCAATAGGACTGAACAAAACCAGCATCAGCTTTTGAAAGGGAAACCATGCAAATCCACTGCAGTTTGAGGATATAATTAATAGAAAGGGAGAATTACTAGATGTGGTGCATTCTGATTTTCTGAAAGTCTTTTCTTAAATCTGTATAAAAGCAGAGCTTGCAAAATTAAATCAAATGAAACAGAGGATAGTAAACCAGCATGAATTGAGAATTGACTGAAGACAGGAAACAATAGGAATAAATGGGTCTTTCTCAGGGGGCGGAGAGTAACAGTTCAGCTGAAAGACCTTAACTCAAAGCTTTCATTCTCCAAAGATACTGCCTGTCTTACTGAGTTTCTCCAGCATGTTGTGTGTTGCTCCAGAGGGCAGCCTTGGTGGCCTCTTGGGTCTGTAAGAGCTAGTGAGGAACTACAGATGTACTGTAAGTGCTCAAATGTCAATTGCTTACAATATATAGTGGTAATTTAAGTGCAGTGACTGAACACATCTCTACATTTGCAGATGAACAAAGCCGGGATAAGAAAAGTAAGCTGGGGAAGAAAACTTTCCGTGATTCTAGCCTTTCTTGTCGTGCTAACAATTTTTATACCCTTATAATCTTCTAAACAGTATAATTCTGTCCTTGGAGCAAAAATGTTCCAGCACGATTTAGAAAAGTTGATTGCGTGGGAAAATGCTAGGCCATTGCAATTGAAACTTTACTTTAAAAACAAAGATTTCTTAAGTGGTGACAGATTAGGAAAAGATCAATTGCAATGAGACCCAGCTGTCGTTAACACTAGTTGTTAAAATCAACAGTTAGCAAGCAATTAGAAAGGCAAATGGAATTACTGGGCAATACTACAAGACAATCTGAGTACCAGGAACAATAATGTCTTGCAGCAGTTGCACAGGGCTTAAATGAGGGCACAAGGATGTTTTTGCCATGGTACAAAAAAGATTTACCAGATTGATTACTGAGATGGAAGGACTGATACAGTTGGAAAAAAAAATCATAGGGTATCTCATAGATTATATAACTTTTTTAACAAGATTAGAAAAGTTAATTCTCAGAGGATTTTCCCCATGGCTAAATATTCCAAAACCAAGGGTCCCTGCTTCAGGATATGGAGAACACTATTTACAGCAGAGAAAATTTTTATCTCTACATTGAGAGGATGGTGATTCTGTGCAATTCCTTTTCATCGAAAGCTGTAAGAGAAAATAAATAAACATATTCGGTATGTAAAAGGAATTAAGTGATAAAGGGAAAAGCTAAGAAAATGGTACTGATCATTCATGCAATCAATGGTAGAGCAGACACAAAAAGAGCCAAACAATCCTACTTTTATTTTCCATTTTTCTATGTAAAATAAATAGATATTTTCCGTAGTAAGGGAATCACAAAGTTAGTGCAAGTGGGAGAGGTAATGGTTTGGCTCGGATCTTATCAAATAATAGATCAAGCACCAAGGTATGAACGGCTTCCTACTTCTATTTAACCTCCTGCCAATATATTGTTTGTGAACGTAATTCTATATTAATTCAAATAAAGGATTGTTTTTGTAAAAAATAAACTGCAGAGCATAACAACAGCTATTTGCTGCATTGAATAAGAATTAGATGTTTGCAAGGTTACCAAAGTCTTTCCAGAGACATCGGTCTTTCCGTACAAGGAGATGTTTTGCTTCAATGGCTGCTTCCAGTTTCTGTATAACTTTGACCATCCTTTCAGATGTAAATAACCTGCAGGCTGCACGGCGGAGGCGATTGAGTCTACATTTTGCAGTATACGCTCTCAATGACATTTCTTCTTTAGTTGGTGCAGAAGGAACACTAATTTTGTGATGCTGAATCTCAGAACCAATGAACAATGTAGCAGTATTCACTGGAAAGTAGAGCCAAATATTTAGAAGTTAACAGCATGATATGTAAAAGTACAGCAATTTCCTCCCACACTATTGTATGCGCTAGTACATTCTATTACTTGCGTTTAATTAATTGATTTTTCAAAACTGATTCAAATCTGAAAATGTCAAGACTGAATGAATTACATGGCAATGTCAGTGAGAAAATGTAGCAACTCCAAAATAATATGAGAGAACATACTAAAGATAGTATACAGTAAATGTCGTAACACACCTCTAGAGGACTCTGTGTTCACTGTAAAGTCATCAGGAGTAAGAATAAAATTTAACCACCATGTGAATCCTCTTTCCTGCTTCTCCTTCCATCGTTCATCATAAAACATATTTTTTGCAGCAAATGGTAATGGGTGTCTTGGAATAACTGAAAAATACAGATAACCATATTAAACGCTTCCCAAGGAAATTCAAATCAAAATGTTTATGCAATCAATAGCTTTCAATTTACAACATATGCAGGTAGACTGGAGGAATCAGGTTGGTGCTGGACCCCAAGAAAGGGTGTTTGTGGAGTCCCTCCAAGATGGATTCTTAGAACAGCTTGTACTGGTGCCTACCAGAGAGAACGCAATTCTAGATTTAGTGTTGTGCAATGAACCAGATTTGATCAGGGACCTCGAGGTAAAGGAGCCATTAGGAGATAGTGACCATAATATGATAAGTTTTAATCTACAATTTGAGAGGGAGAAGGGAAACTCGGAAGTGTCAGTATTACAATTGAACAAAGGGAACTATGGTGCTATGAGGGAGGAGCTGGCCAAAGTTCAATGGAACAATACCCTAGCAGGGATGACAGTGGAACAACACTGGCAAGTGTTTCTGGGAATAATGCAGAAGGTGCAGGATCAGTTCATTCCAAAGAGGAAGAAAGATCCTAAGGGGAGCAAGGGGAGTCCGTGGCTGACAAGGGAAGTAATGGACAGTATAAAAATAAAAGAGAAGAAGTATAACATAGTAAAGATGAGTGGGAAGCCGGAGGATTGGGAAACTTTTAAAGAGCAACAGAAGGTAACTAAAAAGGCAATACGTGGAGAAAAAATGTGGTACGAAGGTAAACTAGCCAAGAATATAAAGGAGGATCGTAAAAGCTTCTTTAGGTATGTGAAAAGGAAAAAAATAGTTAAGACCAAAATTGGGCCCTTGAAGACAGAAGCGGATGAATTTATTATGGGGAACGAGGAAATGGCAGACGAGTTGAACAGGTACTTTGGATCTGTCTTCACTAGGGAAGACATAAACAATCTCCCAGATGTAATAGTGGCCAAAAGACCTAGGGTAATGGACGAATTGAAGGAAATTTATATTAGGCAGGAAATAGTGTTGGATAGGCTGTTGGGTCTGAAGGCTGATAAGTCCCTGGGACCTGATGGTCTGCATCTCAGGGTACTTAAGGAGGTGGCTTTAGAAATCGTGGATGCATTGGTAATCATTTTCCAATGTTCTGTAGATTCCGGATCAGTTCCTGTGGATTGGAGGGTGGCTAATGTTGTCTCTCTCTTCAAGAAGGGAGGAAGAGAGAAAACAGGGAATTACAGACCGGTTAGCCTGACGTTGGTGGTGGGAAAGATGCTGGAGTCAATTATAAAAGATGAAATTACGACACATCTGGATAGTAGTAACAGGATTGGTCCGAGTCAGCATGGATTTACGAAGGGGAAATCATGCTTGACTAACCTTCTGGAATTTTCTGAGGATGTAACTATGAAAATGGACAAGGGAGAGCCAGTAGATGTAGTGTACCTGGACTTTCAGAAAACCTTTGATAACGTCCCACATAGGAGATTAGTGGGCAAAATTAGGGCACATGGTATTGGGGGCAGAGTACTGACATGGATCGAAAATTGGCTGGCTGACAGAAAACAAAGAGTAGCGATTAACAGGTCCCTTTCGGAATGGCAGGCGGTGACCAGTGGGGTACCGCTGGGTTCAGTGCTCGGACCACAGCTATTTACAATATATATTAATGATTTAGATGACGGAATTAAAAGTAACATTAGCAAATTTGCCGATGACACAAAGCTGGAGGCAGTGTGAAATGTGAGGAGGATGTTATGAGAATGCAGGGTGACTTGGACAGGCTGGGTGAGTGGGCAGATGCAAGGCAGATGCAGTTTAATGTGGATAAATGTGAGGTTATCCACTTTGGTGGTAAGAATGGGAAGGCAGATTATTATCTAAATGGAGTCAAGTTAGGAAAAGGGGAAGCACAACGAGATCTAGGTGTTCTTGTACATTAGTCACTGAAAGCAAGCATGCAAGTACAGCAGGCAGTGAAAAAAGCTAATGGCATGCTGGCCTTCATAACAGGGGGAATTAAGTACAAGAGCAAAGAGGTCCTTCTGCAGCTGTACAGGGCCCTGGTGAGACCACACCTGGAGTACTGTGTGCAGTTTTGGTCTCCAAATTTGAGGAAGGATATTCTTGCTATTGAGGGAATGCAGCGTAGGTTCACAAGGTTAATTCCCGGGATGGCGGGACTGTCATATGTCGAAAGATTGGAGCGACTGGGCTTGTATACTCTGGAATTTAGAAGGCTGAGAGGGGATCTTATTGAAACATATAAGATTATTAAGGGATTGGACACGCCGCAGGCAGGAAGCATGTTCCCGCTGATGGGTGAGTCCAGAACCAGATGCCACAGTTTAAGAATCAGGGATAGGCCATTTAGAATGGAGTTAAGGAAAAACTTTTTCACCCAGAGAGTGGTGGATATATGGAATGCTCTGCCCCAGAAGGCTGTGGAGGCCAAGTCTCTGGATGCTTTCAAGAAAGTGATGGATAGAGCTCTTAAAGATAGCGGAATCAAAGGTTATGGGGATAAGGCAGGAACTGGATACTGATAATGGATGATCAGCCATGATCACAGTGAATGGCGGTGCTGGCTTGAAGGGCCGAATGGCCTACTCCTGCACCTATTGTCTATTGTCTATATGCTTTAATGCAATATAGTTCAATAAATTGGCCATTAATCACACATCTCAAAGGCATCCCCATGTGGCCAACTAAAGATCTAATCAATAAAAGTGAATTTAGAGTGACTTTCATATTAATGCATATTACATACATTTGTAATTTAACCTTTTGCATACATTTGCTGATGATATTAGAGCTAACCCTGAGTGTGGCTTCTGATGATTTGAATGTTTTGCTTCAACGGGAGTTGTCACTGATGCATTGAAGAAAATATACATGAAGCTCATCTATTCTAATGGAATCATGACATGTAGCAATACAGGGCCAAACTTGTGAATGTTCAAAAATGTTTTATACTGTAGTTCAGTTAGTAAAGAATATATCCTTCATTTGCTCTGCTTATTGGTGCCACTTTCAAAATTTTTACTGCATGGCACTAGTGACAGGTGCTCTAAATTAATGTTCCCAGCTTTTAAAAGCAAGCAGCAGACAATTTTCATAGACTCACTAAAACAAAAAATAAACTTTGGCTTATCTCCAAATTTTATCAATTGATTTTCTTAAGTTATATTTTTCCATCAACTTTAATATTCCGGGCTCTAATGCCGATAGAAAGCCACTAATATGGCCCAAGCTCCAGTGACTTGACAGCTTCAAAGCCAATACTTCACATACAGTACAAACCTACTTGTCAATGCAAGCATATATCCATTTGAACCAAATACTTTCACCACACCAGCCTTTGCAGCAGATCAAAATCAAATTTTCCTCACAATACTTGAAATTCAACATTTCTAAAACTAAACTAATCCTAAGTACAACAACCTTAAAAAAGTTAAAAGCTTTTGCATTATTACTTTATAAGAGTAAATTTCAAAAGAATTTAACAACTTTCAAGATAAAACATTTCCCCTGTCAACAATCAGAATGCAATAAAGTTTGTGTTCAATTTAAAACCTTATGCAAAATATGGAATAAACAGTTCTGCATATTGCAAGCTTGAACATTTCACTCACCAGTCTTTAACAATTTTCTAAAAGTTAACTGTGACTGTGCAACTCCAGGCATAAGTTTACCATTGTTCACTCGGACAGAGGAAAACTTGACTTGAGAAACTGTAGAATTCACATAAAAAGATCATATTACTATATAGCCTATTACAATGTGAATTAACCAATAGTGATGGGACAGGTAGATCCATTTCGATATATGGATTTTACTATGGAAGCTATCAGAAAGTTAATTTAATGCAGCGTGTGTTACATAATTATATCACCAAATCAGCGTCGTAAATGAATTCAACACTGTCTAATTGGGCTTAACTAATAAGTAGCTTGATGTTGTTGAGAATAATATGCTGGATACGGAAGCCCATGAGATCGTAGGTGAAGAATCCTACCCAACGTCCCCCACTTTCCACAGAGATCTCGATACACGACTCCCTTGCCCAATTATCACTCCCTACAGATCTCCATCAAGCAACCGTGCCAATTGCTACACATGCCTCCACATTTCCTCTTTCATCACCAGTCAGGTTCCGAGACAGTCCTTCCAGTTGAGTCTGTCGAGGTCACTTATGTTATCTCATGCATCCTCCTACATCAGCAAGACCCAACACATATTGGGGGGAAAATCGCTTTGTTGAGCTATTTTGCTCTGTCACTTGCAACAACCAGAATCTCCGAGTAACCCAGTGAACACCCATTTCAATTCCACTTCCCATTTCCTCCACTACTGGCACAAATGGGCTAGAAGTGGTGAGAGGAGCAACATCCCATATTCTGTCTGGATTGCCTCCAACCTGATGACATGAACATCAATTTCAATAACTTCCAGTAACCACTCCCTTCTGCTCCTCCCCCCCCCAACATTTTCACTCTCCCCCATTCTGGTGGCCCTCCCACTGCTCTTCTCCTCTCCACCCCATGACATGCCTATCAAGGCTCTCTACTTCCCCACCTTCTTCCCTTTATTCCACGGTTCAATGTCCTTTCCAAACACATTTCTCCTTCTTCAGTCATTTTTCTCTTCTACCATCACCTCCCAGCACATCATCCCTTCCGCCATCCACCCAATTTCCCCAACCACCTGATCTCACCTATGACCTGCTACCCTGTCCTCCTTCCCCTACCTCCACCTTCTTAGTCTGGCTGCTGCACCCTTCCTTTCCAGTCCTGATTAAAAGTTTCAACCAAAATATTGACTTTTGTTTCCTTCCATGGATGTTGCCTGACCTGCTGAGTTCTGCCTGCATTTTGTGTTCATTGCTTAAAATTCCCTCTTGAAAACAGGTTCACCCTCTTGGAAGCAGTCGGGACAGAAGACACTGGCAGTCTGAGAGGTGGACAGGTCCGCGAGTCAAAAATTGGCGCTGAAGCAAAGCCGAGGAGACGGACATCAGGCAGAGCCGTGGTAGTAGGGGACTCCATAGTGAGAGGTACAGATAGGGGTTTCTGCGGCAACAGGCGGGATTTAAAGATGGTGTGTTGCCTCCCTGGTGCCAGGATCCAGGACGTCATGGACCGATAGCAGGGCATCCTCAAGGGTGAAGGGGAACAGCCGGAAGTGGTAGTGCATGTTGGCACAAATGACGTCGGGAGGAAGTGGAAAGAAATTCTGCAGCGTGACTTCAGAGAACTCGGAAGAAGGCTGAAAAGCAGGACCTCCAGGGTGGTCATCTCTGGTTTGCTTCCAGTTCCTTGTGCTGGAGAGGACAGGAACGGGGAGATAGGGGATCTGAATGTGTGGCTAAGGAGCTGGTGCAGGTAGCAGGATTTAGATTCTTAGACCACTGGAATCTGTTTTGGGGTAAAGATGAATTGTACAAAAGGGACGGGTTGCACCTTAACAGGTGGGGGACCAGCATTCTGGCAGGCAGGTTTGCCACAGCTACACGGGTGTGTTTAAACTAAGTGGGGGGGGGGGCATGAACTGGAAATATAAGGATGGAGTTAAAGGGAAAGAGAGAATATGAAAAGTTAAGGAAGACAACAGAATTAACGGGGCGGAAGCTCAGGAAGGGATCAGAGGTTATGGCCAAGTGCAATAGGAATTGATGTGAAAGGTGAGGGGAGTAATGGATTAAAAGTATTATATATGAATGCACGAAGTATAACAAATAAAGTGGATGAGCTTGAGGCTCAGTTGGAAATTGGCAAGTATGATGTTGTAGGAATAACAGAGACATGGCTGCAAGAGGACCGGGGCTGGGAAATGAATATTCAAGGTATACATCCTATCGAAAGGGCAGACGGGTTGGCAGAGGGTGGCTCGGTTGGTGAGGAATGAAATTCAGTCCCTTGCGAGGGGGGACATAGAATCAGGAGACGTAGAGTCAGTATGGATAGAACTGAGAAATTGTAAGGGCAAAAAGACCCTAATGGGAGTTATCTACAGGCCCCCAAACAGTAGCCTGGATATAGGGTGCAAGTTGAACCAAGAGTTAAAATTGGCATGTCGCAAAGGTAATGCTACAGTTGTTATGGCGGATTTCAACATGCAGGTAGACTGGGAAAATCAGATTGGTACTGGACCCCAAGAAAGGGAGTTTGTGGAGTGCCTCCGAGATGGATTCTTAGAGCAGCTTGTACCAGGGAGAAGGCAATTCTGAATCTAGTGTTGTGTAATGAACCAGATTTGAAAAGGGAAATCCAGGTAAGAGCCACTAGGAGGTAGTGACCACAATATGATAAGTCTTGATCTACAATTTGAGAGGGAGAAGGGAAAATCAGAAGGGTCAGTATTGCAGTTGAACAAAGGGGACTATAGAGCCATGAGGGAGAAGCTGGCCAAAGTTGACTGCAAAGATACCCTAGCAGGGATAACAGTGGAACAACAATGGCAGGTATTTCTGGGAATAATACAGAAGGTGAAGGATCAGTTCATTCCAAAGAGGAAGAAAGATTCTAAGGGGAGTAAGGGGCGACCGTGGCTGACAAGGGAAGTCAAGGACAGTATAAAAATAAAAGAGAAATATAACATAGCGAAGATGAGCCGGAAGCCAGAGGTTTGGGAAACTTTTAAAGAGCAACAGAAGATAACTAAAAAGGCAACACGGAGAGAAAAGATGAGGTACGAAGGTAAGCTAGCCAAGAATATAAAGGAGGATAGTAAAAGCTTCTTTAGGTATGTGAAGAGAAAAAAATTAGTTAAGACCAAAGTTGGGCCCTTGAAAACAGAAACGGGTGAATTTATTATGGGGATCAAGGAAATGGCAGACGAGTTGAACGGGTACCTTGGATCTGTCTTCACTAGGGAAGACACAAACAATCTCCCAGATGTAATAGTGGCCAGAGGACCTAGGGTAACAGAGGAAATGAAGGAAATTCGCATTAGGCAGAAAATGGTGTTGGATAGACTGATGGGACTGAAGGCTGATAAATCCCCTAGGCCTGATGGTCTGCATCCCAGGGTACTTAAGGAGGGGGCTCTAGAAATCATGGACGCAATGGTAATCATTTCCCAATGTTCTATAGACTCAGGATCAGGTCCTGTGGATTGGAGGGTAGCTAATGTTATCCCACTTTTTAAGAAAGGAGGGAGAGAGAAAGCAGACCAGTTTAGCCTGACATCAGTGGTGGGGAAGATGCTGGAGTCAATTATAAAAGATGAAAGAGTGGCACATTTGGATAGCAGTAACAGGATCAGTCCGAGTCAGCATGGATTTACGAAGGGGAAATTTTTGAGGATGTAACTATGAAAATGGACAAGGGAGAGCCAGTGGATGTGGTGTACCTGGACTTTCAGAAAGCCTTTGATAAGGTCACACATAGGAGGTTAGTGGGCAAAATTAGGGCACATGGTATTGGGGGTAGGGTACTGACACTGTTAGAAAATTGGTTGGCAAACAGGAAACAAAGAGTAGGGATTAATGGGTCCCTTTCAGAATGGCAGGCAGTGACTAGTGGGGTACTGCAAGGCTCGGTGCTGGGACCGCAGCTATTTACAACATACATTAATGATTTAGATGAAGGGATTAAAAGTAACATTAGCAAATTTGCAAATGACACAGAGCTGGGTGGCAGTGTGAAATGTGAGGAGGATGTAATGAGAATGCAGAGTGACTTGGAGAGGTTGTGTGAGTGGGCAGATGCAGTTTAATGTGGATAAATGTGAGGTTATCCACTTTGGTGGCAAGAACAGGAAGGCAGATTACTATCTGAATGGTGTCAAGTTAGGAAAGGGGAAGTACAATGAGATCTAGGTGTCCTTGTTCATCAGTCACTGAAAGTAAGCATGCAGGTACAGCAGGCAGTGAAGAAAGCTAATGGCATGTTGGCCTTCATAACAAGGGGAGTTGAGTATAGGAGCAAAGAGGTCCTTCTGCAGCTGTACAGGGCCCTGGTGAGACCACACCTGGAGTATTGTGTGCTGTTTTGGTCTCCAAATTTGAGGAAGGACATTCTTGCTATTGAGGGAGTGTAGCGTAGGTTCATGAAGTTAATCCCTGGGATGGTGGGATTGTCATATGTTGAAAGATTGGAGCGACTGGGCTTGTATACACTGGAATTTAGAAGGATGACAGGGGATCTGATTGAAACATGTAAGATTATTAAGGGATTGGGACATGCTAGAGGCAGGAAACATGTTCCTGATGTTGGGCAAGTCCAGAACCAGAGGCCACAGTTTAAGAATAAGGGGTAGGCTATTTAGAACGGAGTTGAGGAAAAACTTTTTCACCCAGAGAGTTGTGGATCTGTGGAATGCTCTGCCTCAGAAGGCAGTGGAGGCCAATTCTCTGGATGCTTTCAAGAAAGAGTTAGATAAAGCTCTTAAAGATAGTGGAGTCAAGGGATATGTGGAGAAGGCAGGAACGAGGTACTGATTGTGGATGATCAGCCATGATCACAGTGAATGGTGGTGCTAGCTAGAAGGGCCAAATGGCCTACTCCTGCACCTATTGTCTATTGTTTCAAACATCAACATCCTCACTATATGCTGGAACAAGCTAGAGTACATAAACTGCTGTTAAATTTATTAATCCATTGAATTCTTCAGATAAAAAAAACAAGTACTTAAGTTCTTACCACATTTTCTTTTCTGGAGTCGTTTTCCACCTCCATTCAAGCTTCTTGAAGTGGTCTTCTTCACCACATTTAACTTTGGACTCGGTTGTTCAACACACTTTGGCTTTCTTTTATTGGTATGAACACCTTTTTCACATGCATTGTTAGACAAATATTCTGAACTTTTTCTCTTTCTGCTTGGTAGGGATGACCTGTTAGCAAGTTTAGGACTTCTGTTTTCAGCTTTCGTCTCTACATCAATAGTAGACCTTGACCGTAAACGAGAGTTGACCTCAACAGACTGATTGTTTGAAAGTTTAACTTTGCTCTCTAATCTGCAATAACCTACAGATGTGTTCTTGTTGTCTGTGGTAGTGAACACAGGAAGCAACTTAGTATGAGCAGTGGACTGATGTTCTTGTCCACAAGCCTGTGAATTCTCTGCAAGATCAGTCGTTTTAGAATATACAAAAAAGGTTAATCTTGACTTAGCTGGTTTCAATTCTTCCACATTTATAACAGGTGATCCAAGCTCTGACATAGACCTTGGACTACTTTCTGGCGACAAAGAACTTTCAGATTTCAAATTTTCAATAGAGGAAGCTTCAACAGACTTTGACGAAGGCTGATTCATAGACATCTTTGCATCTTTCAGAAATTGTTCTGGTGATAGCACTGCTGACTCAACAATTGATTCAGCATCTTCATCAGGGACATAACTGTCATTTACAAAAGAATCGGGGCTTAAAATCCGCCGTTTGTGAATAGGAGTTTGAGGAGCAGAAGCACAAAGAAAACTTAGTGGTGTTTTATTCAGTCCAGTCTTCAAAACTTCAGATGTACACAATTCATCAGTCTTTTCCTCATTTTCTAGTCTCCCATCTTTCTGTAATGGCATTCCTCTACCTTGATGGATAGAGAAGGAACCAAATCTTTTAAGTGATCGTGGAGTACAATTTTCAAGTTCTCTTATTTGACCGGTCGGTAATATTGGTGATATGTGCATTATATCAAAGTTAGCATAGTCCAAAGCATCCACGGGATGAAGGGGAGGAACTCTTTTGCCAACTGGTCTGAGATTTTCACATGGCTGAAGAGGACTTAAAGGTCGACTTCGACCCATTTTCATAAACTCCTTCTTCTGTGGTATGATGATCGTCTTGCTGCCAATTGATGCATTCCTTTTTTGTTTCGACCGAACAGTATTTTCCAAAACCTTCTTGCCTTTAATTGATTCCCAAAGGCTTCGCTATAGAAGTAAACTAAATATTTACACCTCAAGCAAGAAAATATGGCTTTAAACTATTTTAGTCAGATATATTAAAAATTGATTAGGATTATTGATATTGCACACATAACCAAAGACATTTTAGAATTATGATAAATCTTTTTTGTAGAATATATATGAGCAGCACATGACATCCACACCTACCATGATGTCAGTCTACCCCATTGCACCTGCCTGCATGGCATCTGTATCCCTTTATTCCTTGTATGTCTAAATACCTCTCAAATATTGCTATTGTATCTGCTTCTACCATCTCCCCTGGCAGCACATACCAGGCACCTCCCATCCAGGCAGTTCCATCATGGGCAATGGCCTCCCCAGTATCAAGAACACCTTCAAAAGATGTTGCCTCAAAAAGGCAGCATTCACTATTTAGGTCACCCATCACCCAAGACATGCCCTTTTCTCATTGCTACCGTCAAGGAGGTGGTGCAGGTCCTGAAGATACACACTTAACATTTCAGGAACTTCTTCCCTTCTGCTATCAGATTTCTGAATGGACAATGAACCCAACCACAGGAGCATACTTCACTCAGCCCAACACAGAATTGATTCCACAATCTATGGGCTCACTTTAAGGGCTCTACAACTCATGCTCGATATTTTTTCTTCTTTTATTTTTGTATTTGCACATTGGTTGTCTGTCCGTCTGTTTGTGTGCAGTCTTTCATCGATTCTATTGTTTCCCTCTGTTTACTATGTATGCCCACAAAAAAAATATAGACTGGGATAATAAAATTACTTTGAATCTTTGAAAGTACTTTGATTCAGCATTTTCATTTGATGTAATTTGATCATTTCCAAACGTGTTTTATCTCTCTGTACTGTTGGTTGAGGGGAATGGAGTCATCGACACTAAGGTTTTCTTCTTTTCCATTTTTAAGTTGTTAGTTTTGCCCAAGTCTTTTAGTTTAGTTGATCAATTTTGTTTTTCTTTGGGGATGGGGTTTGCTTTTTTTTTTGTTTTTTTTTCTTTTTCATGATTTTTCTTTCCAGTTTTTTTTTGCTTTGTATTATCCGTGGTTAGTCCTACATGATTGGGAGCTTTATTAATTTACACTATTTGGTTTTGCAATTACTTTTTTAAGTGTAACAATATATCTCCTACTATTTGTATTATTGCTATGTTTTGTTTCTATATTTTGAAATTAATAAAAAGATTTAAAAAAAAAGAAAGTACTTTGTTCATCACACTTGTGACATTCCTTTGTAAATTTGGCTAGTCATTTACACAAAAGAAAACAGGTCTTTTCAAATCAGTCAATTATGAAGTCTGAAATGTCTGCAGATGTGTGCACTAATACATCCTAACTATTTTTTGGAATTGTTTCTGGTCCTATCACACAGCCGAAACAATATTCATGCAACAATAAAAACATGCATTTGTGTAATATTAACAAGTCTTAAGAGCATAATCTAACCAAATCTGACACCTGACCATGAAGTGAGAGAGCAGGCAAAAGATTGATTCAAAGGTAGGCGAGTTTCAAGTAAGTGCAGAAAACAGAAGCAGAAGTTCCAAGTGAGTACAGGGGCTACGAAACAAATGCTAAATCATTAGCACACCCAAATAGTTGGGTAGCTGCTCATTGTTTTTCAATGAACTTCATTCATTTGAAAAATTCTTTGGGATATACCAAGATTGTAATAAGAATGACAAATGCAAATGTTTCCCTTCCAAGCCAACTTTCAGTTTTTATCGGAAATATTTGGAACTCAGAACTTGTCTATCCTTCAGCTCTTTGTTCCTCACAGCAGAATTTAGAATTATTGGCAGCTTACCATCAAAAGGACAATCTCAATTTAATTACCAGTAGCAAGCCCTCAACAGCAAAAATTGTTCGGGGAAACAACATCTAATTTGAAAGGAAATTCAGAGGACAATGGGTTGTTGATTCACCAGCAGAATGGAAGACAGCAGTGGGTAAGATTATTACCAAGGGAATTGTTGGCAAGACCAGAGTTGTTTTGGTTAAAGTGTGCAGGAGGGCACTGACATGAGCCAGAATAAAGCTCTGCTAAATGATAGGAAACACATACTGTAGATAGAGTTACGATTTTATCTGAAGCATTCAATTTTAAGTTACGGAGGAAGAAATGAACTAATAGAAAATGAACATTCACTTATTTGGGAGACGTGGGAGAGCCCAGGGAGAAATAAAGTATTGGCAAGAATCTGAAGTGTTAGGTGAAATCCACAGACATATAAATACAAAGGAAGTGCATGCTAAGACCAACTACAAAGACCCTAAAGTACAGCATGGCACAACATATAGTAATATGGGCTTTGGAAAAAAGATGAACTGTAAGGAAAATCATAGATATTAATACTAGATATAAATTAATACAAGACCCCAAAACAATATATTTGAGTCGTAATAAGGAAAAATAATGATGATGTTAAAGAATGCAATATTTTAACTACCTTGACTGTGAAAGACAAATTCTGACCTTTTTTTTGGGTGGGTCTTCTGCTTTGCCCAAAAGAATGCAGAGGACCTTCACACAACCAACACTAAACGTCACTGTTTCTCGGACTCTTCCAGCTTCCACTGGCGCCCAAGTTATGAAAAGATAATACCTCCCTGCTGGCTGTGAAAGTGAGTACACATTTTAAAAGACAAATTAACATTTTTAAAATCTGATTTCTGGCACAGTTTAAACATTTGAGATATCTATATTAATGTCAGTATCTGCAATAATACATAGCGGCCTGGATCTTTCATCAAGTCTACACTTAATCCAAGATTGGGTGGAAACTTGGACCTTAATGAGATTTGGAAGGGCAAGTCTCTCAGGTCATTCTGCCATTGGATTCCACAAGATTATTGTAAAGTTGGAGAAGAAACACCTTTTAGATCTAAGCCAAAACCACTCTTTGTTCCCTGTATACTTTCAACTTATTCTTATTAACAAGACCATCAACTCCCCTGTGATTTTTTTGCAACTTACCTACACACAGTTGTCAATTAACCAATTAACAAAAGGAAATACTTTCTTGAAATTCAAGGTATAAATGGGATTGATCAAGATTCCCCTCCAGTAGCACCTTCCAACAAGTTTCTACCTTCAGAAGAGCCAAAAATATGATTGGGGAAAAGAAGGATACTTAGAGGGATTAGAAGAACAATGAGGGCACATGAAATATCATTAGCTGATAATGTTAATCAAGATCTCAAAGCATTTTACAAAGGAAGGAGAAGGGCTGATTTAGTGGTGTCAAGAGTTGCATGCGAGGTCTTACTTCTCAGCAATGTTTACAAAGGAGAAGGGTACTGTGGGAATCAGTGAAATTCTAGAACCTGTGTCTACAACAATTCTAGAACTAAACTGGTGATAGAAACCACCTTAAGCTCTGACAGTCCATCCAAGTATTATGGGATGAAGTGTTCCAGAATTTAAATCCAGTCACCAGAGAAGAATGGCAATATATCTTGATGGTTTGAGTGTGAGAGCCCTTCCCTCACACCAGGGGTTCCCAAACTTTTTATATGCCATGAACCCCTACCATTAACCAAGGGTTTCGCTGGGAAACCCTAGTTTACACCCACCACATTTAACCTCCTGTCTTGCCAGGAAAGTGCATGATATTGCACCCTACTTTGTAGATTGGACCACTATTGGTGACGGAGAGAGTAAACTTTGAGTGGAGGAAAGGACATCAATTAAGTGGCTCCCTTTAAGATCCTTCTCTGGATTACTATCGTACAGATATTGGAAATGCTGTCGTTAGTAACTTCCACACCATACCTTTAAATGCATAGTTTCATTTAGCATTAAAGGCATTTTACTCGTGGAATATTCAAACAAAGTTTAAACACAGATTACGAACTCCAGGCATTACATCCGATTCGACATTTTAATTTAAAGATAATGACAATTATAATGCAAAAAGCTCAAAGAATTATAGATCTGTACAGAGACGGCTGGAGCCTTGGTTAACCAACTCTTTGATGGATTATCAAACACATAGGTGATGGTGAGTGTGACTTGGTGCCATAGCACGGGCAGACCAATCAGGAACGCAATGGAGTATTACATTTAGACCAGCAAATAGGGATCTCTAAATCGAGGATGAGCTTGAAACGGCAAAAAATACCGTCGTCGGGATGGCTGGGCAAAGGACATTGCCAAAGAGGATATATCCAAACTTGATGACAGCCGGGAGATGAAGTCCAGAACCCATCTCAGGGTGGACATGATGTAAACAAGCAGGTCTGTCTGAAGATGGCCAGGGAGAGTGATGGAGAAGATACTGTAGTTCAGACACATTACATTTTGGAGGTAAAGATAATGTTGGCTTTGGGATTCCCGATTTTCAGATGGAGGAAATCTCCGCTCTAAATCACAAGTGATTGAATCAGGTACAAGTAAAACGTTTAAAAGACACTAAACTGGTATATGATTGGGAGAGGTTTCGAGAGATATGGAACAAACACGGGCAAATGGGACAAGTGCAGATGCATGGACCAATTGGATAGATTGCCCCTTTTCCGTGCTGTATGACTGACTCGTGTCCCCAGCCGAAGAGAGGGCCATCCTTACCTCGATCACAAACTCCCGTTCATTCACTGCAAAGCCCTTGGAGCTAGGGAACTTGTCCACCGTCACCAGGACTGGTACACTCTCAGGATTTTCCACGGCCAACCGCTCGGTCTTGGCATAACCTGTCCTCACCGTCTTGAAGCAGACGAATGGAGTCCGGGCAAAGTGAGTAAGTGTGAGGACGGGGACATCGTCCTCCTCCTGGGACCCGCGGTAAGGCTGTCGCCTCGGCCCCCCTGCCGCAACGGGACTTTGAACAAGCGAATCCATCCGATGCGGCTAAAGCTCCGCCGCCACCGCTCCAAACCACTCGGTCTCACCTCACCGCCGCCCTCCGCTCAGTTCAAACTTCCAGCTGCAGCCAATCGCCCGCCGCCATCCGCCACGCACGTCTCCAATCAGACGCCGAGAAACAATAGCCAATGGCGACGAGGATCCTCCAAGACGTGCCCACTCCTCCTCTCCCTCCCCAACGCGACCTCCGACAGCGTCGCCCAATCGGCACCGCGTATTCCACGGGCGACCAATCGGAGGCGGCACATCCAAAATATTATTTTTCAAAAGCTCAAGGCATCGAGTGGATTTAAATCGTGTTTCTGCGGAACCCTGGCATCCGGCGGTGCAAGGGGGAGGGTCGCCCTGGCGGGTGCATGGAGGACAAAATGATCACTGCTGTGTCAACTCTAATTGTTGAATTTGGTGGTGTATTATTTTTAAGGGGCGATTGTCCTAATAGGTTAATCATAATCCCCAATAACAAGAACTAGTTTAGCCGAAAACACGCTATACTGTTGTGAAATGAAATGCAAACGACAAATGATGTGTGTTAGTTATTTCATTTTCTAAGTACGACGGGCAAAGGTTAAATAAGGCATAACATTGCTGAAAATGCGCTGCTTCAAGGGGCATCTGTGGAGGGAGGAACGGAGCTCGAATCCATACCAGTTCACGTTTTTATTCGCTGACGTAGGTGTCTCCTGTGATCGTGCTATACACACTCGGAAATTTTCCTAAACCGCTCCAGTTCATGCGTGTCGGTAATGTCAGCGCTACTGGAAGGGAAGTCCAAGCTGAAGAAATAATATATTTGTATTTAGATGGCGTTGGTAGGTACAATTAACTGCTCCTGTTCCAGAGATATGAGCTGCAATGTTCTACAGTGTAGGATCCTGTGAATACTGCACAGCGCAGGGAGGGGAAGGTGTAATTTTAAGAGCCTCACAACATGCAAAGGACAAGATTTAACAAATGTAATTGTAATAATCCGGTTTGCAATACGAGTTCATCAAAATCCAGTCTTTCAAGCTGGTTGGTTTGGGCTTTTTAAAATTATTACAGTAGCTTCAGCAGATATGCCGGCGCACTCCTTGCTTGGCCTTGTAAGTAATGGAAAGGGTTCACGAGGGGTGACACTGACTCTGGTCCCTGCGGCACAAGCTTTATGGAGCTGGTTCAGTTCAGTGACATGGAAGGCTCTGGGATGCTGGTTGTAAGTGGCATAAAGTTCAAAGTAAATCTATTATCAAAGTATATATATGTCACCAGAAACAACCCCAAGATTCATTTTCTTGCGGGCGTACTCAATAAATACATAATAGAATAATAACTATAATAGAATCAATGAAAGACCGCACTAAACTGGGCGTTCGATCAGTCTGCAAGAGACACAAACTGTGCAAATACTAATTAAATAAATAAATATCGAGAACACGAAAAGCAAAGAACTGGCTAGAGAAAATATCGTGTTGGAGGTATCTTATAATTTTGATTAATCCATGATAATTTACTTATTTATGAAAATAAAAAAATGGTAACATATTAAATTCACATGTATGTGGTGAATAAAAACATCTGGAACCAAGTTGAATGAGCCTTAAAACAAAACCGACCACAGAAATAAAAGTGCCAACTGGCATTCTGTGGTTTAGTCTATGGATATTTGGTGCTTATTGTACAAAAAGAACTGGTAAATGTTTCTCAAACAAATACAAACGATCAGAACATCTAATAAACTTTTTATTGCATCCACTCATGAGAACATGGGCTCAGCTTATATATGTTTTGAGTTCACCAGAAAATTCACTGTACCATTCAGTGTGTTTTTGAGTTACTGCTCACTGAATGCAGAGAAATAAGCATGAAATGAATTTTTCAGGCAAAATGTCAATTATGGGTTAATAGACATATCCTGTCTCACTGCTGCCATCAGGAAGAAAGTACAAGGGCCTTAGTCCCGCACTCCCAGATTCAAGAAACGTTCTGATGAAGCATCTCAGTCTAAAACGTCAACTGGTTATTCTTTTCCATAGATGCTGCCTGACCAGCTGAGTTCCTCCAGCATTTTGTGTGTGTTACTCTGGATTTCCACCATCTACAGGGTTTCTTGTCTTCAGAAACAGTTATTACCCTTCAACCATCAGGCTCCTGAACCAGCATGGACGACTTGACTCACCTCAACTCTGAACTTATTCCACAAGCTATGAATTCCCTTTCAACAAGTCTACAACTCATGTTCTCAGCATTATTTATTATTTTTATCTGCACATTTTGTCTTATTTTGCGCATTGGTTGTTTATCAGTCCTTATGTATTTTTTCATTAATTCTATTGTATTTCTCTGTTCAACTGTGAATGTCTGCAAGAAAACATATCTCAAGCTAATATATGGTGTACTTTGACAAATTTATTTTGAACTTTGAAAGGTGATAGTTATTATTGTGCTTTCAAAAGAGTCATGGTGATTTGCACAGAATTGTTCATATTCCCAGGATAAAAGCTTTACACAATGAATTACATTAATTAAGTACCTAACTCCTGCAAAAGAAGTTATAGCAATAAAAACTAGTAAATAATGTAACTGCAAAAGTCATTTTCTCAAAGCCTTTATCAAAATTAGCTATTTCCTTTCTCAATAACTGTAACCATGGTTTGGTAAGGGTTTTAAATTTCCCATTCCATCAGAACATGAATAAGTACTCCTTATCAGCCAAACTGAATTTCTGGTCTATACCATAGTGGAGACTTTTTTTGTTATCTGGCCTTCAAGAAACAAGACACCGAGATGCCGATAATGTGGATTACAAACTAACAGACCCTCTTTTCAGTAATTGCAAGTATATGGTGAGTAATAATTAGAAGAAACACCATTTTATTCCAGATTACAGTGGATCAATGAAATACTTACATTAAATGAAATATTACACCGGTGTGAGATACTTGATACAATACTATGCATGCTGACAAAAACTTATTCTCTTTACTTGAGCAATCTCCAGTATTCTCCATACTTGTAACATTTTTCCTATCCAAATAATGGTATCACTTAATTTTAAAACTCACCTTTACTTTTCCCAGATAAAGTAGTCCAAAAATTATTGGAAATGTCATGTATTAAATGGCTCTTAAATCAGAAATGGGTTTATTCTCATTAACATGAAACTTGCTGTAGTGCAGTGCAATACATAAAAATAGTATAAGTTACAAAAGAAAAAGAAAAATAATATAAAGAGTGCAAAAATAAGACAAAATATTGAGGTAATGTTCATGGTCCATGGTTTATAGTGGAGAAGAAGCTGTTCCTAAAACATTGAATGTGCATCCTAAGGCTCTGGTACCTCCGTCTGGTGAGATTGCATCTGCAGTAGGCCTGTTGTGGCTGCAGGCAAGTTATAGCAGGTCATTGCTCAGGCATGAGTTAAATCCAGCCATGACCAACTTCTCAAATCACTTCATCCCTGTAGGAGTGAGCACTACTGGTTGATAGTTATTGAGGCAGCTCACCCTGTGGTTTTTGGGCATCAATATGATTAATGCTCTTTTGAAGCAGGTTAGAGCCTTCGACTGCAGCAATGAGAGTTTGAAGACGTTCTTGAACATTTGAGCCAGTTGCTTCAGACTGGGTTTTCAGTGCCCTGCCACGCATGGGACCTGACACCTTTTGAGGGGTCACCCTCTTTCAAGATATTCTGATGTCAGCTTCTGAGACAAATTTCATAGGTTTGTCAAATGCTGCAGGAATTCACACTGGCATAGATTTACTCTCTCTTTCAAAGTGTGCATAAAAGGCATTGAGCTCATCTGGGAGTGAAGTGTTGCAGTCATTTAGGTTTTATCTCATAGGAAATAATGGCATGCAAACCCTGCCACAGCTAATGTCTCTAACTTCACTTGGAATTGCCATTTTCGTTGTTAGGTCGTACCAGGACTTCCTGTAGAGTTCTGAAACACTGGTCTTGACCCAGAGATCTAGCCCTGAGAGGACAGTGAATTTCCTGGATCACCCAGGGCTTCTGGTTTAGATGTGTCTGGTATATTCCCAAAGACGCACAATCATCCACACAGGTCTCAGTGACAACTGTGGCATATTTATTCAGATCCGAAGATGAATTCCTGAATATGCTCTAGTCCACTGATTCAAAGCAGTCCAGTAAAATGCTCCTCCATGTTCCTCAACCATACATACAGTACATTTGCAGTCCTTAGTCTTTGCTGTATGCTACGAGTAGTACAGGCCAGGTGATCAGACTTGGCAAAGTACAGTCATGGGATTGCAATAAATACTTCCTAACTCTATATCAAATAATTCTAAGTGATCTAGATCGCTCATTCAGCCAGATTTTTACCTTTACTAACCTTTATTTGGGATGACTGCACTTTTAAGATATGTTAAGTACTGATACCCATATATTTTTGTCATGTATATAAAGCTTTGCAATGAATGATAAACAGAAGCAGTAGAGACCGACCCAGCCCACTGAGCCTAACTTATCCTATATCTATCATCTACTTTTCCCAACTGATATCAACTTTTTTTTTAGCATCTTAGAACCCTCTTTTACTTCCATCTTGAATATTCTCAATAACTATATTTTCATCCCATTGTGGAAGAAGAGTCCAAGATTCACAATGCTTTAACTTAAAGAACTTGCCATCTCTTTTAAACGACCAATCTCATTCCTTGAAATTGTGCCCTTTTGTCAAAGGAGCAGCTTGTCTACATTTACTTTTCAATCCTTCTCAGAATTTTCTATTTTAATGAGGCCATCTCTTATTCTTCCAGTGGTTGATGAATAGAAGCATTACTCATTTGCTCTCTCTTCACAGGAAACCCCATAACACCAGGAATGACTCAGTGAACAACTCCAAATCAAATACCTTTCAAGGTACAAAGACCAAAATCACACACAATGCTTGTTACTTTCTCAATGCAATAGGCAACAGTAGCAAGGCAAAGTGCACGTTGTATACAAAATAAATCTTCCTCTAAAAATAACCTACAGGCAACTTTTTGAAAGTTCTGAATGTTCAGGCTTTAATTTTGAGTTTGGCACAATCTTCATTTAAATTTGGCAAATTCTTATGGTAATGAATATCTCTGGTATTCTCTCAGGTTTCCAGATGAATCAAGAATACAAAACATGCTCAGCTGTGTCAAATGATTTGAAAAGATTTACAAAATAGAAAATAAATGTATTTCCATATCCAATCTATCACAATTCAGAAAAGTTAGGAAGAGGAAACAATCTAAGTCAGACAGAACCCATTTTATATTAGGAAGCACTCTCCAAGGCAGTTGTCCAATGTGTGGCATGGTAGTGTATGGTTAGTGCAACGTCATTACAACTGGAGTTGGAGCTCAATCTTGGCATCCTCTGTAAGGAGTTTGTATGTCCTCCCTGCGGAATGTGTGTGTCTTCTCCAGGAGCTCTGGTTTTCTCCCATAATCAGTTAGCTGGTTAATTGATCATTGTAAATTGTCCCATGATTAGGCTAGGGTTAAATTGGGGGTTACTGGCAACCCAACTCAAAAGGCAAGGAGGACCTGTTCCATGCTATATCACTAAATAAATAAATATTTTTAGAAATATATAATTTTTCATGTTGTATGACAAGTTTAGTTATCCTACTGAGTTTGCAATTTTTTCAAAATTAGTTGCAGAGAAACTAAACCAAAAGTTAAACCGCAGGATTCATTGTAATATTATTTATTCATTGAGAATGAATAAGTAAAATACTAAAATCAGATACTTCAAATTATTAAATATTTAATAACTAATGTTCCTGAAATATTTTTTATCTAATCCGTACAAAACAGTCCACTACCTTCCAACTGCCATAAATTCTCAGCTATTCCTTGAAAACAAGAAAATTATATTGATCAACATCACATTTATATGTCTTTCCTTAGTAGATAATCTAGTAGATTAAAAGAAAAACTCCCATGATTGGAATATGTAGACAGCATTGATCAACCAGCGTAGACAAAGTAACTTCTCAAAAGTATTCCCTGATTGCACTTTAACTGACATCGGTCTGAGTGGTACTTCAGATAGCTTTGTAAACCTAAAAGAGCCAACCATATTTCTGCAGACTGTCAGGACCTTTGACTTGTGTGTGATTAACAATGGATTTTCCACATTTGGTATCATAGTTATAAAAATTAAATTTTTTTTAGGAGGAGAGAAAAGTTCATCTTTAGAGTCATCACCAGATCAATCTTGTATCACAGTCCAGATCATAGAACTCATCAAATATTTCTCAACTAGTTTTCGACATACTTTATATCCAATGGTTTTGCATGGCAGGTAACATGATATTTCAATGGATACAAGTTTCCCAAACAAATTCATGTTCAGGATATGGGACTGATATCAATTTTTCAATCAATGGAACCAAAGGGAACCTATCTTTTTCCACCTGTCAAAATAATCAAAACATCTACATGAAGCAGGTTGTCTTGGGTCCAAATTTTTTGTTAAAACTAATTTCTTATTGAAATGCTTCTTCAAGAATCAGACATCCATCAGGTATTTCAAGCTGCCATGGTTAATTTAAAAGCACAAAATATAACCATGTAGGAAAAAAATGACACAACCTAAAGCTCTTTCCATCTTTTAATAAGCATGGTTATTATGTTCAAACAATAAATATGATTGTTTTAATATTTATCTTTGGATTTAAATAGTTTAAAATCATTCAAGTCATTGTAAAACTGGAGTTGAGACATGATTTCAGTTATATACAATAGCCATTATCAACTGGATGATAGGCTGAAGGATATAATTAAATACAAAATGACATGTCCATTTTTAATCCCTAATTATAGGCATTCCCACAGTATAAAAACATAGATATTGCTGTGAATTATACCAATTGACCAACATGATTCACAATTGATATTAGATTAATTTTGAATTAAAAGTTAATGTTCCACTTTCCCACGTAAGACTGTAGTCTTCACAGTGTGCTTTTCCTTACCCTTAATGTTCTACATTGGAAATACTTTGCACAGATGTACCTGTGTCAAGACCAAGTAAAGTTCCAAGATACGATGGCTCTCTAGGATCTAACATTTGATCATCACGAACTGGATGCACAATATTGGCAGGTTGTGGTGTAAGGGTATATTTCTCCAGAAAAGCAAGGTCTGTAGCTCTTTGAAAATCAGTTTGCTGAGGAGGCTGCTGGGACTGAAGAAGGTTATGAGGTTGCGAAACCAAAGTTGCTGTATGCTGTGGAGCATCAGATTGTACTGTGGCAGCACCAATCCGTACTGGTACAAGTGTCACATCTCCATGAATGTTCTGAATTGCTGTTTTGTTCTCAGTTGAGTAAGCCTTATTTTGATGCAAATAGGATTTAGCATCTGTTTGGTACACTTTGCCATCTTGCGCATACAGCAACTCCTGAGATACTATTTTCACTTCGGAAACCGCCACTATTGGCTGTTCTATAGGCTTATTGCCATGGACATGATCCATATGATACTTCAGTTTGTCTTTCCGTTTGAATGTTGCATTGCAATGATGACAGTTGAAGGGGCGGGCATCTGAATGAATAACCATGTGTTTCGTTAAAGTCTTCTGAATACGAAATGCTTGATTACAAACTTGACATTTATAGGGCTTTTCACCTGTAGTAAAAAAAACATTTTAGCTAAGTTTCGTTTTGAGCTTAAATAAAGTTATCATATGCTCAGAACAATTTTCATCACAAATCTTTTCAGCATAATGGTTTCCCAGGAAAGATCTTAGCAATAGCATTACAGGGTACCTGGAATAATTTTGTGTAATCAAGCCCAAATAACTTCAACTCAATTTTAAATTTAAAGAATTTACTGTAAATTTTGTGTTACCTTATAAAAATATTACTAATAAATATAATTGAATGAAAACAAAGTTTAAGACTTTCTAAAACCAAAAACAAGTATCCCTAAAATTTCCTTCATCTATGTTGCAGGATCTGGGCTTAAAAGCAAAGGGAACTCTGGAATACACAATGAAGATGAAATACCAATAATTTAGTATTTTTACTGAAATAGCAGCTAACAGCTGCATTTTTCAAATTGCTATGATGCAAAGGGACACTTGGGACTCCATGACTTTTGAAAATCTGACAAACAATAAAAAAAATTACACACATTCTTAAACCAGTTATCTGTCAGGATCCAATCAGTAACATAAGGTAATTATAAATGCATACCTTGTACCGTGGATTTCAGTTAAACTGGGACACATCAGAACCTGCACATTTTGGCCCAATTAAGTGGCTGCCTCAATTAACTGAAGTTTCATTGAAACAGTTAAAAAAGCATAAAAAAGAGAAACTACCATTCAATTGAATAACAAATTATGTACTTAAATGAAATACAAAACAAATTAGAACACTACCAATATTACTACAATATACAAAACTGTGTATTAGTTCCTAATAGTTAGCGACAGAGGAATTCATTCAGTGTATGCTACAAATGAACAAAATCAGCATAGACACCCAGTGGAGATAAGTGAATACCTTTATACAATTCTTTCGACAATTGCATCTTTCAAATACTAATTTTCATTATGACATTCAAGATGATTGTTGATACCTTCAAATTCAAACTTGTTGAAGTAGTGAAATTGTTTCACTTTCACTCCCGGCCATTTCTGGCATCTCAAGCTTGAATGCTTGAAACTGCGTTGCGCAAAACAGTTCTGAATTGTCATACTGCTTATTTCTTGCCACCTATCAGCAATAAAAATCTACTGCCTTTTCAACACAAACAACTGACACTATTTAAAAACTGTTTGCTCTAAGCATGGTGTAGTGTCTAAAGGCCACACAAATGCACATGACTAACATTAGTTAGAAACTGTTCAGCATTAGTCTTTTTGTCCCAATTAAACAGCATAGTGTCACAAATAAATGAAGGGAACTCTTGACTATTTTCTCAGCTATGTTCTTTAAGTGTTGTCCGAAATAATTGCTGCTCTGATTAACCCGTGGTCCAATTAACCAGAATTCACTGTATTACTGACTTGGTTTTATAAAATTCAATGATACTCATTCAAATGCCTTTCAGATTTTTAGATTCTCTCAGAATTTGAGTTTTGGATTCAACAAGTATGATCCAAGAGGTTCTCAAGCAGGCATGTAGACACTTAGTCCCAGCATCAATATTCTGCTCCACTTGAAAGTATAAGGAATTAATACTGAGAGCCCATAGGACCCTTGTCAAGACCGCCACAAACAAATGGTCAATGTGTAGATACAGCTCATACATCTTTGACTTGGTCTGGAAAATGGTTCACATGGAGTCCCTGCAATGCATCTGCCAAATTGATTAGCCAACATCTGAAATCCTGAGGAATAGTGGATTCATGTGGGCAGTTCAGATAGGAGAGAGATAAGAAAAATGTACAATGAAGTGGCAGATAAAATACAATGCTAAGTAGTGTATGGTCATGCACTTTGGTAGAAGGAATAAAGGTGTAGACTACTTTCTAAACGGAAAGTAAATTCAGAAATCAGAGGTGCAAAGGAGTGCTCGTGCATGATTCCCAAAAGGTTAACCTATAGGTTGAGTTAGTAGTAAGGAAGACATTCATTTCGAGAGGGCTAGACTATAAAAGCAAGAATGTAATGGTGAGGTTTTATAAGGCATTGGTCAGACCATACTTGGAGTATTGAGAGCATTTTGGGGCCTACTCAGGATGTGCTGGCATTGGAGAGGGTCCAGAAGAGGTTCATGAGAATGATTGCAGGAAATTAGAAGGTACATATGAGAAGCTCTTGATGATCTGGGCCTGAGCTCACTAGAGTTTAAAAGAACAAGGGGGTATTCTCATTGAAACCTATCGAATATTGAAAGGTCAAGAATCAGAGGGCACAGCCTCAGAATTAAAAGACAATCCTTTAGAACACAGATGAATGGGAATTTCTTTACCAGAAGGTGGTGAATCTGTGGAATTCATTGCCACAGATTGCTGTGGAGGCCAAGTCATCGGTTATATTTAAAGCAGAGGTCAACAGTTTCTTGATTAGTAAGGGCATCAAAGGTTAATGGTAAAGCAGCGGGTAGGGTTAAAAGGGATAATAAATCAATATGATGGAATGGCAAAGCAGACTTGATGGGCTGAATAGCCTAAATCTGTTCCTATGTGTTATGGTCTACAAATAAGTATACAATCTGGAATCATTTCAGGTTTGCTGATCAATTTGAGGACACAATCAGCATGTCCAGAAAATTAAAAAATATCACTATGGTGGGAGAAATTACTGCCACTATCTACAATATCTTATCGTTTTTGCTCAACTCTAAACATATTTAACCTGACAGTTAAACAGAGTTCCCAGGAAACCTATTAACAGTCCACAGTATCCAGATTAAAGAAACCATTATGGGTCTCAGTAAATCCAGAGTTAAACCTCAACAAGCACTGTATTCCTTTTTGATTTTTGTCTGTGTTGGTTACTCCACATATCAAATTATGATAGCTACCCTCCACAATATGGCCATTAAATATAAGATTAACTCCATGTGGACATTAAATGGAACTTTCATTCCAAAAAAAACTGAAATTCCAAACAACGTACTTTCTTTCTGGTTTGCAGCGTGAGTAAACAGTGGCTGAAGCATTGTTCACTGATAACTGGGCCTGCCATTTTTTTCCACTGTTTATTTGAGTGAGTGCATGTCCTAGTTTGTTTGAAAAATTGTAAGGACATATTAAAATCACCCTTTGAATGAAAAGGGAAAGATAATGTAGATTTCCATAGGAAAACAATCAAAGTCTGTGTTTGTAAGATAAATATTAGGAGCTGAATCCCAGAAGAGCAATTGTTTGTTCCTCCAAAAGGCCACACGTTGTGGATGAAACAGGTGTTCAAATCAAATGAAACACCTTATTTTTGGTCAGCTTCACACACCATGAAATCAAACTATGTTCTGCTTGTGCCTGCGATACTGATTTACCCTATTCCACATTACAGGATTATAGAATATGAACAGATCTCAAATTTCGCAGATTGAACTGTGAAAAATGTCAGTTTAGAGCAATGGTAAAATCACAGCAAATCTATCAGCATCATACTGGCAATGAGAAGCTTTAGCTGGAGGGGGGAAAGCTAGAGAAGTTAGATCTGTTTATCCTAAATTGGAGACCATGAAGGGGGAAATAAATCAAGGAATTCAAAGTTATGACAAGTTTTGATACTATAAACAAAAATACATTATTACCACTGTTAGGAGGGTGGTAAGCAGACATTAAGGACTTGGGTAACTGGCAAAGATCCAAAAGGAAAATCCAATTTCATTTTGAAAATATTCAGCAAGTTGTTACAATCTGGAGAATATCTTAAGAGGTTGAGGAAACACACTTAATAATAATTTTCAAAGGTAACATACATCCTATAAACATTTAACCATAATGAAGTTAGATGAAAAGTATAGGGAAAATAGGTTAATCTTTATCCTTTTGAGATATAGTCCAAAATAATGAATGAATAGCCTGTTTCTGTTCCATATGCTATCATGAGGAGCAGAAAATATAGCAGCATAATGATACCTATCAAATATTGCTGCAACAAAATTAGATGTCAAACACTCAGTATTAATCATCAACACGAAACTGATGAGCAAAAATACAGAAATGGCAAGTTACACTTAATGCAAAAGAGTATGATAATACATTGTGGGAGGGGGAAAAAGTGTGGGGGTAAGCACTCAATGAAATTACATCAAAGCCGTAAAGATGCAAATAGATATTGCCCTCTGCTATTAATTTCATGGAATTGCAAACAGACCAAAAGCACTATTTGTAATTTTGGGCATTAAACAGATGAAGTGCATTAAAATTTCCATTCACCCATCTATTGCTGGAGATGAGATGATGGGATACAAATACAGATTTAAAATTGTAGATGTATTTCTGTTGCAACAAGGAAACCGAAGTAGAAACAACAGAGATTTTTGGAAAGTTCTGAGATGGCATGTGAGCAAGTAATTGTCTCTCTGACTCATGTTTAGTGCTACAAAGATATTAAACTGAAATGGTCAAAAATTGATAGAAGAGGATGAAGAAAGCAGTTATGTACATCCTAGTGCATGGAATTCATTTGCTAGAGAGCAGTTGAAACAGAGCCCAGCTTATTTTGAAAAGTGTATTTAGATTTTTTTGCAATTATGAGGACATTGGGATAGTCCAAAGACATTTTTTTCAGAGTCATAAGTTTTTCTCATTCTATAAATTCAGCTTACATTGCAGAAGTAGTCTAATTAAAAATGAGATGCATGTGGTTTTTAAGTCATATTATCTCAGCTAGCTTGTTGGACATGCCTCTTAACAATTTACAGGATTGGGTTTCTTATTTGGTGAGGATAGAGATATATGCTGATCTATGGTTGATTTCCCTTGTCTTCATCTTGTCCTTAAGATGTCTTTGAAGAATAATATGCAAAAGATTGATTTTCACAGCACTGCTACACCTTTGAGTAGGCTAAAACACAAATTAATTGTGCTTAAAAACAGATTAATATTTGATATTTCACTATCTGTAACTTTTCAAAAATGCTGATAATTTCATGGTTACCATTAATGGTGCTCGATTCTTAAGTTCAAGTTTATTCAATTTATATTTTTCATATGCTGCAACAGAATTTAAACTTGCATTCCTACATCCAGATAATAATTAAGTAATGCAAACACCATGCTACAATGCAAATAGATATTGAACAACCATTAAAATTTGGCTCTAGTCTCAAATACAGACCAGAGAAATTAATGAGAAGATTCATGAAATCAATAGAGAGAGAGAAAGGGGGTAGAAAGAAAAGGGGGGGAACAGAGGGAGAAAGAGAGAGGGAGAGAGAGGGAGAGAGAGAAAGAAAAGGAGGGAGAGATATATAGATGTAAAATGAACTACAGATGCAATTTGTCACAAGCATGTTAAGCATGTTATCAGGATACCTGAATGTGTCCTAAAATGCATGTCCAAGCTTGATTTTCCTTTAAATTCTTTTTTGCACACTTCACATTGGTGAAGAGTGGCTTTGTACCTATAATTGGTAAGGAAAAATGTTAGAAGTTTTTGTTGCCATTATTCATACTGCAAAACTTAAGTCAAAGTTTAATCCAAATAAACTCCTAATTTTAATATTTACCCACTGTAATACAGACTATTGAAATGGTTTTCATAACAGTATCAATGCTGCAGAGTTATTGATCTTGCATGTTATTTTCTTCCTCCACTGACAGAAACCAGAAAAACACTCAACACAAGTGTCATCCCAGTGCCAAAGCAAAAGGCGATAACATGCCTTCATGACCACTGCCCAGTGCTTTGAGAGGCATACATCAACTCCAGCCTCCCAGACAACATCAGCCTATAGTGGAATTCACCCACTATCAAAACAAATCCATGATAGATGCAAATTCCCTGGCCCCACATTCAACTCTAGAATATCTGGATAACAAAGACACCAATGTCAGACTCCTATTTATTTTGTCTATAATGTCACCTTCATACATAATTGAAAACAAACTCATTTCTAAATTCTTCGATGTAGGACAGCACCTCCTTCTGCAGCTGGATCCTTGACTTCCTGACCAACAAACCTGAATCAGCACGATTATACTCAACACCTATGTCCCACAGGGCTGCATCCTCAGCTCCCTGTATTCCCGACTGTGGCCAAATTCTGCTCTAGTTTCATATACACGTTTGCAAATTACACTACTGCAGGGGCCGTACTTCAAACAACGACCAAACAGAACACGGAACAGAGATGGGAGGCCTGGTAGCATGGTATCAAAACAATCATCTTTTCCTTAATGTCAGCAAAACAACAGAGCTGGTCATTGCACAGGAAGTGCTTCCCTTTGTATCAGTAGTACTGAAGTAAAATCAGTTGAGAGCTTCAAGTTCCCAGGTGTAAATATCACCAACTATTTGTCCTAATCCAACCACATTGTCACTATTGCCAAAACAGTACAGCAGCACCTCTACTTCCTGAAGGCTAATGAAGCTCGGCATACACTGATGACCCTCACTAATGCACCAGAAAAGGTATCCTATCCTAATTTGTTGTGGCAACCGCTCTACCCAAAACAGCAAGTAATTGCAGAGTTGTGAACATAGCCCAGTCTATCATAAAACCAGACTCTCTTCCATTTACTCTCTACACTTCCCACTGCGTCAGTGAAAGCAGCTAACGTAATCAATGACTCCTCCCACCCCAATCATTTTCTCCTCTTTCCCTTCCAATGATAGAAGATACAAAAGTTAAAAACCTGTTTCACAGGCTCAAGGACAGTTTCTATCCGAGTCAATATTGGGAAGTTAAAATCTGCTGACCAAATCATCCTAATTTTTTTGCAGTTTAAAGCATTTCTCCTCAATGTCACTTTCTCTGCTAGTTTGTATTACCTACAAACTTCTTTAACATGTTCCCTTCATTTAACACAAATTATTACTTTGTAACAGAGATAACAGACTAAGCACTGAACATTATGCAGCTCCACTGGTAATAACTTTCAGACACAGAAGTATCATTTACTCATGCTTTTGGCCATTAAACCAATTTCACATTCAATTTGTCACTCTCCTTTAGTTTTCTCCTTCCCAACCTGCCATGTGTAACCTTGTCAAAAACGTGTAATGAAATCCTGAAAGACTACATCAAACATTACACCATCATTGATCTTGTTTGTTACCTCTTCAAAGAATTCTGCCCAATTTGGCAGCACGGCCTGATATCTTTAATTCATCTGTGTCACTCTGAACAGTGGCTTATATGACCCTTAGATTTGACACCATTAATCTAACCAACACAAGTTAAACTAATTGGCTTGTATTTAATATATCTCTTCCTGCTTTTTAACATTACACCATTTAACAGTGCTACAATCTTTGAGAACTACAGTAATTTTAAGTAACATACATCAAAGTTGCTGGTGAACGCAGCAGGCCAGGCAGCATCTATAGGAAGAGGCGCAGTCGACGTTTCAGGCCGAGACCCTTCGTCAGGACTAACTGAAGGAAGAGTGAGTAAGGGATTTGAAAGCTGGAGGGGGAGGGGGAGATGCAAAATGATAGGAGAAGACAGGAGGGGGAGGGATGGAGCCGAGAGCTGGACAGGTGATAGGCAGAAGGGGATACGAGAGGATCATGGGACAGGAGGTCCGGGAAGAAAGACGGCGGGGGGGGGTGACCCAGAGGATGGGCAAGAGGTATATTCAGAGGGACAGAGGGAGAAAAAGAAGAGTGAGAGAAAGAATGTGTGCATTAAAAAGAGTAACAGATGGGGTACGAGGGGGAGGTGGGGCCTAGCGGAAGTTAGAGAAGTCAATGTTCATGCCATCAGGTTGGAGGCTACCCAGACGGAATATAAGGTGTTGTTCCTCCAACCTGAGTGTGGCTTCATCTTTACAGTAGAGGAGGCCGTGGATAGACATGTCAGAATGGGAATGGGATGTGGAATTAAAATGTGTGGCCACTGGGAGATCCTGCTTTCTCTGGCGGACAGAGCGTAGATGTTCAGCAAAGCGGTCTCCCAGTCTGTGTCGGGTCTCACCAATATATAAAAGGCCACATCGGGAGCACCGGACGCAGTATATCACCCCAGTCGACTCACAGGTGAAGTGATGCCTCACCTGGAAGGACTGTTTGGGGCCCTGAATGGTGGTAAGGGAGGAAGTGTAAGGGCATGTGTAGCACTTGTTCCGCTTACACGGATAAGTGCCAGCAGGGAGATCAGTGGGGAGGGATGGGGGGGACGAATGGACAAGGAAGTTGTGTAGGGAGCGATCCCTGCGGAATGCAGAGAGAGGCGGGGAGGGAAAGATATGCTTAGTGGTGGGATCCCGTTGGAGGTGGCGGAAGTTACGGAGAATAATATGTTGGACCCGGAGGCTGGTGGGGTGGTAGGTGAGGACCAGGGGAACCCTATTCCTAGTGGGGTGGTGGGAGGATGGAGTGAGAGCAGATGTACGTGAAATGGGGGAGATGCGTTTAAGAGCAGAGTTGATAGTGGAGGAAGGGAAGCCCCTTTCTTTAAAAAATGAAGACATCTCCCTCGTCCTAGAATGAAAAGCCTCATCCTGAGAGCAGATGCGGCGGAGACGGAGGAATTGCGAGAAGGAGATGGCGTTTTTGCAAGAGACAGGGTGAGAAGAGGAATAGTCCAGATAGTTGTGAGAGTCAGTAGGCTTATAGTAGACATCAGTGGATAAGCTGTCTCCAGAGACAGAGACAGAAAGATCTAGAAAGGGGAGGGAGGTGTCAGAAATGGACCAGGTAAACTTGAGGGCAGGGTGAAAGTTGGAGGCAAAGTTAATAAAGTCAACGAGTTCTGCATGCATGCAGGAAGCAGCGCCAATGCAGTCGTCGATGTAGCGAAGGAAAAGTGGGGGACAGATACCAGAATAGGCACGGAACATAGATTGTTCCACAAACCCAACAAAAAGGCAGGCATAGCTAGGACCCATACGGGTGCCCATAGCTACACCTTTAGTTTGGAGGAAATGGGAGGAGCAAAAGGAGAAATTATTAAGAGTAAGGACTAATTCTGCTAGACGGAGCAGAGTGGTGGTAGAGGGGAACTGATTAGGTCTGGATTAATCTATGTTCCGTGCCTATTCTGGTATCTGTCCCCCACTTTTCCTTCGCTACATCGACGACTGCATTGGCGCTGCTTCCTGCATGCATGCAGAACTCGTTGACTTTATTAACTTTGCCTCCAACTTTCACCCTGCCCTCAAGTTTACCTGGTCCATTTCTGACACCTCCCTCCCCTTTCTAGATCTTTCTGTCTCTGTCTCTGGAGACAGCTTATCCACTGATGTCTACTATAAGCCTACTGACTCTCACAACTATCTGGACTATTCCTCTTCTCACCCTGTCTCTTGCAAAAACGCCATCCCCTTCTCGCAATTCCTTCGTCTCCGCCGCATCTGCTCTCAGGATGAGGCTTTTCATTCTAGGACGAGGGAGATGTCTTCATTTTTTAAAGAAAGGGGCTTCCCTTCCTCCACTATCAACTCTGCTCTTAAACGCATCTCCCCCATTTCACGTACATCTGCTCTCACTCCATCCTCCCACCACCCCACTAGGAATAGGGTTCCCCTGGTCCTCACCTACCACCCCACCAGCCTCCGGGTCCAACATATTATTCTCCGTAACTTCCGCCACCTCCAACGGGATCCCACCACTAAGCATATCTTTCCCTCCCCGCCTCTCTCTGCATTCCGCAGGGATCGCTCTCTACACAACTTCCTTGTCCATTCGTCCCCCCCATCCCTCCCCACTGATCTCCCTGCTGGCACTTACCCGTGTAAGCGGAACAAGTGCTACACATGCCCTTACACTTCCTCCCTTACCACCATTCAGGGCCCCAAACAGTCCTTCCAGGTGAGGCATCACTTCACCTGTGAGTCGACTGGGGTGATATACTGCGTCCGGTGCTCCCGATGTGGCCTTTTATATATTGGTGAGACCCGACACAGACTGGGAGACCGCTTTGCTGAACATCTACGCTCTGTCCGCCAGAGAAAGCAGGATCTCCCAGTGGCCACACATTTTAATTCCACATCCCATTCCCATTCTGACATGTCTATCCACGGCCTCCTCTACTGTAAAGATGAAGCCACACTCAGGTTGGAGGAACAACACCTTATATTCCGTCTGGGTAGCCTCCAACCTGATGGCATGAACATTGACTTCTCTAACTTCCGCTAGGCCCCACCTCCCCCTCGTACCCCATCTGTTACTCATTTTTATGCACACATTCTTTCTCTCACTCTTCTTTTTCTCCCTCTGTCCCTCTGAATATACCTCTTGCCCATCCTCTGGGTCACCCCCCCCCGCCGTCTTTCTTCCCGGACCTCCTGTCCCATGATCCTCTCGTATCCCCTTCTGCCTATCACCTGTCCAGCTCTCGGCTCCATCTCTCCCCCTCCTGTCTTCTCCTATCATTTTGCATCTCCCCCTCCCCCTCCAGCTTTCAAATCCCTTACTCACTCTTCCTTCAGTTAGTCCTGACGAAGGGTCTCGGCCTGAAACGTCGACTGCGCCTCTTCCTATAGATGCTGCCTGGCCTGCTGCGTTCACCAGCAACTTTGATGTATGTTGCTTGAATTTCCAGCATCTGCAGAATTCCTGTTGTTTGCGTAATTTTAAGTATTTTACTTTACTGCTGCCACACACGAAGAAACTAATTTCATGACCTATGTGAGTGATGATAAACCTGGTAGTAATATGGGTCTCTATTGTGGACTGAGAGTGGGAAGGGGACAGGGAAAGGGGAATGATGTTTGGAAAAGGGGAAGGGAGAGGGGAGGGAGCGGGAAGCACCAGAGGGACATTCTGTAATGATGAATAAACCAAATGTTTGTAATCAAATGACCCTGCCTGGTGTCTAGGGCTGGGTATGTCTGCACCTGTGCCACCCTTTGCCCCTGGCACTCCTTCTCTGCCACCTGTCCCACCCACCATTCGTGGCTCTCTACCCTCACCATTCCTAACATCCTTTGCTCCCTCAACATTTACAAACTCGCTCTCTCCTCCATGTTGACAAAATAATTGTCTGAACCTCAGCATTTTCTTCACTTGCTAACTTTTAATTAGCTGGGATGCATTTCAATCATGACTGGCAACTTATTCATATTCAAGGATGCTAAAGATCTTAATACTTTTTCTTTAAGAACATTATCCCATTCAATAAATTTATTTGCATCCATCTGAATAACCACACTAGTGTCATCATCCAGTTTGGTGAAAACAGCTGTGAAATATTCTTTGAGATCCTTGGGCTCCATACATGGAAGTCTTTTTGGTCCATAAAATCATCAACCCTTTCCTTTGTTATCCTCTCACTACATTGTACTTGTAAAATATATTTTGATTTTATTTACCAATTTTTTTTCATACTCCCTATTTTCCTAATTTCCTTTTTAAATCCTCACCTAGATTTACTATACATATTTTCCAGTTTCTGCTATACTAAGCCCTCTGTCTTACAAAACGTTCCCTTTTTGCCTTGCTATGCCCTCTCTGACACAGTGGCACAGCCAGCAGAGCCACTGCCTCACACAGCCAGATATGCAAGTTCAATCCTGACACTGGGCGCCATCTATGGAGTTTGCATATTGTCCCTGTGACCATGGGGGTTTCCTCCACATCCACCAAATGTAGTTGGCAAGTTAATAGGCGACTGTAATTATATGAAGTATTTAGGTGAGTGGTAGAATCTGGGAGTAGTTGATAAAAATGAGTAGAGAATAAAAAAATAGGATTAATGTGAATGGGTGGTTGATAGTCAGTGTGGACAGCGGGCCAAAGTGCCTCTTTCTATGCCGCATCTCTCGGTGACACTACAGCCGACCACAAGTGGGATTCAGCTCCTTCCATTGCTCAAAATAATTTGTTGGAAGTTTGCAAAATGACCTTCAAGGTGAGTTGCAAAGCTACCTTTTTGGTAAATTAATCTGTTTTTAAATTTCAAGGTATATACAGGCTTGAAGCTTTCATCTATGGTCACCGTTCCACTCGGGCCCAACAGGTGAATAAATGTCTAAGATCCAATGAGGGTAAGAACATTAAAAGGTACCATTCAGGCATTTTAGAAATTGAAGTTGACAACAGCAGATTGAAAAACAGGATAAAATAAAATGAGGGAAAAGAAACTTAAGGGAAAAGTATGAAAGGAACATGTGATTTTAAAGAAATTGCATAATTATTTTAATTTTATTTAAAATATCGCAAGATTTCTTTCCCCATAAACTTCAAATATGATTATTTAAATTTCAAATTCTGCAGGTGTTTTACTTACTTCTGCCAGACTTTTTCTCCCAAGTGAACACTTCTGTAATGAACACTGAGATGATCCCTACGACCAAAACACTTTCCACATTCTTCACATTGATGAGCTTTTTCTCCTTTTGGATAAAACAAAAAAAATGGATTATATAAATTCCAGCTGATTTAAAATGTCTCTTCCAAAGCTGACCAGAGTTAAATGGAAAAACAACAAAAACTTGTAAATAAAAAATACATATATTGTGAAATGTAGTCAAGTGACATAAAAATCCTTTACATTAGTATTTACCAGAGAGAACACGGAGGATAAGGAGATCAGTGCCGAGTGTATTGATATGCTTAGACATTTCGAGGTAAAGGAGGAGGTAGTATAGGATCAATAAGGAGCATTAAGGTGGATAAATCCCCATGGCCTGATGGGACATACCCCAGGTTATTGCGAGAGGCAAGGGTTCAGATTACTGAGGCCGTAACCAATATCTTCATGTCCACTCTAGACACATGCGATGTCCCAGTGGACTATTGAGTAGCTAATATTGTTCAAGTAATCCAAAAGGAAACCAGGGTTAATCATGGAAACTATAGACTGGTGAATCTCATGCCACAGATAAGGAAGTTAGTGGAGAGAATTCTTAGGTTTAGGATTTATGAGCAATTGGAAAACCATGGCCTAATTAGGGAGAGTCAGCATGGCTTTGTGCGGGACAAGTCATGTCTTACTAAATTGACTTATTTTTTGGACGAGGTGACAAGGGTGATTGATGAAGTTAGAGCGGTGGATGTTTGCGTGGATTGTACTAAGGTGTTTGACTAGGTCCCTCATGAGAGGCTCATCCAGAAGATTAACATGCATAGGATCCATGGTGATTGGCCATTTGGATTCAGTACTGGGTTGCACATAGAAGACAGAAGGTAGTGGTCAAAGGAACTTATTCCAGCTGTAAGTCTGTGACTAGTGGTGTCCAACAGGGATCTATACTGGAACCTCTGGTGTTTGTAATGTTATATAAGTGACCTGGATGAACTTGTAGATGGGTGGGTCAGTAAGTCTGTAGATGATACAGAGGTTGGCGGTGTTGTGGATAGCATAGAAGACTAGCAAAGAATATAGTGGGATACAGACCAGTTACAGATATAAGCAGAGAAATGGCAGATTGAGTTTAACCCGGACAAATGCAGCTTGGTAGGTCAAATGTCGGTACAGGTGTCTCCCGCTTTTCGAACTTTCGCTTTACGAAACCTCACTGTTACGAAAGACCTACATTAGTACCCTGTTGTCGCTTTCAGAAGGTGTTTTCACTGTTACGATAAAAAAGCAGCGCGCGCCCCAAGCAGCCGCTCTCCCAAGATTCGGAACTGCGTTCTCACCGGCATTGCTTAAACACGTGCCTGTGAGCAGTCGTTTGCAAGATGAGTTCTATGGTATCGATAAAGCCTAAAAGAGCTCGTAAGGGTGTTACACTTAGCGTAAAACTAGACATAATTAAGCATTTCGATCATGGCGAATGAAGTAAGGAGAAAGTGAGTTTGGCTTGTGGAAGCCGACAAACATGATGGTGAAGAGGTTTTGGCATCCCATGACCAAGATCTGATAGATGAAGAGCTGATGCAATTGGAAGAAAAAAGGATAACAATCAAAACCAAATGCAGTAGCGAACTGAACGTGAAGCAACTGCATGAGATTTTTGCTGCAATGATAAAGTACAACTTTAATTTTGAAAGGGTACGTAGGTTTAGGGGATATTTGCAAGATGGTTTGAGTCCTTACAAAGAACTGCGTGATAGAAAAATGCGCAAGGCTCAGCAGTCAAGCAAGCCTTCCACATCAGCCACAGCAGATGACAAACCTCGACCTTCGACATCGAGGCGGGCAGAGATAGAAGATGACCTGCCTGCCCTAATGGAAACAGACGACAAGATGACACCCCAGTGTCCCACCACCCCAACCCCAGGCCACGGACAGATACCAATTCGCAGACAATGCAGCGGTAGCCGGGAGGGACACAGCACATCTTTAAGAAAAAAGCTGAAATAAACATGCTAATTAGTTAGGTGCCACCCGACATGTAATTGTCGGTCCAGATCAGAGACGACGCAATCGGAAGTTGGCACTGATCTGGACCGACAACTACATGCCGGGCAGCACCTAATTAATTAAAGTTGCTGGTGAACGCAGCAGGCCAGGCAGCATCTATAGGAAGAGGCGCAGTCAACGTTTCAGGCCGAGACCCTTCCTATAGATGCTGCCTGGCCTGCTGCGTTCACCAGCAACTTTGATGTATGTTGCTTGAATTTCCAGCATCTGCAGAATTCCTGTTGTTTGCACCTAATTAATTAGCATGTTTGTTTCGGCTTTTTTCTTAAAGATGTGCTGTGTGCCTCCCGGCTACCGCTGAACCCCTGCATGCTTCGCAGATCAGTATCGGTGGGTGGCCCGGAGGGTGGGGGCCACTGCACCACCCCAGCTTGCGACGACTCAGCCTAACACACCATCATCAGTGTGCTCAGCGCTGTCTTCCGATTCCCGTAAGTGATACTACACTGTACATACGTTATTTCTACTTTATATAGGCTGTGTATTTTTACATGTTATTTGGTATGATTTGGCAGCTTCATAGCTTAAAGGTTACTGGAGTGCGCTTGCGCTGTGTTTTTGCCAACAGCGCTTGTGTGAGATTTTCGCTACGGAGAACAGTGCAGTAATGATTGTGGAACAGTATTTCTACTTTATATAGGCTGTGTATTTATCATATCATTCCTGCTTTTACTATATGTTACTGTTGTTTTAGGTTTTATGTGTTATTTGGCATGATTTGGTAGGTTATTTTTGGGTCCGCGAACGCTCACAAAATTTTCCCATATAAATAAATGATAATTGCTTTTTCGCTTTACGACATTTCGGCTAAGGAACCGTTTCATAGGAACGCTCTACCTTCGGATGGCGGGGCAAACCTGTACACTATTAAGAGCAAGACCCTTAACAGTATTGATGAGCAGAGAGATTTTGGGTCCAAGTTCATAGTTTCTTGAAAGTAGCAGCACAGGCTGATGGAGTCGTTAAGAAGGCATATGGCATGCTTGCCTTTATTAGTTGAGACACTGAGTTCAAAAGGCAGGAAGTTCTATTGTAGCTTTATAAAACTCTAGTCAGGTTGCATCCAGAATTCTGCATACAGTTTAGGTCGCCCCCTTATAGGGAGGATGGTGAGGCCTTGGAGAGGGTGCAGAAGAGTTTTACCAGGATGCTGCCTGGATTAGAAGGCATGTGCTATCACGAGCCACACTCAGGTTGGAGGAACAACACCTTACATTGCATCTGGGTAGCCTTCAACCTGACGGCAAGAACATTGACTTCTCTAACTTCTGTTAATGCCCCTCCTCCCCTTTGAACCCCATCTGTTATTTATTTATTTATTTATTTATTCATTCCTTTTTTTCTATCTCTCTTTTTTCTCCCTCTGTCCCTCTCACTATAACTCCTTGCCTGCTCTCCCCCATTCTTTCTCCCTAGGCTTCCTGTCCCATGATCCTCTCCCTTCTCCAGCCTTGTATTCCTTTTGCCAATCAACTTATACACCTCAGAGGTGATCTCTCTGAGGTAGTATAAGATTATGAGAGGCACAGCGAGAATACAGACAGTATTTTTTCCCCCAGAGTTGGAATGTCTCATACCAGAGGACATGCATTTAAGGTGAGAGAGGGTACGTTCAAAGAAAGTGGGGGCAAGATTTTTTTTTTTTACAGAGAGTGGTGGGTGCCTGGAATATACTGCCCAGGGAGCAGGTGGAGGCAGATACATTAGGGACTTTGAAGAGACATTTAGATTGGCACATGAATGTGAGGCAAAGGGAAGGATATGGATATAATGTAGACAAAAGGGATTAGTTTAGTTGGTTATTTGATTATTAATAAAATTGGTTTAGAACAACATTGTGGGCTGAAGGGCCTGTTCTTGTGTTGGACTGGTCTGTTTTATGTTTTTTATTCATAAAGTTAATTCAGCTACAGAAGCCAAGAAATTAAAAGCTGTCTTCAAGTGAAATCACGTGAGGCATGTACCGTATAGCCTACATTATAATAAGGGCAAACAACAGGAATTCTGCAGATGCTGGAAATTCAAGCAACACACATCAAAGTTGCTGGTGAATGCAGCAGGCCAAGCAGCATCTATAGGAAGAGGCGCAGTCGACGTTTCAGGCCGAGACCCTTCGTCAGGACTAACTGAAGGAAGAGTGAGTAAGGGATTTGAAAGCTGGAGGGGGAGGGGGAGATGCAAAATGATAGGAGAAGACAGGAGGGGGAGGGATAGAGCCGAGAGCTGGACAGGTGATAGGCAAAAGGGGATACGAGAGGATCATGGGACAGGAGGTCCGGGAAGAAAGACGGGGGGGGGGGTGACCCAGAGGATGGGCAAGAGGTATATTCAGAGGGACAGAGGGAGAAAAAGGAGGGTGAAAGAAAGAATGTGTGCATAAAAATGAGTAACAGATGGGGTACGAGGGGGAGGTGGGGCCTAGCGGAAGTTAGAGAAGTCAATGTTCATGCCATCAGGTTGGAGGCTACCCAGACGGAGTATAAGGTGTTGTTCCTTCAACCTGAGAGTGGCTTCATCTTTACAGTAGAGGAGGCCGTGGATAGACATGTCAGAATGGGAATGGGATGTGGAATTAAAATGTGTGGCCACTGGGAGATCCTGCTTTCTCTGGCGGACAGAGCGTAGATGTTCAGCAAAGTGGTCTCCCAGTCTGCGTCGGGTCTCACCAATATATAAAAGGCCACATCGGGAGCACCGGACGCAGTATATCACCCCAGTCGACTCACAGGTGAAGTGATGCCTCACCTGGAAGGACTGTTTGGGGCCCTGAATGGTGGTAAGGGAGGAAGTGTAAGGGCATGTGTAGCACTTGTTCCGCTTACACGGATAAGTGCCAGGAGGGAGATCAGTGGGGAGGGATGGGGGGGACGAATGGACAAGGGAGTTGTGTAGGGAGCGATCCCTGCGGAATGCAGAGAGAGGGGGGGAGGGAAAGATGTGCTTAGTGGTGGGATCCCGTTGGAGGTGGCGGAAGTTACGGCACCTGTCCAGCTCTCGGCTCTATCCCTCCCCCTCCTGTCTTCTCCTATCATTTTGCATCTCCCCCTCCCCCTCCAGCTTTCAAATCCCTTACTCACTCTTCCTTCAGTTAGTCCTGACGAAGGGTCTCGGCCTGAAACGTCGACTGCGCCTCTTCCTATAGATGCTGCTTGGCCTATTATAATAAGGGTCTACTTTATGTTTTAGTAACACGTCGTTGCATGCGCTATTAAGTGCGTATTGATCTGTATGTGTGTGCCAAGTTCGGACTCTACCAGTTAAGAACCATGAAACTTAGTTCCCGTCTCCAGCATTTTTATTGATAACATAGTTGTGTAAACAGGCCACATACCCAACAAATCGGCGACGAGAATTATGAACCCACATCTTATCGGAACACCGTGTTTCAGTTGATAACGAAACTTGGAGAAGAGAGAGAAGGGAGATGAAAAGGAGCGACTCATGCATCTAGACGGAGTGCGCTCGTTGCACTAGCAAAAAGGACACGTGAGTCAAGTGGAATGTGCAGAGACTGCAAGGAGCTAGCTAAAAAGAAAACAAGGAAAAAACGGGACTAAATTAACATAACAAAGATGGCGATGATTGGAACCATTACAGCATTTGATAGTGGCATTGAAAACTGGATAACTTACACTGAAAGAGTGGAGTTATATTGTGATGCTAACGGTGTTAATGATGAAAAGAAAACCAACGTCTTACTCAGTATTATGGGAGCACCATAAGGCCTGCTACGGAGCTTGTTAACCCCTGAAAAGCCAGCTGACAAAACGTTCAAGCAAATAGTAGACACTCTCCAACAGCATTTAAACCCCAAACCACTGGTCATTGCTGAAAGATTTAAATTTCACTAATGGAAACAGAGCAAAAATGAAAGCATTTCTGAATATTGTGCTGAATTGCGCAAATTATCAGAACATTGTCAATTTGGAGCTGGTCTATCGGACGCATTGAGGGACAGGTTAGTGTGTGGCATGCACTGTGAAGCCACACAGAAGAAGCTCCTATGTGAAAAAGACCTTACATTAGAGAAGGCGCTGAACATTGCAATATCATTGGAAACAGCAGCAAGGAGTGCTTCAGAGATACAACAAAAATCTGTGGAATATGCTACAAATAAAATGTCACTGAACAGAAATGAAGGAAAGAAATGTTATCGTTGTGGGAACATGTCACATGACCCTGAGGACTGTTGGTTTAAAGACAAAGAATGCAGAAACTGTGGCAAACAGGGCCACATTGGCTGAGTATGCAAAGCTAGTAAACAGCAGAAAAAGGACAAAATACAGAGAAACAAGAAACCCCAGAAAGGAAAACAGAACAATGTACACAAAATGGAAGAAAGCAGTTCTGATGAAAACAACTCAGACAAAAGTAAATTGTCTTGTCTGCAACTTCACAGCATGAAAGAGACAAATGATCGAATAGTAATATGGATCACTCCACAAGTGGCAGGCGTGAGACTGAAGATGGAGTTTGACACAGACTCAGCTTTAACAGTAATCTCTGTACACGACTACAATTGACTGTTTTCTCACATACCTCTGAAATGAACTAAGCTACTGTTAAAGACTTACACAGGACAGAGAGTGCGTCCCAAAGGTAAAATTAAAGTGACAGTGACCTATGGAGACAAAACACAGCAGCTGAACCTCTATGTACTGAAAAATGGAGGACCACCACTGCTGGGACGTGAATGGCTCAGGAAAATCCAGTTGGACTGGCACACCATCAAGGCACTAGTTGTGTCAGCAAAGGAGGGCAGCAAGGCTACATCTGAGAGACTGTCACAAATACTTGCTGACTCTGAGGGAGTGTTCATGAAAGGAATAGGAACACTTCAGGGCATGAAGGCAAAGATTGAGATTGAGGAAAATGCATGTCCAAAATTTCACAAAGCCAGACCAGTGCCATATGCAATCCGTCCTACAGTAGAGGCAGAGCTGAAAAATCTGGAGCAGACCGGGGTCCTGATAAAGGTAGATTGGAATGAATGGGCCGTGCCTATTGTTCCAGTGATGAAGAAAACCTCCAGCACAAAACCAAGAAAACCAAGCAAGGTGCGCATATGTGGAGACTTTAAAGTGACTGTTAACCCAGTTCTCCGCACAGTACAGTATCCTCTACCTCGTATTGAAGACATCTCTGCTTCCCTGTCAGAAGGGGAACATTTCACAAAAATCGATTTGGCCCAGGCTTATCTCCAAATGGAAATTGAAGAAGCATCCAAGAAATACCTGACAATAAATGCACACAAAGGACTTTACCAGTACAACAGGTTGGTGTTTGGGATAGCCTCAGCGCCTGCAATCTGGCAAAGGGCAATGGACCAGGTCCTGCAGGGGATTTCAGGGACTCAGTGTTACCTGGATGACATCATTGTCACCAGCAAAGATGATGACGAACATCTTTCTAACCTTGAACATGTGCTCACCAGGTTACGAGAATATGGGCTCAGAGCTAATCGACAGAAGTGAGTTTTTCAAAAAGGAAATCTCATACTGTGGACATGTGATCAACAAGGATGTCTTACACGTCTCAAGACAAGATAAAAGCGGTAATTAAGGCACCACCACCTGAAAATGTGTCTCAACTGAGAGCATATCTTGGACTAGTGAACTACTACCGCAAGTTCTTGCCTAACTGATCCAGTCCTATACTCACTAAATGCACTATTACAGACAGGGACACAATGGAAGTGGACTGAGAGGTGTGATAAAGCGTTTCAAGAAACTAGAAGACTCATAACTTTGGAAGGGGTGCTCACGCACTTTGACCCCTCCTTACCAACCCGACTGGCTTGTGATGCCTCACCCCATGGGATAACAGCTGTGTTTTCACACAGGTTTCCAGATGGTTCAGAAAGACTAACAGCCTTTGCCTCAAGAACACTAACTTCAGCTGAACGCAACTACGCACAGATTGACAGAGAGGCCCTAAGCCCCGTGTGGGGAGTCAAGAAATTCAGTCACTACCTGTATGGTCAAAAGCTTACCCTGCTGACTGACCACCAGCCTCTCGTGTCAATTTCCAATTCAAGAAAAGGCGTTCCAGTGATGACAGCACAAAGGCTGCAGTGATGGTCTCTTTTCTTAGGAGGTCACAGGTACGACATTGAACACAAGGGGACCAAGCAACACGGCAATGCAGATGGTTTGTCACGTTTACCACTGCCAACTTCAGAGATAACTACACAAATGGATTCAGCAAAGGTCTTTCACACAAGAATAGTTGAACAATTACCAGTGACAAACAGCCCCATTGAAAGGGAAACATGCAATGACCCTATGTTGTCTAAAGTGTATGATACCATGGTGAAGGGATGGCCAGCGTGTGGTAACACACTGTTTCTAGCCTTCTCTGCAAGGAAGGAGCAGTTGTCAGTGTGTCGAGGAACACCAATGTATGGTTCACGAGTTGTGATTCCTCCCAAGCTACGCACCAGAATGCTGGAGGAACTGCATAAGGGGCACCTGGGTACCGTGAAAATGAAAAGTCTTGCCCGTGCCTATGTGTGGTGGCCAGGAATCCATAAACAGATTAAGGACTTGACCAAGAACTGCTCTGGATGTCAAAAGATCCAGAACACACAAGCCCCTCTCCATCCATGGGAGTGGCCCTCATCACCATGGCAAAAGTGCACATCAACTTTACTGGACCATTAATGGACGTTATCTTTTTAATCGCCATCGATGCACATTCCAAATGGCCAGAGGTCATCAAAATGAAAACAACCACATCAGAAAAGACCATTACAGTTCTGAGGACCATGTTTGCCAGGAATGGCATACCAGAACAAATCTGCACAGACAAAGGACGAAAATTTGTCTCTGAAGAATTCCAAAGTTTTGTGAAGAACAATGGAATCAAGCACTTTACATCTGCTCTTTACCATCCATCCACAAATGGTTTGGCAGAAAGATTTGTATAGACATTCAAGAAAGCCATCAAGGCAATGGACAGTGAAAATCGACCACTACAACGCAAGATAGACAACTTCCTCCTTGTCTATCATAATGCAGTACATGTAACCACTAATCAGACTCCAGCGATGATGTTTCTGAACAAGAACCTGAAGTCCCGCATGGATCTTCTCAAACCAGATGTACGGCGTGATGTGGAGAACAGACAGTTCAAACACTTGAATGCTAAGTCAACACGGAGCTTCAGTGTGCGACAGTTAGTTCTTGCACATGATTACTGGACTGAAAAGTGGCAGCTGGGTACAGTTTCCACCATGGATGGGCCACTGATGTATACAGTGAAGGTGGGAGAGAACTTATGGAGACGTCATGTGGACCAAATCCTGGATGCTTAGGTGAAAAACACAACAACACCTTGTCGGACTCTCCTGACATAGAAGCAAGCACTCCTGATGTGACCACATCGGCCTCATCTACAGGTAAGCCTGTCATCAGTGCTGATGACCCACCTGAGGTACCTATGGAGACTCACTCCCCAAAGCAAATGTTTCAGGACAGACGTTACCCAGAGAGGCAGAGAAGACCTGCCCAGAGACTTGAGTTATAAATGGGTCTTAGACCAAAAGTTTAAAAAAAAGCTCGTTATAATTTGATATTATTAAGTCACTTTGTTATAATTTGTAAGTAAATGGTAGGCACTTGTATGTTAAGGGTACACATATTTGTTTAGCATAGTGCCCCAGTAAAAAAAAAGTTGATACACTATTAAAATAAAAGGGGAGGAGTGTACTGTATAGCCTACATTATAATAAGGGTCTACTTTATGTTTTAGTAACACATCATTGCATGCGCTATTAGGCGCGTATTGATCTGTATGTGTGTGTCGAGCTCGGACTCTAACAGTAAAGAACCATGAAATTTAGTTCACGTCTCCAGCGTTTTTATTAATAACATAGTTGTGTAAACAGGCCACATACACAAGGCAGAAACTAAAAATTTCAAAATGTAAAGGCGATAAAGTGAGGAAAAATGTAATTAATATTAGTGATTTAAAGCATTACTAATTTGTAGGTAAAACATTTTTGACAAAGTCCCATATGGGAGGCTAATCTGGAAAAGTTGAGTCACATGGCATTCAGGATGAGGTAGTAAATTAGATTCAACTTTGGCTTAGTGGGAGAAGCTAGACAGTAATAGTTGATGGCTGTTTCTTTGACCCAGTACCCAGAGTCCTATGCCCAGTGGTAATCAAACTTTAAAGTAAATTCATTATCAAAGTACATTCTGTATGTCATCCACTTACAACCTTAAGATCCATTTTCTTGTGGGCATTCATAGTAAATGTAGGAAACCCAACAAAATCAACGAAAGACTGCAACAGAATGGATAAACAACCAATGCGCAACAAACCGTGCAAATACAAAAAGAATAATAAATAGTAAATAAAAAAAAGCAATAAATATCGGGAGCGTGAGATGAAGAGTCCTTGAAAGTGAGTTAGTAGGAACAGTTCGCTGATGGAGAGAGTGAAGTTGAGTGCAGTTATCCCCACTGGTTCAAAGGCCTGATATCTGACAGGTATTAACTGATCTTAAGCCTGGTGATGTGGGTCCTGAGGCTCCTGTACCTTCTTCCTGATGCCAGCAGTGAGAAGAGAGCATGACCTGGATGGTGAGGGTCCATAATCATGGATGCAGTTTTCCTGTGACAGTGCCATGGGTAGATGTGCTTAATGGTGAGAAGGAATAGACTGTCATAGACTGGACTGTATCCAGTACATTTTGTAGGCTTTTCCATTCAAGGGCATTAGTGTTTCCATATCAATGTCACAGGAACCGGAGCTGTTGTTTGCCATCTATGTAATAATTTGGATGGTACCTAAATGGATTTTAGTAAGGCATTTGACAAGGTTCCACACGGTAGGCTTATTCAGAAAGTCAGAAGGCATGGGATCCAGGAAGTTCGGCCAGGTGCATTCAGAATTGGCTCGCCTGCAGCAAGCAGAGGGTCGTGGTGGAGAGAGTACACTCGGATTGGAGGGTTGTGACTAGTGGTGTCCCACAAGGATCGGTTCTGGGACCTCTGCTTTTCGTGATTTTTATTAACGACCTGGATGTGGGGGTAGAAGGGTGGGTTGGCAAGTTTGCAGACGACACAAAGGTTGGTGGTGTTGTAGGTAGTGTAGAGGATTGTCAAAGATTGCAGAGACATTGATTGGATGCAGAAGGGGGCTGAGAAGTGGCAGATGGAGTTCAACCCGGAGAACTGTGAGGTGGTACACTTTGGAAGGACAGATTCCAAGGCGGAGTACAAAGTAAATGGCAGGATACTTGGTAGTCTGGAGGAGCAGAGGGATCTGGGGGCACATGTCCATACATCCCTGAAAGTTGCCTCACAGGTAGATAGGGTAGTTAAGAAAGCTTATGGGGTGTTAAGCTTTCGTAATTCGAGGGATAGCGTTTAAGAGTCGCGGGGTAATGATGCAGCTCTATAAAACTCTGGTTAGGCCACATTTGGAGTACTATGTCCAGTTCTGGTCGCCTCACTATAGGAAGGATGTGGAAGCATTGGAAAGGGTACAGAGGAAATTTACCAGGATGCTGCCTGGTTTAGAGAGTATGCATTATGATCAGAGATTAAGGGAGCTAGGGCTTTACTCTTTGGAGAGAAGGAGGATGAGAGGAGACATGATAGAGGTGTACAAGATAATAAGAGGAAAAGATAGAGTGGATAGCCAGTGCCTCTTCCCCAGGGCACCACTGCAAGAGGACATGGCTTTAAGGTAAGGGGTGGGAAGTTCAAGGGGAATATTAGAGGAAGGTTTTTTACTCAGAGAGTGGTTGGTGCGTGGAATGCACTGCCTGAGTCAGTGGTGAAGGCAGATACACTAGTGAAATTTAAGAGACTGTTAGACAGGTATATGGAGGAATTTAAGGTGGGGGGGTGTTATATGAGAGGTAGGGTTCAAGGGTCGGCACAACATTGTGGGCCGAAGGGCCTGTACCATGCTGCACTATTCTAGGTTCTATATTGTGGTAAATTCGATCAATTTGTGGTTAATACCAAGATTAGAGGTATAATGAACAGCGAGGAAAGCTATCAAACTACTGCAGAACAATCTAGACCTGTTGGAAAAATAGGATCAAAAATGGCAGAAGGAATTTAACTGTGATGTGTTGCAGTTTTGGAGGACAAAGCAGTGTAGGACGTACACAATGAACAGCAGGACACTTAGGAGCGAAAGGGGTCTGGAACTACAGAAAGCATCCCTTGGAGGTAGCAGCACAGGTAGGTAGGGTCGTAAGGAAAGCTTCTGGTACATTGACCTTTATAAATCAAGAGTTCTGAGTACAGGAGTTGGGATGTTATATTTAAGTTGTATAAGATGTTGGTGAGGCCAAATTTGGAATATTGTTTGCAGTTCTGGTCACCTACCCACAGGAAAGATGTAAATAAGATTGAAATAGTACAGAAAAAAATTACAAGAATGTTGCCAGGCCCTGAAAACCTGAGTCATAGGGAAAGGTTGAATGGATTAGGACTTTATTTCCTGGAAAGTAAGAGAATGAGGGAAGATTTGATAGAGGTACACAAAATTATGAAGAGGTATAAATAGGGTTAATGCAAGCAGGCATTTTGCACTGATGTTTGGTGAAACTTGAACTGGAGTTCATATATTAAGGGTGAAAGGTGAAAAATTTGAGGGGAATCTGAGGAAAAACTTCGTCGCCCTAGAGTGTGGTGCAAGTGTAGAACAAGCTGCCAGTAGAAGTAGTGGATGCAAGTTCGATTGTATAATTTAAGAGAAGTTTAGATAAGTACATGCATGGCAGGGGTATGAAGGCCTATGGTCCAGGAGCAGGTCGAAGGGACTACACAGAATAACTGTATGGTAGCAACCAGATAGGCTGAAGGGCCTGTTTCTGAGCTGTAGCACTCTATGACTCTAATCAGAAATCCAGCTGACAGCTACGAAGGCAAAGAGGGAATCACAAAGGCATCTGTTTCTCCATCAGAATATGTTACCTGAATGGGTTCTTCTATGTTTGGTGAGATGGTCATGGCGAATAAAAGTTTTCCCACATTCTTCACATTCATAACGCTTGTCATCATGATGTACACGGAGATGTAATCTAGTAACAAAATATTAATTTATAAAAGTGCTTCAAGCAACATTTCTTGCTACTTTATTATCAACCATATAAAATGGAAAAATAACTCGCTGATTATATGAATTCATTTTGTTGAGAAAAATTTCAATAACTAGAATAAATTTAAGTAATTTGCATAACCTATCTGCTGAAAATACTCCCTAAAAAGTTGCCAATACCACTGAAAGTTTAGAAAGCAATCTTGTGCTTCTACTTAAAAGCAGCAACTAAGAATGTATAAAGATGGTGTTTTTGAGCAATAAAATCGTCCCATGACAAAGACACTGAAGAAGACATTGACTATAACTCAGCATTCAACATTATCATCTCCTTGAAACCAACACTGTAGTTATGCTTGTTGATGATATCACTGTTACTGGTTGAAACAAAGTCGACAATGAAATGGCATATAAGAGGGAAATTGAAAATCTGTTTGAATGATACCAGAACAATACGTCTAACTCAATATCCATGGAACCAAACAGCTAATTATTGATTATAGGAGGAGGAAGTCAGAGGTCCAGGAGCCACTCCTCATTAGGGGGCATAATCATATCAGAGAATCTGTCCTGGGACCAACACAAGAAGGAATGACAAGCACCACCTCTACTTTTTTAGAAATTTGCAGATTCAACATTCCACTGCCACGGGCCTGAATGACTTCCCTCCAGTTACATTCACCCCCATCATTGCAAAGTGCTTTCAGAGACTGGTTCTATCACATCTGAAATCCTGTCTGCCCACTACCCAGGACCCCCATCAATTTGCCAATCACACCAACAGGTCAACAGAGGATGCCATCTCCACAGCACTTCACTCTGCCCTGACCCACCTGCACAGCCCCAACTCTTACGTCAGAATGCTGTTCATTGACTTTAGTTCGGCATTCAATACTGTGATCGCCTCAAAGCTGATCACCAAACTTCACCAGCTTGGTATCAGCATATCCCTCTGCAATTGGACCTTGGACTTTCTGACTAACAGACCCCAATCAGTTCAGTTAGACAACCTCTCCTCCTCCACTCTCACCCTGAACACCGGCGTGCCTCAAGGCTGTGTGCTGAGCCCTCTTCTATACTCCCTTTTCACCTATGACAGCGGTCCTGTACATGGTTCTAACTCCATAATCAAGTTCGCAGACGACACTACGGTGGTTGGTCTGATCAGAGGGGATGACGAGACAGCCTAGAGAGACAAGGTCCAGCACCTGGCTGCGTGGTGTGCCAACAACAATCTGGCCCTTAACACCCAGAAGAACATGGAGATCATTGTGGACTTCAGGCATGCTAGGAGTCACAGTCACGTCTCCATCTACATCAACGGAACTGTAGTAGAGCGTGTATCAAGCTTCAAATTCCTTGGTGTCCACATTTCTGAGGATCTCACCTGGTCCCTGAACTTCTCCATCCTGATCAAAAAGGCGCAAAAGCGCCTTTATTTCCTGCAGCGCATGAAGAAAGCTCACCTCTGTTCCAGGATGCTGACGGACTTTTACTGCTGTACCATTGAGAGCATACTCACCAACTGCATCTCAGTGTGGTATGGCAACTGTCCCCTATCGGACCGCAAAGCACTCCAGCAGGTGGTGAAAACTGCCCAGCGGATTATCGGCACCCAATTGCCCACCATTGAGAACATCTACCATAAACGCTGCCTGGGCAGGGCAAAAAGCATTATCAGGGATGCATCTCACCCTAACCATGGACTTTTTACTCTCCTCCCATCAGGTAGGCGCTACAGGAGCCTCCGCTCCCGCACCAGCAGGCACAGGAAGAGCTTCTTCCCTGAGGCTGTAACACTGCTGAACCTCACATCACAGCGCTAAGCAGTATTGCATCTGTATTGTACTGTCTCAGTACTTTTATATTTCTGTGCTGTAGCATTTTTTTTATTTGCAGTTATTTTGTAAATAACACTATTCTTTGCACTTCTGGTCAGATGCTAACTGCATTTCATTGGCTTTGTATCTGTACTCGGCACAATGACAATAAAGTTGAATCTAACCTAATCTAATCTAACATGTACGTATTTTGACAATAACTTTACTTTCACTTTGATATAACCACATAGACTTATAGAGCTTCACAACGGTGTCACTTTTAAGATACACAAGTTTATTTTAAACAAAGCTAATTTACTGTCAATCGATTATTCAGATTTACCATCGCAACATTTCTACTTTGCTAGTTAAAAATTAAAGCTACCAACTATAACTGAAAAATGCCACCACCAACTGCAACGCACTGTAAATATTAACTTTACAAATGTGTGAGATCCTAGTAAACAATCAGTGGATGTCAGTTACAAACCTATTTTTAACCATGTGAGGTTTAAAAATCTGCAACATTGAACCTTGTTATAGCACTGCGGGGAAATCATCATTCTGGAGGAAGTCAGACAGCATCTCTGGAGGGAAATGTCTCTGACACCCTGCATCAGGACTAGAAAGAAAGCAGATACCTGGCATAAAAGAGTGTGGGGAGGAGTTAAAGCAAGAAGGATAAGAGAGGTAAGAAGGGGAGGGGATTAAGAATGATGAAAGAGGGCTCGGTGGTGATAGGCAGAACTGACAAAGGGCTGAAGAAGATGGAATCTGAATGGGGAAGATAGTGGACCATGAATGAAAGAGGAGGAGATGAGGAGGGGAACCAGAGGGAAGAATGTGTAGGTGATGAGCACATCAAAAGAGTGAGGGAGGGGAAAGGGGTGATGGGACCAGTGGGATAAGGTAGAACAAAAGATGTAGGTCAGGGAGGGAAGAGAAACAGAGAGGAGTGGTTATTGAAAATTATGTTCTTGCCATCAGGTTAGAGACTGCCAAGGCATAATTCAAGGTCTGTTCCTCTAATCTGCATCTTGTATCAATTTGGCAGTAGACAAGGCTGTGAGCAGACAAGTCTATGTTATAATAGGAAGTGGAATTAAAATGGTTAGCCACTGGGAGAGTATGGCCAGTATGGTGAATGGAGCAAAGGTACTTAACAAAGTGATTCCTCCAAACTGCATCAGATCTCGCCAACATCCATTATCCATTACATCATTTCAAGTTTAGCCCTGGTAGTTTCCAGCCTGATGGCATGAACATCAATTTCTCTAATTTCCACTAACCACTTCTCCATTCCCTGCCCTCCCCAATTACTTTTGTTTACCTATATCTCACCAGCCCCATCACCCCTTCTCTTTCCCCTCCCTGGCTCTCTCAATCTGCTCATCACCCACAGATTCTTCCTTCCATTTCCCCTCATCTCCAACCTTTATTGTATAGTCCAATGTACTCTCCCATCAGATTCCATCTGCCTATAATCCCCAGCTGTTTACATCATTCCCATTCTTCCCCATCCCCACTTGCCTATCCTCCCCCAATCACATGGATTCACCCATCATTCATAAAAGTTGCTGGTGAACGCAGCAGGCCAGGCAGCATCTCTAGTCCTGACGAAGGGTCTCGGCCTGAAACGTCGACTGCACCTCTTCCTAGAGATGCTGCCTGGCCTGCTGCGTTCACCAGCAACTTTTATGTGTGTTGCTTGAATTTCCAGCATCTGCAGAATTCCTGTTGTTCACCCATCATTCACCAGCTCTTGCTTCAGCCCCTCAACTGAGCCTTTTATAACAGCTCTCTACTCTCCTTCTAATCCTGATAAAGGGGTTTAACCCAAGACATCGGCTGTCCTTTCCCTCCAAAGATGCTTCCCCACCTGTTGAATTAGTTCAGCATTAAATTACCCACCCTGCCACGCCGCCAACCCCCACTACTTTATCACTACCTGTCAGTCACCTTACGTAGCCACTCCTGCGCCTAGCATCAATTTATGAACGTGCAATCAATGTATATAAGCTATCTTATGTATTTATATTTATTGTGCTTTTCTATTATCATTGCGTTTTTTTAATCTTATTGTGCTTTTGTGCTGCATCAGATCCAGAGTAACAATTAATTCGTCTCCTTTAGACACATGTACTGGAAATGACATTGTACAATCTTGAATCTTGAATTTTGAGTGTTGGTCCAGATTTCCAGCATCTACAATCTTTCTTGTTTCTCCATGACATCATCACTGCTGGTTTACATCATGACCAGTTAATAATCTTCATATCTGGTATATGCTATTCAATGCACTGGGCCACAGCTACATCAGGAATTTTATTTTGTTTTATTTGCTGATCTAGGCATTCATGGATAGGCTGGATTTAAAATCAGAATCAGGTTTATTACCACCGGCATGTGTTGTGAAATTTGTTAACTTAGCAGCAGCACTTCAATGCAATATAATACAGAAAGAAAACTAAATAAGTAAATTAATTACAGTAAGTATATGTATATTGAATAGATTAAAAATCATGCAAAAACAGAAATAATATACTAAAAGATAAGTGAGGTAGTATTCAGGGTTCAATGTCCATTTACGAATCATATGGCAGAGGGGAAGAAGCTGTTCCTAACTCACTGAGTGTGTGCCTTCAGGCTTCTGTACTTCCTTCCTGCCTTCCTGACATTAACAATGAGAAGAGGGCATGCCCTGGGTGATGGGGGTCCTTAATAATGGACGTCACCCTTCTGAGGCACCGCCCCTTGAAGATGTCTTGGGTACTATAGAGGCTAGTACCAAAGACAGAGCTGACTAATTTTATGACTTCCTGTAGCTTCTTTTGGTCCTGTGCAGTAGGCCCCCACCCCCAACCCATATCAGACAATAATGCAGCCTGTCAGAATGCTCTCCATGGAACATCAATAGAAGTTTTCGAATGTTTTATTTGACAAACCAAATCTCTTCAAACTCCTAATGAAATATAGCCACTATCTTACCTTCTTTATAACTGCATCGATATTTTGGACCAGATTAGAACCTCAGAGACCTTGACACACAGAAATTGCTCATTCTCTTCACTTTGGATTAGTTTGTGTTCCCTCCTCTTGTCCTTCTTGAAGTCAACAATCAGCTTTTTCTTCTTACTGGCATTGAGTGCAAGGTTGTTGCTGCAATCTCCACTCAACTAGCCGGTCTATCTCGCTCGTGTATGCCCTCTCATTTCCATCTGAGATTCTACCAACAATGGTTGTATCATCAGCAAATTTATACATAGTATTTGAGCAATACCTAGACACACAGTTATGAGTATACAGAAAGTAGAGCAGTGGGTTAAGAGATGTACCAGTTTTGATCATCAGTGAGGAGGAGATATTATTACATGTCCACACAGATTGTAGTTTTCCAGTTAGGAACTCAAGGGCCCAACTGCAGAGGGAGGTACAGAGGCCCAGGTTCTGGATTGTGGGAATGATCGTGTTAAACACTGAGCTATAGTCAATGAACAGCATCCTGACATAGGTAATTATATTGTTCAGGTGATCTATGACTGTGTGAAGAGTCATTGAGATTGCATCTGTCGTAGACCTATTGTGATAATAAGCAAATTGCAGTCGGTCCAGATCCTTGCTGAGGCAGGAGTTCATTCTAACCATGACCAATCTCTCAAAGCACTTCATCACTGTATATGTGGGTGCTACGGGATGATAGTCATTAAGGTAGCTCACACTACTCTTCTTAGGCACTGGTATAATTGTTGCCTTTTTGAAGCAGGTGGGAATTTCTGACTGGAGCATTGAGAGGTTGAAAATGTTCTTGAATATCCCTGCCAGTTGGTTGGCACAAGATTCAGAGCCCTACCAGGTACTCCATTGGGGCCTGCCGCCTTGCAAGGGATCATCCTCCTTAAAGACAGCCTAACATCATCCTCCGAGACAGAGACACAGGGTCACTGGGTGCAGCATGGATCTGCGCAGCTGTAGTATTCTCCCTTTCAAAGCGAGCATAGAAGGCACTGAGCTCATCTGGTAGTGAAGCATCACTGCCATTCATGCTATTGAATTTCACTTTGTAGGAAGTAATGCCTTGCAAACCCTGCAGAGTTGATGTGCATCCTATGTCGCCTCCAAACTCGCTTGCAACTGACTCCTTGCTCTTGAAATTGCCCTCCACAAGTCATACCTGGTTTGCTTGTACAGATCTGGGTCACCAGACTTAAATGCCACACAGCTAGCCCTCAGGAAATGACGTACCTCCTGGTTCATCCATGGCTTTTAGTTTGAGAATGTACAGCAAGTTTTCATAGGCACACACTCATCCACACAGGTTTTAACGAAGTCAGTAACAAATGCGGCATACTCATCCAGATTCGAAGATTAATCCCTGAATACAGTCCAGTCCACCAATTCAAAGCAGTCCTGTAAGCACTCCTGTGATTCCCTTGTTCATACCTTCTTGCTCCTCACTACCAGCGTTGCAGTCTTCAGTCTCTGCCTATACTCAGGGAGTAGAAGTACAGCCAGGTGATCAGACTTTCCGAAGTGCAGGCGTACACGGTGGGTATTCTTCATGGTGGTGTAACAGTGAACCAGTGTGTTGTTTCCTCTGGTACTACAAGTTATTTGTTGATGGTAATTAGTGATTTTTTTTCAAGCTGGTCTGGTTAAAATCTCCCACAATGACAGTGAATGCTTCAGGGTGTGCTGTTTCATGCCATGTTGACCCCTTTGCTCCGATCATCTGACGCCTATTTGACATCAGCCTGAGATGGAATGTACACCACTACCAAAATGATCATAGAAATCTCCCATGGCAGGTAAAATGGACGGTAAAACTAATTGCAAGATATTCAAGGTCTAGTGAGCAGAACAGGGAAACACTGATAAATTTGTGCACCAAGAGGATTTGATCATGAGGCGTACACCTCCACCTCTGCTTTTGAGAGATTCAACAGCCCTATCCTGACGGTGTATACTAAACCTGTCAATCTGAATCACTGCATCCGGTACAGAAGGGATTAACCAGGATTCTGTGAAACAAAGGATGTACAAGGTCTTAATATCCCTCTGATACTGCACCCTAACTCTGAGAACTTCGATTTTGTTTACCAGAGGCTGTATGTTTGCCAGCAAAATAATCGGTATTGGGAATGTAAAACCATTTCCTTAAACACACTTATACCCCTGACCTGCAGCCACTTTTCCTACATGGAATCCAGCAAGAAGTACTGCCACAATCACCATTGTTTCCACTGGTTTTAAGCAGTGAGTTTATTAACCATCCCCAAAAGCCCTTGAGGATGGCAGTAAGCTACTTTTGCGAAATACTATTCCTCCATGTGAAAGTACAACTGTTATGAACATAAAACTAATCAAAAGTAAAACTTGTGTATGTTTTTACTTTAGTGAATCCTGCACTTTAAATTGTCCCACTAAGGCCTGAAGATTTAATCCTGTGGAAGATTTCTTACTCTTGTGGGATAATGTCTTTCCTGACAAGGTTGGGGGGGAGGCAGTCACTCTTATTGGCAGATAAGACTTTTGGCTATGAAACAATCTCAGGTTCTGCGCCCGACTCCATGTGGTTGTAAAAGTTGACCTTGGGACTACAGGAAGTGGTTTTGACTACTCTGGACATCTTTTTTCTGTATATGTTGGCTTCCTGAACAGTGCAGCAGACAAAGCTTGAAGCCAATGCTTTCATGTTGACCACGCCCAGATGATCGGCATATAGTTCCTCAAACATTCAGCTTGAACGGTACAACAACTGTTAAATCCCCTCATAAGGCAACTCCCCTCAAAGGCAAATTCATTCCAGAACTTGTAAAATGGGGTATCTGGAGGTTACAGATATCTGCTGCACATTCTAGTCAGCTTGAGTGACCACAGAGACCTGAGACACTGTGAGGTCTTTTCTGGATTCCCATTGGATCATCTCTGCTGTAATAGGGAGACTTTCAGTTTGCATTAGGGAGAATATGTCAAAAGTGTCCACTCTTGTAAAATTTTCAGGTATTTCCTTTTCCAAGGGTAAAGGGGACAATCCCTCAGCATTTCTATAATTATCCTCTTGGATTCAACCTTGTAATTGTGTCGCCCAAGAAATAGGGCCCATCTCTACACTTAAGATTATGAAGACACGCAGTCCTCTTTTATTGTCATTTAGTAATGCATGCATTAAGAAATGATACAATATTTCCTCCAGTGTGATATTACAAAACACAGGACAGACCAAGACTGAAAAAACTGACATAACCACATAATTAAAACATATAGTTACACCAGTGCAACAATACCATAAATTGATGACGAAGTCCATGAGCACAGTAAAAGTTCAAAGTCTCTCAAATGTCCCACATGTCACGCAGACAGGAGAAGGAAGAACTCTCCCTGCCATGCCAACCACAGTCTGACTCGTGAGTCATCAGAAAACTTCGAGCTCTGATCAGCTCTCCGACACCGAGTACTGAGCACCATCTCTGTCCGAACGATTCGACCTCAATCTCGGTCGCCAACAGCAGGCAACGCCGGGGATTTTGAGGCCTACTCTCCGAAAGTTTCCCAACCACGCAGTAACGACAGCAGCGAACGAGCGTTTCAGAAATTTCTCCAGATGTTCCTCCGTGCTTTCACGTCCCTCTCCATCAAATCAGAATTGTCCACGACCCCTATTTAACGGATATGATATCATTTTTCACCGGAGGGCTGTGCACACGTGGTGCACTGCTCTCTCTCCTCCTGCCGAGTGGTGCTGGTGTCAGTGAAACACCCTTCCGTGAATTGAAAATGGACACTAGTGGTTGATGAACAGTAATGAAGGTCAACTCTCTCCCATACAAGTACTGGTTAAAACATTTTATACCTCAAACCAGACTCAAGGCCTCACTGTCAATCTGTGTGTAACTTTTCTCTGCAGCAGTAAGGGAGCATGATGCAAAGCCTATGTGGCATTCACATCCATTACTCATACCATGTGACATGACCGCACCTATACCATAAGGCAAGATGCCACTGGCAAGCTTCCTGGGACGATGTAGATCATAACATGTAAGTAAAGTGTCTGATGCCACCATTTTCTTTCACCTCACACTACTTAGTCCAGTGCCATTTCTTCCCAATTGGTAGTAATGAGTTCAAGAGGTGAAGCAAGTAGCTGGGTTTGGCAGGAATCTGTTATAATAACTGACAAATCCTAGAAGTGACCACAGTTGTGACACATCTTTGGCACTGCTTGAATATTCTCAACATACTTGCGTAATTTGTGTGCATCAATGGTGTCTCCGCAGTAAATGATGCTTGCTTTAAAGAATTCACACTTTTTAATGTTGTGCTCTGAAACAACATTCTTCCTATATTTTTAACACTGTCTTGAGATTTAGGAGATGTTCCTTGTCGTACTGACTGGTAACAATGATGTCATCCGGGTAACACTGAGTGCCTTGGCAGCCTTGCAGCACCTGGTCCATAGCTTTCTATCAGAGTGCAGGTACAAATGCTATTCCAGAAATAAGCCTGTTATAGCGATAAAGCTCTTTGTGAGTGTTAATGGTGAGAAACACATTCTTCTTCCATCTCATCTGTAGGTAGGCTTCAACTAAGTCCACTTTGCTGAAGTGTTCCCCTCCAGAATGGTTTGCAAATATATTCTCTATCCTGGGCAGAGGATATTGATCTACTTTTAATACTGGGTTAACGGTGACCTTAAAATCACCAGATTCTGACAGACCCATTCTTCTTGGTTACTGGGACTACTGGTGTTGCTCATGTGTTGCACTCAAACTTGGAATGAATTCCTTCAGTTTCCATGCAATCTAGCTTACCATCTTTATTATGGATAGTACAAGGAACCAGACAGGCTTTAAAAAACTTCGGTGTGGCATTTTCAGTTAATACTATTTTCCTTTGATAAGTTTTAGTTTTCCAATGCCATTCTTGAACACTGTTGTGGTATCATCCAATATTTTTCTTAATTCGCTTTCAGTTGACTCTATTGCAGGGGATGTCGCATGCATGGACTTCAGGCATGCCAGGAGTCACACTCAGGTCCCCATCTACATCAACGGAACTTCAGTGGAGCGTGTATCAAGCTGCAAATTCCTTGGTATCCACACTTCTGAGGATCTCACCTGGTCCCTGAACTCCTCCATCCTGATCAAAAAGGCGCAACAGCACCTTTATTTCCCGCGGAGCATGAAGAAAACTCATCTCTGTCCCAGGTTACTGTCGAACTTTTACCACTGTACCACTGAGAGCATAGTCACCAACTGCATCTCAGTGTGGTATGGCAACTGTCCCGTATCAGACAGCAAAGCACTCCAGCGTGTGGTGAAAACTGCCCAGTGGATTATCGGCACCCAATTGCCCACCATTGAGAACATCTACCATAAACGCTGCCTGGGCAGGGCGAAAAGCGTTATCAGGGATGCATCTCACCATAACCATGGACTTTTTATTCTCCTCCCACCCGGTAGGCGCTACAGGAGCCTCCGCTCCCACACCAGCAGGCACAGGAAGAGCTTCTTCCCTGAGGCTGTGACACTGATGAACCTCTCATCACAGCGCTAAGCAGTATTGCATCCGTATTGTACTGTCTCATACTTTTATATTTGTGTGCTGTAGCACTTTTTTTATTCACAGTTAGTTTGTAAATAACACTATCCTTTGCATTTCTGGTCAGATACTAAATGCATTTCATCGGCTTTGTATCTGTACTCGGCACAATGACAAGACAGTTGAATCTAATCTAATCTAAAATGATGGATGGATCTCCAATCAAGTTGTACAGTCGCACACACAAGCCCATTGTGGCTTGTTGTTTGTTATATTTCACTGTTACAAATTTCATTCCACGGGAGTTATCTTTTATCCAGTATAAGATCTCCATTGGATATCAGCAGGCCTCATTACAGTATCTTTGAAATGCCGTTCAAACGTATTTTGTGAAATAACTAAAACAGCCGAGCCAGTGTCCAATTTCATTGGAATTAATTTGCCGTTCACTTCTGATGTAAACCATATTGCTTGTCTCTTGTTAAGTTTACACACTGTAAATCTGAAGGCTACCCAGTCATGTGTTACTCTCATCATTATTTGATTTTTCATCAACAGCATACAGATCAGTGCTCTTGTTGAAACCGCAAATTGACTTTTTATCTTTTTCCCTGTACAGTAAATTTATTTTTGTCTGCCTGATATGCTCTTTGTATGAATGAACTTTATCACTTATATCCTTCATATACATGAAGCATAAAAATCTTTACATTATGTCTCCGCCTAAATGTGCAATTTATAGTAATTTATAATAAATAATATGTACAACAGAATAGCCAATATAACATAGAAATACAGTTGTGTCAGCATGAGTTAAGCAGTCTGATGGCCTGGTGGAAGAAGCTGTCCCAGAGCCTGTTGGTCCTGGCTTTTATGCTGCGGTACTGTTTCCCAGATGGTAGCAGCTGGAACAGTTTGTGGTTGGGGTGACTCGGGTCCCCAATGATCCTTCGGGCCCTTTTTACATAGCGGTCTTTGTAAATGTCCTGAATAGTGGGAAGTTCACATCTGCAGATGCACTGGGCTGTCCGCACCACTCTCTGCAGAATCTTGTGATTGAGGGAAGTACAGTTCCCATACAAAGCAGTGATACAGCCAGTCAGGATGCTCTAAATTGTGCCCCTATAGAAAGTTCTTAAGATTTGTGGGCCCACAGCAAACTTTTTCAAGCGTCTGAGGTGAAAGAGGTACTGTTGTGCCTTTTTCACCACATAGCCGGTATGTACAGACCACAACAGGTCCTCGATGATGTTTACGTTGAGGAAATTAAAGCTGTTCACCTTTTCAGCCCCAGATCCATTGATGTCAATAGGGGCTAGCCTGCGTCCTATTATGTTGCATTTTCTACAAGTTTTGCTTTCAAACCTGCATTGATCTGGTACATATGAGCCCCTGCCACAATGGCAAGACAATTTGTTTGGCCAGTCAGGTTTCTATTTAGACATTGCAATCCTGAACACGCTCACTTTCATTCCTGACTCCAATTCAATTGCGTCTCTGGCTGCTGTTTCCATTGATACAGCAATTTTAACTGCTCTTTTAAGTGTGAGTTGTGCTTCAGTTAGGGACTATTTTTGAATGCTTCTTTGTGTAATGTGCTGTAAGGTTTCACTGCTAATGTAATGGTCTCTCTGTAATGGTTCACTGCTAAGGTAATGGTTTCTCTATAGCAGCAATATTTGAGTTATGACTAGAGATAACGGGGCTTTGGAATGTGCGCTATCCAATAAGAGGCATGTTGTTCTTTTTTGTGGGTCTGGGAGCAGGAATTTCACGGTCTTTTGTTGGTGAGAGATGAAGAGAGAAGACGCAAATGGAAAGAGTTGGTAGACTGGCGGATGGAGTGGGCATGGAGTGAAGGTCGACGGTCAGCGATGCTCAGAGGTCGATGGGGAACGAATGGACAAATCCAACATGCACATTGGACTGTTTCATTAAAATGGGCCCTTTTTCATTTTATTTTCTTTACTAACCACATAGTCAGATTAAGATTTATAATGTTCAATCATTAAACTGCATACAGTGTACAGTCTGATATTTTGCAGTTCAGATTTGTAACCGGGCAACACATCACGCATTACCCATGAGATCTTCAGTTTGGCTGGGCCAAAAGTTGTCTTCCCCGAGACAAATGCATGCTGGCCGAACCTGAGGGTTACAATTGTGGGGGCTCGCTCCGGGATTGATTCGGTTGGATGCTGTGTGATTGCCCTGAGCATTGAACCAGTGTGAAGAGTGAGAATTCTGAGGTAGCATCGCCCCTTACCTCTCTGGCGAATAAACGGAAAAATGCCCAGGTTCAAAGTCCCAGCTATGGTAGGCTCTGCCTATTCTCTGGAATAACGCTCAACCCTAAAGGGGAAGAGAAGTATGAGACTTGGGTGGAGCAGACCTCTCAGTTGTTAGATGAGTGGCAGTGCTCTGATGACGTAAACCAACAGAGATTGGCTGATGCGGTGAGAGCTGTGAAAACACGCCAACCCTTAGCTAATATTGCTGATTATCTGGGCACATTGGAGAGTGCCTTTGGTATGATAGGGAGCCCACTGGGTTCATGGTGGGGTTTCAGAATATTTGTCAGGGGAAGTGGGAGAAGCTTTCTGCTACATTTTTCAGCTAGAGAGGCAGTTAAATTGCTTGCGGCGCAGAGGGGTCATTTAGGCGGCAGAGGTGGATCAGTTAAGAGTGGACCAGGTAACCAGGGGCGCCCAGTCCCAGGACCTGATTGCTTGGGGTCTCCAACAGTCTTGTAAGACGTGCTCCCCTCTCTCTTGTGTTGAGCTGATCAGAGAGGTACGGGAGGAGCAGGATGTGTCAGAGGCGCGGGAGGGCTCTGTCAGCAGGGTATAGTCCTCGATAGTAGCCCCTTGTGGTGACGTGACCACGGATAGCCTGCCCTGGGGAGTGGTAGAGGAGACTGTGGCAGAGTTGAAAACTCAGATGTCTTGGCTGTTATCAGCAAGTGTGACCCCTCCCCCCCAATATGATGGAGCTGATGGGGGGGGGGGGCGGATTCCCTAAGACGAAAAATATGGAGGGCTGCTACCAGCTGATGTCACGCGAGGAGAGTGAGCCCCCGGGTACGTAAGCAGAGAGAGTTGTTGGGAAAACTTAGAGGAGACTCAGTGAGGGAACGGTCTGGTGTCTCTGGGGAAACACGTTCCCAGCAATATGCCTAAGGAACATCTGAAAGCGAAAGACCCTACTCCTGAAGGTTTAGTGGGACCATGCTCCTGTGTGTCGCTATGGATAGAGGGTATTTATGCTAAAGCCATACCCAACACCGGGTCGCAAGTCAGTTGTTGTACCATTCGTTTTACAACTGGTATCTGAAGCATTTACCATTGACACCATTCGGGGCACTGGAGATCTGGGGTCTCAGTGCCAGTGATTATCCATACGACTGTTATTTGTCAATGAAGCTGGAGTGCTCGGAGGCCGATGTGGGAATGGCTGCATTGGGTTGGATACCAAATTTAGACAAGGGACTGTGTGGTTCACCCAGTCGAAGCCAATGGTGGTACAGTCCAAGGAAGTGAGAGTGATGGGGACCCCCAAATTTCCCAGAGGCCCTGAGGGCAAGGCCCTCTTAGTGGACGCTCCGGAAGATCACAAGGGGGTGTCGGGATTTCCTGCTGGGGTACTGGTGAGGCCCAAAATGCAGAAGCCCTCGGTTGTACAGGCAAGCAGGATGGCAGTGATTATCAGGAACACTACGAAGAGGAAGGTCACCTTCAAGTGGGGGATGCCCCTGGTGCATTTGTTCCCAGTGACAGTAATGTCTAGTGTCCCTGTGAGGCACGCCGGGGAGAAACTATTGGAAAAAGGGGGAAAGTTGACCACTGAGTCGTTCAACTTTGTGGACTCTCTGGTTCCTGCGGGTTGAAAAAAGAGGTTGGTAGAGAAGATGTTAAAGCTGGAAGGTGTCTTTCCCAGTGATGAGTTTGATGTGGGTTGTTCCAAGAGCACTCATCACACTATCCGGGTGACCGAGGACACCCCGTTTAGAGAGAGGTCATGGTGACTGGCCCCTGCAGAGGTGAAAGACGTTCGGCAGCATTTGTGTAAGTTGAAGGAAGCTGGGATCATCACTGAGTCCCAAAGCCTCTATGCGTCCCAACAGTAGTGGCCCGAAAGAAGAATGGGAAGGTACGGATGTGCGTGGACTATAGGACTCTGAACAGGTGCACCATCCCTGACCAGTATACAGTCCCGAAAATCAAAGACGCACTGGCCTGTATGAGTGGTGAGAAGTGGTTCAGTGTGCTGGACGAGGAGTGGATATTACCAGATCGCTGTGAGTGAGGCCGACAAAGAGAAGACTGCATTTATATGTCCCCTGGGATTCTTCCAGTTCGAGAGGATGCCCCAGGGCATCTCGGGAGCCCCTGCAACCTTCCAGCGGCTCCTGGAGAAGACGGTGGGGGATATGAACTTGCTCCAGGTATTGGTGTATCTGTATGACCTCACAGTGTTTGGATCCACCTTGGAAGTGCACGAAGCGAGGCTACTGAAGGTGCTGGGCCGCCTGAAAGCTGAAGGGTTAAAGCTTTCGCTGGACAAGTGCCAGTTCTGCCAAACATCTGTTAGCTAATGAGATGGAGTAGTTACAGGTCTGGGTAAGATAGAGGTGGTTACCACTTGGCCAAGACCCCAGACTGTGAGCGCTCTACGTTGTTCCTCGGGTTCTGAGGTTACTATCGGAGGTTCATGAAAGGCTACACAAAAGTGACTCAGCCGTTGAATCAGCTTCTGTGCGGTTACCCTCCCTTGGGGAAGAAAGGGAGGGGAGAAAAGGACAGGAAGGTGGAGAGTATCTTAGCCCATTACAGCCCTTTGGACCAAGGTGGAATGCAAAACGTGAAGAGGCCTTTCAGTCGTTGAAGGAGCTGCTGACACATGCGCTGGTGCTGGCTTTTGCGGACCCCCGATTGCTGTGTACATTGCACACACAGGCCAGCCGAGAGGGCTTGGAGGGCAGCCTGCATCGGATCAGGGCACTGGGTTGAGACCCGTTGGGTTTGTCACCCGGTGTCTGTCACCCTCCAAGAAAAACTATCCCACGCCCAAATTGGAATTCCTGGCGCTGAAATGGGTGGTGGTGGATAAGCTGAGTGACTACTTCTACAGGACCAAGTTTGAGGTGAGGACGGACAACAACCCCCTAACTTATATCCTGACCTCGGTGAAACTGGATGCCAGAGGCCATCAGTGGTTGGTGGCGTTGCCTATCTATGATTTTAGCCTGAAATACCAGCGGGGAAGCTGGAACATTGATGCTGGGGGGCTAAGCCCTATGTGGTGGGGAGTCAAATGCCAAACCTACCAGTTTTCTGGGTGAAACCTGAGGACGGGAATGGGCCTGTCAAGATTCTCCATCGGAACTACCTGCTGTCCCTAGGACAAGCAGGTAGACACAGAGCCCGGCTAGGAGCCTACACCCAGTAAGAAAACTCTGCAGAAACGTGGGGCGACTGCAGGCCCACAGCAGGAGAGGTTAGGCCGGCCCCCACCCTGGAGAGGGATACCGATTCGGTGATTTGGAGGATGAGGACCTGGATGTGTGGTATATGCTGCCTTTTGCTTACTCCCCACTGACTGAGGAAGAGACTTCCAGCCCTTCTCCCGTTGAGTCAGGTGAAGTTGGGGTTGGGAGCTGGGGTGCTATCTGTGGACAGCCTGGATTGCAGCAGGACCCTTCAAGGGATGAAGCAGGGCTTAGCCACAGGACCGAGTTGCAGGTTGGCACGAGTGATGAGTCGGGGGAGGCCTCGCCAGGTAGACTGGAAGTATCCACAGTAGTGTCTGAACCTGAAGAGTTAAGTGAGGGGGTATGGAGGTCTCAGAGAATTAGGAAACCCCCAGATAGGCTGGCCTATGTAGCACCAGGGGAACATAGTGTGACCCCTACTGTTTTGAGGAACTATGTCACTGCCTTTTACACCTGGATTGGACCTTGTGTTTTGCAGGAAGGGTTGACAAATTATCTCAACATCATGAGGACATGACTAAATTTGGTGGGGGGAGAGTGTAACGCGCTGTAATGTTTCACTGCTAAGGTAATGGTTTCTCTGTAGCAGCAATGTTTGGGTTAGAGATAACCGGGGATTTGGAATGAGTGCTATCCAATGAGAGGCATGTTGTTCTTTGTGGGTCTGGGAGCAGGGATTTCGCGGTCTTTTGTTGGCGAGAGATGAAGAGAGAAGACGCGAATGGAAAGAGTTGGTAGACTGGCGAATGGAGTGAGGGTTGACGGTCAGCGAGGCTCGGAGGTCGACGGGGAATGAATGAACAAATCTGTGAGCTCCAACGTGCACATTGGACTGCTTCATTAAAAATGGGCCCTTTTTCTTTTTATTTTCTTTACTAACCCCATAGTCAGATCAAGATTTATAAAGTTCAATCGTTAAATTGCATACGGTGTACCGTCTGATATTTTGTGGTTCGGATTTGTAACCAGGCAACACATCACGCAGCATCCACACAAATGAGATTTCTCAGTTTGGCTGGGCCAGAGGCTCTCTTTCCCTAGACAAACTCATGCTGGCTGAGCCTGAGGGTTACACTTGCAAAATTCCACAAACTAAACAATCTCTCGGCAAATCATCAACAGCAGCACTGAACTGACAACAATCGGACAATCTTTTCAATTCAGCCATATAAGCTGAAGTGGACTCCCTGCCTTTTGATTTTGCTTACAAAACCTAACTCATTCTTCAATCAACAATGGTTTTGATTCTAAGAGTTCCTGCATTACTTTCATGACACCATCAAAGCTAACTTCAGCTGATTTAGTTGGAGCAGTCAAACTTCTAAGAAAACCGTATGCTTTTCCACCAACTGCCCTCAGCAAACCTGGCACTTGTTTCTCACTGCCTATTTCATTCACTGCAAAATACTGTTCAATTCAGGGAAAACTCATGAACGTTTTGTTTTTACTTTAGTGAGGCACACATTTATTACCTGGTGGCACCCTGACATATGCCATTCACGTGCTTTTACACATAACCCATAATGAATTTTGAAAACAACAAAGAATGCTTAATGAAACAATATATTTACAATATTGCTAAAAATTACTGAAATATTAAATACACAATAGCTCCCATACTGGTTTCAGGGAGGTTCATGTTTTAGACACAGTAACAAAGAAGAGCTGATATTTGCATTATGCAGTCATGGGTGCAAACCCACTACTAATGGAAGGAATATCACTGAAGAAGTAGCTGAAGTTCGTTTGGCCTAGGGTACTGCCCTGACGAACTCCAAGAATGATATCTTGAGGCTGAGATAATTAACGTTTGACAACCACAATCACAGCTGTCTGAAGTTTGACTCCAGTGTTTTTTCCTCTAATGCCCAATGACTTCAAGTTTAACAGGGTGTGCCAATGCTACAGTCAATCAAATTCTACCCTAATGCAAAGGGAAGTCTCTCAGCACTTTGGCCTGTATTGGATCAAGGCTGCAATGAGGTGCAGAGGAATGATCCTTGGTGATGCTGTTCTGAAACTAATCTACCAGTTTTAACAGCCAAAATTACTGAGAAACAAAATCTAATTCTGTACCTTCTTTGAAGTAGTAACTTATGAATGACTCTCAAATTATGTATAAAGATCCAGAATTCAGAACAGGATAATCTCAAAATACAAGTAGATTATAACTCATGTAAAAGTGGTACGGCTCAGGAATCAAGTACTCTAATTTTTTTTGGGCTTCAGGAATCCATGAGTATTGGCATGAAGGAAAGGAAATAGAGGGTCTGAGGAAAATGCACTTCTTATTCTATACGTTATATTCTTACCTGTATGAACTACCATGACGGAAGCTCTGTCCACAAATGCTGCAAAGATGAGGCTTTTCTCCACTATGGATTCGAAGATGTTCCTTTAATGTAGTTCTGTTTTTAAAAATGAAACAAACATCACTTTTATCAAATAAGATTTATTATAAAGGAATTGATTTTAAACTCACTCCCACTTTGTATCGTGCCATATTTGTAAAATAATTTGTGCTCTAGACTAATAAATAATGGTTTAGTTACGAAATAATTTTTAAAAGTTCAGTCTTCAATAGCAGATCCTTAAACTTTCAAATAATCTGTGGGATCTTGTTTTTACCTTTCCCTTACAGACTTGCCACAAATTAGACAAGTCCACTTTCTTTTTCCTCCATGAGTGCATTCAATATGTCGCTTGAGATTTCCTGTATCATTAAACTGACGACCACAAATATCACATGGAAAAGGGCCTAAAAAGGTGATAAAATTTAAATTATAGCCTGTATCTAAAGTTCAGTACACCAGAGTCGAAGTTATTATCCATTAACAAAATGAAAAATGGAAATCAGTCCCAGACAAACCCCTAGACTAGATCACCTCATCTCAAACACTGCATTTTTACATTGTAACACAAATATTTCTTGCAAATAGTTAACATTTACTATAGTGTTTGAGCAGTAACAATTAAAAGCTACATTTACTTTACTAACTAATTAACTTCCAATGTTTTAAATACTCACTGAGATCACTGTGGCATCCAAGGGCTGTCTGAGAATGAACAAATAGTTCATGTGGAACTATGGTAACTACTGCATTATTAACATGAACTTGTGCCCACAATTTGTTTGTACTACGGACTTCAAATTTCTTCATGCTACTGGAAGTTAATTTTTGCACAATGGAAAGATATTAGTAAGATTGAAAGAGTTCAGAGAAAATTTACAAGGATGCTGCCAAGACTTGAAAACCTGAGTTACAGGGAAAGGGTGAGTAGGTGAGAACTTCACTCTCTGCAGCGTCAGAAAATGAGGGGAAATTTAATAGAGGTATATAAAATTATGCAGAGTACAAAAAAGGCAAATGCAAACAGAATTCTTTCACTGAAGTCAGGTGAAACGAACGAGAGGTCATAAGTTAAGGGTAAAAGTTGAAATATTTAACGGGAACCTGAAGAGGAACTTCTTCACTCAGAGGGTGGTGCAAGTGTAGAACCAGCTGCCAGTGGAAATGGCGGATGCAGGTTTGATTGCAACATTTAAGAGAAGTTTGGATAAGTACATCATTGGGAGGGGTATGGAGGCCTATGGTCCAAGTGCGTGTCAATGGGACTAGGCAGAATAACAGCTCGGCATGGACTAGGTGGGCCAAAGAGCCTGTTTCTATACTTTAGTGGTCCTTGACTCCGTGACTCTAAATGTCTTTTCTCAAAGCTGTTATTTATTTCCTCCCCAGTCATATTGCTCATTCATAGAACACTTCTAACCAAATAGGTTGGAAATCCATCTCAAACCTAATTAAAATCACAGCAGAACAAGTGCCTGTTCTTAATTAAATGCACTAATATTCCTATTACTGTTAATAAACGAGAAGCAAGCAAAACAAATTTTAGCAACCGCACTACTTTACTGCCTTCTCCACTATAATGAAAGGAAATCAGTAATTTAAAAAAGTTAACATATATATTATTACTTTTCATGTAAAATAACCTGAAAATATTAGTCTTAAGTGCTTAAGGTTTTCGTGTGTTCCTAATAGAAAGGCAGCCACTTCTAGTTACACAGCCAAGTGCAACTGCATTTATTTTCAAGGAGGTCAAAATCAGAAACTAAATCACTTCTTCAGCCATACCTTACAATGACTTAAAAACAGGTTGACTATCTTTCTGATAAAAAGTTCTTGTAATAATATACCCCATTCTCAATACTGCATAAGATTGTGCTGGAACTACCTGAATCCTAAGTGTTGACAATTCTACTCAACTGACAGTAATACCTAATGTAACAGGCTAAAAAAGTGATTTCTATCTGCTTGGCTGTACTCTATGGTCCATTATACAAAACCCATACAACTTTCATTTCTTTTGGAAGGATGAAGTTTTCTCATACTTTTGTCTGCATTTTGTGGCTAATATATCTATTTCATAAGATATATTGTGCATACTAGTATGTTAGCTTAGCATACATGGGCAACCATTGTCTACAAATCCAAGAACATGGTGGGGGGGGGGGAAGATTAGATTATATCAATCAAGATAAAGTTAACTACTTAATTTTACAATAAAGATTATACATGCTGAAATCAGACCAAGAACATTTTATAACCAACCGAAACTGTAATAGCTGCCAAATGAGAATTCCATCTAGAATCAAAAAAACCTAGGTACTAACTGGTATGTATTGGTATAATTAGTAACACAATCAATCAAGATTAGTTCTGAATGAAAATTTTTAAAAATCCAAAACATATGGCCATACATACCCAGATGAAATTTTTCCTGATGTTTAAGCCTTGCAAATCTTGATTTGAAATGTTCTTCACAATAACTACATTTAAATGGTTTATCCTGTGTGTGAAGAATCATGTGCTCCTCAAGATGAGGTCTCCGTGTAAATGTTTTGTTACATACCTATGGCCAAAAAAAAAAATTGAGAATTGTCAAGAGTTCTAGAATTTCAAATACTGAAATATAAAAGGGGCATGAACAATTTAAATCAGCTACCATTTACATATTTAACTTTGCTAAGTAGTTTATGGAAGAGAGTCTAGATTGTAAAATGAAGGGGAAAAAACTTACATCACATCTCCATGCTTCACTCCTCTTCTTTCTAGCAGTAAAAAACTCCTGTATATTATCTGGATGGAAACTGTAAATATCCTCAAATCAATAGGTGTAATGTTGCAAATCACAAATAAAGATGAAAGAGGACTTGAAAAGGCAAACATTTTCTCTTCTTCACCGTGAAAGCATTTCAGCAAGTTTCAAATCCTCAGCACAGTAAGATGTTGCGAATCTATGCATTGATAACCTATGAATTTTAATTTACACTCAAAGCTGCATTATATGTAGGAAAAACATTCTTCAGGCCCTCTCTTCACCAGTTAAAATATAGATTATACTTTGTTTATCATCACTTCATTTCTCAGTGTAGTAATGCAATTTAAGGCCACCATACACACAACCTCTATTATTCAATACTGGCATAAAATGAAAGCTTTCACCTTATTGTACATGTTTTTCTTACTAGATTTCCTTGTCAAAATTAGCAAAGAGCATTTGGACTGTATTTGTTTTAAAAAGTATTTGTATTAATTTCAAGACCCTTAACAAAACATGAGTGAAGGAAGAACTATATAATTTTGCCGAAAGCTGAAGCAACTCAATGGTCCCCGCTTTGCTGGTCTATGCCTCTAGTTATAAACAGTTAGTGTTTAACACCATGAGTCCAGGTATTCTGTAAAATTCAGATGTCATAGAATTCCTGGAAGAAGTCTATTGCAGAACCTTTCACTCTGCACCACCGTTAGATTCCACATGAAATCAAATTACAAAAGCCAATCTTTTTGAGATTCTCCAACATTTACTCTTCTGAACTTGCCTCGTGGCTACGGTGACAGTTTGGTGTTGTTCATTTGAAGTAATGTCTCCAGCTTGGTTTTAAACTTTGACTATTGAACCCTTTTTTAACTTTACAGTTTTTACTGAACATTTTCATTTTTTAATGATTTTTATCTTTCAATCCGCACTTCAGAAATTAATAAGTGACATTCATCATTTTTGCAGCAATCAAATTGATGGCTGGGTTTTGCCAGTTGGCTGAGACTTTTCAAATACACTTGTTGAACTCAGGTGTATCAAGTCATAATATCATCTCTCTCCATCAATTTGGGTAGAGTATGGGTTTAGATAGACTGTGGGCAGTAATTCCAGTAGGACACTACGTCAGCAAGAACAGATGTTATTTATCACCACCTACAATTTCAAGTTTTTATTTTATTCCATCTGGTTAATGTTGCCAGATAGCAATTTTATATTAATAGGACAGGTATGTTCAAAACAGAGAATACTAATTCATATTTTTTTCAAATACAATTTCTGTACTCAGTATGCTGAAAACAAGTATTAAAATAGGACATAAGTAATAGATGACACCTACCGCTTCACATGCTTTGCTAATGTTTTTTTGCTTGCATGTAGCTTGTTGCAGAATGGGCATTTTTGCTCCTTTCTTTGAAAAGCAGCTTGTGAATTATGCTTCTTCCTGTGGGCAGTTAAGTTGGATTTGGTGGAGTAGCGCTGATTACAAATATCACATTCGAAAGGCTTTTCACCTGTATGTACACGTGTGTGGCACTCGTATTTTCCTGTAAAAATCCAACGATACAAAGTTAAGATACATAAAAGTTTTTGGTGAACTTCTATATTGTGTCAGCTGTGCACAAGGAATGCAAAATTATACAGAACTTAAAATATGCCACATAGCCACTAATCTTCAATCACCAATGTGCTTCAAAGGAAGATTCAAGTATTTCTTCATTTATAGAAAGGACATGTGCAAGAATTAGATAGCAAGCCTTAAGCAATATTTAAAGAGGCTTGCCTAGTTTCATAGCTAGAGAATGGATCGCGATGCAGAAACACATTTGCATTTTAGTATTGATTATGCAATTAAATATGACATAAAATGGAATTAAGCTTTGATGAATGTGTCAGATATTAGATTCTGTCACACTGCAGTACAAATATTTGCATATAATTAAAGCTGTTAGGTTAAAGTAATTTTAAATACCGATCTTGTTTGTAGAATTCATATTCTACTAACTGGGAGCTAAAGACAGCTACTGTCCAAACAAACTAGTGTTGATCTTACCAACCTATTCGGTCAAAACATTTATCACATTTTGGGCACTGGAGTGTCTTCTTGCTTCCAGTCTGTAAAATGACAGGAGGTAATTCCTTGGGAATATTTTGCTCAATCTCTTCTGCATCCAGAGAATCATTCTCATCATCCCCTTGAATTTCTTCCTCTCTTACCATCTCTTCAAGCTTTGCTTCAACTTCTTCCATTTCATCTTCACTTTCTAGACTTTCATGGGCATTATTGTTATTTTCAGTGTCACTACTATTTTTACTAGAGCATTCATCTTCAGAGACATCTGTGGTATCAATATTTTTACTACCAAATTTTGCTGGACATTTGCGTGTTCGCATTGAACATCTTCTAGTAAGTTCAATTTTTGTTGCCTCAGAACTTTCTTCTTGTCCCAGGGAGCTGGCATTGTGAGCTTTAGTTATGTGGTTTTCTAAAGATTTTTTGTAACAGAAACTTTTATTGCAGAAGGTGCATACATTGCTATGCTGGAATTTGGCAGTGGGTTCAAGGGAATCTGTTTCTTCCAAACACTGGTTACTTTCAGTTAACAATTCTGTTTGGGTTGACCTGGACACATTTTCATTACTGGTCAACAATTTAACTGCATCAATAATGTCTAGAAACTGAGCAGCTTCCAAAATTGAAGGGATTTCACTTTCCTGAATGAAGAATTCAGAGGTGTATAAAAATTCTAATAAATGATGGAAAACATAATAACTAACATGGTCCAATTGGATACTATCCATATTTGGATTTTTACTTAAACAAGCATGGAAGTAACTGCTACCTACAGCAACAACCACTTTGTGGGCACAAAACTGCTTTCCTTCTACCATGATAACTAAATCACAAAAAGGTGACTGCTTGAGTCGATCATCATTCATATATTTCAATAGATTCTTATTATGTAGCAGCGATCGCAGATGTACAATTGGTGTTGATTGTCCTAAAGGAACATCAAGATTGTCTGCAATATTTGAAATGCTTTGAATTGATCTTGGACCATAGTATAGATTTTCAAATTTTGCTGTTTGTAAATCCAAGAAAACATCTTTGCATGGTGCTCCAGATAAACTTGATCCAGTTTTATAAGAATTGTCGATATTCTGAGACATGGTGTTGATTAAGATTGCTGTGGATGAATATCCACTCTTCTCAGTCTGCAGTTACACAGTGGGCCATCATTGTGGATCAGAGGTATACAGTCTCAACATAAAATTTCCTTGCAATTTTCTTTGGTATCAGATAACCTCATACCCCACATCTTCTCGGGATGGTTGCAACATTCATCAAGCCTGCAAGATTATTCAAATATATGTTATACAAAACGTTACAACATGACTTACGCTTTACTTATGAATATTGACCAATTATTTGAAACATATGCCTAGTTGGCATTTAATGTCAAATTTCCAGTGTACTGCACAAAATAATTATGCCAGTTGATAATCTGTTACCTAGAAATTGAATCAATTTTTGCACCCAAGTTTCAAAAGTGTGCTGGCAAGCTGACTGGCTACTGTAAATTATCCCTTAAAGTAGGCAAGTAGGAAAGAACAATACAAGGGAGTTAATAGCTACGTGTGACAGGATAAGTTGCAGGGCAAGAGAAAGAAAGGAAAGGAGACTGACAGAAGTCCACTGCTGAGATAGTGTGGACTGGGACCAAATGGCCCAAAAAAAATTGCCCAGTGACCAATATGCATCTAATGGTTTTATCCAATGCACAACACCCATTTCCACACTTGTGAACAGAGGCTGGCTGCAAATCATGCACCTTATGATCTAAAGAATGTTAACACAAAGAAAAACAAGGAACAGATTCTGCCAAATCAGCAAGCAGGTAATTTAAGGGTCCACATGAGCCTTTGATACTTTATCCAATGACTCTGAAAGACTCAGTTTTTACTGCCCTAAATTTGTTCTATTGTCACATGTATTACTAGCATCATCTCTTTATGAATTATTTCAGTACGATGATGCAAATATTAGTCCTTTGATACGGCTGCACAGGTCTTCCCCAGCCAATGAATGCTCGATTTATGTAGACCCCCTACATACAAACAGGCTTTTGAGAGACAGGTAGATGAATATGCCAGCTGTTGCAGACAGCTTTGCTGTGTGGGAACTTGGTTCAGGTTAGGAACTCTTCCCAGGAAAAGAATTTGGGAACTCCTGGCACAGGGATTGTCAGACCATACTACTGCATAGAGTTTCTTTCATTTAACTGCATAGCCACCCAAATATCGCCCATAATTAAACAAATTGAATATTTATTGCATTCAGTAATTGATACAATGAAACATGTTATTGCCAGATTTTAAATGATTTAAAAGCATCAGGAAGAATTTGTGTGATGTCCAATTTCCTTTAGTCAGGTCATTAACTCTGGGAGCCCTTGCATTTGAATTACTTCAGAACAGATTAGTAGACTACAAGACAAAACAAGAATGTCAAGTACCTCAAATTAGAAAAAAAATTTTTGGATCTATAAGAAGTGTTAACCCAGTAACGTGCCCTTTAATATAGTTTAAATTTCTATCACATTTAGAGTCAGAAATAAGGAGTGTAAATGGGGAGAATTTTTGAGAATGTTAAAATCGAACAGTCCAAGCTTAGGCATAACCAAATAGAAACTAACATCCAATGAAGCGTCCTTATCTCAATATCAACAAAGCAGTAGTTCCTGGCAAGGAAAGTGATATATTCAATGAGGTGATCCTTGTTGCCTGAAATTATAACACTCCTATAAATGTACTGTGACATCTTTTGCTACAGCAGATCAGCAAAGCACTCTTTCCCACCCATTCACCTTTGTCATTTTCTTCCATTGTTTAAACATGGCCCCTCAATCATGCCCAGTTTTAAGATTTCTTCATTTCTAGTCTCTGAAATTGCTCTCTTAAATTTTTTGGTCTACATTTTTATTAAGCTACTCCTCCAAAGCTTACCTTCCTAGCCAAGATTTTGGTCACTATATAAAATTCATGTATGCAAAGTTACAATGAAACACTTAATGCTAAATGCTTGAGATACTGCTACAGGTAAGCGTTTCATCCCACTTGTCCAGATGTGAATTTGCACTTGTGACAACAAAACTGACTTTGACATGGTCTGGCTTGTCAATAGCGGGATGTTTTGCTGGGTTAAAGGCACAATATAAATGGAAGGTAACGATGCTCCCAACCAGTTGGAATCGGATGAGTTTCCAATTTAATTTCTGCCATCGGAGATTAAGGGCTTGGACTGGATTCAAAACAAGGCCAGAGAAGTTTAAAAAAAAGGTATGGTAACTCAGTGAGGCAGCGCATCCGAGTTTTATTAAGAACCCCCACCCCCCCCAACTCTTAACAGAAAATAGGTAGGATTACTTCTGACAAAATGATATTTTTGCTGAGCCTCCTTATGTCAAATAATTGATCTTGTACTGGGCGAACGGGGGCCCCAACTGTGGACTCCAGCACTGGAACTGGTGCAAGTAGCACTGGCCACATCAGCCCGGTGAACCCGGCGAAGTTAAGGAGGTCCCCGGCTGGCGCAGGCCGGGCGGAGGGGAAAGCTTCACTTTCCAACACCACTGATCGGATCGCATTACACTTGACTGCGGCCAAGCCCATGCCACATCCCAGCCTCGGGCAGCCGGCCCAGACCGGGGCCCATCTCCCGATCTCGATCCCGATTCACGCCGCCTCTCCCTCCGGCGCGGCCGCCTGCTCGCCGTACGCGTCGCAGCGAGAATCGGACGCGGACCCCGAACCCGACGCTGGCACTTCCCTTCCACTCGCAAACCTTTGTTTCCGTTTTCCCGGACCTTACCATAAGCGGAGCCGGGCGCCTGCGCAGTGGACGGCCGGCGTCCAAGCGGGTTCCGGAGGATTGTGGGGTCGCGATGTCAGGAAGTGATGACGAACGCGGAAGTAGCGAAGTAGTTTTGGGTGATAGAAAAGTTGGGTGGAGGAAGGCGAGTGGCAGGTTTCAGGGAAACGGAAAAGTAATTGAGGATTGTAGTGGCTTATCATCTAGTGATAACGGAAGTAGACATAGTTTAAATTAAAGAAGGAATTGAAGAGTTAACCTTAAGGTATTGCTGTTGTGAACGTGGACGTATTTCTGATATTAGATTAATTAAGGATTTGAAAAAAAGCGTTAGGAAATGTAGTGGACGCAAAACCTTCAAAAGATAAGGCACTTCTGGCGTTTTGTAAAGATAGTAAGCAATGTGAGAAAGCTTTAGGGTGAAAAGCTGTGAGAAGAAGGGAAGTAACACTAATGAATTATATTGAGCGACAGTGGCTTTGGGGAGCAATGTCTGGAGTGCTTCTAGACCAGGTTAAAAATAATTTAGTTGGAAGGGTTGTAAATACTGAACGTTTCAAAGTCGAGTGCGAACAGATAACTTATTACTGTTGATTAAATTTGATGGGGGAAAGAAGTTGCATAATAGGGTTAACTTAGGCTATGTGAGTTATATGGTTTGAGTCTATGTGCTGCCACTTCTGAGATATTTTCAGTGTCAGTAGTTTGATCATGTAGCAGCTGTGTGTAGGAGTGAAAAACAGTGTTGCAGATCTGGTGGAAAACATGATTATGGTAATTGTGCAGCAGACATTATGCCAAAATGTAGCAATTGTAGACGGGAACATAGCTCCCCTTATGCAGGGCGTCTGTATATAAGAAAGCTGTAAAAGTGCAGCATGTTTGGGTAAAAATGGGTATATCATATGCAGAGGCTCTTCAGAAAATAGAGAAGGCAGTGTCAATCAGGCCTATTAATATTCAGAATACAAATAGATTAAAGCCAGCGTGTAAAAGCATGATTGTAGTACAGGATTTGTCGAATGTTGATAACTAAAGTTTGTCACTTTCATGGCAGATGTGGTAAATTGTACAATATTAAAGAGTAGGACAGGAAAAAAAAATCAGAATCAGGTTTATTATCACCGGCATGTGACATGAAATTTGTTAACTTAGCAGCAGTTCAATGCAATACATAACCTGGCAGAGAAAAAAATAATAATAAATAAAATAAAACAAAAATAATAAATAAGTAAATCAATTGCAGTATACGTATATCGGATAGATTTTTAAAAATGCAAAAACAAAATTGCCATTTATTTAAAAAAAAGTGAGGTAGTGTCCAAAGATTCAATGTCCATTTAGGAATCAGGTGGCAGAGGGGAAGAAGCTGTTCCTGAATCACTGAGTGTGTGCCTTCAGGCTTCTGTACCTCCTACCTGATGGTAACAGTGAGAAAAGGGGATGCCCTGGGTGCTGGAGGTCCTTAATAATGGACACTGCTTTTCTGAGACAGCGCTCCCTGAAGATGTCCTGGGTACTTTGTAGGCTAGTACCTAAGATGGTGCTGACTAGATTTACAACCTTCTGCAGCTTCTTTTGATACTGTGCAGTAGCCCCTCCATACCAGACAGTGATGTAGTCTGTCAGAATGTTCTCCATGGTACAACTATAGAAGTTTTTGAGGGTATTTGTTGACATACTAAATCTTTTCAAACTCCTAATAAAGTATAGCTGCTGTCTTGCCTTCTTTATATCTACATCAATATGTTGGGACCAGGTTAGATCCTCAGGGATCTTGACACCCAGGAACTTGAAAATGCTCACTTTCTTCACTTCTGATCCCTCTATGAGGATTGTTATGTGTTTCTTTGTCTTACCCTTCCTGAAGTCCAAAATCAGCTCTTTCGTCTTACTGACATTGAGTGCCAGGTTGTTGCTGTGGCATCACTCCACTAGTTGGCATATCTCACTCCTGTACGCCCTCTCGTCACCACCTGAGATTCTACCAACAATGGTTGTATCATCAGCAAATTTATAGATGGTATTTGAACTATGCCTAGCCACACAGTCATGTGTATATAGAGAGTAGAGCAGTGGGCTAAGCACACACCCCTGAAGTGCACCAGTGCTGATCATCAGTGAGGAGGATATGTTATCATCAATCCGCACAGACTTGGTCTTCCGGTTAGGAAGTCGAGGATCCAATTGCAAAGGGAGGTACAGAGGCCCAGGTTCTGCAACTTCTCAAACAGGATTGTGGGAATGATGGTATTAAATGCTGAGCTATAGTCGATGAACAGCATCCTGACAGAGGTGTTTGTGTTGTCCAGGTGATCTAAAGCCATGTGGAGAGCCATTGAGTTTGCGACTGCCGTTGACCTATTGTGGCGATAAGCAAATTGCAGTGGGTCCAGGTCCTTGCTGAGGCAGGAGTTCAGTCTAGTCATGACCAACCTCTCAAAGCATTTCATCACTGTCGATGTGAGTGCTACCGGGTGATAGTCATTAAGGCAGCCCACATTTTTCTTCTTGGGCACTGATATAATAGTTGCCGTTTTGAAGCAAGTGGGAACTTCTGCCCATAGCAGTGAGATGTTGAAAATGTCCTTGAGTACTCCCACTAGTTGGTTGGCACAGGTTTTCAGAGCCTTCCCAGGTACTCCATCAGTACCTTCCACCTTGTGAAGGTTCACTCTCTTTAAAGACAGCCTAACATAGGCCTCTGAGACAGAGATCACAGGGTCAATATGTTAATAGTTGCAATAAACCATCTAAAGTTAAGAATCAACCCTAGAAGCTATTAATGGTGCTTTACAAAAAAAAGGATAAATCACGTTGAGACTTCAAAAAAATGTTGTTAATGTTATGTTTCTTTTTTCTCTTTTGTTCACAATGGAATGTTAGAAGTTTGTTAGTTGATAGTCAGAGAAGGGTTGTCAATATAATTTTCTTTCTTTTAATCCTATAATGGAATGTTTGAAGTTTGTTAGCTGATGGTCAGGGAATTTTCATGCTTATAATACTATGTGTGTCTAAAGTGACACCAATTTGAAAGGAATGGTGGAGGAAGACTTTCTGGAAGAGAAGTATTTGATGTGCTTGAATGATACTCAGTAGGTGGCAGTAATGCACCTTACATTGAAGAAGCCATGGTTCAGGAACAGTTACTACCGGTCAACCTTCAGGCTCTTGAACCAAAAGGGATAAATTCACTCATCTCCCTTCATCACTGAAATGTTCCCACAACCTATGGATTCAGTATCTCATGTTCTCCAACCACGTCTTAAGTGTATTAGAGTTTCACTGTAGTTAAACGAAAATAAAGGGAAATACTGTAAAATGTTTCACTCATTAAAAATAATGCAAATTAAGTAATATGCAGACAATTAAAGTTCATTGCAACGCATCTGCAGATGTGTGCTTTGATGGAGAATGCAGATATAATACAAACAAAGAACGAGGTTCCTGGGGCACTGGAGACTTGTGTATCTTTGAGAGGCTAATACAATGGCGGAGTATGAATTTCCTAGAACTTACTGTTCTGCTTCCTGTGTACCCACTTCACACTTGTGGAATCTGTGGCCAAATTGTCTGATAAAACAGCCAGCTCCGAATTCAAAATCAAGAAAACAATTACATTTATATTTGCGCAGTTTGATGACACAAGTTGAATCCAAGGAGAGTTTTCAAACACTATTTGACAGAACCCTGTGAAGAGGATGACTCGGCTTAGGCAAAGTCTGGGCCAAAGGTGTATACTTAAGGGATTCTCTTAAAGGAAAAGAGAAAGTCAGAGAGGTTAGTTGGGAAGTTGAGATTTAGCCTTGTTAATTGAAAGTGTGCTGGAAGAGTTTAATTCAGAGGTGATTAAAGACTAGAAGTGGAAAGACATAAATATCTCAGGAGGTTGAAGGAGTGGTTGGGGGGGGTGTTCTGAAGAGGAAGGAGCAAGGATAAACAACAGAAATTCTGCAGATGCTGGAAATTCAAGCAACACACATCAAAGTTGCTGGTGAACGCAGCAGGCCAGGCAGCATCTGTAGGAAGAGGTGCAGTCGACATTTCAGGCCGAGACCCTTCGTCAGGACTAACTGAAGCAAGAGTGAGTAAGGAGCAAGGATAATTTCTTTAAAACAAAGGCATTGTTTAACTCAGAGAAAATGAGTAAATCTTAAACAAGTTGAGAAACATAGAGCTTTGTGAAGGATGATTTCAGGTTTATGGAAGGTAGATATTTAGGGTGGCATTGGTGAGGATATCTCAAGCAGATAAACAGAGGTAGGGATGGAGTCAGGAAATGCAATGATTCTCAAGAGGGTGAGCAGCCAGAGCTTATAGCACACATTGACGTAGGTAGAAAGGGGGGAGAGCTATTGCACAGTGAGTATAGGCAGTGAGGGAAGAGCTGAAAAACAGGACCTCCAAGGCAGAAATCTCTGGATTGCTGCTCAGGGCAGGAATAGGCTGATAGAACAGGTGAAGGAGAGGCTGAGGATGGGTTGCAGGGGGCAGGGTTTCAGATTTCTGGATCAATGGAATCTCTTCTGGGAAAGGTATGACGTGTATGGAAAGGAAAGGTTACTCCTGAACCTGAGGGGGGAAGCAATATCCTTGCGGGCAGATTTTCTAGAGCTGTTGGAGAGGGTTTCAACTAAGTTGGCTAGGGTATGGGAACAAGAGTGATAGGGCTGAGGATGGGGCGGTTGGTATACAAGTTGATGCAGTGTGTAGTGAGACCATGAGGATGAACATGCAAATTATAGGGCAAAATTGAAGCCAGTGGAGTGAGTTGAAGTAAATCATGGGGGTAAAATCGAAAAAGGTGATGAATACGGGCTGAAGGTGATAGATTTCAATGCGCCCAATATACGAAATAAAGTTGATGATCTGATAATGCAGTTAGAGTTTGGCAATTATGATGTGAGCATCACTGAGTCGTGGCTGAAAGAAGATCATAGTTGGGAGCTTAACATCCATAATATACCTTGTATCAAAAGGGCAGGCAGGTAGGCAGAAGGGGTGGGTGGCCTTGGTAAAAAAAAATGAAATCAAATCCTTGGAAAGAGGTGACATAGAAGATGTGGAATCCATGTGGGTAGATTTAAGAAACTGCAAAGATAACAGACACTGATCAGATTTTATATACAGGCCCCCTAACAGTAGCCAGGATATACATTTCAATGGAAAATAGATGGGTATGTAATAACGGCAATGTTACATACCATAGTAATGGGGGATTTCAGTATGCATGTAGTTTGGGAAAATCAGGTTGATGCTGCATCCCAAGAGAGGGAATTTCTAGAATACTTTGGAGATGGCTTTGCGAAAAGCTTGTGGTTAATCTCACTAAGGAAAAGGCAATTCTAGATTGGGTGTTGTGCAATAAACCAGATTTGATTTGGGAGCTTAAGGTAAAGGAACCCTTGGGAGATAATGATCATAATATGATCAATTCACCCTGCAGTTTGAGAGAGAGAAAAACAAAGTCAGATGTATCAGTGTAAAAGTGGAGTAGAGGAAATATATAGGCATGACAGAGGAGCTGTCAAAGTTGGTTGGAAGGGAACTCTCGCAGAACAGAAATGGCTGGAGTTGTTGGGGGTAATTTGAATAGATACATGAAGAAGTATTCTAAAGGGAGAATGAGGCAACCCTGGCAGATGAGGGAAATCAAAGACAGCATGAAAGCAAAAGAGAAGGCATATAATACAGTACAGCAAAAATTAGTGGGAAGTTAGAGAATTGAGAAGCTTTTAAAAACCAACAGAAGGCAGCCAAAAAAACCATAGAGTGAAAAGATGAAGTTAAGCTAGCCAATAATGTAAAAGAGGATACCAAATGTTTTTCAGTTATATAAAGTAGAGGCGAGATTGGATATTGAACCGCTGGAGAGGTAGTAATAGGGACAAAGAAATGGCAGTTGAGCTGCTTAAATACTTTGCATCAGACTTCACTGTGGCAGACAGTAGTAGAATACTCAAAATTCAAGCGTGTCAGGGAGCAGAAGTGACAGTAGTTGCTATTACGAAGAAGAAGGTGCATGGGAAGCTGAAAGGTCTTTAGGTGAGTCACCTGGATGAGATAGACTACATCCCAGGGTTCTGAAAGAGGAAGCTGAAGTGCTTGTAGGGGCATTAGTGATGATATTTCAAGAATCACTAGATTCTGGAATGGTTCAAGAGGACTGGGAAGTTGCAAATGTCACTCCACACTTCAAGAAGGGAGGGAGGCAGAAGAAAGGAAATTCTAGGTCAGTCAGCCAGGCTTCAGTGTTTGGGAAGTTATCAGGAGTCCATTATTTAGGATGAGATTTTGTGGTACTTGGAGGCACATGACAAGGTAGGCCAAAGGTAGCATGGTTTCCTTAATGACAAATCTGTTGGAATTCTTTGAAGAAATAATAGATAGGATAGATCTGGATTTTCTGAATGCCTTTCACAAGATGCCACACACGAAGCTGCTTAACAAGAACCCATGGTATTACAGGAAAGGTTCTGGCATGGATAGAAAATTAGCCCATATGAACAGAATTAGGTGATTTGGCCCGTCGAGTCTCATTGAAACCTATTGTATATTGAATGGCCTAGATGGTGTTGATATGGGAAGGATTTTTCCTGTGGTAGGGGAGTCCAGGACCAGATGGCACGGCCTCGAAATAGAGAGGCGTGCATTTAGGGCAGAGATGAAGGGAAATGTGCTTAGCCAGATGGTAGTTAATCCATGAAATTCATTCCCACGGATGACTGTGGAGGCCAAGTCATTAGGTATATTTAAAGCGGAGGTTGATGGATCCTTGGTTAGACAGGGTATCAGCGGTTATGAGGAGAAGGTAGGAGAGAATGGGGTTGAGAGGGTTAATAAATTAGAAATAATGGAATGGCAGAGCAGAATTGTTGGGCTGAACAGCCTAATTCTGATCCTATTTCTTATGGTCTTATTTGGGATCTCACACTCCCGTCTCCTAACAAATTGTTCTCCTCTATCCTTGAGTTGTCCTGCCCTTGATGTATGGTATTGGAATTGGTTTATTATCATCACATGTACCAAGACAAAGTGAAAACTTGTCCTACATACTGTTTACACAGATCAAATCATTACACAGTGCATTGAGCTAGAATAAGATAAAACAACAATAATGCAGAAAGTAAAGTGTAAAATGCACTGAAAAAGTGCAGTTCAGGTAAATGATAAAGTTCAAGATCATAATGAGCTAGATATGAGTTCAAGAGTTTATCTGATAGTATAGGAGTCCATTTAAGTGTCTGATAGTGGGAGAGCAGCTATCCTTGAGCCTGCTGCTATGCCCTTTCAGGCTTTTGGATCATCACCCGAAGGGAGATGAAAGCAAAAAGAATGTGTGGGGTGGATGGGATCATTGATTATGCTGGCTGGCTCCTGTGAAGTGCTGAACTGTGTCCACAACTCTCTGCAGTTTCTTGCAGTCATGTACAGAAGCTGCCATACCAAGCTATTCTGCATCCAGACGGAATGCTTTCTATGGTGCCTTGATAAACATTGTTAAGAATGAATGGGTATATGCTGAATTTCTTTAGCCTTCTGAGGAAGTAGAGGTGTTGGTGACCCCTCCTGGCTGTGATATCAAAATGGTTTGGACCAGGACAGGTAATGTTCACATCTAGGAACTTGAAGTTCTCAACCCTCTCAACCTCAATACACTGATCTAGACAAGACATCTCTTCCTTTCTGAAGATCATTACCTGTATACACAGTAATGTCCTGGGATTCTCTTTACTCTTACTTGTCTTGGACTTCTTTGCCCCTCCTGCCTCTCCTAATTTCCTTCTCGAGTGCTTCTCTATCTTTATATGCTTGACATCTCTGTTTGATTCGAGCTTCCTAATCTTCACAGATGCCTCCTTTTCTTTCTTGACTTAATTCACTATCTTTCTTGACATCCAAGGTTCCATAACCCTGCTGTCCTTCTTACTGGAGCAAATATACTCTCTGCGTTTGGTTTTTAAATAATCAGATATGGACTTCCCCAAAAACTGCTGTTCCCAATTAACTCTACCTAGCTCCTGCCTAATACTCTTCTAATTTGCCATCTGCCAATTTAATACTCTTCAACAAAGTTTTTTTCTTAACCTTATTTATAGCTGTCTTGAGAGTTGTGATCACTGTTTCCTAAATGTTGCCCCATTGAAAGGTCAGTCGCACGGCTAGGCTCATTTAATTTACCAATACAATGTATAATATGGCCCTTCCTCTGGTTGGACTAACGACATTTTGTTTTGAGAAGTTCTCCTGGATAGTTCCCTATCTAACCCTCTTGCACTAATGTCTCAGTCTATATCTGTGAATTTGAAGACCCTGACTACAACAACCCTGTTGTTTTTGCACCCTTCCCTAACCCGGCTGCCTATCTGTTCTTCATTGTCCCAGTGGCTGCTGGGGGATCTCATTAAAGTGACTATATTTTCCTTACTTTTGAATTCTACTCAGTGGGTGAGCCTTCCGTAATGTCCCCTCTGACTGCAGCTGTAATATTGTCTGTAAGGCATGCAACTCTTCCCCATCTTGCACCTCACCCTCTGTTTCTTCTAAAACATTGAAATCTTGGAACATTAAGCAACCAGTCCGGTCCCTCTCTCAACCAATCTCTATAATCACCGATATTATGGTTGCATGTACTGATTCATGCTCTAAGTTCCCTTAATACTCCTCGCATTAAAATACACACACTTCAACCCTTCTGTCCCATTGTGTATATCACCCTTCTTCTGTCTGTCTTCTTTTACTAACTTACTGGGTTTTTCTTCTCTGCATATTAGGTGTTTTGTTGTCGTCTGAACCCTTAGTGCCTAGATGGCACATGGGGCCTCATATTGGGTGTTTGATCGTCTTTTTTATGTTTTCTGCCATCTCCCATCTGCCTTCCTGCCTCTTTGAATGCAACACTCCACTCCCCAAATCAATCCAGTTTAAGTCCTCCCTACTATCACTATAAAGTCTGTCCAAAAGGATATTGGTCCACTGCAGATCAGGTGCAACCCATTCCTTTTGTACAGCTCGCCTCTGGTCCAGTAGAGAGCCCAATGGTACAAACATCTGAATCTGCCATATTCTCCTATTCTTACTCTCACTAGCATGTGGCACTAGGAGTTATCCAGAGATTATTATTTTCAAGGTGCTTTTTTTTTAAACTCTTTCCAACTTCCTGATGTTCATTCTGCAAGCCCTCATCCCTTTTTCTATCTGTACCATTTGTGCCTTGTGCACAACAACTTCTGGCTGCTCCCCCTCCCCCTCAGAATGTTCTGGAATGACTCAGAGTCATCCTCAACTCGGGCAGCAGGGAGTCAACACACCCTCCTGGTGTTCTTTTTGCAGCCACAAAATCTACTGTCTGTTCTTCTACCACAGTCACTACTGTGAGGATAGTCCAACACCCACCCCCATTAAACTGTGGCCTATCACTAATACAATTCTTTTTGGTCCCAAATTTCAATCACATTCAGTATGATAGTGTAAGTTTGGTAATCTCCTATGCAGCATCTGCTTACATCCTCACCAGGACATTGAATCGTTTGACAAGTGCAAGAGTTAACAGTTCTCAAAAACAATTATCCGAATCCCCATACCTGTGAATGGTAGGGCACTGAGGAGTGTGGTAGGATAGAGGGATCTGGGAATACAGGTCCATAATTCATTGAAAGTGGCATCACGGTACAGTTACAGATACAGTTGTAAAGAAAGCTTTTGGTACATTGGCCTTCATAAATCCATGTACCGAGTACAGGAGATTGGATGTTAGGTTGAAGTTGAATAAGACTGTGAGGCCTAGTTTGGAGTATTGTGCACAGTTTTGGTCACCTACCTATAGGAAAGATGTAAACAAAGTTGAAAGAGTACAGAGAAAATTTACAAGGATGGTGCTGGGTCTGGAGGATCTGAGTTAAAAGGAAAGATTGAACAGGTTAGGACTGTATTCTTTAGAACGTAGAAGATTGAGAGGAGATTTGACAAAGGTATAGAAAATTATGAGAGATATAGATAGGGTAAATGCAAGCAGGCTTTTTCCACTGAGGTAGTATGGGACGACAACCAGAGGTCATGGGTTAAGGGTGAAAGGTGAGAAGTTTAAGGGGGAACATGAGGGAAAACTACTTCACTCAGAGGGTCGTGAGTAGGGTTGCCAACTTTCTCACTCCCAAATAAGGGACAAAAGTAGCAGTCAAATACGGGACACTGGGGTTTACCCCGCAAAAGACTACCATGACCATGAAGCCTTGCGTGGGCACCTGTGTGCACATGCGTGTATATGCCAATTTTTTTCTACAAATCGGTTTTGGCTAAATCTTCCTGATATTGCTTTTACTATATGTTCGTGTTATTTCAGGTTATATGTGTTATTTGGTAGGTTATTTTTTGGGTCTGGGAACGCTCAAAAATTTTTCCCATATAAATTAATGGTAATTGCTTCTTTGCTTTAGGCCATTTCGGCTTCATAGGAACGCTCTACCTTAGTGGGGGAAATACGGGACAAGGGCGGTCCCATATGGGACAAACCAATTTATCCCAATATACAGGATGTCCCGGCTAATACAGGACAGCTGGCAACCCTAGTCGTGAGAGTGTGGAATGAGCTGCCAGCACAACTGGTGCATACATACAGGGGTATGGAGGACTATGGTCCCAGTGCAAGTCAGTGGGCATAAGCAGTCTAATATTTTCAGCATAGACTAGATGGGTTGAAGGGCATGTTTCTGTGCTGTACTTCTCGATGACTCTGTGACAGGATTTTGCTGGGCCTTGACCGTGCAAACTGAAAAATTACTGAGCAATGTAGTTGACAGAGGCTCAAATCATTGTCACATAAATTCACAACTACTGTGAAGATGACTATCAGAAGCAATAGGCATTATCTTATTTTGTATGGTATGGACTTACTGGCTGAACAGCCTTTTTCATTGATTTTGTAAAATAATTTTCTAGGAGATGTGCAAAGTCTTGGGGTTTTATTTTATTAATGTCCTGCCAGAGTGAAGGGCAAGACTGGTAAGGTTAGGGATCTCTGGGGGTTGATAAGCGATAGTGAAGCACTAGTCAGGAAAAAGAAGGAAGTGTTTGTCAGGTCTCTGCAGTAGGGATCAAGTGGATCCTTAAGGCACATTACAGATGAAAAAATACACAAAAGGAGAGTCAGCAAGGCAAAAAAAAAGAATGTGATAGCTTTGGTGGATAAAGTATTGAAGAACCCTAAGAGATTCTACAGGCACATTAAGAGCAAAAGTATATTGAGAGAGAACAGGTCCCATTAAAGATCAATATGGTGTTCTGTGTGGAGCCACACAAGATGGGTGAGGCGTTAAGTGAATATGTCACGTGTGTGTTCACCATGGAGAAAGTCATAGGGGCTAAGGCTACTTCCACACTACGCCAGATAATTTTGAAAACGCCGGTTTTGAGTGAAAACGACAGGCGTACACACTAAGCGTTTTTCAAAATATCTCTGTCCACACTAACACGGATATTTGGGTAAATCTCCTCTACTGGGCACGTGCAGGACACACAGAAAACAAGCGAAGAAGAAACGGTATACTTAGTGCGCGTTTGTCCAGTTACAGAGTAGAAAAACTTAAAAGGAATTGCTCTTGGCTCTCGCGCAGGAGGACTTAAAACTAAAAAAAACAAATACTGGAGCGTATGGAGGCAACCGACAGGGAGTTCACAGATAGTATGACCCAGCTGACGACGAACGTTGAAAAACTGACTAACGCTGTTGCATTAATAAAGCACCTTGTTAAATGTATAAAACATGTCTGCATCAGTGTTATCTTGTATTTCCATACAATATTACATTAGGCTGTTACACATCTATTAACAGAGAAGTACTTGCATAAATAGGTAAACCACCTTCATACAAGCAAGGACAGAAAACAGGGCAAAGTAAGTATACTTATTTATTCAGTAAGCTATGGGTCAAAGTATTTGGTGAGTACATTCCTAACTCTTCTGGCTTCAGTCTCATTGCCATCTGTTCTGAAATTGTTAGGTTCTGCGAAGCGCAGAATCAAATATCGCTGTGATGATTGTATGCTCTAGTATCAATTGTTTGGCGACAATAAAGTAGTAATAATAATAATAAGAAGAAAGCAATGAAATGCCAGGCTGCCACCATCTGTCCCGGCAAGTCATGACAGCGGTTTTAAACAGCTCCGGTTACCCCATACACACTGCAACGGGTATTAGACATTTTCAGACTTATTCACTCTGGAGACCATTTCTGAAAATCTCCGTTTTCGGGGGATGAAAACGCCATTTTAGTGTGGACAGAGGGTCAAAACGAAGAGAAAAAGCTTTGTTTTCAAAATTATCCGGCGTAGTGTGGACATAGCCTAAGATATTAAGAGGAATGAATAGTAATGTATTGAAATGTATCTTCATCTGAAAAGAAGTGTTGGTATTGTTAGGTGAGTTAAGATGAATAAATCCCTGGGGCCTGATGAAGTGTAGCCTAGAACATAATGGGAAACTATGGAAGAAATTGCAGGGGCCCTAGCAGAAATATTTGCATCATCTTTAACTCCATGTGAGGTACTGGAGGACTGGAGGGTGGCTAATGTGTCTAACATCAATGGTGGGAAAATTACTTGAGGAGATTCCGAGGGAAGAGTCAACCAGCATTTCAAAAGGCAAGGGATGATAAGGAATGCTGCTTAACTTTGTGCATGGGAATTTATGTCTCATAAATTTGATTGAGTTTTTTGAAGAGGTGTTGAAGAGAATTGATGAGGTCAAGATAGTAAACATTGTATACATGGACTTCAGAATTCCTTTGACAAGGTCCCACACAGTCGGCTGGTCTGAAAGTTAGATCACAAGGGATCCAGGGTGAGCTGGCTAATTGCATACAAAACTGGCTGAGTGGAAGGGGTCAAGGAGTGGTAGTAGCGGGTTTGTTATTCAGATTGGAGACCTATGACCTGTGGTGTACCACAAGGTTCATCACTGGGTTCACTGTTACTCATCAATATTAAAGATATGGATGACAATGTTGTTAACTTAGTAAGTTTGCGGATGACACTAGAATTGTTGGGTTAGAGTACGGTGAACTGAGTTTTTCTTTGCACTTGTGCATACATGTACTTATGCATATAACAATAAACTTCACTTAGTAAGCGACTTCTTCACATAGTATACAGAACATTGCCAGAGGAAATAGGAGAGGTAGGTATAATTACAATCTTTAAAAGCCATTTAGGCAGGTACATAGAACTGGCCAAGTGGGATATGGGCCAGATGCATCTACAGCTCATATAGACACCCTGGTCAGCATGGACGAATTGGGCTGAAGGGCATGTTACTATGCTGTATTATTGCTGTGACTCTGACTACATGTTGTGCAATAAATTGGTAATCTATATAGTACTAAAACTCTCATGCTCTGTTTGTCTGTTTGTGACCTCCAATTAGCACAAACGATGCATTACAGTGGCATGGTTTTTGGCTAAATCAAATTAAAATGCGCTAACTTACAGAATGCAGGCAAAGTTCAGGGTTATATGTTCGTATAAAATTGCTCATTCACCAAAATAAACATGCTCCCTTTTAACCCGAGACCTGATTGGCCATCATGGAAATCAGGACACAACAGCCCGATGCATGCGCATGACCAGTCTCAGCAGCGACACCTACCAGAGCAAAAGGACGGGGCAGCTCTATTTCGCAGAGTCACATTCCGCTAACAACAACCATCAGCATGTGCAGGATTGGGACAGATCTAACTGCCACCCATCAATAAGAGATAATTAAATCTTATTGTAATGACGTACTTCGAGACACCCATAAAACCCTTTGCTACAATCAGTGGTGACTATATCACGTCCATTTAGGAGAGCGCCAACCACATCATCAAGAATAATCAGCATCCTTTGGTGTTAGTGCTTCGTATCTTCTATCCAGCATTGGGGTGAAAAAAAAGGTCAGCCTAATTATGCCGCGTGGAAAGGGAAGGGGGTTATTATGGTCAAGTGATGACGCCAAACGTCATCGGGAAATGGCAAGGAGAGGGAGAGAACAAGAATTGGATGAGGCCAGGGCTGCATGACTCCAGGATCAAAGAATCTGGACAAAAAAAGATGAGAGAAGAAGAGACAGAGGAGGAGAGGCATGCACATCTCCAGGATCAGAGACAAACAACAAACAGCCGAAAAGATGAAGAGACAGGGGATGAAAGGGCTGCACGTCTCCAGATTGACAACGAGAGGCACAAGGGTGGCAGATAAACCAGAAATGATGCCATCAAAAGTGTCCTTCGTTAAATGAGGAGCAGCTATATTTGCTTTGCTACGCGTTGTTCTTCTTTAATAAACTGAGGTTTTCTACTTCACTTTCCAAAGTAAAGTGATACCGATAGCATTCAGGAAAATTTAATATTCATTCTGCTCACAGCAGACTGCAGTACCCTTCTGTCAAAGGGTGCCCCAATGGGTCACCCCGTTGTCTAGTATTAATTTGAAATGAAGCAAAGATTTAAAGGAAATGACATTGATGCATCCAAATTACATAAGTTTGTACATTTTCCATAAATTTCCAGGCATATTCATGATGTAATGTAATACCTGCAATAGAAATAGGGATCCTACTGTACACAATGAAATCTAGGCAGTTAAGTATTTGGATGAGAGAATTTGTGCAGGAAGCATACCAGTAATGTACCCAAACCTGAGGAGGCCATCTACAGAGTGTATTCCATACAATCAGCAGTGCTCATTAAAAATCAGCAAACTGATTTGACCAAACTGATTACATGACCAAGAAGAAAGGTTTGTATTTAAGGAACATTATGTTTAGTGCAGAAGGTTTAAACTTTTGATATAATCACTGTGACTGAGATCACACTTAAAGTGATCGTGGCAGTAATTTCAAATCAGGACAAAGAATGAAATGCCAGAGACTGAGATGATTATACTCCAGCATGCCAGTTGTCATGGCGATACTCCTTGGCAAGAGTGACTTTCTGCTCTCATCTAGTTCAAGAGATTTATCCTGCAAATTAAGTATGTATTTTTTTAAAATTGAGAACAGACAGTGAGTTTAGGAAAGTAAAGGTAAATTAAGAAATTTTGAAACGGGTTTATATCGTTTTCAAAATGTGAGAAATCTATGTTGGGAGGTTAACACTTATATTTTTGACACCTGTTGTCTGATAGGCTAAGTGGCTGCTTAGATTGGGAGGAAGCATAAGTCAAGTTTACTGTCATATGTACAAATAAGATGAGGTTCAGGTATTCTGATATCATTCTATCTCCCTTTGTACAGTCCCTTCTCACCTAGATCCACGACACATCACACGCCCTCGATCTCCCCAACAACTTCAATTCCCTGACTCTGACCGCCTCATTTTCGCAATGGAAGTCCAGTCCTTATATGCATCTATCCCACATCAAGAAAGTGTTAAGGGTCTCCGCTTCCTGCTCAAAAAAGTTAACATCCTATGGTGTTACAGGAAAGATACTGGCATGGATAGAAGAATGGCTAACAGGCAGGAGGCAGTGAGTTGGAATAAAGGTTGCCTATTCTGGGTGGCTGTTGATGACTAGTGGTGTTCCTCAGGAGCCAATATTGGGGCTGCTACTTTACACATTGTTTGTCAATGATTTAGATAATGGAATTTATGGCTTTGTGGTAAAGATAGGTGGAGGGGTATGTAGTGCTGGGGATCCAATGAGATTGCAGCAGGACTTGAATGGATGGGCAAAAAAATGGCAGATGGAATACAGTGCTGGGAAATGTATGATAAAGCACTTTGGTAAAAGGAACAATAGTGCAGATTATTATCTAAGTGGGGAAAAAATTCAAACATTGTCTTGTAAGGGGACTTAGGAGTCCTCATGCAAGACTCCCAGAAGGTTAATTTACAGGTTGAGTCTGTGGTAAAGAAGTCAAACGCAGTGTTGGCATTCATTTCATGGGGAATAGAATATAAAAATGAGGAGATAATGCTGAGGCTTTATAAGGCACTAGTCAGGTCACACAGAGTATTGTCAGCAGTTCTGAGCCCCGTAGAAAAGGTCCAGAGGAGGTTCACGAGGATGATTCCAGGAATGAATGGGTTAACATATGAGAACCATTTGGCAGCTTAGGTCCTGTTCTCACTTGAATTTAGATGAATGAGTGGGAATCTCATTGAAACCAAGCGAACGTTGAAAGGACTAGATGAGGTGGATGTGGAGAGGATGTTTCCTATGGTGCGGATGCCCAGAATTAAAGGGCACAGTCTCAAAATTGAGGGGCGACCCTTTAGAACAGAGGTAAGGAATTTTTTTACCCCTAGAGTGGTGAATCTGTGGAATGCTCGTCCACAGACTGTGGTGGAGGCCAAGTCGGTGGGTATATTTAAAGTGAAAATTAATAGTTTCCGATTGGTCTGGGCATTAGAGGATCTGGCCAGAAGGCAGGTGTACGGGGTTGAGTGGGATCCAGGATCAGCCATGACGGAATGGCGGAGAAGACTCGATGGTCCGAATGGCCTAATTCTGTTCCTTATGGTGAAGTGACACTTCAACTGCAAGTCCATTGTGGTCATCTACTGTATCCGGAGCTCCTGGTGTGGCCTCCTGTATATCGGTGAGCCCCAACGTACATTGAGAGGTCGCTTCACCAAGCACCCATGCTCCATCTGCCAGAAAAAGAAGGATCTCCCAGCAGCAACCCATTTCAATTCCACTTCCCATTCCCATTCCGACCTGCCAGACCACGGTCTCCTCTGCTTCCACACTAAGGTCACATCCAGATCGAAGGAGCAAGACCTTATATTTTGTCTGCGTAACCTCAACCTGATGGCATGAACATTGATATCTCAAACTTCTGGTAATTGCACCGTCCTCCCACCTCCTTCTCCGTTCCCCATTCCTGTTTCCCTCTCTCACCTTATCACCTTACCTGCCTCTGGTGCTCCTCCCCCTTCCCTTTCTTCCATGGTCTTCTATCTTTTCCTATCAGACCCCCCCTTCTCCAGCTCCTTCTCTCTTTCACCAATCAATTTTCCTGCTTTTTATTTCACCTCCTCCCCTCTCCTGGTTTCACCTTTCACCTACCACCTTGTACTTCCTCCCCTTCCCCTACCTCTTTACTCTGACTTCTCCTCTTCCTTTTCAGTCCCGAAGAAGGGTCTTGGCTTGAAACGTCAACTGCTTATTCTTTTCTGTAGATGCTGCCTGGCCTGCTGAGTTCCTCCAGCATTTTGTGTGTGTTGCGATGATACCCACAGCATGAGGTGGCACAGTAGAACCCTGAGTGATTGTACAATCTGGATGTTATATAGTGTTTACTTACGCTGAGAACTTGGAAAATTTTTTAAGTCCACAAGTTTTTTTTTAATGCAGTTTCCTATGACTTCTTTGCCGAAAGTGCTGGCCTCAAGCTCCTTTTTGGCTTTTTAACACTGCACTTAAGCTTTCTGGTGGTGTTGACATCATACTAAGCTTTTCATTCTATATAGCTGCCAGTTTTGTCTTCTGCAGGCTGTCCCTGTGATGTGTCACCCTGTGTCCTCTGCAACAGGACTGTTACATCAATTCACCTCCCAGGAGCTGGATCCTGTGCTTTTTCAATGTGTGCCTTGGCTAGACCACTGCCTGCCCTGCCTGCTAACTCACCATATGATGTTCCTGCTGAACTAACGTCCAACGAATGTGCAATATCTGTACCTGAGCTGGTGAATCAAGTGTTGGAATGTCTTCATCTTCAGTGTCATTTTGAGTATCTACCACTGCCTTGCCAATGTATGAGAATGCAACTGATATACAAGCTTTAATTGATAATTGGTAGTTAAAAAGGGTACCGCTGGATTAGCATTATTTCAAAGCATGGTTCAGTTAATGGGATAGGGTTCAATGGTTCAATAGTTTAATTTAACGTTGGAGAAATGTGTACAATATAGGTCCCGAAATTCTTATTCAGAAGTGTGCCCCAAAGAATGAGTGACAGTAAAAACATTAGAACTACAAAGCCCCCATCCCCCTCCCACACACAAGTAGCAGCAAAGCAAAGTCCCTCCCCCTCCCCCACTGACTTCAGCAAAATAAGCATCAGCTCCTCCACTTGCCAAGCAAGCAATTGCAAAGCCACTAAGAAAGACCACGATCTGCAATACAACAAAAACTAATCAGTCCTTCAAACAATTTGACTTACCACAGTATCCCTCTCTCCGTAATAAAGCGAAAAAGAGGTATCCCCTTTCACAGCGAGAGGGGAGACATAACAAAACAACTCACTGATTTACGGTGTTAAAAGTCCCTGTCATGCCCCTTTTTCCCCCGAACTCTCCGACTCGAGAACTGGCATCACTCTCCACCCACCACTGAGAGAGCGAGCAGGATTTGCTGAGTAAGAGCCTCTGACAGCTGACCTGCTGCTTCCTATGTTCCGTTTTCTCCTGCGATGTTTCAGTCCGCGGCACCGGCGTAGAGCCAGCCTATCCATAGGGCCGCGAAACCTCAGAACCCTGAAGGCATGCTCATCTTTTAGGCCGCATCCTTTGGATTTCAAAAAGTGGGCAGACATGAGCCCATGGGAATGGGTCCCACCACCGCAGAGAGCCGAAGTCTGAGTCTAACTCCTGGGCAGGGTCTTCAGCAGAACCTCATCCACCCTGAAAAGAAAAAAAGAGAGACATCAAAGGTCAGAATTGAACTATTTTCACAGATAAACTCAAAGGAGTTGCCATTGAGTGCCATCATAACTCTGCCTCCACCTATGAGATTTGTATTCATTAAACACAGGTGTGGGATCTTTGAAGTTAATGCATGCATGCGCGCAGCCTCTTGGGTCCTGACTCCCACCTCCTATGTTCCCTCTGCCCAATCTTTTGGGGCATTTTGTCTCGCAAAACTTCAAATAAAACTCTCCTCATCACATCCCTCAGTTCAACATCAAGAAATCGAGGAGTTAAATCTTTTCAGAGTGGTGCACTACTCAACTAGAAACTACATTTGCACTCATTGTGTCTTGCAATGCATTTCTATTTGACCCACACTGTGCTTAACAGTGTAAGCTATCTGTAGCTAGTGACAGCCACTCTTAACTTCAGCCTTGTTGAACAGTTTGGGCACTAAACAAGCTCATGCAAATGAGAAGGGAGCATGAAATTGGAAACAAAAGGAATGCATTAATATGGCTTCATGTTGCTGCCTTTGAGACTGCTAAATCTACCCCAATGATCTCACTGTTCAAAACCACACTGCAGAAATGAGTCTTTAGTGATATTAATTCAGGCAACAGATAAATGCAGATATCTGGTATATCTGAATATATTGTAGTCATCAATCTAAAGTGTATTGACTCTCCCCGATAGATTAAAATATGAAAATTTGGTGCAGTTTTCCTTTGACCATATAACATTTAATAGTTTGGAATATTTCTAACAATACTTTCACCACAGTAACGCATACAAAATGCTGGCGGAACTCAGCCGGCCAAGCAGCATCTATGGAAAGGAAGAAAGAGTCAATATTTTGGGTTGAAACCCTTCATAAGATCTTGCCCTGAAACGTTGATTGTTTACTTCTTTCCTGTTGAGTTCCTCCAGCATTTTGTTATGTGTTACCCTGGATTTCCACATCTGCAGAATCTAACGTGCTTAACATTTTGACACTTTGGCTGCCTGAGATCTTTTAGTGGCTGGGTGCCAGGTTCCTAAAGCCACCCAGATCAACCAGACAGTCCGGGTGAGTGAGGAACATCTTTATTAAAGAGTAAAGTGTCTTTATTATAGAGTAAAGTTGAGAGAAGAGGAGGAATTAACAGTGACCTTTACCAATTAATTAAATTTTGATCCTTATAAATCTTAAGCATGCATCTGTTTAAAGTGGCTGACATCTGAGCATACTCAAGTGGTCATGCAACTTGTCAGTAACATGGTTCCATCTATAGCAAGTTTACTTGTAAAGATGAAGGTTCTTTACCAATGTGTATGAAGCAGTGAAACAAAATTATAATATGAACTTATTAATATTGTTAAAGTGTACAGACTAAATACCAATAAATGATACACAGTCATTTCTAACCACATAAAATGTACATTATTATTTTATACTACCAGCGTAATGTATTTCAAGCATAGTTTATCTCCTGTGTTTAGCAGATAGGGTGATTGTTACTGCCTTAAGTAAATCAGAGTTGTAATATGTATTTTGGCTGTTTTTCATAGTATATTATTTCTATCATGGTTGTCATTTGAAATATTTTGAACATAATATTTGAATAATTTTTAATAAAATAATACCATATTTTGCATTACTTGGATGTACAAATTAGTAGGTTAATTGATTATTGTAAGTTTCCCCGTGATTAGGCTGGGATTAAATCAGTGGGTTGCTGGTGACACAGCTCGAAAGGCCAGCAGGGCTTATTCCACACGTTACCTCTAAATAAATAAATAAACGATCTGATTAACTTGTCAACTGCACAGAACTAAAACTGATTGCCTTTTAATTGTTGCTAGCATTATTAGATTGCAAATCACTATATAATAAGAGAAGCGTGTTAAAATGATTCAGGTTTTCAGATAACTGAAGCATACTGTGACCTACTGCAACTTGTTGTAGTTGGATTTGTCATGTTATGGAAAAAGGTATCCCTTCTCACATCAGTCTTTTGAATGTTTTCTTCTCTGAGCAGAATAAACTGTTGAAATGTGGAAATATATGATTTTTAAAATGTAGGATTTTACAAGAATTATATCATTATATCTCTATACTATCTCACTCCTTTACCATCGGGACATACCCACTGTGCAGTAGGCTGCAGCTATTGTCTTCGCCTTTGTTACATGATATTTAGACTGTTTTTAAACACTTGTTTTCTGATAAAGGTTTATGTCATGAGCCCTGTGGCTTGCTGTAGTAGAGCACTGACTTTCTGGGGTTTTTGAGCACCTGAATTTGTTAATCGATACCGTAACTAGAGTTGTAAAGCCCTTGTGTTTTTAGGTTTAATCTTGTCAAGTTAATTGTGGCTGGCCCATGTTTCCCTGATTATTTAAAGAGAATTCGTGTTCAGTGGCTTAGTGGGGGCCATTGAGTCAGAGAGGGTGAATTACTTTGTGGCGTTGCTTAGTCGCTCCTCCGAGGCTCCGATTTTGATGTTTATCCTCTTGTTTTCTGTCTCTTCCTGGGGATCCTTCTGTTCCTCCACACCTAGGTCCAGTCCTTCGTGAGCGCATCAGCTTAGCGGATAAGATCTAAGTATTTTGATTACCTTAAACCCAAAAAGAGACAGATGCAATCGAAAACACAGCAGTTGCATTTATAGGGAGAAGTAATCAAAAAATATTTTTGAATCACATGAAGTAAACATTCCCAAGAAAAGTCATTTGCAAGGGGATCAGAAAAGCTCTGTGCTTTTTTGATAAGGTATATTTAAAAATGTACGTTTTCATGTCTTCTCTGTGCAGGTGTCACTTAATTCAATACTTTTCCTTCATGCCCCATTTTGCTGCATTCAAAATGACATTTCTTTCTGCATTTCAACAAGTTTCATTTATCTCAGACAAATACTGATTCAAACTACTGTGATGGGATTTTACACCAGAGTGGTCCAAGCTTGGATAATGTCGGATTCCAAGACCACAGGTAACATTGCAAACACTAATGAACAAAACTAAAAAAAACTTTGGATGCTCTAGCTTCTGCAGTCTTCCAGTTACTATCATCCAATTTCAGCTCTCCTGTTTCAGCACTATGTTTGGGGTATTCCTATTTCCGTTCTGTTTGGGCACTACTTTTTGCATTATCCAGTTTCCTGTTTCTCTTCTGTGTGTTCATACTCCTGCACCCATATTCTGGCATGACTGTGGGTACTGTGGGTGGAAGGGTGGAGATAAGTCTCATCTAAAGGAGGGGCAAGACGCTCTTCCCTCCGCTAGCCTGTAGGTCACCCTTGGGCAAGTTGTATCACCTGCTTAGCCCCTCTGATCAGGGTCATGTGAAGCCAAGGGAGCAGGTGGTGAATGTTCATATGAACAGCTGGTGCATATCACAAGTCCTGGTTATGCGACCACTGACAGCAGTCAGTCTCTGAAGAATATTGATCATGGCTGGGATCGCCTGTCTTGTAAACACACAGCCCAGAAGAAGGCAAGGGCAAACCACTTCTGTGGAAAAACATGCCAAGAACAGCCATGGCCGACAATGTCATAGACACAGCACATGATAATGATGATATAGGATACTCATCTAGTTGATCCTACTTGGCAACACCTTTTTTGACATTCCTTTTAGTGATATCTTGTTTTGGCATTCCTGTTGACTGCCATATTTCAGCATATTTAACCGAGTACTACAACCTACACACACCCTGTTGGGTATCCTTGCTTCATACTCCTGTTTGGAACTTTTATTAACACTCCTATTTTGTTTCTTCAGACCTATTGCTCTTCAGTCAGCGTCACTCTCCCTGAACACCTGCTACTGCCCTCCATTTTGTGCACTTCTGTTCAAACTCTGACGCCTGAAATTCCTGCTTGAGAAATGCTGAATCAGCACTCCTGTTTTAACTCAGCTGCTGAGCTCATGTGTTTCAACACACCTCGGCATTCCTGATGTGATGCTCTTATTTTGGCACCATATATTCATCACCGCTTCAGCAGAGCTGCTACCATACATTTCCAGTCGTCTTTGATGGAACTTTGTGCATATCTAATGAATCTTGCTCTCCACGATGGAAGTGATTGGTTGAGGTTGATTATTAAAAAAGGCATGAATGAAGATCAGAGAACTGCAGATGCTGGATATCTGAAGTGATAACAGAAAATTCTGGAAACACCCAGTGGGTTAGGCAGCATCTGTGTGGACAGAAGTAGAGTTAACATTTCAGGTCAAATAAGGATTCTGATAAGGGAACTTCAACCTAAAATGTTAAGTCTGGTTCACTTTTATTTATCTATCTATCTGTCTATCTATTTCTTTATTGAGATTCCATGCCAGATGGGCCCTTTCAAGCCTTCAAACCCTGCCGACCAGCAATCCCCCAATTTAATCCAGGCCTAATCACGGACAATTTACAATGACTAATTAGCCTACTAACCGGTCCGTCTTTGGACTGTGGGAGGAAACCAGAGTTCCCAGAGGTGTGGTAAACCATGTATATATGTTGTAACTCGGTTGCTTGTCAGGACACACCCCTCTGCTGACTGCCCCTGTGGCTCCTCCCACAGAGTCCTGTATAAAGGTGTTCGCCTTGCCCCTCCCCCTCAGTCCAGGGGCAGACACTCACTGTGGAGGTCGTATTGTACAGCGAATAAAAGCCTTTCAGTATTTTACCAAACCTCAGTCTTTTGGAGTAATTGAAGGTGCTTCAATTTTATTCGCTCGACCAACGGGTGCTCACGGGCCACCCCACCGCGCCAGACCAAGACAGCGACCCCACCCTGGCTTCCGTGACCCTCGACCAAAGCGCTCCCCACCAGCTCGCAAGGTCACTGATGGACATCCTGGTGGAGGGGCACAGGACAAGCTGCCTGTTTGACACAGGCAGCACGGAGAGTTTTATCCACCCAGCCACAGTGCAGCATTGTGGACTGATGATACGGCTGATAAGTCAGAGGGTCACCATGGCCTCCAGGTCGCATACAACAGACATCTGGGGGGGTTGTGTAGCGACACTAGTGGTGCAGGGCACAGAATATCGCGACTTTAAGTTACTGGTCTTGCCTCAACTGTGTGCCCCTGTGCTGTTGGGGTTGGACTTCCAGAGCCACCTGAAAAGCGTGACAATGAAGTATGATGGGCCCCTCCCGCCAATTACTGTCATAAATGCCCTGTTTTGTAGAGATATGTCACGTACCCCGCTACTGACCACACACACACACCGACCCGCGCATCCCACCCAACATCATGCCAACTGCCACACTACTGACACCACTTGCGGCCTCTCCACCCTCAGGATCCCTCCCCCACCGCTGTTCGCCAACCTGACCCCCGACTGTAAACCTGTGACAACTAAAAGCAGGAGGTACAGCGCGGGGGACAGAGCTTTCATTAAGTCGGAGGTGCAGCTGCTGCTCAGGGAGGGGGTCACTGAGGCAAGCACAAGTCCTTGGAGGGCGCAGGTGGTGGTTGTTCGGAACGGGGAGAAGAATAGGATGGTCGTGGACTATAGCCAGACCATCAACAGGTTCACGCAGCTCGACGCGTACCCTCTACCCCGCATCGCGGATATGGTCAATCAGATAGCACAGTACAAGGTGTACTCGACCATAGACCTAAAATCCGCTTACCATCAGCTCCCCATCCGCCGGGAGGACCGCCCTTACACTGCCTTCGAGGCGGACGGCAGGCTTTATCAATTCCTGCGCATCCCCTTTGGCGTCACGAATGGTGTATCTGTCTTCCAGAGGGCAATGGACCGGATGCTGGACCAGTGCCAACTGAAGGCCACGTTCCCATATCTGGATAGCATCACCATCTGCGGTCACGACCAGCAGGATCACGACAACAACCTCCAAAAATTTCTCCAAGCGGCCAAATCTTTCAACCTCACCTATAACAAGGACAAGTGTGTATTTGGGACCACCCGACTTGCTATCCTTGGGTGTGTTGTGGAGAACGGAGTCATTGGCCCTGACCCCGACCGTATGCGCCCCCTGTTGGAACTCCCTCTTCCCAATACCCTCAGAGCCCTCAAAAGGTGCCTGGGCTACTTTTCATATTATGCCCAATGGGTCTCTAACTATGCAGACAAGACCCGCCCCCTGGTCAAGTTCACCACATTCCCCCTCTCTGCCGAGGCCCGCGCGGCCTTCAACCGCATTAAAGGGGACATTGCCAAAGCAGCAATGCATGCGGTGGATGAGGCCATTCCCTTCCAAGTAGAGAGTGACGCCTCCGACTTTGCGCTGGCTGCTACCCTCAACCAGGCAGGAAGACCAGTGGCGTTCTTCTCCCGTACCCTTCAAGGCTCTGAAATTCGGCACTCTGCGGTAGAGAAAGAGGCCCAGGCCATAGTGAAAGCTATAAGGCACTGGAGGCACTATCTTGCCGGCAAAAGGTTCACCCTGCTAACTGACCAGCGCTGAGTCGCATTCATGTTTAATAATCAGCAGCGGAGCAAAATCAAAAATGATAAAATTCTGAAGTGGAGAATCGAACTCTTCACCTACAACTATGACATCATGTACAGGCCTGGGAAGCTCAACGAGCCCTCTGATGCCCTATCCCGGGGAACATGTGCCAGCGCGCAGATCGACCAGCTATACGCTCTACATGTAGACCTTTGCCACCCGGGAGTCACCCGGCTTTTCCACTTCGTGAAAGCCCGGAACCTGCCTTACTCTCTTGAGGAGATCAGGATGATGACCAGGGACTGCCAAGTCTGCGCAGAGTGCAAACTGCACTTCTACCGACCCGAAAAGGCACCACTCATCAAGGCCACCCGCCCCTTTGAGCGACTGAGCGTTGACTTTAAGGGCCCCCTTCCCTCCACCAACCGCAACGTGTACTTTCTTAACGTAATTGACGAGTACTCGCGGTTCCCCTTCGCCATCCCCTGCCCCGACACCACTACCACGTCAGTTATAAAAGCCCTGCGCAAGCTCTTCACTCTGCTCGGATACCCATGCTATATCCACAGTGACAGAGGGTCCTCGTTTATGAGTGACGAGCTGCGCCAATATCTACTGGCTAGGGGAATTGCAACCAGTAGGACCACGAGCTATAATCCCCGGGGGAATGGACAGGTAGAGAAGGAGAATGGCACAGTGTGGAAAACCACACTCTTAGCCCTCAGGTCAAAGGGACTGCTGGTCTCCCGCTGGCAGGAGGTCCTTCCCGAGGCACTCCACTCCATCCGCTCCCTGTTATGCACAGCCACCAATGCCACCCCTCATGAGCGGCTCTTTTCTTTTCCCAGAAAATCGACCACTGGAACCACCCTACCATCTTGGCTGACGTCCCCGGGGCCAGTGCTGCTCCAGAAACATGCGAGGAGCAATAAATACTCCCCGATAGTCGAGAGGGTTCAGTTACTTCATGCGAACCCCCAGTATGCCTACGTGGTTTTACCTGATGGGCGGGAGGACACGGTCTCCATCCGCGACCTGGCGCCCGCAGGAGCTCCGGGCTCCTACCCTGAACACTCCGTGGTGACTATTGACCCCGTACCCACCAATGTATGTACCTACGAGACACCGTGCACTCCAAACCCTATACAGACACCACACGACACTCCCATACCCGGCCCCTCCATAGGTGCTGCCTGAGCTACTGAGTTCTTCCGGCATTTTGTGTTTGTTACTCTAGATTTCCAGCATCTGCAGAATCATCTCTGTTCTGTACCTTTGTTCTACCTGCCCCTCTCTCATCTCTGCTGCTAAAAACTAACATTTTCTATCTGTCTCCATTCTGATAAAGGGTCTTAGTCTTAGTCTTAAAATTTTAATTGTTTCTCTTAACACAGACGCAGACAAACCTGATGAGCATTTCTAGCATTTTTTGGTTTTAAGATTTCAAGTATCTTTTGATTTCCATTTCCCTATTTGTGTGTATCTATTATATCACAGTAAGTGCTGGAAATATTCAGCAGTCTAACATTTTCTGAAATACTGTGGAGAGAGAATTAGAATTATACAATGTTATAGCACATAAAATAATCAATTAATTGGTTGTGATTTTTGAAATAAGTTACCTATCACTAAATAATTGGGAAATTGTTTACTCACAGTGTTATACCAGCTTACTCAGTAATTCTGAATTATAGAAGCCATGGATACTTAACAATCCCGCTGCCTTTTGGATGAGGTATCAGTAATGAATGAATTATAGCACACGTCCCCTTCTTAACAGTTCTGTTTCATTTTAGGATGATCTTTGATTTCTAATTTTCCTTTGTTCCTCTGAAAAGTTATCAGTCTGAAATGTTGTGGCGACCCACTCTCCAGCACACACGAACCGGCGCACACCGGCGGAGAGACCGGCCCCAAAAAGGGCGCCAGGCCATCTTCACCAGCAGGGGGAAAGAGTCTGTGATTATGCATTCCCCACAGCAGTCCCGCCCAGGGAGGGCAGGAACGGGAAGGCTTTAAAGCGGGCCGCGAAGTTTGAATAAAACTCTTTCATCACAACTCTAACTCACCGACTACGTATGGTTATTTTAGCGCTGTGTGTAGCACACCGCTACAATTGGTAACCCCGAGGGCCCAAACAATATTTGGACCAGAGATGATCGACGCTGCATCTGTTCACGCAGTTTCGTTAAAACTGCCAAGCTTTTGGGCGCTGCGACCCCATCTGTGGTTCGATCAAGCAGAAGCTCAATTCCACATTTGGCAGATAACCTCGGAGTCCACTCGCTACTACTACGTGCTGAGCTCCCTCGACCAGGAGACAGCTGCACAAGTTGAGGAATTTATACAGTCGCCCCCGGAGGACGGCAAATACACAGCATTCAAAGCCCTGCTCATAAGGACTTTCGGACCCTCACGGCGCAAAAGAGCACGTCGCTTAATGTACCAGGATGGTTTGGGAGACAGGCTGCCGTCAGCATTAATGAACGAGATGCTGGCCCTGGCTGAAGGACACAAACCCTGCCTCATGTTTGAGCAGGCATTCCTAGAGCAACTGCCCGAGCACGTATGCCTGCTGCTGTCCGACACAGATTTCAGCGACCCCCGGGAGGTGGTGGCCCGGGCAGATGCGCTGTGGAATGCCAGGAAAGAGAGAGGGCCGTCCGTCGGACAGATTACCAAGCCGCGTGCCCAATGGCAGACCAGACCAGGTCCGGCAGCACAGCCTACAAAACCCGGCGACAGGAGTGAGGAACCCAACGAACAATGGCGCTTCTACCACCAGCAGTGGGGCACAGAGGCCCGCCGCTGTAGACCACCCTGCAAATTCCCAGGAAACGCCAGGGCCAGCCGCCGCCGATCGCTACGGCGGCTGGCCATTAGGACAGCCTCCTATACGTCTGGGTCAAGCAGTCGGGACGCCACTTTTTGGTTGACACCGGAGCGGAGATCAGCGTCTTACCTCCAACGAGTTACGGTACCCGCAACAGAGAACCGGGACCCACCCTGAGGGCCGCAAATGGCAGCACAATACGAACCTACGGCACCCACACAGTGCGGCTACAGTTCAGCTCCAGCCGGTTCACATGGGACTTCACACTGGCCGCCGTGGCCCAACCACTCCTGGGGGCGGATTTTCTGCGAGCCCACAGCCTGCTGGTCGACCTGCAAGGGAAGCGATTAGTCCACGCCAAGACTTTTCAAACGTTCTCCCTGGGTGAAGCGAAGTTGCCAGCCCATCACCTGGACTCCATCACGCTGTCCAACGATGAATTCACCAGGGTCCTGGCGGATCTCCCATCAGTACTGACACCGCAGTTCACGGCAGCCATGCCCAGACACGGAGTACAGCACCACATCCCGACCCAGGGACCACCCCTCCACGCTCGTGCTCGAAGGCTTCCCCCCGACAAGCTCCGACTGGCGAAGGAGGAGTTCAAGAAGATGGAGGAATTGGGGATCATACGACGGTCCGACAGCCCATGGGCCTCCCCTCTGCACGTGGTGCCCAAGGCAACGGGGGGCTGGAGACCATGCGGTGACTACCGCAGACTGAATGAGGCTACAACGCCAGACCGCTACCCTGTGCCGCACATTCAAGACTTCGCAGCAAACCTACACGGCGCAAGGATCTTTTCCAAGATAGACCTCGTCCGGGGATACCATCAAATCCCGGTACTTCCAGACGACATCCCCAAAACAGCACTCATCACCCCGTTCGGCCTTTTTGAATTCCTCCGAATGCCGTTTGGTCTAAAGCATGCCGCACAGACGTTCCAGCGGCTAATGGATGCGGTGGGACGCGACCTGGACTTTGCATTCATCTATTTGGACGACATCCTCATAGCCAGCAGTAGTCGTCAGAAACATCTGTCCCACCTCCGCCAGCTCTACTCCCACCTGAGTGAATTCGGCCTTACTATCAACCTGGCCAAATGCCAGTTTGGACTCGACACCATCGACTTCCTGGGCCACAGGATTACTAAAGACGGGGCAATCCCTCTGCCCGCCAAGGTAAACGTGGTCCGCCACTTCCCCCGACCCAACACAATCAAAAGCCTGCAGGAATTCGTGGGTATGGTGAACTTCAACCACCGTTTCCTCCCCTCAGCAGCCCGAACCATGCACCCCCTGTTCACTCTGATGTCGGGTAAGGGCAAGAACATTACCTGGGACGAAGAGGCTGCAGCCACTTTTGTTAAAACCAAGGAAACCTTGGCAAATGCCACGATGCTAGTGCACCCCAGAACAGACGCTCCTACTGCCCTCACGGTGGATGCATCCAACACAGCGGTCGGTGGAGTGCTGGAGCAGCTCATCGAGGGTCGCTGGCAACCCATGGCGTTCTTCAGCAAACATCTACGACTACCCAAACTCAAATACAGTGCTTTCGACCGGGAGCTATTGGCACTATACCTGGCAATCCGGCATTTCAGATACTTCTTAGAAGGTAGGCCCTTCACCGCGTTCACAGACCACAAACCGCTTACCTTTGCGTTCACGAAAGTGTCCGACCCCTGGTTGTCCCGCCAGCAGCGCCATCTGTCCTACATCTCCAAGTACACAACGGACATCCGGCATGTCTCGGGAAAGGACAACGTCGTGGCGGACGCACCTTCCAGACGTACCATACAGGCCCTGTCCCAGGGGGTGGACTATGCAGCGCTGGCAGAGGCACAGCAGGCAGACGCTGAGATCCCCAGTTACAGGACTGCAGTGTCGGGTTTGTAGCTTCAAGACCTCCCCGTAGACCCAGGTGAGAGGACCCTACTATGTGACGTAGCTACCGGCCAACCCCGCCCCGTCGTCCCAGTAGCCTGGCGTCGGCAGGTTTTTCGAATCCATTCACAACTTAGTGCACCCCTCCATCAGGACAACCGTCCGCCTGGTCGCCAACAGGTTCGTGTGGCATGGACTTCGTAAACATGTCAGTGAATGGGCCAAAACGTGCATGCAGTGCCAAACGGCCAAGGTGCAGCGGCATACCAAGGCTCCGCCGCAGCAGTTCGAACCCACCCGCCGGAGGTTCGACCACATTCATGTGGATATCGTGGGGCTCCTGCCAGTGTCACGAGGAGCGTGGTACCTCCTAACTATGATAGACCGGTTCACCAGATGGCCAGAGGCAGTCCTGCTCACCGACACCACCTCCGAATCCTGTGCCCGAGCACTGATCACAACCTGGGTAGCCCGCTTCGGGGTACCGGCCCACATTACCTCCGACAGGGGCGCCCAGTTCACCTCCAGCCTGTGGTCGGCTATGGCCAGCCTTTTAGGATCGCAGCTACACCACACAACTGCCTACCACCCACAGTCGAACGGAGTAGTGGAGCGTTTCCACCGTCACCTGAAGTTGGCTCTCATGGCCTGCCTGAAAGGGCCTAACTGGGTGGACGAGCTTCCCTGAGTCCTGCTCGGAATCCGCTCGGCGCCCAAGGAGGATCTGCACACCTCATCGCCCAAGTTGGTGTATGGGGCACCCCTGGTCGTCCCAGGAGAGTTCATAACAGCCCCAAGGGGGCAAGAGGAAGAACCTGCAGCAGTCCTGGACAGACTACGTGAGAGGCTCGGTAACCTGGCCCCCATACCCACTTCACAGCATGGACAGAGCCCGACCTGCGTACCCGAAGACCTGCAGAACTGTAATTTTCTTTTTGTACAACGGGGCGGACACCAGGCACCGCTACAGCGCCTACAAGGGGCCATTTAAGGTGATCAGGAACAACGGGTCCACGTTCGTGCTGGACATTGGCGGGAGAGAGGAGGTTTTCACAGTGGACCGACTCAAACCGGCCCATGTGGACTTGGCACAGCCGGTCCAGGCTCAGGCACCGCGGCGCAGGGGCAGACCTCCCAAACAGAGGCCGATCCAGACTGTGGACATTGGGGGAGGTATTGCCGGTTCTGGAGGGGGGGGGACGTTATGTGGCGACCCACTTTCTAGCACACACGAACCGGCGCGCGCCGGCAGAGAGGCCGGCCCCAAAAAGAGCGCCAGGCCGTCTTCACCAGCAGGGGGAAAATCCCGCGTGCGGAAAGAGTCTGCGATTATGCATTCCCCACAGTAGTCCCGCCCAGGGAGGGCGGGAACGGGAAGGCTTTAAAGCAGGCCACGTAGTTTGAATAAATCTCTTTCATCACAGCTCTAACTCACCAACTACGTGTGGTTATTTTAGCGCTGTGTGTAGCACACTGCTACAATGTTACCTTTTTATCACTCCACAGATGCGTCCTGAACTCCAAAGTACTTACAGGATTTTCTGTTGTTGTTTCATATCTCCAAAATCTGCAGGTTCATTGCTTTTTACCTCCACTCTTGTCTGCAGATATAAATGCTAACAGATCTCAGAATTCATTTTTCAACCTGTTCAACAAATTATTTCTATTCTTAGCCACTTTGTTGATCATTTACACCATGAAAACAGTCCTCCATATCAATCCCACCTTCGAGCACTTGGCCAATTGTCTTCTATGCTGAAGTGATTCCAGTTCTAGTCTTGATGCTCCTAAATAATATTAATAAGTTCTCCCACCACTCTCTCAGACAATGTATTCCAGCTGAAAAAGGTACCCTTCAGATATTTTCTAAATCTGTTACTCTTACACTAAATTGATGTCCTCTGGTTTCAACTACCTCTGGCATGGGGGAAAGCTTATGCAACCTACCCAATCTATACACCTCATAATTTTATATAGCTCAATCATGTCCCCTCTTAACCTTCTCCACTCCAGGGAGAACAAACCTAACTTCTCTATAGTCTCTCCTCGAAACTGATAGGCTCGATCCCAGGCAACATCCTAGGAGATCTCCTTTACACCCTCTCCAGGTCTATCACATGCTACTTATTGTATGGGGATCAGAAGTGCATACAGTATGCCACTGAGGTGGCTGATTTTTGTGTTTGGTCAGTCTGTGAAACTATGTGCCTTATTTCCCATTGATGAACAACAGAAATGTGGCCCAGAGTTAGAATCAGAATCAGGTTTATTATCACTGGCATGTGACGTGAAATTTGTTAACTTAGCAGCAGCAGTTCAATGCAATACATAAGCTAGCAGAGAAAAAAATAATAAATTTAGCTGTAACAGGCAGAAACGGGAATATTTAATCGTATCCATTGAGAGAACTGCTGCTACTCGAGTTGCGCATAGGCGCCCCGGAAATGTTCGTGCATTATTGCATTTCCTCATTTCCTGGCCATATTTGAAGTCAGCCAGAAAAGTCACTCCTCTTATTACCAGTACCCATTCTTCCTTTCTCTACATGACCCACATCAATTGATCTATTGTTTTCGAAGACTGGTGAAGTGTGGAACAAGTTCTCTCCTCAGCAGCCTAGTTTTCCAGTGAAATTATTAATACAGTGGATTCTGGTTAATTGGGATACATCAGGACCCATACATATTGGCTTAATTAAGTGGCTGACCTAATTAGCTGAAGTTTCGGGATAATAGTTAAAAAGGTATAAAAAAGACAAACTGCCATTTAACTGAGTAACAAATTACATATTTGAATGAAGTACAGAACAAATTAGAAGACTACCAATACTATTGCAATACTATAAAATTGTATATTAGTTCCTAATAGTTGACGATGGAGGAATTCATCAAGTGTACACTGCCTTGTTCTTTTGATTGACTGTAAATGAAGAAAATCTGTGCAGATAATGAACAGTCTTCATCGAACGCTGTCGACAGTTGCGTCTTCCAAATCTTCATTTTCATTGTAACATTCAAGATGATTATCAATACTTTAAAATTATTTGTAGTTTCTAACTTGTTGAAGTAGTGAAATCATTTCACTTTCTTGGCCATTTCTGGCATCCCCAAGCCTGATTGCTTGAAACCGCAGTGAGTGAGCTAAACAGTTCCGAATTGTCTTGCTGTGTATTTCTCAGCAACTATCAGTGACAAAAATCATTGCTCCTTAATCACAAATGAATGCAACTGTTGCTATTTAAAAACTGCTTGCTGTAGGCATGATGTAGTGTTGCATGAGTGCATGCATCTGATGCTAGTTAGAAACCCTTTGGCAACAGCCTCCTGCCCCAATTAAACAGAATAGTGTCCTAAATAAATAAAGGGAATCTTGACTATTTTCTCAATTAGTTTTTGTTCCTTAAGAGTTTTTTTTATTTCAAAATATACTTTATTCAAAAATGAATATATACAATAAACCATTCAATAACTTTCCATCATTTACATACGTTTCCATTATAGTCAGTACATATCCGTATTTATAGTCACCCATGTGGCACTCCAGTAGTTCAGCTTACCATATCATTGTTGAGGGGCATACTCCCCGCCCCCCCGACCCCTCCCACTCCCACGGGTGGAGAAACCTATACTGTGGTCTTTCCCCACCGGGCCCTTGCTGTGGCTGCACCGAGTTTCAGTGCGTCCCTCAGCACGTACTCCTGCAGCCGAGAATGTGCCAGTCGGCAGCATTCTCCCACGGACATCTCCATGTGCTGGTAGATCATCAAGTTTTGGGCCGACCAAAGAGCGTCTTTCACCGAGTTGATGATCTGCCAGCAGCACCAGATGTTGGTTTTTGTTCTTTAAGAGTTGTCCCAAGTAAGTGGCTGCCCCAATTAACTGATAGCCCAATGAACAGGAATCCGTTATCTTAACATGTTGATTATGCAAAACCTTTTCAACAGTTAACACTTCAAAAGGCCTGCTAATGTGCCATTGGTTATCTGGGGCCGGGGGGAGGGGGGGGGTGGAATGTGCAGAACACAAAATGTGGCTTGGACTAAACTGATCCTTAAATTGCTGGAGTGCTTTCATCTCTTCTATCAACAAGAAGTCCAGAATACAATCATTTAAAGAGTCGGTAATTTCTCAGCCATCTGTCAGTTCGGGTATAATGCTAGGTATTATCTTGAGTGACATATGCAGAGTGACGGGTGTATCGAAAGCCAGAAAGCCAGAGGGGAGTAACTAGACTCAAAGCGTGGCAGAATCAAGTTACGTTTGTAGATATTGCAGCTGTAACTTACATCTGTTTAATAACATAAATCATCATATAGTGAATTATTAACAGAATATACTGCAATATACTACAATGTTCATATTTCTTCACATCTGTTTAATATTATATTCCAGTAGTAAAATATTAGCAGATTTTATTGCAATATACTACAATGTTCATATTTCTCATATCTTCCTTATATTTTAGATTGTAAAAGGATTTTTTTCTAAAAGATTATCCATATACTATAAATAAATTATTCATCCTCCAACAATGACTATATGACAAAACTACTTTCCTAGCTGTAATATTCTGTAAAGAATTTAATGTTGTTATATAAATCTGGGTTATTTGGTGAATATCACAGTTGTCAAGCTTTTGGCAAAATATAATGAGGCAATGTTCAGCAACTGGGTTATTCTATTTTGTTAAAATACTTTCAGTACATGGCGCTAATTTTCCACTCTACAACTCCATTGGAATCTTGTATTTAAAATTTTGGTCGTAATTCACACAGTGCCATTTTCTATTTTGAATTGTGAATGTTTGAAAGTATATTTAAGAATATATACCAAAATATGCATTACAATTATTTCGTAATTTTAGTAATCAATTTAATTCAAGAAGAAACCTTATACCTCATTCTGTATTCACTGCAATCCACCATTAAACAAATACAAAACTTCTAAATCTGTATGCTTAGTAAGTAATTGTGGAAAGGTTACGAGTGATTACCCATAGTTGATTAACTGAAGACATTTTAACAACTGAGGTACAGGTTCAAATGGTAGAAGTTCGATTTGGAATCAGAATTAGAATCAGGTTTATTATCACAGACATGTCATGAAATTTGTTGTAAAGAATGCAAAAGACCAATGATTAGGAATAATATCACAAAATAGGTCTTCAAAGCCAGCTTCATTTTAACAGTAAGTATCAGGTTAGGCAAAATATGAGGTAATCATTTAAGCAATTACATTGGTCAAATGTTAAGATGTCCAAGTGTGGCATGATTATTCTTTTTTTTGTAATTTGCAGAAACAACTGCAAATCTGTGGGTTAATAATTGAACTTCAAAATTCCGATAAGTTATGAATCTCAAACAAGGGGCCATGAGAAGGCCTTGGTGGACAGGATTAAGGAAAACTCCAAGGCATTCTACAAGTACGTAAAGAGCAAGAGGATAAGACGTGAGAGAATAGGACCATTCAAGTGTGACAGTGGAAAAGTGTGTACGAAACCAGAGGAGATAGCAGAGGAACTTAATGAATACTTTGCTTCAGTATTCACTACGGAAAAGGATCTTGGCGATTGTAGAGATGACTTGCAGCGGACTGAAAAGCTTGAGCATGTAGATATTAAGGAAGAGGATGAGCTGGAGCTTCTGGAAAGCATCAAGTTTGATAAGTCATTGGGACTGAACGGGATGTACCTCAGGCTACTGTAGGAAGCGAGGGAGGAGATTGCTAAGCCTCTGGTGATGATCTTTGCATCATCAATGAGGACAGGAGAGGTTCCGGAGGATTGGAGGGTTGCAGATGTTGTTTCCTTATTCAAGAAAGGGAGTAGAGGTAGCCCAGGAAATTATAGACCAATGAGTCTTTCTTCAGTGTTGGTAAACTGATGGAGAAGATCCTGAAAGGCAGAATTTATGAACATTTGGAGAGGCATAATATGATTAGGAATAGTCATCATGGCTTTGTCAAAGGCAGGTCGTGCCTTACGAGCCTGATTGAATTTTTTGAGAATGTGACTAAACACATTGATGAAGGTAGAGCTGTAGATGTAGTCATATATGGATTTTAGCAAGCCATTTGATAAGGTACCCTATACAAGGCTTATTGAGAAAGTAGGGAGGCATGGGATCCAAGGGGACATTGCTTTGTGGATCCAGAACTGGCTTGCCCACAGAAGACAAAAAGTGGTGGTATATGGGTTATATCCTGCATGGAGGCCGGTGACCAGTGGTGTGCCTGAGGGATCTGTTCTGGGACCCCTACTCTTTGTGATTTTTAAAAATGACCTGGATGAACATAGAACATAGAATAGTACAGCACAGTACAGGCCCTTCGGCCCACAAATTTGTGCTGACCCTTAAACTCTGCCTCCCATATAACACCCCTCCCCCCACCTTAAATTCCTCCATGAGAAAGTGGAGGGATGGGTTAGTAAATTTGATGATGACACAAATGTTGCGGGAGTTGTGGATAGTGTAGAGGGCTGTCAGAGGTTATATCGGGACATTGATAGGATGCAATACTGGGCTGAGAAGTGGCAGATGGAGTTCAACCCAGATAAGTGTGAGCTGGTTCATTTTGGTAAGTTAAATATGATGGCAGAATATAGCATTAATGGCAAGACTCTTGGCAATGTGGAAGATCAGAAAGACCTTGCAGTCCGAGTCCATAGGACACTCAAAGCTGCTGTGCAGGTTGACTCTGTGGTTAAGAAGGCATACAGTGCCTTGACCTTCATCAACCATGGGATTGAGTTTAAGAGCCGAGAGGTAATGTTGCAGCTATATCCGACCTGGTCAGACCCCACTTGGAGTACTATGCTCAATTCTGGTCTCTCACTACAGGAAGGATGTGGAAACCATAGAAAGGGTGCAAAGGAGATTTACAACGATGTTGCCTGGTTTGGGGAGCATGCCTTATGAGAATAGGTTGAGTGGACTTGGCCTTTTCTCCTTGAAACAACAGAGGATGAGAGGTGACCTGATAGAGGTGTACAAGATAATGCCAGGCATTGATCATATAGATAGTCAGAGGCTTTTTCCCAGGGCTGAAATGGCTGGCACAAGAGGGCATAGTTTTAAGGTGCTTTGAAGTAGGTACAGAAGAGATGTCAGGGATAAGTTTTTTATGCTGAGAGTGGTCAGTGCGTTGAATGGGCTTCCGGCGGTGGCGGTGGAGGCGGAAATGATAGGGTCTTTTAAGAGAATCCTGATAGGTACACGGAGCTTAGAAAAATGGAGGGCTATGGATAGGCCTCAGTAGTTCTAAGGTAAGGACATGTTCGGCACAGCCGTATGTGCTGAAGGGCCTGTATTGTGCTGTATGTTTTCTATGTTTCTATCTTGTATCTGATACCAATATTATATCTTTTTCCATTGTGGTGGGGAAATCAAAATCATCCTATTTCCGGTGATGATAGATTAGTTTGGCATTAAAGCCTACCTTCTGAACTCTTCATTTGGACAATTCATGCCAAATTCTCAAATAATGATTGAAGAAGAAATAGTGAGGCATCTGGAAAGAAATGGATCCATCATGCAGACTTAACGTGGATTCAGCAGGTCCTGTTTGACAAAGTTACTAGAGTTCTTTAGTGGATAGAGTGTAACAGATGCATGTTATTTACTTGGATTTCCAGAAGGTGTTCGATGAGGTGTCACATAAAAGGCTTATCCATGAGATAAGGATGCATAGAGTTGGTGGTGCTGTATTAGCATGGATAGAGGATTGGTTAACCATAGAAAGCAAAGAGTTGGGATACATGGGTGTTTCTCCGGTTGGCATTCAGTGGTGAGTGGTGTGCCGCAGGGATCGGGGCTGGGCCCGCAACTGTTCACAATATACATTAACAATCTGGAAGAGTGGACCGAGTGACACTTTTCCGATGGAAAAGCAAATTGTGCAGAGGATACAGAGAGTCTGCAGAGATATATAGATAGGCTAAGTCAGTGGGCAAGGATCTGGCAGATGGAGTACAATGTTGTTCATCCACTCTGGAAGGAAAATAGAAGATCAGATTATTATTTAATTGGTAAAAAAATTGCAGCATGCTGCTGTGCAGAAGGACTTGGGAGTGCTTACGCATGAATCACAAAAGTTGATTTGCAGGTGCAGCAGGCTACCAAGAAGGCAAATGGACTGTTGGCCTTCATTGCTAAAGGGGTTGAACTTAACAGCAGGGAGGTTATGCTGCAATTGCAGAGAGTACTAATGAGGCTGCGCCTGGAGTACTGCACGCTGTTCTGGTCTCCTTACTTGAGAAAGGATATACTGGCTTGGAGGTGGTGCAGAGGAGGTTCACCAGGTTGATTCCAGAGATGAGGGGGTTAGACTGTGAGGAGAGATTGAGCCACCTGGGACTGTATTTGCTGGAATTCAGAAGGATAAGAGGAGATCTTATAGAAACATATAAAGTTATGAAAGGGATAGATAAGATAGAGGCAGAAAAGTTGTTTCCTCTGGTAGGTGAGACTAGAACTAGGGGACATAGCCTCAAGCTTTAGGGGAGTAAATTTAGGACAGAATGAAGAGGAACTGCTTTTCTCAAAAAGTGATGAATCTGTGGAATTCTCTGCCCAATGAAACAGTGGAGTATACTGACTGGCTGCATTACAGCCTGGTATGAGAACACCAATTCCCTTGAACGGAAAATCCCACAAGAAGTGCTGGATACGGCTCAGTCCATCAAGGTTAAAGCCTTCCCCGCAACTGGGCCCATCCACACGGAACGTTATCGCAGAAAAGCAGCATCAAGCGTACCCAGCACCCAATTCCTCTTCCCGCTGCTGCCACCTGGAAGAAGGCACAGGAGCCTCAGTACTCACACCAACAGGTTCAATAACAGTTATCACCCCTCAACCACCAGGCTCCTGAACCAAAGGGGAAAACTTCCCTCAACTTCACTTCCCTATCATTAAAATATTCCGACAACCTATGGTAAGGATTCACTTTCAAGGACGCTTCATCACACGTTCTCGATATCTGTGGCTTATTTATCTTTTATTTCTCTTTCTTTTTGTATTTGCAGTTCGTTGTCTTGCACACTGGTTTTTCGCCCTGTTGGTGTGGTCTTTCATTGATTCTATTATGGTTATTGGATTTATTGAGTATGTCCGCAAGAAAATTAATCTCAGGGTTTTATATGGAGACATATATGTACTTTGATAGTAAACTTACTTTGAACTTGGTACAAATTACACCATACGTAGATCGTTTTGATTTCCCGTCGAATTGATACTGTGCTGTGGAGAAATAAGGAAACCTCTCCGTGCTCTATTCTTACACGGGAATATGAAAAGACAGCGCTGGTCGGAGCAAACTCCAATCCGATTATCATTCAGATCTGTAGCGGGTTTGGAGAGTTGCCCGACTGAACTGGAAGAAGGTGGTGACTGCCGCCTCTGGGGTGAGAGCCCCACAACACTTGGCCCCTGAAAGAGCCGCGCGAGATGTCACTTGGCAAGTTGCGGCGTCCGCAGGTGAAGGAAGTGCCGGGCACAGAACGAAAACCTCGCTGATCGATCAGAGCTGCAGGATGATTTTAAATCATGGCTTTGTGTAAAACCTCAAGAGTGGCCGCAGAGCCATCCTTTTCCCTGCGCCTGTTGCTTTTCATCGTCACTCAGAGTAAGTTCCTCACTGTAATATTGTCTGTTGTACTTCTAATATTCTGCATTACCTCTACACGATTTGTGGATATAAATTAATGAGATTTGAAATGCTAATTTGGGTCGATCTGTGCTGGCAACGTCCTTTAATATCATTTAAATCGTTCTTTCAAGCGCACGGAATCAATCGATTGACTAATAAAGTTAATTTCACGTGTGTAGTGAAATTATCTTTACATGTGGTTTAGAATTTTATTTTAAATCTTAGCTAGAAGCGTTTGGGAACGTGCTGGGATGAATGGAGAGGCAACAATAGATAGAGGCAGGGGTCATATTGTATGCCGACAATTGCGAAACAGTCTTCTGAATCCGTCAAGATTTTGAATTAAGACGATTTTTCAGGTTGAATTTACATGGGTCACAACCCGGCCACGAGGAATTTGAATTTTACCAAATCTATCTGAACGCCGCTTTCGAGGCAGTTAACGAGCTAGCTGTTTCTGACTGGGATTCCGCGAAGTTCTGCCTACAGTGTTTGTCTGATCTGGGTCACTTTATGCCGCCCAGATCTAGTAGATGCACACAGAAATCCAGTATTAGCTTTGTCCTTGTCCTTGTCACCCAGACAAAACTAATTGTCCGAAACAAAATGAACGCTTCTGAAGTAAAACTTGGATCATTCGTTTGCTTCAGATACATTATAATGTGATTTTGCTCGTCTAACTTGCTGCCTTCCAGCAGTTTAGCATAATAGGAAATGTTTCAAAAGACAGTTCTGATAGATTGTCAAAATGATGAAGATGCGATCATTACGGAATTAACATGCATGCTAGATTTGTAAAGATATTCGTTTGCAATTGTGTATCTTGCGCCAATAGGCACTTCCGCGCCTTGTTTTCTAATCTTCCCAAACTAAACTTTAAGTGAAAATATTATAGCATTATATTTACGGGGGTCGATTATTTCGTCCAAAGTATTGACTGGCTAGCAGTCTTCAAAATTACGGAAAGTTCAGTTAAACATTTTCACGCCCCCTTGTGTACAAAATAATTGCATTTAAAGTAGCTTTTGCAGAGTTTAACGATTAATAGTCTTCGTTTTATTGGGGAAGTACCAGTCATAAGACTTTTTAAAAATTGAAGCCTATGTTTCTAAGTAACTTTGGAAGTCGAAAGCATTAAGTCTTCTCCCTCTAACTGTCCCAGAAACACCTTAAGGTCTTTATTTTAAAACCAATGAGGTATTTATAAAATGTGACTGTTACTTGTCGGAGAATAAGTAACTAATTTCATTTGTTGTGCAATTTTGTTGTTTTGGGCAGCAGTACATTGCAAAACATAGTAATTACAATATTAATTAACTAGTAATTACAGTAAGTATATATAATTAAATTAAGTAGTGCAGAAAGGGAAGGGATTTTGTTTCAAATGAGGTACACTGTCCATTCAGAAATCCGATGGTGGAGGGACAGAAGCTGTCCCTGAAACGACAGGCTCGTCTCACAAACAACAATGTGGTACTGCGATCACATGATGTCTGAGATGTAAATACGAGACAGCACACGTGGGAAGGATTAGGAAAAAAAAACGAACGAACGAGAACTTTACCATTGTTTTTTTAAAATAATAAATACTATGGGATCTTTTACTACTGTAACCCAATTTAACATCTTCTCAAGCAGAGCAGTCCGATACTGCAACATGCAACTCTTTCACTGGTTGTGTTTAAGCTTCAAGAATGGGTCTTCAATCTGCAAATCATCCATTTTGAGCCACTTTCTGCAGCCTAAAACAAACCAAGTTGTGTTTCTGCAAAGTCCAGCTGGAGTAGAAGAATCCCAAACGTAAAACACTCGTCGGGTGCAGTTTCTGAAAACAAATTAGACCAGACCTGTTTATAAACGCAAGAGATTATGCAAATACTGGAAATCCGGAGCACCCCATAGAAAATGCTGGAGGAACTCAACAGGTCAGGCAGCATCTTTGGACAGGAATAAACAGTTGACTTTTCTGGATGAGAGCCTTCACCAGGATTTTTTTTATTGTTTAATTCTGAAAAATATTACTTTAACTCTTTTTCTATTTTTTATAATTTTTCTTCCCCCCCCCCCATCCCACCCCTCTCTTCCCGGTAACCTTGCTAGTTTGTTATTTTTGCTATGTTTGTAACTCCAAAACATAAAAGCCAGTTTAAAGTAAAACATGGATCTGGGAGGTAATGCGTATCTAGTTTCATTTTTACTTTAAGCAAGGTGCATAAGTAATAACATGGTGTGATGATGTACACCATTCATGTACTCTTACATATAACCTGTAATTAATTATTTAAACAAACAAGAGTGCTTAATCAAAGAATATATTTACAACATTGCAGTACTCAAATATTAAATACACAATCATTTTCAGCAGTGTTTGATCCTTTTTCTGCAGCACTGTAGCACAGCACCTTCTGCTGACCCTTCAGCTGCAGTGAGGTGCCTGATTTTCAGCTTCCTCCACTTGTTTTTGGGACCTGGTTTGCTGACTGCATCTCCCTATTTCATTATCTATAAACCCACATTGCTAATACAATTAAAGTTAATAAAGCTGTTTCAAGGAAATGATGCTTGATGAGTCAGCCTCATCATCCAGTGTTCCAACTGGACAAACATGAGAGCTGATTTTGAAACATTTCTGGTATTAAAGGTGGTTAATCTGTCTAATTTTAGGACATGATTAGGACCGTTTTAAGACAGTTCTGTGTATACATTTTAAAGGCAGAGTTTTGTTTTAATATGTATTTGCCTTTAATTGTATAACTTGAAAAATGTACTTTAGACAAACATTTCATTTTACACACACTATTTCATTTTGCTCACAAGGCAGAGGGTGGTAGTAGATGGAGCATATTCTGCCTGGAGGTCAGTGACCAGTGGTATACTGCAGGGATCTGTTATGGGACCCCTGCTCTTTGAAATTTTTACATTTGGAAGCTTGCAGATGGCAAAAAGGTTGGTGATATTGTGGATAGAGTAGAAGGTTATAATGAAACATTGATTGGACGCAGAGCTGGGCTGAGAAGTGGCAGATGGAGTTCAATTGGGAAAAATGTAGAGTGATGCACTTTGGAAGGTTAAACTTGAAGGCCGAGTGCAGGGTTAATGCCAGGATTCTTAACAGTGTGGAAAAGCAGGGGGATCTTGGATTCTACATCCATAGATCCCTCAAAGTTACTGTTCATTGATGGAGTGGTTAATAAGGCATATAGGGTGTTGGCCTTCATTAATCAGGGGACAGAGTTCAGGAGCTGTGATTTGGAGAATTTCGAGAGGGTGCAGAGGAGATTTACCAAGATCCTGCCCAGATTAGAAAGTACGTCTTATGTGAACAACAGGAATTCTGCAGATGCTGGAAATTCAAGCAACACACATCGAAGTTGCTGGAACGCAGCAGGCCAGGCAGCATCTCTAGGAAGAGGTACAGTTGACGTTTCAGGCCGAGACCCTTCGTCAGGACTGACTGAAGGAAGAGTTAGTAAGAGATTTGAAAGTGGGAGGGGGAGGGGGAGATCCAAAATGATAGGAGAAGAGAGGAGGGGGAGGGATGGAGCCAAGAGCTGGACAGGTGATTGGCAAAGGGGATATGAGAGGATCATGGGACAGGAGGTCCGGGGAGAAAGACAAGGGGGGGAACCCAGAGGATGGGCAAGGAGTATAGTCAGAGGGAGAAAAAGGAGAGTGAGAGAAAGAATGTGTGTATAAAAATAAATAATGGATGGGGTACGAGGGGGAGGTGGGGCATTAGCAGAAGTTAGAGAAGTCAATGTTCATGCCATCAGGTTGGAGGCTACCCAGATGGAATATAAGGTGTTGTTCCTCCAACCTGAGTGTGGCTTCATCTTTACAGTAGAGGAGGCCGTGGATAGACATGTCAGAATGGGAATGGGATGTGGAATTAAAATGTGTGGCCACTGGGAGATCCTGCTTTCTCTGGCGGACAGAGCGTAGGTGTTCAGCAAAAATATCTTATGCAGATAGGTTGAGAGAACTAGGATTTTTCTCTCTAGCAAACCAGCAAGTTTATTTGTATAGCAATTTTCAAACACAAGGCAGTTCAAAATACTTTACATAGAACAAGATATAAAAATCGAACATCAAATTTCAGACAATATATAAGAATAAAATCACACAAAAGTAGTTATGATAAATAAAAGTTACAGTGCGAGAGATGCTAATTGAAAGCTTCAGTGAAAAGAAATGTTTAAACCTGGATTTAAAAGAGCTTAAAGTTGGGGCAGACTTCAGATCCTCTGGAAGGTTACTCCAGATATGTGAAGCATAGTAACTAAAAGCAAAGGAGGATGATTAGTGAGTTGATAGAGTTGTATAATAGACAACAGCATTTGTTATGTGGACATCAGCATTTTATTCCCAGGCAGCAGTGACACATATGAGAGGGCATATTTCTCAGATGATTGGAAGAAAATCTCGGGGTGATGTCAGAGGTAGGCTTTCTTTACACAGAGAGTGGTAGGTGGGTGGAATATACTGTCAGGTGTGGTGGAAGTGGAAGCAGACACATTAGGGACACCTAAAGAGACTCTTAGATAGGTACATGGATGAAAGAAAAATGGAGGGCTATGTGGGAGGAAAGGGTTGGATTGATCCTGGAGCAGGTTAAAAGATTGCCACAACATCTTGGGCTGAAATACAGTACCGCATTATACAGGCTTTATGTTCTTTTTCTAATATTTTCTTCCACTTCATTATACTTCACTGGCATTGAAAGAAGGCTTAAAATTAATGTTGTAAATTTATGTATAGTGAAATTGTCTATTGGTTGATCAATCTGAACTGGGACAATTAATTTACATGGGCCAGGAAATCCTTATGAAAAGATCTATCAGAATCATTAATTTTAAATGTTTATTGGGTACATTTCCCTATTATGTTCAAAGAAATTAGCTATATTTTCCATGTTTTTGAACTATATTTTGCACATTTATTTATATCTTATAAAATTTCATGGAATTATTCTCTAAAAATCAGCATAGTATTAAATGAAAACTAGAAAATATTATTTTGAAGTAGACTGCATTTGAAGTATCACACACAAACTGGTGGGAGAACTCAGCAGGTCAGGCAGCATCTATGGAAATAAATAAACAGTTGAAGTTTTGGGCCGAGACCCTTCTTCAGGACAGAGAAGGAAGAGGGAAGACGCCAGAATTAAAAGGTGGGTGAGGAGAAGGAGGCTTGCTGGTAGGTGATAGGTGAAGCCAGGTGAGTAGGAAAGGTCAAGGGCTTGAGAAGAAGGCACTTGATAGGAGAGGAGAGTGAACTAAAGGAGAAAGGGAAGAAGGAGGGGACACAGGGGGAGGTGATAGGCAGATGAGAAGAGGTAAAAGGTCAGAGTGGAGAATAGAGGAACTTGGGGGGAGAGTGGATTTTACATAGAACATAGAATAGTACAGCACAGTACAGGCCCTTCAGCCCACAATGTTGTGCTGACCCTCAAACCCTGCCTCCCATATAACCCCTCACCTTAAATTCCTCCATATACCTGTCCAGTAGTCTCTTAAACTTCACTAGTGAATCTGCCTCCACCACTGACTCAGGCAGTGCATTCCACACACCAACCACTCTCTGAGTAAAAAACCTTCCTCTAATATTCCCCTTGAACTACCCACCCCTTACCTTAAAGCCATGTCCTCTTGTATTGAGCAGTGGTGCCCTGGGGAAGAGGCGATGGCTATCCACTCTATCTATTCCTCTTATTATCTTGTACACCTCTATCATGCCTCCTCTCATTCTCCTTTTCTCCAAAGAGTAAAGCCCTAGCTCCCTTAATCTCTGATCATAATGCATACTCTCTAAACCAGGCAGCATCCTGGTAAATCTCCTCTGTACCCTTTCCAATGCTTCCACATCCTTCCTATAGTGAGGTGACCAGAACTGGACACAGTACTCCAAGTGTGGCCTAACCAGAGTTTTATAGAGCTGCACCATTACATCGTGACTCTTAAACTCTATCCCTCGACTTATGAAAGCTAACACCCCATAAGGTTTTTTAACTACCCTATCCACCTGTGAGGCAACTTTCAGGGATCTGTGGACATGTACCCCCAGATCCCTCTGCTCCTCCACACTACTAAGTATCCTGCCATTTACTTTGTACTCTGCCTTGGAGTTTGTCCTTCCAAAGTGTACCACCTCACACTTCTCCGGGTTGAACTCCAACTGCCACTTCTCAGCCCACTTCTGCATCCTATCAATGTCTCTCTGCAATCTTCGACAATCCTCTACACTATCTACAACACCACCAACCTTTGTGTCGTCTGCAAACTTGCCAACCCACCCTTCTACCCCTACATTCAGGTCGTTATAAAAATCACGAAAGGTAGAGGTCCCAGAACAGATCCTTGTGGGACACCACTAGTTACAATCCTCCAATCTGAGTGTACTCCGTCCACCACCACCCTCTGCCTTCTGCAGGCAAGCCAATTCTGAATCCATCTGGCCAAACTTCCCCGGATCCCATGCCTTCTGACTTTCTAAATAAGCCTACTGTGTGGAACCTTGTCAAATGCCTTACTAAAATCCATATAGATCACATCCACTGCACTACCCTCATCTATATGCCTGGTCACCTCCTCAAAGAACTCTATCAGGCTTGTTAGACATGATCTGCCCTTCACAAAGCCATGTTGACTGTCCCTGATCAGACCATGATTCTCTAAGTGCCCAGGGATCCTATCTCTAAGAATCTTTTCCAACAGCTTTCCCACCACAGACGTAAGGCTCACTGGTCTATAATTACCCGGACTATCCCTACTACCTTTTTTGAACAAGGGGACAACATTCACCTCCCTACAATCCTCCGGTACCATTCCCGTGGACAACGAGGACATAAAGATCCTAGCCAGAGGCTCAGCAATCTCTTCCCTTGCCTCGTGGAGCAGCCTGGGGAATATTCCGTCAGGCCCCGGGGACTTATCCATCCTAATGTATTTTAACAACTCCAACACCTCCTCTCCCTTAATATCAACATGCTCCAGAACATCAACCTCACTCATATTGTCCTCACCATCATCAAGTTCCCTCTCATTGGTGAATACCGAAGAGAAGTATTCATTGAGGGCCTTACTCACTTCCATAGCCTCCAGGCACATCTTCCCACCTTTACCTCTAATCGGTCCTTCTTTCACTCCTCTCATCCTTTTGTTCTTCACATAATTGAAGAATGCCTTGGGGTTTTCATTTACCCTACTCGCCAAGGCCTTCTCATGCCCCCATCTTGGTCTTCTCAGCCCCTTCTTAAGCTCCTTTCTTGCTTCCCTATATTCCTCAATAGACCCATCTGATCCTTGCTTCCTAAACCTCATGTATGCTGCCTTCTTCCACCTGACTAGATTTTCCACCTCACTTGTCACCCATAGTTCCTTCACCCTACCATTCTTTATCTTCCTCACCGGGACAAGTTTATCCCTAACATCCTGCAAGAGATCTCTAAACATCGACCACATGTCCATAGTACATTTCCCTTCAAAAACATCATCCCAATTCACACCCGCAAGCTCTAGCCTTATAGCCTCATAATTTGCCTTTCCCCAATTAAAAATTTTTCTGTCATCTCTGATTCTATCCTTTCCCATGATAATGCTAAAGGCCAGGGAGCGGTGGTCACTGCCCCCCAGATGCTCACCCACTGAGAGATCTGTGACCTGACCCGGTTCATTACCTAGTACTAGATCTAGTATGGCATTCCCCCTAGTTGGCCTGTCCGCATACTGTGACTGGAATCCATCCTGGACACACTTAACAAACTCTGCCCCATCTAAACCCTTGGAATTAATCAGGTGCCAATCAATATTAGGGAAGTTAAAGTCACCCATGATAACAACTCCGTTATTTTTGCACCTTTCCAAACTCTGCCTCCCAATCTGCTCCTCTGTATCTCTGCTGCTACCAGGGGGCCTGTAGAATCCCCCAATAGAGTAACTGCTCCCTTCCTGTTCCTGACTTCCACCCATACTGACTCAAAAGAGGATCCTGCTACATTACCCACCCTTTCTGTAGCTGTAATAGTATCCCTGACGAGTAATGCCAGCCCTCCTCTCCTTTTTCCGCCCTCTCTATCCCTTTTAAAGCACTGAAATCCAGGAATATCGAGAATCCATTCCTGCCCTGGTGCCAGTCAAGTCTCTGTAATGGCCACTACATCATAATTCCATGTATGTATCCAAGCCCTCAGTTCATCACCTTTGTTCCTGATGCTTCTTGCATTGAGGTACACACACTTCAGCCCTTCTACCTTACTACCTTTACACCCTTTATTCTGTTTCTCTTTCCTCAAAGCCTCTCTATATGTTAGATCTGGCTTTACTCCATGCACTTCTTTCACTGCTCTATCGCTCTGGGTCCCATCCCCCTCGCAAATTAGTTCAAACCCTCCTGAACCATGCTAGCAAACCTACCTGCAAGGATATTGCTCCCCCTCGAGTTCAGGTGCACCCCATCCAATCTGTACAGGTCCCACCTTCCCTAGAAGAGATCCCAATGATCCAAAAATCTAAAACCCTGCTCCCTGCACCAACTCCTCAGCCACGCATTCAACTGCCAACTCCTCCAATTCTTACAATCACTGTCACGTAGCACTGGCAGCAATCCTGAGAACGCCACCCTTGAGGTCCTGTTCTTCAGCCTTCTGCCTAGTTCCCGAAACTCACACTTCAGGACCTCATCCCTCTTCCTGCCTATGTCATTGGTCCCGACATGTATCACGACTTCTGGTTGCTTTCCCTCTCGTACCAGGATGTCGTGCACCCGATCAGAGACATCCCGGACCCTGGCACCCGGGAGGCAACAAACCATGCGGGTCCTTCTCACGTCCATAAAACCTCCTGTCTGCTCCCCTGACTATAGAGTCTCCAATGACGACAGCTCTCCTCTTCTCCGTCCCACCCTTCTGAACCACTGGGTCAGACTCAGTGCCGGAGGCCCTGCCACCGTGGCTCACCCCTGGTCGGTCATCCCCGCCAACAGTATCCAGGACGGTAAACTTATTATTCAGGGTATGGCTACAGTGGTGCTCTGCACTACCTGTCTGCTCACCTTCGCTTTCCCCCCCTCTGACTGTCACCCAACGACCTGTTTCTGACAGCCTAGGTGTGACTACCTCCCTGTAGCTCTCATCTATGACTGCCTCATTCTCCCTTATGAGTCGAAGGTCATCCAGCTGCTGCTCCAGATTCCTTACATGGTCTTCCAGATCGCCCAGCCGTATGCACTTCTGGCAGATGTGACTCTGCGGGAGAAGGGCGTTCCCCCAAGACTGCCACGTCTCACATGAGAGGCACATCACCGTCTCAGGAGACATTGTAAAGACTAACTGCGAGCAAGCTTGTCCTCCGCCTCTTCTCGTCGAAGCCTCTCGAGTCAAAGCCTCAAAGCTCCACTCCTTCACTGGCCCACTCACTCACTGGCCGTTGGATTTTGTGTACCAGAAGAAGAAATCATGCCCTCGGGTTGGAGGCTACTCAAACAGAAGACAAGGTCTTGGTCCTTCACCTTAGAGGGCGGCCTCACTTGACGCAAGAGGAGGCCGTAGAGCGACATGTCAGAATGGGGGTGGGAATCACAGTGAAATGTTTGGCCATCAGGAAGTCCCACTGGAGGCAATGGAGCAAAGGTGCCCAGCAAAGTGTGTGAAATATAACCTGGAGCTATATTAACAACTGATATTTCAAGACTTTTGGCAATGTTACAAATAATATTTCCCTAAACAATGGTCTTGCTTGACTCTTCTTCCCGTATTCCACCTTTTGTAATATAATCCAAACACTCAAAATATTGCTCTGCCAGGAGAGACTTCTGGAATGTAGTATTATGTAGCATAGTAAAACTAACAAAATAAATTTATGCCTAATTTTAAGATGATTGGAGGAAAGCATCGGGGGGGGGGAGTGGGGTGTTGTATATGTTTTACATAGAGAGTGGTGGGTGCATGGAACATCATGCCAGGGGTAGAGGTTGATACATTAGTGACATTTAAAAAACTCTTATTTAGGCACACAGATGTCAGAAAAATGGAGGGTTATGTGTGAAGGAAGGGCTAGATTGATCTTAGAGTAGGTTAAGAGGTCGTAGGCTGAAGGACTTGTATTGTGCTTTAGTGTTCTATGTTCTAAAAATTCAGAATATTAAAGTTGTACACGCAAGTCCTCACAAAAGGTACTGTAATTTTCATGCTTGTGAATAATACCGTACATTTAGAAAAAGGCACAGAGTTTCAATTGCCATTAACTCTATTTGTTCTGTTTCTGCACTGTTACATTTTGGGAATAGCATGTGGGCAGGGAAGGATAATTTAGAATAAACTTCACCCGACATCAATGTGATGAGACCCTCTTAAAAACTGAAAAAAAAAATTCCTTTAAACACCAATTGTCTAAAGATCATTTGTACAGATTCAGTTTAATTGATCTCCTTTCAATGTTTCAAAAGCAAAACACAGGAGATGATGGAAAGCAGAAATAACAACAGAAGTTGCTGAAGTTACTGTACTCAGCAGATCAGGCTGTGTCTGTGGAGAGAGAAACGAGAGATAAGGATTCAAATCAATGACTGAGTAGAACATATTTGCACTGTGCTAGTATTGTGAGAACAATTCATCCCAAAGCAACATCAAATAATGCTATGTGGAAAATCATCTTGTGCTTTCTGTAAACTTTCTCATTCTGGTACCTTTCCCACATGATAGTGCTGGGATATCAAAGCCCACCCATGAAACTTGTTTTAGCATCTTCACTGTATTTTCAATCTATCTGCAGAAAGGTCCTGACGAAGGGTCTCGGCCTGAAACATCGACTGTACCTCGTCCTAGAGACGCTGCCTGGCCTGCTGCGTTCACCAGCAACTTTGATGTGTGTTGCTTGAATTTCCAGCATCTGCAGAATTCCTGTTGTCTGCAGAAAGGTTTTCTCATTTCCTTTATGTGTGTATAAATGTCTTTGATGAGCCACGAAAAGCTCTTGCTCAAGATGAGGCATGTTCGCACTATTACCCAGGGCCTTTTGCAGAAACATTATGGGATGTCTGACTGTGGTGAACTTGATGTGTCCTAGATGCATTGCTGCCCTGGTGAGGAGATCATCAGTTTTTGCACTAGCAGGCTCAATGGTGGTCTGAGAGCCGGGAATGGTGTAGGGATGGGTGGAATGTTCATGAGAGTGTTAAAGCAACAATTTCTGTGTGTATGAGGGAACAATGATTTAGCAGTGTTCAACTCACTCTGATGGCCCTTCTAACATCATGAACTATCTTGCAATATTATAGTCATAGTTGTACACACAGAAATAGGTCCTTTGGCCCACTGTGTGAATGCCAACCTTTTTGTCCATCCACACTAATTTTATTTGTTTGCACTGTCCTTCTATGCCTTGCCTATTCAAGTACCTATCTAACTACCGGTTAAACATAGTGATTGTATCTGACAACACCATCTCCTCTGGCAGTGTGTTCCAGATATCAACCATTCTCTGTGTGCAAGATGAACTTTCCTCACAAATCTCCTTTGAAACTCCTGCCTCTGGTCCTAAGTCTTTGCCCTCTTGGTTCTGACACCTTTATGAAGGGTTTATTTCTTTTTGTAAAGTGCTTCCCTTCATGAGAGAATGACTGAAGCTGACTTTTCCATTCTTACTCTTGGAAGAGCAAGTATCAGCCATCCCCTGTTAGACCACTATTGGTGGTTCTGGCAGCTGTCCAGGAATCCCTGAGGCATAGTCTCTCCATCCTGGCATATATTTTGTTCACTGGGATTTCTGGGACAAGGGGCTGGTTGATGCCCCCTGTGTTGCCATCAAGCAAAGAATTGGCAACTGTGATGCAACTTTAGCCTCATTAACTATTCAACTGCTGCTTTTAATGTTTTTGAAGCTTATCCAAATTCTACCCCTCTGTAATCAATCAAATGGATGTCACATATGCTGAAAGAAAAATTCTTCATCTCCCAATGTAGCTTTGCACATTATTTGTCTATCTGCACTTCCCTTTCTCTGTAACTATAACATTATATTCTGCATTCTTGTCTTCCACTTTTACTGCCTCAATGTACTTGTGTCTGGAATGGTCTGTCTCAAGAGCATGCAAACCGAAACTAACCTCTGTATCTTAGTGCACGTGAAAAACATAAACCAATACCACTGTGTTTAGGCACACCAGAAATAGATGGAATGCATTTTCTAGGCTCAGGAGCAGACAGATTGGATAAAGAAAAGGTAATCTGTTTACATATTAATGCTACATTAAAGTGGCATATAAATTAATACAATTGCCAAAAATAATGTTGCAGATATCAACAGATATTAATGTTGAAACATGTTCAAACTTCCCTTGATAAGATACCTAATTCAGGTGAAATCATTCAACTTCAATAAGAGAATCGGAATCATCTTAAACATCTTGCTTTAATTAATGAGATGTGAATTCATATTAATTTTCTGACCTCTATCCAGTCTTTAAAAAAATAATTAAGTAGTTCAAGTATAGGATGTTTGACAGCCCTTAAACTCCCTTGCTTAAAATGTTAAAAAGAATGTTTCATCTTTAACTTTATGCCTTTTGGAGATCGGTTCATCTTCTACTCACTTAACTATTCACAGTAACAGAAATTTTGACCAAGGGTGCCCAAACTTTTGCTTGCCATCTTTAAGTGTCTCCCCATGTGTATGAAAGTACTAAGTTATCATTGCAATAAATTCAGTCATCTTTTAATGCTATTTATTGCTAAGTACCTACAATATCTTTTACAGGATAAGATTGTCCAAATCTTTTTATTTACATCACATTGACATTGATGTGGATGGTGCATAACTTAAAAAAAATTAAAAATCATATTCCAATTTTTAGTGTTAGAGATCAACTCCTTAGAAAAATATCATTTTGCTGAAGTTACTGACTATATTGACATAAATTCAATTTTTCTTCATAAACATCTTCTGTTCCATAGACTAGATTTTCTTAAGAATATTAAACCAACTTTTGGAATTCCTTGGCAATGTATTAATATGAAATGCTGCAATTATTCTGTACCCAGTTAATTTTTTGTTTAATATTCTTCAGAGTAATTATTTTGGCTTGTAAATTAAAATAAGGTTACTTATTAAAATATAAGATGTTGCAAAATCAGTATTTCATCATAATTTCATTCTGTAAATATTTTTAAACTTTTTAAAATATATATAAAATATACTTCAGAGGGATAGAAGATGCCTTTCTCCAACTATCACTTTGGTGAATTCATTAAGTATCTTTTAAAGGCTACTTTTGTTTCATTTCATCCTATCATTGTTTGAATGCATTGACCTTTTGAGCTGATGCATTCTTTTAATCACAAGCAGGTCTTCTGAACTATTTTTGATGGTTAAAGAATCTGCATTACTTTTTAGAATCTTGTTATAGGCCTTAAGACCCCGCTGATGGCGTAGTGGCATCAGTGTCGGACTTCGGGATGAAAGGTCCCGGGTTCGAATCCAGCCAGCTGGCTCCCCTGCACGCTTTCCATCCGTGCTGAGTTACGAGCTGGTGATTTCTTTGGAAACTCACATGGCAGAAGGCAATGGCAAACCACTGCTGTAACTTGCATCGTACATGGTTCCCCACTACGTCAGAGAGGCGTGGAGGGAAATCGTGCACTAACCGGAGAAACTCCGGATGCGACTTACCTATAGACCTTAATTCTGTTTGTCACAGGACAAGAAGGAAGTGATTGCATTGAGGAGTATGCAGAGAAGATTCAACAGGATGTTGCCTAAATTGGAGGACTTCAGTTATGGGGAGAAATTGAATAGGTTGGGCATGTTTGCCTGGTGCAAAGGAGTAAGTATGTTGTATTATTAGAGGCATAGTCAAAATCTCAGGGTATCAAAAACATGAGGTCACAAGTTTAAGGTGAGACGAAGGAGTTTTAGAGTGAATCTGAGGAGTAAGTACATTGGATGGTTGACATCTGAGACACACTGCCAGAAGAAATGGTAGAAACAGATATAAGCACTTATGCTTAAGAGGCATTTAGGCAAGCACTTAAATAGACAAACCATAAGAGGATATGGACTTAATGCAGGCAAGTAGGGTTAGTCTAGACAGGCAAAAAGATTGGTATGTACTTTGTAGGTCGAGGAGGCCTATTGATGTGCTGTAAGACTCTGACCTGTCTTTAAATATTTAATCTAATCCTGTTCTGTCCATCTGCTTATTTACATTCAATTTATTGTCTATTGTTGTGACTGTGAACTGAGTCATTGGAGGCACTGAAACTGGGTGATATGAAAGATATCACCACAAACAGGCATCACCTTTTTAGTAGAGCATCTTCCAACTCAAATTACATCAATACATCTAGGAACAAAGATAACAGCAGGTGATTCAATACATGACATTAATGCTTCATTAATGGTTTTACTGAAGTACATATTTTAAAATGGGCGCACACTGTAACTGACAAACCAACTCTGAATGTGTTCAAACACCTTTTCTGAGACTAAATAGTAATTCACTCGGGTGGTTGAAAAGGTTCTGAAGACTGAGGACCCAGACATTCAAAAGTGTTGTGGCAACTAACTCTCATTACAGTTATTGATAGAGCAAATATGCCAATGACCATGTTTGATGTGCAAAGTGATGGTTTGATGTATCCCAATTAATGTAGCCCCACTGTCTTGTCTGCTGCTTGCAAGAAAATATCATGGTTACATCCGTTTGAAAACCACATCTTTTGCGCAGCCTCCTGCTGTGGGCCAGTGCTCTGTGGATGGTACTGCCTGTTTACAAAGCTGCCCTTTTAAATTCAAATCCACTACTGTTAGCAATTACAGGAAAACCAGTTTACCTGATGACTGCTTTCCACTTGCATTGATGCTTGCTGTACCTACATAATTCCATAGCACCTAAATCTCTAATATCTGTAATATTTTACATATTCCAGTAGTACTACTGATTCCGTTAAACTTCAAAGATGTTGTAAAAAATCTTGTGTTTACTTGGTCCAACAAAGTTGATGGAATCTAATGAAACTTGTTTCAATGCACAGTATTTTAATGTGAGCAATTTAAATTCCGAGTATTTTCTCACTTCATTCATTCCATGGGACTTTTAAAGAAGCCCACGGAAACGTTTCCTCTGTAAACGATTGCTATTTATAGTTTGACCATTTTATAAATTGTTTAAGCCTATTTAACTGCTTAAGAGATCAAGCAAACCACATATATTGAATTGAATTGACTTTATTTCTTACATCCTTCACATACATGAGGAGTAAAAATCTTTGCGTTACGTCTCCATCTAAATGTGCAATGTGCAACCATAATAATTTATAATAAATAGAACAGTCAATGTAATAGAAACATAGAAAACCTACAGGACAATACAGGTCCTTCGGCCCATAAAGCTGTGCTGAACATGTCCTTACCTTAGAAATTACCTAGGGTTGTCCATAGCCCTCTATTTTTCTGAGCTCCATGTACCTGTCCAGGAGTCTCTTAACAGACCCTATTATATTCGCCTCCACCATCGTCGCCAGCAGCCTATTCCATGCACTCACCACTCTCTGTGTAAAAAAAACTTATCCCTGGTATCTCCTCCGTACCTACTTCCAAACACCTTAAAACTAACAACTCTCGTGTTAGCCATTTCAACCCTGGGGAAAAGCCTCTGACTATCCACATGATCAATCCATCTCATCATCTTATAGACTTCTATCAGGTCACCTCTCATCCTCCCATCGCTGCAAGGAAAAAAGGCCGAGTTCACTCAACCTATTCTCATAAGACATGTTCCCCAATCCAGGCAACATCCTTGTAAATCTTGTTGATCTTATTTTGCTTTTTTTAATTCTGCATCAGATCCAGAGTAAGAATTATCTTTTCCCCTTTACAGGAAATGACATTAAATGATCTTGAATCCTGATTCCCCTCACGGACTGAACTCACTGTTAGTTTCAACTGCAACTTAATTCAACCCTCATCCTACTTGGATTTATTCTCCCTATTACAGCTGGAGACTCCGGGCAGAGTTGTGGATAAAATATCTTTAACCACTCCCCTCCCACCCCCAGCAGTAACTTTCCACCCTGACGATGTCCCTCTCCCTGTCAGAAGGTCAGGACTAGCCAATCTGTCCACAGTCCTTCAGACAATGGATAACGAGACCCAGACAATATCCATACATAGGCTGGGCAGTGGGCAGGAACAGGTGTAGGGGTTGAGTGGGATCCAGGATCAGCCATGATGGAATGGCGGAACAGACTCGATGGGCTGAATGGCCTAATTCTGCTCCTATGTCTTATGTATACGCAAGTTAGCGTGAATTCATCAGTCTGACAGCCTGGTGGAAGAAGCTGTCCCGGAGCCTGTTGGTCCTGGTTTTTATGCTGCGGTACCATTTCCCGGACGGTAGCAGCTGGGATAGATTGTGGTTGGGGTGACTCGGGTCCCCAATGATCCTACAGGCCCTTTTTACACATCTGTCCTTGTAAATGTCCTGAATCATGGGAAGTTCACAAACACTGATGCACTGGGCTGTCCACACCACTCTCTGCAGAATCCTGCGATTAAGGGAGGTACAGTTCCCATACCAGGCAGTGATGCAGTCAGTTAGGATGCTCTCAATTGTGCCCCTGTAGAAAGTTCTTAGGATCTGGGGGCCCCATGCTAAACTTACCCAACCGTCTGAGGTGAAAGAGGCACTGTTGTGTACAGATCACGTGAGGTCTTCGGTGATGTGGATGCTGAGGAACTTGAAGCTGTTTACCTTCTCAACCCCAGATTCATTGATGTCAATAGGAGTTAGCCCATCTTCATTCCTCCTGTAATCCACAACCAGCTCCTTTGTTTTTGCGACATAGAGGGAGATGATGTTGTCTTAGCAACACACAACATGCTGGAGGAGCTCAGCAGGTCGGGCAGCATCCGTGGAAACGATCAGTCAACGTTTCGGGCCGGACCCCTTCGTCAGGATGGAAGAGAGAAGGGGCAGAGGCCCTATAAAGAAGGTGGGGGGAGGGTGGGAAGGAGAACGCTGGTAGGTTCCAGGTGAAAAACCAGTAAGGGGAAAGATAAGGGGTGGGGAGGGGAAGCAGGGAGGTGATGGGCAAGAAAGGTGAAGAAGAAATAGGGGGAAACACAATGGGTAGTAGAAGGAGGCGGAACCATGAGGGAGGTGATAGGCAGCTGGGGGAGGGGGCAGAGTGAAACTGGGATAGGGCAGAGTGAAACTGGGATAGGGGAAGGGAGGGGGAGGGAATTACCGGAAGTTGGAGAATGCTATGTTCATACCAAGGGGCTGGAGACTACCCAGACGGTATATGATGTTGTTTTCTTGACACCACTGTGTCAAAGAGATGACTTCTTCCCTGTGGACCACCTTGTTATTGTTTGAGATAAGGCCAATCAGTGTAGTGTCATCGGCAAATTTAATTAGCAGATTGGAGCTGTGGGTGGCAATACATTCATGGGTATACAGGGAGTAAAGGAGGGGACTCAGTACACAGACCTGAGGGGCTCCTGTATTGAGAGTCAGGGGGTTGGAGGTGAGGGAGCCAACTCTTACAAGCTGCTGGCAATCTGACAGGAAGTCCAGGATCCAGCTGCACAAGGCAGGGTCAAGGCTGAGGTCTCTGAGCTTCTCGTCGAGGCTGGATAAAATTATGGGGTTGAATGCTGAACTGCAATCCAAGAACAGCATTCTCACATAAGCATCCTTCTTCTTCAGGTGTGTAAGGACGGTATGTAGAGCAGTGGCTATTGCGTCATCTGTCAATTGGTTATGTCGGAAGGTGAATTGTAGGGGGTCCAGTGTGGGTGGTAGCATGCTGCAGATGTCATCCTTGACCAGCCTCTCAAAGCATTTGCTTATTATTGAGGTGAGTGCGGCAGGACATCAGTCGTTCAGGCATGTTACCTTGGTCTTATTTGGCACAGGGACGCTGATGGATAATTTGAAGCAGGAGGGCATTCTACACTGGGAGAGGGAGAGATTAAAAATGTCAGTAAACACTCCTGCCAGTTGTGCTGCGCACATCCTGAGTACTCGCCCTGGGATGCCATCTGGTCCCGCAGACTTGCGACTGTCCACTCGTTGGAAACATCTATGTACCTCAGCCGCAGAGATGACCAGGTTGCAGGTTGAAGTGATGGCTTTCCTCAGAGGCTCAGAGTTCGCGACATCGAACCGAACATAAAAGCGATTGAACTCATCAGGGAGAGGCCGCAATGTTGGTGGCACCATAATGTTTGGCTTTGAAGTCTGCGATGATATGCAGCCCTTGCCACAAGTCACGTGTGCTATTCATTGTGAATCATGACTCAATCTTCTCCCTATATTGTTGTTTTGTAGCCTTGATAGCTTTGCGCACGTCATAGCTGGTTTCCTTGATCTCTAGTTGATATCCAGCGATGTAAACTCAATGTCGCGCTGTAAGTGCTGCTCGTACGAAAAAATTGATCCAGGGTTTCTGGTTCAGGAAGATCCTGACCGACTTCTGGGGGACAACATCGTTAATGCACTTCCAGACGAGCACGTGATTCCATCAGTGAACTTGGAGGAAACCTTTCCGATGCGTGTTTTGTCTTCTCCGCCTGTAAAAGATTGCTATTTATAGTTCGAACATTTTATAAATTGCTTAAGCCTATTTAACTGCTTAAGAGATCAAGCAAACCACGTATAGCACCTATTGGGAAATTATAATATGAGTGGTACATAATGGAATATTTCAAAGTTGCCTTCTCCAATAATGTGTCCAATAAATATTTATTGTATGATATGTGGACTGTAAGTGACAGGGCCTGTTTAATATCACTGAATCCCAGAAGATATCGAGAGCAGATCCAGAGGGCGACTGCGGTGGCAAAAGTGTTATGGGACAAGTATTTCATTTATTATGGACTTCCCAGGTGGATACATAGTGACCAGGGACAGGATTTCGAGAGCAGACTCATCCATGAGTTACTGGGCATGCTTGCAGTTCAGAAATCGAGGACCACGCCCTATCACCCGCAGAGTGAACCCCAGCCTGAGAGGTTTAAGTGGACCTTGCTAGACATGCTCGGGACCCTGGAGATCAGCAAGAAGAGCCGGTGGAGTCAACATATTGGGCATCTGGTTCACTGTTACAACTGTACACGAAATGAAGCTACTGGGTACTCGCCGTATTATCTGATGTTTTAGAACATAGAACATAGAATGGTACAGCACATTACAGGCCCTTGGGCCCACAATGTTGTGCCGACCCTTAAACCCTGCCGCCCATATAACCCCCCACCTTAAATTCCTTCATATACCTGTCTAGTAGTCTCTTAAACTTCACTAATGTATCTGCCTCTACCATTGACTCAGGCATTGCATTCCAGTCACTAACCACTCTCTGAGTAAAAAACCTTCCTCTAATATCCCCCTTGAACTTCCCACCCCTTATCTTAAAGCCATGTCCTCTTGTATTGAGAAGTGGTGTCCTGGGGAAGAGGCGCTGGCTATCCACTCTATCTATTCCTCTTAATATCTTGTACACCTCTATCATGTCTCCTCTCATCCTCCTCCTCTCCAAAGAGTAAAGCCCTAGCTCCCTTAATCTCTGATCATAATGCATACTCTCTAAACCAGGCAGCATCCTGGTAAATCTCCTCTGTACCCTTTCTGATGCTTCCACATCCTTCCTATAGTGAGGTGACCAGAACTGGACACTACTCCAAGTGTGGCCTAACCAGAGTTTTATAGAGCTGCAAACAACAGGAATTCTGCACATGCTGGAAATTCAAGCAACACACATCAAAGTTGCTGGTGAACGCAGCATGCCAGGCAGCATCTCTAGGAAGAGGTACAGTCGACGTTTCAAGCTGAGACCCTTCGTCAGGACTAGTCCTGACAAAGGGTCTCAGCCTGAAACGTCGACTGCACCTCTTCCTAGAGATGCTGCCTGGCCTGCTGCATTCACCAGCATCTTTTATAGAGCTGCATCATACATCACGACTCTTAAACTCTATCCCTTGACTTATGAAAGCTAACACCCGAAAGCTTTCTTAACTACCCTATATACCTGTGAGGCAACTTTCAGTGATCTGTGGACATGTACCCCCAGATCCCTCTGCTCTTCCACACTACCAAGTATTCTGCCATTTACTTTGTACTCTGCCTTGGAGTTTGTCCTTCCAAAGTGTACCGCCTCACACTTCTCCGGGTTGAACTCCATCTGCCACTTTTCAGCCCACTTCTGCATTTTATCAATGTCTCTCTGCAATCTTCGACAATCCTCTACTCTATCTGCAACACCACCAACCTTTGTGTCGTCTGCAAACTTGCCAACCCACCCTTCTACCCCCACATCCAGGTCGTTAATAAAAATCACGAAGAGTAGAGGTCCCCAAGCAGATCCTTGTGGGACTCCACTAGTCACAACCCTCCAATCTGAATGTACTCCTTCCAACACGACCCTCTGCCTTCTGCAGGCAAGCCAATTCTGAATCCACCTGGCCAAACTTCCCTGGATCCCATGCCTTCTGACTTTCTGACTTTCTGAATAAGCCTACCGTGTGGAACCTCATCAAATGCCTTACTAAAATCCATGTAGATCACATACACTACAGTACCCTCATCTATATGCCTGGTCACCTCCTCAAAGAACTCTATCAGGCTTGTTAGACACGATCTGTCCTTCACAAAGCCATGCTGACTGTCCCTGATCAGACCATGATTCTCTAAATGCCCATAGATCCTATCTCTAAGAATCTTTTCCAACAGCTTTCCCACCACAGACGTAAGGCTTACTGGTCTATAATTACCCGGACTTTCCCTACTACCTTTTTTGAACAAGGGGACAACATTCGCCTCCCTCCAATCTTCCGGTACCATTCCCATGGACAACGAGGACATAAAGATCCTAGCCAGAGACTCAGCAATCTCTTCCCTCGCCTCGTGGAGCAGCCTGGGGAATATTCCATCAGGCCCCAGGGACTTATCCGTCCTAATGTATTTTAACAACTCCAACACCTCCTCTCCCTTAATATCTACATGCTCCAGAACATCAGCCTCACTCATATTGTCCTCACCGTCATCAAGTTCCCTCTCATTGGTAAATACCGAAGAAAAGTATTCATCGAGGACCTCGCTCACTTCCACAGCCTCCAGGCACATCTACCCACCTTTATCTCTAATGGGTCCTACCTTCACTCCTGTCATCCTTTTGTTCTTCACATAATTGAAGAATGCCTTGGGGTTTTCCTTTACCCTATTCGCCAAGACCTTCTCATGCCCCCTTATTGCTCTCCTTAGGCCCTTCTTAAGTTCCTTTCTTGCTTCCCTATATTCCTCAATAGACCCATCTGATTTTTGCTTCCTAAACCTCATGTATGCTGCCTTCTTCCACCTGACTAGATTTTCCACCTCACTTGTCACCCATGGTTCCTTCACCCTACCATTCTTTATCTTCCTCACCGGGACAAATTTATCCCTAACATCCTGCAAGAGATCCCTAAATATCGACCACATGTCCATAGTACATTTCCCTGCAAAAACATCATCCCAATTCACACCTGCAAGTTGTAGCCTTATAGCCTCATAATTTGCCCTTCCCCAATTAAAAACTTTCCTGTCCTCTCTGATTCTATCCTTTTCCATGATAATGCTAAAGGCCAGGGAGCGGTGGTCACTGTCCCCCAGATGCTCACCCACTGAGAGATCTGTGACCTGACCCGGTTCATTACCTAGTACTAGATCTAGTATGGCATTCCCCCTAGTCGGCCTGTCCGCATACTGTGACTGGAATCCATCCTGGACACACTTAACAAAATCTGCCCCATCTAAACCCTTGGAACTAATCAGGTGCCAATCAATATTAGGGAAGTTAATGTCACCCATGATAACAACCATGTTATTTTTGCACCTTTCCAAAATCTGCCTCCCAATCTGCTCCTCTGTATCTCCGCTGCTACCAGCCCCACCTCCCCCTCGTACCCCATCAGTTATTTATTTATATACACACATTCTTTCTCTCTCTCTCCTTTTTCTTCCTCTGTCCCTCTGAATATATACCTTGCCCATCCTCTGGGTTCCCCGCCCCCCCATTTCTTTCTCCCTGGGCCTCCTGTCCCATGATCCTCTCATATCCCTTTTGCCAATCACCTGTCCAGCTCTTGGCTCCATCCCTCCCCCTCCTGTCTTCTCCTATCATTTTGGATCTCCCCCTCCCCCTCCCACTTTCAAATCTCTTACTAGCTCTTCCTTCAGTTAGTCCTGACGAAGGGTCTCGGCCCGAAACGTCAACTGTACCTCTTCCTAGAGATGCTGTCTGGCCTGCTGCGTTCACCAGCAACTTTGATGTGTGAACCAAGGATCATAGCTGAGTCTTCTCGGGGAGAACTCGCTTCATATTCAGACCAGCAAAGGAAATAATTTACTTTAAAGCTTTAGATGACAATTTCTTCAATTAATTTAACTTTAACAACCATTTATGAATAACATTTATAGTTCTATTAAACAGTTGGAGACTGAAGTGTTGTGGGTGTCACAATAAGTATAACTAGCATTCAGGTTGTTTAACAGTTACAGGCGAATGATACTCATTTTAACATTAGGAAGTAAGTTTATCCTGGATCGCCCAACCTCGCAGACACACTAGTTGTTTATTTACAATATAATTGTAGCATTATTTGACATATTCTTGTGCATAGTATTAGTTGTGGCTCAGTCTTAGCTCCTCACGTCCACTGGAAGTGTCAACTGGAAGGTTGCAACCTAGAGATCTGCTCCAGGCATTTGAGCACAAAATTTGGACAGACTACTCTCCAGTGCCATATCATTGGGTAGCAACTTCCAGCTAAAAGGTTTAGTTTGAGTTTTAGTCTGCCATCTCAGGTACAAGTATAACACGCCCCAAAGCATTTTACTAGGGGTCACGAATTAAATGGCCAATATCTGTCTTTCACCAAACAGCAGTAAAACAAGTTTTGTATCATATTTATATCTACGGGAGTTTTCTGGACACACAATGCTTGTTGCATTTCTAACATTACAACAGTGTCTCCATGGCAAAAGTAGTAATCAGCTATGCACCAAAGCTGTGAATGTCATTATATTTGCAGCATTCTTTAAAATAAAAGCCAAAATTTGGTGTGAGGTGTGTAGGGTTTGTGTTTCAGGATTCAACTGTGACATCATTTTGGTTAAGAGCAAACCTGATTGAATCAAGATTAAGTGAGCAGCATTGTTGAAAAATTGCATTAGAAAGGTACTTGAAGTATGAGTTTTAAGCATCTCAGATTGATTGGTGCTAGGATTCTTGTGGCTTAGCTATGGGAGACAAGATCAGTAAGTTCACAGATGGCATGAATGGCAGAGTTGTTAATTTCTGTATGTGGAAGTTAGTTTTGGACTGTTGAGAGATAATGAAATAGGCTCAAAATGGCAGATGGAACTTAATGCAGACAGATGCAAATTATTGTATTTTGGGAGCATTTGATGAGGCTAGGTAGACACCATGAATTGTAGGGTGTCGGGGACAATTCACAAAGAGGTCCATAAAACCCTGAAGGTGGCAATGTAGGTAGATAATGTGGTTTGAAAGGCAATGAGGATACTGACCTTCATTAGTTGGTGCATTGCATACGTAAATAAGGAGGTTTGGAAACAGCTGGAGTACTGCATGTGGTTCTGGTTACCAGGACTACAAAGGATGTGATGTCACTGGAGAGAGTGCAGAGGAGTGCCAAGTATTGCCTGGATGGAGTGGCTCAGTTATGAGGAGAGACAGGAGAAGCTAGATCTTTTCTGCCTGGAGAGGAGGAAGTTACTCTGCAGCTGTGGCACGTAACCATCAGCAAACCCTTCAGCTGGCTCTGTGAACGTGGCCTGCAGCCATCGTGGTCCTGGACCGGCTTCACTCACCGCAGTGCTGAACTGGCTCTGTGGCTGTGGATTCACGTTCAGGGACTCAGTATTTCATGTTCCGTGTGCTATTTGGTACCTTTTTCTTATTGCTGGCACAATTTGTTTTTTCCACCCATTAGGTGTTTGACGGGCTACTGTGTAGTGGTTTTTAATGGGTTCTATTGTGTTTCTTTGTATTTTGGCTGCTTTCAAGAATCTCAAGGCTGTATACAATATACATACTTTGATAATAAATGCACTTTGAAGTTTGTTAAGAGATATGATTGAGGTATATAAAATTGAGTATAGATAGGATGGACTTAAGAAAAGTTTTCTACATATCAGAGTACATAAAACTAAAGGGTATAGATTTAGGGTGAGAGGGAAGAGATTTAGAGGGGAAATGAGAGGGACAAGACTAGACTAGACTACACAGTCTCTTCCTTCAGTTAGTCCTGACAAAGGGTCTTGGCCTGAAACGTCGACTGTACCTCTTCCTAGAGATGCTGCCTGGCCTGCTGCGTTCACCAGCAACTTTGATGTGTGTTGCTAGACTACCCTAAATGCACTATCTGAAAGTGTGATTGAATCTGTATGGCTTGCCGTATTTAATAAGTGTACAGATGAGCACAGTTACTGAGTTGTAGGGGGCAATGGAACAAGTGCCGGGAGATGAGATTAAAAAGGGATGTGGACGAGTTAGGCTGAATGCTGTGCTCCCATGCAATACAGTTCTAGGTTCAGGAATACTGCATGTATATTCCTGGCACTTAGCAGAAGGCTCAGTACTCTTGTAATGATTGTAATGGACTGCCTCCTTGGTGTATCTGAAGGATGATTTAGTGTGTCATCTTCCTCCTTGTTCTATTTCATTTCTTTGAGACTTAATTATCGCTTCAATTAATATATGAAATATAGAACTTTTAGTCAAAATGATATTGATCTGCAGTCTCCGTTGAGATCATGGCTCACATTTAGTAGTTGTTTCGGATGGTTTGGGGGACAGAGAAGGGGAGTAGAGGTCACATTGGGGTTTAGGAACAGTGATGTAGAGGAGTTAGAAGTTGGGCCTCCACTCCATATTCAAAGGCCAGCAACATGGACAGGTGATGAGGGACATCCGGAGTACAGGCCTCCACTCCGCACCTTTGTCAGCGACGTGGATGGGTAATGAAGGACGTCCATTGATGTTGGGCAATCCCACATCAGTGGATCCCAGGATTGGATGTCCATATGAACGCGAGGCATGAGGCCTGTAAGTCAGTGCTCCTGGAGTTTGAGTCTGGAGTTCAGGGTTCTGACATCGACTGGTCCAAGGTTTGATAGTCGGAAGTCTGGACGTTCAAGCCTGATAACTGAAGCCTGAAGTCTGGAGGTTGGAGATTGGAGACTGGTCCTGGCGTTGGAGGACTGGCATATGTGTGTGTGGGTGGAGGGGAGGAAAGGGACTTGTTTTACTGATACTGTTTTGTTGCTTGTTGTCTTTGTTTCGTTGAGTCCTGTGCTGTTCTGCTAAGTATTGTGGGCATGCTAGGTTAGCACTGGAAAGTGTGTCGATACTTGTGAGCTGCCCCCAGCGTACTCTCAGCTGTAGCTTTTCAATGTAAATGACTATATATTTTAACACATTTTATGATTTGATATACATGTGATAAGTAAATCTGAATGTGCATCTGAGGAGTTGTAAATGCTGGTGTTAATAATCCATGTACCCTTAGGTCTTTCAGCTTTTTGAGCACCTTCTCCCTTGCAATAGTAACTGCACCCACTTCTCTTCCTTCACAAACTACAACATCTGACTCACTCCTAGTGTCTTCCACAGTGAAGAATGATGCAAAATACGCATTTAATTCATCTGCCATCTCCTTGGCCCCCGTTATTATTTCTCTGGCCTCATTTTCTAGCAGACCTATATCCACTCTCATCTCCCTTTTATTTTTTACATACTTGAAGAAGCTTTTACTATTCACTTTGATATTGTTTGATAGCTTGCTTTCATATTTCATCCTTTCCCTCCTAATGATTCTTTTTGTTGCTCTCTGTGGGGTTCTAAAAGCTTCCGAATCCTCCGTCTTCCCACTAATTTTTGCTTTGTTGTATGCCCTCTCTTTTGCTTTTACATTAGCTTTGACTTCCCTTGTCAGCCACGATTGTACTATTTTGCCATTGCTGCTCTGCTATCATCTGTGCCAGCAGCTCCTTCCAATTTACTTTGGCCAACTCCTCTCTCATACCTCTGTAATTTCCCTTACTCCACTGAAAATGACTTTATTAGACATTTATTGAGAGCAAGAAAATGCAAAAATATATAATTCACACATTATTAATACCTTTGTATGTGTTTTAATTAAATATTTCAGTTTTCATAATCAATAGAATAGAGAGAAACACGTTTCAGTGAAATAGACTTTATTTAATTCTTACAGATACTAATTGAACAAATAGATTTTATATTGAAAGTGCGTATGCCTTTCTTTAAGAGTCAGTTTGGTATCAATATGAAGCTGACGTTGCTTTTTATCAGATTAATTTGTATTATTAAATAAATTTTGTAAGATCACCTATGGTGGTTCGTGCCCATTGCAATGAATGAATTTCATTTATGAGAACTTCAGCTGGTACCAAATTCTATTTTGGACATCCAGCAACTTTCTTGGACACTGTATTATGGACATGGGATTCATTTTTGATCCCCGTAAAGGCTACACTCATCCTGTTCGGATATCCTTAAATAATTAGGAATTCTTTTCACTATCATGTCAGTGGATGTCATGCTGTCATGTCCCTTGTTTTCAAAGAAAGACATCAAGTAAATCCATCATCAAAGCTGACACTAAAAACTGATTTGAATGTCCACTAATTATATCCTCATGCTCAATTTTTGTCAAGAATAATTTGACAACGTCCCAAATCTAGCATTTAATTGTTTTTCCCTTCTGGATTATCTGACATGTCAGATTACTTTTATTTAATTTAACATGAAATAATCCATGTGGAAAAAAAATCTCGCCTGGAAAGCAAAACTGACTTTTTCTTAACCCCTGTGCCAATAATGCCAGGAGGATTCATCAATTTCAGAATAAGAAATATGGCAACTTGATTGCGAGCCTGCAGGTAGATCTGCTGCATTGATAATGTGAATTCTCACAAAAGAATTACATTAGAGTTTGAGCTATGAGCACAGCAGAAGAAAACTGAATTATGTACATGGGCAGAGTATGAAGAGCACGCGTGCTAAATCTCCCAGTACTTCTCTATATGGGCACAGTCACTTTATACTGGCCTTGCTGTGACCTGGCAGCAGTCCAGCTCATTATTTTTGCATTTCAAAAGATATTTCAATCATCAACTTGAGCTTAAGTGCAGAGTAACCCTGCAATCTTCAGTTCTCATCACATATTCATTTCTTCTATTTCATCAGCACAGCAAAAAGGGATATTAAAACACTTTTCCACAGATTCGATCTCTATTTTCTTTTAACCTGGAATGTAGGACAGTATGAATTTTACTGAAAGTGCTTGGTGAACTAAAAATGTTTAAACTTTATTTAAAACATTGGTTGCAGTAACAGTTCAATTATACATTTTAAAAACAAATCTAGCCTTACACCCTAGATATTTGATATATAGTTTCTGGTCTCATGCTCTAATAATTGTTAATTTACATATACAAACAAATTTCTGAATGAATATTTTCCCCAAATTGAATGCAATCATAAAAAAAGTTTCAATGGTATTGTTAGACCTCTCATAATTATTTATCTGCAGGTAATGATGCATGTTCTGTGTCATTACAGATAGTGTTATATAATGTTAATGTGTTAATAATAGATACAAAAATCGCCAGGCGTGAAAAACATAGTACTCCCTCAACAGTTCCAGAATTGCTGATTTTGGGGCATTGTGCGTGGCTGTGTTGCTTGATTCTGACCTGGGCTCTAATGCAAGGTCAACTCTTTATAATAGGCACTCACCACTTTCAGTTTTCGGCACAGAACATGCTGGCAGCCCCACAGTGCCACAGGCAGATGATCTGGAGCCAAGGGATTTTAAAAACATTGCTATTCATCCTCAAAGTCAATCTACAATTGAGATGGTTTGGAGGGAAGACCTGAAATAGACAAGGATTGAGAATCGCAGCAAATTGATGACAATGTTTTGAATGTTCTGTGCTGGATGCTCTCCAAAGAATGGGAGTCTTTTTTTTATGGCCAGAATGAACGACTGAGCAAAAGATGGAGGGTAGCAAGTGAGTAAATGGTGTCTCATCTGGGGCAATATGACAAAGATATTTGAAGGCTGGAAATTAAATGTGTTGTCATGGTTTCATCTAACAATATAGTATAGTCCACAATAAAAATTAAGCCTGAATCACTCTTAACCTGTTTCAGGGGACTGATAGGCTGCACTGTGCCAGCTATTGACAGCTTAAGTGGATGGGTGCTCATGATGAATTAGTCGTAGAGTCATAGAAATCTACAGCACAGAAATAGACCTTTTGGTCCATCTAGTCCATGACAAACCATTTAAACTGCACAGTCCCACTGACCTGCACCCAGACCATAGCCCTCCATAGCCCTCCCTCTCTTATCTATAATCTATGTACCATCACTTACATTGGCAGCTCATTCAACACTCTCACCACCCTCTGAGTGAAGAGGATTCCCCTAATGTTCCCTTTAAATATTTCAGCTTTCACCCTTAACCCATGACCTCTAGTTATAGTCTCACCAAAGTTCAGTGGAAAAAGCCTGCTTGCATTTACCCTATCTATACCCCTCATAATTTTGTATACCTCTAACAAATCACCCTCAATCTTCTATTATCCAGGGAATAAAATTCTAACATATTCAATCTTTCCTTATAACTCAGGTCCTCCAGTCCCAGCAACATCCTTGTACATTTTCTCTATACTCTTCCAATCTTATTTACATCTTTCCTGTAAGTAGGTGACCAAAACTGCACACAATACTCCAAATTAGGCTGCATCAATGTCTTGTATAACTTCAACATAACATCCCAACTCCTATACTCAATACTTTGATTTATGAAGGCCAATGTGCCAAAAGCTTTTTTATGACCCAATCTACTTATGATGTCACTTCCAGTGAATTATGGACCTGTATTCCCAGATCCCTTTATTCTATCACAGTCCTCAGTGCCATATCGCTCACTGTGTAAGACTTGCCCTGGTTGGTCCTTCCAAAGTCCTCACTCTTGTCTGCATTAAATTCCATTTTCAGCCTATTTTTCCAGCTGATAGTCTTCCTTGCTGTTCACTGCACCCTCAATCTTGGTGACATCCGCAAATTTGCTGATCCAGTTAACTACATTATCATCCAAATCACTGGTACAGATAACAAACAACAATGGACACAGCACCATTTCCTGTGGCACTCCACCAGTCACAGGCCTTCAGTCAGAGAGGCAACCATCTACTACTACTTTCTGGCTTCCCTCACAAAATCAATGTCTAATCCAATTTACTATCTCATTCTGAATGCTGAGTGACTGAACCTTCTTAGCCAACCTCCCATGTGGGACTTTGTCAAATGCCTTGCTGAAGCTCATGTGGACAACATCCAGTACCTTGCCTTCATTAACTTTACTGGTAACTTCCTCAAAAAAAACTCTATAAGTTTGTTTGGACATGACCTACTGTGCACAAAGTCATGGTGACTATCCCTCAACAGACCCTGTATATCCAAATAGTCATATATCCTGTCCTTTAGAATACCTTCCAGTAATTTTCCCTCGACTGATGTCAGACTCACGGGCCTAAAATTTCCTGTTTTATTCTTAGAGCCTTTCTTCAAAAGCGGAAAAAAACTTTAGCTATCCTCTAATCCTCCAGTACCTCACCTGTCACTATAAGGATGATTTAAATATCTCTGCTAGGGCCCCTACAATTTCTGCACTTGCTCTTACAGGGTCAGAGGAAACATCCTGTCAGGCCCTGAAAATTTATCAACCGAATTTTTCTGAAGACCTCGAACATCTCCTCCTGTGTAATCTGTATAAGATCTATGACCTCGCTGCTGCTTTTCTTCACTTCTATAGACTCTGTCCGTCTCCTGAGTAAATACAGATGAAAAATAATCCATTTAAGATCTCCCCCCATTTCTTTTGGCTCCATGAATAGAATAGCATTCTGATCTTCTAGAGGACCAATTTTGTCTCTTGCAATCCCTTTGCTCCTAACATATCTGCAGAATCCCTGAGGATTCTCCTTCACCTTGTCTGCTAGGGAACCTCATGCCTTCTTTTAGTCCTCCTGATTTCTTTAGGTGTTCGCTTGTATTTCTTATACTCCGCAAATACCTTATTTGTTTGTATCTGCCTACACCTGTTACGCACCTCCTTTTATTTTCTTAACCAGGGCTTGACTACCTCTTGAAAACCATGCTACTCTAAAACCTGTTATCCTTGCCTTTTATTCTGACAGGCACATACAAGCTTTGTACTCTCAAAATTTCACTTTTGAAAGCCTCCTGCTTACCCAAGTATACCTTTGCTAGAAAACAACCTGTCCTAATCCGCACTTGGCGGATCCTTTCTGATATGATCAAAACTGGCCTTTCTCCGATTTAGAATCTCAATCTAAGGACCAGACCCATCTTTTTTCCATAATTACACTGAAACTCATTACATTATGATCACTAGGTGCAAAATGAACCCCTAGACAAACTTCTGTCAACTGCCCTGTTTCATTCCCAAAAAGGAGATCAAGTATTGCACATTTTCTCATTGGGACCTCTATGTCCAGATTAAGGAAACTTCCCTGAACACATTTGACAAACTCCATCCCATCTAGTCCTTTTACAGTATGGGAGTTGCAGTCTATATGTGGAAAGTTAAAATCACCTACTATCACAACCTTATGTTTCTTGCAACAGTCTGCAATCTCTCTACAAATTTGTTCCTCTAAATCCCACAGACTGTTGGGTGGCCTATAGTATCACCCCATTAACACCATCATGCCTTTCTTATTCCTCGGTTCCACCAATAAAGCCTCACTATACAAATTCTCCAGTCTGTCATGACTGAGCACTGCCATGACATTTTCCCAGACTAGTAACACCACCCTTCCCACTTTAATCCTTCCCGCTCTATCACATCTGAAACAATGGAACTCCAGAATACTGAGCTGCCAGTCTTGCCCCTGCTGCAACCAAGTCTCACTAATGGCTGTAACAGGTATCATAATTCCATGTGTTGATCCGTGCTCTAAGCTCACTTTCCTACAAAACCTCTTGCATTGAAGTATACACAACTCAGAACATTAGTTACACCATGTTCAACGTTTAAGTTCTTGACGTTGTCTAAGGTCTTAACGACATCTGTCTCCGCAACCACTCTACTATCTGTACTGGCAATGCGGTTATCACACCCCACCCCCTGCAACTCTAGTTTAAAGCCCCAGTGTGCAGTACTAGCAAACCTTCCCACTAGGGTATTAGTCCCCTCCAATTTAGATGCAAACCATTTCTTCTGTACAGGTCCCACCTTTGGTCACTGTCACCACATCATCTGTGTAAACATTCAAATTTGGCAAGAATAAATACCAGTTATGTTGTTGTCTCAGGCTAGCTGAACCTGGCACATTTTTAGGCTAGGAGTGAAGTAAATGCTTATTTTCATATTGACCTGTAAGAGAGGGCTGTCGTTAACCACAAGGCTGCCTTTGCAGGCAGGAGGGTGATGCTTACAAAGATATGATCCAGCATGCTGTACTTGAAGGGGATGGAGATTGTAGACACAGCTGATGCTGAGAATAAGCCTATCATCAAGTATCCTTTACCTCGCATTTTTATTTTCATATTCATTTCTTTGACATGAAAATATTGTACCATTGCAGCCAAAAGCTATAATCTCTTGCCATGTTGAGACATGCTTGATGAGGTGAGCTATTGAAAGAAAAGAAAACTATTCTCCACTTACAGTTGCTCAAGGAGCAGAGATGACAGAATTTAGCACTGCTGTGGCAATGACTAATACAGGCTCCTGAGCGCTCTTGTCCAAGTTAAACCTCAATGTTTTCTATGTTTGATTTCCTTTCAGTTTTGTTTACACAATTTGTTTTATTTTCTGCATATTGGGTGTTAGATGGTCTTTTTTAAATGGGTTCTATTGAGTTTCGTTTTTTTGTGGCTGCCTGTAAGGAGACAAATCTCAAGGCCATATATAGAATATATATAGTTTGATAATAAGTGTACTTCGAAGTTTGGTTTCTTCCCATATCTCATGGATGTGTTAATTGGTATTGTAATTGGCCATTCTAAATTTCACCTCATGTAGTAATATTTGTTAGGACTTGAGAAGGTAAGGAGGATAGAATGAAATAGGATGTGTGTTTGACAATCAGCGTGAACTGGGTGAGCCAAAGGACCCCTTTCTATGCTGCCTATCTCCACGAGCTGTTAACATCTGTGGTTGCGAGGTATTGTGATATTCTGCAGCTTTTGTGCATCCTAAAAGCTCTTCAAATAACACCAGAACATCTGTAGGACAAAGGGAATTATGGAAACTGCAGATATTGAGCGTCATGTATATGGTGTTTTGGGGTAGCAGCTAGTTCTGTACAGGAACAGATTTATCACTGGGATGTTGGCACACATGAAGTCTTCAGTTTAGAACACTCCCCAGACTGGGAATCCCTGCTGCACACAAGAATTGAAAGGCTCTTTTATGTCACAGGCTGCTTTCTAGCATTCTTTATTACTGTGTCGGTGCCCTGACTGATGCAAATGAGCACAGCGACAGAGACCTCTTGTGTTGACTGCAGACATGAAAGCTATTATGCAGCTGTTAACTTTACAGACTTAACCCAGGGCTGTCATTGTCCTGGAAGTGGTGCCAAAGCCTGGGCATGGTTTATAGGACCCCTACATGTTTCTGAATCAAATCTAAAAACAGCAGGCTCCTGAATTCACTGGAAAGATACCAATATCTGTATATGCGCAAAATCCTCCAAATTCACTGGAAGAATAAGCAGACTAATGTGAGCGTCCGTGCCCGGCCAACATGTCCTACATTGAGTCTCTAGTTACTCTCAGTCTGCTATGTTGGGCAGGCCAAGTCATTCCCATGCCTGACTCCAGACTCCCATAATGCACTACTCCTTTTTCTTCCTGACATGTGAGGAGATGAGCAGCTGAATAGAGGAAAGGATTCAAGGCTGTGCTCAAATCTTCCTTCATGAAGTGCAGCACCCTGCCTTGCCCCTGGCCCAAGACCTCCTTAAGTGGAGAGGGTCCTGTTGGGATGTTATTGAGAACCTCGAGGCCAAGCATCAGGGACACACAGGAGCCTTTCGGAAGGATTGCTTCACCTCAGTCACTCACCAAGCTCACCTATAGAAGAGTCTGCAGTTCCTGCATTAATCTCATCAGACATCTCAGAACCCATGAAACCAGAGTGGATGTAAATTGTCCTTGATTCTGAGGGCCTGCCTGAAAGACTAGTGTAGTACTGTATATGGACTAACTTAATCAAATGTTACTTCCTAAAAAAGTGCATACTTTTAAGTGAACTCCTTGCAATTTGAAATCAAAGGGCTTGCTTGCTTTCCTGTAACTTGTGATCATGTTTGACGACTAACTTGGTCTTTCTTTTGCTTGCTTCCTTAGGTTTATGTTTTGCTGCAATTCTTAACAAGTGCCTCTCCAGTCCTTGCAAAAACAATGCGACCTGCGAGGACCTTATTGATGACTATATTTGCCACTGTCCAATGATACCTGTGGCATTCACAGGAAAGAACTGTGAGGAACTGTTCGATGTTTGTACAGCATATCCCTGTCAACACAATGCAACATGCAAGAGCATTTTGGGTACCGCTGACTTCTCTTGTGATTGCCCTCCCGATCGTACTGGGACCAGCTGCGAAAGTTACATTAACAAGTGTGCCAGCGCTCCCTGCTTGAATGGTGCCATCTGTTTGCACAATGCCACTGGCTATAGCTGTGTTTGCCCTCCAGGTTACACTGGCACTGACTGTGGAACCAGTGTGAATGAATGTGCACCAAATCCATGTGAAAACGGAGCTGTGTGTAAGGACAAGCTTAATGGATTTTCCTGCTTCTGTGTGCCTGGCTACCAGGGCAAACTGTGTGAGATTGAAGTCAATGAGTGTGCTTCAGAACCCTGCAGAAATGAATCTACCTGCATGAATGGAATTGACAAGTACACCTGCATCTGCCCACCTGGCTTGACAGGTAAAAAGCACGTTCTGGGTTTGTCTGAGCATCACTTGATAAATCACCTACAAGGGACAAATAAACTCTTCCAACTGAGTATAGGTCAATTTTAATCAAAGTTTCGACGACAGACTCGGCCATCTTCATTGGGGATGGTGCCTAGCCACATATAGACAATGGTATAGTTACCCTCATTATCCATTCCACTGTCCTACCTTGTTTACAATTGAATTCCAGTTCTTTCTTAATCACCTTTGTTAAAATTAGTTTTCTCTAGTTTTAGTTCAATGACTCCCTTCACCAGGTGTTCACAAAAGCCACTGGCATGACACAGTAGTTTTGTGCCATCAAAGTCAATCCTATGGCCATTGCAAATGCAGTGATCTGCTACTGCCAATTTCTCTGGGTAACCCCAAACCGATACACAATTACAGCGTATATCGGCCAGAAGTACCCACAGCACGGAGCGCAAGAGGTGTATCTGTTAGGGTTACCCAGAGAAACAATTTCATCCAACGTCTTGCTTGCTGGCTTTTCAGGAGTTACTAAGTTGCATAAGAGCTTGTGCGTTTTAACACCAATTAAGCTCAGAAGAGTGGCGGCTTTCTTTACCTCATCCGCATTACAATGCAGTTCAACCCTCTTGGCATACGATTTCCAGTTCTCATTATTCATCAACTTTCCGGACTAAGAACACCATCACATCATTTTCACTTTAACTTATCTTGTTGTGCGTCTCTCACCATGTATCACACACTATTACACCCACATACCTTCGCCGAACTGATTCACTATTTCCTCTCACTGTCTCTCTCCGAGTTCTGTCCTCTCGTAACAGTCGGTGCATTTGGTATGTCCTTGCTCTTTCTCCACACTTCTGAAAACGTTAATCCATGTCCATGTTACAATATGTGGTTTGGACTGAAGGAAAAAAAAAAGTGGCTGAAGTCGCTTAGCACTTTCATGCAAGGGCATTTATAATGTGTGTCAAAAATCAAACTTACAAAAATTAGTGAAAAGAAAACAACCAATATTTACAGAAAGATTTCTACCGGAAAATACAATAAATAGCTCCATACTTTGTCCAGTGTGAACTTTGGCAGCTCTTTCTCTTCCCGCTACTGAAAGTGATCTGCACTTTTTTTAGACACCAGGATATACCACCTTTAATTACCTACAAAGTTAACGTAAGACTACACACAGATTAAAATACAATGCACCCCACAATGTAGTCGCAATCATATTACCAAATCAACAGAAGTATCTACCTTAAATGCAGTATACGAACAATACACACATTTACACATCCCCATTACTAAAGAAATTGATTATTTCATCGTGTATGGAGGGAAGGGCACCATGAAGCCAAACCCTTTAGGACCTATTATTGGAATATATTGGGGAAGACATTGAGTGTGCATACTCAAGTCAACCACAGCAGCATGACAAGGGAGTGGGTGGGTGTGAGTGTGCGTGTGTGCGCGGTTGTAAATGTAAGGAGTGTGTTTATCTAGCACTCGCTGTCACAGTCCAATTGCCTTTTTAGAGCTAATATTGAATCTCTTTCCATTATTCCATCAAGCGCTGCATTCCATATCAACTTTAGTGCAGTACCTTATGAAACCTCTATGCATTGTATCGACGCCCAGTCTGGAGGCTTGATATATTTAAAGCACAGTGGAAGATCAATTGTTAATGAAGATTACCATGTTTAGTCACTCAGATCATAGATATTCAAACTTTCTCTTATTTGGAACCTTGAGGATTTTTTAAAATTTAATTCTATTGGGACTGCAGGCAGGATCTGCCATTCTCTTCGTTATTTTAGGAATGTATCATCAGACGATAATAGCTAAAAAGCATTAAAAGGCAATACAAAACTTTGTGACATTCAAATGATGTCATTTAGCTAGAAAAGATGTAAAAAAGATTCATAAGCATGTTATCAGGACTGAAGGGTTTGAGGTACGAGGAGAGTCTGAATACGCTGGGGCATAGTTTCCTCAGTATAGAAGGCTGAGAGGTGATCTTGTAGACTAAACCAAGAGGCATAGGTAAGATGAATGGTTACTATCTTTTCCCACCTGGATAGGAGAGCCAGAAATTCGAGGGCATAGATTTAAGGTGAGAGGGAAATGATTTAAAGGAAAGCCGAGGGGTAATTTTATCTACACAGAGGCTGGTATGTATGTGGAATGAGTTGCCAGAGGAAAAGCTGGAGGTTGTCACAATTACAAAGTTTAAAAGACATTTGAATGGGTATAAGGATACAAAAGGTTTATGGCCAAGCAGAGGCAATTGAGACAAATGGGATTCCTGTTCGCAATTTGGTCAGCTTGGAAGTGTTATTTGAACAGATTTTAGGAATTAACTTTTTGTGTGCTGTATAACTCTGATTTCAAAAATAAAGAGTATTGGAAAGGAATTTACTGCTACATTTAGAATCACATGGTAATGCATGATGTTCCTCATCCCCATGGCACACCCCAGTAATTGTCTGTTGTCAGTGATTAATTCTGGTTGAAAGGAGCCTAGGGTAGAGTTTACGCCTTCATTCTTGTGACTCTATTTGTAACTAAGCCCATATTCATCATTTTCCATCAAGAATGCAGGATCCCTTCAGTTAACCTGGTATCTTACAATAAATACTTCAAAAAAAAAATGAGAGAAGAAAAGAGAATAATTTATTTATTCCAGTTACAAATTCACTAAGGTGCACATTTTTAACTCGGTCGAAGGCAGCATATAAATGCAGGTGGTCACAGAAAGCATACCATTTAGCAAATGGAATATTGATTCTGGAAGTTAATGCATGTGAACAAAACTCCAGCAACAGTACACCAAGGCTTGCCTATTATCATGAAATGAATTGCACATTTTAAGCGTTGACAAATTATACAAACTTCAAGGAGCAAAGATAATACAGCAGCTAAGGGCAAACCAGGTGTATGGGTTTCAAAGACTCAAAATGTAGCTGGTGTATAATGAATATGCTCATTTCAATGAAGCTAGAACTGATGAGGATGTTGCGTAAGCTAATATAATTAAAATAAAGCATATTTAGAGCTATGGCCATATTTGCATTTTATGTGTCACTGAATCTACATGGATAGGAAATTACCTCATACAAATTATATACAATTGTTGCTAATTTGGTGCATTAAGACAGAATTTTAAGTATCTTATATTTTCTTTGTTCAATGCTGCTATTTTTCTGGTAAGTACCAAGAGTGTCTGTCACCCTGGTCCCTGAGGCACAGTCATAATAATTTAGCTTACGTGAATGAGAATAAAAGAGAAAAAAACACCTCAAGGTTCTGAACAGGATCTTTACCGGGGACACAGAGCCACATATTTGGTCAGATAACCTCAATCTTGGTCAATGAAGTTAGACAAGAACCAAAGAGATATTCAGGTCGGGATTTGACATAGGACACAACACATAGAACAGTACAGCACAGAAACAGGCCCTTCAGCCCTCAATATCTGCATCCAACAAGATGCCAAATTAAAGGAGTTAAACTACATCCCTCCATTCCTAAATGTTTAAGTGTTTAACAGCCTCTTAAATGCTGTTGTCACATCTACCTCTACCAGTCCCTCCAACAGCTCATTCTGAGTATCTACCATTCTCTGTATGAAATAAAACCGTGTCCACATATCCTCTTTAACTTCCCTTCTCAACTTAAATCAAGGGTTCCTAACCTGGCGCTCACAGGCCCCTTGATTAATAGTAGGGGTCCAAAAGATTGTGAACCCCTGACTTAAATGTATGTCCTCTTGTACTTGACATTTCTACTCTGAGAATAACTATTTTGACTGACCACCTTGTCTATGTGTCTTATAATCTTAGAAACTTCTAGCAGGTACTCCAGAGAAAACAACTCATGTCTGACAAACTTCTCATTTTAGCTCATACCTTTTAATCCGGACAGCATCTAGCTAAAACTGATCTGCACTTTTCCAAAGTATCCACATCCTTCCTGGTCTCGGGCAACCAGATTTCACACAATGCTCCAAATGTTGCCCAGCAAAGTTCTATGTAGATCTTTGGGCTTGTGCTTCAGGATGGGGATGGGGTGTGTGGATTGAAGGCAGGGATATCAATGATGAAGAAATTAAATTCAGAGATGCCAAGGAGCTGGAACTAGAAAAGTGGATTCACTTCTGGAGAGTATTGAAATTTGGATGTTGGGTGAGATGAGTGTGCATTAGGCTCTGCAGCAATTTATGGGAAGTAATTATGACTTTGATTAATTATGTCAAATGGATGACAATAGTAACACTCAGTCGTACATCATATCCCAATCTAAGTTTCCATTTACTGCCTATTGTCACATTTCATTGAACATTGGATTGGAGCTCATTGGTCTAGTGACCCACCTGGAATCTCTATCCATGGTCGCTCACACAGCTGCACACATCCAGATATAGGGGCCAATTCCTGCAATTGTTTACTTCCTAGAGAAGAGCAGGGTGATTTCAGTCACATCAGAACCTCTGATTGTGCCGTGAGGAGATCAAGCTCCGGAAACATGCCGGAAAGCTTTGAAAATCATCAAAGCCCCAATGTCAGCATTCAGAGACATGTAAAAGGTATCAGCTGAAGGCAAAAGCTAAAATTAGCAGTTTTTTTTTAAATGTTGTTTAATAAGAATATTTATATTTTTCTAACAATCAGAAGCAGAATTAAAAGCAAGCCATTTCTCTGAAAACAAAATGAAACTTGGCTTCTGATAACCAAAATCCTCACTGCCCCCCTTTGAAATCAAGAGGATCTTGGATCTCAGGTGATTCTGAACTGCTGCAGGATCTGCATTAAGTATTGTAAAGCACTGGATTAATGTCGGGAAGGTAAAATGACAATTTAACTCAGTCTGAGCTTGTAGCGTGTGGAGTTCCTGTGCATGGTAAACCGTGTAGGTCTGTTAATGTCTAATGTTTGTTGATAGCAGCTGGGTTCTTTCTTAGTGTCAGGTGCCATTAACATGAAGATGCCAGTTATGACTAAATGTCTGTTGGTTATTTTGAGTGCAAGGTTGATGGATTCTTTTTTAGTGTCTGTCAAATTAGCTTGATTGATGTTTTTTTTTTGGATTTGGGCTTATTCTTTATATGCTCAAAGCATTGGTAGCAAGTGGATGAGGAGTGACCAGTACAATGTCTAATTGCTTTATGAGGGTATGCTGAACACTGTGTCGATGGACACAGGATGTTTTTTAAAAAAAGACAGGCTGTGTTGAGACAAAGGTTCAAAGAGTTTGTCTGTCTTTGTGTATCTCACTGTACTTGTGAAACTCATATTTATTGGGGTGCCCTTCCTGGTTTTGTTGGACTTCAACCACGAGCCAGAAACCATGATCGGTGCTTCTACCCGAGGGTCATTTCACAAGCGAGTCAGAATTCAGGTTTCCCCCAACAACCGCAACAATCAAGTGCTGACAAAGAATCGCGAGCCCTGAAATCTTTGTGACTTGCTACATAATATTTTGTGTGGTTTATTTCTGCTTTCTCTTTCGTGATAATAAATTGAGCTTGGGTTAGTTTGTTGTGCTTGTACGCTTACGTCACACTCCAGGAGTCACACTCACATCCCCATCTACATCAACGGAACTGTAGTGGAGCGTGTATCGAGCTTCAAATTCCTTGGTGTCCACATTTCCGAGGATCTCACCTGGTCCCTGAACTCCTACATCCTGATCAAAAAGGTGCAACAGCGCCTTTATTTCCTGCAGAACATCAAGAAAGCTCACCTCTGTCCCAGGATACTGATGGACTTTTATCGCTGTACCATTGAGAGCATACTCACCAACTGCATCTCAGTGTGGTATGGCAATTGTCCCGTATCGGACCGCAAAGCACTCCAGTGTGTGGTGAAAACTGCCCAGTGGATTATCGGCACCCAGTTGCCCACCATTGAGAACATCTACCATAAACGCTGCCTGAGCAGGGCGAAAAGCATTATCTGGGATGCATCTCACCCTAATCATGGACCTTTAACTCTCCTTCCATCCGGTAGGCGCTACAGGAGCCTCCGCTCCCGCACCAGCAGGCACAGGAAGAGCTTCTTCCCTGAGGCTGTGACACTGCTGAACCTCACATCACAGCGCTAAGCAGTATTACATCCGTATTGTACTGTCTCAGTACTTTTATATTTGTGTGCTGTAGCACTTTTTTTATTCGCAGTTATTTTGTAAATAACACTATTCTTTGCATTTCTGGTCAGATGCTAAATGCATTTCATTGGCTTTGTATCTGTACTCGGCACAATGACAATAAAGTTGAATCTAATCTAATTACTACTCCATATAATGGACATCCGAACTGTCTAGGTGCGATTAACCCGGCCTTTTGTGTAATCCTATGGTGCCATGAGCAGGGTCCATCCAGCAATATGTGGAGGTGGATAAGCAAGTCGAGCGATATCGTAACCAGGTCTCCGAATGGGTGGATAACTCGGAAGGTTTTGGATCTTTGGCTAATGACCTGGTCCTCCCAGATGTTGGGAGAATGCACTTGCTGAATTGGCTGACATAAGTTTCCGTATGTAGTATCACAATGCCTTAAGCATATAGACTTTCCCTCTAAGAGGGATATTTTATGACTGCATTGCGGCAGTGAGTTATTAAAACAACTGAATCCACTGAGGAAAATAAGCGACTGCAGCGTGAGTTGGCCTGTGAGTTCTCAGAACTCTATCTTAAGTGACGCGCCGCGGGCAGAGCAGGGGCGCGCTAAATGTTCTGAGCCTAAACAAATTGCTGTGGCTGATGGGGTTATCTGGGAGATTGGATGAGATGGAAATACTGTTATCGAGGCGTGTAAACGTTAAAGAAGGAACGCCGGAACGCTGATGAGCAAAATCAAACTTACTTCCCATAAGTTGTCCCTGGAAAAGCCCCATGGAAGCTATTTCATCCCTTTGTGGTATGGCAATACAATCTGCCATTTATAATAACAGTGACTTTAACGACCCTGAGGCTGCCCTTTTTCCCTCGGTATGTTCATCCGATTGATGGAAGGGGGACCGTCATGGTGGTGAGGCATCTTGCTGGCTCTGTTAGGGCAAGCTGAAATGTAGATTAGGAACGGGTGCAGGTTAAGGCTGCTTTTAAATCTCGGCAGCAGCAAGGGCAATCTGAGCAAATAATAAATGGAACTAGGAATGCCTCAAAACAACTTGATGACTGCGCCTCAGCAGTTTGTATCAGAGACCCTCTTCCCGATTTATAAGAAAGGGAATGTTTCTATTCCTGCTGAATGCAGGGCTGGATAAGGAAGAAAATGACGGTGTACCTTCCGGCATTCTTTGTGTGCTATACCGTGAGCACGTGATCCAGGTGGGTTGCATTCAATAACCGAAAGGGACTGGTCGCCCTTCTGGCCCCTACACAGGAATGTGATGTTAATCCCAAAAGAAGGATGTTTCCCAGTTACATCCGGACTTGGGACAACTGAACCCTGGATGGCAGCTTACTCAACCTGTCGTCTAGGGCTTTGGCTAGGGCGCTGGAACTGCCACTGTTGCTATGACAACTCCAAAGGGAGACACGAGGTGGTAGGTACCTATTACCCTTTGGTGGTCACAGGCGAGCGAGTGTAAATTCAGGGATATGGTGGATCGGTTAAGGATACTGTATGAACAAAGGTCCGTCTGCTGTTGGTGAGGGAACTCCTCGGTCTGTCCCCGTTCTCATCTCCCAGGTACCTGACAACATTTTAGGAATTGGTTGGTTAACAGGAACCTCTATCATGGCACCCTTTGGCAAATTTACTTTTGGTATTCGGAAGGTGACCATTCTGGTTGGAAAGGCAAGGAGCGAACCTGTCTTTATACCCTTGCCATTGCAAATAGTAGTTGCCAAGCAATATTATCTCCTGGGAGGAAATCGGTGAAACAGCCGAGTCCCTTTTAAACCTAGGGGTTCTTCCCATTATAATGGCCCTATTTGGCTATTTTGGAAACCTGATGGTTTATTGCATATAATCCTTGATTATTGTCAGTTAAATCAGTTTGCCCGTGAAATCAGTTCGCCCCTCTGCTGCTCACAGCTGTTTCAGCCACTATGACCCAGACGGAGACGGAGTTAAGAAGGCTCTAAACGGCGACTCCTTTGTTTGCATCTTCGGAATCAGCTCGACTTCCATCTTTAATATCTTTATTTTTCCCTTTCAGGGTTCTTTTGAAGTCCCTGACCTGAAGTTACACACTGACTTCGGTTCTTTGCAGGAATGGGATCCGTCCTCGGGGTTTCAGGACTGACCAAGGATGCCAAGGATTCGGCCTGAGAGTCCGGCTCGTATTTGGAAGCCTAAGATCTCAGGACTCTGGAGACAGGCGGATCGAGGGTCGGTGTCATGGCACAAGACCCGTGTGTCGTCGGGGAAGTTGTAAAATCTACTGCTGTGTGCCCAAAGACCTGAGATCTTTGTGATCTTCAGGCACAGAGGACTCGAAAAAAGCGACGTAACGGACTTCTAACATCATAAACCAGCAAGTTGTTTGTTATGTCTCCCCGCTCGTTGGGAAATGGAGACGTCTCCCTCTCCCTTATTAGGGAGAGAGAGAACCTGTGGTACGTCGAATGCTGGGTGAAACGCAAAGTCTTTGGGGTAACTGCAAGTCTGTGTCTTTGCTATTGCTTTGCTCACTCTTGACTGCTCGGTGGTGGTGCTGATGCTTTTTCTGCGGTGGAGGGAGGGGGATCGTTGCTCGCTGCTGCTTACGCGCAAGAGGGGGGAGCTGGGGTTGACTTTGGGGTTCTCACGTTTAACTGTCATTCATTCTTTGGGGCACTTCCCTGTTTTCGTGGAGGTTTGCGAAGTACAAACTGTAAAAGCATTTCAGGCTGTATATTGTATACATTTCTCTGACATTAAATTGCACCTTTGAACCTTTGATTAAGGACCTTTCTCGGAGACTGACGGTTATTGTGCTGTTACTGATTTGGCTAATGCCTTCTTCTCCATCCCTGTTGCTGAACAGTCCCAAGATCAGTTTGCATTCACATGGAATGGCCTTTAGTACACCTTTACACAGCTTCCCCAAGTATATGTTCATAGTCCTACTATTTGCCATAGTGTGGTGGCATGGGATATGTGTGAACGTGTCCTATTCCCCAGCATTAAAGTAGCTCACTGTATAGATGATCGTGGAAGTCCTCTGAGGAGGAGGTTTCTGAAGGCCTTAATACTTTGACTGAGCACATGCGATTGAGGAGATGAGAAATTAACCCCGATAAAATACAGGGCCCAGCTATGACTATGCATTTTCTGGGAATACAATGGATTAAGGGAGATAGGATAAGGTCAGAAATGAGTTCCTAGACATAGCACCCCCTATGGCAAAACAAGAAGCCCAATACTTTGTTTGCCTTTTGGGATACTGGCAGCGACACATACTCCGTTTGGCTATGCGCTTCCAACTGTGTGTGCTGTGACTAGAAAGAAGTTTACTTCCGTATGGGGCCTCAAGCAGCAATCAGCATTTGAAGCTGCAGGGGAGGCCATCACAGCAGCCTTACCCCGTGTCTTCATTGAGAGTGCTTACCATATGATCTGCAAGAAGATGTGGCTGTCTGGAGCCTCTGACAGAGGTATGGAGGAAAGAACATACCTCTCAGTTTCTGATCCCAGAAACTTTCTGATGCTGCCACCAGATACATTGCACTTCAGAAAAAAAAATTCTTGCCTCCTACTGGGCTTTGATAGAAACTGAAACAAAGATGGGAGATTCTCTCGTCCCTCTCAGCTCTGACCTTCCCTTTATGGGATGGGTCCTCTCTGACACCCTCATCCATAAGGTAGGGTGTGCAGAGCAGAGTTCGTTTCTCAAGTGGAAGTGGTATATTTCTGAATGAGCATCAAAGGGACTGGACAGAATTCATAAGATACATGAACTGGTTGCTGAGCCCCACGGGCAGCACCACCCGTGCCTGAAGCTGCCTTGGTCGATGCCCAGCCCGTTGGGTGGGGTGTTCCCTTTGATCTTCTGACTGCCGCTCAGCAGCAGCACACCTGGTTCAAAGATCCAACTTAATGTCAGAGAAATGTATACAATATACATCCTGAAATGCTTTTTCTTTGCAAACATCCACAAAAACGGAGGAGTGCCCCAAAGAATGAACGACAGTTAAACGTAAGAGCCACAAAGTCCCCCACCCCGAGCTCCCCTCCCTCTCATAAATAAGTGGCAACAAGCAACAATCCCTCCTCCTCCCAACAGCAAATAAAAGCATAAGCACCCACCACCAAGCACTCAAGCATGAGCAAAGCAATAGCAAAGACACAGACTTGCAGTTACCCCAAGGACTTCACATTTCACCCAGCATTTGACATACCACAGGCTCTCTCTCTCCCTAATAAGGGAGAAAGAGATGTCTCCATTTTCACAGCGATCGGGGAAATATAAAACACAACTCACTGGTTTACGATGTTGAAAGTCCGTTATGTCGCTTCTTCCGAGTTCTGTTCCCAAAGATCTCGGGTCTTTGGGCACACAGCAGTAGATTTTTCAACTCCCCCGATGATACACAGGTCTCCTGCCATGACACCGACCCTCTATCCACCTGTCTCCTGAGCTCCGAGATCTTAGGCTTCCAAATCCGAGCTGGCCTCTCAGGCCGAATCCTTGGCGTGCCGGACAATGGCCAGACCTGAAACCCTGAGAACGGGTCCCGCAAAGAACCGAAGTCTGCATGTAACTCCAGGTCAGGGTCTTCAAAAGAACCTCGAAAGGGAAAAATAAAGATATTAAAGATGGAAATAGAGTTGTTTCCAAAGATACAAGCAAAGGAGTTGCTGTTTAGCGCCATCTTAACTTGGGTGTTGGCGCATGGCCAAGTGGTTAAGGTGTTCATCGAAGTGATTTGAAGGTCGCTAGTTTGAGCCTTGGCTGAGGCAGCGTGTGTGTCCTTGAGCAAGGCACTTAACCATACATTGCTTTGTGACGATACCAGTGCCAAGCTGTATGGGTCCTAATGCCCTTCCCTTGGACAACATCGGTGGCGTGGAGAGGGGAGACTTGAAGCATAGGCAACTGCCGGTCTTCTATACAACCTTGCCCAGGCCTGCGCCCTGGAAACCTTCCAAGGCGCAAGTCCATGGTGTCATGAGACTAATGGATGCCTATAACTTTGCTTCACCGATGACTCTGCGACATGGAAGAATGGTCGTCGCTGTGGAAGTTTGCTGCTTTTCACCCTCTCACCCAGCCATTTCTGAAGAAGGAAGGCCCTGAGGGGTCGAGTCAATAGGCAGAGCTTGTAGCAGTGCAGACTGTCTTTATGTGTGAAACCGAAGACATCCATATTAATACTGAATCCTGAGCTGTTGCTCATGGACTTGCTGTCAGGTTGCCCCGGTGGAACCAACAGCCTTATACTATCATGGGGCATCTTTTATGGGTAGTGGAGTTGTGGAGGGACATTTGGAAGTGATCATCGCATGCTACCAGCAACACACACAAAATGCTGGAGGAAGTCAGCAGGCCAGGCAGCATCTATGGAAAAGAGTAGTCAATGTTTCGGGCCAAGACCCTTCATCAGGACTGGAGAAAGAAGACAGGAGTCAGAGCAAGAAGTTCGGGGGGGTTGGAGGAAGAACCACAAGGTGATAGGTGAAACGGGGGTGGGGGTGGGGGGGCAGTGAAGTAAAGAGCTGGGAAGTCGATTGGTGAAAGAGATACAGGCCTGGAGAAGGGGGATCTGATAGGAGAGGACAGAAGGCCATGGAAGAAAGGGAAGGGGGAAGAGCACCTGAGGGAGGTGATGGGAAGGTAACGTGAGAGAGAGAAGTGGGAATGGGGAATGATGGGAGGTGGGGGGTGGCCATGAGAAATCAATGTTCATGCCATCAGGTTGGAGGTTACCAAAATGGAATACCAGGAGTTGGGTGTTGCTCCTTCAGCCTGAGTGTGGCCTCATCAAGACAGTAGAGAAGGCCATAGACTGATATGTTGGAATGGGAATGGTAAGTGGAATTAAGTGGATGGCCAGTGGGAGATCCCACTTTTTCTGGTGGATGGAGTGTAGGTACTCAGTGAAATGGTCTCCAAATCTACGTTGGGTCTCACCAATATACAAGAGACCACAATGGGAGCACTGGATACAGTAGATGACCCCAACAGTCTCACAGGTGATGTGACACCTCAACGGGAAACACTGTTTGGGACCCTGAATGGTAGTGAGGGAGGAGGTGTAGGGGCAGGTGCAGCACTTGTTCAGCTTGCAAGGATAAGTGCCAGGAGGGAGATCATTCAGGAGGGACGAATGGACAAGGGAGTCCCATAGGGAGCAATCTCTGCAGAAAGCAGAAAGTGGGAGGAGGGAAAGATATGCTTGGTGGATGGCAGAAGTTACAGAGGATTATATGCTGGATGCAGAGGCTGGTGAGGATGAGGAACTCTATTCCTGGGGGAGTGGCTGGAGAATGGGGTGAGGGCAGACGTGCGCAAAATGGAAGTGATGTAGTTGAGGGGAGCATTGATGGTGGAGGAAGGGAAGCCCCTTTCTTTGAAAAAGGAGGACATCTCCTTAGTTCTAGAATGAAAAGCTTCATCCTGAGAGCAGATGCGACAGAGACGGAGGAACTGAGGGAAGAGGATGGCATTTTTACAAGTAACAGGGTGGGAAGGGGTATAGTTCATTTTAATACCACTTCCTATTCCCATTCTGACATGCCAGTCCATGGCCTCCTGTACTGTTGCAATGAGATCACACTCATGTTAGAGGAGCAACACCTTATACTCCGTCTGGGCAGCCTCCAACCTGATGGCATGAACATCGATTTCTCAACCTTCCACTAATGCACCCCCCTCACCGTTCCCCATTCCCATTTTCCTTGCCCATCACCTCCCTCTGGTGCTCCCCCCTTCCCTTTCTTTCTTCCATGGCCTTCTGTCCTATCAGATTCCCCTTTCTCCAGTCCTTTATCTCTTTCACCGGTTGACTTTCCAGCTCTTTACTTCACCCTTCCTCCCCTCCCAGTTTCACCTATCACCTACTACCTTGTATTTCTTCCTCCCCTCCCACCAGCTTTTTACTCTGACATCTCATCTGTTTTTCTCCAGTTCAGATGAAAGGTATCAGCCTGAAATGTCGACTGCACTCTTTTCCATAGATGCCACCTGGCTGCTGAATTCTTCCAGCATTTTATGTGCATTGCCTGTATAACCCAGATTAATTAAACCCAAAGATGTAATGTTAGAGGGTTCCACCTGCGGAGGGATTAAAACGAGGCTTACCGATTTTTTTAAAAAAGAGAATTTTGGAAAAAAAACACTCTGCAAGAGAGGTGTGGTTGATGCAGGCACAGATAAGGAGAGAAACGAAGCACCAGTTAGAAGCTGAAGACAGGAACTGTTAAGAGTGGAATTAGTAGTGAGTATCTTTACCCTACTAACTTGAAAACCTCAAGATGAAACCCCTGGGGGAGGAGACAATAGCGATAAATATTTATTGAAGCTATGGCTATAAAATGCAGCAGTTATAATGAGAGAGTATCGGCAGAGACGAGTGTCCAAAATCCCTACCATGTAGTTGGGAATTAGTTCTGCAAAATCATACCAACGGACTTGGTCAAGTTTTTGTACAAGTTTGTGAACTGACTTTCCATGGACGATGAACTATTTCATCCAACGAAACAAGATGGCGAGCCACCCACAATCGAGAAACCAGCGCAGGAACGAAATGTGTAATGACGCAAAGGATTTAATATGGTTTGATGTTTAAGTTTATTTTCATTAGAAGAATCCGAATTTGATTTTCTGGAAGAACTGATTATTTGTGCAAAGACTTTGATAAGTTACAGAATGAGATTTACTTTGTTTAAAAGTAGTGATGTCAGAGAACTATCGTGAAAGGAGTAAAACTGTGTCTTCATAAATTTTGAATTTGAATTTAAACTTGTAGCTATACTGCCTGGAACTGAAACTGAAGTTAACTAATACTTAAGAATAGGAATTATAGTTGGTTTCCTAACTAACTAGGGATAAGTAAAAAGGAAAGTTTAGTCTGTAAACTTTTAAATAGGGAGTAATACCAGATCTAATTAGGTAGAGAGATTAGAGTAATAAAGGAATCTCATTGATTCTAATTAAAAAGGAATCTGTTTTGGGTTGATATCTAAGACTTGGACCCTAAACAGAATGTTGGAATTTTGAATTGTTCTTGCTCACGTAAATATTTCGTACGTATTGTTCTTTTTCTTATAAACAAATCTTACCTCCAGAAGTGTGTGGTTTCTGTTCACTGTCTCCTTCCGATACCTAGAATCTTCTGATGGCCTACTAGCACCTAGTGTAATTTGATTTTCTCAAAGAGTGCGGTGACTAGTCACACACGATAAGACTGGTGCTACACAGGTGTTGTACTTGGATTTCCAGCATCTGTAGATCTCCTCTTGTTTGTGATTGCATGTTACCATTACAGCTTACCATGGCATCACCTAATTGAAAGATAATTTGCTGATGACAAGAATTAACATTCCTGACAAACTCGCTTGTGTTGGCACGGTGAAATTTAGCCCTCAGCCTCAAATACCAATATTGCCACTTGCTCGGTGGGCTCATGAGTCTTCTGGTCACTTGGGGGTACAAGGTACCTTGGAGTTGTCTAGGCAGCAGGGATTATTCCTTCTCACAGATATAACTCAGACAGCAGTGGGGAACAAATTAAGGACCAATAGCTTTTAAAATGACTCTTGGCTGCCATTCACCATGGGCTTGCTCCTGCTCAGACTTGGCAAGTGGATTAATTCGATCTCCTTCCTTTACAGAAGCGATACCAGTACCTGCTCACTATGGTGGACAGTTATCCTGTTCTTTTGATAGCAAACCCTACTTTAAAGCTAATCAGGATGGTACCCTTAGGGGATTAGAAACCTTATTTCTGTATACAGCGATACCCTCGAAATTCAATCCGACACTGGTTGGCACTTTTTGCATTCTAGGGTACAAGAGGGAACTGTCTCTAATGGTCTTCCATATCCCCTATTATCCTCAGGCCAGTGATCTGATTGAATGAATGAATGGCCTATCAAAACGTCAAATTCGTTTACTTACTTCTGTCCATACCTTATCTGGATGGTTACCTGTGCTTCGTATAACTTGAATAACTGCTGTTTGAAAGGAGGCACTCCCTTTTTGTGAGTAATAGAACAATCTTTCCCTTTTGTTTCCGATGGCACAACTGAACGTACTGATAAAGAGCCAAGTCAGTTCTGCAAGGAGAGGGGGTATAGTATGGGTGACATACCCCTCTTCCCCTCCAGTGGAGGGTGCGATTATAGCTGATGGATGGGTTATAGCCATACTGGGTGATGGTATGAGGACAGACCTGTCTTGTGTGTGTGGATAAAGGTAACTTGACAAATGAACACATTTATGTCTCGCCGGTTTTATTTGTAAAGGTTCCTGCCAGAATGTTGCTTCGTTTTGTTTTAATGCTTGTCTTGTGTTTTGTTGGATGATGGACTTCTGTTCAGACCTGTCAGACTACTGAGAACCTTGCGATCGGTGAAAATTATATTATTGTTTCGGGAAAAATGTACACTTGTGATATATACTAACTGGGACCTGTAAGAGTGAGGGAATGTTGTAAACCTAGAGAGACTGGCCTGATATGACTTTTCCTGTGAAACAAGGGAAGTGCCAAATTGATTGTAATTTGAGTTTTCATCACTGATCAGAATGTGGTGTTTATAAATCCTACTTGTTCTGTTCAAATTGCCCCTTAGGGACAAGGGCATACATTTTAATGTTGAGATTAATCATTGGATATGTATAATTTTTCATATTTTAATAATCATTAGAATATTAGTTTTAATCATCCAAGGGATGGTAATATGTATTCTTCATTTTAAGCAGAAGTGTTCTGTGTTTCTTTCACCTACCAGACATTTGAGGGGTAGATTGTGTAAAAGATCAGATGACTGTCTGGAGGGTAAATGACAACTTAATTCTTTCTGAACTTGCGGCATATAGAGTGTCTGTACAAGGTTAACAATGTAGGTCTGTTAATGTCTTATGTTTGTTAATAGCAGGTGGTCACTGAGAGTTGATGGATTCTTTCTTAGTGTCTGTTAAATTTGCTTGATGGATTCTTTTTTATGTAATATTAAATGTTCTTTTGTAAGTGAAAGGAATGTTATGTCCAAAATGTTGGGAGACCAATGGATGAGGAGTGACCATTACAATGTCTAATTGAGTGATGATGATATGCTGAATACAGTGTCGATGGACACAGGATGTGTATGAAAAAAGACAGGCTGTGTTGAAACAAAAAATTAAAAAGCTTGACTGTCTCTGTACATGTCTCTCTGTGCTTGTGAAATTTGTATTTATTGATGTGCTCTCCCTGGTTTCATTGGACTTGTCAATGGCCAGAAATTGCGATTGGTGCCTAGGATCCAGGGATGGTTTCATGAATGAGTCGGAATTTGAGTTCTGAACAGTCGCAATCAAGTGGTGACGAAGCAGCATGAGCCCTGAAATCTTTGCGGAAATCTTTTTGACTTGCTACATAGTATTTTGTGTAGTTTACATGTGCTTTCTATTTTATGATAAATTAGATTTAATTTACTTTGTTGTGCTTGTATGCTTATAATCACATCTTCTGGGCACTTGAAACTTGGATCTGATCAACTCAGCCCATTACAGGATTTGAGAGAGAAGTACCCCTTTGTAAATACTGGGGAATCTCTTAGCAAGGTTGAACTCTACATGGAATTCAGTAATGGAGTGAGCCAACATGTTTGGTCTTGTATATCTATCAGTAAAGCTTAGGCTTACTCGTTTCAAGTTCTAAAGTGAGATATGGCATGGGAACAGGCTGTTCAGCCCATTGAAACTGTATCAAACGTCAGCCATCCACTTCTGCTACTCCTGCGTAAATTCCATTTTTAATCATCTGGCATTCCCCAGATTCCATGATCCTACCACTTAGCTGCACACTGGAGACAATACTGTTTTTGGATGTGTGAAGATATTGGAACACTGGGAGGAGAACCACGCAGCCACAGGGAGAATGTCTGGGTTGTGAAAGGTTGAGATGAGGCTGCACTGTTGGGGATCAAATATTTGGATTTGTTAATTTATCAGTATAATGTTAAATGTTTTCATTGAAAATTAAATTGGTCAATGGATATATGTATACCTGATATCGTTTCCAAAACCAACAAGCAAAGAATGCCCTGATGCTTCCTATTACACTGGTGCCAAGTCAGACTGCTAGAGCCTTTGTTTTCAAAGGCACCACATTGGCATGGCATAAACAAAAAAAGACAGAAAATGCTGTAAAAAAAAACACAGCTGTTAAAGGAATCAATTAACACTCCAGACTGAAGATAGATATATCTGCTAGAAGATCTCATCCTGAAATGTCAACACCCTTTCATGTCAACAAGACTGACTTGTTGAGGTTTCCTAGCATTTTTCATGTTCCTTTCTGATTTGTAGCATCTGCACTTTTGAATTCTTAATTACCTTTGACACATTCAGGATAGTTGAAGATTCACTGCTGTCTATGGGCTTTAAAGCTTGCAGTTCTGTTTAAAAGTGTTAATATTAGCTAGCAAACTTTAGCCCCAGTTGTTGAAATTTCCATTGGAGGGAGTCACCGCTATAAGTCATCGTGTCTGCTTGATTGACAGAAGAATGACTTCCTCCTGCAGTTTTCCTTCCTTTCTCAGATAAACAGAAAACTGGTCTTCAGCAAAGTATGGGTTTCATATGGCAACTCTCAGGTAATCTGTTAACCTTGTAGCTTCCAAGTGTGGCATTATGCTAAACTAATTGCACAGAGGATGCTCAATTGATGATTCTTCCGCAATCTATGATATTATATATATTTGTGTTTTGTAGGAACTCATTGTGAACTTGAAATTAATGAATGCTTGTCACAGCCTTGTCTGAATGGGGCAACGTGTCAGGATCATTTTGCCAACTACACGTGCACATGTTCTCCAGGCTTCACAGGAAACGACTGTGAAGTGAACTTCGATGAATGTGCTAGTCACCCATGTCAGAATGGAGGAAAATGCATTGATGAAGCAAACGGGTAAGTTATAATGCTTGCGATGTCAACTGGATATTGGCCTATAGTTTGAGGGCAGCGGTGAACAGGATGATAACAGGGGTTCATCTTAGATGCTTATTACAACTGTCTGCCTTTCTTTAATAACTTGCTGTAATCAGAAAACCTTTATTAGAACCTTCCATGGGAAATGAGAATGGGTATTGTATGAACTGGGTCCCTAAATACGCATCTCCGCAAACCATCAGAACTACCACGGAACAACACGTGTAAACTGGAATAGTTGATTCTGTGCTACAGAATTCACTAGCCCAGCACCGCTGCCCACTCTACAGTTGGACTTTGACGCTGAACGTTCATGCTGTGTAGTGATAGAATATGACTGCTGCAGTTGCCCACAGTCACACTTGGGGAACTGTCCACCGAGATCATTCCAGGTTAGACCCAGTGAATGAACAGTAGCCTACTGACACTAATGGAACGGGATTACCTTTAGGGTCAATGGCAAGTATAAGGTGAGTAATGTTATTTTTCAATTAATTGCATTAATCATATTTTATCCTTTAGAAATATTTAGCTTCTAATTGTTTCATTTGAATTTTAATTCTTCAGTGAATGTTTGTTAACATGAGGATCCTTCATGTAACAAATCAAGTTCAACATAGAAACATAGAAATATAGAAAACCTACAGCAAATACAGGCCCTTTGGCCCACAAAGCTGTGTCAAACATGTCTTTACCTTAGAACTACCTAGGCTTACGCATAGCCCTCTATTTTCTAAGCTCCATGTATCCATCCAGGAGTCTCTTAAAAGACCTTATCATTTCCGCCTCCACCACCACCGGCAGCCCATTCCACGCACTCACCACTCTCTGCATAAAAAAAACTTACCCGTCATCTCCTCTGTACCTACTTCCAAGCACCTTAAAACTATGCTCTCTCGTGCCAACCATTTTGGCCCTGCGTAAAAGCCTCTGACAATCCACACGATCAATGCCTGTCATTATCTTGTAGATCTCTATCAGGTCACCTCTCATTCTCCGTCGCTCCAAGGAGAAAAGGCCAAGTTCACTCAACCTATTCTCATAAGGCATGCTCCCCAATCCAGGCAACATCCTTGTAAATCTCCTCTGCACCCTTTCTATGGTTTCCACATCCTTCCTGTAGTGAGGTAACCAGAAATGAGCACAGTACTCCAAGTGGGGTCCTATGTAGATGCAACATTACCTCTCGGCTCTTAGACTCAATCCCACAATCGATGAATGCCAATGCACTGTATGGCTTCTTAACCACAGAGTCAACTTGTATAGCAGCTTTGAATGCCCTATGGACTCGGACCCCAAGATCCCTCTGATCCTCCACACTACCAGGAGTCTTGCCATTAATACTATATTCTGCCATCATATTTGACCTACCAAAATCAACCGCCTCACACTTACCTGGTTTGAACTCCATTTGCTACTTCTCAGCCCAGTTTTGCATCCTATCGATGTCCTGCTGTAACCCCTGATAGCCCTCCACACTATCAACAACACTTCCAACCTTAGTGTCAGCAGCAAATTTACTCACCCATCCCTCCAATTCCACATCCAGGTTATTTGTAAAAATCACAAAGAGTAGGGGTCACAGAAAGATCCCTGAGGCACACTACTGGTCACCGGCCTCCATGCAGAATATGACCCGTCTACCACCACTTTTTGTCTTCTGTGAGCAAGTCAGTTCTGGATCCACAAAGCAATGTCCCCTTGGATCCCATGCCTCCTTACTTTCTCAATAAGCCTCGCATGGGGTACCTTGTCAAATGCCTTGCTGAAATCCATATACACTACATCTACGGCTCTACCTTCATCATTGTGTTTAGTCACATCCTCAAAAAATTCAAACAGGCTCGTAAGGAATGACTTGCCTTTGACAAAGCCATGCTGACTATTCCTAATCATATTATGCCTCTCCTGATGTTCATAAATCTTGCCTCTCAGGATCTTCTCCATCAACTTACTAACCACTGAAGTAAGACTCACTGGCCTATAATTTTCTGGGCTGTCCCTACTCCCTTTCTTGAATAAGGGAACAACATCTGCAACCCTCCAATCCTCCGGAACCTCTCACGTTGTCATTGAGGATGCAAAGATCATCACCAGAGGCTCAGCAATCTCCTCCCTTGCCTCCCACAGTAGCCTGGGGTACATCCCGTCCAGTCCCGGTGACTTATCCAACTTGATGCTTTCTAAAAGCTCCAGTACATCCTCTTCCTTAATATCTACATGCTCAAGCTTTTTAGTCCGCTGTAAGTCATCTCTACAATCACCAAGATACTGTTCTGTAGTGAATACTGAAGCTAAGTATTCATTAAGTACCTCTGCCATCTCCTCTGGTTCCAAACACACTTTTCCACTGTCACAATTGCTTGGTCCTATTCTCTCATGTCTTATCCTCTTGCTCTTCACATACTTGTAGAATGCCTTGGGATTTTCCTTAATCCTGTCTGCCAAGGCCTTCTCATGGCCCCTTCTGGCTCTCCTAATCTCATTCTTAAATTCCTTCCTGCTAGCCTTATAATCTTCTAGATCTCTATCAGTACCTAGTTTTTTTGAACCTTTCATAAGCTCTCCTTTTCTTCTTGACTAGATTTAAAACAGACTTTGTACAGCACAGATCCTGTACCCTACTGTCCTTTCCCTGTCTCATTGCAACGTATCTACACAGAACCCCATGCAAATATCCCCTGAACATTTGCCACATTTCTTCCCTACATTTCCCTGAGAACATCTGTTTCCAATTTATGCTTCCAAGTTCCTGCCTGATAGCATCATATTTCCCCTTACTCCAATTAAATGTTTCCCTAACTTGTCTGCTCCTATCCCTCTCCAATGCTATGGTAAAGGAGATAGAATTGTGATCACTATCTCCAAAATGCTCTCCCACTGAGAGATCTGACACTTGACCAGGTTCATTTCCCGATACCAGATCAAGTACAGCCTCTCCTCTTGTAGGCTTATCTACAGATTGTGTCAAGAAACCTTCCTGAACACACCTAACAAACTCCACCCCATCTAAACCCCTCTCTCTGGGGAGATGCCAATCAATATTTGGGAAATTAAAAGCTCCCACCACGACAACCCTGTTATTATTACTCCTCTCCAGAATTTGTCTCCCTATCTGCTCCTCAATGTCCCTGTTACTATTGGATATTCTATAAAAAAACACGTAGTAAAGTTATTGACCCCTTTGTATTCCTAACTTCCACCCACAGAGACTCAGTAGACAACCCCTCCATGACTTCCTCCTTTTCTGCAGCTGTGACACTATCTCTGATCAGCAGTGCCATGTCCCCACCTCTTTTGCCTCCCTCCCTGTCCTTTCTGAAACATCTAAAGTCTGGCACTTGAAGTAGCCATTCCTGTCCCAGCACCATCCAAGTCTCTGTAATGGCCACAACATCATAGCTCCAAGTGCTGGTCCACGCTCTAAGCTCATCTGCTTTGTTCATAATTCTCCTTGCATTAAAATAGACAGATCTCAAACCATCGGTCTGAATGCGTCCCTTCTCTATCACCTGCCTATCCTCCCTTTCAAGTTCAAGTTCAGCCAGTCAGCTGTACACTCACATATACAGCCAAATGAAACAACATTTCTCTGGGACTAAAGTGCAAAACACAGTGCATATATCACACACAGCACATAAAATAATACTAATACAATAACATTAACAAATAATAAAAATATATTCTGTCGATGTACAAGCAGACATAAATGCATCTACAACATATGGTTAAATATCTAACAGTATCATGCTACTGGCACTGTCATAAATAATGTGTACTGGCTGGTAGTAGAGTGTGCAGATGTCTGACAGCCTGGGGGAAGAAGCTGTTACTCAGCCTGACAATCCTTAATCTTACACTGCAGTGCTTTCTGCCTGATGGTAGAAGGTCAGAAAGATTGTAGGAGAGATGGGAGAGGTCTTCGACAATGCTGAGGGCTCTACAGATGCAGTTCTTCTGGTAGTTGTCCTAGATGAGGTGAGGAGAGAGGCCCCGATGATTCTCTCAGCAGTCGTCGCAATCTGATCCAGAGTCAGCGGTCAAACGCCTTGCATTTCCCACATCCTCGCTATCTTCACTCGATGACTCCCTGTATGAGTGCTTCGTTCAAGCTCACTCAGAAGGCCTTCCAATTTCTGGTCCTATTCTCAAAGCCCAAGCCGAGAATTTTGACAAGCAGATCAACGGGGAAACCTCTGCCGACGACGAATACCCAACATATGAGCACGTGACGGACGCCGAGATTGTCCGTAACTATAGCGCTGGCGGAGGCACGTGTACCGGTTCTCGAGCCACAAGAAGATGATAATGAAGAGCCTCCACCCCACCCCCAAAAGTGTCTGAAGCCATTGAACACCTCGAGGCGAGACTCTGTTGGCTGGAGACCCAGGAGGTGGACCACACAAAAAACCTCCAACTCAGAAGCATTCTAGATTTCCCTCGCAGCCAGCGACATGCTACGTTCAAGCAAGGAACACTCGATCACTATTTTAAGAAATAAACTGTAAATGATGATTTGCTAATATTCTTGAATGTTTTTATTTGTTGTTTTATGTATTAAAAAGCTTTACTAAAAATTAATTTGTGTTTTAATTTCTACAGTAACAACAACCCTGATTTAGCGTGACCCCGCTTTTATCGCGATGACATTTTATGGACCAAAACGATCGCGTTATAACGGGGTTTCACTGCAACAAGAGATACTTTTTTTTTGTTTGGTGCAAGATTGAGCAACTTACAGATCTTGAAATGCAGTGAAGAAATTAGAATACTGATGGATTTGCAGAAACTTCACTGGAAATATGAACTCTGTGAAGGTTTTAAATTACTTTGTCAAATTGCTTTCTTTTTAGTATAGGGACAGACAACAGATTTAGTTTCCCCCAGCTCAACTGAAAAAAAATCCGGGGTCTGTACTTTTATATCATACACTTATGACCACATGAAAGAAAAGTGGTAGAGTGACATACTGTAGCTAGTGGTGCTCTTGCCTCAGAGCATCAGTCACCCAGGTTCACTCCTCGGTCCGGTGCTGATTGTGTGGAACAGGAGTTGCCAACGTGGGATCCATGGATCCCTTGCTTAATGGTAATTGTCCATGGCATAAAAAAGTTTGGGAACCCCTGGCGTAGAGTTTGCATATTCTCCTCCAAATGTTCTGGTTTCCTCCCACATTCCATAGGTAGTAGAGACACAAGAGATTGCAGAGGCTTGGAAGAACTTGGCAGGCAAGAGCTTCTGTAGAAAGAAATGAATTATTGATTTCCAGGTCAAAATGCAGCAACAGAACTGAAATGTCGACAATTCCTTTTCTCCCGTGAGTACCGCTCAGCCTGCTGAGTTCCCCAAGACTGTTCATTCCAAAGGTTCATCTTAAGGGGGCTTCTGTAAATTGTAGTTAGCATGTAAATGAGTGAACTGGTTGTGCTGGAATCTTTGGGGAGTGTTGATGAGAGTGTTTGAAATATAAAAGAGGATTACTGTGAACAAGATGCTTTATAGTCAGCCCGGACTTGGTGAACCAAAGGGTCTGTTTTCATGCTGCTGGTCTCATTGAGTTCTTCCTTCAGTTTATTTTTCTCCATGAAGTAGCTGGCTGTCAGCATGCTGCACTGTGATCACTTCTCAGGAGAAGTCTGCTTGCTGTGATAAAGCCTCTGAAAGAGTGGAAAGAATGAAAGTGTTGATTGCCTCATGTTGGTTTAGCATTTGAAAAAGGCAAGCATTTTAATTAGATCCTTTGAGAATAATTAATGCAAATAAATGACTGCTCTTTAGCTAGAAGTTATGCATTTCAACATGTACTTTAAACATTATCAACTTCATCTCCCGTTAGTATGATTATATTGAGGGATAGAAACATTAGTGTACTTTCTGACTGTGACCCTCTCGTATGCAAACTCGGCTCAGTAACTAACTCCGCTAACAGCCACGTGACTCAGCGGTGAGAAGACCACCTTTCATAAACAATATACTGTACGTCTATGGCCATTAGCTTGTGGGTTCAACCAGTCAGGAAAGCTGGACGTTCCAATTAACAGAACCTTGATTTGAGCAAATGCTGTGTAAATACTGCCCATACACGGTTATTGGTTGGCAAGAAATAATGGATCATGCACCACATAAAATTATAAAGAAAGTATATCTACCAATTTCAGCTTTATCAAATAGTTAATAGGAAAAGAAAGGGGCCCATTACAGTCAAACCAGTCCAATGTTCACATAACGTTGGAGCTCATACAGGGGATTTTTTACTCATGCGCTGGACCACGATTTGCATGAAAGCACCTGCCACAGTCTAAATTTTCCTCGAAGACCATCTCCAGCAACTGGCTCTCTCTCTCTCTCCCTCTCAGGAGTACTGGTCCTTCCTTTTTGGACCATCATCTACAGAAAGCACTTTGTCAATGGGGACTGTTCTTCCAATGGTATTCTGTAGTATCCTCCCTCCTGTTCCATTCCGCAGCTCCCACAAAAGACCCAAACCAGACTACTATCCATCATAAAACTCTTTCCACCCCGCTCTCTCTAGAACTTTCTCCCAATCCCACCATCCTGATTGGCTGACACAACATTCCTAAGTTGAACAACATAGCCTCTTATTGCTATCCAAAACCAAAACATTCTACCAGCAAGAGACACTGCTTTTGCAGAAAGCTGCTAAAATGAAATACCTAGAACATAGCAATAGAATCTTAACCAGAGCATTATATGACTTTTCTACATTTATACATATTAGAATGGTTACTTGATTTTCTTGTTAAAGAATCAAATGCATGCCACTAATCAGATTAATGAAACCTATACATTTCCACAGGTGTATGTGGAAATATCTCACTTTACCTTTTTCTAATACTGTAGTAGGCTATTTGGCCCATCAAATCTATGTTGGTTCTCAGAGAAATCCCAATTGTCACATTTGTCTCTCACATGCCCATTAACTTCCCTAACTCTCCTTGTCACTCACTGACAATAGCCAATTAACCTATGTCTTTGGAGTGTGGGAGGAAACCAGAGTACCCAGGGGGTAACCTACACAGTCTCAGAGATTGTGGCCATAATATTAAGGATAATTGAGGAAGCAATAATTTAAAATGTTTTAGCCCTTAGAATAAATAATTTAAAAATATTGCAATTCTTACTTAGAACTGTAATCATTAATTCTGTCACAAAGCATTGGTTTGCTCATGATAAACCCTGGTATCAAAGATCACTGATTGTAAATAATGTTTAATAGCAGACTGCCCTTTTATTTGCTTATTGCAGGTATAGCTGTGACTGTGTGAACACTGGATATACGGGTTTGCACTGTGACTTCTACGTCCCCAGTTGTCTTTCACAACCCTGTCTCAACAGCGCCACCTGCCAGGACACTGATGGAAATTACACTTGTCACTGCTGGCCAGGTTTGTGTTTTTATATTTTGTATAAACGACTATTGCTATCTTGTTCAAAGTATCAACACAATGTTATTAAACAAAATCAGCATTTGATTTTAATTTATCATATTGAGAAATTTATATTTTTTAATATATTCAGTGCTTTGATTGCTCTAAGTTCTGATTAAAAATATCTGCGCTGTTTTCTGTACTGATGCACGTGTTTTTTCTCACCATATACATAGTTGTGCAGTCAAACCATACGCAGAACATATCTGCTTGTAAGAAGAAGCTGCTAGTCTTGTGAATGAGATATAGGAGCAGAGTTAGGCCACTTGGCCCATCGACTCTGCTCCACCATTCAATCGTGGCTGATTTATTAGTCTCTCAACCCCACTCTGCTGCCTTCTCCCTGTAACTTTCGACATGTTGACTAACCCAGAACCTAGAAATATGCTTTAAATATACTCAATGGCTTAGCCTCCACATCCGTCTGTGGCAATGAATTCCACAGATTCACCAACCCCTTGCTAAATAAATTCCTTCCCTTCTCTGTTCTAAATGGATATCCCTCTATTCTGAGGCTGGGCCTTCTGGTCATAGGCTCAACGACTATAGAAATATCCTCCCCAAATCCATTCTGTCTAAGTATTTCAGTATTCACTAGGTTTCAATCAAATCCTCTCTCATTCTTCCAAACTCCAGAGAGTAAAGGCCATCAAATTCTCCTTATATTTAACCCTTTCATTCCTGGGATCATTTTCGTAAATCTCCTCTGGACTCTCTCCAATGCCAGCACATCTTTTCTTAGAAAAGAAGCCCAAAACTGCGCACAATACTCCCAAATACAGTCTGACCAATTTGTTATAAAGCCTCAGCATTACATCTGCTTTTATATTCTAGTCCTCTTGAAATGAATATTAACATTGTATTTGCCTTCCTTACCAGTGACTCAGCCTGCAAGTTAACCTTTAGGGAATCCTGCAACAAGGATCAGTCCCTTTACACCTCTGAATTTTTAATTTTCTCCCCATTTAGAAAATAGTCTATGCGTTTATCTCTTCTAGCAGAGTGCATGACCAGACACTTCCCTACATTTTGTTCCATCTGCCACTTCTTTGCCCATTCTCCCAATCTGTTCAAGTCCTTCCGCATTCTCCCTGCTTCCTCAACACCATCTGCTCTTCCACCTATCTTTATATCGTCTGAAAACTTGGCCATAAAGCCATCAATTCTGTCATCTAAATGGCTGACATATAAAATGAAAAAAGTGGTCCCAATACCGACCCCTGTGGAACACCACTTGTTACTGGCAGCCAACCAGAATAGGCCCCTTTATCCTGACCTTTTACTTCCTGTCAGTCAGCCATCTTCTATCCATGCTGGCATCTTACTTGTTATCTTGTTAAACAGCCTTGTGTGCGGCACCCATAGGCCTTCAGAAAATCCAAGTACATAACATTCATTGATCTCCTTTGCCTATCCTGCCTGTTATTTACTCAAAGAATTGCAACAGATTTGTCAGAAAATATTTCCTTTAACTAAGTTCGCTTTGGCCTACTTTATTATGCACCTCCAAGTATCCCAAAACGTCATTCCAACATCTTCCCAATCACTGAAGTCAGGCCTACAAGCCTATAATTTCCTTTCTTCTGCCTGCCTCCCTTTTTAAAGAGTGGAGTGACATTTGCAATTTTCCAGTCCTCCAGAACCATTCCAGAATCTAGTGATTCATAGAAGATCTTTACTAATGCCTCCACAATCTCTTCAGCTACTTCTTTCAGGACCCTGTGTTGTAGTCCCTCTGGTGATTTATCTACCTTCAGAACTTTCAGTTTCCCAAGTTCTTATCCCTAGTAATAGCAACTGCATTTATTTCTGCCCCTGGCATTCTTGAATTCTGGCATTCTGCTAGTGTCTTCTACAGTGAAGACTGACACTGCAGGGTGAAATCAGTTCAATGATTCAAAGTGCACTCATTATCAAAGAATGCATAAATTATACAACCTTGAGATTTGTTTGCTTAACAAAGCAATGAACCCAAAAGAACCTAATTTACAAAAAAATAAGACGAACCCTCAGTGCCCACAGAGGAAGAGGAAAAAAATCAAAACAAATGCAATGGAAGCAAGCAATAACAATAGCAATAGCATTCTGAACCAAATTGAGTCCTAAGATCCAAATCCCCAGAGCAGCCCAGAGTAGGCCCAAAGCCTTAGTATTCAGTCCATCATATTAGCAGGGCAGGTCACCACAAAGTTCGCAGACATGAAGCACAGCAGTCTCACAGCCTTAGCATCATGGAGAGAGGAGCCCCCTGACCCTCTGGGCGGGCTTTTTAAAATGTATGAGCCTTGCATTAAGACCTGGGCCCCAGGCGGTGAATCACTCCGGGCCTAGAACACACTGCGCAGCAATTCACTTTGGACCTAGATTTCGCTGTCAGAGAAGCCATTCTCGGCCTCTCCAAATCTGCTCAGAGCTTAGAACGATCTAACCTCGCCTGACTCTCAACACCTGATCTTTCCAGTCTATCTGGGCCAGCGTTTTGGTTATCTAAGCAGCACATTGTACCTCACATTAGGACCCAGGCCTCGCTGTGGCGTATCGCTCAGTTGGTGGCGTAACACAAGCAGCCAGAGATTGTGGTGAACATTGGCACTAATGACAAAGGGAGCAAGGGGGAGGGGGGGTCCTGTCTATAGGGAATTAGGGAAAAGCTTGCTGTGGAAGGTATAGCCTAATCACAAAGGATTGGTTACATGGGTTTGCTGGAGCCTTTGGGGAGGTTTTAAGCTAAATTGGCAGGGGAATGGGAACCAGAGTGATATGACTGAGGGTAGGGGCGCAGACACCATCAGGAATTTTCTAGGTTTCCTGTTGAGTGGAGTTTAATGTGACAGCATTGGGTTCAGTGCTACCTGTTTGCAATGAAGCAGTTTAACTCGTGCTTTAACCCAAGGTGACATGGGTAATCTCATATTCTCAGTTTTATTTCCTTTCCCTGAATTCTGTGCAATGTTTTTTATGCCATTGCCAGCCACTTCCCACTATGATAACTCAATACGTAGTATGTCATTTAAGCCAACATGGAAACCTGCTTAGTACAGTATCACAGATTGATATGCTGTGTGGCTATTAATCATGTTTATGAAAGGTCAAGACAAACCAAGCAGTCCTGCTGAAGGGCTGCAGATCGAAACGTCAACTGTACTTCTTTTCCAAAGATGCTGCCTGACCTGCTGAGTTCCTCCAGCATTTTGAGTGTGTTGAGCAAACAATTACGTTTATTTTTAAAGATGTATGTGGCCAAGTTCTTTGACCGGTAAATTATAAATGCATGGAATGTCAAGAAAGATTCCGAAAAATTCAGAGTCCCAATATGTAACCAGTTCCTAGAAAGTGGAGCTCTATCAAGCATTAAACCAAAATTACACATTTCTAGAAAGCTGAAGCCTGGACAGTGAGGACCTGCTCAAGTAAAGCTAAGTATGCAAAATTATCCCTTTACATGGTTAGCTGAATGCCACAGAACCAAGAAGAAAAGACATTTTTGTACAAGTTCTTTGATTTGTTCTTCAACTCTGTCATTACTAGTAGATCATAATGTTCATGGGTAGCAGATACTGTGCACAATTGTCAGTGACAGCTGCAAACAACCCTGGACATTACCTGCGCTGTCAGTACCTGATTCAGATTGTCTGCATTTCTTGGAGGCGATTGAGCCATTCTGAGCTTGAGTGTGGAGAGAGTGAGTGAAAAGACAAATGCAAGGAGAGGGCTGGTGAAAGAAAAGACTCTGCTTAAAGTAAAGGGGAACAAACAAAGTGTAAAGAAGAAAGGTAAAAGGAGAATGGATGATGAATGAATGAGAAAAAGGATCAATAAAGAGAATTGAGAGAGAAAGGAGTGAAAAGACAAGTAAGAAGGGGCAGGTGGAAGAGGTGAGAGCAGACATGATTTTTTTCCCCTCTGCTTCATTTACAATTTTCTAATTCAACAATCACAGGATTAAAGAATGGTAGAATTTAGTTAAGGTGTTTTTTGTCCTTTTCCCCTACAATCCTTACCCAGCTCCATCCCCACCTCCAAATAACCCTCATTTCATGATTCTCAGGTGGAGAGTATCGATTAATTTTGTTTTGTGGTCCAGACTGTAAAAGTGAATGTAACCATTATATGCATTTTGTGATTTTAATTCAGGTTTTATGGGGGCACAATGTGAGATCGATATCCCTGAGTGCTTCAGTAATCCTTGTTTACATGGGGCAGAGTGTGTTGAACTCTCCTGGCGAAGCATGAATGGAAACACCACTGAATCGCCTGTAGTCTTTAGCTATGAGCGTGCTGCTGGCTACATCTGTAAATGTCAGCATGGATTTACAGGTACCCTTCAAAGTTATACGTTGCATTTTGTTTCCTGAGGAAGAACATTGCAGAAATCATCAGAGATTTTAGTTTACTTTGGTAGTAAGCAAATACATAGAGACAAAACGAGGCTAAGGATTTTGCCCTTTCTTTCATCTGGGGACTACAATCAGTTTAATTATTGACATTGTAGTAAGTGACATCATTTGGTGAAACACTTCAATAATAATGCACATGGAAACTGATATTAATGAACTAGTTACTATACATGGAAACTGAATTCTAATTTATAAACATTATCAAAGGAAATAGATGTCCTTAACATTGTACGAGTTGTCTGTTAAAGGTGAAATAATTTTCCATGGAATTAATAATTTTTCAAAATTAGAATGGCTTAATTCATTAACAAATGGAAACTCACTGGCTTAAGGATTTTTAAAATCAATTTTTAATGTAGCATTCCTGTTGCATCCTCGTTGGGAATTTTACTCTGGAAATTGGGGTAGGCAGAACAAAAATTCCAACAAAACAGAGGAGATGAATTTCTTCTTGAGCACTAAAAGACTCCAAAATATAAGCAAATTTATTCCACCCTGAGCTGGGTAAATCTTCAACACCACAACACCAGATTATTTTGAGTTAGAACATAGAACAGTACCGCATAGGGACAAGGCCTTGTGCCGAACCGACTGGAAAGTAAAATAAAAACCGCAAACACTAATCCCTCCTGTTTACACAACGTCCATATCTCTCCAACTTCGTCATATTCATGTGTCTATCTAAATGTCTCTTAGAAGCCTCTAATGTATTTGGCTCACCATACCGGGTGGCACATTCCAGGCATACACCACACTCTGAGTCAAAAAATTTACCCCCCACATCCCCTTTGAACCTACCTCCTCTCACCTTCAATGCATGCCCTCTGGTATTAGACGTTTCTACCCTGGGGAAAAAGCTGCATATATTTCTAACCTAGTCCATCCATCTGCTTTAAGCTGAGTCAGTGGCTCTGAGACAGCATGTTAAATAGACTCTGGAAAAAGCAAACCCTTTTTAGGATGATTTCTCCTTAACTTGTCAGTTTTGTGGAGAATATGAACATGAACATGTTTCTCTCACTAGAAACTGCCAAAAACTTATTTTTAAAAAACTCCACCAAGAGCTCTCCAACGTTCTCCCACAGAAGGAGGGCAGGATACATGATGTCAGAAAAAGGACTACCCCTGGTTAATTAACCTGCAGCAAATTGATACATTGCAAAAGAGTGGCAACTAATTGACTTCACACTGCTAAAGAACGTTGGACAGCTCAATTAGTATATAGCTGGATGTAAATCTTCCCGTGACTATTTCAAATGCTGAAAAAGGATCAACATCAACAAGCCTTTTTAAAATTTATTGATTAACATAATTAATACAATATTGTTGGTAACCAGTTGGGCTATGGGATTAATTTGAACAGATCTGCTTGTTTTAGGCTTTCTCAATGTCATACATCAGCAGAGATTTGAAGTGCTTCTATGTTAGGACTCCGGTAGTATCCAAGACATCTTCAAGGAGCAGTGCCTTAGGAAGGCCGTGTCCATCGTTCAGGACCCCCACCACCCAGGACACGCCCTCTTCTCATTGTTACCGCCAGGTAGGAGGTACAGAAGCCTGAATGCACACACTCAGCGATTCAGGAACAGCTCCTTCCCCTCTGCCATCCAATTTCTAAATGGACATTGAAGCCATGAACACTATCTCACTACTTTTTTAATTCTTTTTTTGGCACTGCTTATTTTAACTTAACTACTTAATAGATAGATATATCTTTTTTACTCCAGTTCAGTATTTTTCTCCATATTTATTTATCATGTATTTCATTGTACTGTTGCCATAAAGTTAACGAATTTCATGACATACGTTGGTGATATTAAACCTGATTCTGATTCAGTTTCGTTCTTAAGGACATCTCACCACAGTCATTTTATATCAGCAATTGGTTAATAATTACTTATCAACAGCTGGTTACGTAGAAAACATGGAACAGATTCACTGAAATGAACTAACTGGATGACAATTAACTGTTAATAGCAGATGGAAGAAATTAGTGTTAGCAGGTGCTGGGGACCATGGACAACTTTGACGTAATGTGATGTGCATGCAGAATGAGGCCATTCATGCTTGGTTCATGATAAAGCTCCCTCATACAGGAGGTAATATAGTTGTATTTTGCAATAAGATGCTCAGACAAGAAAGTCATCTTTTTAGCTTTATTAATAAATAGGAATTGACAGTCCAGTAGTCTCCCAGACCTTTCCCATTCAAATTACTAGTTAGTATCTAGTTTGAATTTGACCTTAACCCTTGGATAATAATCATGAAGCAAAGGTGAAAGTTTGTGTGTCTTTTATTATGTATATTGTGTATAAAGGGAAGACAGGAGGATGAATACAGGGCCCTGGCGGAGGACTTTGTCAAATGGTGCAAACTGAATCATCTGCAACTCAACATCAGTAAGACAAAGGAGATGGTGATGGACTTTAGGAAGACCAAGCCTGCACTGCTCCCTGTTACTATTGATGGTGAGGACATGGATATGGTGAGAACCTGGGGGTGCACCTGGATGACAGCCTTGAGTTGAGCACCAACAGAAGAGGCAGTATACAAGAAAGGCCAAAGTCTCCTCTACTTCCTGAGGAGACTGAGGTCCTTTGGAGTATGCAAGCTTCTCCTTCACATGTTCTACCAGTCTGTTGTCACCAGTACGATCTTCTATACGGTGGTGTGCTGGGGCAATGGCATCAACATGGGTGATGCCAATAGGCTCAATAAACCGATTAAAAAGGCTGGCTCTGTTATAGGAGTCTAACTGGACACACTGAAGGCTGTATTAGAACAACAATTGCTGGAAAATCCTGGCAATCCTGGACAGTGCTTCTCTCCCTCTGCATACCACCTTGCTGAACAGAGGAGCACTTTTAATAATACATCAAGACAACTGCACTGCTCCAAAGAGCACTATATGAGGTCATTCTTACCCTCAGCCATTAGGCTTTATAATGAGCCAACCTATAGGCGGGTAAGGGATGACTCCCTCCTGTTAGACTATTTGAAGTTACTTGTGTTTTATTCTTTCTTACTTCTCTTCTAATATTTGTATATTTGTATATCTGTGCACTTGTAATGCTACTGTGTCACTGTAATTTCCTCTGGGATCAATAAAGTATCTATCTATCTATCTTCTTTGTAATTCAGTTATCAATAAGAATACCTGTAACATATTACGACTTTACCCGGCAATAATAAAAGCAAATACTTGTGCGAAGCTTACATTAAAAAAAATTACAATGCAATTGATTCCTCCAATTGCACAATACACTTCCAAGGTAATGTTTCACTGTATTCTTAATATCCTACCTGATAATGTGTACACTTGCACTATAGGGTCATGTAACACACTACTAATTGTTTTAAAAAAGTAATTACAAGAAAAGATGTAGCTTTTCTGAGATAAGGAGCCCAAGACTGCTCACAATACTTCAACTGATGCTTCATCAGTGCCTTTATAAACCATCATCATTACATCTTTGCTGTTAAATTCTGGTCCTCTTGAAATGAATACTGACATTGCATTTGCCTTTCTCATCAACGACTAAGCCTGCAGATTAACCTTCAGAAAATCCTGCACAAGGTCTCCCAAGTCCCTTTGCTCCTCGAATTTTTGAATTTTCTCTCTACCAAAGTGCATGACCATACACTTACTGACACTATATTCCATCTGCCACTTTTTGCCTGTTCTCTCGATCTGTCTAAGACCTTATGCAGTCTCCCTGCTCCTTCAACATTACCTGCCCCTCCATCTGTCTTCGATTCATTCACAAACTTGGCCGCCAAGCCATCAATTCCATAATCCAAATCATCGACATACAACATAAAAAGAAGCGGATCTTAACACCAGCCCATGCTGAACACTGCTAGTTACTGGCAGCCAGTCAGAAAAAGCTCCCTTTATTACCACTTTGCCTGTGCCAATCTGCCAATGGTCTGTCCATGCTAGTATTTTTCCTTTAATAACATGGGTTCTTAACTTGCTAAGCAGCCTCACTTGCTAAGTGTGGCTCCTTGTTAAAGGCTTTCTGAAAATCCAAGTACCAAGCATCCATTGACTCTCCTTTGTCTATCCTGCTTGTTATTTCCTCAAAGAATTCCAACAGACTTGTCAGGCAAGATTTTCCCTCAAGGAAACCATGCTGACTTTGGCCTTTATTATCATGTCCTTAATAATTGACTGCAACATCATCCCAACCACTGAGGTCAGGCTAATTGGTCTACAATTTCCTTTCTTCTGCCTCCATCCCGCTTGAAGAGTAGAGTGACATGCAATTTTCCAGTCCTTTGCAACCATGCCAGAATCTATTGGTTCTTACTGATGCCTCCACAATCTTTTCAGATACCTCTTTCAGAACCCTCAGATGTAGTCCATCTGGTCCAGGTAACTCATCTACCTCCAGACTATTCAGCTTCCCAAGCACATCCTCCCTAATAATAGCAATTGCATTCACTTCTATCTCCTGACACTCTTGAAACTTTGGCATACTGATTGTGTCTTCCACTGTGAAGGCTGTTACAAAATATTTATTCAGTTTGTCCACCATTTCTTGTCTCCCATTACTAGCATTTCAGTGTTAATTTCCAGCAATCCTATATCTACTCTTGCTTCATTATTACTCTCCACTAACTTCCCACTTATTTTTTGCCCCATTATATGCCCTCTCTTTTGCTTTTATGTTGGCTTTGACTTCCCTTGTCAGTCATGGTTGTGTCATCTTCCCTTAGAATACTACTTCTTTGGAGTGTAACTATCCTGCTCCTTCCAACTTGCTCCCAGAAACTCCAGCCATTCCTACTGGTCTCCCCTTCCAAACAACTTTGGCTCACTCCTCTCTCATGCCTCTGTAATTCCCCTTACTCCACTGTAACACTGAAACATTTGACTTTAGCTTCTTCCTCTCAAATGGCAAAGTGAATTCTATTATATTATGATCACTGCCTCCTAAGCGTTCCTTTACTTTAAGCTCCCTGATCAAATCTCAGTTGCTAACACAACACTCAATCTAGAAGAGCTGATCCTCTAGCGGGCTCAACCACAAGCTGTTCTAAAAAGGCATTCTACAGGTTCTCTCTCTTGGAATCCAGCACCAGCCTGATTTTCTCAATTTACCTACATTTTGAAATCCCCCATGACTATTGTAACATTGTCCTTTTGACATGCCTTTTCTATCTCCCATTGTAATTTGTAGCCCACAACCTGGCTAATGTTTGGAGGCCTGTATATAGTTCCTGTCAGGGTCTTTTTACCCCTGTATTTTCTTAACTCTACCCATGAAGATTCTACATCATCCCATTTCACCCATGTCGCCTATCTCTAAGGATTTGATTTCATTTTTTACCACAGAGTCGTGCCACCCCCTCTGCCTACTGTCTGTCCCTTTGATACAATGTGTATCCTTGGATGTTAATCTCCCAGCCATAATCTTCTTTCAGCCATGATTCAGTGATGCCCACAGCGTCATACATACCAATCTGTAACTGTGCGACAAGTTTGTCTACCTTGTTTTGTAATCTGTGTGCATTCAAGTATAATCCCTTCAGTCCTGTATTCATCATCTTTTTCTGTTTGGTCCCCATTTTATGTTGCAACTCATCCCGCTCACTGCAATTTTGCCCTATCATCAGCCTCTCCCTGCTTGGAGTCTCACTAAAGATTGCCTTTGTAAACCAACTATGTCATCGTTAGCACTATCACTCCAGTTCCCATCTCCCTGCTAAATTAATTTAAACTCTCTCCAACAGATCTAGCAAACCTGCCTGCAAGGATATTGGTCACCGTTGGGTTCAGGTGTAACCTGTCTTTTGTACAGCTCATAGCTTCCTCAGAAGAGATGCCAATAATCCAGAAAACTGAAGCCTTGCCCCCTGCACCAGTTTCTCAGCCACGCATTCACCTGCCAAATCATCCTATTCTTATCCTCACTGGCATGTTGCACAGGCAGCAATTCAGAGATTACTACCCTCGAGGTCCTGTTTTTCGGCTTTCAACTTAGGTCCCAAAATTTTCTCTTCAGGACCTCCTCCCTTTTCCTACCCACAGTATGTCATTAGTGCCAGTACATTATGTACCAAAAGAGACTGCCTGCTCACCCTCCCTCTTTAGAGTGCTGGGGACCCTGGCACCTGGGAGGCAACATACTATCTAGGTGTCTCTATCGCATCCACAGAATCTCGTGTCTACTCCTCTTACTATGAAATCCCTTATCACTGCCACACTCCTCTTCTCCCACTTCCCTTCTGAGCCACAGAGCCAGACTCAGTGCTGGAGACCTAGACGCTGCTGCTCTCCCCGGTAGGTAGTTTCCCCATACCCCGTGACAGTATCCAAAATGGTACATGCATTATTGAGGGGAACGGCCACAGTGATACTATCCATTTCTTTCCCCTTTCCTGACAGTCACCCAGGTACCTGCCTCCTGCAACTTAGGGATTGTACTCTTTCTCTGCAGGGTACTCTGTGAAGTGCAGCATACAGGAGTGGCTGTCTTTTTAGGACTACAGACTGACAGTGAATAACCCGTATCAATATTTATTCTTGACCCAATATCATTAAAATAGAATATTTGGTCATGATCATATTGTTAGAGAATTGGTGAGTACAAGTAGCTCTGTTCCCTGATGATAATACTTTGGCAGTCAGGAAGGTATCAATTAAACAAAACTTCATTCTGAAGGTACTGTTGCCTAGAAACTTATTCAACCTCCCTTCTGAAGGACAGTAGTGTAGCATTCCCACATTGCTGAACTGAGGTGACGAGGTAGATTATGTGCTCAGATCTCTGTAAAGGAAATGGAATTCACAATCCTTGGATTTAGGGAGATGTATTGCTGGAACCTAATTACTCTGATATAGCATTATAAAATATGGCACAGTCTTGCTTTGCCAAAATTTAATCAAATTATCACAAAGTATTTGCTATTTTATTCCTGATTTTATAAAGGTCAGAAATTGTATAGAAAAATGAGGCAATTTCTTTAATTGATGAAAGTCAAAGTTCAACTTGTTTCCATCTGTAATATAGGTCTTCAGGGACAGAATAATATTTAGCATTTGTCGCATTTCACAAAATTTTTTTTTTGTGTTGTATTTCTACACTTGTTAAACTGCTTACTTAGGAGATAAGATTAAGAAAGTACACAAAAGAATTAATAGTTCACAATTTTTTTCCAGTCATGTTGCTATCATCTAAGTTTAAGTGAAAACATCAGGTCTGGTACAAATATAAATACATGAATCCAATGTAAATGGCTCAAAACTCTTATCACAGATGCACAGCATAATAAAAGTAACAATAACACGACTGACAAAATCTATTACATCACTTAATCAGATTATAGTAATAAATAGTCTTTAGGATAAAATGCCCTGCTAGAAAAGCAACATTTTGAACTAAATCCTGCAATGCATTTCTTCCACAGTTAAAATCCAATATTTCTTTATATTCTTTTCACAGACACCAGTTATAGTTGTGGGAGTAGCATAAGTGGGTCACAGAGACTTAGACCATTGGATAAGCAAGGAATTGACTGATTCCTGGGCTTAGCCTTGTTGATCTGTCTTTCAGAGCATTGAGCACTGAGCTGAGTCAGCGGACACAGCAGACAAAGGAACAATGTGCAGAGTTAGGATGTAAGTTAATCATAAGAAATGAAGTACAAACAGCAGAGGTTGAGCTGACACAAGACTAAAGGTTTTTGACGATTTTTCATGTCTTTAAAGAATTGTCTTGGAGAAATGGTATTACCCGTTCTTAAGGCTTCCATCTTCATGTTGGCTGTTGCAGGTAAATATTTCTCAAAAATATTCTTTTGCAAGAGCATAAGAGTGAGTGTTACTTAAATACTCATGAGAAAAAGCAGTAGATGATAGCAACTTATATAGACAGTGACTATTTAAATGCTTCTTTCTAAATGAGCTTCTGCAGAGTTCATTGTAGTTATTATACAGCAATATAGTGTGGTGAAGGATCAGGGCATCACTTATACTGGATAAAAAATCTTTAAACATTAGTTGGTGTTGCAAAGATCCAGGGGAACCTTAATATATTTTATTAGTATTGTTCATGTTTTGAAGAGTGTAACTAGCTTAACGAGTTTTTCAAATATAATTTATTGGAATTACTTCATGGTTTTACTGAACTGGAAATGATTTGCTTGAATTTGACTGCTTTTTTCTCAAAAGAGGGATGTTAATCTGCAATTCCACTATCAAGAGTCACCGAGATTTTTGTGTTCAATATCTTAACCAAAAATAGATTAATCTTCATAATCCACAGGAAGCTGTCACCTCAATATAGAGCTGATATAACAATTAACTACTTACGAGGTTACTTCTAATCATCCATATTTATTTAACTTATTTCTATTTGCTCATTTTGTATATTGATTAATGGAACAACTTATAATCAGTAACAGTGTTGTAATTTACAGAAAAGTGTAACAACTATTTTGGCTCTCCTACCAACGTGTATAATGTAATGTAATTGCATTTAGCGTGTGTCATTCACTGTTGAGACAGAATTCCTGAATGGTTAAAATAATTACACAGTCTAGCAGTTGGCTAATGGGCAGCTCAAATGTCAACTGGTGGGTAAAGAACCTAGAGATGACGTGAGGAGAAACTGTCATAGACAAAGAATCAATTTAGAATCCATTTAAAAGAGTGCTGGAAATTTTCAGCAGTTCACACAGCTTCTATATACAGAGAAGTAGAATTCATGGTTACAGCATTTTCTGTTTTTGCTTCAGATTCCTAGCAACTGCAGGTGTTTGATTTTCATTTGGAATGCAATGCTTGAGAATGTAGGGAACAAATTCATGAGGCAATATGATAAACAGAAAGAGGAGAGAAACACAGGAATATAGGAAGGAGGCGTTTTATAGCATGGGGCTAGATTGGAATGGAACTAACTCGATTGCTCTTTGAAATTGGTGCCACAGACTCATTGGTCCAAATGATCTGAGTACAACTGGTTTATCACATACATCATTGATAATCGTTACAGCAGTAATTTAGAATTAGTGATATGTTAGGATTTAAAATTTCCCATCCATTCTACTTTTAACCATGTGGGCTTCTCACCTCCCAAAGGTGTGCAAGTTGATAGGTTGATAGGCCTCTGTGCTTTACACCAACTGTATTGCTGAGTGGTTGGATCTGTGAGAATTAAACGGGTGTATGGGTAAAACAAAAGGGATTAGGACTGATTCTGTAGTGTATAACTATATCATAGCCCAGTCAAAATGGTGACAAAAGGAATTTATGATGGTGACTGATAAGTTCAATAAACTTCAGATTTATGCAATATGTACAAAAGTTTTAATGTATTATCTATTAGCAGAGCAAAAATATATTTTCTTCCTTTTCAAGGTTCACATTGTGAAATGGACATCAACGAGTGTGACTTAAGCCCTTGTCAAAATGGAGGAACATGCCAGAATACCCTAGAGGGTTATATTTGTCACTGTCCAACAGGAAGTGAACAAGAGATATTTTATGGAGGCCAGAACTGTACAGACATTCTAACTGGATGCGAGAACCATGAATGCCAGAACAAAGCAACATGCATTCCTTATCTGAGGGACTCACAACACGGGTACCATTGTCGCTGTGCTAATGGCTATGCTGGCTTGAACTGTCAATTATCAACTACATTTTCCTTTGCAGCCAATGGACATCTTCATTTTAAAACATCACTTACGGGGAGAAATGAGAACTCGACGAATAAACTTCCTTATCGTGTATTCCTAAGGTGTAGAACTGTGTTGTCCAATGCACTTATTTTTTATAGAGGAACCAGAAAAACATTTATGAAATTGGAAGTACTCAATGGCCACTTATATGCATCTCTGCAAATAAGCAATCAACCGGTCGCAGGTCTTGAGATTTTTAAGAACATAAGTGATGGAGAATGGCACACTGTGGAAGTGACGTTCAGCAGAAACTTTTCTGTCAAACTTTTGGACAACGCCTGTTTGGAAGAATGCATGATCCTGAAGTTTGTAGGAATGGAGAGTGAGGAATTTGCCAGAGTATTTGAAAACATATTCTTTGGGGGCATAGAGGACAGCTATGGAGGATTTTCAGCAGCCCCCCGGCCCCAGACCTGGCCTCATTTTATCGGTTGCCTTCAGGACGTGACAGTGGAATCAAAAGTAATAGACGTGGGCGTCCTTACAGTTGACTCAGCACTGAATGTGAAGCCAGGGTGCAGCAAGAGCGGTTGGTGTCAGAGCAATCCGTGCCAGGGCAAGGGTCAATGTATCGATTTGTTGATCAATTACACATGTGAATGTTTCAGACCATACATTGGTTGGAACTGTTCTGAAGGTAAATGGTACAATAATATTTCAAGGTTTTAAGTGAATACTCCACCTTTTCTTAGATATAATGCTCACTATCCGTTTACATGTTCCTAATAATTTAGTTTCCCAATTCAGTAATAAAGGAACATAAGATGGAGAAGCCCAGAACTTTGCTCCACCACTGACTAAGGTCACTGGTGATCAGATCTTGGCCTCAATCCTTTTTTCTGGATGGTTTGCCATAAGCCTTAATTTCCCAATATTTCAAAACCTGGCTGTCCTAAGTTAATTATACTGCATTTAGTGATTTCAATTGGACAGCTTTCTCAGGTAGAACATTCCAAACATTACCAACCTCCTGAGAAGAAATTTGTTCTCATTTCTGACTTAAGTTGTTCTAATATTGTTGATTTGTTCTTAAATTGTGCCTTCAATTAGCGTCGTACAGCACAGAAACAGGCCCTCTGGCCTTACTGGTCCATTTTAACCAAGGTGCCCATCCAAGCTAATTGCTTGGCCAGAATTTAGTCATAATCTTCTAAACATTTAATATCCATGTAACTATCCAAATGTCTTTCCTCAGCCACTTGCTCTAGCAGTTCATTCCACATACATACTGTTCTCTGTGTAAATAAGAAAGTTGCCTCTCAACTTCCTATTAGATATTACCCCTCTCACCTTTAATCTATGCCCTGTACTTCTTGATTTCCCCACCCCTATTAAAATGACCGAGTACATCCACCCTACCTATACCCCCATGAATAAATAAGATCACCTCTCAGTCTCTTATGCTTCAAGGCAAAAGTCCGAGCCTGTCCATCCTCACCCTATTACAAAATCCCTTGAATCCTGGCAACATCTTTGTAAATATTTTTCTGCACTCTTCAATCACTAAATTCCCACACAAAGAGGACCAAGCTTAGTGTAACTCTATCAAATGCACCCAGAACTATGAGTGTGTTAGTTCATTCTTATTCTTCTAATCTCAAATGGGTACTTACTACCTGTACTTTCCTCATCCTCATCAGACCTAGATTTTCTACTGTTAATAGGATGCATCTATTTTTCTTCTCTGAATGTAGAAACAGAGTATTTGTTCAAAAATGTCTTGATATTTTATTATTTTCTATTGTTGTGCTTCAATCTCACCATCAAAGGTAAACCCATTCACTCTATCCATTCTCTTCCATTTTACATGCTCGAAGAAGATTAATATTTTTTATTGGTTCTTACTCACTTGCATCCATAATCTACCTTCCATCTCTTTAGTAACTTTATAGTCACTAATGTTCAGTAACTTTATCAGTTTCCACATTTTTCCCAATACATTGATTAGTAATAGTATTACATGCGTTTTCTTTAATTTGATAACGTCCCTACCTTCTGTTATTAGCCATGGTTGGATTATCCTTATTGTAGTCTTCATAATGGATAATATCATTGTGAAATATACTTAATGCACTGCTTTACTACTGTTTTATCATTAAATCTATTTTGCCAGATTAGTCTACCCTACGTTCGTGCCTTTACAATTATCCTTGTTTAAATTTAAGACTCTAGCATCATTCTCCAATTTCTTGCTCTCAGATCATGAAATTCTATTATGTTATGACCACCATTTCCCAGAAACCTATTCTATGTTGGTTCTACAGCATATTGTTTGAATAAATGGCCTCAAATACACTCTACTTGTTCATCCTCCAGGCTACCTTTTTCCATTTGACTTGACCAGTTTACAGGGGGAAGTTAAAGTTACTCAAGTACTTTTACAAGCCTATATTCACAAAAACCCATGCTGACTTCCTCCAGTGACTTCTTTTCCTTAATATTTTCCGTCTCCACCCAAATAAGTCCTACATCTTGATCTTCTGTACCATGATCATTTATAAACAGCTATTCCATTTATACCTCTCTGTTTTGAAGGTGAAGTACCCAGATATTGTATTCCCAGCCTTGGTCACATTACAGTCATCTCTTTGTAATATCGTTTAAATCCTGTTCATTTGTCATTAATACATTTACCATATTGTAAAGGCAGGGTGCATTCAGCTAAATAAACTTTAATTTTGTCTTTCCACCAGTTTTCCTGAACCTGATGTTATTATCAGATGCAATTTATTGTTCTATATCCTGTCCTTTCCTGATGTTCAGTACTCCTATTGCTACTCCGTACAATTGGATTGGCTGTCTCCTTAACTTTCTTTCCCCTTAGAACAGCTAACAAGATTTAGTGTTCTGATTCTGAAGTGCAAAACTATTCCAGATTATTTTTCCTAGAAAAAAAAATCAAAATTATTATAAAATGATGTTGCCAGCAATAAATAGGGCTGCAGATCATAAGTAGAAATGTTTCAAATTTTGTAATTAATTCAAATAACCTAAGTCTATTAAAATTAAACATATAATTTTGAATTTGGATATGTTCTTTCCAGACAGTACCTTTACAATTAAAACTTTGAACTCCTCACACTAAACTTCATTGTATTATTATTTCATTACGAAGTACTGTATTAAATACTACTCTAATTGATTGCCATTAACAGTGGCCTATATCTTGTTGGACATGATGTGTTGAAATCTCTGCCCATAGTTCCCACAGGGTCCATACTCATCCAAGCCACCTGAAGAGAAATTACCTTGTTGGCCTTCACGTTCATGTTGGATGGTAAGGTCTGGATGTTGATTGCAATACATCCGACATAAGGTAGAGGTCCCAAGCCTGAAAAGGTCCTGTCAGAGGTTATAGCTGGTGTGATTAAAGCCATCACTGAACTTGATAATTTTTACATGACTTTCAGAATCAAAAATATTTAAAATCTGTAAACATGAAATAATAATTATTGGAAATAATAATTTGAAGTAAACTAATTATGACTTCCCCTTTGCCTCCTTACCCCCAAACTTAGAACGGCATTGAAATGGCTGTGCAAAAGTAAACCAGCCAACTAGTTTGTAGACTTGCCTACCTTTCAGCATGATACTGGGAAGTTTGAGCAAGACGGAGTTCCATCATTGGACTCCATGTGGAGTTCAGCAACAGAGTGCAGTGACAGACATCAGGTCACTTATCGGTCAGTAAGTCCAGAACACTTAGCACGTGCACATACTTTGGAGGCTTGAATCACTCCATTTCAAACATTTTCCCTCTGAAACATTGGTGGCAGCCAGCAAGATTCACCTGTGTTTTTGAGGTGCATCAATGACAAACCTATAACAATCCAAGTAACCAACAATAAATAGTTACAAGTCATCATTAGAAAAGCTTCAAATTGAATAATTAAAGGTATAATTTTGAAATTAAAACAGGTTTGTCAACCAGTAGAGTCCCTTTACTGTAAATATGTGTTCTTGCCACTTTAACCACCAGATATTCTCATCTCTATGTTAATTTTGACATCTGAATTTAACAAGTTTGATGCAAACCATGTCTAAGTCACAACAGGCTTTATTGGAAAGTGATTCGATCTTCAATTATGGGACAAGATGAGCAAGAATGAATCAGCTGCCTTTTGGATACCCTGCCCAATAGTCTTTTACTTTGACCTTAATTTTAAAAAATGACAGAATACAAAACTGCTGAATTTTGTTTAACTTGTTTTGTATGACCGTGCAAGACCAGCATATATCACAATGCTTAGTTAAACACTGTTAGATTTCACTTAAATTCATCTGGTGCATAAACCCTTAATATATGCGTTTGTTTTATTTTAATCAATAATGCCAGTCTAATTTCTTTTGGGGTAGAAATGGATGCAACTCTGTACATAAGCAAATTGGTCAGTGACTAAAGGCTCGTAATTGATTCAGATGACGTTTAATAGTAGAGCATTCTGCCTTTTGATTTTCTTCAACAGAATTAATCCCTGGTGGATTTGGCTATGAAGATTCCAAAAGCTATGCTTTGTTTGTCATTGATAATGATCCAGGAGAAGAAGTGAACATATCCATGTTTGTTCGCTCTCACCAACCAGATGGTGCGTTATTGATCCTGAGGAACAGTAGTGTTCTCTATCTACAGATGAAGTTGGAAGCTGGCCACGTGGTAGTCCGACCTCACTTGTCCAAACCTCTCACAAGTGATCACTACATCACGGACAGTAAATTTTATTTAATAACTGTGGAAATAAAACAAAACAAAATGAAACTTGTTCAGATGGGACAAGTGGTAGGTCATGTACAAATTCCTCCGATTAGAATTCGAACTGGTGATGTAGTTTATATCGGAGGCTTGCCAGATCAGCTGGAACATGCTCAAGACACAAGACACTTTGAAGGATGCATCCAGGATGTAAAGATCAACAACAAGAGACTTGAATTTTATCCCATTAGTATCCCCAAGGAGACTTACAGTAACAGAATACTTGTCAATATAACAAGAGGCTGTAATGGCAACAGCACATGTAAGGTACAGTATACTGATTACATCACACATCTTCGTTCATTGAGTTTTATCTAATTGATTTGAAGACAACCAATTATAACTAAAATATCAGCACAGCACCATAATCTCAGAGCAAACAAGTATTTGTCACGAAGCCAACAGTAATGGAATCCATCATTTGAACTACAGTGGATTGTGGTTAATTGGGACCAGTAAACTTTGGTCTAATAGAGTACCTGCCTCAATGAACCAAAGTTTCAAGAAAATAGTTTAAAAAAGATACAAAAAAGACTGAGTAACAAATTATGTGTTTAAATGAAATACAAATTAGCACATTACCAATACCACTGCAGTGCTATAAAACTGCGTATTAGTTGCTCACAGTTATCGACGGAGGAATGAACCTCATATATGCTGTCGTGTTCTTTTGAAGAAGATCAGTCTAGACACCTAGCAGATAATAGACTGCCTTCATACAATGTTTTTGACAATCATATCCTTCAAATCTTCATTTTCATTGTAACATTCAAGATGATTGTCGATACTTTCAACTTCTTTGTAGTACCTAACTTGTTGAAGGAATGAAGTTATTACCGGAATCTACTGTATTTTCTTACTCAAAGAATTTCAGAGACTCTTAAATCAATTAAAATGAAGGTAAACTGATTAAAAATATGAAAAAATATATTTACACATATTTTGGCTGACCTGCAAAGTATACTTTGCCTTCAATTCTTTGCCAAAATGCCTGTAAGTGGGAAGTACATGGAGTCAGTATAATTTAGAACAGAAGAACACAATTCAGATTTCATAATTATTACCACTATGTATCTAAATATGAAGATATACAGTGCTAATAGTGATAAAAATTTTGCATGACATACTGTCTAATTAAATCCTAAAAATTATTTAAGCATTAAAAATAAATGAAGGTGCTTATTGGTATCAGAGACTCAGTATGCAGTTCTTACAGGGCAACCTATTAATACAAATACAATTCTTTGAAAGGTAGACATTCCCCAGAGAATAAATATAGCACATTTTTCAGCAGTTAGATTTGGTATCTAGAATTGAATCTGCCAGATATAATTTTTAATTCTGTTTTTTTTTTATTTGTTTACCTAGTTCAGCCCTTGCTTGAATGGTGGAACCTGCTCTTCCATCAAGGATGACTTTGTCTGCAACTGTCCTTCGAATACCTCAGGAAAAACCTGCAACCAAGTCCAGTGGTGCCAGCTCAGTCCTTGTCCGCAGGGTTCAAAATGTCACCTGATCAGAGATGGATCTGATTGTGAGTGGGGAATTTCCCATTTTTCTCAACAGTTGTATTCTTCTAAGCTCAAAGTAAACTTTATTATCAAGGTATGGATATGTCATGAAATACTTCCCTGAGATTCGTTTTTGTAGGCATTCCCAGAAGAACAAAGAAGTTCAATAGAATTAATGAAAATTGGCAAATCGCGTAATTACAAAAAGAAACAAGTAATAATAAAAATAAACAAGTAAATAAATAAAACTATGAATATGAGATGTAGAGTCCTTGAAAGTGAGTTTACACTTTGAGAGAGGTTTGTTAGGAAAGGAGCAATATCACAAGTTCATTACAGTTTTTGCTCTGTAGGGGGAGTCAGCCAGTAAGCTGCTATGGAAGTGCAACTGGCATTGTAGAACAGAAAACGGAAGTGTTGTTAGACATTTTGCCCCATTGGGTAGCATTTTATTTTGTGTCATCAAGTAAACATTAATCTAAAAGTGGGAATCACTACTTTGATCATCATGATAACACTCACAACACGCTGGAAGAACTCAGCAGGTCGGGCAGCATCTGTAGAAACGATCAGTTCACGTTTCAGGCCGGAACCCTTCATCAGGACTGAAAAGGGAAGGGGCAGAGGCCCTATAAAGAAGGTAGGGGGAGGGTGGGAAGGAGAAGGCTGGAAAACACAATGGGTAGTAGAAGGAGGCGGAACCATGAGGGAGGTGATAGGCAGCTGGGGGAGGGGGCAGAGTGAAATGCAACTTCCGGTAATTCCCTCCCTCTCCCTTCCCCTATCCCTATTTCACTCTGCCCCCTCCCCCAGCTGCCTATCACCTCCCTCATGGTTCTGCCTCCTTCTACTACCCACTGTGCTTCCCCCTATTCCTTCTTCACCTTTCCTGCCTATCCCCTCCGTGCTTTCCCTCCCCCACCCCTTTATCTTTCCCCTTACTGGCTTTTCACCTGGAACCTACCAGCCTTCTCCTTCCCACCCTCCTCCCACCTTCTTTATAGGGCCTCTGCTCCTTCCCTCTTCAGTCCTGACGAAGGGTTCCGGCTCGAAACATTGACTGATCATTTCCACGGATGCTGCCCGACCTGCTGAGTTCCTCCAGTGTGTTGTGAGCGTTGCTTTGACCCCAGCATCTGCAGAGTACTTCGTATTTTTGATCATCATGATTGTTCCTACCTAATTGCAGAATAAAGCAGATTACATATTGAACCAAGCTTTCTTCACTGAAAGGTAAAACAGTCCATCTTTGGTGATTTTTGATAAAAAGAACATGGGGATTCCCATGGTGCTTGCTAGTGCCTCAAGGCGGCGTCAACATGCAAAATACAAAGATAATCAGACTCTTTAATGAAATGCCAGGTCACATTGAACTTGAGAGAGGATTTACCACATTTCCAGATTTTAAATACACATATTAAAACAAAAGAAGCTGTAGCAGTTTTTATATTTAGATTTGAAAATGGGCATTAGGACTCACCCTCTAGGTCAGAGGTTCCCAAACTGGGGTCCTCGGCTCCCTTGCTTAGTGGTATTGGTTATGTTTTGTAACTTCAAAACATTAAAATAATTCAAAGAAAGACATGCGAGTCCAAAATGTGAGTCTAACTTCATCTTTTACTTTAAGCGAGGTATGCACATATCAAGTGGTAGCATGATGTATGTAATTCATATATTTATACATATAACCTGTAATTAATTAGTTAAATGAACATGAATGCTTAATCAATCAATATATATACATACAAGATTAGTCAAATATTATTGAAATATTAAATACACAACACTCCTCTCTGCTTAGCTATAAACTCCAACTCAATATAGAAAGCATCTCAACGATATACACTGTATACTATATAATATAATCACTATATACAGATATCCACAGTATAGCAAATTTTAAGGTGTACCCTTTTGAGGTGTAAAGATTTAATTGCTCTGGGGGATTTTTTTTTATTCTTGTGGGATAAAACCTTGCCTGACAAGGGGGATCCCTCTGCTTGACAGGAGAGACTTGTGGCTGTGAACCTATCTCAGGTTCTGGAGCCTCCTTTGTGGTAGTTGTAAGTGTTGTCACTGAGACTGCAGGAAGTGTTTTAAACAGCTGTGGACACCTTTCTTGTCCTTCTCTCAGCTTTTCTCTTTCTTACTCACATTCTTTCTATCTCTTCTCTCCTTTTCAACTTGTCTTTCTTTCTCTTGCCTTGCTTCTTCTTCCTAGGATGTGTATCTTGATCTTGGGAAAGTGCATTTAGTTCACTGGAGTATTCTCTTATTAATCCTTCTATTGATCCCTTTACGATCTGATCTCTTCTCTTGGTTTCTGCATCCACAACATCAACTGACAAATCCTCTCTTTTCTTACCTGCATGGGCTCCTTTCTTTTTGGCCTTCTGTTGATCCAGCTGGACTTTGGTCTTTGCATCTACTTTTACAAGCAGCTTTTTGTCTCCTCCTGGAAGCTCTTGTAATATCATTAATGAACACATAGTAGATTCTGGTTCTTTATACTCAAAAGCCGAATGCTTGTGTAACTCTTGGTTCGACTAGCAGCTTAATCTAGGGGTTGATAGCCCTTGACCTGGCCGAACTTAAGAAATCTCGTTTGGGTGGATGCTGCGATGTGTACCTTGTTACAAAACAGTACCACGAAATAACAAACAGTACACAATATGCGATTAAACGATTGAGCTTTATAATTCTTAATTTGACTATATGGTTAGTGAAGAAACAAAAAAAAGAAAAGGGCCCATTCTCATGAAACAGTCTTATGCGCAATGTTGGAGATCATGGTTCAGTCCGCTGGTTTCCCGTGGACCTCCTCCGAGCATAGCCGGCCCTTGGACCCTCACTCTAAGTCCACTCTGTCTGGTGGTTTACCAACTCTCTCCATTTGGGTCTTCTGTCCTTATCGCTCCCCAACAAAAGACTGTGAAATCCCTTTTCCCAGACCCACAAGAAAGAACAACATCCCTCTCATTGGGTAGCTCCACATTTCAAAGCTCCATTATCTCTAGTCGTAACCCAAACATTGCTGCTACAGAGAAACTATTACCTTTGCAGTGAAACCTCACAGCACATTATACTCTCCATTCCGCCTCCCCCCAACCAAATTTAGTCATGTCTTCATGACGTTGAGATAGTTCGCCAACTCCTCCTGCAAAACACAAAGTCCAATCCAGGAGTAGAAGGCAGTGACATAGCTCCCCAACACGGTAAGAGTCACAATCTGTTCCCCTGGTGTTACGTAGGCCAGCCTATCCAGTAGTCTGCTAATTCACTAAGACCTCCGTACCCCCTCACCTAACTCTTCAGGTTCAGTCAGAACTGGGGATACTTCCGGTCTACCTGGAAAGGCCTCCCCCCACCCATCACTCGTGCCTACCTGCAATTCAGGTCCCTCAGTCCTGTGGCCAAGCCCCACTTCATCCCTTGCAGGGTCCCGCTGCAATCCAGGCTGTCCACAGATAGCTCCACCCCACTTCACCTGACAGCGGGAGAAGGGCTGGAAGTCTCTTCCTCAATCAATGGAGAGTTAACAGGTATCCAGGTCTTCATCCTCTGAATCAGTATCCCCCTCAGGGGTGGGGGCCGGTCTAACCTCGCCTGCTGTGGGCCCTGCAATCGCCCCGCATTTCCGACAGGTCCTCTTACTAGGTGTAGTCTCCAAGTCAGGCTCTGGGTCTACCTGCACCTCTTGACCCAGGGGCAGCAGGTGGTTCCGATAGAGAATCTTGACAGGCCCATTCCCATCCTCTGGTTTCACCTGGAAAACCGGTAGGCTTGGCATTTCACTCTCCACCACATAGGGCTTAGCTGCCCAACAGTCTGCCAACTTATTTTTCCCAGGTAGCCCGAATTCCTTATGAGGACCTGGTCTCTTGACAGGAGTTGAGAGAACCTCAGCTTTTGATCATATCTCCTCCAATTTCGGCATGGATTAGAAGGGCCAAGATGGTCTGTTTCTGTGCTGTAATTGTTATATGGTTATATGGTTATTTCCTTGATTCTGCTTGGCAACCATGATCCTGGCTAATTCATAAGCCCTTTTCAGCTTTCTTCTCATGTTAGACACATACTTCAGATAAGTCTTTGGTGGTAAGTCGCCCTCGTCAGTCCCAAAACAAAGATCAATGGACAACCTCACCTCACGCCCAAACATCAGATAGTATGGCGAGTACCCAGTAGCTTGTAACTGTGGACCAGATGTCCAATATGTTGACTCCACCTGCTCTTCTTGCTGATCTCCAACGTCTTGAGCACGTCTAGCAATTAAACCTCTCGGGCTGGGGAGCACCCTGCGGATGATAGGGCATGGTCCTCGACTTCTCAACTCCAAGCATGCCCGGTCACTCCTGGATGAGTCTGCTCTCGAAATCCCATCCCTAATCACTATATATCCACCTGGGAAGGCCATGATAAATGAAATATTTCTCCCAAAACATTTTGGCCACCATGGACTCCCTCTGGACTTTGGTAGGAAAAGCGTATGCATATCTCGTGTAGTGGTCCGTGATGACTAAGACAATTGCCGCATTGCTGGCATCAGGTTCTATTGACAGGAAATCCATACACATCAGGTCCAGGGGCCCTGCACTCTGCAAGTGGGACAAATGAGCTGCCCACGCAGGCAGTGTCTTCCACCGTGTGCATCGAATGCACGATTTGAAGTATTTTTCGACCTCTGACTTCATTCGGGGCCAGTAAAACCGGTCTCCGAGCAATCCATAGGTCTTTTCCACCCCAAAATGTCCAGAATCATCATGAAGTGACTTCAACTCCATCCTCCGATACTTCTCCTGCAGAACCAGCTGACAACGCCGAGGTCGGTCCGGGCGTGACGTGACCCGATATAAGATCTGGTTCCGCAACTCCATCCGAGGCCATTCTCTCAGTAATGGAGGCACCACTGTGTGTTTCGTCTTCCCTGCCTGAGCTATGTCTCCCTTTTTGACCGCTGACCAAATGATACCGTTGCCTGGGTTGTTTTGCTGAGCAGCTGCCACTTCCCCAGAACTCAATTCCGGCGGCTGATTTGTCTTCAGAGCTGTCATGTTACACTAAACGTGGAGAATGGCATCATCGGAAGCTCCCATCTGCCTTCATGGTGATGGCAAACTGACACAGGGCCTCCACCCCCGGGGCAGGAACGCTGTCTCACTCCTCGTCCCTGACCAGTCCCTCATGCACCCGTCAGTGTCATCAGGTGGTGGCTGGGAACAGACCCAACTGCAAGACACAGACACAAGTACTAGGGACAGGTCTAGGATACAGGGTGAGGGCTAGGACATGGACACGAAAACTGGGAACCTGGAACAGGACTGGACAAGAGAGCTAGGAGCCTGGGCTTGGACTCCAAGCCAGAGACTGGACAAGGACCCAGAACCTGGGTCTTGCCTCTGGCTCGGACCCCAGAACTAGGCAAGTACGTGACTTGGCTGGCAGGCAGGATGAGGCTGGAGTCTTCAGACTTGAGGCAAGGCTGGAGACCAGAGGCTTGAGGCGAGGCTGGAGACCAGAGGCTTGAGGCTTGGGGTCTTGAACCTTGACTTGGGGCGAGGCTCGAGGCTTGGGGGTCTTGAAGCTGGGCTGGGGCGAGGCTTGAGACCAGAGGCTTGGGGTCTTGAAGCTCCTCCTGGGCAGGGTGCAGATCTCCACCCGACGGAGGCAAGGGACGGGAAGGGACAGAAGCAACCATAGGGTAACGGCAAGACAGCCTGGCTTACCCGACAGAGGCAAGGGACAGGAAGGGAGCTAAGTACAGGGTGGCTCCAAGACAAGACTTCAGGTGAGACGAAGTGAGAGTTACCAGCAAGACAAGGCAAGACTTCAGGCAATGCAAGGTGAGACAAGAACTTCAGGCGAGGCGAGAGTTACCGGCAAGACAAGGCAAGGCTTCAGGCAATGCAAGGTGAGACAAGAACTTCAGGCTAGGTGAGAGTTACCGGCAAGACAAGGCAAGGCTTCAGGCGAGGAAACAGAAGGCAGGGACAGGGATACGAGGAGTAAGGACAAGAACAATCCAGCAGCCACACCCTGGTCTCTGGAGGTATTTATGCAGCCAGCCCCAACGAGCATCAGCTGCCTCAATTAGTGCTCAACAGGAACAGAAACAGGGTAGACAGGAAAACCTGGAGCAGGGGTCGATGGACTGGACCATGAACCGGAATGCGGACTTCACGGACTGGACCATGACAGTCAGGACAAAGCATCAGCATCAATGTTCCTGCTTCCCGGCCGGTACTTCAGGCTGAAATCATAGGCAGACAATGCCACCAACCATCGATGGCCTGTGGCATCCAGTTTCGCTGAGATCAGGATATGTTAGGGTGTTGTTGTCCATTCTCACCTCAAACTTGGCCCTGAAGAGCTAGGCACTCAGCTTATCCGCCACCACCCATTTCAATGGAAGAAATTCCAACTTGTGCGTGGGATAGTTTTTCTCGGAGGGCGACAGACTCCGGTTGACAAACACAACAGGTCTCAACCTGATGCCCTGATCCTGATACAGGACACCCCCCAAGCCCTCTTAGCTGGCATCCATGTGCAGTACATACGGTAATCGGGGGTCCGCAAAAGCCAGCACTTGGTGCCTGGATCAGCATCTCCTTCAGCGACTGAAAGACCTCTTCACATCTTGCATCCCAACTCGGTCCAAAGGGCTCCAACGGCTAAAATACTCTCCACCCTCCTGTCCTTTTTATCCCCCTCCCTTTCTTCCCCAATGGAGGTTAACTGCACAGAAGCTGATTCATCGGGTGACTCATTTTTGTGTAGCCTTTCATGAATCTCTGCTAGTAACCACAGAAGCCGAGGAACAAGTGCAGAGTGCTCACAGTCTGGGGTCTTGGCCAAGTGGTCACAACCTCTGTCCTAGCTGGACCTCTAGCTACTCCATCCCGTGAGACCATGTGCCCAACATAGCTAACAGATATTTGGCAGAACTGGCACTTGTCCAGGGAAAATTTTAACCTTTCAGCTTTCAGGTGGTCCAGCACCTTCAGCAGCCTCACTTCACGTTCTTCCAAGGTGGATCCAAACACTAGGAGGTCATCTGGATACACCAATACCTCAAGCAAGTTCATATCCCCCACCATCTTCTCCGAGACCCGCTGGAAGGTTGCAGGAGCTCCCGAGATGCCCTGGGGCATCCTTTCAAACTGGAAAAATCCCAGAGGGCATATAAATGCCATTTTCTCTTTGTTGGCCTCACTCATGGGGATCTGGTAATATCCACTCCTCATCCAGCACACTGAACCACTTCGCACCACTCATACAGGCCAGCTCATCTTCGATCCTCAGGACAGTATACTGGTCAGGGACGGTGCGCCTGTTCAGAGTCCTATAGTACACACACACACACACACACACACACACACACACACACACACACACATCTCTACCTTCCCATTCTTCTTTCAGGCCACTACCATTGGGAACACATAGGGGCTTCGGGATTCGGTGATGATCCCAGCTTCCTTCAACTTACACAAGTTTTGCCAAGCGTCTTCCACCTCTACAGGGACCAGTCTCTGTGACCGCTCTCTAAATGGGGTGTCCTCGGTCACCCGGATAGTGTGACAAGTGCTCATGGAACAACCCACATCAAACTCTTCAGTGGAAAAGACACCTTCCAGCTTCAACATCTTCTCTACCAGCCTCCTCTTCCAAACCACAGGAACCAGGGAGTCCCCGAAGTTGAATGACTCAGCGGTCAACTTTCCCCCTTTTTCCAATAGTTTCTCCCCAGTTTGCCTCACAGGGACACTAGACATTACCGTCACTGGGAACAGATGCACCAGGGGCATCCCCCGCTTGAAGGTGACCTCCCTCTTCGTAGTGTTCCTGATAATCACTGCCATCCTGTGTTCCTGTACAACCGAGGGCAATTCTGCAATTCTGGCCTCACCAGTACCCCAGCAGGAAATCCCGACTCCCCCTCGTGGTCGTCCAGAGCATGCACTAAGAGGGCTTTGCCCTCAGGCACTCTGGAAATTTGGGGGTCCCCATCACTCTCGCTATTTCCCCGGGGCGTACCACCATCGGCTTTGTCTGGGTGAACCACACAGTCCTTCGTCTAAATTCAGTATCTGGCCTGATGCAGCCACACACTTCCTCAAAAGCCGCTCAAAACACTGGGTGCACGGACAATGTTCCCAGAAAGCTCTCGCCGGCCTTCTCCCTGCAGGCCCCCATAAGCCTCCTCACAAGAGGGGTGTTGGTTCCACCAGAATTGAAACACTGCCCATCTCAACAGGGTCCGGACAAACCAGCACCAACTGTATCAAGAACCTCAGACACTCCCACACCGGCCTCCGAGAACTCCAGTTTCACTGACAAATAACCGTCCGATCGATAATCACCAGCACTGAGACCCCAAATCTCCAGTGCATTGAATGGTGTCAATGGTAAATGCTTCAGATACCGGTTGTAAAACGAACAGTACAACAACATGACCTGCGACCCAGTGTTGAGTATGGCTTTAGCATAAGTACTCTCTATCCGTAGCGACACACTGGAGCATGGTCCCACTAAACCTTCAGGAATTGGGCCTTTCGCTTTCAGGGATTCCTTTGTACATTGCTGGGAACATGTTCCCCCAGTGACACCAGGCCGTTCCCTCATTGGGTCTCCTCTAAGTTTTCCCAACAACTCTCCCTGCTTAGGTACCCGGGGGCTCACTCTCCTTCTAGTGTGACACCTGCCAACAGCCCCTCCACATTGTTCGTCCCCTTGAGGAATCTGTTCCCCCATCAGCTCCATCAAATGGGGGTGTCACACCTGCTGATAACAGCTGACATATCTCCGTTCTCAGCTCTGGACAATCTCCTCTACCACTCCCCGGGGTAGGCTATCTGTGGTTACTTCAGGGGACTGCTATGGAGGACTGTACCCTGCTTTTGGAGCTCCTAGCTACGTGATCCATTCTTAACTGATCCACTTTAGCTGCCTGAATGACCCCTCTGCGCTACAAGCAATTTAGCTGCCTCTCTAGCTGAAAAATGTAAGCAGAAAGCATCTCCCCTTCTCCTGACGCATGTTCTGAAACCCCACCATAAGCTCCAGTGGGCTTCCTATTGGGCAAAAAGCATTGTCCAGTGCTTGCATGTAATTGACAGCTGTTGCTACGGATACCGCAACCTGACAGCTCTCACAACGTCAGCAGCCCACCCACTCAAACTCTCAACCAATCGCTGTCGCTTTACGCCATTAGAGCATTGCCACTCATCTAACAACTGAGAGGTCCGCTCCGCCCAAGTCTCATGCTCCTCCTCCCCTCTAGAGGTGGGTGTTATTCCAGAGAATAGGCAGAGCCTGCCATAGCTGGGACTTCGAACCTGGGCATTTTCCCATTTATTCGCCAGAGAGGTAAGAGCGAATACTAACTCAGAATTCTCACTCTTCACTGGGGGACGTGGACTAATTAGATATTCTAAATCCGACCACTCCTTCCCCTCACTCCTCAGAAAATATAAAACCCTGTCATTGAAATCTCCACCCCCTCCCAGCTACATCTACGTCAAAGCTGGTCTGCATTAAAATGAGAGCTGCGCCCGCCACTTCATTAAACTTCCACCCCGCAATTGCAACTTTAATAGTACTTAACAGGCAAATTAACAATTCATTCCACTGGTTCAATGCTCAGGGTGATCACACAGCATCCAATGAAATCAATCCCGGACAAGCCCCCTCAATTGTAACTCTTGGTTCGGCTAGCGGCTTAATCTAGGGGAAGACAGCCCTTGGCCCGGCCAAACTTAAGAAATCTTGTTTGGGTGGATGCTGCGATGTGTACCCTGTTACAAATCAGTACCCCGAAATAACAAACAGTACACGATATTCGATTAAATGATTGAATTTATATAATTCTTAACTTGACTAGTAAGGAAATAAAAAAAAAGAAAAGGGCCCATTCTCATGAAACAGTTTTATGCGCAATGTTGGAGCTCACGGTTCAGCCCGTTGGTTTCCCCTCGACCTCCTCCAAGCGTAGCTGACCCTCGGACCCTCGCTCCAAGTCCTCTCCGTCCGGTGGTCTACCAACGCTCTCTCTTTGCGTCTCCTCTCCTCATCTCTCCCCAGCAAAAGACTGAAATCCCTTCTCCCAGACCCACAAGAAACAGCAACATCCCTCTTATTGGATAGCCCTACATTCCAAAGCCCTGTTATCCCTAGACATAACCCAAACATTGCTGCTACAGGGAAACCATTACCTTAGCAGTGAAACCTCACAGCACATTACACTTGCAAATTTCTTCAAACTCCTTGAACTCTCTTCCAGCTTAAAACCAAGCCACATTTCGCAAGTAACTGCCTGGTGAATACATCAGTTTTCTCAGATATGTTGCCTGCCAAAATTATTGCAGTCAGGCCACTGCTTTCATCACTTCCACATTTCTACTGAGAAGTATGGTCCTTCCTTGATCCAATATGCTTTCCAACCAGAGGCACCACGGTTGGCACCAACTCTTGCTTACCCTCTGTTGGGCAATGGTTCATGGTGTACAGCATGGAGACAGTTTTGCATCATCCAACACCTTTCCTAATTCATTTTTAGTTGACTTCACTGTAGGGAGTGTGACATGTAACTGGTGGATGGATCTCCAGTTAAGTTGTAGCTGTCTCAGCCAATCATGTCCCCACAATGCTTGTCCTCCCATTTTTACCACATACAGGCTCAGTGTGGCATGTTGGTTGTCGTATTTCACTGACACGAATGCTGTTCCCACAGGAGTTATCTTTTCTCCAGTATAACTTCTTTGTTCAAAGGTATCTTGTGGAATGACTGTAACAGCTGACCAAGTATCCAATTCAATTTTAATTAAATTGCTGTTCACTTCTAGTGTAAGCCATATTGCTTGTCTATTTTTAAATTTCACATTATAAATCTCAAGGCTAGTCGGTCCTATGTCACTCTCATCATTATCAGATGTTTCATCAACAGCATGCAGATTAGTGCTCCTTTTGAAACTGTAACTCGACATTTTAGCTTTTTCTCTTCCCTGAGCAGTCTATTTATTTTTGTCTGCCCGGCACGCTCTTTGTATGTGTCCTATTTTGTTTAATTTCTTGCTAGTTTCATCGTTCGATCTCTGATGATCTATTCTGGTCCCAACATATTGATGCAGCTATAAAGAGTTTGAAGAGATTTGTCATCTGAAAAACTCTAAAATTCCTACAGATGTATCGTGAAGAGGATTCTGACAGGCAGCATCACTCTCTGTTATGGTGGGGGGGTGACTGCACAGGACCGAATTAAGCTACAGAAAACTCTAAAATTACTCAGCTCCATCTTGAGCACTAGCCTCCATAGTATGGAAGACATCGTCAAGGAGTGGTTCCTCAGAAAGTCGACGACCATCATTAAGGACCCCCATCACCCAGGACATGCCCTCTTCTCATTGTTACCATCCGGAAGGAGGTACAGAAGCCTGAAGGCACACACTCAGCGATTCAGGAACAGCTTCTTCCCCTCTGCCATCTGATTCCTGAATGGACATTGAACCTATGAACACCACCTCACTTTTTAAAATATATATTATTTCTGTTTTTGCACTATTTCTAATCTATTTAATATACAGAGTGTTAAAAATACACTTGGACTAAGATGTTAACTGTCCTGTGCTATCACCAGTGGGATCATCAGTTGATTTGCCACCTGTCTTCAGGAGTTTCGGCCCGCTTATGATCAAGACTCCCTCGAGGTGGTGGGCCAGCAGTGCTAAAGCACCACCTCCCACTGGTGAGCTTAAAAACTTGGCATCTGCCTCTGTCAGTCACTTCCATCCAACAGAAAGTCTGCTCTTTAGGTGTCTATGCAACTACTGAAGGGTTTGCAAAAGATATACACACTGTCTGACTATCTGCCCCTCTGGACATACTTGGTCCATACCCATGCTGGTCCTTTCTCTGCTGCCTCAGCTACAGCCCTGCTGGTTGACTTGATCTCTCTTCTAGTGAAGCCAAGGTCATGCAGCCACTTCTGGAGAGTGAATACAATAAACCCACGGCAGCCTGCTTCGAATGGATAACATGAGACCTTCCACCCTCTGTCTCTGCACTCTGATCTTAATTCTGCATACTTGGTTAACTTGCGCTCACGGGCTTCATCGATGTTGTCTTCCCAGGAGACTGTGAGTTCACCAATAACCACTTCTCTACTGGTGTCAGACCATACGATTATATCTGGACGCAATGTGGTGAAAGCTATTTGCTTCGGGAAACTGCCTTTCCCATCCAGGTCGGCCTTGACACACCAATCATTGGCTAAACAAAGTATGCTTGATCGTGATCCTGTGCTGTACACCCTTGACTTGGAGCCTTCTTTCACAAATGATATGCAATGTTCTGTGCAACATGGGGCATGAGATAAGTTGTGCTGCAGTACTCTCTGCTCAGCCGCTTCTGTTACAACTTTGAGAACATTGTTATGTCTCCAAGTGTACATGCCGCTGGAAAGATTGACTCTGCATGCACTCAAGATATGTTGAAGTGTTCCCTTCTCGCCACAAGCAGCACACCTGTCTGTCTTATCTTCATACCAGGTGCTGAGGTTGGTAGGTGTTGGGAGCAGGTCGTACACTGCTCTGCATAGAAAAGAGATGCGGAGTGGTTCCATCTGCCACAGAACATTCCAAGATAGATGTCATTGTTCAACACTTTCCCACCAGGTCCAAGCCCCTTGTTTGGCCAGGCCAGCTGTTTTAGTTAACCTCTTCTCCTCTTCTACCTCTCGTATTTCTTGTGTTACAAGCTCACGGCGCTCCTTACCTGTAGAAGATGACCACCACTTGTGGGTTGTCCACCCAAGTCCCTGGCGGCCTCACTGGATAGCCCCAACTGTCTCCTTGTGGTTCAATCTAGACTCTGCCTCATCAACTGCTACATGGGCTGACCACTTCCTGCCTGATCTCACATCCGGCTGGGTGTTCTTGATGACAGGGTCTTTTGAGTCTTGAAGCATCAAGAATGATTTTACCTTGGCTACCTTGACCTCCTCAACAAGGGATTGCACTGGGATGGTAAGCTTTGTCTGGCTACTGTGGATTGCAACATTGGTGAGGCTGCTTGGTACTCCAAGCCACTTCTTCACATACTTGTTGATCTTCCATTCCATTGCCTTAACATGGGACATTGCCACTTTATAGACAGTTCGTGGCCACATTATCCATGGCATCAGTCCGTATTGCAAGCACCACAACTTCAACTTGCCAGGCAAGCCACACTTGTCAACAGACATCAGACCTCTGCTGATCTGTTCTCCTGTCTCTTGAACCCTCTTGGTGTCTCTCAGCTCCTCTGTGTACCATCGCCCGAGGCTCTTAACTGGTTGGTCCTGAATAGATGGAATCTCCTCTCCACAAAGGATGAAATGAAAGTCAACCAGCTTTCCTCTCCTAAGAACAAGGCTCCTTGACTTCTTGGTCTTGAACTTCATTCTTCCCCAATCCATTAGCTCCTCGAGTCTAGATACTATAGTACATTTTCCACTGCCTCCGTGCTGCGACCCAAAAGGGTGAGATCGTCCATGAACACTTGTATTGGTGGTAACTCCCCTCCGCCATCAAGTGCGACACCTGGTCCCACTGATTCTGCAGCCCTCACAATGACCTACGTGGCTAACACAAAAAGGATGGGTGAAATCGCACATCCCATTGGGATTCCAACATAAAAGCTCTGCCACCTAGTTGTAAACTGCTGAGTGGAAAACCTCATCCAGAAATCATTGTAGTAATACATAACAAAGTTCCTCACCTTAGCAGGAATCCATAGGAATTCCATCGCAAACTCAATCAGGACATGGGGAACAGAACCATACGCATTTGCCAGATCAAGCCAAACTACAGCCAGATTTCTTCTCAACCTTTTTGACTCCTGGATGGTATGCCATATCATACTAGAATGTTCAAGGCATCCTGGGAAGCCTGGTATTCCTGCCTTCTGCACAGATGTATTTACTAATCCATTCTCTATCACAAATAAAGATATTCTTTCTGCCAGAATGCCAAACATAATCTTCCCCTCTACATTCAGGATTAAAATTGGTCGGAACTGATTCAATGTAGAAGAATTCTCTTCCTTCGAGATGTATACTCCTTCAGCCTCACTCCATGACAAAGGAACAACACCTTGTCTCCACACCACTTTTAGCAATTTCCACAAGTATTTCCTCAGCTCTTCACACTTCTTGAACACCTTATGCGGCACTCCATTTGGTCCTGGCACTGAGCCTGACCTTGCCTTTCTGATTAACCGTTCGACTTCTGTCAATTTGGGTTCTGACAGATCGAACTTCACTCCTGGCTTGGTAGGCTTCACAGGCCCTGAAATATCAAGCAAAGGAGCCTCCCGCTGTTCGTTAGAGTAAGTGCTTGCCAGGTGATCCTCAAGTTCTTGTTGAGAGATGTTAATCTGCCCGCTCTTACTTTGTTCAAACTGTTTCTCTGTGAACTCATGAGGGTTCTTAAAGAACGACTTTCTTGCCTTCTCTCTCTTCTTTCTCTTTATGTTGTGACTCTGCATGATGGAGTGATGCTAACTTTATTTGAAAATGCTCTCGGAGATCAGCAAGCCCTGGCTTGTCACCCTCACTTGCGACCTTCCACCTCTGTCTCAATGATCTAAGCTGTCTCCTCAACCTAACAATCTCCTTCTGGCGCCTGCTTGGTTGCTGTGTAGGCTTTGCTTTCTTCAATTCAACCAAACCAAACCTGTACTTTCCAACATCGTAAGTCATATCGCCCATCACTTCCAACTTTCTCTTTGATGTTCTCCTGAGAGTGTTCTCCAACATCATACTGATATCCTCATAAAAAACATGCCAAGCCTTCTCATCTGCCATTGTTGGCCACTTGACCTTCCTCTTCTTCTCTACCTCCTCACCACCACCATCATGCGAAGGATCTACCTGGGTGCTGTGGTCTGAAACCTGACCTGGGTTATCTTTCTTCTGACCTGGAATATGATGACTCTCTCCAGAGCGAATCGCTGTGGCTTGTGAATCAGTGGTTGAAAAGACCACATCATCTGTGCTTGGTGAAGTAACCTCATCTTCATCCACTGGGATGGAATAGCACCTCAACTTTGCTTGGTGGACTCGTACACCTTTAATGCTGGAAAACGCTCTCCCACACCAACACACTGGACACTCAGAGCCTCTTATTCTAGCTCTTGGTTGTAGTCGTTCCCTGTAATTAACTGTATCCATATATACATGTACTGTAATTGAACCATTTATTTATTTCATTTCTTCCTTTATTATCAGGTATTGCATTTTCCTGCTGCCGCTAAATTAACAAATTTCATGACACATGCCAGTGATAATAAACCTGATTCCGATTCAATCTCCATTGGTCTGGTGTATATGAGCCCCTGCCACAATGGCAACACAATTTGCTCGGCCCAGCCAGTTTCTGTTTAGACATTGCAATTTTGTTCACGGTCACTTTCATTCCTAACTGCCACTCAATTGTGCCTCTGTCTGTGGTTTTCATTAATACAGCTATTTCAACTGCTCCTTTAAATGTAAGTTGTGTTTCAGTTAGGAGATGTTTTTGAATGCTTTCTTGTCAAATTCCACAAACTAAACAATATCTCAGTACATCATTAAGCCCATTGCTGAACTGACAATGGCTCAATTTCTTCAATTCAGCCACGTATGGTGAAATGGACTCCCCCTCTTTTTGATTCCATTTATGAAACCTAAATTTATGAAACCTAAATTCTGCATCACTTTGACAATATCAGCAAAGCTCATTTTGGATGGTTTGGTTGGAGAAGTTAAACTTTGGAGCATGCTGTATGCCTTTAAATCTAGTGCAATCAGCAAAGTTGGCTTTTGGCTATTTCATTTGATTAAAAATACTGTTTCATTAGCTCAGTATACATGAGCCAGTTATTTCTTGTGGAATCAAATGCACTAATCTCCCTGATGTAGCCAGCCATTTCTGCTTTTTTTTAATCAAATCAAATCAAATCAAGTTTAATTATCATTCATGGATACAGCTGAACAAGACAGCGCTGCTCTGGGTCCCAGGTGCATAACATACATTCAAAATTGTGAGAGAGAAAAAAAAACACACACACACATTTTATGCAAGAAAACACATGTATAATCCAAGTCACCGAGTGACATGCAAACTAATGGTACAGCTCCTGGCACTGGAAGGCAGCACTGACAGGAGAGGCCAGCTCCTAACTGAGCACAGACTCCAAGCTATACCGCCTCCAGTGTCATCTCATCAGGTCTGCAGCAACTGGCAAGCCCGTTTGAGACCTTGTCCTTGCTACAACCAAGGCCATGCTGCTGCCTCATTGCCTGTATCACCACCAAGCAAGGGAAACAGGCCTGTGGCATCTCAGATTATTAATGTCTAATCGCAAGAGAAATGTCCAAGACAATCACTCACGGTTACACTGCACGATACTTTCGCGTACCAGCTCTGATATCTTTAAGTAACAGGCAGCATCCAGGTCAGCTCCTCCGAACCATCTTTGGCCTGCCTGCTGGCTTTTCCTTCTCCCGGCCCACCCAGCAGCTTCTTCTTCTCCCGGGCAACTTGCTGGCTTCTCCTTCTCTCATCTGACCATTGGCTTCTATTTCACCCAGCCGAGTGCTGGCTTCTCCTTCTCCGAATTGTCCACCAGCTTCTCCTTCTCCCAGCTGAGTGCCAGCTTCTCCTTCTCTGACTAATCCGCTGGCTCCTTCAACACCCTGGCCGGCAGCTCAGAACAACGAACAGATCACTGATGTGGTAGGTCAGCTGTATCCATTGTTTTTGGAGTACAATATAGTCTTAGGACCATAAAAAACATATTTTTAAAAGAGAAGTGCACCTTTGGTTGGCCTTCAAGAGGCTGCAGCTTTCGATTGTGCTGCCATCTTACCAGACAGGGAACTGGCAAGATTTATGATTATTATCACCCAGTACTTACTCTTTATGAACCCGTGAATTCTTCTGTTTTCTGACTTAAAAAAAAACTTGATTGTGCCTTCCCTTCCGAAAAATATTTGCTGTGCTACTTTGTTTTTTACTCAACTGTCTCTGCATATGCTCACTGTGCTTTTCTCAGTTTGAACATCTCTCTGCGCTTCTACAGGTCAGTGGTCGTCTTGGGTTTGCTTTAAAAATACCTCGTCACCAATGATATGTTTTGTAACTTTGAAACATTAAACTAATTCAGAGGACGACACGGGAGTCCAAAATGTGAGCCTACCCTTGTCTTTTATTTTAAGTGAGGCGCGTGCATATCTTGTACAGATTTCCCCCGCCATCCGAAGGTAGAGCGTTCCTATGAAACAGTTCGTAAGCCAGAATTTTGTAAAGCGAAGAAGCAATTACCATTTATTTATATGGGAAAATTTTGTGAGCATTCGCAGACCCAAAAATAACGTACCAAGTCATGTGAAATAACACTAAAAACCTAAAATAACAGTAACATATAGTAAAAGCAGGAATGATATGATAAATACACAGCCTATATAAAGTAGAAATACTTTTCCACGATCATTACTGAACTGTTTGCCGTACCGAAAATCTCACGCAAGTGCCGTCGGCAGAAAATCTGACGTAAGCGCCGTTGGCAAAAACATGGTGCAAGCACTCTCCAGTAACCTTTAAGCTATGAAGCTGCCAAATCATACCAAATAACACGTAAAAATACACAGCCAATATAAAGTAGAAATAATGTATGTACAGTGTAGTATCACTTACGGGAATTGCGGCAGCGCCGAGCACACTGATGATGTGTTAGGCTGAGTTGTCGCAGGTTGGAGTGGTGCAGTGGCCCCACCCTCCAGGCTGTCGACCAATACATTGCCGCGAAGCACACAGGGGTCCAGCGGTGGCCGGGAGGCACACAGCACATCTTTAAGAAAAAAGCCGAAATAAACAAGCTAATTAATTAGGTGCTGCCCGGCATGTAATTGTCGGCCCAGATCAGTGCCAATTGCCGATTGCGTCGTCTCTGATCTGGGCCGACAATTACGTGTTAGGCAGCACCTAATTAATTAGCATGTTTATTTCAGCTTTTCTCTTAAAGGTGTGCTGTGTGCCTCCCAGCTACCGCGCATTCTCTGCGAATCAGTATCTGTCCGTGGCCTGGGTGTTGGGGTGGTGGGACACTGGGGTGTTATCTCGTCGTCTGCTTCCATTAGGGCAGGCAGCTCATCTTCTTCTATGTTTGTCTGCCTCAATGTCGAAGGTCGAGGTTCGTTGTCTGTTGTGGCTGATGTGGAAGTCTTGCTTGACTGCTGAACCTTGCACATTTTTCTATCATACAGTTCTTTGTAAGCACTCAAACCATCCTGCAAATATCCCCTAAACCAACGTACTCTTTCAAAGTTAAAGTTGTACTTTATCATTGAGCGAAAATCTCACGCAGTTGCTTCACGTTCAGTTCCTGGACGACTTCACTTTCGCTACTGAATTCGGTTTCGATTGTTATCCTTTCCTCTTCCAATTGCATCAGCCCTTCATCTATGAGTTCTTGGTCATGGGATGCCAAAACCTCTTCAACATCATCTTCGTCAGCTTCCACAAGTCAAACTCACTTAGTCCTTACTTCGTTCACCACGATCGAAATGCTTAATTATGTCTAGCTTTACGCTAAATGCAACACCCTTATGAGCTCTTTCAGGCTTTTCTGATAACCTTAGAACTCATCTTGCGAACCACTGCTCACAGGCACGTGTTCAAGCAATGCTGGCGAGAATACCGTTCCGAATCCGGGCGAGAGCGGCTGCTCGGGATGCACTCTGCCTTTTATCGCGCGCTGCTTTTTTTTCGTAACAGTGAAAACACCTTCTGAAAGTGAAAACAGGGTACTAATGTAGGTCTTTCATAACAGTGAGGTTTCGTAAAGCTAACGTTCGAAAGGCGGGGGACACCTGTAGTATGATGACGTATGCAATTCACGTATTTATACATATAACCTGTAATGAATTATTTAAATGAAAAGGAAATGAATGTTTATTCTCTCTCTTTCACACACAAGATTACTCAAATATTATGAAAATATCAAATGCACAACAGTATTGGTCCATGGCATAAAAAAGTTAGGAATCCCTGCTCTAGCTAGTCCTCATTGTAAGGAGCATCATCAACAAAGTGAGGAATTATACTCTCAGTGACTACTTTATTAGGTACCTCCTAAGTGCACGAGTGAATGTTTGTGGTCTTCTGCTGCTGTAGCCCATCCACTTCAAGTTTCGACCTGTTATGCATTGAAGTATGTTCTTCTGCATACCACTGTTGTATCTTGTGGTTATTTGACTTACTGTCAGTTTCTTGTCAGCTTGAAACAGTGTGGCCATTCTCCTCTGACTTTTCTCAAGAACAACGTATTTTCACCTGCAGAACTGTCACGCACTAGATGTTTTTGTTTTTCCCATTATTCTCTGTAAACTCTGGAGACTGTTGAGCTTGAAAATCCCAGGAGATCAGCAATTTCTGAGATCCTCAAACCACCCTGTCTGACAACAACAATCATTCCACAGTCAAGGTCACTTAGTTCACATTTCCTCTCCATTCCGATGTTTTGTCTGAACAGCAATTGGACCTCTTGACCATTTCGGCATGCTTTTATACATTAAGTTTCTGCCACATGATTGGCTGATTAGATATTTGCATTAATGAGCAGGTGTACAGGTGTACCTAATAAAATGGCCATTGAGTGTGGGTTAGGACACAAGACATCTCATTAACCAAGGACTTGGCTCATATTTCAACGTGTTCCTCTTTCCCTCTGAACTGGAAGTTTAAAGATTTATGGAGAATTTGCTCTTCTTTCCATTCTCTCAAAAGCAGAATTGCTTCTGTGGGCAGCAGGCTGACTGACCTATGTTTCTTCAGAGTGTTTTGGAAAACTGGTGGTGGTGTAAAAATTTAGTGCAATATTGAGCATCAAAAGAACCACCTTTGTTGACAAAATTGTCTGCAAGTGATAGCTTCCCCACGATAATTAGGAATCAAAACCACATCTCCCATTAGAAACTCGTGTAGATCTAAATTTGGAATCTAGGCAAGCATAGGTGTATGCTAATGGCAGGAGTATAACTGTAACACACGCGAAATGCTGGGGAACGCAGCAGGCCAGGCAGCATCAATGGGAAGAAGCACAGTCGATGTTTCAGGTCGAGACCCTTCGTCAGGGTTAACAGAAAAAAGAGATAGTAAGAGATTTGAAAGTGGGAGGGGGAGGGGGAGACCCGAAATGATAGAAGAAGAGAGGAGAGGGAGGGATGAAGCTGAGAGCTGGAAAGTTGATTGGCAAAAGGGATACAAGGCTGGAGAATGGAGATTATCATAGGACAGAAGGCCTTGGAAGAAAGAAAGCGGGAGAGGAGGAAGATGGAGAACAGGCAAGGAGTTATTGTGAGAAGGAACGAGGGAAGAAGAAAAAAAAATAAATTAAATAAACAAATAAATAAATAAATAAATAGGAGGAGTGGTGTAAGAAGGGGAGGAGGGGCATTAATGGAAGTTAGAGAAGTCGATGTTCATGCCATCAGGTTGGAGGCTACCCAAACGGAATATAAGGTGTTGTTCCTCCAACCTGAGTGTGGCTTCATCTCGACAGTAAAGGAGGCCATGGATTGACATATCAGAATGGGAACGGGACGTGGAATTAAAATGTGTGGCCACTGGGAGATTCTGCTTCCTCTGACAGACAGAGCAAAGCCTCCAAACTGAAGGCATGAACATTGATTTCTCTAACTTCTGTTAATGCCCCTCCTCCCCTTCTTACCCCATGCCTCCTATTTATTTATTTATTATCTATCTTCTCTCTTTCCTTTTCACAATAACTCCTTGCCTGTTCTCCATCTTCTTCTGATCCTCCCCTCCCCCTTCCTTTCTTCCAAGGACTTCCGTCCTATGATACTCCCCCTTCTCCAGCCTTGTATTCCTTTTGCCAATCAACTTTCCAGCCCTTGACTTCATCCTTCCCGCTCCTGTCTTCTCCTAACATTTCGGGTCTCCCCCTCCCCCTTCCACTTTCAAATCACTTACTATCTCTTTTCTCCATTAGTCCTGATGAAGGGTCTCGACCCGAAACATCGACTTTACTTCATCCTATTGATGCTGCCTGGCCTGCTGCGTTCACCAGCATTTTGTGTGTGTGTTGCTTGAATTTCCAATTTCTCGTGTTTACGAGTATAACTGTATCTGCCTTTCTCACCCCTTCCTTAGTCTGTTGTCCCTACCTTATAACTATTGGAACATGCGAGGTAATTGCACACTTTCAAATTTTATAGCTTTAGGTAATATTGAATTAAACCACAATGTCAGTAAATAAATTTAATATATACAATTTTATAACTACCACTAGAAACTCCATCACATTGGAAACTTACCTCTCAAAGCTGTGTCGTCTCACGCGACCTTCTAATTAGATGAGCTAGATTACAGTAAAATAACAGTATAAAACTGACATTTCTTTCAGTTAATCAGATGTTAAAAAGCTGTTAATCAGAATTAATATATTTGGGAACTCTAAATGCAGCATGTGCTATAACAAATAGATAAAATTAAATTAATAATGTGTATTCTCGTCAAGCCGAAAGATTAACTTTGAGAAATCTTGTTCTTGTTGTCAGATATCCTGATAAGTCTGAAGCATTTCTACACTGCTGTGAAACCAGGATTTATTGATTTTTTAGATTCCTTGTTAGTTTTCTTGATAGGATATTTTTAAAATAATAGGTTGTTGCAAAGCTATCTACAACAATGAAAATACTTTGGTTACAGAACTGAAATACTCCAAAATTTAATGCCGTGGGCTCATTCATGATGCTTGTTAGTATATAATAGGATTCATAGCACATCATATTATGGATGCTTATTGCCAACAAGATTAGTAAGTCTCAAGTAAGTATACTGTATTTTGCTCCAATTAATAATTGACTAAAAGTTGAAGGAATTTCACACATCGATTGCAAATTTTGTAAGATCCAGAACTGCTGCTTTGTTTTTAGAACTGCCTATTGTGCAAACAATCATGCAAGGTACAAATGTGGAACATGTTGTATGAGAGTATAGTGGGTTCCAGTGAATTCAGACACTTCGGTACCAGTACATCTTGGTTTAGTTAAGCAGCTGCCCCTATTTACTGGTTTCATAGGAATAGGTTAAAGTGAATTTATTGTCAAGGTATATATACGTCACCATATACAACACTGAGATTCATTTTATTTGGGAACTCTAAATGCTTAAAAAGTTATAAAATAGACAAGCTATCATTTAACTAAATAAGAAATTAGGTATTTAACTGAAATACAGAAGAAATTAGAAAACTATCATTACCACTTCAGCACTATAAAACTGTTTGTAATAGTTTTCGACGGACGAATTCAGCCACTGTATACTGCTATGCTTTTTTGATTGACTGGAATTGAAAAATATCAGCACAGACACCTAGAGTAGATAATGGACAAACCTTCATATTTTTTGATGATTGCATCCTCCAAATCTTCATTTTCATTACAACATTCAAGATGATTGCCAATACCTTCACGTCCTTTGTAGTTCCTAACTTGTTGAACTTGTTGAAATTGGGAATTGCAACCTACAGTCACAACACATCCAACATTTGCCAAGGCCATATGGGAGAATTGATCCCACTAGTCTATGTATCTTTGAATTGGCTTGTGAACTCCAGTTGGTGAATGAGCCTCAAATGAATTGCAGAACTGGAACTCCTTAAATACCACTAACAGTCTCCAAGTAACATTTAATAAGGTTCATTGGAGGTCTAAATAATAAAAAAACTATTAGACACATAAAATCAGTTAAAATTAATCTAAAGCATTAACCAGAACTACTTAATATTAAAAATAACTTGCCTTCCTCTGGCCTTCTAATCTGTTTTTTTTAGAATTACCACTGAAGTGAACGGGATCTTCAAAACAGGTCCAGAATGTTACTGTAGTGTCCCAGCAGGCATAAGTCCTCCACTGGATATCACATGGACCATAAGACATGGGAGCAGAATTAGGCCATCAAGTCTGCTCCACCATTCAATTAAGGCTGATTTGTTTCCCCTCTCAAATTCATTCTCATGCCTTCTCCCCTTAACCTTTGACAGCCTTACCACATAAGTACTTATCAACCTCCACTTTAAATGTATCCAATGATTTGGCCTCCACAGTCATCTATGGCAATGAATTCCATAGATTCACCACCCTCTGGCTAATTAAATTCCCCTTCATCACTGTTCTAAAGGGACACCCTTGTATTTTGAGGCTGTGCCCTCTGGTCCAAGACTCTTCCACTATTGAAAACATCCTCTCCATGTCCACTTTATCAACATTAGATAGGTTTTAATGAGATCCTTCCTCATTCTCCAGTGAGTACAGGCCCAGAACCATCAAACATTCATCATCCATTAACACTTTCATTCCCAGGACCATTCTCGTGGACCTCCTCTGGACCCTCTCCAATGTCAGCACATATTTTCTTAGATATGGGGGCCAAAACTACTCACAATACTCCAAATTTGGTCTGACAAATGGCTTCAAAGCCTCAGCATTACATCCATCAAATGGAATCCTATGGTGGAGCATTGTCATGAATATGGTATTACCCTTCACTCGTTTCCAGCGCTCTAGTGTATTTGCTCAACCCAAAGACTCACTTCTTTTGATTGGCTGAACCACATTAGTTCTGACCATAGCCAAAGACACTGGTGCTAAGGACATTAAACAGATACAGCATTTCACTTAAACTTGGCATCCAACCCAGTATATGAGATTCATAATTAATTTTCTTTGCTGATTTGCAGTGAGTTATCTAATTTTATATTAAACAATTACAACTGTAATCCAAGTTTGCAATTATTATTGGCACTAAGGTTGTTCTTATTGTTCTAATGACTTAAAAAACAGATACTGCAACATAAATTATTAAGGGAAATTTGCTGTGTGTTTGACTGTAGGAATCCAAACAGTTGAACATGCTGATAAAGGAGCTAAGGACTCATTAGACTGCTCTCCTGAGCAGTGAAGATGGACTTCTATCAGAAACTGGACAGGGTTTCTTTAAATATGCAGAATGAACTTGTGTCCAGCTGCAATTTTAGCCATTAGCTATGCCCACAGGAAGCAGAGCAGAAACTGGGCCGTAAGCAAAAATGGCCAAATACACTAAGCTTTCCTTGCTGGAAATCTGGAAAGAAAAGATGCTCGAAGTAGTCCATCATCAGGGACCCCCACCACCTAGGTCGTGCGCTCTTCTTGCTGCCGCCATTAGGAAGAAGATACAGGAACCTCAGGACTCTCACCAGCAGGTTCAAGAACAGTTAATACCCCTCAAGCACCAGAGGGAATAACTTCACTCAGCCCCATCACTGAACTGTTCCCACAAGCTATGGACTCACTTTTAATGACTCTTCATCTCATGTTCTCTATCTGTTGCTTATTTGTTTATTACTATTATTATTTATTTTTTCTGTTTGTACTTGCAGTTTGTTTTCTTTTGCACACTGATTGTCTGACTGATAGTGCAGTCTTTCACTGATTCTATTATGATTATTGGATTTATTGAGTATGCCCGCAAGAAAATGAATCTCAGGGTTGTATATGGTAACATATATATAATTTAGTAATAAATTTACTTTGAACTTTGAAGTTAGGCAGTATCTGTGGAGACAGAAAGGAAATTAACATTCCAGGTTTGAGATCTTCCATCAGAACTGGAAAATCACAACAGAAATTCAATTAGACAATGCCTCACCCACATTGTTTCAGGCAAAGACAGCACATTTTTGTTGAACTGTAGGATGAGAATAGAAATAAGACGGGCAGCCATATAACAAGTTCAGTATGGTTTTTTCTCTCCGTTGAGCCATTGCGAGCTAGCTGAAGAGTCTGAGTGCAGTAGGGTTCTGCCCTTTTATAAAAGGATCTCCCAAAACCTCTGAATAATTTATCTGAGTGCTGTGACTATTCTTTCTAATTGAGACCTTGCGCTATTCCATTCCTGCTTGCCTATTGGTTTCAAGCATGATATTGAATATAAAATTGCCAATAAAACCTAGTCATAGATGATTCCCAGGCACTGCACTTTCATGGTTGAAGGGTATTTTACTCAGTCCCTGACTACACAATAGCTATCCAAGTTAACACAACAAGTCTGGATTGCACATTATATAGAGGCTTGATTGGTAGTGAAGGAAATTCATATTATTGAAATTAGCCAGAGTCTAAATGACATTTCTGAACATTGAATCCTCTTCCACTTACATGTCTCAACAAGTTAGGCTGGGTCATTGCCAATCGATTTTTATTTAGTTTACTCAGAGACAAAAGTATGCTTTCCAGTTCTTTGATTTGAGGAAATAACTGCAGTGTGGTTAACTAAGTTAATGATATGTTTCACTTTTTGGTTAGTTCATCTCCTCAGTTCTAAAGAAAGGTGAAACATTCAGTATAAGCCTTTGACTTTGTCTCCTCTTGTCTTCATTGCAGGCCTTATTAGTGCTACGTTTAAAGGAGAGGAAAGACTAACTTTCAGAGGGAATGGCAACATTAAGCAACAGCTCACCAATGTTACCTTCAGCCTCCAGACAAGGGAACCGAACGCAGTTGTGCTCCACGCTGTAAAGGAACAAGATTTTATCACAGTTGGCACCCAGCAGGGCCATTTAATATTTATGATACGAAGTGGAAACAGTTGGGGCAATCTGAGTATCTGCAGCTCAAATCCGATAAGCGACGGTCTCTGGCACGATGTTACTTTTCGCATGAGTGATCCCTTGCTTCAGTATTCCAGCTGGCAGCTGGAAGTAGACAGGAAAGAAATTGTAACCAGTGCGACTGTCAGTGGGAACCTGAACTTCCTGAGAGCAGAAACGGACATTTACCTAGGTGGCGGAGATGAACGCAAAGGAGGCAGCTTCAAAGGTTGCCTGAACACACTGAAACTTGGTGGCATCTCCTTGCCGTACATTGCAATTGATAATATGCATATTATCCAACCTCAGCAAGAACAATTTATACAGACATCCTTCAAAATCATATTACTGGGCTGCCCAACAGAGAGTACTTGTGCATCAAATCCCTGCAAAAATAATGGCAAGTGTGAGCACATGGTCAGTTACTATCAATGTAGCTGCCCTCCAGGCTGGACAGGCTTGAACTGTGAAGAGAATATCAACAATTGCCAGTCAAGTCCATGCATTCATGGCAACTGCACAGACAATGTCTCGGCGTACAAATGTGTCTGCTTACCTGGTTTCACCGGCAATAATTGTGACGTGAGCCTAGACAACTGTCAAAAGCACAGGTGTGCCAATGGAGCAACTTGCATTGACACAGTCGACAATTACTCGTGTAGTTGCCCGAGTAACTTCACTGGAAGGTTTTGTCAGTAAGTAAACTTGTAAAATTAGAATTGACAAAAGTGAAGCCAATCTGCTCTTATACATTGCAGCACTTTTTTGTTTGTTAATCAGAGTATGAGTAATCAATACCTATTTGAATATTGTTTGCATAACCTTATTTCTTAACTCACTACATCATTTGCTCAATTGATAATTTATTACAGGACAGCGATTCAATAAGGCACATTCTCCAAGTCCTGGCCTTTCTATAAACTGTTCCGGTGCATGAATACAGTAGTAACATCAAAAATATAGAGCGACTGAAGGCATGATGATCACCTTATTGTCCATTACAAGCCTACAAGAAAAAATCAAAAAGAAAATTGTGAAATTGTAGATGCTGGTCCTCCAAAAGAAAAGGCGAGAAGAACTCAGGCAGCATCTGTGGAGAGAGAGATCAAGTTAATGTTCCAGGTCTGAGATCCTGCCCTCTTCTCATTGCTACCATCACAGGGGGAGGTACAGGAACCTGAAGACACACACTCAGTGCCTTCGGAACAGCTTCTTCCTCTCTGCCATCAGATTTCTGAATGGTCAGATGAACTCATGTAAACTACCTCTTTATTTTTGCTCTCTTTTTGCACCACTTATATAATTTAATTTTTTTGATCTTATTGCAACGTATAGTTTTTTTATTATTATATGTTGCATTGTATTGCTACCACAAAAACAACAAATTTCATGACAAATACCATGACATTAAACCCGATTCTGATTGATTGGCCGAGGTCATGACGGGTCTAAATAGGGTAAATGGAGGGAATCCATATCCATGATTAAATATTGCTTGGTTGACTGGGCGTCATCAATAAAAAGCAAAAGGATTGGTATATGATGGAGACAGATGTGAGGAAAAGACTTCTTTATGCAGAAATAAGTGATATACTGGAACTCATTGTCTGTAAGGGCAATGAACATAGAACCAGAACATTCAAAAGATAATTGAATAGGCGTTTGAGGGAAAGTGAATTAAAGTGCTCCAGCGAAAGAGCAGGGAAATGGGACTGAAAAGGCACAAATGGGCTCAATGGGACAAAGACTGACTTGTACACCATAAATATTTACAAACATTTGTAATTGTCCTGTAAGGTGTTATTTTCCTGATGGAAAACCTGCTCACACTTGCAAAACACATGCCTTCTCAGTAAAATGCTATTGGAACGAGGCCACACCACCAGCAGATTTCCGGATGGAACAGGTATTGCGAGATCTCATGCCGATACCTGAATTGTAAGTGATGGTCAAAGGATTTGTTAACATAATTGAGACCGGTACAGCCTGTCCTTGGCACAAGGTTGGTCTGCCTCTTTACTCAGATTGCTCACTCTTTATAAACAACTCTTTGAGTGTAACCAAATTTTAATAATCAGCTCTATTGTCAGATTCTCTCTCTATCTGTAATACATCAGAAGTTGGACCATCTTTGGAGGGCTATGTATCCAATGAAAAACATTTCTCTGTGTTGTAATTTTCCTTCATTCATCACAGGGTATGAGTTTCAACAGTTTATTTCAGATGTCCCAATGATATTTGTTTCACAATAGAGGCTCTCTCTAACATATCTTTGTACACAAAAAAGCCTAACAATACTGTCTACAAATGAACTGGGACCTGAGACCCATGACTATCTCTTTATTTTACATAATACAACCATTACTTGAGGCTACTGACAAACCCATGACGAATCAAGTACCAAATAGTGCAACTTGCACGGTTTTGCTATTGCATGTCTTTACACTGGATAGTTGAAAATCTAAAATGCAAAATTCACTGTGAAAGTAAATTAGACAACTGACAAATTTAAAGAATTATCAGATTGTACAGCACCATGTGACCCTTTGTTGTCCCTCAGAGAAATCCAGGTGAACCAATGGAGCAAATTCAGAAAGCGACAGATGGCTGTAGAGCCAAGTCACTGTGCATATTTAAGGTAGAGGATTGATAGGTTCATGATGAGTAAGGGCATCAAAGGTTACAGGGAGAAGGTAGGAGAATGGGGTTGAAAGGGATAATAAATCAGCCATGATGGAGTAGTGGACCAGACTCGATAGGCCCAATAGCCTGTGGATTATTGTCTTATAGCATTAACAATAATTGTGTAAAAGACTTCAAAGTAACTCCACAGGGTTAATTTAGATTTTAAGATAATTTAAATAATTTTTAGATTTTTCAGGTCTCTGTCAGCTAAAGGCAGATCGTGCAATGAATACTGCTTTAAACTTTGCTTAGAATTGTTTCGAATAATCTTTTTCATGCCCCTTGCTAAGCAATACTAAGGTTACTTTTAATTCAGAGTGGGAAAGATTTATCTTAAAATCTGAATAAGCATCATTTAAATGAATACTCTTTCTCATGGAAACAACCTATATTTTTCTATGAGAAACAGTATTCATTTAAATGATGCTTATTGCCAGGTCCCATCTGAGATGAAGATAGCTCAGAGTACAAATTAAGATTGGCAACTTTTGGTTCCTTCCGCATCGGTGGTGGAGTAGATGGTTTCAGGACATTATTGTGGGAAAAAAAAGAGAGAAATTTTTGAGTGTCTTTGGTCCTGCATTGTCCTATCCTGCTACAGAAACCATGGTGCCTTCTTAGCTCCCAGTTAAGATATTATTCTGCTGTCACCATTAGAATGGGAAGTAATCTTCAAATCCACAAGGCTTCCAGCTACTTTAGAGTAATTTAGTTCTCGTTAAACTTCAATGGAAAGTGCTGAATTTCAGAAGATAGTTAACTTAGTTCTTAACTGTCTATAGTTTTTGGTTTGAGTCCAATCATCTCCATAAGGAAGTAATGTAAAATACACACCCACCACATCACTGATTGATCCATTCTTGTTCTTTATATTATTTCTTTTTTAATAAAAAGGGGACCTGAAAGCCAAGATCAGGGAGGCTAAAGACAGGTACAGGAGGAAGCTTGAGTGGAAACTCCAGCAGAACAACATGAGAGAGGTCTGGAGTGGGATGAGGACCATCACTGGGTTCCGGCAAACTAGCAACAGAGGAGCTGAAGGCAGTGTGGACAGGGCCAAAGAAACTTAACCTGTTCTTTAACAGATTTGACATTCTGGCCCCTGCCCATCCCCCATATGAGTCATCTGTTGTCAGCCCCCAACCAACACATATTCCACTCTCCCCTCCTACCCCTCCTCACAGTCCCCCACCCTGCTCTCATGATTATACCTCTTCCCCACACGAAACTACCACGGTGGGCTTCACAGCTGAACAGGTGAGAAGACAGCTGAAACGTCTCAACCCAAGCAAGGTTGCAGGACCAGATGGTGTCAGTACCAGGGTGCTCAAAGCCTGTGCCCCTCAGCTATGTGGAGTACTTCGCCATGCCTTCAACCTGAGCCTGAGACTCCGGAGGGTTCCTGTACTGTGGAAGACGTCCTGCCTCGTCCCTGTGCCGAAGACGCCGCGCCCCAGCGGCCTCAATGACTACAGACCAGTGGCATTGACCTTCCACATCATGAAGACCCTGGACAGACTTGTTCTGGAGCTGCTCCGGCCTATGGTCAGGCCACACTTAGATCCCCTCCAGTTCGCCTACCAGCCCCAACTAGGAGATGAGGATGCCATCGTCTACCTGCTGAACCGTGTCTACGCCCAACTGGACAAGCCAGCGAGCACTGTGGAGGTCATGTTTTTTGACTTCTCCAGTGCGTTCAACACCATCTGCCCTGCTCTGCTGGGGGAGAAGCTGACAGCGATGCAGGTGGATGCTTCCCTGGTATCATGGATTCTTGATTACCTGACTGGCAGACCACAGCATATGTGCTTGCAACACTGTGTGTCCGACAGAGTGATCAGCAGCACTGGGGCTCCACAGGGGACTGTCTTGTCTCCCTTCCTCTTCACCATTTATACCTCGGACTTCAACTACTGCACAGAGTCTTGTCATCTTCAGAAGTTTTCGGATGACTCTGCCATAGTTGGATGCATCAGCAAGGGAGATGAGGCTGAGTACAGGGCTACGATAGGAGACTTTGTCACATGGTGTGAGCAGAATTATCTGCAGCTTAATGTGAAAAAGACTAAGGAGCTGGTGGTAGACCTGAGGAGAGCTAAGGTACCGGTGACTCCTGTTTCCATCCAGGGGATCAGTGTGGACATGGTGGAGGATTACAAATACCTGGGGATACGAATTGACAATAAACTGGACTGGTCAAAGAACACTGAGGCTGTCTACAAGAAGGGTCAGAGCCGTCTCTATTTCCTGAGGAGACTGAGGTCCTTTAACATCTGCTGGACGATGCTGAGGATGTTCTACGAGTCTGTGGTGGCCAGTGCTATCATGTTTGCTGTTGTGTGCTGGGGCAGCAGGCTGAGGGTAGCAGACACCAACAGAATCAGCAAACGTATTCGTAAGTTCAAAGTAAATTTTAAGACTGAGAGCAAATGGTAAAAAATATCCTATTCCTTCACCTAGCATCACTCGAAGTTTTTGACAAACTAAATCAACTTAAAATTTGAAAGCAGAAATTTGATATTATTAATTTCCTAAAGAACATGAAAAATAGAAATTGGAGCAGCAGAACTGTTGTCATGGCTGAAATTGAACAGTGCACTGGAAGGTGCACAAATAAAATCTTGCAAGTTGGAACAGAGTTCAAGCTACATTTGTCATTTTGGTATTAGGAAATTAAATGGAAAAGCGAATAGAAGAAAACCATAAAATACAGCCTTTGCTGCTGCATGATTCTGTGATGAACTTTGCACTGTTCAAAATTGTGCTTTAACTAGAAAACCCACTCTCTGTACAAATGGCATGATTCAACTACAGAAGTGATGCGTCCCACTTGACCCTGCCTGCAGGGAGGACTGTATCTTACCCTGGGAAGCAATGTTCCCTCTAAGATGTGCACATGTGCGTACACACACATCTTTTCTACTAGCACACAAAGGAAATTAAACTGTACATGAAAGGTTGTCACCCTCTACCTCATTGGCATGTTAAGTATATTACACGATCATACGCAATCATATTTCCTTTTCCGGTTTCTGATGCGGACAGTGTTGACAATGTGGAGATTGCAATGATTTGTCTGCAGATTTTAGAACTGGCTTATTTATACTGTTTTTATTGAAGAAATTATTGATTCACCATGTTGAATTCCAAAGAAGCAAAGTGCGTCAAGTGCAAAAGAACTGCTAGTTTTTTTTAAGTGGATATGTTTAATGAAACAGTAGCAATTGTTACACCAAAATCTGTTCTATGAGAAATGTTGATGTACAATACAAAAACTTGTGTTACCTGTATGTATTGTTGTGATGCAAAAGTTGCTGGAGAATTTACAAGTGGGAAGAAGTGGATGATATTTGGAAACTTGACTTTTTAAAGTGTCATTTAACAAGCAAAACTCATATGGATGGTATGCAAAAACTCTGGCAAGAAAATCCTTCGTAACACAGTACAGACCTGCTACATATGTTTTGTGAGAGTGCAGGTGAATGAGAGCAAAAATCATCAAACCCAGAGGCAGTGAAACTTCCTATTGACAGTGTTTTGCTAGTCGTTAAAATGAATACCTCTATATATAAAATTCAGTGCGCAGATATTGTTGTCACTGGGCAAAAAATTGCACTGCACAAGATTTTTGTGCACACTGGTCATTACAAATTAGGGGGAACATTGCTGGGAAGTTTGACACAACTTACTGCTGCAAAGATAGAGTAAAAAATTTTGAATTCTTGGATGTCAACATTTCAAATGTGAACGCACAAACACATGAGGGACAAAAAAATATTAGAACACTTGACATATAACTGTACCAAGATGTTTATCTAGCCTTTTTATAGTCAATAATTAATATAGAATTAATTTCCTTTTGTCATAGATACCTTAGATTATCTGTTACATTTTGCCATGATGAGAAGCATAATTGGACCTGTTACAATGGAGGCAACTGTACCGAGGAGAAATTTACAAGGTGTACCTGCCCGTTAGGATTCACTGGAAGCCTGTAAGTGACACAGAAAATTAATTAACATACTCTGATCAATTTGGTACTAAAAGTTGTGCGGGCGGGGTAGACTGATTGGTGGTGATGGTAGAGGGAGAGAAACGTTTAGAGTTGAAGTAGATTTTTGGAGGCAGCATGTGGAAGCAGAGAAAGAAGCATTCTAAGTTCAAGACTTTCCAGATTGTTCTACATTTAGACAGCTCATCACAACTAAATTATCATCAATACGGGCAGGAACCTTCATAAAACTTACCAACTCAGTCATGTGGCAATTAACGAGAATAAAATTGCAAACAGATATATTAAATCTGGAAAGAAGATCATCACCGTGTCAAGAATAAAGAAAATTATGACAACAAATTCATTAATGTGTATACTGCCTGTTGCATTTTCATAGATGGAAAGTAACAATTTTACATAGAACAATATTTCTCTAAAATCAAAACTAAGAGAGAAATAAAATTAAATATGCATTAAATTGCTTCTTTTCATACAATCTGTCTGGTGTTTCACAGGAAAAAATTCTGATAACTCAGAATTGTCAACAAAATTGTGTAATAATGTGGTTGGTCCAAGTGTTCAACAGTTCAAAGGTTCATTTATTATCAAAGTATACAACTCTGAAATTCTTCTTCTCTGGCTAGCCCTGAAATCAAGAAAGAAAAGAAAGGTAGCCCGATCATCAACCCCCAAAATCCCTCCGCCCCTCACAACAAACAAACAAAAATAGAACAGGCACATTAAACCCTAAATCCCTCCTCCCATACAAAAAAACAAACAAAATGAAACTAGCACATTGAATCCCCCTCCCCACACAAAAAAACGAGAATGATCGGATGAAAAACACAGGATAAGACTGAAACAAAAGCCTATATATAGTTCAAGTCAACATCCAAAGCACAGAAAACCTGAGCAACACTCCCCGGCCACAGTGGCAGGCTCTCCCCTCTCCAGTAGCAAAGCGATCAAAGGACGGGCAGACAGTGCTCACACTTATTCTTCATTTTGTTCTTATGCTACTTGTTTACTTTAAATCATAGCATCTGATGGAAGCAGCTTTTCCAATTCAACTTGTTAAATATGTACAAAATACGCTATGATTCATGGTTCAATGTAACAAATATGTAAATAGGTTAAACTCAGCTGCTTCAACATTGACCTTCCCAAAGTCAGGAAAGGGGACATTGGATTTTCATTGCAATTCCACAGACAATGAAGCTGTCCATGTCTGAATGTAAGCAAGAAATTGAGAATGTTCTGACATGGGTTAAGAAGCAACAAACAAGATGTACAAAACAATGATTGTCTCCAACATGAGGGAGCTAAATATTTCCCCTTAAGATGCAACAACGTAGTCTCCACCATTAACATCTGGGCTGGGAGAGTGTCATCAATACCTTGACTTTCTAAATACTGTGGCTGCAAGAATGTCAGGCACTCTGTATCCTGAGGCAAATGATTCGCCACCTGGCTCTTCCTAATCTTTCTATCAACATCAGTGATAAGGGGGGTAAAATGGAGCATTCAGCATTTGTTTTTGATTGCAGTTCCAATAACTCTCATGGATCTAAACAGAGCTAAGCAGCCTGCTCACTGGCACTGTGTAAACACTTCTAAACACTTAACCCTCTCCCACTGCCCCCGTTGGCTTGGACTGTGCTTCACAGTTAAAGTCACCCATGACAACACTGCTGTTTTCACACCTTTCTCCAATCTGTCTGCATTGTCTGCTAAACACACTGCAGCAACTTGTCATTTTGTTAACATTTCCCTACAAGCTGCTCAGTGACTTGAAAATAAATCCCTATTTCTTATCAGAGCTGGTTCAAAGTACTGGAATTACTTATCAGATGTGCAGAGACATCTTTTATCACTGGGGCTGCAGCTGTTCCAGGGGGCAGTTCATCACCACTTTCCAGAGAGCAATTAGAACGAATACTAAATACTGCCCTTTCCAAATATGCCCTCAAACTGTGAACGGAGGCAATAAAGGCATCAGTCACCCTTTGGAAAAAAAGGAAGAATTTGTGATGGAGCACAAGTAAACAGAATAAATATTTTAGGAGATGCTATTGTTATGATGACACGGAGCCTTTTCCTGCATTCAGCATCTGTGCTCGCTGTGGAGATCCTATCATGTTGCCCCAGATCCTCAGTGGCAACACCATCTCCATCAGTGCAGTATTAGAACCCTACTCCTAACAACTTTTTTTTATACCTTTTTAACTATTTCCATGAAACTTAGGCTAATTGGGGCAAAGAAGTACTGGTCCCGATATGTCTCATACAAATGGAATCCACTGTAATTAATAAAATGATTGCAAAAATATCCAAGTAAAATTATTTAAATGCAAACAACAGCAATCATTGCAAATATTAAACAGAACAATAAGGAAGGAGTTTATCTTCCTCTTTTTTTCTCTCTGCAGTCTGACAATCCCCAATGAAGGGGTCAGATACTCAAGTTTAAATGGTGGGGATTCTCAGCAAGATCATGCTCTGTCAGTGGGCGCCATGAAAAACTGTGTAGCACGATGTCTGATGGATCCAGTGGCCATTAAAGTTGGCACTTCCACATTTGACAATGCAGGTGTGCAATTCCCAGACTTGGTAACTTCACTTTAAGTGGGTACCATTGGCATTTACCAACTACATCTGAGCTGACGTTGTAAGGGACAGGCACATTTTGAGTTGAAGAATTCAGACTAAATATAAAAAAATGACAAATAATACTGCATTCCAAAGAATATCTGAAACTCAAATTTGTGGCATTCCATAATACTACAGTGAATAGTGGTAGAAAAATTGCTTACAATTAAGCACTGTATCTCTAAATAAATAAAGACTGTTGTTCTTAAATTGCTGTTGGTCAGCACAGGGCTTCAGCGCATGACTGGGTATCCCGTCTGGTCCAGATGCTTCCGTGGATTCACCCTTCTGAAGGCAACTCGCATGTCAGCTTTGGAGACTAAGATCACAGGATCATCAGGGATGTGGGTGTTCATGATGGTTTTCTTCATGTTCTGAAGGTCAAAGCGAGCGTAGAAGATGTAGACAAACAAGAGAAAATCCATAGTGATGATGACTGTGTGGCCAAGTACAGCTGCAATGCCATATTCAAGTTTGCTGATGACACCGCTGTTGTGGGCTGAATCAAAGGTGGTGATGAATCAGCATACAGGAGGGAGGTTGAAAATTTGGCTGAGTGGTGTCATAACAACAACCTCTCACCTAATGTCAGCAAGACCAAGCAACTGATTGTAGACTTCAGAAGAGCAAAGCCAGAGGTCCATAAGCCAGTCCTCATCAAAGGATCTGAGGTGGAGAGGGTGAGCAACTTAAAATTCCTGGGTGTTAGTATTTCAGAGGACCTGTCCTGGGCCTAATTTCAAACTAGCACAGCAGTGCCTCTGCTTCCTTAGGAGTCTGTCAAGATTCAGCATGACCACTAAAACTTTGACAAACTCCTATAGATGTGTGGTGGAGAGTATATTGTCTAGCTGCATCACAGCCTGGTATGGAAACACCATTGGCCTTGAATGGAAAATCCTACAAAAATGGTGGATATGGCCCTCTCAACTATTGAGCACTTCAACATGAAACACTGTTGTAGGAAAGCAGCATCCAACGTTAGACATCCTCATCACCAAGGTCATGCTCTCTTCTCACCACTGCCATCTGGTAGAAGATACCAGAGCCTCAGGTTGAAGAAAAGATACTGTTTCTCAACCATCAGGTTCTTGAGTGGAAAAGGAGAATTACAGTCACTTGCCCCACCTTTGAAATGTTCCCACAGCCAATGATCTCACTTTAAGGACTCTTTATCTCATGTTCACGTTATTTATTGCTATTTATTTATATTTGCATTTGCACAGTTTGCTGTCTTCTGTACTCTGGTTGGTCTTTCATTGATCCTATTATAGTTACGATTCTGTAAATTTGCTGTGTTTGCCCAGAAGAAAATGAATCTCAGTATTGTATGTAGTTATATATATGTACTATGATAATACAATTTACTTTGAACTTTGAATGATGCCCAGTTGAGCAATTGTCCTTAAAAATGAAAGTAATATATATTTGTCTTAAGTATTTTACTTGAACACTTCTCCTGAACATCTTGCAGATGCGAAATCGACATGAATGAATGTGAATCAAACCCTTGTCTTAATGGAGGTTTCTGCCAAGACTTGCCCAACAAGTTTCAGTGCATCTGCGATATGAGCTTTGCCGGTGACCGCTGTGAGTTTGATGTAAGCGATCTCTCATTTTTCATCTCTGTGTTACTGTGGCAAAATATTTTTCAGCTTCTTTCATACCTCATTCTACGAATGGATGATGAACCAGCAGTTGAGTGGGCTTGAAGTTCTTGGATAACCAAACTAATAAATCATCTAAAAGGATTGGACTTAACTTATGCCTGAATAGGTCTCGGTACTGTTAGGAAGCAGCTAATTACAAACCTTTAAACATTGGGAAAACTCAGGACCTATTATGGCTTTCAACCTATATAACATTTTAATGCACATTATCTGGGAAAATTATTTTTTGGAAATATTTAGCATCAGATATTTCAATGAAACACATAGCTAAGAAACTTATTTTCCAGTAATTTGGGAATAAATACGCGTGGAGATGATCCCATTATATTTTGTTTCCAGTGGAGATTAATTAAGAATATTCATTTTAGCTAGTTAGAAATCCTTGTGTTCTGCAAGGTGAACACACTACACTGGGATGATTAACCATCTTAACTCACTTTGGTGTTTAGCAGTTTTAGTTATTAGGTTCTGCATTTTTCTTTCAGATGAAAGTGATAAATGTTTAAAAATGGTAAACATTTCTATGATATCATTTCTTTCCTCTCAATTTCATGTTTATATTTAAATGCAGTTACACGATCCGCCTCAGTCATTTCAAATTGGTGAAAATATGACTTTTTATCCACTCTGAGAAAAATTATTTTTGCTGATCTCCTAATTGGATTTGTTAGTGATTATCTTGTACATTGGACTTGATATTTTCCTTATATCTTCTCCACTTTTAAAGACCTCTGTCAAGTCACCTCTATGTCTTTTATAAAGTAAAAAGGTTCCAAAACTACTCAGCTGTCCCTTTTTCTTTAAATTATTGAAAATAAAACCAACAGGTGCTAAAGAGAATATCATTGAGTAATGTGCTGCCCCATCAGATGCAACTTTTCAATGTCATCCTATTCCTGAGCTTCTTGGGGGTTGAGGTTGTGGGTTTGGGATGTGTTGCTGGAGTAGCTTGGACAAGTACAGGGAGCTTCAGTGCGTTTTGTAGATAGCACTAATTACAGCCATTTGATGATGACAATGCAGAATGTGTTCCAGGTGTTGGATACGGTACCAGCGAAGCAAGGCATTTAGTAAGGAGCAAGTGAGCTTTCACACCAGGAGGAAAATCCAGGCTATTCAACCACTTACCTCAAATCTGGCTATCTGGGTCTCAGGGAAGGGTAGTTTAATATCTAAAGCAGAACCTGCCTTGGTAGAGTGTAGTGCAGAAACGGCGGAGTGTAGGTCTCATTGAACTGCTCATATAAGGGGCTGGCATTCCAGTAATGATTGTTATTCTGTGATCTAGATTTTGGAGGCATGAAAGACATCTGGCAAAAATTATCATATTTTGGGGTAAAGAAGGATAATAAAATTATAAATCAGCAGTGCTGCATCGCAAACAAAAAAAAACAGCCATTCACCCAACTCCTCGGAGAAGAAAAGCCCATGAACTTCGGAATAAAATCAACAAAGATGATTCTTAACAACTCAGAGCAACTGTGGTAAATCAAACCCACCCTGAAGTTGCTCTTTTCCCATCGATTATCAAGTGAGTCACTGAACAGCACCAGTGACTATCTTAGTCATGATAGGAAACATATCAATGGACTACAATTGTCCAGAGTATTTGGGTACATCTTCCGGGCGCAGCAGAAATCTGGCTGTAAATAACGACAAGAAATTCCCATCAAATAGAGACATATACCAGTAAATTCAATTATCATCCAATGTCCCCAGTCTCTCTATTTTTTAAAAATATAAAGTAGTAAATTCAGTTGTTACAAAACTACTAAACTTTCTTCTGGCCCAAGTATAAACTTTCAAACCATGCCATTGCTGAAACAGTTTCTAAAGCCTTGGGGGAAAAAAGGGCATCAGGACTAGTGATGGGGTGACAAGTTGCTTAAACAACCAATTCAACAGCAAATCACTGTCTTACGGTGTTCTTTTTCACTGATAAGCGATTTCACCAAGGTTCCATCGAACAACAAGTAGCAAGTGAAGCAAAATATGTTAAGACTTTCATGGAAATCTTCAGGGGCTTACACTTAGTTCCATACGACAGCTTCAGAACACTGTGCTTCAGAGTTCAGTCACAGTAAATTTAGGGTTAATACAGGATGTCTTCACTTTCACTGGATGCTAAATTTGTGATGTACAGATTAGGATTACCAAATCAAACCCAGGATTAAGTGGTGTGAGATTCTTTTCAAAGTTTCCGGTTTCCAGGTTGAACACTGATATTGCATTAAGGCTCTACTAATGCCATAAGGCCACAGTGGCATAGTGGTTAGCAGGGCACAGTTACAGCTCTGGGCGTCTGGAGCTCAGAGTTCTATTCCAGCACCATCTGCAAGGAGCTTGTGTGCTCTCCCTGTTAATCACATGCGCTTCCTCTGGGTTCTCAGTTTTCCTACCCCAGCCCGGTTGGCTGGTTAATTGGTCATTGTAAATTGTCCTGTGATTACTCTGTGGTTAAGTAAGTGGGTTGCTGGGCATAGCGACTCGTTGGGCCACAAGAAGCTGTTACGTGCTGTATTTCTAAATAAATAAATATAATGTAAATCAGTTAAAATATGCTATTCTTGTTGACCAAGTGTACTGCAAATACCTAACACCTGTTATCTATACCAGTCTGGTATTCATTGCACATCAACATCGTATAAATCTATTTATTTATTTATTGAGACACAGCACAGACTAGGCCCTTTGAGCAACACCGTTCAGAAGCCCCCGACTTAACCCTAGCCTAATCACAGGACAATTTACAATGACCAGTTAACCTACCAACTAGTGTGTCTTTGGATTGTGGGAGGATAGCAGAGCGCCTAGAGGAAACACACACGGTCACGGGAAGAATGCACAAACTCCTTGCAGTCAGCGGTGGGAACCGAACCACAGTCACTGGCACTATAAAGCATTGTGCTAACCACTATGTTACCATGCCGCTCAAGGAAGATCTGCATTGGTAGTGTATACCAAATATTCTCCATCTAGCTGAAGTAAAATTCCTGATTTTCGTACCAGCAGCTTGCTGGTGGTTTAAGACTGATGATTAAGAAATCATGTAAATTAAGTGTTTTTTTTTATTGTTGCTTTGAATGTGAACAAAATCACAGTAAAAAGAAGAAAATCTAAGCACACATTATTTTATATATATATCTATAAATAATTATGCTGAAGGTTTATAAATGTTCTTGTGTATTTTATATATGCATATGTTACAAATATTCTGGTACTTGAAATTATATTTTTGACTGGCAGTGAATCTAGTAAGTCAAACTGAAATAAAGTGTGATTTTAGTGAATAGTGGAGGAGGCTCAAGGGACTGAGTAGCAAAGACCTGCTCCTTTTTCTTGTGTTCTTATAAATAATGGAGCTGCCCTGGTCAGAAAAACACAGACCAAGGGGAAATATGAAATGCACACAAAATAAAGTATGAGTTCTGGCTTTATTGGAACAAGCAAAAAAAGGCAAGGGAATACCTGGGTTGTTTAAGTTGTAGTTTTGTTCTTTTCCTTGTTTATACATAGAGCTCCTGTATTTTTCAATGTCATAAGAATATACATTTTCTCAAATAGTCGTCAAGTTCACAAAGATGAGCGTGTGTGCGAATCACCTTTTATCTATTGCTCCCTGATATTCTTTATTACTAACTTCACCAACCATTATGACCATTCTACATCTTATCACTGTGTCTGTGTTCTTTTGGCTAAACCACATTGTCATCTGGCATTATTCCAGAAGATCAACAGCTCTATCCATTCCTAATATTCACAGTGTTGTTTATCCTGTTGCAGCATGTATGATAATCCACACTTTGGGGGCACTGTCCCAATGTTATTATTTGAAATCTTAATAAACACACAATCTTTGTTCTATCTGTGTGACTTCATTTCTTGTGCTTTGTTTAATGTTAAATATGTTCAAAGTAATTTTATTATCAAGTTACCATAACGTTCATTTTCTTGAAAAAATAGAAATACAATAGAATTTTACAGAAAATCCGTACAGAAAAGATTGATACACAATGTGCAAAAGAAGGCAAACTGCACAAATAAAACAAAAATACTGAGAACAAGAGTTGCAAAGTGTCCTTGTGAGTGAGACTATAGGTCATAGAATCAGTTCAGAGTAGTAGTGGTGATTGAAGTTATCCAGGCTGTATCCACCATTATCTCAAACGACAGGAATTCTGCAGATGCTGGAAATTCAAGCAACACACATAAAAGTTGCTGGTGAATGCAGCAGGCCAGGCAGCATCTCTAGGAAGAGGTACAGTCGACGTTTCGGGCCGAGACCCTTCGTCAGGACTAACTGAAAGAAGAGCTAGTAAGAGATTTGAAAGTGGGAGGGGGAGGGGGAGATCCAAAATGATAGGAGAAGACAGGAGGGGGAGGGATGGAGCCAAGAGCTGGACAGGTGATTGGCAAAAGTGATACGAGAGGATCATGGGACAGGAGGTCCGGGAAGAAAGATGAGGAGGTGGGGGGGGGGCCCAGAGGATGGGCAAGGGGTATATTCAGAGGGACAGAGGGAGAAAAAGGAGAGTGAGATAAAGAATGTGTGTATAAAAATAAGTAACAGATGGGGTACGCGGGGGAGGTGGGGCATTAGCGGAAGTTAGAGAAGTCGATGTTCATGCCATTAGGTTGGAGGCTACCCAGACGGAATATAAGATGTTGTTCCTCCAACCTGAGTGTGGCTTCATCTTGACAGTAGAGGAGGCCGTGGATAGACATGTCAGAATGGGAATGGGATGTGGAATTAAAATGTGTGGCCACTAGGAGATCCTGCTTTCTCTGGCGGACAGAGCGTAGGTGTTCAGCAAAGCGGTCTCCCAGTCTGCGTCGGGTCTCGCCAATATATAAAAGGCCACATCGGGAGCACCGGACGCAGTATATCACCCCAGCCGACTCACAGGTGAAGTGTTGCCTCACCTGGAAGGACTGTTTGGGGCCCTGAATGGTGGTAAGTGAGGAAGTGTAAGGGCATGTGTAGCACTTGTTCCGCTTACACTGATAAATGCCAGGAGGGAGATCAGTGGGGAGGGATGGGGGGGACGAATGGACAAGGGAGTTGCGTAGGGAGTGATCCCTGCGGAATGCAGAGAGAGGGGGGGAGGGAAAGATGCGCTTAGTGGTGGGATCCCGTTGGAGGTGGCGGAAGTTACGGAGAATAATATGTTGGACCCAGAGGCTGGTGGGGTGGTAGGTGAGGACCAGGGGAACCCTATTCCTAATGGGGTGGCGGGAGGATGGAGTGAGAGCAGATGTGCATGAAATGGGGGAGATGCGTTTAAGAGCAGAGTTGATAGTGGAGGAAGGGAAACCCCTTTCTTTAAAAAAGGAAGACATCTCCCTCGTCCTAGAATGAAAAGCCTCATCCTGAGAGCAGATGCGGCGGAGACGGAGGAATTGCGAGAAGGGCATGGTGTTTTTGCAAGAGACAGGGTGAGAAGAGGGATAGTCCAGATAGCTGTGAGAGTCAGTAGGCTTATAGTAGACATCAGTGGATAAGCTGTCTCCAGAGAAACAGACAGAAAGATCTAGAAAGGGGAGGGAGGTGTCGGAAATAGACCAGGTAAACTTGAGGGCAGGGTGAAAGTTGGAGGCAAAGTTAATAAAGTCAACGAGCTCTGCATGCGTGCAGGAAGCAGCGCCAATGCAGTCGTCGATGTAGCGAAGGAAAAGTGGGGGACCGATACCAGAATAGGCATGGAACATAGATTGTTCCACAAAGCCAACAAAAAGGCAGGCATAGCTAAGACCCATACGGGTGCCCATAGCTACACCTTTAGTTTGGAGGAAGTGGGAGGAGCCAAAGGAGAAATTATTCTCTTAAACTCTTCCTTCAGTTAGTCCTGACGAAGGGTCTCGGCCTGAAACGTCGACTGCACCTCTTCCTAGAGATGCTGCCTGGCCTCCTGCGTTCACCAGCAACTTTTATGTATGTTGCTCCACCATCATCTGTAGCCTTTTCTGTTCCTAGGCATTGGTGATTCCATACCAGGCCATGGTACAACCAGTTAGGATACCACCCACTGCTCATCTATAGAAGTTTGTCAAGTTTTAGGGGACATACTGAATTTACACAATCTTCTAAGAAAGTAGTCTTTTGTTGTGATGACAATTATGTGCTGGTCTCAGGACAGAGACCCTGATTTGTTGACACTAAGGAAATTAAAGCTACTGCCCCTCCTCGCCTCCATTCCCCTAATGAGCACTGACTCATGGACCTCTAGCTTCTTCCCCCTGCAGTCGATAATCAGCTCTTTGGTTTTACTAACACTGAGCGAGAAGTTGTTGTTGTGGCACCACTCAAGCAGATTTTCAATCTCTCTCCTGTATGCTGATTCATCATCACCCTCGACTCGGCCAACTACAGTGGTGTCGTCAGCAACCTAAGATATGGTATTGGAGCTGTACTTAACCACACAACGATAAGCATAAAGCAAGTACAGCAAGGGACTAAGCACACAGCCCTGTGGTGCACCTGTGCTGATGGTAAGAGTGGAGGAGATGTTGGATCTGCCAGTGAGAAAATTGAAGATGCAGTTGCACAGGAAGGTATCAAGGTCCAGGTCTTGGAACTTAGTAATGGGGTTCAAGGGAATGATAAGTGATGAATCCTGAGCTGTTGTCAATGAAGAGCATCCTGACATATGCATCTTCATTGTCCAGGTGTTCCAGAGCTGAGTGGAAAGCCAATTGAATGGCATCTGCTGTTAACTCGTTATGATGATAGGCAAATTGAAGCAGATTCAGAACACTCCTCAGTCAGGAGGTGATATATTTCATGACCAAGCTCTCAAAACACTTCGTCACTGTGGATGGAAATGCAACTGGGCTATAGTTGTTGAGGTAGGTTACCACATTCTTCTTGGGCACCAGTATGATTGATATCTGTTTGAAGCAAGTAGGTACCTCAGACTGCTGAAGCGAGAGCTTGAAGATGTCCATCAACACTCCAGCCAGTTATTCACAAAGGACGCCAATACTTGGCCAAGGATACCATCTGGGTCAGATGCTTTCTGTGAATCACCCTCCTGGAGGATGCTCTCACGTTGGTCTCAGAGCCTGAGATCACAGGTTTATCGGGGAGCTCCGGTGGCGGGGGAGGCAGGGAGGGGTTCATGAAGGTGTCTCCATGTTCTGTCAGTCATAACAAGCTCTGAAGGCAGTGGTGACATTCAACCCCTGCCACAGTTGTTGAGCATTCCTTTGTGGTTCAAGTTTAGTCTGGATTTACCACTGAACAGGTAAGATGGCCATGCAGGGATCATATCTGAACTTCTTGTACTTTCCTGAATCACCACTGATCTAGCCCTTGGCAGATTCTAAATCTCTTAGTTAGCCCAGGGCCAATGAGACTGAAACTCTCAAACTATCATAAAGGCCCATCTGATTCATGGTTGTAACTCAGGAATGGAAGATCTGACCTTTTTTGAGAGTTCAGGCCCACTTATGTAGTTGAATGTTGCCTACTATCCTCCAACATGCTTACCAAATGAGAAGGCAATTAGGGCTACACTGTATAATTTACGTTGACATTACCAACAACATTTATATCCAGTGATTGAATAAAGAGAAGTAATAAAGTTATTCACACTTTCCTTTTAAATTCATTCTAGTGAAAGCTACCATTAAGATGATCATGAACTGCAAGAAGCTCAGTAGAATCTAGCACAAAACTTGGGGTGAGGTCATTGTAAAGTGGAGCTGAGCTCTTAATAGATAAGGTATGAGTAAAGGTCGGTCAGTGAGGCTGGTGGTTTAACTTGAGCATTATCAAGAGGAGAAAGAACTTAAAAATCAGAGAAGGCCACATGGCTATTGGAAGACTACCAAGGTTTGGTGCTGACTCATGTAGAATGTCCTGGCAGGGAAGCTAACTCATCTTCACCACAAAACAAAATGGGAAGAAGTTGTGCATATGATTATTCTTATTCATGGAGGGAGATGTATGATGAATTGGTCACAATGGTTCTATGGCAGGGGCTCCCACCCTGTGGTCCACAGACCCCTTGCTTAATGGTGTTGGTCCATGGCATAAAGAAGTTTGGTATGGTATAATTAACAGAAATACTAACTGCTCGTATTTGTGTAGCATCTGCATTGTAAGGAGCTTATCAAACAACACTTAACTCTAGGACAACTGATCAAAAATTTAGCTGGAGAGGCAGCAAGACAAGTAATAATATCTTTCCAAATTGCTAGAGCAACAGAAACTATGAATAAGGACCCATGCTCCTTATATCCTCTGATGTTCAACAGATAGGGATGCCACTCATCAGTACCTGTATGATCTGTGATAACCAACAGATCATGCATATGAATGAAGAGATTACTAGGAGAGGACTCTTAAATTCTACCCTCAGGGCCTTGTGGGCAGAAGTTTATATCTGGGTGGTGACTAATGATTAGCTTTAGAGACATTAGGGTTTACCACAGTAAAGCAAGCCAAGCAGATTAAAAAAGCCTTTAGCAAACTACATACTGTAAAACTCACTTGAGAAACAGCACTATCAGGTAGACCATATTTACACTTGTAGAGTACCGTAACATTCAGAAACTTCCAGAAAGCACATAGTGTATAATTGAGCAAACATGCTCAATACAAAAGCAAAATAAAATAACTTTTCATTGCACCAGTTGCATTCAGAGTAATATATCACAAACACAGTTAAGAGCATGATAGAAGTTTATTTATTTGAGAACTTATTTCCCTGTGCAGAGTGGTCTATAAGTCAAAGTCATAGATTTAAGATGAGTAGAGAAAGTTGAGAAGGGACTTGATTTTTTTTTTCCCTACTCACAAACAGATGAACTTCTAGCTCGTAAGAGTGGTGGCAGCAGAGACTCACAACATGTTTAAGAGAAACATTTGAACTGCTGCAAACTGCACTACTTATTTAACTATTTTATATATATATATATTTACTATAATTTACAGTATTATTATATATTGCATTGTGCTGCTGCTACAAAGACAACAAATTTTATGATATGTGCCGCTGAGATTAAACTTCTGAAGAGTGCAGAGTGACAATTAGGAGGTGGGAGGTGACTTTTGCATTGTCTGGCATAGAAATGATGGGCTGAATGGTTTCCTTCCCAGCCATCAATGTCCTTCCTCTCCCCGATGCAATGTTAGTCCAGATAGGTTTAGGTGGGAAAATTTCTGAAAGGTTCTTAATGTGTTACGGGAATTTGTTTTTGGAAAATAAAGATAACAGTGGGTTTTCAGGTGATTAATCGTTGACCTAAAAATTACTGTTCTGCTATTTATACCTAGTTGCTCTATCAAATTTCTGAGGATGTTATCATTCTGGCTCTGCTTTTCTGTCTCAGTATAATCAGCATTAGGCCAAAGTTATCAGCAGAGAATACCTGAGACAGTTATAATACTATGTTAGGAACACACACACACAATGCTGGAGGAGCTCAGCAGCATCTATGGAAGGGAGTAAATATTCAACATCTTGGCCCAAAACATAGACTCTTTATTCCTTTCCGTACTGTAGATGCTGCCTAACCTACTGAGCTCCTCCAGCATTTTTGTATGTTACTCCGGATTTCCAGTACTTGCAGAATATCTTGTGTATTTTTCCCAAGTTGTGTTGGCTAGTTTGCCAGTGTGAGCTCACAAACTAGCAGTGTGAGTGTGTTAACCAATGATTCAAACAAAGCAACATCAGACATCACCATTGGGTAATCATCACATGCCTTTGGAGACAGACTCTTCGTGCTTCCAGTGTATTCATTTGGATTCTTTCTCTCCAGGAATCGACATACCTCACACACAAGACAATTTAATTCTAGGTTCTTGTTGATCTTGCATTCTTTCTTCCCCAATGTATTGAGTTCGCGATCAGGCAAAATATTTGAGTAAAGTTGGCTGAGTGAGTTTTTTTTTAGTCAGGAGAATGAGTAGTAGTCTTAATCTTTCCATCAAATTACAGACATCAATCCGCACCAGGGAACTAGGCAGATGTCACTGTTTGGAATACTGTGTCTAATTAAGCTCCCCCTGTTTATGCTGGTGTATGACGCACACAAAATCCATGCTTGTGGCTCACAAGACCAGCAAACTGTGCTGCTGGACGCCTGAAAGTGCAGCACTCAGGCCCTGTTTCGCAGTAATATTAAGTCAGCCGGTTCTCTCGAAAGCCACCTCTTGAATGGGAAAGTGTATGTGACTGAGACCACTAAAGCTGACAACATGCTTAATCCTCCTCCTGACATCCCACTGCATTATTCCACCTCCTTTCCGATCACACGCTGAGGATGTGTAAGCATGCCTCTCTCACTTTCACTCCGCAACCCTTCCCTTCTCACAGCAGGTCCATAGCAGATGCCATATTATTGGCTCTTCACTCAATCCTGGAACATTGGGACAGCAAAGATGGACACATCAGGTCAGTTCAGCATTTGATGCCATCTTCCCGTCAAATATATCAATAAGCTTCAAGACCCTGGCCTCATACCTCCTTGGGCAATTGGATCCTCAATTTCCTCACTTGCAGACCCCAGTCAGTCTGGATTGACAACATCTCCTCCACGATCTCCATCAGCACAGATGCTTCACAAAGCTGTGTGCTTAGACCCTGCTCTGCTCACTTTACACTTACGACTATGAGGCTAAGCACACAGCTACAATGCCAAGTTTAAGTTTGCTGATGACACCACTGTCATAGGCTGGATCAAAATTATTGCTGAATGAGCATAAAAAAGGGGGACTGAAAATCTGGCTGAGAGATGCAACAACAACCTCTTGTTCTTGCTGACATTGAATGAGGAGATGATTACTGAATTCAGGAGGAGAAGCCAGAGGTCTATAAGCCTGTTCTTGCCTGGGAATCAGAGATGGAGACGGTCAGCAACTTTAAATTCCTCAGCGGATCTGCCCTGGGCCCAGCACTTAAGTGCAATTATGACCAAAGCCTGGCAGCATCTTCCTTAGAAGTTCACGAAGATTCGGCGTGACATCTAAAGCTTTGACAAACTTCTATAGATGTGTTTCAGGGAGTATATCGATTGGCTGCATCACAGCCTGGTATAGAAGTACCAATGCCCTTAATCCTACAAAAAATATTGGATACAGCCCTGTCCATCACGGGTAAAGCCCTCCCCACTATTGAGCACATCTACACGAAGTGCTGTTACAGGAATGCAGCATCCATCATCAAGAACCTCCACCAACCAGGATATGCTCTCTTGTTGTTGCTGCCATCAGGAAGAAGATACAGGAGCCTTAGGACCCACACCACCAGGTTCAGGAACAGTTACTACCCCTCAACCATCAGGTTTTTGAACCAGAGGGGATAACTTCACTCGTCTCTTTACTCAACTGTTCCCACACCCTATGGACTCACTTTCAAGGAATCTTCATCTCATGTTCTCGATATATATTTATTTATTTATTCCTTTGTATTTGCATAGTTTGTTGATTTTGCACATTGGTTGTTTGTCCAGTTGGGTGTGGTCTTTCATCGATTCTATTATGTTTCTTGTATTTACTGTGTGTGCCCATAAGAAATTGAATCTCAGGGTTGTATGTGGTGACTTATATGTACCTTGACAATAAATTTACTTTGAACTTTGAACTAAATTGGCACTGTGAACGATCAAGCAATAGATGTAACATGGTTGCATTTTACAATCTTCAGTAACTGTACATTGAAGCATGAATTTTTAATGCCACGTTTATGGTGGAAAAGTGAGTTCAGTCCTGGGAGTACACCTGGATTCTAATTACAATTATTCAGTCAGAGAAAGGGAATCCGGAGACTTATCCTACACATAAGAGAGAAACACTTGACTGATCTTGTGGTTGTTATTTCGCAGTAGCTTGCAGTCTAACCCACCTTCTGAGAGAGCTGGTGCTGAGTGGTCATGTGTCCTCTGGGAGCCCTTTCTGACAGGACACAAAATATTGCACAGCTTCCAATCAAATGTACTGCTGCAGTTACATTAAAGGGAGTAAAATAATCTGCTCAATGGTCAATAGAAATAAAATGAAAATGCAGGTAAGATAGTGTCCACACAGAGAATGGGGAAGGGAAGGGAAAACAGGACATTGTAATGAATGGAATGTGTAACAGAAGCAAAGATGAAAGGCAAAACGGAATAGGCAAGGTATGCAGAATGAAGGGCAGTGGCTCACATGGGAGAGGAATGCATTTTGTGGAGAGTCACCTCTTGAGCTTTCTGGAGATTAAAATGATAATGATTTGATTATCATTACCTGCAGAAACGAGCTCCAGACCTGCAGCTACAAGATAAGCATCACTGTGAGTTAACACACAGGTACAGGTGAGGTCTGGTGGGAGAGAATCATTTCAAGCCTTTAAGAGTTGTAAATCTAGAAGCAATTTTTTTTTATTTTCATGAAGGATTAGAGAACTAACAACTGCAACATCGAAAATAGGGTACTGTCAACTATTGGACAGCACTTTTAATGGTTTTTAATTTTCCAGAGTAAGTAAAGAGCTGAGTGAGTCTTTTTTTTAAAACAGTGCAGGACAGGGGTAAATTTACTACCAACTCATGCAAATGAGGAAGTTTTTATCTGTCAGTTACGTATAACTATAAATGTATTGTGACGCTCTTGTCCATAACAATTGATTTCATCATCCAGGTGTGTGTATGACATTCCTCTTCCATCCTGCCAGAATATTTTATTTGCAAGAATTTTTATATTTTATTGAAATGAAATTTATTTTGAGTTTTTCTCCTGTCTTCCTTTCCTGGTTGTTGTAAATTTACATGTAGACATAAAAGTTAGATCACATGGATCAGTCTTTCAAAGAGACATCAAAGGGCTTTATACTGGGAGTTCTGATTTTATGAAATATCTGCTACATGTTTAACTTCATACTGTGAGAATTTCAGAAAACAATTGTCATGGTGACTAGGTTAGGAAGATGCATTTAGTTTTTGAAAATTAGCTTGGACTCTCCAACAGTGGCATCCTCTCCGTGACCATTGCTCATTCAAACAGTTTGCTCAGCCTTAAGTCTCACATCAGTAAGAAATTTTACCAACCAGTATTGGTCATTGTGGTCATTTTGCTCCTCAAACCAGTCAACAGATCCAAATTCCGTCCTGTCCTTTACCGCCTTTTCAGACTGACCTGACATTTAATAACCTTGGTGTTTGACATAGACATTAAAACTTACAACTTATCCTTTTTCCCATCCCTACAAAATTGCTTACTTAGCTCTACCCCAAACTCAGCTGGTGGCACCTTCGTTGGTCTCATTTGTCACCTCCAGCATCAACAGCCCGCAAAGTCAAGTTTTTGTCCATTTTTCTCAATTGCAGAAGGAATTCTGCTCCTTATATTATTCCAAGCAGTCTGATCGGGTTTCATTCCCAAGAACTACTTATAAACTGAACTGTTCCTAAGTTGGAAATAAACAGTGTGTGGGAAGGGATCACAGAAAAGGCTGTGATGAGGGGGAGTGGACAGGTGCGGGAGGAGTAGCCCCCAGCTGGCCTCATTGTCTCAGTAAGCTGCTTACTGCTTACTCTGCTCAGCTCGACTCGACCCCCGATTGTTGTGACTCTGCGGAGGGGGGCGGGGGTAGGAAGTAAAGGCTTCCAGAAATGCCCATTCCTCCCCTGCAGCATCCAGAAAATCCATCCCAATCCATTCCATTGACCTCCTGTGCGGGTGTCAGTAAGTCAGGTGTTTGTAACCTGGGGGTGGGGAGGGGGTGGAATCTGGAGAGGCAAAAATGAATAGGTATCCAGATCAACACCTGACGTGGCACTAGAGCCACTGCAATCACCCAATTAGAGGCTACCTGTACAAATCAAGCTGGCCTCAAATGCTGACAGTTTGCCCACTGCTAGGTTCTATACACAATCAACACCGTGTTGGGGTGGAGTTTGTTAGGTGTGTTCAGGAAGGTTTCCTGACACAATATGTAGATAAATCTACAGGAGGTGAGGCTGTACTCGATCTGGTATTAGGAGATGAACCTGGTCAGGTGTCAGGTCTCTCAGTGGGAGAGTATTTTGGAGATAGTGATCACAATTCTATCTCCTTTACCACAGCATTGGAGAGGGATAGGAACAGACAAGTTAGGAAAGCGTTCAATTGGAGTAAGGGGAAATATGAAGCTATTAGACAGGAATTTGAAGCATTAATTGGGAACAGATGTTCTCAGGGAAATGTATGGCAGAAATGTGGCAAATGTTCAGGGGACATTTGTGTGGCATTGTGCATATGTATGTTCCAACGAGACAGGGAAAGGATGGTAGAGTACAGGAACCATAGTTTACAAAGGCTGTTGAAAATCTAGTCAAGAAGAAAAGAAAAGCTCGTGAGAAGTTCAAAAACTAGGTAATGGTAGAGATCTATCTAGAAGATTATAAGGCTGGCAGGAAGGAGTTTAAGAATGAAATTAGGAGAGCCAGAAGGAGCCATGAGAAGGCCTTGGCGAACAGGATTAAGGAAAACCCCAAGGCATTTTACAAATATGTGAAGAGCAAGAGGATAAGACATGAGAGAATAGGAACAACCAAGTATGACAGTCATAAAGTGTGTATGGAACCAGAGGAGACAGCGAAGGTACTTAATGAATGCTTTGCTTCAGTATTCACTACGGAAAAAGACCTTGGTGATTGTAGGGATAAATTACAGTGGACTGGAAAGCTTGAGCATATAGACAATAAGAAAGAGGATGTGCTGGTGCTTTTAGAAAGCATCAAGTTGGATAAGTCACCGGGACTGGACGAGATAAACCCAGGCTACTGTAGGAGGTAAGGGAAGAGATTGCTGAGCCTCTGGCAATGATCTTTACATCATCAATGGGGCCGGGAGAGGTTCTGGAGGATTGGAGGGTTGCAGATGTTGTTCCCTTATTCAAGAAGGGAGTAGAGATAGCCCAGGAAATTATAGACCAGTGAATCTTACTTCAATGGTTTGTAAGGTGATGGAGAAGATCCTGAGAGGAGAGGAAGGACTTATGAACATTTGGGGAGGCATAATAGGATTAGTGTAGCCCCCCGGCCAACCTCAGGGGCGCTCGGCTCGCTGTCGTCTAGGGAAACAGCACTCGGCCCTGCGAAACTGGGTAATAGTTTGTGTGGATGCTGTGTGATGTACCCCACCCCGCCCAAACAACAGACAATACACCAGATATGATTAAATGATTTACAGTTTATAGATATTACTGGAACTATATAATTAATAGAGAATAAAATATAACAGGAAAATAAAAGTTGCCACACTTATCAAAGTTCAATCTCTTCGTGCACAAACAGTTGGAGCTCAGGACCCTTCTTCTTCACCCTGCGACCCCTCAGACCACCACGACCGGCCGCCTGGGACCAACAATGGTGGTCGACTAGACGCTCCACACAAGTCCGTCTCCGTCTCCTCTCCTCGCCGAACGCCCTGCTTGGGGTCCGACCCTGTTCGCGGACTCACAGCACCTAGTCCATCCTCTGTCTCTCTCTCCCGCCTTCTGCCCAAAAACCCACGCATACATATCTTACAGACACACCAAAAGCATAACAACCAACCCAATTGGTTCATTCATCCTCTTATCAATAGATAATCCAAAACAATCTGCTAGTGGGAGGACTTTCTCAGCAGTTAACATAACAAAGAAGCCCTTTCAATTATAACATAACAAAGAAGCCATTTTAATTAGACTACGTAGTGACATATAAAAAAGAAACCCTCACATTAGGAATAGTCAGTATGGCTTTGTCAAAGGCAAGTCATGCCTTATGAGCCTGATTGAATTTTTTGAGGATGTGACTAAGCACATTGATGAAGGTAGAGCCGTAGATGTAGTGTATATGGATTTCAGCAAGGTGTTTGACAAGGTACCCCATGCAAGGCTTATTGAGAAAGTAAGGAGGCACGGGATCCAAGGGGACTTTGCTTTGTGGATTCAGAATTGACTTGCTCACAGAAGGCAAAATGGTAGATGGGTCATATTCTGCATTGAGGTCAGTAACCAGTGGTGTGTCTCAGGGACCTGTTCTGGGATCTCTTCTCTTCGTAATTTTTATAAGTGACCTTAATGAGGAAGTGGAGGGGTGGGTTAGTAAATTTGCTGATGACACAAAGGTTGGGGGTGTTGTGGATAGTGTAGAGGGCTGTCAGAGGTTACAGGGGGACATCAATAGGATGCAAAACTGGGCTGAGAAGTGGCAGATGGAGTTCAACCCAGATAAGTGTGAGGTGATTCATCTTGGTAGGTCAAATATGATGGCAGAATATAGTATTAATGGTAAGACTCTTGGCAGTGTGGAGGATCACAGGGATCTTGGGATCCGAGTCTGTAGGACACTCAAAGCTGCTGCTCAGGTTGACTCTGTGGTTAAGAAGGCATACGATGCATTGGCCTTCATCAACCGTGGGATTGAGTTTAAGAGCCGAGAGATAATGTTGTAGCTATATATGACCCTGGTCAGACGCCACTTGGAGTACTGTGCTCGGTTCTGGTCACCTCACCACAGTAAGGATGTGGAATCTATAGAAAGGATGCAGAGGAGATTTACAAGGATGTTGCCTGGATTGGGGAGCATGCCTTATTAGAATAGGCTGAGTGAACTCGGCCTTTTCTCCTTGGAGCGGCAGAGGATGAGAGATGACCTGATAGAGATGTATAAGATGATGAGAGGCATTGATCGTGTGGACAGTCAGAGGCTTTTTCCCAGGGCTGAAATGGCTAACATGAGAGGGCACAGTTTTAAGGTGCTTGGAAGCAGGAACAGAGGAGATGTCAGGGATAAATTTTTTATGTAGGGAGTGGTGAGTGTGTGGAATGGGCTGCCAGCAATGGTGGTGGAGGTGGATACGATAAGGTCTTTTAAGAGACTCCTGGATAGATACATGGAGCTTAGAAAAATAGAGGCCTATGGGTATCTCTAGGTAATTTCTAAAGTAAGTACATGTTCAACACAGCATTGTGGGCCGAAGGGCCTGTATTATGCTGTAGGTTTTCTATGTTGCAGAAAAACACACAAAATACAAAGCCTTTTAAGGACCAGCTGGTGGGCATATAAAATATCCTGTAATTAGTGGAACGCAGAACCTGGAAGGGCATTCATGCTGAAGGTAGTTTCCCATTAACACCATGAGATGTTGCTCAACCATCACTCTGCACCCCTCCACTGGTACTTGACCTCCTCGTTTCACATTACCAGTCATTAATAATAATAATAATAACTTTATTTAATTGACACCTCTTATACATTAAGATGCAAGCTCAAACTGCTTTACATAGATAGTAAAAATAAATCAATATAGTCTTAAAATACAAAATTAAAAAATCATAAATAATGTCAAATATTATATAGAATAAAATGTAATTGAATGTACCAAATTATATAATCAATTTCAACAGGCATTAGATAATCCTGTAAGAAGACCAAATTTAAAAATGTAGGTTTTTAGAAGTGTTTTGAAACATTCCACAGTACTATCTTGCTGTATCTCATTTGGTAGAGTACAGTATTCCAGAGTTTTGGTGCATAAGAGCAAAAAACCACATTGCCAGTTCTTATATGATTGGCTCTAGGAACACTAGGCAAACTAGTATTCGCAGATCTAAGATTGCAATTGGGATTGCATGGACATAGACACTCCAAAATATAGGGAGGAGCAAGATTATTCAGGGCCTTATATTCAATTAAGAGCATTTTAAAGTTGATCCTGAAGAACACAGGCAGCCAATGTAATGGTGCCAAAACCGATGAAATGTACTCAGATTTTCTTCTCTCCTTTTTTAGTTAAGATTCTTGCTGCTGCATTTTGAACAGGCTGCAGCCAATTTATACCTTTCCGAGACAGTCCTGAAAAGAGTTCATTTCAGTAGTCTTAATTGGCTAAAAAGCAAAAGTGTATATCTATCTTTCTGCATCTTGAGATGTTATAAGAAATTGAACTCTTGCAATGTTCCTTAAATGAAAGAATACAGTCATAACAATATGGTTAATATGTGATTTGAAATTTAGCTCAGAATCAATAATCAGAATCAGGTTTATTACCACTAACATGTGTTATGAAATTTATTAACTTAGCAGCAACAGGTCATTGCAATACATGACAATAGAAGAAAGGAAAATAAATAAATAAATTGCAGTTATGTATGTATATATGTATATTGAATAGATTTAAAATAATGCTAAAACAGAATTTTTTTTTAAAGTGAGATACTGTTCATGGGTTCAATGACTATTTAGGAATCTAATGGCAGAGGGGAAGAAGCTGTTCCTGAATCGCTGAGTGTGTGCCTTCAGGCTTCTGTACCTCCTACCTGATGGTAACAATGGGAAGAGGGCATGTCCTAGGTGATGGGGGTCCTTAGTAATGGACAAAGCTTTTCTGAGGCACTGCTCCTTGAAGCTGTCTTGGGTACTGCAAAGGCTGATAACCAGGATGGAGCTAACTAATTTTACAAATTTCTGTAGCTTCTTTCAGTCCTGTGCAGTAGCCGCACCCCTCCGCCCCTGTACCAGACAGTGATACAGCCTGTCAGAATGCTCTCCATGGTACATCTAGAGAAGTTTTCGAGTGTTTTAGTTGCCAAACCAAATTTGTTCAAACTCCTAATGGAATATAGCCACTGTCTTGTCATGTTCATGGCTGCATTGATATGTTGGGACCAGGTTAGATCCTCAGAGATTTTGATGCCCAGGAACTCACTCTCTCCACTTCTGATTCCTCTACACTCTATGCTCTATCCCTCTGCACCTAAATTCTTTACTTCTGGCTCAATCTCTAAGGCCAGGTGACCAAGTTTATTTCTAAGATTCACACATTTTTATTTCTACCAATAATCAAAATATTTGTTGTTTTCCTTATTTAATTTAAGAAGATTCAAACTCTTCCATTCTGTAATACTAGTAAAACAATGGACCAGAGGGTTTAGAGCCTTAGGGTCATCTGGCATAATCGTTGTGTGTTGACTGCATAGCTGTGGTAATTCACTTTGTGTTTTGAAATAATCTGACTTAATGGGAGCCTGTAAAGTGAGAGCAGCAACGGGCCGAGGATTGTTCCTTGCGGCACCGCAAACACTATATCATGGACTTCAGATGCACAATCACCACAGAATTCTCTTCCTATTATACAAGACTGAAAGCAGTTTAAGACTGTACCAGAAAATCCCACCCATTGGTGTAAACTGAGACAATATCATTGGAGCTTGGTCCTTGGTTAAGTTGCTCCAACGCAGGGATCATGAGATTATTTCAGGAGATCAATTATTGCCTGTTATGTTTGTCTATAATAAACTAATACCAATACCAACGACTTGTCCCATTTCAGCTGTTTGAATAAGCCTACATCTGGTGTTAGTCAGAAATTTATTCTGACTCCTTTGCGTTACAGCCCCTTACCATGGAGTCAACCCAAAATGATGATTACTATAGAATTGCATTTGGTTGGGGTTAACCTCACATATACTCAAGAAGGCCCCCTTCTTCATTCTTCCAACTGCCTTATACTGCAGGTCCATCTGATTAAGATAAGACCCAATGGTGGCTTGACTCTGAGACTGAGACAGAGACAGAGATTAAAAAAAACTTGCAAAAACTTTGGATGTTTTTGATTTGGAAAATGCACCTTAAAACAATCTGCAATCAAGAAAAGGTGCCTGACGTATAAACATTCTGAAGAATACACAATGTGGTGGCACCAGACTGAAAAAAAGCTATCCCATATCTTATTTGAGTGCTGGAAACTAGCATGTCTACAGAATTACCTGGGCCAGTCCCTGCTTTTGTATTGATGTCAGGCCAAAAGTATTGCGTTGCCTTTCTTCCCTTTGGGCTGGAAATCCTCATCCAAATAACCAGACATATGAATTCTGCACCAGGATTCAAGAGTAAAATCACAAATAAGCTTCTGCACTTTGTGACGAGAATACACATAAAATTAAGATGTTTGCTGGCCTGGGTTAGCATCAGTGACATTAGCAAATGGTCTGCCACCTGCCCTCAGGGGAAGGAGAGATAAAGAACAATGGAGCAGAGTCTGGAGCAGCTCCCCCTTTGAACCCTGAACTGTTTGAAGTGGTGGACAGGTGATGCCCCAGCAGGGGGATAAAAAGGGACCGGTTTGCTAGGACACACGCCACCCGAGGTAACGAGACCCTGGAAGCGGTACGCTTCTCACGAGTCGGTGAGAAGTACCAGACAACGGCCAGGGTGGAAAGGTACGATCAGCGTGAACCCGGTGTGTGTCCGCCCTTGCCTGGGTGCCGGGTTCACTGCAGAGGATCGACCGCATCTGGAGGAGGGGTCACAGTCGGTGACCTCAGGTGACATCACCAAGGACCCGCCCAAAAGTTGCTTGTGAGCCATCTCGCCGGTCTGTGAGTGAAGCCGTTCTGAATGATCAGTTGTTCCTGTTCTATCTTTCTCTTCCCCCACGTTGTCCATCGCCATGGCAACGATTACTGCGAACTGAATTACTAAACTGGACTGAACTTTGAGTCACTTTGAAATTTGGTCATTTACCCCTAGACAACGATAGAGCTTGATTGATGCTGTTATCTTAATTCTGTGCACATGTGTGTTTATCATCGCTGAACTGTTGCATTTATTATCCTTTCGATTACTGTGTTGCTTGTTTCTTTAATAAAACTTTCTTAGTTCTAGTACTCCAGACTCCAACTGAGTAATCCATTTCTGCTGGTTTGGCAACCCAGTTACGGGGTATGTAACAACTTCCATTAGCATTCCTGGGGAGCCCATGGTGGGGTATACAGCGGAAATCACCAATGGAGCTCAGAGTTGTTCGAGTTCCACATACGTCTTGAGAAATGCCTAGGGAACCTAACAGAATCCTGCCACTATTTTCAATCAAGACTATGAATTGTCTGGTGTCTGCAAAGGTGTGCTACTTGGGTGGTGTGTGGCACCAAATCACCGGGCACACAATAGGTTCATTGAATTGGGGAATTGGTTGTCAATGGTAACAGCACCTCATGGGTCATGCTACATCACAATCTAATGCTTGGGATCATTCAAGTAATTGAGTTGGGTGAGAGATGAATGTGGGATTCAGGTGGGAGATTGGAAAACTCAAGACAGAGTGGCAGTAGCTGTGACTGTGAGGGAGGAACACAAGGTCATTTTTGCAACTATGAAGTATTTTACTTGCAGGGAAGTATCAGAAGATGAGTTTCCAACATTAGGCTCCCATGGTCTAGAATCTGCTCAACCATGTTTCCTTTAATTAACAGCATCCTTCCCATGTACTGTAAGGCTGTCCATGTACAGTTTCAAACAATATCAGACTGCTTGCAGGTCTGTGACTTGTCTTTACAAGTGACTTGTATTGGAGTTTGAGTTATGTAATGCACAAAGCCATTCTACCACACAATTCCATTGCTTGGCCATTTTCTGTACAGCCAATATATAAACACTTCCTCTACGCTAAACATTTGTGTTACCTATATCAGTCCCTTCAGAAGTCCCAAAGTGTTCCACAAAAAGCAAGTTACTTTAGTCACACGAAGAACAGGCAGCTAAGTTGTTCATTGCAAGCTCTTAGAAATAGAATATGCTAATAGGTGAATTGCGATATTATTTGCTTTGTCGTAGTGTTGGCTGACATATGAATTTTGGTCAAGATACCGGGAAAACCTTTGCTGCTTTTATTCTTGATGTAATAATGCCTAGGGATCTTTTACAATTCCTTGTAAGGAATGCGAAGAGATCTCTTACAATCCTTTGAAGAGCAATCAGAGGCTTGATTTAATGTCTTATCGGAAAGACGGATGAGATTTGAATAAGTTGCAAGTTCAGATGTGTTTATCTACTCATCAAAAGGTACAGTCAGTTAATACTTTATGTACTACACTACTTCCCATGGTACTTACCTGAGCTTGGAAAATTCACTGAGGGATGACGATTACACAATCAGTTCATTATCATATTGACAAGCATAATTGATTAACATACTCAGGGAGACACTTTAACCTAAAACGATGCTGCTCTTTGAACTGGAAAAGAAACAATCTCCAGAGTTTATTGGGATTAAAATTTAAGATTGTTTTTAAGGCCAGCTAAAGACAGCAAAGAGGTCCTGACAATTACAAAGTACACCACAGGCTACAACTTTAGCTGCAGGGTTCAGGTGTGGCTGTAACCTGACACCTGAGCAAGGTTCCGAGTAGGATCTGACAGAAATTGCTGGTTTTCAAAAGGTAGAGGCAGAAATTACATGAAAACTGGAAGCTGGGATGCAGAAAGAAGGGATATTTTTGAAATCATCCTATTATTTTGAAAATCAACCACACAGCATAAGAACCGAAGATCAGTAAGCTGTAAGGGGACAGGCAACTCGTAGAGCTGTTTTGCAAGGTTCTTAAGTTCCTGCGATCGATCACTTCAGAATTAAAACTCTAAAATTTGGAAGTGGTTTTCGAGCCACACAGCTATGGACTCGTAGAATGGAAGAACAACTGCTGCCTTGCCTTGGCTGGTTGCTGACCACAATACTTGTACTAAAGGAAGGATTTTTTCTCACACAAGGTAATGATCTGTTTGCTAAAAGTAAGGGGAGCTGTAGAAGTAGAAATATGCTTTTTCCAGATGAAACTGGATTGGATACTGACATGGCAAAGTCATATAACAGGAAAGCAGGCCTTTCAGCCCACAATGGTTTCTGCTGAATAAACGTACCAAGTTATATTCATTCCTTTTTCCACCAATTGGCTTCTAACCTTCTATGAGATGCTGTTTTAAGTGCTCATCTAAGTACTTCTCCAGTGTTCTGAAAGGGCCTGCTTCCAAATTACAAACATCCTCGGGGTAAATAAATATCTTCCTTAAATCTTAGACCCCTGCATTAAACCTGTGCCCTTGGTTGGGGAGACATTTCTGCCAAGGGGTAAATTTTCTCACTAATTCTCCCTGAAACACCTTGTATAATACTATTTCCCTCAATCAGGGTGCCCCACAGCCTTACCCACATGGAAAACAAACCCAGGCTGTGTAGTGTTTCCCCTGGCTGAAATCTTCCATCTCAGGCAACAGGTAGAGGATGAGCAATAAGTTTGGTCCTGACCACGGAAGCTGTCCGTGTAGAGTCTGCACGTTTTTCCATTGACTGCACGAGACTCCTCTGCTACATCACAATTGCATTCTGCTTCACAGGTTAATTGGTAGTTGTAAATTATCCTTTGTGTAGGTAGGTGGGGAGTTGAGGAGCATGAGAGATAAATGAGGGAATGAGATTTACAAGATGGTCCTGAGAGCAAGCACAGATTCAATGGGCTGAATGGCTTTTCTCCGTGTCCTCTGCACCTCTGCACCGTTTCCAATTAAATCTCATCTTTGTACTGTAGACCAATTGAGCACAGTATTCCAGCTGCAGCCTAAATGATTATACACTCGTCGTAACTTCTCTACTCCCAGACCATCATGATGGATAATTTGTACTATCTTGGAAAAAGGGAATTTTTATGAATGAAATATCAAGTAGGTTTGATTGCTAAAAGATTGGGTTGAGGTTAAGACTTTACTATTGGCGGGTATGTTTTTATTTGTGCATAATGTACGAGTCATTATATGAAATAAAATGTAGTATGTTTGCAGAAAGGAAATAGCTTTAGTATAAACACACAAAGCAACAGACATATTTACAAGTTTTAGTAGATACAGTTTTCAAATGAAAAGGAAAGTGCTATTGTTTTCTTTGGTATCCCAATACAATCAAATTATTATAATTTTCTTTAAAGAAGCATGAACTTGGAGATAAATTTTTTGCTGATTTTGTATTTAACACATTGATAACACTTGGGAATTTATAAATATTATGATATTTAATGTGAGATTAATGAAATAAGGCAGTAATTACACAAGAGATTTGTAGTGGGGAAAGAAATTTCAAACATGTCATGCATTATCTTTTTTCCTCATAAAACAATTGAAAGTAATTCTTGTAGTTCCAGAGGTGTACAAAGCATACTCAACCACAGCTGTCAGATTATTTTATGGTGCACTAGAACCAAAACATTACTGGGGTTTAAACTTGTTTCAGGGCATTGTTTAGTTCTCACGGTTAATCTTAGATCTAAGCGATTTTTTTTTCCACATTTATATAAGATAATTGAATAAGTAAGTATTCCAATTCCCAAAGCAAGTAAGTAATTTGCCCTGACTCACTATACATAGCAGTTTCATTTTCCAAACTGAATATACAGTATAATGATGCTCATGACCAGAGCAAACAACCAGTAATATCAGTTCTCTGCCCAAACACATCACAATGCCAGTTCTGCATCTGAATGTATTAACTCAGATTCCAAAGGTAGTTTCACCGTATAAATGATTTTAGATAGTGACTTATATATACTGGTTACTAATACAATGTATAAGTCACCAAAACTATAATTTTGAGGTGCATTCCATATGCAATATCCAAGGACCTGGATATCAATTCACTGACCCTATCCTCCACCTTCAAACAACATCACTTTTCAAATCACAAATTAATTCTTCTGGTCCTTTTCACTCAGATCTATAGTTTGCCAGTGTTTTAATTTATTACCCTAAAGGTTGCTCTATTAAATTTAATTCCTTGCTGCTCGATATCCTCAAGAATTCCATGCTACCCATTCCTATCACACTGAATCCATGTGAACCTGGATTTTCAATTGATTTACTCTACATTCCAGAACTATATAGCCAACCCAGCCCTAAATCCTGGAAAAAATATATAAAAATGATCAGTTTTCAGAGATAACTTGAACTATTCAGTGTCATTCTCACTGGGCCCAAAGCTTAACACCTCATTCTGTCTAATTCCCCTTGTACTGTATGCTGTGACCAGCCAGTCATTTGAGTAAACATTTTTCAGCTGGAGAGACACCTTCCTTTCATCTCCATTTTTCCTAAGACCTGGCTGGATCCTCACAAGATACACCACTGGCCACAGGCTTCCAATCATAAAAACAATCTCCAGCCTTCATCCTCTTCATCCTATCACATAGTCACTTTCAGACCCAATTTTCTGAATTACCCTGGGCTTTTACCTCTTGGACCTGTCTCCTTTGTGGGATATTGTCATAGACTTTACTGAAGTCCATGTTGACTGTATCAGCTGCAATATTCCCATCAATGTGCTTAGTTATCTTATCAAAAAGACTCAATCAAATAAATACTTAACATCATCGTCAATGTAAGTATAGTTAAAATGCTAAATTTCAAAAATTAAAATATATAGCATAATGCAAAATATTTCATCAAAGTGCACATTAGGAAACCACAGTTAATTAAAAATGACCATGAAAATACCATATTACAATAAATATGATTTACAAATGTCCTTCAATGATGGAAATTTGCTATCTTGCTTGACTTGGCCTATATGTGACCGAGCTATCGACAGGATATTGGCCCTTCCCTACCCTCCGAAGTGGGATGCTAAGCACACCATTGCCATTTTGAGATGGTGGCCTTGTTAGCACATCCACAGCCTGTTAACACATTAAAATAAATTAAGTAGAAACACCAGGCTTCACAAAAATGCTCAAACCACTTTTATCCAATTTCTTAGATCTAGAAAGGTACTTCGTTTTATAATCCATGGCCAAATATGCAGAACAACTTAAAAATAAAACTGTGGAGGACTAGATATCTGCACTCATATTAAAACAGGACTGATGCAAGTAGTACATTAATGACCATATATTATCTGTCAACATGGCTCTTAATGTATTGAAAATTATATTAATTGAAAATAAGGCCCTCCTTGAGATATCCTGGGACTTTTTATCTTTTATATTGATTATTCAAATTACCAAATAAATTGGAAGCGTGCTCTGGCAGGATGCCTGCAACTTAAAGTGTCCCGAGTTCCTATATTCAGTTCTTCCCTTGCTGACTTTTGTTGGCTTCATTTCTCTGTCCCTCTGTAGTGCATGAAGAGGCATTCTGACAGAAAAGACATTTTGCCAGTTTAACTGCGGTGAGAGATTTGAGAATCTATTACATGCATCTCTCCTGCTATAGCGTATGCTGAAGCAATCTGATACAGCCAATGGCAATGTAGTTCACCCTGCCTTCACTCAGTCAGATCCTGCTTAGATTGTAATTCAAAGGAAGACCAGAAAGGTTTAACTTCTGTCTCCCTGAAAAAAATATTTAATTGTTGGAGTAAACAAATTTCAAACATGGAAATTGCTGCTCTACGCTGAATTAATTCATTACCCATACTGCCAATAATGGCTATTTATCTGAAGTCCTAAAACAAACTGGGCTTCAGCCCTAAAAAAAAGGTTGTGTAATTACCAAAAATAATTTTTGAAATACAATTAAATGGAGCCAAGCACAGAAGTTCCTAAACGAGAATACTAAGGCTCATTTAGTTGGCCTGACCCTGTCATTGTCACGTGATACAAGACAGGTGTTGTCTATACCATCGATGAGTGCTCATAGCAAAATGGAAATTGATAGATTTAACACAGCCTTATATTAATATAGACTATGATTTTAGCCTAATTCAGCTGTTTTAAGGTTCTGTTCACAAAGGACTTAGATTTTAAAAAACTGTTTCTGTAGCGTTGTACACATTCATAGAACATAGAACAGTGCAGCTCAGGAGGGGGCCCTGTGCCCCACAATGTTGTGCCAAACCAGCTAAAAAGCAAATCCAAAACATCCAAACACCAATCCCTCCAACCTACACAATATCTATATCACTCCGTCTTCCTCACATTCATGGGCCCATCTGAACGTCTCTTCAAAGCCTTTAATGTATTTGCCTATACCACCATACCAGGCAGCGCATTCCCAGGCATCCACCATCTCGGAGTGAAAAAAAACTTACCCCTCACATCCCCTTGAACCTACCCCCTCCCACCTTCAATGCATGCCCTCTGGTATTAGACATTTCAACCATGGGAAACAGATACTCCCTGTCTACTCTATCTATGCCTCTCATAATCTTGTAAACCTCTTATCAGATCTCCCCTCAGTCTCCAATGCTCCAGAGAAAACTATCCAAGTTTGGCCAGCCTTACATGATAGCTCATGTCCTCTAAACTAGGCAGCATCCAGAAAAATATCTTCTACACCCTCTCCAAAGTCTCAACATCATTCCTATAGGGGCAACCAGAACTGAATGCAATACTCCAGATGTAGCCTAACTTATAAAGTGGCAGGGAGATGGGAACCAGAGTACCAGAACAGTTAGTGGACAGGTTGTGGAGACAGATATTGGTAAGACCTCAGAAAAAGTCAGGAATCAGAAGGTTGAGCATGGTGTAACTAGTGCCCTGAGCTGCATATATTTCAATACAAGAAGTGTCATCATAGGAAAGGTGGACAACCTCAGGGCTTGGATCAACACCTGGAATTTTGTTATTGTAGCTAATAGTGTGACTTGATTGCAGGAGGGGCAGGACTGGCAGCTCAATATTCCTGGGATCCGTTGTTTTAGATGTGACAGAGTGAGAGGGATTAAAGGAGGAGGGGTGGTGTTACTAGTCAGGGAAAATGTCATGGCTGTGCTCTGTCACAATAAGCTGGAGAACTCATCTGGTGATGCATTATGGGTGGAAATAGGAAATGAGACCGTGTTAATGGGGCTATATCACAGACCACCCAACGGTCCTAGGGACTTAGAGGAACAAATTTTTAAAGGTATCACAGACTGTTGTAACAAATGTAAGGTTGTTATAGTAGGTGATTTTAACTTTTCACATATTGACTGGGAATCCCATGCAGTAAAAGGACTAGATGGGATAGAATTTGTCAAATGTGTTCAAGTAAAGTTTCCTTCATCACTTCATAGAAGTCCAACAAGAGAGCATGTGATACTTGATTTGCTGTCAGAGAATGAGACAGGGTAGGTAACAGAAGTTTTTGTAAGGGAACACTTTGCATCTAGTGACCACAATGCCATTAGTTTCAAACAAAATATGTAAAATGATAGGTCTGGTCTGCAGACTGAGGTTCTAAATTGGAGTAAGGCCAAATTTGATGATATCAGAAATAATCTGGCAAGTATTGATTGGGACAGGCTGTTCTCTGGCAAAAGGTGTACTTACTAATTAGGAGGCCTTCAAAAGTGAAATGTTGAGAGTAAAAAGCTTGTATGTCCTTGTCAGAATAAAAAGTAAAGACAATAAATGTAGGGAACCTTGATTTTCAAGGGATATTGAGACCCTGCTTAAGAGAAAAAAACAGAGGTGCAGAGCAGGTATGGGCAGGTAGGAACAACTGAGGTGCTTACGGAGTATAAGAAATGCCAGAGAACACAAGAAAGAAACCAGGAAGGCTAAAAGAAGGCACGGAGCTCCTCTAGCAGACAAGGTGAAGGAGAGTCCCGAGGGATTCTACAGATATGGTAAGAGCAAAAGGATTGCAAGGGACAAATTGGCCCTCTGGAAGACCAAAATGGTAATCCATGTGCGGAGCCAAAATAGATGAGAGAGAACTTAAATTTCTTTTTTTGCATCTGTATTTACTCAGGAGATGACACAAAGTCCATAAGAGTGAGGCAAAGTGGCAGCAACTTTATGGACCCTACACAGATTACAGAGGAGGAGGTGTTTGCTATCCTGAGGCAAATCAGGGTGGATAAATCCTCGGGGCCTGACAAAGTATCCCCATGGACCCTATGGGAGTCAAGTGCAGAAATTGCCAGGGCTCTAGCAGAGATATTTATATCATCCTTAGTGACAGGATAAGTACCAGAGGATTTGAGGATAGCCAGTGTTGTTCCACTGTTTATAAAAGGCTTTAAATGTAAACCAGGAAAGTATAGGCCAGTGAGTCGGATGTGGATGTAGGAAAGTTATTGGAAGTATTCTAAGGGATCAGAGATATTAGTATTTGGATAGACAAGGACTGATTAAGGATGGTCAGCACAACTCCATGCGTGGTAGGTCATGTCTAACCAATCTTATAGAGTTTTTTGAGGAAGTTACCATGAAAGTGGATGAAGGCAAGGCAGGGGATGTTATCTACATGAACTTCAGCAAGACATTTCCTAAGGTCCCACATGGGAAGTTGGTCAAAAAGGTTCAGTCGCTTGGCATGCAAGATGAGGTAGTAAATTGGATCAGGTATTGGCTTTGTGGAAGAAGGCAGAGAGTGGTTGTAGATGGTTGCCTCACTGAATGGAGGCCTGTGACTAGTGTAGCTTTGCAGGAATCGGTGCTGAGTCCTTTGTGTGTCATCTGAATCAATGATATGGATGATAATGTGGTTAACTGGATCAGCAAATTTGTGGATGACACCAAGATTGGGGGTGTAGTGGACAGCAAGGAAGGCTATCATGGCTTGCAGAGGGATCTGCATCATCTGAAAAAATGGGCTTAAAAATGGCAGATGGAATTTAATGCAGACAAATGTGAGGTTTTGCACTTCGGTAGGACCAGCCAGGGTAGGTCTTACACTGCGAACGGTAGGGCACTGAGGAGTGTGGTAGAACTAAGGATTCTGGGAATACAGGTACATAATTTGTTAAAAGTGGCATCACAGGTAGATAAGGTCGTAAAGAAAGCTTTTGGCACATTGGCCTTCATAAATCAATGCACTGAGTACAGGAGATGGGATGTTTGGTTGAAGTTGTATAAGACATTGGTGAGGCCTAATTTGGAGTATTGTGTGCGGTTTTGGTCACCTATCTACAGGAAAGATGTAAACAAGGTTGAAAGAATACAGAGAAAATTTACAAGGATATTCCTGAGTCTGGAAGACTTGAGTTATAAGGAAAGATAGAATATGTTAGAACTTTATTCCCCAGAACATAGAAGATTGAGCGGAGATTTGAGAGAGGTAAGAGGCAAGCACATTTTTTCCACTGAGGTTGGGTGGGACTAGAACCAGAAGCCACAGGTTAAGGGTGAAAGGTGCAAAGTTGAAGGGGAATATGAGGGGACCCTCCTCACTCAGAGAGTCACGAGAGTGTGGAATAAGATGCCAGCTCAAGTGGTGCATGCAAGCTCGATTCCGAAATTTAAGAGAAGCTTGGATGGGTACATGGATGGTAGGGGTATGGAGGGCTATGGTGTTGCTGCAGGTTGATGGGAATAGGCAGTTTAAATGGTTTTGGCCTGGACTAGATGGGCAGAAGGGCCTCTTTCTATGATGTACTCTGTGACTCTATGACAAATCTATGCAACATAACCTCTGGACTTTTGAACTCAATGCATTGAATAATAAAAACAAGCTTTCAAAATGCCTTCTTCACCATCTTATTGGCCTGTGTAGCCACCTTCAAGGAGCTATGAACCTGGATTCCAAGATCTCTCTGCTCAGCAACACTATTAGGGATCTTGCCCTTAACAGTCTACTGTCTCCTTGTACGTGACCTACTTTTACCAGATAGAAGTGCAACACCTCACACTTATTTGTGTTAAACTCCATCTGCCTTTTCTATGCCCACATCTGCAAATGATGTATGTTATACTGTATTCTTTGCCAGTCTTCTACACTATCCACAACTCCACAATCTTGGTATCATCCACAAACTTACTAACCCACCAATCTATATTTTCATCCAAGTCATTTATATACAAGCAGCACGGATCCCTGTGGAACACCACTAATTATAGACCTCCAGCTCGATAAGTCCCTTCAACCACAACCCTCTGTCTTCCATGCGCAAGCCAGTTCTGAATCCAAGCAGCCAATTCACCACCTTTCCCCATGCATCTTAATTTTCTGGTTTAGCCTCCCATTAGGGATTTTATCAAATGCCTTACTAAAGTCCATGTAGACACCATCCACTGCCCTACCTTCATCAATCTCTCTCGTCACCTTGTCAAAAAACTCAGTCAAGTTGGTAAGACATGACCTGCCCCATGCAAAGCCAAGCTGGCTCTCCCTAATTAGGCCATGGATTTCCAAATGCTCATGTATCCTATCCCTAAGAATTTTCTCTAGCAATTTCTCTACAACTGACGTGAGACTCACTGGTCTATAGTTCCCAGGATTTTCTCTTGTTCTTCTTCTTAAACAGAGGTACAACATTAGCCACTCGCCTGTCCCCAGGACGTTGCCTGTGCCTGGAGAGGAGACAAAGATACGGGTCAAGGGCCCTGCATTCTTGTTTCTTGCCTCCGTCAATAACCTGGAGCAAAACCCATCAAACCTTGGGGGAGTTATCCACCTTAATACTCATAAGGAGGCCCAATACTTCCTCCTCCTTGACATCTAAACGCTCTAATACGTTTATACACTCAGCATTGATCTCCTGGTCCTCCATCTCCTTTTCCTTGATAAAGTACCAAAGCAAAGTACTCATTAAGTACCTCATTCATATTCTCCGCATCCAAGAAAGTGTTCCCCCTTTTATCCTTGAGTGGTCCCGCTCTCTTTCTAAGGCATTGTATGTATAGAATGCCTTAGGATTCACCTTAATCCAACTTAACAAGGACTTTGCATAGCCCCCCTTGGCTTTCCTAATTCTCTTCTTAGGTTCTTTTTTGTCTTCTTTCTACTCCACATGTGCTTCATTTGACCATAGCTTCTGAAGCTTTACATACTTTTCATTTTTCTTCTTGACTAAATTCATCACCTGTCTGGAGATCCAAGGTTCTCCTATCTTTCCATCCTCACCCTACCTTCCAACAGGAACATATCTTTCCTGTATTCTGTGCAATTGATCTTTAAGCACTCTCCACATGTCCGATGTGGACTTGCCAGAAAAAAGGTGTTCCCAATTAACTCTTCATAGGTCCTTCCTAATGCCCTCATAATTTACCCTACTCCGGTTTGAAACTCTCCTGCAAGGACCATGCCTATCCTGAAAGTTAGGGAGTTCTGGTCACTATTCCCTAACTATTCACACACTGAAAAGTCAGTCGTCCAACCAGGGTCATTACCCAGCACCAGATGCAGTACAGCCCCTCTTCACATTGGATCATCCACCTGTTGATTTAAGAAACCTTTTTGGACATACTTAACAAATTCTGCCCAGTCAAAATCCCTTCCACGAAGGAGGTCCCAGTTTATATAGGGAAGTTGAAATCTCCCCATACCTGGCTTGCTGAGTTCCTCCAGCATTTTGGATGGGGCATATTAAATATGGTCAATGTAACTCAACGGGCAGCTTAGACTTAATGGGAAGAAGCAGGCGTGAAAGCCATGAATTCCCACTGGCTATGAAACCTGTCACTGTTATTGAATATTCAAAGTTAAATAGAGTCTGTTAATCAATGAAAATAATTCTACAAAATTAGAAATCTTTAAACACACAGTATTTGAATCAACCTAATTAACAAATGAAAAAAAAAATCTGTACTTACATTAGTTCTGATAGGCTGACTGCGAGCATTTTGCGTGGCACTTGTATCAGTTTGAATGGGAAGATTTCCTGTTGTGAGAGCTGGAGGCTCATGGAAGTTAGTGCTGTGATGGTGGAATTGACCAGTAATCCCTGTGCACTGTGCAAGTGGACCAGGACCAGTGATATGCTGAGCAGAATTCTTCAGAACTGCCTCACTTAGGACTAGCCCAGTTATCTTTTCATCTGCCAGCAGATTCAGACAAATTGTAACAGATCTGCCCAGTTATATTCCATTTTGGCTAATTTTAATACTGTGAATTTTTAATCAAGTCAGTATTTACACAAACATCCTCAAAGACTTCCTTGTTAGACTTGAAATACAGTGCGTAGTTTCAGTAGAATTTCAGTAGTTTGATTACGTATTAGATTTGGGCATTTTAATACCTGCATTCTGCACCTACTTACATCACAGAAAGTTATGTGGAAGTATGATTTGCTTATTATTAGTTATCAATAGTTATTTTGCAGTGTATTGCCCACAGATTTAGTCGGTATCTCAACATAAATGCAAAGGTTACTCTTTGTAACATTGGTTTATACAGCTGTTATTCAACTAAGTCATATTTTTACAATCTGTGACATTCACACAGGTTGCCAGGAGTTAAAAATAAAACAGAATAGTTTGGAATTGCAAGAAGCAGTTTTTGTGCAGAGAGAAAAAGAGCTAACATTTCTGCTTCTTGACTCTCAACAAATGAAAGTTGAGGCCAGGGCTGTAAATGAGGGTTGCACTTCCCTCATCAGATCACTTTCAGATTTGTAATGTTAATAAAAAGAAGAAAACATGTGCAGTGACTTTCCCTCCGTATTAGAATTTCACCAGCGGCTCAGGTCAGCAGTCCAGTTTTCCACCCAGGTCACACATTTCCATTTTAAGAATAGGTGTCTGCAACACAGGCAAAATTCACTAAATGAGCTAAAACCTGTTTACTGAACAAGTACTTAAGATTCTTCACTTTGCAATCCATCACCTTGTCAAAGAAAGCCTGCAATAAAAATACATTTGCATTACTGTTTTGTCAGTGGCAATTTCGGTTTAGATTATGTAGATTTCAATTTTCAACATTCCAGTAATGTCTTCATACTAGTATTGGTTCCTTTACAGCAGTGAATGTTACAGATTCTACACCATCAAGGAAGCCTGATAACTCATCATCTGTAAGTTGATAGATTTAAGTTGACCTGACGTTGATATACACCATGGGTTTCAGTATAATTCAGCTTTTAAGGAACAATTCAGAAAGGATTTAGTTAAAAAAAACTGTTTCTGTAGCACTATACAGGTTTATCTTTGGAATGCCAATTGATCTTCCAATTATCACTAACAGGACACTATCAGGTTAATACCATGATCAACAATGCAGTTTTTAAAGAAGCCTTTACAATTGAAACGAACATAAATTAGTGCAATTATATGCATTATCCTTCTAATGCATTTATGTATAAATGCCACTTCAGAAAATCAGATTGCAGTCTCCAAGCCTTTCATGCTTTTGTTGTGGAAATATTCCTGATAGAGAAGGGCATGATATTAATAACAAGCATTGAATTAGATACAAAAAGTATGAATTTATTATGCATGAATTATTACATCAGGGCTTAATGTTGAAGTAGTCTATTGTGCAATAAATGTTACCCAACAGTGGGAAGAAAACAAGCATAATGTAAATATAAAAACTGAAGCTGCAGCAGATGAGTAACTCAGTTGCTGCTGGCTTGGACTCAGATTTGATCTTCAGTTCACCCCCAATCTCCAGGATCCCCAGTATAATCCGGAGTGCCGGGGAAGGGTCCGAACGCATACCAATCTTACCAGCTAGCAGGCAGTAGCTCATCCTAAAACTGGATGTTGGGCTGGTCTATGTCAGGTCATTATCTCACTGATCATCAAGAGCAGCGAAGGAAGGCAGTAGAAAAGCAGATGCAAGGAATGGGGAGGTTACATGTATTTCCAAAAGATAGAACATAGCACATAGAATAGTACAGCACAGTACAGGCCCTTTGGCCCTTAAACCCTGCCTCCCATATAAACCCCCACCTTAAATTCTTCCATATACCTGTCTAGTAGTCTCTTAAATTTCACTAGTGTATCTGCCTCCACCACTGACTCAGGCAGTGCATTCCACGCACCAACCACTCTCTGAGTAAAAAACCTTCCTCTAGTATCCCCCTTGAACTTCCCACCCATTACCTTAAAGCCATGTCCTCTTGTATTGAGCAGTGGTGCCCTGGGGAAGAGGCGCTGGCTGTCCACTCTATCTATTTCTCTTAATATATTGTGTACCTCTATCATGTCTCCTGTCATCCTCCTTCTCTCCAAAGAGTAAAGCCCTAGCTCCCTTAATCTCTGATCATAATGCATACTCTCTAAACCAGGCAGCAGCCTGGTCAATCTCCTCTGTACCCTTTCCAATGCTTCCACATCCTTCCTATAGTGAGGCAACTAGAACTGGACAGAGTACTCCAAGCGTGGCGTAACCAGAGTTTTATAGAGCTGCATCATTACATCGCGACTCTTAAACTCCATCCCTCAACTTATGAAAGCTAACACCCCATAAGCTTTCTTAACTGCCCTATCTACCTGTGAGGCAACTTTCAGGGATCTGTGGACATGTACCCCCAGATCCCTCTGCTCCTCCACACTACCAAGTATCCTGCCATTTACTTTGTACTCTGCCTTGGAGTTTGTCCTTCCAAATTGTACCACCTCACACTTCTCCGGGTTGAAATCCATCTGCCACTTCTGCATCCCATCAATATCTCTTTGCAATCTTCGACAATCCTCTACACTATCCACAACACCACCAACTTTAATGTCGTCTGCAAACTCGCAAACCCACCCCTCTACCCCCACATCCAGGTCATTAATAAAAATCATGAAAAGTAGAGGTCCCAGAACCGATCCTTGTAGGACACCACTAGTCACAATCCTCCAATCTGAATGTACTCCCTCCACCACGACCCTCTGCTTTCTGCAGGCAAGCCAATTCTGAATCACCTGGCCAAACTTCCCTGGATCCCATGCCTTCTGACTTTCTGAATAAGCCTACCATGTGGAACCTTATCAAATGCCTTACTAAAATCTATGTAAATCATATCCACTGCACTATCCTCATCTATATGCCTGGTCACCTCCTCAAAGAACTCTATCAGGCTTGTTAGACACGATCTGCCCTTCACAAAGCCATGCTGACTGTCCCTGATCAGACCATGATTCTCTAAATGCCCATAGATTCTATCTTTAAGAATCTTTTCCAACAGCTTTCCTACCACAGACGTAAGGCTCACTGGTCTATAATCACCCAGACTATCCTTACTACCTTTTTTGAACAAGGGGACAATATTTGCCTCCCTCCAGTCCTCCGGTACCATTCCCGTGCACAACGAGGACATAAAGATCCTATCCAGGGGCTCAGCAATCTCTTCCCTCGCCTCGTGGAGCAGCCTGGGGAATATTCCGTCAGGCCCCGGGGACTTATCCGTCCTAATGTATTTTAACAACTCCAACACCTCCTCTCCCTTAATATCAGCATGCTCCAGAACATCAACCTCACTCATATTGTCCTCACCATCATCAAGTTCCCTCTCATTGGTGAATACCGAAGCGAAATATTCATCGAGGACCTCGCTCACTTCCACAGCCGCCAGGCATATCTTCCCACCTTTATCTCTAATCAGTCCTACATTTACTCCCGTCATCCTTTTGTTCTTCACATAACTGAAGAATGCCTTGGGGTTTTCCCTTACCCTACTCGCCAAGGCCTTTTCATGCCCCCTTCTTGCTCTCCTCAGCCCCTTCTTAAGCTGCTTTCTTGCTTCCCTATATTCTTCAATAGACCCATCTGATCCTTGCTTCCTGAACCTCATGTATGCTGCCTTCTTCCACCTAACTAGATTTTCCACCTCACTTGTCACCCATGGTTCCTTCACCCTACCATTCTTTATCTTCCTTACCGGGATAAATTTATCCCCAACATCCTGCAAGACATCCCTAAACATCGACCACATGTCCATAATACATTTCCCTGCAAAAACATCATCCCAATTCACACCCATAGGTTCTAGCCTTATAGCCTCATAATTTGCCCTTCCCCAATTAAAAATTTTCCTGTCCTCTCTGATTCTATCCTTTTCCATGATAATGCTAAAGGCCAGGGAGCAGTGGTCACTGTCCCCCAAATGCTCACCCACTGAGAGATCTGTGACCTGACCCAGTTCATTACCTAATACTAGATCTAGTATGGCATTCCCCCTGGTCGGCCTGTCCATGTACTGTGACAGGAATCCGTCCTGGACACACTTAACAAACTCTGCCCCGTCTAAACCATTGGAACTACTCAGGTGCCAATCAATATTAGGGAAGTTAAAGTCACCCATGATAACAACCCAGTTATTTTTGCACCTTTCCAAAATCTGCCTCCCAATCTGCTCCTTGGCATCTCTGCTGCTACCAGGGGGCCTATAGAATACTCCCAACAGGGTAACTGCTCCCTTCCTGTTCCTGACTTCCACCCATGCTGACTCAAAAGAGTATCCTGCGACATTACCCACCCTTTCTATAGCTATAATAGTATCCCTGACCGGTAATGCCACCCCTACTCCCCTTTTCCCCCCTCTCTATCCCTTTTAAAGCACTGAAATCCAGAAATATTGAGAATCCATTCCTGCCCTGGTGCCAGCCAAGTCTCTGTAATGGCCACTACATCATAATTCCATGTATGTATCCAAGCTCTCAGTTCATCACCTTTGTTCCTGATGCTTCTTACATTGGAGTACATACACTTTAGCCCTTCTGCCTTACTACCTTTACACCGTTTATTCTGCTTCTCTTTCCTCAAAGCCTCTCTATATGTTAGATCTGGCTTTACTCCATTCACTTTCTTTCACTGTTCTATCGCTCCGGGTCCCATCCCCCTCCCGAACCATGCTAGCAAACCTACCTGCAAGGATATTGCTCCCCCTCGAGTTCAGGTGCAACCTACCCAATCTGTACAGGTCCCACCTTCCCCAGAAGAGATCCCAATGATCCAAAAATCTAAAACCCTGCTCCCTGCACCAACTCCTCAGCCATGCATTCAACTGCCATCTCCTCCAATTCTTACCATCACTGTCACGTAGCACTGGCAGCAATCCTGAGAACGCCAACCTTGAGGTCCTGTTCTTCAGCCTTCTGCCTAATTCCCAAAACTCACACTTCAGGACCTCATCCCTCTTCCTGCCTATGTCGTTGGTACAAACATGTATCACGACTTCTGGCCGCTTTCCCTCTCGTACCAGGATGTCATGCACCCGGTCAGAGACATCCCAGATCCTGGCACCCAGGAGGCAACAAACCACGCGGGTGTCCTTCTCGCGTCCACAAAATCTCCTGAATGCTCCCCTGACTATAGAGTCTCCAATGACGACAGCTCTCCTCTTCTCCGTTCCACCCTTCTGAACCACAGGGTCAGACTCAGTGCCGGAGGCCCTGCCACCGTGGCTCACCCCTGGTCGGCCGTCCCCGCCAACAGTATCCAGGATGGTAAACTTATTATTTAGGGGAATGGCTACAGGGGTGATCTGCACTACCTGTCTGCTCACCTTCACTTTCCCCCCTCTGACTGTCACCCAACAACCTGCTTCTGGCAGCTTAGGTTTTTAGAAGTAAATGTGTATTAAAGTAAATGGAAACATTTCACCCGGAAATATTTTAATCCCAGAATACAAGAAAGCATGGAAGACAAATACTTAGCTAATCACATCCATGCTTCATGTGTAAAAGAGTATTCCAATTAATCCTACCCCTCAAGCACCTCCTCCATTTCCTTGCAAATATTTCCTTTCCAGTCATTTACCAATTTTCTTTCAAAAATTTCATACGAGTCTGCTCCACTACTTGTTAAGGTAACACAATCCAAATCAAACTTAAATATGCTTTTGAACAAAAGAAGCAAGTTTGGGCTTTTGATTTACAGGCCTAGTCTAGACGAATGTTTGTCCCATTTGTGCCAGTCTTTCTAATTATAAAAATATGGATTATTTTCACAGACAACTTCGCCACCTAGCCAAGTAAACATAGCAGCCATTGTGGCTCCATGTGTCATTGTTGGGGTGATAGTTCTTGCTACCATTCTGACTTTCCTAATCCTAAAACTGCGTGAGAAACGTAAGACTGAAGGGAACTACAGTCCAAGCAACCAGGAACAAACAGCAGCTCAAATGGAAATGAACAATGCTCTTAAACTACCACCAGAAGAGCGCCTGATTTGATGTGCTGAAGCTTTGGGATACAATCTTGGGGGTTAATGGTGGAAGATGTCAACATACCCCAGGTATTCCCTATGCTACTCAACAATTGGAGTTAAAAAAAATCTGTCACAAAGCTGTGGAACTCAAAGAGTGTGTGTGTGCGCGCGCGTGCGTGCATTATTTCTTTAAACCAAGGCAGCTTCAAAGCTAATCCAGTGTGGGCTATCCCTAAGTGTTTAATTGTTTTCACTCTTGTCAGCAGGAAGCCTGGACCTCAGAGTTTCTTCTTTATACTGGGTTGGTCACCGTCGTGTTGTTGCTGATTTTCTTTCTAGTACTTGCTGCCACTATTATGACCCTGAATAAAAGAGCAACACATGGGGCCTACAGCCCAAGCCGGCAGGAGAAGGAGGGGTCACGAGTGGAGATGTGGAACATGGTGCAACCACCACAAATGGAAAGACTTATTTGAATGAAGCTTGTTTCACTACATATTGTCATGTCACCTCTGCATGGATAGGCTGAGGACTATTCAATTCAACATCTTGCGAGAAATGCTTTGTTAGTATTAGATATTTTCTGTTACCCATTTGCGGGCATCACCAGCAAGGCCTATTTAATGCCAATCTCTAACTACCCATGAGATGGTACTAATAAACTGCCGACTTGAACTGTGGACAGTCAACATGAATGTACCTTCACAGTGTAATTAACTAGGTAATTCAACTTTAATCTGTCACTTGCTTGCCCCGATATTCAAATATGTTATTGAAAATTGCTCTTCCTCAAAATTTTCAACAGATAAGGGGTCTCGATGCTAATAAGTGATATTAAGAATACAAAATGTGCACAAATACAGAAAATTTGATGCAATTGGATGGTTCAGCCAAGATAATAAGCCGATGTACCAACAACTCTTAGGCGTTACTGTTAAGAACAAGGTGGTCAGAAACGGAGCATTAAACTCCTTGTGATAGATGAAAATTGAACCACATGCATCTCAGCAGGGTGAAAATATTAAAATTCTTCTCTTTTATTTCATTGTAGTCATTCAAATTTTTTTTTTGTAATACAGCACCGTTTTTTACATTAATGTACTCAAGATCACCAAGACCCAGGCAAAGAATCACAGAATTACAAATTGTGGTCTGAGAAAATTGATCTTTTGAGTTGATTTAGAATTAAGATGGACAAAAACAGGTTATAGTTCTGTCAACAAGCAAATAAACAAGTGAAAACATGACAAAATAAAAATATTAGACACAATTTATAATGGTTTTAACCATGTTGAAAACAGACACTTTATCACAGTGTAAATCTTTGTATAACAGTACTATAACAGTGTTACAAACCATACAGATACCCTACTTTTTTTCTGATGAAATAAACCTTTGTTACACATATTCAAATTAGTCACTAGTTTCAAGCGAGTTCTTTGAAGGAATCAAAGCTGGTTAATATTTCATGGGTCAATTCTGCACCTAAAGAATAGCATCCACATAAGATGTTCCTTTAGTTCTTCCTTTTTTCAAGCATTTTTTATTTCTAGTATTTTCTTATTTCAGTTCTTTTTAACTCTGGAAAAATTGACATTTTTTACTTGTATTGAGACTCCTTTGAAGAACTGTTGAACGGAGAGAGGTTAATATTTACCAGATCATGCTTTAATCTCCATCTGCATTGAACAAACATTTTAAATGGAACGCACGTTCAAAGTAGCCTGGTAAATTGATTATTTTCAGTATCTGACTAACACACAGTATTTTATGGCAGAATTGGGCAAAATCAGCTGAAGGATGTTTATCAGATTTTGATGTTTTTCCTGATTTGGGAATGCTTTTATTACTATCCATATGGTGGGAGATGTTAATTGCCAGAGTTCAAGGTCAAGCACCACACAAATGGTGTTAGCTCCAATCAGTGAGATTAAATACAAGGAACAGTAGCATAAGTTGCATGGGGTCAGTTTTAATATGTATATGCTAAGAATATCAAGGAACTTGCTTATAGTTATTGATTAATTGCAAAGATATGTGTTTGTTTAAAATAAGTGAGAAGGCTTTGATGATGATGGTATAATAAAACTATCAAGACAAATTGGAGGACAGGAAGCGCGTGGACATCAGCCAGTGAGAACAGCTAGAAGAATTTAAAAGAGAAAGAGTTTAAAGAGTTGAATTTCTGTATTTTATAGCTGTAGAAGATATATATTAATAAAAAGATTTAAAAATGAGTTTAAAGGGAGTCGGTTATTTCTTCAGCGGTTTGATCAAGGCACAACTGTGCAAGTGCGCGGACGTCAGCCAGTGTGAACAGCGAGAAGAGTTTAAAAGGAGACAGATTTATAGAGCAGGCGACAGAGTAAAGGGAGACAGTAGGAAGAGACAGAGTAGGAAGGCTTTGGCTCAACGGGGCTTTGGCGATAATGGTTCGAGGTGAGGTAGGTTAACTGTATAGAATACAGACAGGAAGAATGTGTGTGAAGCCAGTGTTCTGTGCTCGGTGTCAGATGTGGGAAGTCTGGGAGACTCCCAGCCTCCTGGACGGCCACATCTGCACCAGGTGCGTCGAGGTGCAGCTCCTTAGGGACCGTGTTAGGGAACTAGAAATGCAGCTCGATGACCTTCGTCTGGTGAGGGAAAGTGAGGACATGATAGAGAGGTGCTATAGGCAGGTAGTCACACCAGGGCCTGGGGAGACAGATAAGTGGGTCACGGTCAGGAGAGGAAATGGCAGGAGTCAGAGGCTAGAGAGCACCCCTGTGACTGTCCCTCTTGACAATAAGTACTCCTGCTTGAGTACTGTTAGGAGGGGGGACGGCTTACCTGGGGGAAGCAATAGTGGCCGTGCCTCTGGCACAGAGTCCGGCCCTGTGGCTCAGAAGATTAGGGAAAGGAAGAGGATGGCAACAGTGATAGGAGACTCAGACAGGCGATTCTGTGGACGCAGGAAAGAAACTTGGATGGTAGTTTGCTTCCCAGGTGCCAGGGTCTGAGATGTTTCTGATCACGTCCAAGACATCCTGAAGTGGGAAGGAGAACAGCCAGAGGTCATGGTACATATTGGTACCAAGGACATAGGCAGGAAAAAGGAGGAGGTTCTGAAAGCAGATTACAGGGAGTTAGGAAGGAAGTTGAGAAGCAGGACCACAGAAGGTGTCATCTCGAGATTAATGCCTGTGCCACGTGACAGTGAGTATGGGAATAGAGTGAGGTGGAGGATAAATGCGTGGCTGAGGGATTGGAGCAGGGGGCAGGGATTCAGATTTCTGGATCATTGGGACCTCTTTTGGGGCAGGAATGACCTGTACAAAAAGGACAGGTTGAACTTGAATCCCAGGGGGACCAATATCCCAGCGGGGAGTTTTGCTAAAGCTACTGGGGAGTGTTTAAACTAGGATTGCTGGGGGTTGGGAACCAAGCTGAAGAGATGGACGAAGAGGTGGTTGGGTCACAAATAGAGAAAGCTTGGAGTCAATGCGAGTGGGAGGATAGACAGGTGATAGAGAAGAGAAGCGCTCAGATCGATCGTTTGAGATGTGTCTATTTTAATGCAAGGAGTATTATGAACAAAGTGGATGAGCTTAGAGTGTGGATCAGTACTTGGATCTATGATGCTGTGGCCATTACAGAGATCGGGATGGCTCAGGGGTAGGAGTGGTTACTTTGAGTACCAGGCTTTAGATGTTTCAGAAAGGACAGGGAGGGAAGCAAAAGAGGTGGGGGCGTAGCCCTGTTGATCAGAGATAGTGTCATGGCTGTAGAAAAGGAGGAAGTCATGGAGGGATTGTCTATGGAGTCTCTGTGGGTGGAAGTTAGGAACAGGAAGGGTTCAATAACTCTACTGGGTATTTTTTTATAGGCCACCTAATAGTAACAGGGACTAGAGTTGCAGATAGGGAGACAGATTCTGGAAAGGTGTAATAATAAAAGGGTTGTTGTGGTGGGAGATTTTAATTTCCCAAATATCGATTGGCATGTCCCTAGAGCAAGGGGTTTAGATGGGGTGGAGTTTGTTAGGTGCGTTCAGGAAGGTTTCCTGACACAATATGTAGATAAGCCTACAAGAGGAGAGGCTGTACTTGATCTGGTATTGGAAAATGAACCTGGTCAGGTGTCAGATCTCTCAACGAGAGAGCATTTTGGAAATAGTGATCACAATTCTATCTCCTTTACCATAGTATTGCAGAGGGATAGGAGCAGACTAGTTAGGGAAGCATTTAGTTGGAGTAAGGGGAAATATGAGACTATCAGGCAGGAGCTTGGAAGCATAAATTGGGGACTGCTGTTCTCAGGGAAATGTACAGAAGTAATGTGGCAAATGTTCAGGGTATACTTGTGTGGAGTTCTGCATAGGTACATTCCAATGAGACAGGGAAAGGATGGTAGGGTACAGAACTGTGGTGTACAAAGGCTGTTGTCAATCTACTCAAGAAGAAAAGAAGAGACTACAAAAGGTTCAAAAAGCTACGTAATGATAGAGATCTAGAATATTGTAAGGCTAGCAGGAAGGAGCTTAAGAAAGAAACTAGGAGAGCCAGAAGGAGCCATGAGAAGGATTAAGGAAAACCCCAAGGCATTCTACAAGTATGTGAAGAGCAAGAGGATAAGACGTGAGAGAATAGGACCAATCAAGTGTGACAGTGGAAAAGTGTGTATGGAACCGGAGGAGATAGCAGAGGTACTTAATGAATACTTTGCTTCAATGTTCACTATGGAAAAGGATCTTGGTGATTGTAGGGATGACTTACAGCAGACTGAAAAGCTTGAGCATGTAGATATTAAGAAAGAGGATGTTCTGGAGCTTTTGGAAAGCATCAAGTTGGATAAGTCACGAGGACCAGACAAGATGTACCCCAGGCTACTGTGGGAGGTGAGGGAGGAGATTGCTGAGCTTCAGGTAATGATCTTTGCATCATCAATGGGGACAGGAGAGGTTCTGGAGGATTAGAGGGTTGCAGATGTTGTTCCATTATTCAAGAAAGGGAGTAGAGATAGCCCAGAAAATTATAGACCAGTGAGTCTTACTTCAGTGGTCAGTAAGTTGATGGAGAAGATCCTGAGAGGCAGGATTTATGAACATTTGGAGAGGCATAATATGATTAGGAATAGTCAGCATGGTTTTGTAAAAGGCAGGTCGTGCCTTACGAGCCTGATTGAATTTTTTGAGGATGTGACTAAACACATTGATGAAGGTAGAGCAGTAGATGTAGTGTATATAGATTTCAGCAAGGCATTTGACAAGGTACCCTGTGCAAGGCTTATTGAGAAAGTAATGAGGCATGGGATCCAAGGGGACATTGCTTTGTGGATCTAGAACTGGCTTGCCTACAGAAGGCAAAAAGTGGTTGTAGACAGGTCATATTCTGCATGGAGGTCAGTCACCAGTGGAGTGCATCAGGGATCTGTTCTGGGACCCCTATTCTTCATGATTTTTATAAATGACCTAGGTGAAGAAATGGAGGGATGGGTTAGTAAATTTGCTAATGACACAAAGGTTGGAGGTGTTGTGGATAGTGTGGAGGTCTGTCAGAGGTTACAGTGGGACATTGATAGGATGCAAAACTGGGATGAGAAATGGTAGATGGAGTTTAACCCAGATAAGTGTGAGGTAGTTCATTTTGGTGGGTCAAATATGATGGCAGAATATAGTATTAATGGTAAGACACTTGGCAGTGTGGAGGATCAGAGGGATTTTGGGATCCGAATCCATAGGACACTCAAAGCTGCTGCGCAGATTGACTCTGTGGATAAGAAGGCATATGGTGCATTGGCCTTCATCAATCGTGGGATTGAGTTTAAGAGCCGAGAGGTAACGTTACAGCTACATGGGACCCTGGTCAGACCCCACTTAGAGTACTGTGCTCAGTTCTGGTCGCCTCACTACAGGAAGGATGTGGAAACCATAGAAAGCGTGCAGAGGAGATTTACAAGGATGTTACCTGGATTGGGGAGCATGCCTTATGAGAATAGGTTGAGTGAACTCAGCCTTTTCTCCTTGGAGCGACGGAGGATGAGATGTGACCAGACAGAGGTATATAAGATGATGAGAGGCAATGATCATGTGGATAGTCAGAGGCTTTTTCCCAGGGCTGAAATGGCTAACGCGAGAGGGCACAGTTTTAAGGTGCTTGGAAGTAGGTACAGAGGAGATGTCAGAGGTAAGTTTTTTTAAAAAAACGCAGAGAGTAGTGAGTGCGTGGAATGGGCTGCCGGCAACAGTGGTGGAGGTGGATACGATAGGGTCTTTTAAGAGACTCCTGGACAGGTATATGGAGCTCAGAAAAATAGAGGGCCATGGGTAACCCTAGGTAATTTCTCAGGTAAGGACATGTTTGGCACATCTTTGTGGGCCAAAGCGCCTGTATTGTGCTGTAGGTTTTCTATGTTTCTGTATTTCCACGATTTTACACCCTGGTGACAATTCAGTCGAACAGATCCATATTGTAGTAAATGTCCCACACAAGCTTCATGAGTCTCACCGTGAACAACATGTCCTCTATTTTTTTCTTCTTTCATCTAACCTTATCATAAATACTATTCATTTCACTCACTCCATCTGGCAGCAAGTTCTTCGAAAAGTAAACTTTTTTTAAATAAAGACGTTTCTCTTGAACTCTTTGTTGTATTCCTTAGTAAATTCTTAAGTGAACGTTTTGGACTAGCTCAAAAGTGGAAATATTATTGATTATATTGAACACTTTAATAATTAGTCATCTCATCTCCTGCTCTTCCCTCGTCTTTCCTGACAGTGATATCCTCACAGTACTTTAGGCCAAATTGACTCAAAGAGACAGCCTGCCTGAGATTAGGGTAACATAGAAGAATGGTTAGATCTGCACAGATCCATAAATGCAGCAAGTGAATAGGCAAGGGCAAAGGGTTTAGAGGAATTCCAGGTGGGAGAGAACTTTGTTCAAGGTTATGCACAGGGTACTCTGATATGAAGGTAGAATTACCTACCCAGAAACATGAGTGGAGGGATGAAGTAACAACATACAACCAATCCAGAGAGGAAGGAATGATATGTGGCACCAGCGTTCCTTTACCTGACCTAAGCGTGAGGGAAAGTGATTTCCTGATAAGATAAATGCAAAATAATTACTCTACAGAATCAAACAGTAGGTATTTGGGTGGATATAGAGGACAGTTATTTGCTGGATATGGATTCAAAAGGCAAACAAGAGAAAATCTACAGGTGCCGTCTCCAATGGGATCTCACCACCCAGCACATCTTCCCCACGCACCCCCCCCCCCGCACTTCCTGCTTTCTGCAGGGATCGCTCCCTTAGTGGCTCCCTTGTCTATTCATTTCCCACATCCCACTAACCTCCTTCCTGGTACTTATCCTTACAAGCAGAACAAGTGCTACTCCTGCCCCTACGCCTTCCCCCTCACTACCATTCAGGGGGCACCAAAGTGTCCTTCCAGGTGAGATGACACTTCACCTGCGAGTTTGTTGGGGTCATCAACTGTATCCGGTGTTCCCGGTGTGGCCTCCCAGTATATTGGTGAGACCTGACATAGATTGGGAGACTGCTTCGTCGAGCATCTATGCTACATCCACCAGAGAAAGCAGGATCTCCCAGTGCCCACCCATTTTAATTCTACTTCCCATTCCGACATGTCAGTCCATGGCCTCCTCTCCTGTCGCAATGAGACCACACTCAGGTTGCAGGAGCAACACCTTATATTCTGTCTGGGTAGCCCGCAACCTGATGACATGAATGTTGATTTCTCAAACTTCTGGTTATGTCACCCGCTCCCCACCCCTGCACCATTCTCCGTTCCCATTTCCCTTTCTCACCTTATCTTCTTAACTGCCCATCACCTCATCACATCCCTCTGGTGCTCCTCCCCCTTCCCTTTCCTCCATGGCTTTCTGTTTTCTCCTCTCAGATTCCCCAGCCCTTTACCTCTTTCTCCAATCGACTTCCCAGCTCTTTGCGTTACCCCTCCCTGTCTTGGTTTCACCTATCACCTACTACCTTTATTTCTTCCTGTCCTCCCCGCACCTTCTTACTCTGACTTCTCGTCCTTTATCTCCAGTCCTGATGAAGGGTTTTGGCCTGAAGCATCGACTGTTTACTCTTTTCCATAGATGCTGCCTGGCCTACTGAGCTCCTCCAGCATTGTGTGTGTGTTGCTTGGATTCAAAAGAATCTGATGGCCTTCCTGGGACAAAAAAAAAGAATCTTATCTGTTGAACCAACTGATCATTACAACAGGATTTGCAACAACAATAAAATCAAACTACAATCATGCCATCCATCATATCACAGGAAACTGTACTGTAAAATGTGTTAAGTTAAAAAAGAATTGTGGCCTTCTAAATATATTCAGAGATTAATTTTGGGAAGGACAGCATTAGGACATAGTGCCTGACAAGCTGATCTGCATCATCTTATCACTTGTGGGAGGTGCCCCAATGGTAATGATACAGTACATAATGAGTATGAGCCAACAAGTAAAAATAATTTGGCCAATGGCTTATTGAGAATAGTGAAAACATACAGTAAGGTGCTTATGACACTTGATGTTAACAAGCAGCATCTAGGAGAGATGTGTCTTTAACAAACAACTCAATTATTTTAAGTTAAAATCAAATTATTTAATTGTAATCTAGAAAATTACATTTAAATATCTCTGAATTTTAGTGTTAGAATAATAATTTCACTTCAAAAGCTTTCCAGGTTTGGTGGAAAACTAAGAAATTGGCTAGAATTCATTGGGTTGGTGCTATGGCACATACTAGATGGGGTGAAGGCCCAGTTTCTGTGCTCTATTGCTCTATAATTCCAATAGCTTTGCCTAATATTTTGAGCTAATTTTTTTTTACAAACTTATTAGTGAAAAAAATAGCTGTTGACTGGATTAACTCTTTATTGTACGGTGTTACAAGTCAGTGTTATCTTAACCCAGATCTACCTCCTGTGGGCACCCTTGGCAAAAGTTCCCTTCCAGCTTACATTCTTCAAAAATCCCAACACTTCGGCTATTAATTTGCTGCAAAATTTCTGAAGTTACTGACCTGCTCAACCAATCCCTCTTCTTTCATTGTTGAAACTGAGATCTCACTGAAATGAGTGGAAGGGGCTCACAATCATCTTTTGAAGTGAATATTGAGACCATCTGGTCTACTGCTTCTCTTCCTGCACCTAACTCACTTGGATAATCATCTGTTATTCCCTTTATCCTCAACTCCAAATGAGATTTTCCTCATTGTTACTTCTTTGAAATCACAAAATATTGAAATATTGAGACTCAATTTCTTCTCCCATGATGCACTATGCTACCAACCAGACAATTATCCTCTGTGATTTCTATTTATCTTAGTAACGGTGCCATGTCCCCTCAAAGCAGTCATCATCACTCACCTATTTCATTCGCCTTCCTGTTCTTGCAAAATGCTATCCCATTTCCAATCTTCCCTTCCTCTCCAAAGTCTTTGATTGTGGTGTTGTTTCCCAGATACGTAGCCATCTTACCTGTAACTTTTTTTTAAATATATCTCCAGTCAGCAGTGATCAGTGTCATGATATGAATGTGACTCAAGTAATGTATTTGCCTTAGGCCTTGAAAACTACAATAGTCGACAACTTTCTTTCATCCAGTTCTATTCCAATTAATCATACCCAAACTATAGATATCAAGGTCTTCTCTTCCTGAGGTCAGTACAATATTTCTTGCATTTTCCCAAGGATCTAATCTAGTCCTTCTCCTCATTCTGTTCCATGCAATACCTCACATTTTTTGCAAACTCAATGTCAGTTTCAATCCATGTGCAGATGACACGCGGGTTTCCTCTTACCCCACCTTTTCTGATCTCCCTCTTGCCTCTAAAGTGTAAAAATTTTTAAAGAAGATGTAACATTTTCTACATTCAGCAGATATTTCTAACAATGGAAGGACCAAAGCTATTGCACTAGGCCTTCAAGACAAGACCTATTCCCTTGTCATTGCATTATTCTTCTTAGAAACTGTCTAAATCCTGACTAAAAAGGTGTCATGTTTGATGCAAAGTTTTAGATCTCATATCCATACCATTTCTAAGACCCTTTATTTCCCATACAGTATGGTCTTAGGTCTTGCTTCCAACTGATCTGGAACCCGTAATGATCCTTTAGCATATTTAGACTGGATTAATCCAATGCAGTATCGACCAGGTTCCCTTGTCTAGACTCTGTAAACCCAAGGTCATTCATAGCTCTTCTGCCTCAGGTCCATCTCATACCAATCAGCTCTGTATTTGATGACTTAATCTTGGTGAAGTAGTGACTCTGTTTTACAATTCCCTGCTTTTTGGTTTCACCATTTTTCTTTCCTTCAATCGTGCTACTCTGTCCAAGTGTTTTGTGTTCTTCAAATGCAGATTTGAGACACATCACCAATTTAAAATTAGCTTTCCCTCAGTTGCTGTGCCTTCACCTGCCAAGTCTAGAACTCCGCAATTCTGACTACTTTGCCACACCCACCCCATACTTGCCTTTCTTTTTAAGGAATGAAGGGTCCTGATAAAGGGTCTCGGCCCAAAACATCAACTATTTACTCTTTTCCATAGAAGCTGCCTGGCTTGCTGAGTTCCTCCAGTATTTTGTGTGTGTTGCTCCTTTTTAAGATGCTCTTTAAACCGGCCAGTGTAGGCAACTAAAATCAAGATCAACTATTACATTCAAATGGTGGACCTGCTATTTTAAAACTGACTTAGTTGATATGTTTTCCAACATTTATAAATCAGTCAGATTGAGCAATATCATTTTGATTTTAAGACCTGGCTCCTTAATATGCATTAATTAAATATTACTTTTGATTCAGAGATTTCAATCTCAAGATGTAATTTGAAGAAAATAAATAGTTTTGAGGCAGATGGCTGAAGAAATAATGATAACATAAATACGTTATGAAGAGATTTGGTTTGGACAGTATTTATTCTCTGAAAGTTAACTGGTATTTGTGAATAATGATAAATTCAAAATTAAGCAGTTATTTCTGTAATACAGGTATTTACAAATCAGACACAATATGTATTATCTAGTACAGAAAATGGGAAAATGAAGAACAAATATATTTATCTGTTTATACCAACATCTTGGGATTCTTTTTTTCTATTTTACAGTGACTAGGTACTGTAGTTTTGTTTGAACAGCAGTGTCTTCCCTGGAATTAAAAAAAATGACCAGCACGAGCTATAAAATGCAAACTTGAAGTTTCAAGTTAATATAGTTAGGGTAAATTCCTTGAGTCACCTCATTTATTTTGGGAAAGACTTTTATTTTTGTTAGAAAATACTCTATTATACAGTAATCCCAAAAAAGACATAATTCCAATCATTTTTCCTTTGTTGCTTCAAAGAATTACTATGAAGGAATATTCTGTGATATAATGTATGTAAATTTGAGTCTCACTTTACCTTATGAAATTGATAGAAAAAGTCACAGTTTATAAAATTGCACAGCTTGCATTACACTAAAACCAACATCTATAGCAACCAAAACATTATTGCTTTCAGAATAGCTCTTTTCCTGTCCTGGTTTTGCATGTTTCCTTAAAGTATTTAACTGAATTAGGGGAAATATTATAGCACAAATGAAGCCTGCCTTTTCAACCCTACACTTCAAATTGAAATAGAAGTCAATTTCTTTAATATTTTACCTTAGGGTTAAATATAAAATCCAATAAGTCTGTTTCTAAGATTTTTGAGTGCTGCTGTAATTGTGGGTCTACAGCTATCTTAAATTTTGTAAAAATAGTTTGAAAAACTCTGATGTACATTGTGATCAATCAACATCACAAGGAAACCCAGATGTTTTGTTTCTCGAAGTGCCAATTTTCTTCAGATTTTTGTTTGTAATGTTTGTGCAATAACTGTGCTGCAAAGTTACTGTACATTGCAAATATTAGAATGTTGTTTCAACCTCGTATTTGATTTTAAAAACAAAGTGTAGAAAATTGTCAATAAAGATATTTGATGTTTAGAGTAACTTAAATGACTGTACATAAATTGTGAAGCAGAATAAACTATCTTTCCCTAGTGAATAAATAATCATTTGTTATACACGGGTTTATTTGCAAATATCTGTTACTACTTTACATTAAGAAAAACAGTTTGAACAGACTCACACTTTATCAGCTTAATAAAGCAATTGGTTAAAAACCTAAATCACAGTTTAGTTTTCACAAAAACATTTATGAAACTGTATATTATCTGGTGTTTGTTAATTTTATTTTTTTGAAGCATTTTCGGTAACAAACAGCATCTCCTGCTGAGTGCTGTGTGTACTTTATGCCTTTATGCAAGATTTGCGAGATGGAAGCTAAAGCCCAATTCCAGGTCCCTGTTCAGACAGAAGCTGAATTACACTGGCAACTAAGTCATTCAGCTTCATCTAAATAAATGTACCCACCTACTGTACCCACCCCAACTTACTTCCAAGCACCTTAAAACTATGGCCCCTGAGTTAGCCATTTCAGCACTGGGAAAAAGCATCTGGCTATCCACACAATCAATGACTCTCATCATCTTATACACCTCTGTCAGATCACCTCTCATCCTCTATCGCTCCAAGGAGAAAAGGATACGTTCATTCAACCTATTCTCATAAGGCATACTCTCCAATCCAGGCAACATCCTTATAAATTTCTTCTGCACTGTCTTTATAGTATCCACATCCTGCCTATAGTGAGGTGACCAGAACTGAACACAGTACACCATGGGCTCTGACTAAGGTCTTATATAGCTGTAACATCACCTCATGGCTCTTGAATTCAGTCGCATGGTTGATGAAGGCCAACACCCTATACTCCTTCTTAACGACACTGTCAACCTGCACAGCAGCTTTGAGTGTCCTATGGGCATGGACCCCAAGATCTCTCTGATCCTCCACACCGCCAAGAATCTTACCATAATATTATATTTTATCTTTAAATTTGAACAACCAGAATGAACCACCTCACACTCATCTGGGTTGAACTCTATCTGCAACTTCTCAGCCCAGTTCTGCATCCTATCGATATCCCGCTGTAACCTTTGACAACCCTCCAGACTATCCACAACACCCCCAACCTTTGTGTCATCAGCAAACTTACTAACCCACCCTCCCACTTCCTCATCCAGGTCATTTATAAAAATCACAAAGGTGGGAGGGGGGGGCGTTCTCCATGAGAATACAAACCATCTACAACTACCCATTGCCTTCTGTAGGCAAGACAATTCTGGATCCACAAAGCAAGGTCTCCTTGGATCCCCGGCCTCCTTACTTTCTGAATGATCCTTCCCATGGCTCCTTCTTGTTCTCCTAATTTCACTCTTAAGCTCCTTCCTGGCAACCTTGTAATTTTCTAGAGCTCTAACAGCACCTAGTTTCTCGACCCTTTAATAAGCTTTTCTTTTCTTCTTAACTAGATTTTCTACATCCTTTGTATACCATGGTTCTTCTACCCTACCATCCTTTCCCTGCCTCAATGGAACATACTTATTCTGAACGCCATGCAAATAATCCCTGAACATTTGCCACATTTCTGCCGTGAATTTCCCTGTGAACATCTGCTCCCAATTTATCCTCCCAAGTTTCTGCCTAATAGCATCATATTTCTCCCTACCCCAATTAAATGTTTTCCCAAATTGTCTGCAAATTGTCTCCAGCACGATGGTAAAGGAGATAGAGTTGTGCTCACTATCTCCAAAATGCTCTCCCACCAAGACCAGGTTCATTTCCCAATACCAGATCCAGTACAGCCTCTCCTGCAGTTGGCTTATCTACGTATTGCATCAGGAAACCTTCCTGAACACACCTAATAAGCTCCACCCCATCCAAACCCCTTGCTCTGAGGAGATGTCAGTCAATATTAGCAAAGTTAAAATCTCCCATCACAACAACCCATTATTATTGCACCATTCCAGAATCTGCCTTCCTTTCTGCTCCTCGTTGTCTCTGTTACTCTTGGGGGGGGGGGGAGGAGGGTGTCTATAAAAACACCCAGTTGAGCTATCGTTCCCTTCCTGTTTCTGATTTCCACCCACATGGACTCAGGAGACAATCCCTCCATGACTTCCTCCTTTTCAGCAGTCCTGACACTATCCCTGATTAGCAATGCCATGCCCCACCCCTTTTGCCTCCCTCCCTGTCTTTTTTGAAACATCTATAGCCTGGCACACTCAGCAGACATTACTGCCTGAGACATCCAACACTCTGTAATGGTCATAATGTCACAGTTCCACGTATTGATCCATGCTCTAAGTTCATCCGCCTTGTTCATGATACTCCTTGCATTAAAATAGACACATTTCAAACCATCTGGCTGAGTGCATCTTTGCTCTATCATCTGCCTATCCTTCCACAGAAACTCCCTACGAGCTATCTCTACTTGTGTATCAACTGCCCCAGCCTCTGCCTCTTCACTTCAGTTCTCTCCCCACTGCAAATCTAATTTAAACCCCAATAGCATTAGCAAACCTCCCTCCCTCCCAGGATATGGGCTCCCCAACAGTTTAGGTGCAGCCCATCCCACTTGTAAAGGTCATCCCTTCCCCAGAAAAGGTTCCAATGATTCAAGAACTTGAAACCCTGCCCCATGTACCATCTCCTCAGCCACTCATTTGTCTGTGCTATCTTCCTGTTCTCACTTTCCCTAGCTCGTGGCACTGGAAGTAATCCAGAGATTACCACCTTGGAGGTCCTGCTCTTCAGCCCCCTTCCTAACTCCCTAAACTAACTGCACAGGACCTTTACTGCTCTCCTGTCTATGTCATTGGTACCAATATGTATCATGACCTCTGGACCCCAGCACCCAGGAGGCAACACACTATCCTGGTGTCGCTTTTGCTGCCACAGAATCTCCTATCTGTCCCCCTAACTATCGAGTCCCTTATGACTGTTGCTCCACCTGACTTCACCCTACCCTCTGAGGCTCAGAGCCAATCGCGGTGCTATTGGTCTGGCCGCTGCTGCCTTGCCCATATTGGTCACCCCCCTCAGAAGTATCCAAAGGGGTGTACGTATTGCTTAGGGGAATGACCACAGGGGGATCCTGCACTGATTTCCTTCTCCCTTTACCTCTCTCGGTGTTCACCCATCTACTCCCTGAATTCTGCACTCTGGGTGTAATCTCCTGCTCAGATGTTGTATCTATCAATTGCTCTGCCTCCCAGATGATCCTTAGTTCATTCAACTCCACCTCCAGCTGCTTAATGTGGTAGTCATCAGGAAAGCCATTAGGTTCCTTCAATTCCCACATCCTACAGGAGGAGCCTTCCACTTCCATATATCTGCCATCTTGCCTGCACTGTACTATGGGCAACCAAGGCCAAATCAGCAATAACGAAAGGAAAAACCTACCCTTCTTTCCTGTTTATTTGGCTTTGGCCTCTTCTTGCTGAAGCCTTGAGTCAAAACCTCTAAATTACCACTCCAACGATGGCCACTCCAACAATGACCGCTCCACTAGACCATCTCTCTCTCTCTCTCTTATGGTTTGAAAAATAAGAAAAATCCACACACAACAAGAAAAAGCTCACTGCATTTGGTGGTGCTCCGCCTGCCTTCCAATGCCGCCAATGCTTCTAATGCGTCCCACGCCTGCGCACTGGATACTGTTTTTAAGAAAACCCCCAACACAAGGAGAAGGAACTCACCACGTTTGATAGTGCTCCGCCTGCCTTCTGCTGCCACTGATGCCTCTGATGCTTCCCACGCCTGCACATTGGCATCATATATACTTGCGCCTATATTCAAAAGCATTCCATGCTCCCTCTTTCAAGGCAAGCTATCTTCTAGAAGCTGTGTTAGACAATAGAAGTAAGATATCAATATTGTTATAATTTCAATTGTGTGCACTTTTGTGTCACTATGCAAATTGGGCAGTGTGTATATTGCCTTTTCCTTCTCCACACATAAAGGCACAAATTAGGAACAAGAGTAAACTGGAAATCTAAAATGTTCACTGTTTCTTTTTCCACAGGGCTGCCTGACTTACTGAGCTTTTCTAGCATTTTCTGCTTTTATTACAAATTTCCAGCACCTGCAGTTTGTAAAAAGTTTTCACTGAGGTGGCTTGGAGCCTCAAGTCTGCTCCACCTATCAATGTATTGATATCTGATCCCACTGTAATCTCAAATCAACTCTACTTTCATTCCCTTGCTTAATAAATTTCGCTGGACTCTGCCTTTAAAGTATTCAGGAACTCTACTTCCACCACGCGAGGGTGGGACCTCCAAGGCCTCACTTTTTTGAAGCAGGGAGAATCTCTCCAACTGCAAATTTTAAAGGGATCCGAAATGATTTTCACATTTGTTAAGGGTTGAATGTGAATGGAAAAGATATTAGACAATTGTGGATTTGAACTTCATGAATTTTATCATCCACGGCATGATACAAACAGATCACGATTGCAGTTCTTAGCACCTGGCTCCTTCAAGATTCAAGTACGTTTATTATCAAATAACGTATAAATTACACAACCTTGGGATTTGCTTGCTCATGGGTAGCCACAAAGCAAGAAACCCGAAAGAACCTAATTTAAAGAAGAGAAAAAACAAAAAGACCAACACTCAATGTGTAAGAGAATGAAAAAAAAATTGCAAACAATTGAAGTGAACAACAGCATTCCAAACCAAAACTGAGCAACTGCGATACTTTCTAGTTTACATTTTATATGGGAGGTAACAGGCAATTTATCTCAACCTGAGCAAAAGCTGAGCATTCTAGACTTTACTGACAGTGGTGGACTTCCCTAGTAATTTCACTCTCCGGAATAGTCTTTACTCTTCCAAACATCCCCTTACTCCACGGCAGCAGTTGAAGGAGTGGGGGAGTGAGGGCTTTACAGTGGGGCATCAGGAGCTTGGGCTCTTCTCCTGAGAGGAGTAACATTCAAAATCACATAACATTTAGATGTTGCGAATAAAGAGAAGGCTTAGAAGCACAAAGATACAACAAGAGAGAGACGGGATTAAACAAAAGGCATTCGTTTTCATAGATATACAGCTTCAAATTATACCATACCTAAATGGTCATGTCCAGAACATGGATTAATCTCTTTCTTTTGTAAGTGATGTAGTTGAGAATCCAAATTCATTTTTTGATAAATGAGCTTTAGGAAAAAAAGCTTTCTCGTGCAATCAATAATATCGATCAAGAACACACAGCCTAGAAGTGTGACAGAAGTCAGGGCTTTCAAAAGCTATTTGTATAAGTATTACAAAGGAGAAAAATACATAGCTGCTGGAAAAATTAAAAAAAGCCAGGGAATTTAACTAACTGGATGTCCTTTACAAGAAGCTGGTTTGGGCTCAATATGTCAAATTATCTCTTTCTGTGCCATGGTTGTGATTGATTGAGACTGTTGTGAAGTGCTGGTGGTATAGTTAATGGGGTAGTGTGCATGAGAATTAGAGATGTTTGCTAATGTGCTTACTGACCTTTACTATACAGGCAACATCAATGAAACCTTCTAGTGTAGCTTGCAGGGCATTGATGCTTCACCCCATGTTGACTAGGGTTGATGATGGATTTAGATGGATTTCTGTGGTCCTGGACATAGATGACTATTTCTCTCCCCTCCTATAAGCTAAGAAAGTTAGGATGGATTCTTGTCTGTGCTCCATCATGGCTTTCATGAACTCAAAGTTCAAAGTGAATTTATTATCACCAGATGCCACCATTAAATTCATTATCTTGCAGGCATTCACAGTAGAACAAATAAGTACAATGGAATCAATGAAAAGTGACACACAGAGACTCACAAACTGCAAATATAGGAAACATGTAATAAAAAATAAATAGATAGATAGATAAAACTGAGAATATGAGTTGTAGTGTTTGTGAAAGTGAGTCCATTGGTTGTGTTCAATGATTAGTACAATGTTGAAGCTAGTGAAGATGTCTGCGCTGGCTCTGGAGCCTGATGACTGACTGGTAATAACTGTTTCTGAATCTGCTCCTGTACCTCCTTCCTGATGGTAACAGCGAGAAGAGTGGGGGTCCTCAATAATGGATGCTTCTTTTTCATGGTAACTTGCTATGTAGATGTACTCAATGGTAGGGAGGGCTTTTCCTGTGATGAACTGGGCTATGTACATCACTTTTTGTAGGTTTTTCCATTCTTGGTCATTGCTGTTTTTATACCAGGCCATGATGCAACTAGTCAGGATACTTTCCATTGTGCATCTAAAGAACTTTGTCAAAGTTTTAGATGACATGCTGAATTGAGCAAACCACTGAGAAACTAGAGAGACACACAAAATGCTGGTGGAACACAGCAGGCCAGGCAGCATCTACTGGGCCCAAAACGTCGACTGTACCTCTTCCAATAGATGCTGCCTGACCTGTCACGTTCCACCAGCATTTTGTGTGTGTTGCTTGAATTTACAGCATCTGCAGATTTCCTCGTGCTTGAGAAACTAGAGATACTGCCATGCTTTCTGTGAAATGTTATTTATGTGCTGGTCTCCGCATAGATCCTCTGATATGAAAGTGCCCAGGACTCTACTGACCCTCTCCACCTTCAACCCTCTCATAAGCAATGGCTTATGGACCCCCAAATTCTTCCTCCTGTAGTCAATAATCAGCCCTTTGGTTTTGCTGACGTTGAGTGAGAGGCTGCTGTTGTGGCACTATTCAACCAGATTTACAATCTCACTCCTATATGCTGAGTTGTCACCACCTTTGATTTGGTCAACGCCTCTGGTGCTGTCAGCAAACTTAAACTTGATGTTAGAGATCACAGTCATAAGCGTAAAGCATGTAGACCAAGGGGCTAAGCACTCAGCCTTGTGGTGCCCTTATGCTGACAGTAATTGTGGAGATACTGCTGCCAATCCATATTGACTGGGGTCTGCAAGTGAGGAAATCGAGGATCCAGTTACACAGGGAGGTATTGAAGCCAAAGTCTTGGATCTTATTGATTAATACTGAGGGGATGATAATGTGAAATGCTGAGCTGTAGTCAGGGAAGAGCATCCAGGCGTATGTATCTCCACTGTTCAGATGTTCCAGAGCTGAGAGGAGAGCCAATGATATGGCATCTGCTGTTGACCTGATATGACAGTGGGCAGATTGGAGCTAATCCAAGTCGCTCCACAAGTAGCAGTTAATATGTTTCATGACCAACCTCTCAAAGCACTTCACCCCAGTGTATGCCTATAAAAAGTATTTACCCCATCCCCACCCCCAACAAGCGGTTTTCGTGTTTTATTGTTTTACCAGATTGAATCACAGTGGATTTAATTTGGCTTTTTCGACACTAATCAACAGAGAAGTCTTTTTCATGTCAAAATGGAAACAAATTTCGACAAATTGGTCCAAATTTTTTTACTTTACTTTATACTTTATTGTCGCCAAACAATTGATATTAGAATGTACAATCATCATCGCAATATTTGATTCTGCGCCTCCCATTCCCTGGATTACAAATCGACAGTAAATATTAAAAATTAAAATCATAAATTATAAATAGAAAATAGCAAAATGGAAAGTAAAGTAGTGCAAAAAAACCGAGAGGCAGGTCTGGATATTTGGAGGGTACGGCCCAGATCCGGGTCAGGATCCGTTCAGCAGTCATATAATTGTTTAACATAAAATAATTGATTGCATAATTACTTACCCTCTTCAAGTCAGTATTTGATAGATGTGCCTTTGGCAGAAATTACAACCTCTAGTCTGGGTGGATAGGTCTCAATCAACTTTGCACATCTGGACACTGCAATTTTTCCCATTTTTTACAAAACTACTCAGACTTCATCAGGTTGCATGGGGATTGTGAGTGAACAGCCCTTTTCAAGTCCAGCCACAAATTCTCAATTGGATTGAATTCTGAAATCTGACTTGGCCACTCCAGGACATTAACTTTGTTGTTTTTAAACTATTCCAGTGTAGCTTTGGCTTTATGCTTGGGGGTCATTCTCCTGCTGGAAAACAAATCTTCTCCCAAGTCACAGTTCTCTTGCAGACTGCATCAGGTTTTCCTCCAGGATTTCCTTGTATTTTGCTGCATTCATTTTATATATACCCAAAACGGCAGGAGGAGAGAGAGCAGTACACCGTGCCATTAAATAGGGGCTGTGGACAACTCTGATTTGATGGAGACAGACGTGAAAGCACAGAGGAACATCTGGAGAAATTTCTGAAATGCCAGTTCGCTGCTGTTGTTACTGCGTGGTCAGAAACCTTCCGGAGGGAAGGCCTCAAAATCCCCAGCTTTGCCTGCTGTTGGCGACCGAGATTGAGGTCGAATCGTTCGGACAGAGATGGTACTCAGTACTCGGTGTCGGAGAGCTGATCGGAGGCTCGAAGTTTTCGGATGACTCAGAGTAGGACTGTGGTCGGGCATGGCAGGGTGAGTTTTTCTTCCTTCTCCCGTCCGTGTGAGATGTGGGACATTTGAGAGACTTTGAACTTTTTACTGTGCTCATGGAATTCTTCATCAAGTTATGGTATTATTGCACTGTTGTAACTATATGTTATAATTATATGGTTTTGTTAGTTTTTTCAGTCTTGGTCTGTCCTGTGTTTTGTGATATCACACCGGAGGAAATATTGTATCATTTCTTAATGCATGCATTATTAAATGACAATAAAAGAGGACTGCGCATCTTCATAATCTAATCTAATCCTCTACCTTCAGAAGCATTCCAGGACCTGCTGCAGTGATACATGCCTCATGGTAGGGGTGATGTGTTTTTGATGATGTGCAGTGTTCGGCTTACACCATACGTAGCATTTAGTCTGATGGCCAAAAGGCTCAATTTTGGTTTCATCAGACTACAGAACCTTCTTCCAGCTGACTTCAGAATGTCCCTCATACCTTCTGTTATCTCTAGCCAATTTTTTCCCAACAGTGGCTTTCTCTTTGCCACTCTTCCATCAAGCTGTGACCAGTGAAGCACCTCAGCAACAATTGTATGCACAGTCTCTCCCATCTCAGCCACTGAAGCTTGTAACTCCTCCAGAGTTGTCATAGGTCTCTGGGTGGCCTCCCTCACTGGACCCCTTCCTGCACGGTCACTCAGGTTTTGAGGAAGGCCTGCTCTAGGCAGATCTATGGGTGTGCCATATTCTTTCCATTGCTTGATGATTGACTTAACTGTACTCCAAGGGATGTTCAGTGACTTGGAAATTTTCTTGTATCCATCCCCTGACTTGTGCTTTTCAATAACCTTTTCACAGAGTTGCTTGGAGTGTTCTTTTGTCTTTGTGGTGTAGTTTTTTCCAGAATACTGACACCAGCAGTTGGACCTTCCAGACACAGGTGTATTTTTACAACAATCAAATGAAACACTTTGACTGCACACTGGTAATCTCTATTTAACTAATTATGTGAATTCTAAAACCAATTGGCTGCACCAGTGATGACTTGGTGTGTCATATTAAAGGAGGTGATTACTTACTCAGTCAATTATTTTGTGTTTTATATCTGTAATTAATTTAGATCATTTTGTAGAGATCTGTTTTCACTTTGAAACAAAAGTCTTTTTCTATTGATCTGTTTCAAAAAATCCAAATTAAATCTACTGTGATTCAATGTTGTAAAACAATAAAACATGAAAACTTCCAAGGGATGGGGTTGAGTACTTTTTATAGGCAGTGTCAGTGCCTCTGGACAATAGTTATTGGGGCAGGTTATCGCTTTTTTCTTGAAGCAGATGGGTACCTCAGACGGCCGAAGTAAGAGTTTAAAGATGTCAGTAAACACTCCAGCCAGTTGATTAGCAAGGACTTCAGTATTCAACCAGATACACCATCTGAGCCAGATGCATTTTGTGGGTTCACCATCCCGAAGGATGCTCTCACGCTGGCCTGAGACTAAAATCACAGGGTCATCGAAGTCTATGGGAGTTCATGAAGGTGCCTTCATGTTTTGTTGGTCAAAGCAAGCATAAAAGACATTGAGCTTGGTTTTGCACTGAAGGAGGCTATGTCATCCAAGCCCTGCCACAGCTGCTCAGCATTCTTCTGTGTTTTACGTCTGGTCAGGAATTGCCACCTCACATGTGAGATGGCTTTCCTGATCTCTGGGTTGCCAGGAAATTCCACTAATTCTATTTCCAGCAGCGGTTTGAGACAATAGTTATCTCTCCATTTAGGAGGTGCAGGCACAGCTTCAGTCTGTGGTAGTAAGCTTTGACAAATGCTTGGCATCTGGGAACAAGTAGGAATGCCAAACTGGAGTCACAACTTTCGCCAAGGAATATGCTTGACCTTGTGGAGGTCAATTTACCCAGCCCTGGGAAAATGTCCAAGCTGTATACTCTATAAGCTTCCTACCGTATTCAAATCAGATATGGGAATGTTTCCTCATGTCACCACTGTGACAATTCATGATAAGGGAGTGGGAATAATTTTGTATACAGGGTCGAGCGGTATCAGTCATTAGCACATTACATTTACACCACAGACATTTTATTCTTATACAATTTCTGCCCCATTGTTAATGTGAGTCCACAGTTATTAAGTAAGGGCATAACTCCCATTTCAAGCTGTACCATATCTGAAGGACCTTGTCCAGGATGTGGAATAATCTTTCAATGTAAGTGATGCAGCTGAATCTCCAAACTCACTTTATGATACAATGAGGCCTTCAGCAGAAAGGTGAATACATCTACGATGGAAAAGGTAAGAGAAAGTTACCTGGTGGAATTTGATGAGGAAAATGGGAGCTTCTGGTGTTCCACAAAAAAAAAGCCCGCAAGAAGTGTCTGAGAGGAAAGCCCTTGCTTCTGCAATGTACTGTATATTCTTTATAATTGTCTGCTAATTTGGATTTCTTCATCAAACTACTGATAGCAAAATTATGAGAAGGTTTAAATTAAGGACTCAGAACTAATTGATGTATCTGTGTGATGATTCATATTAGAGATGAACATAGTCAACCTACAAATTAGAAGACACAAGAATCGACTCTGAGAGTTTCATGCATGGGAAGTTGCAATTTCTACCTTTGACACATTGGATCAAAGTTACACATTCCCTTCCCATTTTGAGGATTAAAGCTGCAATACAATTTTCTGCAAAGAGATACCTAGTTTACAATGGGAGTATTTTTCTGTACATAGATTGGCTCAAATTAATTTCTCCTGCAGTTCTACCTCTAAAGTTAAGCTGCTAAATTTGTCAAGAACCAAGATTTTGGTTTAATGTGCGCTTCAGCAGTCCTGCTTGCAAAATATTGTGGATATTCTCTACAACTAATTGGTTGGAACTTTGGAACTACAAGTAACTCTATCACTCTTGCACTTAGGTTGAGGCCAGTTTGTACCAGCGCCTATGTGATGCAGTCTTGGCATGTGATCTTGCAAAGAAATGCCATCCTGACCCTCTTCCTCTAAATGTTTTGAGTCTTCTATCATAAACTGGGCCAATATCATTAAGTGCCAAGGTTGCTATTACAAATGCCAGGTCTTTGAGATATTCTCACAGGTACATTGGTGCCAATTCGTTCAAAAAGTGACAGTGTTTCCTCTGAGTACGTTTACTACCTACTGTCTAATTAACAAGTGTGAGGTTCAACAAAATAACATGAAGACACCCCGTTTTATGTAAGCAATGATTGAGCATGCTACAAATACCTTATGCATTTCATGTCTCATTTGGAAGACAGTCTGAAGTGAATATAAACACAGGGGCCTGGTCTATCTGGTTGCCAGGAATTGCAGTCAAACATATATTGATGTTCCTGAAGAATGCCTCCCACAAAGATTTGGTTACATTTGCATGGCAATGTCCCCTTTTCCTTGTGCTCATTGCTATTGTGGATTCCCAAAATCTAGCAGCTGCTATGTCATCAAGCTAGCTGAGCAACCAATTACATCAGAGATTCTCACAAATAGCAAACTGGATGGGAAAGCACCATGTTTTAAGTAACCTTACAAGCAGTTTACAGACCAGTAAATAAAGATGTAATAATATAATAGATCAACTCAATACATTTCGAAATATTTATGAAATGTTAATTTGGATTTTGTCACCATACTACTGATGATAAAATTAGCTGTTTTAGTGCCAGAAATAGTGTTAAGCAGTAGTTATGGCTTAGTGTTGTATTAAAACTGGGACTTCATACAACAAAGACTTTGTGTATTTTTGGTAAATATCTTAAGCTCATATTGATTTAAGTAATGTTCCTTGACTAGGTCAATGACAACAATTTTGTTGTATAGATACAAATATCCAGTAGTCTTACAGAAGCATGATATAATGAGTAGGCACCAGTCCCTATCAAAAAACAAGCTGCCAGATAAAAGAGGACTAAAGTTGATGGGTTAGAATTCACAGACCATGGCATGACACCCACCTTTCTACTTACACAGTTATAGACCTCTTGAAGGCAACATGGTGGACAAAGAAATCTCAACAGCACCTGCGTGGTTGCTGTGCAAATCTTGCTACAAGGAGGAGTATCCTAAATAAGCTTTGAGCATGAAAATGCTGGAGAACGTCGAGAGGCGGCTAAATCACCTTTGATCTCCAGCTTCCTCGGCTTTCAAAAATATTGGACGCTACTAAGATTCAAGTACATTCCTAAATAATTAACAATATTCAGAACATGGAAATATTAATATAATGCGCTTAAAAATTAAAAACATTCAAAATATTAGAATCATTCAAATGTATGTGAATTAATCTAAGCTTAACCGTGATGCCTCACAGGAAACGATATGCTATTCACCTCCTATGTAAGATCTTAACTGGTGCCGATTGTTAAATGATTCTGCACCTTTATGTTGGAGAATTACTACATCTTCACAGTTTGCTACAAGACACCCTCCAACTAATAGTGCATAGTCAGAAGTTACCTGGTGTATAGCTATCAGGCAGGTTGGTACTTCTGTGTTGTACAAGCACATGAATCCTGAAGGTATTGGAAATGTGCGTGGAATTGCTAGTATTTCCTTGCAAGTCTGGCCAACATTTTAAACAGCAAGGTTCCCAATTTCATTTTCATCATAATAAGCAGAATAATACATTTTGTACAATCAGATCTTTCTAATGACAGGGAGACAGTGAGAACAACTCATTAAATTAAATAATAGCATAGTCTCTGACTTCATCTTTCAGCTCTTCACATGAAGAATTGACTCATCAAACCAATCAAAAGTGCATCATGAATCCATTCCTATTGTTCAATATTCTCAATAGACAATAGGTGGAGTAGGCCATTCGGCCCTTCGAGCCAGCACCGCCATTCACTGTGATCATGGCTGATCATCCACAATCAGTATCCAGTTCCTGCCTTATCCCCATAACCTTTGATTCCACTATCTTTAAGAGCTCTATCCATCACTTTCTTGAAAGCATCCAGAGTACTTGGCCTCCACAGCCTTCTGGGGCAGAGCATTCCATATATCCACCACTCCCTGGGTGAAAAAGTTTTTCCTCAACTCCGTTCTAAATGGCCTACCCCTTATTCTTAAACTGTGGCCTCTGGTTCTGGACTCACCCATCAGCAGGAACATGCTTCCTGCCTGCAGCATGTCCAATCCCTTAATAATCTTATATGTTTCAATAAGATCCCATCTCAGCCTTCTAAATTCCAGAGTATACAAGCCCAGTCGCTCCAATCTTTTGACATATGACAGTCCTGCCATCCCGGAAATTAACCTTGAGAGCCTACGCTGCACTCCCTCAATAGCAAGAATGTCCTTCCTCAAATTTGGAGACCAAAACTGCACACAGTACTCCAGGTGTGGTCTCACCAGGGCCCTGTACAGTTGCAGAAGGACCTCTTTGCTGTTATACTCAATTCCCCTTGTTATGAAGGCCAGCATGCCATTAGCTTTTTTCACTGCCTGCTGTACTTGCATGCTTGCTTTCAGTGACTGATGTACAAGAACACCTAGATCTCGTTGTACTTCTCCTTTTCCTAACTTGACTCCATGTAGATAATAATCTGCCTTCCCGTTCTTACCACCAAAGTGGATATCCTCACATTTATCCACATTAAACTGCATCTGCCCACTCACCCAGCCTGTCCAAGTCACCCTGCATTCTCATTTCATCCTCCTCCCATTTCACACTGCCACCCAGCTTTGTGTCATTGGCAAATTTGCTAATGTGACTTTTAATTCCCCCATCTACATCATTAATATATATTGTAAACAGCTGCGGTCCCAGCACTGAACCCTGCGGTACCCCAGTGGTCACCGCCTGCATTCTGAAAGGGACCCGTTAATCACTACTCTTTGTTTTCTGTCAGCCAGCCAATTTTCAATCTACGTCAGAACTCTGCCCCCAATACCATGTGCCCTAATTTTGCCCACTAATCTCCTATGTGGGACTTTATCAAAGGCTTTCTGAAAGTCCAGGTACACTACATCCACTGGCTCTCCCTTGTCCATTTTCATAGTTACATCCTCAAAAAATTCCAGAAGATTAGTCAAGCACGATTTCACCTTTGTAAATCCATGCTGACTCGGACCAATCCTGTTACTGCTATCCAGATGTGTCGTAATTTCATCTCTTATAATTGACTCCAGCATCTTTCCCACCACCGACGTCAGGCTAAACCGTCTATAATTCCGTTTTCTCTCTTCCTCCCTTCTTGAAGAGAAGGAGAACATTAGCCACCCTCCAATCCACAGGAACTGATCCTGAATCTATAGAAGATTGGAAAATGATTACCAATGCATCCACGATTTCTAAAGCCACCTCCTTAAGTACCCTGGGATGCAGACCATCAGGTCCCGGGGACTTATCGGACTTCAGACCCAGCAGCCTATCCAACACCATTTCCTGCCTAATATAAATTTCCTTCAGTTCATCCACTACCCTAGGTCCTTTGGCCACTATTATATCTGGGAGATTGTTTGTGTCTTCCCTAGTGAAGACAGATCCAAAGTACCTGTTTAACTCGTCTGCCACTTCCTTGTTCCCCATAATAAATTCACCCGCTTCTGTCTTCAAGGGCCCAATTTTGGTCTTAACTATTTTTTTCCTTTTCACATACCTAAAGAAGCTTTTACTATTCTCCTTTATATTCTTGGCTAGTTTACCTTCGTACCTCATTTTTTCTCCATGTATTGCCTTTTTAGTTACCTTCTGTTGCTCTTTAAGTTTCCCAGTCCTCCGGCTTCCCACTCGTCTTTGCTATGTTATACTTCTTCTCTTTTATTTTTATACTGTCCATTACTTCCCTTGTCAGCCACGGCCTCCCCTTAGGATCTTTCTTCCTCTTTGGAATGAACTGATCCTGCACCTTCTGCATTATTCCCAGAAACACTTGCCGTTGCTGTTCCACTGTCATCCCTGCTATGGTATTGTTCCATTGAACTTTGGCCAGCTCCTCCTTCATTGCACCATAGTTCCCTTTGTTCAACTGTAATACTGATACTTCCGAGTTTTCCTTCTCCCTCTCAATTTGTAGATTAAAACTTATCATATTATAGTCACTACCTCCTAATGGCTCCTTTACCTCGAGGTCCCTGATCAAATCAGGTTCATTGCACAACACTAAATCTAGAATTGCATTCTCTCTGGTAGGCTCCAGTACAAGCTGTTCTAAGAATCCATCTCGGAGGGACTCCACAAACTCCCTTTCTTGGGGTCGAGTACCAATCTGATTCCTCCAGTCTACCTGCATGTTGAAGTCCCCCATAACAAATGTAGTATTACCTCTGCGACATGCCAATTTTAACTCTTGATTCAACTTACACCCTACATCCTGACTACTGTTTGGGGGCCTGTAGATAACTCCCATTAGGGTCTTTCTACCCTTAGATTTTCTCAGTTCTATCCATACTGACTCTACGTCTCCTGATTCTATGTCCCCCCTCGCAAGGGACTGAATATCATTCCTCACCAACAGAGCCACCCCACCCCCTCTGCCCATCAGTCTGTCCTTTTGATAGGACGTATACTCTTGAATATTCATTTCCCAGGCCCTGTCCACTTGAAGCCATGTCTCTGTTATTCCCACAACATCGTACTTGCCAATTTCCAACTGTGCCTCAAGCCCATCTACTTTATTTCTTATACTCCGTGCATTCATATACAATACTTTTAATTCATTACTCCCCTCACCTCCCATATCAATTCCTATTTCACTTGGCCATACTGTACGATCCCTTCTTGAGCTTTCTGCTCTGTTGATTCTGCTATCGTTCTTAACTTTTCTTATTCTCACTTTCCCTTTATCTCCATCCTTATGTTTCCAGTTCGTCAGAAGCCGTGGCAACTACATTGTCTGTTTAACAACAATCCCCTCCTTGCACAATTAATGGAAACTATTCGTGTTCAAATGAAGGTATATTTCAAAGGTATGTCCCCGATTGAGACAGAACGGCAGAATACATGATACTCTGAAGGTCAATTTTTGAACTGTTACCCTAAACAATATTCTACTTAGTTTGTCTGTCTGTATCTCACCACCCTACCTCTGTAGTTAACATTTTATGAGCAAGATCTATATTCAATAGAACTTGATTATATAATTAAATTATTGCTAAAACAGTGCTAAGTACATAGCGTTATTCTGAGTATTTGGGTAGAACCATAAGCTAAATTCCTTTAGCTTTTCCAAAAGACAACAAAAAAAGGCAATTAGTTTTCTAACTGGTACACATCTTAGCTCGAAGCAGCAGAGTGGTTCAGCAGGTAAAGCTGTGTTCATACAGCTTCAGTAAGCAAGATTCAGCTGTGCCCTTTGGTGCTTGCTGCTTTTTGAGTTTGCATTCTTTCACATTCCAGCGATGTGTCTTTCGGCTGGTTAAATGGCCGTGATAAATTGCCCCTGGTGTGTAAGTGAGTGGTAGCTGCTGGGGAAGATTAATGGGAATGTGGAAATAATAGGTTATGAAACAAAACTAGTTGAAGGACAGAAGTGCTGGGTAAGCTGGCAAAGACTTGGGCCAGAATGGCTCTTCTGATGTTGTAAGGAAATATGGACATGTAGATCTTCTCATGTACTGTGGTGGGGTCGAAGGAATTAACGCATACCAGGCAAACTCATCATATCTTAAGATGTATACTAGTCTGTAGAGCGTAGGAGAAAGAAGAAGGATGACAAATGTAGAGGCCATTGCCTATAAAGTGTGTACCTACAAATGACAGACATTGCAAAAAATCAGATCTTGCAGCACATGGTCATTAGTGTTTTAAGCTGAATATATACTCAATGGCCACTTTATTAGGTGCATCTGTACACATGTCTGTTAATGCAATTATCTAATCAGCCAATCATGTGGCAGAATCTCAATGCAGACATGGTCAAGAGGTTCAGTCATTGTTCAGAGCAAATATCACAATGTGGAAAAAATGTGATCTCAGTGACTTTGACCTTGGAATGATTGTTGGTGCCAGAAGGGGTGGTTTGAGTATCTCGGAAATTACTTATCTCTTGGGATTTTCACACACAACAGAGAATAGTGTGAAAACCAAAAAAAATCTAGTGAGCAGCAGTTCTGTGGGCGAAACGTCTTATTAATCAGCAAGGTCAGAGGAGAATGGCCAGACTAGTTCAAGCTGACAGGAAAGTGACAACAACTCAGATAACCACACATTACAACAGTGGTGTGCAGAAGAGCATCTCTGAACGCACAACATGTTGAACTTCGAGGTGGACAGGCTACAGCAGCAGAAGACCACAGACATACACTCAGTGGCTGATTTGTAGATACAGGAGGTACCTACTGAAGTGGCCACTGAGTATATGATTTTTTGCTCTGTTTGCTGGAACCTTTCATAATTGTACTCATTTCCTGAGCTTCTATTTGACCCTTTGATAAGATCACATGATCTGAATCCACAGAGTAGGTTCTTCTGACTTCAAACTCAGGATCACAAGGCTTTAAAGAGAAATAGGTTGAACAAAACATTTGAATGTAAAATTGAAATTTTATTGTTTGCAAAAGCAAAGCACAGCTCTGCAAAGTCGCAAGAATAACTTTATTCAGCCAATTTTGCATTATTCTCCTCAACATTATACAGCAGCTTGGACAACCATCAGAAAACAGATCAACCAAAGACATCAAGTTTCCACATGACTGTACATACTGGCTCTGATGAAATGTTATTGGTTTTCAGTTTAGACATCACCTGAATTAGAAATGAATGCATATAAATATCCAAAAATGTTTATTCTAAAGAAATTATTATATTCTGCCTCAGTATATAAAAAGAGCAGACAGCTGGAACATCAAGACCAATTTGAATATGGCTGGAGACCGCACATCTATGAATGTAATTTTCTTCCATTTTAATTTTTCAATCATAGAAAAGATACTGTAGAAAACAGCCTTCACCATGTTAACCTGGATAAAAATGGATGGTCCGTACAAATCAGCTCTGCTAAAGGGACACTCTCATTGCAATGGGTACAAACGGCAGTTGTACAGATCATTAGTTCAAAGTTTATGAGCCAAATGTCTGGATTTTCCAATAGACTCATGCACAACTATTTTGATAAAAACCTAGGCTCATCTGAGATATACAATTAAATGGCATTACTGTCGAATAGAACTTAAGTAATAGGCCAGGTGGTATTTACAAGCACTTGACATATTAATCTAACAACTGAAATGGATAGTTTTGTGTGACTCATTATTAATTATGTTTTTGACAGATGTTTAAATGAGCAATAATACAAACAACTGCATAAATTACACTTGTAAGTAATTTACATGATGAACATCATGTGCACATTATAGGACTCAGACAGCCATAACAGTGGTGGACACTTACTTTTATAGATGAACAGATAAATACAAGACAGTTTAACAAAATATTGCATATTTAAAAAATGCACTCCAATTTGCGTATGTGATACAAGCTATGCAACACGTTTGGAGCATTTGTCAGAAGATGATGGATTATTAATCGAATAAGATACTGAAGTCTGGGGTTGGAAATTAAAAAACCTCAATTAATGATAATTCAGCAATGATCCTTATTCACTAAAGACCTCTTGACTTATTCCTTGACTCTGTAGTTGACAATGGGGCAAGATTTAATGTTTACTCAAACTATATGCTGCTTCTGTGTTCAACTTTATTATTAAAAAGTCATTGTATAAAAATCTAACTTAAGAACCACATCTGAAATACAAACCATTGGTAAATAGGATTCATATTGCACAAAATTATTATAAAAAGGATATTACGCCTTCTGGACTAAGGAATAGACAGTATTTAAATTATTTTCAATATATAAACTAAAGATAATAGCATGCTTGATTAAGAGAGCATTAAAAATAAAAACTCAGATTGATTTGAGTTTTTGGGAAGTCTGAGGTATATCAATTAGGATTATCATGCTGACTTTCTGTTTTGATATAAAACCTATGTAGCATGGAAATAACATTGCACCTTGAAACGTCAGTGCACATGACATCTTCTGATACACATTATATTCTCATTTTTTGCTCAAAAATTGTTCCAGTTTCCAAAGTAAAATTCAGTACCATCATTCATGTTTTCATTAAGGCACCTATTCCAGACTTTGCTGCAGTGAAGTACCAGGTATTTTAAAAAATTATATTTGTATCTCTGAAAAATTAACAATTGGATTCTGTTAACAACATCCAATTAAAAAGAAAATTAGAACAGAGCAACAGAGGGCCAAAGTTTATCACTTGGCCCCAGTAACAAAGAGTGCAAGGCAATATTTATCATAATAAAGTAACTGAGTGAATCTAAATATTTAAAAGTATTAAACATTAGTGTAGCACAAGTTACAAGAATCATTGGATTTAATATGCTGTCAACTATCCTAATACTTATTTTCCCTGTTTGTACCTATAGAAGTACCATTGTGAAACAAGGGTGTTAACAGGTTCTTCTTTTCCCTTAGATACCAGTGTTGGTTGTCACTTACACAGACCAGCTCTATCACAGCACATTCTACGACACAACAATATTTCACCATTAACACCTAAAGCATTTGTGCACAATTGTTCAATACAAAATTGAAATACTTTACACCAAGATTATATTAAGAAAATTGATAACACTCAAAACCTTAACAAAGTGTTAACACCTGTATTTTAACACAAGCCAGAATTCCTAAATGAGGTCTCAAAATAACCAATTGAATGTCCTGAAAATTTGTTTTCTACTGAGTATATCACTCCGAGGTTCAAATGAGCCAACATTAAAGACGCTGGGGTGGGTGAGAAACAAATCAACTCGTTTCAGGAAGTCATGGATTGAAAACTCATTGGTAAAAACCTAATTGATTGCTAATGTTATAAAATACAGCATTATCTCCACAGGAGTTTTGTTTTAATTTCTCCCTTAACTAACCACAGTTACATTGCCATCCCTAGTAATTATTGCTTAATGGGTTGATTTCAAGCATATTCAGGTTTATACCATTTAAGTACCATATGACTTGAGAAAGATGCTACAAGAAGATCGAGGATTTCTGTATTTTTAAGGCAGGACCTTGGGTTATTTGGCATTAATTTACTGCATATTTCATCATTAGCATAGGTAAAGCATAGATAATGGAAGAATAGACAAAATACAAACGGACTGTTTAAATAATTCAGCATATCCAGCTTATAGATATATTAAAATAGCACAGAATGGGCTGAGGAGGGTTTAGGTGAAAGGAATTGCAAACAGCGATGACTACCGTTCCCCCCACATTTGCGACTGAGATCTGGTGAATCTATTGCTGACTCCACTGTACTAGGTAAGGTATGTAGATTTCATATAACCTTTCCAAGAATTTAAAGTTCACTATATTCCTCTAAACCTTTCTTATCTATGTGCCTGTCCGTATGTCTTGTAAAGTGTTTCTACTGCCAACTCCTCTGGCAGTTTATTTCACATATCTACTATTCCATGTGTGAAAACTTGCCCGTTCATTATGGAGGCAGGTACAGTTGGACAGGTGTATGAATAGGAAAGGCTTAGAGTGTTATGGGTCAAACTCAGACAAATGGAATCTGTATAGATCGGCAACATGGATGAGTTGACCAAAGGATTTACTTCTATTCTGTGTGACTCTGTGAATCTATACGACATTTGACTGGAAAGTCTGAATCGGTTGGAATAACGTGAAGAATTTTCACCAACTATGAAAGGAAATCACAACCTCCTATCTCAAGGGAGAAATGTAAGTCTGTTCTTTTGGTACTTGGAGTTAATGTTAATTCTTTCGCTTCCAATAGGACTTGATTGAAATGGAAACTACTGTGCACAAGACTAAAGGACTGTTGACTTACCAATATATTACATCCACCTAAGCAATAACCTGTAGCCAATTGTTTAGCCCAAGTCTATAAATCAGAAGTGATCTTAATAGTCATTTGAGAAATGTATGCTAAATGTTTAAAACTGTAAGACAATCTGTATTTCATCTTGCATAACTCAGTGAGGCAGTGCAGATTTTTCCCCCTTTCTGCAGTCTAACAAACACTTAAATAGTTACCTAAATCTACCCCAGCTTAAAACACTGCTGCACTTTCACACTAGGTGTTGGTGGTGGAAGCACCTACACTAGAAGTGGTGTGACCAGTTTGAATTCTGGAACATAAACAGTCAATCTCCTTAAGTAGGTCTATTTCACTCGTGGGTTCCAAAAGTTCAGCCTCAACATCATCTTTTTCCCAAGGGATTAAAGCGGATGGGTTTTTTGGTGTATTTTCACACTGCTGTTTGTCTTCACTAGTTAGTGTTCGTTTTGGTTCCTGTTTAGCTGAAACTTTGACCTCCTGGCTCATTCCTTTGCAAGAGGAATGAGTTCCCAGTGAATCTTTACATGATGAGTCATTATGCAGTTTCGGAAAGTCTGTCAACTCCTCTACAAACACAGTGGAGCTTTCACAAGGCGTTGCTTCAAAAGTGATTGGATCTTCAGAACAGTTATAAAAAGATTTCCTTGGAGATGGTGGAAGGGGTTTTCTGTGGACAATAGTATCATCTTGTCCCAGGTGCCAACTCAGATGATCATTGCACTGCCCACCAAGTTCAGCCAGGTTTCCCTCGCTTGGAGTATTGGACTTGTTCTAAGAAAATGAAAAGAAAAATCAGATTTAGAGACAAAAAACGGACAAAAATAAAACAAACAGTTGTCAGATATGGAAGCCCAACCCAAATCTCTTACACAAAATGACTATTCCTTTATCACTTTTGGAGAGTTAATATTTTCTAAGTTATAATTTAAACAAAGCGATGTTAATTTTTGATTTTGCCTCATATTTTCTTTCTAGATTGAAACTCAGTAACATTGTATGCCAGAATAGAGGTTGACAGTCATAATAAAGGTACCTTCAAGCACTGCCTCTGTGGCATTCCTTGTTAACCAACTAAAACATATGCACAAGAAAATCTAAATAAAAACTTTGTTAAATCTTTCAACTTGAATGAAAAAACTTGAGATTCTGAACACTTAAAACTTGACTCAAAGTCCCTTGAAACAAATCATTGGATTTGAGTTATATTATCTCTAATATTTTATTCTGATGTAGAACTGTGACCCTTGAGGTGGAATACATACACTCACCCTAGTTTTATAACTGATATCATCCATTGATTTGAAAAAGTCCAGGCTCTTTGCTGCACACAGCTTCCCTTGGTCTGAACTGTGGGTACTAAGGGTGTCGAGGATCTCTCCCAACAGGTCCATCTGGCCTGGAGATTGTGACTCCAATTCCATTTGTTCAGATTCATCACTATCCTCAATATAGGCACATATCTCTCCACTGTCTTCAGATGACAACCTAAGGTACATAAATGCTTTAAGTGGCTTGGCTTCTTGAGGTTAGTATCACCAACTGCACAAAAAAATTATCAACCATTTATGAATACATTGAAAGATTTTTATCAAAAACCAACAAAAACATACTTGAAACGCTTAATATGTAAAAACACTTAAGTTTCTTGCATTTGTTTTAAATATCTGTAAAACTTGGATAACATCAAAAGTGATGAACATCCATTTGGATATCTAAGTGGCGAGATCTTATAATTCTGTCCGTTACAGTGACTGATGTACAAGAACACCTAGGTCTCGTTGTGCTTCCCCTTTTCCTAACTTGACTCCATTTAGATAATAATCTGCCTTCCTGTTCTTACCACCAAAGTGGATGACCTCACATTTATCCACATTAAACTGCATTTGCCATGCACCTGCCCACTCACCCAGCCTGTCCAAGTCACCCTGCATTCTCATAACATCCTCTTCATATTTCACAGTGTCTCCCAGCTTTGTGTCATTGGCAAAATTGCTAATGTTACTTTTAATTCCCTCATCTAAACCATTAATATATATTGTAAACAGCTGCGGTCCCAGCACTGAACCCTGCGGTACCCCACTGGTCACCGCCTGCCATTCCGAAAGGGACCCATTAATCGCTACTCTTTGTTTTCTGTCAGCCAGCCAATTTTCAATCCATGTCAGTACTCTGTCCCCAATACCATGTGCCCTAATTTTGCCCACTAATCTCCTATGTGGGACTTTAGCAAAGGCTTTCTGAAAGTCCAGGTACACTACATCCACTGGCTCTCCCTTGTCCATTTTCATAGTTACATCCTCAAAAAATTCCAGAAGATTAGTCAAGCACGATTTCCCCTTCGTAAATCCATGCTGACTCGGACCAATTCTGTTACTACTATCCAGATGTGTCGTAATTTCATCTTTTATAATTGACTCCAGCATCTTTCCCACCACTGACGTCAGGCTAACCGGTCTATAATTCCCTGTTTTCTCTCTTCCTTCTCTTTCCTAATATTGACCGGCATATTCTTAGAACAAGAGGTTTGGATGGGGTGGAATTTGTTAGGTGTGTTCAGGAAGGTTTCCCGACACGATATTTAGATATATAGAGGAGAGGCTGTACTTGATCTGGTATTGGGCAATGAACCTGGCCTTGGTGCGAGAGCATTTTGGAGGCAGTGATCACAACTCTATCTCCTTTACCAAAGTGCGGGGAGGGATAGGAACAGACAATTTGGGAAAACATCTAATTGGGGTAGGGGGGAAATATCATGCTATTAGGCAGAAATTTGGGAGCAAATATTCTCAGGGAAATGCATGGCAGAAATATGGCAAATGTTCAGGGAACATTTGCATGGTGTTCTGCAGAGGTATGTTCCATTGAGGCAGGGAAAGAATGATAGGGTAAAAGATCCATGGTGTTCAAAGGATGTAGAAAATATCATTAAGAAGAAAGAAAAGCTTATGAAATGTTCAAGAAACTAGGTACTGCTAGGGCTCTAGAAATTACAAGGTTGCCAGGAAGGAGCTGAAGAATGAAATTAGGAGAGCCAGAAGGGGCTATGAGAAGCCTGGTGAGCAGGATTAAGGAAAACCCAAGGCAATCTACAAGTATATGAAGATCGAGAGGATGAGCTGTGTGAGAAGTGAGGGAGGAGATTGCTGAGCCTCTGGTGATGATTTTTGCATCATCAATAGGAATTGGAGAAGTACTGGAGGATTGGAGGGTTGTAAAAGTTGTTCCCTTGTTCTGAAAGGTAGAAGAGATAACCCAGGAAATTATAGACCAGTGAGTCTTACTTCAGTGGTGGGCAAGTTGTTGGAGAAGAACTTGAGAGGTAGGATTTATGAGCATTTGGAGAGACATAATCTGATTAGGGATCGTCAGCATGGCTTTGTCAAGGGCAAGTCATGCCTTACGAGCCTGATTGAATTTTTGAATTCTTCTTTGAGGATGTAACAAAACACACTGATGAAGGTAGGTGTAGTGTATATGGATTTCAGTAAGGCATTTGATAAGATTCCCCATGCAAGGCTCAGTCAGAAAGCAAGGAGGCATGGGATCCAAGAAGACCTTGCTTTGTGGATCCAGAATTGGCTTGCCCACTGAGGCAAAGGGTGGTTGTAGATGGTTCATTTACTGCATGGAGGTTGGTGACCAGTGGTGCTCTACAGGGATCTGTTCTGGGACCCCTCCTCTTTGTGATTTTTATAAATGACCTGGATGAGAACGTGGAAGGGTGGTTTAGTAAGTTTGCTGATGGTGCAAAAGTTGGGGATGTTGTGGATAATCTGGAGTGTTGTCAGAGGTTACAGCGGGACATCGATAAGATGCAAAACTGGGCTGAGAAGTGGTAGGTGGAGTTCAACCCAGATAAATGTGAAGTGGTTCATTTTGGTAGGTCAAAATTGAAGACAGAATATAATATTAATTTTAAGACTCTTGGCAGTGTGGAGGATCAGCAAGATCTTGGGGTCCGTGTCCACAGGACACTCAAAGGTGCTGCACAGGTTTACAGTGTTGTTAAGAAGGTGTATGCTGTGTTGCAGTCATCAACTGTGGGATAGAGTTCAAGAGCTGTGAACTAATGTTACAGTTATATAAGACCTTGGTTAGACCCTACTTGGAGTACTGTGTTCATTTCTGGTCACCTCACTACAGGAAGGATGTGGATACTATACGGAGAGTACAGAGGAGATTTACAAGGATGTTGGCTGGATTGGAGAGTGTGCTCTATGAGAATAGGGTGAGTGAACTTGGCCTTTTCTCCTTGGAGCGGCACACGATAAGAAGTGACCTGATAGAGGTATATAAGATGATGAGAGGCATTGATCGTGTAGATAGCCAGAGGCTTTTTCCCAGGGCTGAAATGGCTAACACCAGGGGGCATAGTTTTAAAGTGCTTGGAAGTAGGTACAAGGGGGATGTCAGAGGTAAGGTTTTCACACAGAGAGTGGTGAGTACATGGAATGCACTGCCAGCGGTGGTGATAGAGGCGGATACAACAAGGTATTTTAACAGACTCTTCAATAGGTACGTGGAGTTTAGATAAATAGAGGGCTATGCAGTAGGAAAATTCTAGGCAGTTTCTAGAATGGGTAACATGGTTGGCACAACATCGTGGGCTGAGGGGCCTGTTACGTGCTGTAGACTTCTATGTTCTATGTAACCCTCCTCACTGTCAAGGACCTCTTCAAAAGGTGGTGCCTCAAGAAGATGCCATGCATCATTAAGAACCCTCACCATCCAGGAGATGCCCTCATTTCCATTACTACCATTGGGGAAGAGGAACAGAAGCCTCAATATCCACACTCAGTGTTTTAGGAGCAGCCCCTTACCCTTTGTCATTAGATTTCTGATTGGTCACTGCCTCATTATTTTTTGTTTACACTGTGTATTTCACAGTAATTCTAATTGCACTGTACAGCTACTACAAATGTCATGACATATGCCAGTGATAATAAACATTATTCTAATACAGTACCGATTCTGATATCACTAGTTCAAATATCTGATAAATCCACAATTAACAAACATCATACTTATAAATATTTCCTTGGCAGACATTAAATAACTACAAATAAAGTTATCAATTTTTGCCAGGCAGATAGAAAGTTTGCAGACAACTCACAGTGAAATATGCCATTCCACTGTCACCATTCCTTGGTCTACATCAGAACTAAACCTGGTATCCTTTCAGGAAATATCATAAGTAGTGAGTATAATGGAATATATACCACAGTACAATGCAGGTAAAATGCAGCCCTGGTTAGCTCATACCATGCATCAAGCCAGTACTTTTCATGCTGTCTATTATACCTCAATGCCCTGGTGCACGTTTGCCATTAACGTGCTGGTAGAAGTTACTAATGCTTCCCATCTTAACTCTAATATCTGTCAGGTAAATGCACATAGAGTTTAATTGCTGTTTTCCCACACTATGGAGTTGCTTACAAGTGGGACTGAAGTGCTAGCTCTCCTCACTTTCTCTGGCTGCCTGCTTTACTGACATTCCCAGATGCCCTTATCCTCAGTCTGCCAGAGTTAACAAATTTTTGCCCTCTTTCCAATGGAGGAACATGCCAGATACAAGCAAGAGGTGAGGTAATTCTCGCAATGGTGAAAACTGTCTTGTGAAATTATGAAGCAATTAGTTGTAGCAACCACGTTTTTGCATCCCAACCACCATACAGTAGCTGCAAGAAATAATTTTGTTCTTGCTGATAGATTGCTAAATACATACATAACCAATTCAAAGATCTGGTGAACCCACAATCAACACACATCATTAACATCAAGAGTAAACACTGATGATCGTTTTTGTTTTCTGTTTAGGTCACAAAATTATGAAGTCTCAAAACATATTTTTGTACTCAAACACGTTATTAGAAAGGGCGTGACTTATTGATTTTATAATGTTTCGTAATTTAAGAAAAATGCTCTTATTGCAGTAGTAGAGAAAGCCATGCTGTGTTTACTGCTGGCCACTACCTGTACTTACCATGTGCCTGCTCTTGGGTCACATTTGACCTCAAGGCCTGGATGCTATGGCTTTGCTGTGAGATGGACTGGGCCATAGCAGTGAGCCTGATGGGAATAAAGCTGAGTTTTTTTCTGAAGCTTATCCAGCTCCTCAGTTCTGTTAAGTTGGAGTCAATGATGAAATCAACAGTGAAGCTGGAGGTCAGAAGAAAAGCCTCTGGCTTCCAACTCAACTGGCTTTGGCCCATCCCCTTTGGCTTTCACTGACTTTTTAATCGATGCACCATAGAAAGCAACCAACCCAGACGCATCAAGGTTTGGTATGGTAATTGCTTTCCCTCAGACCACAAGAAATTGTAGAGACCTGTGCACCCTGCTCAGCATGTTATGGAAAAGGAGTCCCTTTTGTCTACACTTCTCACTGATGCAGTAAATCAGCCAGTATAATCAAAGATCCATCCACCCCGGAGATTCACTCTTCTCCCCTTCGCATAGTTCAGGAGATACAATAGCCTGAGAGCACACACCATCAGGCTCAAGCAGAGTTTCTGTTCCACTGTAAAAAGACTGTTAGATGGGCCCTTAGAATAGTAAAATAGAGTTTTGACCTCATGGTCTACCTGGTTATGACCTTACCCCTTGATGTCCAATTGCACTGCACGTTCTCTGTAACACTTCATTTTGCATTTTGTACTATTTTACTCTATACTACCTCAATGCACTGTTGTAATGAATTGATCTGTATGGATGGTAAGCAAGACAAGTTTTTCACCGTATCTCAGTACATGTGACAATAATAAACCAAAAGACTTCAAAGCTCAGTCACAGAAGTCAGTGACACTGACCTCAAAGGATGTTCCCAGCAATTTCTGTGGAAACAGCAGAAGCTGACATTTTGGTCAAGTATATCTTGGCAAAAACAGTAGAAGTCTTTTAGTAAATCTTTTAAAATAACCTATTAGCAGTCTATGATCAAGCCTGTCAGTTAGGAGTGCCTTGTTCATACTGGTTACCTAAAAACAGTGAATAACACTAGAAATAAACCCGAGTCTATACACCACTCGGTTCTACTAATGTAATTAGAGCAAATTAGATTCTTTTGTCAGCCATTGAAAATACATATCACCCATCATTCTAAAGGACTCAAAAATACAAGTGCACTTTTAGCAAGTCCAAGTGATTTGATATCTTGAAACCAGCAGAGGTCAGCATTGATACGCCCATTTCTGATACTCTGCCTCGGATTCCAATATTATCCTCAAAGCAAGAATACACAAGTAAGACAAAATAATAAATGCACCCATTGGAAAACTTGATTTTACCTAAACTTGTACAAATTCTTCTAACAGAAACTAATATACAAAATAAACTATTCCTATAATTGTTTTTACTAGTTAAATACAACCTTTCCAATCAATGTTCTATAAAACGCGATCACACTAATTTAGTTCAGTGGTGAAAATATGACGACCTGACTGTAGTATCTGCAAATAATTTAACAAACCTATATATTTCTTCAGAGCTACAAATTTGCTGAGAATGACAAGAAGTATGACTTTTGAAAAGAAATTGGAACCAATAGACATGTTATTTTCAACAAGGAAAACGTTCATAACTGGAAAGAGAAGATATTTCCGATGCATCACAAAAATCTTCACCGTTACTGGAGTTTGCAAAGTGCATTGTTGGTACTGGCTTTATTTTATTATCTTAACAATTATTCAAATTTATTTCAAAGTGTAATTGAGTATTCTATGCAAAGGTTAGTGGCAAGGAAAACAATACACAAAGAGCTCTTGACAATTAAGTATGCTGTTTTGATGTTGCATAGAAATTTAGCTTCGAACTGTGCATAAGCATGATAATCAGATGAAACAGAGAAGAAATAAGCAGCAACTAAAATGATTCCTTACTTGCTTGCTGTGTCTACTTCATCGTCATCCAGCGTGGAAACATCACCAGCCTGTGATAATCGTTGAGGGCGAATCTAAAGACAAACACAACAAAAAGTGATTTTTACTTCCAAGTGTTCATTCCTTATTCCCCTCCACACCTCCTTCCCTCTTCCTTCCCTCTTACAGCTCCATAGGTGGAAGCAGCATACCCAAGTAGACAGTTGCTTATTTAAGAGTCAGGGCAGAGAATGTTAATGGGCTACTTATTTCCTGCCTGAAGGGTCTCAGTCCGAAATGTTCCTTTCCGTAGAGAGTTGCTCCAGCTTTTTGTGCATGTTACTCTGGATTTCTAGCAAATGCAGAATATCTTGTGTTTATTCCTTGAATATACTTCCACAGTATTGAAGGGTAGGGGGGTTCCAGTGACAAAGAAAGGCTGGTGGTACATTTCTAAGTCAGGGTGGTACATGACATGGAGGGGAATCTACCAATGCACTACTGAACTCATCCTTCTTGGTGGCTGGGTAGCACTGGCACAGCAACTGCAGCCATTCTTCCAGTAGTGAAATGAATAAATATTTTGAGTTTTGGATGGGGCTGCTTTGTCCTAAATATTGAGAATGGTTTTGGAGCCTCACCCATTCAAGCAACAAGAGATGGCATGCAAGCACCTAACTTTGGGGTGTCAGGAGTTGGGTCACACCCTCGGCCTCTGTATTTCTTCTTGGAGCCAGATTTTATGCGGCTGGTCCTACTGTGTTACAGGAGGACTGTGAGCTGAGATAGCGAGAACCTCAGGAGGAAGGTGAAATGGATTTTTTATTTCGCCCTTATGGCTGTACATGTTGAAGCTAACATACATGCGTTGTGCACTAATCTCAATGAGAATGGGAAGGTTCTTGGTTGGTTGCTGAATTGCCCACCACCATTTGCAATTTGTGAGAGCTTTTACCTGATAAATTGGTTGTGGATTTGCTTACTTGTGTCTATTACATGCTATTTTACGGTTTATAGTTCGGTGCCTTAGGTTCACAAGGTCAGTACTTCATATAATCATGTTCATACCATGCTTTTCTATAGTCCTGAGTAGACAAGGGTTGATCCTTGCTTTGAAGAGAATAGTATATGATGGGCAATGGGGTCACAGACTGTGGTGGTGTACACTTTTGTTGCTGGTTCTGGTCTGCAGCACCTCATGGATGTTTAGTTTCAGGATGCCCACACTGGTTTCGATGCTTGCCCACTGTGCATGACTGTAGGGCCACACAGCACAATGGATGGTGCCCTGAGAGTGAAGAGAGACTGTATCTTCACAGGGACTGTGCAATGGTCACTTGCACTAATGCTGTCATGGACAGATGCATCCAGCATCTAGCCCGAGATCAAGTAGGTTCAGCTTTCATGCGGGTTCATTCACTACCTGCAATGGTTACAATCTGGCAACCACGTCTTTCAGTATCTGGCGGGCTTGATCAGTGGAGGCGCAGAACATACCAATATTGAAGGCTATTAGCAGGAGTACATTCTATGCCCTTACTGCTAAGTGTGGATTGTGCACAGATTCACCGGCTGAGGGAGGATGTAGATGTTAATCAAAATGTGGTTTCCTCACCTGCACTTGACCCTGACACCATGAGCCAGCTTGTCACTCTCCTACCCTGCTGGTGACATGGAATTCATCCAGGAATTGACACAGCAGCAGGTATATTGCCTGACTAATCTGTAGGACAGCTCTCTCATTTTAGAATGAGTCCTCGGATGTCTATGAGAAGGCCTTTGCAAGATCAACTCTCTCTCTCTCTCTCTCTCACAAATGTTCATCTTAGAAGTTAGGTCTTAACATTAAGATTTCCTGTGGCATTGCTCGCATTATGCTGAGTAATACTTAGTACTTTTCATTAACTGGCAAATTATACTACACCTACACCAGGTCTCATTCTGTAGCTAAGCTGCATTTTGCTTTAACCATGGCTTGCAAGATGATCACTAGAACAGGAATATTTTAAATTCAGTCAGAGGCTAACTTTAAACAGTAAAGTCTTTAAGTTTTAACTTTAGACCACAAATAAACCTGCAAGAAATGACTGATTTATTTTTTGGAAATCATCCAAGATTAAATACTATGTAAATAATTTTTATGATGCTGCTCACACTGAATGAGAGGACATAACATCCCATGAAAATAAGAAAATTTCTTCATTTGTGCATTTAAACATGAATAAAATATTGTGTCAGAGAACACACAGATCATGTTCCTGTACAAGTCAGTTCAAAGGATATAGATATTATGTCTGTCTTGTGCAACGTTGCTTTCTGGAACCAAGTATTCAGTGTTAATTCCATAGTCAGTGTGAACATGGCCAGCAAGGAAAATGGAAACTAACGAATATTCTTGCAATTCAAGTCAGAGACAAAGTAAATTTATTATCAAAGTACGTATATAGTATGTCACCATTTACTACCTTGAGATTTTTTTCTTGCAGGCATTTCAGAATCAGAATCAGGTTTATTATCACTGGCATATATCGTGAAATTGTTAACTTTGCAGCAGCAATACAATGCAATACATGATAACAGAGAGAAAAAAGAAAATGGTGAATTACAGTGTGTGTTACACATATATAGTTAAATTAAATAAGTAGTGCAAAAATAGAAATTAAAAGAAGTAGTGAGGTAGTGTTCATGGGTTCAATGTCCATTCAGAAATCAGATGGCAGAGGGGAAGAAGCTGTTCCTGAATCATTGAGTGTGTGCCTTCAGGTTTCTGTATCTCCCTCCTGATGGTAGCAACAAGAAGAGGGCATGGCTTGACTGCTGTGAGTCCTTACTGACGGACACCAGGAAAATAAAGAAATACAATAGAAAATATGAAAAAAACTAGACATAAATAAAGACTGATACTGAGAACAAAAGTTGCGGAGTCCCTGAAAGTGAGCCTATTGAATTGTGTCCATGCATTGTCCTGTCAAGAATAACATACCAATTGCAAAGTGAGATTTGTTATCTCAATAAATGATCAAAAAAAGCTTATTAATTCTGTCTATGATAAAATAGTAATGATAAAGCACTTCAAACATTAAATTGCTGATCTCAGCTCCTCAATATTTCACTACTTTATAATGATAAAATCACAACAGCACATTAAGACTGAAAAGGACATCATTGCAATGCTGCAATTTCATGAAACATGAGCAGAACCTGCTATTAGTCATCTTCATTTGGAAATATGGCAATTAGATGTTATAAATTCCAACTTGTCTACTTTGGTGTTCCTTGGTATTGAAATGCTGGGTGTTAGGATCTGTCATTTGTAAGGCGATCCCATCAAATCTCGTAAGAAAATAAACCTCTCTGCCATACTCCTATTTCAGAAATTTTGCTATGCTATTTTATTCCCACCCTCTCTGGGTGAGATTGTATAAGGGATCCATCTTGTAAAAAGAGCCGTGCTGCAGGAACACAGAAGCACCATGTGTTTAGGTGTGAATGAAGCTGCAACAGTTGATGAGTTGACATATTAACCTGGAGATGCAGCTTCATTGCCTGGATGATCTTGTAAAAGTTTCAGGCCACAATTAATTTTTGCATTGTTATAGTCTTTCTTTTTCTTCTAATTAAATGACCAAGCTAGTCAGGTATTAATCAATTTTCAAACCTTTAACTAAAATCACACCAATCTTTTACAATGATGATGTATGCATATTGGTTCCATATCATCAAGGTTATCTTGAAAAACAGTATAAAAATCTTACATCTAACTACCTTCTTTGAAGCAAAAATTAAAAGTATAACACCAGTTATTTTGTAATCATACCTGTAGTATTATATAAGAAATGCTATACTCAAGGAGGCCTTTATTCCTCCATAATAAATTCCCACAAGTGACAAAGGCTTTTAATGCAATCATATGGTAAATAATGATTTAAAAATGCACTGGATCTCCCTGCATTTACCTGCCATGGTCAAAAGAGTAAAGCAAATTGCCCTGAGCTTTCACCTGCCCTGCTGTGAAATTCACTGATGTCACGTTGCAAGAGGGAAGATGGTCAAGGCTGACTGTGTACCTGACACCTCACTAACCTCACTCCCTGCAGAAGTGTCTAACCTCCAATAGACACACGGCCCATTCGCTGTCAGTGGAAGTCATGAACATGACCAAGTGCCCCACTATTAGTTAATGCAGTGTGCTGGATCCACAGGCTCTCGGTCCTTGGCTGTGTAGAGCCTAACCCTACCATCAATAACAGCTGACTTCACCACCCTGGCTTAAAGTAACAATATAACATAATTATATGAAGGAGGAGACAACCCACTGCAGCAGATCTGCAATGAAGGAAAACAAACTGGAAAATCAGATACAGCATTACTAACAAATAAACACCCATCCATCATCCTGGGCTACACTGTTGATGTATTTCCCATAAACAATTATTTTTCTGCAGATTTTGTTACAAAAATTAGAAATTTTGATGACTAATTCAAAATGTTAATTCTGAGACCAGATGACAGGTTTCTGATAATTATTTTTTCTGTAGCTGAACAGAACCTTTTTGTAGCAGGATGTTTACAGCACATAAAAAGTCTTTGTTGTCAAGCTGCATTGAGCAGTGAAAAAAATCAAATGTATTAATAATCAGACTGCACTTTATATTTGATCTGCTAATTTGAATACAAAAGTTAATTATTTGTAATGAGGACTCTTTGATCTTTTTGGAAAAGACAAGCTTTCATATATTTCACTGCACTTTTTGTTCCAAGTAACATTGGATGTTTTCCTTGCATGTGTTAATCATCCAGTTTTGTTTCAGACAGAATTAGTTTTAATGACTTCATTTGTGTAGCTGAATCAAGGAGAAAACCCACAGAAACCTCTTCAAGTGATAGATCTGAGGCACCTTGCAATATTCAGAAGTTTTATGAAGTACCATCACTAATGCTAAAAAAAATTAAACCGCATCCCCTCTAGAACACAAAACCAAGCTAGGATCCTGAGTCCCAGTTCAAATTTTTCTTTTAATCATACAACTCTTTACCAAATCTTGTAAGAACTCATGAAAATGACAACCACTTGATGAAAGCATACAGACAGAAAGCGAGGAAAGTCTATTCTCCTTTTGCAGGAGTTACATAACTTTGCAGTTTGAAAGGTGCTAGCTTGTCATTGTGGGTGGTATCAAAGTTTAAAAGTCAAATTTAATTAAAATTAATTCTCTATAACCCATTGAAATTGGAAATGGTAATCTGGAGTAACATTAAAGAAGATCCAGAAGGCTTACACCCACAGTCTCTACAGTCTAGCCTAGCAGATCAACTGAAATATAAACATTGCCACATCCTTACCTAACAGCACTGAGAGTTCCTTCACCACATGAACTGTTGATGTTCAAAAAAACCACCCCCAAACAGCATCAAGTGACGGGCAATAAATGCTAGCCTCAACTTCAGTACCCAACTACAGTGAACAGATAAATTATTGGAAGTTTTTCATAGTGCACTTCTACACAAGGAAACCATGAAATATAAAAGGTATCAATCAAGAATTTCTTGCAGACTGAAGCTTCTTGTTCAGCATTCTTTGGGCATAAGAGACACATTTTAGTCATTGAAGATTAGAGTCCATTTTGGGGCAGAGATGAGAAGTTATATACAAACATTAAATATTTTCAAATATAGTAATTTTGCATGTAATAATAATGTCAATTCAAGATATATGCAAGTTGGTTACCATAAGACCACAGGATATAAGAACAGAATTAGTCCATTTGGCTCTTCCAGTGCGCTCCGCCATTTCATTATGGCTGATCCATTTTCCTTCTCAGCCCCAATCTCCTACCTTCTCCCTGTATCCCTTCATGCCCTGACTAATCAAGAATCTATTAACCACTGCCTTAAACATACACAATGACTTAGCCTCCACCACCGCCTGTGGCAACGAATTGCACAGATTCACCACTCTTTGGCTAAAGACATTACAGTACTCCTCATCATGTTCTAAAGGACACTCCTCTTTTCTGAGGCTATATCCTCTAGTTTTAGGCTTTCCCACCATAGGAAACATCCTCTCCACATGCACTTTATCGAGGCCTTTCAACATTCGATAGGTTTCAATGAGGTCACCCTTCATTCTTCTGAATTCCAGTGAATACAGGCCCAGAGCTATCAAACACTCTTCATATGACAAGCCTTTCAATCCCGGAATCATTTTTGTGAACCTCCTTTGAAACCTCTCCAATGTCAGCATATTCCTTCTATGATAAGAGGTCCAAAGCTGCTCACGATACTCCAAGTGAGGCCTCATCAGTGCTTTTTACGCCTCAACATTACGTCTTTGCTTTTATATTCTAGTCCTCTTGGTTCCATCACAGTTTGCATCTCAATACCAAGTAGCAGCACTATACAAAATCATACATTTCTCTGTAAGCATTGAAAAGGACCGTCTTATTTGTGCTCTTCTTGACATTGAAAGACCATTATTACAGATTTGCACATAAAGTCAGATTGGGATCTGTAATTTATATTTTTTTATGTATTGCACTGCACCACTGCTGCAAAACAACAAATTTCACAACATAAGTCAGTGATGATAAACTTGACCCGATTCTGAAATCCTTCTTTACATTTAACACTTCTGTAAACAGTTTCTGGGAGACCACCGATCAGAGAAACTTTCAGCATTTGGTGGGAAATTCCTCCATTATTCTCAACAGTTGGAAACAGAGTATATTTTTCATTATTTAGAGATACAATACAGTAACTGGCCCTTCTGGCTCAACGAACCCCTGCTGCCCAATTGCATCCATGTGACCAATTAACCTATGAACCGGTCTTTGGAATGTACGAGGAAACTGGAGCATCTGATAGAAACCCACACAGTCACAGGGAGAACGTACAAACTTCTTGTAGATAACGGCGGCAAGTGAACCTGGATTGCTGGCGCTGTAACAGTCTTGCACTAACCACTTCACTACTCTGCTGGCCCTTCACTATATAACTGTAAATTGATGTCCCTTTCTGTTTAATCGTATTAAGTATTATACTTCTGAAAATAGACTTGCAATTTTAAAAAAATTACTCAGTTGTGTGTTTCATAAATACTGCCTAGTACACAGAGAATTATTTAATTGAATTAATATAAATTTCACAGATTAACACACCTGCAAATGTGTAAAATACAAGGAACTACCTATTTGCTTCCCATTTTCCACGTGTGGTGTTCATAAGTACAGTATTAACAATATTCTATTGAAATTCTATTTTCTCCCTGCACAATAAATTCTTGAACAAGCAGTGAAAAGCAGTATTTGCAAAGTAATTAAGAACAGAGGGCTAATAATGGCATGGATACTCATTTTGGGTTGTTTATATGAAATTTATTTTAAGCACCCTATCCAACAATAGGAGTCCAAGCAATTCCCTGATAACAATAAGAGAAGAACTATTAAAAATTGAGCTGCACGCCACTGCATGCTCAGCATTACACATGTCCTTCCTGGAAGTACTCTGAGCTGCCTCATTAATTACAAAGGTGAGAATTCAACAGCCAAAAGAATATGCATTCAGTCAGTTTGCTGAAATGCACAAAAAAATCCTCTTCCATTCACCTTTATTCACCATAACCCTTAATAGGGATTGAGAATTAAGATGTGTGCACTTTCCATTCTCCCATGCCCTTCCATTGTGGTTTATTCAGCCTCAGGCTAGCCATCTGTTATCACGAGCAATGCTCCATAGTTAACAAAACAAACAGCAAAACAGCTAACCCAAGCAATTATAGGCTGCAGCACACAAATACAAAAGCACATAAAAAAACACACCAATCTTGTTCCTATGTGTCAAACCACACCCACACACTGCTGACTGAACCCAAGAAAGAGCAGGATTTCAAGCAATTGATGAAGTGCAGCACATATTTGCATGCAGTTTAGGACACACAAAATTCAATCCAGATTATTTAAATTTCTAATGAACTCATTTGCTGTTAAGTAACATGCATTTTTCATCTCTGAGGAATTTACACTGCTTTCAACAGCCATGGAAGACTTTCTGAAATCTGAAATGTCCCAGAGGGATTTTCCGATTTAGTAAACTGCAAAAAAAAAAGGCACTACTGATAGTCGTGCAAGTTTCATTATGGATAATTTCACATTTTGAGAAAATGGCAATGGTCTTCCTCAGTTTGGTATTAGATTAAAATAATAATTTATCAGCTCCCTGACTCCCCAACAGCTCACTATGATCCTAAATTGAATACAACTTTAGCATGAGCCTTATTCAACTTTACATTAACCAGATAGGCAATTTTATCAATAGAAAGACAAAATATTGTGCAAAATCTGTAAGAGCCATATCACTGTTTGTGGTTTATATTCTGAGTGTTGGACTTGCTGAATGAAAGAATTTAAGACCCCTATGTCAAGGCCCCGAGTGACAGCAAGACCATATTCAATGTAACCCAGCCACATCAATGGTCTGGATTAGCCACACCCACAAACAAAACTGCTAAAATTGTGATAGGCAAGAAAAAAAGTCATACTTCTGGCTATTCTGGATGTAAAAGCTGTCATATTTTTGTAATGTTCCTAAATTGTGGGTGAAAAAAACTTTTTTACAGACTAGTTGGGAGCAAACATGAAGGTTCTGATGGAAATAGGGTTTTAGCTAATATAATACACAATCGGTTGTATTCCTCTTATTTTTGAAATGTTCACCTTCTTGAACAACAGAAACTGCGTCATTATCAAAGTTTAACTTGTTGAGATAGGGTGGGATCTAGAGGATAAATTTAAAACGCACATGTAATGAATTCTTAAAATAAAGTGAAGGAAATAGGCATAGTGTAATATGATAGAATTCACCCAGCAGATTGAAATGGACAAGCAAAAATTAGATGTATTGGTTTTGCATTGGAGTAAAAGGAACTACAAAGGCATGAGAGAGTTGTGGCAAAAGTTGATAGGAAGGGGACACAAGCAGGGATACCAGTAGAGCAGCAATGGATGGAGTTTCTGGGAATAATTTTGAAGATGCAAGATCAGCTCATCCCAAAGAGCAGCAGCATTTCAAATGATGAGGGAACCGTGGCTGACAAGGGAAGTCAAAAGCGGCATAAAAGCAAAAGAAAGGGCATATAACGAAAATTATGGAGAAGTTAGAGGATTGGGAATCTTTTAAAAACCAACAGAATGCAACTAAAGATCAATAAACAACATACATCAAAGTTGCTGGTGAACGCAGCAGGCCAGGCAGCATCTCTAGGAAGAGGCGCAGTCGACGTTTCAGGCCGAGACTCTTCGTCAGGACAATAAGTAGATTACAAATGAAATATGAAAGAAAGCTAGCCAATAATATAAAAGAAGCGAAAGAGTAAAGGAGAGACAAGAGTGGACATCAGGCCACTCGAAAATGATGCTGGAAAGGTAGAAATGGTGGTTGAACCCAATAAGTATTTTCAGTCAGTCTTCACTGTGGAAGACACCAGCAGCATACCAGAAATTCGAGAGTGTCAGGGGACAGAAGTGAGCTCAGAGAAGGTGCTTAGGAAGCTATAAGGTCTGGAGATAGATTAAGTGACCTGGACCAGATAGAATACAACATAGGGTTCTGAAAGAGGTAACTGAAGAGATTGTGGAGGTGTTAGTAGTGATTAGTGGTAACGTAGACAGAGGGGGTATCATGATGGCGTCAAATTGCGACTCCTTTGTGACCATCCACGAAAACAGCTTAATTTCTACCTCTGACATCTCTCTTTTTACTTTTAAGGATGGATGGGGTTCTGTAGAAGATCCTGACCTCAAGTTACACTCAGACTTCAGTTCTTTACGGTGGTGGGACCTGCTCCCAGGGGCTCACAGTCAGCCGTTTTTCAATATCCCAAGGACGCAGTCTGGAAGACAAGCGTGCCTTCGGGGTTCTGAGGTTTTGCAGCCCTGTGGATGGGTTGATTTGAAGCCGGTGCCACCGACTGAAGAGTCAGGGAAGAAAATGGAACATCAGGAACAGTGGATCAGCTGTCAGGCGCTCTGTACTCGGCGAGTTTTGCTCACTCTCACTCCCCATCGTTGGTAGGACAAAGATCGTTGCCGATTCTCAGGCCACAGAACTCAGAAAAAAAATGGCACGACAGACTTTAAACAATGTAAATTAGCAAGCTATTTTGTATGTCTCCCCTTTCACTATGAAAGGGGGATACCTCTTTTTCCCCTTTATTAGGGAGAGCGAGGAGAGAGCTGGCGGCATGCTGAATTGTCAGGTGAACGATTAGTTTTTTTTGTACAGCAGATCATGGTCTTCATTGGGGGCCTTGATTTTGCACTCTTGGTGGGTGATGGGTGCTGATGCTTTTTTGTGGAAGTGGGTGAGGGGTGGGGAAGGGCATTGCTTTGCTGCTGCTTGTGTCTGGGAGGGTGGATTGGGGGGGCTTTGGGGTTCTAACATTTTATCTGTCACTCATTCTTTGGGGCAGTCTTCTGTTTTCGTGGATGTCAGCAAAGAAAAGTAATTTCAGGATGTACATTGTATACATTTCTTTGATTTTAAATGGAACTATTGAACTATTGATCTTTCCAGAATCACTAGATTTTGGAATTGTTCTCAGAGGACTGGCCAATCACAACTCTACTGTTTATGAAGCAAAGGAAGCAAAATACAGGAAATTATAGGTCAATTAGCTTGATTTTAGGGGTTGGCAAGATGCAGTCCATGATTAGGAATGAGGTTTTGGGGTACAGTACTTGGGGGCACATGCTAAAATAGGCCATAGTCAGTATGGTTTCTTCAAGAGTCAGTGGATGTTGCTTACGTGGATTTTCAGAAGGCCTTTGACAAGATGCTGTATGTGAGACTGTTGAACAAAATTAAAGCCCATGACATTACAGGAAGAAATGAGCATGGACTGAAGGTTTGCTGACTGCTGAAGGCAAAGAATGGGAATAAAGGGGGCTATTTCTGGTTGGGGTCAGTAATGTGTCCACAACTTTTCACATTATATGTTAACGATCTCGATGATGAAACTGATGACTTTGCGGCCAAGTTTGCAGCTGATACAAAGAAAGGTGAAGGAGCGGGTACTGTTGAGGAAGCAGAATGTCTGCAGAAAGACTTGGACAGATTAGGAGAATGGGCAAAAAAGTTGCAGATGGAACTCAGTGTAGGAAAGTGCATCGTCATGCATTTTGGTAGAAAGAATAAAGGTAAAATCAATGTTAGCATTAATTTCAGAAGGACTAGAGTATAAAAGGAAGAATGTAATACTCAGGTTTTATAAGGCATCAGTCAGACCCTTTTGGAGTACTGTCAGCAGTTTTGGGTGTCATATCTAAGAAAGGATGCGCTGGCATTGGAGAGAGTTCAGAGGAGGTTTATGAGAATAATCACAGGAAGGACAAGATTAATGTATGAGGAGCATTTGATGGCTCTAGGCCTATACACACTCAAGTTTAAAAGAATGAGGGGTATCTCATTTTAACCTATATAATGTTGAAAGGCCTTGATAGTGTGGACACAGAGAGGATATGTCCAACAGTGAGGGTCTAGGACCAGAGGGGACAGCTTTAGAATAGAAGGAAACCCCTTTAGAATAGAAAATAGAAGGTATTTCTTTAGCCAGAGAGTGGTGAATCTGTGGAATTCATTCCACAGATGGCTTTAGAGGCCAAGTCATTGGGTATATTTAAAGCTGAATTTGATAGGTTCTTGATTAATAAGGGTGTCTTAGGTTACAGGAAGAAGGCAGGAGAATGGGGTTGAGAGGGAAAATAAATCAATGATTGAGAAGACTTGAAGGGCCAAATGGCCTAATTCTTCTTCTATATCTTATGGTCTTACGGAAGCTGTCATGTTTGATATTGATATAATGTATTCAAATTAAATTGATTCAATGTAGATCCATTTGTTATTGCACACCGAAAAGAATCTGACTCAGATTTATTATCACCGACACACACAACGTGAAAATTGTTGTTTTAGGAGTGGTGCTGAATTTTACAGGATCCTTTTCATTAAGAAATGGTTAAATGATTCCAAGTGTTAGCAGGTTAATTTTATTCGAAGGCAGAGTAGTGTTATAGGTTTAAACTCAATGCAATAGGGAAAACAAGTTGGTAAATGCAGTAATTACGATTTTATTGGCCCATCTGTGTCAATGTGTAAAAGCCAAGCTGTTTTTAATAGAAATACATCCTTTTTACTTTGTGTGTGTGAAGAAGTAGGTTCTTAGTTACTCCAGAGTGCTTACGGATTTTTTTTACTTTAAACAGGGAAATAACATTAACAGCTCCATGTGGAGTGCCATACTGTGAGGTAATTAAAAATCCTTTTTAAAAAATAAAACTTGTGCTTTGCAAGAATCTGTTTCTTGCCAGTAAGGACTAATGAGTGAGCACTGTATCAGTGTCAACAGCTTCACTAGAAGGCCTCTGCATGAAAATCAATGCTAACATGCTCAGTTCCCATAGCTTTCATAGACATTGATGTTTTCAGAGCAAAAAGTCAGAATCATCTATGGAAATATGTAAAGCATGGTTCTTTCTGAATGATCACAGTCCAGTGTTCCAAGAGAGTGTGACATCCGATACACTGTTGTGGAAGATATGCTGCTGTGAGCAGTGCTGAGCTGCAGCCTATTACTGACAGAACAAGGTTGAAAGACAAATACAGGTTCTCACTGCCTCTCCAATGTCAATTTCTGTCAGAAAGCAGAAAGACAAAGAAAAACTTACATATTATTACATGCTCCTTAATTAATCATGCAAAAGGGCATTATAATGCCAAAAATATTTCTTTGCAAACTCCGAGTCTCCTACACAGATTCATTCTTTTTCAAAATGATTATGGGGTATTTCTAGAAGCTGAGAGATTCCTACAATAAATAAGCTCTCAACGCCATAATGAGAGGTACTTGGTTTATAGTGCAAAACTAATAACTTACTCAGCAGGACCATAAGATCACAAGGAATAGAAGGTGAACTTGAAGTTGCTGATATTTATGGGGTCTGAATTGTTTGATTTTATCTGATTTTAAAACAAACATCTGTGATAGTCTAACCTGGGGAATTATCATTATTTGTTAACAATAAAGCACCAGAAAATGTCGTCGAGCACCTCCGCTCTGTCCGCCACAACAGACAGGATCTCCCAGGTGCCACCCACTTCAACTCTGCTTCACATTCCCATTCAGATATGTCCATCCATGGCCCTCTCTACTGCCATGATGAGGCCAAACTCAGGTTGGAGGAGCAACACCTCATATACCATCTGGGTAGTCTCCAGCCCCTTGGCATGAATACTGAACTCTCCAGCTTCCGGTAATTCCCTCCCCCTCCATTCTCCCATCCCAGTTTCACTCTGCTCCCTCCCCCAGCTGCCTATCACCTCCCTCATGGTTCCACCTCCTTCTACTACCCATTGTGCTTCCCCTTATTCCTTCTTCACCTTTCCTGCCTATCCCCTCCCTGCTTGCCCTTCCCCACCCCATGATCTTTCCCCTTACTGGTTTTTCACCTGGAATCTACCAGCTTTCTCCTTCCTACCCTCCCTCCACCTTCTTTATAGGGCCTCTGCCCCCTCCGTCTTCAGACCTGACCAAGGGTCTCGGCCCGAAATGTTGACTGTTCATTTCCACGGATGCTGCCCGACCTGCTGAGTTCCTCCAGCGTGTTTTGCGTGTTGCTTTGACCCCAGCATCTGCAGAGTATTTTGTATTTACCAGAGAATGGCATGTGTGAATCGATATATACATTGGAAAACAGGATGGAGGCAATTGCTCTGAGAGAGACCGTGGACTCAGTGGGCAGAACAGCCTCTTATTATACTATTTAAAGTTTTAACAAAACTTTATGCCAGCAATAAACAACACCCGAGCAGAACCTGGTCTCTTTCACTTTACAACAAGAATTCCACATGCAGCTCATGCAGATATCCAGCCAATTGCATTTGATTGCCAGATCTGCTGGTCAGTGACATAGTGGTGAAAAGACCAAAGACATGTGGAAATGGAAGCTGAGTCATACAAAGCCAAATTCACAGGAGTTGGATAAGTGCAATAGATACTTCAAAAATTTAAATTCCAGTTGTGGAGAAATAATGCAAATTTACTTTTCACCACATCTTCAAACATTTTTACATGTAATAGAACTAAGAACGAATACATGAAAATCAAAATGTCAAACTCGGTTGTAACTGCAAATGATAAAATAATATTTTAGCACTTACATTCCTTATCCTATTAGAAGACAGAATTTCGCAAAAAAGTTATTTGAAAAAAAATGGCTGTTTCAAAGTTACCTAGGTTGAGTGAACTCGGCCTTTTCTCCTTGGAACGACAGAGGATGAGAGGTGACCTAATAGAGGTATATAAGATGATGAGAGGCATTGATCGTGTGGATAGTCAGAGGTTTTTTCCCCAGGGCTGAATTGCCACAAGAGGGCAAAACACACAAAAAGTGCTGGTGGAACGCAGCAGGCCAGGCAGCATCCATAGGAAGAAGTACAGTCAACGTTTCGGGCCGAGACTGTACCTCTTCCTATAGATGCTGTCTGGCCTGCTGCGTTCCACCAGCATTTTGTGTGTGTTGCTTGAATTTCCAGCATCTGCAGATTTCCTCGTGTGTGCCACAAGAGGGCACAGGTTTAAGGTGCTTTGGAGTAAGTACAGAGGAGATGTCGGGTAAGTTTTTTTATGCAGAGAGTGGTGAGTGCGTGGAATGGGCTGCCAGCAATGGTGGTGGAGGCGGATACAATAGGGTCTCTTAAGAGATTTTTGGATAGGTACATGGAGCTTAGAAAAATAGAGGGCTATGGGTAACCCTAGTAATTTCTAAGGTAGGGACATGTTTGGCACAACTTTGTGGGCCGAAGGCCTGTATTATGCTATAGGTTTTCTATGTTCCTACCCATCTTGGACTTTGACTATCTGTTTAACAAAACTCAATTATTATAATAAATATCAACAATAAATGGAATAACTGGAAAGTCTCAGTTCAGAATGTACTGGTGGAAAGGGTCACAGGTTTATCATTTCAAGTCAGAACTCTCAGCAGAACTAGAAGAGAGGAAGCAAGCGAGTCCAACCTGAATGCTTCCAGCACTGTTTTTCTTAGTCCCAGTTTCCAGAATTTATGTTGTATTGACTTTCATTTACTAATTCTTAGTTCTGGCCCACATAAAATGTTTGAAGATATAGATATAAGTAAGTTTGCAACATTTCTCCACAAATGGAATTCAAACTTTATGTGCATCCACAGAAACAATAGCCTCAGAGGAGAAAAACACAGTGTCTTGCATATATTCTGCTTACCAGGAGTTCAGAAAGAAAAAGTAAACATACTGAGGTAGGAACAGACAAACTTACAGATAAAAGACTTTATTAGATTTAGAAATGCTTCACTATTCATTGGTCTGTAGGAAATCACAGGTTTAACTCATTCCCAAATCATATTTTGTTCCATTTATCTATTGATGCAGTAATCTATTCAAACGTTTAACTAGAGCTTCCTGCTATATATAAATCATTTGCTGTTTCTGTTATATAAAATGATAAAGTCAAGCCAAAGAGTTATGTAACTTTGAAGTTCTAAGACTGATACAATTCTCGTGTTATCAATTTTCAACTTTCAGTATTGCTTTTGAATGCGTATATTGCAAAATTCTGACATTTCAATAAATTTCAAAGCAACTTAAGTAATGTTGTCAGATAAAAGGTTTTGACAGTCTCTATGAGGGGGTGTAGACACTTCTACTTCAGAATTTGCATAACTGTTTTGGGCAGTCATTTCCTAGCTCCTAACCCTTTATGAAATGAAAACTTTTCAGGGAGCGAAACAGGCAGACCCATTCACAAATCTATCAAATTATACCTTTCTTTAGGAAAGTGAATTGAACATTTCTTGATCAATGGTTTTTAAAAACAGATACTGTATGACACTACCATTTTCATTCATGCATGCTGCTTTTTGAGAGGTGATCATTAAGTTTTAATGCAATAAAATGTTTCATAATGTAACATTTTTTAAAAAAAAACAAGCTGGTTCCAAACTCAATCTTCTTCTGTGTCTTCTGTGCCACTTTCAACTGAAATGGAGATTAATTGCAACCACCCTCCTTCTTATCTTTTTATACACTTAAATAAACTACCATTCTGGATTTGAATCCCATTCTTTGCAGCTTTAGATGAAGAATCTCCTTGATTTCCAAACCCTTTACATGCACAAATCTTCACTGGTGTCATCCCTGACTGTGCTCCTATAGTACTGGAGCCTAAGACTTTTGCACAGTACTGTAGTCATTTTATGTATTGCACTGTATTGTTGCCACACAAAAAAACAAACAAATTTTATAACGTATGTGCATGATGATAAACCTGATTCTGATATGGGTCTCTATTGTGGACTGAGAGTGAGAAGGGGGCAGGAAGAGGGAAATCATAGTTGGGAAAAGGTGAAGGGAGAGGGGAGGGAGCAGGAAGCACCAGAGAGACATTCCATAATGATTCATAAACCGACTGTTTGGAATCAAATGACATTGCCTATCGTCTCAGGGTTGGTGAATCTGTACCCATGCAAGCCTCCGCTCCAACACTCCTCTGCCACCTATCCCACAATCCTCCCGTAGCGCCTCACCCTCGCCAATTCCCATATACTTTGCTCCTGCCAGATTTACAAACTCTCTCTCTGCTCCACGTTGACAAATACAGTATTGTACAATAGCCTCGGCACCCTGGCTATAAATATGTCCCTAAGACCCATACTGTGTCTTCGTACTTGCACAGCACTGTTTTGTTAAGGTTTTCCATCAGAGGAATGGATCCTATTTACTCTATCTAATCCTTTAATGATAGTAAACAACCTCAATTAGATCATCATCTTCTGTACTCAAGTTTTACAATCCTTTCGAGGACACTGTAGAGGATTACTTTGTTACCTACACTGGTTTTTAATCTAATCATACTGGTCACACTTTGAAACAAAATGACAAGCATTTTGTGCTTTTGCAAACTAAAAAGCAGCTTATGCAAAGTATAACTTGAGAAATGAACAATTGGAGCACAGTACAGCAATTATTTTACTGATAAACTATGTGTAAAAGGAAATGAAATTCCATGTAGAGGCGTCATTGGGTCACAATGGCAAAAATAAATCATATCATGGGATACAAACATCCATGGCAATTGGATGTCAAACCTGATGCTAGCACATGACAATATCACATTGTTACATCACGTCACAATACCAGATACCATTCTATAGTGATTTCCTTGGTGAGCAGCTGCTGGCAAGGTACTAATCCCCAGAGTCAGTTGAGTGCTGGCCACTATGTTCTTCCTCACAGCAAACCCAATGGAATTTTAACACTTTACTTCCACCAGGTCCCAAGCTTCAGGAGACCAGACTTCAGGCAATAAAAGATCAATATAAAATTGTTACATGCTTCTTGGTCTTACTACTTTATACCCAATTTGTGCCTTTTTGAAAACAGCCATGGTACAGTACTTGTTATAAGTTGGCGCAACATCCAAATAGTAAAATGGAGGCAGAATATGATTCTATTGTTAAAATTTCTAGTGTTAAACATTTAATGTACTACCTGAAGGAAAATGTGTAAATAGAAGATCAGAAAACATTAATTCAGCATCTCTAATGAAATGTAGTATTGGATGCTCTGCTTGGAAAAGGTAATTTTAACAAGACATCTGCATCACTCCCGAGGAGGGATCCCTGTTAGGCAATACACATCAACCATGTCATAATGATTCAGAAAATTTAGCAAAAATGTTACAAGACATAAGCTGTCCATTGTAATGTTATGAATTAGCTCAAGACAGCAGTGCATGCAATGAGGTTGTACATCAAGGAGACCTAGTGCTCCAGTGTGTAAGTGTGGAACTGCTGAAGTGACATAAGTGCCACCTTTTGGAAGAGATACTTGGCCAAGGCCCTGTGGAAGTTAATGACTACACGGCGATATCTTGAAGAGCAAGGGAACTACTCCCATGTCTAGGCCAAAACTTATTCCTCATTCTATTTCTCAGACTGGACTGTTTATAGGGTTGCAGTACGGCAATCACTTTCCAAATGACATTGCCACAGGGTCATTAAACACGGGAACAGACCCTTCGGTCCACTTTGTACACACTGATCATCAAGTACCCTACATTGATTCTATTTTTCCTGTTGTTTCTCCATTAATTTCCCCTTCCCACTAGGCTCCTATTTCTACTTTAAGGGCAATTTGCAGGAGCTAACTAACATACAGCTGGCACCACTTTGGCACGAGGGAGGAAAGCAAAGCAGGTGGAGGGAAAGCACACAGTTGCAGAGAGAATGTGCAAACTCCATACACACAGGACCTAAAATCCGAGTTGAACCTGATCAGTGAGGCAAGAGAACTAACCATTCCACCACCGTGCCACCTTTTACACTGCTCTATCCACATTGATTCTGGGTTCCAGGGTCCAAATTGTTTCCAGCCCTGTCATACACTTTCCTTTTATTTTATAAATAGTTTATTCATCCATGTATTTCACTTAATAATCTATTCAAAATAATGCAATTGACCACAAGATGGCAGAGTGTAATTGTGTATAACAGTAAACTATGGGGTTAATTTCATGGATAATTGACCTCACGATCCCACAGTGACTTCAAATTTATTAACTTCACAAGGAGAATTCTTTATATTTGTAGTACACCTGTATTTATTTTCAAATTAACTTGTTTCATCGAACCAGTGACAAGTAAGAAAGTACTGCTAATTAAAAGGGCATTATTTCCGTAGGTTTTTATCCTCAATGAAGTAATCACAGTTATGTTCTTAATAACATTGCTGAACTTAAAGAAAAACACTTTTAATGTGACATTTCATAACTAGACAAAGATGATTTCTATTCCCTCTCTGTGCAATTACTTGGCTTATAAAAACTATTCACTACCATGAATGATTTGCTGACCACCGTTTTGGCACAGGTACGGAATTTACCACCACAACTGCAAATAATTTTCCCATTGCCAAAATGCATTGGTCCAATTAATGTAAATTATACCAGCCACAAGCTACATCCAAACACAGTTTGAGTCATCAGCTGTGGAAGAAAATCATCTCTCTTTTTTTCATCTGAGGAATTTGAGCTAGCAGATAAAGTTTTGACAACGGATTCTTAATTCAAGATTATGCATGCTTAATAGTCAAACAAAATAAAGCAACTATGCAAAATTAAAGACAGGTAGGATCTGGGAGGATTTGTTGGGAATATTGGGGAGAAAATACTGGGAAATTTTGAAGGATGGCACTTCCTGTAACAGTTCATAAAATTCCATCTTCCCCATACCATACTGGAACTATACTACACTGGCATCATAAAGAACATCCTCACATCAGCCATTACTGTCTGGTCTAGTGCAGCATCCCCTCAAAATATACAAGAACTACAACTACCTGTCACATCAGCAGTAAAAGTAATTGGCTGCAGTCAACCATCATTATAAGACTTGTATGTGTCCAGGACAAGAAGCAGGCAGGAAAATTATCGCTGACATTCCCCACCCTGCAAAAGCTCCTTTCTGGAAAGCACTATAGGGTTATTAAAACAAAGAAAAAACTTCACGCCATCTTAAAAGTTTCTTTCCCCAGGCAGTTAATCTGATCAACCACTATAGTCTGCTTCCCCACCCGCTCTAGCTATTATGCCTCCCATCACTGCACATACTTTAAAGCATTTTTTATAGTTTTGTTTATATTGCTAATATATGCTGATATTTATGTATTTATGCATATTTTATTCCCTAGCCGACCATTAAGCTCTAACCTTATTTCCTTTGTATAAATTTTGTTTTTGTTGCATGTTGCACCCTGACCAACACCCAATAAATTCCGAATACATGTAAGTGTGCATGGTAAATAAAGTTGGCCCTTGATCAGGGTGCTTGATGGTCAGCACAGACTCAGTGGGCTGAAAGGTCTGTTCCTTTGTTGTACTGTTCTGTTTTAAGAGTCGCACAGCAGCACAAGACCATGTTACTGCAGGTGCGGTAAATTTAAACCAAGTGCGGAAAATATCAAGAAAGCTTCAGCTTCAATGAAAGAGCAGAACAGTTAACAGAGATGTTTTCTAACTTGCTGAATATTTCCATCTTCTGTACTTTTTTAAAAAAGCCACGGGGTGAGAGGATACACTAACTGAATAAATAATTTATAAGTGCTTCTTGAAATCCTAAAACGATTGGTCTGGAAGGACCATTACTGAGAACATCAGAAAGAATGACACAGCATTGTAGTGGTGAGCACAACGCTTACATTACCAGTGACCAGGGCTCATTTCCCGCTGCCGACTGTAAGGAGTTGTATGTTCTTCCTGTGACCATGTGGGTTTCCCTCGGCTGCTCCAGTTTCCTCGCACAGTCCAAAGACGTACCGTTTGGTAGGTTAATTGGTCACTGTAAATTGCTAAACTGGGGGTTGCTGGGTGTTGTGGCTCAAAGGGCCTATTTCATGCTGTGTCTCAATAAATAAATAAATAGTTATTCAGAGTCTGGTCTTCATGACTTAGGTGTGTCAGCTTCTCTATACCTTGAAAACAAGCTAAAACTTATGGCCTTAAACAGGCCTTAGGGAAGTTTGCAAATTCATTTTGCCACCCCAATCCTCACCCAAGAAAATGAAGGGATTTAAAAATAGGAACATTACTGAGAAATGGCACAGAGAATACACTCCATTGTTAACTATCAAGATTCATTCAAATAAACCTTATGCATGGTCTATGTTTGAAGTGTCACAAAACACATGGCAACTGTCACCAAGGATGACATGAGTAGTCCTTTAACAATGTTGGCTGTATGAACAAAACCAACAACTTTATGGCAGACAATTAAAATGTTCTGCAAGACTGATTATGTTAAGAGATAGCAGGAGAAATTCCTTTTAATTTCTCAATGTGAAAAGTGGTTGTAAAGCAACAACAAAATTTAACAAATCTCTCTACATATCTGAAGTGCAAAAAATAAATTGACTTTACTGACATGTTTCTTGGCCGTTGATTTCAATTTCTGGTCAATGAGGCCCAAAGCACATTGCAACACAAAAGAGTACAATTAACCATCTAAGGAAAAAATGTCACTTTTTTTAAGCTATAAAACAAAGAATGGGGTTTTGACAAATAACTTGTAATTACAAGGAACTTATCACCACTAAAAATAGAATATTCATGCATGTCATTGTGCATTTAATTCAAAAGAACATTTAACTCTAAAAGTGACCGAAGATACATTTAATGTTTTCAGACAACAAACTACCACCAGGGGTTCTCCTGGGTATTTCAATATGTTATGTTGTGTAATGAAGAGAACTATTCTGTGACTTCCGCTCTGTGACTGCTATTGGTGTTCCTTCCCTTAATTAATTCTGGTAGTTCAAAACCACCATTTAATGCTTCATCATTGTATAACTATGTCACGTAGTTGTTGTGTAGTTTCTTTTATAATTCACAATGCTGCAAAAAGGTTCACAGACTGGATAAAAAATGCACATGACCCAATAGTCAATGCGTAAATAGAAAAAGACATTCACCCAAGGACAGAAAGCTCCACGGTTCAAATGGGGTGCTGCAAAACTCAACCCTGCTTAGGGACGTTGGCAGGGGAATGTACTTGGAAGTGAACTTGAAATTTTAAAGATGAAAGTCTTCCTTTAATGTTTGTAAATAGAGATAGTTACCATCTGTTTATATCGCCTGATAAAATTTTCTGCTACTCTGAAAAACAGTACTCTGTACACCTCCCACACACAAGCAATTCTGAACTAACTTCCAGGTTTATATGCTCTGTGAGCTGCCGGAATAGGTGTCATCGGCAATACGTAGTCAGTACTCAAAATACAACTTGTTAAATATTCAATTATTGATCCATTATTACAGATTGTACAACTCAAGCATAATATTGCTTGTGTGTATGTGGGAGTGGTATAAAATTTTTTTTTTAAATTGTTTTTTCAATGGGAAATGTATTTGTTTCTTCGAATATGTTTAGTGCAAATGTTGATAATGTTAACTGAGGAGGGATTGCTTGTCACAAAATCTCTTACATTCAGTTGGACCCCTCATCTGAAATACAGTACATTTGGTAAAACAAGATGGCTTCAGGACTGCACTGACATATCAGAAGAAATTATGTATAAAAATGCTCCAGTGGGTTTAGCACATGATTCTCCAGTGCAGACAAGGGAGTGGTATAACTGAGTCAATCTGACATTTCAAGCTAAGGAAAATGCAGCTATAAGAGCAGCACTAGCTCAGGATAACTACATCGTATACCTGAAAGACATAATGCTACCAATTCTGAAAGTAGTCTGCAGGTTAGGTAACACCTATGGAGAGGGAAACAGTTCGTGTTTCAGTTCTGAAGAAAAATCTAATGAAACTGGTAAGTTAACTCCATTTTGTTGTCTACAGATGTCCCTTGACCTGCTAAGAAATTGCAAAATTCAGTTAAAATTTAGATTTCTAGAACTAACATTTGTTAGTCTCTTTCTGTGCTTTGTCATATTATCACTACTATTTTACTATGCTAAGTCTCCCACTTTCAGATTTTAATTATTGTTGGCAATTTAAAACTTTTGATTTCTATAGCATCTTTAATATCCCAAAGCAGTTTATAAATCGTGCATTTCAAATGCAGACATTATTGCAAAGAATGCTTGTTTACTCTCTCACTCCAGTCTTCTTTCCTTCAGAGTTTTGCTTCATGCATATAAATATTTCAGCTACCATTTTCTGGTTGAAGTACAGAAAACAACTCCTCAATCTAGCTGACTAAGTTGCATAGCTACTTGCTCTGTTCACTTAAGAGTACAATTTGCTGGACAGTGGACATTGTCTCTTTGTCTCTGATTTATACAGTGTTCCACTGTAACACCCCATGGAAAGTCCACAGACAGCTGTAGCAGTATTTCACATTTGTCATCCATTTTACAATATTGCTTGAAGCATTTTGGAGGATTTTTCTGAAGTTGGTTGTAACTACAAATACTCCACATTGATATTATTTGTTAAAATGTGTCTTGAACATTAATGTATTGAAATAATAATATGAAATGAAAGTCACTAAAAAATCGGGACAGAAATAGCAAATAAAGTGGATATTCCACAAAAGTTAGTCCAATTCCGTTCCTTACCTGTTTACGTTTAGTGGCTGGAAGCCTGTTCTTCAAAATATCAGAGTTCGATCGCCTTTGTAGGTTTGGAGATGCAGTCTTGTTGTAATCCAAGTCATCATCTTCATTTGCTTCCTGTGTAAAACAGTAAATCCAATGGCTGCAGTTCAATTCAATTTGATGATAGAAATATCATAAGTGAAAAACTATTTTCTTCACCACCCAACACCAAATCTCTCTCAGCCCTTAACAAGGAAGACTTTTTTCCCCAAATATGAATTTGCAATGAGTCTAGGAACACAGTATCAGTCTGCATTCTGTTTAATCTACACTTTGTTGCTAACAAAAAATGATTTTACATTTTAACTCTGCTGGTAGTCTGTTTGATATAAATCTAAGCAAACTTTACACGTGAGTTGGCTATGATTTCAGTGCCAATTAGACATTTAAAGCATCAACTGCAATATCAAAACAATCATCTTCATTAAAATGCACGTTATGTTCTAAGCAATATTTGGGACATCAATATTTCTGTAATAAAATATGCAAACAAAAAAAGGATCATTCAGCCACTGCATGAGACAATAGCAGATCATGATAGCCTGAGGGTCAGTATGAAAAATGCATGTTATTGAACAAAGAACTAAGCAAATTTCACAAATCATTAACAGACGATGTCTCTTGCAACTTCCTTGCTTTAGATATTTCAAAGAATACAACGTAAGTGAAGTGAGATATGTTATGTACCTTCTGCTTTAACATGCTCTTCACTTCTTTGATCCCCATCTTAGCCTGATTCTTAGCCTTGAAGAAAAGAAAATGTTTTATACAGCAAACCATAAACATGAGAAAGTTTGCAGATGCTGAAAATCCAAAGCAACACACACAAAATGCTGGAGGAACTCAGCAGATCAGGCAGCATCTATGGAAATGAATAAACTGTCGACATTTTGGGTCGAGAACCTTCTTCAGGATTGGAAAGGAAAGGGGATGACGCCAAAATAGAAAGGTGGGGGGAGGGAGGCATTCCTTTTAAATGTAATAAAATTTTCTTCTTATGAATAGTTCATAATAATTTTCTTTTAGAGATGCCATCAGGTATTAAAACCAATTATTTTCACTGAGGATGGTTTTCTTTAATCCTTTAAATGCATTTACTTATTCACAGGATGTGGATATAGCTGCCAATGCCAGGATTTGTGACCCCTACGTAAATATCCCAAATAGCAGTCAATCCCAAAGGCGGCTCTAACATAAAGCCCAACCGGATAGAAAAGATTTCCTTGTCTGAAACAAAGTTAGATTGTTATGACAATCCTGCAATTGCATGGTCACCAATACCACCTTTACTAATACTAATTCTTTTGTTGATTACTTGAATTGAAATTCTTTGCTGCCATTGTGAAATTTGAACAATGGTGAAGAAGAAATCTGATTGCTCGTCCTCTACCACACCTTAACTTATCAGGGCTTTCAGATGAAATATTACCACAAGCTACAGTTGCAAAAAAAAGTTTGCGAACCCTTTGCAATTACCTGTTTTTCTGCATTAATTATAAAATGCGCTCTGATCTTTATCTAAGTCACAGTAATAGACAAACACAATTTGCTAAACTAATAACAAACAATTGTACTTCTCCTCATCAATACTGAGTACATCATTTAAACAATCACAGTCTAGGTTCAAAATAAGTATGTGAATTTCTGGGGGTAATGCCTTCTACAACAGCTATTTGGAGTCAGGTGTTCCAATCAATGAGATCAGATTAGATCTGTGGGTTGTAGGGGTGCCCTGCCCTATATAAAAAAACACACAAGGTCAAATTACTGACAGAGCCTGCTCTTCTCAAAGATCTGTTTATGCGCACCATGCCCTGATCAAAACAACTTTCAGAGGACCTTAGAAGAATTGTAGAGATACATGAAGCTGGAAAAGGCAACAAAAACATTTCTAAAGACCTGAGTATTCATCAGTCCACGGTAGGAGAAATTGTCGGCCAATGGAGGAAACTCAGTACCATTGCTACTCTCCCTAGCAGCAGACATCCTGCAAAGATCACACCAACAGCAGAACGTGCGATGCTGAAGGAGGTGAAAAAGAACCCAAGAGTAACAGGAAAAGACCGGCAGAAATCTCTAGAACTTGCTAAAGTCTGTTTATGTGTCCATTAAAAGAAAAATACTGAACAAGAATGGTGTTCATTGAAGGACACCACAGAGGAAACCACTGCTCTCCAAAAAAAAAATTGCTGCACCTCAAGTTTGCAAAGCACCACCTGAATGTTCCACAACACTTGTGGGATAATGTGGTGTAGACAGATGAGAGAAAAGTTAAACTTTTTGGCAGAAATGCACACCGCTATGTTTGGAAGCAAAAGGGTACTGCACACCAACATCAAAACTTCTTCAGAACCGTGAGGTATAGTGGAAACAGCATCATGGTTTGGGGCTGCTTTGTTGCCTCAGGGCCTGGAACTTTTTTTGTTTAGAGATAACGCACAGTAACAGGCCCTTCGGCCCAACTGTCTGTGCCGCCCAATTACACCCATGTGTCTAATTAACCTACTAACCCATGTGTCTTTGGAATGTGGGAGGAAACCTACAGGACCACAGGAAGAACATACAAATTCCTGACACAAAGTGGCAGGACTGAAGGTCATTGGCACTGTAATACGGTTATGCTAACTGCTCCTCGATTGTGCCTCCGGCAATTTGAAACTTTCGACCCTCTTGACCTCAGTTCCTGGTGTGAACAGTTGCACATGGAGGTTGAAAGAATGTATCTCACTGGATTGCTGCATATAAAGCCTCAGCATGTGGTTTAAATAAGACCATAAAACCTCAGAGCAGAATTAGGCCATTTGGCCTGTCGAGTCTGCTCCGCCCATTCAATCAGGGATGATTTATTTTCACTCTCAAGCCCACTCTCCTGTCTTGTCCCTGTAACCTTTGATGCCCTTACCTATCAACCTCTGCTTTAAATATAACACAACAGCAGTCTGTGGCAATGAAATCCTCAAATTCACCACCCTCTGGCTAAAGAAATTCCTGCTCAACTTTGTTCTGAAGTGCCCTGGCCTTTCCCACTACAGGAAATATCCTCTCCACTCAATCTAGGCTTTTCATAATTCGATATGTTTCAATTGAGATTCCGCACCCCCCCCCCATTCTTCTAAACTCCAGTGAGTACAAGCCCAGAGTCATCAAATGCTCCTTTTATGCTGACCCTTTTATTATCAAGATTATTCTCAAGAACCTCTTCCAAACCTTCTCCAATGCCAGCACATCCTTTCTTAGACGTGGGGCCCACCCACTTACTCACACCATTCCTGACTTGACAGTTTGTAATCGTTGAGGGAACAATGAATACAAAATTGTATCAAGACATTTTAAAGAAGAATATCAGGGTGGCAGTCCGTCATCTGAAGTTTAACAGAAAATGGATGATGCAACCACACAATGATCCAAAATACAAGAGTAAACCCACAACAGATTGGTTTAAAAAGAAGATTTGTGTTTTGGAATGGCCAAGTCACAATCCAGACCTTAACCCAATTGAGATGCTGTGGCATGACCCGAAGAGGGCTGTTTATGCAAGGAGTCCCAGAAATATTGATGAACTGAAACAGTTTTGTATGGAGGAATGGTCTAAAATTCCTCCTCGCCATTGTGCAAGTCTGATCAGCAGCTGCAAGAAACATTTGGTGAAGGTTATTGCTGCTAAAGGAGGTACTACTAGTTATTAAATACATGGGTTCACATACTTTTTCCAGCCTAGTCTGTGAATGATTAAACAATGTGTTCAATACAGACATGAAAATTACAATTGTTTGTGTGTTATTAGTTTAAGGCAGATTGTTTTTGTCTATTATTGTGACTTAGATGAAGATTAAACCACATTTTATGAATAATTAATGCAGAAAACCAGGTACTTGAAAAGGGTTCACAAACTTTTCCTTGCAACTGAATGTTGCTTATATTCTGAGACTGATCACACTGTGTTTTGGATTGCTGACTAAATATAAAAAATTTATTTCATTTCCATTTAGTATTTGCTTTGCTGAAGTGCACTATTAAAGTTCAATACCACTTTTGTGAGGATAGAGACTTTGCAAATGATATTGAAAACAATAAACAAAGCACAGGAGGAATTCAACAGGCCAAGCAGCATCTATGCAGAAAAAGGTGTAAGCTGCCTTTTGCCTCCACAAATGCTACTTGACCCATTGAGCAATTCCAGCAGTCTGTTGTTGGTTTGAGAATTCAGAGAATTCAGTTGGTTTGATGCATTTCCCTTTGTCTTCCTACCTGTTCAGATTATTTTTGAGGAATGCAGATGGAAAAAGAGGGAAACGCATCAAAAATATCAAACAATCATTTACTGTTCAATGCCAACTAAATTGTAAAGGAAAGAGACCCCACATTTGTAATATTTTCATACCAGTGGTTGTTAGCAATTGTAAGGAATAATGTAATAAAAATTTTCCTTGCTCCTCAATGCACTAGTCCCATTTTTTTGGTCATACCTATTGAGCAACCAGTGACTTACAGTCATAACTCAATAGTGATTAAATTGATTTTAAAGTGCAATCTATTGGTGAGACACTTCCTCAGCTCGGCTTCCAGAGCACAGGTTCCCAATCTAGGGTCCATGGACACCTCAGTTAATGATAAGGCTCCATGAAATAACAATGTTTGGGAATCCCTGCTCAAGAGGATGTGTATCAGTTGAATCACAACATCTGTATTTCCATGTTTAAATGCACAAATGTAAACATGGAAATTTGCTGTTTGATTTAATCCTTCAAAAAGGCAGGCAATGTTGGCCCTGTCATTACTTTCATTGCAAAATCAGGGCCAAGAATTTTTGGTGCTTTTAAGCTATTAAGTCATAAATAGGGCTATCATGAACTAATTGAAATTTTAACCATGAGTTCTTTTCCAATATATTGATACAAAATTTTCCCAGTGCAATTTCCTGGGAATTAGATAAAGCAGCATGAAAGTCACCTTTGTCTTTGGTTCAGCCAGAACTCAAGCATTGTGCCGTTTCTGGATACCGCACTTTAGGAAAAACCTGAGGATTTCAGCGAGTGTGGAAAAAGACACATTTCAAATTATTCCAGAGATAAGGAATGCCCGTCATCCCACTTTCTATGAAGGTGCACTGGAAAATTTAGGGCTCGAGAAAATTGCAAGAGGATTGGAGAGAGAAGTTTAAAATCTCGAAGCAGATGGAGAGGAACAGTTTCCAGTGGTGGTAAAGTCAAGAACCAAGGGACACAGAAGAAAGATCATTGGCAAAAGAACCAGAAATAAAACAAGAAAAAATATTTTTACAGAGTGAGGAGCTAGAACTTAGATTGCAATGTATAAAGTGGTTGTGGAGGCAAATTCCATTGTGGCATTCAAAGGACAGCTGGATAGCATTTGGAAAGCAGAACATTTGCAGGGCCATGGGTGGTATGTGAGGGAGTAGGGCTGATTGGGTTGCCTATGCTTAGAGTAGGCATGCACCCTGTGGGCCCAATAACCACTCGACACGTTCTGTGATTCTGTGGCACCTGCACTGGAACACTTCCACCCTAAACTGAGGTTTTGCAGCTGGATTGCTCGTTTCAAATATCAAGCTGAAAATAGCTCGGTGATTGGTTAACTCCCTTGGCAAATTAATCATCATAGTGAGCCCTTTGGGATGCTTTCCAATTTTTTTTCAGCTCTTTCAGGGGATATGATTGTGGGTGGCATTGTATCACTTTCTTCAATCACTGCAGTCCTGTGGTGGAAATATTCGCAAAGTGTTGTGAGGCAGGGAATGATAATTTTTACTTCATGTAAAGGCATTAATGGATGTTACAAAAGATTGCAAACTGATTTGTGTATGCCATTGATGCTACAAAATGGTTCAATACACTTTTAAGTATTTTTAGGTATTTTGAATCATACTGGTCAAAGTTAGTAAACTAGATATACAATATTACATAACTGTTCGTGGCAAACCCAGTTTCTATTGTGTCAATCATTAGGAGGTCAATCATCTCAGCCCCATGACGTCACAGCAGGAGTTCACAGGCCCATCCATCTTTAGCTGCTTCATCAAATTCCTTAGTATATGATCACAAGTATAAATGCTTGCTGAAGATCATGCAAGTGACTTCATGATAGAAGGAAGGTCATTTTCAAAATCAGGAATGTCCATTTCCCTTTTCAGCTCATCGGAAATTGAATAAACAGATGGACAAGTTCAGGACTGGACTGAGACGTGGCAAGTAATATTTGCACCTTAAAGTGATGGACACTGAATTTCACTTACATTGCTTGATCTTCATCTGTATTACTCATGCTGAGTCCCTACCATTCTAGAGGCACTATTGACCAGAAAATGGATTCAACCCAACACAAAACCACTGCAGCTGGGTACCCTTGGTTGTGTGATTTATCTCCCGAATAATCAAAGCCTTTCCACCATCTGGATGGCAGAAGTCAGGGGTGCGACAGAGTAATCTTCACTTGCCTAGATCATGAATCTCCAACAACTTTCAACGAACTTATCATCATCCAGGTCAAAGCAAATTACTTGACTGGAACTTCCTCCATCACCATAAGCACTTACTGCCTCCACCAAAGGTGCAGAGTGACTGCAATGTGCACCATCTACAAATTGTTCTGCAGTTATTTGCCTACGCTACTCTGATAATACCTCCCTGAACCTGTAACCTCAGCCACCGAGAAAAATAAAATCTCAAACATGAGGATGGCCCACTTGCTGGTGTGTCCCATGATACACTCTATCCTGATGTGGGGGGTATATCACCTTCAACAACAATGTATCTAAAATACAGAGACCATGATTCTGCAGTACCATGGCAAAACCTTCACAAGGAGGCCAGTAGCAGTTCAAGACACCAGGTCAGTACTTCTGCCGAGTGTAATTAGGGATAGGCAGGAAACACTAGCCTTGCCAATGATGCCCATATATCGTAAGTCAATAAAAAGCTGTACAGACCAAGACAATGTTATAATTGCTGCATTAAGTATATGAAGCAAGGGCTGAAATCACACAAGTGGATGAAATGTTATCTGACTTCAGTGCTTTATGAAAGATTATGTATTATTATGCAGATTAGTAAATGGAATGATGAATCACAACTATACTTCCAAATTAGAACATAATTTTGATTGTAATTTGCACTTCAATTTCAATAAAATTCAAAGATGATAAACTGATATGGAACAGTTGGCTAGGGGCAACTTGGAAACCGTCATCTAATGACATCCTCAACACAAAATAATCTGCAGATGCTGTGATCAAAGCAACAAAACAACAAAAAATCAAAGAAACTCATCGTTTCTAACTGATGCTGCCCGACCTGCTGAGTTCATCCAGCGTACTGAAAGTGTTGCTAATGACATCCTCAACAGAGAATGGGAACATCAACCACGATGCCCTCAGCTTTACTTTGCACAGAGAAAGGAAACAGCTACTAAACATGAAGTATCTGCTTCCAGACAAATATTTGGACCTCTCTGTAAAATAGGGTGTTGGGGACACACCTTCAGATATTACACATCTGAGAAAAAAGAAAATAGAGATTTAACAACCAAAGTGATCAGGGACTGTGGCACATTTAAAGTTAAGGATCATTTTGTTCTTCAGCAAGACTCACGTCAAATGCCCCACTTTGTGGGTAGCATGCTTACATTTAGCTGCAAGTATTCCATGAAGAGACTTACATATTTGTATGCTGTTTTCATTGCAGGATTTGCTTTTGTCATTACTGTATTTATTAGAGCTCCACCTTTCTGCAAAGAAAAAAAATCGGAATTAGAATCAGAATCAGAATAAGGGCATAAAATCAAAAGAAGGTGTACCTAGTCTCACCTTGACTGTGCAGATCCATTGCTGATAAGACTTCGAACTTCCTGTGGATTAATTTGGGGAAAAAAATCCATTATTACAGCTATTAATGCATTGAAATCAGTTCACAGAGGATTAACCCAAACGAATACCAAGGATAAGCAGAACAGTGAAATTACGAAGAAAAATAGATTAATATTTCTTTCTGGTAAGCTATAGAAGAGCAAAGTTAATGTTCATATTTTCAAAATTTAGAGGAAATATGGGGCTGTTTTAAGAATATGATTCATTTTCCTTTCTAAGTATGAAAACAAAGTTTCCAAAAGTCATTTAAAAATCTCACCTTTCAGTTAAGACCAAAACCTCCCACTCTCCATTTTATATACAAATGCTACAACATTACTCTGACCCCGATTATTCTATAATGTTCATAAACACCCACTGCCTATTCCTGAATTAGTGCACAAAACTGAGCAAGTAATCCAAAATCACAGTGCTCTTCTACAATAATGTCAGCATTTGAAAGCAATCACTATCCCAACAAAACAAAATCAAGTCACCTCGAACAAAATCAGTGATCTAGTGACTGATCAATGGCCAGATCAGCCATTAATCTAGACCAAGAAAAAGGGAAGGTGGGTGGATTTGTGTCATTTGAAATGTGACAATCTCAAGGGGTATAAAACTAGAACATCTCTAAAATATTAACAATGAAGATATATACTTTTAGATTCTTACCTCCACTATAGCCTCCAGCAGTGATCTCATCTTCAAAAATATCAGAAAATCCTTTCCCTGCATTTAATTTTTCCAATCTGCCATCAATAAACTAAAAGATAAAAAGTGCAAGATTCAGTGAAGAAACTGGAAAGAAATAAAAAGCGTAAGTAGTGGGTGAGTTAGATTATTCCAGTTTAGTTCATTTTAAAAAGGAAAACCAAAACATATTCATTTTTTGTTTACACTGCATATTACAAGATTCATTTCAAATCATCAGGTTAACGCTAGCTCATAGAGCAATCCCACTCCCTGATTAGCATCATCAAGTTTCACACGGAAACAGTGTTCCGTGATCGGGAAGGGCTTGAGGATGAATCAATGGTCCATGGACAGTTAGTTATTCTCAGCTAGCTCTTGCGTGAATACAAGAATCGACCTTTGACGGATGGGAAAAATGCAGCTAAGATTGGGAAGATTTTAGCCTCCTGCTATGCATGCTTATCTGAAGGAACACAATTTATCTGCTGAGCTGGAGCACTAACAGTTTAAGAACAAATCCAATGGTCAGTTGTCAGGTTCACACAATGTAACTATTTGTGAAACATCAGAGAACTGACATAGCCCATTGCCATTGGATCCAATACATGGCCTAAAGAAAATCCACTTTGGCAGCCTTGTGGCTCAAGCTATCGTAAAAAAAATCACAACTTTGAAAGATTTTAGCATACTTCAGGACAGAGCTTTAAAAGTTTACTGTCTGGAACTTACAAAACAAAACTCCTTTGAGTTTAGCTTTCAAACCAAGGGAACTCAAACTGTTGGTTTTCTTACACAAAAATTTAGTTAACGCCTACAAATCCCACAGAAAATACAAATCAATATTACTACGTTATGGAGTATTCAGATGAAATGTATGCTTTTGGTCTAATGTTGAATGTTTGAAGCCAACTTCAGTTAACAGAATTTGTCTGTAGTGTTGCCTTCTTTTTCACACCCCAGCATGAGAAACAAAGAAAACACAGGTCATTTCTTGGGAGGTAAAATTCAAAATCTCAAGGCTTTGTACCAGACAACTTAATTTGCAAGTATTATAAGGGCATGTTAAAATATATAGCCTTGTATTGCTAATTCAGTTCATAACTTTTTCAGATGATCAGATCTCATTAAATAATATGTACAATTCCAAAAGATTTCAACCTATTTCATGATAAACCCTTCAAAATTTACAGAACATTTAAAAAAGCCTCCAATCATCTTGTTGCAGTTTGATAGCATCAATCACCATTTAAAAACATTTAGGCCAGAAAGTAGCTGTTCTTTTTGACTGACTGGCATTAGCATAATCAATGGAAATAGATTCATAGATTTCACAAGTCATACAGCACAGGGTGTTCAGAGCGTACAGTAAGATATCAGCGTGTACAATCACAGCAGCTGCTATGGGGTCAATCAAAGGTGTATTTTCCTTTTTAAACGTATTTTTTAATGATCGCAAAACCCTGTTGGACATAAGAACTTAAAGTACTGTAGGTCTACCCCGTTAGTGAGTTGCCCGTTGGCAGAGAAACTGAAGGAGCTGGTCTTGGTGAGGATCGTGCTGCATCAGAGGCATTGGTGTGTGAAGGAGGTCTGCAGTCCAACAGCAAGTGATCAGTCTAAGTCGCTTTTCTTGGGATCACGAGACCCTGTTGGACACTGTTAATGCGGGATGCTGCAAGTCCGATTCACTAATTTATCGGCAGGTGACGGGAGCTGCGTGGCCTCATTCGTAGTGGGGACTAGGCCTCAAGCTGCAGCATCATCTGTTTACAGCCACTCAGGGAAGAGGCATCAGTGATGCTGCGCTCCATTGGAGGAGGCAATGTGGCACGACATCCAAGTTGGAGCCAGTGTTGCTCCCTAGTGTTTTCTCGGCAGAAGACAAGCCGTATTGTGCTTGACTGCAGATTTTTGCAACATTCTTGGACTCAGGGTCTTGGACGATATATTTTTTTGTGTGACTGTATCTTACCGATCTTCTATGTGCTTGCTATCTTACTGTATGTGTGCTATATGTGATTTGTGCTGTGTGTGACAGCCGGTATTGTGTGCTGCCCTTGGCCCTGGAATAATGCCATTTCATTTGGCTGTATTCATGTATGGTTGAATGACAATTAAACTTGAACTAAGAACAGGCCCTTTGGCCCAACCTAACTGATACCCTGAATTATTTCCACTTCCCTGCGTTCGGACCAGGTCCTCTAAACCAGTGATTCCCAACCTGGGGTCCACAGACGCCTTGTTAATAGTCGGGGTTCATGGCATAAAAAAGGTTGGGAAACCCTGCTCCAAACCTTTCCTATTCATGCACTTATCCAGATGTCTTTTAAAAGTTATGGTAGAGACAGGCACAATTATGCTCTCTGGCAGCTTGTTCCATATGTCAACCACCTTCTGTGTGTAAAATGTACAACTAAGGTCACCTTTAACTCTTTTCCTTCCAACCCTAAATCGATGCTCTTCACTTCTACACCCCCTTACCCTGGGAAAAGGACCGTGACCATTCACTTTATTTATGGTGAAAAATATTTCTTTGACAGTGAAAGAAATAGAGTAAAACTATCCCGAATATCAAGGAAGATTCAGATAGAAGCTAAATGTGAAATGGACTGCTCATACTGAATGTAGATGTACTGCAGTCATTGGTAAGCTGATGCTGTGAGTTCAGTTGCTAATATGAAATAAGCTAAATTCCTGAAAAATCAAAACAATGGCAGAAGAAAATGGCATACAAATGATAGAAACCAGGCAGATATTCTATAACTTTTTTGGACAAAGTCCTACTTATTTTAAATGGGCCCTTTTCCAAGAAGAAAGGCCTTGGTTCATGGTCAGATCAGCGTATTTTATTGGATTTCACGTTGAGCAGAATAAGATAAAGACAACTGAGCTACCACAGAGCTCAAGTGCCTTTGAAGTGCTGGCTGCTATCGCTCTGAAAACTCAAGAAATTCTTCTGCCATGAGATAGCACTTGATTCATTGTCATTCTCCACATACTACTAAATCACATCAACTTACAACACGAGACAAATTATCGATGTCTAAACAGATGTTGTACAACAACTTACTCAGTACATATTTACCTCTCAAAATGAGGTAATACTCATCTGTTAATGCATTTGGTAATCAGTTAGCAAACACGCAAGAACGAAGATGTGAATAACAACTTTTGAAAAGTGGTGTAAAACTATTTGGCCTTATGATTCAGAAATGCTGAGTAGAGTTAAATCAAAAACATAAGAAGGGAAGTTTCATGCACAGAGTTGTGGATATTGTGGAGGAGAATTTTATGTCCTAAGAATGAACTCAACAACACAAGACAGATGTTATAGATAGTAATTTAGGTCCTCAGCATCAGCATGACCGTTCCCTTCTCTTACCGTCCTTCACAACCTCCACACTTCTTCTTGAGTGTCAGGAAAACATCATCGAAAGACAAAAACGTGTAGAAGGATATCCAAATAGTGGAATGATCTGCTCCAGTACCCATGATTTTCTAAAACTGGTGTTTATGGAATTTTAGAGAAAATTAAAAGCTCTTAATTTAAAAAATGTCAACACACAAGAAATAGATCCGGATACGAGTTTGATGAGGAATCTCAGTTAGGTGAAGAATTGAAGATTGCCCCCTTTGCATCAGAGAACATTTGGAAGAGGTTTGATAATGATGAAGTATTTTTGAAGATGAAAGAGGAACAAACTACTTCAAATTACAAAAAGTGCATTAAGCAGAGGATTAAGATTCAAAGTGATTAGCATATGAACCAGGGTAGATTAGGAACAATAGCTGCCAGTTGTGATTTTAATGGTGGAAGCAGGTCATTGACAACTTGCAAAAGTTTGGATAAATAGCTTTGAGAGAGGAACAGAAGTATAATAGAACTGTGAAGAAAATAAGAGGAAGAGAGATTAATTAGATACTCCTCTGAAGACTCAGCTGAGAGACAATGGTTCAAAATGGCTTCTTTGTACTTCATTATAATGCAAACAGAATTGAGGTGGAGTGTTTTAGATCATTAGTGAGAGAAATGTACTGACAGACTGATACCTCTAAAGGAGTTATACACCCCAGAAAACTCAAATTGAGAATAACTCAGGGAAGGAGAATATGTAGAGAAACATGGCTCGAGGAAACAATCACAAATTCGATGTAGTATTTTTCAGAGATGCTTTGAAAACTAATGAACTAATTGCAGTACACAGGTGACACACCCTCCACCCACCAAATACCATGAGGCTTATGCCTCCTCAGTTCCTCAGGGTTGACAGATGCGAGAGATAAAGCAGTGAGCCAACTTCACATTCCACCCACAAGTTCTGCAAGTCCTAGTCTTTCTCTGAACAGTGATGTGATCTCTACCCACAAAGAACTTCTCCCTTGAGCATTTATCTATCTACCCATGAAGCTAATTGCCTCAATTACTCTGTGCTCCAAATTTAAACCGCACTCTCGACAAAGAATTCCTCTTGAATTCCCTATTGGAGTTATTAATGAAAGTCATAATTAGGATCCCTCCCAAGAAGTGGAAGCATCCTCCCCAAAGTCTGGCTGGCACCTGTCATCATAATTTTGAAGATCCCTAATGGCCACTGTTATGCTTTGTAATTCCAAAACATAAAGCTAATTGAAAGAAAACCATGGAGCAGGAGATAACTCATGTACACTTCATGTTTACTGAGGTATGCAGATATGACATGGTGGCATAATGACGTATGCCCTTCATATGTATGTCTTACATATAACCGGTAGCAGGAGAGACTTGTGACTGTGAAGCAATCTCAGGTTCTGAGGCCTCCTCCGTGGTGGTGGTAGGAGTTGACTCTGGGACTGCAGGAAGTGGTTCCGACAGCTCTGGACACCGTTCCTCTGGACGTGTTGGCATCCCGAGCAAGCTGCTCAATCTGTTGATCTATCCTAGGCCAGCAGACAAAGCTATGAGCTAACGCTTTTATTTTGACCTTGCCTAGATGACTGACTTGTAGCTCCTCCAACACGTAAGCTTTCAGCTTGGATGGTACAGCAACGGTCAATCCCCACATAAGGTAACCCCTGCCAAGAGCAAGCTCACTCTGGTGCTGGTAAAGATGGGGGAAATAGAATTTCTGCTGTACATTCCAGTCATTTTGGGTGGACATGAAGAACTGAGAGTGTGGGGCCTTTTCTGGTGTTCCTTTTGATCATCTCCACTGTAATAGGGTGATTTTTGATTTACATTAGGGAGAATATGTCAAGAGGAGTATCCTTTTTGGTAAATTTTTTCAGGTATTTCCTTTGCCAATGGTAAACAGAACAATTCATCAGCATTTCCATGATTAGATATCCTCTTGAATTTGATCTTGTAATTGTGTCCTCCAAGAAATAGAACCCATCTCTGTATTTGTGCTGCAGTTAGTGAAACACCCTTCCATGGATTGAAAATGGACACTAATTGTTGAAAGCAGTAATGAAGATAAAACTCTCACCCTTACAAGTTCTGGTTGAAATGTTTTACACTCCAAGCCAGATTCAAGGCTTCTCTGTCAATCTGTGTGTAATTTTTCTCTGCTGCGGAAAGACAGTAATGCAAAGGGTATGGGGTGTTCATTTCCATCATGACACGTGACATGATTACATCTATTCCATAAGGCGAAGCATCACAGGCAAGCTTCAAAGAATAAGGTGGATCGCAATGTGTAAGTACGGGGTCTGACGTCACCATTTCCTTTTGTCTTTTGGAACACCACCTCACACTGTTTTGTTCATTGTCGTTTCTTCCCGATCAGTGGTAATGACTTCAAAGGGTGGAGCACAGTAGCCCCACAATGTTGGCCCTTCTGCTTTTACCACATACAAGACCAATGTGGCCCGTTGGTTATTGTATTTCACTGTTACAAATGTCATTCCCACAGGATTTATCTTTTCTCTAGTGTAAGTTCTTAGTTGGATATCTGCAGGCTTCAGTTCAGTACCTTTGAAATACTGTTCAAACTCATTTTGTGAAATGACTGCAATAGCTGAGCCAGGGTCCAATTCCATTTTAACTAATTCACTTCTGGTGTAAGCCATTGTGGTTGTCTCTTGTTAGTTTTCACTTTGTAACTCTCAAGGCTACCCAGTCCATTTTCACTCTCATCATGATCAGATTTTTCCATCAACAGCTTGCAGATCAGCGCTCTTTTTGAAACTGCAACTTGATTTTTTAAAGCTTTTTCTCTTCCTTGTGCAATCCATTTATTTCTGTCTACCTGACATGCTCTTTGTATCTGTCCTACTTTATTGCATTTTCTGCAAGTTTCACCTTTAAACCTGCATTAGCCTAGTGTAGGTGAGTCCCCGCACAATGGCAACACTATTTGTATGTTGTTGTGTTCATTCCTGAAAGCTCTAGCATTGTACCTCATTCCCTTTTTTTTTGGCACAATTTCAGCATTTCTACAGCCTATATTGATCAAGATAACTGTATGGAGCAAAATGAGGCTTTTCAGACTGTGTCAACACCAGCCAAACTTGGACCCTTTTCTGTTCTCAGTGCAGGATTTTCCTCTCCAAGTACATAGTATTGCCCCAGCAGCTTTTTCATATTAAAATAAATTCCTGTTTTAATTGTACCTGCTTGAAGAGTTGAAGTTGCACAGCATTTTGAAGGAAGTGTTTTATAGTGCTGGCTCGATGGGCCACATAACTCTCTTCACAAAATGTAATTGGCTCTCCCTGAAATTAAACATTTATAAGAAAATTATTCAAACACAAAATTTTCTTCTTAACAATTCACAGCATGTATATTTCTAATGCTATTGTTTCTTTTTCCCTAAAGAGGACTTGAAATGATCTAACCAATGTATTATGTTAATAAAAAACACAGATTATGTTCCATGTCGTCAAAGCAATGGTCAACAGGGAGCTTAGAAGATTCCATCTTAACATGTGAGAAACAAACTCGTCATTACTTAAAATATGTATAAGATGACTGAAATTAACTTCATTTAAAAATATAAAAATAAGCTATAGCCAATTAAGTAGAAAGCAAACTATTAACTGTCCTGCTCTAAAAACAAAAGGGATCTAGTACTTTCCCAGCATATATGACAAATAAACTCTTCATCTGAAGATGGCAGAGTTTGTCACTGAAACATCGGTTCTAATCGATATCTGCACCTGGCTGGAAGCCCAAGAAGTTTATTCATCCTGTTCTAATTTCCGTTAAAGAGTAGCCTATACAATTACACATTAGCAAGTGTGCTTTGCTCTTGAACTGTTATATTAAAACTGGATATGGATATTGAATCAGTTATTGGTTTGAGCCAGTGAAGAATATGTATGGTTAGTAGGTTAATTGGTCATGTGTATAATTGGACAGAGTGGGTTCGGGTGCTGTATCTCTAAATAAAAAATAATTAAAAATCTCAGTACCAACTGAAATAGAAATCTCTTGAAGTTAGAAGGGAATACAATCTTTATCTGCAGAGCTGGAGCACCAACAGTTTAAAAAAAAACATGCAACTGTTACTTCCCAGGTTCACATAATGTACTTCTTGGTGCAAAATCAGAGAACAGATACAGTCCACTGCCATGGAAACCAATACATAGTCTATAGAAAACCCACTTTGACACGCTTGTGGCTCAATTACTGTATAGATTATTTTTGGCTTAACGGTTGGCATTTAAATTTGCTTGGCTCAAGCCATTTTTTGATAGCTATTTCTCAGTGTCTGATTCAAATTGGACAAGACAGCTAAAGCCTAAGAAAGAGATAGACCAAAGCACACCTATGAAACACATAGAACCATCACAGAAAAAAGCGTGAACATTACAGGTTACAGTCACAATCACATCTAGGTACTCACTCAAAAGGCTTAGCAACTACTGGGCATTCTATGATGCCAGAAATCCTGCTAGCTTTAAGTTCTGTTTAACAAATCTGCATGACTTTCAGAAATTCATCAAGATCCAGGGAAATATTACACAGCTGCCTTCCGAAGTCAAAGAAGAACATACGAAAACATATGAAGAAATGAGCAAATTTTGGGCAAAATATACACGATCTATGTAAGGAATTTAAAAAAGACACCAAGTGACAATAACCTAGAACTTTCTCTGTACGGGCTGAAAGCCAAGATGATCAATGGTTTCAAAAGGGAGTGGATAAAATGGAGGCATGGAACTGATGGCATTGCTCTGCAGAGAGCTGGAATACACTCAGTGGGCTGATACCTCATATCACATAACAGATATTTTGATTTTTATTGCAAACATTCAAAAGCAAATGTATGAGATGCTATGTAGGTTTAAACACATGAAGGAAAACCTATCCACAAATCTGCTTGAGGAAAACAAATTACCATTTAAATGGTTTGTGCCGCACTACTTTCATATTCTAGATCTGTGTTTCTTTCATAGAACACAGTAAGCAATTTTCTTCTGAAATGTAATGGGAGCAAATTATATTTATTGCCAATCTATTAATATTGGCAAGCATTGTCAGATGTATTCATGCTGATGAACAAGTTAATGTGCTGACTGAAAAGGGTATGGAGGTGGAGAGATAGCAAAAAATCTGTAATAACTTGGGTGCATGTTTTGGAAAAGTAGTTGCAAATTGAGACTTGCTGTATACCAATGAAATACTTCGTGTTTAATATGTTACGAAAATGGAGAAATAAACTAAAAACAGGAAAGTTTCAATTTAGATGTTGTAAAATGGTCTATAAATAATCTAGAGATGATCCAAATGATAAGGACCCTCCCATGCATCAAATAACTTCAAACATGAAACAGCTATTTGAATAATATACATAGTTCTGAATCACCTTGAAATGCAAATGTAAGTTGTGTGCAAGATAAAATGCACAAAAAATAGGGTTGTGAAAATTTCTTTGAATCTTAATGTTTATTCATAATACATTATAATAAATCATTACAAAAGCCCATATTTCTGTCAGGTAGACAGAAAATGATAATGTAATGGAAATTGCAAAGACTCTCTGGAGTGTGGTTTTCATTGCTGGCTGCACTCAAAGGACACTGTAAAAGAAGCCAAGGTTCCAAATGTAATGTTAATAGCAATTCATAAAATCATGGAGTGGGAACAATATTAACAATCTTTGCACTATAGTTTGCAATCCATCAACAATCAACTATTATTAAAGCCAACGAGTAGCTTTTAAATACAAACAAAGCAATGACCTACAAGGCTGGGAAGGAAAAAATATTACCTACGATTAGCTACAAAGCACTAGGATGACAAAATTGGGCTTGTTCTACCCCACATCATAACTGCTGAAAATTCTTCAGTAGGATGCATTAAAAAGGTCTACTTTAGTAATTAAAACTAGATCAAGCCAGCAGATAATTACAATTTTCAGATGGCATATTAAGAAAAATCTGCAGATCTGTGAGAAAGGCAGAAACTGTTCGAAACACTCAAAGGGTCAGGCAACATTTGCAGAGAGACTGTGTCAATGTTTCAATTCAAAGACACTGTCAGAACTGGGAAAGAGAGAAAACAATCTACATCTTTCTCAGGTCTGATTAAACATTTTTGATCTGAAATGTTAACTCTGTTTCTCTTTTCCGTAGATGCTGCCTGATCTGCTGAGAGTTTCCAGTATTTTCCGCTGTTTTCATTCATTTTTCAGGATCTGAGCGCCTCTAGAATGGTCAGGGTTTACCAACCATCCCAATTGCTCCAGAAATGTTGGTGGTGATTTGCCTTTACGATCTACCTCAGGATGGCGCAGGACTTGGAGGATGAACAAACAGGGGCTGCCATGGTCCTTTTTGGTGGTAGAGTTTAAGGGTTTGGGAGCAGCTTTGGTAAGTATCTGCAGTACATTTTGGAGTGGACACCCTAGTGAAGGGAATTATTGTTTAGAATGGACAGGGTGCCGAACAAATTGGAAACACTGGCCTGGATGCTTTGCTCTCATCGGGACTTGTACCCGGTAGACAATTGAAAGGCATAGATGTGAGAGGAGGTGAATCACTTGCTAACAGATACCAAGCCTATAACGTGCGCAGTGTTTGTATAGCTGATTCTGTAGTTTCTATCAACAATCAGACAGAGGATGCTAAGATTAGTTATGTTAATAGAGTTGATGTATTGTTGGAGACAGTCAATGCGTGACACTTCTGTGGAGTAAACGTTAATTGCCACTTATCAGTCCATGCCTGAAAATTAGCCAAGTCTTGCTGCTTGCACTGACTGCTGATTGCATAATGATCATTCCCACTTGAACAGCCATGTATGACTGAGCTAAGGACATTGGTTAAACACCTGAAAATGTTTGGCCCTAGGACACTGCATGAGGAACTCCTCCAATGATGTCCTAGACCCATGATGAGTAAATTTCAAGAACCATCCTCAGCTGTGAGAGGCATGCCTTCAACCAGTGGAATGCATTTTCTTTTATGCCTGTTGACTTCAGTTTTCCTGGTGCATATTGATGCTGCTCTGAGTCAAGTGCCGTCTTTGTGTTCCAAACAAATTTCTGTGCCATGTTTGGACCAAACACTGTGAAGAATTTGAAGCCATGTGATCCTGGGGAAAATGTACACTGTGCACTAGTGTTGGGAGGATTATTGGTGAGCATAACTTGATAGCACCATTGGCAATATCTTCCAACACTTTGCTGATGGTCAAGAGTCCAGTATTGATTTGGATAAGAATTTGTCCTGCTATTTTTGTGAAAAGATATAACTGAGCAATCAACTATATTGTCATGCTTCTGTCAGTTGTAATGGTATTGGAGCTGTTTGGCTAGAGATATTCTGGATTGTAAATCACTGCAGTGCTGATCTACAATGAAAGTATCCATAAATCTGTCAGAATTCATGTCTTTTATTTCTGCTGCTTGCTGGCACAATGTTAAGCTTGCATTGGTGCATCTGGCTGGTTTTCATCCCTCCAACCCAAAAGGGTTAAAGTTAGAAGTCCTGCATGTGTATAAATCTTACTTTGACAAAATTAATTTAGTCTGTAAATTAGTTGTGAAATTACAGCAGGAGCTTGGAATGCAGTTAATGCAGAGAGACTCTCTTGTTATCTTATAGGGGAGTGAGCAGTAGTATTATTCCATTTTTGATGCTGAAGTAGCATATCAAAGGTTGACCTAGTGCTGGCAAAGACAGGGCCATGTTAATCATAAAACATAGGCTTCTCTTCACTGAAAGCTGACAAGTGAAGCCATTTATCAGCCTACCCAGGGCCACATTTCTGCAGGGGAGCACAACTTCCAAATCTAAGGTAGGGCTTCAAAGACACAATGAATGGAATATGACTACAATATGCTTTCCTTAAAATAGAAACATAGAAAATAGGTGCAGGAGTAGGCCATTCGGCCCTTTGAGCCTGTACCGCTATTCAGTATGATCATGGCTGATCACTCAACTCAGAATCCTGTACCTGCTTTCTCTCCATACCCCCGATCCCTTTAGTCACAAGGGCCATATCTAACTCCCTCTTAAAAATAGCCAATGATCTGGCCTCAACTGTTTCCTGTGGCAGAGAATTCCACAGATTCACCACTCTCTGTGTGAAGAAGTTTTTCCTCATCTCGGTCCTAAAAGGCTTCCCCTTTGTCCTTAAACTGTGACCCCTCGTTCTGGACTTCCCCAACATCCGGAACAATCTTCCTGCATCTAGCCTGTCCAATCCCTTTAGAATTTTATACGTTTCAATAAGATCTCCCCTCAATTTTCTAAATTCCAGCGAGTATAAGCCTAGTTGATCCAGTCTTTCTTCATATGAAAGTCCTGCCATCCCAGGAATCAATCTGGTGAACCTTCTTTGTACTCCCTCTATGGCAAGAATGTCTTTCTTCAGATTAGGGGACCAAAACTGCACACAATACTCCAGGTGTGGTCTCACCAAGGCCTTGTACAACTGCAGTAGAACTTCCCTGCTCCTATGCTCGAATCCTCTTGCTATGAATGCCAACATCCCATTCGCCTTTTTCACCACCTGCTGTACCTGCATGCCCACTTTCAATGACTGGTGCACAATGACACCCAGGTCTTGTTGCACCTCCCCTTTTCCTAATCAGCCACCATTCAGATAATAATCTGTTTTCCTGTTCTTGCCACCAAAGTGGATAACCTCACATTTATCCACATTAAATTGCATCTGCCATGAATTTGCCCTTGCACCTAACCTATCCAAGTCACCCTGCATCCTCTTAGTATCCTCCTCACAGCTAACACTGCCGCCCAGCTTTGTGTCATCCGCAAACTTGGAGATGCTGCATTTAATTCCCTTGTCTAATTCATTAATATATTGTAAACAACTGGGGTCCCAGCACTGAGCCTTGAGGTACCCCACTAGTCACTGCCTGCCATTCTGAAAAGGTCCCGTTTATTCCCACTCTTTGCTTCCTGTCTGCCAACCAATTCTTTGTCCACATCAATACCATACCCCCAATACCGTTGCTTTAAGTTTGCACACTAATCTCCTGCGTGGGACCTTGTCAAAAGCCTTTTGAAAATCCAAATATACCACATCCACTGGTTCTCCCCATCCACTCTACTAGTTACATCCTCAAAAAATTCTATAAGATTCGTCAGACATGATTTTCCTTTCACAAATCCATGCTGACTTTGTCCAATGATTTCACCGCTTTCCAAATGTGCTGTTATCACATCTTTGATAATTGATTCTAGCATTTTCCCCACCACCGATGTCAGGCTAACCGGTCTATAACTCCCTGGTTTCTCTCCCTCCTTTTTTAAAAAGCGGGGTTACATTAGCCACCCTCTAATCCTCAGGAACTAATCCAGAATCTAAAGAGTTTTGAAAAATTAACACTAATGCATCCACTATTTCTTGGGCTACTTCCTTAAGCACTCTGGGATGCAGACCATCTGGCCCTGGGGATTTATTTGCCTTTAATCACTTCGATTTACCTAACACCACTTCCCTACTAACATGTACTTCCCTCAGTTCCTCCATCTTACTGGACCCTCCGTCCCCTACTATTTCCGGAAGATTATTTATGTCCTCCTTAGTGAAGACCGAACCAAAGTAGTTATACAATTGGTCTGCCATGCCATGTCCTTGTTATTGTATAAAATTAGTTTTATATATACTCTCTAATTTCAGTATTTTAACTGTGCAGGTAAATATATGGGAGCCAAGAAATTTTGGTGGAAAGATTCAAGCCTATTATTTGTTTTATTTAGAGATACAGCAAGGAATAGGCCTTTCCAGTCCTTAGAGCCATGCCACCAGCAACCACCCATTTTTAACTCTAGCCCAGGGGTTCCCAACCATGGTCCATGGATCGCTTGCTTAATGGTATTTAAAAGTCTGTCACAAGCCTTGTGGCCCATCAGGCTGGTGCTTATGCCGGTTTCCGTGGCGTGAAGCAACTGAGAGTACGAGACTCATTCCACCCCCCCCTCCCCCACCTGGATAGGACGCCAGTCTATCGCGAGGTTAACCCCCAGCATTTTTGCTGGTACCCATTCTCAGCTGGGTAGACTGGAGCATTGTGTGGTTAAGTGCCTTGCTCAAGGACACACACACTGCCCCGGCCGAGGCTCGAACCCACGACCTTCAGATCACTAGTCCAACGCCCCAACCACTTGGCCACACGCCACACTTAATGGTATTGGTCCATGGCATAAAAAAGGTTGGAAACACCTGATCGAGCCTAATTACAGGATATTTCACAATGACCAATTAACTTACTAACCAGTACGTCTTTGGAATTTGGGAGTACCTGTTGGAAACCCAGACATTATACGTGGATGAAGTACCAGAGGATGCTGGGATTGCACTCTGAACTCCAACGTCCTGAACTGTAATAGTGTCATGCTAACTGCTATGTTAACATGGCACCAGAGTTGTTGGAACCATGAGCATTTATCCGGCTCATCGAACTCAGAGAAGCATCCAAAGGGGCTTCTCTGCAGAGTGCTCAAACGAAGCTGTTTCCACAATGTGCCTGAGGTTTACTATACATGCAGGAGATCGGGAAGGCGCAGGATTGAGGAACTTGTGTGTAATTTGCTGCAATGGGAAATGGATACCCAGAAGGATCTAGCCGGTACAAAGCTAATGGCAGTGCTGTAACTTGTGGGGTAGTACTGGATGCCACATTCAGTGTTGCTGCCACATAGCTCCTGTTACCCAAGGCCAGTCGTGACTGCTGCGTGTGAGGTGTTTGCACGTTGTCCCTCTGACTGCCTGGGTCATCCCACATCCTAATGATGTGCATGTCGGTGGGTTAATTGGCCACTGTAAATTACTCATGTAGGTGGGATGTGAGAGGGAAATTGATTGGTATTTGGGGGGAGATGGGGGGCAGGGGAAGCGAACAAATTACAAGGAAATGGGAGAATGGTGAATGGGACTAAGAGGAATCTCTGTGAAGCAGCATAAATTTGAAGGGCTGAATGCACTCCAATGTCATAAGGAAATATGGTTGGGGCTCCATTGTGACTGTGCAATTTAATATTATTCCAGTATACAGTTATTTCAAAGAGATGGTTCGATCCACGAAAGCATCTTTCCAACTTTACATTAAAATTTATTTTGATGATACACTGTAATAAATCATTTCTTCAAACTGAAATGATGTACTTCAAAAATAACAATATAAAATCAAAACAGTCTTCAGCAAAACAAGCTTATTGCGATAAAATAGCCTGAAGCAACAAGGGCTTGAAAGGATTAAAGTTTTTATAAATATATTTTTTCTCATCACTATGAAATTCAGACAGTTATATCAAAGCTATCTGCAAGTCTGACCCTCAAAATGGAAACATTCATATTTGAAGTGTGTCAGTATTATGAACACAGACAATACCCCTTTAATCTTTGAGAGGATGAAAACTTTACATGTTGTAACATTCTGATACAAATGGATACATTTTTTGGCTGTGTTTCAGAGTTCTGGCAGTTAATAGCACTGGGAATTACTGCTGCCAAGACCTATTACACATGACTTCTTCCCCATTGAGGAATACCAAAATGTTGTCAGTAAAAACTCTGAACTGTAGATCAGATTATTCAAAGAAAAATCATTAAAAGCAAACTCCAATAAGTACTTTTCTCCCTTTCTAGAGTTGGATCAAGAGCTTTGCATTCAAATCCAGTTTCCATTCAAAGCAAAAACACAAGAAGAAAATAAATCAAACAAGCCTTTCTTTTTTAATAGTATTTTTAGTACTGAAGAAAATAAAAAGAATATAGATAGCAAACTAGATTAAATGCAAGCTATCTTTTTCACCTTTGAGATTTGCGTCTGTATCTAACCTGGAATGATTTTTTTTAAGCCTAGAATAAGACTAAGTAGCTTTAACCACCTGCTAGAAAATGTGGCTCCAAGCACTAAATTAGCTGCAATTCAACATCAAAAGGGCAGCTCAAGTGGGGCTCAAAATGGCTGCTGTTCTGACAAGGTCTAGGCATGGTCTTAAAAGAACAGCAGGGGATGGAAAAACAGAACGAATTCACAAGGAATGACAGAGGATGGTTTCAAGATGCTTAACAATAGGGCCCACAGTCACAGGTTGGAAGAAAGGTGAATGTATAAGAGGCACAGAAGGTTGGCAGACAGGGTCTTGGCTATAAATTCAAAGGAAAATAGCCACAAAATGGCAAGATGGTAATCAATAAAGACATTAAGGGACTAGGAAGCACCGTCAATCATACCTGGTGCAGAATAATGCAAAGGTGAATGTATCACATGGAGAATAGGCTAACAAAGAAAACACACAGGCACTCAAAGCACGTGTACTTATGATTTCATTCATCTTTTTAAATGTAGGGGTAGTGGAAAGGCAACACTCCAGCAAGTAGTGGTGAGCCACCTCCTGAACTGTCACAGTTCACAGGGGTTCCAGCAGCAGAGAGGTTCAAACAGCAGACTTTTTCTAAAGAGAGTAGGAAGGAGAATCTTTCTCATGGAAGAAGTATGTTAACAGGAGACTTTTGGTCGCTGTCGACCTGGTTTGGCCTAATAGTGAATGGGGTTGGAAAGAGCATCACTGCAGAGAATCCAGTTTATTTGAAAGAGCTGCTGAATTGAATTGAAAATACACTCGGACTAAGATATTAACTGTCCTGTGCTATCACCAGTGGGATCATCAGTTGATTTGCCACCTGTCTTCGGGAGTTTCGGCCCGCTTATGATCAAGACTCCCTTGAGGTGGTGGGCCAGCAGTGCTAAAGCACCACCTCCCACTGGTGAGCTTAAACACTTGGCATCTGCCTCTATCAGAGTTGTTGGTCGCTTCCATCCAACAGACAATCTGCTCTTCAGGTGTCTATGCAACTACTGAAGGGTTTGCAAAAGATGTATACACTGTCTGACTATCTGCCCTTCTGGACATACTTGGTCCATACCCATGCTGATCCTTCCTCTGCTGCCTCAGCTACAGCCCTGCTGGTTGACTTGATCTCTCTTCTAGTGAAACCAAGGTCACGCAGCCACTTCTGGAAAGTGAACGCAATAAACCCACGGCAGCCTACTTCGAATGGATAGCATGAGACCTTCCACCCTCTGTCTCTGCACTCTGATCTTAATTCTACATACTTGGTTAACTTACGCTCATGGGATTCATCGATGTTGTCTTCCCAGGAGACTGAGTTCACCAATAACCACTTCTGTACTGGTGTCAGACCATATGATTATATCTGGACACAACGTTGTGAAATCTATTTGCTTCGGAAACTGCCTTTCCCATCCAGGTCGGCCTTAACACACCAATCATTGGCTGAAGAAAGTATGCTTGATCGTGATCCTGTGCTGTACACCCCTGACTTGGAGCCTTCTTTCACAAATGATATACGATGTTCTGTGCAGCATGGGGCATGAGATAAGTTATGCTGCAGTACTCTCTGCTCAACCGCTTCTGTTACAACTTTGAGAACATTGTTATGTCTCCAAGTGTACATGCCGCTGGAAAGATTGACTCTGCATGCACTCAAAATATGTTGAAGTGTTCCCTTCTCGCCACAAGCAGCACACCTGTCTGTCTTATCTTCATACCAGGTGCTGAGGTTGGCAGGTGTTGGGAGCAGGTCGTACACTGCTCTGCATAGAAAAGAAATGCAGAGCGGTTCCATCTGCCACAGAACATTCCAAGACAGATGTCGTTGTTCAACACTTTCCCACCAGGTCCAAGCCCCTTGTTTGGCCAGGCCAGCTGTTTTAGTTAACCTCTTCTCCTCTTGTATTTCTTGTGTTACAAGCTCACGGCGCTCCTTACCTGAAGAAGACGACCACTACTTGTGGTTTGTCCACCCAAGTCCCTGGTGGCCTAACTGGGTAGCCCCAATCGTCTCCTTGTGCTTCAATCTAGACTCTGCTTCATCGACTGCTACACGGTCTGATCACTTCCTGCCTGATCTCACATCCGGCTGGGTGTTCTTGATGACATGGTCTTTTGAGTCTTGAAGCACCAAGAATGATTTTACCTTGGCTACCTTGACCTCTTCAACAAGGGATTGCACTGTGTTGGTAAGCTTTGTCTGGCTACAGTGGATTGCAACATTGGTGAGGCTGCTCGGTACTCCAAGCCACTTCTTCACATACTTGTTGATCTTCTGTTCCATTGCCTCAACATGGAACATTGACACTTCATAGACAGTTATTGGCCACATTATCCGTGCCATCAGTCTGTACTGCAAGCACCACAACTTCAACTTGCCAGGCTTTTCAACAGACGTCAGACCTTTGCTGATCTGTTCTCCTGTCTCTTGAACCCTCTTGGTGTGTCTCAGCTCCTCTGTGTACCATCGCCCGAGGCTCTTAACTGGTTGGTCCTGAATGGATGGAATCTCCTCTCCACAAAGGGTGAAATGAAAGTCAACCAGCTTTCCTCTCCTAAGAACAAGGCTCCTTGACTTCTTGGTCTTGAACTTCATTCTTCCCCAATCCATTAGCTCCTCGAGTCTAGATAGAACACTTTCCACTGCCTCTGTGCTAGGACCCAAACCCCTTAAGTAGTTGCATAGACACCTGAAGAGTAGAGTGTTTAATTGGTGAACGTCTTACCAAAAGAAAGGATGCAGTCAAGTAGCTTACAGACAACAGGAAAGCTGGAAGGACAAGTGGAGTTGGAAGCTGTCAATGAGTCAAGATTGTTTAACGTCATTGCCTGCACACAAGTGTCAGAATGAAATAATTGTTACTTTGGATTTGATGCAGCACAAAAAAAACCCCAAAAGATATGATGAGGATATCTTTGAGCATATAACAAGCACAGTGGATAGAGGGAAACAGATGGATGTTATTTTTTTGGATTTCCAGAAGGTGTTTGATAAGGTGCACATAAGATAAAGATGCATAGAGTTGAGGGTCATGTATTAGCATGAATAGAGGATTGGTTACTCTGGTTGGCCATCAGTGGTAGGTGGTGTGCCACAGGGGTCAGTGCTGGGTCCACAACTGTTCACTATATACATTAATGTTCTGGAAGAGGGAACTGAGTGTAGTGTATCTAAGTTTGCTGATGATATTAAATTGAGTGAAAAAGCAAATTGTGCAGAAGATATGGGGAATCTGCAGAGAGATATAGGTTAAGTGAGTGGGCAAGAGTCTGGTTGATGGGGTACAATGTTGGTAAATGCGAGGTCATCCACTTTGGAAGGAAAAATGGAAGAGCAGATTATTATTCAAATGGTTAAAAATTGCAGCACGTTGCTGTGCAGAGGGACTTGGGAGTGCTTATGCATGAATCACAAAAGTTGTTTTGCAGGTGCAGCAGGCTGTCAAAAAGGCAAATGGACTGTTAGCCTTCATTGCTAGAGGGATTGAATTTAAGAGCAGGGAGGTTATGCTGCAATTGTACAGGGTACTGGTGAGGCCGCACCTGGAGTACTGCATGCAGTTCTGGTCTCCTTACTCGGAAGGATATACTGGCTTTGGAGGTGGTACAGAGGAGGTTCAGGTTGATTCCAGAGATGAGGTGGATTAGACTATGAGGGGAGATTGAGTCGTCTGGGACTGTACTCACTGGAATTCAGAAGAATGAGAAGCAATCTTATAGAATCATACAAAATTATGAAAGGGATAGATAACATAGAGGCAGGAAAGCTATTTCCACTGATAGGTGAGACTAGAACTAGGGGACATAGCCTCAAGATTTGGGGGAGTAGATTTACGATGGAGATGAGGAGGAACTGCTTTTCCTACAGAGTAAACCTGTGGAATTCTCTGCCCAATGAAGCAATAGAGACTACCTCAGTAAATATATTTAAGGCAAAGTTCGATAGATTTTTGCATGGTAGGGGAATTAAGGGTTATGGGGAAAAGGCAGATAGGTGGAGATGAGTCCATGGCCATGATCTTATTGAGTGGCAGAGCAGGCATGGCGGGTCAGATGGCCGATGCTTGCTCCTATTTCTTTTTCTTATGTATAAAAGAATAAATAATAATAATTAAAAACATAATATTACATAATATAATGCAAATCTATTAACATAATATTTTCCAAAGGACAGGATCTAAATGGGTAAGGCAAGGGATATTGATAGAGCCTTGGGAGTTTCTGAAATGGAAGGAGCAATGGTACAAAAAGGAAATTTTTGTAAAGCATATTCTGTGACTGGAGAGGCAGGAGTGAGCATGTACACTCTACAAGGTCAACAACAAATAAAGCAGCCCAGAAAAAAACCAACAAAGCACTGCTTTTGCATATAAGGCCAGAAGGGTTTTCTCCAAGAAGAAAGCTCCAAATGAGAAAGCTCCAAATGAGACCCCTGGATAATCCAATGCAAAGCTCTTCAACAAAGCCAGCGAGGATGCTCAAAAAGTCAAAGATGCCTCACTTTTTTTAGTTTAAGCCAACAAACTTAAGACTAATTTTCAATTGCAAAGAAACCAAATTGGAACAATCTTGCTGGCATGTACCTGTTGCCTGCAATAACTTGTCAAGATGCAGAGGGCTTACCTAGCTGCCCTCTGATGTAACCTGAGAGGTGGTGAAACCTTCATAGATGTATAGAAGCCCTACCTACAAGACATCCCAAAAAGCAGTGAAAGCTGGCAAAGGCTCAAAACTTTGAGGGTTTCAAAATATCCATCAGTCAGATGCAGATACAAATGATGAAAAATAGAATAACTTTTCAAAATGAGTGAATATTTCAGGAATAATTAAGAATGCTACACAAAAATAATTGAGTGAATTGTTTTCCTCTGGATTCTGTTTATTATGGTCAACAGTGAAAGCAAACAAGAGCAGATCATTTGGCTCCAACTGGTGGCTCTGCTTTACCATAAGGTGACAGCAGACCATAATCCACAGCGCCACATTCAGCCTAAGTCCATGTCCTGGTCATGGGGTGGTGCATATTTAATTAGCAACCTTCACTGACTGATGGAGTCACTGTGATCACAGACCAGGTAACAAAACTAACTGACCCAATAGACGTCTCAAGTCTGTCACAAAATAATAGAACTTAAGTCAAAATATTGATGAGTCAGTAAGCTTCATAAACCAAGGGTTGTATTCAGAATGTACTGAAATAAAAATAATTGATCTTAACAGCTCCATCAATGAAAATGAAGAAATAAAAATTTCCAAGAAATATTGAGTTTCTCTCGCATTTTATGCATTACTTTTTTTTTCATATCCTAGCAGTTCCATTTTTGCTCAGTAAGTCACACAGATCAGAATGGTTCCAAATCAAATCCTGAGCAGCAATAATAGAATTGATCTCAGTCACACCAGTGTGAATAGGAATGTAAGTCCTCCAGAACGACAAACACAAGGGAAAATCTGGAGAAGATTTCACAGGGAGCAAGGGAAATATAGTGTTCAACGTACAAAGACAAAACATAATGGAACTCAGTTCCCGAAGTCCAAAGAGAAAGGTCAGAAAAATGTGTATTGTCATTCTAACTCATGAACCAATTTATTTATCTTCATGGGTATCTGTCACAGAAAAAGATTTTTTTTACAATAAATTTCATGCATTTTGGGATATAAAGAGTTAAGGGCAGCTCCATGATCTGCTGGCACCAAAGATGCATGCTCTCTAAGTCTTCTGATAGAACTGAAGAAGCCAATACAATGCATCAACAATTTTCTTCATTCATTAGGAACTAGAATGCTTTGTAGGCTTTCGTCCCAGAGGAAACCCAATCAAGATTTGAAAATAAGCCTTTCTTTTCATTCATTGGATTACCAGCACCATGTTTTACTTAACAACTAGATCAACAACAGAATCCAAGATGGGAATGAGTCACCTTTCTTCCATATAATTGATTCAAGGTACATTAGCTCATACTGCAGTATCCTTCCCCTCATGCAGTGATCTCTTAGTGCTCCCCATTATTAAAAAGCAACAAAACACTGTCTCAGACACGAAGAAATCTGCAGATGCTGGAATTTCAAGCAACGCGCATAAAAATTGCTGGTGAATGCAGCAGGCCAGACAGCATCCATAGGAAGAGGTACAGTCGACATTTCAGGCCGAGACCCTTCGTCAGGACTAACTGTGAAAGAAGAGATAGTAAGAGATTTGAAAGTGGGGGGGGAGGGGGAGATCCGAAATGATAGGAGAAGACAGGAGGGGGAGGGATCTGGAAAGTTGATTGGCAAAAGGGATATGAGAGGATCATGGGACGGAAGGCCTAGGGTGAAAGAAAGGGGGAGCGGGGAAGCCCAGAGGATGGGCAAGGAGTATAGGGAGAGGGACAGAGGGAGAAAAAGGAGAGAGAGAAAAAAAATTAATAATAATAAATAACTGATGGGGTACGAAGGGGAGGTGGGACATTAACAGAAGTTAGAGAAGTCAATGTTTATGCCATCATGTTGGAGGCTACCCAGACAGAATACCCCATCTGTTATTTCTTTATTTATTATTATTAATTTTTTTCTCTCTCTCCTTTTTCTCCCTCTGTCCGTCTCACTACACTCCTTGCCCATCCTCTGGGCTTCCCCCCATCCACACTGTGCGCCAATGTAGTGCTGCAGTCCTTCAGGGAACAGTGTTTAAAAATTTAATCATGATCCACACTTATCTGACACAGTGATTTCAGTACAGAGAGTTTCTGATATTGCTGGTAAATGCTTTTAAACCTGTAAGATTTTATCAACTCATCGAGGATGGGCACAGTCGACTATTATTCTTTTTTTTAAATCTTGACATATTGAAGAACTACACACTAAGCATATTAATTAAGGAATTTCACATATGCAGAACCAGAAAGTGGCTACTGCAACACAAAAATTTTATTCAAACAATATATAATGCAGAACATCACAGATCCTGAAAGACAGAGGTCTTGCAAACTGTAATTCTACTCACTATATTTCAAAATCAATATAAGATGCAGGCAAATTCATCCATACCATGCAAAATTACTTACTCCCCCAGTTGTTTACATAAAAAATTAAAGCCTTTTTTATCAGTTATTTTTGTAGTTATTAACTTTTTACTTCAATTATTGCCATTTCACGGAAGGAGGTTATAAACCAACCACCGAGCAGCATTTCACACATGCATACACGCAATTTGTCAACAGCAACTAGGCATTCTCAACACCCAGTCAGAGAAAATTCCCACTTCTAGGCAGGTTGCAAACAGAATACGTCGATGTGGGGGAATTTCGATATGGCAGTTCTAAAGATATAAAACCAATTTTAAGGGAAATTTAACACTTTTAATTAAATTGAAGTGAGTATTCCTGTTATGGGAATGATTCTCACACATACCCAACAGCATTCTTTAAAGTAACCTATATTATTCTTTCTTCCATCAATTTTCAAGTCTGCTCACCGGTTTAGTCTTTCCATTCATCATTGGATTTCCATACATTGGCTACCAGCAGATTCAGGAGAGGCTGTAAGTCCTTTAGATATCTAACCTATGAACTCTTTTGATTTGATTACTAATTTTTCTGATGTTTGGGTGAAACTTGTTCTTGGAAATAATTCCAGAGAGTGATATGAATTATTTATATTTGTCAATTTTTATAGTAAAAATCAATGTCAGATATTTATAATCAAATAGATATGTATTTTTTATTTGAATACATCACTGAAAATTACCTCGACTTACTTTCCAACTCTTCATTGATTATTTCTGTAATAGTTTGATATCTTTCCCATGGGCAAGGACAAAAAAATAATGAAACAATACATCACAAAGGACAATGGCCACTGGTCCCCACAGATAATCAACAGAACTTAACTCTAATACACAAGGTTCTCAGGCTCCTGAAAGAAAACTCTTCTGCTTCCTTCACCCAAACTCTCTCCTACTAATGAAGCAATTCCCTGACAAGTAACACATTAAGTATTTGTTAAAACACTTTAACTTAGATGAAGATCTCAGATCTCAAAAGTAAAAATTATCTGAGTATTGTGCACAGGCACTTTTGAATAAGTATAGGTCTAATGTGGTGACATGGTCTAGCATATTATAACACTTGAGATCAATCTGACATTTGAACATGTCAAAAACAACAGTGGTATGAGTATTCTTCAATCATTGAACAGGTCATCTTGCCAAAAGTCCTCACATAAAAATACTGTTAAAATTGTTGCATTTCTCCTAATGTAGAAGTGTAAACTTCTTGCCAGACCCGATGGATAACTAGTGGAACTTCCAGGAAGCCAAGGTGGCAAAATGGTAAAACTTTGCAGGAAATTGTTGAGCAGAATGTCAGTGTGAAGAAGATGATTCAAAAACTGATATGAAATCATGGACATGGAGCTGTAGGAGGCAAAACAGTGAAGAGCAATTTCATCATGAAACCACTCCTAAAGATTGCTCACTTCTCCAATGCATGTTTAAGCCAAAAGTTAATATAACAATGGAGATCTTTTTGTTTGTAGATACTTACAGGTTTATATCGTAGTGCATCCCGATAGGAGCCAAATAATGCTGCCTGTGCCTTAAGGAAAGCCCTGGCCACTCCATCACCAGTGGCTGTAGACTGCTTCTTCAGTTTGTATTTCAACGATGAGACCTGTAGAAAGAGAATAAATAGAAATTCTAAAAGCTACAATGAGCAATAATTGTACCAATGTGAATGTACTTCCTGGGTATATTGGTAATCCAAAGGGGAGGCAAATCTTTCTGAATGCTTACAAAATAAAAAGAGAACAGGACTGATGAAAGCTTGCTAAGACACAGTGTGCAATGTCCAGTGTATGCAGTGACTATGGTAAATAAACCAGTGAGCAAAGAGTGATAGTGTAGCTTTAGTTTTAAAGATTTAGTTGAATAAATGTTATTAATTGTATTCATTAAGTTCAGATAAGGCATGTCATGGCAGGTGTTGTGGTGCAGTTGCAGTATATGGAAACTGATGGAAGCCACTGTGATCCATGGCAACAATATCTGCAGTGCCTGCCTCAGAGTTGATGAGTTGAAGTCTCAGATTGGGAAAGCAATGACCAGAGATGGAGTATTACCATTTTGCAACCATGTCTCTATCATGGCTAAGTATGGAAATGAAATATTCCAGGCAAAATGATGTCGCCCAACATCCAACAAAGGAAGAGGATGAAGCCCAGAAATAGCTGAAAACAGTGGTGGGAATTGTTTATAGGTCCCTAAACAGTACCAGTAATTCAGGAATTGTATAAATCAAGAAATTAAAGTCACATGTAACAAGAACAATGCAACATTCCTTAGGGGAATTTAATACACATTGAGACCAAATTCCCAGTGGAAAATATAAGAAAAGGTTTTCTAGGCAAGTATCTTGCAGAAGCAGAGCAGCCTAATTTTGCTCTATTATCTTATAGTCTATGGAAGCATTAAAGGAATTGTTTATTTTAGATTAAGTATTGTGTGAAGAAAAAGAGATAAATGATATCTTATGGAAAAGGGACCTTCAAAGAAGAGTGACTGCAATATGCTATATTTTACTAAAGTGGACTAAAATGATTTAGTTCTATCTGAAAATAGGATTCTAAACTTTAACAAAACAATCTATGATGATATGAAGTACGAGTTGGCTGCAGAGATTATGTTAAAACATACAAGAGTAATTGAGCAATGGCTAATACTTAAAGGATTATTACATGACTTACTGCAAATACATATTCCCCCAAGACAGGAAAAAAATATACAGTACAGGAAAAGTTGTCCAGCTGTTGCAAACATGATAAATTAAAGACAGTATTAGATCAAAGAAAAAGGCTTATAATGTTGCCAGAAAGAGCAGTAAGCTTGAGGATTGGAAAAGAAAACAGATTTTTGAGAATAATTTTGTGAGAAATAAAATAAAGATGGTCAATTCTTCAATAGATATGTAAAATGGAAAAGATCAGCAAAGCTATAGTTGGTCTCTTACATACTGAGACCACAAAAATTATATTGTTGAATAGAGAGAAATTAAACTTATACTTTTTTGATTGCCTTCATGGAAGACACAGAACACAACCCAGGAAAAGCAAACAAAAACAGATTAACAGTGCATGAAAATCTAAAAGAAACCAGCATCAGTAAAAGGAATATGCCTGACAAATGAATGAGATTGGAAACCGATGTCCCTAAGACCTCATTATCTGCATAACATGTTATGTTTTGTAACTCCTAAACATTAAATGTATCGAAAGAAAAACAGAGCTAGGAATAACGTGTATGCCTCTTAGTTCTATCTTTAGTGAGGCGCACACTTATGACGTGGGTGACATCATGACGTATGCCATTCACATACTTTTACATATTACGCATAATGAATTATGTAAACAACAAAAATGCTTAATAAAGAAATAGATTTACAATATTACACAACTATCACTGAAATATTAAATACATAACACTCCTCCCTGCTTAGCTATAAACTCCAACTCAATATAGAATGCATCTCAACTCAAACAGGTAATGCATTGCTCTGGAGTTTTATATATACATACACTGTATATACACAGTATACCATATAATGCAACTGCTATATATGCCGCCACAGCCTAGTAAATTATAAATTGTCCCATTCAGCCCTAAAGCTTTCATCAATATGGAGGATTTCTTATTCTTGTGGGATAACATCTTTCCTGAAAGGGGGGGGGGGTCGCTTTGCTTGTTGAGACTTGTGGCTGTGAAACACCTCCGGTTCTGGGGCCTCCTCATTGGTGGTTGTAGGAGTTGACTCTGGGACTGCAGGAAGTGTTCTGACAGTTCTAACAATTGACTCTGCTCTCCTCAACTGATTGATGTGTCGTCTGCACAATTTCCACTGTGTATGAATGTGGTCTAGTTCTATCCTTAATCTTTCCAAATACCCAAATTTGATCACCCCCTGTAGTCCCTCACCAGGACTGCTTGTCCAGGAGTGAAACATCAAACCTCCTTGCTTGAGGTTTTTTTTTTGTCTCAGCTGTTTGTCCTGCATCCTCCTTCTGAGATTGGGTTTGAGGAGATCCAAGCATGATCTCAAGGGACAATCCAGGAACAGTATAGCTGGTGAGTTGGTTGCAGCGTGTGATGCACTGTGATATGCAAGGAGGAAATTGGTGAACTTCTGATTTGGTGACAGTGTAGTGTGTTCTGCCAACATTGCTCAAAGTGCATTCTTAGGACTCTGGACAAACCTTAGCACCAAGCCATGTGAAGCTGGGTATTAAGGTGCAGATGAATGGAATAATATGTCTTATTATATACACTTTCAGGAATGATTGAAAATTTTCAGCAACAAACCATCATCCATTCACACTGACCAAGTGTTCTGGAACAGCAGTCCTTGAAAAGAGGCTTTTCAATACATCAACAGTGTGTGAGGCTAATGGTAGCACTTCTGGCCACTTTGTAGCTGCCTCCACTACTAACAAGGAATTTGTGCCCATGAATGGCAACAGCAAAATCCAGATGAATCCCCTGCCAGAGCAATGCAGGCCTTTCCCAAGAATGGAGAGGTCTGCTGATCTACCACAGGCCATCAGTCAAAGCTTTCAGCCAACACTTCCATACTGACCACGCCTAAATGTAGCTTCTCCAACAATTTAGCTTTCAGCTTGGATGATACAACTACTCTCAGTCCCCACATAAGGCAATCCTGGTCAAGGGCAATTTTATCCCGGGGCTGGTAAGAATGGGGAACTGGAATTTTTGCTGCACATTACAGCAATGTTGGGCGGCCATGTAGACCTGAGATAGTGCAGAGTCTCTTCCGGGTTCCTTTTGGATTATCTCTGCCATAATAGAGAGACTTTCAATTAGCATTAGAAAGATGGCGCTAAACAACGACTCCTTTGCTTACATCTTCGGAAACAGCTCTATTTCTATCTTTAATATCTTTATTTTTCCCTTTCAGGGTTCTTTTGAAGACCCTGACCTGGAGTTACATGCAGACTTTGGTCCTTTGCAGGAATGGGACCCGTTCTTGGGGTTTCAGGACCAGCCATTATTGTTCGGTACGCCAAGGGTTTGGCCTGAGATTCCGGCTCATATTTGGAAGCCTAAGATCTCGGGGCTCTGGAGATGGGCAGATCGAGAGTTGGTGTCATGGCAGGAGACTCGTGTGTCAGCCAGGAGGCCGGAAAATCTTTCACTGTGGTCCAAAAACCTGAGATCTTTGTGATCTTCAGGCACACAGCTTGTAAAAAGCAACAAAATGGACTTTTTAACATTGTAAACCAGCAGGTTGTTGTCCTGCTCGCTGTGAAAATGGGGGACACCTCCCTCTCACTTATTAGGGAGAGACAGAACCTGTAGTTTGTTGAATGCCAGATGAAATGCGATAGTCTTTGGGGTAACTTTAAGGTAGGTGTCTTTGCTATCGCCTAGCTTATACTTGTGCTTGGCTGCGGGTGTGCTATTGTTTTTGCTGGGCGTGGGAAGGGGGATCGTTGTTTGTTGCTGCTTACACGCGGGGCAGGGAGCTGGGGGGGGGACTCTGGGGTTCTCATGTTTAACTATCATTCATTCTTCGGGGCACTTCTCTGTTTTCGTGGATGTTTGCGAAGAAAAAGCATTTCTGGATGTATAATGTATACCTTTCTCTGACATTAAATTGGACTTTTGAACCTTTGAACATGTCAAGAGGAGTGTACTCTTTTGTAAATTTTTTCAGGTATTTCCTTTTCCAAGGGTAAACAGGTCAATCCCATTAACATTTCTATGATTAGTGGTGCTTTTGAATTTGATCTTGTAATTGTGCCCACCAAGAAGCAGAGCCCATCTCTGCATTCGTGCTGCTGCTGTTAGCGGAACACCCTTCTGTGGACTGGAAGTAGACACCAGTGGATGATGAACAGTAATGAGGGTAAACTCTCTCCTATACAAGTACTGGTTGAAATGTTTTTCACATCAAACCAGACTCAAGGCCTTTCAGTCGATCTGTGTATAATTTTTCTCTACAGCTATAAGGGAAATTGACTATGGGACAGATACTTCCATCACTCATTACATGTGACATGACTACACCTATACCATAAGGTGAGGCATCACAGGCAAGCTTCAGTGGAAGATATGGATGATAATGTGTGAGTACAGAGCCTGACCTCATGATTTCTTTTGCTTTTTGGAAAGCCACCTCACACTGTTTTGTCCATTGACATTTCATCTCGATCTGTAGTAATGAGGTCAAGGCGTGGAACACAGTAAGCCAAGTTTGGCAGGACCCTGCTATAGAAATTGACAAATCCTAAAAGGAACCGTAACTGTGACATGCACTTTGCCCTTGGGGCATCCACCACTGCTTGAATTTTCTGAGCACACTTGTGTAAAATCCTTGTGCATCAATGGTGTGACCACAGTAATTAATGCTTGGTTTAAAGAATTCACACTTGCTGTGCTGTCCTCTGAGCCCATAAACTTCTAATATTTTTAACACTGTCTTGAGATTTTGGAGATATTCCTTGTCATCCTTACTGATAACATTACCACTTAGGTAGACTGAGTGCCTGGGCAGCCTTGCAACACCTGGTCTATAGCTTTCGAATCCAAAAATAAGCCTATTGTATTGATAAAGCCCTTCGTGAGTGTTTGTGGTGAAAAACACTTTGCACTCTTCTTCCATCTCCATCTGTAGGTAGGCCTCAGTTAAGTCCATTTTGCTGAAGTGTTTTCCTCCAGAAAAGTTTGCTAAGGTATTCTCTACCCTGGGTAGAGGGTATTAATCTTCTTTTAGTACTGAGTTGATGGTAACCTTAAAATCACCACAGATCCTAACAAATTCATTCTTGTTGGCTTCAGAACCACTGGTGTTGTCCACGGGCTCCAATGAACCTTGGAAAGAATTCCTTCAACCTCCATATGATTTTATCACAGATGGCACAAGGAAATGGACAGGCTTTGTAAAACTTGGGTGTAGCATTTTCATTTAACACTATTTTACCCCTGATATGTTTGATTTTTCCAGTGCCACCTTTCACATTGCTATGGTATCACAACCTGGTATGGAAGTTGTCCTGTCCAAGACCGAAAGAAGCTGCAGAAGATCGTGAACACGGCGCAGCACATCACACAAACCAATCTTCCATCCTTGGACTGACTTTACACCGCACGCTGTCGGAGCAATGCTGCCAGCATAATCAAGGACATGACCCACCCAGCCAACACACTTTTCGTCCCTCTTCCCTCCGGGAGAAGGCTCAGGAGCTTGAATACTCATACAGCCAGATCTGGGAACAGCTTCTTTCCAACTGTGATAAGACTGTTGAGCAGATCCTGACTCGGATCTGGGCCGTACCCTCCAAATATCCGGACCTGCCTCTCGGTTTTTTTGAACTATCTTACTTCCAATTTTTATATTTTCTATTTATGATTTATAATTTAAATTTTTAATATTTACTAATTTTTACTATTTTTAATATTTAATATCTGTAATCCAGGGAGCGAGAAGCACAGAATCAAATATCACTGTGATGATTGTACGTTCTAGTATCAATTGTTTGGCGACAATAAAGTACAAAGTATAAGTATCAGGCTTGATGAAGGGCTGCAGTCCCATATGTCAACTGTTCACTCTTTCCATATCCATAGACGATGCCTAGCCTACTAAGTTCCTCCAGCATTGTGTGTGTGAGCCAGTATCCAATTCCATTTTAATTAATTTGCCAAACAACAGGAATTCTGCAGATGCTGGAAATTCAAGCAACATACATCAAAGTTGCTGGTGAACGCAGCAGGCCAAGCAGCATCTATAGGAAGAGGTGCAGTCGACGTTTCAGGCCGAGACCCTTCGACAGGACTAACTGAAGGAAGAGTGAGTAAGGGATTTGAAAGTTGGAGGGGGAGGGGGAGATCCAAAATGATAGGAGAAGACAGGAGGGGGAGGGATAGAACCGAGAGCTGGACAGGTGATTGGCAAAAGGGGATATGAGAGGATTATGGGACAGGAGGTCTGGGAAGAAAGACAAGAGGGGGGGGGTTGACCCAGAGGATGGGCAAGAGGCATATTCAGAGGGACAGAGGGAGAAAAAGGAGAGTGAGAGAAAGAATGTGTGCATAAAAATGAGTAACAGATGGGGTACGAGGGGGAGGCGGGGCCTCAGCGGAAGTTAGAGAAGTCGATGTTCATGCCATCAGGTTGGAGGCTACCCAGACGGAATATAAGGAGTTGTTCCTCCAACCTGAGTGTGGCTTCATCTCCACAGCAGAGGAGGCCGTGGACAGACATGTCAGAATGGGAATGGGACGTGGAATTAAAATGTGTGGCCACTGGGAGATCCTGCTTTCTCTGGCAGACAGAGCACATTTTACATCTCAAGGCTACACAGTCCTGTTACTTTCATAATTCAGACTTTTCATCAACAGCATGAAGATTAGTCCTCTTTCTGAAACTGCAATTTGACTTCTCTTCCCTCTGCAGTCCATTTATTTTTGTCTGCCCAACACGCTCTTTGTATGTGTCCTACTTTGTTGCATTTTCTGCAAGTTTTGCCTCTAAATCTGCAACGGTTTGGTAAATGTTAACCCTTGTCACAAAGGTAACACAACTGGTTCAGCCAGGCCTGTTTCTGTACATTCGATGCAATTATTTTCACGCTCACTGTCATTCCTGACTGCACCTCAATTGAATCTCTGTCTGCAGTTCCCATTACAGCATTTTCAAATGCTCTTTTAAATGCCATTTTTGATTGCTTTCTTGCAAGATTCCACAAACTAAATGATCTCTTAGTGTAGCATTAAGCCCGCTACTGAATGGGCAATGTTCATCCCACTCAGCCACATGAACTGAAATGGATTCCTCTTCCTTTTGATTCTGCTTATGAAACATAAAGCATTCTGCAATCAACAATTGTTTTGGTTCTTGCATTACTTTGATATTAGCAAAGCTCATTTCGGATGGTTTGGTTGGTACAGTTAAACTTCTAAGCAAACTATTATGTCTTTTCACCTAATGCACTCAGCAAAACTGGCACTCACTTTTCATTTGGCTGTTTCATTTACTTTGAAATACTACTTAATTCACTCAGTATACAAAATCCAGTTACCTGTTTTATAATCGAATACATCTATCTTTCTGATGTAGCCAGCCATTTCTGCTTTTCTTTAAATTTATTATCACAATAGTACTCACCATTTATGAACCCATGAATATTGTCTGCTTTCTGCCTTTTTTAAAGTGAATGTCTCACTGCACTTTTTTTTAAAAACTCAAACATCTCACTGTCGCTCAACAGGTAAGTAGTCATCTCAGGTCTGCTTAAAACTTACTTGTCACCACTGTTATGTTTTATAACTCCAAAACTAATTGACAGGAAAACACAGAGCAAGGCATAACCTGCACACTCCTATACTTCTGTTTGTTCTGTCTTTTCTTACTCAAAAAATAGAATTACAGTTGCTACATTTTAGTCCATGGAAAAATCTAGAATCTTTTGAACTTTGGAGTTTGACAATGTGCGCTATCCAGAATCCTCAAAACCACCTTCTGGAGGCATGGAGACAGCAGGTGGGGGGGGGGGGGTCAAGTGAATTGTCAAAATTTTGGGTTGAAACCCTGCATCAGGAATTCCTTGCTTGCTGTTCGACTTGCTGAGGTACGTCCAGCAGATAGTTAGTTATTTCCAAAGCATAGTGTTGTGCATTTAATATTTCAGTAATAGTTGAGTAATATTGAAATATGTTGTCTGATAAAGCACTCTGTCGTTTACATAATTCATTATGGGTTATATGTAAAAGTACATGAATGGCATACGTCACTATGCCACCATGTTAAGTGCGCATCTCGCTAAAAGTAGAACTGGAGCATATGGGACTGGGTGGTAACATTGGCATGAATTGAGAACTGAGTAATATACAGCAGAGAATTTGAATAGGTTGTCTTCTTCAGTAAAAGGGTAGCAAATCTTTGGAATTCTGTTCCCAGGAGCCCGTGAAGGCTTAGTTGCCAAGTGGATGCTGACAGATTTTAAGATTTTAGGTACTCTTCATTTCTTTAACATTAGTGCCACAAAATGATGCTGAGGTCACTATGCTCTTAATAAATGGCAGGTAATATGCAAGGTGTCAAAAGGCAAACTCCTGCTTCTATTTGTCATGTTAAAATATTTTGATAGTTTTGACTTTTAATTACTCTGATACACTTCAGTGAGCAACACACCTACAGATCTTCACTGCAGTTGTGCAACATATGGCCTACCACTAAGAAGCAGCACACTTTTAGAATCACTGAACCAATCATGGCTAAATAAGTCTTATCTTTTTCCCCATTCATAACTATTTCATATTGAAGACACAGAACTCTCAATGCAAGAATGATTCCGGTGATTTGCAATGGTCGACTTTTTCTTCAGTCTCACAGTTATTTAGAAAAGAGAAAAACAGAAATAAAATCACTGCACAAATAATCGCATATAGCTGCACAATGAAATGAGACCAAATTTTCATCAAAATATAATTAGCAATAAACTGCACACTGAAAAAAAATGAAGGCAAAAATGCAGTCAAGGGATGAGTAATGAGAAAATACAATCACTATAACTTAAATATTGAAGCTTTTTTTTCTGTGCTTCAGATAATGACTTGCTGTTTAATTACTCATTATACTTCTTTTAATAAAGATAACCAGCACAGTACAAGGCATCAGAGAAAACTAAGCACTACAGGTGATAAACCTTTACAGCAGTGACATTTTTCAGTGTAAAGTCACAGTTACTGTGATCTGATCAAAGAAAGGGACCCCCATAGGGTCCAATTACAGCCATATTTTTATGGAAAAATCATTGAGTTAAGATGTTCATAATCTATGCAGAAAGGACTTTACAATATAGGTCTTTTCCCAATAGCTGTGATCTTTTCAATTTACATCAAGGCTTGATGGCTACAGATGAAAGTTTTGAAATCCAACTCATTTAGTGCTCTGGCTGCATATACCAAGCCTCATTAAGTATTTTCAATTAACTTCAGCACAGGTTATGAAGTACATAATCTGTATCTCTGTGGTGAGAAAGGTTAAAGAACATACAAATCCACTGGACTCTCTATGCCCTTTTAATTAGTATGACATGGAGGATTCATTCTGTAAACCATCAGATAACAAAATATCAGGATTTCTCAGTCTGAAAATTTTAACAGGTGCAATACACCAGTACATGTCGAGGGCAGATCCCACAAACAGTACCGTTGGGGATTAAAAAGAAATAATAGGGCAATGGCAGTTAAACTATCTCAGAAGAAAGTTTCTCAGATGCCTAAGTGGAGAAATTTAATGATTTAACTGGAAATGAGGAAATGCTACATTGCCAAGGTTCGGAGATTTCAGAGCAGACTGTTTATTCCCACTTCTGTCTAAAAGGTGTCGTGTAGCAACATGCTTTTGGACAGAACAGCTACTGAAGGAAATTATACCCATTGACAACGTAATATTGAAAACCCTGTTTCGAAACACTAGAAATATTAAAACTTAGTTTAAGATCTGCTTAGTTCATTAAAAAATCTGTAAGTAACTGCCCTATTAAATAAGGCAAGGAACAAAATTAAACAGCAGCAAAACTGCTTAGACTACACAATGTTTAAGCCTTGAATTTTGACACTGTATCATGTTATTTTGTAGCCTGAGGGTGAAGTGCCCAGCGAGTTTGTTTTTTGTCTTCTTTGGCCATTACACAGGAAGGCAGGCAGGACAGCAGACTCTTGGCTCCTGCTGACATCATTAATAAAGCAACTAAAGACAAGGGAACCCTTAATTTCCCTCTTTAGTGAGAGTAACAAACTTAAAACAACCAAAACAAAGGTTCTTGACATTTTAGCACAGGTCACCAGTATAAGCTGTGTTTCTTTAGATTTAATTCACTTTTATTTAATAGCCCACTTTCCAAGTGTTCCGAAAAATCTTATTCTTGGAAACCATTCTGGACAATGTTCTTTGACATTTATCAAAGGTTTAATGCAGAAAAAACATTAAAAACAAGAATAAAAACCTAAATGAACATGGTTTTCAAATATAATGATTCTTCTAAATATGCAGAAAGATTTTCCTGAAATGAGTTGTACAAACTTCTGTCTCAGAGGCAGAATTTCTGTGCTTGACCCCTTGCTGATGACCATAAGGTGAAGCCTTCATTGACTTGAAAGGAAATCAGGCACCATACCTATTGTTATATAACCTGATTTTCAAGCTTTCAGACAAAAGTTCTGCAGTCACATGAGAAGAATTTCAGCCGGCACGGCTTGAAACCTTCCTTACAAACCTGAATCTTATAATGATAAACTTCTTTCCTCAAGAAGGCAAGCTGAAGGATTTGCTTCCTGGGGGTCTACATGAACAGTGAATGCCATTGGAAGCAATGTTGCTGCAAAACAAATGCATCTGTGTATAATGTCAACAGTAATCCATTGTGATGATTTGGGTTTTAAGTGATATTTTTGATTAGTTACGTGCAGGGTCACATCAGAGATACACTAAAGTTGTACAGTCAGGATCAGCAAATTATGCATAAAGATGGTAGGTTGTTAGGTGTTCACCAACATCTTGAAGAATAAGCACCTTGCCTTGCACCACACATTCAGGTCTGTATTTTGTTAATTGATGCAAAAGTCAGTATCAAATGCACATGCACTTCACATATCATTATTAAACATAGACTGTATTTTTTCTCCATAGATGCTGCCTGGCCTGCTGAGTACCTCTGGCATTTTGTGTGTGTTGCTCTGATTTCCAGCATCTGCAGATTTTCTCTTTTTTTGACATATCATTGTTGCCAGGGTCAACAGGCAACTTGTTGTGATCCGTTTGCCCATTTGCTACATGAGAAACAATTCCAAAAATTATTTCAGGAGATTCGAAGCAATAGACAAAAATCAAATTAAATCCTGGTGAGCCCAATTTGCATTAAATTTCCCCTGATTGAAAACCAAATTTGTGTTAGGTTCTCAGAAATGTGAATTGATATTTAAAAGATTTTGAAAAAATTACAGCCAAATCATGAGAAGATGAAGGTGCAAAAATTGGTTTTGTTACTAGCATATGTCCCTTAACATATTTTGTATGGTTGTTCTCCTCCTCTTCAGAAAGTACTTTGGAAAAAATGCAGACTCAACTAATTCCTATGCAGTTAAATTAGATAGAATACCAAGGAACAGCAGTGAGTACAATTAATTTTAATGGTTTTAAGGAGGAGATAAATAACTACTCCAACATTATTTTGGTGAAATGGCTGACAGGTGATTCTTGCTTCATATCACTTCAAAGCAAACTGCAAAGATGGAAGGATTTTATTTAATACAAGGTGTGCACAGGTGGCAAGAATATGTATACTTACATTTTAAAAGTTTCAACATCTATTAGCTAATGAGGCTTGCCAGGATGTTGCCTAGATTGGAGGACTTCAGTTATGGGCAAAAATTGGATAGGGCGTGCTTGCTGTCCCGCAAACTAGGAAGTTTGAGGTGGGAAATGACAGAAGTGTATAAGATTTTAAGCGGAAGAGACAGGAGTATTAAAAACAATTAGTCATGGGTTTAAGGAGAGAAGAAGTTTTAAACGGGATCTGAAGTATTTTTAGACCATAAGACCACAGATATAGAAGTAGAATTAGGCCATTTAGCCCATCGAGTCTACTTGGCTGACCCAATTTTCCTCTCAGCCCCAATCTCTTGCCTTCTCCCTGTAGCCCTTCATGCCCTGACCATTCAAGCATCTATCAATCTCTGCCTCAAATATATATAGAGACTTGGCTTCCACAGCTGCTGTGGCAAAGACTTGGCTTCCACAGCTGCCTGTGGCAAAGAATTCTGCAGATAAGAGAGTGGTTGATACCTGGAACACACTGCGAGAGGAAGTGCTGAAATAGACACAATTATTCATTAAAGAGACATTTAGATAGACACAAGTAAGTAAAGCACTGAAGGATATGGTCTTAATGCAGGCAAATGGGATTAATGCAGATCTGCAAAATGGTTGACACGGATGGAGTGGTACAAAGGGCCTACTTCACTGTTGTACAACTCTGACTCAATGACTAATGGTCTTGATTTACTCTGAAAGTAAACTGCAAGCTGTTTTGAACACAGCTTTTCCTTAGCAGAATCCACTGCAGTGACAACCAAAAGCTGCAAAGTAAGGATAATGTTACAAATAAGGAAGCCAAAAAAATGATTGCAATAGGAAATTTCCAAGTTTGCATGTTCTCACGGCTTCACCTTATAACAGTAGAACAAGATTAGTGTTTTGTTAGTCATACTTTTTAATCAATGGTAAAGTTCGTGAAGCAAAATTTGATCAGGAGATTTTAGAGCTACATTAATGCAGCAACATTTCAGCAAGGAAGTAGATGAACAGGTTTTCAGTGGCTAGTCACAATTATTATTCTTCATTTGGAAATACACAGTATTTCCTAAAGCAGAATGCTATCAAGAAAAGTAATATTTCTAATAGTCCATAACTCTTAAATATTATGTGTGAATATCTGACAAGAGACCATTATTAAGATGGCAGCATACAACACAGCAGTGTGTCTACATGAAAACAGTTCAGTAATTCAGGACAACTGTGACCTGGAGACCTTTATGACAACTGAGACCAATATAAAAACTGACCTAATAATAAACTCCATATGGACTAAAATCATTGTGGTATGAACTCACATGTAACTAAACATATCTTGTAACGGCTTTACTCAAATCAGGACAATACATCATAATTTTAAAAAATTTCTTTATCTGGGAAGGGAGAGAAGAGTACAAAAATGAAAATAGTGTGCACAGACTTTTGTATATTTGATAAATTCAAAAGCAAAGCACTTACTGCTTGCTGTAAATTTACATGTTAATTATTAGAAAAGTGTAACAAATACTCACAAATGGGTACTTCTGTATAGGTATTGTGGTGTGCTATTTACAGTTTGATTACATTTATACATTTAGTACTAATCACCTTGATTGTTAAAAAAGAAAAGTAGTGGAAGCAACACAAGATCAAAGTACAAATGCAGTTGACATCTCTTTCATCAGGCTTCACTGATAAAGAGACAGCCTTCTTTAACCGTCCATTAATTTAGACCAGTATCCTTTTGCGCCAAGTTAAAACTATCATTTTCTTTCTAAAATGAAATCTAAGCAAAAGAGACAATTTTAAAACAAATAGGATATTTCCATTGGAAACATCTCAGTAAGTAGGTGGAAATAAAGTAAAATGCACTGGAAAACTACTAATTCAAGGAAACGAATGTTTCAGAATACTGAAGATCAAAGGATCAATTTTGTGACCCCAACTGTAAAAGTATTACTTATTATATTGACCAGTGCCATCCGAGCATTAATTAAAGGAAAAAGAGCTGGCAGGTGGCAGGGAAACAGGAGCTGATAATTGGCCCCCTTCTTCTACTTGCCTTCACAACTCAACTCGTTCTTCAGCAAGAAATGCCACTAGGCAGACAGAAATGCATACTTTGTAATTTAATGATTAAGTATAAGATGAAGAGACTTACATTTTAAAAAGCTACAACTAATGAATGGAGCTATCTTTCTGATCATGAGCTTCATTTACAATTGGCTGCACAGCTCAAAACCTCTGCAGCCATAGTCAAAATGCTGAAAATAATTCTGCTTTTGCAGGAGTCAATTTACAGCTCCTGACTTTCACAAGAAAAAGTAACAAATGAGATACTACTAACCGCTTCCTCCCACTCCCATCCCCACCCTCGCATCTACCAATTTGTGATAACAGTGGAGATTTTATCACATTCGATGAGCTAATGAAATTTAAAAAAAAGCACTGCTCATTTTTTTTACTTACCACTTCGCTCGGTAGATTGTGAAGGTCATCAAATGGTGTTTCCAGTGTATTTGTATCTACATTTAATATAATCACATCTTCTAAAGCTTTACACTTCACCTTCTGTTGAATAGAAAAGAGAAATGGTTCAGCATGGTTGTAAATAAGATTGCCTCATTTTCTCAAACAGGCCTATGGTCTTAAGAGTCGTGAGGTGACAGGAAACATCATTTTTGTACAGTTGCCATGTCACCAGTCAGAAGTGCTCTCCCTGGGGACAGCATTCCATAAACTTGTGTGTGAGTGTTAACTGTCTGTATTTGGCAACTTTATGGCAGTAATACTCCTCTTACAGGTTGCAGTGCAAAGCCAGAGGGTTAAGGTCACTTCCACAAAATGAGTGACCATAAAATTGACTTTTTGTTAAATGTAAGGCTCAATTACAACCACAGAAATTTACTTTGCACTGAAATGAAATTTAATGCAGCTTAGTAAGCATGATTCCCAGTTTTCCATCTGCTGTTTAATATTTAAAAATATTTAATAATAAGAATGTTTAATATGAGTGCCAACTCACTACTTAGTAAAAGGAATATTTCAGCAGTACTCATACTAAGTCATCTTCATTTAAGTACACAAGGATCAACAAAAAAGGTGCAAAAACACATCAGACTGTTTACCAGAAGAAGCAGGAAGACGGTGTCTGAAAATAATTAAGTAAAGAATTATTAAATCATTATTTAGTGACTGTTTTAGAAATGAAATTACAGGGGTATGTCAAGAGAAAAAACACATTTGAGTTAAAATGGGGGTATACAATGGAGCAGATTGAAAACACTTATCAGAAGGAAACACATAATAAAAAGTTTAGGAAGTCAAAGGTAAAGAAAAAGGCTCCAGGCTCTGACAATTTTCATTTATGGGTCCTGGTGGAGTTGACTGAGATTTTAAATGCACTCACTGAACAAGAGTTTTGCCATTTGTGGTTGGCGTGCAAAACTAAGAGGTTAAAGTCAAATTTGTTTCCACACTGAAATTAACAGATTTTTAATAGCTACGAAGCCTAAGGAACTGAATAAGTTGCAAACAGGCGAGTATGATAATGAAAGTCAAATAAAGGAAATATATGAGGGAGAAATAAATAAGAGGCCAGGAATCAGCATCAACCATGAGGAAAAAGAAGCAGGTATGAACTATAGGTGCTGCTGGCCAGGCCACTGTTGACTGCCCATCCACATTAACTGTGGTAAGCCATCCCTTTCTACCTCTGCAGTACATTGCTGACAGGTGGGACGTTCCAGGATGATCACCCAGTAACATGCAAGGGTCAAAAACATACTTGCAAGACACAATATTTTCAGCTTAGAAGTAAGTTGGAAGTGGCCCATGTTCCTGCTTCCAGTAATAAAGGATGCTGTCAAAGAAACTTTGCTGATTTGTGTGTGGGGCATCTTGTAAATTAAACATATAGGGGAGCTATTTTGTTAGTTTTCCCTCATGTAGCAATTTTCTCTGCCTTATCTGATTGATCCTGAAGTTAAAAAAAACAAGGCCAAGATGAGATCCAGAAAGAAACTCAGACAAAGCTATTTTCCAAAGCAAGTTGTGGGAATGTGGAACTTGTTGCGACAAGGAGCCATTGAGACAAATATTTTAAATGGAAGCTTTTAGTGGGAAATCATGCAAGAAGAGGAAATAGTAAATATGCTAAGTTAGATGATGAAGGAGGTTCAAGTGAACATAAAAAATCATCTGTACATGGATTTGCTGTGCTACCTGCTTTTGTATCTGCTTTGTATTTTCTAGAATGCCACAGAAAAACAAACTGCTGCAGATCTTAATTAGATACAAGTTTTGAAAACAAAACTTTGAGGAAGTACAGATGCAAGAGAAAGCTTGTGAATACTTTGCAGTTACCTGGTTTTCTGCATTAACTACTCATAAAATGTCGTCTGATCTTCATCTACATCACAATAATAGACAAACACAATCTGCCTAGACAAATAACACACAAAAACTTGTACTTTTCATGTCTGTATTGAACACATTGCTTAATCATTCACAGTCCAGGCTGGAAAAAGTATGTGAACCGTTGTATTTAATAGCTGGTAGAACCTCTTTTAGCAGCAATAACCTCCACCAAACATTTCCTGAAGCTGCTGATCAGACTTGCACAATGGTGAGGAGGAATTTTAGACCATTCCTCTATACAAAACAGTTTCAGTTCATCAATATTTCTGGGACACCTTACATTAACAGTCCTCTTCAGTTTATGCCACAGCACCTCAATTGAGTTAACGTCTGGACTCTGACTTGGCCATTCCAAAAAACAAATTTTCTTCTTTTTAAGCCATTTTGTTGTTAATTTACTTGTGTTTCAGATCACTGTCTGGTTGCATCATCCAACTTCTATTAAGCTTTAGGTGACAGACTACTACACTGACATTCTCCTGTAAAATGTCTTGACACAATTTTTTGACACAACGATTGCAAGCTGTCCAGGTCCTGAGGTAGCAAAGCAGCCCCAAACCATGATGCTCTTTCCACCATGCTTCACAGTTGGGATGAGGTTTTGGTGCTGCTGTGCAGTGCCCCTTTTCCTCCAAACACAGCGGTGTGCATTTCTGCCAAAAAGTTCAACATTTGTCTCATCTGTCCGCAGAATATTGTCTCGGAAGTTTTGTGGAACATCCAGGTGGTCTTTTGCAAACTTGAGTTGCAGCAATGCTTTTTTTTTTGGCGAGCAGTGGTTTCCTCTGCCATGTCCTTCCATGAACACTATTCTTGTTCATTCTTTCTATTATAGTGGACACAAGTTCTAGAGACTTCTGCCCGTCTTTTGCTGTTACCCTTAGGTTCTTTTTCACCTCCTTCAGCATTGCATTTTGTGCTCTTGGTATGATCTTTGCAGGATGCCTATTCCTAAGGTGAGTAGCAACAGTACTGAATTTCCTCCATTTGTAAACAATATCTCTTACTGCAGACTGATGTATGCTCAGGTCTTTAGAAATGCTTTTGTAGCCTTTTCCAGCTTCATGCATCTCTACAATTCTTGTAAGGTCCTCTGAAAGTGTTTTGATCAAAGCATGGTGCACATAAACAGATCTTTCTTGAGAAGAACAGGCTCTGTCAGTAACCTGACTTTGTGTGTGTCTTTTTTATAGGGCAGGGCACCTCAACAACCCACACACCCAATCTCATCTAATTGACTGGAATATCTGACTCCAAATAGCTTTGTAGAAGGCATTAGCCTAGTGGCTTACGTACTTATTTGAACCTAGACTTTGATTGTTTAAATGGTGTACTCAGTATTGACGAGAAGAAGTACCATTGTTTGTGTGTTATTAGTTTAGGCAGATTGTGTTTGTCTATTATTGTGACTTAGATGAAGATCAGACCAAATTTCATCAGTAATTAATGCAGAAAACCCAGTAATTGTAAAGGGTTCACAAACTTTTTCTTGCCTGAACAGAAAACATCTTAAAGAAAAAAAAGGTCCACTTTGGTGTGAATACAAATGCAAACTTTGTGCTGGAAACTGAAATCCATGTCCTACAGTTTGCTATGTATCTGCATTGAAATATTCATGTAATATTGAAGCAACCTGCCTAGCTTAAATAATTCTAGTTTCAGGCACAACTGCAGTTTCCATCCCTGTGTCTGTCCATTTGAATGAAGGAAAGCAGCAAGGCCTCTATTTTCAAAGGTATCGCTTAGTTGCACTGGTTCAAGAGTGTGAGCTGTTGAGGGTAGTGGAATCTCTTCATATCTTCACATGATTTGAGAGTTTCAACTGTTTCCCAGCAGTAGAAAAAAAAAATCCATTCCTAAAAAAGATCTGCTCTGTATAACCACAAACAACAGAAAATCTGTAGATGCTGGAAATCCAAGCAACACACACAAAATGCTGGAGGAACTCAGCAGGCCAGGCAGCATCTATGGAAAAGAGTACAGTCAACGAAGGGTCCTGATGAAGAGTTAGCCCGAAATGTTGACTGTGCTCTTTTCCTTAGATGCTGCCTGGCCTGCTGAGTTCCTCCAGCATTTTGTGTGTGTTGCTCTGCATAATGTGCATTTTAATCCAGTTTAAAACATCACATGATGTTTCCCTGGTTGCAGTCTCTTAAATCTGTTGTGTTTAACATAAGTGAATGATCAGTATGCAAGCTGAAATATTAAATTTTGAGACTGTAATGAGTCTCATAAATGGGCATTGGTTTCCTTTTCCTTTTACATGTATGGTTTAAATCATTTACATGGCTTTCAGGCCAGATCATGCTCATCTTAAATTTGGGCATATTGCAACAGAAACAGATAACTTCTAGGTTGTGCACATGGAAGTGAAAACCAGACCTTAAAGTCTCTGCACCAAGCAAAGAGTATACAATATTACAGAGAATTAGAGGTGAAAGCTAGCTGATACAGTGTACTGGGAAGTAACTGGTGCAACAGAGCAAAACATGTTAAATTGCCAATGACAGCACAAAAACTATTTGTGTCAGTAATTTAAGTTACTTTCACCACCACACTGATTCAGTGTCTTCAACCTCAAGCATTAGCTCTGCTTCCAGCTTTGCCTGATCTGCTCAGATTTTTCAACTTTTTTTTTGTTTTTTATTTCACCTCTCTACCTTTTGGCTAGAACAAGTCAAGTTTGCCTTTAACCTTCACCTGGATATGTTAAATTGCCAGAATGCATTGTGGCCAGAAGCATTCAGGAGGCATCTAGACAGGGGCATGCCAGGCAAGATATTGAGGGATATGGACCACATGCAGGTAGAAGTGCATTTTAAATTAGCATCATGGTTGGCACACACATGATGGCTGTTTCTGTTCCTGTGCTCTGCCACGCTCATGTGGTTAAAAGGCAACCCAATAATACAGCTCAGGGAACATAAAAGCAGTCCTGTTTCTCCACTCAGGTGAAAATCGTGTTTTATAATTTGCACTTCAAGGTGCCTGCACCAACTTTTGCAATCTCAGATCCTGCCAGCAAAAGACAGAAAGTATTTTCTACTCATATATTTTAGGGATCTGATGTCAGAAGCACATGTTCTCAGATCACGTATGGTGCAGATTAATCTGGAGTACTTCTCCTTTTATTCAGATATAACAGTGTGCCACAGAAAGCTTAATCTGGTACACCAGAGTGATGACTTTACTCTCTCCCACCTGCCCAACGGTCTCCTACATCATCCATCATGCTTCAAACCTACTGGGCAATGAATTGAGCAATGGCAGAGGAGACCAGTTCAGCTCTGAATATATTATAAATGAAATAATAATTTTCTCACTTAAAATAGCTTGAACACATCACTTAAAACACTTCCACACAGAATTTTTGACAACATTCATATGGAATACACTGTTTCAGTAGTTAAACAAAACTACCTCAAGAAAAATCCCAAACATGGAATACAACTACTTTGTATTCCAGTTAATTTTCTACACTCTAAAATTAGTCAAGGCTACTCTGTAATCTAATGTCTGGTTTTTATTTTTTTTCTAAACTTTCTATGAACAATTCAAGATTAATGCCTTCATATCTAAACAATTACAGGCACTACATTTCCACTACTTCTATAATACTACCCACAGTGATATTATACCAAAACTCAAAGCATGGTAAGAAACTCTGCAAGCCCATCTTAACACCAGGGAATATGTTTGTATATTCCACAGTGGGTAATGTTCCTAAAAATCTAAGCACAGAAACATTAAGCAAAATAATTAAACAAAGAGTAGTATACTATTATAATACAAAATTGTTTTCTAAAATTAAGTATTTTCTGTTTCCCAAAATATCACAAAAGTGTTCCCATTTGTCATACCCAGGATCTTTTTCCCCATCAGTAAAGTATATTATTGCACACCGTCAACATTTGCAACACAAGGCAGTGACAATATTGTTGGCACGATGTCTCTGACATTTAGTCAACATTTGCTTCTGCCCTTCAGGCCACGTAATAAGATTTCTATTCTATGACTTAACATGTGCTCACGTCGCTAAATATAGTTTAGAAACATTCAACTTACTTCCATTAAGCTCGAGTGAACGCCAATGAGATAGGGCATTGGGGCACTGGAAAAGAAAACAAATTCTTAAGTGCTTATAAGCAGATCACAATGACTGAGTATCAAGGCCTGCATTGTTAGTCAACCAATGTGTTTTTAACATGAGACTAGTGGAATTCATAGCCCCACCCAAAAACCTTTCACAAAGCGAGCTCCACACCTCGACTGTGGATAAACAAGTGGGAGATACACTTACATAGGAAATGAGAGAGAATTAATAATCAGTAAGGAATAGGGGAGTTACGCTAGTGCCTAGATCAAATGAAGGAGTTGGGATGATGTGCACAGCTGTCAGGTTTTCTAAAATAATTAGATATGATGAAAAACAGATTTGGAAACTTGAGGACATAACTTTTAATTGTAAATACGTATTTGCAGCGCAGAAGGATTCTAGTAATGCATCGCACAAAATCTTTCCATGAGAGCATGGGGCAATATTGTGGTTTTGCACGCACACACGTGCATTAAATGGATAAAATTAGTGAAATATGAAATAATGCTTCTTTGGCATGCAAGTTATAACAGAAATGGGCAACTATTAACAAGGCTTGTTCTTACTGAAGGATATTATTTGTTAAAAATGCAATTTCCTATGGCAATTACTGTCCTTACATTATGTAGAGCAAGTTAAATGATAAATAACTACTCTCATTTTATAAAATAAGGTTTGTAGAAGCAGTGCCATTGTATGTGCATTTATGCTGTAAGCAGTGGCTTCTCCATTAGAAAATGAAGTGAAAAATTGCTTCAGAACAAGAACCAACAAATGATCAATTTAATATGGGGTTCTGAGTCTCATTTCCCAGCACAATATTGCATCACTGTACTGACAACTCCTTCACTGTTTTTGTTAATCCACAGCATGATAGGTGGCTTCTGAAACAACTATGTCTGGCATCAGCAATTAACACTGACAACTGCATGTGTTTGATATTTCACACAGAAGTATTAGGATACTCTTCTTTATGAAAGGAGAGGAAATACTTCTGATTAAATTTGAAGTATTCCATTACTTAGGGGCAAGGGCAAAATTGTCCTTCATTTCCAGGCAGCATGCTGTTCTTTCTAGTTCCCGCTTTTAAAAAGAAACAGAATAAATTCAGAGAAGCTAAGATATTCATAAATGGCTAAAATGCTTCTCTCAAATATTAACAGAACACAGAATTCAGTCTCTAGCTAATAACATTTTAATCTCTATTTTTGAATAGTTATGACTAGCTTAATTTGTGTAAACAGCAACATAAACCCTGCCAGCAAGGTAATCCCAGAATAGTTCTCCATTCCCTAATGAATCTGCAAGACTGGCATTGTGTCCTATATGTAGTCCTGCATTTAAATACAATAACTTCATTATGTATTTACATATGTAATTAATAGTTTTAGGTTTTGATTTTTTATGTTTACAATCTTTTCATGAATTATCTATTATATTCCACAATTTAACAGTAAATTAATAAGGTTACAACACTATTAATACACTTACTATCTTTAAATGAAACTCTATGAATAAAGTAACAGAAGAAATGTAACTATAACATCTTTTAAATAATCTGAAAACAAGTATTTTTTGGGCAGGGTACATATAAAGATCATTTTAGGTCAATATTTGTGAATGTCACTGGCAAGGCTAGTGTGCATTGCCCGTCCATAATTGCCCTTGAACTGTGGAGGCAATTAAAAGCCAACTATGCCAGTGGTTCTGGAATCACATATCGGTCAGATCAGATAAGGATGACAGATTTTCTTCTCTGAAGGGACACCAGTGAACCAGATGAGTTTTACGACAAGCGGTTTCATGGTCACCACTACTGACAATAGCTTTTCATTCCAGACTTACTTAATTATTTGAATTCCCCAGCTGCTGTGGTAGGATTCAAGCTCGTGTCTCTGGATCAGTGATCCAGAACTCTGGTTACTAGTTCAGTAACTCAACCACAATGCAGCACAAGGCCTCATTAACACCATTAACACAAGATGCAATAAATAATTGCATGCTATATTGTTTCTCCCTCCTCCTGGCCCCACCAAGCATTTATAATCATATTAAACCATCTGATGCATATGCTTCAATGGAAGCAGTTCTTCCCACTCAAATCACTATGGTCTATAGCTGATACAACACTGATTAGAAAGTCCATCTGTCAAATTTCACAGTAAAATAAAAAAATAAATTTACACTATTTACATGAGGCATCTTAATTTTGAACAGCTGGAAATTCAAGGCAGAATCACTTTAGCAGCTGCAGTGTTTCAAACAAAATATTTTTAAATTGCATCCAGTACAAACAGCAGATTCCTCAACCTAGTATTTATTTATATTTGACAATTGTTAACTACGCCTTCACAATTGCTTTTATTTTGTTCAAAGAATGAGCTCATCAAGTATTCCATAATAGCTCTTCTGCCCTACAATTGCAACACACAAACATGATGTGAACAAACATGGTTGAAAATTGCAAGCACGTTAAACACGGATCTGAAAATTGATTTGTTAAATATACACAAACAAATTGCAATGTATCATTTGATTAGAATTTGCTTTAACAATGCAGACTGTTGTTGGGAAAACAAAGGGCAGGCAAGAGGGAGAAGACGGCCTGTGGGTGAATACACTGACCTGCATAGTTGTTTAAAGAATTTGGGCTTCTGGATTGATGATCCAAGGAAGGGCCATAGACTAAATACAGTTAATTCTGAAAATTGAAAGCCATGGATACTCTTCTCTTTCGTTTTGCTGGTTCTACTGAATTCAACGCTAATTTCATTCTTATACATTTGGTGAGTTGGGAAGATTTAGTGGGATTGCACTTGATAACTTGTCAGCAATGCAAGTACAATCAGATTTTTTAAATTTGATAAACTGTTCAATTTGATGATGGAAATACCAGAAGGAATACTGTTTCTCTTAATTATTAATTTATTCATTGCCGGAAACACAATTTTAATTTGGGCAATCTTGTCAATGGATTTTGAACCAGCCCAGACAAGAGTTACTCACTGTTGCTTCATACTCACAGAAGGGAAAAAGAATAAACCAGAGGCCAGGAATTGCAGTTTACTGAGTTGGTAAGAATGATCCTGTTCATATCAGCAGACTCCACCTGGTTGCAAAGCATCTCTGAAAATTGCTTCTCTTTGCTCCAACAAAGCTACCCAGCTGTCCCCCAATAATCTTCCATCCACTCATCACCTGTGTGTTGTCCCTTGATGACCTTCTCTATGCATTTCCAGTTCACTTATGAACATGCACTTTAACAACAACTTTCTCACCATGACTCCCCTTTATCTTTCCCACAGGTTCTTGGGGCAAGACCACATCCTTGACATCCAGTCTCTGACTGAATAATTTCAGCCCCTTTTAAAAAAGGAGTCTTCATAAGCTCACCATTACTCCATCCTCCCTGACCATAGTCTCAAGCTGACCCAGAAGGCAAAGTTTTCACCTTGACACCAGGGAGTAAACACCTTTCTGTCACCAAGCCATCAATTTTCACCATAATCATGTTACACACTGCTGTCCCAGCTTCACTTGCCTAAAGTTTGAAAGCTACTTGCTTTTTTTTAAAATTTTCAGACATAACTGTTCCAATACCTCCCATGTTTCAGTTTCCAGCCATAATACATTTCAGGTAACTCAAAGCCTATAGTCCTTCAGACACCGGTCCTTAGTATGACTCATCATCATCATTTAGCTCTTACCTGCTACTTAAATCCTTCTGAAGCAAGGGTTACCAACCAGGGCACCGCAGGCCCCTTGGTTAATGGCATAAAGAAGGTTGGGAAGCCCTGCCGCAAAGGCTTTCCCTCCTCTAATGTAACCATGAACAATTCTTTATATAGTCACAACAAGCTTTTCATCCTTCTAAGCCAGGGGTTCCCAAACATTTTCATGCCATGGACCAATACTGTTAAGCAAGCAGTCTGTGGACCCAGGTTGGGAACCCTCACTCTCAGCCCATTTTCTTATGCATTACCCTGCACACATATTGGCATTATGCCTTGGCTACCACTTTCAGCAAACTTTCAGACACTTGCACTGTCATCTGCTACTTTTGGCTCAGCTTCCACTTTTGCCTTTGTGAAATGTGTTGAGATCTTTTCCTACATGAGAAGCATATTTATATTGCATCATGAAATCATGAACAGAGAACATGCTGTTTATAATCAATAGTAGACACACTCAGTTTATGTTGTCATGATAGTGATTACATATCTTGGAATACGAAACACATGAAGCAGTACATGCATAAGCAGATAGCCCACAATGTAGAAATGATGATACAACCATTTTTTAAATATAATTCTATCCTCATGCTTTTGAGTACACTAGGCAACTGATCAAAGAAAGATATCCAACCTGCTCCTGTGCTGCACTCATCAATGTTCCATATAATCAAGTGAGAGATTATTTCTAACTTACTGAAATAGAGTTTAAATATTTTCAGGTTTTGATAGTAGAGTTCCTAGTTTTTAAGATGAAGTCATTAGACCGTGCTACAACTCACTTCTAAAAATTAACTGGCACCACCTCAAAACACATTGCCGAGGGCTAACAAATGAGCTCAATATCAATCAGTTGCAAATATCTTTTATCCATTTTCCACTGGCGCAAGTGCCATGGAGAAATAAATGGCGATAAATAAACAGATTTTGCAACAGCCTTTAAAGGGTTCCGAGGAAGTTCTCTTACAGGAATTAGATACACTTGTTCAATTCTTTACCTTTTATTAAGGAGCTAGAGAAAAGAAATAGCATATCCCCGGAACTTGCAATGTACTCGTCCATAATAATAACACAGTGGATGAAGCCCCAACAGTGGTTCTACAAACCTCATGACACTGTCATATTAATATACAGAATCTTGGTGTTATCCAGAGTTTTAAAATCTACATTGGTAACTAAAGCAGAGATCTCCAAGGTAGATTAGTAGCCTTACCAGCAATAGTCCAGCAGGTGGGGAGGGAGCACTGGGATGTAAATATGCTGCCAATACATTGGATAGATCATGGCAGCTGATGCATGAACACAAGCCGTTAACTGAAAATAACAAAAAACAATACGTTCACAAACAAAATTGACTAGAAAATCACAGCAAAGCACAAAACAGTCGACCACAAATCCTTATGCTAAAAATGTTTAATGATAAAAAAAAATGTTCAACAGTGAAAAGGTCACGTCTGCACCATAATTTGCTCATCTTCAGGATTAAAATAACATGATTAAATATGGAAAAGAACAGGGTCTGAAGGCTCCTGAGGGATATCATTAGGGCAAATTGCCAAGAATGAAACATGAGCCAGCCAGGAGAGTCTCGAGGCTGAAAAACTCTGAGGGATTGAAACGTTCGACAGTTGGAGCTATGGTGATGTGTGAACTGCAGCTTGAGTTATCAAGAGAATTTGTTCACTGACACATGGAATGCCACTATTGACCAGCAACTGCCCGAGCTAAACAGCTGTACAGTTGAAAGCATAAATATATTATAGCTTTTTATCTCCAGTCAATGCTCTGGAACCAACTTATTTGCTTTTGTGTTGCAATGGAGCCATGTACAAAAACAGTAAAGCTTACTATACAACTACTGCACATCTTAATTGTGAGCATTTTTCTTATCTAAACAAACCATACAATTAGATTGTAAAGACTATTTGACAAAGTGGGAAATCTCATGAAGCAATTTTTATAAACAACGATAAACTCACAATTGTGGCTACCAATAGTACATTAGTCTTTCATTTAGAGTATTTATAATTGAAACTGTATTTTTTTTAAGCTGGCAATACATTCCATCTTATTTTGTTGATATACCCATCCATAATTTGTGTTTTAAGTTACCCAGTTTTGGGACCTGTGTGTCCACTATTTATTGACCATCTCTGTTTGCACTTGACTACAGAGTAGTGAGCTGCATTGAACTGCTGCATGTTCTCCCAGAATGCAATTACGTAAGAAGCATCAGCATTTTCGAACCAGTGACAAAGGACCAGCAACATATTTCAAAGTCTGGCTGCAGTGCAATTTGGAGGGAACACATGATCATGATATTCCCACATGCCAAAAGCTCTTGTTTCTTCTTGACAACGGAGATCATGGATTTGGGAGGCTTGATCAAACCTGCTCTACGCCCCCTCCCTAATTCCACACAAACAGACTCAGAAAAATTCTAGGTTTTCAAAGTATTCGAATTCCACTCGAATGGACAAAATGTAAATAGGTAGCATTGTTTTTGTTAACCGCTTCAAATCATTATACAGAAAGGAAGCAGTATAAAGTAGGCTGAAGGTTAAGAAATATTAAACTGTCATTCAAGAAAACTATACTCATTAAAATCACCATACACAGTTATCAATGCTTACATCATTGCTACACTTAAACATCTTTGGATATCATGCAGTCTAATTCTTCATAATACACTACATATTGACTTGGGTGTTTCAACATTGCGGTTGTCATATATTCTGTATTTGATTCTATATGCAGGAGTAGGAAGCAAATTCTTTACATCAGTGAGGCTGCAACAATGGCGATGTGATTTACTGCTGAACCCATCAATATCTTTCTCCTTGAAATATTTCACTATTTTAGCTGCAATCTCAACCTTCACTCTCCTCACCTGATTACTCCCTCTTGTCTGCTTCCACCAAACACCCTCCTTTCTTTATCTCCCAAACTTATCCTTACCTTGTCTGGCTCCCACCCTTCATCCTTCACCCCTCTCTAGGCCACTGATCACCCACCAGCCTCTATCTCATCCCTCCTCCTTTCCTCCTTATATTAACTATCACCCTATTATATTCACTCTCAGTCTTGATGCAGAGTTTTGATCCAAAATATCCATCAATCCTTCCCAGTCCCCTATCACAGATACTGTTTGGCCCTCTGAGCTACCCCAGCAGTCTGGTTTTGGCTACAGATTCCAGCATCTGCAGTCTCATATCCCTTCATTTCACTAGTCACCTCACTGGGGCTTCAAGCGCACAGGATTCTCATTGTCTAGCCTTTGATCAGCACTTTCCTCTCATTGGCTACTATGGACAGCATTCAAAATCACAAGCATCACTGATTATGTTTTGAGATCCACGGACACCATCCAGAAAATTACAAACCTACCGCAAAATTTTAAAGCGATGAGGGAAATTTTATTTTTGTGAGATATCCAATTTTGCATTAACCTCTTGCGTTTTGTCTGAGTTGTGACATACCCAATATCTGAGAACTTTTAAAGCACTAATTAGATACTACTGAAATCCAGAGTTACAACTTGCCTCAGATAATACATTACACCTAGATTACAATATAGGACAGAGTGCCAATATACTTGCAAAGTACACACAAAAACGTCAAGAATGGAGAATCCAAACATGAGTTAAACTTCTAACAATTACGATGGCAGCCATGAAAGAACTTCCTATAATCTTAGCAGATCAGTAATGCAATCTTAAATAAATAAAACATAATTTGAATAATTCCAAGACTGTAGATCTGACACTGTGTGGAGTTAGATCCCTTTTAAACAGAAAAATTAAACAATTGTCACTGTAAGGCTGATACCTCTGATACTCCTGCAACTCCTTTTGTTTCCTAGCTGCATTCCGAATGAAAATCAATTAAACAACTGCAAATCATCTCCAAAGTACTTTTCATACAAGCATAACCCTACACTCCATTAAAAAGTCCATATAGGCTTGTCTTGCTAATAAATATATGTTAAATTCAAAAAGCGGGTTATTCATTATTCATTATGAAATAAACATTATGGAGATTTTGTTTTATTCTTGGGGATTTTAATAGAATTTTACAATGACACACTATGGTATTTACCTCTAAATTGAAAGTGCCTTTGAGATTTATTCAAAGGTGCTCGAGCTGCAAAGACATTAGCTGAGCATTTCTAGTGCTCAGAAGAGAGTTGAGCATTCAGGAGTAAGTACACCCATAAACAACCATAAAATTGTTATAAAGAATAATAAAAATGTATCCTGCATTTGAGGCTGTAGCTAGATTAAAATTGGCACTCAAAAACAGACTGGCAGTTGCTGTTGAAATGGAACCGTCTGATTAATGCATCATATAACTATCTCCCAAACCACTGGAAGAATCTACTAACATGATAGTTCACCAGAAGCATTGATGTGATCTGTAAGTGGCTAAATGATGTGTCCCATCTTTGACAAAACACAAATACTGTTTTGTCACCATTTTACTGATGAAATATTGAATGAATTGACAATAGTAACAAAGGATTAAGAATTGAGAAAAAGAACACATCAGTATGGTATTGTGACTTGCAGCTGCTAGTATCCTCTGCAGCCGCACAATGGTTTGCACAAATACAACTCTCCTGACCTAGAGAGAATTCTACCGATTACAGTTCCGCACATTTTTCACCTTATAGTGCTCAAACTGAGACATTTTAAAAGCATCACATGAAGAGTCTGCATTGTATTAACAGTTCAATTACTAAATTATCAGTTTAACCAAATTACCAAGATTCAATTGCACATTGCAAGATGAACTCCACAGAATAATCTCACACCACTTTTCTTTGCAATCATTGTTGGGTTACAATCACTGACCAATTTTGGTGTTACCCCTGACTACTGCAGCAAGAGAAACATGACCCATCTCTAATGGATCAAAATCACTTCTTGAACAACTATAAACCTTCCACTTCTAAATCCACATAAATGCTCTTTGGGAAACCTGATTTTCAATGTGACTGTATTTTATAGCAGTACTTATCGTGCCTACAGTTTGGTACTCTAATTTTTTCCATATATGAAGCCAGGAATTGGAGCAGAGTACCTTGCCACTGCAAGTTCTGTTTCGATGCAGCTGCAGTCTCTAGCCTGTGCATGTCACTGTGGCGCAGCCTACGATTCTGATGATTCATTGAGGCAGCCACAAGCCATATTGACTTGAAGTAAGGTTTGATGCTTCTTTCATGATCTTTCACCCTCGTGCTTCCAATACCTCATCCTACACCACTCATCAACATCTAGTTCATTTTTTTTTTGCAACTTCCAAGAAACAACTCTCTAGGCTACAGCAATAAGCATCTCCACGTAGCACTCTATATCCTTTCTGGTCACTGAAGTACCTCAAGAAATATCCCTCAACAAGCACCTTGACTGACTTCTGAGTAGCAAGTGGTATGTTATTAATCGTGAAAAGCTGGCCAATAGTACTGCTGACAAGAGAAACCAACCAACAATGCCAGTTTTAGATCTAGCTTATTGCTATTCCTTGTTAAACTAAACTGAATGTTTTAGCACAACATTACAGAATCACAAATACTGACCTTATGGTTCTGGTACTATGAAACTATCCCATGGGGTGAGTAAATGACTGAGTGTTATAAATAACCTGAAGCTGAAAACTAAATGTTTTATTGTACACAAGAGCTTTGTTTTTTAAGGCAACATTTCATAGCTAACTTCCATAAAGCTGCAGTCAATACTTGTTTAAAATCTGTATTTTGTTCCAATTGCCTGCAGATTCAAACACATTGGTGAAATTAAAGGATTTTTTCATCATGAGATTTCGTCAAATGATGTACTTAGTAATGTCTGTAATATCCCTTAACTGCACCAATTGTACTTCTGGGCACAAATTGTTGACATAACTGCCCCAGTGCTATCTACATCATGGAAATGCATGAGCTATTTCAATACCATTTATAGAGTCATAAAGAAGTACAGCACAGAAACAAGCTCTTCAGCCCATCTAGTTCTTGCCAAAACCATTTGACCTCCCTCCTCCTATCCACCAGCACTGGGACCATAGCCCTCTATAACCCTACTATCCATGTACCTATCCAAACTTTGCTTAAACGGTGAAATCGAGCTCGCCTGCATCATGTACTGGCAACTCATTCCACATTTTTACAACCCTCTGAGTGAAGAATTTTCCACTCAAGTTCCCCTTAAACTTTTCACCTTTTAACCTTAACCCTTGACCTCTGGCTGTAGGCCCACCCAACCTTAGTGGAAAAAGCCTGCTTGCATTTACCCTGTCTTTACCCCTCATAATTTTGTATACCTCATTCAAATCTCCTGTTAATCTTCTACATTTCAATCAATAAAGTTCTAACTTTTTCAATCCTTTCTTATAACCAAGGTCTTCCATACTCAGCAACATCCTCAAAAATTTTCTCTATACTCTTTCAACCTTATTTACATCTTTTCTGTAGGCAGGTGACCAAAACTGCACACAATACTCCAAATAGGCCTCACCAATGTATTCATCATAACATCCCATCTCCTGTACTCAATACTTTTATCTATGAAGGCCAATGTACCAAAAGTTTTCTTTATGACCCTATCTACCTGTAACGCCACTTTCATTGAATTATGGACCTGTTTTCCCAGATTCCTTTGTTTTACCACACTCCTCAGTGCCATACCGTTCGCTGTGTAAGACCTACCCTGGTTGGTCCTACTGAAGTGCAACACCTCACACTTGTCTGCATCAGTAAAACAAAGGAGATGGTGAGGACCTACAAGTACCTGGGGATGTACCTGGATTACAGACTGGGCCAGAGTCGCCTCCACTTCCTGAGGAGACTGAGGTCCTTTGGAGTATGCAGGCCTTTCCTTCACATGTTCTACCAGTCTGTTGTCACCAATACATTCTTCTATGCAGTGGTGTGCTGGGGCAATGGCATCGACATGGGTGATGCCAACAGGCTCAATAAACTGATTAGAAAGGGTGGCTCTGTTATTGAAGTCAAACTGGATACACTGGAGGCTGTAGTAGAACAAAGTACCCTGTAGAAAATCCTGGCAATTCTGGACAATGTTTCTCACCCTCTGCATGTCACCTTTGCTGAACCGAGGAACACTTCTAGTAATAGACTAAGACAACTGCACTGCTCCAAAGAGCACTATATGAGGTCATTTTTACCTTCAGCTATTCGGCTGTATAATGAGCCAACCTATAGGTGGGGAAGTGATGACACCCTCCTGTTACACTGTCTGAGGTAACTTATTTGATTATTTTTTATTCTTTCTTACTTCTCTTTTAATATTTGTATATCTGTGCATTTGTAATGCTATTGTGGCACTGTAATTTCCTTTGGGATCAATAAAGAATCTATCTTTCAACCTATCTATCTAAATTCCATCTGCCATTTTTCAGCCCGATTTCCAGCCGATAGCCTTTCTTGCTGTCCACTACACCCCCAGTCTTAGTGTCACCTGCAAATTTACTGATTCTGTTAGCCACATTATCATCCAGATCATTGATAAAGATTACAAACGCTTTATAATATCTATTTCTACTTCTATTGATAATTTTTATTATCAAGAGTTTCTTTTGTATTTGTACCAACAGAAATCAAGTGAACAAAATGCCCTCAGATGGGGGTTAAAAAGCACCTTTTCAATGTGGTAACTGAAACTGACTTCCTTCCCAGAACACTATGTCAATCCAAAATAAAGAAAACAGTGCCCAACTTACCAGAAAATGATGTGTAGTTTAAAAACAATAATTTTCTTCATTACAAGAGTTATTTTTAATACATATTATCAAGGCAAAAATATAACAGAGATAGTTATGGAGGCAACACAATACAATAGCAACCTCTTTGTTTGGAATCAACTGAACCCAGTCACCTCACAACTTTCCATTTATCTTCTGGATAAGTTAACATCTGTCCTCTCTCAGAGCTTTGTTCTGCCAACATTTCATTTTACATACAAACAACAGGAATTCTGCAGATGCTGGAAATTCAAGCAACACACATCAAAGTTGCTGGTGAACGCAGCAAGCCAGGCAGCATCTATAGGAAGAGGCGCAGTCGACGTTTCAGGCCGAGACCCTTCGTCAGGACAAGGTCTCGGCCTGAAACGTCGACTGCGCCTCTTCCTATAGATGCTGCCTGGCTTGCTGCGTTCACCAGCAACTTTGATGTGTGTTGCTTTCATTTTACATAAATTGTATTTCATAATATTTCATTAAAATCATGATACTGAGTAAAGTAAAACAAAATTAGAGTGTTCTGATATTATTTTGTATAGTAGAATTAAAAAAGAACTCACTTCTCCACTATAACAATGAATGGACTACTTATCACCATCAATTGGACAGTGTCTCCCTATCCCACAAGGTCTGCCACTGACAGTATTTGAAGTTACAAAGTCAGGACAACATCATGTTCAAATTGCAATCCCATTTTGTAAAATATGACGTTGCCAGAAGTTGCTGCTCAGCCCAAATCCAAGTATTCCCTATTGAATCCTTATCGAGGAAGCATTGTCACAAGTACTGAAAAAAGACAAAATGGCAGCTTGTACCAAAGTAATGAAGGAATGGAAGTTAGGCCTTCTTAGAACTTCCACTAGGTTAAGGATGCATACTTTAAAAAAACACTAAAATGCCTTGCCTGCAAAAGTTGTATTTTGAACTTCATGATCCATACAAACCGCTAACACTACCGTTGCTAATATTAAATGTAGCAGGATCCAACCAAATCTCAAAACAACAGAGGTCCGGAGATTTAGCTGGGTGTATTCTGGAGTGAAGCCTGACTCTGCCAGGAAACTTAGACTGAATTTGGAAAGCAGCTGCGACATTGATGAAATTTAAACTACTTTGCATTTACTGCCCCAGCTGGTGGCGTAGTGGCATCAGCGCCGGACTTTGGGACGAAAGGTCCTGAGTTCGAATCCAGCCGGCTCCTCCGCACGCTTTCCAGGGTTACGAGCTGGTGATCTCTTTGGAAGCTCACCCGGCAGAAGGCAATGGCAAACCACTTGCCTCGTACGCAGTTCCCCACTACGTCAGAGAGGCGTACGGGGAAATCGTCCACTGACCGGAGAAACTCAGGATGCGACGTACCTTTCCTTTCCTTTTTTGCATTTACCAGCTTGAATCAGTTACACGGTTTAAATGCTAATACAAAATTATATATTCCTGTTAATGCACTGTATGTGGTACAAAGAGGATACAGAAGTGTTTATCTTTTTAGACGAGCAGTCATAGGCAAGTGTTGGTACTTCAGTATGGAATGGAAGTATATAATCACAGAATCTGTGCTTCTTTCTCACAATAAGATTTTGATCATTAATCCCCAATAAACTTACTAATTTAGCAGTACCACTGTTGATGGCCAAAGACACAGAAAGCAAGTTCAGTCAAATTGGAGGATGTGAATTTCATTGCTTGTGTTCACTTCACTTGCAAATTGTGTATATATATTTTATTTTTAAAGTGCAGCACATTTCCAATTAGATCGTATGATAGAAGTTGTTCGTTGAAGGGGGCCAATTTATGTCCATCTGGTGAAATGAAATGGCTGAATTTCATTCATGTTTATTTCAGTGGTTGCACCTGATGTATTTACAATGAATATACTTAACTTAAAATAAAAGTCATATCTAGTATCAATGCAAATGTAAATTTCTAAAAAGTTGACTTACCAGAATTTAAAAGGAACAATATAATTGTCCGTAATTTGTGTCTTTTTCAGGTGGGTAATGCAATAGATGCAGTGTAGTTGCAGTAATTCTTATTACTTCCAAATAGAAATCATTATAACATGAACAGGCAGTAAGTTCCTGACCCAGTGAAACTCTCAGCAGAACCCTGACATAACCAACCAGTTTCAGAGGCCACATGGACACTGCAAACAAGCTGCTGCCTTGTCCCTGAGGAGACAACCTTTCAGCAGCCAATGCCATGAAGTAATGGCTCAGAAAACTCAGGCAACTGACTCCAATTATTTCAACAAGGCCTCAAGGCCAAGGAAACAGTCATGGTTTATTTATAAACAAGGTGGAAGTTTTGAGAATCCATACAAAAAGTAGCAAAATGAGATGGGTTTACAAGCTGAAGGGCTTTTGACTGGAGTTTGTTTTGCCTGCTCTTCTGTTCTGCAAAGATGATATCCTGTATATTGTGTAACATTGGACTTACTAACCACACACATATTGACAGCAGGTCCATGTAGAAACAACCTGCTTGGGAGCCACTGTATGTTGCAAATGATACACTCTGGTTAGCATACGTCTGACAGGATGATGAGAAGCCTCTTGTCAGCTGCAGGCCAGCCAAAGTCTCTAAGACAAAATGCACGGCCCCAGCTGACTAGTTAAAAAAAGCCTGGTGTGGAACAATTATACAGGCATATGACAAGCCTGCATGGTTGACTGACTTGAAAACTGATGACATGGCTTTAAACTGCGATACTGCTTACCTATTGGCACAAAACAGCAATAAGTCAGTTTATACACTGTTGTAAAATCATGATTTATTCTTTGGCCTTGAATGCAGTATGAGTACTACCTGATGTTCAAAACATCTTCCACAGAGTGTTCGTTCACAGCCAAGACTTAAATGCTTCACACACATCAGCATTCTCACTCTTATTGCAGTGAACCAACAAGCTAACCCTGCAAATCTATCTTTTCACTGATTATACCAACCCCTTCAAAATTAAAAAGTGTTTGTAGGGCTCATTTTTCCTTAACATACGATTCACATTGTCTTTAGCAAAAGAACAAAATAAAAGTGTTTGAAGATTAACTTGAAGCTGCATCATGTCCTGCATTAACAAGAGAAGAACTACAGATGCTGGAAATCTGGGCATCGCACACAAAATGCTGGAGGAACTCAGCAGGCCAGGCAGCATCGATGGAAAAAAGTATGGCCATGTCCTGCATTATTGCTTAGGTTTAATTTTGTTGAATTCATCTTTCATACATGCTAAATATTTTAACTTAGTCCATAGCAACTCCTGATTCTCAAAATGCCAGATGGTCCTACCGTTCTCCAACTCCAATATCTACCACTTAGTTAAGTCATGGCCAAACCAGACTTCTCGTCAATTCCTTAGTTTACCCAGCCCTCTTAACACATCGCTTGATGGTTTAACTAAACTTGATTATATATATACACACACACACACACTAATTAGTCCAATGAGGAACTGTTTTGCACAGGGAGTAGTTAGAATTTTGGCACTGAGATAGCTAAGATGAAAAGTAGTTAATGAAAGCAAAGAGATTAACATCTACTGTGGGAGAAAATTTTAGTGATACCATTAGCTGAAGAATTTTGGGAGTGCTGCTGAGCCGGGGTGCGAGAATGGGGGCACAAAACTGACACGGGTGTGATGAGTCAAAAGCTCCTCTAGTGTGTTCTGAATCCTTTGTGAAGGCTTCTGACATTACTCAGAAGAGTCATAGAAGAATAACAATAATATTTTCTCAAATGGCTTTAATTCTGGTGTAGGCACAACAGGACGTTCTTACTTTGAGTGTTTATCATAGGATAATATGTACAATATAATGCTGTTCACTTCTGACCAACATTAAGAGAATACTGAGTGATGGCAATGAGGGTGTCAGCAACTTCTCAATTTCCCATAAAACCCTATCTGAGAAATATATGTTTTTTTTTGCAACAACATTGGTTTTCTAGCCTTGCTTGCATTAATTTGGGTCATTTTCTATCCTCAAACTTCTGGTCAAGATGGTGTCGAGCTGCAACGTTCGTTAATGTTGTGCCACCGACTAAATTGCTTGTTTTAGCTTCATAGTGATGCTTTTTAGTAAAATGAGGGGAGTCAAAGGTCAAGTAAGGGTTAAGAAACAGGGATGAGGAAGAGTTAGAGGTCTAGGGAAGTAAATGAAGAGTCAAGACAGGAGACAGCGTTTGGAGTCTGTGGTTGAAGGTCAGTGATGCTGGAGGTTGAAGCAGCAGGCACTAAGGAGACCATCGATTCCCAGGTCAGCCAATCCCAGGTCCCAGATTGGAGGTCCATACGGTTGGGAGTCATGAGGGCTGGTGACCCACCAGGTTGGCGGTCCATGCAAGTCCAGAACTCCAGGCCCAAAGGTCAAACCCATAATTGGTGCGTCCTAGTTTTGGAGGTCTGATGTCTGTGTGTCCAAGGCCAAGGATTGGAGGCCCAGAGGAAGATTAAACTGGGGTTGGGGGCCTGTCTGTGTGTGTGAGGGTCATAAAGGGACATGTTTTACTGTTGTTGTCTTGTGTTGCTTTGGTGTTGCTGCTTGTGTTGTTCTATTGAACACTGTGAGCATGCGATGTTGGTGCCGGCATGTGTGGCAACAATTGCAGGCTGCTCCCTGCACATCCTTAAGTACGTTAGTTGCTAACACAAATGACACACTTCACTATACATTTCAAGATAAATATGATAAATAATTTTGAATATGATCCAATATTAGTTCCCTTTCCATGTCCAGCATACTTTGAATCATGTTTCAGTTACAGTATTGTTCATTGGAAGTGTCAGTTTTATTAATTTACATCTCCAACACTTATCCAGAGATGCGAATTGCTCCTGACAAATCATTTTTACTACTATAAATGCAAGAAATGTTGCACTTATTTTAATATCCATTGCAAGTATCATTTCATCAAAGTGATTTTGTGATTCATCATTAAATGATCTCACATACCCTTGTATAACTATTTGGGTTGCAAGTTCTACATTCTGTCTAATGCTTCACTTAAGCATCTATTCACCTTCTCTGTCTATTTAATTAATGTACTTTCTTATCATTTTCCCTTTATCTTATTAAGGCATGATTTCTAACATCAGTCTCCATCTTTCTGTTTCTCTTAGAACTAATGACCCTTCTACCCTTCCATGCCAAATTGCCCTTACCTAGCCCTACTCATCTGTCCTATTTATACTTTTTCTGAGATGCTGCCCTAGACTACTGCAGCAACAGATGTTTCTGATAGTACAGCCACTTAATATCCTAGTACAGGCACCAGTGACCTTTGAGCTGCAGACAGGTACATTATTTAACTCATATTTTACTAACATCCTTAAACAAAGAGTACAGAAGAAGAAATGCTAATTGAACTTTAAAACAAAATCATCATATGATACTTAAAATCCCCAAATAATATCAACAGAAGTATTTAAGTTGATCGTTCATTTTAGTGGTAAATTTATTTTCCTTTTAAAAGGATGAATTTTCTTCAACATTATAGTAAAAGATCAATGTGTCCATGATATTGTTCATGTTGTCCAAAACTGTGGCAAGGACAAATACGACAAATATTTAAATTCAACACAACTAATCTCAACCCTAAAAAAAACTCTCACTTTATTTAAATTGCTATTCAAGAATCCGCAAAGCCATAAATTTCAAATTCTACAGGACAGATATGAGTAACCTCCCACAAGGGAAGCCTTGAAGCGCTCAAGCTCTTATCATTCATGTAACCCTGTGGCATCGACAGTAACGAGACAATATCCATGGGATGACATCACACATTGGACTCTCTCAATGGCTATAAACCTGTCACACACAGCTAAGTTAAAAGATAACTTTATTGTTGTTAATACTCCCTGAAAAAAAAGTACTGAGAAGAGGGAATAGTGTGGGAGAGAAGGCAAAATATTTATAAGTACAGTTCTTGAGAAATGATCTTTAAGCAAAACATTCCGTTCACAAGTACGAACAAAAAATAGAATACTGATGTTGTAGTAAACCTGAAACAAAGGCCAGGAAATGTAACAAGGGACAAGTAGTAGAGATAACAGACTAAGGGAACCATTTTAAAGCCTTTCACATAATCAAAAACTGAAGCATTTTTTTGTTTTTGATCCTATTGGCAATTATTGGCATTTTGAAGCACATCTTCACAAAACAATTGCCGAGATAGCTCATTTATATTGCTTTGCAACTGCCAGATTAAATTTCACCAGCAATGCCCCAAAGAGAAGACAGGAGCATACTGAAAACCTGAGAGACTTGATTGTCATCTACAGAAACAAAGAGTGGGAACAAATTTGAACAATTTAAAAGTCAGAAAACAACTCTCAACATGAATACAAATGACCAGACATACAAGAGAACAAAAGTTGGAGGTGAAGGGTTCAAGTGAGTTAACACACGGAGAAGAATACTTCCGAACAAATAATTTACATTTGAATTTGGCCAGATGAAATACTACAAAATGTTGGTGTTGGAGACATTCAATGGAGTGCATTACGAGTCTGGATCTTCACTCATTTGTGAAGACAATTGCACCATTTTTTTTACAGCAAGTTGAATAATGTACTGTTAATGAAGCACAAGGCATATCTGGTGCGGAAGGCTTGATTATTTTGGCTGATGAGCAATAGCCGTCTTTGAATTACCCAGGTACTATAAACTGGCATTCAGAATACTTGGCTCTTCCATCAGGGAGCAAAGCCTTGAAGTATCACAGAAGTAGCTCCTCTTCAGCCACAAAGCACTGGAAGCCTTATTCGAAAACAGTATTATTACATCTTCCCAAGCTGCTACACAGAAGCTGAAATGAATTTACTTATTATTGCTTGAGGTAACCATTATTATCGTAGCTTTTTGCTTTTTCTCAAGTAGCCTTGACAGTATAAGCTCCAAGTGATAATCATGAACACAAAGGCCCAAAGGAATCTTGTACATTGACAAGACAGTTAAATGAGCTCTGTCGAGTCAAAAACCTCTTATCTCCCAATAACCAGCAGTAATTACTTTATCTGAATATAGCTCAGAAGGCTCTGAATAGGTTGAACTTTTTTTTACATACAAAAGTCAGTCAAAGCCAACTCTCTCTGACACTGTCCAGTAATGAAAGCGAGGAATAAATCTTTTGTGTGCAGTTGCTATTGAGGTAAAAAGCTGCAATGTTTCTTAACAAAATCCCGTAACCCATACGGTGACACAAGTACTCACAGTGCTAAGTTTACTGGAGGTAATGATAATGCGTCGTTCATGCAGCATACTGGCATAAAGTTGCAACATATTGTTGACACTCACAGCAACAAAATATTCTGTCATATTTCTCTGCAATATAAATGCAAAACTGATTATGAGAGAATTCTGTAATGAAAGATAAAAGAGCTGCATTTGAATATCTCGTTGCTTGAATTAAAAATGTTGGAACATTTTTATAGGCAAATAAGCTTTGATTAAATACTGCTCAATATTTATAAATGAAAAACATCTTCATTAGTTTTACTTTTATCTTTTACTACAAAATTAAGCCACAAAGCATCATTTCTGAATCGACAATCACAAAGTCATAAAGTTGCACAGAATATAAACAGTACCTTCGGCCCATCATGTCTTTGCCAAGCTTTTTGCACAACTGCACTAACCCCATTTGCCCGCATTAAGACCATGTTCTTCTATGCCTTGTTTATTTAAATATGTGTCTAAGTACTTCATAAATGTAGTAAATATATCCAATTCTATCATCTCCTCTGGCACAGCAATGTAGATATCAACCATTCTGGAAAAAATGTATCCCAAGATCTCATTTTAATCTCTTTCGTCTCACCTTAAACCTTTGCTCCATTGTTTTTGATACTCCAACCATGCAAAAATGTTGTTGACCATTTATGGCTCTCATATATTTCTGTCAGGTCACCTCTCAGCCTCCTTTGCTCGAGGGAAAACAAGCCCATCCAGTCTCTGCATAACAACTAAAAGTCTTGCAATCCAGGTAACATTCTAGTGAATCTTCTTCATTCTGTCTAGTTCAACCATATCCTTTCTATAGTGTGGAGACCATTACTGTAAAGTGTGGCTTAACCATTAATAACTAAGCTACAGTAGCCAGACATGAAAATGGATCTCACCATCAGAATTAAGGATTTTAGTTCAAATAATTTTAAAAATTTTGAAATGACAAGTATTTAGCAGCACAAATGATGAAACAACTGGACTGTCATCAAAAACCCTTCAGATTCTCATATTGTCCTTTAGCAAAAAACATCTCACATCTTCAGCAGGTCTGGCCTATTTACAACCCCAAACCCATGCTGCTGATGACTTCTAACTTCCCTAAGAAACAGCCAGCAAGCCAGTTTAGGAGCATTTGGAGATAGAAATAAATACCAGCCTTGTCAATGGTGTTATATGTTATGGTTATTGGAGAAATTGAATTTTGGCATCTATTGTGCATGGCTTCATGAAAGCCAGTTTCCTAGTTTCATTCTGATGGCAGAAACTAAAGTAGGGCACATCTCCAAGGCTTTCAGCAAATCTTCTGCACATTTTCGCTGATACAAGCCTGCTGTTTAATTAGGTCACTAGTCCCTCAACATTTCAGCTCTGTTTTTCTTGAGGATTAATTGGGAATTTACGAGGGTGCTGCCTGAACTACAGGGCCTGAATTACAGGGAGAGATGAACACATTGGATTCTTAATCTACTGATTGTAAGAGAATGAGAAGTGACCTCATAGAAGTTTATAAATTCATGATGGATACAGATAAGTTGGACAGTCATAGTCTTTTCCCAAATGTTGGGGAGTCCAAAACTAGAGGGCACAGATATAAGATAAGAGGTGAGAGATTTAAGAGACCTGAGAGGTAACTTCTTTACATGGAAAGTTATGGGTTAAACCTGGGCAATTGGGACTAGCAGGGAGGGTGCTGTGGTCACCATAGACCAGTTGGGCCATGTTACTCTACAACTAACATGAAAACTAACATCATTATAAGTCCCAATCTAGTGTATTTGCTGCGTGTACAGTGGCATGCAAATGTTGGGCACCCTTGGTCAAAATTTCTGTTACTGTGAATAGCTAAGCCAGTAAAAGATGAACTGATTTCCAGAAGGCATAAAGTTAAAGATGACACATTTCTTTAATATCTTAAGCAAGAAAACTTATTTATTTCCATCTTTTACAGTTTCAAAATAACAAAAAAGGAAAAGGGCCCGAAGCAAATATTTGGGCACCCTGCATGGCAGTACTTAGTAACACCTCCTTTGGCAAGTATCACAGCTTGTTCTAATCAACAAGTTCTATTCAAAAGGTTCAAAGGAACATCTAAACAAGCCTGATGCATTTTGGAAACAAGTCCTGTGGACTGATGAAGTTAAAATAGAACTGTTTGGCCGCAATGAGCAAAGGTATGTTTGGAGAAAAAAGGGTGTAGAATTTCATGAAAAGAACCCCTCTCCAACTGTTAAGCACGAGGGTAGATCAAGCATGCTTTGGGCTTGTGTTGCAGCCAGTGGCACGGGGAACATTTACTGGTAGAGGGAAGAATGATTTCAATTAAATACCAGCAAATTTTGGAACCAAACATCACACCGTCTGTAAAAAAAAAGCTGAAGATGAAAAGAGGATGGCTTCTACAACAGGATAATGATCCTAAACACACCTCAGAATCCACAATGGACTACCTCAAGAGGCGCACGCTGAAGGTTTTGCCATGGCCCTCACAGTCCCCTGACCTAAGCATCATCAAAAATCTGTGGATAGACCTCAAAAGAGCAGTGCATGCAAGACAGCCCAAGAATCTCACAGAACAAGAAGCCTTTTGCAAGGAAGAATGGGCAAAAATTCCCCAAACAAGAATTGAGAGACTCCTAGCTGGCTACAAAAAGCGTTTACGAGCTGTGATACTTGCCAAAGGGGGTGTAGCTAAGTACTGCCATACAGGGTGCCCAAACTTTTGCTTTAGGCCCTTTTCCTTTTTTGTTATTTTGAAACTGTAAAAGATGGAAATAAAGAAGTTTTTTTGCTTAAAATATTAAAGAAATGTGTCATCTTTAACTTTATGCCTTTTGGAAATCAGTTCATCTTTTACTCGCTTAGCTATTCACAGTAACAGAAATTTTGACCGGGGTACCCCAACTTTTGCATGCTACTCTATGCCTTTTTCTTAGATTAAATAGAAACGGCATTATAATGAAGCTGAAACTGCACAATCCTCTTGCTGTTCCACACAACTAGTTTTTCCACATCGAGACTGAATTGGATCAAATCGATTATAACATATGCATGTATGGTAAACAAACATTTATTACATTTAAACCATAATTCAACGAACTACCTATTTGAATAGAGAACCTTAATAAATTTGATTTTAACATTTAAAAAGTTTAATTAATTTTGCTCAAGAACCAATAAAAACATTTATCGGGCCATTTGTTATATTTAGACCTCATGCCCTAAAGACAGAGAGATAAATGTGTGGCAGTTGTGCGAATTACATATACAGAAGTTAACTCTCAATCACTGGGTTCTAATTTACAATGTTTTGACACTGAGAACTGTTGTGAAAAATAACCAAGATTCCCTCCATGAAATGGGAAACCAGAGAAGTAAAGGTTGTTCTTGTTCTTATTGCACTTACACTTTCAGGAATTGTAGGCAGTCCATTTGTATCGGGCGTGATGAAGTATGAATGCTACATGAAGAAAAAGATAAAACTATTATTCAAATTGCACCTAAACTTAAGCAAAACAAGGAAGGAAAATATGAAATGGATTCCAAGTATTCACTGCAAAACATAAGCTTTTTTGGCTATCTGTGACAATTTGTTTTAATGTAACATCACTAAACTTTCCAAAGTGCATAAGCAGAAGTATAATCAAATGAACCATCAACCAAATTTTATGCTAAGCCAGAGGGAGAGATACCAGGATGGATTAAATTGAAGAGGGAGATTCTAAAGAATACTGTGAAGGAGGAGAGAGTGGGAGAAAAGCAGAGGATTTTTAGAGGGAATTCCAGAGCTTTGAGTCAAGGTTGCTGAAAACATTGGATACAAATGGTGGAACAATTAAAGTCAGGATGTTGGAACTGGAGGATAGAGAGATCAAAAAGATTCAGAAGACTGGATGTCTGCAGAGAATTTCAGGGTGTGGAAGATGAGATCTTGTATGGATTTGTAAACAAGAATGAGGAGCTTAAAACAGAAGTCTTGTTGGAGTACATCAGTAAGAATTCATTTTGATTGAATGAAATTTGGAGAAAGTCCTTTTGGGTGAGCAGAAGTTTATTTTTTTATTGAGATACAGTGCAGAATAAGCCCTTCTGGCCCTTTGAGCCACGCCGACCGGCAATCCCCCAATTTAATCCTAGCCTAATCACAATTTATAATGACCGATTAACTCTACCAACCGGTACATCATTGGACTGTGGGAGGAAACCCACGCAGTCATGGGGGGAACATACAAACTCCTTACAGGCAGCAACAGGAATTGAACCCTCGTCGCCTGCACTGTAAAGTGTTGTGCTAACCACTATGCTACCGTGCCACCACAATTTGTAGGTAGTTGCTGTGAAGCTGGCGAAGGGGGTGGTGTACAGATGTGGAGTATGGAGGAGGATTCCAACAACTGCTGAGCCAAAGGTGGAGATGAAGGTAGGCAACAGAACAAGTTGGAAGCAAGTCGTTTCACTGATGAGGCAAAAGTGAAGATGACAAGTCAGCTCTACAAATGTGAAATCCAAGGCAATGCTTCAGTTTCCCTAACTTAGGTAAGCATTACGACAAGTCTGAGATCTGGGAATGGTCCACAAAAGTCTTTGTGGAGTACAGCACAGAAGCAGCAGCAGACATCCTCTCAAATACAAGGGGGTCAGGGGTGAGCCTTTAGGAATCTACAGAAGTGACAGTGAAGGAACAGTAAAATGGATCACTGCGGGTTAGTCATTGGTTAGGTTTCAATAGAGAAAAACAAAAACAGATACATGGGTGAAGGACAATGTATTGGTCATTTGAGTTGAAGGCTGCAGACTGGTTAAAAAATAATGGAAGGTAGGAGCTTAACATAACACAGGCTTTTATAGCTTAATTGTGAACCTGTCCAACCTAACCTCACTGTTTCCTCAATGCATGCACTTTCAACATCCACCTATTATTCCTGTCCCTTCACCATTCACTTATGTCCTGTAGAACTTAACCTCATTGTACCTCCAAAGAGAGGATGATTGTTCAATGCCACCCCTCTGTTTTACCACCAGGACCATGCTCCTTTCCACCAAGTTATTCAGCTGGACCCCACAGGAAAATATCTGTTAGGCCTTGAGGAGATCATGGGACCATTCAGCCTGCAAACCTTTGGGCTCTAGGACAGGGCTTTCAGGTTTGATCATCCCAAACAAATAGGTGGTCATCCTAAAACTAAATCCGACACCAGGAAGACAGCATGTTGGCTACCTTTTCTAATACGTGATTTGGACTCACATCACCATATCAATGCTGACTGAGAGTGCAGATAGGTGTTGGAAGTGGTGACCTCCTCTGCAACACATACAGTCCAAGTGTCGTGTCCTCCTAGGACTGAACAATGCACACTTAACTAACTGGCAATTGAAATCTTAGCTTCAATGTATTTTAAATGCAAGTCAATGAAAGGTAGAGGTAAGCCAGAATTATCTGAAAATTCCTGCCTGATATTTTAAGAAACATTACAGTGAAATATAAGCACTATAAAAATGGAACATAAAGTATCATAAAAACTCAACAGGTGAGGCAGTATTTTATAAAAGTTGTCTCACTCCATATATGTTGTTGAGTACTGAGTATCCCCCAGAATTTTGAATTATATTGTAAAATACTGAAAATCCTACAACTCTGAATTTGGTTTGCTGAACACAAATAGGAGATTGCATGCAGGAATTTCATAATTACCACATTAGCAGAATGAACATGGCTTTCAATGGCAAATACTTTGGGTTTGTTGGTCACTTTTATTTAGATTTTACTATGTACAGTGGAACACTATGGCATACTTACCATCAACAAACCCAAGAAACTCCCTTCACCAAAAACAATTAAATCACACAAATTAGCTCCACTAATTGTAATAATCACACACACCAAAATAAAAAGGTTGAGAATTGAATTCCCCACTGCATCCTCCATTCACTAATGTAACTCAAGATCTGCTATTGGCTGATGTAAACAGCTGTTACAATTGCACATCTTGTTGGCAATTGTAATATGTTCACAATCTTCTCACAGCAGACTTCTTTCAAAAGCTTTGCAGTATTAATTTGAAATAGATTAATTCAGGCCTCAAAGTTGTTGGTGGCTTTCCCTGACAAACAAAACACACTTAGGGGTAGAAATTTATCCCCAGTTTACTTACTAATTACATTCATTAATGTACACATTTAGTCAGGACTGTCCTCTTCTGAAACATGCCTTTGATAGTTTCGATGGACATAAATTTCTGTAGTCACTTCTATTTTCAATGACTCTCCACTCTCATTCAAGCTTAATTGCAGATAATTCCGCTCTGGCTTTGCACCTCATATTTAAACTTTCAAATATAAGATCATAACTTGTGTCAGCATTTATTACAGACCATTTATTCATGCACCAGTAATTATAATAAATACCAATTATTTCAACTATTAGTTGTCCATTAAAAACTTGAGAAGTGGAAAAATGGAAGAGTGCAATAAAGCTGATCATCACAGAAAAAAATGATTGATTAATTAATGCTTATAAATCAAGTAGACCCAATGCCAAAGCGGAGAATATTGAAAATGATTGGAATTCTTCTGTTAGTCAGCCAACCAAAAGGACACCCTTCTGAACTTTTCAAGTTGGGGAAATGGTCAATTCAATAACATGCATTAAACAGGTTGGCAATTTTTTTTTAAAATATGAAGTTGACGCCAAACGTTTGATTAACATAGAGGAGGCGTTTCATCACAGATTTCCAGTTATCCAAGCCAAAGAAGCAATAATTTAAAATAAAGGAGGATTTCCAATTGGTAGCAATAATCAAAGAACATCCAAAAATAAGGATAAAGATGCAGTCAGAACAAAGCTACCTCATCCAGTATTTTCAGGTAAGCAATCACATTTGAATTAAGGATATGTTGGTGATTTTACTAACTCACTACTATTAATCAAGCACCCATTACCTGGCATGCACTGATATTTTCTACAAGGCAGGCCAAACTAACAAATTACCTTGATTGAAATTTAATTGGATAGATTATTTTAAATATGACTCTCAAGCTTTAAACTCACCAAAATCTGATTTGGCATATTTTTCAGTTGTCCACTTCTAATGCATACCTGCTCATTCTGTTACATATGAAAAAAAATTCAGCATTTTTCAGCATTTGATGAGCTGGCAGAGTCAAATTTAAACAGCTCCATACGACTTCTGATGAAAAGCAAAGCATTCAGGATAGACATACATCACCTCCTTCCCTACCAGTATTCATTTTCTCGCTTTATGTGGTAAACAGTGGAATTGCCTAATCTAGCATGATTCATGAAAATAAACAAATCTTTGCTTCAGATTAACCTATAGAATCGCTTTCAGTTAATTTCAAAATATTATTCAATATATGAAAAAATCTAGTACTTGAGTGCTTAAATTCATGAATGGTTATTTGGTTAGCTCACATGATCCAATACACTGGAAAAACAAAACTTCATCAAATCTACCTATTGATCTACATATGAAATACACTTTTATTCCTGTGGAAGTGCTTTTCCCCATCTATTTATTCTAATTGAAATATTTAAGTTCTAAGGGTAACCAAACTGCAAATGGCTGTTTCATTACTGAGTCTGCATATTAACAGATCAATGTTTTGTTGCTATTTTACATTTTAAAATAAAGCTGCACGATGGTTACAATTTCCCAACATGTCATCATAAACCCTAAGTAGCCCAGCCCTGAATTTAATTCATGTTAATAGCAATCATCAAAGAAAAAGGATGCCCGGCAAATACACTCCTGGGTAGTTTTCCAATGTAAAACTGGCAACTGTGGAAATATTGATCTATCCTTTTCAGTAGACCAAGCAGAAATAACAGCAGGGAAGGAGAGGAAGGAAGGAAGATAGCAGTTGAATTTGTACATCATCCAACACTATGATAGCATATCTCTTTATAACAAATTGCTTGTTATAACTTGACAACTGGGTACTTCCTTTGGGCCACAGCGAGACTGCACCTGCAGCATGTATTAGGGGCAGGATGCCTACGTACTGCTGCTTCTATTATGTTCACATTCTGGCATTTTGTACATAGTTTGTGCCATAATAACTGGCAGAATCTTGAAATGCTTTTCCCATGTTCTCCGACATTCTTCACTTAATAGGCTTTAAAAGTTTCACTAGTTTCATAGTGGGCTGCCAAGCTTTGGGACCAATCCGAGCCAGAGCATTTATGATTTATTTCTCATTTCCAATGTGAAATTCCGAGTCAGATCCTGTCAGACTGGAGTTGAGAAACCAGCTCGAAGGAATGGCTGCTCGTCCGATTTTGGCCTTCATAATTTCAGTAGTTTTGAGTAGATCTTTGCTGCCAGCAGTTCCCATAACCTGTTCACTGGTTCAAGACTGCTTTCTGGCTTCTAATCCTGTATATTCCTTCTCAGCTCACCAGGGCACCCTGCATGCAGCATACAATCTTCATCCACAAATGAAATTCAACACTAGAAAATTAGTTACTTATAATAATTAGCTAATTCAATTTTATGTGAGCTCTGGACTTAGACTTCTCCTTCAAAGCAGAACTGTTGCAAATATGACAGATATAGGAAGGTCCTACCAGGCTTCGGCAGGAAACCAGTCTCTTTGATGAAACCAAAGATGGATTTGAAAATCAAAATGATAGTTTTAAAATGAACATGATAGCAGCCAGGGAGGAATCGTAGGTCAGTGAGGTGAGGAGTCATTGGTGACCAGAAAAAAAGAAGGGTGCCGCAGATGGATGTCAAAAATAGGTTCGAGCTCCTTTTTAAAACAATTGGAAAATTGTGTCAATAATGAAGATGATGTAGTAATTTCCCAAAGCACGAAAATGCATTGACTAAAAATTTATATCAGTGAAAGTGTAAACTAACACTTCAAGCCCTAAAAAACACATAGCTTATTAGTTTTCATTGAACAACATGAAGCTACTAACCAGCATGCATAACCATCAACAGAAATTTTATAAGCAGGATTTACAATAATCAGCAAATTTAAGTGAGGCACCTCTGAGGTCCTTTGCAACTGTATGTTTCTTTACTTGCCTTTGATAGGCAGACTATGATGATATTTGTTGATGGTAATCCAAGACAGTAAAAAAAAATTCAAAGTCTGGTGAAACAAGAGACTGCAAATGCTGGAAATCTGCATCAAAAAAACGAACTGCTGGAGGAATTCAATGAACTGTAAATATGGAGAGAAAGGAAATAGGGATGAAACACCAACATAATAAAGGCGTAAGATGGGAGAATTTCTCCCTTGTACTAGGTGAAGCTTTTTGCTATTAGCCATATTAGTCAGGACCAGGAAGTATTTTGTATTGTTATGTATTCGAAGCAGAGGAACTGATCTATTATTGCTATCCAATGTGTGCTGTTGAAAAGTTCTTTAAACATCTTGTAACATTCCCAATGGTATCACAAATGGAAAACTGAGGGACACTTATTACACTGAAATACAGGAGGTCAAATGAAACCCTCTTGGAAACACAACACAGAAGTCTAAATTTTGTTGCAAGTTGGCAAGATTACAATATAAAGGAGACTGTGAAACCATAAAATAAGAAAATAGAAACACGAAGAGAATAAATTTGAGATTATTTGTACAATGCAAATTGTATTCAGCAAAAGACAACAATATTCATTATGTTTTGCATTAAAATAACTGAATTTGGCAAGATGGCACTGGTGAAACATGGCAACTTGTTGTGGGCAGCTAACAAAATTTCTAAATATACTTCTTCTGAACTAATCTCACTGTATCCTACAGCCTGTAATATCCATTTAAGTAACATACTTTTGAAGCATCTTAATGAACTAGCAATTTCTGAAGGACTCGGTGGACTTAACATTCAAACATGCAGGTACAGTACCTTTAAGCAAACAAATGTACATTGCTATGGCCGAAAGAAAAAGATGGGGGAGGACCCCAAGCCGGGCTGAAATGCCGAGGAATGAAACTCCCTCCACCCAAAATCTTGTTAGCAAATGTACAGTCGCTGGAGATTAAGATTCAGGACCTAAGGTGAATATTGCTGTATCAAAGGGAAATGAGGAATTGCCACATTTTATGTTTCACTGAGACATGGCTCATTCCATGTCTGGACATGCTGGTTAGTATGATGAGACCCAAGGGTTTCTAGTTACACTGGATGGACCGAACTGCTGATACAGAGAAAGCAAAGGTGAGGGGTCTATCTTTCATGATTAACTCTTTGTGGTGGCTGGATGCAGCAGTGTTGCCACTCTGTTGTTCCCCTGTCCTGGAACATGTAATGATTACGTGCTGACCATTTTTCTTACTAACAGTGTTCTCCTCTGTGATTCTGACTGCAGATTACATACCATCAAAAGTCAATATTAAGCAGGAACTAGAGGTATTGAGTGCCACAATTAGCAAAACACAAACAGACTATCCCAAGGCCTTTCAAATCATTCTTGGGGCCTTCAGTCAGGCTTGTCTGAAAAAAATCTGCCCAGTTATCATTAACATGCCACTTGCAGCATAAGGGGTTCCAACACACTTGACCGCTGTTATATTACAATTAGAAATGAATACCATTCCATGCCTGGACTGCATTTCAGGAAATCTGATCACTTGGCTGTCCTTCTCTGGTAACTTGCCTCAAGGCATATCATCCAGTAACACGTACATCCACTGCGATGAAGTGCTTTGAAAAGATGGTGATGAAACATTTCAACTCCTCATTGTGAAGTGACTTGGATCCACTCTAATTTGTCTACATTCACAACAAGTCAACAGCAGATGCCATTTCATCAGCTCTTCACTCAACTCTGGAATATCTGGACAGTGAAGACACATATATCAAGATGCTCTTCATTGACTACAGCTCAACATTCAATTCTACCATTCCCTCAAAACTATAAGCTTCAAGGCCCAGGCCTCAATACACCTTTGTGCAAATGGATCCTCAATTTCCTGACTTGCAGACCCCAATCAGTTCAATTGACAACAATATTTCCTCCACAATTTCCAACAGCACAGCTGCACCACAAGGTGTGTACTTAGCCCCCTGGTCTACTTGATTTATACTTACGGCTGTGAGGATAAGCAAAGCTCCAATGCCATACTTAAGTTTGTGCTGATGACATCACTGTCATTGGCTGAATCAAAGGTGGGAACAAATCAGCATATAGGAGAGAGATTGAAAATCTAGCTGAGAGGTGCCACAACAATAACCTCTCACTCAATGTCAACAAGACCACGGAGATGATTATTAACTTCAGGAGGAGGAAATCGGATGACTGTGAGTCAGCCCTCATCGGGGGATCAGAGGTGGAGAGGGTCAGCAACTTTACATTCTTCTCTGTTATTTCAAATGGTCTGTCCTGCATCCAGCACATAAGTGCAATTATGAAAAAAGCACTGCACTATCTCTAATTCTTAGAAGTCTGAGAAGATTTGGCATGTCATCTAAAACTTTGCAAACCTCTGTAACTGTATGGTGGAGAATAATCTTACATAAACTAGTAGATATGGCCCAGTCTCTAATAGGTAAAGCCCTCCCACCACTGAACACAGCTATATGGAGCACTGCTGCAGAAAAGCAGCATTCATTATCAGGGACCCCCACCACTTAGGCCATGCTCTCTTCTTGCTGCTGCCATCAGGGAGGTGGTCCAGGATCCTCACACCAGGTTCAAGAAGTGATTACCCCTGAACCAGTGGGCTCTTGAACCAGAGGGAATAACTTCACTTGCCCTATCACTGAATTGTTCTCACAACCTATGAACTTGCTTTCAAGGACTCCTCGTCTCATGTTCTCAATATTTATTGCTTATTTATTTATTATTATTTTATTTTTTTTGGTATCTGTACAGTTTGTTGTCTTTTGCAGGTTGGTTGGTTGTCCGTCCTGTTGGGTGCAGTCTTTCATTGATTTTATTGTATTGTATTTACTGTGATTGTCTGCAAGAAAATAAACCTCAGGGTTATGTATGGTGTCATGTATGTACTTTGATAATAAATTTACTTTGAACTTGAATTTAACAAACACATTTAAATTTAAGTTCAAACTCTATGCTTTATTAAAATGACATGCACGTGACATCCACACTACAACCTCCAGGAGGTCTGGATTAACCATTTTTCTTCCACGCTACAACACAGATAGTTCTGACATTACCTGAACCCTGCCACTTCAGGCGAAACAGATGAAATTAAGTACTTTTGCATCTATTTGTGCAAGATTTTTTTCAAATTTCTCATTTATCTCTCACTTCCTGATATTCAGTTCATTTTTCTTCTGATTATAACTTACTTTCTTTAGTTGTCTAGTAACCTTTATCCCACAGTCAAAATTTCCCTACTATGACTTTTCCACTCAGCTTTTTTTTCCCCATTTATGAAACCATTGCAACTATATTCCGCTCTGGGTGACAAAATCCATGCTCATGCATGCTGCCTTCCCATGTCCCTTTCTCTCGAGAGAGGAAGTTTCGTATTGGGTTGTCAGTATCAGATTCCCAGTGCTTTGCTCTGATGAAACCACTTAGAAGCCTATTCTGAAACTGTTCAGACTTCCAAAGCACAATTACCTTGAAAATCAACAGCAAGTAGGGCTTCCCAGTGCTACCTGGCAGTTTTCCAGTTGGCTTGCAACACTTCTCTGTCAACAGAAGTCTTGAAGAATAATGATATCAATCTTCCTTTTTTTTAAATTGCTTCTTTAAGATTCTTTAAATCTCTCAGATCAGCCCTCCTCATCCAAACTCCTCCTTCCCCCATTTGCAAATATTCTCCTTTACACTGCAATAACCATGAAACCCGGGAGATAGGATCAGAACTCCAAGCATGTGTATCAATGCATGGCGCTTGTCTTCTCTCTTTCATTTATTTCCCGCTTCTTCTTTCACTTTTTTTTCTATCACATTGGTACCTTAATATTCCTCTCATCCCTTTCATTGTTCCTTTACTCCTGCTATGTTTTGGGATCTTGTTCACTTTGCTGTAAAGGAAATTTCAAGCAATTTGCATCATCATTTCTATTTTAGAGAATTTGTAATATAAAGGATTAGATACTCAGAAGATTTGCATGGTGCAGAGGAAATGCAGATGAACTAGATGATTGGTACATCCTGTAAATTATCTCAGCTTGAAACAATGGAGATTAATTAAACCTTCCAGGAAACAAACATTCAGCGGATTAACATCATTTGTGAGCAGACTAATCCCTATCAGGACATCACAGCCATTAGGCAACAGAAAGTTTAAGTGGCAACTCAACTAAATTCCAGGTCACGTGAAGATGAATAATGAAATCTTTTCCTGTTTAGGTTTGAAGTTGCTGAATGCAGTAGATCAGTCCTGATGCTGTTTGGCCTGCTGAGTTCCTCCAGCATTTTGTGTGTGTTGCTTGGATTTCCAGCATCTGCAGATTTTCTCGTTTTTGATTCTGTTTTATTGGGCCGTTGGCTAATCAATGCAGCAGCTTATCTGGGACAACTTTTAAAGAACAAAACATAATCAAGAAAAAGCTGGGATCCCTTCATTTATTTGGGAACACAACGCCACTTAATTGGGACAATGATGCCAAAATTTCTAGATAGTGTCATTCGCACACACTTGTGTGGCCATTAAACACTACATGGTGCTTAGAGCAAAGTTTTTAAATAGCATCAGGTGAGTACTTTTGTGTTCAATATTCAGTGATTTTTGTCACTGATAGTTGGTGAGAAATAGCACAAGGACAATTGAGAATTGTTTTGCTCACTGCAATTTCAAGCATTCAGGCTTGGAGATGCCAGAAACAGCTGGGAGTGAAAATGAAACTATTTCACTACTTCAAGTTAGGAACAATGAAGATTTTGAAGGTGTCAACAATCATCTTGAATGTTGCAATGAAAATGAAGATTTGCGGTTGCAATCTTCAAAAGCATTGTATGAAGGCAGTCCATTATCTGCACTAGGTGTCTATGCTGATTTTGTTCATTTGTAGTCAATCAAAGGAGCACGGCAAAGTATACTGCATTAAAAGCTCCATCTATAACTATTAGGAACCACAAATTAGTTCTGTATTTCATTCAAAGACATAATTTGTTAACTCAATTAAATGGTAGCATGTCTTTTTTATATATCTTAACCATTTCCATCAAACTTTGGCTAATTAGGGCAGCTGCATAACCAGGCCAAAATGTACTGGTCCCACTGCGCCCCAATTAACCAGAATCCACTGGACTTGCCAAACAACAGTGAGGTTACAAGAATGGCAAGAACAACTTGTTTGTTAAGACAGACTAATTTTGGAATTGTTTTCTCACTCTATAATTGTATTTAACTTTCCAGTAAATAAACAGCAACATCAAGTGTATTACATTAAGAGCGCTTGATCCATACAAGTTATCCAAAAACATTACCAGAATAAATTCAAATTTTTTAATCTTTCATACAAATGGGCTGAGACTTGTTTTTGTCTTTTCTCAGTATCAAGTATCCAGTGTTTCCGGGATGTTATTTCAGATTTTCAGACCTTACAGTATTTTATTATTGCTCATCACTTATTTTCTCTCTCACCTGATGACTCTGCACTTCCTGTTGCCGCTGCTAAGATTTACAAGGCTAACATTGTTAAGTTCATCTTTTGTGTGACTTTGTTAATATGTCACACTGCAGGAGCCAGACCAGATTCACTGATGTGGTAGAATCCTGATAGAGCCTTTAACTTGTGCAGAACTATACCCAATGAGTTTGTACTGTTTCTCCCTAGAGCAAATTCAAGTTTGCAGTCAAAAATTTATATTCAAGAGGTTCAAAGGAACATCTAAACAAGCCGGATGCATTTTGGAAACAAGTCCTGTGGACTGATGAGGTTAAAATAGAACTTTTTGGCCGCAATGAGCAAAGGTATGTTTTTGAGAAAAAAGGGTGCAGAATTTCATGAAAAGAACACCTCTCCAACTGTTAAGCACAGGGGTGGATCGATCATGTTTTGGGCTTGTGTTGCAGCCAGTGAAGAATGAATTCAATTAAATACCAGCAAATTCTAAAAGCAAACATCACACTGTCTGTAAAAAAAAGCCGAAGATGAAAAGAGTATGGCTTCTACAACAGGATAGTGATCCTAAACACACCTCAAAATCCACAATGGACTACCTCAAGAGGCGCAAGCTGAAGGTTTTGCCATGGCCCTCACAGTCCCCTGACCTAAACATCATCAAGAATCTGTGGATAGACCTCAAAAGAGCAGTGCCTGCAAGACAGCCCAAGAATCTCACAGAACTAGAAGCCGTTTGCAAGGAAGAATGGGCAAAAATTGAAAGACTCTTAGCTGGCTACAGAAAGTGCTTACAAGCTATGATACTCGCCAAAGCGAGTGTTACTAAGTACTGACCATGCAGGGTGCCCAAACTTTTGTTTCGGGCCCTTTTCCTTTTTTTGTTATTTTGAAACTGTAAAAGATGGAAATAAAGAGGTTTTCTTGCTTAAAATATTAAATAAATGTGTCATCATTAACTTTATGCCTTTTGGAAATCAGTTCATCTTTTATTCGCTTAGCTATTCACAGTAACAGAAATTTTGACCAGGGGTGCTCAAACTTTTGCATGCCACTGTAAATGTAATTGCAAAGGAAGTACAACAATGCCTGTACTGCCTTAGAAGGCTGCGGAGATTCGGCATGACATCAAAAATCTTGGCAAACTTCTACAGATGTGTAGTGGAAAGTGTATTGACAGGCTGCATTATGACTTGGTGGAAACGCCAATGCCTTTGAATGGAAAATTCCGCAAAAGGTAGGGGATTCGGCCCAGCACATAACCGGTAAAGCACTCCCAACCATTAAGCACATCTACATGAAACACTGTCATAGGAAAGCAGCATCCGTCATCAAAGATCCTCACGACCCAGGCTACGCTCTTTTCTCACTGCTGCCATGAGGCATAAGGTACACCTGTCTCAGGACTTGCATAATCATGTTCAAGAACAGTAACTACCCCTCAACCATCAGGCTCTTGAACAAAAGAGGATAAGTATACTCATCTATTGAGATGTTCCCATAACCAATTATCTCACTTTAAGGACTCTATCTTTTTATTTCACACTCTCGGTATTTATTGCTACTTATTTATAGTTGCATTTCAGCAGTTCATTGTCTTCTATGTTCTTGCTTTTCATTGATCCTGTTTACAGTTACTATTGTATATATTTGCTGAGTGTGCCCACAGGAAATAGAATCTCTGGGTTTTATGTGGTGACATGAATGTATTCTGATAATAAATTTTAATTTGAACTTTGAACATAGCACACATGGTTACAATTTCAGAAAAACATACAGTCACAAAGAAAAAAAAATAAGATAGGCCAAGTCCCTGAGTAGCATGACTGTAGATTTAGGGAAAGTTGTCCTGGTCCAGCTTGTTTGTCCACCAAGCAATCACTTGCAGGGCAGCACCAAGCAAACAACAGAGAGCAGCAAACAACATTTCAAAGCCAAACATCCCACCCACCTCAAATATTTTCAAATGAGCTCAAATGGAAACAATATTCCATGTTGATAATCGCTTTCTTCACTGTTCCCATTTATATAACCATCCACAGAAATTTCACTTGTATCCACTGCCTGGTAGTTAGAAGTACTTGGAAGAACTGTAGACTTTTCCATTCTTTTCTAGTTCCATTTCTGTTTAAATGCATCTCTAAAATATCTTACGTATTTGAGAGTAATGACAAGAAACAGATTTTGAAACTGAATATGGCAGTGGAAGAGTCATAATATGATAAACAGCCCTTGAACTATCTATCTTTGTTTATATTATAATATTAACATTTGTCAAATGTTTGCACAACTATTTTGCACCAAAATGGATTTTTTAGTCTAATTGTTTTCTTTATTGTAAAAACAGTGCTTAATTTATTTGTTTTTCTTGTGAATGTGGCTGATATGATGCTACATGCCTGTGACTGTAAGTTAAGTTGTTCAGACATGTATTTGTGTACATGACAATAAACTTGACTTTGCCTGACTTCCCTTTATTGTCATTTTCTGTTGATATTGCTCCTTCATTAATTTTCTGGGATCTGGCCATCACTGGTAAAGCCAACGTTTGCTGGCAATCTTTCACCACCTTGTTAAAGTTGTGGTGAGCCAGCTTCTTGAACAGCTGCACTGTTCCGGCTTATGGCATAGCAACAGTGTTCCAGGGAAGAAGGTTCCATGATTCAGGCACGCCAGCAATGGAGAACTACTTCCAAGCCAGGATGGTTTATGACATGAAGAAAAACTTCCCAAGTGGTGGCATTTCCATGCACTTCCTGCCCAGCATAACGCATGGCTCACAACGAAATCTGTTCTGCACTTGATACTGACCCTTCTGCTTTGTATATAAATACGCATGGAAACATGTGGCTGGACGGATAATCTAAACGGTCCTGGGCTAAGAGTCAAGGAGACACCAGCTCAATTGAAAAACTGAACTTCACTTTGATAAATAAAGTGCCGAATAGGAAAGCTGGAATTATTGACAAATAAAAATAGTTGATTTGCTCCTCAAAAGAACACTGATCCATTGATGCCAATCAGGAACAGTAGCCTGTTAACTCCACAATACTGGTCTGTAGCTCGTACACCAATGCAATGCTTTTTTTAATGTCCTCTGAAGTGACCTACTTTGCCATTCAGTTGTATGGTGTGAGAATACTGAGTGTTATACAGAGAGATCTGCAAGCACTTGAACAAGATAAGAACTGACTGCAGCAAATATCCTGGAAGACAAATTGAATTATAACCCCTTATTTTGAAGAGATGAAGTATAAATAGAGGAAAGTTGCGCGTCAAATGTGTGTGACTTAGCTGAGATAGCACATGGAATGATGTGTATAGTCTAGACTCATTAAAGGAGGATATACTTGGAGGCAGTGCGGAGAAAATTTTTCTGAGATAATGAGATCATTCTATAGGACAAGATTGACCCAATACTCTCACTGAATGCTAAGTTCCTGAGAGTGATTGACGGAATAGATACTGTGAGGATGTTGGTTATTCTGTGAGTTCAGCAGCACGATGCATTACTTCAAAATAAGGGGTCACCCAAATTAGATTGAGACAAGATTTTGTCTTTCAGTGGGTTGTAAATTTCTGGATATCTTAATACATACTGAATCTTTTTAGTACACATTCAAGATAGATTTCTTGACATAAGACAAGATTTCCATCAGGTTACAAAAGATGAGGTAATTGCTAGGATTTTAAGTCAGAAATACCGATTGCTAAAGAAAAGAATCAAGGAAAAGCTACACACAATACAGACAAACAAGCAACGTGTGTAAGACACTTTGTATAAATACAAATAAGAAATAAAAACAAAATAATAATAATAAACAACAAATATCTAGAACACGAGTTGTAGAGTCCTTGAAAGTGAATCCATAGGTTGTGGAATCAGTTTAGTGATGGGCCAAATGAAGCTATCCCCTCTGGGTTAAGAGCTTGATGGCTGACAAAGAATAACTGTTCCTGAGGCTCGTAGACCTCCTTCTTGACAGCAAGAATAAGAAGAGAGCATGGTCTGGATGGTGGGGTCCTTGATGATGGATGCTGGTTTCCTGAGATAGTGCACTGTGTAGGTGTGCTCAGTATCAATATAATGGAAAGGTCGTACAAGAACTTTGTCAAAAGTTTGAGATCTGACTGTCCAGACAACAAGCCACTTCCTGCACCCTGTCCACGACTACAAGAAGTGAGGATTTTCACATTATTTAAACATCAAAGAGGAAACAGAAATAAAAGCAGAGATCAGAAAGGACCAATGGTTCCAACACTTACAGAGAACTATTATGTTGCTTTAAATTGCAAGTTCTCTAAGCTTACAAAGTTATATTTTGATGAAAATCACCATTGCTGGGTGCACTTTTTTTTTAATGAAGTAAGTGGCTTAGGCAGTAACTTTCTGCAGAAAACTGGAGGTTCAAACGCTGCTCCAGAGAACCAACTTAAAAAATGTAGGTTGACACTCTCGTGGTCTGACAAAGGATTGCTGTTTTGAATGAATTGCCATGCTTTGAATGGAATGTTCAGCAGAGATGTTTTAAAGAAGAAATTCTGGTACATGGTGCACAACATCAAAAAGGATGAACAATTAATGCAAATGAGACCCACACAAAAAAACCCATAAAATCAAATAAGAGATGCATTTTTAACAGGTGGAATTGCATTACTCCCAGCCCAGGCATTGCAGTCTCTCATGTGGCCACATTAAATGACTGTGACTCCCAATGCACGCCTTGGTTCTGTGATAAGCAGTGGGTAGACTACAGGCAATAGGAACCAAAGCCCTGGCCACACATTGCCATGATGGTCTTCTAACAACTCTTGCTGTTGGAAAACCTTTCCACCTTTACCAACAGTTGGAAATAATTAAAACAACTATGCATTTTTAATGTGGTAATGACCTGTTCATCTGTTTTAATGGTGTTGAAACAGAGATACATATTTAGCAGGGCACCAGAGGGATATCCCTCTGCTCTTTGAAATAGTACCATGGGATTCTTTACATACACCTGTGGAGTCAGATGGGATTTCTGCTTAAAATCAGATACAAAATATGTCAACTCACACTGAGCAACAGTTCTTCATCACAGGATGGGAATGTCAACCTACAATTTTCAACTCAATTCTCTGAAGCGTATTTGAACCTTTAACCTTCTGCGCTGGTGGCAAGTTACTCAGGGAACTGTTTAAATGATATAACAGTGCACTAAGTTTGAGTAATTACATCAGAAGTATACATTACAGTGGTACATCTAGTGTGGTAGTGTAGTGGGTAGTGCTTGTCGCCCTGACGTTCAGCTTCCACCGCTGGCCAGCAGTCTTGTGAAAAGGACAGCTGAGTGTGTAAGTCTCTCCTTGCCAGTACATAGTCTCTCCAACAGCCAGCCTCACGTAGTGCCTCTTCACTGGTGACACACGGAATCTAAACTCCTTTCGGACTCAGACTGAACTATAGAGGACAGGGGGGTGGTCTGACCCCTGCACATGTAGCATGCAGGCTCGCTGGTGTGTAGACACACCCTGGTGCTCATGAACCGGATCCCCAACTATGGGTAAATAGTCCACCGCCTTGTGGGCAGCCTTGGGAGAGACGAAGGCTGTGGGAGTAAACCCAGACAGTAAATCTGGAGTGGAGCCCCTGAAGTAGCTGGGTGTCACTGAACATCCTTCCAGCAGCTCCTGCAGCCAAGCTGGAGCCAAGCATATTGCTTCATAAGCTTTCCTTTGGACTACACTATAAGGCCGAGAGGGAGATCTTGATGACTAGGCATCTCAGAATCTCCATACCTTCTGTCCACACTTATGATGATGATTATCATCACCCATTGCCCTTCGAAACAGACAGATGCCAAGCATAAGTTGCAGTATGTGGACAACTGTCTAATTGAAGGAAATTAATAGTTCTCTGCAAGTACAGAAATCTTACTTAAGAACTTTCTTCCTCAATTCAGCTTTTACTTCCAGTTTCCTCATTGCTCACATTCAAATCAGATGATACAGCTCATATCTTGTGCCCATAGGCAGGAAACAGGAAATGGTTTGCTGTCAGTACAGTCAAATCTTATAATTCTGAACATGCTCACTCACAAGTTTGCCATTAATTTTTTGTTCCTTCTCAAATGTTAATATATTCAACAAAATATCTGCTGCTTTGATGAATGCATTGAACTGTTTTCCAGCTTCTTTCATCCTCTGTCCTAACAATATAACTATCAGACTTCAAATCTCCAAGTTCTGCTGCCAGATCACCTGATCTTTTGCAACCTGGTGGCAATCTTGCACTCTGCATCAAGAAATTTATCTTGAATGTATTCAACGATGTCAAGTTTCACATCTCTCTGGGGTTGCGAGTTCCAAAGAACCACAACCACAAAGAGAAGAAAACTGCCTCCTATCTGTCTAACTTGGACAACAATTTCTTCTGAAACCATGTACCCAGTGCTAAACTGTGCCAGCATGGAGAATATTCCCACAATGTCTATCCTATCAAGCTCCTTCAGCATAATAGAGTTCAACATGAAGATAAGGTCAATACTGCAACATGAAATCATCCCGTTCTGACAAGAATCAATCCAGTGGATGTTCTTGCATTGCTTCCAAGTATATCTTCTCTTTAACGTGATCAAAACTTTACACACTACCTCAGAAGTTAGAGAGTCACAGAGTTTAACAGCACAGAAACAGGCCCTTCAGCTCACAGTATCCTCCTAAACCATTAAGTAGGCTTTTACAATACCCTACGCTAATCTCAATATTACCATCAAATCCCCCCCAGATTCTCCCACTAACCTGAACACTAGGAACAATTAACAGTGGCCTATTAATCTATTAATCCACACATCTTTGGCACATAGAAGGAAGCCAGAGCACACAGATGAAAACCATGTGTCTCTGTTCAAAGTTTAAAATAAATTTTATTATCAGAGTACATACATGTCACCACATACAACCCTGAAATTCTTTTTCTGCAGGTATACTTGGCAAATTTATAGAACAATAACTGTAAACTGTAAACATCAGGGACTCTGACCTGTAAACAAATTATGCAAATGCAGATAATAATAAATAGCAATAAATAATAAGTATGAAATAACAATATAACAGAGTCCTTAAATGAGTGTAACTATCCTCTTTTGTTCAAGAACCTGATGGTTGAGGGATAGAAATTGTTCTTGAACCTGGTGGTGTGAGTCCTGAGGCACTTGTAGCTTCTACCTGATGGCAACAGTGAGAAAAGAGCATGGTCTAGGTGGTGAGGATCTTTGATGATGGATGCTGCTTTTCTAAGGCAACGTTTCATGTAGACGTACTCAACAGTGCATATCCATTGGCACACTGACTCTCCACTTGAGCTGCAGTGCTGCCCTCAAGTTCTGTCCCACTAAGGTCCTTCAGCCAAACTTCCTTCAGTTTGTAGAAGATTGACTTGTAGTAATGAGTAAAGACTTACAATGCCCTCCTGAATGCTTGTTCGACCTGCTTGCAGTTTTCTTTTAAGACAAGTACATTTAACCTGCATTCAATATTCCCATACTATTGAAATAATATTCTGCTTTCCTGCTCTTCTTACCAAAGTGGATAGCCTCAATAGTTGTCTGCATTGCCCTCCATTGCTCTTTTTAGGCAGACATGGTCACAAGGGCATGAAGAGTTGGAGTGGCAGTCTACTTGGGAGCTGTGTAGCCTCAGCTGTAGTAAGAACTAGGACTCAAGCTTCCCAATTTTATTATCCTTCAGTGATCATAATGCCATTAATTTCAAAGTAAGTATGGAAAAAAATATGCCTGGTTCACAGGTTGAGATTCTAAGATGGAGAAAGGTCAATTTTGATACCAAAAATAGCATTTGGCAAGTGCGGATGAGGATAGGCTATTTTCTGGCAGAGATGTACTTGGTAGGTGGGATGCCTCCAAAAGTGAAATTTTGAGAGTACAAAGTGTGTATGTGCACGTCAGAATAAAAGGTAAGGATAACACATGTAGGGAACCTTGGTTTTCAAGAGATATTAAGGCCCTGTTAAGAAAAAAATGGAGGTGCATAGCTGGTTTAGGAGGTACTTATGGAGTATAAGAAATGCCAGAGAACACGAAAAGAAATCAAAGGGTTAAAAAAAAGCAGGAGGTTGCCCTAGCAGATAAGCTGAAGGAGAATCCTAAGGGATTCTACAGCTATGTTAAGAGCAAAAGAATTACAAGGGACAAAACTGGTCCGCTGGAAGATCAGAATGGTAAAGCCAAAAGAGATACAGGAGATCTTAAATGGATTTTTTGCATTTGCATTTACTCACAAGATGGACACAGACTCTTATAGAAGTGAGGTCATGGACCCTAATCAGAATACAATGTGGGGGGGGGGTGTAATTTCTGTCATCAGGCAAATTAGGTTGAATAAATCCCCAGGATCTGACAAGGTGTTCCCTCGGATCCTGTGGGAGGCAAATGCAGAAATCACAGGGGCCCTAGCAGAAATATTTAAATCATCCTTAGAGACAGGTGAAGTACCGGAGGATTGGAAGATAGCTAATGTTGTTCCACTGTTTAAGAAAGGCTCTAAAATAAACCAAGAAATCATAGGCTGGTGAGCCTGGCGTCATTAGTGAGAAAGTTATTGGAAGATATTATAAGGGACTGGATATATAATTATTTAGATAGACATGGACTGATTAAGGATAGTGAGCATGGCCTTGTGCACAGTAGGTCATGTCTTACCAGCTTTTGAGGATGTTACCAGGAAAGTTGATGAAGGCAAGGCAGAAGATGTTGTCTACATGGACTTCAGCAAAGCATTTGACAAGGTCCTGTATGGGGGGTGGGTCAAGAAGGTTCAGTCGCTTGGTGTTTAAAATGAGGTAGTAGATTGGATTAGACATTGGCTTTGTGGGAAAAGCCAGAGAGTGGTAGCAGATGGTTGCCTTACTGACTGGGGGCCTGTGACTAGTGGTGTGCCGCAGTGATCGGCGCTGGGTCCATTGTTGTTTATTATCTGTATCAATGATTTAGATGATAATGTGGTTAATTAGAACAGCAAGTTTGAAGATGCCACCAAGATTGGTGGTGTAGTGGACAGCGAGGAAGACTATCAGAGCTTGCAGAGGATCTGAACCACCTGGAAAAATGACAGATGGAATTTAATGCAGACAAGTGTGAGGTGTGGTACTTTGGGAGGACCAACCAGGGTAGGTCTTACACAGTGAATGTTAGGGACTGAGTAATGCAGTAGAATAAAGGGATCTGGGAATGCTGGTACATAATTCATTGAAGAAGTAGCACAGGTAGGTAGGGTCAAAAAGAAAGCTTTTGGCACACGAGCCTTCATAAATCAAAGTACGGAATACAGGAGATGGGATGTTATGCTGAAGTTGGACAATTTGTTGGTTAGGCCTAATTTGGAGTATTGTGTGCAGTTTTGGTCACCTCTCTACAGGGAAGATATAAATAAGATTGGAAGAGTACAAAGAAAATTTATAAGGATGTTGCTGAGACTGGAGAACCTGAGTTATAAGGAAAGATTGAATAGGTCAGGACTTTATTTCTTGGAATGTAGTAGATTCAGAGCAAAGTTGATAGAGATACACAAACTTATAAGGAGTATAGACAGGGTAAATTCAAGTAGGCTTTTTCCACTGAAGTTGGGTGGAACTACAAGTAGAGGTCATGGATTAAGGGTAAAAGATGAAATGTTTAAGGGGAACATTGGGAAGAAACCCTTTTACTCAGAGAGTCATGAGAGTGTGGAATGAGCTGGGAGTGCAAGTGGTGCATGCGAGCTTGATTTCAACGTTGAAGAAGAGTTTGGATATGGACATGGATGGAGGGCGATTATCTGAGTGCAGGTCTATGGAAGTAGGCAGTTTAAATGGTTCGGCACAGACTAGATGGGCTGAAAGATCTGTTTCTGTCTTGTACTTTTCTAGGACTCTAATTTATTTTTCCTTGATCTTGAAAACTTTATGATCTTTTTTTCAGCTCCCAAAGGAAATTCCTTAACATTTCCTTCTGTTTGGTTCCAGGTGTCTGGAATTATAATTGCTGCTTACTAATCCTCAAAAAGATAATAATATCTTTGCTGTGACTTAGGAGCAGACAACCTATACACAAAGTATTACATGTGGTCTGACTTTAAAGAAAACAGTAAAAGCTTCCTGAGCTATGCTCCATTCATATTCTGAAATGATACAGTATTTACATAGGCTTGTGAAGCATCATACATTAACAGAAGTTTATATTACAATAAGAACAAGTACAAAGAAAGATACATACCGATAATACCAACTAATTTGCTTTGTATTGTTACAAATGGCTCTTTGAAGTCACGGACACTCACAAATTGTGAACCTTCAGTAACAACCTAAAACTCAGAATATACCAACAGCAAAATGACAATAGGGGAAAGAAGCACCTTTGTGGAATAGACATCTCTTTACTCTGCACTCACAATTTACCCTCATCTTCAGGAGTGAATGTTTGCGTCCCGCAGACAGAACTGCTCCCCAACATCCCGGCTCCCGGACAACAAACTCCCCATTCTGTCTTGCCTGCAACTGGTACCAGTTACACTTAACCCCATTGAGTTTTCCAACATTGTGGTATCACACCAGACCAGAGAAAGCCAGGACTTAATGTGGTTCCCACTCTACTTGGCTGGGAACTCACTCTGTGGAATGTGCAGCAGATCCAAGGACTGGGACAGGTCCTTCGATAGAAAAGGACATTCAGATGGCAGTCTCGTTTTCAAGCTAATTTTGCTACACACTATGTCTTATTTATAGTTCAGTTGGTTTTATAGATGTTCATATCACTTATTTATCCAAGTTAAACTTTAACACTCTGAGAAAGCTTTTCAGATATTGGGAGGAGGCAGAATATGCCCAATTTGGCATACGAGCAATGCAGCAAAATATATATTTAATGCCAATTAACGACAAGCAGTGCAAATTAGTGTTGTTGCCCATTTTAAATAACATTTGCAAAAAGTTATTTGAAATTTTTCTATTCCATGGTATAAGTGATGCTAACAGCAAAATTCAACATACTGCATCACAAAGAAAATTTGCAAGCAGCTTTCTCAGCGTCCTAAAGTCTAACTTGAATAAATGAACAATATGAGCAAATCTATAAAATTGAATGATAATTAAGAAATAGTGTGTAACAAAATTACTGCTTGGAAATTAGATTGCTGATGTAATGCCCTTTTTAATTGAAAGTCTCAGTCTTGGGATCGTATCAAGAACCTTGAGTCCATGAGTTAGAAATGCACAGAGACCCTACAAAGGCAGAAGTAACCTGCCCCATCAGCCATTGGTGGAAGCTTAGAACTGCCACCTCAGAACCTCCAAAATTTGGAGTGAAGCAAGTCGTCCTCAATTCTGAGAAACCGCCCAAGAATAAGGGCTCATCACAACCAAAAGCAGATCATAAGTAAGTAAAACAAACAACTAAACATTGTCAAAATAACAATTATTTTCATACAGTGGTCTGTTCTGTCTAAAATGCATTCAAAAATATTATGTAGGACAGAGTTTGGAATTACCAGACTCCCATTTCTAATTCAACAATTCCACTTATCTCATCTGCTGTAAACCTAATCCCTTGGGATTCTCTGTTCCAAGATGATCCTGGCTGACTTCTCCATAACCAGATACCTTCTGTCCTTGGGCAGAGACCAAGATTTATACACCCAGTAATCACGTACTCACTGATTGAGATGGCCATCAGTTAATAAATACAAACCCCATTTCCAGAAAAGTTGGGATATTTTCCAAAATGCAATAAAAACAAAAATCTGTGATATGTTCATTCACGTGAACCTTTATTTAACTGACAAATATACAAAGAAAAGATTTTCAATAGTTTTACTGACCAACTTAATTGTATTTTGTAAATATACACAAATTTAGAATTTGATGGCTGCAACACACTCAACAAAAGTTGGGACAGAGTTAAAATAAGATTGAAAAGTGTACAGAATATTCAAGTAACACCAGTTTGGAAGACTCCACATTAAGCAGGCTAATTGGTAGCAGGTGAGATATCATGACTGGGTATAAAAGTAGCGTCCATCAAAGGCTCAGTCTTTGCAAGCAAGGATGGGTCGTGACTCATCCTTTTGTGCCAAAATTCATGCGAGAATTGTTAGTTCAAAAGGACCATTTCTCAACACAAGATTGCAGAGAATTTAGGTCTTTCAACATCTACAGTACATAATATTATGAAAAGATTCAGAGACATCTCAGTGCGTAAAGGGCAAGGTCGGAAACCACTGTTGAATGCGCGTGATCTTCGAGCCTTCAGGCAGCACTGCCTAAGAAACCGTCATGCTACTGTGACAATTATAGCCACCTGGGCTCGGGAGTACTTCGGAAAACCATTGTCACTCAACACAGTCCGTTGTGCATCCACAAATGCAACTTGAAACTGTATTACGCAAGGAGGAAGCCATACGTCAACTCTATGCAGAAACGCCGGCGAGTTCTCTGGGCCCGAGCTCATCTCAAATGGACTGAAAGACTGTGGAACCATGTGCTGTGGTCAGATGAGCCCACATTTCAGCTAGTTTTCAGAAAAAACAGGCGTCGAGTTTTCCGTGCCAAAGATGAAAACGACCATCCAGATTGTTATCAGCAAAAGGTACAAAAGCTACATCTGTGATGGTATGGGGGTGCATCAGTGCCCACGGCATGGGTGAGTTGCATGTATGTGAAGGTACCATTGACCCTGAGGCGTATATTAGGATTTTAGAGAGACATATGTTGCCATCAAGGCGACGTCTCTTCCCGGGACGTCTACACTTATTTCAGCAGGACAACGCCAGACCACATTCTGCACGGGCTACAACAGCATGGCTTTGTAGACACAGAGTGCATGTGCTTGACTGGCCTGCTGCCAGTCCAGATCTATCTCCTATTGAAAATGTATGGCGCATCATGAAGAAGAGAATCAGACAACTGAGACCACGGACTGTTGAGCAACTGAAGTCTTATATCAAGCAAGAATGGACAAAATTTCCAATTGTAAATCTACTACAATTAGTATCCTCAGTTCCAAAACGATTAAAAAGTGTTATTAAAAGGAAAGGTGATGTAACACAATGGTAAACATGCCTCTGTCCCAACTTTTGTTGAGTGTGTTGCAGCCATCAAATTCTAAATTTGTGTATGTTTACAAAATACAATTAAGTTGGTCAGTAAAACTATTGAAAATCTTTTCTTTATACTTTTGTCAGTTAAATAAAGGTTCACGTGAATTAACATATCACAGATTTTTGTTTTTATTGCATTTTGGAAAATATCCCAACTTTTCTGGAAATGGGGTTTGTACATCAGTTATAAAGTTCTTCTCCTCGTTTCCCTCTGTTATCTTTTTCATCTTCCTCCTCCAGCACTCCAAAGTATCTGTGCTGGAATTCCCTCCTAAAGTATCTCGACTTTTCCTAATCTCTATAATGCTCCTTACAACCTACCTCTTTCTATCCAAATATGGAGATTGGTGTCAACCTTTCACCAATTTCTACTCTTTTCAGAACAATAATCATTGTATGTTTGTATTTTCCTTTTACTTTTCATGTTTTATGTTAATTACTGATTTGCTGGATAGGAATATCCTTCCATTAATGATATGAGTTGATTGGAAGGCTGCTTAACTTCAAAGTAGCATGGACATGGAACATTGGTAACATGATCATACACAGGACAGTTCTAGTCAAAAAAATTGTTGTCGTCAGCAATTCACGACTGTCTAAAAACCATAGCAATTCCCTCGGACTGCTCTTCTAATAAACAAATGTGCTGTCTTCATGGAAGTGCAAAGACAACCATCTGTGTTTCTTCATCTTATATTGTATTGACAGACTCAGCTCCAATATCTTCATGTACAGCCAACCTCTTTAACAAAGTGAAGTTCAACTGGGAACTAAGACCAAAATGTGAATTCATATTCAGTTCCAAATGTTGCTATTAAAATAACAGAATTGAAAATTTTGCAAATAATGATAGTTGAATTTAATTTATTTATCTGTTAAGAGCAACAACTTACTCTGTACCAGCTTCTCTTCTGCATTTAATAGAATACAATTTTAGAGTATTTCAAAAGTAAATTGCTGTGTAAAACATGTTAAGATAAATAACGAAGATCTATTATTGAACTATCACATAGTGGGCTACCAAATTTAAAACCAAAGCAGGAAATGAAAAGCTTCAGCTGGCTACTTAAATATAAAAAACCGAGGAGTCCCGTTTGCTTTGGCCTATGGCACACAAAACTGGACCAATGTCTGAAATTGCTAAAATATGAATTTGACTTTAAAGTAAGCAAATTAAAAAAATAAACCTACCAGGCTGAGATTGACAGGAGTATTAGGCAATGGCACCTCATGTTTGTATAACGTTTGTAAAATATCATTCAGGTCATTTTCCTGCAAGTCAAATAAGAATTTTCACAAATTAGACATTAGGAACTTATCTTAAGTGGAATCAAAAACTAAAAATTAAGAATTAAGCAGAAACAATTTGTCCTCTATGCACCATCCCAATGATGATAGAATTCAATCTTCTAATGAAAGCATAAATGTTACCTGTAATTATTTTCTCTACCCAACTCAAAAGCAAAGCCTAAAAAAGTCAGCAATTTATCTTTAATTAAAGCAATGGAGATAAATTTATATTTAAATTCATGGATTTATTCTGGGCACCCTTCTGTACCCATTCAGACTGATATCTTATATTTAATTTAGCATTAGTACTTTCAAATACTATAAATCCACAAGGAGAAGGCGGCAAGGTTAGACCACTGATGAGGAGGAAAAGATCACATTGAGGTGCACAACCCATGGAATACAAAAGGACTTTTAACCATCTCAGTATTGATTGAGATAATGTGAAAGGAACTGGAGGGTGAGGGGTGGGAGTTGGGCCGAGAGAGATGAATCGCTTCAGAATGTAGTTAAGAACTTCCTTGTTCAGTGTGTTATTGTCTTAGAGAGGAACATGCATTATTGATCTAGCTTTAGAGGAGGAGTTGTGCTAAATGGATTAAATATCATAGGAGAAATATTTGAAGGATTATAATCATAGAATCAAAAGATTTTGATTAGTTATGGGGAAAAAAGAAGGATTAACCAAATTAGAACTTAATAACTAAATGAGCACTAACTTCAGTAGAATGAAAGGGGATCCAGTCCAGATAACCTGAAGTTAAAGACTGGCAGACAAAACTGTTAGAGAAAACTGACAGCTTTTACAGAGAGTGAAAAGATAATGCAATCAATGCCTGTTTGAAGTAATGTAATGTAAAAAGTGGATGCATGATTTACATCATGTTGGAAGTGTAAGTGAGAATGTGGCTGAACACCGAAAGCTCAGAAGGGAAATGAGTAAAAAGAGGGAAAATGAGAATATCAAAATAAGTTAGCACTTAACATAAAAAAAGAAATCTATAAGTTTTCAAGGCCATGTGAATGTTAGTGAGATATTAAAAGGAATGGGCCTTGTGAACAATCAATAAGATCCCACTATACGCAGCTGATAGCACGTTTGAAATATTTGGTGAATAATCTGCATCTTTCTTTGCCAAGGAAGAGGAGGCAATCAAAGTGATGGTAAAGTGAGAGGTTGCTGAGAGAGCAGGAGCTGTCAGAGAGGGGAAGAGGGGGAGAGGCGGGGAGAGGGGAGCTGCTGGGGCTGGAGGGAAGAGGAGGAGAGGAAGGCAGCCACAGAGAGGATATCTACGATGATAGTGAATTCATCACATGGCCTGTTTAGCGCGCATCTTATATTCCTGAAGGATATAGGAATAGAAGGTACAAAAGAGTTCAAACATGAGGAAATCTGCAGATGCCGGAATTTCAAGCAACACACATAAAAGTTGCTGGTGAACGCAGCAGGCCAGTCAGCATCTCTAGGAAGAGGTACAGTCGACGTTTCGGGCCGAGACCCTTGCCGATTGCGCCGCCTCTGATCTGGGCTGACATTTGCGTGCCGGGAGGCACCTAATTAATTAGCTTGTTTATTTCAGCTTTTTTTCCTCAAAGATGTGCTGGGTGCATTCCGACTACCGCTGCACTACTGCATTCTTCGCGGCAATGTATCAGTCCGCGGCCCAGAGGTTGGGGACCACTGGCCTATATGTACTGAATTAGTTAAAGATGGCATGATAAGTTGAGAAAGTGATTTACAAAGCACTTGGTAGTAGGATTAACAAACAATATTAAAGTAAGGAAGAAACAGTAACTTTTTATAAAATATCAATTAGCCCATAATTGAGTATTGGGTGTCTTTCTGGTCACCACACTTTACAGAAGATGTAAAAGGCCAAGAGGGAATTCAGCTAAAATAGTTCCAACATGAAAGATTTCATTTGTGAGGATTAACTAGTGAAGTAGGGCTTGTTCTCTTTCAGTGGAGAAGCTCAAGAAAGGATATAAAGATGTGTACAAGTGCTTGACAAGGCTAGGTGAAACAAATTAAGAGGAAGTGTCCCCGTCAGCAGAGAGCTTCAGAACCAAAACACATAATTTTGAGTGATGAAGATCAAAGCATGAAGTGAGGGTTTTTAATGCAGCAAGTTGTTATGTTCTGAAATGATCTGTCTTAAGATATTGCGGATGCAATTTTAGTTGTGGCTTTCAAAAGAGAACTACATAAAATATATTTGAAAGTAACACATCTGTAGGTCCCTGAGCAAAACAGCAGCCAAAAGTAACTAATGGCCATCTTTTGCATGGTCATCTTTCATGCTGTACATTTCCATGATTTGCAATTGGACAGGTTATTACCTCAAGAGCACAGACCAGAGAATACCTGGAGTACAAAAGTTGAGAAGTAGCAACAACTTGCAATGTGAACCTAAAATCCTTTCAAGTCACTACCATATGGTAGCAGATGTGTTTTTAGGACAGATTTCAAAAGCTTTTCAAGTCAATAGAAGCATGGTAAATGCTCAGATCTTTCACAGGCTTGCATCTTAGTACATGAGCTCTTGGAATCAATATTTTGTTTCTCATTGCAAGTTGAGGGAAAATTAGGAGTTAATCAAATGGAACAGATCTTATGAAGGAATATTGGCAATCAGCTGGCTAACTGCTGATATTTCCAAGTCTAATTGACAGCAAACTCAACAGTCACAGACACAGAAACTCAAAGTTGTTGTCAGCTGTTTGAAGTATTTTTCAAGAATGCATTATGAAGATGAACTTCATAGAGTCTGGTACAAACATATGAACAACCTGTGCCAGAGTTACGCCTGGTGTAGGGGGGTTTAGTCCAATAATTTCAGTAGAGAGTGGATAAACAAGAGTTATTGTGTGTATAGGTAGTTTTAAATTTGACTTCATTTAATAGTTCATGTTTTAAGTGCATAATTCTTCCATGTACAAAGACTAAGTGATTGAATGGATTGCAAATCTTTCTGAAAGTCAAAAGCATTCATAATTCTGCAGAGCTCCATCATCAAACTAAGCAAGAATGCAAGGCTTTGTGGGCTGTTCAAGATTTAATCCATAGATTCAATATGGTGCTTCATCTGGCACACTTTGGTGATGGCCAGTTGTCACTCTGATCTTTGGTACAATTGCTGCAAGAAGGTTCCTGTAAGCCAAGTTTTTGTTGAGGGAATTGCCTTTTTTAAAATCCATTCTCCCTCCTTCCACCCCCAGAGTCACTGGCCAGAACAAGTCATTCACTGTAAATTGCAAATCATTATCACAGAATAACTTAACGTTCAATTGATATTCATAACTTTATGTCGGGTTCTCAGTAATATTAACTGTATTGTTAACTGTTAAGGCTAACAAAATGGCTTCCCTGTAGTGTTATAATGAAATGGCTTCTCTGTAATGTTAACTGATGAGGTAATGGTTCTCTGTAGCTGCGATGTTTGGGTTATAACTACAGATAACGGGGGAACTAACCAATGAAGGACCTGTTATGCTATCTTGTATGGTGGGAACCGGAAGAGCTCGCAGTCTTTTCGGCGAGGCAAGTGGAGAGGAAGGACGAGTGCAGGAGCGTTCGGGGGACCCAGGACGACGGATACCAGAATTTGACGGTTCGGAGGTTGTCGGAGGTCATTTATGGATGAACGAGGGAAGCGTGAGCTCCAACAAATTAGTTTGTGCACAGAACTGATAAATTTATTGAGTGGCACCTTTTATTATATTTGTTTCTACTAATCACATCACAAAATAAGAGTTATAAAGTGTAATCATTTGATCGCATATTGTGTACTGTCTGCTGTTTTACATTGTGGGTTTGTACCAGGGCGCATTACACAGCATCTATGCAAACATGAGACACATTTGGGCAGGCAGACGGCAGTTTTCCCTAGACGAACGTGAATTGATAAGGCCGAGTGTTACATTTCGGTAATGCAAATACTTCTATCAAGTGTATTGTTGCTGGAGTTCAGTGAACAAAACTTTAAAAATTTCCAATAAACTACATGGTATTGATAAATATTTGTTAGTAGACAATTAAATACATGGAAATAATCATCCATGTGCTTAATAGACCAGAATTGCAATTTAAATTGTTCATTGATGTTGGCAACTTTTGCCTGTTGGTTCAAGACACAATTCCAATTTTATTTTTACAGTCCAATCTGACATCAAGGTTACATTTTCCAGCTCCTAGAATGGTATAGAAATTGTTTTTCACACCTGAATTTGACAGTGGGATTATGGTAATAAATGGAAATAATTCTGTTTGTGTGTCATGTAATTTAACAAGTTAAATGAACCATGAAAAGTAAGAGGCACAAGCAAATAGTTTACCTGCTCTTTAACCAGAAGGTCTGCTAAGGTGTTCAGCAGCTTGTAGTAAACTTCAAACCAAGGCAAATAACTGCAAAAGATTACAAGATATTTACCAAGTCATAAATGCACAACTTAATTACTCATTGCTCTCACTTGAAATTATACCAATACAGAAGTTTCCCTCTAAGCCAGTTTTGAAAAGTAAAGCTTACACAAACATAAAAACTTTGTGAAAAGACAAGTATAGTATTACTTGTCAGGAAAAAGCATAATGCATGAAGATAGCTGATGTGGTGACTATTTTAGATTTTGCACTGTTTTTCCTTTGCTTTTGTCTGTTACTTAGACTTCTACATCAAGATAACACTGCTGATGGTTTTAAGAAACCTTTTCCACAATGACAAGCAACTGCTTAAATATCATTAATATAGTCATTTTGTTATCTTCAATATTAACAAAGTGCAAATTTTCCTGATGTATTAAAGGATAGAATAAAATGACCCACTTGATACATATATAATAGGTTGCAAATCATCAACTAGATGTATATTAAGTCAGTGTAAATTTAGTTGCAGAATTATTGGAAGATATATCTTCCAAATTAGATAATTAAAGTTATTTACTTAAAATACTCAATGATTAAAACTGAACCTTGGTACTTCCCACTTAAAACTACTTATTTCAGAACAGAAAGAATCACTTCTGTACCCACTTTCAAGTGAATTTACGTTTCCATAAATTGGTCTGTGTTTCAAATGGGAAAAAAATTGCGATATTGATTTTCTTCCCCTTCCCCCCCCACCAAAATTTTCCAGAGCAGTCCATTTCCTTTCTAAGTCTGACTCCAAACATAGCCATGAGCTTTCTGTGCACTTTACAATGTATTCCTTGTATGTCTGCTTCACCTCATGAACATTGCATCAACCAGAACCATGGACTGTTCTCTCCTTGTACTCTATTTATAAAGTCAGCCAGTACAAACCAAGTTCCTTTTCCAATTCATTATTCAGGTCACAAGCCCTACTGAGTGCATTGCCCTCATTTTTTTTCTCTCATGGCCACATCTCTCATTCCCATATCATACAACTTTACCATTATTCGCTTCTCTCTTCGGGGATACTTTCCAGAAAATATCTATAATTGTGAGATCAAGTTCCCCCTATTCAAGCAATAGTGCGAAGTTGAATCTGAAATTTAAGTTCCCACTACTGCTGTAGCTTGGAAGTTATGTATTCTAGTCCCACAATAAAGCCCAGAGAAGAACATTTAGGCTGGCGCTCGACTGAATCAATGTTGCACTCTTTGAGGTGCCATCTTTCTGATGAGCCATCAAACCGAAGCCCCATCTGTTCTTTTTATTTGAAAGCAAAGCACCCCAATGCACCATCTTTTATATTAAGTAAGATATCCTCAGATCCCTGGCCACTTTGCCATCCCTTAATTAACATCACTGTAAAAATAAATTTTATCATTATCATATTGCTGGTCATGGAAGCATTTCTGCACATGTTGTCTTAAATAACTGTTTGTCAGTTGTATTTCACTGGCTAGAGAGCACTTTGGAGCATCCAGAAAGGGACGCGAAAATCTCTCATTTATTTTATTCTCCTGCCAACATCCTTACTTTGCAGTTCTTTGGAATAAACTTAAGGCCGACTGAGGTGCCCATCATTGCCATCTTTAGAAGCAAAAACCCATACAGCTTCATCCTTTTTTCACTTATCTTCTCTCCAGCAAATTCCTTGAAAGCAAACTACAATCACCTTCTTTCAGCCAATCTTATTCAGTTCCCCTTGAACTCCACTGGCAAACTAATGAGTGTCCCTACCTCATCCCCCAAGGTCGCCTGTTTAGTTTCAAAAAGCTATAGTCAAATGCAGAATGTAGATGTCCTCTAAATTGTCAGAGCTTCTTACTCATCTTCCCAGAGTGACCCACCAACACTTTACATCTGTTCGCACAAAACAAACCTTTTCAGATCTGGGCTGTGTCTTATATGTGTGTAACCCCACGGAACACAGTTTCTTTGACTTACTACACTGTCATTTATCCCTGCAGAAATTCCTTGCAATACAAAATAAAACCAAGATGCAGTGCTACATCCCACCATTAACTTCTTTACTCGACTTAAACAAATGCCTGGCATTTCTAAGCCCTTCACATCACCAATTCGCCTTCACAAATAGGTCTGTGATTGTACACTCCTGTTTTAGTAAATCCTTCTGTCAGACGTATGCCAGTCCCATCCCGACAGACAACAATTACTGTAATACCACTTCTGATGTCCTGTCTTTTCCAGTTGCTCAAATTAGTAATGAAGACCATGAAATCTCCAAATTATCCTCAGACTCATTAGTTCATTAATGTCCTTCAGAGAAGGAAACCAGCCATTTTAGTCAGCCTGACTTACAACCGACTCCAATTCATGAGTCAGGAGCATTTATGGAGGGAAATAAACAGTTGAAACTGTGCTGATATTTCAGGTGGAAAAGCTTCACAGGATTGGAAAGGAAGAAAGCAGATGGCAGAATAAGAAGGCAGAGGGAGGAATACAAGCTAGCAGGAGAGGGTGAAGGTGGGTGGGTGGGGGAGAGGTTGATGTGAGAAGCTGTGAAGTAATAAGTGGAAGAGGTAAAGAGCTGAAGAAGAAAACCGATAGGAAAGGAGGTGGGGAAACAGAGGGAGGTCATGAGGGCAGGGGACGAGAACAGAATGGTTTCAGGGTCACCATAATGGGAGCGGAAAAAAGGGGGGAAGAGAAGGGTAAGGTTACCAATAGTCAGAGAAATCAATGTTCATGCCATTAGGTTGGAGACTATCTGGACAGAATACATGGTGATCTAAACTGCCCTAATTCTAGGGTTTGCTTGCATAATATTAACAAAAGCATAGTTTTGATTACTTGCAACTGTTTACCACATGAATAGTCTTTTAATTGATATGCTAAAGCACTCTGTGTTCAGCAAAGACGCTGTCCACAGAAGAACATTTATAGTTCATCACTTCTGAATTGAAGCTACTATTAATATCAATTATCAGTCGTAAGTGCAGGTTCTGGAGTACCACCAGTCTATTCTCATTGTTGTGGGAGGGACATGGGGGATATTTTGTGAGAAGTGAAGGGAATTCTGCTGTAATGCTGGGCAAGGAAAGGCTCCAGATGTGTTTCCCAGCTCCAGGCAAAGATCCTGCATCACTCTTTCCAACTAGCTCATTTCCCGCTGATACTTAAACCACATGCATCTGCTTATAAAGGGAGAGTGAGTAGGGGAGACCCACACCACCACAAGGACCCTGCGCTCAGCTGCAGCTGCGATGCTCTGTCAATCATTAGAGTTCATGATCTTCCTCAGGCAGTGCAAGGCTGGCACACAAAGCAGTGAGACTGAAGGATCTCAATTATATTCAACCCCTTCTAAATGCACAGGTAGCTCTTTAGAATTGTTAGGTTTGGGTTTAATGTCGGAAATTGAAGAGAACCATGGCACTTCCCTATGGGTTGGACTAAGAACGATGTCTGCAGCTTTTTGAGTGAAACAGTTGATTTACAAGTATCGGCTCACATTCCCACGTTTCACCACATGTGGAGATCAAGACAGGTTTGTCTCTGCGTTATCTTCCTCCTTCACACCAAGCCCTGAATTCATGTGGAATTGCCAGGGATTAATTAATATGTCAATCTGTACATGGTGTAAGAGGGCATCTTTCAGAAATGACTGCAATGAACCCTTCAGGCAAGCTGGAAGCTTCAAGACCGAAGACAGCACAGTTTTCAACACAATCAAAATACGAAAGATTTCTGCAACACACACTGTGTGTTTTGTGCTTCGACACAATATAAATTGCTGATGAAGGGTCTCTGCACAAAATGTTGGCTCTTTATTCATCTCCATAGATGCTGCCTGACCTGCTGGGTTCTTCCAGCACATTGTGTATGTTGCTCTGGATTTCCAGCATCTGTATAATCTCTTGTGTTTTTGACATAAGATTTCTGGTTATATTTTTAACAAACATTAGCTATTGCCTCCCTGTAGAATCCCAAACTCTGAACAGCAATCACATTATCAACCCACAAATATGTATCCTGCAAAAAATATATAACTTGGGTAATAATAAAAATGGAATTACAAATTTCTCCTGGTGGTTCAGTGGTTAGGTGAAACTACACACAAATGATTACAAATACTTCTAGTTCTTTAGGAACCCTGACATCTATGAACATTGATCATAGTTGGCTGCATGGCTACAAGAAGAACATTTGTTTCTCGCCCTAGGCATAGGAACCATGATGAAAGAATGTCTATTATTTAGTTTGAAGGTTAAATAAAATTCTACTCCTCAAAAATATGGTCTTAATTAACTAAGAAAAGAAAAACTTTGTATTTTCTATCATCTGAAAATGATATAAATGAAGGTCTACACCCCGGTAGATAATAGCATTTACTTTGGTTTGGCTGGCAAGGCAGCACAGATTTAATTACACCTGCATTTCACTGTACGCAGGAATACTGAGGACAGTTCTGAACACAATTAGAAATGCTTCATTAATAAGAACTGATTAACACTGTAACAAAAATTAAAGAATGATGAAAGTACAAGTTAAACATACCTTGCAGGCATCTGATGAATAGATTACATTTTATAGCATGGAATAAGTTTAATATTGCCATCTCGAATACTAATACATCATTAATGTTCTTCTCACAATATGTTCAAAATTCAATGTCAGGTATAAAATATTAGAAGCTGATATTTATAGCGGGCTTGATGCTCCAATATAATCAACAGACATTTTATTCAAGTTTGCTTTTTTAAAAAATGATAAAGAAATATATAAATGCTTCCTAGAGAGGCAATAAAGAATTGGACTTTAAAGGCACTTTTCATGCCATCAAGACATTCTCAGGTGATCTTGAATTATTAGAATATTTTGAAACACAGTCAACCATTGTAACATAGGAAACATGGCAGTCAATTTGTGCACTTCATCTATTATGTTGCCTGAGAGCGAAGTATTGGCCTGGACACCAGAACACAGCTCTTTTTAAATAGTACCTTGGGATATTTTGCTTCTGATTGAAATGGCAGCTGGCTTAACATCTCATGCGAGAGACTACCCCTCATAGTACAGTATGTCTGATAGCACAACACTCCTTCACTATTGCACAAAGATGAGGACTTGGATAGTCTTGACAAGATGCTGTTATGATAGTGATAAGTTATTGACTCACAGAGTACAAGATATCTGACAAATTATGAAAGAAACCTCACAAAAAGTATAATCTATATAATGGGTGATTTTTAATTTAGGATTGTATCAACAATGGCATGTTAATCTTTATTTAAAACATTTTATTATGATATTTGTCCTTTTGATTTCACACAGTTAGCAATTTTCAATCTCCAACAGTTACCCGAGTGCAACACATAGATAATGCACTGAAGAAATAAATATTATTTCTCTGTTATGTTCCGTCACCATGTACACAAGTGCAAAATAAAGCATTTTCAGATTCCATTTTCACTGCTAGATTAAACACGTTTCATGGTTTATAATGTTTTTTTAACCCTGATTCAAAGATGTTGTATAAACAATGTTTTGCATTTCAGTGTCATACTAAACTGTCAAAACTTATCTACCACTGTATTTATTCCTTAATTATGTTTTCTACTGTAAAAACAAGACCTAATGGTTATAAAATATTTGAAATTGGATAAAACTGTCAAATATAAACAGCATGACTTCTTTTTAAATAATCCTAAAGGATAGTATTTTGAGGAGGGCACTTCCACCCTGAAGTTAAATTTTGACAACTTCAAAAATTATGTTGACAGTGAAACACTTTACTTTTTAAACCAAGGTTCTTGAAACTCATTTTTAATCCTCATAGATTTCAACCACCTTTTCAGCAAGGTCAACCTATGCATTAAGCACTAAGTTGAGAAGTCAATTAAATACACAGTTCTACCATCAGTCACTTATCGCTGCAGAGGAGTCGCTTTGCAAACCATGCAGCAGCTTATCTCAAGGTGGAGGAGGATAATATGCAAGCAAGTAGTCTGTGTCTCCTTTTTCTTCCCTTGTAGCTACAGCTGCTTTTGACAAACGTGGTTAACGTGGAATGCATTCCTGACTCTGACTTAGTTTTTGATTCATAAATAAATCATTTCCATGGCGTGGTGGGAGAAGCAAGTTGTAGTTTTAACACAAGGGGCAGATCTAACTCCATCCTTCGATCACCAGTCGCCAGAGCTCTGAGCTCTGGATTCCCATGTTTCTTCTAGTGTGGCCCAAGTCAGTGCTGGACATTTCAGAGCATAGGGAAAAAGGGCCTCTGGCCCATACATGTCCATGCCAATAAGATACACGTTCAAATTAATCTATTTCTCAGCACGTGGCCCATATTTCTCTAAACCAGATGGTTCCCAGCCTGGGATCCACAGACTCCTCACTTAATGGTACTGGTCCATGGCATAAAAAAAGGCTGAGTTCATCTGCTTGTCATCCATGTACCTGGCCACATACTTCATAAATGTATTCAACGTATACTTCCTCTGGCAGCTGGTTCCATAACTGCTGCATCTTTCCCATAATAAGTGGCCAAATCCTTGAGCTCACCCTTACTCAAAGCTGCTACTGTCATTTGAGTATTTGTGCATGTTGTTTATTGAAGATGCACACAGGCTTAAGAGCAATTAAAAACACTGAAATTAATCTACGTAAAATTTTTAAAAGTTGCCATCCTTTCCAACAGCAGCTAAATCACAATAGTTGAGAGGGAAACCTACAGGATTTTCAATTGTCCTCCACAAAGTGTCCACTGGCATAGTGTCTTGTGGGTGTCCTGTCACTAGCATTCTGCTTTCCTAAAGGTAATACCACCATCTGTGATTTGGGAATAGCCCAGTTATGGGTACAATAGATCTGCAGATCTTCGAAGAAGTTGTACATATGTCTACATGAATACTTGGAGTATCATGTTCAGTTCTGGTTGCCTCAATTTAGGAAGGAAGTGGAAGCTTTATAGAGGATGCAGAGGAAGTTTACCAAGGTGCTGGATTAGAGAGAATGTTTTATGAAGAGAGGTTTAGCAGGCTTGAGCTTTTCTCTATGGAGTGAAGGAGAATGAGAGGTGATTTGATAGAAGTGTGTATGATAAGAAGTATAGACAGAGCGGACAGACAGCACCCTTTCCCCAAGGTCGAGCTGGTTAATACAGGAAGGCATGATTATAAGGTGATTGGAAGAAAGCACAGGGGTGATGTCTGTTGCGTATTTAATATTTCAATAATGTTTAAGTAATCTTGAATATAGATTGTTTGATTAAGCAATCTTGTTCATTTAAATAATTAATTACAAGTTACATGTAAAACACATTAATTGCCTTTGCATCACGCTACCACACATGATACACTTAAAGACAAGGCTAGGCCTGCCTTCCAGTCTCCCGTATGTTTTTTCTTGAAGACAAAATTGAGTTTTAAAAAAAAAGGCTGTAAATGGAAGAATTCAGGGTTTGTAAAGAATGAATAATTACCTGTCATATATATGTAATGCCCTGATTCATATTTTTACTGTTATGCTGCGTGTATTTCATTTAGCAGTTCTGTAAGAGCAGTCTGTTCTGCCGGCAGCCTGTTTAGGTTATTGTTGAAAATGAGGAATGTGGGCCATCCAATTAGGATGGTAGAATTAGGGGAAGGTTTTCTTGGTGAGGGACACTTAGGTTGGTCTTGGGGTTTTTTTTTGGTTTGGCGGGTGATGAAGAGAGAAGACGCTGGGGAGAACCGGTCATAGGATACGACCCTGTGGGAGACCCGTTTGTTCGAGATAGATTGCGAGCGACGTTCGGAAGCCGATGTGTACTTTCACGTAGCCCAAGGGCCCAGCGCAGGAGTGACAGAGAAGCTCGAGATGCACTCCAACCTGTGCACATTTAACTGTTTAATTAGAATGGGCCCTTTTCTTTTTGTTATTCTTTAGTTAAGTTAAGATTCATAAATATAATTCCTTTAATTGTATGCAGTGTGCTGTCTGTTATTTCATGGCACTAATTTGTAACGGGGTAGCAAATTACACAGCATCCACACAAACCAGAGTTTGGGGTGGGAGAGCCGTCTCAATCTCACGAGTTTGGCGGGAACGGAGAGTGTTTTCCCAAGACTTACACAGCCAAGGAAACCAGGGGGTTTCATACTTACGCAGCCAAGGAAACCTGGGAGTTCCATACTTACGCAGCCAAGGAAACCGGGGGGTTTCATATAAAAATACATTAATTGCCTATGTCATCATGCTACCATGTGATATGTGCACGCCTCACTTAAAGAAAAGATGAAGTTACACTCGTATTTTTGGCCTCTCATGTTTCCTTTGAATTAATTTATGTTTTGAAGTTCCAAAACATAACAATTTCAGAAGTAGGTGTTTTTTTTTACAACACAGAGTGGTAAGTGTGTGGAATGCACTGACAGCAGTGTTGATGGAGGTGGATACAATAGGGAGACTTAAGAGTCTCTTAGACAGGCACAGGGATGATAGAAAAATGGAGGGTTATGTGGGAGGGAAGTACTAGATTGATCTTGGAAAAGGTTAAAAGGTCAGCACGACACTGTAGGCTGAAAGGCCTGTACTGTGCAGTATTGTTCTATGTTCAATGTTCTAATAAATGACAAAGTCATGTGTTTAGAGTCTGAATACACACACCTCCCTAAAGCCTCAGATAAAATAATATCTCAGGTACTGTATATAATGATATCTTGATGTACAAAACAACAAACTGGCTGTACCTTTTTGCCAATAAAATGCATTGCATTAAGCGTAAACACTATTCCAAGACAATTTGCTTTAATCCATAGTACTGTAACCAATCCAAGATCCCGTGTCATGCCATGAGATTTTTTGTGCTACAAACAGTCGTGTAGCGAGGCTGCAGAAAGTCTTTGCTCTGAGCCTTATCTCCAAGCAACAAGGAATACATTCTACTCCTGGATGTCACACTCAAAAACAAGTGCAAATATATCCAATTACCTATCAAAGTTACAACTTTGTTGTTGCCATGGAGATTTTTTTTCTTCAATTCTTGCTTCACTGTGGTATCAGGGTACACAAGGTTTGCAGCTGTTTAGTTATTCTGAGGTACTGTATGTAACAACAATGTTTTAACTTTAAGTAAGGCAATCACTAGACAACAACTAAATCTTTGATAAAATAATGACTTTGATAGAGACTTAACAAAGACTGAATTTCATACATTCAAAAGCCTGTATTGGTGTGCAATTAAAAACCATTCTCAAACCATTTATTTCGGCGTGGCATAGTGGCAGAATTAGTGGGGTGCTGCCTCACAGCACCAGAAACCTGGGTTCAAATTTGATCTCTTGTACTTTGTGCACTGAGTTTTCGCATCTCCCTGTGGATGCATGTATTTCCAGTTTGCTCAGACATCCCAAGGTTGTGCAAACTAGCTGCTGTCAGTAGCCACCTGTACATTGGTGGGCAATAGAAACTGGTGAGATTTAATGGGAATGTGGGAAGAATAAAACTGGGATTAATAGAGGTTTAGTACAAATGGGTGTTTATGGTTGGTGTTGACACTACAGGCCAACCAGTCTGTACCCTGTTACATCTCTGACTTTAAATTATATTTTTCATGGGATTACATTGTAATAGATTCAATCAAAATCCAGTGTCAAGATATCCATTTTCTATTTACTCGACCATTTTTTATTACTTGTGCATTTAATTATGCTTCCCCTGCACATATCAATCGCCAATGCTGTTATTGTCTCTATTTAATATATTGTAAATCTAAATCCTGTATGCAGAGAACTACTTTTCAGCTTACCTCAATGAATGAAATTGTACAATTATACAATAAAGGAGCCCTGTGACATCCATTTGACAGAACTATCCTTCTCCTCGGCTCCTACTCTTGTAGGTCCACAAATATTCTGTCTTCAAGTATACGTCCAAGTATCTGAAGAAAGCTACCACTAAAACTGCTTTCAGCACTGTGGGCAGCAGGTTTAAGCCACAGTAATAAAAGAAATACTTGCTCATATTCCCGCTAGTTCTTTTTGCAATCGCCTCACACGTGCCTGTTCATTATTGGTTGCACTGGCCATTTCTCATTATTTGCATCATCAAACCGGCACATAATTTTGGACACTATTCTTTAATCTCCCCTTAACCTTTCCTGCTTTCAGAGCAAACCAATTGCACAAATCTTTTCACATAACTAAAGCCTTCACTCTGTCACTATTCTAATTAATCTCCGCTGCACTGTCTTTAAGGACTTGCCATTTTCCTAAAACGTAGTGCCCAGGATTAGATAGTACACCAGCTGACTCCTAGGCAGTGATTTATTAAGATGTAGTACCAGACCAGATTTTGCAGTTAGTCTAAAGTGAACAGGGCCACTGCTGACCTTTCAACGTGAAAAAAAATTTGCACATCTTTACTAGCCTCCCAGAGCCAACATAATGAAAACATGGGAGAGCTTTTCCTTCAGGAGGGCTGGCATGTCATTCTCTCCAGTGCGCCCACAAAGGGTATTTCCTATGAGTGGGTTTGGGATGAATGGGAACTTGTTTCACCCACAAAAATGAGGAAAAATCAGATAGAATTTGAGGTCACAATTCCAATCAAAGCAGGGATAACTTTATTCCAACTCTTCCTTTTAAACACATTAAAACTTCTTAAAATTTTCATACCTCTAACTTTGTAAACGTTAAAAAAACATTTTTTAAAAACTAAATTAACAAACCATCAATGAGTTTGTTTCTAAATATTCTCAGTGAGAATTTATTTTTTTAATCTAGTTTGCAACTCTTTAAATTGGCAAACGATTACCTGAACATCTCTCAGCTATTCTCTGCATTTCCTGAGACATGGTACCGAATTTTCTATCGAGATTTCAGAGCAGGTACAAGACAAACACATGTTCCCTCATTGGTTTTAAGCTCAACATGAAACTATGTAGTCTAAAATGGCATAATTTAACTGATAGAAATTTTGATATTTCCACTTTCAAAATAACATGCATACTGCTATAGGTGACATTTTTGAGGAGCAACATTGGTGAACATAGCTAGTATGGATGTTGTTAAACCTGAAATACTTGGACTTACTTCTTTGTCTTAGATCTCTGCTACTTCCTTTACAAAGCACAGGATCACATATTCATCACAATCAATTCTATCATCAACTTCCATACGGTTATGGCTATTGTCCACCTTAAAATAACTAGAGAAACAAGGGAACACCATGAAGGACAGTGAAAAGAAAGGTCCATCAAGCTATCAAATCAATTATTCTTTGCTGATCGATTCACTATATTGTACTTCAGTTCAGGTTCAAATTCTGAATTTTAATCTCTAAAGTAAGCAGTTAATTTGAATCAAACAGAAACAAAATATATAAAATACTCATCATCAACCAACTAATTATACCAATTCTACATTAATTCGAATACAACACCAACATACTCTAGTTTTGGAAACAAATACTCTTGGGATAATGTCAAATTTCATACTTCATGTCACTGAATTTGACGGTATTTTTCTTCAATCAAATACAAGATTTGGCAGCTTCAATTTGTTTTTTTTAAATAAAGAATACATTTTTAAAACTGCGCTGAAAAACACTAATAATAGTCTTAAGAAAGTCCAATTTAAGAACCATAAATATCCAGCATAAATCAACTATTATTTTCAGTTCCTCTATGTTCCCAGAAGGCAACTTCGAAAATTGTTTTCTGACTGCAAAAAGACTCTGTTACAAAACGCTGATGATTCAGTGCCACGTTCACAAGTCCATGTGAGGTGAATTATTTTTAAGCAAACAACCAACTGAAGCAACATCTTCATGACTGAATAACATTTGTGAAAACAAGCATCCAGAAGGGGCAAACTGATATTTGCAAATTCCTTGATGTGTTATATGACTATTCACTGATATTTACATAAACCTTTGGAGCCTAGTTAAATAATCTGCATATGGAACATGCTGTGTGAATGTAAGCATTGAAGAAAACTAATGTTAAACTTCCTGTACTATGAACAGAAAACTTCACATCCCAATTCACAAGGAATGGATAGCATAATTCATTATTTCCGTCTTATGACAGGAATTTAAACCTTGATCACAATTTGTTCATTTGTCTTGTCTTCTATTGTACACATTTCTGCTTTGATGTTTTGCACTTTGGTCTTGATCCTTGAACTTGGTTTCTCAAATTAATGAGAGATATAAAGGACCCTCCTAATTTTCTTGTTACTAAAGGCTATACAGAACAGATGGAAATGGATCAGCAGATACCCACTTAGATTTGTTTGAGAAAGGCATCAGATTTAGCTGGAATGTTTCCAAAATTTGCCATTTACACTTAAGCAAGAATTGAAATTAAATTCATATTGTTAAAATTAAGGACTAAATCTGATAATAAACTCATTCAGAAACAAAATAGTTGCTTGAATTCTCAACGGAAATAAAGCTTATGTTAAATCTTTGTTCACAATGAGTAACATAATTAGTTTTATTATAAAGGATATCCTTAAATTTCACTAATCTAGAGCAAAGTATAAAACTGAATCCTTCATCTAAACTGTTTACATTATTCTCCAAGGTGGTGATTTAATAAATATTGTCAGATAAACCAGTTTTTGAGTACATTCCCATTAATGATAGAGATCCCATCATTTAGGACAAAGTCAAAGGGTATATGGGAATACTACCATTTTCCCTTTGTTCTTACATTATTCTGACATGGAAGTACACCTTCATTCCTTTAATATCACTGTGTGAAAAAAGCCAACACTGCATTGACTTCATCAGCTGAGTAAGGTGGCTCAACACTGCTGATTATAGCGAGCAGCCATAACAGAGTGGATGTGGATGGGATGTTTCGCAGATCATGGATTCATTACAACAAGGGTTACGGACAAGAAGGAGTTGCCCATTTAAGACAAAGGTGGGCCAAATCTAATCCTAAGGGTCATATGCCTTTGGAACTTAAGCTCAATGGGCAGGGGATGCAGAATCTTTAATGTTTGAGGAAGAAACAGATCAATGCTTGATAGGGAAAGTAGAGAAAGGTTACCCAGAACGGACAGCAATGTGGAGTTGAGGTTGCAATCAGTTCAGTCATGATCACACTAAATGGCGGAGCAAGCTAGAAGGCCTATTCACGCCTCTAACTTCTACGTTCATTTCACTTTTTTAATTACTATATCAGTTTTAGAAACTGTGCAGCCTTTCAGCTATTGTAGGACAAGATACTGATGATCTGTGGTCAGCTGAAAACAAAGAAAATTGCACTGGAGAATGCCAAGACCATGTAAAGAACAAATTAAGCCATTTACATGCCGTTTGTGTTTCAAATGTACATATATTCCTATGTACATGACTTCAATTTACACAAATTCATTCCTCCCATTACATATTCAGAATTTACTGCAACAACCAATATACTTACTTAACTTTCCTAAGGTAACCCAATTCTCTAAATACAGTGGTCTTTTAGGACTTGACTAAATGTCAGCATCATTAATGCACTTAATCTCTCATTGGAGACTAACAAGCAAAACAAAGTAAAACAGAGGAAAGCTACAGGCCCCCAAAAAGCTCCATTTCAATAACAAAACTGTGCAACTTTTCCCGAAACAGAAACAGAATCGGAAGACTAAGCAATCACACAACCTGTGCTTAAAAGTAAGTACATTGACAGTATCGCCACATTAAATAATTCAACATAATTCTTTTCCGTTACCTAACATACCTTCTTCAGCAAGAGACTGCCAAAATAAAGGTAATTGTTTGAGTCTGGTAAACTGATCACCTACAGAGCTGCAGATTTAACAGGCAGTCTGGCTGGTGGAACTACTACAGGGCCAAAATCATCATCTGGAGTTAAGGTATAGATCTTCCTAAACTAAAAATCTAAATGAACAATGAAGTAATCCCAAGGGTCTGAATAAACAACTCTTGTCTCAATATTCCTTTTTGGACAAACTTTTTCCAAAAATAAATTGGAAAACAAAATGGGTGCCTCAGGTCAATGAGATTTTTATAATACTGTAGTTCCAAAACAAATAAAAAGATTTATTGTCAGCAATAATGATTGTTTCACTTCAGATAAAAGAAAGGAATGTAAAGAATTGCCCCAAGAGAAAATTCGGAATGTGTGAACTTAACATTGGAGGAGAAGGCAATATTACAATGTATGGCCCAAATAAGGCCTTTTGCACAAAAGTAGAATATAGAGAACAAAATAGTGAACTATATTTAACATGGGGAGCATAACACAATATCCATTATTGGAATCAAGTTTAGCATCACTAGCATATGTTGTGAAATTTGTTGTCTTTGCAGTAGCAGTACAATGCAATACATAGTATTACAAAAAATTGACTTACAGTAAATATATATATATACATATAAATGCACATATATATTATATACACACACATACATATGCACACGCACACACGTATGTATATTAGTTAAATTAAGTGGTGCAAAAAGAGAAAAGGAAGTATTGAAATAGTGTTCATAGGTTCAATGTCCATTCAGAAATCTGATGGTGGAGTGGAAGAAGCTGTTGCTGAATCATTGAGTGTTGGCTTCAGGTTCCTGTACCTCCTTCCTGATGGTAACAATGAGAACAACACACGACCTGGGTGATGGGGTCCTTAATGATGGACGCCATTGTTTTAAGACATCGCTTCTTGAAGATGTCCTAGGTTAGTGCCCATAATGGAACTGACTTAGTTTACAATGTACTGAAGCTCATTTCAATCCTGTGGAGTAGCCTCTCTGTACCAGACATTGTTGCAGCCAGTTAGAATGCCCTCCACAGTGCATCTGTAGAAATCTGCCAAATCTCCTTAATGAAATATGGCCACTGTCATGGCGTCTTTGTAGCTGCATCGGTATGTTGGGTCCAGGTTAGATCTCAGAAATATTGACACCCAGGAGCTTGAAACTGCTCACTCTCTCCACTTCTGATCCCTCTATGAGGACTGGTGTGTGTTTCCTTGTCTTACTCTTTCTGAAGTTCATAATCAGTTCTTTGGTCTTACTGACACTGAGTGCGAAGTTGTTTCTGCGACATCACTCCACTAACTAGTATATCTCACTCCTGTACACCCTCTCATCACCATCTGAAATTCTGCCAATAATACATGTATCATCAGTAAATTTATAGATGGCATTTGAGCTGTGCCTGGACACACAGTCATGGGTGTAGAGCAGTGGGCTAAGCACACATCACTGAGGCGTGCCAATGTCGATTGTCAGCAAGATGGAGATGTTATTTCCAATTCTTACAGATTGTGGTCTTCTGGTTAGGAAGTCGAGGATCCAGTTGCAGAGAGAGGTTCTAAGGTTCTGGAACTTTTCAATCAGAACTGTAGGAATGATTGTGTTAAACACTAAGCAATAGTCAATAAACAGCATCCTGACATAGATATTGTGACATGGCTGCAAGATACTTAGAATGGAATATGAAAGGTTACAAGATTTATAAAATGGTAAATATATTTATTTACTTAACGATAAAGCTCCTAGTAGGCCCTTCCAGTCCTTTGACCCAGCAACCCTGACAAATCCAATTAACTATAATGTAATCCTGACTTATGGACCATTTCTCCATCAATAGAAAAAGAGACTAGAAACAGCTGAATTATGGTTCTACAGGAGAGTATTAAAAATATCATGGACCACACACACATCAAATGAAGAAATTCTCAGAGAGAGCTCAAGCAGTTCGATCACTCATACCAACAACAAGAGAAAAACAACTCAGATTCCTAGGACACATCATGCAGAAAGATGAACTAGAAAAACTCATATTCACTGGAAAGATTGAGGGGAGTAAACCTAGAGGAAGACCTCGGCTTTTGTACATCAAAAGCATAGCCAGGTGGCTACACATTGAGGAAATGGAAGTCATCCAAAAAACAAAGGATAGATCTATATGGAAAACCATGGTCACCAAAGTCCGCATCGGATATGGTACCTAGACAGACAGACAGTAATCACAGGCCAATTTACAATAACCAGCTTAGGAAAGTTAATGGCACCTAACAGCGACTCCTTTGCTTGCATCTTCAGAAACAGCTATTTCCATCTTTAATACCTTTAGATTTTCCTTTTTAGGATTCTTTTGAAGACCCAGACCTGGAGTTACACGTTGACCACCGTTCTTTGCGGGAATGGGACCCGCTCTCAAGGTTTCACAATCTGGCCGTTGTTCGGCATGCCAAGGGCTTGGCCTAACAGCTCTGCTTGCCTTCAGAGGACCAAATTTTCATGGCTCTGGTGGGGGGGAATCAAAAGTCGGTGTCCGAGCAGAAGACCGGTGTGTCGTGGGAGATGGAAGATCTAAGGCTGTGCTGTGTGCCCAGAGACCCGAGATGTTTGAGCACAGAGCTTGGAAAAAGCAATGCAACTGACTTTTACCATCATAAACCAGTGAGTTGTTTGTTATGTCTCCCCTCTTGCTATAAAAAACAGAGACAGCTCTTTCTCCCTTATTGGGGAGAGAGAGAGCCTGTGGTATGTCGAATGCCGGGTGAACAATGTAGCCTTTGGGTTAACTGTAAGTCTGTGTCTTTTCTATTGCTTTGCTCACGCTTGAGTGCTTGGTGGTGGGTACTGCCGCTTTTATTTTGCCGTGGGCAGAAGGGGATTGTTGCTTGCTGCCGCTTATGCGTGGGAGGGAGGGGAGCTGTGGGTGGGGGGGACTTTGGCGTTCTAACATTTAACTGTTGTTCACCCTTTGGGGGCACTCCTCTGTTTTCATGGATGGTTGCGAAGAAAAAGCATTTCAAGATGTATATTGTATACATTTCTCTGACTTTAAATGTACCTTTGAAACCTTTGAAACAAATTAACCTGTATGTCTTTGGACCGTAGGAGGAAACCAGAGCACCTGGGGAAAAGTCATATTCTGTGCGGAGAACGTACAGACTCCTTGCCAAGGGTGCCAGAATTGAACTCCGAACTCTAGAACACCCTTTGCTGTAGTAACATCACACTAACCGCTATACTACTGTGGCACCCAAGTAGATGAGGTGAAATAATTCTGATGACTGAAGCACAAATCACTGTAATGATAAAAAGATCTAACAGAAGGTAAACTGACAACAAATGTCTATAAACTAGAATTAAGAGATGTAATAAGACTTAATTCTGCTGTGTATTTTTGTTTTACACATAAGTTAGAAGATGGCGAAATTGTGTAATGCAATAATGAAGAGACTGGTCAGCTTTTAAATGGGTTGAGGAAGCAGGTGAGTTCACTTTAGAATGGTAGAGAAATTTTTGCCTGTATTTGGGATGGTTTTCTTCAACAATATGAACCAGAACCAACAATGGGACAAATTGCATTATATTCTGTTCATAGTGCATGAGCACTTAGTTGATAATTTGTTGTTGTTCAGTTGTTAAGTCGAGTCTGACTCTTCGTGACCTCATGGACACCTGCACACCAAGTCTTCCTGTTGGAAACTGCCTAAGATCCCCCAAGGTCATACGCATTGTCTGAGTAATATTATCTATCCATTGTAGCCTCTGTTATCCTCTCCTTCTTTTACCTTCTTTTTACCTAACATGAGAGTCTTCTCCAAGATATCCTGACTTTTCATGATGTGGCCAAAATATATAAGCCTTTGTCTCATAATCAAGCCTCGCAGTGAGCAGTCCACTGTATTTCTTCAAGTGTAGACTTGTTGGATCTTTCTGTTGCCCAACGAACTCGAACACTTTCCTCCAGCATCCATGTTCAAAGGCATCGATTCTTTTGTATTCAGCCTTACCAACAGTCCAGCTCTCATAGCCATACATCACAACTGGAAATACCGTAGACTTGACTATACAGATCTTCGTAGACAATCTTATGTCTCTGCTCTTCAGTATTTTATCTAAATTTGCCATTCCTGCCCTCCCCAGAAGTAAGTGTCATTTAATTTTGAGACTGCAGTTACCATCTACAGAAATCTTTGAACCGCGGAAGACAAAATCCTTCACTGCTTCCATTTCCTTTCCATTTATTACCATTGGGTTAATAGGACATAATATTGAGCAACAGGCCAGCTTTTGAACCTTTTTCTTTCACTTTGATTAGAAGTTTCCTCAGATCTTCCTTACTTACAGCCATTAGAGTAGTACCATCTGCATATCTGAGGTTGTTAATATTTCGTCCGGCAACTTGATTCCAACATTTGAGTTCTCTAGACCAGCATTCCTCATGATGTGTTCAGCATATAGATTAATTAAGTAGGGTGACAGTATTCAGCCTTGTTGTATTCCTTTCTCAATCTTGAATCAGTCTGTTGTTCTGTGTTCAGTTCTGACTGTTGCTTCTAGATCTTCATACGAGTTTCTCATAAGGCAGGTCAGAAGTCCAGGTATCCCCATTTCTTTAAGGATTTGCCGTAGTTTATTATGGTCCACACAGTTGAAGGCTTTAGAGTAGTCAACAAAACATAGATAAATACTTTTCTGGAATTCTCTTGATTTCTCCATTGTCCAGCGTAGGTTAGCAATTTGATCTCTGGTGCCCCTGCCTTTTCTAAAACCAGCTTGTACATCTGGCTGTTCTCATTCTGTATATTACTGGAGCCTTGCTTACATGATCTTTAGCATTACCTTGCTAGCATGTGAAATTAGTGAAATTGTTCAGTAATTTGAACATTCCTTAACATTTCCCTTCTTGGGAATTGGGTTATAAACTGATCTTTCCAGGTCTAAAGGACATTGTTGGGTTTTCCAGATCTGCTGGCAAATTGCATGCAACACTTTTACAGCATCACCTTTTAAAATTTTAAACAACTCAACTGGAATCCTGCCACATCCTGCAGCCTTATTGTTGGCAAAGTTTTCTATCAGCCATTCAACTTCAGCTTCCAGAATGTCCAGCTCCAGATCGATGAGGGAGTTATTCCAGGTGTCTTCGCTGTTGGGATCTTTCCTGTACAATTTTTCTGTGTATTCCTGCCATCTCTTTTTGATGTCTTCTGTTTCTGTAAGGTCCTTCCCTTCTTTGTCCTTTACTATACTCATTTTTGTATGAAATGTTCCTTTGATTTCTCTAATCTTCCTGAATAGATTTTTCCAATTCTGTTGGCTTCTCTAGCTTCTTTGCATCGCTCCTTTAAGTAGGTTTCCTCACCTTTCCTTGCTATCTTCTTGAACTTGGCGTTCAGTTGAAAGTATTTGTTCTAATCTCTATCGGCCTTCACTGCTCAGCTACTTACTTGATCATACTTACTTTAAAAGGTGAAGTACAGAAGTTTAAGGATTCTATATTTAAGTAAGACTGACTTCAACAAGATAAGACAGGAACCTTCCACAGAAAAATGTCCAAATCCAAGTAAAATGGCAGAAGAAGAGTTGGAGAACGTAGACAAACAAAGTTAAAGCCCAGCTTGTACCCCAAAATAGCCAAGACATAACTTGCTAAAAGAAAATGTGTAATCACGGACAATGAAACAGTGACTGAAAAGTAAAACATAAAAGTTAAGAAAGCATCCTGCACTGACCTATGAGCTGGCACAGAGGCAAAGGATAACATTTCAAAACAGATACAAAAGAGCAGTAACTGGAACACACAAAAAAACTTGCCTGTGATATCAAAATAAATGCAGATTCTTTTTTGATTTATTCATTGAGAAACAGTTTGCTCGGTTATGATGTTTGCTCCTTCAAACTTAAAGTGGTGAAAGTGCAAATATAAATTTTTAAAAAAAGGAGATGCTGAATAAATATTTAGGTGAACATTTACTAGGCCACATAACCTGTGGAAACCAGTATCAAGTAACTGACAGACACTTTCCAAAATTAATGTCAGTAAATTAAAAGGAGAAAACAATGACAACTCTCCCCAAACTAGAATCCTTCTGCTTTTAAGTTTTATAAGTAGTGAGAAACATATTAATCTTCCAAGCACCTTCTTAAATTTACCAAATTTTTGCACTTCGATTCAAGCAATTTGAGGAGACAGTGAAGGTGAGAGTTCAGGAAGGGGGAAAATAGGAAGGTAGTCAGAAACAAAGAATTATTGACCAGTTTATTGACATTTATTGACAGGAAATTGCAGAGCAGGTAACAGGAAATACCAAGTGAAGTCCTTGAAAATTTCCCATAGAAACCTAGCAAGGATTTGTCAAGAGCATATAATATCTGAAAACTGAAATTATTTTTGAAGAGATGCAATATTAGTGATTGGGTTTCTCTGAATACTACTTGTGTGGACTTTCCACACACATTCATCTGTAGTCCTGTTTACAAATTGTTAGGCAAACTTGAAGCTCACTGAACTGAGGGCAAGTTACTTGAATGGCTTGGAAATTTCGCTGAGTAGCAGGAGGCAGAAAGCATAAATAATTTTCAAGTACTCAAATCAGCAGGACATAATCTGTGGTACTCCACAGACATCTGTATTGGGCAAAGTACGTAACTATTTACCACACTTGTAAACAAATAGGATGAGCAGAGATTAACAGAAAGATTACAGAAGTGAATGAACCTCTTTAGCCGCTGTGACTTTGTTATCTGTGTGAAAGAACAGCTCATCCCAATCACTAAACAGCCTCCTCATAAATATACATTTTCATTTCAGATACTTATCCAGTCCCATTTAAGCAACAGAACTGAGTCTGCCTCCTTGTTCCTCTTCCACTATAATGAAATGGAAAGCCATGAATCTAAGTTTGCCAGTGACATGAAGATGGTCCAAGAAAGGCAACAGATTTGGCTGTGTAGATGGAACATCAGATTGTAGACAATAAGATCATAAGATATAGGAGCAGAAGTAGGCCATTCAGCCCATCAAGTCTGCTCTGCCATTCAATCATGAGCTGATCCAATTCTTCCAGTCATCCCCACTCCCCTGCCTTCACCCCATAACCTTTGATGCCCTAGCTAATCAAGAACCTATCTATCTCTGCTTTCAATACACTCAATGACTTGGCCTCTACAGCTGCTCGTGGCAACAAATTCCAGAGATTTGCCACCCTCTGACTAAAGTAACTTCTCCACATCGCAGTTCGAAAAGGATGTCCTTCAATTCTGAAGCTGTGCCCTCTTGCCTTAAGAATCCCCTACCATGGGAAGTAACTTGTAACGCAAATTGTAATGCAAAACAATAAATTCATGATGGGAAAGGCAATGGAAAATGAACCACGATGCAGTTAACTGTGATGTATTTAAATCTGAACTTAAAAAATCAAATAGTAGTTGCCAATAGAACACCAAAATGAATGAAAACGATATAATAGTCAAATGAAAAAAAAAGTCATTGGGATGCCACCCATTATAACCAGAGAATGCAAATAAATGGGAGAAATTACCTTACAGCTGCAAAAAGCATCATTCATGGTTTTAAATATGCATTTCTGAGCTTCACATTTTAGAAAGAATATGCGGGAGTACATAATAGACAGCTGGATTCTTCCAGATAAATCATGAGTACCTACTACCAAAATTTGAGTAGAATTCTCTTAGACTTTAACACCTAAGATGCAAAATTGATTAAGATACAGTAGGTAAAAAGAATCAATTTCTGCTGGAATATGAAGATAAAATTGATGGAAATATTCAGAAGGTTAGGAAGCACCTCTGGAGAGGAAAGCAGAGTGCAAATTTTGTGCCAGTGTCCAAGCAATTCTGATGAGAGGCCACCATTCTGAAACAGATTTCCAGAATTCTTTGTTTCCACTTCAGCTTTCTAACAGTTATACAGTTCTGCTTAGGGATGAAAATTCAACAGAGTTGACTAGATTTTCTAGCACAAGGAGGCATGGTCTGAAAATTAGGGGATAAGTCAAAGCAGGAAGAACAGAGAGAGGTTGTCGCTTGCAACTTCCTTACATGTCACTTGATGTTGGGAAAATTAATTTTAAATCTGAAGTTGAAAGACTTTTGCTAAATATTAGTCACAAATAAGTCTTTTTCTGGGTGGCAAAATATAATAAATTTCACAGGGACTGGTAGTGGGCCCTCAGCATTTTAGGGTTTATACAAAGGTTTTCGATGAAGGGAGAAAATCATAATTTACTGATGAACCAAAGCTAGTGGAAAATAAGTCGTGAAGAGGACATATGGTATATCCATTTGTAACCTGTTAAGTGAGTGAGCAAAGCTGAAGAATATCAGAATCAGGATTAATATCACCGGCATATGTTGTGAAATTTGTTAACTCAGCAGCAGCCGTACAATGCACTACATGATAATATAGGAAAAAAGTACATCAATTACAGTAAGTATATATATGTGTCGCTCCTTGAAGATGTCTTTGATACTATGGAGGCTAGTACCCAAGATGGAGCTGACTGATTTCACAACTTTCTGTAGGTTCTTTCAATCCTGTGATGCAGCCTGTCAGAATGCTCTCCATAGTACATCTGTAGAAGTTTTCAAGTGCTTTAGGTGACAAACCAAATCTCCTCAACTCCTAATGAAATACAGTATAGCCATTGCCTTGCCTTATTTATAGCTGCATCGATATGTTGGGACCTGGTTAGATCAAAGAATTTGAAGTTGCCTACTTTCTCCACTTCTAATCCCTCTATGAGGATTTATTTGTGGTCCCTCATCCTGCTCTTTCTGAAGCCCATAATCAGCTCTTTGGTCTTACTGACATCATTGAATGCAAGATTGCTGCTGTGACACCACTCAACTAGTTGCTATATCTCGCTCCTGTACGCCCTCTGGCCTCCATCTGAGATTCAGCCAACAATGGTTCCATCATCAGCAAATTTATAGATGGCATTTGAGCTATGCCTAGCCACACAGTCATGTATATAGAGAGAGTAGAGCAGTGGGCTAAGCACACACTCCTGAGGTACACCAGTGTTGATGATCAACGAGGAGGAGGTGCTATTACCAATCCGCAGATTGTGGTTTTCTGGTTAGGAAGTTGAGGATCCAATTGCAGAGGGAGGTATGGAGTAGGATATGAGAGAATTGTCTGCTTTTGTAGGAAATATACAATGAAACATTATCTACAAGTTGAGGGACTGAGAAGATTTGAGAAGTAGAGGGATTAGAGTTTCCAGTGTATTATTAATAGATGGATAGTATGCGAAACAGCAAATAATCAGAAAGGCTTACAGAAGTTATTGTTTATTGCTCTTCCTCCTGCCATCTGATTTCTGAATGGACATTGAACCCATTAACACTATCTCACTACTTTTTTTTAATTTTCATTTTTGCACTACTCAGTTAACTATTGTATATATAATAGTCACAAAGACAAAACATTTCACAACATATGCAGTGATATTAAACCTGATTCTGTTTCTGATTCTGAATACAAAGGGAGGGAGGTGATTATTCATTTATATATGAGATGACATCTGGAGTACATTACATTTCCTTATATAAGAAAAGATGGCAGTGCGATCTAAGAATGCAGAGAAGTTTTTGCTAGATTAAGACCAGGAATGTGTGGATCGTCACAAGGGGAAAAATTGGCAGAGTTAGATTTGTATTTTTTAAATATTTAAACATAAGAGAGAAGCTAGCCAAAGTTGATTCGCATGAGCGAGGAGCTGGCTAAAGTTGATTGGAAGGGGACGCTAGCTGGGATGACAGTAAAACAGCAATGGCTGGGGCTTATGGGGGCAATTCAGAAGGTGCAGGATAGATACACCCCAAAGATGAAGAAGTATCCTAAAGGGAGGATGAGGCAACCGTGGCTGACAAGGGAAGTCAAAGACAGCATAAAAGCAAAAGAGAGGGCATATAATATAGCAAAAATTAGTGGGATGTTAGAGGATTTGGTAGTTGGATAAAAGAACAACAGAAGGCAACCAAAGAAGCCATAAGGAGAAAACTATGAAGGGAAGCCAGCCAAAAATATAAACGAGGGTACCAAAAATCTTTTCAGATATACAAAGAGTAAAAGAGATACAAGAGTAGTATTGGACTACTGGAAAATGATGCTGGAGAGGTAGTAATGGGGGACAAAGAAATGGCAGATGAACTTAATATGCATCTTGCATCAGTCTTCATTGTGGAAGACATGAGTAGTATGCCAGAAAATTGAGAGTGTCAGGAGGCAGACATGAGTGTAGTTACTATCACTAAGGAAATGGTGCTTGGGAAGACAAAAGGTCTGAAAGTAGATAATTCACCTGGACCAAATGAACTACACCCTAGGGTCTGTAAAGGTAGGTGAAGACATTGTGGAAGCATTAGTAATGATCTTTCAAGAATTGAGAGACTCTGGCATGGTTTTGGAGGACAGGAAAACTGTAAATGTCACTCCACTTTTTAAGAAAGGAGGGGCACAGAATAAAGGAAATTATAGGTCAGTTAGCTGGACTTCAGTGGTTTGAAAGATGTTGGAATCCATTAATAAGGATGAGGTTTTGGATACTTGGAGGCAGGTGATAAAAAGTAGGTCCAAGTCAACATGGATTCCTAAAGGGGAAACCTTGCCTGACAAATCTGTTGGAATTCTTTGAGAAAACAGACAAGATAGACAAAGGAGAGTCAGTGGATTTCTTTATTTGGATTTTTTAAGAAGGCTTTTGACAAGGTGCTACACATGAGGCTGCTTAACAAGATAAGAGTGTGTGGCATAACAGGTTAAGATTCTAGCATGGATAGAAGGTTGGCTGACTGGCAGGAGGGAAAGAGTGGAGAAAAAGGTGGCTTATTCTGGTTGGCTGCTGGTGACTAGTGGTGTTCTGTAGCAGTCGATATTGGGACTGCTTTTTTCACGTTATATCGTATGTCAATGATTTGTATGACAGAATTGACAGCTTTGTGACCAAGTTTGCAAATGATACCAAAATAGGTGGAGGGTCAGGGAATGTTGAGGAAGAAGACAGTCTGCAGCAGAATGACTTAGACAGATTGGGAGAATGGGTAAAGTAGTAGCAGATTGAATATAGTGCAGGAAGGTGAAGGAATAAAGGCAGAAATAGACTTGGGAGTCCTTGTGCAGGAATCCCTAAAGGTTAACTTACAGGTTATAAATAAGGCAAATAACATGCATTCATTTCAAAAGGAAAGATGTAATGCTGAGACCTTATAAGGAGTGGTCAGACCACACTTGTAATATTGTGAGCAGTTTTGTGCTCATTATCTAAGAAATGATGCGCTGACATTGGAGAGGGTCCAGAGGTGGCTCACAAGAATGATTCCTGGACCAAAAGGGTTAACGTACAAGGAGCGTTTGATGGCGCTGGGTTTGTACTTGCTGGAGTATGGAACAATGAGGGGAATCTCATTGGAACCTAGCAAATGTTGAAAGGCCTAGATGGAATGGATCTGGAGAAGATGTTTAATATAATGGGTGAGCTTAGGTCCTGAGGATACAGCCTCAGGATAGGGGACATCCATTTAGATAGAGAGGAATTTATTTGGCCAGATGGTAGTCAAGCTGTCGAATTCATTGCAACTGATAGCTGTGGCAGCCAAATCATTGAGGTTAATAGGTTCTTGATTCATCAGGGAATCAAAGGTTATGGGGAGAAGGCAGAAGAATGGGGTTGAGAGGTAATAAATCAGCCATAATGGTATAACAGAGCAGACTCGATGGGCTGAATGGCCTAATTCTTCTCCTATATATTGAGGTCTTATAAGATCCTAAAGGATCCCATCAGGGTGGTTGTGGAAAGGATGCTTCTACCTGTGGAAGAATTTATAACTAAAGGTCACTGTTTAAACACGAATACTTGATATTTCATACAGAGATGAGGTGGAAGCTTTTCTGTGATCTATGAGTCTTTGTAACTCTCTTCCTTATATGGTGGTTGAACCTGAAATTGAGAGTTTCGTTAAGCAACGTTGCATTATTTATTTATTCATTTAGGTGCCCCTATTATAAGCACAAGTGTATTGCGCAGACATTCAGAACAAAGCCCTGAAAGGCTTCTTCACTGGTGATCCAACTCTGACTACTCACTGCTAACCATAATGCCCAGCAACAGCAAAACCAATGACCTTGATGGACAGACAAAAGATTTTTCACTGCAGGATGATGATGTTATTATGGTTAGGAAGGAACTCAGTGTTGAGGTTGCTACTGATTAGCCATGAAATTGGATCATGTGGCAACACAGGGTCAAGGTTCCTGCTTTGTTTGTTGGCATGATATGAAGCAAAGGAAGCTGGGCTGGTAGAGGAAAAGTATGGTCCAGGTCTTTGAACAGCTACAACTTAGCTGAATAACTAAATAGACTTGAGGGATAATTTCTCTACTCTTGTCTACAGGTTTTGAATAACTTTTTGTGAGTTGTAAAATTATTTTCAAATTCAAAGATAAAGAATCCCACATACTGATGAATTGGCTGATTTAATCCGGGTAACACTGGCAATTTCCAATTGGACTGCAATATTTCTAGAGACTGAAACTGGTCAGACTCTTCTCCTATCTTAAAAAAGAACAGTGGCAGTGAATTAAATTTTATTAAAGATTTCCACCTGGAAAGAGTCAAAAAGCAGTCTCTCAAAGTTACATTTACAGAGCTGGATCGACTTTATTTGCCAGCTGTGGACTTCCACCTTACTGCTGCTTCTACTTAAGCTTTGATTAACTTTTACTTTCAAAAGTCAAAGGTTAAATAAAGGAAGGGAAATGTTTTCTGTCAAATAACTTACTGACCACTGACACCAACTTCCAGGAGAACACTGCTCTTAGTAATCAAATCAAAACAGAGGAAGTTGGTTTTCTAAACCTTAACATGACATGTCTACGGGCTACTTTCTTTTGCAGAAAATTGACACAAAGTGTGTAAAATTGAAACATTCTGCTTTTAAGGGGATTTGCTTTTGGCAACTGATGACTTCACTTCGATGGGAGTTACTGCACTACAAAGCCTTACCTGCCTAAAAAAAATGAGCTTGTTTGTTAGAGCACTTCCTTTTCTAAGTGAAGGTGACAATTTAACAATCGCAATACTTCAAAATCAAAAGCAAACCAAATATTTTAATAATGGTTTCATGTCACTGCTGGATGAAGGATTTATTACAGTCTTGTCCCCATAGATTAGAAAGTCTAATCTATTTACAGAAGCAGAACAGTTACGATCCAAAATGAAGGAAATGCATTTTTCTTAAAAATAAACATGATGATGTACTTTGCACTACTAAATTGGATAATGTCAATAACTGGACACAATTAAATAGCTGGTATCTTTGTATACAAATGCAACAAAGGTAATGATTTGAACAGGTTTTATTTTCAGGTCCTTTAGAAGCACAGAGTCATCACAGGGGTGACCACAAAAAAACCCTGGGAGCGTTCCTCACTGTGGATTCTTACCACTCACCGATAACCCATTAGACCTGCCAACAACAGCTTCAATGACCTTAAGAGACGGATATGAAAGTTTGTTCGAGAATAACAGAGGAGACAGAGGACAGGACATTCGTCTATTAACTGTTTGTGTTAATTTATTCCTGGGGCTTGAATTGCCTATCCCTCAACACCATCTATGCAACAAAGTTACTGCAACATTTCATTTCTTAACTTACCTAAATTAAAACTACTTAAATTTTCCTTTCTTCTTTGGCACTACTGTTAATAAAGAGGCTGAAGAGAGTCAAATGTCATTCACACATTCTCCATCAAAGCACGTCTGAAATCTAACTTGAAGTAATTTCCCCAAGTTTTACTCTCTTCTCATGAGAAACTGTTCAAAAAATAATGCGGTTTGAAATGACTGGATACAAATCCGTGTATCACCATTGTTACTGTAGATTAGTACTGAACTGCACCTATTTTCCAGAAAGCATACTTAAATAAAAATTTAGAGGCTTCTGGAAATATATGACACTTGAAGTTCATTCTAATGGTTCAAAACCTGAAATGTTTTTATATCTGGGAAAAGAAAACATTCTCAACCAGATAAAATTTATTGCACAGGGTCCAAAAATCAAATGCAATTAAAACAAGCACTGTGATTTAGAAGTAACTGAAAATCCCCTTAGGCCTTTCATCGCTCAAGTTTAAATCATTTTTGATTGTTCTTACCAAAATATTTAATGCTCAAAAATAATCTTCATTGTTTGTGAAACTGTGATTAGTAAGTTAGTATATTTAAAAAATGAAGTGATTTCTCCAAATACTTAACCTAACTCAATCAAAACTTCATTTAGTCAAGAAATGCCATTCATTTAAAGACTTCCATGAGGCTATTATAAACTATCACATGAAAGGAAAACAACAGAAATTTAAAAAGCGAGGGCTGCAGAGCTGGAGCTCAAGATTCCAAACACTAACAATTGAGAATATTTTTGAATATAACTCATTTTCCCCATCTGAGATTTAGCTGTAGAGATCAAAAGGTTCCTTAAAGAAGCTTTGGATTATGAAACTATGGTAGTGTTTTTATCTCAATCATGTGCATATATTCCCAGAACTATTACTGAAGAAAATAAGATTTTGTTTTGAATCAAGCATGAGATACATTTCATAGTGTTCATAGAAAGACTTTGGTAAACTTCAACAGTGGTTCATAAAGGAATGCAAAACTAAATATCTTAATTCTATTTTGGCAACAAAAGTCATTTATAACACATCATACATTTTCAAATACAGTCATACTTTTGAATGAAGCGAAATTTTAAGTTAAAATCAGACTGAAACATGAAATAATTACTATTACTCAGATGCACTATATCATACCAATGCATAGTGTACATCGTTTTATTCCAAAAAGCTATTTCACCCACTACTTCAGTAAAATAGAAATATTCAAAAATTAATCAATAGAGATTGACAATAACTGATTTTAAGTAGTTCCTTAGAGTTAAGAATTTGTAGAAAGATGTGTCATGAAAAGCATTTCTTTCAGTTTAGAAGATAAAAATTACTCAACTAAAGAAAGCTGCATATTTCAGGCTCAAACAGAAGAAGTCAACATGTATTTCGCATTCTGTTAGTATTAGTTTTGCAAATGATCTGTTTACAGTACTTAGTGGAGCAAAATATTAAAGAATATGAACCCTAGGACATCAAACAATGATAATTATCAAAAAAAAACAAAATTCTTTATTTTGACAATCAATTAAAAATATTGAATATGGATTTTATTTTGTTCAGACTGCTTTTGTTAACTAACATCACTAGAATGTGCTAGTCTAACAAGAAGAGGTAATACACAAAAACTTCAGATGAAATGGCAATATATGCAAGTGCATAATAGAAATTGAAATCTTCTGGTTAAAAAATGATGACAAAGTTTTATAATTGATATAATTCTCACAAAGAATCATGCACAACTATTTTCGAAGCAAAGACCAAGAAAATTATTGATAGAATTTGTCAATGACAAAAGTATAAATTACTTTCTTCCTGCATTAAAATTGAAAACATTACCCTCTACAAACACTAATCAAAAACAGCTATCATTATGGTGCTCGGATATGTGATTGCAAAGGTGACAACTCTGCTGTTTTGTGATTTAAAACATAGCAATGAGATTGAAAATTGTTCAAGGTAAAACTGCGCTTCTACTCTCCTGTGTATAGGTTGAAGTATTCTTCAGCATTGAACAATAACAAAGACAATTTTTCTCTCAATTAAAATTTTTAGAAATTAGAATCCTCCAAAAACCATGTTCAAGCCAAAATATTTCTGTATCCATTTGTACTTTTTCACTGCATGTTCAGATTGATCAGGTAGTCAGGAAGCAACCATCACCTTTATATCTCTTGTGCTCTTGGTAGTAGGCAGAACTTATTTCATACAACTTTAGGCTTTGTATGTAATAAATGGCAACTACAACTATAAGCTACGGCATCTTGATAATTCATGCAGCATTGAATGAAAAAATAGAACCCAAAGGAAAAAGGCACAGAACTAAAACACACAACCTATGTATGCCAGCTTCCTTAAAATAATGTAAATTTCTGAATGCCTGGAACTTAGCAAGATATAAACACTCAAATAAGAATTTAAAACACATTGGACAACACAAAGCAAATCCAGAAGGAACTGATATCCTTGGGTGAAATTCCTCAATTATTCAAATATACCGATCCCTTTCCAGCTATCAATTTATCCAATTTTTCCTTCTTCAATTAACAGCAATTTCTATTTTAATCTCAGATATGCAACAACCACCTTTCAGTCAGCAACCAGCTGTTTCTTACCAACAATCAGCATTTGGATGGTGACCATAATTTGGGAAAACACCCTAATATCTGCTGATGGAAAGCAATTATTGATTGAATATTGAGTCAAAGAAGAATACATTGGAGAGGCTGACTGAAAACTTCGGCAATAGGAAATAGGACACGGAATAGGATTGGACCACTTGGCCTATCAAGTCTACTCCACAGAAGTTAGTCACACTTGGGGGTTGGCGGAATAATCTTAAAAAGGAGTTGAAGTGGATCAGGGAAGGAATTCAGATAGGAAACAGGAAGAGATGTATGTTTCATAATTGTGTTCCTTCTCTGACCTACTTCACACGCAGGAAGATGAGAAAGTGAGCCACACAAGGAGCAAAAATTATGAGAACGCGGAGTATATGGGAGCTGAGAAATAATTTGAACCAGGGAATGAAACTGCAATATTTCAGACTGGTCACTGAGAAGAGGAGTGATCGCACAATCTCTAGGATAGATTTTGGGCACAAAAATAGAGTAAGAATTTTAAGAACTACAGGGGTGGGTAGTCATGCCTGGAAGTGACAAACGCAGAAAGCTTTCAGCAGCAGGTAGTCACTTTACAAAGGTTTTAGTCTGTGGTTTTTGTCAAAGGTGATAGCAGGAACACAGCGGGTAGAGGGAAATGTATTGATGCTTGATATGAAAGTTGGAATACAAATTCAAGACATCGTGAACAAAATTTCTCAGAAATAGTCAATGTCACTGGTATAGCAAATAATCAAAAAAAAAGTAATCACAGATTCTAGTGGGTACAGGAGTGCAACAAAAAAAAAAAGACCTGATACACTATTGCCATGCTTAATGCTGGAGACACCAATTCAAATTCAATTCAAATGATACTAGTTTTGCATGCATCTTAAACACAGTGCAAAAATTCATAATTCATTTTAAATTCCACATACCTGAGGATACAGATGCAGACTTTACATCCTGATGTTAAGCGGCAGAAACCAAACCTTTGCCTGCTTTCAATGTCTGTGAGCACAAAAGTGAAGTGCTGTCCCACCTGACTACGTGAAACCCTGTAAGTGATAGGCATAAACATTTAGATTTCATGGACAGAATGTCAGTTGCATTAAAAGAGATAACTTGTAATGTCAAGCTACTTCTGAAGGAAACTAAAATGGCAGAAAATTAAAGTGTAGGAAGAAATAGTAGTAATTTTCTTTAAAAAAAATTCTTAAATTAGTTAATTTAATGAATTCGGTTGGTCAGAATATTTAAACACTGATAGTTCGGTGTTGATCTTGTTAACTCTGCAGAAGAACTGAAAGTTGACAAACAACAAATTTCTAAGGTTTGTAAAATGATGGGGGAAGGAGGGGAAAAGGAAGCAGTAGTGATCAGAGCAATTGGTTTACTGGTTCAATACTTTTTTTTAAATCAACCATTGATTATGGCTGAGTGAAAGCTGTAAAAATACAATAGTGAACTGCAAGTAAGGGCCTCAATAAGATTGATGCTTTGTGTGCATGTTAGAAGGGGTCGGATAAAACTTAATGTTACATTTTCATTTTCAAGGATATTGGAATTTACTAAGCTCAGGCAATGCTTTTAATTTTTCAGTGCTTGCCTTCAGCATTAAATATTCAACATTTTGTCTCTGTTAATTTCAGTGAAATGTGGTAAAATATCCTGAAACACACCAGAGTACTAGAGCAATACAGTACATGTAGCATATATCCAGGCCTTTCGGCCCAACCAGTCTTTGCTGACCATAGAGCTGACCCAACCAGTTCCACTTTCCTGCATTCCACCCACATTCCTCAAAGATCTACCCCTCCATGTACTATCCAAGTTCTTCTTAAAACTATTCTCTTGTATCTGCCTCCAACCACTTCCTCCGGCTATTCATTCCACATGATCATCACCCTCTGCATCAAAAGGTTGCCTCTCAGATCCCTTTTAAATCGTTCCCTTCTCACCCTGACCCTATGCACACTAGATTTGGAATTTCCCTACCCCAGGGAAAAGTCTGTTAGCATCTACCTTATCTATGCTCGTATTACTGTTGAACATTTCTGTAAGGTTGCCCCTCATATAACTGTGTTCTAAGAAATAAAGACCTTGCCTGGCCAACAGGCTTCTCATCCTGGCAACATTTCTGACAAATTCTCTCTGCACTCAGTACAATTGAACCATGATTTTCCTATAATAGGGTGACAAAACCACACAAGTGCATTTTAATGTCCCAACTCCCACACTCAGTGCCCTGGATGATAAAGGCCAGTGTGTTAAATGCCTTCTTCATTACCCTGTCTACCTGTGATGCTGTTTTATATCCTAATACTTGATCAAATATTGGGTGTTGCTGCTGCAAAGAATATTTTCTCTCAAACATTTCCAGTGAATGTTCGGTTTACAAACAGTTCTTCAAATATACTTTCACTAGTACCCAATGAACCGAAATCAATTGAGCGTGAAATAATTCCATGTAATTAATACAAGCTAATCTCTCATTAAGCACTTGCTCACTCAACTTCACTCATCCCATCACTGAACTGTTCCCACAACCTATGGAGTCATTTTCAAAGACTCTTCATCTCATGTTCTCGATATTTATTTATATTTATTATTCCTTTTTTTTATATTTGCACCGTTTGTTTTCTTTGCACACTGGTTGTCTGTTCTGTTGAATGCAGTCTTTCACATGATATTATCCACTGATTGAATTCACTGTATACCTGCAAGAAAATGAATCTCAGGGTTGTATATGGTGACAAATATGTACTTAGATAGTAAATTTACTTTAAAATTTGAACTTGTTAGAAATAATCAGTCTGGAGAGGAAGGAAGGCTGTTTAATCAGAAAGGCTGCAAAGATTTTAATCATTCAGGTAGCACTTATTCTTTGAATTTTTATTTTAATATCAGCGTGCTTTACATACTTGAAGCCAGTGTGAAGGGCAACAAGAAATGTCTTGAATGAACATTAGGCTGGAAAGGAAGGAGCTGGTCGCTGTGATCCACCTTGAGTCTAGCAACATATTGAACTCCATTGGAAAACTACTGGTTGCTGTGCGTTAAATTAAGGAAATGGATGTCAGTAATTCTAACCGCTATCTATTACCTGAGCTAAGTAAATTGGTATCATGATAATCAGACTTAGGGAGGGGAATATATAGCTCAAGCAGTGGTATGGGAAAGTAAGGTTCTATTTCACAGACACTGAATAGCACATTGGTTTAAAAAGTAAGAATACCAGAATCAGATTTATTATCATCAACTTATGCCATGAAGTTTGTGGTTCCACAGCAGTAACGCAGTGCAAAACATAAAAATTACTATAAATTACAGTAATATATATAAAAAATAAACAATGCAAAAAAAGACTAAATTAGTGAGTAATAAAGAGTAAAATAAAGTGGTGTTCATGGACCATTCAGAAATCCGATGGCAGAGAGAAAGAAGCTGTTCCTAAAATATTGCGTTGGCATTTTCAGACTGTTGCACCTTTGCATTCATGGTGGTAGTCAAAAGAGGGCATGTCCTGGATGGTGAGAGTTCTTCATATTGAATGCCACCTCTTTGAGGCATTGTGTTTTGAAGATGTCCTTGCTGGTGGGGAATCTAGTGCCCATGATGGAGGTAGCTTGAGTTTATAACCTTTTTTCCAGTCCTGTGTACTGACTCAGCTATACCACACCATTCGACCATAAGACATAGGAGCAGAAACAGGCCATTCAGCTCACTGACTCTGCTCTGTATTTCATCATGGCTGATCCATTTCCCTCTCAACGCCATTCTCCAGCCCTCTCCCTGTAACCTTCCGCATCCTGACTAATCGAGAATATCTATCTTAACTACACCCAATGACCTGGCCTTCATAGCTGCCTGTAGCAACAAATACCACAGTCTCACCACTTTCTGGCTAAAGAACTTCCTCCTCATCTCCATTCTAAATGAACATCCCTCTGTTCTGAGGCTAAGCCATTTGGTTCTAGACTCCCCTACCATAGGAAACATCTTCTCCACATGCACTCTGCCTAGGCCTTCCAACATTCATAGGGTTCAATGAGGTTCCTCCTCATTCTCCTAAATTCCAATAAGTATAGCTCCTCATAAGATAGCCTTCTCATTCCCAGAATCATTCTCATGAACCTCCTCTGAACTCTCTCCAATTTGAACACATCCTTTCATAGATAAGGGACCCAAAGCTGCACACAATACTCCAAGTGAGGCCTCAGCATTGCATCCTTGATTTTATATTCCCGTCTTCTCAAAATGAGTACTAACATTGCATTTGCAGATGATGATGCAACCAGTCAGAATGCTCTCCATGATTTATCTGCAGAAATTTGCTGGAGTCATTGGTAGCATACCACATGTCCTCAAATTCTAAATGCCTTCTTTGTAATTGCATCGATATATTGGGCTGAGGATAGGTCTTCTGAGATATTGATACTCAGGGACTTGAAAATTGACTGGCTCCAGATCGCAGATCTGTCCAACTCCAATTCCAACAACACCGGATGCCTTCAGTATGCAAATGACATGGCCCCTAGCTCCAGCTCCAGTTCCAACCTGGATCTCGGCCACCACCAGCTCCAGGCCAAGACCTTCCTCGCTGCCACTGGGCCCCCAGGATCCCTTTCCCCCAGCACCACTCTCCAACACCAGGTCTCTCAAGCTCTCCCATCACTTGTTGGATCCTCCTCTTCCTCTCACTCTACCTTCCCTGTACACCTCAACCCTCCTCTGACGCTACAAACTCTCCTCCCCTCTCTGAACCGAGTTCTAATTTCTGTCGTGCTTTCACTATGCCCTCTGATCTTCCCCTCTCTCAGGCGGATCATTCTGTTGCCAGCCAAGACCTTACCTTTGTACCCCATTACCTACAGCTCAGTGAGTTCTGCATCTCCCCAATGCCGAGCTCTTCTTCCATCACCTCTGTCTCCAAACCCACTTCTTTGGCAAGGATTCCCCATCCCGCACGGATGACCCCTTCTCCCATCTCCAACCTTCCTCCTTTTCTTGGAGGCCCTACTCTGGATCTTTTCATCTCTTAATTGTTGACAATATGTCAATCAACTTGACTTCAGCACTCCTCTCTCCTCCTCAAATCTTACCTCTTCTTAGCATACTGCCCTCTCATTTCGTGACACCAATTCCAACCTTACCACCAAACCTGCAGACAAAGTAGGTGCTGTTGTAGTGTGGCAGACCAACCTCTACCTTGCAGTGGCCAGGTAGCAACTCTCTGACACCTCCTCCCTTAGCTACACCTTGAAGAGGACCCTACTCTGGATCATCAGAAAATTGTCTCCAACATAATCACTAACCTCATGAACTCTGGAGAACTCCCATCTTCTACTCCAAGCTCATAGTTCCCTTACCCTGCACTGCTCATTTCCACCTCATATCCGAGTTCTACAACCCTATCCCCATCGAGAAGGCCTTAAAGCTTTCCGTTTCTTTATCAAAAGACCCAGCCAGTTCCGTTCCACCACCACCCTCTCCATCTGGCAGAACTGGTCCACACCCTCAACAATTTTTCCATCTGCTCCTCCTGCTTTCTCCAAAATCAAGGGGTAGCCATGGGCATCTGCATAGGACCCAGCTATGTCTGTCTTTTCTTTGGCTATGTAATGAATGTTCCAAAACTTCCCTGGTAATGCCCCCCAACAGTCCATTTCTGAGACCTCACTCCACTTCCTCAAACTCTCTGTCTCCACCTCTGGAGACAAACTGTCTAGTGACATCATTTATAAACCTACCAATTCCCAAGGGTATCTTGACTATACCTCTTCCTACCCTGTCTCGTGTAAAAATGTTATTCCCTTTCCAAAGTTCATTCACCTCTGCCACATCTGTCCCCAGGATGAGGCTTTCTAGGACATCAGACATTATCCTCCTTCCAAGAAAACGGTTTCTTATCCTCCAGTATTGATGCTACCCTCACCTGTGTCTCTTATTTCGCAGACATCTGTGCACAACCCATCTTCCTACTGCCTTTACAGGGATAGAGTTCCTCTTCTCCTCACCTACCATGCCATGAGTCTCCACATCAAAAACATCTTTCTCCACAACCTACACCATCGTCAACAGGACCCTCCCAACAAACCCATATTTACCTACCCCCAACTCTCCACTTTCCACAGGGATTGCTCCTTCCGTGATTCCCTTATCCATTCGTCGCTCCCCACTAATATATCTCCCGTTATACTTTTTCCCTTACCTCCTTTCAGGGCCACAAACTGTCATTCCAGGTGAGGCAACACCTCACCTAGAAATGTATTGTGGTCATCTATTGTATCAGGTGCTCCCGACGTGGCCTCCTCTACATTAGTGAGGCATGTCATAAACTGGGAGAAAGCTTTGTTGAGACCTCTGCTCCATCCATCAAGAGTGGAATTTCCCAGTGGTCAACCATTTTAATTCCTATCCCCATTCTCGTTCTCACATGTCAGTCCACGGCCTTCTCTTTTGCCACAATGAGGACAGTCAGTGAAGCAGGTCAGAACATCCAGCTGCAGTAGCGAGAGGTTGAAGATGTCCTTGAGCACTCCAGCCAGTTGGTTGGCACAGTATTTGTGGCCTGAAGCATTGCTCATGTTCATCTAGGGTTCTAACGTCAGACTCTGAGACAGGTATCACAGGATCGCCAGATGCTGCAGACTGATATCGTTTTATTCTCCCTTTCAAAGCATGCATAAAAAGCACTCAGCTCATTGGGGAGCAAAGCACCACAACCATTCATGACGTTAGGTTTCACCTTGTAGGAAGCAAACCCTGCCACAGCAAACATGTATCTGATTCGGTCTTTAACTTCACTTGGAATTGCTTTTTCGCTCTTAGGAAAGCCTTCTGTAGGTTATACCTGGAGTTCTTGTACAGTTCTAGATCACTGGTCCTGAATACCACAGACCTAGCCTTTAGCAGATTTCAAATCTCCTCGTTCATCCACTGCTTTTGGGTGGAGTATGTCTGGTATGGTTTCAAAGGCACACACTCATCCACACAGGTCTAGCTGAAGTCAGTGACAACTCTGGTATATTCATTCAGATCCAAACAGGAATCTTTGAACATGGTCCAGTCCACCAATTCAGAGCACTTCTCTGAGCGTTCCTCCACCTTCCTTGACTTTGCTATCTTCACCACTGGCGCTGTGGTCCTCAATCTCTTCCTGTACGTCAGGCACAGTAATACAGCCACATGGACCCATCAAAGTGCAGACATGGGATGGCACGGTAAGTGGTGGAGTAGCAGTAGTCAAGTATGTTGGCTCTTCTGGTTTCACAGGTGACATGTTGATGGTAGTTAATCAGAGACTTATTCAAGCTGGCCAAGTTGAAGTCCCTCACAAGGGCAGAAGGGAGCACTGTCTTGTGAATACTGATCATGGTGCTCAGCTCCTCCAGTGCCAGCCTGACGTTGGCCAGGGGTAGAACGTACACTGTAACTAGGAGTGCTAGGGGTGAGCCACGTCTCTGTGAGGCAAAGTACACAGCAGCCAACTGGGAATGTGCTAGGATATGCGTCCAACCAGAAATGATCATTTGCTCACAAGAATAAATAAGTTGCAGGAGTCAGTTGTATAGAGTGAAAGGGTTCAAAACTGAGGAAAAATTGTAATATTCACAGATCAAAAGGAAATGAAGAGTAAATGAATGCCAAAATTTAGAAATGGAGCAATAAATGATACAACAAAATAATTAAAAGAAGGCTTTTTCTGCTGAGGTTGGGTAGGACTACAACTAGAGGTCATGGGTTAAGTGCGAAAAGTGAAAAGTTTAAGGGGAACATAAGATGAAACTTCTTCACTAAGAGGGTCGTGAGAGTGTGGAAGGAGCTACCAGCGCAAGTGGTGCATGCAAGCTCAATTTCAATGTTAAGAGAAGTTTCAACAGATACATGGATAGTAGGGGTATGGAAGGCAATGGAGGGCTATGGTCCCAGTGCAGGACGATAGGAGTCGGCAGTTTATATGGTTCGGCACAGACTGGATGGGCTGAAGACCTGCTTGTACTGTACTTTTCTATGACCCTACCTCCATAGTGCAAAATATGAGTAACACTTTATATTTGAAGGAAAGGAAAAGTACAAAATAAACTAAAATGAATGGAGTGCAAATGTTACATCTTGAGGATGAGCGTACAACCCAACAGATGTAAAAGAACATAGGCCATTCGGTCCACAATGTTGTACTAACCCTTTAACCTAATCCCAGATCTAACCCTTTCCTCAGTTTTCTTCAGAGCTCTCCATTTTTCTTTCATTTATGTGCCTTTCTAATATTCTCTTAAATGTTCAAAGTTCATTTATTACCAAAGTATTTATACATCATACAACCCTAAGATTTGTTTCCTAACACACAGCCACAAAACAAAGACACCCAAAAGAAGAACATATATATAAAAAAAGGAAGTCTGTCTAACACCCAATGTGCAAAGAATAAAAATCACATCATGCCCATAAAAAGAACCCATGAAAAATAAAAGAATAAAATAACCCATAAAAGACTGTTGAACACCTAATGTTCAATGAAAAAAAAATCAGGCAAACAGTAACTGCAAGCAAAATAGTGTTTCTGAACTGAAGTCCACAAGAGAGCCCCATAGTTCAGCGCAGAGTTGAGCAAATGCTGTGGAGCAGCAATCTGAACCAGCTCCCAGTTCGTGTTGGGCCCCTACACCCTAACCTTTTTAGTCTGGCCCGGCACTCTCTGTCTGAACATCGGGTTCTGCTGCTTCAAGCAGTGATCCGAACTGGCCTGCACCTCACCTCAGGCCTCAACACCCTGTCCTTTTCAATGTGGCCTGGCACTTAAATCTCAGTCAGAACAGGTTCTGCCACTTGGAAATGTCGGACTTCGCCACCTCAATTCAGTCTGTAAATCTCCGTACAAAAATCGTGTTCAGTAGCATTGGCAGTTCTAGGGCCATTGCCCTAGCGGCCTCAATTCAGCCTGTGCCCAACCTTTCACGCTCTTTGCGACGGGTCCACTGCCTAATGCTCCTAATGTACCTGCCTCTAACACCACCACCGGCAGTGTGCTCCATGTACTTACTATTCCCTGTTAAAAAAAAACTACCCTGACATCCGCTCTATACTTCCCTCCAGTTAACTTAAAACCATATCTTCTCATATTAGCCATTGCTGCCCTGGAAAAAAGGACTGCCTGTCCTCTCAATCTATACTTCTCATCATCTTATACACCTCTATCAAGTCACCACTCATCCTACTTTGCTCTAAGGAGAAAAGCCCCAACCCAGTTAACCTATTCTCATAAGACACTCTTCCTCATCAAGGCAGCATCCTGGTAAAACTCTTCTGCAACCTCACTGAAGCTTCATCTTCCTTCCTATAATGAGGCAGTCAGAACTGAACACAATAGTCCAAGTGTGGTCTAAATAGGGTTTTATAGAGCTGCAACATTACCTTGCAGCTCTTGAATACAATCCTCTTACGAATGAAGGCCAACACACCATACCCCTTCTGATCCACCTTATCAGCTTGCATGACAATTTTCAGGGATTTACGGACACGGTCCCCAAGATCCCTCTGTTCCTCCACACTGCTAAGAGTCCTGCTATTAACCCTATGCACTGCTTTCAGGTTTGTCACTTTATATCTTTCTGGATTGAACTCCATTTGCAACTTCCCAGCCGACCTCTGCATCCTATATATTGAATATCTATTTATCTATTACTATTATCATCTATTTATTGGTTGAATTTTCTGCTTCCCTAATTACTGAATCCCCTATCACCACTGCTCTCCTCTTCTCTTCCCTTTCCTTCTGAGCCACAGGGCCAGACTCTGTGCCAGAGACCTGACCACTGTGACTTTCCCCTAGTAGGACATTCCCCTCAGCAGAATCCCACGTGATATACTTGTTATTGAGGGGAATGTCCTCACCCTAGCCTCCTGCTTTCCTCAACGAAGTTAGCTGTGATCATAGCTAGACTAATCACAGCAACAAATCATAGTGGGAATATACTGACAATTGAGAGGTTCTGACAAAAACTCCTGGGTTAAATTAAAAGACATGATTACAGGAAGTAAGATTGTGTTCCTGGAATTGCAGAGGTTTGAGGATGATTGCATTGAAGTTTTGAAATGTCAGAGTTAGGATTTTCAAAAGTTAAATGACAATTGGTGCAACGTTAATTCCTAATTTTCACTTTAACTTTGATAACTAAGAGATATTGTGTGGCATGGAGAATTAGCAGAATTGTTGGAGTTTGGTCACAGTGATCACATTTAAGAGCTTCCAGGAGCTACATAACTTGTTCATTTTCCTATGTCATGTTAGTATATTGATGTCGACAGAAGCCTATTGTTGCATTGAGAATAATATACACAAAAGGAGAATATTAGGGTGAAATTGGAAACTGATGGGGGGAAATATATTTATTCAAGGACTGCAACTTCTTTTACAGTTGAAAGGTATATTCACAGCATTTCACAGAGCTGGTGCACTGGATTCTTTGAAAACCAAATTGTGTCACCAAGTATACCACTGGATGGCAGCAATGGAGCCTGTTTCCACATACATATTGTGAACCTTAAACCAGAGACATTTAGCTCCTCAGCCTATTTTCATTTAGGTGAAGGCTAACAAAAATCTTCACAATTAGCTGGAACACACAAGTGCAAATATTTAAAAGGGTGCAGTCAGTTAAAAAGCACAATAGTGGGGATTAGGTTTTAAAATACCATATCTAATTATAAAGTTATAATTAAACAACACTTCATTTATAGATAATTTTTTTCCAAGTGAAAGCCTTTATTTTTAATAGAAGTAAAACTCAGTTCACAAGCTATTAGCTACAATGTGTATAGTCAATTTTCTGGCTCACATTAGTCCTCAAAAAAAAAAATGGGGACCCTCCATGCTGAGATTTTAAGAAGACACTTCTCTTAAAAAAAAGATTGGACTGAGTCCCAATTCAAAGTAGTGGGCAAAATGTAAAATGATTGGTTTATCATGCAATACTGTACCTTTCAACATCAAAGGGGAAGCAAAACTTCAGCACAGTCTGCAGCACTTCCTGTGAAGGATAATAAAATTGTTAGGCTCATGCAGGACTTGGGTCAAATCACTACTGTATGCACCACAAAAAAAGACTGAGAATAACCTTTTGAATTAAAACATATACGGACAGTTGTTTCTGTATTGAAATAATCAACCATAATGAACTTCATTGATTATTAACAAGAATAAAATTTATGCTTCAGCAGACTGTACTGACAATGGTAAGAGAGCACCAGGAGGGAATCGTTTGGCCTAAAGGGCATTAACACCCCCTCTCATCCCCACTGGGATCCCCTTCAACAAGACCATATGGATTTTACAAGCAGCGCAGCACCATATGGGTAAGCCATGTCTGCTGATACATGCATCACAGACTAGCCACCAGTTTCTAGTCAACACGTAACATGCGCTGACAATAGAAATTGCGGGGGAAAACTCAAGGATAATAGTAACGATAAAAATGACAAAATTCAAAATGAATGTGTCCTGCTGAAAAAAATTTGCATAGGATTATTTAAGGAAAATATGTATGTCATCAGAGTGCCCTCTGCTAAGTGATACTCCATTAAGTCAGATTTTTAATAAAATACATGACACAACAATGAAATACTGCATCATCAATAGCAGCAGATATTTGTTTACAAGCTCTTAAATAACACGTTATTCTTAAATCTCTCCATAAAGCTTGCAGGAATTTGGAATAGCACTAATGTTCTTTGTAATTTTCAGCTTGCATGGTTGTTAAGTTTTTTTTCTTGCATGTAAAGAGCAGGGCTTTGGAACTGTTTAAAGATTTTTTTTGCACTGCAAAAGCGCATGTCAGCTTTATGGAAAATGTGGCTTGTATAACAAAGTGAACTAAGAGCAAGCAGTGTGAACTCTGCTCACAGAGGTGACACAATGCTCCAATGGAATAAATTTTAATCTTCATTCATAATCTTTAAGAGTGAATAGTACTTGTTATTGCAGCCAAAATAGCTCATTTGTGCGACTGGGACTATAAATTCTCAGCAAATTGTCATCCTTCAGGATCTGACTTCAGCTTCCAAATTAATTATATTATCCTAGTTTTAAGAGTCCAAATACATTTCTAATCAGATTTATAAATGTGAGGCCACATTTTGGACTCTATAATTCACATGATCTGTGCTCGGTTGTCACATAATCACAGGGTTAATACGAAGCTTGTTTTACCCATTGCAATGCATTTCCAAATCAAAAATAACTTCTAGATTTCATTTTTAATACAGCTAAGATACAGCAAGTTCTAAAAGCAGACCAATTTCCAAACCAATTTAACATTCACTATCTCAGACAGACAAAATAGACAAATGCAAATTAAATCATTTGCTAATTCATTCTGTATGAACAAAATAGTTCCATTCTAAATTAACAGAACAGGAATAATATTGCTCTACAGACTTAAGTGTTCTATCAATATTAATCCTTGCAAAACAAACTATTTTAGCAATACATAGCAGGTTAAAATCTAATTGCCTCTATTTAGAATTCCTCTTTTTATTTCCTTCAGAATAGAACCCAAGCTTTCTACTCACTTTCCAAATGGCACAGGCAACTCTCAGGGGAAGGTGACATTTGAAAAAAAAACTCAATGCTCTTTTAAATTCATACAACCGGCAGGTCTATAGACTCAAAAACAATTCAGACAAAAATTGTTTGCAGCACTTATGGGACTGAGCAGCTCAGCTGACAACTGGAACTCCATGACAGCATAGATGAGGTTACTTGCATCAATCAATGAAGCAGTGCACCAGCTCCACAGCCAGATCTCATCCTAATTAAAACACAGCATTCAGCACTTTCACTTAATGAAATATTGTATAATGTAAACCTACCACTCCCTCTAAAACAATGATTCTCAAATACCATGTTGGTAATAAACGTTCTATATTGAGTGGCCATGGCAAAAATAAGTTATGATGATAATCAAGCCAGGTATCACAGCATCGTATTTATTTCCGTTCATTTATTGATGAGCTCAGCTGGGGGTTTGCTATGTAAAAGCACAGCAGCACTTGCCTGCAATCATTTCAAAATACTATACTGGGTTCAATATGTGTATCTTACTAGAAATGTGTTAAATTCTTACATATCTTTTGTGTAAATAGAGCTTGAATTCTTCAGTTTTTATTTCTGGTTACATTCATGGGGTATTGTTTTGCAATATTTTATCAGCAGAATTGGTTATTTTTAAGACATTAACAGAGCTTCAACGCTTAAAGTTCAACGTAAATTTATTATCAAAGTGTACATATGCAACCATGTACAGCCCTGAGATTTGCTTTCTTGTGGGCATGCTCAGTAAATCCAAGAACCACTATAAAACCAGTAAAAAACTGCTCCCAGCAAGGCAGACAAACAACCAGTGTGCATAAGACAACAATCTGTGCAAATACAAAAGAGAAAAATAATAATAGTAATACATCAATAAGCAATAAATATCAAGAATATGAGATGACGAGTACTTGAAAGTGAGTCCATAGGTTGTGGGAGCAGTTCAGTGATGGGGTAAATGTAGTTGAATGAAGTTATCCCCGTTGGTTGAGATGGTTGAGGGGTAATAACTTGGCAGTACGAGTCCTGCGGATCCTGTACCTTCTTCCTGATAGCAGCAGCAAGAAGAGAGAATGACCTGGGTAGTGAGGTCCTTGATGCTGCTTTCCTGTGGCAGCACTCTGTGTAGATGTGCTCAGTGGTGGGGAGCGCTTTACTCGTGATGAAATGGGCCAAATCGAAAACCTTTTATAGGATTTTCCATTCAGGGCAATGGTGCATTCATACCAGGCTGTGTTGCGGTCAATAAATTCTCAACCAGACATCTATAGCAGTTTGTCAAAGTATTAGATGTCATGTAGAATATTCACAAACTTCTAAAGAAGTAGAGATGCAGCCGTGCTTTCTTCGTAAATGCACTTACGTACTGGGCCTAGGACAAGAAATCCAAAATAAGAACACCTCGAAATTTGAAGTTGCTGACCCTCTCCACCTTTTATCTCCCGATGAAAACTGGCTCATGGGCATCTGATTTCTTGCTCTTGGTCAATAATCAGCTCCTTGGTTTGCTAGCATTGACTGTGAGGTTGTTATTGTGGCACCACTCAGCCAAATTTTCAGTCTCCTTCCTATAAGCTGATTCCTCACCACCTTTGGTTCAGTCAACAACAGTGGTGTCATCAGAAAACTTAAGTATGGCATTGGAGTTGTGCTTGGCCACACATCCATAAGTGTAAAGCAAACAGAGCGAGGGGACCAAGCACACAGCCTTCTGGTGTTACCTGTGCTGATAGAGATTGTGGCGATGCATCACATTTTGGTGAAACAAAGTTCAACTGAATTGAAAATCAGTAATAACATTAAAGATCAAAAATTAGTGCAGACCACAAATAAATAGGATTTACATGCATGTTGAAAGCCCTGCACAGCATTCTTACAACAAAATGAATGAAATATACATTCAGACTGCCTGATAGTTAGTACTTTATAAAAATCTATTGGAAGTGACAAATATTCAATTCTTTTGCGTTGGATTCAAACATTTACTTTGGAACAAGTGATATTCATAGTTAGACAATGGAGTGATCACTGAAGTTGCGTATTATATACATTAAAAAATCCAAGACTCTATAAATCTGTAGGTGTGAACTTCCCACTATTCAGGACATCATTTATGGAGACAGGTGTGTAAAAAGGGCCCGAAGGATCATTGGGAACCCGAGTACTGTAAACCCAACCTCAAACTGTTCTAGCATTCTACCATCTGGGAAATGGTAAGGCAGCATTAAAGCCAGGACCAACAGGCTCCGGGACAGCTTCTTCCACCAGGCCATCAGACTGATTAATTCACGCTGACAGAATTGTATTTCTATGCTGTATTGACTGTCCTGTTGTACATACTATTTATTACAAATTACTACAAATTGCACATTTAGATGGAGACATAACGCAAAGATTTTTACTCCTCATATATGTAAAGGATGTAAGAAATAAAGTCAATTCAATTCAATACTGGCCACATGCATTTCCCTTTCTGTAGAAACATTTTGATTTCCTAGGCGGGCTTCTTCCCTGCCGCCCTCAACCACTGCTACCAAAGAAATTCAGCAAGAAAGTTCAAGGAAAACATGGCATGCATACAAGAACTATTGGCCATGACTGTCTATAAAGATTAAAAGATGATGGCATATGCTAGATAATTACTCTGACAAAAAGAGCTTTATTTCCTTAAAGTCATAATCCAAATGTTTTCCTTTGCCACAGCAATCCCTAGATACAAAAAGATTCTGTACATGGGTAATTTTATCGGCAACTGTTGCTCCTTTCAGGTGAAATGAGGCACAGGGCTTGAAAAGCCCAGTAAAAATGTGGATTGTTTGAAATATCCAAAAAATTTTCTGGAAGTACAGGGATCTTCCTGCATAACTGATTTATAAACTAAATTCTCTTTCAAACTTAAATCATGATCATCAATAATCATCAATAAAGATTTAGTTGAATGATTTTTCACTTTGACCAAAAGTTACACTTCTACAAACAGGATTAAAATGTTAAGGCTTCATTCTATGATCACTGACTATAAAACTACATTAAACCAACTCAGTCTATATACAATGCATCCCAGTTAATTGTGACACATCTTGACCAGTACATTTTGTCCCAATTAATCAGCTGTCCCATTTAGCTGAAGTTCTATGGAAATAGTTAAAAAGGCATAAAAAAGACAAACCCAGCATCAAATTGTGTATTTAAATGAAATGCGGAATATATGAGTATGCTACATAATAATAACGTGGTAAACTGGATCAGCAAATTTGCAGTTTCACTTGAAGCACAGTGTAATGTCTACTGGGCACACAAGTGCATGTGACTGATGCTAGTTAGAAACTATTCAGCAACATACTCCTGCCCAAATTAGGTGGCACATTGCCCCAAGTAAACAAAGGGAATCCTAGCCATTTTCTCTATTAGGTTTTGTTCTTTAAGAGTTGTCCCAAATAAGCAGCTGCCCCAATTAACCAGAATCAAAGCTCAATGTTCAAAGTACTTTCATTTTCATAAACATTTGAGACCACAGAGCTAAATGAATGTGCTGAAATCACTTATCAAATCAGTGATCATTCATTAAAATTATCAGTCCAATAAATCCATGAAGAGAATCTCACTCCATTGTGATATCATTCTGTTATTCAGGAAGGGCTGGAAAAAAGAAATTAAAATGAAAGAAATCTTTCTTATGAAAATCAATGAGGTGTAATTCCTCATGGAATCTCATAGAACGAGATAGATTCAACCTCAGTGGATAGAAGTACCCCTCAATACAAGTGGGCACAGATGATATTGGATCTAGGCTAAATAGAATGATACACATTATTCTCAATCTTTCTACCGAATACCTTGATTCAAATTCTAGATTTTATAGCCATTTCATGAATATTTTGTGAATCTGTGAAGCATATAGCACTGGAACAACAACTGTAAAAAAAAACTGCAGATGCTATAGATCTGAAACGAAACAGTAAATGCTGGAAATATTGAAAGGGCATCTGTGAAGAGAGACACAGAGGAAACGTTTCAGCCATCTTACTCTTGTTTCTCTCTTCATAGCGACTGATTTCACAAGTATTCTCGAGTTTTGTCTCTATATTTCTGAGGTAGCAATTACTTTTCAACAACCACAAGACGACAAGACTTTCAGCTTCCAGATTCTGCAACTTAAAGTTAGTATTTTCTGTGCAATGATGACATTAGGTCACTATTGGTCAATGTCAGCTAAGATTAATCCTGATGAACCAAAGTCCCTGCAGATGAGACTGCCTTACAAAGGAGAACTCTACAAAATGCAAACCACATTCAGTATGACCTTTCAGCCCACAAGTCCGCTCCACCATTTGATCATGGCTGATTTATTATCACTCTAAACCCCTTTCTCCTGCCTCCTCCGTAACTTTTGCACCCTTACTAATTATTAACCTATCATCATCAGCATCATCAGGTGCCATGCCCAGTTTGAGCTTTAACTGCCATGGCCCACACACTCCTGTTTTGGGTCAAGTGGATCAATTCATTGGTATTCATTTCCAGTTCTCTGATTGCTGTCTCCATCATCATTTGTCTTTGCCTTCCTTTTGCTTTCTTCCCTTCAATTTTTCCCATAATTACCGTGCATTCTAACTCCTCTTTCCTAATCACATGTCCAATGAAGTTACGTTGCCTTTTCATGATCTCATACATTATTTTTCTTTTTGTGCTTGCTCTGTTCATGACATTCTCGTTAGATATTCATTCTGTCCATGATATTCTTTGCATCCTCCTCAAAAACCACATCTATGCTGCTTCAATTCGATTCCTCATGTTACTAGATATTGTCCAACTTTCTGAGCCATATAACATAACTGGATAAACATAACATTTCAGTACTCTGAGGCAGGTTGTCATGGCTAATTTAGCGTTGGTCAGTATACTCTTCATTCTCGAAAAGGTGTCTTTTGCCATCCCTATTCTTCTTTTGATGTCCATGTCGCACCTGCCATCTGATGTCACCCAGCTTCCTAAGTAGCAAATATTCTGTACTTGTTTTATGTCTTCCCCGTTTATTTTCAGCCTGCAGATAGGATTCTCCTTCTTTTTGGATATCATCATACATTCTGTCTTTTTGCAATTGATAGATAGACCCATTTTTGCACTTTCTTCAACAACTATACCAATTAAGTTTTGTAGTTCTTCCTCCGTACTTGCAATTAACACAGTGTCATCCGCGTATCTGAAATTATTAATGTTTTCACCGCCAACTTTGATTCCCAAGATGTCTCTTATTTTTTGTAATATTGTTTCACTGTACACATTAAATAAATCAGGGGAGAAAACACACCCTTGTCTAACGCCTCTCTTGATTTTCGTAAACTGACTCACTTCTCCATCTATTCTTACAGCAGCAGTTTGTTCCCAGTACAGATTTCTGATTAGGCAGAGATCTTTCAAGTCTAGATCTAGAGTTTCCTGTAATACTTCAAATAACTTATTAACCCATACAGCTCCACTTTAAATATATCCAATGACTTGGCCTCCACCGCTATCACTCACCATTACAGAAAAGGTTTCTTTCAGAAACCACGGTGGCAGAAAACAATTTCACCACAATATTATTACTTCTATCATTCATGTAATTAGGGGCACTAAATGTTGACTGGAGTGTTCTAATTCCTACTTTGGTTAAATACTGGACCAAATGGTCAGACTGATCAACACCAATAACTGAACTGAAATGCAGGCAGAGAAAAAAAAATCTGTGAAAGCCCTCTTGTGTCAACATGAAACAGAAATATTGTCCCAGTGGTAACATATTGACTGGCTGTGGATGAAAGAACTCAGGAACATCAGGTCATGCTTTGGCTCAGCGTCAGATACCCCACAGTTGACAAGGACATAGGGAAAATACCAACTACTGTTTTTGTAGTCTCTCCAAATAACTATAAGACATCAAACCTCAGAATAAGGATTGAGCAGATCAAGTGAGCTTTCCTTGAGCTACTACTGTTGGTGGAACACTATATTGAACTTGCATGTTCTTAAATCTTATCAAAGAGTTTCTGTTCTCATCTCTCATGAATTTCTGGCAAATCCAGTTGAAAGGGAAAGTGACAAATAGAAAATGCTGGAGGAACTCAGCAGCCCAGGCAGCATTGATGGAAAAGAGTAATCATTCGATGTTTCGGGCCAAGACCCTTCATCAAGACCAGAGAAAAGGGGTGAGAAATCAAGAGTAAGAAGGTGGGGGGAGGAGAAGAAGTAGCACAAGGTGGTAGGTGAAACCAGGGGTTGGGGGGAGGGTGAAGTAGGGAGTTGGGAAATCAATTGGTGAAAGAGATGAAGGGTGGGAGAAGGGGAAATCCGATAGGAAAGGACAGACGCCATGGCAGGAAAGGAAGGGGGAGGAGCACCAGGGAAAGTACATTTGTCTTCCCTATCCACAAAAGTGCTGTAATGCCTATCAACAGGTGTCAAACATTAAAAACGTCAGCTCCAGTCCATTCTCTGGTCAAAGGAAAAAAAAATTTGACTACAAAGACATGCCGACTGTTCGTATTTTGCATCCTATAGAACAATGACCTGGTCTGATTCTTGGGAGTCCCTCAATCCACCCTAAAATGGATCTCAATAAAATGCAAATAACCTAAACATCACCATGGTCACCAATAATCACCATGAAGGAAATATAACAACAAAGCATCATGTCTTTTCAAGTCAACAGATGTCACACCACTGAAACAAAACACCCATAAATGGATATTCAACCAATGAAGGAAGTAAAAATTCTTTGTCAGACTATGATTTGCTTTTTAGCAATAGCCCATGCTTACACTGATAAACCATTAAAAAGTAAGAAATTAATTGGCATAAAGTCTTGGCAACTCTGCAGGTTTTATTATCTGGGTTACATGGCAGATGTGTTTCCAAGACTAGGAATAGCACAAGTCATTAACATCAGGTGTGGTCTCATTGCAAGAATCCTTGCACTTAAAACCAGAGCAGCAGAAAATTGCAGGCTATGTACACACAAAATGTGGGCAGCTTCCATGTAAGCCGTCAGTGCCTGAGTGGTATCATCTTCAAGGCTAACCCACACATTAAAGATGTCGAGGGAACAAGCAAACTTGGCCTTAGCCCATGTTGCTTTGGCAGCAATTGCAGACAGCCTGCAAAGCAGCCATCTGAGCATAGTGAGTTTGAACACAGCAAAAGCACTTTGTATGTAATCCCTAGAGTAGGTAGAAATCATTTCTCTGTGGCTGACCCAGCTTAAACACGCACCTTGATGATGCAACCAAATTAAAAATAAAGATTAAGTTTTTATACACACAAACATTATAGCCCCAAGGTAAGACACATCTTGCAATAAAAAGAAACAAATAAAACCACAATTTTCCAAAAATGTAGTAGAAACATAGAAAACCTATAGCATAATACAGGCCCTTCAGCCCACAGTGCTGTGCCAAACACATACTTACTTTAGAAATTACCTAGGGTTACCCATAGACCTCTATTTTTCAAGCAATTTTTTGCAATTAATATAAACAGGTTTTAAGCTGTACCTACTCAAAACAATGGCTTGCTCACTGTTGTTTTTAAATCACTCAGCTCCATATAATCAAATGTAACTTGCTCTAACAATAGAACCTATCTTGGTGTTCCGCTTTCTTCCACTCAAACTATTCCAAGAAGAACGTAATGAAAATAATTATGTGGTGCAGCTTTCATGTTGGCATGGGATAACAACCTGCAAGGTAGTGACTGAGGTCATCGTCATTAATGAAGACTTGAGACAACATCACATTGAATAAACTTAGAAATTTAACTATCACCTTTACAGAATCCCAACAGCAAACCAATAACCCCTAATGAAGGGAACACAAAATGTTGGAAAATTACTTCAGAAGCAAGTTGATGACTTCCTATTCAAGAATACTAAAGGGACTAGCTGAACCAATAGGGAGAGAAAAATTAAACAGCAAATTAGTTTGCCCTGGGAAATGTGTTTATCTGCACAGGAAGAGGAGTGGTTAAGCAACCATTCATCATATGTCAACAAATCCTCAGAGGAGATCACATATCACATGTTCCTCTTTTTTGCCAGTCTGATATTACTTCAAGATATTCAGTATAATTTAAAGATATTGAGAAAATATGTTGCAACAGCATTTCTCTTCCCATTTATTGCTGCCAACCTAGCTCAGGGAATAGCTGCTTACTTAAACTATCACAAGTAATAATCTTCGAGTACCTGGATGAGATGCCCAAACGCCATAAGAAAGAAAGAAAACTCAAAGATTGCATTTTAATTATAGATCCATCTCAAACAATTAAATTTTTTTTCAAATCAAGTTTCTTATTTCTTTTTCAGTTTTAATCAAAGTACATTAGCAGTCATTGGTACTTGGATTGTGAGATAGAGTCACATTTCCTGAATTAGTATCTTTTTTAAAAGCTTCATATTAACTCAGACAAGATGCACCAATAAAAATCATTCATTTGGACTTCAATTCAAAAAAATTACATTGAAGTACTGCAGTTTGCCATATTACATAGCCTACATTAATTTCTAATTTACTTTAGTACATTTTTTCTTCTGTTATTTATGACATCTTGCAAGATTCTTCTATACTGGGCACAACTAATGGTCAAAAAATAAAAATTCAAATCATGACTCATGTACTTTTGTCTCTAGTATTGGCATGTGTTTATATTCAAGATGGATTTTAAACTTCAATCGCCCTTCATGGGATTTATTTCAAATGCTTCAAGATGCACAAAAATGACACATTTTTATAAAGCCTATGAACACTTATCATTCACTATCCATAAGATCACCTTGGAATTCCCAACATAGTAAATGCTTCACACTTCCTACAATCCCCAGTCAAGATTCTTCCAAAATTTTTTAAACACAAAAGGGAAAATTTGGTTAACTATTCCAGTTTCATCCTAAAATGAACACACAGCCTAATAAGTTAATAAACATTTACATAGAATAGTATAGCAGAGCCTTAGCTCCATGATTGTGCTGACCACAATGCCAATCTAATCATTCCCACTTGCCCCCACAGTCTATATCCCACCATTCCCTCCTGGTTCATATGCCTGTCTAAATGCTCTTCAACATTGCTCTCTCAGCTCCTTCCAACACTTTCCCTGGCAGTGCATTCCAGTTCCTACCACTCTTTGTGTGATGAATTGCTTTGTACACCTACTTTAATCTTCCCCCTTCACCTCAGACTGTATCCTTTAATGTTAGGCATTTCCACCCAGGGGAATAAAAAACAATGACTACTTACCCTATACCTTTCATGATTTTATATTCTTCTGTCAATTTGTCCCTCAACATCTAACACTGGAAAGCATTCCAAGTTTGTCCAATCTTCTTCTTAAAGCTAAAAATCTCTAATCCAAACATTTTCATGAACCCTTCTGTATCATCTGCAAAGCATCTGCATCATTCCTGCAACCATGCTGCACACAATACTCCAAATGTGTCCAAACTGAAGGATTAATAGGAGCTGGAGGGACAACGCATCTTTCCAACACAGAAAATGTAACATACGCAGCATCATGGAGGAAGTAGTTGAGGCAATTAGATAGGAAAAGTTAAAAAGCATAAGGGCAAAAGCAGGCAAATGAGACAAGCCTGCATGGGCATCTTGGTTGCAAGGCCCAGTTGGGCCATAGGGCTTGCATCTGTACTATAAGAACCTACAACTCTATAACCAAAGTTTTTATACAGGGGTAACGTGCCTCCTCAACTTTTATACTCAACATTCCAAGTGATGAAGGCAAGTGTGCTGAAAGCCCCCTTTACTATCCTATCTACATTTACTGCCACTTCGAAGGAGCTTTCAACATGCAGCCCAATATTCCGAGATACATCAATATTCCTCAGGGTCATTGCCACTTAATTTTTTTTACTGTACTTGCCAATTATAAAACTTGTGCACAATTCTAGTGGTTACAAACATGTTCAGTTCATTCATTTGGAATGCCAGTTGAAGAACCAGAAAATATGTTTCACTGGAAGCATCACTTAAAAAATAACTTCAACTAATGCCCCAAATCAATTCTGCAAACGAGTTCATAATTTTTGAGGAGGAAATAAAAAAAAGGATATTGCAGAAGTAATATGATCCCTTCTTGACAAATCTTGGCCAAATATCAGGTCACAACACAAGAACCTGCATTTATACGCAGTGCAGAAATAACTAAATATGTTCTACTACAGGTTTCCCCCGCCATCCGAAGGTAGAGCGTTCCTATGAAACAGTTCGTAAGCCGAAATGTCGTAAAGCGAAGAACCAATTACCATTTATTTATATGGGAAAATTTTGTGAGAGTTCGCAGACCCAAAAATAACCTACCAAATCATGCCAAATAACACATAAAACCTAAAATAACAGTAACATATAGTAAAAGCAGGAATGATATGATAAATACACAGCCTATATAAAGTAGAAATACTTCTCTACAACGATTGCCTGCACAGATCTCCGTAGCGAAAATCTCACACAAGCGCTCTCGGCAGAAAATCTCACGCAAGCGCTGTTGGCATAAACGCGCTCTCCAGTAACCTTTAAACTATGAAGCTGCCAAATCTACCAAATAACACGTAAAAATACACAGCTTATATAAAGTAGAAATAACGTATGTACAGTGTAGTATCACTTACCGGAATTGGGAAGACATAGAGCACACTGATTATGGTGTGTTAGACTGAGTCGTCACAGGTTGGGTTGTGCAGTGGCCCCCACCCTCCAGGCCGCCGACCGATATATTGCTGCGAAGTACGCAGGGATAGCCGGGAGGCACACAGCACATCTTTAAGAAAAAAGCCAAAATAAACATGCTAATTAAATAGGTGTTGCCCGGCACATAAATGTCGGCACAGATCAGAGGCGATTGCCGATTGCATCGGCACTGATCTGGGCCGACAATTACGTGCTAGGCAGCACCTAATTAATTAGCATGTTTATTTCGGCTTTTTTCTTAAAGATGTGCTGTGTGCCTCCCGGCTACCGCTGCATTTTCTGCGAATCGGTACAGTATCTGTCTGGGGCCTGGGGGTTGGGGTGGTGGGACACGGGGGTGTCATCTCATCGTCGATCAGGGCAGGCAGCTCATCTTCTCCTATGACTGTCTGCCTCGATGTTGAAGGTCGAGGTTCGTCGTCTGCTGTGGCTGATGTGGAAGGCTTGCTTGACTGCTGAGCCTCAAGCATTTTTATATCACACAGTTCTTTGTAAGAACTCAAAACATCCTGCAAATATCCCCTAAACCTACGTATCCTTTCAAAATTAAAGTCGTACTTTATCATTGCAGCGAAAATCTCACGCAGTTGCTTCACGTTCAGTTCCTGGACGACTTCACTTTCGCTACTGCATTCGGTTTCCATTGTTATTCTTTCCTCTTCCAATTGCATCAGCTCTTCATCTATCAGTTCTTGGTCACGGGATGCCAAAACCTCTTCAACATCATCTTCGTCAGCTTCCACAAGCCAAACCCACTTTGTCCTTGCTTCGTTCACCACGATTGAAACGCTTATTTATGTCTAGTTTTACGCTAAGTGTAACACCCTTACGAGGTCTTTCAGGCTTTTCCGACACCTTAGAACTCATCTTGCAAATGGCTGCTCACAGGCTCGTGTTTAAGCAATGCCGTTCCAAACCCGGGGGAGAGCGGCTGCTCGGGGTGCGCGCTGCCTTTCTTCGTAACAGTGAAAACACCTGCTGAAAGCGAAAACAGGGTACTAATGTAGGTCTTTCGTAACAGTGAGGTTTTGTAAAGCGAACGTTCGAAAAGTGGGCGACACCTGTATTGTGATTATAGCCATGCCATTATATGTAGCAACAAACAGCATATACAAACAGTATATGGTGTCTCCATGTACAGTACTGTTGTTTTTATAACCAATTTATCCAAATGCGCCTCTGCTAACTGGCAACCTGCTAAATGTAATTCTGAAAATTCATAGAACATAACTTTTGAGTTAGAACAGTACAGCACAGAGAAAGGCCCTTCCGCCTACAATGTTGTACTGAACTAGCTAAAGAGTACATCAAAAAATCCCCTATCACAAATCCTTCCTACCTACAAAATGCTCATATTGCTCCTTCTTTCTTATATTCATTGCCTGCCTGAACATCTCTTAAAAGCCTCTAATGTATTTGCCTCTACCACCAAACCAGACAGCTCATTCCAGGCATCCAACACTCTGAGTAAAAAAAAACTTGCCCCTCACATCCCGTTTGAACCTACTCCCTCTCACCTTCAATGCATGCCCTCTGTTATATTGACCTTTCCACCCTGTGAAAGAAAGATACTCCCTCTCTACTCTTGAGCTCATGAGAACAGTTACCTCTGGATTTAAAAAGTGAGTGGGGCCAGGCCAGTTATAACTTTCTGCAGAGCTTGAGACTGTTTGAGTGATTAGACAATGGGAAGAGCCAATAAAACCAAGTGAGGCTTAAGTGAGTAACACATACAAAATGCTGGAAGAAATCTGCAGGTCAGATAGCATCTTTGTAAAGAAATAAAGAGTTGATGTTTTGGGCTGAGACCCTTCATCAGGACTGGAAATGAAGGGAGAAGAAGCCAGAATAAGTAGGTGTTGGAGCGGAAGGAGTACAAGCTAGAAGGTGAAAGGTGAAGCCAGGAGGGTGGGGGATGGGAAGGGGGAAATGAAGTGAGAAACTGGGATGCGATAGGTGGAAAAGGTAAAGAATGAAGAAAGAATCTCATAGGAGAGGAGAGTGGACCACAGGAGAAAGGGAAGGAGGAGGGGTACCAGGGGAAATGAAAGGCAGGTGAGGAGAAGAGAAGGGGTAAGAGGGGAGCCAGGGTGGGGAATGGACGATGGGGGAAAAGTTTGCGGGAAAAATGTGCTGGATGTTACAGAAATTGATATTCATGCCATCAACTTGGAGGCTACCCAGACGGAATATGTAGTGTTGCTCCTCCAACCTGTGAGTGGCCTTATGGTGGCAGTAAATGAGCCCATGGGAATGGGGACTATGGACTTGTCACGTCAGAATGGAAATTTGACATTTTCCCCCATCATCCATTCCCCACTCTGGCTCTCCTCTTACCTCTTCTCCTCACCTGCAATTCACTTCCCCTGGTACCCCTCTTCCTTTCCTTTCTCCCGTGGTCCACTCTCCTCTCCTATGAGATCAGGTTCCAGAGCATTAGCCAGAATGGACTTAGGAGACCTAGAAGGGGACATGAGAACGCCTTGCCAAGTAGGATTAAAGTAAACCCCAAGGTTTTCTGCAGGTACAGGACATGATAAACAGCAGGATAATTAAGGTGAGACTAGAAGCCACTAGAGATAAAAGAGGAAATGTGGCTAGACTTGGAGGAGTTAGGAAAGGTCCTTAATATATACTTTGCTTCTACATTCCCCAGTTAGAATAGAGTTTCTCAATTTGAAGTCCATGCACCCCTCGGTTGATGGTAGTAGTCCATGGCATAAAAAAGGTTGGGAACCCCTGAGCTAGAGGGACCTTGAAGAATGTGAGGACAGCATAAAACGGGCTGATATGCTGGAATGTATTAAGAAAGAGGATGTGCTGGAATATTTGGGTCCAGACAGGATATACCTCAGATTTCTACAGGAAGTTAAGGATGAGAATACTGTGCCTTTGACAATCACCTTTGCATTCTCAATGGTTATCGAGTAGTACCAGAAGATTGGCAGATGGCAAATATTAATTCTATTTGTTCCATTTGTTCAAGAAAGGTAATAAGGATAACCTAGGAATTATAGGCAAGCGAGTCTTCATGTCGGTGGTAGGCAAACTTTCCCAGAGGACAGAATTCATGAGCATTTGAAGAAGCAGCGTCTGATAAGAGATAGTCAACATGGCTTTGTGAGCAGCAGGCCTGATTGAATTCTTTGTGGAAGTGATAAAAGAAATTGATGAAGGCAGAGCAGTGTACATGATGTACAGTAGAGTATATGGATTTTTTAAGGTGTTCAAGAAGGTATCCCATAGTGTCTTTATAGAAAGTCAGGAAGCTTGAGATCCAGGGAAACTTGGTTGCATGGGTTTAGAAATGGCTTGCCCACAGAAAGCAGTGGCTGGTAATAGAGGAGCATATTTTGCTTGGGGGTCAGTGACCAGTGGTGTTCTGCACAGATCTGTTCTAGGACCCCTGCTGTTCGTGGATTTTTTTTTATATAAATAACTTGAATTAGTAAAAGTGGAAGAGCGGATCAGAAAATTTGCAGATGACACGAAGGTTGATGGTGTTGCCCTTAGTGTAAAAAGTTGTAAGTTATTGTTGGTCACAATGGGATATAGACAAAACTCAGGATTGGGCACAGATGTGGCAGATGTAGTTAAATCAAACAAAGTTTTGGAAGGTGAGACCTGATAGCAGAGTACAGGGGTAATGGCATGACTCTTAGAAGTGTGGGGGAACAGAGGGATCCTGAGGGCTGCATCCATAGAAGCGTGCAAATTGATAGAGTTGTTAAGAAGGCATATGGTGCGTTGCTCTTCATTAGTTAGGAAAATGAGCTCAACAGCCGCAAGGTAATGTTGCAGCTTGATAAAACTCTGGTTAGGCCACAGCATTGTGTTCATTTCTGGTCTCCTCACACAGGAAGGATGTGGAAGCCCTAGAAAGAGTGCAGAGATTTACCAGGCTGCTGCCAGGATTAGAAAGCATGACTTAGGAGCAAAAGTTGAGCAAGCTAGGGCTTTTCTCCTTGTCGCAAAGGAGGATGAGTGGTGACTTGATAGAGATGTAGAAGATGATGAGAGGCTTGGAGAGAGTGGCTAGCTAGAGACTTTTTCCCAGGGTGAAAACAGCTAGTACAAAGGGGCATCATTTTAAGGTGATCGGAGAAAAGTGGAGGAAAGTATAGGGGGCATGTCAAAGGCAGAATTTTTTTTAATATACACAGAGAGTCATGGGTGTATGGAACATCCTGCCATGGGTAGTGGTGAGGGAGAAATATTATGTACATTTATGAGATTCTTAGATAGATACATGGATGAAAAAAAATGGAAGGCTATGTGGGAGGGAAGGATTAGATTGATCTAAGTTAAGAGGTTGGCACAACATCATGGGCCAAAGGGCCTGTACTGTACACTACTGTTTTATGTTATATGTTAATACAACAAAACAATATAGTCCTCTGTGTTTAACAGATGGGGGGGGGCAAAAATAATGACAGTTTTCTCCACATGGAACTTGTGAAAGATCTGAGCAAGAGAATAAACAAAACAAGTCATAGAAGAAACAAAGAAATCCTCTGTAAATCATTATTAAATTATCAAAGGGTATAGCCCCGATACCGTTGATGTACCTCTCAAGGTAATGTAATTTTATAGAAATTAGCAAAGTTGATTGGACATTAGAATAAGCTTCTTAAGTCAGCAGCTGAGTTGTGACACAGAGCAGAAATAATGATGCTTTAGCTGCATTACCGTCAGAAACCAAGCTGCCAAAATAGGCAGGTGGTATCAACACTCTTGCTTTGTACCACTTGACAGTGTACACCATCAATATTAACTATGGGGGTAACCTGAATCACAGAATTCAGAGCAGCATACAAGAAAAGAAATGCATAACACACACAATCAAAAAAATTTAACAGATTATAAATCACTAGTATTTCTAACCACATCCAAAGCAATGGCAGCAAGAGCATCTTCCTCTCTTCTAGTCCCTTCAACAGAACTACATCCTTTGCCCCAATACCTTTCCACACAAAAAATGTTCCATCCCTGAAATACAAATCCCGGCTGAAGCAGTGATTTATTTGTTATTCTTTCAATTTAACATTCTTCATTTCCTGCTCACAATGCAGTATCCTGTCCAACAGGGAATAAAATGCAGATTGGGTGTATGTCTTACAAAATACCTCCTTTCAACATTATAGCTGCTTGTTCCTTAAATTCTTCATCCCACTTACTTTGACCTTCTTGGTTCCCATCTTTCACCTTGTTCTAAAGAAGCTGAACATAAACATAATAAAGAACACATTATCCCACTACTAAATAGGTAATTTCGGGGCTTAAGTTCAACAATTTTGGATACCGCATTTTCATGTACGAATTGCCAGTGTTTTTATTCTTGTAATGTTAGATAATTATTCTCCTTCCCCAATTTACATCTTCTGCAGACTATCTTACTGTTCTATTGCTATCACCTTCTTCCATCTTGAACGATTATTCTGGTTCTCATTCAACTTCCACCCCAACACAGACCTTTTTGATACTTTTCCCCCTCCCAAATTTTTGTATGTGCTCAAGCACCCCTTTCTGTAACTTTTTGAATTTTGTTGAGAGGTTACCAATCCAAGGCATTGACTTCACTTCTCTCTCCTTAGGTGCTGCCTGATCTGATAAATATTTCCAATACTTTCTGTCTTCAATGCAGTTCAGAGCTAACCTTTGTTTGGAAAACAATCCATTTGGAATCTACTTATGTGGAACATCTATTTTGTAAACATTATTTTCACCAAGCTTAATGAAACTTATTTTAGTGAATGTTCTATATATCATTAAGAGAGAGCTGAATATAAATTAGCATCACTTCACACATTCAGCAAGCTCCATGCAAACCTGTCACACCTGGAAATCCCAACAATAATATTGGTTGGAGTACTTCCTCAACATTAAAATATGAATTGGTCACTTTGGGCTCAATAAGGACTTGAGGACGAACTATTGATTAGTTTTGTGGCAGACCACAGTACGTGTGCTTGCAACGCTGCGTGTCCGACAGAGTAATCAGCAGCACTGGGGCTCCACAGGGGACTGTCTTGTCTCCCTTTCTCTTCACCATTTACATCTCGGACTTCAACTACTGCACAGAGTCTTGTCATCTTCAGAAGTTTTCTGATGACTCTGCCATAGTTGGATGCATCAGCAACGGAGATGAGGCTGAGTACAGGGCTACGGTAGGAAACTTTGTCACATGGTGTGAGCAGAATTATCTGCAGCTTAATGTGAAAAAGACTAAGGAGCTGGTGGTAGACCTGAGAAGAGCTAAGGTACCGGTGACCCCTGTTTCCATGCAGGGGGTCAGGGTGGACATGGTGGAGGATTACAAATACCTGGGGATACAAATTGACAATAAACTGGACTGGTCAAAGAACACTGAGGCTGTCTACAAGAAGGGTCAGAGCCGTCTCTGCTTCCTGAGGAGACTGAGGTCCTTTAACATCTGCTGGACGATGCTGAGGATGTTCTATGAGTCTGTGGTGGCCAGTGTGATCATGTTTGCTGTTGTGTGCTGGAGCAGCAGGCTGAGGGTAGCAGACACCAACAGAATCAACAAACTTATTCGTAAGGCCAGTGATGTTGTGGGGATGGAACTGGTCTCTCTCACGATGGTGTCTGAAAAGAGGATGCTGTCCAAGTTGCATGCCATCTTGGACAATGTCTCCCATCCACTACATAATGTACTGGTTGGGCACAGGTGTACGTTCAGCCATAGACTCATTCCACCGAGATGCAACACAGAGCGTCGTAGAAAGTCATTTCCACCTGTGGCCATCAAACTTTACAACTCGTCCTTTGGAGGGTCAGACACCCTGAGCCAATAGGCCGGTCCTGGACTTATTTCCTGGCATAATTTACATATTACTATTTAACTATTTATGGTTTTATTACTATTTATTATTTATGGTGCAACTGTAACGAAAACCAATTTCCCCCGGGATCAATAAAGTATGACTATGACTATTTTCCTTATGAAGGCCCATCATTTTAGCCCCAGCATAGTGGTACAAAAATTCCTCACATTTCAATATCTTCAATGCATCTATCTCCAGCCACTTAGAGTCATAGAGAAGTATAGCACAGAAACAAACCCTTCAGCACATCTAGTTCATGTCAAGCCATTTATACTGCCTACTCCCATCAACCTGCACCAGGACTATAGCCCTCCATATCCCTACCCCATGAACCTATCCAAACTTTTATTACACATTGAAATCATGTTCACATGCACCACTTGTGCCGGCAGCTCATTCCACACTCTAAACTACCCTCAGAGTGAGGAAGTTTCCCCTCATGCTCCCCTTTCACCCTTAACCCATGACCTCTAGTTGTCGTCCCACCCAACCTCAGTGGAAAAAGCCTGCCTGTATTTACCTTATCTATACCTCATGATTTTGTATGCCTCAATCAAATCTCCTCTCAATCATTAAACAAATTCATCAAAAGATCAAAAGTAGAACCATTCACCAATGATCCATATTCAACTCTTTGTCAGGCAGTCCATGCTCCATGTACTAGGGATGCCCAGGTTTAGGGGGATAAACACCAAATAACAAGTCTGCCAAAGACATGTTTGGCATTGCCAAATCCTCCAGTATTTACATCTCTCAATCAAGGAATCTTACAGTCCAAGAGGAGGTTAATCTGCAGTCTTGAACATGTTCCGAGAAAGAAAGGTGTAATCAGCTTCTTCAGGTATACAACCAATATACTTCTGAAAATAACCATTGAAATTGCTTCTATTCTTTTGCCAAATTGATACCATCAGTCTATCAAAGAAAATGTTCTATTTCTCTCCAGGAGAATTCACTTTAATTCACTACCCCACTCTCATAATGGCATTCCTTCGAAGCCAATACAATTTCACAGATCAGCAATGGATAATCATACTAGGCACGTCACAGGTATTGGGACTTAATATCGAATCGAACAAATTTAGAAAACGTTCTTTTCAGTTTGTCTCAAAACTATAACATCACTTCCAAGAACTTAGTTTTTCTCTCTCCACAGATGCTGCCCAATCTGCTGGAAATATTCAATGTGCTGCTTTAGACAACTTAGGTAACTCAGACATTCCAGTGTTCTGCATAATTTCGCTCCTCTTTCTACCTTCCGACACAATTGTTTTCTCATTTCTTATGTTCCAATGAAGAGATATTGACCTGATACATTAATTTAGTTTCTTACTCCAAAGATGCTATCTAATCTGCTGAGTATTCCCAGCTGTTTTCTCATTTCTGGCAGCACATCAGCTAGCCGAAATGTTCAAGTAATGTACCATGGCTGTCTCTACCTTTCCTTCCAGGTCATCAAAATATACATGTTTCAAGTCCCAGAACTCTCAATCACATAACGCAAGTGAGAACACATTCACCACATAACACTGCACAAAAATCGCTCATCTCCATCCCCTCTTTAAACACATAACTCCCTCACGAATGCCAAACCAGGAGAGGGGTAAAAATCTTAATTGGTCCCAGGAGGAATGTTTAGACCTATGACACAATTCACCGGCAATTACTGTAAATGAAGATATTATTTTCCATTCAGAATCAACTAGAGAAATTTAAATGCTAGAACAGAATAATTCCCTGTATACATTGGAATCCGGTTAATTAGGCCATCTGCACTAGGTGTCTACGCTGATTTTGTTCATTTACAGTGAATGTGTTCTGGTTTCTAGTTCTAGTTCTGGTCAGTCTTTTTTGTTCCTACTTTTGGGCGATTTTTGAATCGTGACAGCCTGCAGATAACGAACAGTGCGCTGAACTGTACTGAACAATGCCTTTTGATTTTGTGTTTTATATTCTGTATTTTCAACCTTTTTTTGTTGCAGTTTGCGTGATTTTTTTGCACGTGGGGGGAGGGGTTTGATGTTCGATGTTTTTCTTTGTATGGGTTGGTTCCATGGATCTTCTTTGTTTCGTGACTGTCTGTGGGGAAGATGAATTTCATGGTTGTATTCTGTATACATACTTCGATAATAAATGTAGTTTGAATCTTTGAAACAAAATAACACACAGCGATGAATTCCTCCATCGATAACCATTAGGAAATAGAGATTTAATAATACTCTAGTATTTGTAGCATTCTAATTTATTCTGTATTTCATTTAAATGCATAATTTGCTATTCCATGAAACTTTGAATAAATGAGGCAGCTGCTTATTTGGGCCAAAATGTACTGATCCCAATGTGTCCCTATTAACCAGAACTCAAAGCAACATGATTGCATCCTCAATTACCCTGAACCCACCAGATCAAAAAAAAGATACAACTCTTGAAAGAGTGCATAAAAGTTCGACAAGATTATAAACAAACAGTGATTTCAAACCTTCAGAAGTATAAATCTCCTTATGTTTCAAACAATTCATTTGTTCTAATCCTCAATTCTATTCATGAGGTAGAAGTTGAGGAAATGTTTACTTTCTTCTGATTATCATTGATCTTTAACATGAATTGTTTATAGAAGTTGAGGGTCCTCCTGATATTTTGCCCCAGCAGTTTGGACTTCTTCAACCAAGCACTTAGATGATCTACAGGTAATGGGCTACCAAACTTGACTCAAGGAAATGTCTGTATTCTTAATTCTATCTACACATCTCTGAAAAACCAACGAACACAAGAGGATGCTAAGAAGAATACCTTCCCTAAAAAAATCAAGAACCTCCTTTGTTGAAATGTTCAGAATATTTAACCTTATTATTATGCTACATGGATAATCTTAAAGATAACTTCCAATTCAATCTGGTGAACTCCTCCACCTAACTAAAGTTTCTCAAAGGATAAAAGTTTCCCCTCAGGTTGTACACTTCAGATTACATGCAATCACAAGATAAGCACTGTGTAATGTTCCCTATCTTTATTTTTTTCAACACTTCAAATAAATCAAATCTTCAGCAGTACAGTTTTGTAAAAGGTTAAGGTATAGCTGCTGCACATGAAACCACTTTAGCATTTTATAAACAGTATACAAGAAAACTTTCTATACTCACTAGCTTATTAATGACGGTATACCATCATTTCTAAACTCAAGCCAGACTAAATCAGGCAATCATTAATGTATTTTACAAAGATAACTAGCTTAGCTCTCTAAAAATCGTGCCAGACTTTCCCCACTTTCCATCATTTCTTTTTCTTGCCTTGAAAGACAGAGTAGAACTTGGTCCTTCTTCATAAATTGTGTCTTTTTGTGAAAAGGTAACTAGCAACAAAGAGCTTTTCCAAAGAATATTTCTCCCTGACAGAGAAGCTCTTCAGTCAGGTCATTTTACCCCATAGGGCTGTGTCACTAGATCAATTGCAGGGGTCTGCAAGACCAGCTATGTCCATCTGGCCAGTCCCCAGTGGGCATAATTGGAAGCTTTCCAGAGCAGGATAATTGCCAACAAAGGGACTGCAGCTAGACATGTGCCTGAGGGATATTCGAAATCCCTCCACTCCCCCCCCCACCAACCCCACCAAACCAGGCGATCCATGCAAAAGGCCAGAAATGTACATTTCTCAGCCTGTTATGTGAATCCCTGAGGTTGCTTAGCTCAGTCACTGCAATCATCAGTTGCAATGGAATCTGTCTGGGATTTATAAGATATCCTTGTAACCAATACAACCATGCAGAAGAACTATCTGAAATCACACACTTTACAGCAAGAATCTAGCAGGTGAACATGTAAATCTTGATCCCCAAAATGAAACATCCAAAGAAGGAATGGTTTTGAAGGGAATATTAGTTATTTATTAACTTTTTTGGCTTTAGTACTGATTGTCCATTTGCCTCTGCCACTCAGAAGGTGCTGATAAGTACTTCTTGAAATGCTTAAATCCTGTTACAATGAAGAAACGTTGACAGATCGCCAACTCAGGAGACTGTGCAGCTCTGAGGAGAACCTACAGAAAAAAGTATTCCTGTAAGCCTAGGGCTCTTGTTCTCATGAGTTGAGAAGATGTTGTCGACTAACTTTTGCTGATGGGACATTTGTAATTACTGTTTTCTGGCAGTAGAAGGAATGAATATTTCAGGTGGATGATGAAGTGCACTTAATCCTCGGTATATTTTTGAGTTTTTTGAATATTGTAGGAGCTACTCAAACCAGCAAATGGAGGGTATTCCATCATATGACTGACATGCCATCTGGTAGCTAGGCTTTTGGGGTGTCAGGTATTGATACCCAAGCTCTGGCCTGCTTTTACAGGCACGGTATTTATCTCTGATGGTGGGGGGAGGGGGGGCGGTGGCGGGGGGAGGGGGAGTCTTAGAAGCAGAGATCGATTACACTCGCAGGTTGGGCCCCACTATCATTGAAGAGAAAGGGATTGCCTCAACAAATCTTTTTCCTCAGTGCTTGAGAATTTTCATGTTTGAAACAATGTCCCACTCCAGTTTTCTTTTGACACTGAAAATGTCTTGAAAATTCAAAACAACCTAGTTAGAGACACTTTAATGCTTCCAGACACTTTAATGGTGCATAAAGCTACTTCAAATATTATGCCAAATGCAGAAGCCACAGCCTTTGCAAAGCGCAACTAAACATTTTTTAATATTGTGAATTCCTTGGGGGATACTATTAATTCCTAACTGACTCCACAAGAAGTAACAGTTTTATTAGCATGTACACCAACCTTACATATGATTATAGCAATTTTCATCTCTTCAGTGTCTAAAAGTGCATACTGTGAAGTAAAGTCCTTTGAGAATCCCACAGCTTCTAAGCAATTTACAAGCACGCAACAGCACTGGTTAGATGCCGCAGGTGGTTTGGCTGGCAAGAGCTCCATTCATCTCATGCTGATATTTTTCTTTAAACAACAGAAAAATCTTGAATTAATGCTTCAAGCTAAAATCACACATATCTGAGAAAATGCCCGAAGCACTGAAATCACACCCAATTGCGTACAAATCTTGCGTACAAATTCTGGGCAATCTTGCGTACAAATTCTCCAGAAAACTCCTCTCCCTCTATCGACTCCATCATAAGAAGAAAACCTCCACAAAGTGAACGTTGCAATGATGAAATGCTCCATGGTGTATAATGATTTTCTCAAAGAGCAATGTTGGACCACCTGCTTTGAGATGGGGCAAACATATTCTGGAAATCCTACTTGATTACCAATGGGGAACTGGAAGTACTTTTTTAAAACTCTCTGAAACAATTACATCATTGTGGCAGAGGCTAAATTATACTACATAGGAGTTCAAAGGAGGACAGGACTTGATAAGCCTTCAAAATGTCTAGCTAAAGAAAATAGGTGATGTCCAACTGAGCAAAAAGACCAGAGAAGTCACAAGTCTGATTGCACTGTGCTGGCTCAGCTACCCCAGTAGAACATAATAATTGAGACTGGCCATCCTGAGAGTGGGTCTATGCAGTGTGTGGTGGGAGGAAGGGGAATGGTTCGAACCACTGAGCTGCTCAATGAGATTAAAGCCTTTTGTACTGGTAGCAATCTAACTGTGATATTGAGAATTGGCCTGAAGCCATCAAACAGCAAAAGGGTATAAATGGATTGTGGTCCGCTTACAGACCAGTCACCTCTGATGTCCTGAGGCTCCCAGTTCTAATCATTATTTTTTATTAATTACTCAAGAGTAGGTGCTGAAAAACCTACCAGTATGGAGATGATATCTAACTTTAGGCAAGAATGCATCTGATGAAGGGTCTCAGCCCAAAATATCGACTGTTAACTCTTTTCCATAGATGCTGCCTGGCCTGCTGAGTTCCTCCAGCATTTTGTGTGTGTTGTTCTCAGTACAATAATTCAAGTTACCTGTGGGTTAGTTTGGTAAATGTAATTGTTGACCTCATTTTTCAGAAGATGCAAATCTGTGAAGTGGTTTCATTGCTCACGTATAGTATTCTGCACGTGGGCAGTGAAAACATTTCACAGATTTATGTCTTCTCCAAAATGTGCCAATGCCACTGGGAAGACAAAGTTATGGACATTTGGAAGCATGGATCTACAAATATTTCCATTCAAATCTGTAGTGCAATAGCAAGAGTGAATCGGGGTGCTGAGTGCATTGCAATTGTGAGGGGCATAGATAGGGCAGATATTGAGAAACTTTATCCCTCCGGCCTAGAACCGGAGGTAGGAGATTTAGATGGGAGTTTGGGATTTGAGTTAGAATTAGATAAGCACGACACATTATTACATAATGTACTGGAAAAAAGGATCAGTACAGGTTCAACAACGGTGCAATCACAGTGGGTCAAGTGCTCTGTTTCATATTGTGTGACTCTATGATTCAAAATGAATTCAGGACAAAAGTTCCTCCAGCATTTTGTGTGTGTTGCCTGGATTTCTGGCATCTCTTGTTTGTGATCAGATGTTGGGAAGTGGTTCTTTTCCCCAGTTACAAGTTTTGATCATCTAAAGGGGGTCAAGGGGGAATTTACGCCCATTAATCTATTTTTGGTTTGTTTTACTACCTTTGACTGGACTATACTTAGCATCAGGATAGATAATTAACATTTAAATTGCGATTAAAAAAAAACTCATTGCATGTGTGTAGGAAATGTCTAACAGGCTACTTGATTTGATCCTTTGTGGAAATCCTCAAATCTATACTCTAGTAAGATGCCAAAAGGGAGCTGGTGTCCACTGAACTTTGACCTAACCAGCTCCAAATGATGGAGAGGAAAAAGAAATGACTTCAAAAATAATAATCATATCATCTCCTTAGATATAAAGAAGTTTAATTTTGAAAAATAGTTCTTTGGCAAAAATAACTTGCAGCGAGATCTAATCCTTTATCTTCTTTTAGACTAAAGCAGCATTAGCATGATGGCCAGTGATACTGAGATCATTCCTAAAGACAGGTCTCATCAGACCACCTTATCAGTTTCAACCATAATTTTTGGCGTTCATTTTTGCTCCCATATATACAATTCACAATTATATATGCCTATTCCACATTAAAATGTATCTGATGGCCAACAGTGGCTGCTGGATGGGTTTTGTTCACCAAAACTAGAGTATATCAAAACATCTGCATTAACTGACAAGGTTGAAAAAGAATCACCCAAGTCTATTTATGCAAACTACAGTATGTTGCTGATTTTACCGTCCTTGCTGGAGGTAAATTTAAAGATAGTTTAATAAAAAATTGTTGATTAACATTTAGTAAAACACACAGACACAAAAGCCGGAATGGAGAAATTCTTCAAGCATACACAATTATTTACTGATGCCTTGATTAGATTTAATACTTAAGGTGTCAGAAATGTAAGAGATCTGAATCAGTGCAACAAAAAAATCAAATATGTACCTACTATAGTAGCTGCATAAAAAAAGACTAAAGGGAATAAATTCACTTCCATCTGTCTACTCTATCGTCCCTTTAAGCCTTTTTTATACTGATGAGCTAAATATATGCTTTTGCTCCCAATGACAGCAGCTGTGAATGACCAAGACTTCACAGTATTATACCAGTCATTTTCACATCATATTCCAGTATTGCTGCCAGCTCCCAGTCTGTTTCCTTTGAATCCCATTCTACTGCAGCAGTATTCTTATTCAATCAATTCATATTTCCATAATCCACAATTCTGCTGCTCCTTCACCTCCCTGGGGTGGACTAACCCTTTTGCCCCAAACTATGGCCTACAACTGTCATTAAGCCCTGCAACAATAACGAGACAAACAAAAGAGCCAGCGGTACTGAGGGTTTCTGCTGCCATATGCTGGCTAACTTCGAATTCTTTGACTATTGCAGTAACCCAACAAAAACATTAAAAAAACCATAATCCTAATCATGAGCAAACTGAATAGGTCTTTTATGCTGTTGAACTAGAGGCCAAGCCATCTGTACACAAATCCTCATAAAGTGTAATCTCATCCAAGGAATGCTTTCATTCATTTATTTATTTAGCTGTTTTTCCACCTACTTCCAGTTAACCCTTCCCTCTACCTTGATAAAACGAGTCACAGAATTGGACCAGAGATGCCTCAAATGACACTCGAGGCCTCGCACATAAAGAAAACACTCTTCACAGTTACTAAAACACAAAAGGAACATCAAGTTCTATTTTATTCCTAATCCTCAGTAAATAATAATAGTATCCCGAACAAGATTCAAACCTACAACAGGCCAACCATACAACCGAATATTCAGTAGCCTTTTCTTAAGTGGTTACATGAAAGTAGCATTAATGACAAAACTTTTTACGAATTATTTGTTCAGATAGATGACGAAGTGAAGAGTAAAAGACATTATGATTTATAGATTGCAAATAAACCATTCAACTTTGCTCAGCGTACTGGACAGAAAACCCTTCATGTTCTGATGAATTGAATAATCAGGAGCCCATTTGAGCTCAGTACGGAAATGGGATGTTTAAGCTCAAAAGATAAAACAAAATCCTATTTTAATGGCATCCTTGGACAAGAGAACTGTACCCAAAATAAGGAGACTAATAAGCTGAGTCTTCGTGCAAAATAAGAGTATAATAAACTAGGACAAGAACACCCTTAAGTTACAAGCAACTGCAGATATAGGAAATTATAAACAAAAGAAAATGCTAGAAGAACTCATCTGGTCGAGCAACATTTGTGTTGGTAAAATGTTGGTCTCTTTGCTGTCACCGATGCTGACTGATCTGCTGATTTCATCCAACATTCTTTTGTACAAGAGTATGCTTGATTTTTGCAGATACTGACAGAGGTTAGTTCATACAAGCACGAGGCTAAAACTGATTCAGAGCTTAGAACAGAACATCCAGATTGCAAAGGGAAGAAATAATCAGATTATCTTTCAATTCCAAGACACAGCCAAACCTTTAGGATGCCCTGCCTTACCATTTAGAAATATATACAATGTTTTTGCAATTACAAAATGCCACACCGCAGAACCAACTCAGACTACGAATTCTCTGCGAAGTAGCTAGGAAGCTTCAGAATGCATTCCAATCAATGCAAAGTTCAATATCTGAAATCATAAAGAAAACTAACAAGCATATATTGTAAAAAAGTGTAATTTCAGAGTAGATGGCCCAGCGAGCTTTTCCAGCCCACTACACCATGCTAAAGCTCAGCTTGCCTCTAATTTCTTTGACCAACACACAAAGCTCTGGAAGAACTCAGCAAGGTCAGGCAGCATCTATGATGGGAAATGAACAGTCGAAGTTACGGGTCAAGATGCCTCATCTGGATCCTGGGAGAAAGACTACCAATCCTATACTCAGCAGCAACTTTATTAGGTACAGAAATAGAACCTGGTGGTTTTCTGCTGCTGTAGCCCATCCACTTCAAGGTTCAATGTGTTGTACATTCAGAGATACTCTTCTGCACACCACTCTTGTAATGCATGTTTATTTGAGTTACTGTTGGCTTTCTGACAGCTTGAACCAGTCTGGCTATTCTCCACTGACCTCTCACATTAACACGGCAATTTCACCACAGAACATGGCTACGCACCATTCTCTGTAAACACTAGAGACCTGTGTGTGAAAATCCCAGGAGATCAGCAGTTTCTGAGATGCCCAAAACACCCCATGTGGATCTGGCACCAATAATCATTCCACTTAGATCACATTTCTTCCCCATTCTGAATGTTTGATCTAAACAACAACTGAACCGCTTGACCATGTCTGCATGTTTTGAGTTGTTGCCACATGATTGGCGAATTCGATATTTGCATTAATGATCAGGTGTACATAATAAAGTGGCCACTGAGTATATCTATTCTTTTTTTACTTTTATATACTGCACACCATTCCACATCAGCCTATTCGAGAGAAGATGAAGGGTCTCAACCTGAATTGCTTCCTGAATTGCTGAGCTGCTTCAGCACTTCGTGTGTTGCTCCAGATTCCAGTACCTGCAACCTCGTGACTCTATAATTTCAAAGTTCAAAGTAAATTTATTATCAAATACATATATGTCACCATATACAACCCAGAGATTCATTTTCTTGGGGCATCCTCAATAAATCCATAATAAAATAATAAGCATAACAGAATCAGTGAAAGACTACATCAACTAAGGTGTTTAACCTTTGATGATGGATGTTGCTTTCCAGCAACAGCGCTCCATGTAGGTGTGCTCAATGGTGGGGAGGGTTTTACTCGTGATGGACTGGGTTTTACCTATTACTTTCTGGATGACTTTCTGCTCAAGGGCATTGGTGTTTCCATACTAGGCAGTAATGCAGCCAATCAATATTCACTGTACCACACATCTAAAAAAGTTTGTCAGACTTTTAGATGTCATGCCAAATCTTCACAAACTCCTAAGGAAGCAGAGGTGCTGCCGTGCTTTCTTCGAAATTGCACTTATGTGCTGGGCCCAGGACAGGTCCTCCGTAATAACACTGAGGAATTTAAAGTTGCTGACCTTCCCTGCCTCTGATCCTCCAGTGAGGACTGACTCATAGACTTCTCATATCCACCTCCTGAAGTCAATAATCAGCTCCTTAGCCTTGCTGAGTAAGAGGTTGTTGTCGTGGCACCACTCAGATAGATTTTCAATCTCCCTCCTATAAGCTGATTCGTCACCACCTTTGATTCGGCCTATGACAGTGCAGTCATCAGTAAGCCTGAGTACGGTGTTGGAGCAGTGCTTAGCTACACTTACATAAGTGTAAAGCAAGTAGAGCAGGCGCATAAGCACATGGCCTTGTGGTGCACCTGTACTGATGGAGATTGTGAGATGTTCTTGTCAATCTAAACTTATTTGGGTCTGGAAAGGAAGAAACTGAGTATCCAATTGCATAGGGAGATATTGAGGCCAAGGTCTTGGAGCTTATTGATTAGTTTTAACAGGATGATGGCATTGAATGCCAAGATGTAATTGACAAAGAGCATCCTGATGTATGTATTTTTGCTGTCCAGATGTTCCAGGGTTGAGTGAAGAGCCAAAGAGATGACATCTGCTGTGGATCTGTTGCACCAGTAGGCAAATTGGAGAGAATCCAAGTCACTTCTCAGCCAGTAGTTGATATGCTTCATCAATAACATCTCAAACCACTTCATCACTTTGGACATAAGTGCTACTGGACAATTATCACTGAGGCAGGTTACCACATTCTTCTTAGGCGCTGGCACAAGTGAAGCCTGCTTGAATTAGGTGGGTACCTCAGTGTGCCGAAGCGAGTGATTAAAGATCTTAATGAATACTCCACCCAGTTGAACAGCACAAGTCTTTAGTAGTTGGCCAGGTACCCAGTCTGGGTTGGATGCTTTTCGTGGCCAGGATGCTTCCTGAAGGCTGTTTGCACGTTGATCGCAGAGACTGAAATTATAGAGCATCAGCGGCTCTGGGAGTTCACGGTTGTTCCTCCACGTTTTGACAGTCAAAGTGAGCACAGAAGGCATTAAGCTCATCTGGAAGCAAAGCCCTGTGGTTGCCTACGTCGCTTGATTTTACTTTATAAGAGGTGACAGCATTCAAGCCCTGCCACAACTATCAAAGATCCTTCATTGATTCAAGTTTAGTCCGGAATTGCCACTTCATCTGTGAGATGGCTTTCTGGAGATCGTACCTGGCATTCTTGTAACTTTCTTGGTCACTAGACTTGAATGTCTCTGATCTGGCTCCCAGCAAATTGCGGAACTCATGGTTCACCCACGGCTTCTCGTTGAGGAAGACTTGAATTATTTTGTGGAGACACATTCACCTACAACTGTTTTTATAAAATCTGTGACAACCACGGTGTACTCACTCAGATCCACAGATAAGTCATTGAACACGACCCAGTCCACCGACTCGAAGCAATCCTGTAACCGCTCCTCTGCCTTCCGCGACCACCTGTTTGTTGTCCTAATCTCTGTAGCTCTGCTCTTCAGCCGCTACCTTTAAGCAGGTAGAAGGACAGCCAAGTCATCAGACTTTCCAAAATATGTTCTGGGCATGGAATTGTAGGCATTCCTCATTTCAGTATAATAATGGTCTAGCATGCTGGGAACTCTGGTGATACAGGTTATATGCTGATGGTAATTGGGCAGGGATTTCTTCAAATAAGCCTGGTTGATTAGAAATGCATCAGGATGGATTATTTCTTGTTTGGAGACAGCATCTTGCAGTATTTCAAGCGTTTGGTAGTAGTCAGCCACTGGTAGTATGTAAACTCTGGTGAATATCACAGATGAGAACTTCCTAGATTAATAGAATGGATGGATTTGAGAACCACCACAATGGAGCACTACCGGAAGTTTATCATGAAACACACACCTCCACCTTTTGCCTTTTCCGAATCAGCAGTTCAGTCCACCCTGTGAATCGAGAAGCCTTCAGGTCTGATTGCCATATCTGGTGTCCTGGGTGTGAGCCACAGCTCGGTCAAACATGGAACACAACAATCTCTCATGACCCTACGATACAGCAATCTTGCCCTCAGCTCCTCAATTTTGTTCTCCAGCAACTACACATTTGCTAGCAAGACGGTGAGTAAAGGGTGTCTCATTCTTCTGGTTTGGCGTTTCCCCCACTTCTGCCTCACTTCTACCAAGGCAATGAACCTTCATCCACTTAAAGGTGCTGTACCTGCTAGCTTGAGAGTTAAGTACACTGAGTCCTTCAGAAGATCGTGAAATCTATAGTGCAATTTCCTGTTTTGTGCCCATTGCCCTTCTTAAACAGATATTAGCAGTCCTCTGAGACCTCTCCAATGGCTAAAGAGGATACAAACACCATGGTCATTATTTAGGTTTGCCTTGAGTCATGCTGTTTTTCATTCAATTCAGGATGCCTTGCACAATATCACCACAAGTTCACTGTTCTTGATCAAGTGTGTAAAGTCTCTCTACTTCTTTTTTGCAAGTGACACCCTATTGTGTAATAAGTCCTCAGACTCAGGTCATGGCCAGGTCAGGTGTTCATTTTATATTTTGGGAGACCTCTAATTGGCTACATCATTATCCAGTTCAGTGTAATTTCCATCTAATGGCTCAACTTCCACCTCTCCACATACACCAAATATTGTTTCCTGTCCTAGAGTATCAGCTCATTAAGATTACTTAGTTGACTCCAGCTCAGCTGCAGACTGCTGCTGGTAATGTTATCAGTTCACTCATTTTCATAGAGCTCTCTCTTGCCAGCATTTGCTTTAATCTCCATAAAACAGTGACTTGCATTTTTCCATCAGATGTCCAGGGCTCAAATGCCTTCAAATGATCAGCAGTAAAACCAGTATCAATACTTTCACCTACTGACATTAACTTCACATTCATGCAGTACAGACCCGACTAGACCCTTCAGCAAACAACAAGTCACCCTGAAACCACTTGAGTCTCCACAATACTGTTGCCTGCCCAATTGCTGAATTACATACATTCTTGCTAACTCTGGAAAATTTTTAGAGGTGGACAAATTTGTAAAAAAAACCAAATAGTTGAGCACCAGTTCTACTTCCACTCTTCCTCCTTGTCTTCTTCTTCACTCGCTGCCATAAACATTTTTCTTTGCAATATACGTAGGATGGTTTCAAATGCATTGTCAGATATTAACTTGGCATTGATTGGAACACATTCTGAAGCTTCCCAAGTATGTAGCAGAGTTCAAAGTCTGTGTTGCTGCTGTGGTGTAGCAGTTTGTAACTGAGAAAAAGTTTTGTTCAATTCTAAGTCGTAAGGCGAGGCATCCAAAAGTTTTGGCTGTCTCTTGGAATCAAAATTTAATGTATCAGTTGCTTCCTTTTGCAGTCTGGATTTTGTTCAAAATATTGGCAATATCCTTCTTCCATGTTTCAATTCCCATTCTTCACAAACGTTGTGCCCAAAACGTAGCATTGTTATTCTTACACTTTGAGTCACTTATCATGAATACTATTTTCAGTTAAGAGCCACAGCTTCTTGTTCTCAAAGGCATCTTCATCAAAATATTCCTCTGAATATTCACTGTTCACTTCACCCCATCTGTCTAAGTTCTTTTGGCCTTATTTTCTATGGGCAGAGCTCAGTTCATCTAATTTTGGAAATTTTGCACAATAACATCTTTTTGCAAAGGTTTTGGTCATTCCCCTCAACCTATGACTCTGTTGCTTAACAGTCACATTTGCTTGTGGTGTTCACTGTCCAAAAGCACCCTTGGAAATACAAGTTTGATTTCTTGCACAAGCTTAGGCTTAACATATCAAAATCTTTCAGAAAAAAGCTGATCAAGGAATGGCATTTCATTTATATCATGCAATTACACTAAGTGAGTTGAATTTGGCAAAAAAGCTCTCTCCGAAATGCATCTTTCACCTTGATTTGCATTCTTCATAAATAATAGATCTAATTTCAACCATGGTTCCAAAACAAACAGCATTTCTGCAGAGCTCAGTCAGAAGAGATGAAACACAAGTGCACTTTACCAGGCTATGGATAGCAACGGGAATGTTGACATGTGGGGAACAAAAAAGATAAGGTAACTTTTAAATAGAGGAACTCGTCAAATAGAGACGGTGGCAAAAAAAAATCTGGAACTGAAATATAACAGTGGTTGAGAGCGAAAGAATAAGAACGGGAAGTTTTGGACAAAATAATATGTTTCCTTATTACATGAATGATTACATTTTTGAATGACTGAATTGGCCGCAAAATGCTATGAGATGTCCTGAAGTAGGGAAATGCATTTTATAAGCATCTTTCAAATATAATTCTCAGGAATAAAGCAAGCCAGTGGAGCTTAGGGATACATGCAGCTCAAATTGTAATTTACAACGCTTCAGTCTACATTTCAGCTTTACCAACCATTGAAGAAACTTCATCATAGTTACACTATGAGGAAACCATCTTGCTTGTGCATAGTTAAGGTTGAAGAGTTACAAGTACAATTTACATTGTTATGGAGAGCTTGGACCCTAACAGAACATTGTTTCCTGTTAGAGTGGGAAAGAGCAGGAGCAGATGCAGGAGAATTTTAGCAGTTTTTAAAAATTTAACAGATTAATCACGCAGGTGAACATTTCAAAATTAATTTTGTTTTCAAGATTACTCTCAGTATTGTAAGGCAAAATGGTAACTAAAGTAGTTCAGTGTTTACTTGAAAGATGATCTGGGTGTTTATACTGAGGTAAACATGCAGATTTGCTTATATTTGTTGATAGCCTGATGAGTGCATCTTCAACTCCTGTTCACTTTTTTGTGGCATTTTTAACAATGGCATCAATTGTTAAAGCCTCTAGGATCCCCAGAAAAGCTGTGCACCCAGCACCAACATCGGAACAAAAGTTCAAATTATACCACTGCATTTGGGAAATTCCAAGTCATTAAATAAAGTAGTTCAAATAGAGAAAAATAATCAATGATGATCATGAAGTTTATAGAATACAGGCAAAATCCATCTGATTCACTAATTGCTTTGAGGAAGGAAATCTGGGAGATATGGAACTCTAGAAAAGGGGTTCCCAACCTGGGGTCCACGAACCCCTTGCTTTATGGTATTGGTTCGTGACATTAAAAAGGTCGGGAACCCCTGTTCTAGAACCATAATGCTGTGGTTCATTCCCTGCACCAAGCCATTATAAAATTGAATAGAATGAATCTGAACCAAACCCAAATACAATAAACTCAACCCTGCCCACAGAATGTAACACTATCCTTCTGGTGATTATCACTAAGTTTTCAGAGTTTCTCAAAAGAGTAGTTAGGAGCAAAATTGTCATCTTCCTGAGGATAAGTGAATTGTAATGTAAATGTAAAGTGAATTGTAAATGTCCTGAAGAAGAGTTTCAGCCCAAAACATCAACTGTTTATTCATTTCCATAGATGTTGCCTGACTTGCCAAGTTCCTCCAGCATTTTGTCATAACTAATAAATCTTTTAGTTGGTTGAGGATATTCAGGGAGATGAAAATGATGTGGAAAGATGGAGTTAAGATTCAGTTATGATTTAACCCAAAGGTGGAAAAGCTTCAGAGGGCTGAATGGCTTGCTCCTGATCTATCCCAATGTCACCGGTCAATAGATGTGATCAACCTTTTTTAGTTCTGCTGCTGACAATAACTTTAAAAAATTACTGCAATTAGAGTTACGATATAATATTCTGGAGATCCATCACAACTTCTCTTACTTGTCCACCAACCAAAATTATGGCCGTGGGGGGGATGCATGCTTGGAAAGAAATTAAGGCACATGAGAAAGGAATTGCACTACAAAGCAATGAAATCAATATTAAAATAAGGCACCTGTCATTAATCAAACAAAACATTTTTTTAAAATATTGCTCTATCTGCTATAATTGCTTTAGGTTACATGTGAGAGATCTGTTCAGTGACTTCATTCATCTCTGCCTTGTCATAGCTACCTAGGAAAAACTATTATATTATGAAAAAGTTAATCATGTTTCAAACCTGGTCTCTGAAGTCCTCTGGGAACTTCCAAGCAACCACTGGATCTGTAAATAATTGACAGACAGTATTAATCAGCTGTGAGGGAATAAAACCTGGCACAGTCAGACTACATTAATATTAAAACAGTTGCTAGTTTCAACTTTTCAGGCAAATACTGAAGCAGTCTTCCAAAAATCACTGCACAGTATGTCTACATTTCTACTTACAGCACAACTCCTTTGTATTTAACATCTTTTATTCAAGTTGCTTCAGGTATATTAATAAAACAAAGAACAACTTGTTCTGTATTTTAGAGCAAAGATGATTTAATTACAAAAATTCTAATTTTCAGTAAAATGTAAAAGCTTAAATGTGAATTTGCAGGCTGTTCTATAAATATATCTTATAGAGAACCATAATATAGTACAGAACAAGCCGCAGCCTTCAATCGTCATAGACCAAATCAAATGTGCCTGTCATGGCCAGAAATTTACTGGGAAATGCCTGCAGTTGCAACTAAAACTGCCCACATTTCTCACTTCAATCACCATGAAATACAGGAATACTGAGTGAAAGCACACCTCCTGAATTCTCTGACTGCTCTTTGCTAGTGATTCTGTATTGTGTGTTGGCATCAAACTCCACTTGCAGTGGAAAGATGCGATGGCAGGGCATAAACTTGCAGGAGTCCTCCAGACCACAGGATCTGCATTTGATTGGAGTAGGAACATCACGTCTATTTGAGCTGATGGATAGCAGTTGTTACAAGGGATCACGGTGGGTACAAGATAATATAAGATATTTTTTCTGAATGTTTAGAAGCACATTGCATTTGCTTTTAAATTATTGCCATATTTAAAACTTGAAAAATTCTTCAATTGAATTTTAATCGTTCTCCATAACCTTTGAATACTTCTAAATTTCAGAAAAATTCCAAGTCACTGACGGGTTTGACAGTTGTCCAAGCCGAGGGGCCCAAGAATGTTTAGAAGCACTCTATAGATCAAGCAGCATCAGGAGGGAACAAAACTCAGGTCATGTTTCTTTCCACAGATTTCAAAACAAACATGTTTAGAAGTTGCAGAAGGAAAAAGTGGCAGAAAATGAGGGAATGTCTATCAGAGGTTGCAGACCAAAACTGTTATTGCAATATCATTGCCAAAGTCACTTTGATAAATTTATCTGCATCCTAAAGATATTTACTCACTTTCCTCTACCTCTACCCCTATCTGTAAAATAAAATACGCTTATGTTCGCCAATGTAATGATGGGTCATTGATCAGAAATATCAAACTCATTACTGTCTCCAATGATGTTGCTTGCCCACTCAGTGCTTCCATAGGGGAGGAACGTCAAACGTTCCTTCCATAAGGTTTTGATTTTCTATCAACTTAGTCCTGTTCTGCAGCATGGGGATAGATGTTGCTCACCCCAATGTAATGCCAAGCTCCTATTGCTGTTTAGGGGTTCACCATTTTGAATCAGAGTAGCTTCAGCAGCAAGTCAACATAGATACATCTAGATAAGGGAAGTCTGCATTTATCACAAAGGATCGTGACGAGTAGGGTTGTTTCCCACTGCTAACAGGTTCTAGCCATTATATCAATAATACTTAGAAAAGGGACTGCCTTCATTCTTTTCTTTTTAAATCACACATACCGACACAAAAAAACCCTGTGGTTCCAAAGAAGCAGAGCATTGACAAAAGTTTTTGCTCCACAAGCAATGAAGATTTAAGTAGTACAGCCAAAATTCGCCAACATGAAATCCCAATTTTAACTCCTCTGGAATTAGAAAATTAGTTCACACCTAAAATTGGGGGGGGAAAGAAATCATATTATATATTTAACAATACATATACCAGAGATGATCTACTACTTCATTCAAGCCAAACATGACCTTCAGTATTTTTATGTGGGCGCGTAGCTCTGTGAAAATAAAAAGGTGTTAGTTTATGAGGCAAGACACATACTGTGGCTTTGAACCAATGGGCCCCAAGACATCCTGTATGTCATTATAGACAGCAGTGTGAGAGCCCACATTTGAAGTGCCTCCGCAAACCCCAAACATGTGCAAGGAAGTTCATTTACAAAAATTGCTGGACATCAGATGTAGCTTGAGCTCCAAAATGTCCAATGAAAACACTCAGTAAACAAAAAAATGAACATTAGTAACATACCATATAAAATGGATTCCACAAACGACAAGAAGAGGGCAGAAATGTAAACACTAATACTGAAAATCAAGGCTCTTCATGGCAATTTGCACGTGACTTTCATCCATCCACAAAATGTAAATGGAGACACAGCTTTAAAATAATTTTCCATGCAGTTGCACAACTGATCAAATTTATGACCTGTTCTAAACAAATAATAAAAATGTTTTACACTGAACCACAAAACAAATGCACTAATTAATCTTTCATATCGCCATTGCAAAGTTGCACCATCAGTGTACACAGATGTCTTACATGCTGTGACAATTGTCTGACTTTAACTTCAATGACAACGATCTGTTCTCAAATAATCAATTAAAAAACTGACCACTTTGCTATGCTATAAATTAGATTAAGCAGTTGAATTATTTACTTGTACAAGAAAGAAAGAAGTGTGTCTCAGTACATTTACACTATTATTTCAAACATCAGTATTTTGCCATGATATATTTGGTATTCTGTGTTATTTGTCAAAGCTCTCAACACATGCAGCTGAACTTGCCTTTATTCTGTCAGTGTGCATTCACAACAATGGCCAAAAATATTCCATCTCCCATAAGCAATTAACTATCCAGAAATGCAAAAAAAAATCTAAACAAAGCTAATCACTCAGGTGAGGAGAAGATAATTATGTAACTAAGTTGAATTATCAACACTGAACACTGCACTTGGTGGAGCTGGTTTCCTGAACAACATTTTCCAATCATAGGATACTCTGACAAAAGAGACTAAACTCCTTTGCTTTTAAGCACCCACTCCAGCCTATGTAATGCACAGCCAAGTGGTTCTGTGGATGATGATTACCCCAGTTCTGTATCTGCAAAACTGAATACCATCAATTTTAGGTGAATGTGAGGGTACTATAAAACCCTGCAAACACAGGCATCAAATATAGTTAAGGCTCTTAGTAAAAGGAAACTTGTACCACTCGTGTCTAAGGGAGTAATATCCTTCTGGTGTTCACAGCGCACATTCACTCCTAACATCATTTTTCAGATTCTGAATCACAATGAAGTGCCTATGCCAAATACCTCTAAATTAAAAGTTGAACCAATGTATAAATCTGAAGAGGGTGTTTCTCCCCCTGCAATGCAATCAGTGATGCACAGAAGTGAATTATTTATAGCACTAGAGGATAACTCTAATAAACTTCTTCACATTTCAAAACTGGTGCTGGGTAACTTTCACCAAAGCTGAAGAACTACAAGGAACCATTGGCCACTACCATCAACCCAAGAATTATAACAGTTGCTGCTGACAGGTTAATAGACTTAGTTAATTGCAGCAATCTCAGAGTTTTATTTCAATGGCCATAAAAGTGGTGGTAGAATATGCACCAGTATGTAAAGTGCAACTGCTCTGTAAACAACTATATCTTCATAAACTATCACAATTCTGCCAAATTTATGTACAGTACAATAGAACAAACATGCATAATTTTATCCCCAGAAGTATTAACATGCAAATTCATATCTATGTTCAATGAACAACAAAATTTCTCCTTGGCACACAAGCAATTGCGCAATATTTCACTGTTTGCTTTAAAAATATTGAAAGCAAATCTGTCTTCAATAAGTGCCAGCTAATGATGAAGTTACAAAACAATGTAACATCACCAAGATATTAGATCTCACTAGTGGAACATCTCATAGAGCTCCTTCTATAATTATTCTTAAGTGAAGTCACTGCCAATGCCATAGGAAAAGAGTAGTTTTATGACTGTTACAAAATAAAGAACTACAAATAAAAATGTAATAAAAACAAAGTAATAAGATAATAAATCTGTAATTATTTTATTACTAAATACAATGAATATCTGTAAATCATGACTGTCAAAACACACCCTATATACTTTGCTGCATGTTATTTTGAAAAAGAAATGTTGCCAAAGACAGCAGAATAATGCGGTGATTTAACACTTCATTTACAGGCATGGTATATTTAAAAATACAACAGCTTTCCATGAGAAAGTCATTTGGATGTTACACTCACATGATATTGTATGAACCTCTAACTTTATAACAGCAACAGGATCTGAACAAACTGATTAACATGGCCAATTTGTTTGAGTGCAGTGATCATCTCAACCTGCCAAAGTGGCAAAGTCTTCCAGTGCTATTTACTTGTTGTGTGACACATGTAATATCAGCTTCCTAATTATTCTACCCATGTCATGCAACCCTATGTGATGTGTAACATGCCTGGTGTGTGAAGGCAAAGGATACAAACAAAATATCTTTAAATAACCTGGTTCAATATTCCCAGAGACTTGTTGTCAAGAAGGACTACTGTAGGTCTACTGTTGCTGTGAGAACCATCAGTTTATTAGACTGCACTGGTTCTCCTCTGGCATGTTATTTTCAATGAGGCACTCCAATAGCATGGTGCCCTCTACAGGACATTTAGAATCTATGAGGCAATCAAGTGTGTACCTCCCTAACTGATTCCTTCAGTTAAAATAGTGAATTTATTACCCAATCAGATATAAAAAAAACAATTTAAAGGAAAGAAAACAACGTTAGTTGAATTGAAAGTAATTTTTTCAAAGTAATTCCCAATTTTTGAAATCAGCGGACATACTTGGAGTCATAGAATCAGAATCAGAAAGAGGTTTATCATCACTGACATATGTTGTGAAATCTGTTGTGCTGTGGGAGCAGTGCAGCGCAAGGCATAAACAAATTACTCTGAGTTATATTTAAAAGAATCATCAATAAGTATGAGGAAGAGTGAAGTAATGTTCATGGAGCATTCAGAAAGTTGATGGTGCCCAACAGGTCCATGCCAACCAAGTTTCCCACCTAAGTTAGTCCCATTTGCCCACATTTGGTCCATGTTGCTCTCAAACTTTCATTTTCATGTAGCTGTACGTGTTTTTTTTTAAGTACTATTAGTGTACTTTGCTCAAACACGTCACCTGGCATCTCATTCCATACTTTAAATAAACAGAATTTCATACATGGTTTGTGATAAAACATATCAACTGCTCCCTGAGAAGTAATTTGGATCCACTCCCAATGCCTACCAGAACAACAGGTCCACAGCAGATGCCATCTCTTTGGCTCTTCATTCAACCATAGAACATCTGGACAACATAGATGCATATATTAGGATGTTCTTTACTGACTACTGCTCAGCATTTAATACCATCATCCCCTCAAAGCTAATCAATAAGCTTCAAGACCTTGGCTTCTATACTTCCTTGTGCAATTGGATCCTCGGTTTCCTAATTGCAGACGCCAGTCAGTTCGTATTGGCAACAACATCTCCAGCTCTCCATCAGCACAGGTGAACCACAGGACTGTGTGCTTAGCCCCTTGCTCTACATTCTATATACTTAAGACTGTAAGTCAAAGCACAGTTCCAATGCCATATTTAAGTTTACTGACTACACCATTGTCATTGGGAGAAAGAATCAAAGGTGATGACTAATCAGCATATAGGAGGGAGATTGAAAATCTGGCTGAGTAGTGCCACAACAACCTCTCAGTCAATGTCAGCAAAACCGAGGAGCTGATTAGTGACCTCAGGAGGAGGAAACCAGAGTCCATGAGTCAGTCCACATCCGGAAATCAGACATGGAGAGGATCAGCAACTTTAAATTCCTTGGTGTTATCATTTCAGAGGATCGGTCCTGGGCCTAGCAAGTAAGTACAATTATGAAGAAAGCCTCTGCTTCCTTAGAAGTTTGCAAAGATTTGTCATGACATCTAAAATGTTCACAAACTGTTGTAGAAGTGTGGTGGAGAGTATACTAACTGGTTGCATTCCTGTATGGTACGGAAACACCAGTGCGCTTGAACTGAAAATCTTATAAAAAGTAGTGGATATGACCCAATTTATCACGGGTAAAGCCCTCTCCAGCACTGAGCACATCTACATGGAGCACTGTTGGAGGAAAGCAGCATCCATCGTCAAGGACCCCCACCACATAGGACCTGCTCCTTTTTCACTACTGCATCAGGAAGAAAATACAGGAGCCTCAGGGCCCACACCACCCAGTTCATTATTACCCTTCAACCCTTAGGCTCATGAACCAGTGGGGATAGCTTCACTTAACTTCATTCCTCCCATCACTGAACTGTTTCCACAACTTATGGACTCACATCTCAAGTTCTTGATATTTGTAGCTTATTATTTATTAATATTATTTCTTCTTTCTCTTCTTTTGGTTTGCACAGTTTTTTGTCTTTTGCATGTTGGTTTTTGGTCCATCCTGTTGGGTATGGCCTTTCATTGATTCAATTATGTTTCTTGGATTTACTGAGCATTCCTGCAAGAAAACTAATCTCAGGGTTTAATACGGTGAAATATATGTGTTCTGATAATAAATTCACTTTGAAATTTTGAACCCACCGCACACCCTAAAACAATGTGTTCCTCAGACAAATCCAGATTTCTACATTTATGTTCCCATTCTGTTTGATGCCCAATTTGTGAAATACTGAAAATGTTGTTAACCTCACCATTATTTCTGCAACTAACTACCAAAAAGCTGCTTACTTGCAAAATTTTGCATTGACTTATGAGCAATTTGCAACATATGGTGAGTATTTTCCTCAACGATTGTTTATTCAAGTACACATGATTATTGTGTACAGTCAAGTACCATGTTCCCAGCAAATTTTAGGCCATTGCACCCAATTAGAACACTCCAGTTAGCAAGCCAATCAATCATACTGTACACAAGTTATTTATTGTGAATATACACGGAATGTATGACTGTGGTCTTCTGCTGCTGTTGCCCATCCACTTCAAGGTTTGACATATAGTGCATTCAGAGATGCTCTTCTGCACACCACTGTTACAACAAATGGTTATCTGAGTTACTGTTGACCTCCTTTCAACTTGAACCAGTCTGGCAATGTTCCTCTGACTGCAGTGGTTTTCATCCACATTGCCACTCACTGAATGATTTTTTTTTGTTTTATTGCACCATTCTCTGTAACCTTTAGAGACTGTTGTCTCTCTGATCCGCTGAGAACCAAGAGATCAGCAGATTGTGAGATACTCAAACCACCTCATCTATTCTTCTCCATTCTGATGTTCGGGGTGAACAATTGAATCTCTTGACCATGCTTGAATGCTTTGATGTATTGAGTTGTTGCCACATGATTGGCTAATTAGATATTTGCATTAACGAACAGGTACTTAGGTGTAGCTAATAAATTGGCCATTGAGTGTACCAGGGAACTGTATATATGGCTAGAGAATAGGCTAAAATTTTTGTATGTTATTGCATTAAAATATGTTGGAGGCTTTCATAAAAATTAAGAATTTTGAGATTTGAGCTCTCAGATAACTTTTACCAAGGTCTCAGACCTTAATTAGCTTGTTAGGGCAATGGCTTGTTCACAGTCATCGTTAGGAAAGGCCAGGTGATGCAAATTTCAAAGCTTTATAAATACCCTGACTCGTCAAACTTTGTCCCAACATTCAGCAGCCATGGGCTCCTCTAAGCAGCTGCCTAGCACTCTGAAAATTAAAATAAATGATGCCCATAAAGCAGGAGAAGGCTATAAGAAGATAGCAAAGCGTTTTCAGGTAGCTGCTTCCTCAGTTCATAATGTACGTTTGTAATTAAGAAATGGAAGTTAACAGGAATGGTGGAGGTCAAGTTGAGGTCTGGACAACCAAGAAAACTTTCCAAGAGAACTGCTCGTAGGATTGCTAGAAAAGCAAATCAAAACCCCCGTTTGACTGCAAAAGACCTTCAGGAAGATTTAGCAGACTCTGGAGTGGTGGTACACTGTTCTAGTATGCAGCGACACCTGCACAAATATGACCTTCCTGGAAGAATCATCAGAAGAAAACCTTTCCTGCGTCCTCACTACAAAATTCAGCATCAGAAGTTTGCAAAGGAACATCTAAATAAGCCTGATGCATTTTGGAAACAAGTCCTGTGAACTGATGAAGTTAAAATAGAACTTATTGGCTGCAATGAGCAAAGGTATGTTTGGAGAAAAAAGGTACAGAATTTCATGAAAAGAACTGCTCTCCAACTGTTAAGCACGGGGGTGGATCGATCATGCTTTGGGCTTGTGTTGCAGCCACCAGCACGGGGAACGTTTCACTGGTAGTGGGAAGAATTAATTCAATTAAGTACCAGCAAATTCTGGAAGCAAACATCACACTGTCTGTAAAAAAGCTGAAGATGAAAAGAGGATGGCTTCTACAACAGGATAATGATCCTAAACACACCTCAAACTCCACAATGGACTACCTTAAGAGGCACAAGCTGAAGATTTTGCCATGGCCCTCACAGTCCCTTGACCTGAACATCATCGAAAATCTGTGGATAGACCTCAAAAGAGCAGTGCGTGCAAGACAGCCCAAGAATCTCACACAACTAGAAGCCTTTTGCAAGGAAGAATGGGCGAAAATCCCTCAAACAAGAATTAAAAGACTCTTAGCTGGCTGCAGAAAGCATTTACAAGCTGTGATACTTGCCAATGGGGGTGTTACTAAGTACTGACCATTCAGGGTGCCCAAACTTTTGCTTCAGGCCCTTTTCCATTTTTGTTATTTTGAAACTGTAAAAGATTGAAATAAAAAAGTAATCTTGCTTAAAATATTAAAGAAATGTGTCATCTTTAACTTTATGACTTTTGGAAATCAAGTCATCTTTTACTCGCTTAGCTATTCACAGTAACAGAAATTTTGACTATGGATACCCAAACTTTTGTCTGCCACTGTATATGTCATGATATACAACCCTATACTTGTGGGCAGACTCAATAAATCCATAATAATAGCCATAATAGAATTAATAAAATGCCACACCAACTTGGGTGTTCAATTAGTATGCAAAAAACAACATACCGTGCAAATACATATAGAAAGAAGTAATAATAATAAATAAATAAGCAATATATTTCAAGAACATGTGATGAAGAGTCCTAGAAAGTGAGTCCAAAGGTTGTGGGAACATTTCAGTGATGGGGCAAATAAAGTTGTGTGAAGTCATCCCCTTTGGTTCAAAAGCCTGATGCCTGAGAGGTAATAACTGTTTTTGAACCTGGTAGTGTGAGGAAATGTGAAACATTTCAGGAAATATCATTCATAATTTCAAAAGAAACTGGTTGAATATTTAAACAAGCAATGTTCTGACAAGAACTGTCCTTTGTTATTCAAATAACAAGCCATTGGTGACAAAGGACATTAAGGACATCCTGAACGCTAAAAAGAGGGCGTTTAGAGATGGAAATAGGGAGGAGCTGAGGGCAATACAGAGGGACCTGAAAGCCAGGATCAGGGAGGCTAAAGACAGGTACAGGAGGAAGCTTGAGTGGAAACTCCAGCAGAACAACATGAGAGAGGTCTGAAGGCGGATGAGGACCGTCACTGGGTTCCAGCAAACTAGCAACAGAGGAGCTGAAGGCAGTGTGGACAGGGCCAACGAACTTAACCTGTTCTTTAACAGATTTGACATTGTGATCCCTGCCCATCCCCCACATGAGCCATCTGTTGTCGGCCCCCAATCAACACATGCTCCACTCTCCCCTCCTATCCCTCCTCACAGTCCCCCACCCTGCTCTCATGACTATACCCCTTCCCCACACGAAACCACCACGGTGGGCTTCACAGCTGAACAGGTGAGAAGACAGCTGAAACGTCTCAACCCAAGCAAGGCTGCAGGACCGGATGGTGTCAGTACCAGGGTGCTCAAAGTCTGTGCCCCTCAGCGATGTGGAGTACTTTGCCATGTATTCAACCTGAGCCTGAGGCTCCGGAGGGTTCCTGTACTGTGGAAGAAGTCCTGCCTCGTCCCTGTGCCGAAGATGCCGCACCCCAGCGGCCTCAATGACTACAGACCGGTGGCATTGACCTCCCACATCATGAAGACCCTGGAGAGACTTGTTCTGGAGCTGCTCTGGCCTATGGTCAGGCCACAATTAGATCCCCTCCAGTTCGCCTACCAGCCCCGACTAGGAGTTGAGGATGCCATCATCTACCTGCTGAACCGTGTCTACGCCTACCTGGACAAGCCAGCGAGCACTGTGAGGGTCATGTTTTTTGACTTCTCCAGTGCGTTCAACACCATCCGCCCTGTTCTGCTGGGGGGGAAGCTGACAGTGATGCAGGTGGATGCTTCCCTGGTATCATGGATTCTTGATTACCTGACTGGCAGACCACAGTACATGTGCTTGCAACACTGTGTGTCCGACAGAGTGATCAGCAGCACTAGGGCTCCACAGGAACTGTCTTGTCTCCCTTTCTCTTCACCATTTACACCTCAGACTTCAACTACTGCACAGAGTCTTGTGTCATCTTCAGAAGTTTTCGGATGACTCTGCCATAGTTGGACGCATCAGCAAGGGAGATGAGGTTGAGGACAGGTCTACGGCAGGAAACTTTGTCACATGGTGTGAGCAGAATTATCTGCAGCTTAATGTGAAAAAGACTAAGGAGCTGGTGGTAGACCTGAGGAGAGCTAAGGTACCGGTGACCCCTGTTTCCATCCAGGGGGTCAGTGTGGACATGGTGGAGGATTACAAATACCTGGGGATACGAATTGACAATAAACTGGACTGGTCTAAGAACACTGAGGCTGTCTACAAGAAGGTTCAGAGCCGTCTTTATTTCCTGAGGAGACTGAGGTCCTTTACCATCTGCCGGATGATCTGTCGGACGATGCTGAGGATGCTCTATGAGTCTATGGTGGCCAGTGCTATCATGTTTGCTGTTGTGTGCTGGGGCAGCAGGCTGAGGGTAGCAGACACCAACAGAATCAACAAACTCATTCGTAAGGCCAGTGATGTTGTGGGGATGGAACTGGACTCTCTCACGGTGGTGTCTGAAAAGAGGATGCTGTCTAAGTTGCATGCCATCTTGGTCAATGTCTCCCATCCACTACATAATGTACTGGGTGGGCACAGGAATACATTCAGCCAGAGACTCATTACTCTGAGATGCAGCACAGAGCGTCATAGGAAGTCATTCCTGCCTGTGGCCATCAAACTTTACAACTCCTCCCTTGGAGGGTCAGACACCCTGAGCCGATAGGCTGGTCCTGGACTTATTTCATAATTTACTGGCATAACTTACATATTACTATTTAACTATTTATCGTTCTATTACTATTTATTATTTATGGTGCAACTGCAACGAAAACCAATTTTCCCCAGGATCAATAAAGTATGACTATGACTATATTTAATTGAGTGAAAAATTTTAAAAATTATTCATTGGCTACTGCTGGCTGGGACTAAATTAATAACATTTCCTTACAGCTCGACAAACAACTATAATGCTTGTTCCTCCACTGTATAATTTTATGCTATTGTTGCAGTAAGCAACCAAGAGAATTTACAATTAGTTAGAAGTCCTCAATGTTGCCATTGCAAGAAAAAGTATCAGCAGCTCTAAGTTTTTGGATGGGGGAAAAAAGTCAACTGGAACAAGAAAAGTTATAGATTATTTTGATACACAACACATTCCAATGACACTATTCCAAATGGGATTATCATATTTGATATTACTCATTCATTTAAAAAAATGCGCATCATTATACAAACAGAAAAAAACATTACAAGCGCTCAATTAATAGTTAAAATGAAGCATAAATGTCAGTAAGTAGTCTGTAATTCTGCAATCAAATGTCACACATCTTGCAGTAAGTCAGAGATAGCATGGTTTCAAAAATAAGAGTATAACAGATGATGATGATACATTGGAAAAAAGAGCAAGGAGTTTTGTTTCTCCAGGCTAAAAAATCTGACAGAGGTAAAGCCTGAGGGATAATAACTTGCTATATTTTCAACAAGAGTTGGGGAATTTGATGGGAACTCAAACTGAAGTACAACTTCATTATAATCTTATAACAAAGCACCAGTTTGAATAATCCCACAGCAAAATTCGACTTGTTCAATGAAAATTTGTGTCACTGAGTTCAGGACAGAATGAGGTAACTTGTGGTGATGAACGTGTGAAAGAACTTAGCTAGATCCCTTCACTAGAGAGTTCAGCAAGTCAATCACAACTCTGAAAAACATCACCACCAACAAGCTTGCTTTAGGTAAACCACAAATAATACCAAGCAATCCTTGCTGTACACACTCAATTCAAGTAGGTATTTCTTCAGTTTTGTTATCAACCCTTAGTAAATGAAAGCAACTGGACTTGCTGTGCTGTCTAGAAGACGTTTCGCCACTCATGCGAGAGGCTTCTTCAGTTCTGATCCATGGTTTAACAGCTTAAAAACTGGAAAAGCCGGTAAACTCCCCACCATGGATCAGAACTGAAGAAGCCGTTCCGATGAGTGGCGAAACATCTTCTAGATAACACAGGACGCCCAATTGTCTTGATTTATAACTGCTTGATATACAACGACCTGGATAACTGAGAACCTTTATAGACATGTCCTCAGTTTTTGGCTGCAAATAACCTTCAATTCCTGTAATAAAAATTTACACGTCATAATACTTTTTGCTGGTTGCCATAAATATTGAATTTTAAAGTCCAGCATAAAGCCATAGAGAACATATTGATGTGATTACAAAGAAGGCATGGCAGTGGTTATATTTCATTAGCTGTTTGAGGAGATCTGGTATGTCACCAGACTCTAGCAGATTCGTACAGATATACAGTACATGGAGAGCATTCTAACTGGTTGCATCATTGTCTGGTTTGGAGGGGCCACTGCACAGGGTCAGAAATGTCTGCAGAAAGTTGCAAACTCATGCAATTCCATCAAGGGCACTAGCCTCCCCAGCGTTGAGGACACCTTCAAAAGGTGATGCCTCAAAATGTATCCATCATTAAGGACCCTCATCACCCAGGACAAGCCCTCTTCTTATTGCTATCATCAGGGAGGTACAGGAGCCTAAATACAAGCACTCAATGATTTACAAACAGCATCTTCTCCTGCACCATCACTTCAGTATGGGCAGTGAACCCATGTACACTACCTCACTGTTTTTCATTTGCTCTATTTTCACTACTTACGTTGATTTAACATTTACAGTATATATAATATTTAATATGCATGTATTATATTTTATATATCATAATTATAATGCACAATACTTAATAGTAATTTCTGTTTATTATTTATCACATTGTACTGCTGCCACAAAACAACAAATTCCACAGTTATGTTCCGGTGATATTAAACCTGATTCTGATAGTCTGTTTCGAAATCGACCCACATTTGGACGATAGCTCTCCACACCTCTCCCATCCATGTACTTACCTAAAATTTTCTTAGATGTTGCAATTGAACCTACATCCACCATTTCAGTTGACAGTTCATTTGCACCACCCTCTGAGTGGAAGAGTCCCCCACAAGTTCTCCTTAAGTATTTCACCTTTTACCATTATCCTATGACCTCCACTTCTCACTCAACCCCAGTGGGGGAAAAAAAACCTGCATGTATTTACCCTATTTATTCCCCTCATAATTTTGTCTATCACTATCAAATCTCCCTCCATTCTCCTATGCTCCAAGGTACAAAGTCATAACCTATTCAAACTTTCCCTATAACTCAAGTCCTCAAGTCCCAGAAAAATCCTTGCAAATGTTCTTTGTATTTTTTCAAAACTCCCTGCTCTTTTTTCCAATGTATTATCATCTGTTATACTCTTATTTTTGAAACCATACTATCTCTTGACTTACTGAAAGATGTGTGACATTTGATTGCAGAATTACAGACTACTTACTGACATTTATGCTTTATTTTAATTATTAATTGAGAGCTTGTAATGTTTTTTTCTGTTTGTATAATGATGCACATTTTTTAAATGAATAATATCAAATATGATAATCCCATTTGGAATAGCGTCATTGGAATGTGATGTGTATCAAAATAATCTATAACTTTTCTTGTAGTAGTTGACTATTTTCCCCATCCGAAAACTTGGAGCTGCTGATATTTTTTCTTGCAATGGCAACATTGAGGACTTCCAATCTAGCTCACACTATCTTAAACTCAGCAGAAAGCATCTTTACATTTTGTTTTATTAGAAGCTATTTGTTAACCTTGCTGTGGTTGACAGCCCAACTACAAAATATAACTCTTTAGAAAAGTTGTCCATTGAGCTGAGTAACTTGCTATTGATTTTTTGAATTGTATGAAGCTTCTCTTTCCATTTTTGATCCTTTTGGTCCTTTCTACTTATTCTTAAATATTACAAGACAATATTCCATGCTTGAAATTGTTCAACTCCACAACAGTTGGGAGACAGGAACCACAACTGCTATGCTTTCCTTTATATGATCAAAATTCTGACTTTATTTTAAAAAAGAAATCTATTGGAATGCTCAGGTTCAGGAAATGCAGCAATATTGTGAGAGTCAGTGATATGGGAGAAGCTATTAGGTGTGGAGGTGCTGGTATGAAGTTGGAAGAACTGCATTGGGAGGAAGTCATGGCCTAATCAGTGCATTCATTCCTGGATGTTACTTCCTCCATACCTCAGGCCATCCACAACTCCATCCTTTGAGTCATGCACAGCCACTTATGATTTAAGTTTTACAAAACACACCCAGTCAACAGAAATCACGCATATTGTTGTTAGCATACCTCACTATCTCTGAACTTTCAATTTCTTGACATTTTATGTTGTCCCCTCAGAAATTTCCCATTACTGTGGTATTGGGCCAGATCTTCCACTGAACTCAAGATGAACCTGTTGGCAGATAAACCTGTAACTAGACTATCCCCAAGGTTGGGCAGAAGTGCAGCCTTCTGAACTTATGAATGCTGGAGAAAGGAATGCTGTGCTGGAGCAATGGCCTTCTCAGGCTGGGAAATATGTCCTCCGACTCTTACCTAGGTCAAACCCAGTGCCCATAAATTAGACCAGCAAAATGAATGGGAAAAAAATAACCTGGTGGGTGATAGGCAGGTCAAGCTAATTGTTAAATTTAAGCTCAGTGTAATATCCTTAAATGTGCAAATGGTGTTTTATTCTTTTAATTGTTAAATATTAATCATGTTCCAAGTGAAGGTGACAGATTTGACAGTAAGTGAAGTTGGGGACATAGATCCTAATGGAAGACTGTTGCCAGAACCATTCTGGAAGAGTTGCAGGGTAACAGAAGATCTACCTCAGCACCTACCGCCTACCACTCTACCTCACCCTAACCAGCTTGTTCTGAATATTAGCCGTTTCTGCTGCTGAGGCTACAGACCAATTTCTGCTCAGGCAACTCAACAAGTTGATAGGCCAATTAGTACATACTAACAGTCTAATTGTCCTCTACTTCTGTGATTGCATGCAAAAATATAAATCTAATGTAATAAAGCACAGATTTGAATCATAGAATGTGGAATCAGACCTTGAAACCCAGCAGGCCCTCGCCAAACATCAAGCATCTATATAGACATAAAGTCCCATTTTATTCCATTCACGTTCCCAACAGCTTCCCTAAATTCGAAGCGCAAGAAAGAATGCAGATGCTGGAAATCCAAAGAAACACACACACACACAATTCTGGAGGAACTCAGCAGGTCAGGCAGCATCTAGAGAAATAAATAAAATTGGCTATATTTAAGAGGGAGTTAGATATGGCCCTTGTGGCTACGGGGGTCAGGGGGTATGGAGGGAAGGCTGGGGTGGGGTTCTGAGTTGGATGATCAGCCATGATCATAATAAATGGCGGTGCAGGCTCGAAGGGCCGAATGGCCTACTCCTGCACCTATTTTCTATGTTTCTATGTTTCTAAAACAGTCGACATTTCGGGTAAGACCCTTCTTCAGGACTGAAAAGGAAGATGGGAGATACCAGAATAAAAAGGTGGGGGGAGGTGAAGGAGGATAGCTAGAAGGTGATAGGTGAAGCCAGGTGGTAGGAGAGATAAAGGGCTGGAGAAGAAGGAATCTGAGAGGAGAAGAAAGTGGACCATAGGAAGGAGGAGAGAATCCAAGGGGACGTGATAGGCAGGTGAGAAGAGGGAAGCGGCCAGAGTGGGAAACGGAAAAAGAGGATGGAGAGGGAATTTCTTTTTTACTGGAAGGAGAAATTGATATTCATGCATCAGATTGGTGACTACCCAGACAGAATATAAGGTGCTGCTCCTCTACCCTGAGGGTGGCCTCAAATGCCTTGGAATAGAAATTGGAATTAAAATGTTTGGCCACTGGGAAATTTCATTTTTGGCAGATGGAGCGGAGATGCTCGACAAAGCAGTTCCCCAATTTATAATGGGCCTCACCAATGTAGAGCAGACTGCATTGGGAGCACTGGACACAATAAATGACCACAGCAGATTAGCAGGTGAAGTGTTGCCTCATTTGAAAGGACTGTTTGGGCCCCCGAATGGAGGGAGGGAGGAGGTAAATGGGCAAGTGTGGCACTTTGACTGGTGCCCATGGCTACCCCTTGAGTCTGGAGAAAATGAGAGAAGCTGAAGGAAAAGTTGATGAGGGTGAGGACCAGTTCTGCCAGACGGAGGAGAGTGGTGGTAGAGGGGAACTGGTTGGTTACCAGTTCTGCCAGACAGAGCAATTTGCAATGGCCAGTTAACCTACTAATCTAAAAGTCTTTTCAAAGTGGAAGGAAACAAAGCAGCCAGAAGAAAACCTATGTGGTCACAGGGACAATATATTAACTCCATGCAGGCAGCTCCATAGTTCAACGTCAAATACAGTCTGCCAGAGCTCTGAGGCAACAGCTCTACTTGCTCTACCATTGTACCATCTATAGCTATTTGATCACCGGTAATCTTGTGCTATGCTAAATTCCTCCATCCATGGTATGCTCCATATAAAGTGAAAAATTTAACTCTGCCCCCCAAACTCAGTTAACAACTCACACTGCTATTTTTTTCACCACTTAAATTCATTGTCCACTTGTCATTAACATGGTATCTGTAAAATATAATCAACCTTCGAATCAACAGCTACCATCCCGAGCTGGGAATACTGCTATAGATGAGTTTGCCTTCCTTTCACCTTTCATCAAGATATGAATCTCTTCCAGCTAGCCAGAAAATGCAGCTGATCATAATGAAAGCTTTAGGATACCAGATAATAATGCAATGGTTTGGTTTATTTCCCAGTGCAAGGAGAAAAATGAAGAACTCATACTAAGATGAGGAAAGTTATTCTTGTTTATCAGCAGTCTCTCCTGACCAAAAAATGTAAATTCAAACGGCTGTATTTCCTTGCAACAAATTTAATAAAGGTACTTGTTTTGCATTATATGACAGAACTTTCTTTTTAATCTCCTCATGCTCCTTGACAAAAGCACCAAATGCATTCCTTTAACCCTGAACTTCTGCTAAAAAATATTTGCTCCAAGTGTTCTTGAGGGAGGCTGCACCGTCACTTCTCACTAGAAAGTACAAAGTTGTTCAGGCACAGAGGACCATTTTAATAAGGTAATTTAAGTGTTTGTTACGTTTTGCTTTGAAGTAATTATTATTATTTTGGTTTTAATCCAAAAAAGGTGTTATTTATAACATCCATTTATGTTTATAACTTCCACTTATAAAGCAGTTTTAGCAGGGCCTAGTATGTCACATCTCACTGTAGCACAATAATGGGACAAAGCCACAGAAAATAACTGCAGGAAATGACAGAAAATGTTTAAGCTGCATCACGGAGGAAATAAGGTAGCGACCAGATGAGACTTTGTGTGGGTTCATTCAGCAGACCATGACAGATGAATCCATTTACACCATTGAAGGAGCCTTAAAAAATACCAGGAGCTTACAAACAGCTGGAAAATTTCCCTTTGTCCTCTTTAACTTCGCCACTTGTTCTTCTTATTCATGGTTCATTTTCTGACATTTTGCTGAGTCATTATTGCTGGCTATTCTCTGCCCATTTTATCTGGTATTTGTTCTAAACTCATCATATGAAGCTTCCTTCAGTATTATTACCTTAAGTAGGGAAAGAAAGCAGCATTTAGGAAAACGTTCCTTCTGTGGCCAAAGCTTCCAGTAAGCTACCATCCAAGCTTCCATAACACTGAGTATATATGTCAAAAGATAAAATGATCAAGGGTTCTGTTTAAACCAAATGAGTGTGCATTATTAGGGCACAGACACAGATTTCAGTGAATGTTTGAGGCACTAAATTACAAACTTCCATGAAAACCATTGCTTGGTGGTTCTGAATGATCCAGTCTCAACCATTTACGTCATTATTACATTGCACCTTTTGAGGGCTTGAGATATCAAGATAATGGGAAACGATGTGCCGCCATAACAGCAGGTTTGTACACCTGATAGATATTAAGGAAATCTTTATAGTATTGAACAACCCTTGTGGAGATTGTTGCCATCAGAAGAATTTATAGCACTCTCAATCATGTAGGGAGAACCTGAGTCAAGAGATTCCTAGAAGAGAAAACTCCAAACGCCACCGGGAAGGATGTAACAGAAGAGAGGGTGGAGATTGTACTAATGTACATCAGCATTCAGAAACAATAAATGAGCATTACATTACCCATAAGACTATAAAACATAGGAGTAGAGTTAGGCCATTCAGCCCATCAAGTCCGTTCTACCATTCCGTCTTGGCTGATCCCAGATCCAATTCAACCCTGTACACCTGCCTTCTCCTCATACCCTTTGATGCCCTGACCGATCAGGAAACAATCAACTTCTCCCTTAAATATACCCATGAATTTAGCCTCCACCGCAGCCTGTGGCAGAGCATTCCACAGGTTCACTACTCTCTGGCTAAAAAAATTCCTTCTTACCTCTGTTCTAAAAGGTCACCCGTCAGTTTTGAGGCCGTGCCCTCTAATTCTGGATACCCACACCACAGGAAACATCCTCTCCACATCCACCCTATCTAGTCCTTTCAAAAGTCGGTATGTTTCAATGAGATTTCACCACCACCACCACCACCACCCCCACCTCCCCCCCGGCATTCTTCTAAATTCCAGTGAGTACAAAGTTGCCAAACGCGGCTCATAAGTTAACTCCTTCGTTCCCAGAATCATTCTCGTGAAACTCCTCTGGACCCTCTCCAATGATAACACATCCTTTCTGAGATATGGGGCCCAAAACTGTTGACAATACTCCAAGTGCAGCCTGATTAGTGTCTTATAAAGCCTCAGCATTATCTCCTTGCTTTTAAATTTTATTCCCCTTGAAATAAATGCCAACATTGCATTTGCCTTCTTTACCACACACTCAACCTGCAAATTAACCTTCTGAAAGTTTTACACGAGGACTCCTAAATCCCACTGCACCTGATATTTGAATCTTCTCCCCATTTAAATAGTCCACACTATTGTTCCTATTACCAAAATGTATTATCATACATTTCCCAACACTGTATTCCATCTGCCACTTTTTTGCTCATTCTTCCAATTTGTCTGTCCTACTGCAATTGCATTGCTTCCTCAGCGCTACCTACCCTTCACCTATCTTTATATCATTTGCAAACTTTCCCACAAAGCCATCAATTCCATTCTCCAAATCATTGACAAACAATGTGAAAAGTAGCAGTCCCAATACTGACCCCTGAGGAACACCATTAGTCACTGGCAGCCACCCAGAGAAGGCTCCTTTTATTCCCACTCGCTGCCTCCTGCCTGTCAGCCATTTCTCTATCCACGCCAGTATCTTTTCTGTAACGCCATAGGATTTTTACCTTGTTAAGCAGCCTCATGTGTGGCAACTTATCAAATGTCTTCTGAAAATCCACGTAAATGATATCCGCTGCCTCTCCTTTGTCCACTCTGCTTGTTACTTCTGCGAAGAACTCTAACAGATTTGTCAGGCAAAATTTCCCTTTCCAGAAACCAAGCTGACGTTGACTTATTTTATCATTAGTCTCCAAGTACCCCAAAACCTCATCTTTATTAATAGACTCCAACACTTTCCCAACCACTGAGGTTAGGCTAACTGGCCTATAGTTTCCCTCCTTTTGCCGTCCTCTCTTCTTAAAAAACAGAGTGACATTTGCAATCTTCCAGTCCTCTGGGACCATGCCAGAACCAAGTGATTCTTGAAAGATCATGACCAATGCATTCATTATCTCTTCAGCAACCTCTCTCAGGACTCTGGGATGTAGTCCATCTGGCCCAGGTAATTTATCCACCCTAAAACCTCTAAGTTTGCCCAGCACATTTTCCTTTGTAATAGCAAAGGCACTCACTCCTGCTCCCTGACACTAACAGACCTCTGGTAAACTGCTAGTGTCTTCCACAGTGAAGACTAATCAAAATACCCGTCAAGTTTATCTGCCATTTTTTGTCCCCCATTACTACATCACCATCATTCCAATATCAACTCTCACCTTTTTACTCTTATATAGCTGAAAAAATACTACAGGTATCCTGCTTTATATTATTGGATAATTTGCCCTCATATTTCATTTTTTCCCTTCTTTCAGCTTTTTTAGTTGCCTTTTGTTGGATTTTAAAAGCTTCCCAATTTTCCAACTTCCTGCTCACTTTTGCTACCTTATATGCCCTTTCCTTGGTTTTTATGCAGACCTTAACTTCCCTTGTCAGCATGGTTGCCTACTCCTGCCATTTGAGAACAACTTCTGTGGGACAGATCTATCCTGTGCCTTGTGAACTATTTCCATTTCTGCTCTGCCGTCATCCCTGCCAGTATCCTCCTCTGATCCATCTGGGCAAGCTCCTCTCTCATGCCTCTGTAATTCCCTTTATTCCATTGTGATACTGATATTTGTGACTTATGCTTCTCCCTCTCAAACTGCAGTCACGCAGACATGCTGGAGGGTGTGACACCAATTTTAGAAAATGGAAGGATCAATAGCAAGACAGAGATAAAATCAATCTGTCAGGAATCTGGTGACCATTGCAATTTGGCAACATTGAAAACAGATGCAAAGAAATAAGTCAAATAAGCAAACAGCAATCATGGCCAGGTATTGCACAATGAATAAAACTTCAGCAAAAACAATGAGGATCCAACTTGAAGTGAAAAGAAGTCAGAGAAATACAATAGAAGTTACCCAAAATAAAGAACGAGACCACACAGGTATAGGACTGAATCATCCTACAGGATATCTCCCCAAAGTAAAGTAGCTTTGCAATTAGCACAACACTACTACAGTGCCAGTGACCTAGGTTCAACTCCGCCACTGACTGCAAGGAGTTTTGTACCTTCTGCCCATGAGCATGTGGATTTAATCTGGGTGCTCCAGTTTCCTCCCACATTCCAAAGACATTCAACGTAAGACATTTGTGGGTTAATTCATCAGATGGGTACAGTTAGGTGGCATGGGCTCATTGGGCCAGAAGGGGCAGTTACTGTGCTGTACTTCTAAAATAATAACTATGGAGAACAAATTTTTTTCAGAGGGGTTGCTTCCTCGGACATTTTTTCATTATGATAGATCGCTTGAAGCTGAACACAAATATAATTTCAGACTACTTATATCACATAGGAATTTGGAGAAACAAGAAATTAACTTTGATTGAATATAATGCGTTTAATTGCATAATGGTGCTGATGCTTTGCAATTGTTCGACTAAGCTAAAAACATTTTGTTGATGATTTTCATTTGTACTCAGTGTCTGCAGTTTCGCGCTTAAGTGTCCAGCAATAATCAGTCAGTGCTGATGGATTCCAATTGCCCTGATACCGTTTCTCCATGACCGCAATGTCCCAGTAAACCCTTTCACCATGCTCGTCACTGTCAGTGCTAGGATTTGCATGCAAGAAGTCTAAATAGAAATGCAGACAAATGAATCTTTAGTGACATGTTGGACTTCATGGTTTTGTATGCCTGAAGCATGGTGTCAACCATCTGCACGTAGTTTGGTGCTCTGCAGTTGCCAAGAAAACTTTCAATAACATCCTTGAATGTCTTCCATGCAATTTTCTCAGGTCCGACCAGAAGTTCTTTGAATTGCCTGTCATTGATGGCCTGTTTGATTTGTGGACCAACAAAATTACCTTATTCCACCTCGGCATCTGTTATTCTGGAAAACCTCTGTCTCAAATATCGAAATCCTTCACGGAAATTTATAGCCCTTCTAATAACTTGCCCTGCTGTGCAGCTCTACCTTGCCTAAGCATGCCCAAACATGCCTGGTCAAGATAGATTTTTTTTCAGCTTACATTATTAGCAACCCTTTAATTAACTTGATTATGAATTGAATTATCAAACATAGGAGATTTCAAAAAAAAGGTGCATGATAGGGAAAACTTCATGGTGATTTTCATGATCAACAGCCCAAATTCCATAAGATACAACCAAAAGTATTTAGGAAGCAAAATCTCTGTTGTCCAGTGTAATTGGAGCTGCAATGTGTGCCTCCCACAGTCCAATTAAAGCCAGCTGAACAGTTGGCTGAGTTCAACAGGGCGAACCCACAGCACTCAGTTTCATCTGTGCTCAATGGTGCATAGGGAGGACCCATGGCTAACCCTTGTATGACACCACTTCCTTTGTCAGTGGCAGCCATTCCTTTAACCCTACAACATCTCAAATGGAAACCATGCTGTGTGACAGAAGTTACTCCACGGGTCAAATATCACAGTGCAAGTTTGCAATGGCCAACAGGAAAAAGTATTAACTGAAGGTATCTTGGAGACTAACACTTTGCTAAATATGAAATACAGAGATAACCAATCAGTAAATGAAGGAGGGAAACAAAAAGCAAACCCCCACCCACCCACCTAAGGCATGTATCTACCTCAAGGCTTCCCAAGGATACAGCAGTTCCTGTCTATTTCACACTTCAGAAAAAGTGACCAACTCATATTTCACCAGGGTCATTGGTCAATGTGAAACTAATTAACTATAAAGCCCCTTGAGCAAAATATTGTAATCTACTGGAGACCATTGGGGACTTAACAGGAAGCAATAAAAGTAAATGTAAAATCCCTGCCAGGTCAAGTTCATATGGTGGTGCAAACTGAATAACAAGCCCATTTTATCCAATTTTAAAATTCAGTCTCAGTTCATTTAACATCATCACTATTTGATCACAAGTTAACACTCAAAAATTGAGTGCATTTCCAAATAAAAAAAGAATTTGTCTAAACTCTCATAGAAAAACTTACTCGTACTGATGTATTTACTGTAGGAGTTTCATGGTGATAAAATGAAGCTTAAAAACCAAACCAACTCAATTAGCAATACAGCCAAAGTGCAATTATCTAAGTAGAAAATCCATGTTTATTTATCTTCAACAATAAATTTTCCTCATAACCTCAAAAGGCAGACTTCAGAAGGTAAGGTGACTAACACAAACTTTACCATTGTAAATTCACAATGTAGCTTATGATCTTGCTTTTTCCAAGTGGCTGATAGGTCATCATAAGTGTCCAGCTGAATGGCACCAACACTTCTTTGATACAAATATATTAAAGAGATACCCATACAACTCTAGAATGATCATTTCTCATGTTACTATTTTTGTACTAACATACATTGTGAGCATCAAAATACTAACGCATGACAGAATCATTCTAGAACTTCCATGTACACGTTGAAGAGTGTGGCTGATTAAATATGGGTGGGTGGGGAGGGGAGGGAGAGAGAGAGAGAGAGAGAGAGAGAGAGAGACAGACACACAAAGAGAGAGACAGAGACAGAGAGAAAGACAGAGACAGAGACAGAGACAGAGAGAGAGAGAAAGAGAGAGAGAAAGAAGAATCTAAGGCTTCAGTTTAAATACCGACCCAGAGAAAGAAATGAAGGAACAAAGAAGAAAAAGTAAATCTATGATTGGATGGAAATATTAAAAGACAAAAGGAAAATGAACAGCATGGCAGTGGGGAATGAAAGAGAAGGATGGATACGTATGTTGAAAGTGACAAAAGCTGATTTAATCCCAGCACTGGTTAGGATCTGAAATGGTAATACTCAGGACCAAGTTCAAAAGACAGTAAATTGCCCAATCAAAAGATGTGGAGCTTTTATATGAAGCTTCCACTGAGCTTCAATAAAGCAGCATAGATAATCAAAAGCATGGTGTAGAATTAAAATAGGAAACCACTGATTCACAAGCATGCCTAAAGAGTGAATCAAAATGCTTCACAAAGCCTTCACCCTGTCTGCATTTCTCTTTCCAATGTCGAGGAAACTGCAACGAGCTACCAAAATAGTACAATGAATTTAAGAGAATGTAAGTAGATCATTATTTCAACAGAAAGTAGTGTTGGGGCCCCAGTGGGTGGGAAGGGAGACAGCTCAAAAGGAAAGTGTTGCATCTGTTGCCAAAACAAAAATAATGAGTCATATTTGCAAGAAACCTGGAGCACATAGGAATCAAATAATAAACATTACCTTCTGCTGCTCAAATATACAAATAGGCCAAAAGTTTCAAATAAACCCACCTTTCCAATATTTGAAATGACAGATTAATTGAATTATACAGTGTGGAAACAGGCCCTCTGGCTCAGCTCACTTATGCCCGCCAAAGTGCATTTCCCTGCAATGAGCCCAAACATCTATCTTTCCTATCCATGTACCTAAATAAATGTCTTTTAAATGTTGTAACTCTACCCACCTCAACCATTTTCTCTGGTTGTTGGTTCCAAATACCACCACTCTCCATGAAAATGCTACCCCTCAAGTCCCCTTCATTTTTTTTTCCTTTCATCTTAAACCTCTGTCCTCTAGGTTTAGATTTCCCTCCCACAGTTAAACAATTGTGACCATTCACCTTTGCACCTCATGATTTTATATACCTCTGCGTGTAGGTATGATTCAGAGGCTATTTCTAAATCTACTCAAATCTTGGTTGCACCACTTTCTAATACTGTAGTGCAATGCATAGCCTATAGAAGAGCGGCCCCTTCAACAGTTCAACTGAATAAAGCAGAGGAAAACTGTACATCCACTGGTTGAAATTGCTGCCCAACTATCTTGTGCAACATACACTGCATGTTACAATTGGCCAGTAATCGTACTACATTATTTGTTAAATACAGCCACATGCCCATTATTATAGGAAATTCATAGACTGTCAGGCTGATAGTGTTATGTAACATGAAAAGAGGCACTTCAGTCCAACTCATCCATGTCAAATCCCTCTAAACATTCCTATCCGTGAACCCATCCAAATGGTTTAAACATTGCATTTGTACCTGCCTGTATCACTTCCTCTGGCAACTTGTTCCATATATTCAGTTAAGTCGCCATAAAATCTGTCCTCTCTCACTTAAACCTTGTTTTCTGGTTTTAGACACTACTTGGGAAAAAGACAATAATCATCCACCTTAGGTATGCCTCCTATGATTTTATAAACTTCTTTCATTCTCCTTTGCTCCAGGAAAAAGTCCCAGCTTATCCAATCTCTCCTTACGATTCAAGTCCACCCATCCTGGCAGCACTCTTGTGAATCGTTTCTATACCCGCTCTTTCTTAATCACATTATTCCTGTAGTCTGGCAAACAGAACTGCACACGATACTCCAAGTATGGCTATGCCAATATTTTGTACAACTTAACATGATGCCCTAGCTCCTGTACTCAAAGTTTCAGCTGATAAAGACAACCAACAATGTGCCTCCTGTCACTTACCTGTGTCTCTGTCACTTTGAAGGAACTATGTATGTATTTGTACATCTAGGTCTCTCTGTTCCCAACACTACCCAGGGCTCTGTCATTCACAGTCAATGTCTTGGCCCAGCTTATCTTCCAAAGATGTATCAGTTCATACTTGTTAAATTCCATCAGCTATTCCCTCACCTATTTTCCCAGTTGATCCAGATCCTGTTATAACCTTAGACCAGGGGTCCCCAGCCTTTTTTGCATTGCGGACCAGTTTCATATTGACAATATTCTTGCGGACCGGCCGACCCGGGGGGGGGGGGGCGGGGTAGGGTTGCCAACGGACAAGAGTAGCAGTCAAATACGTTGTTTACCCTGAGAAAGACTACAATGACCATGAAGCCTTGCGCGGGCACCAGTGCACATGTGTGTACGTGCCGAACTTCAAATCGTTTCTGGCGATTCTGTTCGGGGGGGGCGTTAATCACGACCGGGATATAGGTGATACGTGGCTAATACACTCAATTTTGTTTCTAAAAGGGTTTATCTGACGAATTTAATATTAAACACACACCGCATATCTTCCTCGCGTGAATATAGTGATAAGTCAATTATCGGGGAGGACAGGGGAGCTTGAAGTAAGTGTTGAACGAACTTCCAGTAGAAGTGGTAGAGGCAGGTTCGATATTATCATTTAAATAAAAATTGGATAGGTATATGCACAGGAAAGGAATGGAGGGTTATGTGCTGAGTGCAGGTCAGTGGGACTAGGTGAGAGTAGTGTTCGGCACGGACTAGAAGGGCCAAGATGGCCTGTTTCCGTGCTGTAATTGTTATATGGTTATATTGGTCACTTACAAGTCAATAGCATCATAACATTTTAAGTAACGTTTGGATATTAAACACACAGCACATATTTTTCCCGTATGAACATACAAAATCATTGCAACACACCAATATCGCTGAATCAGTGGGAGCCCTGGGCTTGTTTTCCTGCAACAAAACAGTCCTATCGAGGGGTGACGGGAGACAGCGATACTCGAAGGGGGTTCCTTATGTCCAGTCTATTCCGCAATTTAGTTTTCATTGCATTCATTGCAGAGATACGTTGGAAATGGAAGCAACGTTTTCAGTGCTTCCGTGGCTATCTCAGGATATTTACCCTTGACTTTGATCCAGAATGCCGTCATTTGCAAGCTCGAGGAGTTGATCTCCATCCCGCGCTGACATGGATGTCGCGCGGGTCATGACCTCGCATGCGTAATGGCTCAACGGTGGGCGTGACAGGGAATGAGGAAAGGTGCAGCTGACTCCTATCGCCAAATCATATCGTTTCCTCGCGGCCCGGTAGCACATGCTTTGCGGCCCGGCACCGGTCCGCGGTCCGGTGGTTGGGGACCACTGCCTTAGACAACCTCCTTCACTGATCACTATGCTACCAATTTCAGTGTCATCTGACAATGTTTTCATGCAAATCATCAAGATACATGATGAACCATGAAGAATGCAGCATCAGTCTTTGTGTCACACTACTTGTCAACCTCCATTCCAATTGTCTGCCTCCTTCCATCAAAGTAATTTTGCATTCACTTTACTATCACTTCATGTATTCCACTGAACTAGTCTTCCACGGGGACCTTGTCAAAGACCTTGCTAAAATCCATGCAGACAACATAAACTGCCCTACCCTCATCAATCCTCTTGGTCCTCTTCTCAAAAATCTCAATCAAATTTGGGAGCTATGTCCTCTCATGAACAAAAACTGATTATCTTGAATTAATTGCTGCTTTTTCAATTGCAAATCAATACAGCCCCCCACTTCCAAAATCCCCTTCAGTAATTTTCCCATGACTGTAGTAAAGCTCACCAGCCAGTATTTCCCTGGCATGGCCTTGCAGCCCTTCTTAAATAAAACTACATTAGCCAACCTCCAGCACCTCACTTGTAACTATTACATCTTGCAGTTATCCACTAATGTATCACATCTTCAACAATTATGTTTGTTTATTAAAGCATGGCAAATAGAATTATGAAGACAGACACATTTGCAGTGTTTAGGTAAGCCAACATGTACAAGAAATATGAAGTAAATAGCAATGCTAGCTGAAAGAGAAATGTTAATCAACGCAAAAAAACTAGACAGTCTCTTGCAATAAAAACACCATATTTGATTCCAATGTATTTGCATAAACATGGGAATTTAGCTGTAACAAAATTGACCTTGGGTTCACTTATTCCATGTGAAGTAATTACAAAGTAGTTGCCAGAAGCAATGCTGATGGACTCCCAAGTGAAGGGAGGTGCAAGGTAAACATTATCTTTTCTATGATGTTTGTTTCATTTAATTATAAAGAACAAGAATTTTCTCGTGATGAAGGGCTAATGTATGAGGAATGTTTGATGGTTCTGGGCCTGTACACTGGCGTTCAGAAGAATGAGAAGGTTTCTCATTGAATCGTACTAAATATTGAAAGGTCTAGATAAGAGTGGATGTGGAGAGGATGATTCGGGAGTCTAAGACCAGAGGGTACAGCCACAGAATACAAAGATGTCCTTCTAGAACAGAGATGAGGTGGCTATGGAGGCCAAATAATTCCACATATTTAAAGCGGAGGTTCTTGATTCACAAGGACATCAAAGGTTACGGGAAGAAAGCAGGAGAATGGGGTTGAGAGGGACATTAAATCAGGCTTGATCAAATGGCGGAGCAGGCTCAATGGGCTGAATGGCTTAAGACTGTTCCTATGCCTTAAGATAAACCCCAGTAAGATTGCGCTCTAATGTTGGATTCCACGTAGATTCTAGCAAGGGAGCCAAGTTACAGGTAAAGTGGGTCCCAAATGGGCAGGAGCCCAGTAATATTTGGGACTTCCTTGTACGTGAGTGGCTAAATACCTGGCAGTTCTTTGCAGAACAGCAGGCCGTAGCCAGAACTATTTCAGCCGATGCTTCCAACGCTGTTTCGTATTCAACACCCAGCACTCCATATAAATGTAAAATGAGTCAAATCCAGATATATATATGTACTGAACTTGTTAAATTCTCTTCTTTATGAAACTTCAGTAATCCAAAATTATATCAAAATATTATTGTAAGCAATGCTTTTCTAACTGCCCTGTAGTTATTGGCATACAGTGAGTTCACACCCAAGTTTCCAGCAAAATATCAAGACCCAAATTTTGCCAAGACTTTCACAGCAAGACAATCTGCATTCACCATTTCCACAGAGTAAATCCAACAGCACCCTCTCGAAGCCTACATGTGCACACCTGGAAGCTGCTACTAGGGATTCTCTGTTCCTCCACAGGTTGGGCTGTTAAGTTTGGCACAGAGTAACTGCAATGCATCATCTCAACATACTGACTACTGAATTCTAGACAGACCATTATAAATGATTATTTCAATGATAGATACTTGCAAACAATCTTAGTCATATCAAATTTCTTTTCTTTGATATAGGATGTATATCAAGTCTCATTCCTTCAGTGAAGTTAGGTTGGAGGTTTTTAAAAATGAAAAACAGAAGGTATTCACATCTTTCTGTTATCCCTAAATCCATCTTTATTTCACAACATCTTTCATACCTCAAATCTTCTAGTTTATGTTTCTGCCTTAGATTATTCATGCTTTAGGATGGTTTCTTCAACATAATTGGTTTGCAAAGCCTTGCAGGATTATTTCCCCCTGCTGCTATATGCCATAAATCCCCATGAGTGCACAGTGCTGGATTAGTGTAAATCTTAGTTGGCAAAATCATGAGAAGCCTATGGACAACAGTGAATAGCAAGGACCATCACTTCTCACGAGGATCACTCGGGTAATCTAACACTTTTCCACATATCCATGGGCTCCCGTTCCTCTCAAAGATTTCTGTACTGTCGAGGAACCTTCATTTCTCCCAACAGATTGCCCACAGCTCCAATCACATTGAAACTTCTTTCTGTTCACCATTTCAGAGATGCTTCTGAATGACTCGTGGTTCTATCATGTGACATTTAGGATACTAGATTAGATCAGCGGACCAAATTAAGTTAGCTGATCATGCAGGAATCTGGAGTAAACAGTCTTTGTCTAACAGCTTAAAGAAATGAGAAGGTAATGCACACAAATTTTAGCAACTTGACATCTTGAGTACACAGTTCTAGTTACTACAATGCAGGAAAGATGCCATTATGATAAAGAGAGGTAAAAAAAATCACAAAGGTTTTGCTTGGATGGAAGTATTTGAGTTATGAGAAGAGATAGGTTGGGTCTGTTTCCCTTGGAGCAAAGGAGGTGTATAGGTAGGGTAGATGGGCGTGCATGTTTCTCCCAGTGGTAGAGGTGTCTAAATACAGAGGGCATAGGATTAAAGGGAAAGGGAGAGGAATAAAGCAGATCTGAGGAGTGAATATTTCACATACAGCGTAATCTGTATCTGGAATTAGCCATCATAGCCTCTCAAAGTCCAACCCTACGTCCCCATTGTGAGAGGTGGAAATGGGTAAAGCCAGCCAATAAGTCTCCCGTTAAGCTGTATAGGCCAATCCCCTGGTCAGTGGATTCAATGGATTGCAGAAGCGTTGATGAATTCCAACCATACCATCGACCTCAGAGGACAATAGAGACGGGAGGTCATCGATGGCCTATGCTCCACTGGGAGCAAAGGGCCCAAGTAAGTAAGTATTAGCCACCATAAAAGAGAACAACATGTAGACAATAAGCAGAATTAGGCTACTCAGTCCATCAAGTCTGCTCCACCATTCCACCATAGTTGATATATTAAATCTCTCAACACAATTCTCCTGCCTTCTCCCCCTAACTAATCAAGAACCCGTGAAACTCTGCTTCAAATATATTCAATGACTTGGCCTTCACAGTTGTCTGTGGAAATGGATTCCATAGATTCGTCATGCTTTGCTAAATAAATTCCTTCTCATCTCTGTTGTAAATTGGTATTGCTCTATTCTTAGGCTATGCCCTCTGATCCTAGACTTCCCCAAGTAGGAAACATCCTCGCCACATCCACTATGTCTAGGCCTTCCAATATTCAGTAAGTTTCAATGAGATCACCCTTCATTCTTCTAAACTCCAGCGAGTACAGGCCCAGAGCCATCAAATGCTCCTCGTATGTTAACCTTATTCAAGTGACATCTGGATGGGTACTTGAATAAGCAAGACACAGAGGGATGTGGAATTAATGCAGGCAAATGGGACTGCCATGAATAGGCCCACCATATTGACATAGTGAGCCAAAGGGCCTGCTCCTATGCTATACAATACTACGATTCTATAATGTCAATATCTGCACCCTAGTTATTGTCTTCTTTGTTCAATGAAATAAGTTATTCCCGTTAATCCTATGTAGGCCTTACTCTTTCATGCAAATTTCCCCAATTGTGCTAAGTACTCTGACTGTGGCCTAATGAATGCTGTATAGTTCTGTCCAAGTTTCCCTGTTCTTGGTCAATATACCTCAGTCAATTCAGTATTTTGTAAAGTATCCTGTATTCCTTTTTTAACCACCTCATCTGCCTACGCTGTAACATTTAGACATCTTTGGACATCCGAAGTTCAAAGTAAATTTATAATCGAAGTATGTATATGTCATCATATGCTACAGTGACATTCATTTTCTTGCAAGCATTCACAGTAAAACAAAGAAATACAGTAGAATCGATGTAAAAACTACACACAAAAATTGACGATCAGTGTGCAAAAGAAGACAAACTGCCAATACAAAAATCAATAACTAAACCTATAAATAAGTAAATACATAATAAGATAAATAAATAAATATTGCGAACATGAGGTGAAGAGTCCTTAAACGCAAGTCCATGGGTTGTGAAATCAGTTCAGAGATGACTCCAAAATACCTCTGTTCCTCTCCACTTCTTAGTATCCTGCTGTGCTCTAGATTGCCTTGTTGATCTGTCACAAATGCTTTACACTTGGCTGAATGAAAATTCTTCTGTCATGATTATGTCTAACTAACCTATTGACACATTCCAGCAGCACAAAACCTCCTTCCCCATTTTCAACTATTGGCAATTTCACAACCTATGTGTGTGACCTATTACAGAGGAAGTTAAAAGTTACAACTCTCTATGAATCGCCCATTAAATGGCTGGACAGTGGATGGATAGAACGTACAGAGAATTGCAAGACTGGATCAGGAATTAAAGCAACATTAGTGAACCTTATATCTGATTTGTCATCTCCAGTACTTTGATTCATCTGCTCTCCCAATATGCTCAACATGAGTGTCAGATTAAACCAGTAAGATTACTAATTTCACATATTTCAATTCCACGTCCCATTCCCATTCTGATATGTCAATTCATGGCCTCCTCTACTGTCAAGATGAAGCCACACTCAGGTTGGAGGAACAACACCTTATATTCCATCTGGGTAGCCTCCAACCTGATGGCATGAACATTGACTTCTCTATCTTCCGTTAATGCCCCTCCTCCCCTTCTTACCCCATCCCTTATTTATTTATTCCCCCCCCCTTTCTTTCTCTCTCTGTCTCTCTCACTGTATCTTCCTCTAGTGCTCGCCTCCCCCTTTCTTTCTCCATAGGCCTCCTGTCCCATGATCCTCTCCCTTCTCTAGCCTTATATCCCTTTTGTCAAACAACTTTCCAGCTCTTAGCTCCACCCCTCCCCCTCTTGTCTTCTCCTATCATTTCGGATCTCCCCCTCCCCCTCCCCCTCCCACTTTCAAATTTCTTACTATCTCTTTTTTCAGTTAGTCCTGTCGAAGGTTCTCAGCCCGAAACATCGATTGTACCTCTTCCTATAGATGCTGCCTGGCCTGCTGCATTCACCAGTGTGTGTTGCTTCATTTCCCAGCATCTGCAGATTTCCTCGTGTTTGCGAGATTAACTAAGTTACTTCTCCAAGCATGAAACAAGAGCACTGATCTTTAACTGTTTCTCTGAGACCTTTCTCAATCACTGTAATTGGTCTGCTCTTTGCTCTTGAAGATTATCTATAGGAGACAGTGCAGTAACAACAGATCTCCTGTCTTAAAATGTTGCTCAATATTGCTCACTGGTCAATGCTCATGAAAAAATGAAAGCTTTTTGTTATTATACCTGTCGCATCAATTTTAGATCTTCTGAAAGTGCATTACTTCTAATAATATAATTCCAACAATTCAAAAAAACTGCAGATGCCGGAAAGCTGAAATAAAAATAGAAATAGCGGTTAAGAAGCAGCAGTTCAAACAGCATCTGTGGAAAGAGAAAGAGTTAATATTTCAGGTCATGGATAGCATTTATTGCCAATCCCAACTCAGCCTGAAAACATGGATATGTCACTTGTGTCTGCCTCCTTGAAATGTTGTATCAATGAGTCAATATGGAGAAGATATTCCTACAGTTGGGCAAGATGCTCTCAGATTCTGATCGAGCAATAATGAAGTATTACTCCCAGTATCCAAGTTGGAATAGAGCCTCTCTTGGAGATAGCAGTGTTGCAACCTATCTGCTCCCTATGATACATTCCAGCTTGCATCCAGTAGAGATCCCTGTTTGTTGAAGCTGCTGTAGATGGCACAAACTGCAACTATGTGGAGAGAATAACTGCTTAAATTGGAGGATGGACTGTCAATTAAATAAAACATTCAGTCCTTTAGACTGGTTTCTCTGTTTCTGTCTTCTATCCAGTACCCTGAAGGGTGAGGATTTATGAATATGTTCTTTGTCCATTAGCTGCTTAATAGCTCACTGCTCTTCAAAACATGATGAAGTATCACTGCCTAATCTATTGTTAAAATTGATGAAAAATAAATATGTTTGGCGAGAGTGACTGCCCTTGATATCAGGGCAATAGTTGACTGACAGTAGCATCAAGGAGCTGTGGTAAAATAACATCTGCTGGAATCAGTGACTGCAGTCTGTACATTGCACAACAGAAGATAGTTTTCAATGTTGGCGGTCAATCATCTTGGCACCAGTGCAAGACCACAAGAGTACCACAGCAGTGTCCGAGTCACAACCAGCTAGTTCATTAATGAACTTCTATCTGAAGATCAGCAGTGGGGATACTCACTGATAATGCAATACATTCAATTTCGTTTATAATACCTCAGTACATCCCACAATCCAAATTGCATTAGCATGACCAAGCAAACACTCAGATATGGGCTGTTCGATAACATATAACATTAATCACACAGAAGTACAAGGCAATGATCAACAAGAGAGAGTCTAAATAATTATCCCCGACATCCAAAATTATTACCATGGCAGAGTACACCACTATCAATGCCCTGGAGTTCATCACCAAAAATAAACTCAGACAAACCAATGGCATAGATGCTGCAGCTGCAAGAACAGGAATGGTATCCTGCAGCAAGTGACTTAACTCCTGTCAGCCCAACATCTTTTCACCACCTCCAAGGCACAAGGCAAGAGATGGAATACTCTCCATTCACCTGGATATGTGTGGTTTGAGCAACTTTCAAGAATTTCAACACCATCGAAGACAAAACTCTCTCATCACCAGCAGGCACATGGAAACACCACCATCTGCAGTCCTTCTCCAAGTCGTACACCATCCACAGTTAGAAATGTAATTCCAGTTCCCGTTGTTGCTATGACCAAATTGTACATCTCACTTCCCATTGGCACAATGGGAATACCTTCATCAGAAGGGTTAAAACGGCCATTCATCAACTCTTTCCCAACAACAAATAGAGTTGGGCTATAAATGCTGGCCTTGCTACAATAAGTTTCAGATCCTAAAAATGAATAAAGGTATCAAATTTATAACCTTGATGTAGACTTCGACCTGAAATGTCGACAGCTCCTTTCACAGTAAGTTTCTCCAGCAGGTTGCTTGTCTATTGTCTCTGTATTGTGATTATGGATGCCTAAAACACTGAAATATAGCATTCAGTCACACCACATGAATTGGAGAGAAAATAAATCTTGTGCAGTAATTGTGACAAGAATACAAATGAACTAGACATAAACACAAAAGATTCCACAGATGCTGGAAACCTAAAGCAACACACAAAATTCTGGAGGAACTCAGCAGGTTAAGCAGCATCAAGGGAGGGGAATAAACAGTCAGCGTTTCAGAGCAAGACCCCTCACCAGGACTGGAAAGAAAGAAAGAAGCCCGAACAAGAAAGCAGGGGAGGGGAAGGAGTACAAACTGGCAGGTGATTGGTGAAATAAAGTGAGGGGGAAGGTGACAAACACAAGAAAATCTGCAGATGCTGGAAATCCAAGGCAAAACACACAAAGTGCTGGAGGAATTTAGCAGGTCAGGCAGCATCTATGGAAATTAATAAACAATCAAGGGCCAAGATCCTCCATCAGGACCAGAAAAAACTATGAGAAGTCAGAGCAAGAAAGTGAGGGGAGGGGAGGAAAAAGCACAAGATGGCAGGTGATAGGGAAAGAGGGTGAAGTAAAGAGCTGGGAAGTTGATTGGTAAAAGAGATAAAGGACTGGAGAAGGAGGAATCTGAAAGAAGAGAGTAGAAGGTCATGGAAGAAAGAGAAGGAGGAAGAACACCAAAGCAAGGTGATGGGGTGTGTAAGGAGATAGGAGAGGGAAGAAACAGGAATAGGAATGGCAAAGGAGGGGGGAGGCAATTACTGGAGATTCGAAAAATTAATATTTATGCTATTAAGTTGGAGACTATCCAGAATACAAGGTGTTTCTCCTCCAACCTGAGTGTGGCCTCATCGCAACAGTAGAGGAGGCCATAGACTGACAGGTATAGAACCTTTGGCATGCCAACTATCATTTATCTGTAAATGATTGGACCCTCAACCTTAAAATTCATAAGTAGGGGAACTTTGGACAATTGGACAAAAATCATTGTCCTTCGAGACAGATGGATGCCATCATCATTACATTCTTTCGAATCAACAGGACTGTTGACACACATGTGGACCACCGGGGTGAAACACTACAACAATAATTGAGGGGATTCTTGACCCAACCTGGCCCCTCCCTGCCCAGTAATGGAAAAACCCTATCCTGTGGTCCTTCCCCACTGAGGCCTTGTGGTGGATGCACCAAGATCCTATGTGCCCTTCAACACATACTTCTGCAAAGTTCAAAGTAAATTGGTTACCAAAGTACATGCAGTATATGTCACTACACTCAACGCTGAGATTCATTTACTTGCAGGCAATCATAGTAAATATAAGAAACACAATAGGATCAATGAAAGATGGCACCCAATAGAACAAACAAACAGCCAATGCATAAAAAACACAACTAACTATACAAACACAATAAGAAAGAGAAAGAAATAATAGTACATACATAATAAATAAGAAATAAATATCAAGATCATGTGGTGAAGAGTCCTTGAAACTGGGTGCATAGGTTGTGAGAACAGTTCAGTGACAGGACAAATTAAGTTGAATGAAGTTATTCCCACTGGTTCAAGAGTAACTGTTCCTGAACCTGGTGGTGTGAGTCCTGATGCTCCTGTACCTTCTTTCTGATGGAAGCAGCGAGAAGAGAACATGACCCATATGGTGAAGGTCCCTAATGATGGATGCTGCTTTCCTGTGACAGTGCTTGATGTAGATGTGTTCAGTGGTGCGGAGGGCATTACCCATGCTGGATTGGGCTGTATCCACTATGACTGTCAGCTTTTCCATTCAAGAACATGGTGTTTCCGTACCGGGCTGTGTTGCAACCTGTCACTCTCCACCCCACGTGTAAGAAAGTTTGTCGAAGTTTTAGTTGGCATGCAAAATCTTCACAAACTCCTAAGGAAGTAGAGGTGTTGCTGCAATTTCTTTGTAATGGCTCTTATGTGCTGGACCCAGGACAACTCCTCTGAAATGATAACACTGAGGAACTTAAATTGCTGATCCTCTCCGCCTCCGATTCCCAGTTGAGGACTGACTCATGGACTCTGGTTTCCTCCTCCTGAAGTCGATAATTATCTCCTTGGTCTTGCTGACATTGAGTGAGAGGTTGTTGTGGCACCACTTAGCCAGATTTTCAATCTTCCTCCTATATGCTGATTCACAATCAGGTTTATCATCACCAGCCTGTGTCGTGAAATTTGTTAACTTAGCAGCAGCAGTTCAATGCAATACATGATAATATAAAAAGAAAAATATTAATTCATTATTTAAGTACATTATAAGTCCATAAGACATAGGAGCAGAATTAGGCCATTCAGCCCATCGAGTCTGCTCTGCCATTCCATCATGGCTGATCCCGGATCCCACTCAATATCATACATCTGCCTTCTCGCCATATCCTTTGATGCACTGGCCAATCAGGAAACTATCAATTTTCACTTTAAATATACTCACGAATGTGGCCTCCACTGCAGTCTATAGCAGAGCATTCCACAGATTTACTACTCTCTGGTGGAAAAAAAAAGTCCTCCTTACCTCTGTTACAAAAGATCGCCCCTCAATTTTGAGGCTGTGCCCTCTGATTCAGGATACCCCCATCATAGGAAATATCCTCTCCACATCCACCTTATCTAGTCCTTTCAACATTCAGTAGTTTTCAATGAGATCCCCCTGCATTCTTCTTAATTCCAGTGAGTACAGGCCCAGAGCTGACAAACGCTCCTCATATATACCCCTTTCATTCCTGGAAGAATCCTCATGAACCTCTCCTGGACTCTCTCCAAAGATAACACAAACTGTTGACAATACTCCAAGTGCAGCCTGACTAGTGTCTTGCAAAAACATAAGTAATAATTACTTTTTAAAAAGTGAGGTCGTGTTCATGGGCTCAATGTCCATTTAGGGATCGTATGGCAGAGGGCAAGAAGCTGTTCCTGAATCGCTGAATGTGTGCCGTCAGGCCTCTGTACCTCCTTCCTGACAGTAACAATGGGAAGAGAGCATGCCCTGCGTGACGGCTGTCACCACGTTTGATTCGGACAATGACAGTGGTGTCATCAGCAAACATAAATGTAGCATTGGAGTTGTGCTTCCTCACAGTCACAAATATAAAGTGCATGAAGCATGGGGCCCAGCACAGAGCCTTGTGGTGCACCTGTGCTGGTGGTGATTATGAAAATGTTGTTGCCAATCTGTACTGATTAGGGTCTGCAAGTGAGAAAATTCAAAATCCAGTTGCACAAGGAATTATTGAGGCCTAGGTCTTGAAGCTTATTGATTACTTTTGAGGGAATGATAGCACTGAATAGAGTCTGGAACTTTCCTCATAGATCAGAGAGTCCCATCACGCAGCCACTCATGATGTACAGTGACAAAGGCCCTTGCATCCTTCCCCACATCCTCTTCTCAAACTCACAGTCCTCAGAGAGTTGAGTTACCATCTCACCTCCACTACAGTCATCCTGGAAGGATCTACCTGGAAAGGCCCTCTCACTGCCAACCAAGCATGGTCTTGGTGCCTACTGGTGAGATCTGGCGATGAAGCATTCTCCCCGATGGTGTGGACAGTTCGCCTAGGGAACTACCAGACTGCATCCATTGAGTCCTTAGCCTATGGTGTCTGCAGGACATTCCACACTGACCGCTGCCTGATAGACTTGTGCTCAAAGATGCTCGTCCAGAAGAACTCTTCCATGAAGCACAGGTAGTGAAGCAATGTCCAGCTGACTGGGACATTGTCCAGTAATGGGACCAAACCCATCCTTCGCAATAGTGGGGACTGATAGAACCTTGGCACGAAGCAGTACTTGATGCCCATGTACTTATGTTCCACACATAGCCTAATGCAGCCATTCATGGAGATGGTCATCAGAATGAGTGAGACATCGGGTATGTTTTTGCCCCGTTGTCCGGGGATGTGCAATGTGACCCAGTTGACCTGCACCATCTTGGATCCCCAGATGAACCTGAAGATAGTTCGGGTGATTTCCGAGCCGGAGGTGTGGGGATGGGCCACACCCAGGCCAAGTACAGCAGCTCTGAGAGCACCTCACATCTGATGACCAGGTTCTTCCCAGTTATCAAGCAGGAACATTCTCCCCACAGTTCCAATTTCTAATTTATCTTCCTAATCCGCTCTAGCCAATACTTGTTGCATGCCTTGGCCTCTCTCAGCATCTTCAGATTGTTATCCTTCAGCAAAATGGCCAACACCTACGAAATTAACAACTGACCAAAATAGCTTTGATCTTTTTTTGGCTGACAACAATAACCAGGAATTTCCCCCCAAACTGGATAATAAGCACAACTGACTGTAAAATCTGCAACCACATGCCACCGCCCTATAAACTACAGAGTATTGAGCATAGAGCAAATGGCATTTCCATGAGCTCGATAAACTGATCTTAACAACAGAGTCAACATATCTCTGCACATCATTTACTCTAGTTGCAAATCTTATATTTATACCCTTCGTTTTGATTATACAAGATGGATTCAATCAAATAAGCTTTTTTATATAATATAAAGCCTTAGTTTTTAGTTTTGATTTGCAATGTTCAACAGACAGATGACTTCAACACGTTCTTGTAATTCTAGGAAATGTAAATGCAAGTCATTTCCTTTTCGTACAACTGCTCTTTTGAACTGATGAACTATAATACTAAGTCATACACAAATTTTATTTGAATCAGTGTAGATGATCGAACTATGTGCATATTCGCCATGCACTGTCATGATAAAATCCCACCAGAAAATTTGTTTTATGCTACATTTTCCTCAATACTATTAGAATAATCAGACAAGTAGATTAATCGATCAGATTGCACAATCATTTTGACCACGGCATGACATTTCATTAAGGATAGGTTAAATCCTTGTCTCTTTCTAGTCTCTCCAAATGTGAAATTCAAGGTTTAAAAATTGGGTGCACTTCAGATCAGTAAGAAACTTTTGACTCTCCCCCAGAGTTTTAACATTTGACTATATTTCTGACAATTTTATCACATTTCAAATTTCTTGCAACTGCTGCAAATATTCCGAGATAACAATTACTTTACTACTTTCAAATTCAAGTATCAAGTATTACTGTCTCTTGAGCAACACACATCAAAGTTGCTGGTGAACGCAACAGGCCAGGCGGCATCTCTAGGAAGAGGTACAGTTGACGTTTCTGGCCGAGACCATTCGTCAGGACGAAGGGTTTCGGCCTGAAATGTCGACTGTACCTCTTCCTAGAGATGCTGCCTGGCCTGCTGCGTTCACCAGCAACTTTGACGTGTGTTGCTTGAATTTCCAGCATCTGCAGAATTCCTGTTGTTGTTCGTTGTTTACTGTCTCTTGATTCTGCTATAAAAATACAAGCATACTCACAATAAAGCAACTCGTACAGATGTCAAATGCCGAATCTGTAATTAAGCCGTGTACCTGATATATAGAAATATGTCACTTTATTTCAATGTAAACCATAAAGATATGTTTTGCTTGTTCATTATCTTCTGCAATGACAATGAGCTGAGAGAAGGAGGGTTTGCAATCCTAAGTGGTAATTGGTAAGATTTAATCTTGGTGAAATGCTTGAGACTACCATTTACCAACAACTTAAACTGCTATAGCAATCCCAGTTCCTACCCTTTAATCTAACACGGAAAATCCCAAGGTTATGACAAGAGCTATATGAAGGCAACTTTCTTTTTTCCTTAATGGTTACATTATTTTTGTGACACCACTGAAGTCAGATTTCAAAACTGCCTTTTGTTAAGCATTTTCTGTCATTTACTGTAAACCACTCATATAGAACACAGAACATAGAACAGTACAGGCCCTTAGGCCCACATTGCTGTGCCGACCCTCAAACCCTGCCTCCCTTATAACCCCCCACCTTAAATTCCTCCATATACCTGTCTAGTAGTCTCTTAAATTTCACTGGTGTATCTGCCTCCACCTCTGACTCAGGCAGTGCATTCCACGCACCAACCACTCTCTGAGTAAAAAACCTTCCTCTAATATCCCCCTTGAACTTCCCACCCCTTACTTTAAAGCCATGTCCTCTTGTATTGAGCAGTAGTGCCCTGGGGAAGAGGTGCTGGCTATCCACTCTATCTATTCCTCTTAATATCTTGTATTAATTTCTTAATTTGTTTCTAAAACCATTGCTATAGTGACTGATCCATATACTTGCTCTCACTCACAAATGAGTGTTCTGGCCCCTCTCATCTCCATTGTTGAAGGAAAGTTTTATGTTGTCCCAATCAAATTTTCGACATGTCTTGCTCTCTCCTTCACATCAATCAATACTTCATTTGTCTTCCCCTCTGCCTGTTCTACTGTCTTATCCACATGAAGTGAACCTAAAAGCACAGTAGCAACCTCGTGGGCCATTTCATGTGACCACTTTTTAAAATCCAAATTTGTTCCTTAAACATGAAAATCCCAAGTTTCTGATATTCAAGTGTCGTAGATTCCAATTTAAAATCCAATTTCATTGATTCTGTAACTTTCTTTCACGTTCATTGGGTTTTGCAGATCTCAGCTGCAGTTCCAATTACCTCAATCAGCAATTAAGCAGTTAACAAATTTCAAACATACTCTCTTGCAAGAACACGACAGCCGTTAACCACGAAGCATCTTTTAAGTTCAGTTCTACGTGCAAAACAAACAGGCCAAGTCAGATGACTTCCTATTGCTTAGATATACCATTCTTCTCAGAAAGTGAAGAGGGTGCTACCACTGTGAGCACAGTAAATCGAAATATTAAATGGATCGAGACATATTAGGTCAGGTAACAGACATCTGTAAAGATGATTTGCAAAACGCTCTAAACCAGGAGTTCCCAACCTTTTTTTTGCCATGGTGCCTTAACATTAACCGCAGAGTCAGTGGATCCCAAGATGGGAACCCCTGGTCTAAATGAATTACCTTAACTTTTCAAAGAACATCAAACGAACATTGCAAAAATCTGGTTGATTAAACCCCAATTACAAAGAAACAAATGAATGCAGACAAGCAATACACACATAATACTGGAGGAACTCAGCAGGCCAGGCAGCACCTATGGAAGAGAGTATGGTCGACGTTTCAGGCTGAAACCCTTCAGCAGGGTGAATGTAGGTGCTTTAAAACAAATACCTTTGTGTTATTAAATGCTCCTTTTTAAAAAAAATACTCCCATTTAGAGTCTCCAAAGCTGTCAAAAAAAAGTTTGGCAGAGTTTGCGTTTTCTCATTCAGAATGATTCCAAGAAGATAAACAGATGGATTCTTTTTTTGAGGAAGATCACAAAATCTCAGGTATCCCAACTATTGAAATGCCACTCAGTATCTGAGCTGGGGATCTTAAGAATAACCAATTATGGAGAAAACAATGGACAACTTTCCAAGGATGAAGGACTGCCCAAAGCATAGGCAAATCCTCGGGAGGCAAGATTATGAAAGGAGATTTGAAATTGCAATAATCTTAAAGTAACCAATTTCATAATCATCAATGGTGTGAATTCTCATAGCGCTTTAGGCAAGCAGACGTAAATAGAACAAAAATATGATTATGATCTGTGAAAGTCTTAGAGAATTACAGTTAGTCAAGATCGGAGATAATGTCAAAATCTGATACCTATTTAATTTGAAAAGCTAACATTAATTTCGAATACAGATTGATATCAATAAAAAAACCCAAATTTATCCTTCAGAGGCCAATTCCAAATTTAACCAAAGAGGACAAAGGGTGAAAATTGAATTTAAAACACCTTAGCAGTAAAAACAATTTATTTCATTCACACCCCTCTGAAGCAGTGGGTGATCACAGTAATCAAAACATCACTGGAGAGGAGCCTGCCAGTCCCCAGGGTTTGGAAAGTAAGTAACCTTCAACAAGCAGACAGCAGTATCACAGATGTTGTGCTTTGATAAGTCTATGACAAGCTCCAAGGAAGCAGACTGACTGAAAATCAATGTTTTGACATTCTTCTGATGCCTGTCTGTGAAAGTCTATACTGAAGCCTGAAAAGACAGAAAGTTTTTGGCGGTCAAATGGGTTGTCAGCATTAAGTATCACTAAAGTCTAACAATTAATTTGCCTCTTGCCACTAAACTCAAATAATAACATACATATATGTTTCTTCCCTGTGGTGTGAATCACAAGTTACAATTATTTATAAGCTGGTGTACAGCCAAAAATGGCACACGTTTCCTCTTGACAGCAAATGTTAACCAGCGGTGTCATATTAGCAACTACAGTTTCCACATATTTGTATCAAGTGTCAAATACCATTTTCACATGACCACATGTCCAAACAGGCATGCAATGAGTTTATTCCACCCTCTTTCAAAAAAAGCTTGTTAATTTCAGAAAGTAGTAAATCTTCAAGTTAAATTCTATCTCACAATCTTTTAATAAAACTGAAGTTGCATCTCACTAGGACATTTTAAGTTAAGGAATGTTACCAAATTTGCACCTTTCACTTTTGCTATGCCAGTCCAATTTTGAGGTGAAAATTATCCTCAGTGGCAGTATATGTCTTATGTATAAAGGGTCTGAACAGTTTTAGCCAAAATTTCTCTCAAAGCCACAGGATAACCAGCATGGAAAAGTGGAAATTCGCAACTTTTCCCAATATCGAACCTGAAAAATGGTAAAATTAGAATAACTTAACTCTGAAGATATTGATCATGTATGCATGAAGTAGAAAATAACCTTCTATTTATTGATCACAGCATAACTCACTCTGATGAACATTAAATGTACTAAATTAAGATTTTTAGATCAGAGGTCATCTGTGCTCTGATACCCAGCAATAAAGGGGGCGGGGAGACATTCTGAAAGAAAAATCACAGTTAACTTTATTTTAAAGGACCTTGCACATCACTTTCGTGAGCAAAACTTTTCTACTTGACTATTTTTTGTCTTGTAATATCCTAAATGATAGACATAATAATATTTCCTCTTTACTGACAATCAACATGGACACACCTCAAGAACTTCTGCTTTGCACGCTGCTTTACTCAGCACTCATGACTGTGTAGCACAGCTCAAACAGTGTTTATTAAGTTTGCTGCTGACATTATTGCAGGCACAATCTCAAGTAGCGAAGGGGAGGCACACAGGAATGAGATCGATCAGCTGGGTGAGTGGAGTCGCAACAACAACCTTGCACTTATTGTCAGCAAGGCTGAGAAACTGATTGTGGACTCTAGGAAGGGGCAGTCGGAAGAAAACACACCAGTCCTTACTGAGGGGTTAGCAACGGAGAGGGTGAGCAGCTTCAAGTTCCTGGGTGCCAGCATCTCAGAGGGCATACCTAGGGCCCAACAAATTGACGCAATCACAAAGAGGCATGCCATCAGCAGTACTTCATGATGAGCTCTGTCATAGCACCGAAGACACTAATAAATTTCTACAGATGTATCGTGGAAAGTAATCTGACTGGATGCATCACCACTTGGTAGGAAGGCTCCAACGTGCAGGATCGAAAGGATCTGCAGAGGGTTTTATCCTCAGCCAGCTCCGCACACACAGGCACTAGCTTCCTCAGTGTCCAAGGACTTCTTCAAAGCCAGTGCCTCAAAAAGGCTGCATCCTTCATTTAGAACCCTCATCATCCGGGACATTCCTACCATCCAGGAGGAGGTGCAGGAGCCTGAATCTGCACAGTTAACATTTCAGGAACAGCTTTGTCCCTCCACCATCAGATTTCTGAGCAGCCCATGAACCTATGAACACTACCTCACTATTTCTTGTTTGCACTATTTAGTTATTTGATTTCTTATTTTAATTTATAAGTCTTGCACTGTATTACTGCCACAAATCAAAAAGTCCCACAGCATAGCATATTTCAGTGATAATAAACTTGATTCTGTTTCAAAACTGCTTTGTTAGTGTTCCCTATGGAAGGTTTTGTGGAGACACTATTGGTGGTAGTTTTCGAGTACCTTGAAAGGCCTCGTCGACAAACTTAGCACTCATCCCTAGGATACGCAGGCTATCCAGGGAACCTCAAAGATCCTGTAATTATGTTCACCTTCAAACAAAAAAAGGAGGCAAGCCCAACTGTGCTAAGTGTCGCAGGGTTTTCCTGCTCTCCACCACAGGAAAAGTCAACACCAGTGCTGTTCTCAACAATCTTCTCCCAGCAGCCAAAGAGGCATGAATCACTGTGTAGTTTCTGTCCATCCAGAAACACAAAGGACATAATCTTCAAAGCTTGACATCTCTTAAGAAAAAGGCAGGGAATAGCACCAGCCACTCTGCATAGCTGATCTCAACCTGACTAAAGCCTTTGACCCCATCAGTCAGGAGAGACTGGGAGCATTCCTCTCAAACACACACAGCCTTTAACACTGTACTACGGATCTTGGACTTCCTCACTAATTGCACCCAGACAGTGAAACTAGGCAAATGCACATCAATACCCCTCTCATCCTGAGCACCCGTGCCCCGCAGGGGTGTGTACTGAGCTCACTTCTCTACTCTCTTATCACCTATGAATGCACGCCTGCTCATGCTACAAACTCAATCATCAAATCTGCAGATGATACAACTGCGATTGGCCTTATCAGAAACAATAACAAATAGCGAGGAGCTGCTGAATCTGTCTGATTGGTGCAGGAACCACAACTTATAATTCAATATCAAGAAGATGAAAGAAATGATAACTGACTTCAGGAAGGCAAGAGATCCCAAACAAGCCCCACTATTCATAAATGGTGAGGTTGTGGTAGTTTCAAGTTTCTGGGGATGAGCATCACCGAGGCGTTCTCTTGGTCCCTCAATACAACCTCAACAGTAGGGAAGGCACAATACATACTATACATTATATACACTATATAGTATAGTGTACTACCTGAGGTGCTTAAGGAGAGCTAATCTGCCTCGAAAGTTACTGGCCAACTTTTAGTGATGTGTAATAGAAAGCATACTGACATACAGAATGATATTTTCGTACTCTAGATAGATAGATATACTTTATTAATCCCGAAGGAAATTTGGTTTTGTTACAGCCGCACCAACTCGTAACATAATTAAAGACCTATCCCATCCTTAACACTGCCTGTTCAAAATCCTGCCATCTGGTAGGAGATACAGAAACACCTTAGCCAAGACAGTAATACTGAAAACAGCTTCTTCCTGAGGGCTATTGTGCAGCTGAATAATTCTATACCCTGGCTTGATACTGGCTTTGACTGTTATGAACAATCAAAGCCATCTGTTGCATGCAAAAATTGAATTTTTATATTTATGTTTAAATTAAGCAATTCCACATGCATTGTAAGTATCTGTTTTGCACGGACTGGAGAAGCATCTCAAACTCATTATCTTGAGCAATGACAATAAAGTTCTATTCTGTTCTATGTTTGGCACCAGTCTTCATTCACGGTAAAGTCCAGTGTCATAGTAGGGTATGTCACAGCCTAAATAGTGTCCCAATGTTTCTTGCTGCAATGTTGAATTTTACCTTCAATTAATTTGCCTCATAAATGCAGTTCACCTTCACAACCAATGGGAAGATTTTCAACCTACAGCAACTACACTCCAAAGGCAAGTTTTCACAAACCATTGTGGATGAGCTGCAGAACTTAAATGATGCTTGTGTGTGCACACACACGCACACACACTAGGAGACCAAGCTCCAAGAGTGCCAATACTTCCACTGAAGTATACAAGAGGACTGGCCTTACACTCAACAGCTCGAAGGATATAGCCCTCTACCAACTCTGCCCCTGCTAAACTACTGGAAAGGAAGCTCACAATGAAATCCTGAAAAACATGAACCATTCCCAACTTCTCAGCAGGCACTTCTCAGCAAAGGTAAACGTAGATGATGCAATTCACCTCTGTCCTTAATGCACCAGCACAGCCTTAGTTGATTGAGAAAAAGGGCATTTAAAGATCAAGTCTTCAACTATGGCACAAAATGCTAACTGTCTAATGGACAGCAACGATCAGAGATTACTAAGCTTCTGAGACCTGGATTGCTGACAGCAGAACATCAATGCTCCAGAAAAATACCAGTAAAGCACAATGCAAAAACCTGGGGATAAAGGATCATGTATAAAAGGCTCAAGGTTTTCCCCCCTGCCCCCCCAGCAACACACTATTGTTTTAAGGAAAGCATGCAACTTACAATTAATCCCCATTAGCTCTGGTGCAGAATTTCCGGGACAATCACTGTTGCATTTGTAAATTGACAATTCATTAAAAATAATTCATTTTGTTCATGTTCTGGAAATTTTAAGAAATTTCACGACCAAGAAAAATGTGTTTGTTCCTCTCTGTGCCTTGTGGAGTAACGGGAGATAACCTTGCCATTTCTTTAGCATTTGTCCGATTTTATTCTTAAGAAGGCCAAGTTGCTAGGTCAATGCTCAACCCAGCAAGAATGGAAAGCGTGCAAGGAGCTGGCCAGATTTGAAGCAGGGACCATTCGCCTTGAAGTCCAGTGCAAATGCCACTGCACCAGTGTCCGGCTTACCAAGAAAAATATTCAAGAGGAATACTCCTAACAGTCTGACACTTGAATGTTTCTGCTCTGTGTTTGGCTGTCATTTTGAATATCGCTTAATAACTTATATTAAAAAGTATTTGAAAAGTTGTCTTTAAAACTGAAGTCAATAAGATCAGATATTAGAATTACAAGATGAAAGTTAGCAGCTCACGGAGGACACATCCAACAAAACTCTAAATACTCATGATTCTTTACTCTTGGTTTATTTCTTTAACTTACATAAAAATATGAAAACGGAAGCAAAAATGCAGGTTAATAAAATATATTTAAGTATGAATTTTAATGTTGGCCACATCAAAATAAAATTGGAAATAACTGCAAACTTTAAGCACGTGTTCATAATCAGCCAAACATGTAAGCTTACCAAAGTATAACTCTGGAAAAATAAAATATTCTCAGAAAATAGGTAAGTATCAAAAATCCAAGACCAAGGAAAGCTACAATCATTTGGGCAGCTCCAGGAAAAGCATAAATACTTAACCACGGGAAGGAGGTAAAGATTCAAGCACAAGAACAGAAGAAGATATGTACAGGAGTAAGTCACCAGAACCCTCAAGCCTACCCCACAGTTTCAACACCTCTTCTGTGCCAGTTCCCCAGAACTCTCAATTCCATAATCTTTCAAATATTTATTTATCTTCATCTTCAATATATATAATGATCTGGCCTCCACCACCCTCAGGGGCAGAGAATTCCAGAGATTCACTGTCCTCTGAGCCAAGGACATCTAAACACCTCAGTTTTAAGGCTCCCTTATCTGGTATCTTGATCATAACTCACCCACCAGTGAAAACATCTCAACATCGGTGCTGACAAAGTCCCTGGCAAGCTTATAAGTTTAAATTGGTCACCCCTCATTCATTTAAACTCCAAGGAACACAGTTGTAAACTGTCTGTCATTCTGAACTAACTATAAATCTCACAACAGAAAACTATATGAGTATTACCACAGGCTTTAATTTTAAGGACTCAGCCTGAGAGTGGTGCTTGGCATGGTAAAACAGCAAAGTGCACGTGAAAAGTAAGTTATGCATAAAGTGTCACTTGCATCTGATGAATGCTCATATCAGAACATTTTACCCTTTCCAAAATTGTAAATGAACAGTGCTCATGAAGCAAAATACAACTAAGAAGGATGACTTCAGTATTTTTAAAACAGGATTCATATTGAACGAAAAACAGAGTAAAATTTTGATAATCCAAAATCAGATTGTGCAGCAGTCTGGTGATTCAGCATCCAGCTCAGTCATTTAACTGGAGTGTGAACTAAGGTTCCAGAAAGTATTGAAAGTCCATAGCCTGATAAAAAAAAAGGGTTTTAGTCTGTGGCTGGGGCAAGGATCAAACTGTGGGCAGGATTGGAGATGGAGTCCAAAACATGAGGGGTGAGGAATATAGGATGATTTATAGTTGGAACACAGTAAACTTTCATATCTCCTGCTCCCTTTCAAATGACCTGGTAAACTAGAAAATTTATTCTACCTCTGGGTAACAAATTAAAGTGCATAGGTTGCAACAGGAATAACATCTACTAACACAGAAATCTGCAAGTCTGGCTTCAAACTCCCAAGCATGCCAAATTGTCAGAGTTTTACTATACAAGATAAAAATGGCAGCATTATGCAGAATTCAAGCAAGTAAAATCTACTTGTTCCATGAAGAAATAGACTCTAAGGCATCTATTATTGTTCCAGCAGTTTTCCTCAGTAATCATTTTTAGATAATCGCTGACATAATTTTAAAAATTGCCACAAAACCGGTCAAGATGGTGCCAAACAGTGGTCTCCATTGAAGTCACGACTCAGACTTAGTTCCTTTCTTTTTATATAAAGTTCGTAGGAATGGTTGTTGGGGACAGAGATGGGAATTAGGGATTAGCTAGGGGCATAAGGGTAGGGATGTGGGAGAGTTAGAGGTCAGGCTAATGCCTAGGCCTCTGCTCCAGGCTCCACACCTTACGGCCAGCAACATGGGCAGTGATAATAGACATCTGGAGTTCCAGCCTCCAATCCCTGTTCCAGGGCCAGTGACGTAGATGGGTGATGAAGGATATCCAGAGTCTAGGCCTCCGCTCTATATTCGAAGGCTAGTGATGTGGACAGATGACAAAGAACATCTGTGGATGTCGGGCTGTCCTAGGTTGGTGGGCCCCATGATCAGATGCCCATGCAAGCAGGGGGCATGAATGCCAGTGAGTCGGCAAGCCCAGGCTTCAAGGCCTGGAGCTCGGGATCTTGTCATTGGTTAGTCCTGAGGTCAATAACAAAGATCGAAGCCCAAAGGTCAATTGGACATACAGAAGTCAAATCCCAATGGCTGCCGCCTGGAGACTGAAGGCCCTGATGCCAGTCCTGGGTTAGAGGTCTCTGTGTGTGGGGGGATGAGAGGGAGGAAAGGGGCATGTTTTACTGGTGTCGCTCTGTTGTTCTCAATGCTCTGTGTTTAATCTGCCGAGCATCGTGGACATGCTATGCTGGTGCTGAAATGTGTTGACTCTTAACACAAACGACACATTTCACTCAACATACATCAAAGTTGCTGGTGAACGCAGCAGGCCAAGCAGCATCTGTAGGAAGAGGTGCAGTCGACGTTTCAGGCCGAGACCCTTCGTCAGGACTAACTGAAGGAAGAGTGAGTAAGGGATTTGAAAGTTGGAGGGGGAGGGGGAGATCCAAAATGATAGGAGAAGACAGGAGGGGGAGGGATAGAGCCGAGAGCTGGACAGGTGATTGGCAAAAGGGGATATGAGAGGATCATGGGACAGGAGGTCCGGGAAGAAAGACAAGGGAGGGGGTGACCCAGAGGATGGGCAAGAGGTATATTCAGAGGGACAGAGGGAGAAAAAGGAGAGTGAGAGAAAGAATGTGTGCATAAAAATGAGTAACAGATGGGGTACGAGGGGGAGGTGGGGCCTTAGCGGAATTTAGAGAAGTTGATGTTCATGCCATCAGGTTGGAGGTTACCCAGACGGAATATAAGGTGTTGTTCCTCCAACCTGAGTGTGGCTTCATCTTTACAGTAGAGGAGGCCGTGGATAGACATGTCAGAATGGGAATGGGATGTGGAATTAAAATGTGTGGCCACTGGGAGATCCTGCTTTCTCTGGCGGACAGAGCGTAGATGTTCAGCAAAGCGGTCTCCCAGTCTGCGTCGGGTCTCGCCAATATATAAAAGGCCACATCAGGAGCACCGGACGCAGTATATCACCCCAGTCGACTCACAGGTGAAGTGATGCCTACACCGAAGAAGTTTAGAAAATTAACAAGTGCTACACATGCCCTTACACTTCCTCCCTTACCACCATTCAGGGCCCCAAACAGTCCTTCCAGGTGAGGCATCACTTCACCTGTGAGTCGACTGGGGTGATATACTGCGTCCGGTGCTCCCGATGTGGCCTTTTATATATTGGCGAGACCCGACGCAGACTGGGAGACCGCTTTGCTGAACATCTACGCTCTGTCCGCCAGAGAAAGCAGGATCTCCCAGTGGCCACACATTTTAATTCCACATCCCATTCCCATTCTGACATGTCTATCCACGGCCTCCTCTACTGTAAAGATGAAGCCACACTCAGGTTGGAGGAACAACACCTTATATTCCATCTGGGTAGCCTCCAACCTGATGGCATGAACATCGACTTCTCTAACTTCCGCTAAGGCCCCACCTCCCCCTCGTACCCCATCTGTTACTCATTTTTATGCACACATTCTTTCTCTCACTCTCCTTTTTCTCCCTCTGTCCCTCTGAATATACCTCTTGCCCATCCTCTGGGTCACCCCCCCCCGTCTTTCTTCCCGGACCTCCTGTCCCATGATCCTCTCGTATCCCTTTTGCCTATCACCTGTCCAGCTCTTGGCTCTATCCCTCCCCCTCCTGTCTTCTCCTATCATTTTGGATCTCCCCCTCCCCCTCCAACTTTCAAATCCCTTACTCACTCTTCCTTCAGTTAGTCCTGACGAAGGGTCTCGGCCTGAAACGTCGACTGTACCTCTTCCTACAGATGCTGCCTGGCCTGCTGCGTTCACCAGCAACTTTTATGTGTGTTGCTTGAATTTCCAGCATCTGCAGAATTCCTGTTGTTTGCGACACATTTCACTGTATGTTTTGATGTACATGTGATAAATGAATTTGAATCTAAGATCTGAAACTAAAACTGTCATAACACAGGCATTATTAAAGAATAAAACATCAAAAAAATCAAACATTTAACTCTATATCAATGACAATTTAAATCATTTATATTTGATGATCTATATTCTGCTCAAGTTCCCTGAATTCCCATACAGTTTTGTTAACACCATGAAAATCTGCTGCTTTTTCAGTGAGAACATTATTCGTGTAAAGTGAGAATTAAAGATTCAGACAGTTGATACTGTATTAATTGATAAATCCTCAGCAGCTCACAAGTGGAAAGCACACCAATATTCTCTTTATTTTTTTCCTCTTGCACTGTCATCTGTTTGTGAAGGAGAATTTTTGCGTGCAAACCAAGCATTACAGTCTGCCTATTAGCACAAAGTCCTGTCAGTCATCTGTTTAACCTGCCTTAGAGAAACAAGAGAAGCAGACCTTAAGAGAACTTTCTACCTTAGAGAAATTTCTCTTCTTGTTCTTCTCCACAATGTCGAAACTCCCTTGCCCTCTTATTTTCTGGTCAAAGGTTAAACTGCCGACCTTTCACCTGTTACTCATAGAGTTTTTTTTGTGTGCAAAAGATTTCACAGTCTGCTTCTGCCTGGATTAGCTCCTCTTCATGAACAAAGGGAGACTCTTTGTACTAGCAGCTTGGCCAAGGAGCCTGCTCGTCAAGGGAAGCTGCTCCTACTTAACATTCACAATGATCGCATTGTGTATTCCCTGTAAATCCTACATCTCTGCGTCTAGACTTTTACCCAGCTAGACAGCCATAGGAGAAAATCCTGTGAGGCACTCAAGTGAAAGCAAACCAAAGCAGCCTGCTGTGAAACTGATGAAGATGTCAGCTTCCTGGACAGAAAAAAAACTTTCTATTGTTCAACACACTTGCAGAAACAAATGTTCAAGAATCAAAAGCAATAGTTGTGATTTTATTTATGGACCAGTCAGAAAGTTTTTCGACACTACCAGCTCGTCCCCTCCTCTCAAGTAACAACCAATGAAAATGGTCAAGGTATGCTAATCATTAGTACCACAATTGTTTCCTATTCTTCCTCCCTGAAATGTACAAAGGGATGTCTAGAGTTTGCAAGGTGAGGGAATTAAAATTGACAGCTTGTACATTTTTATTGCCCCACCTCCATTCCGCTTCACAAATTGCGCAAATTTAAATGAACACTTACAGTACCGAGTTTGAAATGTTAAATCTGAAGCTTGGCTCCATGAGAAAAATACAAAAATACTGCAGCGCACTATAAACTGGTGGTTTTATAAACAAATTAAAGTGACCAGAGAATGATAACCAACAAAATATACCAGTGAAATTAGAGATCGTAAAAGAAATGAAATGCTTACACATTTAAATGTTTACCCTATAATGTATGATTTTAGCGAAGGTGCCTTAAATTACTCAGAAGACAATAAAGATATCAGAACAAAATTGATCAAAGAAACAAAGTATTCTAGGCTTACAAAGTACGCAGTCTTTCTTGATGGAAAAGTAAATTCCTTTAGATTAATGTTACAACTGGAAATATCCCCGCGTATGATTTTGATTTTCTTCACTCATTAACAAGAAATTTCTTTATCCACTGGAGGGAATCAGTGGAAAATTTCACACACTATTTAAAAATTATTCCTCAATGTAGGCAAACACCACAGTAAATGATTTGCTATGTGACAGCTTTATCAAAAGAACAATCCAATTTCTTCCACTTGTCTACACTGGTTCCCTGAAATATATTCTCCTCCAAATCATTATCCATTTCTCCTATCAGGGCTTTATTGAATCTGCATTCACTACTCCAGCAGACAGTACACTCCAAACCCTAACCAACAGGACAGTCTGTCAATTTTTCATCACTGTCTGTATTTTCCCCACAAGTACCTTAAACATGATATTGCAAATAAAAATGTGGCAGACATTATTACCATTTATACTTGCTGCAGAGAAGGGGAATAGCTCAAATCACCCAAGGAGAGCAGAAAAGAAATGAAGGACAGTGAAACTAAAGCAAAATAGTGAAAAAAGAAGTAATGGCATACAGACGTGACAAATCCTCAGATCATCTGATCTGAATTGCTGTGTATTGAAGGAAATAAGTGAAAATCCTTCAATGACTCAAGGACAGAGGGCACTGAAATAAGTACAGATGAAAGCCTAACATACAAAGGGAAAGGCAAAATCATGCTCCACAATAGTTGAAAGTTCCAGTAGGCAGTATGGCCCATCCAAACTTCACTGTTCAGCATATCTTCAATAGTTACATTTGCACACCACAACACAAAGTTTGAAATACACTGGCAGTCCTATTCCAGTAAAAACTAGTAGATACCTCCTCCTGGTCTACATCACGTCTAGTGGCAGAGCTCAGGTTATGCTAAGTTAAGGGTATGAATCCACTTCACTTGAATGTGGTCACCAACTGGATGGATGAAGAAGGTACCACACACAAAATGCTGGAGGAACTCAGCTGGCAAACAGTCAACGTTTCAGGCCAAGACCCTTCATCAGGAATGGAAAGGAAGGGGAGAAGTCAGAGTAAGAAGGTGGGGCGGGAGGGGAGGAAGAAGTACAAGGTGGAAGGTGACAGGTGAAATGGGGAGAGGGGAGTGGGTAAACAGCTGAGAAACATAGGTGAAAAGATAAAAAGGGCTAGAGAAGGGGGAATCTGATAGGAGATGACAGAAAATAATGGAAGAAAGGGAAGCTGGAGGAGCACCAGAGGGAGGCGATGGGCAGGTAAGGAGATAAGGTGAGAGAGGGAAACAGGAATGGGGAATGGTGTAGGAGAGTGGGGGTGGGGGGAACGAGGCTTGCAATTTGGATTTCCAGTATCTGCAGATTTTCTAATGGATGAAGATGCTTATAAAGTTAATATTAATGTTTCACTAAACTTGCCTCATATAATGTAATTAATAAAATTAATATAATGTGATTTATTAAAATTAAACACTTTAATTACCTTTTATTATCAGGCATTTAAAATCAATAGATTAAACATACTGAAAATCAATGCCCCTGTCAGTTAACAGAGTAGTGTGGGTCTCATTCTCCATCACCTTAGGCCTGTTTGCCATTCACAGATTATTCATCCTGTTGCAACAAGCACAGTAATGAATGCTCGATTTCAAGTGGGCCAAAGGGCTACAAAGGATTAGTATGGTCATAGGAATTGCATGTAGAACCAATGCGGGGGGGGGGGGGCTGCATCAGAATAATCCAGTTTAATAGGTGGGAAAACAATTCTAATGAAAGAAAATGCAACACTGTCCATGTGAATACAAGATAGAAATTCTGCAAGCAGCAAAAAAAACACTAGAATAATTAAAAGTTCAAAGTCATTTATGTATCTATACATACAGATAATTAAAATAACATGAAAGAAGAACAGAGTATAAAAAGAAAGGCTCATGGAATGCTGGACCTTTTACCCAGAAGTCTAGGAGATAGAAGAAAGAAGAAAAAAGCCCTCAACTCTGAGTGGAGACATCGGGACGCCATCGTGACAGCGTTTTTTTTAGCAGGGTTTCTTATTTTTACGAGGCCGAGTTACTAGCTCAACGCTCAACCCAGCACAGATGAAAAGCGTGCAAGGGAGCCGGCTGGATTCAAACTTGAGAGCCTTCGTTCCTAAGCCCGGCGCTGATGCCACTACGCCACCAGTCAGCCAGTCTAGGATATAGAAGGTTAGAAACCTTGCTGCAGACACAAAGCCCCAGAGGACGGTGAGCTGCCCTGGGTCCTGCATTATTATATTCACACATCAAAAGCTAAACAGAATGCCAACTAATCTCCAAGATTAAACCATAATGAGAGATTAGACAATATATAAATTAAAGAGAGAGATAAAGAAAAACAACTTCTATGGATTAAGGACTCTAGGACTAAATGGATTACACAGTGAATCAGGCATTTTAGGAATGAAATTAGGGTTCACTTCTGAACAACAGAAATGTGGAGATCTCTTCCTACAACAGCAATTATTAAATTTTAATCCCATTATATATAAATTTTTGTAGATTAATGAATTAAAGAATATGGAAAGTTGGTATTTGAATTTGGATCACAAATTAGGCAAAACCTCATTACAAGGTAGAAAGTGTTTGGGGGAGTAAGTATATAGCCTGTCCCTGTTTCCAACAACTTCTTATCTCTGAGTAATGCAACCCTTCTGTCTATGGACTAAATAATGGAAATCCACGTTCCTTGGAACCAACACAGTGTACCTCTTCTGAAGCTAATAAGTGCTCCATGTGGCCCAAACTAGTATTTTATCTAAATTCAACATAATCTCTCTCTTTGTCCACTGTTCAGAAAATCTAAGAAGTAAAAGGAATATTCAAACACTATCCTGTCAACATGGCTATCGTATATCTTCCGTCCCGACCCTCCAAGCAGACCATTGCCTTTGTCAGAGCTGGGGAGCAGCCAATACCCGCCAAAAGAACATCTGCAGGCATCCTGACCTCTGCAAGGGACTGGCAGCTCTTGGTGGACCTCGAACGGCAGCTGAAGTTCCCCAACCATATCTCAGCCATCACCCTGCGACCAGATATTGTCCTAGTGTCCGAGTCTACTAAGCAAGTGGTGCTGCTGGAGCTGACAGTCCCATAGGAATATAGCTTGGAAGAGGCCTTTCAAAGGAAGCTCTCCAAGTACGCAGGACTGGTCAGCAACTGTCAGCAGACTAGATGGAGAGCGAGGTGTCTCCCAGTGGAGGTTGGTTGTAGGGGATTCGTAGCCCGTTCCTTAGTTAGAGCCTTCAGCAATTTGGGCATCGAGGGAGAGAAGAAGAGGAGAGCCATCCGTAGTACCACCGATGTGGCAGAGAGGGCCTCAAGATGGCTGAGGCTCAAAAGAGGGGAGCCATGAAGTCATAAGTAGCTAGCCAGCTGGACACAAGCTGGGGTCTGATCAGCCCTGGCTGGGACACCTGGAGGAGGTTGTATGGTGTTGAAAGACCCGAAACACCCAATGATTCCAGGAACATCACTGAAGATATGTCCAGAAGCATCAGTAGATGTATGTACACTGTTACTATTTCTCTCCCACTCATGGAACAACATTGTACAAAGAAAATCCAGATGGAATCTTGCTCATTATTGTTAATGCCCATGAGCTTTCAGTTAATATTGACAATATCTGAGCAGTGCATCTGTCTCTGAACACCATTTCACCATAAGAACATGTGGACCAGGGTATGATTGTTACTGTCAAGGCAAATTCCTGCAGTTCATAATGAGAATGTCATTTCAGAGTCAAATTGGCAATTATCTCAAAAAGAAAAGGGGACAATATCGTGATAGCCTTGGGATGACAAAACGCAAACAGCAACAAATGGTAGATAGAAGAATCAAAGTCCAAATAATGCATGAGTTCAGTGAGTTTCTAAACCAAGAAGAACTGGAAAAATTATTGTAGCCTCATGTCAGAAAGTTTATAAATGAGGATCTGTCACAGTGAAAACCAAGTTCATCAGAAAAGAGCTTTCCAAAACACTTTTCCATGTCAAAAAAACACAACAGTCATTTCAAGGCAATGATCCCAATATGGAGAATGGTATTAAATATAGTTACATGATGGATATTATAATATTGTTTTAAGGAGCTCATCCATCTGAAAAAGAAGAAAACATCCAAATTTCCATTGATACCTTCTTTAAGCTTCATTCATTGGTCAGCTAGTTAAAGTCACACGCAGACCTCTTATCAACATAGAAATTCTAAGCCCAGATTCATCAGCATCACCCTTGCCAAAGACCAGTGCCATTCACAAAATATTGTCCCAGCAGCAGCAACGGAAAGTATTTTTACTTTACATTCTTGCAAAACAACTTCTAATTTCATTTCAAGAAACAGCAGACTGGGTCTTATCTCAATGCATAAATTTGCACAACATTATAACCCATTCTTATTCCAACCTAACATGAACACAGATAGATTTTGCCAAAGATGTTAAACATCAGATGGGAGGGTAGTTCCTCATTAATAAACACTAATGCCAAATACTGCATTCACTACCCATTGTTCTGTCTCTGGCAAGGTGCAGAATGTTCAATACAGAACCACCTGACTGGTCTAGCTCATTACCTAACTTGAAACTTTAACTGAATAAAGTTATCAGATATTCAGTAGCAGAGATCAACATGAAATGTTCTTTTCACTGTGTAAAGATACATATTAATTCACATTAGAGGTTAGAAAATGCAAGCATGAGTATCCATTGCACCGCATAATTTATTTCATTTCCACACCATAGATTATCTGATCTCATCTGAATTCTAACACAGGTACTGGCCTCAACTATTTGAATTCATTATGAGTGAACATATTAGTGCATCAAAAGATAGTTCTTGTGAACTTTGCCCAAACCAGCCCTTGAAGAAAAAGAAACTTGTGGACAAAGGCTTTCCAGGTTCAATATAAACATTCAATATAAGATTAAATATATTCAGTTTCTCAATCTATTGTTTATGTACATGCATAATTATTTTTGTGGATTTTTCTTTACTGTTCATAGGCAGTGAGCAGTTGCTTATTGGCAGGTATTTATAAAACTGCACTTAGATTTACAAGGGCCCTTGGCTCCAGATACATTCTGTAAACTCTAAGTTTGTGCATAAATATGCTGCTGGATAACTGTAATCTGTTCTGTATTTGAAAGAATACTACAAAAATGTGAAGCTAATGACTTTTTTTTGCAAAATTACTGAACAAATATTTACCTTTAAATAAAATTCCTACTTCCTGTCAATCGTAAAATCATATCTCAAGTTAAAAATGTGGAATATTCTTGTTAGGAAACTTTTTATGGGAAAATTCTTTTGGTCAGAATTTTTAAAAACAAGTCAAATGAAACTCCCTGCTATTTTTATGCCACATTTTGATCTGCTACTTGATATTCAACTCTCCACAATGTAGTTCTTTTTTTATCATGATCACATTTTTCAATGCACTTACTTCTTACAATGTGCAAACTAAAAAGTTCATGTGAGAACATGATGTGAATGCCATCAACTTAAAATGAAATGCAGTGGACTCCAGTCAATTGGGACACACTGGAACCGGTATATTTTGGCCCAAATAAGAAACTGTCTCAATCAGCTGAAGTTTCACGGAAATAGTTAAAAGTTATATAAAAAAAGGCAAACTGCCATTTAACTAAGAATTCATGTATTTAAATGAAATACAGAACAGATGAGAACATTACCAATACCTCTACAGTAATATAAAAATGTGTTTATCCTAATCGTCGTCGATGGAGGAATTCATCTGCCTATAAATAAACAAAATTAGCATAGACACCTAGAGCAGATAATGAACCAATTTCATGCAATGCTTTAGACAATTGCATCCTCCAAACCTTAATCTTCTTTGTAACATTCAAGTCAACTTCAAATTCATTGCAGTTTCTAACTTGCTGAAGCAGTGAAATCATTTCACTTTCATTCCCGGCCGTTTCTAGCATCTCTCAGCCAGAAACTACGGTGAGCAAAACAGTTCCAAATTGTTTTACTGCTTATTTCTTGCCAACTATTAATGATAAAAATCACTGCTGTTTGAACACAAATACATGATGCTATTTAAAAACTGATTGCTCTAAGCATAATATAATTCTAACAAGTGCACACAACTGACATGAGTCAGCATCTGTTCTGCAACAATATATTGCCCCAATTAAGTGGCATAGTGTCCCAAATAAAATCACGGGTATTTTCTCAATTTAGTTTTTGTTCTTTCAGAGTCGTTCCAAATAAATGGCTGTCCCGATTAACTGACGGCCCAATCAACCAGAGGTTGATGCGACAAAGAATCATACATAGAGTTACACTAATATTTGGCATACAACAATGCAAAGCTGCTTTACAGACTTTTTTCAGATTTTTCAGTCAACAGTAAGCTACCAGTTCACTCTGTTAATAAACGTGTAGTCCTATGGGAACCTTATTCATAGTGCTATTCAAGAAGTACTGCACCATAAGCAGGTCTCCTACTTCAATGAGTCACATGGTGGAGGGGAATTGGTACAAGACAGAAAATGCATAAATCAAGTCTTTGCCTTACTCAGCTGTCAAAAACTTAAGAATTCTGAATATCTCCATCTTTTAAAATTATTACCAAATAGATGAGATCTAAAATTTAACCTAGTTCAACAAAAATTGTATAAAATAATTAAATACATTTGGATCAAACAAGAACTAATGTTGCAACAAATGTGGTTCTTCAGACATTAAGAACTTTTTTCAGACTACCAAAAATAGCACAAGAACTACCAAGAATTCAATGTTGTGCTCCCCCATAAAACATATTATGGTTCTATTTCACAGTGAGATGCAGAAATACAAACCCAGTACAGTTAGTTTTCATCAGAGTCTTTTACTTGTTTATTCCAACTACATGAGCATCATTACAGAACCATATTGTGACACAACTCCAAGCAAGTCTAATTTGAAGGAAATTGTACAAGTATAATGCCTGTGTATAATTCAACCAGCCTCAAGTGAGATCAAAGGTGTCTCACTGCAGATCACCGATAGTGAGGACTATAAACAAAATAGGGAATTCATTTTCTAAGTTCGGGTCTGCACAGGCAAAATCTGCATTACCAACATGATACAAAAAGAAAAATAAGTTTTACTATTTACTGCAAGATGAATTAAACAAATTGGGCATGTTCTGAATGTACCTTGAATCTGCATGCACTGAATATCTCATAAATTTTCATGCTTCAATTCATTTAGGAGACAAAAAGCTCCATGTTAGTGTGTTGAACAGTCAAAGTCAGTGTATGCTAAACCAAAAGATATTTTCAGTTTCAGAGGCAACAAATTTTGCAAGTCACTCTGTTGTCCTGACTGATAAACACTTTTGCTATGACCTTTACCCAATTATTTACCACTCAGCCTATTGCAAAGCAATGATAGATTACAACAATTTGATTTATTACATGTTCCAAAGGGCATCCATTTACTGGTTTCAAAAGAGCTGGGGCCCCTTACTTTATTGTTCAATTCAAAGCAAATGCTTCTTCAAATCTTGAAGAGTTGGGATATAGTGTATTCCACTGTGATTGATTACTTCCGATCACTGGAGATAGGCACAAGTTTAAGATAATCAGAAACAGAACTTCAAGTGAAGAGAGGGAGCTGGGGGTGGGTTGTTGGAATCTATGCAGAATAATAAAATGTGGCCTTGGCCTCAAATCATGGTTGAAACGGGCCACGAACAAACATTGAAAATGAAGAGTAGCGGGATTATATTGGTTGAATTGTACACAAAATGAGAGAAACATCTAGGACAAATGAAGTCACAAATACCTTATCCTCAAAGTCAAATAACTGGGGATATTTTTCACAACCTTGCTCATAGAGGTGCCTTACCAACCATATGGCAACCAGGAATAGAGACCTTGTGTCTGATATCAAGAAAATAATTGTAATAATCTGCCACAATCTGCAATCATTGCTAGTCAGGAAAATTAGTCATTAAAATTATCCAAATTATCTATTCTACCCTTTGTTTTAGAGTTCTGCCAATCATATTTGGCTCCCAGAGAAATTGGCTACAAGATGGACTAAAAAGAGGCACTTTCATAGCTGATTTTTCACTTCCAAGATGATAATTTTGGACTAAGACATATTTTTCAAAAGCTGCCACAATGAAGAAAACTATAAATCAGAACACAATACATTTCAAGGCTATGCTATAAAGCAAATGTATTCATTAGATTTCTAAAATATAAAGCCAAGTATAAAACAAAGATTAAACCAGGACATGTTTTTTCATCAATATGGCTGTCAACTTGCAAGATATCAGGATCTGAATGCAGAAAGTTAGAGATGAGTAGTATTCCCTCATCAATCATCAACATATATAGGGTCAGATTAATTTAGACACTTGCTGGTTAACTAACAAAACTCACACTAACCATTTTAAGTGTATTGGGCTCTGGACTTCTGCACACATGCTGTCATCCTTGGAAATCAACGGCCTTCTGATTGAATTGGAAGGCTACATTTATCAAATTACCTCACAGGCCTGAGCTTGATAAGTTTCATGATTATTATCCTGGCCAAATGATTAAAAATTACTGGGTTTTGATTAGGAGGTAAAGCGGATGCTGTTAGTTTTGCAGAAGTTCATATTTTCTAAAATAGTGATGAATATGTTACATATGTTATAATATCTTTGAACGCAAGAAGCACTTAAAAAGCAGTTAAATGGTGCCAAAACAATGTTTCTGGTGGCAAGTCTTAGTCAACTGTCAAAGCTTTCACTGCAGTTTTGAGAACAGAGTCTCCTCAGGGAACTGCCAGAGCTCCAGTGCTATTGTAGTCCTGAATGTTTTGAACTAGGAATATTGGCCCTGTGCATCATGACCAGGTAAAGGCAAGTGATGAGAGATGTGGTGTAACAATTCTGGACTGGGAGGACAGGAGAAACAACATCTGGCTCTATAATTTGTATAGGGAACCGGAAATTAAGATTGGAAGTGCCTGTGCCCCTACTAATGGCATTTTATCAAATAATTAGGCAAATATTATTACATAATCTTTCAAATTGATTTCTTAAGGGATTACAGAATCGGTTTTGGAGGCAAAAGCAACACATGCATTTTAAAATTATTTTGCTTAAGTTTTGTTTAGATGCTTCTGGATCTCTAATTAATTATGCAAAAACAATTATTTAAATAATTAATGTTACTTTTAATTGTTTTCGCTATTCCTGAATGTCAAAGAAAACACTTAAATGCAGTGAAATAATGTGCATTTTTTTTCCAGTTTTTAGTTTAGCAAGTTGCCCCAAAAGATTTTACAGAAAAAAAACAATGCTTGGTTAAGGGTATGAATTTTAAGGAAGGTCAAGATCAAGAGTGGGAGGGGGAGGTTCTGGCTAAACTTGACTGCTGAAGATACAGGCAGTGGTAGTGTTGAAAAGGATAGCAATAATCCCTTCAAACCTTCATTCAACTAAACTTGGATGAACAGGAACAAGGAGTTGAAACAATTGAGTTGGAGAAGGTTGCAGCTGTTGCAAGAAATGAGTCATTACCGTTGATAATCTTGAAAACTTTATCCATGGGAGATCAATCGCAGTCAACAAAGAGAAGGTGGCACTCTGATGACTATACTTCAATAGGAGTTTGAGGAGATGTTGTATGTCACCACAGGTTGTAGCAAATTACTCCCAGTGTACCGTGAGCAGCATTCTCACTGATTGCATCACCACTTGATATTGAGGCTCTAATGTACAGGATCGAAAGAGGTCGCAAAGGGTTGTAGACACAGCCATGTCCATCACTGGCTCAATCCTCACCACCATTAGGACATCTTCAAAAGGAGGTGCCTCAAGAAGGCGATATCAATCATTTCAATCATTAAGGACCCTCATCAGTGAGAACATACCCCTCTTCCTGTTACTACCATCGGGGAAAAGGTACAGGAGCCTGAAGACCCAAAATCAACAACTTAGAAATACCTTCTTCCCCTTCAGCACTAGATATCAGAATGGTCCACAAACACTATTATTCATCATTATTTATCTTGCTCTATTTATTTATTTTTGTAACTTATAGCAATTTTTAAGTCTTGCGTTGAATGGTTGCCACAAAACAACAGATTTCTTGACATATGTCAGTGACAATAAACCTGATTCTGGAACAACTAGGAGAATATGTAGTACATATTTCCTTCATACTCTGATAGAGATGCAAATGGAAAATCTCCAATGAGGAACTGCAAGAAAGGTGGGCATGGATTTGTCACATCCTTGAGGACACAGGAAATGGGAAGGTGGTTGGAAAAGGGCCGATATTAAGAAAAAATTAAGGAATTGAGGGTGGTTGCCTTTTACTTTCAAAGAGGTTGAGAATTGAAAGTGGAGGCAAGGGGGAGAGTTTACAGAGGTTTTCCTCACTGGAGAAGAGATGAAGAGTAGTCAAGATTCAAGTTTTCATATTGTGAAAAATGTGGATGATAGCACAGTGAAGATACTTCAGAGTGGAATTTAAGAGTGTGAAATGTTTTGATTATTTATTTGGTTTTTCATGAAGTGGATATGACTGGTCTATCCAGCATCCATTGTTCATTCCCAATGGTCCTGGAGTTGGTGATGGTGAACACCTGAACCGCTGTAGTCCTTTCAGTGAAGGCACTTCCACAATGCTTTTGGGACGAGAGCTGCAGTGTTCAGACCCACCATCAAAGAAGGACCAATGATATATTTCCAAGCCAGCATGGTATGTGTCGTGGAAATGGTGTGTTTCCATACACCTGCTGATTCTGAACTCTAGGTGATTGACGCTACATGCTTGGAGATGCTATCAGAGTTTCCAGGTAACAGCAATACAGTTTGTCAATGGTACTGGATATACGACAGCCACTGTGCACTACATGTGAGGAAATTAATGTTTAAGGTGGAAGGTCGGGTATCAGTGAAGCTTGCTCAGTGTTGAAGCTGCACTCATTTAGTGAAGAATGTTCCATCATGCTCCTAACTTAAGCCTCACAGACAGCAGAAAGGTGCTGGGAAGTAGGGAGGCCAGTAAGCTGATGCAGGATACCAGTCTGATTTTGTATCTACAGTTTTTATTTGGCAGGTCTGGTTGACTTTCTGAACAATGGTGACGCCCAGAATGTGGAAGATTTGGTGAAAGTGGTGCCATTGAAAACAAGGTGCTACTAGTTAAAGTATTATCTGGAACTTGTAAAGCGCAACTTTTACTTGGTATTAATCAGCCCAAATGCAGAAACAAGTTTAAAATAACCAGTCCTTGAGCAATATCAGATTAGGACCATACTAGAGAATTGTGGATATGTGGAATAATATTTTGCGTTAATTTGAAGATTTGTTTGAGATGGTTGGTAAAGAAAATTGCTAAGCTTATCTTTATCTTATCTTCGCAAACAACAGGAATTCTGCAGATGCTGGAAATTCAAGCAACATACATCAAAGTTGCTGGTGAACGCAGCAGGCCAGGCAGCATCTCTAGGAAGAGGTACAGTCGACGTTTCAGGCCGAGACCCTTCGTCAGGACTAACTGAAGGAAGAGTGAGTAAGGGATTTGAAAGTGGGAGGGGGAGGGGGAGATTCAAAATGATAGGACAGGAGGGGGAGGGATGGAGCCAAGAGCTGGACAGGTGATAGGCAAAAGGGATACGAGAGGATCATGGGACAGGAGGTCCGGGAAGAAAGACAAAGGGGGGGGGACCCAGAGGATGGGCAAGGGGTATATTCAGAGGGACAGAGGGAGAAAAAGGAGAGTGAGAGAAAGAATGTGTGTATAAAAATAAGTAACAGATGGGGTACGAGGGGGAGGTGGGGCATTAGCGGAAGTTAGAGAAGTCGATGTTCATGCCATCAGGTTGGAGGCTACCCAGACGGAATATAAGGTGTTGTTCCTCCAACCTGAGTGTGGCTTCATCTTTACAGTAGAGGAGGCCGTGGATAGACATGTCAGAATGCGAATGGGATGTGGAATTAAAATGTGTGGCAACTGGGAGATCCTGCTTTCTCTGGCGGACAGAGCATAGGTGTTCAGCAAAGCAGTTTGCGGTCTCCCATTCCCATTCTGATATGTGTATCCATGGCCTCCTCTACTGTAAAGATGAAGCCACACTCAGGTTGGAGGAACAACACCTTATATTCCGTCTGGGTAGCCTCCAACCTGATGGCATGAACATCGACTTCTCTAACTTCTGCTAATGCCCCACCTCCCCCTCGTACCCCATCTGTTATTTATTTTTATACACACATTCTTTCTCTCACTCTCCTTTTTCTCCCTCTGTCCCTCTGACTATACCCCTTGCCCATCCTCTGGGTTCCCCACCCCCTTGTCTTTCTCCCTGGGCCTCCTGTCCCATGATCCTCTCATATCCCCTTTGCCAATCACCTGTCCAGCTCTTGGCTCCATCCCTCCCCCTCCTGTCTTCTCCTATCATTTTGGATCTCCCCTCCCCCTCCCACTTTCACATCTCTTACTAACTCTTCCTTCAGTTAGTCCTGACGAAGGGTCTCGGCCTGAAACGTCGACTGTACCTCTTCCTAGAGATGCTGCCTGGCTTGCTGCGTTCACCAGCAACTTTGATGTGTGTTGCTTTATCTTATCTTATCAGCTTGGAAGACTGAACCGAGGAGGGTGAGAATCCAAATATTTGAAATAGCAATGGCAGCTTTGATGATGGCTAGCATAGATAAGACCATAAAATATAGAAGCAAAATTAGACTATTCAGCTAATCGAGTCAGCTCCACCATTCCATCACGGCTGATTTATTACACCTCTCAACCCATTCTCCTGCCTTCTTCCCATAACCTTTTAAATATACCCAATGACTTGGCCTCCACAGCTATCTATAGCAATGAATTCCAAAGATTCACTGCCCTCTGGCTAAAGAAATTCCTCCTCATCTCAATTCTAAATGGACGTCCCTCTATTCTAAGGCTAGGTCCTCTGGTCCAAGACTCTCCCACGAGAGGAAATATCCTTTCCACATCCACTCCATCTAGGCCTTTCAATTTTTGATAGGTTTCAATGAGATCCCTCCTTACTCTTCTTAAATTCAGCAAGCGCATGTGCAGAGGCATCAAACCGATATGTTAACCCTTTCAGCTCAGAATCATTCTCGTGAACCTCCTCTGGACCCTCTCCAACGCCAATACATCATTTCTTAGATAAGGGGCCCAAAACTGCTTACAATACTCCAAGTGTGGTCTGACCATTGTCTTATAAACCCTCAGCCGTACATCCTTGTTTTTCTATTCTAGTCCTATTAAAAAGCTAACATTGCATTTGCCTTCCTTACCTGCAAGTGAACCTTCCGGGAACCCTTTGCGCCTCTTGATTTTTGAAATTTCTCTGTTTAGAAAATAGTCTATGCTGGTACTCCAGCTGCAGTGCTGTCGACAAAAAAGCCTTGCAGAGGGTGGTTAGGGGAGCAGAGAAGGTTATTGGGGTCTCCCTACCTTCTGTCCAAGACCTCTTTCAGAGTCGATGCCTCCAGAAGACACAGTGCATCATTAAAGACCCCTCACACCCTCTCCATGAACTGTTTGTTCTTCTGCCATCAGGCAAACGTTACAGGAGCATTAAAACTAAAACCACAAGGCTACTAAACAGCTTCCTCCCACAGGCAGTCAGACTGCTAAATAGCTGCTCTACCTGACTCTGCTTTGGACACTTTTAACTCGCACTGGACACTTATAATTTGATTTTAACTGACATGTGGCTGTTGTGTTTTACTATTTATTGTTATGTTTATTATTTAGTGTTGCGTTTGTTATGTTATGATTGCACCGCTCCCGGGAAACGCTGTCTCATTCTGCCCTGCAGAGCTGATGTACGGTTAGAATGACAATAAAGTTTTTTGAATCTTCGATCTTTGAATCTTTATTCCTTCTACCAAGGTGCATGACCATACACTTCCCTACACTATATTTCATCTACCACTTCTTTGCCCATTCTCCCAGGTCCTTCTGCAGACTCCATGCTTCTTCAGCACTAAATGCCTCTCCACCTATCTTCGTAACTTGGCCTCAAAGCCATCAATTCCTTCATTCAAATCATTGAAATATAACATGAAAAGAAGCAATCCCAACACCAACCCCTGCGGAATACAACTCATCACTGGCGGTCAACTAGAATATGCTCCCTTTATTCCCACTCTGTGTCTCCTGCCAGTTAACCAATCTTCTATCCATGCTAGTATCTTTCCTGTAATACCATGGGCTCTTATCTTGTTAAGCAGCCTGATATGCGGCACCTTGTCAAAGACATTCTGAAAATCCAAGTACACAACATCAACTGATTCTCCTTTGTCTATCCTGCCTGTTATTTCCTCTAAGAATTCCACTTATTTGTCAAGCAAGATTTCCCCTTTAGGAAGCTATGGCCTATGACTCTGGCCTATTTTATCATGTTCCTCCAAGCACCCCAAAAACTCATCCTTAATGAAGGACTCCAACATCTTCCCAACCACTGAAGTCAAGCTAACTGGCCTATAATTTCCTTTCTTGTGCCTCCCTCCCTATTTGAAATCTAGAGTGACATTTGCTAGTTTCCAGTCCTCCGGAAGCATTCCAGAATCTAATAATCTTGAAAGATCATTGCTAATGTCCACACAATCTCTTCAGCTACCTCTTTCAGAACCCTGAGTGTAGTCCATCCGGTTCAGCAACCAGACTTTTCAGCTTTCCAAACACCTTCTCCTTAGTAATGGCAACTACACTCACTTTTGCCCCAAATGACCCCCAAGACCACGGACCATGGTTTTTAGGCTTCTACGGTACACCGACTGGCAGGCTATCCTGGAGGATGCGAGGAAAGCCAAAGCCAAACTCTCCCTGATGGCACCCAGCTGCAATTCTTCGCCGACTACAGCCCCGGCACGATGCAGGAACAGCAGGGATACAAAGAGATCCATGCTAAGCTTCGACAGAAGGGGATCGACTTGTTCCTCATATACCCAGCAATTTTGAGAGTGAATATCAAGGGCATGAAGATGTCGTTTAACTTGGCAGAGGAAACGATAGAAGCTCTGAAATCATCGGTGCTGGGAGGTATGGAAGAAGACCCTGGGCAAAGTCCACATGCCCCTCGGGAGGAGATGGAACTACATTAATAACTTGGACCAGCCTGTATGCGCAATCTAACAGGCACGGGCAAGTTAACGTCTTAGGTGTGAGGTTTTCTGGTTATTCTTTTATTGGAAAGTCATTCGTTGCACTTTTGTATTTAGTTAATTAAGGGGCCAATTTGTTTCTGAGTATTGCAGGTCAGAGTTTTAAGGTAATGGCTCAGTTAACTTGTTAGTACAAGGATAACATGGTAAGGTGATATCAGTCCACCTAGATTTATACTTTTTATCTTTTACTTTCTAAGGTGATATTCAATATACCCAAATGTCATACTTCATCAAGAATGAAGCTGAAAAACAGCAACTTGTTCTGAATAACTTTAGTTGTAATGTTCATTTTGGGTTTTGACTCCAGTAGACTTGTTTACGTTCCTGGACGTGAGATAAGACGCCACTGGTGCCATCGCTAAGCGATGGTCTATTAAAGCAACAGTTTCTCTCAAGAGAGCTGTTGGGGTCTTGATTATGTGTTATATATTTGAGACGGGAATGGTTTTAATTATATAAGTTAACGGGTTTGTCCAGGTTTTTTTTTCTTGCCTCTTTGTTATGATTGTCTATGAGAACTGCTTTGCCTTTCTAATTTGTTGGTGCTAGAGGGGCTCGGTTAATGTTCAGCGTTTGACATTGCTGAGTGACACTCACAGATGTTACAAAGTAAAGGGTTGAATGCGAGGGCGGGTGGGAAGGGGGTAACTCAGGGCTCCACCACCAACTTACAACAACAGATCCGGGGAAGATGAGCAACACAGGTAAATTAGAAAATCTTACTATTGTATCATTTAATGTTAGAGTTTTAAACTCTCCCTACAAGCGTTCAAAGGTTTTAGATTTCTTACGCAGAAAGAAAATAGATATCGCACTGTTACAGGAAACACATCTTAAACCTAATGACATTCCCAGGGTTCAAAACCGCTTTTATAAACCCGTTGTGGCATCAGCTGATGGTACTCGTACGAAAGGCGTGATGATATTAATGAGACATAGTATTAATGTATCAATTGAAAGGACTGGCGCCGACAATAAAGAACGTCTAGCTTTTTGCTGCACAGCCATTCAGGGTAAAAAAAGTTGCATTCATTAGCCGATATGCCCCAACTATATCCAAGGTTGAATTTTTTCCCTCAATAACCTCACAATTACTGAAGTTAAGTGACTACCAACTATATGCTGGTTCAAACATGAATGCTTTGGTAAACATTAACCTCGATAAATCTTTCTCAACTATATCAAGCTCTCAAGAATCTGCTTCCAAAGCACTTAACCTTTTTCTAACGGATTTAGATTTAACTGATGTGTGGAGGGTGCATAATCCATCTGCTAAAGACTATACCTTCTTCTCCACAAGACATAAAACTTTCTCTCGGATAGATTACATTCTTATATCCTCCGGTCTGCTGCCTTTGGTACACTCAATAGAATTTTTGCCCAGACATCTGTCTGATCACAACCCAGTCATATCTACTTTTAATTATGGCAAAATTAAAAATAAGGCTACTAGGTGGAGGTTTAACACCACCCTTCTAAAAAACAACAAATTTCTATCACAACGGAGAATAAAACTGATGGAATTTAAATAAAAATAGTGTCTCAGATGTGACAGTGATTTGGGCCTCCATCAAGGGTTTCTTACGAAATAATGCCATATGGTTCAGTTCCCATCTACATAAAAGCCGGCTTCAGAAGATTTCCACCCTAGGGGAAGAATGTAAGGTTTTGGAGAATGATCTCAAAAGGAGATACACCATAAAAAAAGAAAACGAGCTCAAAACAAAACAAGCAGAATTAATTGATTTATTAAGATGCAGGGCAGAATATATGATCCATATAACCAAACATAAGTATTACGCAGAAGGCAGCAGACCGAGCCATCTTTTAGCACTAACGCTCAAACAACAGGAAGCTAAAAGGTCTATACTGGCGATTAGATGTGCTAAACATGGAGTAGTATCTCCAACAGAGGAAATAAATGAGACATTCAAGAATTACTGTAAAGAACCGTATACAAGTGGCTCAGTTCCTTCTCAGAATGACTTCGCAGATTTTTTTAGTGGATTAGACCTCCCTACGTTGTCATTAGAGGATACCAAAGCTCTAGACTCTCCTATTAACTGGATGAGCTACTTAAAGCAGTCAAAGCTACAAATAAGGGCTGTATGCCAGGTATAGATGGCATACCTGTGGGACTATACCTAGCACTTTGGGATATTCTTGGACCAGTCTGGTTAGAAACAGTAAATTATGCTTTTGGAAATGGCGCTTTCCATAGAGATCTAAACACAGCCCTGATCACAGTTATACCCAAGCCCGGTAAGGACCCCTTGGAGTGTGCCAATTACCGTCCAATCTCCTTGATAAATGCCGAGCTCAATATATTTTCTAAAGTCTTAGCCAGTGGACTTGAGACAGTAGTTGGGAAAATAATTAGCCCAGAACAAACGGGCTTTATCAGGGGACGCCTCGCATCTGATAACATTCGCCGGCTCTTACACATACTGAGTAAAATCCTGCATGCCTGTGGCCTACTATTTCTAGATGCTGAAAAAGCATTCAATCGTCTTGAATGGCCATATCTTTGGAGAGTTCTAAAAGAATTTGAGTTTGGCGATAAATTTATCAACATGATTCAAACACTGTATGCTAATCCTTCAGCCTGGGTATGTGTGGGAGGAGGTTTCTCAGAGTTATTTGACATAGGACAGGGCACACGACAAGGGGACCCTTTGTCTCATTTAATTCTTACTATATCTATTGAACCACTTGCACATTTAATTAGAAACTCTCCTCGGATCTCCCCTATTACAATAGGTACAACATCTCATTCAATATCACTTTACGCAGATGACACACTAGTTTATATGGCAAATGTTCAACAAACTCTCCCCTATGTTTTAAAAACACTGGAGCAATTTGGATTTCGTTCAGGATACAAAGTTAATTTGTCAAAATCAGCGCTGATGCTGATTAATACAGATAAAATAAGGTGTCTCTCCCTCTCCAGATTAAGGTTACAAATAAGGTCCTCTGCTTGGGTATTAAAGTTAATACTTCCCTATCATCTGTGGCTAAAGCAAATTACACTTAAATTCTGGAAAAAATAGAATAAGATATTAATAGATGGAGACACCTGCCAGCATCAGTCCCGGCCCATATATCGGTCATTAAAATGAACATCTTATCCTGCATTAATTTTATCAGCTCAATGATCCCACTTGCACCTCCAGCAGGATATTGGCAAAAACTGGACTCCTTACTAAGATGCTATGTTTGGAATGGTAAACGACCCAATATAAAACGGTCAGCTCTACAATTCCACAAGTCGGATGGGGGATTGGCATGTCCAAATTTTAAATTGTATCACTGGGCATTTATATTAAAAAGTCTTAGCTATTGGATGGAGGAGGATAAAGTTTCATCATGGAAAAATATAGAACAAGAGCTAATAGCACCAATAAGGTTGAAGGACTTTCTCCTTATAGGTATGTCTACCGAAAAATGTGATTTGTATTACGGTCCAATTTTAACCCATATGCTACAAGTGTTTAGAGCAGCAGAAAAATTCCTAAAATTTAAAAGCGTATGGTGTAAATCATCTCCATTATGGAACAATAATCATCTTCTATATGGGGGGAAACCATTCACTAACAGAACTTGGGAGGATAAAGGTATTACTACTCTTCAAGATATTAATGGGGCAAGTACTATCCTTAGCTTTCAAGAACTGGTATCTCGATATAATATTGATAAGCACTCTCTTTTCTTCTACTTTATAGTAAGATCAGCGTGTAAAGCCTATGGGGTTACCTGGGGGTCAGATTTAAAGGACCAAACCATTTTAAGTTGGATACAGAGTGCTCCAGGACAGATAGTGTCATATATCTATGATAAATTAAACTCCCAGAAACATATGCCCACATCAGGAATGAAAGCCTGGGATAGGGACATATCTGAATTGGGACAAGACTTAGACTGGGATGCGATTTGGGATAATGCTGCCGGTGCTTCGAAAAACCCAAATCATTGGTATATACAGTTGACAGTTTGTCATAGAGCATATTTAACACTGAGAATTAGACATCAAATGGGACTGGTTCCTGACCCTTATTGCTCATTTTGCTCCCATGGAACCGTTGGCTCTTTTATACATGTTGTATGGGAATGTCCAGGGGTTTTTGATTTGTGGGAGAAGGTTATCAGTACTCTTACAGAACTAACGGGGGTACAATTACCAATGGACCCTGCTGTACATCTTCTAAATGATGACTCCCACCTTTCCCTTACCGAAAAAAAACACAGAAAGTCTGGCTGGCAGGCCTGACCGCAGCTAAGAAGATTGTAGTCCAGCGTTGGAAACCTCCCCATGATATTTCAAGTACTCACTGGCTTCGGAGCTTTTCGGACATTTCTTACCTGGAGCTTTCATCAGCAAGAGTAAATGATGCACGACCAAACACAATCTTAATGTGGACCAATTTGATATCTACCTTAAAAGATCTTTTGTTAAAATAGGAATGTTTTTCTGTGTATGCACTACTATTCAGTTGGTTGGTGGAGGGCAGAGGGATGGGGGGGAGAGAGGGATGAAGGGGCGAGAGGGGGAAGGGGAGGGGAGAGGGGGGAAGGGGAAGGGAGAGGGGGGGAAGGGGGGGAGAGGGGGAGAGGGGAGAGGGGAGAGGGGGGAGAGGGAAGAGGGGAGAGGGGAGAGGGGAGAGGGAGAGGGGGAGGAAGGGAGAGGGGGAGGAAGGGAGAGGGGGAGGAAGGGAGAGGGGGGAGAGGAGGGAGAGGGGGGAGAGGAGGGAGGGGGGAGAGGGGGAGAGGGGGAGGGGGAGAGGGGGAGGGGGGGAGGGGGGGGGGGGGAGAGGGGGAGGGGGAGGGGGGAGAGGGGGAGAGGGGGAGAGGGGGAGAGGGGGAGAGGGGGAGGGGGGAGAAGGGGGAGAAGGGGGAGGGGGGAGAGGGGGTGAGAGGGGGAGGGGGAGAGGGGGGAGAGGGGGGAGAGGGGGGAGGGGAGGGGGGAGGGGGGAGAGGGGAGAGGGAGGAGAGAGGGAGAAGGGGAGGAGAGAGGGAGAGAGGGAGGAGAGAGGGAGAGAGGGAGGAGAGAGGGGGAGAGAGGGAGAAGGGGAGAGAGGGAGAAGGGGAGAGAGGGGGAGGGAATGAGGAAGAGATGGAGGGGTGGGGATGAGGAAGAGATGGAGGGGAGATGGTGATGAAGGTTGGGGGGTGGCTGGGTTAAACAGTCAAAATGTAATTGGTAACTGGTTGTACTGAATGTAATTTGTTGGCATTGCAGTAAAAAAAAAGAAATCAATGTTGATACCATCACTTGAAGATTACCAAGTCATAATATGAAGTGTTGCTGCTCCAAATCTGTGTCCAGCCTCAACTACGCAGTAGCAGACGCTGTGAGCATATATGTCAGTGCAAGAATAGGAAGTAAAATTAAAATGGCTAGTCATCAGGAAGTCCTGGCTGTTATAATGGACAGAGTGAAGGTGTTCGATACACTGGTTCTCCAATCTGCATCTATTTCCTCAATTCATAGGATGGATGACTAAAGCTGAGGCAAATTCTTCACAGTCTGTCACTTTCAGGTAAAGACATGGTTTACTTTGTTAATAAAGCGTGAATCTTCCAAATGTGAAGTGTCATATGAATGCCAAATGCTAAAAAATATACAAACTGAAATTATACACTCTATAGTATTTGGGATATTAATTGCTACTGCATTTCAGAACAAAGATCCAACTGATAATTTGCGGAGGAATTCTTGAACTTAAAAATAGAAAAATGTTCTTTATTTGGAAGATGTGTCTAGCTGTGGGAAGGGCAGTAGGGGTGTAATTCACTAACAAGTTTCTTCCTACTTCAGAACATTTTGATGAAAGACTTTTGTTACACAAGCACGAGAAATTCCGCAGTTGTTGGTAATCCAAAGCAAAACACACAGAATGCTACAGGAACTTAGCAGGTCAGGCAGCATCCATGGACATAAACAGTCACTGTTTCGGACCAAGTCCCTTCTTCAGGACTGGAAAGGAAGAGGAAAGCTACCAGAATAAAAAAGGCAGGGAGAGGGGAAGGAGGGCAGCTAGAAGGTGATAAGTGAAGACAGGTAGGTAGGAAAGGTGAAGGGCTGGAGAGGAAGGAATCTGATAAAAGAGGAGAGTCACCATAGGAGAAGGGAGAGAAGGGGCACCAGACGAGGTGATGGGCAGCTGAAAAGAAGTAAGAAGCCAGACGGGGAATAGAAGAAGAGAGGAGGCAGAGGGAGAATTATTTTTACCAGAAGGAGAAATCAATATTCATGCCATCAGGTTAGAGACTACCCAGACCGTATACAAGATGTTGTTCCTCCACCCTGTAGGTGGACTCATCATGGCGTAAGATGAGACCATGGACCAGTATTTTTAAATGGGAAGAGGAATCAGATTTAAAATGTTTGGCCACTGGAAATTTTTGCTTTTGGCGGATAGAGTGGAGGTGTTCCATGAAGCAGTCCCAATTAACGGTGTCTCAGCAATGTAGAGGAGACCATCAGTTAGATCAACAGATAAAGATATATGACATTGCATTAGGAATCAATAAAATAAATCCATTTAACCTTTCAGCAGTATTGTACTCAAAGATGACTGAAAAATTAATTATCTTACAGCAAATTTGGTAAACTCTTGCCAGATTCTCACTCTCAATCTCATTGGATATACCAATTTCAACAGAATATAAAATGCAGGGTAAATTGTGTAAATGAAAATACAATATATCCATGACAAAACAGCAAATTTTAGGAATAAGTTCATTTAATATAATACACGTGTACACAATAAACTGTTTACCTTAAACTGCTATATAGCAAAAGGATTCTGATGCCTATTGTTTTAAATTATATAACTCCTTTAATCTTCCTGTCATGTATTTGGAATTGAAAATTATTCAAAGCATCATAAAATATTTAAAAATTTTATAACAATTTCCTTAACAAAATGTGGAAAGAAATGAGGGAGTAATCTTAAATACAAGCAACTAACATTTTATTCCCTTACTACATAAGGGCAACACTGCATAAATTTATTGTGTCCTACTTTGATGGGCTTAGATTTTTGGAAATGTCATTAATGTGATGAACCCAATTCCTGGATATGCAGCAGCTTGGTTTAATCTAGAGCACTGCAAGCACTAAAGTGGAACAAACTACCTTAAAATCAAATTTCCTTCAAAGAAATTGACATTAACTTCAATATTCAACTCAAACACAACTAAATTACTGTGTGCAGCTCAGAAGGGTGTTTTTGGGGCATTTTATAGAAATATCAACTATCTCACTTTCAGGCAATACATAATCTGCCAACATGCAAGCTATTTGCACAATTAACAACATCTCAAATGCTCCAGGCAATTAGAAGCAAGCTGTTGACCTAACTATTCCCAAAATGTTACTTCATTTCAGAAGGCAACTTGATTCCTTGACCAATGGTTCACAAGGGCCTTATCAAGGCTTTATCAAGATCATCAGGAAGTAGGAGAGGAAAGGTTTGGGAGCATGATTATACAAGAATATTTTCAAACATAAGAAACAGGAAACCTAGAAGGACATCTGGCTCCTTGACCATACCGCACCATTCAGCAAGATTATGGCTGCCTCAGTACTATTTATCTGTCCTATCCCATCATCCGTTTTCCCCCATTAAGATCTAAAATCGCGTGAAGGGAATGGTGAACCACACAGGTTTCCAGGGCACAGGATTCCAAAGGTATGCCATGCACTGAGTGAAGAAATTTTACATTTCAGTCCTGAGTGACCAACCTTGTATTCTCAAGCTAGAAGCCCAAGTTATAGGCTTCTTAACTCCAGTCTCTATCTTGTCAGACCCTCTCAGTATTTTCTATGTCTCAATGACATCTTCTTAATTGTAAATGGGTCTATGCTATGCAATCACTCTGCATTTTACATATCTGCTATCCCAGGAACCAGTCAAGCAATCATTTGCTGCATTCCTTTTAAGTAAATATATTCTTTTAAAGTCAGGGAGACTGAAACGGTTCACAATACTCAAAAGTTCTTGTTCTGTATAAATGTAGTCAGACATCATTATTCTAGGACTCAATCCCTCTTGCAATAAAGGGCAACATACCCTTTCCCTTCCAAGTTTACTGCTGCTCTTCCACATTGGCTTTCAGTGTACAAAAGCACACAGGTCACTGTGAACACCAAAATTGGCCAATTAATCATCATTTAAACATACGCTCACCATGTGTTTTCCAAACCCTCCCCCCACTGAAGTGGACAATCTCACATTATATTCCATTTGACATGCTCCCACTCACCCATCCAGTTCATTTATATTGCCATTAAAGCCACATCACCACCCAAATTTCGCTTTGTTTTGTGTCATCAGCAACTTGGATCTATGACAATTGGCCTCCTTAGCCAATTACTTTGTCAGTAATGTAATTACCGCCAATTTTATGTGCCTTAACCTTGTTTACTAGTCTCCTTTGTGTGACCTCTTGAAAGCCAACTGAAAATCCAAAGCCACCAGATCCACTCATTTTTCTTGCCACCATTCCATTCAATACATTCTCAAGCAATACCGAGCTTAAATAAACATGATTCTTTGTCATTAATACATGATAATTCCACTCAATCATATTGTTATTTTCAAAGTGTCATAATATTACTTCCTTTATTACATAATCATGTTTTTTGTCCCTACTAATAGGTCAGTAGATCTTTTAAAAAGTTGCTAGTAATTGCAGCTTTCTTCCAAGATTTCTGAAATATTGGGATCACATTTACTACCTGCCAATCTGCCAGAAGTATTCCAGAGATGATACAGTCTTGGACGGTGATGAGTTCATCATCAACTTTCTCCAAATCCACCTCTCTAAAACTCACATGATATTCCATCTCCTATGTCGTTGCCTATGTAAATCATCAGATCCCAGGATTTATTATTTTCAGGCTTATTAACCCCTCTAGCAGTTTAATTTTTAAACTAATACTAATTCATTTTATTTCTTCAATTGCACTGGAACCTACATTTTCCAGTTATTTTTGTGAGATTTTTTTTGCTGTCTTCTACAATAAATACTGCCACGTAAAGTGTCTACCTTCTCTGCCATTTTCTTATTCCCCAATACAAATTCTCTTGTCTCAGTCTGTAATTGATCTTTCTCTTTTTACATACTTTTCAAAACTCTTAAAAGTCATTACTTGTGTTTCTTATGTTTCCTCTCACATTCTAATTTCCCCTTCCTTACAGGTTTTTTCATCATCCTCGCTGAATAAAATGCTTCCTATCTTCAGTTCACTTGCTGATTCTGGCACCTTTACAAGTCTTGCCTTTAGATTTAATACGAGCTTTAATTTTACCAATAAAGCATGGTTGGGCCAGTTTTGAGGAGATTTTGAGCCTCACAAATAAACTAGTATTTCTTTCAATGCCAGCCTTTGCCCAAGCCCTGTCATAACCTTCAAAGTCATTTTCCACTAACTATGCCCAGCATGCTCTTCCTATTTTCATTATTTCTTTTAGTTAAGACACAAAACCCTAGTTTCAGATTGAACAACACCATATTAAAACCACACGTACAAAATGCTAGAGGAACTTGGCAAGCCAGGCAGCATCTATGGAAAAAAGTACAGTCGACCCTTTGGCCCAAAACATCAGCTGTACTTATTTCCATAGATGCTGCCTGGCCTGCCGGGTTCCTCCAGCATTTTGTGTGTGTTGCTCAGATTTCCAGCATCTGCAGATTTTCTCTTGTTTGTGACCATATTAAAACATTACATAGAATCATTTCATTTATGGTGACCACATACTTAGGGCCCTTAACAACAAGATTAGCAACTAAACCTTTCTCATTACACAGTAGCCCAATTCCTAAAGGTTTTTTCAACATACTGGTCTCAAAATAAGCCTCTGATAAATATCAGAAATTCATCTTCTGGACTGCTCATATGGTTTTCCCAGTCAGGTGCAAACTGATGCAATTACAAAGAAGGCACAACAGCTTCTATATTTCATTAGGTGTTTGAGGAGAGTTGGTATGTCACTAAAGACTTGCAAATTTCTACAGATGTACCGTGGAGAACATTCTAACTGGCTGCATCACTGTCTGCTACGGAGAGGCCCTTGCACAGGGTCAGAAAAAGCTGCAAACTCAGCCAGCTCCATCATAGGCACTAGACTCCCCAGCATCAATGACATCTTCAAAAAGCAATGCCTCAAAAAAAGCGGCTTCCATCACTAAAGACCCCCGTCCCCCAGAACATGCCCTCTTTTCATTGCTACCAAAGGGGAGGTACGGGAGCCTGAAAACACACACTCTATGTAAAAGGAACAGCTTCTTCCTCTTCACCATCAGATTTCTGAATGGACAATGAACCCATGTACATTAACTCATTTTTTTTCTTTTTTGCTATCATTTTGCACTACTTACTTAATTTTACTTAATTTTTCTTATTGTAATTTATAGTCTTTTAAAATTATATATTGCAGTGTACTGCTGTCTCAATACAACAAATTGCCACAGTCAGGCACATTTCCTGCAAACCTGGTAGTCTAGGTCATTGGAAATTTTCATTGTTTCTCGCATGGATATTCTGCTTGACTGCATACAAGTTATACGGATGAAATTCACCAGGAACTATTCAGTAAATTCTCACCAATCAGCTAAGTGCCTTCCCCCTATGTGACTTCCTAATTATGGCTGTAATCTTTCAAACTAATGCAAGTGTAACTGACCACACTCACCATTGCACATGACATTCCAAAGTCCATACTCCAAGGATCATGAACTCCGTGGAACGCTCTTACCAAGCAGGCCATGACTGATACACTGCAGTGTTACTAGCTAACTTAACTGACTTCAAAGCATACCAATCCAGCGTAGAATTAGACCAGTCAGCCCTTGCCTGTCCCACAATTCAGTAACAACATAACTGATCTGAACGAAACCTCAGCATTGCTTTCCTTATACGTTCACCTCCTTGCTCATCATGAATCCTTACACCACCGCCTTAAAAATATTCAAAGACTGATTCCACCATCCTTTGTGGATGAGAGTTTCCAAAACATATGCCCTTGTAAGAAAAAAAAATCACCTCATCTTTACCTTAAATGGGCTACCCCTAACTTTGTTTTTGAGGTGATCCATTATTTCTAGATTTTCCAACAAGGGTTAACATCCTTTCCAACCACATCAAGAAATCTCAAGATCTTACATGTTTCAATCAAATTACTTCTCACTTTCCTCATCTTCAATGGATATGAGCCCAGAATGTGCACCATTTCTTTGTAAGGCAATCTGATGCTATCTATCATATTAAATGGGATGCTAGTTAAGTATATGAATTTCTAGCTAACAATGACAGTGCACAGCCATCGACACAGCTCGGAACTGACTGACTCGGTGGCTGTGGCCATGGCCATCGGCTCCTGTACTGGCTTTACTCGCCTCGGCGGCTTATGGACTCACTTTTGGGGACTGTATGGCTTGATGTTCTGTGTTATTTATTCACTTTTTGCTGCTTACGCAATTTGACCATAAGACCATAACACTATAAGATATAGGAGCAGAATTAGGCCATTTGGCCCATTGAGTGTGTTCCACCATTTATTTCATCATAGCCGATCATTTTCCCACTTCGTCCCAATCTCTTGCTTTTTCACCACATCTCTTCATGCCCTGACAAATCAAGAATCTATCAATCTCTGCCTTAAATGTATCCAATGACTTTGCCTCCACAGCCGCCTGCGACAACAAATTCCACAGATTCACAACTCTCTGGCTAAAGATTTGTTGTTTTTTTCCCCCGCACATCTGATGGCCTTGTTGTGTGGGATTTCTCTTTAAATGGTTTCAAGTGTTTCTTTGCTCTGTGGCTGCCTGCAAGGCAAATCTCAAGGTTGTATACGGTATACATACTTTGATAATAAATGTACTTTGAACTTTTGAAATTGAACATATTAGTTATTAAGGGTAAGCTGTTAAAGCAATTACATTTTTGTTCAATTTCAACATCAATACCAAAAAACAAGGGAATTGAAAAAGAAATTAACTATATATTCATAAATTGCGACTTTTCATCAGCTTTGTAAAATGACACATGCTTTGAAACAAACCACATTTGAATATGTAAGGCAATTCCCAAAATCATTTCCTGATTTAAAAATAAATACTCCTGCTTCAAGACAAATCAACTGAATAATCAACTCAGTTGTTTCCATCCATTAGCAATGAAGAAGCAATGTTTCTGAAATGCATGTTGGGTATTACCAACAATATTTGTAAATTAATGTAAGTTGTTTGAATATGCATATTCAAACAATTTTCATATTAATATGCTCATCTATTTTTGGATGAGAGTACAATATGCGATTGAATTAAAGATTTAAACCTGATAGCCTTCAAGCTCCCTGTTCCATGTTTGGTCATACCACCTGTATTACAACAGCTACTACTGTAAAATGCTTTTCATTATACAGTAAATGCAACCCCTACAAAATAAACAACAAGCATGGGATTAGAAGGTAGTTAATTTGCCTGAGCAAACCTCGTAAATGCTTCGCTTGTGACCAGAGGGGCGAGGAGAAACTGCATGAAGCAGGTACAAATACAGTTCATTTTAATATTACAGTTGAAACATTCTGCAGCATTCCTGTCTACAGAGCACAAACCCAAATTAGTGCTATTTTTAAAACCTTATAATGCCCAACTCTATTAGAAACATAGAAAATAGGTGCAGGAGTAGGCCATTCGGCCCTTCAAGCCTGCACCGCCATTCAGTATGATCATGGCTGATCATCCAACTCAGAACCCTATAGCTGCCTTCTCTCCTTACCCCCTGATCCCTTTAGCCACAAGGGCCTTATCTAACTCCCTCTTAAATATAGCCAATGAACTGGCCTCAACTGTTTCCTGTGGCATTGAATTCCACAGATTCACCACTCTCTGTGTGAAGAAGTTTTTCCTCATCTCGGTCCTAAAAGGCTTCTCCTTTATCCTCAAACTGTGACCCCTCATTCTGGACTTCCCCAACATCGGGAACAATCTTCTTGCATCTAGCCTGTCCAATCCCTTTAGAATTTTATACGTTTCAATCAGATCCCCCCTCAATCTTCTAAATTCCAGACAGTATAAGCCTAGTCGATCCAGCCTTCCATCATGTGAAAGTCCTGCCATCCCAGGAATCAATCTGGTGAACCTTCTTTGTACTCCCTCTATGGCAAGAATGTCTTTCCTCAGATTAGGGGACCAAAATTGCACACAATACTCTAGGTGTGGTCTCACCAAGGCCTTGCACAACTGCAGTAGTACCTCCCTGCTCCTGTACTCGAATCCTCTTGCTATGAATGCCAGCATACCATTCGCCTTTTTCACCGCCTGCTGAACCTGCATGCCCACTTTCAATGACTGGTGTACAATGACACCCAGGTCTCGTTGCACCTCCCCTTTTCCTAATCGGCCACCATTCAGATAATAATCTGTTTTCCTGTCCTTGCCACCAAAGTGGATAACCTCACATCTATCCACATTAAATTGCATCTGCCATGAAATTGCCCGCTCACCTAATCTATCCAAAGTCACCCTGCATCCTCTTAGCATCCTCCTCACAGCTAACACTGCCGCCCAGCTTCGTGTCATCCGCAAACTCGGAGATGCTGCATTTAATTCCCGCGTCTAAGTTATTAATATATATTGTAAACAACTGGGGTCCCAGCACTGAGCCTTGAGGTACCCCACTAGTCACTGCCTGCCATTCTGAAAAGGTCCCATTTATTCCCACTCTTTGCTTCATGTCTGCCAACCAGTTCTCTATCCACATCAATACCATACCCCCAATACCATGTGCTTTTAAGTTTGCACACTAATCTCCTGTGTGGGACCTTGTCTAAAGCCTTCTGAAAATCCAAATATACCACATCCACTGGTTCTCCCCTTTCCACTCTACTAGTTACATCCGCAAAAAATTCTATGAGATCCGTCAGACGTGATTTTCCTTTCACAAATCCATGCTGACTTTGTCCGATGACTTCGCCGCTTTCCAAATGTGCTGTTATCACATCTTTGATAACTGACTCTAGCATTTTCCCCACCACCGATGTCAGGCTTACCGGTCCATAATTCCCCGGTTTCTCTCTCCCTCCTTTTTTAAAAAGCGGGGTTACATTAGCCACCCTCCAATCCTCAGGAACTAATCCAGAATCTAAAGAGTTTTGAAAAATTATCACTAATGCATCCACTATTTCTTGGGCTACTTCCTTAAGCACTCTGGGACGCAGACCATCTGGCCCTGGGGATTTATCTGCCTTCAATCCCTTCAATTTACCTAACACCACTTCCCTACTAACATGTATTTCCCTCAGTTCCTCCATCTCACTAGACCCTCGATCCCCTACTATTTCCGGAAGATTATTTATGTCCTCCTTAGTGAAGACCATAAGACCATAAGACAAAGTAGCATAAGTAGGCCATTTGGCCCATTGAGTCTGCTCCCCCATTTTATCATGAGCTGATCCATTCTCCTATTTAGTCCCACTCCCCCACCTTCTCACCATAACCTTTGATGCCCTGGCTACTCAGATACCTATCAATCTCTGCCTTAAATACACCCAATGACTTGGCCTCCACTGCTGCCCATGGCAACAAATTCCATAGATTCACCACCCTCTGACTAAAAAAATTTCTTCGCATTTCTGTTCTGAAAGGGCGCCCTTCAATCCTTAAGTCATGCCCTCTCGTACTAGACTCCCCCATCATGGAAAACAACTTTGCCACATCCACTCTGTCCATGCCTTTTAACATTCGAAATGTTTCTATGAGGTCTCCCTTCATGCTTCTAAACTCCAAGGAATACAGTCCAAGAGTGGACAAGCGTTCCTCATATGTTAACCCTCTCATTCCCGGAATTATTCTAGTGAACCTTCTCTGTACCCTCTCCAACGTCAGCACATCCTTTCTTAAATAAGGAGACCAAAACTGCCCACAGTACTCCAAGTGAGGTCTCACCAGTGCCTTATAGAGCCTCAACATCACATCCCTGCTTCTATACTCTATTCCTCTGGAAATGAATGCCAACATTGCATTTGCCTTTTTCACTACTGACTCAACCTGGAGGTTAACTTTAAGGGTATCCTGTACGAGGACTCCCAAGTCCCGTTGCATCTCAGAACTTTGAATTCTTTCCCCATTTAAATAATAGTCTGCCCATTTATTTTTTCTGCCAAAGTGCATAACCATACACTTTCCAACATTGTACTTCATTTGCCACTTCTCTGCCCATTCTTCCAATCTATCCAAGTCTCTCTGCAGACTCTCCATTTCCTCAGCACTACCGGGCCCTCCACCTATCTTCGTATCGTCAGCAAACTTAGCCACAAAGCCATCTATTCCATAATCCAAATCGTTGATGTACAATGTAAAAAGAAGCAGCCCCAACACTGATCCCTGTGGAACACCACTGGTAACCGGCAGCCAACCAGAATAGGATCCCTTTATTCCCACTCTCTGTTTCCTGCTAATCAGCCAACGCTCTATCCATGTATGTAACTTTCCCGTAATTCCATGGGCTCTTATCTTGTTAAGTAGCCTCATGTGTGGCACCTTGTCAAAGGCCTTCTGAAAACCCAAATAAACAACATCCACTGCATCTCCCTTGTCTAACCTACTGGTAATTTCCTCAAAAAATTGTAATAGGTTTGTCAGGCAGGATTTTCCTTTAAGGAATCCATGCTGAGTTCTGTCTATCTTGTCATATTGCCTCCAAGACAGAGCCAAAGTAGTTATTCAATTGGTCTGCCATGTCCTTGTTCCCCATGATCAATTCACCTGTTTCTGACTGTAAGGGACCTACATTTGTCTTAACCAATATTCTTCTTTTCACATATCTATAAAAGCTTTTACAGTCAGTTTTTATGTTCCCTGCCAGCTTTCTCTGATAATCTTTTTCCCTTTCCTAATTAAGCCCTTTGTCCTCCTCTGCTGGACTCTGAATTTCTCCCAGTCCTCAGGTGTGCCACTTTTTCTGGCTAATTTGTATGTTTCTTCTTTGGAATTGATACTATCCCTAATTTCCCTTGTCAGCCATGGGTGCACTACCTTCCCTGGTTTATTCTTTTGCTAAACTGGGATGAACAATTGTAGCTCATCCATGCGATCTTTAAATGCTTGCCATTGCATATCCACCGTCAACTCTTTAAGTATCATTTGCCAGTCTATCTTAGCTAATTCACATCTCATACCTTCAAAGTTCCCCTTAAGTTCAGAACCTTTGTTTCTGAAATAACTATATCACTCTCCATCTTAATGAAGAATTCCACCATATTATGGTCACTCTTACCCAAGGGGCCTCGCACGACAAGATTGCTAATTAACCCTTCCTCATTGCTCAATACCCAGTCCAGAATGGCCTGCTCTCTAGTTGGTTCCTCAACATGTTGGTTCAGAAAACTATCCCGCATACATTCCAAGAAATCCTCTTCCTCAGCACCCTTACCAATTTGGTTCACCCAATCTCTATCTAGATTGAAGTCACCCATTATAACTGCTGTTCCTTTATTGCACGCATTTCTAATTTCCTGTTTAATGCCATCCCCAACCTCACTACTACTGTTAGGTGGCCTGTACACAACTCCCACCAGCGTTTTCTGCCCCTTAGTGTTATGCAACTCTACCCATATCGATTCCACATCCTCCCGGCTAATGTCCTTCCTTTCTATTGCGTTAATCTCCTCTCTATTGATCAGGTTTGCCAGGCAGACAATTTATTTTGCAGTTATCTACTCATCTTGCCTGTCTGACCCACTTGTTGGGACATGCTGAATGTGCACCCTTTCAAAAAAAAAGTGGTTAATATGTTTTAATTCCTCTATATTTAAGTGAAAATCTTTGTCTAATCGGATGCTAGATCTTTTTAAATTTGCAGCAAAAGGCGAAGACCTTTGCAGGCCAGAAAATGCTAAAAATAGGTTATGCATTGCTTACTCATTCAGAGTAAAGCATGACAATCAAATTACAACCTTTGCTAAAAATGCAGCAAAATCTCGAAGACTTACTGTATACGAACTGGATCACAGTGGACTGTCAAACAGAATACAGGTTTGAGCTTTTGACACGACCAAGTCCTGGATCCGCAAAGAGTAACTAAGTTACATCATACTTTTGTAGATGTTAGGAATATTATCAGAAGATACAAAAGATGCCCTTTTGTACAAGCTATCTAGCTATCCAGTCTCTCTATCACTCTTTTCTTCTTTTATATCTCTGTCAAGTCACTACTCATCCCTTTTGGCCAAAGAGAAAAGCTCTAGCTTTCAAATTTGAAGGAGTGGTCAAGAAAAATAATTGATGCTGAGGATTCTTTGAGACCTGTTAACATCCTGTTTTCCAAAATGTGTATCCAAGTCCCGGATATGTGTAGAGTAACTAAGTTTAATTAAGATGCTTGGAATATTAGAAAATACAAATGAGATTGAACATTCACAATACTCTCCTCTCTGGATAGGCCTTACTCTGCAAACAGTAATAGACATTGATATTATTCTGCAATGACAATAATACAGTAACTGCGAAGTGTATAGACAGTTACACTCACCATGTTGAAAAGACCATGGGTGCTTAACCATCTCCATTGTGGCTCTATACTTCCAAATGAGTGTACCCGGACCCAGGAGATCAATGTATACAAAATCACAGGATATACATTTTGGGACACAGGATGCTAACAGGTCTCAAAAAATCTTCAGCATCAATTATTTCTCATGACCAATCCTTCAAGTATGATCCCTTGAGTTACTGATTCCCACCCCAAATAAATAGTTTAATTCTACTTAACTTGTGAGAAAAGAAAGGCAATTTCAAGTAAGTGTGTATGTTGTTGCATTGTCAGATGTCTCACCTTTGAGATGAGAATTGAAGCACTGGATTAACAAGATCTAATAGCACCACTCTGCTACCAATCCAAAGGCCCATCACAGATTATTACCCCTTCTTCCTCAGCTTTCATGCCTCCATTTCCAGCTGCAGAATTAGTAAGCAATAGCTTTGCTTCCCCTCTCTCACCAGCATTCACAGGATCTGTTTCCTTGAAACACTTCGATTTATTTAATAGTCACAATTCAGTCCTCTTCTCCTACACATAACGACTGCCCATTCAATGATGAGGTGCAATACTTACCCTTTCAACTTCTTCCTTTACACTATCTGGAGAGACACAGTCCATGTGAAGCAACGATTTACTTGTGCCGTGTTTACTGCTCACAGCTTTTTCAACAAAATGCAGCCTGTTTTGTGGAAAGCTCCTTCTCGTCCACAAGAATCTAATTCCCTGTTGTGCCAGTTCTCCATCTTTCCTTCACTCCCACATCTATCTGCAGCTTTCCACACTTTCCCAATGAGGCTCAGCTGTTGATCAGTCATATTGGACTTGACATCACTAATTACTGTGCTGACTTCCATTTACAACTTAACTAGACCCAAAGTTGTGCCAGTTCACTAGTCTTATCACTAACTGTTTCTGCAATGGTGCCCTCATCCAGCTTCATCATTTCATCTCCTCTACCTTTCATGTCATCACAAATCTGACCTTAAATCCTTTGCTATTGATCCTTCCTTCTATACATCGTTAAAACTATTTTTTATCCTTAACTTTGGTACATGGTATCAATGTACACTAACCGTCCACAGATGCTACCTCACATGTTGAACACTGAAAGCTATTTCAGTCTTTATTTAGGTTTAGATTAAGTTAATGTCATAACCTGTATTCCTTCCTGATCCAACACAATCAATTTTCTATTTTGAGATTTTACTCTGCACAAACTGCCTGACCAATCTGGCTGCATGTTTATGATAACCAGAAAAAAAACTCATTGCAAGGTGCCTTGGGTTGTTTGGAGACAAAAGAAAAGGTATCATACAAATGTAAATATCCTCCTTGCACCTGAATAGCCATGAAATTAAAATGATATCCAAGATGTTGTTCCATATATTCACTGCTGTACTGAAGCATCAATCTAACTAGAACAAGCCCGGACATGGCACTTAAATGCAAAACGGCCAAGTGCTTCTTGTCAGTGTCATGAGAGATTAGTTCAGAGGAAGCAGGGCGGAAGAATGAGTGATATCCATTTGAGGCATGCATTTTGGAAGAAAAGACAAGGAGCAATTAATGCTCTAGAAAGTGGAGGTAGATCAGTGATGAATGGCTAAGTACTCAGGTATGTCATAGAGCTCTTCGGCCAACTACATTCATGTGAGTCTTGTGTTCCTTTACTGGTCAAAAATTACCAGGGCTAATGACCAGAATGAGAGAATATGATGGTTTAAATGGGATCATCAATTGCAGGGAGAGAATTTGTTTGAATTGCAGAAAGAGCAGATAAATGGATAAGCAAACGTTACACAGTTGGGGATAGGAAACATTGTAATTGGCTTGATTTTCCAAGGCATTCAAACTGGAATTAACAGGGGGCGGGGGGGGGGGGAGGAAGCAGTGAATTGTTCAAGGGTGTGATTAAAAACAGCTTCATTTTGGGTAACGCCATGTCTTGTGATCTAACAGGATCAAGAGGGTGTTCAAAATATGGATAGCGAGTTTAATGGAAAAGGTTAAGAGAAGATTTGACTGGGGAAATTAGAGGAAAGAATGCTTTAGGAGTTTGAACTTGAAATCACACAAAACATCCAGTGAACTGGGTTAGAGGGAATAAATTTTGTGATATATTAGTGGACAGTCAATGTTAAATTAGAGGTAAGGCAGACAGAACAATTCAAAGTGACAAAAGGAAGAATAAAGCGCCAGAACGAAGGGAGAACAGTTCAGGTATGGTTGGTGACAAGCCATCACAACAACTTTGGTGAGAAAAAAAAAGTGGAAACTACAGGAAGAGAAACTTCAGGGAATGACCAGGATTTTTATCCACAGTTCTCCAGATTTCTATCCAGCCTGTGACTTTGAGACAATTGGGCACAGTGGGTGACAAGTGTCACAGTCAATGGACATTCCATGAAGAGAATTGTGATAGCTGTTTTGTGATAACTGGCAGGACCGAGCAAGGTCCTCAGTCTGTGCATTGAAATCAACAAAAAGATGCAGAAACACAATTGCTTTCCCATGCCCAGGATGTGCCCTCTTTTCATTATTACCCATCAAGGTGGTAGTATAGGAGCCTGAAGACACACACCCAACCTTTTAGGAACAGCTTCTTCCCCACTGCCATCAGATTTCCGAATGGCCTATGAGCACATGAACACTAATGCACTATATTTTTTTTTCTATCTTTTTATACTACTTATTTAATTTTTAATGTAATTCTGACTGTAATTTATAGTTTGTAAATATATATTCCAATGTACTGCTACAGCAAAACAACATATTTCACAATAAATGCCAGTGATATTAAACCTGATTCTAATTCTTTCCAAAAATAAATTCCACTATCAGGCAACTGTACAACACATACTGAATTAATTTTAGATTGTGAATCATTGTTAGTTTCAGAACAAGACTCACAATATCAATTCTTCTTTCGTTCAGCTAACATGGACTAACAATTATGTCCAGCTGAAAGTTCATTTACTTGGTCTGATGCTCTGAAAGGAAACAAACTAACGGGTCAGAGTGAAGTTGGATAAGATGGTGTTGGTGAGATACAGTTTACAAAACTTCTAAATACAGGGGTCCTCCACTTTTCGAACGTTCACTTTACGAAACCTCACTGTTACAAAAGACCTACATTAGTTCCCTGTTTTCACTAACAGGTGGTGTTTTCACTGTTACGAAAAAAATCAGCACACAATAAAAAATCAGCGCGCGTCCCGAGCAGCTGCTCTCCCCCGGATTCGGAGCGGCATTCTCACCAGCATTGCTTAAACACATGTCTGTGAGCTGCCATTTGCAGGATGAGTTCTAAGGTATCGGAAAAGCCTAAAAGAGTTTGTAAGGGTGTTACACATAGCGTAAAACTAGACATAATTAAGCGTTTTGATCGTGGTGAACGAAGCAAGGACAAAGTGAGTTTGCCTTGTGGAAGCTGACGAAGATGATGTTGAAGAGATTTTGGCATCCCATGACCAAGAACTGATAGATGAAGAGCTGATGCAATTGGAAGAGGAAAAGATAACAATCGAAACCGAATGCAGTAGCGAACTGAACGTGAAGCAACTGCGTGAGATTTTCGCTGCAATGATAAAGTATGACTTTAATTTTGAAAGGGTATGTAGGTTTAAGGGATATTTGCAGGATGGTTTGAGTGCTTACAAAGAACTGTATGACAGAAAAATGCGCGAGGCTCAGTAGTCAAGCATACTGTCGTTTTTCAAGCCTTCCACATCAGCCACAGCAGACGACGAACCTCGATCTTCGACATCGAGGCGGGCAGTCATAGGAGAAGATGAGCTGCCTGCCCTAATGGAAACAGACGACGATGAGATGACACCCCAGTGTCCCACCACCCCAACCCCCAGGCCACAGACAGATACCGATCCGCAGAGAATGCAGCGGTAGGCGGGAGGCACACAGCACATCTTTAAGAAAACAGCTGAAATAAACATGCTAATTAATTAGGTGCTGCCCAGCACGTAAATGTTGGCCCAGATCAGAGATGATTGCCGATTGCGTCGCCTCTGATCTGGGCCGACATTTACGTGCCGGGCGGCACCTAATTAATTAGCAAGTGTACCCTTGCAGGTTGCTGCCCGATACCCGGAGGGTGGGGGCCACTGCACCACCCAAACTCCGACGACTCAGTCTAACACACCATCATCAGTGTGCTCGGCAAGCTGTCTTCCCGATTCCGGTAAGTGATACTACACTGTACATACATTATTTCTACTTTATATAGGCTGTGTATTTTTACGTGTTATTTGCTATGATTTGGCAGCTTCATAGCTTAAAGGTTACTGGAGAGAGTGTTTTTGCCAACAGCGCTTGCGTGAGATATTCTGCCGAGAGCGCTTGTGCCATGTTTTTGCTGACGGCGCTTGTGTGAGATTTTCACTACGGACAACAGTGCAGGCACTGATTGTGGAAAAGTATTTCTACTTTATATAGGCTGTGTATTCATCATATAATTCCTGCTTTTACTATATGTTACTGTTATTTTAGGTTTTATGTGTTATTTGACATGACTTGGTAGTTTATTTTTAGGTCTGTGAACGCTCACAAAATTTTCCCATATAAATAAATGGTAATTGCTTCTTCGTTTTACGACATTCCGGCGTACGAACCGTTTCATAGGAACGCTCTACCTTTGGATGGTGGGGGAAACCTGTATACTTCTGAACCACTCTCACTGCAATCTGCAGCCTGTGATTTCTTTTTAAGCAATGTATTTTAAAATAGCCTTAATGAACCAGCGATTTCACAATCTTCCAACGCATTCAGTGAACTTAACCCTCAGGAATACAGGTACAGCACCATTTCACCATGTCTGAAAGATAGGGAGGAGGGGAGACAGACAAAACCCTCCCCTACCCAGTATCTTGTAAACAAATGTACGGTCACCGGAGAACAAAACTGAAGACTTGAGGGAAAGATTGCTGTATCAGCAGGAAACTTACAGCTACTGTGATGAAGTGCTTTGTGAGGTTGGTAATGAAACAGATCAACTCCTGCATGAGGAATGACTTGGATCCGCTAACCAACAGGGTGTGACACTAGGGGCAACACCTTATATTCTGTCTGGGTAGCCTCCAAACTGACAGCAAAAATATTGATTTCTCTTTCCTGTTAAAAATAATTCTCTCTCCTTCCCCTCTTTTTCTATTCTGCACTGGCCTCTTACCTTTCCTCACCTGCCTGTCACCTCCCCTGGGTACCCTCTTCTGTTCCTTTCTCCTATGGTCCTCTCTCCTCTCCTATCAGGTTCCTTCTTCTGCATTCCTTTATTGTCCAACCCACCTGGGTTCACCGATCATCTTCTGGCCATCCTAATTCCCCTCCCCCCACCACCTTTTTACTCTGGGGTCTTCCCCCTCCCTTTTCAGTCCTGAAGAAGAGTCTAGGCCTAAAACGTCGACTGTTTATTCATTCCCACAGATGCTGAGCATTTTGTGTGTGTTGCATTAACTGCAGCGTGCCTGACAACAGAGGAACCAGATACATTTCCCCATTCCTTATTGTAAGGACTTCTGAGTCCTTACATTGTTTTGTCAGCTGACCTCTCCAGCTGCACTTTTTTGCTTTCGAATTTAGTGTATGTACGAGTCAAACGCCAGAAAGCAAATTTACCTGCATTCACGATCACTTACAAACCAATGCAGTCCCCAACAAACAGACAATAATTTTTATAACAGACAACTTTTTTTTAAATAAGTTCTCTGGCATTGCTTTGGAGTTTCCTATTTTCATCAGTAACTTTTTTTCCTTCAGTAGGCTTAGTTCCCGCTCGGTGGGGTGAAGTTCCAACACACTGACTGATCTTTCAGATTCACTAAGAACAATACTACAACGAGCGAGGGAATTAGTTTAAGCTCAAGTTAATAATGACACTCCCCACATAATTCTTTTGTAACAACCATGTTTCCTACTTTACTACTTCTGGGTCATGCCTTAATGTGTAAATGTGCCACTTGGTCATTTTGACTCGCATTTGCAACTATTAATCTGTACTTCGGAAAATTATAACAGTGTAAAGTTATAAGCAAAATCACCAAGGCAATAGCTGAAGTAGTACCCAAAGAATGCAACTTTTCTCAAGAAAATCGGTTTTCATATTTTAGGGCAAATTAACTGCTAGTAAATTTGTGGCTGACACAATTGTTGAATTGAAAGTCTATCACTCATCTGCTTTGAGGTGAGTGGGCTGAAAGTGACCACAAAGAGCTGTTATAGTTCATGTCCAGGTAGGTGGAGTTGACACTCTGACAATGGTGCTCTTATTCTATGAGCCCAGTTGTCAATCTAAGATCCTCTTTCCAAAAGAAAGAATTACCTTATACAAAACATATTCTTAGCTTGCATCTACCATAAAGAACTGAATTTTAAACTTAAATCAGCTTCCGCTCCTTTATTCATAAGCTATACAGTCATGCTCAGTAAAGGTTAAGTTATTTTTTAATTAAAGATCAAACAAAGGGAAGTGGGTGGTGTGTTGGCCTTTCATTGTTTGGCCAGAATTGAAAATCAGGCCCACATAAACAAGATCTAAATCTCCTCAGTTTCCCAGCAGGCAAATTCAACAATTTAATGTCGGAAGATGACTGGCGCATGAAATGTGACAAAAATGAGGCACTTTCCTAAAAGAAATGTTGAGATTGAATGACTTTTTTAAATAGAGTAAAGCATGAAATTTATGCATATACAGCAGTATACAACAGGATGCTGTTAGAACATATGTCAATTACAATGATTTTCATCACTCCTCTTCACTTATAGACTATTTTGTAAATATTTGAACAATTTTATGATTGCTCCCAAAATCTTGTTTCACTATATTACCAATGGTAATAAAATTCCTGAAATCAGAAGGGCTCCATGACAATTTTGAGGTTTCAACCAAAATTCAACAGAGAGATTCCTGAACTGGGGTAAGGAAAATTATTCCCTCAGGATAGGCTAAACACACTGGTGACACAAGACACCACAGATGCTAGAATCTGAAGCACAAAAGCAAACTGCTGGAGTGACCCAGTGGGTCAGACAGTATCTTTCAGGGGTGGGGGTGTGAAAGGAATTGTTGAATTGTCAATGTTTCAGGTCAAAATGGAAAGGGAAGATGGACACTTTCATACTTAACTCATGGCCTCTGGTTGTCGTCACACCCAACCTCAGTGGAAAAACCCTGCTTGCATTTACCCTATCTATACCACTTATAATTTTGTAAACCTCTATCAAATCTCCTCTCAATCTTCTACATTCCAAGGAATAAAGTCCTAACCTATTCAATCTTTCCTAATAACTCAGGTTCTTCAGATCCAGGAACATCCTTGTAAATTTTCTCTGTACTCTTTCATCCTTATTTACATCTTTCCTGCAGGTAAGTGATAAAAACTGCACACAGATTTATAAAATTATGAGGGGCATCGATAGTATATATATCAGGGGTCTCCAATCTTTTTTGCACCACGGACCGGTTTAATATTGACAATATTCTCGCGGACCAGCCGACTTGGGGGGAGGGAGTGGTGTTCAAGTAGGGTTAAACTCACCTCAACAGGCCTTTTATAGTTCCTTTTACAACTTTCTCACTCCCAAATAAGGGACAAAAGTAGCAGTCAAATCCTGACGAAGGGTCCCGGCCCGAAACGTCGACTGTACCTCTTCCTATAGATGCTGTCTGGCCTGCTGCGTTCACCAGCACTTTTTGTGTGTGTTGACAAGACACATGTATTTACCCCGAGAAAGACTACCATGACTATGAAGTCTTGCGCGGGCACACGTGTGCGCATGCGTGATGTGCGCACATGTGACGCGCGCATGCGCGTACGTGCCGATTTTTTTCCCCACAAATCGGTTTTGGCTTAACCTTCCTAACTACACTGTACATACATTATTTCTACTTTATATAGGCTGTGTATTTATCATATCATTCATGCTTTTACTATATGTTAGTGTTATTTTAGGTTTTATGTGTTATTTGGTATGATTTGGTAGGTTTTTTTTGGGTCTGGGTACGCTGAAAATTTTTTCCCATATAAATTAATGGTAATTGCTTCTTCACTTTTTCGCCATTTCGGCACGAAAGGTTTCATAGGAATGCTCTACCTTAACGGGAGAAATACGAGACAAGTATGGGACAAATCAATTTAGCCCAATATACGGGATGTCCCGGCTGATATGGGACAGTTGGCAACCCTATGTTCAAGTTCAACAGCGCGTGACAGGGAATGAGGAAAGGTGCAGCTGACTCATGTTGTTTCTTCGCGGCCCGGTAGCACATGCTCTGCGACCCAGTGGTTGGGGACCGCTGGTATATATAGTCAATTTTGTTTTCCCCATGGGAGGGTGTCCAGAAGAGTTTACGGTGAGCGGGAATAAATTTAAAGCAGACCCAAGGAATAAGCTTTCTTTTCAATGCATGGTTGTCATCTGGAGTGATCTGCCAGAATTGGTGGAAGAGGCAGGCAAAATTAAAACGGTTCTTCAAAAGGAAAAGTGTAGAGGGATACAGGTCTAATGAGGCAAATAGAATTAGCATTGACAGACATCATGGTTAGCACCGGCAAAGTGGGCTAACACAGCCCATTTCTGTGCAGAACAGTCTTTGCTGATGACTGCTTTTGCATTGCCAAAAGCTCAGCAACTTGCTTTTGTAAAACTTTCAGGTCCAAATGGTGACATTCTGTAATTTGTCTGAGCTTGTTATGAGAGTGAAAGTTTTGCTTCTCCCATAAGCATATGTTTACTGGCTAAGCTTATCTGCAGTTTCTGAAGTACAATTTTTACCGACTGAAATGCTATTCCACAGATTTTCCGATCTCTTTCTTTGTCCGACATAGCTTGCTATAATACACTCCCTGCAGCTTCACTGTTTCCAGCCAGTTTTTCAACAATTTGCTATTTGAAGTTTGACACCAGTGCTCCTTGTTCTTTCAGGAATTTCACATTATTATGTAACTGAGCTGACATCTCAGTCAGCTTTCCATGCGCCTTATTTAGTGTCCTTTTTAAGCTATCTATTTTAAACATCCTTCAACTCCATTTCATTCTCAGTCTGGAATATTTTGTTTTCCCGTTAAAAGGCTATTCTGCTCAGTTTCCATGCCATGTCTATGAGCCATTTCCACTTCTAATCTGTCTAAAGGTTAGAACAAATGACATAAGACAGTTCTAACCTTTTGACCATTCAATTTAATTTAACATTTTTCTTTTATTTTGAAGGCATTAATTTTCAAGCTTCACGCACAGTGCAGCAGTAGACTCGTCCCGACCTTACAGACAGATGCATATTTTTCACTTAGCATGTGCACCTCTTCCGATTGCTGATGTAAATGCTTTAGAGGGGGAGCATTCACCTCCTTTCTCATTCTCAGTTTCCAAAGTATTTCCACGTACGTTGTTGCAAATCTCACTCTCGCTATTCCTCCCTTGTAACACGGTGGAGAAACTCAGCAGGTCAGGCAGCATCCAAGGAAATGAAACAGCTTTCAACATATTGGGCCAGGACCATTCTTCAGGACTGGAAAGGAAGGGGGAAGGCGCCAGAATGAAAAGGCGGGGAGGAGAGGGGAAGGAGGATAGCTAGGTGATTGGTGAAGCCCAGTGGGTTGGAAAGATAAAAGGGTGGAGAAGAAGGAATCTGATAGGAGAGGAGAGTGGACCATAACTGCAAGGACCCAAGGAGAGGTGATAGGCAGGTGAGAAGAGATAAGAGGCCAGAGTGGGGAATAGAAGAAGAGGGGAGGAGGAGGGAATTTTTTTTTACCAGAAGGAGAAATCAATGTTCATGCAATCAGGTTGGAGGCCACCCAGACGGAATACAAGATGTTGGTCTTCCACCCAGAGGACGGCCTCACTCTTGGCACAAAAGGCAGCCATGTCGGAACAGGAATGGGAATGGGAATTAAAATGTTTGGCCACCAGGAAGTTCCACTTTTGGCGGATGGAGCAGAGGTCCTTGTCAAAGCAGTCCCCCAATTTACAACGTGTCTCACCAATGTAGATAGAGGAGTCACTGGGCACAATAGACGGCAACCCTATTAGCTTCAGAGGTGAAGCATTGACTCACCTGTAAGGACTGTATGGGGCCCTGAATGGAAGTTGGGGTGGGAGTGTTTGTAACTGTTTTGGCACAAAAGGCTATTTGACATTCATTCCCTGAAATAATTCTTCCATTTGCAGAACTTTATCTGCCTTACCAGATTCTTCAAATGTAATAATTATCCTAAAGAACTGAAAAGAATTATCTTTAAGAATACACGACCAATACACTGTGCCACGAACAGTCACAACGGGAAAATAGGATTTCAGGCCTTCTGAACCCACCTACGTCTTGGGTTTCTGCCCAAATACACATTTCCACCCACTTGACCAGAGGGCAATGAAACCATGACAAACCACTCATTAATTCATCCACCAGTTTGCACGCCACCTGTATTTTATCAAAATGGTTGCCACATATTTTACTAAACTCAAAGTGAATGCTCAGCAACTCCACTCAACCAGCAGCCAAATTAAACTATAGGTACTTAAACCAATTGTTGCCATAAATGTGGTATTTTTCCACTGAGTTCAGTAATGTATAACCCAGAAGAAAAACAAAACCGAAATAAGTGCTGAATTCCTGTATTCTGTCACAGGGACTACGAAATCTAAAATACTATGTTCTTATCTATTTCACCATGTCCTCTTGAGCTTTCTGACACATGGCCTTATCTTATTTTAATTCTGAGGATGTTTGACTGCAGCATCACACTTTGGCAGATGTGCAAATTCACTCAGTCTTACTTTACAGCCAGCCTCAGATATTCATGCATCCTGTGTCCTGCATCCAGAGCATTGTAATTCTTTGTTTCATTCAGACTTGTGTGTCAGGCTGAGTATCACTGCCCTCCATTTCCTTGCGTAGACAAGAAGCATCCAGCAAACTATCCATGTCTAAGCAGGGAAATACATGCAATGGTGGCAGCCTGTCTTCACATAAGGTATGCAACAACATGAAACAATCTCCTTAGGTGGTAAAAAGACCAACAAACTTAACAATGCACTTTCCCTTGGTGCTGACAGCCACTCACAGCATTAAATACCAATGAATATTAAAACTTTCAGGGGCAGGGGTTGCTGTTGAGACGTAATTAGAAGATTATGCAAGGACAAGACAGAGGTGGAGTACTCACAGCAATGACTCACCTCCTGAACCTTCAAACTCCTTTTGTCAATTACAAAGCTTAAATTAAGAGCACAACTGAATACGTCTTCCCATCCTATACTACGCATTAGCCTAGTTGATCCAAGACAAAACAGTAAGCAGGCAGCCCTACTACTGGATTTCATCTCTATCCTTCCTACCTGCAAGTGTTTACATAATCTGGATCAGGGGTTCCCAACCTTTTTTTTATGCCATGGATCCCTACGCTTAACCGAGGAGTCTGTGGGCCCCAGGTTGTGAACCCCTGATCAAGAAGATGGATCGGGGCTTCTCAATCATTTTGCATCACCAGTAGGCCCCAACCTCAATCAACAAAGACAGCAGCAAGAAGATGGAACAAGCACTACTTCCAGAGAACACATACATCAGCATCAACCATGAACCCGAAAGTTGCCTCATCTTGAAGTCACAAGCTAATAGTAAGTGGGAACGAGGTCACCACAAACACTGTGGAAGCTTTGTAAGCTGCCAGTTTGCTGAAGCAATTAAATTTGGGCAACTAATGCAGCATTCTTGGGATCAACAATGAAAACATCCCCAAAAAGCCCTCAGTCATGATAGGGTTAATACAAAGGAATTATATTCACAGTGAAGGTACAGCAGTTAAATTCCTACACTAGTACCTCATAGGCACAAATTGAAAACCTACCAACCAGCTGCGGACCATAACTTCAGCTAGCGATAATCTGGGATTGTAAAATATATAAAAAGAATAAAAACAGTAATTTTTTAGGGTGGCACAACTTGCCCTGCCTCACGGTGCAAGAAACCCAAGTTCAAACCTGACCTCAGAGATCGTTTATGTGGAGTTTACACAGTCTCCCTGTTCCCCGCAATAGCACAGGTTCCCCCATTCCCCCATCCCCATCCCAATTACAGGCAGGTTTGTAGGCTACTTGCCCACGGTAAATTGCTCCTAGTGTGTAAGTGAGTGGTAGAATCTGGGCGAGTCGAAGAGAATGGGATTAATGTCAGACTAGGGTAAAATGGGTGGCTATCGGATGGTGCAGATGCAATGTGCCAAAGGACCTGCTTCAATGACTAATGACTAATCTTGGTAATAGTGATGGTGAAATTACTGGGTTATTGTAAAAACCTCATCTAAATCATTGATGCCATGCTTTCTGACTGTAGCCTGCTAGAGACACCACACCTACAGGAAGGTGTTTGACTCTGAACTTCTACAGGCTCAGGCAAGTCACTCAGTTGTATCATTACCAACTTCCTCCGCGGCACTGTGGGAGAGACTTCACCAGAAGTAGTTGCAGGTAATTAGGGACAGATATATCAAATGTAGGAATGATAATTCAAATGAAAATGACAAAGACTCAACTCTGCTGTACCTTGACCTCCTAAAAACAAATCTTGGCAATCAAGAAGATCAACGGAAAGGCTACATTCGGCACAGCAGTAGCGTAAAGGTTTGCACAATGCGACCGGGGTTCAATTCTCGCCATTCCCGCCACTGTTTGTAAGGAGTTTGTACGTTCTGCCCGTGACCACGTAGGTTTTCTCTGGGTGTTCCAGTTCCCTCCCACAGTGCAAGGATGTACTGATTGGTAGGTCAGTCATTATAAATTGTCCTGTGATCAGACTAAGGTTAAATCAGGCGTTGCTGGGCAGTGCAGCATGAAGTACCAGTAGGGTCTCTTCTGTGTTGTATCTCAAATTAAAAAATAACAAATACAATCTTTTTTTAAAAAGATAATTGACAGATGCAGAATGAACTGACATACTGCAATCGGTTAATATTTAGGAAGCCTGAGAACAGGGACATCACAATATGTCAGCAACAAACCATCTTGTGCTTAACCATGTTTTACACTGATTAAAACTAATGTAATAATAAATATTTTGCTGCAAAATAAATGACAGATATCGTTTTGAATGGGAAGTACCTACAATGCCAACTGCTCCCCTCCTTTCCCCTCCCACAATACATTCTGGCATCAAAGAACTAAAGTCCATTTTCAGAATAGCATGTCAGAATATCAGCACACTCTTTTTTTTAAACTGAAGGGTGGAGAGAAGAAGGAACCACAACCTCACGTCGAAGTGGGTGATGTAAACGAATGCAGAAACACAAATATACAGTACATAAGTTAGAGCAAAGTGTACACAGGAGTGCTGTTAGTTTCTCCCTCCCTCGTCAAGGAAGCTGAGGCCAAATCTACTCTTACACCATCATCATGCTGAAACTGGATGATGATACGAAACCTACCACCCACCAAATCTAGATACTCCCCTGAACCCACCCCAGGGTAGAAGCCCTGTACAACGAAACAAAATGTGGGACAAGCTATTCGATATGCAACAATGTGCAAATGCTGCTGCCTCAGAAGATGCAGTAAATAGTTAAAAACAAATTTCCGGGTCACGCAGTGCGTTTTAAAATGCCCAAACTGCAATTTTGCATATAACCACTGCAACCACATGAAAACTATAAAATGGAATAACACTGTATTTTAAAATCTCCTGTTGACTTTTATATGCAACAAACCAAACTGCAACCTCTCTCCTTCAAGGATACAAGTCAACACAGAACAATGTGCCTTTGAGCACAGTCACATTTCCTCTACCATACAGGACACAGCAAAGTCTCTTTGTAGTCACACCTCATTGCACAAAATGCCTAACCCACATATTGCCGTGACCCTGAGAAGTGTGGGTGCATCCTTCTAACTACATTTGTAAATACAAACATCTTTAAAACACTAATTCTGTAGCTTTCCTCTACATAACAATGTACAGTAACAATCATTTTGCAAAATTGGATTTGGGTGGTGTCTTGAAGGGTTGGAGTGCCTCAGGGATGGATAAGGGTATTTTCAAACAACTCATGAATTTACAGCTGCTTCCTCACATTTTAAATTGCATCATGGTTCAAGTCTTCAATACTTATCCGAATTTGCTTTCAAACCCTGTTGCAATTTCTGGACAACAACCAGGCAAAAAACATGCCAACTCTAAGAAACAACCTATGTTTGCAGTTTTACCAAGAACAAGGACTGTTCCTCTGATCTTTCTTCTCTTGATGTTCAAGCTGAAAATAAGCTGCCTCCAAGCTCTTTCTCTGCCAAATACAACTGTATTCAGAGCAAGACCAGTTCCTATAACTCCCGCCCATTCTTTTTCAGGGCTCCAGTACTTTACATTTCTTAATTTTTCTTATTGTTCCTCCATATTTCTTCCAGTTTTTGGTCTTTGAAGACAATTTTGAATTTGCCTAAAAATTATTTTGTATTTAATGTAATTGCCTTCTAACTTCAAAATTTCTTGGTTTCAACAATGATTGATTGACTCACAAACCTAACTGCTGATACTAAATCATAAAGGAAGTAGATTGATTATGTTCCTCTAAACACGAAAAACAAAAGTCAGAAACTAGGATACTTATCGCATAAGCACAAACTAGTTGGGGGGGGGGCAAAATATGATTAAGTTACTCCTCAAAAATACTATGATGCTGAAAAATTCAAAACTATATCCCAGTACTAAGTTCCTTGCACCAGGAACACCAAGAGAGTTCAATATTTTCAACTTAATATCATCTAATCCTCTTTTTAAAGTTTCCAAGAACAGAATTACCGATTTTCTTTAAACTTCCTGTGCAGAACACGTTACTGATTCTAATACAAGTGCAACAACAGAGGCTTGTGTTTGTTGACTTGTCTGGATCAACCAGGAAAGTGATGGAAAGATACTCAAAGGCCAGACATCAGCTCACTTCAGCCTGTTAAGGAACCGCTTTTAGATACACTTATTACTCAACACAGTCAAGAGTTTGTTTTTGTACTGGAACAGACTAAATGCAAGTCTGCAAATGAAGAGGACTTTAATCTTCATGATAAATTTTAAATACCAGAAAATACATTTGAAAAACAAAGGAAATGGGGGTGGGGGTGTAGGGAGTTGGCCATGCAGTTAAATAAATTCCTCCTTAAATACAGACCTAGACACACAGATGATCATTATATGAGCTATTGCTTAACCAACTGCAGTACAAAATAACATTGAAAGGCAGTTCAGCACAGCCCACCATACTTCCATGTTTCTTCAATTGCCTTCAGGTCCCTGGGTTCGACAATCCAACTGATACATAACATTCTAAATTTGTTACCCATAGACACGCACACATAATAAAATGCTGTAATGAATCAGGATGTAGGAGGGAGACTGAAAATCTGGCTGAATGTTGCCATGACAACTACCTCTTTCCTTCAATCGTCAGCAAAATCCAAGATATGATTAACAATTGCAGAAGGAAGAAGTTGGAGATCCCCGTGAGCCAATCATCATTCGTGGATTGGCAGTGCAGAGGGTCAGTAGTTTTAAACTCCTTGGTGGTAACACAATCAGAGAATCTGTCCGAGGACCAGCATCACAAAGAAGGGACAACAACGCCTTTACTTTCTTAGAAGTTTGGGGAGATTTGGCATGTCACCAAAACTCTGACAAACTTCTATGGGTGCACAGTGGAGAGTAACCTAACTGGCTGCATTACAGCCTGGTATGGAAACACCAATGCCCAGAAATGGAAAAGGCGACAGAAAATGATGAATACAACCCAGTCCATCACAGGTAAAACCCTACCTATCGTTGACTGCATTTACATGGAGCGCTGCCACAAGAAAGCAGCATCCATCATCCACCCAGGTCAGGTTCTCTTCTCTCTACTACTTCCATCAAGCATTTGGTACAGGAGCCTCACATCTCAATAACAGCTGCTACCCTACAACCATCAGGCTCCTGAATCAGCTTCACTCACCACAACTCTGAACTGATTCCACAACTGAGCCTCACTTTCAAGAAGTCTTTGCAACTCATAATCTCGGTATTATTTTTGTAGGCACAGTTTGTCTTCTTCTGCACATTGGTTGTTTGTCAGTGAACGCAGCAGGCCAGCCAGCATCTCTAGGAAGAGATGCAGTCGACGTTTCAGGCCAAGACCCTTCGTCAGGACACAGTCCTGACGAAGGGTCTCGGCCTGAAACATCGACTGCACCTCTTCCTAGAGATGCTGCTGGCCTGCTGCGTTCACCAGCAACTTTTATGTGTGTTGCTTGAATTTCCAGCAACTGCAGAATTCCTGTTGTTTGGTTGTTTGTCAGTCTTTGTTTATATATGGATTTTCCAATTCTAATGTATTTCTTTATTTTTCCTACAAATGCTTGCAAGAAAAAAAAGAATCTCAAGGTAGTAAAGTATAGTAGCCTATATGCACTTCAATAATAAATTTACTTTGAACTCTGATTTAATTTTCCTCATTAGAGTTCATGTCTGCTATAGGGGACAGAAACTGGAACTGCCAGAATAAGTGCTTCAGCAACTCCATACACAAAAGAAAATCTGGAGACTTTAACTGAACATGCAAGGGAACCGAAAATAAAAAGCATTCCCCAAAATGTCTCACTTCCACACTGTTGTTGAGTCATTTAAGACTTTGGGAACAGAAAATGTACAACCTAATGATTTATTTCACTTACTGTTTTAGTAAACTGCACTTCCCATTAGCTGGCTGTTCACTCCCCTTCAACAGGAGAATAAGTTCATTTTATAGGCAACTCCTGCATTACGCAGGGTTGTGTTCCCCGGAAATGATCCATATTCCGATTTTCTATATCACCCCAAACTGCTGTGACGAGAGGGTTGCCTGGATAAGCAAATGTTACAAGCTGGTTAAGCCGAAATGCTCCATGTTGAGGGTCTCCTTTTCCACTTTAACAGTAGGATTATGCCCAAATACCTGACTTGTAACTGTTCTGCTTTGCTCCACCATCCTCACCCAGTCTCCCAGAACACAGATTCTGGGACAATTACGGCCAAATTCGTCAATCTGATAAACCTCCCTTAAATCCAAATCAGTTTCTTCTCTTTTAATCACAGTTTAATTTGCTGATTTGCCCTGTGTATTAATCTAAATTTCAAATAATCTCTTATGTGGTACACTCTCAAACGTGTACTGTATTAAAAATTCACCTGACTCATTAAAAATTTACAACTACCCTATCAGTCACCTTTTCACACCTTCGCAGTACTCTTTCTCTGATTCAGCACTTGCTTCCAGTTACACCACACAGGACACTAAAGTAGACTGGATCAATTACCTACTATTACTGATGACAAATCCAACTAATCTCATAGAACTTAAAATCAAGAAAGTAACTTTAAAAAAAGCAACTGTCAAATTGTAAAAATGTAAAGCCAATTTTCAACAAGTGCGCATGTGGGATGTCAGAATGAGAATTAACTTTCACCTCAGGACTTAAACTTCTGGCTGAAAAAGGAAAACAATCTTATGCCAAGTATGCAACTTTCGCCATAATCGCACATCACAGTATCCATGTTTGATCTGAAACTGGAATGGTATTCCCAGAAGAATTCAGTAAGCTAAAAAGACAGCAAGAAGAATGTGATTACCAGTGGCAGACTAATTAACAAGTCACTGGCAATTTTTCAACATTCAAAACAACTGAATGGCCACAATGCAATTTACCTTCATTTTCAGAAGTCGGACAGGTCACCTTGAAGACAAGATCGAAAGTCCTTTCTGGGCTCTCTCTGTTGAAAAATAAGGTGGATTTATCTGGTAAAACAGATTTGTTAAGCAATCACCAGAAATATTCCATCAATTATAAATATGAAAATTAATGCATGACCAAACTTTAATGTAAGAAAAACTTTACATTCAAACCTCAATTTGCACCACCCCTTTCAATCACCAATCCCACTCTTCTAGCAACAAATTTGAATAATTCATTAACAAAGCATGATATTTCAATCACATTCATATAGGAAAACAAGGCAGGCCAGTATTTTTTAACCATCCCAACTTCCCTCAGAAAGGTGAAGTGCATTGGAGGACCCTTGGAGGGTCAGACACCCTGAGCCAATAGGCTGGTCCTGAACTTATTACATAATTTACTGGCATAATTTACATATTACTATTTAACTATTTATGGTTCTATTACTATTTATTATTTATGGACCAACTGTAACGAAAACCAATTTCCCCCGGGATTAATAAAGTATGACTATGACTATCCTCCAGCTGCTGAAGTGGTGCATGTCCAGTGTTATTAGTTTGTGAACGGTCAGACTGAGTTTCAAAATTTGGCCCCATTTATAATGGTCACACAGGAAAATACATTTTAAATTATAACACCGTCCAAGATGAAGAGGAACCTAAAGGCGATATTCCATACATTTTCCGGATAACCCAAGTAAGGCTCTGGGAAGTAAAAGTGAAAGAAATCTTCACAGTTTGCATGCAGCACAAATTACAGTACCAGTGTGCTAATTTTAAGATGGTTGAAAGAATACGATTCCTTAATACCATAAGATACAGGAGGAGAATTAGGCTATTTGGCCCATCGAATCTGCTTCACCATTTCACCATGGCTGATCCAATTTTCCTCTCAGCCTCAATCTCCTGCCTTCTCCCTGTATCCCTTCATGCCCAGACCAATCAAGAATCTATCAACCCCACCTTAAATATACATAAAGACTTGGCCTCCACAGCTGCCCATGGCAATGAGTGGCATTCTCCACTCTCTGGCTAAAGAAATTCCTCCTCATCTCTGTTCAAAAAGGATGTCCTCTATTCTGAGGCTGTGTCCTCTGGTCTTAGACTACACACCATAGGAAACATCCTCTCTATCAATGCCTTTCACCATTCAACAGGCTTCAATGAGGTCACCCCACATTCTTCAGAATTCTAGTGAATATGGGCCCAGAACCATCAAATGCTCTTCATTTGACAAACCTGGAATCATTTTCATGAATCTCCTTTGAAATCTCTCCTTTCAGTACATCCTTTCTAAAATAAGGGACCCAAAACTGCTCACAATACTCCAAGTGAGGTCTCACCAGTGCTTTATAAAGTCTTAACATTACATCCTTGCTTTTATATTCTAGTCCGCTTGAAATGAATTCTAATATTGTATTTGCCTTCCTCACCACAGACTCAACCTGAAAATTAACCTTCAGGGAATCCTGCACAAGGACTCCAAGTCCCTTTGCACCTCAGTTCTTTTGTATATTCTCTCCATTTAGAAAATAGTCAACCCTTTGATTATTCTACCAAAGTGCATGACCACATACTTTCAGACACTGTATTCCATCTGCCATTTCTTTGCCCATTCTCATAAACTAACAAAGTGCTCTGTAGCCTCTCTACTTCCTCAAAACTATCTGCCCCTTCACCTATCTTCATATTGTCTTCAAACTTTGCAACAAAGCCACCAATTCCATCATCCAACTCATTGAAACATAATGTAAAAAGAGTTGGTCCCAACAGAGACCCATGTGGAACAACACTAGTCACTGGCAGCTAGTCAGAAAATCTTTGGCTCCTGCCAATCAGCCACTGCTCTATCCTTGCCAGAATCTTTCCCGTAATACCAAGGCTCATAGCTTATTAAGCAGCCTCATTGATTGGCCTTATCTCAAATAATCACAAGGCAGCCTACGGAGAAGAAGTCATCACCTTGACACAGTGGTGTCAAGAAAACAATCTCTCCCCCAATGTCACTAAGACAAAGGAGCTGGCTGCAGACTACAGGAGGAATGGAGACAGGCTAACTCCTATTGACATCAATGGATCTAGGGTTGAGAGGGTGAACAGCTTTAAGTTCCTCGGTATACACATCACCAAGGATCTCACGTGGTCTGTACATACCGGCTGTGTGGTGAAAAGGGCGCAACAGCGCCTCTTTCACCTCAGACGGCTGAAGAAGTTTCGCATGAGTCTCCACATCCTGACTTTTTACAAGGGCACAATTAAGAGCATTCTGACTGGCTGTAACACTGCCTGGTAAGGGAACTGTACTTCCCTCAATAACAGGGCTCTGCAGAGAGTGGTGTGGACAGCCCAGAGCGTCTGTAGATGTGAACTTCCCACTATTCAGGACATTTACAGAGACAGGTGCATAAAAAGGGCCTGAAAGGTCATTGGGGACCAGAATCACCCCGACCACAAATTGTTCCAGCTGCTACCATCCGGGAAACGGTACCGCAGCATTAAAGCCAGGACCAACAGGCTCCAGGACAGCTTCATCCACTAGGCCATCAGACTGATTAATTCACACTGATACAATTGTATTTCTATGTTATATTGACTGTCCTGTTGTACATACTATTTATTACAAATTACTATAAATTGCACATTACACATTCAGAGACATAATGTAAAAATTTTTACTCATGTATGGGAAGGATGTAAGAAATAAAGTCAATTCAATGTGTATCAAAGGCCTTCTGAAAATCGAAGTACACAACATCAACCAGTCCTCCTTTGTCTATCCTGCCTGAAACTTCTTCAAAGAATTCCAACAGATTTGTCAGGCAAGACTTTCCCTTAATGCCTCCAAGTACCTTGAGACGTCTTCCATAATAATGGACTCCAACATCTTCCCAACCACTGAGGTCAGACTAACTGGCAGCTAGTCAGAAAAGGCTCCCTTTCTTCTGCCTGTTTCCCTTCTTGAAGAGCGGAGTGATATTTGCAATTTTCCACTCTTCCAGAACCATTCCAGAATCTAGTGATTCCTGGAAGGTCTTTACTAATGCCTCCACGATTTCTTCAGCTACCTCTTTCAGAACTCTGGGGTGTACACCATCTGGTCCTGGTGACTCATCTAACTTCAGACCTTTCAGTTTCCCAAGAACCTTCTCTCTAGTTATGGTAACCACACACTTCATGCCCCCTGACACCTGAAACTTCCACCATACTGCTAGTGTCTTCCACAGTGAAGACTGGTGCAAACTACTTATTCAGTTCATCCACTATTTCGATGTTCCCCACTACTACCTCTCCAGTATTGTTTTCCAGTGGTCCGATATCCACTCTCACCTTCTTTTACACTTTACGTATCTGAAGAAATATTTGGCATCCTCTTTGATATTATTGATTCCAAAAGGCTATTCGACTTAGATGGTGTCCACGTTATCGGGGCTGCATTATTGAAGCAACAGCGGAAGTAGAGAAGTATTTCATAATGTCCTGCAAAATGCCTTGTAGAAAGACTTCAGAATCTCAGAAGCATGTCTATCGCAAAACTTTACTCAGCCTCTGGACTGCTCTTGTAGCCACACTATCTATGTCATTAGAACAGAGGCTTTTGATAAAGCCCCCATGATGTCCCTGATAATGATGTTAATACTATTCAATGTCAGGGGAGGTGGCTATATTCTCTCCTATTGGATTGGATCTTAAAACTATTACTAATAATGAACACGGCCTGATAGGCTGTGGCATAATGATTAGTTCCCACATCAGCCCAAGCCTGTGAGTTAGCCATGGAGCTACAGCCTGCTGCAGACTTGTCATCAGATTTTCAACTGCAAATCAAAATATTCCAAAGCTCCTTGATATCACACAGTCAAACGTTGCCATGATCTAAAGGGTCATGCTCACTTCATAATTGGAATTCAGCTTTTTGCTGCATACTTGTACAGAGGCTGCAGTAAGGGTAAACTCCAAACAGAACACGAGTATTCCACACATTGAGAAAGCAAGTATTGCCTAATGGAACAGTCACTGATCCCTTAAGGTAAAGTAGGGAGAATAAATGTATCCTCCCAGGTTACCACAGGATTCCATTCCCATCAACTGTTTGTGACCCAAACAGTATGCAAGTTGGAAATACAGTGAGGAACAGAGCTCCCACAGCAGCTTGCAAATCCATCCTGCTGGACTCGTTCATATATAAAGGCTGTACATCAATAAGGTGTTCATAAAATGGGGATCACCTATAATAGGATGGGACTGGGGTGAGTGTAAATAGATGTTTGATGGTTATGGACTTGGTGAGCCAAATGCCCTTTTCTCTGCTGTATGACCCAATGGCCACCCATCACCTAGATGACACTTCAGATTAAATTGGTGAGAAAGTAACTGGCCAGAACTAATTCAGTTAACACTTCTGGCTAAAGATTATTGCAACCTTATCTCTTGTGTTTACATGCAGAATGTTAAGAACAGGAAATGCCTTTAAATACATTATTAGCCATCACCATTTATAAACAGCTGTGCCAAGATTCTGCAGATCCGATCTGTTGGTTATGGGATCACTTAGGTGTATCAGCAGCAGACTGCCTCTGGTGATTGGCATACCCGCTGTCGAAGGCTAGATCTTATCTACTCGGTTGTTATCATCTTAAGCACCCAGCTGAATTACCTCTCCATAGATGCTGCCTGACTTGCTGAGTTTCTCCAGCGCTTGGTGCATGTTGGGCCTACATCTGACATGCTGCTTTCCAATCCTCATTGAACCAAGTGCCCTTTGGCACCTCAAGAACCATAATGTGGTCACTCCAGCCAACAGTACCATGGGCAGGTACAGTTCCTACAGGCAGGGTTCCTCATCAGAACACAAGAATCAGAAGAAGTAAGATATAGGTCAATCATCTCCTCCTGGTTGTTCTACCATTCAATTGGATCATTTTAACTCAGCATCTCTCTCCTGCACTAACCTATTATCCCTTTAATCTCTTAACGTTAAAGTGTCATTCAACCACAGTCCTGAATATGCAATTGGACCTCCAGAATGATCTTGACTGAGTAGTAATTCCAAAAATTCACTAGTCACAGTGATGAAATTTGTCTGTATCTCGATCCTGGGCAGATGACCTCATATTGTGAAACTGTGTGTGACCTTTGCTCCAGACTAGACAAACATCATGTCTGCACCTGTCTTAAAAGCTCCACATAAATCACTGAGATTATCACTTAATGTTCTGAACATTGGAGTACCTAGGCTCAGTCAGCCTCACCTCGGCGCAGAATACAAGCAAAAGCAGTGTATGTGCTTTGTTCAAATAAAGAGGCATATAAGGAATAAGTTAATTGACCAGAAACCTAACTTGGCATTCCATTAAGTTTTGGATTATCCATATTTCAACTCCATTTATCCAAGTCAGTTCTATTTCTCCACACCCTCCCATTAAACAAAATCCATCTACCTCCACCTAAACCCGAGGCTCCCAACCTGGGGTCTATGGACCCCTTGGTTAATGGTACGGAAGTTGGAAACAGCATCACTTGTCTGAATAGTTGACAATTTTATTATCTTTGTGAAGAAATCATTCCTCCTTTGGCTGTTTGAAAACTTGGATTTAACTTTGGAGATTGTCCTTTTTTATTCTGGACTTTTTATCTACTCTGTTGTTATTATCTTAAGCACTCAACTGAATCTCTCTCAATCTTCTAAACTCAAAAGAAGGTCAAACTAATTAATACAATCTGTCCTCACTATAACCTTTAAATCTGCTGTTATTCTTGTGCATCTGCACTGCTCCATCACCATCTCCAAGGCAAAAATACCATTCTTTAAACAATGTTTCCACAAGCGTTCAGTTCTCCAGATGGGACTTGGTGCAATTTGTATTTCTTCCCATTCTAATCCCTGCCTACATCCTGCTAGAATTTTTAAGACTCCTGATGAAGGGTCTTGGCCCAAAACTATTTATTCCTCACCACAGATGTTGTCTGACCCGCTGAGTTCTTCCAGCATTTTGTGCGTTTTACTCCACATTTCAGGCCTCTGCAGAATCTCTTGAGTTCAGAATTTTGGATCACAGTTTATAACTATACTTTTGTACACAGACATCAAAATCTGCCAATTCTTTTTATATTACTAATCTTTTACTCTGGGTGGCAGGGTGGAGATAAGTCTCTACTAAAGGAGGGGTAAGGCACTCCTTCCCTTGGCTAGCCTGCAGGTCACCCTTGGACAAAGTGTAACAGCCCCACCCCTGACCAGGATCACGTGAAACCATGGGAGCAGGTGGTGGATGGTCGTATGAGCAGCTGGTGCACATCGCAAGACCTGTTTCTGCCACCAGTGATGCCAGGCAGACATCCCTGGGGAGTATTGATACTCTTTACCCGTCTTGTAAAGCCACTGCCCAGAAAGCGGCAATGACAAACCACTTCTGTGGAGAAAATTTGCTAAGAACATTCATGGTCATGGAAAGACCATGATCACCCACGTCATAGGACATGGCACATAATGAACGAATAAGTATTTCACTGTAAACACAAAATAATCCGCAGATGCTGCGATCAAAGCAACACCTTCAGTACGCTGGATGAACTCAGCAGGTCGGGCAGCATCAGTTAGGAACGATGAGTCGACGTTTCAGGCCGGAACCCTTCATCAGAACTGAAGAATGAAAGATAGGGAAGGATTTGAAGAATGCTTGTAGCTTCAGTTGAAAGACCAGTAATTTGAAAGACAAAGGGGTAGGGGAGGGGAAGCATTGACGTGATAGCCCTGAAAACAATGGGTAGTAGAAGAAGGAGGCGGAACCATGAGGGAGCTGGGGGAGGGGTTGGAGTGAAATAGGGATAGAGGAAGAGAGGGGGAGGGAATTACCGGAAGTGGAGAATTCTATGTTCACACCAAGGGGCTGGAGACTACCTAGACGGTATATGAGGTGTTGCTCCTCCAACCTGAGTTTAGCCTCATTATGGCAGTAGAGGAGGCCATGTATGGACATATCTGAATGGGAATGGGAAGCAGAGTTGAAGTGGGTGGCTAGCGGGAGATCCTGTCTGTTGTGGCAGATGGAGTGGAGGTGCTCGACGAAGCGGTCTCCCAATCTGCGTTGGGTTTCACCGATGTAGAGGAGGCTGCACCAGGAGCACCGAATGCAATAGATGACCCCAACAGACTCACAAGTGAAGTGTTGTCTCACCTGGAAGGACTGTTTGGGGCCCTGAGTGGTTGCAAGAGATGAGGTGTAGGGACAGGTGTAGTACTTACGCTTACAGGGATAAGTGCCGGGTGGGAGACCAGTGGGGATGGACGTGCAGATAGGGGAGTCGCGGAGGGACCGATCCCTGCGGAAAGCAGAGTGGGGTGGAGGGAAAGATGTGCTTAGTGGTGGGGTCCTGTTGGAGGTGGCGGAAGTTGCGGAGGATAATGTGCTGGATCCAGAGACTGGTGGGGTGGTAGATGAGGACAAGGGGAACTCTGTCCCTGTTGTGGTGACGGGAGGATGGGGTGAGGGCCGAAGTGCGGGAAATGGAGGAGATGCGGGTGAGGGCATCATTGATCACCGTAGAAGGGAAACCACGATCCTTAAAGAAAGAGGACATTTGAGATGTCCTGGAACGGAAAGCCTCATCCTGGGAGCAGATGCGGCGGAGACGGAGGAACTGGGAATAGGGAATGGCATTTTTGCATGTGGCGGGGTGGGAAGAGGTATAGTCGAGGTAGTTATGAGAGTCAGTGGGCTTGTAGAAGAGTATTTTTATAATAATAATAATAGTAATTGAATAATAATAGAAGAGTATTTTATAATAATAATAATAATAGAATAAGCATTTCACTGTTCAAAAATACTGCAATTTGTCTGCCTGATAAGTCTAAACTCACCCACACTGTAGGCTACTTTGTCACTTTACTCACTCACTCAATCTGTCAATCTCCCTTTTTAACTTCCTGCTTCCAACTGCATTACTTACAATGCCTCTGCAATCTCTAATAAACTTCTCTTAACGCCTTCATCCGAACCTATGACAAACATTCAACTGAGATCCCTGGAGAACACTATTCATCACATCCTTGTAGACTTGTCACCTGTCCCATACCCGGCCAGCAAAATCCAAATTGAATCAAATGTAGTGTGTGTGTCACTTGTACCTGGACACTGTTTTATGTTGAAAGATAATTGCTAACTTTTATGCTGCTTGCACCAGTTTCTGCAGTCAAAATCGTGTGACACGATGAGAGCCTACTGAATCAAACGTCCTTACACAAGTACCCACGACAGCAAAGTTTCTTGCTCCCTATTAAAAGGTCCTTGCTCTTCTATTCTGAGTTTGTGCTGTCTGGCCTGGAGTCTCCCACTACTGGAAACATACTGTCAATATCCACCCTATTCAGACCTTGTACTATTCGGTAGCTTTAATGAGGGACTTTCCCCTCCCACCCACCAATCCTTCTAAACTCTTCTCAACTCCAGTGAGTACACAGCCAGAGACATGAAATGCTTTTCATACATTAACCTTTCATCTCCAAAATAATTCTTGTAAACTTTCTCTAAACCCTCTCCAACACTAGCATATCCTTAGTTATAGGGCCCAAGCCTGCTCACAAAACTGTGGTCTGACCATTGTCATATAAAGCCTCAGCATTACATCCTTACTTTTCAATTCTAGTCTGTTCGAAATGAATGCTATACAGAATTTACCTTTAGGGAATCCTGCACGAGGACTCCCAAGTCCCATTGCACCTCTGATTTCTGAATTCTCTTCCCAATTAGAAAATAATCTATTCTTTTATTTCTTCTACCAGAGTGCATGACCATACAGAATTCCACCTGCAACTTCTTTGCACATTCTTCCAACATGTCCATGTGCTCCAGCAAACACACTGCTTCCTCAACACTACCTACCCCTCCACCTATCTATGTATCACCTGCAAAGGTGATACGAAGCCAGTGATTCTGTCATCCAGATCAATAGAATATAACGTGAAAATTAGCAAACCCAACACTAACCCCTGCAGGACACCTCTAGGCACTGGTAGCCAACCAGGAAAAATCCCCTTTATTCCCACTCCTTGCCTTCTTCCAGTCAACCAATCTTCTATCTATGCTCTAGGACGAGGGAGATGTCTCCCTTTTTTAAAGAAAGGGGCTTCCCTTCCTCCACTATCAACTCTGCTCTTAAACGCATCTCCCCCATTTCACGTACATCTGCTCTCACTCCATCCTCCCACCACCCCACTAGGAATAGGGTTCCCCTGGTCCTCACCTACCACCCCACCAGCCTCCGGGTCCAACATATTATTCTCCGTAACTTCCGCCACCTCCAATGGGATCCCACCACTAAGCACATCTTCCCCCCCCCCCCGCATTCCGCAGGGATCGCTCCCTACACAACTCCCTTGTCCATTCGTTCCCCCCATCCCTCCCCACCGATCTCCCTCCTGGCACTTATCCGTGTAAGCGGAACAAGTGCTACACATGCCCTTACACTTCCTCCCTTACCACCATTCAGGGCCCCAAACAGTCTTTCCAGGTGAGGCATCACTTCACCTGTGAGTCGACTGGGGTGATATACTGCGTCCGGTGCTCCCAATGTGGCCTTTTATATATTGGCGAGACCCGACGCAGACTGGGAGACCACTTTGCTGAACATCTACGCTCTGTCCACCAGAGAAAGCAGGATCTCCCAGTGGCCATACATTTTAATTCCACATCCCATTCCCATTCTGACATGTCTATCCATGGCCTCCTCTACTGTAAAGATGAAGCCACACTCAGGTTGGAGGAACAACACCTTATATTCCGTCTGGGTAGCCTCCAACCTGATGGCATGAACATCGACTTCTCTAACTTCCGCTAAGGCCCCACCTCCCCCTCGTACCCCATCTGTTACTCATTTTTATGCACACATTCTTTCTCTCACTCTCCTTTTTCTCCCTCTGTCCTTCTGAATATACCTCTTGCCCATCCTCTGGGTCACCCCCCCTTGTCTTTCTTCCCAGACCTCCTGTCCCATGATCCTCTCGTATCCCCTGTCCCCTGTCCAGCTCTTGGCTCTATCCCTCCCCCTCCTGTCTTCTCCTATCATTTTGGATCTCCCCCTCCCCCTCCAACTTTCAAATCCCTTACTCACTCTTCCTTCAGTTAGTCCTGACGAAGGGTCTCGGCCTGAAACGTCGACTGCACCTCTTCCTACGGATGCTGCTTGGTCTGCTGCGTTCACCAGCAACTTTGATGTATGTTGCTTCTATCTATGCTAGTAATTTTCCTGTGACACCACAGAGATCTTGTTTAGCAGACTTCTGAACAGCACGTTGGGCAAGTGGTTAAGGCGTTCGTCTAGTGATTTGAAGGTCACTAGTTCGAGCCTCAGCTGTGGCAGTGTGTTTGTGTCCTTGAGCAAGGCACTTAATCACACATTGCTCTGGTGTCTGTGTGAGGAGTGGCGCCCCACACAGACTTACAATCTGCGCCTTGTAAGGCATGAAAATGCCTGACGCAGGCCTCTCATGGTCTGAGTAGACGTTCCCCCGCCCCCTCCCCTGCATGGCACCTTGTCAAAGGCCTTCTTAAATTCCAACAAGTCTCAATGGTGAGACCAGGGTTGGTGAGAGCAGGGGAGATCAAGGAGGAAGGCAAACACTCAAAAATGTGAGGAAAGAGGGAAGGACAAGCAATTGTGGAGTCTAACCAAGGCTGAAAATGGCATTAAGGGAAAGAATACGTAAAGAAGGACGGATCAGGATAATACAAATTTGTGCTGCGATATCAAGAAAAATAGGGTAGACATGCATGTGTACACATATAAGCACTCTCTCAGTCTGTGCAGTGGAGCCACGTCCCTGATCGTATCTTGGTCCCACTGCCATTAGACCAAGACTTTGGTCTCTACAGTGCCCCGTAGAAGGGTGGACCATCACTGGTGTTCCCCTAATATTTTAAATCTTAAGACATAAATAGTGGCAATCTGAAATGGCTATCACCTGATCTTTCCTTTTTTTGACTGTTGAGAGGGCCTGGGTTTGAAGTCTTGTTTCTAAAAAGTCACAAATGAATACGCCTCATTGCATGAGGAAGCAGGCAGCAAGCAATGCTCTAGTCGTGCAAACCACAAAGAGATAACACTTAATTTTATTTCAGAACTACCTCGAAATCCGCAGTATTTTAAGATCACACAACAGAAGGATAGCTGAATTTTTATTTATCTCCCCAAGGTAATAACTAGTGATCCCCTCCTGTGCTCTCAGCAGAGTTCCACCACAGCACAACAGGTTTCACTCCCCATAACAGTTTAGGGAGGTGCCATACAGGTGTCATCTATAGGATGACAACTGGAGTACACTACTTGCTTACTTTCAAGTGTACTGTCCCGCTGGAACATCACTGAAATGCTACAGGAAAATATCCAATTCCATCACATCTTAGTCCCACAGTGTGACAAAACTAGAGTTAGCTGATTGCTCTTGCTAGACAGAGATCTGGATTTCTTAATACAATTTTAGCTTCATTATACAATCCTTTCCATCCTAATATGGCACTTCATTTAATTAATTATCCTATTAGCATACAAACTGTTGACAATATTCATTGGATTTATTTACTTGTAACCAACCCGACTACCGAACGTACCCGAACAGAAAGGTCTCCTTATCCTCTTGCTCCTATTGTTATTCTCAAACTGACGCTCGTAGTTTTCAAACACAAAACATGATACATAAACTGGTGGAGACTTTAAAAAAAACTAGAAAGCGCAGATGCCTTGGGCACATCCTGGTTCAATGTGAGAGCTTCAGCTTCTTAGTGTTGTCAGTCTTATTTGGCAAAGAGTGCAGGCCCGAAGCCTGCAGACTTCACCGGGATGGCAAACAAAACCCCGCTGCCTTTACAACACAAGCAAATCGTCCCAGATCGGTTTCGGGAGCCCGACACTCAAAACCAAATGCGGCTCCTTCTGCAGGAACCTCCCTGCTTCCTCCTCACCCCCGCCCCGAGTCCCATCTCCTCACTCACTTCAGTCTGCAGTCCATGGCTACGGCATCTCGGTGCGGCGTCCCCCCACCTCCTGCCTGCCCGGTGTGTCTGCTGTCTGGGTGCCGGTGTGTGCTTGGCCTGCGCGCTGCGCCGAAGGTGCCGTCTCCGCGGTTAACGCTGCTCCCCGAGCCTCCGCTTCGCACACACTGTACAAACTAGGAAGTGGGGACTCACTGACACTGAGAGAGAATGTGTGAGTGTGCGAGAGAGGTGAGCGACGTCAGCGACTCAGAAACATCTGACTGCTTCCCACAACAGGAAGCTTTCCCCCGGGAAGACGGTGAGTGTGGGAAAGGCGAGTCGGTGTCGGAGTGGGGTGAGGATGGTCACTCGCTGGGGTGAAATAAAAGAGTAACTTTGTGAGAACGAGATTATGGGACAGTGCAGGTAAGTGGAGCAGGTTGACCTGAAGCCAGAGACTCCGAAATACGTTCTTTGGACCAAGTCTGAAAAGTCATCGACTCTAAGTATTAACGCTGTTCTGCTTTCAATGGGTGAGTGTGGGGTGTGTGAAATAGCAGTAAATAGAGTGGAGTGTGTGAGTAAGGCTCAGCAGAATGAATCTGTGTGGGGGTGCAGGTGCAAATGGCGAAGGTGAAGAAGGCATTGTATATTTCGGGAGTATGGAACTCCACTGATATCAGAATAAGTTCTCTGTTTCAATCAAGTCCCAATTAGCCCATTCTTAGTTATGAGCAGAATGACCAAAGACTATGTCAACATATCATGAAGGGACACTTATTCTGCAATACCCTCGTCATAGTTGCCCGGTCTCGGATTCCCAGAACTACATGGTTCCAGACCTCATGGATCAAAGAGCTGAATCAAAGGGATGAGCTGAGAGTACATGAATATAGGTTTGGGAGTGACCGTGACTACAAGGTGTCCTGGTAAGACAAGTCAGTGGGTATCAGTGGTCTCGTGCTGCTAACAAAACATAATGGCTGTTATTCCAGTCTCAGGACATCACTGTAGAAATTCCTGGGAGCAATTCCCAACAATCTTCACTTACTTCAGTCATGACTTTCCTACTATCCCAAGATCAGTGCTGGGGGTGTTGGATGAGTATTGCACAGTGTTCAATTTCATTGGCAATTTATGTTCACTCTGAAAATAGGTATCAATTAATTTGTTAAGAAGACTTTTTTCTTCATTCATTGGGTGACCTGCACATTTTAATTTTGGAAACGTTTTTAGCAATGTCAAATAGTCTTTTATTAATAACTGTGTCATTTAATAGGATAGTTTCAACTCACTGGATTTCAGCACATTTAATTTGCAGCTGCTCATGTAGCAGCCCTTACATGCCTAGACAACATTCACGTATCAGCTATAAGTAACATTTGTGCCACAGATATTTCAAACAATGATCTTCAACCAGAGGGTAAAACCACCTACACTTGCTTACTATTCAACACTCACAACACGCTGGAGGAACTCAGCAGGTCGGGCAGCATCCGTGGAAAAGATCGGTCAACGTTTCGGGCCGGAACCCTTCATCAGGACTGTAGGGGGAAGGGGCAGAGGCCCTATAAAGAAGGTGGGGGGAGGATGGGAAGGAGAAGGCTGGTAAGTTCCAGATGAAAAACCAGTAAGGGAAAGATAAAGGGGTGGGGGAGGGGAGGCAGGGAGGTGATAGGCAGGAAAGGTGAAGAAAGAATAGGGGAAAGCACAATGGGTAGTAAAAGGAGACGGAACCATGAGGAAGGTGATAGGCAGCTGGGGGAGGAGAGCAGAGTGACATAGGGATAGGGGAAGGGAGGGGGAGGGAATTACCAGAAGTTCGAGAATTCTATGTTCACACCAAGGGGCTGGAGACTATCTGGACGGTGTACGAGGTGTTGCTCCTCCAATCTGAGTTTAGCCTCATCATAGCAGTAGAGGAGGCCATGTATGGACATATCTGAATGGGAGTGGGAAGCAGAGTTGAAGTGGGTGGCTACCGGGAGATCCTGTCTGTTGTGGCAGACGGAGCAGAGGTGCTCGACGAAGCCGTCCCCCAATCTGTGTCGGGTTTCACCGGTGTAGAGGAGGCCGCACCGGGAGCACCGGATGCAATACATGACCCCAACAGACTCACAATTGAAGTGTTGCCTCACCTGGAAGGACTGTTTGGGGCCCTGAATGGTGGCAAGAGAGGAGGTGTAGGGACAGGTGTAGCACTTGCGCTTACAGGGATAAGTGCCAGGTGGGAGATCCGTGGGGAGGGACGTGTGGATCAGGGAGTCGTGGAGGGACCAATCCCTGTGGAAAGCGGAGAGGGGTGGAGAGGGAAAGATGTGCTTAGTGGGGTCCTGTTGAAGGTGGCGGAAGTTGCGGAGGATAATGTGCTGGATCCAGAGGCTAGTGGGGTGGTAGGTGAGGACAAGGGGAACTCTGTCCCTGTTGTGGTGACGGGAGGATGGGGTGAGGGCCGAAGTGCGGGAAATGGAGGAGATGTGGGTGAGGGCATCATTGATGATGATAGAAGGGAAACCACGATCCTTAAAGAAAGAGGACATTTGAGATGTCCTGGAACAGAAAGCTTCATCCTGGGAGCAGATGCGGCGGAGACGGAGGAACTGGGAATAGGGAATGGCATTTTTGTATGTGGCGGGGTGGGAAGAGATATAGTCGAGGTAGTTATGAGAGTCAGTGGGCTTGTAGAAGATGTCAGTGGACAGTCTGTCTCCAGAGATAGAGACCGAGACATTGAGAAAGGGGAGAGAAGTGTCTGAGATAGACCAAGTGAATTTGAGGGCTGGGTGGAAGTTTGAAGTAAAGTCGATGAAATTGACGAGCTCAGCATGGGTGCAGGAAGCAGTACCAATGTAGTCGTGAATGTACCAAAGGAAAAGTTGAGGAGCAGAACCGGAATAGGTTTAGAGCACAGAATGTTCCACATAACCAACGAAGAGGCAGGCATAGCTGGGGCCCATGTGAGTTCCCATAGCTGCACCCTCAGTCTGAAGAAAGTAGGAAGAGCCAAAAGAGAAGTTATTAAGTGTGAGAACCAGTTCCACCAACCGGAGGAGGGTAGTGGTGGTGGGGAACTGGTGTGGTCTATTATCCAGAAAGTAGCGGAGGGCTTTGAGGCCTTCTTGATGGGGAATGGAGGTGTATAAGGATTGGACATCCATAGTGAAAATGAAGCAGTCGGAACCAGGGAACTGGAAGTTATTGAAGAGGTGGAGGGCATTGGATGTATCCCAGATATAGGTGGGGAGGAACTGAACTATGGGTGACAAAATGGAGTCCAGGTAGGCAGATACAAGTTCGGTTGGACAGGAGCAGGCAGAAACTATGGGTCTACCGGGACAGTCAGGCTTCTGTATCTTGGGGAGGAGGTAAAACCAAGCGGTGCGGGGTGTGAGAATAATGAGTTTAGCGGCTGAGGATGGAAGGTCTCTGGAGTTGATAAGGGCAGTGATGGTATGGGAGACAATGGTTTGATGTTTTTTGGTGAGGTCCTGTTCCAGGGGTAAGTAAGAGGAGGTGTCAGAGAGCTGCCGTTTGGCCTCAGTGAGGTAGAGGTCCGTCCGCCAGACTACTACGGCACCACCTTTGTCATCGGGTTTGATGGTGAGGTTGGAATAGGAGAGAGGAGTGGTGAAGTTGAGACAGTTGATGTCTCGGCAACAGTTGGTGATGAAAAGATCAAGTGCAGGTAGAAGGCCCGGGCAGGGTGTCCAGGAAGAGGAGGAGGGTTGAAGACAAGAGAAGGGGTCATCAGTAGGGGGAGGGGAATCCTTGCCAAAGAAGTAGGTTTGGAGACGTAGGCGACGGAAGAAGAGTTCAGTGTCATGGCGGGCACGGTACTCACTGAGGTGTAGATGGAGGGGGACAAAAGTGAGGCCCTTGCTAAGGACAGAACGTTCTGCCTCAGAGGAGGGAAGGTCAGAGGGGATGGTGAAGACACGGCAAGGGTTGGGGCTGGGGTCGGAGGAGGGTGAAGAGTGGGAGGTCTCAGGAGGGAGGGGGGGTTGGGATGTTCAGGGAGAGCGAGATTAGGTGAGGATGAGGGATCAAAGGAATGGAGGGGTGATGAGTAGAGGGAAGGTTGGGAGTCGCGGGGAGGAAAGAGGGTAGTGGGAGAATAAGACGGGCAGTAGGACCCAGCGACAGTGGGAGCAGTCCCGGTCCAGAGAGGGTCGGGACCTCGGCTCCGAGCTGGATCTGGAGCTGGGGGTGGCGGAACCTGTAGCCTGCAGGGCCCCAGAGCTGAGGTCAGAGTCGGAGGCGATTCAGAGTCAGAGGTGGATGGGTCTTCGGCCTGCTGAAGGCCTGAGAAGTCAAGGTCCGAGGGGTCAGGGTCTGGGCTGGAGCCGGTCATCGTCGTGGGCTCCAGGCGGGCAAGCATGTGGTCCTTATTGGACGCGAGGAAGGAGAAGAAACGGCGGTTGGAGGCATGAATTTGGCAGAGATTGAAGTGTAGGAGAGGTCCATGGCGGACGGTGGAGAGCGAGGCCCGGAGTGGTGGCAGAGAGAGGGACGGGGCCCGTAGGTATCTTCGCATGGCAGCGAGCGTGGCACGGAGAATCCGGCGGGAGCAGTGGTCAATGAAATGGAGATACCTGGGATCCTCGCTGGGCCCGAACTGGGAAGCCTTGAACCGGAGCTGGAATCCCTGCGATAACAGATGGCGGCGGAGACACGTTCCCAGGAAGGAGACGTGGCTGTGGTAGCGGGGTTTTTCTTGCTTACTATTTCTCAGTCCCTGGTCATCTACATCTTTTTTGTCTTGATTGATCATATGCCCAGCTCTACAATCTCATGAATAGTGTGGTCACAAGAACAAGTCAGGGTCAGGGTAATCTGTGGAATAACTTGCTGGTGCCCTTGAGCCTGTTTGCCGTCTGTTTGGCACAAGTCATGTGTGTATGGATGAGTACAGACGTAGCAATAGTCAAGAAGTTTGGCATTATCTAGGACAAAGCGCTCTGGAAGGATACGCACCCCATTCATCATCTTAAGCGTACATTCTCTTCACTCTTGGCTTGTGTCTACCCCATTTGCGAAATGCACTGCACTTATTCACCTAGGCTACTTTGACAACACTTCCCAAACTCCAATCTTCTAACATCAAAAAGGACAAGGGCTGAAGACCAATGAAGACACCACCATGTGCATATTGCCTTTAAAGTCACACACCATCCTGAATCGCTGTTCCTTTATTATTGCTGGGCCAATATCCTGGAACTCTCTTTCCAACAGCACCGAGGTACCTTCAGCAGTAGCACCGCAACAGGATTTAGATTTATTTATTGCATGCACATCAAAACACACAGTGAAATATGTTCTTTGTATTAACAACCAACACAACCTAGTGATGTGATGGGGGCAGGCTGCAAGTGTCAGCACACATCCTGGTGCCAACAGAGCATGCTTACAATGTTCAGCAGAACGACAGCAGCAAAACAAGTTTCTCCCTCCAACCCACGCAGAGTCAAGACCTCCAACCCCAGGACAGGCTGTCTTCAGCCTCCAGCCTCCAACGGACTTGGACACAGACACTGGGCCTTCGACATTCCCAACAGACTCGCAGAAATTTGCAGACTCAGGGTTCCGGCCATCGGGCCTTGACTTCCAGACTTTGGATTGGCCTTTGGGCTTTGATCCCTAAAATCAACTCCAGGACTTGCCGATCCTTAAAAAACAGTCGCCCACCATCATCTTCTCAAAGGGATGGGCAACAATAATGGCTTTGTCCATGATGCCCAGATCCCAAATATTGAGAATCAATAAAAAGATATTTGCTGTATAATGGTGTCCATCAGTAACGAGGGGAAAATGAGCCAACTTGCAACTGGAGGCAATGAATCTTGGAGCAGAAGCACAAAACCGTAGTGACACGCAAGATTGAATAAAGTTTCATTTCCAAGCCCTTTGTCTTGTAATTCCTTGGCACAATATTGTGGAAATATTATCACCATTAATGTCCACGTAGGTTTCATTCATTCATATTCAGGTTTCAATAATGCACTACCCATAAATGATAAGCAGTTTAGTACTATTAGTCACAGACATTATCTTCTACTTCAACTGTATCACCATTTTCACCGCTAATAATGTTTATAAAGGACCAGGTGCTGGAAGCCATAGAGTTGAAGTTATCCCATAAAATGCTATAGTTATTAACAGTGCAAAGAATATTTGACAGTTAAAACTGTTTACGAAAATAAAATATGGAAGTAAAACAATGAATCAAAAAAATTGTTTTCTTAAAAGATAATTGATACTATGTTTTAAAAGTGAACATAAATTTTAAATTAAACTTAGCATGCACACATACACATAGATTCACTCAGATATAAAAATTCTGTTACATAAATTAGAGTGCATATCAAGAGCACATTATTCAGTCCCATGATATTTCTAGTAATGTTTTATTGACTACTATTTATGGAGTTTACCATTCAATTATTTATTGAGCATATTTGTGGAGTTTAAGTCAGAATTGAAGTACAATTCCTCATCAAGTTTTTCCTTCTCATCATTGTAGGAATTAATGGCTTTTCAGAGAAACTCCTCCTACATGCTTAATCCTTCCTCACTCAGACACTCTTCCTAGCTTCCATATTTTTCTTTCACAAGAGACATCATCAGTCAAAGATTAATTTATTATCCAAGCATGTATCCATATACAATGCTGAAATTTGTCTTCTCCGGACAGCCACGAAACAAAGAAAGAAAGTAAGTTGTTCAGAGAGAAACATCAAACCCACCTCCCTGCACAAAAAAGAACAGCATCCTGATCATCAACCCCCAAAAACAACCCTCCCCCCGCACAAAAAACTAACAGAACATCAACCCCAAACACCTTCCCATCATGCAACAAAACGAAAAAGGAGCAGATGATTAAAGAAACAGAATATGAAAACCATAAGTCTGAAAAAGTCCACAGTACATAAACACAATAGTCCAATCCACAAACACAGAACCACGAAACCATCCTATGATATCACCGACAATCATCAAAAGAGAGGGACGTCACACCATGCATCCTCCTTCTAGGTTCCACCTGTTAAACAAGTCTCTTTTTCAATCTATCATAAATCATACATTTATTTCCATGTTCCTGCACACTTTCTCCAATACAGTTTAGCATTTGCTCTGCTCGTATCACAAAGGCTACCTCAGCCTCACAAATCCTATCTTAAGCAAATATGATGTGCTATCCTTGAGTTTCCAGCAACACTTAACACAGATGTTTCTGTCATTTACTTCTGAGTTCTTTTTTCTAGCTCAGTAAATATTTTCGTGTGTGTTTATCCCTATTTGACCTGGTAAAGTCAGTGGATCTTCAAAAGCTGATTCTTAAGAACACATGATTTGGGGTTAGATGTTGGCCATTTGCACCACCATTCTTTGAGATCGTAGCTGATCTTCTATCTTGGTTCCATTTTCCAGCACTTTATTAATGGGACAAGAATGGTTCTGCAACACAAGCTTTGTTGCTTTTGGATTTCTTTTTGCCCAAAATTAGCTCCATGCTAAGAAAGAAAAGATTCAATTTAATGATAGATATGCTATATAAAACTCAATCCAACATCACCTACACTTGATAAGTCAAATGTTGAGATACAGTTGAAAATGTGATAACATTTATTTCTTTGCTTTCAGGCTAAAAAAAAATCAGCAACTATATATTTCAATACAAATACATACAATATAGTTCCACCTATGTTGTGGTTATATTTTAATTCACATCTTGACATAAGGGAAGGTGACATGAGAATGGCATGGATTAATTACTAATTATTGATGTGCTGCACAGCTCTTTGTACCAACTCTAAAACTTTGAAATCAAGATTGACCAATAAGGATTTGTGGAAAACTGGTGAGAATGCCCAGTAACCATGCTTGGCATATTTTACTCTAAATATGGCAAGCAAGATAATACCAAGTTTACTGCATGAGTAAGTGCTTAAACCCTCCAGTAATTTATGGCAAGGGTGATGCACCATGCCAGTCTTGAAGCACCTCTGACAGCTGGATGATTTGCACAACTCTGCTGTTAGTATCATTTCAGTGACAGCTTGTCTTTGACTTCAGCCTGTGTTCAAAAAGTTTGTTTCCATTAGCTTAATAAATGCAAATAAAACTCTTGCAGAAAATGAAACTTATCGGAGAGATTTTTTTATTGAGATATAATACAGAATGGACCCCTCCAACTCTTCAAGCCACACCGCTTAGCAATTCCCCCAGTTTAATCCTAGCCTAATCATGGGGTAATTTACAATATCCAATTAATCTACCAGCCTATAGGTCTTTAGACAGTAGGAGGAAACCAGAGCACCCAGAAGAAACCTATGCAGTCACGGGGAGAATGTACAAACTCCTTGGAGGCAGCAGTGGGAATTGAACCCAGGTCACCTGTACTGTAAAGTGATGTGCAAACTATCTGGCTACCAAGCCGCCCTACTTCCTGCAATGCCATGCAAAGCCCTGCAGTTCAGCAAAACACATTTAAAATTACAAACTCTCCCCCCACTGGTGTAAATTGGTCTTGAACATTTTTTGCATTTTAAACTTCTCTTTCTGTTGATAATGTGACTTTATTTCACCCTAATTTCATTTCTCGGATTATTTCCTGATACCTCAAGCGTATTTGTAAAGGTGATTGCTATTTGACCCCATCATTCCTCAAGATCCCATCTGCAGTATATTATCAGCTAGCACTTGCAACTATTTACAGCATACAAGATATCTGGGCTGATTGATGAATTGGAAATCTGACTACCAGGGCATGCTGCAAGATGCTCTCTTCCAGCAAATTCATGCCCCTTACTCTAAAAATGGAAAAGAGTGAGAGCATATGTTCATGAAACGGAGTCAGCGTTCAAAGGATGTGTGCAAGTTTGAAACAGAATAAAGACAACAAGGATGTGAGGTATGGGAAAGGAATGCTATAAAGTTTTTTAAAATTGTATTTATACGTGAATATAATGGGCTGAGTGAACGAGAAGGGGCAGAGTGCCCTCTTTCAGTGTGGTTTTGTGAAAGAAAGGGGGAAGGTGGAAAGAGGAACACACATGCAGAGTGACAGGAAGGAAGAAACTACATATGCAACAATTCACACACGAGCATCCTCCAGTCCTCCTCACTACAATTGAACAGAAGCAAGCCATTTTGACCCTGAGGGAGAGCAGAAGTGCATGATAGACTATCAGGCTGCGAGTGCCTATAAGAGGCCGAGAGAATGAACGCATAACCATGAGAGGCAAAAAAAAAAGAGCAAGTGTCCCTGTTGGAAAGAAAGTTAAAAACGAAAGTGTACAAGCCAGGAAGATAGAGGGACAGAGAAAGCTGAAGTAATAAAGAGATTAATGAGGGAAGCTGAGACAAGAGAATTGCACGGGAGGAGCATAACAAGAGAACAAGTGCCGGAGACCAAGCATGCACCTGAAGGAGATGAGTGAAAAACGTGCACAAGCCAAGTCTCAATCACTTTCCTTCTCACATACAGTGTAAATACACAGTGGGTGCAAGCAGAAAAGGCTCCAGTCTCATTTTGAGAAACCCAGAAAATTAAAATATATAAAAATAAAGAGAGCACGAGTGAGGTTTGAAATATTATCATTCGCCTCCTCCACATTATGAGACTCGTGCATTTTCTTTGCCATGGGGAAACTGAAAGCTGCGATAATTGAAAGAATTAGTCTAGCATGTTTGCTTTTCTCAATTACCAAACAGATTCCTACATAAAAATAAGGGCTGCCAAAACAGATCCATTCAGAATGTTGTACAAGTCATTATTTTAGAATCATGTATTCCAATCCATTGTTATTTCCCATCATCATGAAGATTTTTGCTGCCACTTAAAATATTAACAACTGAGCAGCAGAGGCTTTTGTTGATCACCATCTGAATTTTTCATAAGTTATTCATTTAATTATTCCACTACTGGCAGACGTGTCTTCAGCCGTTAATGCCCAAATCTCTGGAATTCCCTACCAAAAGCTTTTTATCTCTCTTTTTTAATTTGTCCAACTTTAAACCTGTATCTTTTAACAAGGCTTGTGGCATTCACGGTAGTATGCAGCTCGGTAGCAATTTTTGTATTTTGATGTTGCTGCATTTTAAATTAGATGTTAAATACAATACAATTGTTCACAAGGGTGGGGTGAGGGCCATTTACAACACTGGTTTGGGACTTGATGTCTTGAATTTTGAACAAATTTATGGAAAGTGGAGGAGGGAAAGTGCACAATGAAATCTCAAAATATCAACGGGATATAGATATATAGACAACACACATCAAAGTTGCTGGTGAACGCAGCAGGCCAAGCAGCATCTGTAGGAAGAGGTGCAGTCGACGTTTCAGGCCGAGACTCTTCGTCAGGACTAACTGAAGGAAGAGTGAGTAAGGGATTTGAAAGTTGGGGGGGGAGGGGGAGATCCAAAATGCTAGGAGAAGACAGGAGGGGGAGGGATAGAGCCAAGATCTGGACAGGGGACAGGGGATACGAGAGGATCATGGGACAGGAGGTCCGGGAAGAAAGACAAGGGGGGGCGGTGGACCCAGAGGATGGGCAAGAGGTATATTCAGAGGGACAGAGGGAGAAAAAGGAGAGTGAGAGAAAGAATGTGTGCATAAAAATGAGTAACAGATGGGGTACGAGGGGGAGGTGGGGCCTTAGCGGAAGTTAGAGAAGTAGATGTTCATGCCATCAGGTTGGAGGCTACCCAGACGGAATATAAGGTGTTGTTCCTCCAACCTGAGTGTGGCTTCATCTTTACAGTAGAGGAGGCCGTGGATAGACATGTCAGAATGGGATGTGGAATTAAAAATATATCCCGTCTGGGTAGCCTCCAACCTGATGGCATGAACATCGACTTCTCTAACTTCCGCTAAGGCCCCACCTCCCCCTCGTACCCCATCTGTTACTCATTTTTATGCACACATTCTTTCTCTCACTCTCCTTTTTCTCCCTCTGTCCCTTTGAATATACCTCTTGCCCATCCTCTGGGTCCCCCCCCCCTTGTCTTTCTTCCCGGACCTCCTGTCCCATGATCCTCTCGTATCCCCTTTTGCCTATCACCTGTCCAGCTCTTGGCTCTATCCCTCCCCCTCCTGTCTTCTATCATTTTGGATCTCCCCCTCCCCCTCCAACTTTCAAATCCCTTACTCACTCTTCCTTCAGTTAGTCCTGACGAAGGGTCTTGGCCTAAAACGTCGACTGCACCTCTTCCTACAGATGCTTGGCCTGCTGCGTTCACCAACAACTTTGATGTGTGTTGCTTGAATTTCCAGCATCTGCAGAATTCCTGTTGTTTGCTTTTAGATATATAGACAGTTGTGTTCCCCAGTGGACTGATAAGTGTTACTATATATTTCCTTAGAAGGAACCCATGTGGTCCATCATGTTTCTGTGAGCTCACAGTGTAATTTCATCCCTCCTCTAATTTTTCCTGTAAACTTTTTCTACAGAACATTTCAGAGACCAATTAATTGACCAAATTTCAGAGAGCAACTAATTGACCGCACATCTTTGGGATGTGAGAGAGAAATGGGACACCCAAGGTAGACATTGGTGGAATGTGCAGTACTGGAGGTCAGGATTAAACTGGGATAGGTGGAGCAATGAGGCAGCAGCTCTACTAGCTGCCCCTCGGTGACATTGAGTCTTACCTCTCGAGCAGGGGTTCCCCACATGGGGCCCGAAGAACCCCTTGCTCAATGACATTGCTCCCATGGCATAAAAAAAAGGTCGGGAACCCCTGCTCTCGGACTTATCAGAATACTAAATTTTAACAGACATTTTTGCAATGCTGGGGAATATTAAAAGTAGAAGTTGCTATGCTGATTTGTGATGTGATAATAATTCAAACACGGGAACTTTTATTTCTGACTTCACTCTATAAATTATGAAGTGAAATTTGATACGAACTTCATCTGAGGAAGTAAAAGCCCTTCTAATTTCTATTCACACTCATGAAAGTCTGAGTATACAGCATTTAATATTTCTACAATATCTTCAATGTGCCATATTCAAAAGGGGAAATGTCCATTTATAAATCTACATTGCCATTCCATAATGAGGAATAAATTTCGCTCAAAAGATTAAACGGTACCATTCAGCACTCAGAACCAACCACTGTATCAACGTTAAGTGCAATAAACCAATGAACATGAAAGCAAGGACATTCTATCGCAAAAGAACAGTTACTGTGTAAAAACCACATACAGAAACCAATTACAAAGCCTGATGATCTATGGTAGATTTGTTCTTTTTTCAAGAGCAACATGTGATCAAGAATCATTCTCAGAAGCAATCCACCCAAGTGTAATTGTTACTATTACATAGATTTCATATGTAAATATTCTATCCTTGTAGAAACATAGAAAATAGGTGCAGGAGTAGGCCATTCGGCCCTTTGAGCCTGCACCGCCATTCAGTATGATCATGGCTGATCATCCAACTCAGAACCCCGCCCCAGCCTTCCCTCCATACACCCTGACCCCCGTAGCCACAAGGGCCATATCTAACTCCCTCTTAAACATAGCCAATGAACTGGCCTCAATTGTTTCCTGTGGCAGAGAATTCCACAGATTCACCACTCTCTGTGTGAAGAAGTTTTTCCTAATCTCGGTCCTAAAAGGCTTCCCCTCTATCCTCAAACTGTGGCCCCTCGTTCTGGATTTCCCCAACATCGGGAACAATCTTCCTGCATCTAGCCTGTCCAATCCCTTTAGGATCTTATACGTTTCAATCAGATCCCCCTCAATCTTCTAAATTCCAACGAGTACAAGCCCAGTTCATCCAGTCTTTCTTCATATGAAAGTCCTGCCATCCCAGGAATCAATCTGGTGAACCTTCTTTGTACTCCCTCTAAGGCAAGGATGTCTTTCCTCAGATTAGGGGACCAAAACTGCACACAATACTCCAGGTGTGGTCTCACCAAGGCCTTGTACAACTGCAGTAGTACCTCCCTGCTCCTGTACTCGAATCCTCTTGCTATAAATGTCAGCATACCATTCGCCTTTTTCACCGCCTGCTGTACCTGCATGCCCACTTTCAATGATTGGTGTATAATGACACCCAGGTCTCGTTGCACCTCCCCTTTTCCTAATCGGCCACCATTCAGATAATAATCTGTTTTCCTATTTTTGCCACCAAAGTGGATAACTTCACATTTATCCACATTAAATTGCATCTGCCATGAATTTGCCCACTCACCCAACCTATCCAAGTCACCCTGCATCCTCTTAGCATCCTCCTCACAGCTAACACTGCCACCCAGCTTCGTGTCATCTGCAAACTTGGAGATGCTGCATTTAATTCCCTCATCCAAGTCATTAATATATATTGTAAACAACTGGGGTCCCAGCACTGAGCCTTGCGGTACCCCACTAGTCACCACCTGCCATTCTGAAAAGGTCCCGTTTATTCCCACTCTTTGCTTCCTGTCTGCTAACCAATTCTCCACCCACACCAATACCATGTGCTTTAAGTTTGCACACTAATCTCCTGTGTACATACATAATCATCACACAAAATGCTTGCATTTTCTTAGAATACTAGCAGTTTCATTACAAGATCTCCAAAGGAGAGTGTAACAATGCAAAGTCTTCTGGCTAAAATTTAGAACGTAAAGCAATACAAAAATTCTCAGCCTTTGCAGAATTGCAATAATACAAATAGGAAGCATTTTCATTTATACAGCATACATTATGCTTTATGGTCAGGGCATCAATGGATAAGGTGAGAGGGCATGTGTATGGGGTTGAATGGGATCCAGGATCAGCCATGATGAAATGGCGGAGGAGACTCGATGGGCTGAATGCTCGATGCTCCAATGTCTTATAGTCTTATTAACTATCTCACAGAGTGAGGCAGCAGGTCAAAGCATTCGATAAAGTGGGTGGCTTGTTTTGATCAAAAGCATTAAATCAGGACTGAAGTCAATTATATATCATGCACTTGAATAGGACTAAGGGCAATTATATCATGAATTTTAGTGGATTCAGTCACTTCCCGGGTAATCTTCAAAGACAAAGACGGGAATATATTTCCGTTAAAATTAAAACTTATTTCAATTTTTTTTTAGATGATGGAAGCACTAAGAATTTTTTCTAACTGTTAAATACTTTTCATTGCGATGCTCACAACATTAAATCATAGAGAGGATAGAAAATTGGACATAGAAATTAGTAGCATAAAGTAGTTTGTTATCTTTTAAGATTCTTTTAAAATATGCTCATTTTAAATGGTGCTTCTTGCCAGCATCATCTGAAAACATGTGTGCAGTATATTCCTACTTCTCAAAATTTCTCTTGAGCTGGCTGTAAATTTTCAGGCAGTTAGCCTCATAATTAACAAACAAGAGAAAACCTGCCGATGTTGGAAATCAGAGCAACACACACAAAATGCCAGAGGACCTCGGCAGGCCAGGCAGCATCTATGGAAAAGAGTACCGACAACATTTCGGGATGGGACCCTTCATCAGGAATGGAGAAAAAAAGATGAGGTCAGAGTAAGAAAGTTTGTGGGGGGGGGGGTGAGGAAGAACCACAAGGTGATAGGTGAAACCAGGAGAAGTGGGGAGGTGTGATGTAAGGAGCTGTGAAGTTGATTGGTGAAAGGGCTGGAGAAGGGGGAATGATAAGAGAGGACAGAAGGCCATGGAAGAAAGAAAAGTGGGGAGGACCTCCGGAGGGAGACGATGGGCAGGCAAGGAGATAAGGTGAGAGAGGGAAATGGGAATGGGAAATGGTGAAGGGGGTTGAGGGCATTACCTGAAGTTCTAGAAATCAATGTTCATGCCATCAGGTTGGAGGCTGCCCTCACCCCATCCTCCTGCCATTCCACCAGGGATAGAGTTTCTCTTCCTCTTGTCCTCACCTATGACCCCATTAGCCTCAGCGTCCAGCACATAATTCTTCATAAATTCCGCCATCGCCAGCGGGATCCCACCACCAAGCACATCTTTCCCTCCCCTCCACCACTTTCTGCTTTCTGCAGGGATCACTCCCTACACGACTCCCTTGTCCGTTTGTTCCCTCCCCACTGCTCTCCCTCCTGGCACTTATCCTTGCAAGCGGAACAGTGCTACTCCTGTCTCTACACTTCCATCCTCACTACCATTCAGAGCCCCATTGTTGAGACCTGATGCAGATTGGAAGTCTGCTTCTCCAAGCACTTATGCTCTGTCTGCCAGAAAAAGCAGGATCTCTCAGTGACCACCCATTTTAATTCACCTTCCCAGTCCCAATCCAACATGTCAGTCCATAGCCTCTTCTACTGCCGTGATGAAGCAACACTCAGGTTGGAGGAGCAACATCTTATATTTTTTCTGGGTAGCCCCCAGCCTGATGGCATATACATCGATTTCTAGAACTTCAAGTAATGCACCCCCTCCACCATTCCCCATTCCCATTTCCCTCTCTCACCTTATCTCGTACCTGCCTGTCACCTCCCTCTGGTGCTTCTCTCCTTTTCTTTCTTCCATGGCCTTCCATCCTCTTGCATCAGATTCCCCCCTTCTCCAGCCCTGTATCTCTTTCACCAATCGACTTCCCAGCTCTTTACTTCTTCCTTTCAGCACCCCCCCCCCAACTTCCCAGTTTTATCTTCACCTTGTGGTTCTTCCTCCCCTCCCCCTGCTTTCTTACTCTGACTCCGCATCTTTTTTTCCAGTCCTGATGAAGGGTCTCAGCCCAAAACACTGACTGTACTCTTCCCATAGATGCCTCCTGGTCTGCTGAGTTCCTCCAGCATGTTGTGTGTGTTGCTTGGGTCTCATAATTAATTCTATATGACTACCAATACCTTCCAATCAAATATTGGGAACACATTTGTCTCTACCTCCATCAGTTCCACATTCTATGTTTTAAGACTTCTTCACTTTACCTTTAGAGCCTAATTCAACTGACATCCATCTATCTCCTGAGCCATTTTCAATGCTGAACAAGGAATTTACAAACTTGGTATCTTAACATAGTCAACCAATAGCTTATCTACTACAACCAAACTGTTGCAGCATGGTTAGAAAACTGTCATCAACCCTGCTCTCAGATTCACATAGACCATTTATGAACTTCCCTCCTTTTCTGGATCTCACTGTCTCCATCTCAGGAGTCAAACTATCCACTGATATTCACTATAAGCCCACAGACTCCCACTGGTACTTAGAATATCCTTCAAATCTTCTTTTGTCCAGATTCTATTCCTTTCTCTCAGTTACCCTGATTCTACTCCATCTACTTTCAAGATGAGGTTTTCTGTTCCAGGATATTTGAAATGTCCTCCTTTGTCAGGAAGAGTGGCTTCCTTCCTGTTGTGCTTCATGGAGCCTGATCTCATGGCTCCTCTGTTTCTTATACTTCAGCTCCCGCTCTGCCTCCTCCCAGTCCGAACAGAGATAGGGTTCCCCTAGTCCTTACCTGCACCCGATGAGTCTGAACATCCTTCATCATTATTTACTGGCTGCAATATGATCCCATCACTGGTCACATCTTCTCTTCCCCATCCCTTTCTGCTTTCCACAGGAACCACTGTCTCTGTGACTACCTTACCCGCTCACCTGTCCACACCATTGCTCCTTGATCCCTGGCACTTTCTCCTGCCCTTGCAGTAGATGCAACACTTGTCCCTACACCACCTCCCTCAGGACCATTCAGGGACCTAAACACATGCAGCTCCTTCAACCTTCTTTACTGCATTTGATGCTGCTGATGTGACCTCCTCTACACTGGCAAGACCAAACACAGCCTCAATGACAGTTTTGCAGAACACCACCGCACGTTCTGTGGTGCCTATCACAAGCTCCCAGTAGCTGACCACTTCAACAGCCCTCCCCATTCCCACACTGAACTGTCCATCCTCAGCCTTCTCTACTGCCAGGATAAAGCCGGATGCAAACTTCAGGAGCAACACTTTAAAGGTATCCCTCCCCCAACCTTTTATTCTTTTTTCCCTCTTCCACCCCCTTCCACTCTTCTCCTCTAATCCTCCCATTTTTGTTCCCATTTCCACCCTCCTCTAGCTCCCCTTTCCCCATCTTTATCCCCTTTCCCCTTCTATATCCCCTTTCCCCTTCTATCATCCATTAACATCACACGCAGGATTTCCCCCTTTCAGCCCCACCTCCCAACTGGTTCCAACTGTTGTCCACCTCTCCCTCCTCTCCAAATGGTTCGCATTCTCACCTTCTTTACTTATCAGAATCCAGCATTTGTGTTCCTGCTTATCTCCCTCCAGTAGCCAACCCCCATCTTCACACTCCCCTCCTCTCACTCTACGCCATCTGTTGTTTTTTTCCTTCTTTTTCTTCTTTTTCTCTCTCTCCCTCTCCCTCTCTCTCTATGCCAGCATGCAGACAACATTCAGGAATAATCTGAATTCTTTTTTTTAAATTAGTTTTTGGATCTGGATGTCACTGGCAAGGTCAGCGTGTATTCCACTTCCCCAATTGCCCTTAATCCTCCTCAGCGCCTCTAGTGTCGGTACTCTCACAATGTTGTTGGTAACTGAAGCCCAGGATTTAGACCCAAGAATGACGAAGGACCAGTGATAGATTTCCAGATAAGGATGATGAGCAACTTGGGAGGGGAGCAGGCAGATGGTCTCATTCCCAAGCTCCTGTAGCCTGAGTTCTTTCCAGTGGAAAGTTTCCACGTTTGGGATTAATATCTGATTAGCCAAGGCAAGTAAATTAAGTTCATATTGTGAATGGGACAGAGTGTAAACATTGTTCATTGGCAGTAGGGGGAATGATACTTTGAAATGATTAGTTAGGTGCGGCTTGTCCTGGGTGGTGTCTAACTGATCAATGGCAAGTAACATTCATTCCACAAAAATACAAGGAAATGACCATACATCTGAGAACTGAGTCCCTAACCATCTTCCCGTGACATTCAATAACATTGCCATTGCCAAGACCCCACTGTCAATATCCTCAGGGTTATTACTGACCAGAAACTCAGCTAAATCGGCCACATAAATACTGTGGCTACAAGAGCGGGTCAAATGTGAGCTGCTCTGCAGTAAGTGATTGACTTCCTGATTCCCCAGACCTTTCCACCATCTACTTGGCACAATTCAGCAGAGTAATGGAATATTCCCCAGTCATACTTGTCTGTGAGATTGTAACGAGGGTTTGTCAATAAGATCTCCCTGAGGTGAATTAAGAGAAATCCTCAAAGGGAAGGGAGGAATCAGAAAAGGACCATCAGAAGGTGAATCTGGGCACAGGTAAAACACAACAATCTTTTATTTATTTATTTGGCGATACCACACAGGGTATGCCTTTCCGGCCCTTCGAGCCACACCACCAACAACCCCTGACAACCCTGATTTGACCCCAACCTAGTCGCAGGACAATTTACAGTGACCAGTTAATCTACCCACATGGAACATCTTTGGACTGTGGGAGGAATCTGGAGGACCCAGAAAAAACCCAAGCATTCCACAGGGAGAATGTACAGACTCCTTACAGAGGATGCCGGCATTGAACTCTGACGGCCCGAGCTGTAATCATGTTGTGCTAACCACTAATCTACTGTGACACCCACCGTACCATGACATTTGTATGTTGCAGCGCCAATAATGTCAGACTGGGGGAAAGAAAAATTTAAGGAAGTGTGTCTGTATGGGAATGAAGCAATAACCATTCCCGCAAGTAGGAGAGACATACTGCGTCTTAGGCCCAACAAATTCCCTTAGCTACAGCTCTGTTCTGGGGGAAAGAAAGGCAGTTGTTATTGAAAGAGAGATTGTTCAATGCGAAGACCAAGTTAGCCAGGCTACTGAGTGTGCTGGTGGAGGGGAGCTCATTAGACCTTTGTTCAAGTATCAAGTGGAAAATACTTGGTATAGGATGGAGATGTAGGGATATTGTAAGTTCATGGTGAAGATGAGCCAGTTGGGACTAGATAGAGTCAAGGAAGAAAGAGCGAAGTTCAGTTTTGTAAGAGCAGGTTGAAGCAATGGGTCTATCCATAGAGTCCGGAATGTAGATCTTGGGCACGAGGTAGAAAGTGGACAGTATGGAGTTGGGACACCATAAAGTTTGAGATTGTGGAAAGAAGCTCTCATGAGGAATGAAATAGTTGGTTGTCTGCAGGAGGTCAAGAGCTTAGTATAACAAAATTGTCGTTCAGAAGAAAACATGAGGAGGTCTCTGGGAAGTGATCTTTGACCTCTGTGAGATAGAGGTCAGTTTAAGAAACCACTATAACAACAGCCTGTCTGCCAGTGGATTTAATGGCAATATTAGGAATGAAAGGAAATTCAGAAAAGGGTGTGGAAGGGGACTGGAAAATTCGAGATGGTCAATGTAATGTTTGCATTTTACACTTAATAGGAGAGGATAAGAGGCCAAAAGGAGTGGTCCAAGATTTTGAATATTGGAGATTGGAGATTGAATAGCTAGAATAGCAAGACCTGAGAAAGACAATGCATTAATTCTCAGGTCCCATCAGAATTAATCAGGTCAAACATGAACGACAAAGAGTAAATAACTTGATTGAATCTAATTTCTAGGGTCAAAAGGACTGTGGGCGTTATTACAGCTCGGCGTTCCGGAGTTTGGAGCTCAATTCCAGGGCCATTCTGTAAGGAGTCTCCATGTGGAATACGCATGTTAGGTCCTCTGGTTTCCTCCTACAGTCCAAAGATGTACTGGGTAGGTTAACTGGTCATTGTAAATGATCCTGTGATTAGGTTAGGGTTAATCGGGTTTGGCGCAGTTTGCTGGGGCAGCGTGACTTGGAGGGCCGGAAGGACCTACTTTGTGCCGTATCGCTAAATAAGCAAATAAATAACTATAGCCTAGATGTAGGTCTGGAGGAGGTGAGCAGCTTTGGTGAGGTGCATGTTTAGACCAGCCTCCTTTCAACTTCATGAAGCGCATAAAGATTCAAGACGTAAGATACAGAATGCTGGAAACATTTATCCAGTTAGGCAACGTCTGTGCAAAGGCAGCCAATGTTTAAGTTTGGTGATTCTTTGTGGAAGGAACAGTCAAATGAGATAGTGGGGCAGTTGGAGGGTTATTATGTATTGTTAATAGTTGTGCAGGTCAGACTGAATTCAGGCCAGGCTATCAGAGTTGGAGAAGAAGTGGGCAGTACCGAAATAGACAGAAAAAGCAACTTAACTGAAGTTGAAGAAATTGGCTTTGAGTCTGGAAGGCTGCAATGTTCCTGAATGGAAGATGAGATGCTGTTGGTCAGTTTGAGAGTGGGGCAGAGAATTAAAGTAGCAGGCAACAGGAACGTCAGGGTTATTCCTCTGGACTAAATGCAGGTACTTCTAAAACAACCTCTCAATCTACATTTCATTTTTTCTAATATAAGGAGGTGACATTGTGAACACCAAATGCAGTCGGCTGGATTGGACCCTTTATAAATGCTGCCTAACTCACTGAGTTCCTGCAGTGCTTTGAGTGTTGCTCCAGATTCCAGCATCTGCAGTTTTTTGTGTATCCACCTGAAAGTGTGCTTCCAGACGAGCAAGTTGAGTCCCAAAGCCCCTTGCATACAGGGTGAAGACCTTTACTTCATTAAAATGTTTATTTCTGCATTTATTTTAAGCAAAAGTAATGAAATATCAATAAATTGTGAAACAAAATAAGTATTCGTATAAGACTGATTTTGCATCTACCAAAAGGTAACAGAAATAATTTATTTTTAATAGTTAAAGTGAATAAAAGAACACTTCCCATGGAAGAAAGAGTAATATGGTAAGTAAGAGACCAGACAGTTGTACTATGCTGGATTAAGCTTGAATGCAAACATTTTGAAAGTGATAGGAAGGGATGATAATGGCACCAGAGGTTTCAAAGAGTGCATTAGGTGGGATAAGTCAATGAAGCAAAAAGGAAGTCTATTTGGCATTAAATTAAGCAGAAACATGAATAAAAATATGTTGGCTTGTCCTTTGGGTGATTGGGAATTCAGGTACCAAAATAGAAATGCAGTGGAGAAAACCAAGCGATTAAAATAATGTACAAGAAGCTGTGATGCAGAAGGAGCGTCAGCTGCAAGTGCAGGAAGTCAGCAAGTGATGCTACATCTCAGCGAAATCACATTTAGCAGCTCTAATAGTAAATTTGCAACAGTTACTAGTGGGGATAAACTTGGCTCTGGATTGTCTGATGATCAAGCTGCCAGTTGCAAGCGGCACATTTATCTAAGAGACTGCGGAGCACAGGCACGATTAAACCGAAACGTGGCATTTAGGTTACAGAAAGGGAAGGCTGCAGTTTAAAAAATTTCCCAGCCAAGAATAAAATCCACAACGTCATTGACAAGAGTTGGAGGATCAAAGGTCATTTGTCTGTTTTAAGAAACTGTCTATTTTTATCAGCAGGTTCTTATTTCTAGAATCTGTCCACTATGTTGATTAGTTTTGGAACAGCTCTCTGTTTGCATCTGCTGTATTGGCATTCTAATTTCCATGTGGATATGTTGTGTTTTTTTTCTATCCCCTGAATGGCAGCCTGGGTTTACTAATGAGATTGCTTGGGCTCTGGCTGTAACACTTCAAAATCAAGGCCAGCTTTCCTTCCCCTCCACAACCATCACGTGTTGGACAGTTGCCCATCTTGATGCAGGTGAACCTGCATTTTCTTTTTCATGGGCTGACTATCTGTCGGATTGGCTGCCTGCCTCCTGTTGGTAGGCACTCGCCTGGGAGCTAGAGGGGTTGTAACAGGGTTATGGGTGGATATGCAAGAAGGTATTTACCCCTGATACACAGTTAAGGCTTTACAAAGTTTTAAAAAAATTTACGAACTTTTACAAAGAATTCTAGCAAGAGTAGCCTGGCTTTGGAATCCAGCTAGGCTTGGGATAGATTCATAAATTATATTCTGCACTCTGTTATTCTGCTTTTCTCTTATATTTTATTTATTTTTTAATTAGTTGATTGATTGACTGATTGGGATACAATGCAGACCAGGTCTTTTCAGCCTTTCGAGGCTTGCTGCCCAGCAATCCACCAATCTAATCCTAGCCTAATCACGAGACAATTTACAATGCACAATTAACCTGCCAACTGGTATGCCTTTGGACTGTGGGAGGAAACTGAAGCATCCGGAGAAATCCACGTGGGTCACAGAGAGAACGTATCAACTCCTTACAGGCAGTAGCAGGAAATGAACCCAGTCACTGGTTACGGTAAAGCGTTGTGCTAACCACTACACTGCCACGCTGCCCGTGGTAATGTAGTGAAATGATCTGTACAGATGGCGTGCAATCCAAAGTTTTTCATGGTATATTGGTATATGTGGTAATAATAAACCAATTATTAATTAATTAAGAAATGAAGTTGCTGATTTATCCATCCAGGCTGGCAAGATTTCATTGTCTTTGTAGCCCTGGATTGAATCTTTTCTACCAATAGATATCTTCAGAAAATAACTTGGGAGTTATTCAGATATTAACACTAAAATTAGAATAATAGAATGCAAAGTCTACAGGAGCAGGAGACACAAAAGGTTGCGGGTGCTGAATTCTGGAGCAAAAAGCAAACTACTGGATGAACTCTGTGGGTCGGGCAGTTACTTTGGAGGGAAATTGATGGTCAACGTATTGCATTGAGACCATTCATCCAGACTGAAAGCTGGACTGTAGCTGGTGACTGACGTTGTAATAAAATGGCACACCTTCAGCATCTTTCCTGATAATGCCATTTTACCAGGTATGACTAAAGCTCAAAACCACACTGCCAACACATTATTCCCCAGGCCGTGGCCCATAGCAAGAATATCTACAGATCTTTCACTTTTCTCGAACAGTTAATCTTCAGTATATTCCAGTAAGGTATGATTACAAATTGCATCATGGGATTGAAAGACTTTCATGATAGTTCGGAGTCATTGTATGGACTCTAGCTCCTTGCACCTCGTTATTCACCACCACATAATGGACAAGCACAGGGCAAACACCAGATGTATCGTTGGGATCAAGTGAGAGCCCATCATTTGAAAACTGCAAGGTCAGAGGTGTCTAAGGAGGCCAACAAGAGAGGCACCGTACTTCATTCCAGTGTTCATGTCAGGAGATAGTTCAATGGTTTACCCAAGCCAGGAAGTATAATTGGTAGTTGAGTCTGCATCACGATAAACTATGGACATGATAGTGAATTGGTCTGATGTTGACACAATGATACATGATTGCAAATCAGAAAACTGCAGATGTTGGCAGTCTGAAATAATGACAGAATATACTGGAAACATTCAGCAGATTGGGCAACAACCTCGGAAAGAGAAACAGAATGATTTTTTTGGATCGAAGACCCTTCATTTGGCTATTGGGAATACCCTGGGCATCCCAGAGAACAATGTGACTCATCTTGATTTGTCCAAACTCCCAAAATGCATTTTTTGCTTGCCAGTTATTTGCTCCATGACCTGACAGCATACAACATGCTATGCTGCTTTCATGCCTCACACTGGTATCACCAGCCAAGTTGTCTCCTCACAGCCAACCTAGCTTGGAGTATTTGTGAGGTCAAGGGACTTGGACTGCTGCAGGAAGAAGCCACCATGCCACCTCTGTGAAAATTTGGCTTATGTTTACATTAACCATTTTTTGCAAATGCGCTGATTTAAACTTTCAAATTGTTAAACCTCCTGTCAGGAGCAGATTATCCACACACACAACTGAATATGTGCATTCGTCGGTGCAGCTGGTCTTCATAAATACGTGCATCTAAACTCATAGTATCTTCCAGACTAAAATGCCTCTCTACAAACTCCATATAATTACCTCCTTCCCCATTATCCCCAGACCCAAAACTTCTGCTTACATGATAGGATATCATGTTATACAATGAGATGGACTTAGAACATAGAACAATACTGTAAAGTACAGGCCCAATGGTCTATAATGTTGTGCTGACCTTTATACTTTTTCATTTATTCATTGAGATGTCACGCGAAATTGGCCTTTCCAGCCCTTCGAGCCACACTACCCAGCAATCCCCTGATTTAGTCCTAGCTTAACCACAGGACAATTTACGATGATAAATTAACCTGCTGACTGATACATCTTTGGACTGTGGGAAGAAACTGGAACATCGGAGGACACCAGTGCAGTCACAGGGAGAATGTACAAACTCCTTACAGGAAGCAGTGAGGGTTTAATCTACTGTAAGATCCATCTACTCTTCCCTCCCACATAGCTCTCGGCCTTTCTTTCATCCATGTGCCTTTCTAAGAGTCTCTTAAATATCCCAAATGTACCTACCATTACCACCATCCCTGGCAGTGCATTCTATGCACTTACCACTCTCTGTGTAGAGAAAACTACCTCTGATATCCCCCCTAAACTTTCCTCCAATCACCCTAAAATTATGCCCTCTCATTTTAGCCATTGCCACTCTAGGAAAAAGACACTAGCCATCCACCCTGTCTATGCTTTTTATCATCTTATACACCTCTAACACTTACATACTTGTTTTTGAGAAAGGGTCAAAACTTCCATGTCCTAATTTTGTTTTGTGAGTTGCACCTCAACTCCAATAAGAATAGAATTGAAATCAAGTTATAAAAACTACAGAGGATGGAACACAATTGATAACTGTCTAAGAGGATAATTTATTTCTTAGCTGTTTAAAGATGTCACATGGGAACATTCTCCTGAAAAAGATTTCCAAATCCATATGTTTAGTAATTTTTATTGTTTAAAACATATATCTAAGGTTGAGGATCATATCAAATTCCATATGGAATTTGAAAACTTCATGTAGGAGTCGGTGCTTAAATACATTCAGCATTTCTCCATTCAGTACTGTCACTTTATCCACACTTGGGAAACTTGGCACTGTTGGAACTTGCAATAATCAACCTTTATCAGCAACCATCAGTGACACAACAGGAAGGCTCTTAACCTTGTGTAACCCAGTAGCTACATGTGGTGACAGAACCAAGAGAGGCCCGACTTCCTGAGGTGCCCCCAGGTAGAGGCTCGAATTGTCTGCTTGCTAATCTGGCCCAGGTTACATTGGTAACAATACATTTCATTCTTCTGAAATGGTTTGCAACAAGTTGTCATAATGTTTTATTTCCCTTTCACACCCTGGACCTGCAGACTGATGGAGTGAAAAGTCACTCTTTCCAAAGGCATGAATTCCACAGGAAATTAGTTTTTAAAGTGAGTTCAGGAGATTAGGTTGGCTGGCTCTCTCGGAGACATTGAAAGATACACTGCACTGTATTGGACATGCTCTTTTGCCGTTGACATGAAGATTCATTTGTTTGACAAAAGAGGGAGTTTTCTTTTGGAAAATAGGCCTTAGATGAGAAATACTTAATGTTGAACCAAGTATATTAAGTACTAAAGGACTAACTCTTGACATACGCATTCAAATATTCACACAAGGATTAGAACTGGACGTGTGTAAAGATTAGTCATTTGCTATTTCACCTGTTAATACCTTAATATCCAGTATTTAGTTTCTTCTTTACTTCTGCGTTATTTTATGTCTAAATAGGAATTAGATTACTGATAGATTAAAATAATAAACAACAAAAAATTCCAAGCATGAAATTAGACCACCAGCCACGGTTTAATTTAATATGGTACTTCAATGTTGCACTTTGTACTTCTATTTGGGTGGCAGATATAGCTGTTTTTGTTCAATATGCAGAAGGAAATACTAAATACTCTTAAGCATAGCTGGTCAGAAGAAATACTTATGATAAACATAAAGAAAAATGGATTATTTTTCTATTTGCAACACACACTGGGGGAACTCGGAATGTCAGGGAGAATTTATGGAGCTGATGTTTTGGGCCCCTCCAAAGATGCTGCCTGCCTGCTGAGTTCCTTTATCATTTTTGCATGTTGTTCAGGATGCAGAACCTGTCATGTTTACATCTTTCTCTATATGATCAATTAAAGATCATGTTCTTCAGTTGGCTATTGGTCAGAATTACTTAATATTATTTCCTAGTGCTCAGAACGCATTGAGGTACAGGAATCAAAAATTATGCACATGTTATAATATTGGAATCCTCAAAGACTGGAATCATTTCTGGAAGAACCACTTAATAATTTTTCATTAATGGATAATGATTTTGTTAAGCTCATAAGTAGTGGAACAAATTACTTCATCAGTTTGATCAAAGATTCCATTAAATCAGTTTCAGTCCTCAGGGGCATTTTCAGTACAATAATTAGAAGCAAGCATTAACGCTGCAATATCCTAAAAGTTGGATAAAATGAAGAATTAAAGAGTAAATTAGTAAACTGAAGAAGGCACATAAGAATGTTCCTTATGATCAGGTCTGACAGAACTTGATAGAAGTAGGAAATCCAATCATATTTTCTACATAAATTGTTTTGCTCACCACCACAAAACTGGGCAAGTGAATTAGCATTTGCCACATTTAGCACCTAGCTTTTATATTGACCTTGCCTTGAAAAGTTGGCAACTACATCAAATCAGCTATGATTTGCTTATGAATGCTACAATCTTCAAAGCACCAAAAGTGTCAATGCTTCATATATGCAATAAAATTGGAATGCAAAGTAGGTGTCTTGGGAAGCAGGCAGCACTGTCTGGAGTCTGGAGCCTCATCTGGAGAAGGTATAATTATCATCCTAGACCTAGATCATTGATCATTGAAACTGTCATCAATCAATATGGACCCTTTATCCTGCGGAAACAGTGTTGGCCCCAAGTTGATGAAAAGATATCCCAGAAGTGATGAAGCTGTGCCTGTTAAAAATCTCTTTCCTTATTTCACGATTTAGTGTTGCAGCTTCTAGGAATGGGGTAGATAATTCATTGTGCAGTGAAAATGAGAAAAAAGGCAGAGATTCAGCAAACATTGATGGGAAAAATAATATAAACACTTTTAGTTTGGTCAGAAAGCTTGATTTGATTTGTTTCATTCAAACAGAATATGCAAAATCATTTTAGTTTATTGCGTGCTTCTGCGTTTTCAATTTTTCAAGCCAAGTGAAAAATAAGTGAGAAAGCACAGAGGCTTAAAAAAGACAGGATGACAAGCTTTTAATTGCTGACTCATAGACTCATTTCATGACTGAATGATTCTTTGAAATGAAGGAATCATACAACTTGTGGAATGGCAAAACTGTAGCTGTCAGCACTGAGAAGGTGAATTATATTCATGCATGCGTGTGAGTGTGAGCACAGCACGCACAAGCACACACAGGGATCAGTTCTTACCCATGCCCATCCCATATTTTGGAGTTATACGTGACAATATTTCCCTTTTAGTTCTGTTTTGTTTTTTTGTTATGAACAGATAATAGAGGGACCAACCATTCTAAGGATTGCCTCTCAACCTTGAATCACTTCAGTGGATCTGCCGTATCGATGTGCTCAGAAGGCCACACATTGGCGGAGTATCAACAGTGAAAAAAAAGAGGTTGTTATTGTGCTCTGCAGTGCATTCCCCTACGCCATCTTCATCCCATCACAAATTTCATCACCATCTTCATCCCATCACTAGAATGAAATTTCATCAAATTTCATTCACAAGGTTCACTGTTTTGGTTTTGCTTTTGATTCCTAGTGGAGAGTTTTTTTCATATCTAAACACTGCATTTGTAAGAAAACTGAAGTCAATTATGCTCCTAATAATGGCACTATACAAAAGAGATCAAAAGACCATGAAATAGGAGCAGAACTGGGCCATTCGGCCCATCGCATCCGCTCCACCATTCACGCTCAACCCCATTCTCCTGCTTTCTCCTTGTAACCTTTGATGCCCTTACTTATCAAGAACTTATCAACTGCCACTTTAAAGACATCTAATGACTTGGCTTCCATAGCTGCCTGAGGCAATGAATTCCATACATTCTCCACCCTCTGGCTATAGAAATTCCTCCTCATCTCTGTTCTAAAGGAACATCCTTCTATTCTGAGGCTGTGTCCTCGAGACTCCCCCACTATAGGAAATATCCTCTCTATGTCTGCTCTATCTAGTCCTTCCAATATTCAATAGGTTTCAATGATATCTCTCCTCATTTTTCTAAACTCCAGCAAATACAGACCCTGAGCCATGAAACACTCTTCATACATTAACCTTTCATTCCTGGGATCATTCTTGTAAATCCCCCTTTGACCCATTCCAACGCAAGCACATCCTTTCTTAGATAAGGATCTCAAAACTGCTCACAATACTCCAAGTGCGGTCTAACCAATGCCATATAAAGCTTCAACATTACATCCTTAAACACGAGGAAATCTGCAGATGCTGGAATTTCAAGCAACACACATAAAAATTGCTGGTGAACGCAGCAGGCCAGGCAGCATCTATAGGAAGTGGTACAGTCGATGTTTCAGGCCAAGACCACTTTCTAGCTTTTGGCTTCTTCGCTCCCCCTCCTGTCTTCTCCTATCATTTTGGATCTCCTCTTCCCCCTCACACTTTCAAATCTCTTAGTATCTCTTCTTTCAGTTCGTCCTGACAAAGGGTCTCGGCCCGAAACGTTGACTGTACCTCTTCCTATAGATGCTGCCTGGCCTGCTGCGTTCACCAGCAATTTTTATGTGTGTTGCTTAAACATTACATCCTTGCTTCTTTATTCTTGTCCTCTTGAAATGAATATTGCTTTTCTCTTCCTTACCACCGACTCAACCTGCAAATTGATCTTTAGGGAATCTTGCATAAGAACTCCCTAGTTTCTTTGCACTTCTGTTTTCTGCGTTTGCTCCCCATTTAGAAAATAGTCTATACCTTTATTCCTTCTACCAAAGTGCATGACCATGCAAGACATCTCAACCAAAACTCAGTTACTCTTGAATATTTTAATAAATCAAGATGTACCGTAAGTCATATTCATACTTGCATTTGCTATATGTATCTATGCAGTATAAAAATGTGGACTGTATTAAAGAAAAGAGGGGAATACTTGTGCATAAATTCTGTTTACTTCCACAGTTTTTTTTTGTGGGAAGTGGAAAGCAACAAATGGCATGAATGGCAGGAGCTGAGCTACTTTATTGTTTTACTGTTACTTTGGGTTTGGTGCAAAGAACTCTCAAGCTCATTGGGATCCAACTGAGAACAATTTTTACTATTAATGTATTGAAAACAAACCTGTTGACCCTGATATTCCTGAGATATGTCGGCAATGTGAGATTGCAAGTATTTGCGCCCCCCCCCGCCCTTCATTTGGGCAATTTAGGATTTTCCCCACCTCTATGTATGATAACTGTTTGCCTCTGGCATCTCAATTCTACTTTGTCACTAATCTCCCATGGAATCCAGTGACAAAGCATAAAATATCTGCATTTCCATGGCTCTTGTGCTGGCTGTTCCATCTAGAGAACCTGTAACAGGTCCTCCCAATTTACCTCGGAGGGGAGGTAGATCCTCCACTGATTTCAATGGGAAGAAATGAATGCAACAGACTGAAGAAAGTAACACGTGTGTATTTGTTTAAGCTTTGAGTTTGGTTGTTAATTTGATTCAAGTATTTTAAACTGTCCAATGATTTTTGAATGTCCCACATTGTCTTATCCAACACGAAGTATTTTAATATCATTGACAGCAAGTTAAGTAGTTTAGCCATCTGCTAAGGTTTCTTCCAGACTTTTTGCAGATGGGATTAGGATATATAAATGGAAGGCCTTGCTGTCATTAAGTTGGAGGTGGTTTTGCTGAGAAAAATGTTGCTGGCAGCTCTTCTTAAAATATGCACAGATTGCGTGGGAAGGTAGGCAGTTCTCCGCTGGCGGGAAACTCAGAGCCAGTTCTGGGCTCCATTCCATTTAATGCTGAACATTGTTTGGCCTTAGATGGAAGAAGTGGACTCTTTGGACTACTACAGTCTCGGTGGCTATTAAGATTGGAAATGCTGTTAAAATAGTTTTAATGAGTGCTGAATTGTCTGTGATATAGAGTACTGCTGTTGGTTGAAACAATCTAGTTAACTGCTCCTTTCTGCACAGTTCTGCACAGTGGGAGGTGAGTATAACATCACACTTCTAACTCAAGGCAAATAGATGGTGAAGAGATTATGGGAAGAGTGGTCAAGAAGTCAACCACTCTGTGCAAAGTAATCAACTTCCATTTTGCTCTAGAAGCCACAATATAATTAGCAGAACCATAACAATGCACAGCTAAGCACAAAACATTATAAATACTATAGTTCTTAAGATGGGGGAAATCAACACATATCTTCCAGAATTGGTCAGCTATAGATAATTCAAATTTTTAACTTTAATAGCTAATAGACATATTTTTGAAAACATTGTAGTACTTTGAATAGGTTGAAAACATGTACAGTAATTTATGTTGCATTCAGTTCAATATAATCAAATAAAAGTTGTAAAATGTGCTTCGAAGTGCACTGTAATTGAAACGTATATAATTCACAACCACTGACATTGAGTTGGGGTTCACTTTAAGAGGCTGGTCTGACGTGATGACGTAATTACATAAAGTTCTGTTATCACGCTGTGTTCAGTGTTGGAGTACAATAAATGAGTTATTACAGTTTTTCTTAAACATAAAATGCCTCATGACGTTTTACTTGTGAAAACCTACACTGGTGACCCTATTGCTCTAGGATGATCCCAGGGTTATTGAGAATGTCAGCCAATGCAGTTGCTTTGAAACTGCCGGAGTTGTGGGAAATGTCCTTGCTAGGTTCGTACAAGCCGAGGCCCATTTCGTGCTGCGAGAAATCACCACGATGGACACCAACTTTTACTATGTGGTAACATTGCTCAGCAGTTCCATAGCATCAAGAGTGGTGAGTCTACTTGACTACCTACCTGAACACAATAAATACCGATCGCTGAAAACTTACCTTTCACCGAATTTTGGACTATCAGAGTCTGAGTGCGCCAACTGTTGCTCTTCTTGCCTGGCCTTGGGGATACTAGGTCTTCTGAGCTAATGGACCAAATGCTGACTCTGCTAGAAAATCACAATCCTTGTTTTATTTTAAAAAGAACTCTTCATGTAGAAAATGCCTGATCAAATTCGCAAGGCCCTCGTTAATGCACCCGTGGAGGATTATAGGGCGCTTGCTAAAATGGCTGATAGCCTACACTCAGCCAGACAGATGTGTATCATTCCTCCTCCTTTCCCTGACTCAAAGCCCCGTCAGTAAGGCCTCCAACATAAGGACGGCCACGGCTGCGGAACAGACATTGCCAGGACTGTGTTTTTACCACGCTCACTCTGGTACAAACACCAGGACGTCCTGACCTCCTTGTAGCTTCAACAGTGCCAGTGCATCGGGATATCAGAGGCTTGTGAGCACCATTGGTTTCCAGCTGCCAGAGACATCAACTGTTCATTATGGACACCCTATCAGGGTGATGCTTCCTGTGTGACACAGGCACTCAAGTGAGTGTGCCTCCAGCATTGCCCATTGATGAGAAGGCAAAGAGTGGCAGCACCTGGCTGGAGGCCACCAATGGCAGCAGGATCCAGACTTACAGGACCTGACAGGTGATACTGTGCTTCAATGAGTGATGTTACACATGCAACGTAGTCCTGGCTAAAGTGGCTAGAACTCTGCTTGGTGCAGATTTCCTGTGTGCCCAAGGACCTTAAGAACCGCCGACTTGTGGATGTCAAGGATCTTGTGTTGTTATCCTACTCCCCCATAAAGCTCCCCACAACGACTCGGTCAAGAACATGCACTACCGCGTGTGAGTTTACTTGAAGGCGGAGCTTAGGAGGGTTAATGGCACCTAACGGCGACTCCTTTGTTGGCATCTTCGGAAACAGCTCTATTTCCATCTTTAATATCTCTATTTTCCCTTTCAGGGTTCTGTTGAAGACTGTGACCTGAAGTTACACGCTGACTATGGTTCTTTGCAGGAATGGGACCCGCTTTCGGGGTTTCACAAGTGGCCATTGTTCAGGACTCGGCCTAAGATCTCTGCTTGCCTTCGGAGGACCATTTTTCGTGGCTCTGGAGAGGGCGGGGATTGGAGGTCGGTGTCTGAGCAGAAGACCGGTGTGTCGTGGGAGATGGAAGATCTAAGGCTGTGTGCCCAGAGACCCAAGATCTTTGGGCACAGAGCTCGGAAAAAGCCACGTGACGGACTTTTAACATCATAAACCAGCAGGTTGTATGTTACGCCTCCCCTCTCGCTGTGAAATGGAGACACCCCTTTCTCCCTTATTAGGGAGAGGGAGAGAGAGAGAGAGAGAGAGAGAGAGAGAGAGAGCGCCTGTGGTACATCGAATACATGTACATCGGGTGAACATGTAGTCTTTGGAGTATTGCAAGTCTGTGTCTTTGCTGTTGCCTTGCTCACGCTTGAGTGCTTGGTGGCGGGTGCCGATGCTTTTGTTTTGCTGGTGGGGGGAGGGGGGATTGTTGCTTGCTGCTGCTTATGCACGGGAGGGAGGGGAGCTGGGGAATCTATGGGGTTCTGACATTTAACTGTTGTTCATTCTTTGGGGGCACTCCTCTGTTTTTGTGGATGCTTGCAAAGAAAAAGCATTTCAGGATGTAAATTGTATATATTTCTCTGACATTAAATGTACCTTGTATGCTGGGCAAATTCCCAGACTCACCAAGCCCACATTCTCCATCACAGTCACAAAACGTGGGGTCGAGCACCACATTTCCAAAACTGGCCCGCCAGTCCATGCCTGCACTGAACCCAGAAAAGCTGGCAACCACAAAGGCTGAGTTTGCCACACTGGAAAGACTTGGCATTGTATTCTGGTTGAATAGCCCCTAGGTTTCACTCCTCCATGTGGTCCCTAAATCCAATAGTGATTGCCGCCCATGTGGCGATTATCAATGCTTTAACAAGGTCACCACCCCCAATTGTTACCTGGTCCCACACATCCAAGACTTTTTGGCACTTTTATACAGAAAGTCAGTATTTTCCAAGTTGATGTAATTAGGGGCTACCATCAGCTGCCTGTGTGCGAAGAGGATATTCCCTAAGTGACTGTGATAATCCCATTTGGCCTCTGAGTTTCTGCACATGCTGTTTGGACTGAAAAATGCAGCACAGACTTCCCAACAGTTGATAGACTGTATATTAAAAGACTTAATTTTCTTTTTGTTTACTAGATGACAAACAGTACTTGTCACCAGTGTATCCAAATCTGAACAAGTACCTCATCTCTGCATAATTTCAGAGTGCTTTAGCCAACACGGGTTTATTATTAACTCTGCTAAATGCCAGTTTGGTTTGTCAACCATTGACTTTCTTAGCCATCGCACCACCACGGAAGGTTAGAAACTCTTCCCATCAAAAGCAGCTGCTATTATGGATTTCCCACCACCCCACACTACAAATAAACTACAGGAGTTTTTAGGCAAGGTGAATTTCTATCACTGCTTCATCCCATGAGCTGCTGAACTTGTGCTCCCCCTGTACTGTGCACTTGAGGGCAATAGCTCTAATCAAGTGCTTGACTGGTGAGGGGACATGACCAGGGCATTTGATGATACCAAACAAGCTCTTTCCAACGTGACCCTACTGGCACACCCACTCCCAAGCACACCCATAGCCATTACTACTGACGCTTCAGTCTATGCTGTATATACTGAGCACAAACTGTTGGTTGGAGGCGTGTGGTACCCACTTGTCTTCTTCAGACGGTAGATCTGTTCCCCCCAAAAGGAAATGCAGCATGTTTTATCATGAGCTTTTCTGTAGTATCTGGCTAACCACCTTTTTCGTTTCCTTCTAGAGGGTTGACATTTCACAGGGTTCATTGACCACAAACCCCTTGTGCATGCGATGGCCAAATGATCATACCCTTGGTCTGCACTGCAGCAATGCCACCTGGTCACAACTGATATACAACATAACAGGGGGAAAAGTAATTCAGCTGTGGCCAAACACATAGGGGTTGATCATGCCAATATGGCAGCTGACCAAGCTACTGACACAGAGGTCCAGGCTTATTAAACAGCAGTCACAGGCCTGCTGTTGGCTGACATTAAGTCCAGTGAAGCTGGGGTTTCTCTCCTACACAATGTCTCAACTGGTCGCCCTCGACTCGCATAGCCCACAAACTGGAGGTGGACTCTTTTTTAACTCCATTCATAGCCTCATGCACCCGGGCTGGAAGGCCTCACAGAAATTGGTTGCACTAAAGTTTGTGTGGCACAGCCTCAGAAAGAATGTGCATGTTTGGACTGCAGTCTGTCTGGAGTGCCAGCGGGCAGAAATGTCCAGGCACCATTTTGAAGACCGTGAGCGACAGTTTAACCATGTCAACATGGACCTGGTTGGCCTTCTTCCCCCCTCATGTGGTTTCATGCACCTCCATTCTATGGTGGACCATACCACCAAGTGGCCAGAGGTCGTCCCACTGCCACTGACAATGGCCGCAGATGTGGCTCAGGTGTTCATCAGCATCTGGGTTCCTCGGTTTGGCACCCCATCTGATATTTCCTCTGACCCTGGTCCTCAATTTATATCAGATTTCTGGGCTGCGATGGCCCAGAACTTCAGCGTTAGGCTACATCACAACACAGCATATCACCCAGAGTCTAACGGCCAATGTGAGCGGTTTCACCACTCCTTAAAGGCTGCTCTGAGGACTTCCCTGGCAAATGAGTGTTGGTATGATCATCTCCCATGGATCCTGCTGGGGCTCAGAACTTCTCCAAAAGAGGACCTGCCGTTGTCCATGGCTGGATTGGTAAACAGGCAGCCATTACAAGTGCCAGGTAATTTTATTCCTGACATTACACCGCCTAGTCAGCCTCTCAACAGCATTCCACCCTGCTCAGGAATTGAATTTACTGAATTAAATTCAATTCCTTTCCACGTATTTCCACCTCCCATCGTGATGTACGGCACTGTTGGATTCCTGCTGACCTACATTCTACCTCGTTTGTTTTCATCTGCCACGATGCGCCAGCAACCCCTGAGGCCCCCTTACAGTGGCCCATTCCACATTTTGGAACAGGGAGAAGAGACTTTTATCATAATTAATAGGGGTAAACCTGAATGTGTTTCAGTAGATCACCTTAAACCGGCCCTCCAAGATTAGAGGATTCCACTACCATGCCCATAGCATCGTGCCATGACCACATGGACAAGCCAGAGGCCCCTGCTGTTCCTCCACCCGTGGAACATCAGATCCGAGCCAGGCAGCGCGTCCGATCTCTGGACAGGCTCACAATGCCAGTTTTCGTGAATTCTTGGGGGTGGGAGGGTGGAAGCTGTGTAATTGGTGGAAGCGGACACAATTCACAACCACCGACATTGAGTTGGGGAGATCTGTTACCGTGCTTTTTGTTCAGTGTTTGGAGTAAAACAAGCAAATTGTTATGGTTTTTCTTAAACATAAAATGCCTCACACCATTTTTTGTGAAATCCTACAGAAGTATGTCAATATTGTACTCAAGAGCTTTTAAAGAATCAGAACAAACAAGTGACCTGAATTGGTAGAACAGAATCAGTTTCTATACAGCTTCAGGTGGTGACCACTCGGGTCTATTGGATTGCAGTTACTCCTACCTGTTTTAAAATTTCGAAGTGCGCATTTGATACATGAAGCCATTAATCGTATCAGAAGTGTCCAGCAATCTAGTTGTGAGCTAATCAAAGGTAGAAAGTGTTTCATGAGATATATTTGTTATATTCTCTTACATTGCAGTAGACCATTAAGTCCATCCATCAAGTGTTTGCTTGTTGTCTGAACAATCCCATTCCACCACTCTTTTCCTGTAACATATTCTCTCTCACATTCCTGTCAGTTAGATGAGCACTTTATTTTGCTAAGCCACAGATGAAGTGCTAGTAAATGGAATGAATGTATTTTAGTTATTACGAACATAGCAGGCCAAAGGACATTTAGACAAAATCTGCTGTGTGAATCTCTGGTTCCATCAGATTCTCCCACTGGTTACCTACAACAGGGTAATTTACAGCAACCAGTTTATCATTAGACCATAAGGCATTCAAGCAGAATTAGGCCCATCGAGCCTGCTCTGAAATTCTATCATGGCTGATCCATCATCCCTTGCAACCCCATTTTCCTGCCTTCTACCTGTAACCTTTGATTCCCTGATTAATCAAGAACCTATCAACTTCCACCTTAAATACACACAGTCACTTGGCCTGCACAGCTATCTGTGGCAATTAATTCAACAGATTCACTGTCTGCTGACTGAAGAAATTCCTCCTCATCTTTGTTCTACATCGATATCTCTCAATCCTGAGGCTGTGTCCTCTGTTCCTGGACTCCCCCACTCTAGGAAACAAACTCTCCAAATCTACTTTCTCCAGAACTTTCAATATTCAATAGGTTTCAATGTGATCCCCCAACATTCTTCTAAACTCCAGTGAGTACAGGCCCAAAGCCACCAAACTCTACTCATATGTTAACCCTTTCATTCCTGGGATCATTCCTGTGAACCTACACTGGACTGTCTCCAATGCCAGCTCATCTTTCCTCTGATAAGGAGCCCAAAACTGCTCACAATATTCTAAGTGTGGTCTGAACAATGCCTTTTAAAGCCTAAGCTTTAGATCCTTGCTTTTGTATAGCAGTCCCCTCGAAATGAATGCTAACATTGTATTTGCCTTCCTTCTCACTGACTCAACCTGAAAGTTAACCTTTAGGAAGTCTTGCGGGAGGACTTCCAAGTCCCTTTGCACCTATGATTTTTTTGAATTTTCTCCCCATTTAGAAAATAGTCTATGCCTTGTCACATACCCCGTGACGGGTTAAAGAACGAGCAGAGATGGAAAACACTTTGGAGTCCGGTATTGCTGTTAACTAATAATATTTATTAGTAACTACGCAATACAGTAATATAAATGCAGATAAATTGAACAGATTAGTAATGATTATATATCAGTAAGTATATCAGTAAGTGTGGAAATATATGAAAACCAAGCTTCTTCAAGTCTAAGGGTAAATAGATACGATGATGAGTAAAGTTGAGTTCAGTTCGTGGTATTGAGTTGAGTAGTGATGGAGAGAGAGAGAGGAAGAGATTTGAGTCTTCAGGTGAGCTGTTGCCGTCGATCTTCCCGTTGTCCTCTGAATTCCTTTATAAGTCACCGACCATGACCACAACAAAGGGGACCGTTCTTCTGTGGTGGAGTTATCAACTCAGGCGAAGGTTGGACACAAAAATGACTCCCCACCAGTCACGCCCTTTTCACACTACAAGAGCCACTGATCAATCCACCTAATCGATCCTCCAAAACCCACTTTTTCTGTGGGCACAACAAAGCTCATTCAGTGTCCAAAATCATGCGTCTCAGGTCTATCATCTGACCTTCTGTTTATCTCCCTGTGCTGAATACCAACTGTCACTCAAACAGTTCCTCCCTTCTCTGTCTGTAAGAATACAGAAGCTGAAACCAATGTCCTCGTAAAAAGTTAACACGCTGCAGAGAAATCATAACATCGATTGTCCATCAAATAATGCCGCCCTCGGTCACCATGGCAGCCCACGAGCTGCTTGGTGCCCTCTCTCTCCGAACTCAGCAGAAATCCAAAAGTTAGTCTCAGTTCTTTCTCGTGCCTTAAAGAGACAGTCCACAGAAAATATGAACCTTAGTGGTTCATAACACCATCTCAAAGCAGTCAGAGTCTCTCTCTCTCTCTCTCTCTCTCTGTCTCTTAAAAACAAGATGTTGGTGTTCAAGAACTCTCTCTCTCTCTCTCTCTCTCTCTCTCTCTCTCTCTCCTTTTAAAAGCACAGTTCGCAGGGGTAATCGAGCACAGTTCATAGAGGTAATTCAGGACCCGTCACAGCCTTTATTCCTTGTGCCAAATTGCATGACCATGCACTTCCCTACATTATATTCCATCTGCCACTTCTTTGCTCATTCTCTAATCTGCCTAAATCCTTCTGCAGACACCCTGCTTCCTCAACACTGCCCGCCCCTCCAGTCGTCTTCACATTGTCCACAAAGCCATCAATTCCTTCGTACAACCATTGGCAGACAAAGAGAGCAAAAGTGGCACCCCACCATCAGGGGTAGCCCACCAGAAAAAGCTCTCTTTATTCCCACCCTTCGCCTGTAATACTATGAACTCTTATTTTATTACGCAGCCAGAGACCATTCATTTAAGGTGAGAGATGGTAAATTCAAAGGAGATGCATGAGGCAAGTTTTCTTTTTAAATACAGAGAATGGTGTGTGTCCGCTGCCATGCGTTGTGATGGAGACAAATAAGATAGAGGTGTTCAAGAGGCAGATGAAAGACTCGTGCAGGAAATGAAAGAAAATGGACACTGGGTTGGCAGAAGGGATAAGTTTAGTTGGGTATTGAATGATGAAGGGCCAGTTCCTGTGCTGTGCTGTACTGTTCAATATTAGAAGAGAATGGATAGAGGTACATAGAGTAATGATATGCTTAAATGGGGTGAGTAGAGAGAAGCTGTTTCCAGTCAGCATTTGTTCCAATAACATTGATTTAGCATGATGAGCAAAAGATACTGGGAGATGTGAATTCTTCTTTATAAATGCAGACAGTGGTGAAGATATGGAGCTTGCTACCTGCAAGATCAGTAAAAATAGACTAAACACTGCTTTCAAAAGGGAACTGGATGGGTACTTGAGAAAAATAATTGCTGGGCTATACTATAGGGAGAAACAAACGGACTGAGTTACTACTTCGAAGATCTGGCACGGGTCCAATTGGGAAAATGGATTTCTTTTGTGCTTTAATGCTTCTATGATTCTAATTCAAGACTCATTCTTTGATTAATAACTGTATTATAAATTCCAAATTAACCACACTCAATTTGTCAGATAAACATATAAAATAAGATTTTTAAACAAAAGACTTACAACAAAATACCATGTAAGTAATCTTGGAAATAGGAACAATATTCAATTTCATGTTGAATAAATAAGAATATTTTACTGATACTGCAAGACAATGGAAAAATAGAAGTATTATTTCAAAGGTCAGGACTATTTATAAGCTAATGTATTCCTTGAGGAATGTTAATAAGGTTATTTACAGGGCAATTCACACATAAGCATTATTTAGGTGTGTATGTCTGTTAAATTAAGGTTATTTGTGAATGACATTTTACAGGACCTATTATCAAATGAGCCTGGGTAAATGATATAGTCAAACAAAAAATGCTGCCCATAATTCCATGCTAATTGGCATTCTCCCTCTGAGAGGCCAAAAGGATGAATGCTGTGTAAAATCAAAATATCACCCAAATGCAGTCGGCTATATTTCCTCAGTGACACCAGTGCATCGCTGCAGTTTTGTGTTCCAGCCGGCCTGAACTACAGTACATGGAAGTAAGAGTGCTTGATCCCGACAGAAGGCGGCAAAAGTGAAAAAGTGGATCATTCCCCTACACAGATATGCTTTACCTTGAGTACAAAATTACTAAGACATCAGGAAAACAGCACAAGGATAAAATAAAAATTAATGTGTTTTATTGTTATATCCGGCACGGTAAATTAATATGGACAAATTAGTTTTCTGCTGGGGAGGATCAAAATTGGACAAAGTAGCACATTAATGGATTAATCCAACAAAAGAATTGGATTTTTACTTTTACAGGGCTTCTCAACATGAAACAAAATGACAGACTGAAATTAAAAGTGGAAGAACTAAAGCCAAAAGATTAAAATATGCAATATTAAAATCTAAAATCTTAATATGTACTGGTGACACGTTGGCTGCTATTTTAATAGAAGTGTTAACCTATTTAATACAATATTTCAAAGTGATTGAATTAAATTACTCAAGGAGCCAAACATCTGATGTATTCAAGAAAAGACTATTGGTATTTTGATCTGAAATATGTGAACAATAATAAAATAGCTTTCAGCATTTCCTTACTACAAAAATACAATTATCTTTTTGAGGTAATCAGATTCAGTTGCATTTATTTATCACAGACACATTGAAAAATAAAGTCAAAGGCATTATCTGATTCAACGACCAACACAACCTAAAGAATGTGCTGGGTCCAGCCCACGAGTGTCACCACACATTCTGAACCCAGTGTAGCATGCTGCAGAACAATACAAGCAACAATAAAAACAGCATGACAACAAACAAAACAACAACAGCAAAACAAGCCCTTTTCCTACCCTCCCACTCACTCACACACACACACACAATGGTGTCCCATCCCAGGACGGGCTGCCCCTGGGGCACTGACCTCCAGTCCTTGGCCACAGACACTCAGATTCACAGAGAATGGGCTTCCAACCTCCAGTCTCTGACCCAGACTTGAAGACCTCTAGGCATTGGGCATCTGACCTCGGAACACACTGACCCAGGGGCTTTGATGTTCAGGTCTTGATCTCCAGACATGCCATCTTTGGCTTTGACCTTCAGTATCAACTCCAGGACTCATTGACCATGGGACTTTTGAACTCTGGGGGGGGGGGGACTTGATCTCTGGGGTCTATGGAAAGAAAATCCATACACACGAGATCAAGTGGTCTAATGCTTTGCATATGAGACAAGGCAGCAACTCTTTTAGGTCATGTCTTTCTCTGAATACAACGAATGCCTGACTTAGAGTAATCTTCAACTTCAGGCTTCATTTGTGGCCAAGGAAAATGATCTCTGTCTTATCCATAAGTTTTGTCGAATCCCAGATAACCTGAGTCATCATGAAGTGACCTCAGTACAATCTTTCTGTAAACTCTCAGGCAAAATCAACAGAGAATGTTGAGTTCTGTTTGGAAGAAAAGTAACCCCGTATTAGACTTTGTTCCTCAACTCCAGTATGTCCCATTCTTTCATCAATAGGATATAGATTTTGTCTTCTCATCTTTTGAAATTTTTCCCTTGAAAACAGCTGACCAGATTTCACCTATACAAGGGTCATCCTGCTGGGCTACTGACAATTCATCAGAGCTCAAGGCAAGCAGATATTTCATATTCGGCATAGTCAGGTTGCAATATGCTTGAGGAGTTGCACGGCTAGAAGCACCAAATAATCGACAGCTCTATTATGCCATAGCCTTTGCTCTGTTTTGCTAACTGTGGAAAAACTGGCATATAGCTTCAAAACCTGAGGCAGGAATGTCCCCTCATTCTCGGTCAGTGATCAGCATCTCATAAGAGTGTCGTGATAACGCATCCATATCAATGTTCTGACTTCTGGGCCTGTACCCAAGGCTAAAATCTGAGACTGATGACACTGTCAACCAGTGGTGACCTGTTGGATCCAATTTTGCAGAGGTCAAAGTATAAGTTAGTGGGTTGTTGTCAGTTCTCACCTTAAACCTGGAACCAAATAGATAGCCACTGAATTTCTCTACCATTGCCTATTTCAATGCCAGACACTCCAATTTGTCTGCAGAGTAGTTTTGTTCAGATGGCAACAAACTCTGGCTGAAGAAAGCAACAGGACTCAGCCCTTCACCTTGGTCTTGATGTAAAACGCCACCTAATCCTTCATGGCTTCTGTGTGCAATACGTACAGTAAATGGTGGTTTGCAAAGGCAAGCATAGGTGCTTTACTCAGTAATTCTTTAAGCGTCTGAAATGCCTCTTCACACTTTGCATCCCGTCTTTCCCTGAAAGGATCCAAAAGGTTAAGGTAAAACTTGGTTTCTTTTCCCTTTGGTTTTCTTCCTTTCTTCGCTGAGGGGAGATAACCACACAGCAGTTGATTCAAAGGGTGACTCACTTTGGAGTAGTTCTTCACAATCTCTGGTAGTACCCATGAAATTCAAAGTATGAGTGCAGAGCACTCACAGCTCTAGGCCTTGGCCATGTGATTACTGCCTCTATCTTAGATGGATCTGTAGCCCCTCCATCCTCAGAGACTATGTGTCCTACATAACTGACTGACATTTTACAGCACTGGCACTTGCCCAGTGACAGTTTTAAACCTCAGCTTTCAGGCACTCTAACACATTCAGTGGTCTTGTCTCTTGCTCCTCTAGTGTTGTTCCAAACACGATGAGAACATCCAAGTATACAAGTACTTTAAGCAGGTTCATGGCCCCAGCAGTCTGATCCATCACACACTGGAAGGTAGGCACTGAGTATCCTTTCAAACTGAAAAAAATCCAATGGAATATTTGAATGCTGTCTTTTTTTAAAATCAGATTCACTCATTGGTATTTGAGAATACCTACTTCTTAGAACCAACACACTGAACCATTGCTTCCACTTAAGCAGGCCAGAGCATCCTCGATCTGTGAAACTGTATATTGGTCTGGGATTGTACGCCTGTCCAGTGTTCTATAATCAATACACGTTCTTCTTTTCCCATTCTTTTTCCTCACAACCACTATAGGTGATGCACAGTGACTCCTCGGCTCAGTGATAATTTTGCAGCTGCATTCCTCTGCTTTGCAATTTCCACTGGTGGGTTGGGTTTTGCAGTGAACGTGTCACATTTATCTGCAACATTAGCAGACTTCTACCAAGTCCACGCAGCTTGAATGCTTTTCAACTCATTTCTCAAAAGCTCTACTTCTGTGGCATCAGAGGTCACTTTAACAACAGAGGTTCCAACTGAAGACATTACTTGGCTCTTCGAAATATTTCACTCCTCAATCATATGCTCCTCTTCTCTATCATCTCTTCGTAACTCAGTAGATGATGGTGGATCATGCATCTTGATGGTCATTCAAATACATAGAGCAACCATGTCTTGTGACAGTGCACCCTTCATAACTTGCTCCACTTTCAAATGATTTATCTCAGACAGTGGAATGCCCCCTTTGGGGCACAAGCAATACAGCAGTTTTCTAACCTGAAAATGTAGGCAGAGAGCTTCTGTCCTTCCTCTTGGATGTGTTTCTGAACTTCAGCATGAGATCAGCTGAACTTTCAGTAGTGCAAAAAGCAATTTCAAGAGCCTGCATCTAGTTTGCTGACATAGCTAAGGGATTTTCTGCCTTTAGGAACCGCACTACGTCAATGGCAGGACCCTTTAAACTCTCTACAAGTTACTGCTTCTTTACATTGTCTGAGACCTGCCATTCATTTAGTTAATGCTCAGCCCAAGCCTCGTATTCTTCTTCTCCATTTGGCGTGGGTTTGACTCCAGTGAACATTCACAGCTTATGGTGACTCTGGATCTCAGCAGGTACACTTCAGCATTTATCGACCAGTGAAGTGATAGTTCAGAATTGAGATCAACAGCCGAAGGACTTAGTAGATTTTTAACATCAGTCAGAGTTGTTCCTTCATTCCCCAGTAAGGAGTGCAACTTGAACTGAAAATCTTCACCCTCAACAGCATTCATATCACCTTAATTATGACAAGTATTTTAAATTCTACTAAAAAACAACACTGGTGTAACACTAACAACAGGAATTCTGCAGATGCTGGAAATTCAAGCAACACACATAAAAGTTGCTGGTGAACACAGGCAGCATCTCTAGGAAGAGGTGCAGCCCTGACGAAGGGTCTCGCCTGAAACGTCGACTGCACCTCTTCCTAGGGATGCTGCCTGGCCTGCTGCGTTCACCAGCAACTTTTATGTGTGTTACTGGTGTAACACTGGCTTGAACACAAGTAAGCAGGCTATCCAATCATTATACAGCCATAGTCCAGCATTTGATCATGCAAGCTTCCATCACAGATGATGCCCCCAAAAATATAACCCTCACACTGTAGGCTTGTAATGAGTTGACTATTACTGTGAATACAAACTAACAGCAACATAGTTCTACAATGCATGGGAATAACAATGAAAGGGCCATTTCCAATAAATAAACAGGTCTAAGGAAGATATGATTCAGGTAAAGACAAAACAGAAAAGTTTGAATGTTTCTCCAAATGGAAAAATAAGACAATTACCTGGATGAAACACACCCATGCAAATTTACCATTCGCCAGGAAGGAATTATATATATCACTCCACAATGTGCACATAATCATTGGAGCTTATTGTTATACGACCAAGAGCTAGGATAAGAGGCTCTGAGTGTCCAGTGTGTTGGTGTGGGAGAGCATTTTCCAGCATTAAAGGTTTACAAGTCCACCAAGCAAAGTTGAGGTGCTATTCCATCCCAGTGGATGAAGATGAGATTACGTCACCAAGCACAGATGATGTGGTCTTTTCAACCACTGATTCACAAGCCACAGCGATTCGCTCTGGAGAGAGTCATCATACTCCTGGTCAGACGAGAGATAACCCAGGTCAGGTTTCAGACCACAGCACCCAGGTAGATCCTTCGCATGATGGCAGTGATGAGGAGGTAGAGAAGAAGAGGAAGGTCAAGTGGCCAGCAATGGCAGATGAGAAGGCTTGGCGTGTATTTGATGAGGATATCAGTATGATATTGGAGAACACTCTCAGGGGAACAACAAAGAGAAAGTTGGAAGTGATGGGCAATATGATTTACGATGTTGGAAAGTACAGGTTTGGTTTGCTTGAATTGAAGAAAGCAAAGCCTACACAGCAACCAAGCAGGTGCCAGAAGGAGATTAGGAGGTTGAGGAGACAGCTTAGATCGTTGAGACAGAGGTGGAAGGTAGCAAGTAAGAGTGACAAGCCAGGGCTTTCTGATCTCTGAGGGCATTTTGGAATAAAGTTAGCATCACTCCATCATGCAGAGTCACAACATAAAGAGAAAGAAGAGAGAGAAGGCAAGAAAGTCGTTCTTTAAGAACCCTCATGAGTTCACAGAGAAACTGTTTGAACAAAGTAAGAGCGGGCAGATTAACATCTCTCAACAAGAACTTGAGGATCACCTGGCAAGCACTTACTCTAACGAACAGCGGGAGGCTCCTTTGCTTGATATTTCAGGGCCTGTGAAGCCTACCAAGCCAGGAGTGAAGTTCAATCTGTCAGAACCCAAATTGGCAGAAGTCAAATGGTTTCATCAGAAAGGTAAGGTCAGGCTCAGTGCCAGGACTTAATGGAGTGCCGTATAAGGTGTTCAAGAAGTGTGAACAGCTGAGGAAGTACTTGTGGAGATTGTTAGAGGTGGTGTGGAGACAAGGTGTTTTTCCTTTGTTGTGGAGTGAGACTGAAGGAGTATACATCCCGAAGGAAGAGAATTCTTCTACATTGAATCAGTTCCGACCAATTTCACTCCTGAATATAGAGGGGAGGATTATGTTTGACATTCTGGCAGAAAGAATATCTTCATTTGTGATAGAGAATGGATTAGTAAATACGTCTGTGCAGAAGGCAGGAATACCAGGCTTCCCAGGATGCGTTGAACATTCTAGTATGATATGGCATACTATCCAGGAGTCAAAAAGGTTGAGAAGAAATCTGGCTGTAGTTTGGCCTGATCTGGCAAATGCTTATGGTTCTGTTCCCCATGTCCTGATTGAGTTTGTGATGGAATTCCTGTGGATTCCTGCTAAGGTGAGGAACTTTGTTATGCAGTACTACAACGATTTCCAGATGAGGTTTTCCACTCAGCAGTTTACAACTAGGTGGCAGAGCTTGGATGTTGGAATCCCAATGGGATGTGTGATTTCACCCATCCTTTTTGTGTTAGCCATGGAGGTCATTGTGAGGGCTGCAGAATCAGTGGGACCAGGTGTCGCACTTGATGGCAGAGAGGAATTACCACCAATATGAGCGTTCATGGCTGATCTTACCCTTTTGGGTTGCAGCACGGAGGCAGTGGAAAATGTACTATCTAGACTCAAGAAGCTAATGGATTGGGGAAGAATGAAGTTCAAGACCAAGAAGTCAAGGAGCCTTGTTCTTAGGAGAGGAAAGCTGGTTGACTTTCATTTCACCCTTTGTGGAGAGGAGATTCCATCCATTCAAGACCAACCAGTTAAGAGCCTCGGGCGATGGTACACAGAGGAGCTGAGAGACACCAAGAGGGTTCAAGAGACAGGAGAACAGATCAGCAGAGGTCTGATGTCTGTTGACAAGTGTGGCTTGCCTGGCAAGTTGAAGTTGTGGTGCTTGCAATATGGACTGATGCCACGGATAATGTGGCCACAAACTGTCTATGAAGTGGCAATGCCCCATGTTGAGGCAATGGAACGGAAGATCAACAAGTATGTGAAGAAGTGGCTTGGAGTACCGAGCAGCCTCACCAATGTTACAATCCACAGTAGCCAGACAAAGCTTACCATCCCAGTGCAATCCCTTGTGGAAGAGGTCAAGGTAGCCAAGGTAAGATCATCCTTGATGCTTCGAGACTCAAAAGACCCTGTCATCAAGAACACCCAGCCGGATGTGCAGTCAGGCAGGAAGTGGTCAGCCCGTGTAGCAGTTGATGAGGCAGAGTCTAGATTGAAGCACAAGGAGACGATTGAGGTTATCCAGCTGGGCCGCCAGGGCCTTGGATGGACAAACCACAAGTGGTGGTCATTTTCTGCAGGTAAGGAGCGCCGTGAGCTTGTAACACAAGAAATACGAGAGGTAGAAGAGGAGAAGAGGTTAGCTAAAACAGCTGGCCTGGCCAAACAAGGGGCTTGGACCTGGTGGGAAAGTGTTGAACAATGACATCTATCTTGGAACGTTCTGTGGCAGATGGAACCGCTCCGCATTTCTTTTCTATGCAGAGCAACATACGATCTGCTCCCAACACCTGCCAACCTCAGCACCTGGCATGAAGATAAGACAGACAGGTGTGTTGCTTGTGGCGAGAAGGGAACACTTCAGCGTATTTTGAGTGCATGCAGAGTCAATCCTTCCAGCGGCATGTACACTTGGAGACATAACAATGTTCTCAAAGTTGTAACAGAAGCGGTTGAGCACAGAGTACTGCAGCACAACTTATCTCATGCCCCATGCTGCACAGAACATCGTATATCATATGTGAAAGAAGGCTCCAAGTCAAGGGTGTACAGCACAGGCTCACGATCAGGCATACTTTCCTCAGCCAATGATTGGTGTGTCAAGGCTGACCTGGATGGGAAAGGCAGTTTCCCAGAGCAAATAGCTTTCACCACATTGCGTCCAGATATAATCGTATGGTCTGACACCAGTAGAGAAGTGGTTATTGGTGAACTCACAGTCTCCTGGGAAGACATCATTGATGAAGCCCATAAGTGCAAGTTAACCAAGTATGCAGAATTAAGATCAGAGTGCAGAGACAGAGGGTGGAAGGTCTCATGCTATCCATTCGAAGTAGGCTGCCGTGGGTTTATTGCGTTCACTTTCCAGAAGTGGCTGCGTGACCTTGGCTTCACTAGAAGAGAGATCAAGTTAACCAGCAGGGCTGTAGCTGAGGTAGCAGGGAAAAGATCAGCATGGGTGTGGACCAAGTATGTCCAGAAGGGCAGATAGTCAGACAGTGTATACATATCTTGCAAACCCTTCAGTAGTTGCATAGACACCTGAAGAGTAGACTATCTGTTGGATGGAAGTGACCAACAACTCTGATAGAGGCAGATGCCAAGTTTTTAAGCTCACCAGTGAGAGGTAGTGCTTTAGCACAGCTGGCCCACAACCTTGAGAGAGTCTTGCTCATAAGCGGGCCGAAACTCCTGAAGACAGGTGGTAGATCAACTGATGATCCCACTGGTGATACCACAGGACAGTTAACATCTTAGTCCACATGTATTTTTTTAACTCTTGCATAATAAATCCTGTTTGCTTCACTTTGTTTACTCACGGTACCGAAATAGTTTTTTGCTGAAGAACTAGTCCAAGGAAAAAATATTTATCAATGCAATATGCAAAGAAAAAGCATTGAACTTTCCCCAATGTTGTGTGCCAGCTGACTAACTGAAAGTTACTGTATCTGCACATTCTCCGTGAGACCATAATGTGCATGAGAATTTTCTGACATCTGTATCTGTTCATCCTAATTCGGTTCTGTTAGTGTTTTACCATGTTTTTCTACTATATTTGCTGCCTGTTTCCATCTCTGTCTTTCTCCTTCTTTCTTGAAACTTCTTTGATCCTGCACTCTGTTAAATAGCTACCCATTCTTTTTCCCACTCATCTTACTGGCCAAAATGTTAGGACAAATCCTATTGGCTAATTACAACAAGCCTAACTTTATCAACTGAATTTTTATTTTAAACGCCAAAAATGAAAAAACAAATTTTATAATGTAATTAAAAGGACATTTTTATATAGATTTGCATTTTGAGAAAATCTTCAGAAAATAAAATAAAACATCGTCTTAAACCAGTGTATTACATATAAAACAACTAAGTCTGACCATGAGCTTGACGGACATCACAGCTCGATGCCATCTTCACCCCACTGGTAAATTACCATTTGTTACCATATCACTGACATCATAGAAACTTCTGAAATGTAAGGTCACAAGTTTTATTCATTGATGATATTCATTTCCCCTATCCCTTACTGTATCAATTAGTCAAAAAAAATGTTCTCTATTGCAATGTACTTTGATTTTGCCATCTGAAAACAATCTGATTTATTTTCCTATATGCTTTGATATTTCATCAAAATGATGTTATAATTTGATACATAGAGGTAGTAGTTCTTTCACATTAGTATTAATTTTGTCACATTAATGTGTGATCAGATGCAGAGGCTGCTATTAAATTTTACTCAATTTCCAGATAAAACAGTTAAACTTGTCATTAATTAATATAACAGGCTTTTCCTACAAGGGGCAGTGAGATCTAAAAGGAAACACAGTTAGAAGATGTACAGCTAACCTAGCTCTCAGAATCAATGCTTCCTTGCCAAGCATTTCCACTCTGCATCCAAAAGGGACTCCTTTGCACAGCCCCAGTTTCTCCAACTACATCACAACTGTTTTAATGATGCCATACTTTATGCCCATGCTTTCAGTATATGTTCCATTTTCCTCAGTCCAGGATTTTCCTCCACCAGAGTTTACTGGAGTCTCTGGTCTGTCTCTCTCCCAATTTGCAGCCTTCTACTTTCATTCCTTCCTCTTCCTTCCAGAACACTTACAGGGGATCTTTTTGTCTTCATCTTCGGCCTCATCAGCTTTCACAGTCATTCTCCTCAATCTTTGCCCCTTTAAGCATGATATCACCTGCAAGTGCTACTTTCCTTTACATCCCCTTCAGGATTCTGAAGGAACAGCGCACTCTGTGATATTAGTCTACATCACAATCACCAACACCACTCCTTTCCAATGGAAACACATGAAGTGCAAAGCCTGTTCTTTTACTTGACAGGAATTTAACATTTTTACAGGATTCGTTTTCTTCTTCTTGTAAAGTTTAATAGCGGTTGGCAGAACAACATAAGGTGCATTACCGCCACCTACTGAGTTGGAGTATGGAGCAGAGAGGCAGGAAGTATTCCCACTAAATTCATCCCCCCCAAAAGTCACATCATATCAAAATGTCTAATGTTTTTCAGAAAGTCAAATACACAATTATATACATTAGAATGGCCATGATATTCTAACAAACATTCCATGTTAAACTGTGTTTGTCCTAAGGATCTCAATTTACTAATTACAGTAGATGTTTCTTTTGCACCTCTTTGGAAATGCATTTAAACAATATATGCCACACCATTTCTAGACAAGTACACTTGCTATAAATGCCTATATCATGCATAATAATTATGAACAAGAAATTATTCAACTCCAGTGTGCCCAATACGTAAATGTGTAAGCATAATTTCCCCCCTTTTATACCATCGCCCAGTTGTGTTCCTACCTTCCTTTGAATTTTATATAAAATGCCTTCCTTTATTTTCCTTCTCCCAATTTTGTTGCCATGAAGATCGAATAGAGGTTTTAAGTATTGCTTTCACTTCCCCTTTATGCAAAGGCACCACCATATTTCTAACCTTAATGTTAAGTGATTCCTTGGCTAGAATGTCTGCCATCTTGTTTCCTTTAACCCCAACAGGGGGAGGGACCCATAAGAAATGTATACACAAGACTAGGCCCTGCAGCCTCAGCAGATGCTGTCCAATCTCAAGAAGAATGTCTGGTCTACATTTTGAAATACATGTTTTAATCAAAGTCAAAATCAAGAATAAATCAGAGGACAGAATTACATACATAATCAGAGCTTACTTCTTCAACATATTCCAAGGTTACTTAAACAACTCAAGATTTTGAGCCAATTCATTTCCCATACACCCAAGATTGAAGATCTTATGAATACAGTGCACCAATAATGTTGCCAATATTGGATGACCAACTTCATGACCTCTTACGTTAACCCATTAAATTCACATAATATCAAAAAGTTATTATGCTAACTGTAACCTACATAGATGTTCAAAGTTCAATATAAATTTATTATCAAAGTATTTATAGGTCACCATATACAACTCTAAGATTTATTTTTGTGTGGGAAAACTCAGTAAATCTATAGAATAATAACCATAACACCGCCCAACTAGGGCATTCAATGGAAGACTGTCCAAGTAGGGCATTTAACCAGAGTGCAGAAGACAATAAGCTGTGGAAGTAGAAGAAGAAGAAATAATAATAATAAATAAACAAACAATAAATATCATATGATACTTCACCCATTTCTACCAGTAATGCTGAAATTAGCAATGATGTAATAGCGCTACAAAATAATCTCACTGCTTGAGTTTGAATGTTATTTAGGGGGTTTAAGACTGCTGGTGAGGCTGATCCATAAGCAACATATCCATAATCAAAGACAAATCTGACTAAAGGAATATATATTTGTTTCAGTAACCTCCTACTCACACCCAACTAAGCACCTGAGCACATTAAGGGCTGTTTTATGTTTTTATTCATCTGAACCTTTCATGATAGCCTTGTGTCTCTCTGCAAACCTAGAAACTTTACCACTGACTCTTGTTTAAGAGATTTACTAGATAATTTGAGATCAATTGTGGGTGTCATGTTCCTTTTAGAAAAACAAATAAGTCTTTGCAATAGTAAAGTTAAACCCCCACCATCGTCCCCATTCCTCTGCTTCATTAATAGCTGTCTGCATTTTCCTTACTATATAATTTATATTCATGCCTCTCTTCCACACTGCACCATCATTACCATATAATGATATGGAAATATCTGGTCCAACATTTAAGAAAATATCATTAATCATTATATTAAAAAAGAGTGGGCTACACACAATCCCCTGGGGTGTCCCATTCTCTATCTGAGAGAATGTTTTTCTCACACTAAGTTGTATCTTCCTATCATATAAGAAATCTTGAATCCAAGTGAACATTCTACCACCTATTCCCATTTTTTTTCCATTTTAAGCAGGAACCGTTGTGTCCATAACATATCATAAGCTTTTCCTACATCAAAGAAAACTGCTACCACTGATTCTTTATTAACTGGGGCCTTATGAATATCGATTCCAAACTTAACACCGAGTCCATGGTCATTCTCCCTTTACTAAATCTAGATTGGTATACAACTAATTTTCCATTACTTTCCACAAAATAAGAAAGCCTTGCTATAACCATTCATTCCATTATCTTCTATACATGTGAAGTTAGTGAAATGGGTCTATAACTGGCAGGATCTGATTGATCCTTTACCAAGTTTCATTGTAGGGATAACAACTGCTAAATTCCAGGAAGTAGTAAGTCACCCTTCAACCCATATTGTATTAAAGAATTTCAAAACCAACATAAGTTTTGGATCCGATAACCATGTAAACATATAATATCAAATATCATCTTTCCCAGGTGATGTATGACCAGCACCATTAATAGCACTTTTAAGATCAGACACTATAAATTCAGCATCCAAGCAGGAACTGGCAAATTCTTTTTTCTCAGCAATCTGCCCGAGGATTGCTTGCCAAAATTATTTCTCTATAAGACCACTCTTCATTACTTAAAATTGGCTGAACTATGTACACTGCCATATGTTTTTGCTAATAACTCAGCTTTTTCAGAGTCAGTAACTGCAATCTTCTCCCCACCATACAAAACACCATTATGTTTTCTAATTCCCCCCAATCTCTGTATCATACCCACAAACTTCTCCTACCTGGATCTCTTTCCCAATGCTATCACAATATGTTCTCCAATACATTTTCTTTGCCCTTCTCATTTCTCTTCTAACTATAACTTGAGCTCATTTATATTGTATGTAAGATGAATAGGAGTAACAGTTTCCTAAAACCTTTATTCGGCTCCTTTACGCTCTCTTACATTCATCTGTCCACCAGGGAACAGCTCTCCTCTTATTATCTCCCAGTGATCTGGGAATTGATGCCTTAGCTGTTGAACTGAGTACAGAACACAAGGTATTATTACTCAACTTGATTTCCTCAAAAACCAAATGATCAAGAAATCTACTTTCACACGAATCATCAAATACTTCCCGATTTGCCTTTTTAAAATTCCACCTGGAGATATGAGAACCTTTCCTTTGACGCACTTCTATTCCCATTATACAGATAATGGGAAAATGATAACTCCTAACTGTTGTATCATTATACACTTCCCATTTACACACACGACTGGGGAGGCGGAGCTAAGTAGTTATGGTGCCCAACGGCGATACCTTTGCTTGCATCTTTGAAAACAGTCCAATTTCCATCTTTAATATCTCTAATTTTCCCTTTCAGGGTTATTTTGAAGTTAAACACTGGAGTTAAACACTGACTATGGTTCTTTGCAGGAATGGGACCTGTTCTCGGGGTTCCACAATCGGCTGCTATTCGGCATGCCAAAGTCTCAGCCTAAGACTTCGGCACGGTTTTAGGAGCCTAGGATCTCGAGTAACTGGAGATGGGCGAGTCAAGGGTCGGTGTCGCCAGGAGATCCGTGTGTCATTGGGGAAGTTGGATCATCTGCTCTGTGCCTGGGGACCTGGGATTCTTGTGATCTCCAGGCACAGAGATCGAAAAAAGTGACATAACAGACTTTTAACATCATAAACCAGCAAGTTGTTTGTTATCTCTTCCCACTAGTTGGAAAATGGAGCCACCTCTTTCTCCTTATTAGGAGAGAGAGGGCCTGCAACATGTTGAGTTATCGGGTGAACAGCTTTGGAGTAACTGCAGGTCTGTGTCTTTGCTATTGCTTTGCTCACGCTTGAGTGCTGGTAGCGGGTGTGCTTTATTTTTGCTGGTGGGGGGGAGGGGGATTGTTGTTCACTGCCACTTATGTGCGGGAGGGAGGGGAGTTGGGGGGGCACTTTGAGGTTCTAACTTTTAACTGTCATTCATTCTTTGGGGCACTCTGTTTTCGTAGATGGTTGCGAAGGAAAAGCATTTCAGGATGTATATTGTATACATTTCTCTGACATTAAATGTACCATTGAACCTTTGCTATATGCTCCGATACCAGTGTAAGGTAGAAAGCAGAAATAGTGTTGTTAAATAGATTAGTCCTTGTTCTCCTACCTTATGTTCGAGCACACCAAACGTTTCTCTTCGGGAAAGTCTTCCATCACTGTCCCATTCACATTTGTGTCACCACAATACACCATAGTACTATGAACATTAAAATCCCTAAACCATATAACCTTATTTTTTCCATTTTCACTTGCACTTTCCATTATATCAGGTGCTAACCTTTCAGAAGGATTATGAAAAATTTATTATCTATACTTTACTATTCTTTCTTCAAATTTCAGCCAGTCGGAACCAGAAGTGACATTGGTAAACAAGGACACACACGCGCTCTTGGCAGGCTAGAGAGTATCCAAAGTAAAATGTGGTCGAGCTGAAATCACTCTGTAAATCTGTAAATAAAATAGTTCTAGCATTTTTACCCATGCAAGTTTGGCTTTGTTAAAGAACAAACATAACACGGCGCCAGAAGTTGGCATGAGGTCTAAATATGAAGCATAACTGAATACTGTGAGTGACCAAGAAAGAGACACCAGGTTCCGCCCAGGAGAACACGTTGTGTCTTGAAGCTGCTGGAGTTTACTGGATTCATTAAGAGAACACCAAGTGAGAGACGCCCAAAAAATCCTGTTATGGATAACCTAAGTCCACCCATACCTATGCAGCTTACCAGCAACCTAACTGATAATTGGAAATGCTTCAAACAGTGATTCAATATATAGTTAGCAATGAGTAGAGCTGGAGTATGGAGGAAAAATTGAAAGCATCTATCTGCTTGCATGTAACAGGCAAAGATGGACATCTCAAACAGTTTTCAAAATCATGAGACGGACTTTAAACTGAGCACTCTGATGATAAAATTGGAGGAGTATTGTCCCAAGTAAAAACAGCATGTTTGAAAGATGTAAGTTTTCCTCCTGTGAACAGAAACAAAGTGTTAGCTTTGACTAATGCTTAGCTGAACTTCACACAATCTGTAAGTCCTGTGAGCTTGGAGATTTGAGAAATTCACTCGTCAGAAACAAAATAGTTTGTGGAATCCCAGAAAATAGGCTCAGAAAAAGCTTGCCCCATGGAAAAGATTTAATGCCAGAAAAGGCTATGAGTATATGTAAGGCAGCAGAGACCACACAAGCTCAAGCTAAGGAGCTGCACAGAGCAGAAACAATAGTGCATGCTGTGAAAACAGGGACAGGGCTCAAGGTGTTTCACAAAGCAACTGGAAACCAAAGAGGTAGGCAGAAACAGTAAATGCAGCAAATGTGGAGGTATGTACATGCCAAAGAAGTGTCCTGCTGATGGAAAGTCCTGCAATATTGTGGGTAGAGGAATCATTTCACTAAGTGCTACAAGGCTACCAAGAGAAAGGTGCACTCACTTACTAAGGAAATGAAGGAAGTCTTTGTAGATTCTTTACAGACTGCTGGTGCTGGTGAGATAGAACAGATCATCTCAGTGACTGTGAATGAGACAGTAATTCCACTCAAGCTTGACACCAGAGCCCAGGTGAATCTATTGTCTATGGATGATTATAAGAGTCTCAAAGTAAAGAGCAAGATTTGCCCAGTGAATTTAAAAGTGACGGGCTATATTGGAGAGAATGATCCATTAAAAGGAGGCTGTACAGTGACAAAGGGCAGCACCTAAGGACAGAGCTACTGATTGTTGAAAAGTGAGTACACCCAACATTAGGTCGGAGTGCATGTGAAAGGCTCAACCTAGTGGAAAGCGCTTTCGTTGTGGCCTCACAGACCAAAGGTGACCAAGCAACACTCAATAAAGAGTACACTGATATCTTTGAGGGGCTCGGATACTTAGCCGATAGAGCTCAAGAAACTCGAAACAGCATCCATGAGAGAACCAGAGAGGTTATGCAAGAGAAGCACAAGAACTCCACCTTCCATAGACATCTGTACCAGCTACACCAGCATGACAGTCAGGATGCTAGTGCTGAACAGAGTGATCATGATGAAGAAGTCACCAGGCTTGCTTCCACATGATTTAGCTTTGGCTCAAAATCTGTCTCTCATCGACTTCCAGTAAAAGACTGAAAATCAAAATTATCTCCATGATCCTTTCTGAGGTTGAAAAGGAAAAATAAAAAGGAAGGTGGGGAGACCACACAAGATCCAAGGTCAGAACAACAGCAACAATTCAACACAAACTAACAAGAGGAGTTGCTATCTATGCTACGCAGACAACAGAATAAGCTCTGTAAATTGAGACAGACTCAAATGGAACTTGTACGAAGACTCACTGATCACATGGATGTAGTCAGAGCTCCATTACGAGACACGTGGAGCAAATAATGGCCACAGAGCAAGAACGAAAACAGAGACTGAACATAGCAAATGAAAGCTCTACATCTGTGGAAACAAACAGCAGATTGAAAGAGACCATTAAACCACCACATAGGCAGATTGAAAGTAGATGAGTGAATAAGGGGCTGTACTTTCTCATTACAATTGAAGTTAACATAAATATCTTTGTTGGAAAGCATTATGTGTCTTGCAGGTTTATAAGGACATACTATTGTGTTTATTTTCTTTAAAGGGGGAAGACGTGTTATCAGGTGTCTACATAATAAAGAACTTCAGTTCCCTGCGTTGCTATGTAGCTGGTTCAGCTGGAGCTGGAAGTGACGTTGGTGAACAGCTCACACACGCTTGGCAGGCTGAAGGTCCCGAGTAAAATGTGGTTGAGCTGAGACCTTCTGTAAATCTGTATATAAAATAGTTCCAGCATTTTTACCCACTCAAGTTTGTCTTTATTAGAGAACAAGCATAATCAGGGATACCATGGGTGCCATGACAGCATAGTGGTTAGCACAACGCTATTACAGCTCAGAGCATTGGAGTTTAGAGTTCAATCCAAGAGTTGTCTGTACAGAGTTTATACTTTCTCCTTGTGAACATGTGGGTTTCATATGCATCCTCCCACAGTCCAGGTAGTAGGTTAATTGGTCATTGTAAATTATTCTGTGATTAAGCTGGAGTTAAATCGATGGGTTGGAGGGCAGCATGTTGCATCGTAAGGGCCTGTTCCACACTGTATCTCTAAATAAATAGATAGATATGGTAAAGAAAGGGAAAGGGTACTTAGGTACGCTGCACTTATTTGATTGAGATTGATCAATTAAGGCAGATGATTTCAGAACATAGATTAGCTCTGAGGACTGGGATGTTACAGGCATACAGAAACATGGCTGACAGAAGGGCAGGACTGGCTGTTCAATATTCTATGTTGTAGATACTACAGGTGTGACGGAGGAACAGGTAAAGGAGGAGAGAAATGTAGCCTTTAAGGGAGGACTAAGAACAGCATATAAAGATGACATTCCTGGGGGATTGTCTCGTGCGGCCATATGGGTTGAACTTAGAAACCAAAAGGGGAGGGTCATGCTAGTGGGGCTGTATCATAGACACTGCCCTAATGGTCAACAGGAAGTTCAGGAGAAATAGCACATGGTTGTAAGAATGATAGGGTTGTGCTAGTGGGAGATTTTAATTTCCCTGGGCAGCAGAGAACTGATTAAATGGATCCAGAAAAGTTTCCTGAGTCAATGCATACAGGTCCTACTTTGGAGGGTGCAATACCAGACATCTTGAATAATTAGATGAGGCACAACGGGTAACTGAAGTGATAGTCAGGGAGCACTTTGGATCTAGTGACCATAATTCTGTTAGGTTTAAGACAATGATGGGAAAGGATAGGGCATGCTCATAGGTTAGGGACCTAATCTGGAGGAGGGCTAATTTTTGTGCGGAGTGGGCAGGATTCATTGAGTTTGTCTGTGTGACTGGCAAGTGGGAGGTTTAAGGGGAGGCTTTTAAGAACCTGATATAAAAAATCCAGGAACAGCATGTTCCTGTTAGTGTGAAGGGTAAACTTAGGAAGTTTAGAGTATCATAAGAGATAATGAGGCTCTGGTTAAGAACAAGGAAACATACTGTACATTGGGTTTCAGAGGTTGGGAATCCCATGATGACTATAAAATGATTAAGGATACTCTTAAGAAGATAATCAGGCACACAAAGGATATATGAGATGGATCTGGCAGGTAAGGTTAAGGCAAATTCCAAGTTCCATAGTTATATTAGACGTAAAAGGATGGCTAGGGTGAAAGTAGGTTCCCCTTAGGGATCAGCAGGGCTATGTATATCCTGAGCTACAGGACACGAGTGGGATTTTAATGAATATTTCTTCTCAGTGCTAACAGAGGAAGAAAATGGTGGTTGCTTGAAAGAAGACGAAACAAGTGGAAATATTTTGGCGGACATTCATAATTACCAGGGAAATATCTGCAGCTTTATAGCACATTAAAATGAATAAATCCCCAGGACCTCACTGAATACATCCATATTGTTTGTGAGAGGCTAGAGGGGAAGTTTTGGAGATTTTCAAGGAGATACTCGTTTCATCATTAGCACCAGATGAAATTCTTGAAGACTGGAAAGTAGCTAATGTTGTTTCATAGTTTAAGAAAGGTTTTTGACTGCAGACTGCTGCAGTAATGCTGTGGAGGCCAAGTCTCCGGATGCTTTCAAGAAAGGAATGGATAGAGCTCTTAAAGATAGTGGAATCAAAGATTATGGGGATAAGGCAGGAACTGGAGACTGATTGTGGATGATCAGCCATGATCACAGTGAATGGCGGTGCTGGCTCAAAGGGCCGAATGGCCTACTCCTTCATCTATTGTCTATTGTCTATAATATTCATGGACTCAGGGCTTGGACTATATATATGTGCTTACTACCTTACATGTTCAAGATGGGCTTTGTGCTGCGTGTGACTGCTGGTACTGTGTTTTGTACCTTGGCTCTGGAGCAACACTGTTTCATTTGGCTGTATTTATGGGTATTCATGTATGGTTGAATGACAATTAAACCTGAAATTGAATTTCCCTGGTAATGCTCCTAACTTTTTCTGCATGACATTAATGACTGCGTTGGTGCTGTTTCCCGTACCCATGCTGAGCTTATCAAATTCATCAACTTTGCCTGCAACTGCCACCCTACCCTCAAATTTACGTGGTCCGTCTTGGAGATCTCTCTGCCCTTTCATGATCTCTCTGTCCCCTTCTCTGGAGAAAGATTATCTGCTGATAAAACTACTGACTCACCCAGTTATCTTGGCTATACCTCTTCCTACCCTGTCACTTGTAAAAATGCTGTTGCCTTTCCTCAGTTTCTCCATCTTTGCCACAGCTGTTCTCAGGACTAGACTTTCCATTCTAGAACATCTGAGATGTCCGCCTTCTTCAAAGAACAGGGTTTCCCTTCAACTACTATCAATTCTGCCCTCACCTGCATATCCTCCGTTTCCTGCACGTCTGCCATCTTTGTGCCACGTAACAGAAGTAGATTTGCACTTGTCGTTTGCCATCACCCCCTACAATCCTGCATATCCAGCACATCATTGTCCGTGACTTCCCCTATCTTCAATGGGATCTTGACAGTAAACATGTTCCCCCATTCCCCGATTTCCACTGGGATCATCCTCTATTTGCCTCCCTTGTCCACTTGACTCTCTCCACTGTTCTCCCTCTTGGTACTTAACCCTGCAAGTGGCCGTGGTGCTACTAAACCTCCTCCCCCAGCATCATTATGGCCCCAAACTGTCCTTCCATGTGAGGCAAAACTTAAACTGCAAACCTGTTGGGTTCATTTTCCAGATCCACTGCACCTAGTGCAGACTCCTCTACATCAGTGAGACCTGTCATAGAGCATCGTAGCCTCATTTCCTGGTGCCCCCCACCCCCATTTCAATTTGATTTCTCATTCCCATTCCAAAGTGTCACAATGAGGCCACTCTCAGGTTGAAAGAGCAACACCTTCTTCTCACTCTATCCAAGACCTCTACATTTGGCCTCCTATACTCTTCATTCATATTTAATGGAATCAATTGAGATTTAATACAATGTCAGATCATAACCACTTCTATTTTTTGCATAAGGCACCAATAAGTAATTATGTTGACACTCCTGTTAACATCTGCTCTTGAAACATTTGTTTCTTGAACTGTTTCCCTTTTACTTTTCACTCTCAATCTTGTATTTAAAGTCTTTTTCACCCGATCACTACTTAGTCTTTCATTCCTCACCATTTTCCCAATCTTTTTGCCTGCTTAAGATCTGCTTTTTCTCCATTCTCTTCTCATTCTAAGGAAAGGTCATTGACCAGAAATACTATCCTTGCTTCTCTCTCTCCCCCACCCTCTGCTGAGTATTTCCTTCAGAATTGAATTGACTTTATTACTTACAACCTTCATATACACAAGGAGTAATATTATGTTATGTCTCTGTTCAAATGTGTGATGTACAATTACAGTAAATTATAATAAATATTATGTACAACATGGTAGTCAATATAACATAGAAATACAGCTGTGTCAGCATGAATTAAGCAGTCTGATGGCCTGGTGGAAGAAGCTATCCCAGAGCCTATTGGTCCTGGCTTTTATGCTGCTGTACCATTTCCTGGATGGTAGCAGCTGGAACAGTTTGTGGTTGGGGTGACTCAGGTCTCCAATCATCCTTCAGGTCTTTTTTACACACCTGTCCTTGTAAATGTCCTGAATAGTGGGAAGTTCACAACTACAGATGCGCTGGGCTGTCTGCACTACTCTCTGCAGGGTCCTGCGATTGAGGGAAGTAAAGTTCCCATACCAGGCAGTAATGCAGTCAACACACATCAAAGTTGCTGGTGAACGCAGCAGGCCAAGCAGCATCTGTAGGAAGAGGTGCAGTCGGCGTTTCAGGCCGAGACCCTTCGTCAGGACTAACTGAAGGAAGAGTGAGTAAGGGATTTGAAAGTTAGAGGGGGAGGGGGAGGGGGAGATCCAAAATGATAGGAGAAGACAGGAGGGGGAAGGATAGAGCCAAGAGCTGGACAGGTGATAGGCAAAAGGGGATACAAGAGGATCATGGGACAGGAGGTCTGGGAAGAAAGACAAGGGGGGGGGACCCAGAGGATGGGCAAGAGGGTATATTCAGAGGGACAGAGGGAGAAAAAGGAGAGTGAGAGAAAGAATGTGTGCATAAAAAGATGGGGTACGAGGGGGAGGTGGGGCCTTAGCGGAAGTTAGAGAAGTCGATGTTCATGCCATCAGGTTGGAGGCTACCCAGACAGAATATAAGGTGTTGTTCCTCCAACCTGAGTGTGGCTTCATCTTTACAGTAGAGGAGGACGTGGATAGACATGTCAGAATGGGAATGGGATGTGGAATTAAAATGTGTGGCCACTGGGAGATAATGCAGTCAGTCAGAATGTGCTCAATCATACCCCTACAGAAAGTTCTTTGAATTTGGAGGGCCATACCAAACTTCTTCAACCATCTGAGGTGAAAGAGGTGCTGTTGTGCCTTTTTCACCACACAGCCAGTATGTGCAGACCACGTGAGGTCTTCGGTGATGCTTATGCCAAGGAACTTAAAAGCTGTTCACCCTTTCAACCCCAGATCCATTGATGTCTATAGGGGTTAGCCTGTCTCCATTCTTCCCGTAGTCCACAACCAGCTCCTTTGTTTTTGCGACGTTGAGGGAGAGGTCATTTTCTTGACTGTGTCAGGGTAATGACTTCTTTGCTGTAGGCTGCTTCATTATTATTTGAGATTAGGCCAATCAGGGTAGTGTCATCAGCAAATTTAATTAGCAGATTGAAGCTATGGGTGGCGACACAGTTATAGGTATTCAGAGAGTAAGGGAGGGAGCATAATACACAGCCCTGAGGGCTGTTCATTTCCTGTATTTTTAAAATCATCTGATACATAACTACAAGGTGTGGAAATGCTTGTTGTATTGGAGAGGTGACTTAACATGCAAGACATGATACTGAAATGAGTACATGTTTTTGCTCATGGCCAGGTGGTACCAAGCAATGACACCACCACATTGCTCACACATCAGCTTTTCTTCCGCTGCCTTCAATTTCCAAATCCAGCTGCACTGCTCAACAAAGATGGCAAACCTTTGTATTGAAGGAATCTCTTTGCCAAAAAAGACACATCATTTATTTGTGGGATTTGGAAAGGAGTTGAAATCTCTCTCCAATTTCTGCAGCCTCTCAAAGTCTCATAACTTAGCCAAGGAACTTTACAAAACTGAAAAGTCACATGGGAGAATTTTTATTGTAGTATTGGATAGCCATGAATATCCATATCAGATTTTTATCAGAACTGGTGCTCCATCTAACCCTGCCATTCTCAAATAAAAATTGGTGAAAGGGAAGTGTTTTTTTCCAACTTCTTTAATTAATTAAGATGCTGTCAGCTGATAATCAGCACAGCTGGGACTACTGAACACTTTATTCTGAGGCTTTCCTGTTTCGTCACAACTATTTCTGGTAGATTACTGTGTGAACTAAATTTAAATTGAAGATAATCTTCAATGCAGCATAATGTGAGGTTATTGTGACAATGTTCACCAAGTTATAGACATCCAGTTTTGTGTTCAATGATTAGTCTGTGCTGACTGCTGAGTGGGTTGGCACAACTGACACCCAATTTAAACAAACTACCCAACAGGAATGGGTTGGGTTCAGATTAGACATCATGTTACACCCTAATAGACAATCTTATTTAATGTTGTTGACATGTATGATGGTCACCTGACTTGAACCACAGTTTAGTTTTGCTTACCACAGTCTTAGAGATGAATATCAGAGGCTGCAGGTACGAATGTGGCAACCTGGACAGTGATTTTCAAATGAAAATGTATCAGGTACTCAGAAACATTTGTATTTTCTGCACACCTAAGCTACTGCCTACCAGCTCCTGAATTGGGCTACCTGCTGGAGGAATTGTCAAATTTCATGAGAGGCAGGTTATGAGTAGATGGTGACAACAGACAATCCAGCACGTTTGCTTTCTTAAGGGACTGCAACAGGACTTGTATAGAACTGCACAGGAAGAGACCTTTGGCCTGTAATGAAGGAACCAGCCATGATAATCAAATAATCCTCTCAGCCTGCACAAGGTCCATTTCTCTCTGTTCCCTGCCTGTAAGATCATAACACATAGGCATATAATTAGTGATTCAGACCATCGAGTCTGCTTCACAAGTCCATCATGAATGATCTATTATCCCTCTCAACTGCATTCTCCTACCTTCTCCCCATAACCTTTCATGTCGTTACTAATCAAGAAGCTATTAACCTCTGCTTTAAATATGCCTAATGACATGGCCTCCCCAGCCTTCTGTGGCAAAGAATTCCACAGATTCACCACCCTCTTGCTAAAGAAATTCCTCCTCATCTGTTCTAGAGGGAGGTCCTTGTGCTCTGGGAGTGTGCTGTCTCGTTGGAGACACCAGCATAATAAGAAATACTCCCTCCCTGTCCACACCATCTAGGCCTTTCAATATAGTTTTCAAAGAGATACCCTTCATTCTTCAAACACCTGCAAGTACATGGCCAAAGCCATTAAATGCTTCTCATATGTTAACCCTTTCATTCCCAGAATATTTCTTCTGAACCTCCAATGGACCTTCTCCAATGCCAGCTCATCCCTTCTTAGATAAGGGGGCCAAAACTACTCACAATATTCAGTGTGGTCTGACAAATGCCTAATAAAGCCTTATTAAATCCTTGATTTTATATTCTGGTGCTCTTGAAATGATCACTAACATTGCATTTGCTTCCTATATCCGACTCATCCTGCAAATTAACCTTTGGAGTATCCTGCACGAGGACTCCCAAGCCCCTTTGCATCTCTGATTTCTGAATTTGCTTCCTGCTTAGAAAATAGATTATGGCTTCATTCCTTCTACCAAAGTGCATGACCATATACTTCCCCACACTGTATTCTATTTGCCACTTCTTTGCCCATCCTCCTAATCTGTCTAAACCCTTGTTCAAACTCCTCAACACTACCTGCCACTCCAGGTGTTCTGTATAATCTGTGAACCTGGCCACACAGTTATCAATTCCATCATCCAAAACTTTGACCTATAATGTGAGAAGAAGCAACCAACTCCTGCGAAACACCACCAGTCATTGGCGGCCAACCAGAAATGACTCACTTTATTTCCACTCTTTGCCTCCTGCCAATCAGCTAATCTTAATGCTGGTATCTTTCCTTAATACCATGGGCTTTTATCTTGTTTAGTAGACTCATGTGACGCATCTTGTCAAAGGCCTTCTGGAAACCCAAGTAAGCCATCAATTTTCCTTTGTCTATCCTGCCTGTTACTTCCTGAAAGAATTCCAACAGATGTTTCAGGCAAGATTTTCTCCTTAAAGAAATAATGCTGACTTCAGCCTATTTTATTATGTTCCTCTAAGTACCCTGAATCCTCATCATTAATAAAGGACTCCAAAATCTTCCCAAACACTGAAGTCAGACTAACTGGCTGAAAAATTGCTGTCTTTTATCACCCTTTCTTCTTGAAGAATGGAATAAAAGATATAATTTTCCAGTCCTCCAGAATCATTCCAAATTCTAGTGACTCTTGAAAGATCACTACTAATGCCTCCACAATCTCATCAGCTACCCCTTTCAGAACCCTGGGGTGTAGTCCACCTAGTCCAGGTGACTTATCTAACTTCTCCTTAGCAATAGCAACTATACCCACTTCTGCCCCTGACACTTTCAAATTTCTGACATTCTGCCAGTGTCTTCCAGAGTGAAGACTGACACAAATCTGGCTGCTGTTTGGAAGCCTTATACAACTATCATCAGAGTCTTTTTACCCTTGATTTCCTTAACTCTGTCCACAAGGATTCGATATCTTCTGACCCCATGTGGATTTGATTTTATTTGTTACGAACAGAGCCACCCCATCCACTCTGAAGACCTGGTTCTTTGGCTATTCATGTCTGTTCAAGTGCTTCTTAAATATTTCTATTGTATCTGCTTCTACTACTTCCCCTGGCAGTGGGGTCCAGGCCCCTACACAACAACAGCCTCTCACTCATCATCAGCAAAACCAAAGAGCAGATTATTGACTACAGGAAGAAGAAACCTCAATAGGGGTTCAGAGGTGGAGAGGGTCAGTAACTAGAAACTCTTTGGCTTTATCATAAAATCTAAACTGGGACCTGCACCTAAATGCCATTACAAAGAAAGCATGGCTGTGGAAGTTTCCACAGATTCTGAATGTCACCCAAAGCTTTGACAAATTTCTATAGATGCACAGTGGAGAATATCCTAATTGGTTGCAGCACGGCCTGATATGGAAGCACCAATGCCGAAGAATGGGAAAAGCCTATACAAAATAGTGGATGCAGCCCAATCCATTACAGGAAAAGCACTTCCCACCATTGAGCACATCTCAAGGAGAGCTGCCACAAGAAAGCAGCATTCATCATCAAGGCCATGTTCTCTTCTTACTGCTGCCAAAAGGAAGAAGGTATAGGATCCACCAGGTTCAGGTATAATTATTACCCTTCTACCATCAAAGTTCAAAGTTAACTTTATTATCAAAGTACTTATATGTCACCATATACAACCTTGAGGTTCATTTTCTTGTGGGCATACTGACCAAATCTATAGAATAGTAATACAACAGGATCAATGAAAGATCAACCAGAGTGCAGAAAACAACAAACTGTGCAAATACAAATGTAAATAAATAGCAGTAAATAACTAGAATATGAAGTACTGAGATAAAGAGTCCTGAAAGTGAGATCATTGCCGGTAGGAACATAACAATGATAGATGTGAGTGTGGTTATCCCCTTTTCTTCAAGAGCCTGATGGGTGAGGGGTAGTAACTGTGCTGGAACCTGGTGGTGTGAGTCCTGAGGCTCTTGTAGCTTCTACCTGATTTTAGCAGTGAGAAGAGACCTGGGTGGCGGGGATCTCTGATGATGGATGCTACTTTCCTATGACAACGTTTCAGGTAGATATGCTCAATGGTTGGGAGGGCTTTACCTGTGATATACTGGGTTGAATTCACGACCTTTTGTAGGATTTCCTGTTCAAAGGCACTGGTGTTTTTGTACCAGGCTATGATGCAGCCAGTCAATATATTCTCCACTGCACAGTTATAAAAGTTTGTCAAAGTTTTAGATGTGATGCCAAATCTCTGCAGATCCCTTAAGGAAATAGAGGTACTGCCATGCTTTCATCACAATCGCACTTACTCGTTGGGTCCAGGACAGGTCCTCTGAAATAGTAATACTCAGGAATCTAAAGTTACTGACCCTCTCCGTCTCTGATCCTCCGATGAGGACTGGCTCATGGACCTCTGGTTTCCCTCTCTTGAAGTCTATCATCAGTTCCTTGGTCTTGCTGACATTGAGTGAGAGGTTGCTGTTATGACACCAGTCAGCCAGATTCTCAGTCTCCCTCCTGTATGCTGTTTCTTCACTCCTTTGATGCGGCCCACAACAGCAAACTTGAGTGTGGTGCTGGAGCTGAACGTGGCCACACAGTTACAGGTGTAAAGCGAGTAGAGCAGGGGGCTAAGCACACTGTCCTGTGGTGCACATGTACTGATGGAGATCATGGAGGAGATGCTGCCAATCTGAATTGACTGAGGTCTATAATTAAGGAAATTCAGGATCCAATTGCATAAGGAGGTGCATTAGTTTTGAGGGGGTGATGGTATTGAATGCTGAGCTGTAGTCAATAAAGAGCATCCTGATGTATGCATCTTTGCTGTCCAGATGTTCCAGGATTGAGTGAAGAACCAATTATATGGCTTCTGTGGACCTGATGCTCTGGTAGGCAAATTGGAGCGGATCCAAGTCACCTCTTGAGCAGGAACTGATATGTTTCATCATCAACCTCTCAAAACACTTCATCACTGTGGATGTAGGTGCAACTGGTGATAGTCATTGAGGCAGACCATCATGCCCTGCTTGAAGCAGGTGTGCACCCAACAATGCTGAGGTGAGGTTAAAGACACCAGCCAGTTGGTCAGCACAGGCTTTAGTATGTGGCCAGTGACCCCGTCCAGTATAGATGCTTTCCATTGGTTCACCATCCTGAAGGCAGCCCACACATCAGCTTCAGAGACTTCAACCATAGGATCATCAGGGGATGTGGGGGTTCGCGATGGTTTCTCAATGTTCTGATGGTCAAAGCAAGCATAGAAGGCATTGAGCTCATCTGGAAGCGAAGGCCTGCTGCCTCCCATGTTGCTTGATTTAACTTTGCAGGAGGTGATAGCATTCAAGCCCTGCCACACCTGTCAAGAATCCCTCCTCTGGAGGGAGAAGGGTCTAGTTTCTATTGAAGACCTGTACATAGAGGGACGGTTTGCAACATTTAGTCTGCTGAAAGAGAAATTTCAGCTGCCCCATTCGCACTTTTATCGTTACTTACAAATTAGACACTACATTCAATCTTTGTAATTTTGAAATCCTTCCAGGGAAACATATTTTTTGATATTTTAAAGAACCCTCCTGACTCCAGGCAACTCATTTCTAAGTTTGTACGTTTGTTTGATGATTGCACTGTAGAGTCTACTGTGAAGATTAGAGACGCCTGGAGAGAGGAGTTGGGCATTGAATTATCTGAAGCTGCCTGGGACAAGTGTTTGCTCTGTGAACAGCGGGCACCAACTGATCCAGTTTAAAGTTGTCCACCATCTCCACTACTCTAAACTTAAATTGCACGGGATTTACCCTTCTGTCTCGCCAATGTGTGCAAGATACCAAGGGTGGAGACCTCGTTGTCACACACCTTTTGGTTTTGCCCATTACTGACTGGATTTCGGTCCAAAATATGCGACTGGTACTCAAAGGCCTATAAAAGATCCTTCCCCTTGGAAGCTGGTCTCGCCATATTTCACTGCTCGCAATCTACTATTTGTTTCCCTGCAGCCATACAACAGTCTCTGATGCTGGGGATGATTGTCGCCGAAATACTTACCTTGAAGGAATGGAAATCACCCTCTCCCCCTTCCTTTCGGAAATGGATGGCTGATACGATCTTTGTCATACAGATGGAGAAACTTAGGTTCTTGAGAACCAATTCAATTAAAAAATTTTCGGCTATCTGGGATCCATTCCTTGCCTGCCTGGACGAGGCCGGGGGCAGATGAGCAATTTCCCCCCACGGCCCTCATTTGAGATTTAATGTTTAGTATTTTTGAGCACTTTGTACAATAGGCATCCCTCTAATGTTATGTTCCTTTTTTTTTGCCTATTTCATTTTTACAAATGTCTGAGCTGGTATGTTTTTGTTGATTTCATTGTTTTTTTTTGAAAATTTTGAAAATAAAGTATTAAAAAAAAAAGAACCCCTCATTGATTCATTGATCAAGGATAATTGCCAGGATAATCAAGGACACGACCCACCCAGCCAACACACTTTTCGTCCCTCTTCCCTCCAGGAGAAGGCTCAGGAGCTTGAAGACTTGTACGGCCAGATTTGGGAACAGTGTCTTTCCAACTGTGATCAGACTGCTGAACGGATCCTGACCCAGATCTGGGCTGTACCCTCCAAATATCCGGACCTGCCTTTCGGTTTTTTTGCACTACCTTACTTTCCATTTTTCTATTTTCTGATTAAGATTTATAATTTAAATTTTTAATATTTACTGTCAATTTATAATCCAGGAAGCGGGAAGCGCAGAATCAAATATCACTGTGATGATTGTACATTCTAGTATCAATTGTTTGGTGACAATAAAGTATAAAGTATGAAGTATCAAGGTTCCTAAACCAGCTTGGATAACTTTGCTCACCACACACCGAACTGACTCCACAACATATGGATTTATTTTGAAGAAACCTGCCCCCTCATGTTCTTGGTATAATATAAGTACTTATTTATTATTTTCCTTTGTCTTTTTATTTGTATTTGTAGTTTGTCACCTTTTCCACAGTGGTTGTTTCAGCCTTTGTAGTTTTTCAATGTTTTTATTGTATTTCTTTGTTCTACTGTAAATGCCTGCAAGATAATTAATTAATTAATTAATCTCATGAAAATAAGTATAATAATAATACTTAAAATAATAAGCAAAGAGTGGGAATAAACGGGACCTTTTCAGAATGGCAGGCGGTGACTAGTGGGGTACCGCAAGGCTCAGTGCTGGGACCCCAGTTGTTTACAATATATATTAATGACTTGGATGAGGGAATTAAATGCAGCATCTCCAAGTTTGTGGATGACACAAAGCTGGGTGGCAGTGTTAGCTGTGAGGAGGATGCTAAGAGGATGCAGGGCGACTTGGATAGGTTGGGTGAGTGGGCAAACTCATGGCAGATGCAATTTAATGTGGATAAATGTGAAGTTATCCACTTTGGTGGCAAAAATAGGAAAACAGATTATTATCTGAATGGTGGCCGATTAGGAAAAGGGGAGGTGCAACGAGACCTGGGTGTCATTATACACCAGTCATTGAAAGTGGGCATGCAGGTACAGCAGGCGGTGAAAAAGGCGAATGGTATGCTAGCATTTATAGCGAGAGGATTCGAGTACAGGAGCAGGGAGGTACTACTACAGTTGTACAAGGCCTTGGTGAGACCACACCTGGAGTATTGTGTGCAGTTTTGGTCCCCTAATCTGAGGAAAGACATCTTTGCCATAGAGGGAGTACAAAGAAGGTTCACCAGATTGATTCCTGGGATGGCAGGACTTTCATATGAAGAAAGACTGGATGAACTGGGCTTGTACTCGTTGGAATTTAGAAGATTGAGGGGGGATCTGATTGAAACGTATAAGATCCTAAAGGGATTGGACAGGCTAGATGCAGGAAGATTGTTCCCGATGTTGGGGAAGTCCAGAACGAGGGGTCACAGTTTGAGGATAGAGGGGAAGCCTTTTAGGACCGAGATTAGGAAAAACTTCTTCACACAGAGAGTGGTGAATCTGTGGAATTCTCTGCCACAGCAAACTGTTGAGGCCAGTTCATTGGCTATGTTTAAGAGGGAGTTAGATATGGCCCTTGTGGCTACAGGGGTCAGGGGGTATGGAGGGAAGGCTGGGGTGGGGTTCTGAGTTGGATGATCAGCCATGATCATAATAAATGGCAGTGCAGGCTCGAAGGGCCGAATGGCCTACTCCTGCACCTATTTTCTATATTTCTATGTTTCTATATATACTGTACTTTGATAATAAAATTACTTTGACTATCTTCTGGAAGTTCTTTGCCTCTCATTATATATACTTCTATCAGGTTGCCCTCAGCATACACTCCAGAGGAAAAAAATACTTCTAAAGTTTGTCTAACCTCACGTTGTATTCAGGTCTCTTAGGGAAAAACTGCTCAGAATGTGGCTATGAGCCATTTGTCTGCTCTCCCACACGTCGTGACATCCGTGGTTGGCAGGGCCCTAAGGATGACAGATCAAAAGTGGAAATGGGAATCGTTTAGCATTCCATGCAATGTTTACGCTAAATTATATCTCATGATGTCAAGTGGACATGATGTTCATGTAAGCACCCTCACCTGTAGATTCCACTCAGCCATCTACCACACATAACTTGGAAATAACCGACCCTGCCCAACCCTTTCTTCACCAATGCATATAAATCCTGAAGCTCCATGCCCAATAATATCGTGGGACGACTTTGACCAGAAAGGGAGCAGCAGTTTAGCAAGGAAGTACAGCACCATCTTTTTGAAGGCAGCTATTGATGGCCAACTGATGCTGGCTTGCCAGTGTCACTAGCATGCTAGAAAATAAATAGATAATTAAATGAGATGTGCATAGAAAGCACCGAGGGCTATGAAAGCAAAGCGATGCTCAAGGTCAGTGATCGGCAAATACTGAAGCACATGTAGAAAAAGATGGCAGAATTTAAGAAAACATTGAAGTTGTTACATATCAAGCAGATCATCCAGAAAAGTATGCCACATATTTTTCTGTAAGTTAGTAAACGGAGAGAGATACCTTCCTGCCCGAATCACAACACTCACACTAACCTCCATTTGGTCTGTTTAGATTCACTACTTCTCTGCTTAATTATTCTGCTACCTTTTGCCACTACAGAGGTTTCTCCCACAAACAGGACCTACCTACAAATATTGTGTGATATACTACAAAACAAGTGTTTTTTTGGAGCTGCAGTTAACAGCTGGAATTTTAACTGATGTGGCTCTTGTGATTGTAAGTCTAGTAGGATACTGTTGCTACTGTTGTCAGACCTTCAAAGCAAGGCAGCACACTGGAATGTTTTATCAAAGCTTGCAAACATCAACAAAGCAACAACATGCCAAAGATAAAATGAATGATATTGCACAGGGAGCCACAGTACATTGTTCGGGAAGGGAAAAATGATGATGTCAGAATACAGTAATAGTTACCAGATATGAATGATTAAGGTTTTAAGTATTTACCACAGTCTGTCAGGAAATGTAGAGGAGACTTGACCCAAAACCAGGGCAGCAGAGATGATTTAGCAGCAAACAATACTTTACTAATAGACTACAAAATAACAAGCCATGAAGGGCCACAAAGCAAGAGAGAGCAGAAACTAAACACAACAGGCAACAAGCTAAACTTTAAACAGGGAGAGTAAAAGCTCAGAGCAAGTGTTTGAAACCAGCTGGTTCAATGAGTAATCAAGGACTGTTGATGAAAATTGGGGTTAAATAGGCTACAGGTGATGAGTAGGGCATCAATGGCAGGTGAATCCTATTAGCTGGGTGGAGACTGGGAGGTGCTTACAGCTCCAGGCCAGACAGGGACTATGCCCCATGGCCAGCACCCAATGGCCCAGGAGAACATTGGGTGGAACTCATTGATGCGCAATGGATCCAGGATTTAACTGGGTGGTGCCCAAGACCTCTCCTCTGGGCCATACCCTTCCCTGTCAACCAGTTATTGAACACCCCATCCATGGTAACCTGATTCCATCAGCCAGTGAACTTCCACCATCCTAGGATCTGGAGGTGCAGGCTCCACATGAAACAGATTGGCTCTTTCTGACTGGCTGTTGGTCTGCGGATGATGCCCAGAGGACAAACTCACTGGAGAAGGGGGCAGATGTTCTGCCTGAAATAGGAGACAAATTGTGGAACCCAGTCTGACATGGTGCCTTGAGGAGATGAGCTGCATGTTGGAGAACCAGGTCCGCTGCCTGAGCTGCTGATGCAAGCTCAGGGAGGGCACTAAAATGGGAGGCTGGGAAGGTGGCAAACCCATGATGAAGTCCATGGTGATGTGGGACCATGGATGTTGATGGGACGGGCAGGGGTCCCAGCAGCCCAGTGGCCCACTGGTTGGAGGAATTGGGCTGGGCACACTGAAGGCAGGCAGCAATGAACTGGTGTACATCTGCGACCATGTTGGGCCACCAGAACTGGCGTTGCAAGAAACCCAGGGTCGGTCATAAGCCTGAATGGCCGGAAAGGGGTGAGGAGTCGGCCCACAGAAATGCATCGGAGTGCATGGCCGTTGACACATATGTGCAGTTGTCTACTGTGTTGGCCCGAGCAGGCTTGTGCTGTAGGGCCTGGCAGTTCTGGTTCTCAAAATCCCAGACGATCAGGGTGAGGGGATCTGCAAGGGTGACAGGGCATCCACCTTAGTGTTCCTGGAGCCGAGTGGGTAGGAGATGGTAAAGTTAAATTGTTTGAAGTGCAAGACACAGTGGGACAGGAAGCTGCAGTATCAGGCTGGAGACCCATCGAAGCATTTGGGCATACGTCAGGAATTCAGGGCTCAGAGAAAGGAAGTTGATTGGTGTGGAATTTCTGCAACGCGGTGGAAAGTTGGATGATAGCGGCCGACAGTGGCCAGGCCTCTGCATCGTGTGTTCATGTGGCAGACAACTTCCTTTAGGTAAGCATACTCTGCTGGGGTCAATCAATGATTCACTCATTCTGTCAGGAAATGTAGAGGAGGCTTGACCCAAAAGCAGAACAGTAGAGATGATTTAGCAGTAAAAATAGACCACAAAATAACAAGATACAAAGGGCCACAAAACAAGCAGAAACTAAACACAACAAGTAACAAGGTAAACTTTAGGCAGAGAAAATGAAGGTTCGGAGCATCTGGCTGAAGCCAGCTGGTTCAAGAGTATGTCGATGTGAATCGGGGTTAAACAGGCTGCCGGTGATGAGTCTGGAATAAGTGGCAAGTGAATCCTATTAGCTAGGTGGAACTGGGAGGTGTCTGCATGTGCAGGCCTGACACAGTCTGAAAGCTTTCTAATTGAGCACCATTTATATTATTTTCATCCTCCCAAAATGCCTCAGTGAGATACAACACGTGCATGCTGGATTAGTAGTCTTGCCGCACTACAGACGCTTTAGGAGATAGATTTTATAATAGTTCAGTAGTTCCATGTAATATCAGAGAAATGTATATAATGTACACCCTGAAATTCTTGTTCTTTGCAGACATCCACAAAAGCAGAAGAGTGCTCCAAGGAATGAGAGACAGGTAAAATCTTAGAATCCTAAAGCCCCCCACTTCCTCCTCCTACACACAAACAACAGCAAACCAATGACATGCCCATCCTCACCCACTTCCACAAAAACCATCAGCACCCCCCACCCACCAAGCATGCAATAGCAAAGCCCACAATAATATGCATATTATAAATTACTGAATTTGAAATGTTTTCGTGCATAAGTAATTAAATACCCTGGATGAAACTTCAAAAATAAATTCACAATTGGAGAAACAAAATGGTATATTTTAACTCTTACTCGAGAAGAAACCTAAAACAGGTCTTGTGGAAATTCTTGATGCTTCAGCGAGATTATTAAGCAAGCAGAAGCTTTGCTGGTAATGATGGAATGCATTGATCTCAGCTCAGGAAGAAGGGAAATCTGTCTAACTGGTTTTATTGTTGTTATGTTAGTGAATGCCGAGTTAACCCTGTTTCCTAACTAACAAACCACTCTGGAAGGGCACGTATTGAAGGGTACGTGATGGAAGGATTAGGGTTAGGCTCAAGATTGGGTTTGGGGACAATGTTAGAATAAGTATGCAGATAGGTTCAGGCCCAAGTTAAGAACTGTTACTGAGCTGAAACATGGACTCAGCATTAATCCCTGATTCAGAATTGGCATGGGGTTGGGCTCAGATAGTTGTATCTATATGGATAAATATCAGGTTCTATCATAAGGGAATTGTCAGGCTTGGCATTGGATTGGGTTTCGTTCAGGCACTAAATTGGAATCAAACCCAGAATCAATCAGCTGGTACTCATATACAGAAGATTCTGCAGATGCTGGAAATCTTGAGCAATTCATACAAAATGCTGAAGGCACTCAACATCTATGGAGGTGAATAAACAGTCAATATTTTAGAAGGGTCTTCGCCTGAAATGTCAATTGTTTATTCCCCTCCACAGATGTTGCTCGACTTGTTGATTTCCTCCAATGTTTTGTGTAGGGTGAGCAATCGCCTGCTGGTTGTGCTTGGATATGGACCGGATACAGTTTTTGGGCATTAGTTTGGGATCAGACTGTGGTTTGGCCCAAATGGGCTAAGGGGCATAAGGTCATGAGCATAGTTGGGAATGGTTCCGTTTCAGGATTAGGATGGGACTCAAATCATCAGGATCAGGCTCAGATAAAGTTCAGTTGTCATTCTCAGTGTTATAGGCTGGCTTGCTGCCAGTCTTGTTATAATATTGGTTTTGGGATGAGGACTTGCTTTTGACACTTAAGCTCAAGGACGGATGGGGTCAGATTCATGGTCAATGATCTGAGTCAAAGAAACCAGTATCAGTGTAGGAGTTGTAGATGGAACCAAAAGAGGGAGTCCCTCCAATGTGAACTCGGACGTGGTGCTGTATGGCATCCTTTCATGTCAATTTACTCTTCTAAATGATTGTCCCTTTGACAAATTACTGATGATCATATGCAATACCTCAGAAAGGAATCAACATCAGAGGAAGGGAATGCACATTCAAGTAGAAGCCAAGAAAAAAAAATGTAAAATCAGAAAAATCTTTTTGGCGTAGAACCTTATTTCCATGATGTCTCCATTTATGAATGTGGAAGCTCATCTGATAGTATTCTCAGGTTATTCCAGTTTTGGAAATCTAGATCCCGTGGAAGAGGGGAAGACCAACTGGTCAAAGCTGTCTCTTAGAGCTTCATCTGGTACACACAGTGGAACTGTAGTATGGTACATGGTCTAATTTTAAAAGTTGCTGGACATTTGATGAAATCTGCATCACTTTAGACACTGAGATCATGACAAAGAAAAGAATGGATTGCACTTGGAAAGCATCTTCCATATTTTCAGCTCATCCAATGGCATCTTATGATCAGGAATTGGGTGTGGGTCAATAACTTGAGCTGATGGTTCAAGGCAGAAAGTTGTAGTTTGCAATCCTACACCAAATATCAGAACACAAATATACCAGCTGTCTTTCCAGTGCATTGCTGAGGTGGTGCTGCACCTATGTTCTCGCCATTGTTTCTTTTACAGCTGCAAAAACAACCTGTGCTCTGAGTAGGAAATCTTTACACTGTCTGAAAATTATGCAGCACTTTAACTTTTTTTTGTAAGATGCACATCAAACCAAATACAAAGTACAACTCATAACACAAGTAAACAATTTCATCCAGTCAAAACAACTGAAAAGGCACAATGGCAAAAAGAAAATGTTTTGACTACATAGAGTTGGTGTTCAGTTGGCCAGCGGTTCACTGACAATGAGCTACTGACTTCCATTCTGTTTTCACTGTTACAATTTGTAACAGTGCTGTAACTTGAAACACTGACAATGTAAATACATTGAACTCTAAAATGTTCCAAAGCAAAGGCTGTATTACATTTATTATTTAGAAAATTTATGGGTTATATTCATTAACACATGCAGTAATTAATTACAGGGTATTTCACAATTATATTAACATAGGTTTCAAAGTTATATTAACATTATATTAAAGAAAATTCCAGCTGTGTGGCAACAAAGGCTATGTGCACAGGAACATTTCAGTTACTGCATGGCCGCACGCCCGAGCAGCATGGAGAGAACAGTGTGCTGCACTCAGAAAATGTTACCTTTCAGATATCTGTAAAACTGATGTCTAGTCTGCTTCTTCATGACGCAGTTTGGAAAAGATGTGCTGTTCCCACTGCTCCATTTCACACATTGTCATTCTATACCTGCCCATTCCATTCTGTGACGTTACACTTCATTCCATACCCACCTAGTCCCCTCAGGCCCTTTGCATGCATCTGTGCATTCTGTTCTGTGCCTCAGCACTCCACCTTGTGCCCATCCCTGCTGCATTCTGCATCTGCTCACTCCATTCTTCTCCTCTGCACTCCATTCCACACGCTTGCTTTCCATTCCATGTCTGTTCACTCCATCCCCCATCCTTCTGCTCTATCCCATACTAATCTGCTCCATTTTGTGATTCCCTGCTCCATTCTGCATCATTGCACTCCATTCCACCTATACCTGCCCGATCCCACACCTCTTCACTCATTTCCATGGCAACAACTCTACTCCTCCTTCAGTCCTCAACTTCCAGCTTGTTCCATTCTACACGCGTCTGCTCCAGATCTCTTGGTAATGATCACAAATATAGATTATTTTGTCATTGTCATTTCTGGAATATTCCTGATACATATTAGCTGCTGTGATCAGTATGTACTTCAGAGTCTTTAAAGTGCTTTAGATTATGCTGGGAAAAAAACATGGAAGTCAGGATAGAAATGCATGTCTTCTTACTTTTTACACATTTTAGTGTAGATAGGCAAATGAGGCTGAGGGGTTACCTGATAGAAAATCAAGAGAGGCACAGGTATGGTAGATAGTCATAAGTATTTTGATATTTAGGGATACCCAAACCAAGAGAGCTTGGGCTTAAGGTGAGAGGGAGTTTTAGAGTTTTTGAAAGGAAAGTTTTTCCACACGGTCATTTTTTTTTCAATGAGCTGCCAGTGGGAGTGACAGAATCATATGTAATGACAGTTTAAGAGATGTTTAACCAGGAACGTAAATAGGCAAGATATAGAATACAGTCGTAATGCAGGTAACTGAGGTAGGTGGAGATGGACAAAACTGTTAGCATGGACATGGTGGGCTGGAATGCCTGTTTCTATGTTGTACATCTTTATGACTCTTAGTAATGTAACATCAATTCAGCCAAAGGAGACGTAAGTGACTGCAGATGCTGGAATCAGCAGCTTCAAACAATCTGCTACTCTGAGCAGCATCTACTGGAAAACAATTGTTAAAGCTTCGAGTCAAAACCCTGCATCAGGTCCTGCTGAGTTCCTCCAGCAGATTGGTTATTGCTCCATAAGTTCAGTAATCAGTACAGCTCAGCTATATTAATTTATTATAGCCATTCTCTTAGACCAACCCAGGACTAATTTGGCAATACATTTGCACCTGAGGTTATAAAACCAACAGAAAATTTAGTACTTTGTATCTAAAATAAACTCTTTCTAAAACAATTCTTGGATGTTGAATATTGATTGTGCACTCACCTTTAAATAACGAGTAACAATTGCCTAATGCTGATGCTGTAAACTGTTGCAGATTCTTTTTATTAGTTACTACTACTAACATATGCATGTACTAAAAATCTGGTTCAGCTGTCTGGTCTCCGCCTCAAAACTGTTGCCAGGAGCTGTCCAAAACAGGGACTCAAACATTAAAATGAATAAGCTATGTGACAGAAGGGCAGCAGTGTCGGTCTGTCCTGCCCAAATGACATGCAAATAAATTCACCCCTCTCTTACTTAAGGTACATTACTCAAAACCGCAACCGTCTTAGACAGAAAGTGGATTTCAAGGCGACTGGTTTCTGGGAGTTTGAACAGGGTTGGCAGAAGTACAGACAGTACTGTTTTAAAATACCCAGAAGTCTGATGAAAAATAATTTCCATATTTCCACAGCAATAAAAGATGGTAAGTACAAAAGTAGTCCAGACATTAAAATTAAAGTAGGTCCTCACTGGAATAAACTTTAAGTTCTAGAAGGTATCATGGTTTCCAAAGTATATTGTTTTATAATTTGATTTTATTACATTTTCTTCACTAGTTTTTCCCAATTGCTTCCCAATCCAGTACTGTTCAATACTTCATGACTACACCTCTTCCATCTACAATGTTAAACCTATTATGAAAACATCACAGAAGAGCATACGGATGCTTCATGTTCTAGTATCAATAGAGAAATAAACTTCTGGGAAAATCAGACAACAGATTCTGGACGTGGAGGAGAGGATAGACAACTGTGTGCATGTAGACGTCAATTTACTGTGGCTTGCATTTCACTTACAGTGGGATTTAATAATGGAATGAAAACATGATTCAGTTTACGAAAGGAGGAACCATGCTGATGCTGTTCACACTTTAGATCTTTCTATTAAGGAAATCAATGCTCATTTATAGGTGCCACTGAAACCTAAGGTAATGGACTCTCATCAGACTTAATGGATTTTAAATGGCTCATGTCTCATAGACCAAAGTGTTACTTAAGGACTGGTTCTTCTTTTAGAACAAGTTATTTGCACGCTCGCTCTGCTCATTAGCAAGATTTGTTCGAATAATTCAGATTTTGCAATAATTCAGCATTGCACTAACTCAGACAGGAAAGGTAGTCAGCAGATGGGAAATTCAAATACTGAGATATATCTTAGATATTTTTAAATAATTATTTTTACTTCTTCTGTCACTTCCTTCCTATTTTTCTAACCCATTTGTATTTTCCAAACTCCATTTGATTATTGAAATTGTATATTCTAACCTCATTCTTTGTTCAGGAAGTCTCTAATATAGAAGAAATATCTGAAAATGGATTTGACTAAATCCATTTGCAACTTTTATGCACAAATAGGGCACTAGAATGACTTTGCACTTATTTAGAAGTGATTGTGTTAAGTTCCTGTTGAAGTCTCGTCTTTCTAGGAATTGGATAGGGCAGGTCCTGTCACAATTTCCTTAAATTATTCCTGTTCTGTGCCAACAGACGACGACGTTATTAATGGTCCTGTGCCCATTAATAGGTTATTGGCAGAAATTAAAGCAAAGGGTTATGTTTACAGAGCCTGTTACTTAATTCTCAGTTCAATAAAGGGTAAGGACATGCAGGAGATGGTGAAAGATGTGTGACTTGCAAAGACTTTGCTAGAAATCAATTTAAATTTTATAAATGACCTCCATTCCAACAAAGTTATTGATTATAAATATCAGGCTCTGAGATAAATTGCAACCACAGTTCCATGATTTTTCCCATTCTAATCATATGTCACAGCTTATTTCTGGTCTGACAACAATTCCCATCTTCTCCCTATCCAGACCATAATCCTTTCCATCCATACCATTCCTTCTGCTTCCATAAGACCATAAGAACATAAAATATAAGAGCAGAATTAGGCCATTTGGCCCATTGAGTCTGCTCCGGCATTTCATCATGGCGGATCCATTTTTCCATAGCCCCAACCTTCCCCCTGTATCTCTTCATGCCCTGGCTAATTAAGAATCTATCAACCTCTGCCTGAAATATACCCAATGACTTGGCCTCCACAGCTGCCTGTGACAATGAATTCCACAGATTCACAACTCCCTGGCTAAAGAAATTCCTTCTCATCTCCATTCTAAAAGAATGCCCCTCTATTCTGAAACTGGGTCCTTTGGTCTTAGACTCCCTCACCAGAAAAAAAATATCCTCTCCACATTCACTCTATCAAGGCCGTTCAACATTCAACAGATTTCAATGAGGTCATCCCTCATTCTTCTGAATTCCAGTGAGTAGAGGCCCAGAGCCATCAAATGTTCCTCATATGATAACTCATTCAATCCTGGAATCATTTTCATGAACTTCCTCTGGACCCTCTCCAACATCAGCACATCCTTTCTTAGATAAGGTGCCCAAAACAACTCACAATACTCCAAGTACAGTCTGGCAAATGCCATGTAAAGCCTTAAGATTACATCCTTGCATTGATATTCTAGTCCTCTCGAAATGAATGTCAACATTGCATTTGCTTTCCTCACCACTGACTCAACCTGCCAATTACCTTTTGGGAATCCTGCACGAGGTCTCCCAAGTCCCTTTGCACCTCAGATTTTTAAATTTTCTCTCCAGTTAGAAAATAGTCTACGCTTCTATTTCTTCTACCAAAGTGCATGACCATACACTTCTCTACACTGTATTCTATCTTCCACTTCTTTACCTAGTCTCCTAATATATTTAAGTCTTTTTTTAGTCTCTCTACTTCCTCAAAACTACCTGCCACTCCATCTATTTTCATATCATCTGCAAACTTGGCAACAACACCATCAAATCCATCGTCCAAATCATTGACTTACAACTTAAAAAGATGTGGTCGCAACACTGACCCTGTGAAACACCACTAGTAACTGGCTCCCTGTCCACCCTTTGCCTCCTGCCAATCAGCCAACGCTCTATCCATGCTTGTATCTTTCCTGTAATACCATGACCTCTTACCTTGTTAAGCGGCCTTTGTGTGGCACCTTGTCAAACGCATTCTGAAAATCCAAATACACAAATCAACGATCTGCCTTTGTCTGTTGTGCTTGCTATTTCTTCAAAGAATTCCAACAGACTTGTTAGGCAGAATTTTCTTTAAAGAGACTATGCTGAGTACGGCCTCTTTGATCATGTGCCTCCAAGTAACCTGAAACCATATCCCTAAGAATCAACTCCAACATCTTCCCAACCACTAAGGTCAGAGTAACTGGCCTATAATTTCCTTTCTTCTGCCTCTCCCTCTTCTTGAAAGTGGAGTGACATTTGCAATTTTCTGATCCTCCAGAACCATTCCAGAGTCTAATAATTCTTGAAAGATCATTACTGATGTCTCCACTATCTCTTCAGCCACGCCTTTCAGAATGCTGGGGTGTCTACCACCTGGTCCAGGTAACTTATCTACCTTCAAACCTTTTAGTTTTCCAAGAACCTTCTGCCTAGTAATGGCAACTTCACACACTTCTGTCCCCTGACACTCTCGAGCTCCCAGCATACTGCTAGTGTCTTCCACTGTGATGAAAAGTACTGATACAATTTGTCTGCTATTTCCTTGTACCCTATAACTACCTCTCCAGCATCATTTTCCAGTGGTCCAATATCTACTCTGTCTCTCTTTTACTCTTTATGTATCTGAAGAAACTTTTGGTAGCTTTTGGTTCCTTCTAGTCCTGACCACAGACCATCCATCCAAGTCCATCCCTGTTCAGACCCAAGCTCCCAGCTCAGATCCATCCTAACCACCACCACCAGCCTATTCTCTGCATTGACCACAGACCCTAGTTCCACTCAGCCCTGTCCACCACCTCAGGCTCAGTCAGAATCAGAATCAGGTTTATTATCATCGGCACGTGTCATGAAATTTGCTACTTTAGTAGCAGCAGTACAATGCAATACATAATATAGAAAGGAAAATAAATAAATCGATTAAGGTATATATATATATATATATATATATATAGAATAGATTTAAAATAGTGCAAAAGCAGAAATAATAGTATATTAAAAAAGTGAGGTAGTGTTCAATGTACACTTAGGAATCGTATGGCAGAAGCTGTTCCTGAATCGCTGAGTGTGTGCCTTCAGGCTTCTGTACTTCCTAATGATAGCAATGAGAAGAGGGCAAGCCCTGGGTGATGGGAGTCCTTAATAATGGACGTCACCCTTCTGAGGCACCGCTCCTTGAAGATGTCTACTACAGAGGCTGGTACCCAAGATGGAACTGACTAATTTTATAACTTTCTGTAGCTTCTTTCAGTCCCATGCAGTGATGCAGCCAGTCAGAATGCTCTCCATGGTACGTCTTTAGAAGTTTTCAAGTCACAGATGACTGCCACCAGCAAAAGCTTGCCCAATCACTTTCTTTGCTTATATCCAGTCTTTTGATAGCACCTAGTTCATCCGCTGCTGGATGTAAACCCTTGGCTTATCCACAGATGTCGTGGCTGTGAAACACACAGGTCAGGCCTGCACTTCTCTTAATGGGTAACCTACATTAAAAATCTCTTTTTATTTTGGCGTGTGCCTGCATGCCTGCGAGTCTGTATGTGTGTGTCTGCGTGTGCATGCGTGCATGTCTGTTCGTGTGCGTCTACGTGTGCGTGCGTGCGTCCATCTGGAATGATATCTTTTTCATGGCATTTACAAGGCGCGGAGCGAGAGAGAGAGACTGCGTGGTCGACACTCCTCACACAGACATTTTCACAGTATTTTTCCCTTTATTTTACAAGGTCGAGTTGTGATCTCAACACTCAACCTGGCACGGATGGAAAGCGTACTCACGAGTGGACCCGACTGGTTTCGAACCCGGGAACCACCGCTCCCGGGTCTGGCGCCGATGTCATTGCACCACCAGCCGACCCCCTACATTAAAAATCTCTTAAAGCAAGGATATTCAAATTTCATGTTTTTGAGTTGCCGTGGATTTCATGCAAGAGCAAAGCCTAGTGTCCATTTAGCACTTAAAAATAGAAGCAATCCAATTTCTTCATTAAAGTGTACAATGCCTTGCAAATGAGTATCATCTGAAACACAGTAATGACAGAGAGTAGACCTGAACGGTGATAGCCCAGTGGAGCATATAGGGTGAATCAGCTCTGTGTAGTGTGAATGGCTACAGGGTAACAAACCATCCCACCAGGTAGAAGGAAGCATGAACACACTGAGAAGGCAGAGTCAGCAGCCCACAGGGAGAAGCAGGTCTGGTAATGCTGGGTTGCCCCAGCTGAGTGGGACCCAAGCAGAGCAGGAAGAATGATTTCACAGTGAACTGTGCAGGCCGAACTTGGAGGAGGACAGTGTGAAAAGGGAAACTGACCAAGGAGTGTGCCACAGAAATTGGCCTTTGGGTGAAACATGGCAAACAGGATGATTGGAAGTGGACAGTGAAATGTGAAGAGGGTGTGGAAGTCACAGACTGAAACAGAACCAATGAGGTTGAATAGGGAGAGTGTAGATAGAACAGGGAGCACATATCGTTTGTACATAGCGAGCTGAGGGGAATGTTTCCATACTATGGGGCAGATCCTGGGTGTAAAAGAGGAGAACATGATAGCCCGAGGTGATTCAATGACTCTATGACAACCAGTGAATGAAATTGAATGCTGTACACATGCAATCACTGCGCCATTTTCAACATGAGACTGGGTAGGAGCAGTGATATAAGTTAACATAGAAAACAGAACTGAAGAAATGGTATGAAATTCCACTGTGCACAAGAGACAAATGTAGTATGGGTCTGGAATATTGAAACAGATCTTAATTACAGGGTCCATGTCTTTATTGGGTTTAACTGATGGCCCAACCCATCCTGGGGCACTGCGAAGGAGTCTGAGGTCCGCATAGTCCTCAAGGCAAGTTTTTCTTTATATTCTCAATCTTAATGATGGCACCTTCACCCCAACACTGACTACATAGACTCTTCCCAATCTTCCGAATGCATGGAAGACCTCAGATTAGCCCATGAACCTCTCCTCGAATTATCCTCCCTCCACCACCTCCCCTGCCAGTCATCTGGTCAATCCCACATCAAATTTGGTGATTTAATAAACATGATGGCTACAAAGGCAAATAAAAAAAATAACAGTATTGTGGATCAATGTTAGAGACAAAAAATACCAACTAATGAAAGAGATGTTCAACTGCGAATTTCAGACTCTCATGAAAAGATGGCATGTGATTGCTCAGATGGTCTTTTGCAGGGATTTCAACATTTTTTTTAATGTCATAGTCCAATACCATGAAGTAATTGGTCCATGGACCATAGGTTGGGAACCCCTGGTCTTTCATTTAAAAATGGTAGATAGAAAGAGCTAACTACTACTACTATGTTGACTCAGGCCTAGAGGGCCAGCATCGGGCACGATGATGGACTCTCCACTTCCCCCTCATCAGTGTGTTCAGTTCATCTACATTAGCCGCGCCGCTGTCTTCTAGGGGCGTGTTGACCATAGTCTTGGGAAGGCGCCCACGCTTCATCCTCCTGTGCTTGGGCTCCCATATGATGACTAGGCTGGCAGGTAGCTCGGGGTGGCATAGACAGTGCCCCGCTAGTTGCAGTCTTCTCACCTCGATTTTAGTGGAGAGCATAGGTAGATCGTTATAGAGCTCAACGTTCATCATGTGCTGTTGCCAACTCACATCAAGAGCCATCCAGAGCATTCGTGTATAGCAACCATCTCGACACTTCCGCATAGTCTTGGGGAGTGTCCACGTGTCACATCATTACGTGAGAATGGACTGTATGACTGCTATGAAAATCCTCTTTTCAAGCCCTCTGGTCAGGTTCGACTTCCAGATTTCCTTCATGTCATTCATAGCCCTCCACGCCAGCACCTTCCGTATCTTTATGTTCTTCTCCGAACTCATCATTCTTGACCCAAGGTACTTGTAGTCAAAGACTTTCTTAATGGTATCATTCTTTACGGTCCTTAATGGTATCATTCTTTACGGTCCTGAGATTACCTTCGTCGCAGTTAAATGCTTTTTAGCGTCCAACTTTATTGCACTCAATTTCCACTTTTGTCAGTAGCTGCTGTGCTTCCTCCATCTGGTCAGAGAGCAGGAGTATGTCATCTGCTAAAATCGAGATCTGTGAGCGTAACTGGTCTGACCCTATTGATTCGTCCTGGATTTATGGTAAAACCAAGCTTGTCATGATCTTTGGTAGCTTGACGTAGAGTGTAATCAGGACGATTATAAAGATGTCGGGTGCCAGAGTGTCTCCTTGCAGCACACCAGCTAGGAGCTCGAACACTGCTGTTTCTCCGTCTGGTGATACAACTTTCGCCATGGTTTTGGTATAGCTGGACTCTATTGCTCTCAGTAGATGGTCTGGCACTCCATAAGCTTTCAGGATCTTCAGCATTTTACCTCAGTGAATGGAGTCAAAAGCTTTGCGAAAATCGATGTAAGTAAGCACGGCTGGTAGGTTGTTCTTCTTGACTTCCTCGATGATCCTACGGAGAGAAAGTATTGGCATCACTATTGTGTGCTTCTGCCGTAAACCATTCTGATTGAATCTTAGCTTAGGGTCAATGGCAGTGCAAATCCTGTTCAAGATCATCCAATTGTATAACTTTGCTAAGGTGCAGGTCAAGCTGATACTTCGGTAGTTATCTGTCTTCGTGAGGGATCCAGACTTGGGGATTGGGATAATGTTTGAGAGTGACCACTGTTCTGGTATGTCGCCTTTCATCAGTGCCGTATTACATACGTCCAGCAAGATGTCGTCCAGGTCGCAGTTCTTCAGGGCATCTGGTGGTATCCCATCTGGTCCAGCGCTCCTGCCCCGTTTGAGTGCATATTTGGCCTTCTTCAGTTCCTCAATGGTGAATGGGCCGTCATCGATGTCGACTTGAGTTAGTATCGTGGGTATATCCTCTTCTTGACCTGATGGGGACATCTTCCGTCTACTGATCTCATTGACTAGGCGCCATGCCTCTCCATGCTGCATGTCTTCATTAGCAGCCTCTATCTCTCTAATCCATGAGTAAAAGGAGTGAAATTTTGTTTCAGTGATCCCCACACAGAGGAATGATGTTATAAAATAACTATGGGATAATCTGAAAGGAAAGGTTGAAAAGGGTTATTGTGGACACCACTAAGCAATCCTTTTTACCACTGTTACTAAATTACACACAAACTGCTGTTGTTTATTCCAGAACATAGAAACATAGAAAACCTACAGCACAATACAGACCCTTCGGCCCACAAAGCTGTGCTGAACATGTCCCTACATTAGAACTACTGAGGCTTTACCCATAGCCCTCTATTTTTCTAAGCTCCATGTAGCCATCCAGGTGTCTCTTAAAAGACCCTATCGTTTCCGCCTCCACCACCGCCTCCGGCAGCTCATTCCACGCACTCACCACTCTCTGAGTAAAAAACTTACTCCTGACATCTCCTCCGTACCTACTTCCAAGCACCTTAAAACTATGCCCTCTTGTGCTAACCATTTCAGCCCTGGGGAAAAGCCTCTGACTATCCACACGATCAATGCCTCTCATCATCTTATACACCTCTATCAGGTCACCTCTCATCCTCTGTCGCTCCAAGGAGAAAAGGCCGAGTTCACTGAACCTATTCTTATAAGGCATGCTCCCCAATCTAGGCAACATCCTTGTAAATCTCCTCTGCACCCTTTCTATGGTTTCCATGTCCTTCCTGTAGTGAGGTGACCAGAATTGAGCACAGTACTCCAAGTGGGATCTGACCAGGGTCCTATAAAGCTGCAACATTACCTCTCGGCTCTTAAACTCAGTCTTACAATTGATGAAGGCCAATGCACCATATGCCTTCTTAACCACAGAATCAACCTGCATAGCAGCTTTGAATGTCCTATGGACTCAGATCCCAAGATCCCTCTGATTCTCCACACTGCCAAGAGTCTTACCATTAATGTTTTATTCTGCCGTCATATTTGACCTACCAAAATAAACCACCTCGCACTTATCTGGGATGAACTCCATCTGCCACTTCTCAGCCCAGTTTTGCATCCTATCAATGTCCTGTTGTAACCTCTGACAGCCCTCCACACTATCCACAACACCCCCAACCTTTGTGTCATCAGCAAATTTACTAACCCATCCCTCCACTTCCTCATCCAGGTCATTTATAAAAATCACAAAGAGTAGGGGTCCCAGAACAGATCCCTGAGACACACCACTGGTCACCAGCCTCCATGCAGAATATGACCCGTCTACAACCACTCTTTGCCCTCTGTGGGCAAACCAGTTCTAGATCCACAAAGCAATGTCCCCTTGGATCCCATGCCTCCTTACTTTCTCAATAAGCATTGCATGGGGTACCTTATCAAATGCCTTGCTAAAATCCATATACACCACATCTACTGCTCTACCTTCATCAATGTGTTTAGTCACATCCTCAAAAAATTCAATCAGGCTCGTAAGATAAAACCTGCCTTTGACAAAGCTATGCTGACTATCCCTAATCATATTATGCCTCTCCAAAAGTTCATAAATCCTGCTTCTCAGGATCTTCTCCATCAATTTACCAACCACTGAAGTAAATCTCACTGGATTATAATTTCCTGGACTATCCCTACTCCCTTTCTTGAATAAAGGAACAACATCCGCAACCCTCCAATCCTCTGGAACCTCTCCCGTCCCCATTGAAGATGCAAAGATCATTGCCAGAGGCTCAGCAATCCCCTCCCTTGCTTCCCACAGTAGCCTGGGGTACATCCTGTCCGGTCCCGTTGATTTATTCATCTTGAGGCTTTCCAAAAGCTCCAGCACATCCTCTTCCTTATATCTACATGCTCAAGCTTTTCGGTCCACTGCAAATCATCCCTACAATCGCCAAGATCCTTTTCTGTAGTGAATACTGAAGCAAAGTGTTCAATAAGTACCTCTGCTATCTCCTGTGGTTCCAAACGCACTTTTCCACTGTCACACTTGATTGATCCTGTTCTCTCATGTCTTATCCTCTTGCTCTTCACATACTTGTAGAATGCCTTGGGGTTTTCCTTAATCCTGTACACCAAGGCCTCCTCATGGCCCCTTCTGGCTCTCCTAATTTCATCTTAAGCTCCTTCTTGCTAGCCTTATAATCTTCTAGATTCCTAACATTACCTAGTTTTTGAACCTTTCGTAAGCTCTTCTTTTCTTCTTGACTAGATTTACAACAGTCTTTGTACACCATGGATCTTGTACCTTACCATCCTTTCCATGTCTCATTGAAACATACTTATGCAGAACCCCATGCAAATATCCCCTGAACATTTGCCACATTTCTTCCTTACGTTTCCCTGAGAATATCTGTTTCCAATTTATGCTTCCAAGTTCCTGTCCGATAGCCTCATATTTCCCCTAACTCCAATTAAACATTTCCCTAACTTGTCTGTTCCTATCCCTCTCCAATGCAATTACATGGGATTGTTACTTCCTAGGAATGGCTCAGAGTATTTAATTTGAGGAGACTTTGAGGAGTGAGGAACAAGGGGCAATTTTGGAGTTCTTCTTGCGGCTCTGCCTTATGCATAAGCCCTCACTGTAACTTTGGAGTATTGACTACTTAGAGTCATAGAGTAACACAGCTTGCAAAGAGGCTGTTTGGCCCAACTGGTTTAAGCAAACCACGGGTTCCCCCCCCTACTCCCAACTGCCCATTTAATGCTCCAAGCCCTTCCCCTCCATAAACCTATCCAAAAGCCTCTTAAATGTTGCAATTGTACGCGGCTGAACTATTTCCTCAGACAGCTCATTCCAGGTACTCACTACCCTCGGTGCAAAGAAGCTACCTCCCTTTTAAATCTCTCCCCTCTTACAAGATAATAAGACAGAGGAACAGAATTAAACCATTAAACCCATTGAGTCTGCTCTGCCATTTTATCATGGTTGATTTATTTTAACTCTTAACCTCATTCCTCTGTCTTCTCCCGTAACCACTGATGCTCTTACTGATAAGAAACATCAATCTCTGCTTTAAATATATCTAATAACTTCGCCTCCCCAGCTATCTGTGGCAATGATTCCACAATTCACCACCCTCCTCATCTATGTTTTATTATCAGCAAACTTGCTAATCATGCCAGGTATATTTACATAAATAATGACTAACAGAGACACTGACACTGACCCCAGGGGCACTGTTCTAGACACAGGCCTCCATTTGGAGAATCAACTTTCAATCATCACCCTCTGCTTCCTATCACTGAGCCATTTTTCAATCCACTTTGCTAACTCCTGCTGAATCCCATGCAATCTAACTTTACAGATCAGCCTGGCATGTGGGAACGAGTCAAAGGCCTTACTTATGTCTTACAGTCGGCTATATCCTGAGAAACTAACACTTGGTTTAAATTGTACGCAACCAATCAATGTTTGTAGCCTGTGACATAGCAACATGCTCTTGCATGGAGAGTTCCTTCAGATAAAATGAAGTGGAGCTGAAGGAAAAATATTTTGATGCATCACATGAATTTAGAGAAAGAATTTTTGAAGCACAGGATTTGCATTTCACTACTGTAACACTGGAAGTGTAGTAATATTCACATGTATTTTCATTTTTTTAAAATACCATGTAAAATAAATACGATTTGGAACCTGGCCACTTATAAATTCTCTATATGCCATACACACGGCAGTACAGAATGATAATTTCACTGCAACATTTGACAGGATGCATCTCTCAGTGGAAGTCCTCTACTAACATGCCTCTGCCTCTACCACCATTTCAAGCAGTGAGTTTCAAATTCCGACCATTTTTATCTGATTTTCAAAAACGTTTCTACCGTTCCACAACCTCTTAAAGTCAAATTGGGAAAATACGACAGATTTTAAGATTGATTTAAACCAATTAAATACATCAAGAAGAACTAATGACCTTTTCTCTGTTGAGCAATACTAGTAAGAGTGGCTAACTGTGAGAACGTACACTCTATGACAGGAACACGTATCTGAATAAATCTGTAAACAACAGGAATTCTGCAGATGCTGGAAATTCAAGCAACACACATCAAAGTTGCTGGTGAACGCAGCAGGCCAAGCAGCATCTGTAGGAAGAGGTGCAGTCGACGTTTCAGGCCGAGACCCTTCGTCAGGACTAACTGAAGGAAGAGTGAGTAAGGGATTTGAAAGTTGGAAGGGGAGGGGGAGATCCAAAATGATAGGAGAAGACAGGAGGGGGAGGGATAGAGCCAAGAGCTGGACAGGTGATAGGCAAAAGGGGATACGAGAGGATCATGGGACAGGAGGTCCGGGAAGAAAGACAAGGGGGGGTGACCCAGAGGATGGGCAAGAGGTATATTCAGAGGGACAGAGGGAGAAAAAGGAGAGTGAGAGAAAGAATGTGTGCATAAAAATGAGTAACAGATGGGGTACGAGGGGGAGGTGGGGCCTTAGCGGAAGTTAGAGAAGTCGATGTTCGTGCCGTCAGGTTGGAGGCTACCCAGACGGAATATAAGGTGTTGTTCCTCCAACCTGAGTGTGGCTTCATCTTTACAGTAGAGGAGGCCGTGGATAGACATGTCAGAATGGGAATGGGATGTGGAATTAAAATGTGTGGCCACTGGGAGATCCCGCTTTCTCTGGCGGACAGAGCGTAGATGTTCAGCAAAGCGGTCTCCCAGTCTGCGTTGGGTCTCGCCAATATATAAAAGGCCACATCGGGAGCACCTGACGCAGTATATCACCCCAGTCGACTCACAGGTGAAGTGTAGCCTCACCTGGAAGGACTGTTTGGGGCCCTGAATGGTGGTAAGGGAGGAAGTGTAAGGGCATGTGTAACACTTGTTCCGCTTACACGGGTAAGTGCCAGGAGGGAGATCAGTGGGGAGGGATGGGGGGGACAAATGGACAAGGGAGTTGTGTAGGGAGCGATCACTGCGGAATGCAGAGAGAGGGGGGAGGGAAAGATGTGCTTAGTGGTGGGATCCCGTTGGAGGTGGTGGAAGTTACGGAGAATAATATATTGGACCCGGAGGCTGGTGGGGTGGTAGGTGAGGACCAGGGAAACCCTATTCCTAGTGGGGTGGCGGGAGGATAGAGTGAGAGCACATGTACGTGAAATGGGGGAGATGCGTTTAAGAGCAGAGTTGATAGTGGAGGAAGGGAAGCCCCTTTCTTTAAAAAAGGAAGACATCTCCCTCGTCCTAGAATGAAAAGCCTCATCCTGAGAGCAGATGAGGCGGAGACGGAGGAACTGCGAGAAGGGGATGGCGTTTTTGCAAGAGACAGGGTGAGAAGAGGAATAGTCCAGATAGCTGTGAGAGTCAGTAGGCTTATAGTAGACATCAGTGGATAAGCTGTCTCCAGAGACAGAGACAGAAAGATCTAGAAAGGGGAGGGAGGTGTCGGAAATGGACCAGGTAAACTTGAGGGCAGGGTGAAAGTTGGAGGCAAAGTTAATAAAGTCAACGAGTTCTGCATGCGTGCAGGAAGCAGCGCCAATGCAGTCGTCGATGTAGCGAAGGAAAAGTGGGGGACAGATACCAGAATAGGCACGGAACATAGATTGTTCCACAAACCCAACAAAAAGGCAGGCATAGCTAGGACCCATACGGGTGCCCATAGCTACACCTTTAGTTTGGAGGAAGTGGGAGGAGCCAAAGGAGAAATTATTAAGAGTAAGGACTAATTCCGCTAGACGGAGCAGAGTGGTGGTAGAGGGGAACTGATTAGGTCTGGAATCCAAAAAGAAGCGTAGAGCTTTGAGACCTTCCTGATGGGGGATGCAAGTATATAAGGACTGGACATCCATGGTGAAAATAAAGTGGTGGGGGCCAGGGAACTTAAAATCATCGAAAAGTTTAAGAGCGTGAGAAGTGTCACGAACATAGGTCGGAAGGGATTGAACAAGGGGTGATAAAACAGTGTCGAGGTATGCAGAAATGAGTTCGGTGGGGCAGGAGCAAGTTGAGACAATAGGTCGGCCAGGACAGGCAGGTTTGTGGATCTTGGGTAGGAGGTAGAAACGGGAAGTGCGGGGTGTGGGAACTATAAGGTTGGTAGCAGTGGACGGGAGATCCCCTGAGTGGATAAAGTCAGTGATGGTGTGGGAGACAATGGCCTGGTGCTCCTTAGTGGGGTCACGATCAAGGGGTAAATAAGAGGAGGTATCCGCGAGTTGTCGCTGTGCCTCGGCAAGGTAGAGGTCAGTACGCCAGACTACAACAGCACCCCCCTTATCGGCGGGTTTAATAATAAGGTTAGGATTAGTGTGGAGGGAGTGGAGAGAAGAGCGTTCCGAAGGAGTGAGGTTGGAATGGGAACAAGGTGCGGTGAAGTCGAGACGGTTGATGTCCCGTCGGCAATTAGCGATAAAGAGATCCAGAGCAGGCAGAAGACCAGAGCGGGGTGTCCATGAAGAAGAGGAGGGTTGAAGACGGGAGAAGGGGGTCATCGGTGGGGGTGGAAGAGTCCTTGCCGAAGAAGTAGGCTCGGAGACGGAGACGGCGGAAGAAAAGTTCCGCATCGTGGCGAACACGGAACTCGCTGAGGTGTGGGCGAAGGGGGACCAAGGTGAGGCCCTTACTGAGAACAAAGAGTTCTGCCTCCGACAGTTGAAGGTTGGAGGGGATGGTAAAGACCCGGCACGGATGAGAGCTGGGATCAGAGGGGGGAGGGGGGAGGCTGGGGGTGTCAATGGAGAGGGGAGGGTTGGGGTGAGAGGAAGGTGGAGCCTCTGAGGGCCCAGGAGTTGACGGTGGGATCTGAGGAAGACGGGGCTGCGGAGTGGTGGTGGGGGGAGGGGAGACGGGAGTCACAACAGCAGCACTTGAAGACCCGGCCTGGAGTTCAAGGCTGGAGTCGCAGTTGGTGGTTGTGCAATCGCTGTGAAGGTGTCCATGGTCGTTGCTGGAGTCCGGGTTTTGAATATGCCCTGAGGTGTTGGAGCCGGCGAGATCAATGGCAGGAGCCGCAATCTGAAGTTCATGCCTGCTAGTTTCAGGGCCAGCAGGCTCTGGAGTCCATGGATGTAGGATCTTGCGATCTTTGCCTAACATGACAAAGTCAAAAAAATGGCGATTGCAGGCGTGAATCCGACGGAGGATGAAATAACGGGTAGGACCATTACAGATGGCGAAGATAGTGTCCCGAAGGTGTGGAAGGGTCTTGGATAGGGACACCAAGTACCTCCTCATGGCGGAGAGAGTCGCCTTCAGAGCTTGACGGGAGAAGCGGCGAGAGGCAGAGTCAATAAAATGTGAGTACCTGGGATCCTCAGAAGGTCCAAATTGAGAGGCTTGGAAACGAATCCTAAAGCCAACTGGAGTAAGTTGGCGACGGAGGCACGTTTCGAGAAAGGATATATGGCTGTGATAGCGAGTCTGAGTCAAAGTGTGGTCGAAAAGTTGAAGAGCCGAAGAAATTACAGATGGGGAGCAGTGAGAGATGGTTTCACTGAACTCCCGTTCAAGAGAGGATCTAAACTTCTTCGGTGTAGGCATCACCGGAAGAGGCTTCGCAGTAGTGAATTTAAACGCAAACAACAGGAATTCAGCAGATGCTGGAAATTCAAGCAACACACAACAAAGTTGCTGGTGAACGCCGCAGGCCAGGCAGCATCTCTAGGAAGAGGTGCAGTCGACGTTTCAGGCCGAGACCCTTCGTCAGGGCTAACTGAAGGAAGAGTGAGTAAGGGATTTGAAAGTTGGAGGGGGAGGGGGAGATCCAAAATGATAGGAGAAGACAGGAGGAGGAGGGATAGAGCCGAGAGCTGGACAGGTGATAAGCAAAAGGGGATACGAGAGGATCATGGGACAGGAGGTCCGGAAAGAAAGACAAGTGGGGGGGACCCAGAGGATGGGCAAGAGGTATATTCAGAGGGACAGAGGGAGAAAAAGGAGAGTGAGAGAAAGAATGTGTGCATAAAAATGAGTAACAGATGGGGTACGAGGGGGAGGTGGGTCCTTAGCGGAAGTTAGAGAAGTCGATGTTCATGCTATCAGGTTGGAGGCTACCCAGACGGAATATAAGGTGTTGTTCCTCCAACCTGAGTGTCTGAGTCCTTCCAGGTGAGGCTACACTTCACCTGTGAGTCGACTGGGGTGATATACTGCGTCCGGTGCTCCCGATGTGGCCTTTTATATATTGGCGAGACCCGACGCAGACTGGGAAACCGCTTTGCTGAACATCTACGCTCTGTCCGCCAGAGCAAGCAGGATCTCCCAGTGGCCACACATTTTAATTCCACATCCCATTCCCATTCTGACATGTCTATCCACGGCCTCCTCTACTGTAAAGATGAAGCCACACTCAGGTTGGAGGAACAACTATATTCTGTCTGGGTAGCCTCCAACCTGATGGCATGAACATCGACTTCTCTAACATCCGCTAAGGCCCCACTTCCCCCTCGTACCCCATCTGTTACTAATTTTTATGCACACATTCTTTCTCTCACTCTCCTTTTTCTCCCTCTGTCCCTCTGAATATACCTCTTGCCCATCCTGTGGGTCCCCCCCCCCTTGTCTTTCTTCCTGGACCTCCTGTCCCATGATCCTCTCGTATCCCCTTTTGCCTATCACCTGTCCAGCTCTTGGCTCTATCCCTCCCCCTCCTGTCTTCTCCTATCATTTTGCATCTCCCCCTCCCCCTCCAGCTTTCAAATCCCTTACTCACTCTTCCTTCAGTTAGTCCTGACGAAGGGTCTCGGCCTGAAACGTCGACTGAATAAATCTGTTTTATTCCCCATCTGTAATGGAACTGTGATGCCCTGAACTGTCTTCTCACCAGAAATGTTATTGAGGGGAGTGCACTCCAATGTACTTATTGAAATTGTGTACATTCACCTGGAACGTAATAAGATTGTTATTTTATTGAGATACAGTGCCCTTCGAGCCACGCCAACCAGCAATCCCGCAAATTTAATCCTAGCCTAATCATGGGACAATTTACAACGATCAATTAATCTGCCAACTGGTACGTGTTTGGACTGTGGGAGGAAACCGGAGCACTTGGAGAAAAGCCATGTGGTCACAGGGAGAACGTACAAACTCCTGACAGGCACTGGCAGGAATTGAACCGGGGTCACAGGTGCTGTAAAGCATTGTGCTAACCACTATGGTACTGACCCACCCGTTATGCCTCTATAATAGTAAAAATGGAATCAAGCTGCTGAGAAGGATACTGCACAAGGGATGGAGTGAGAGCTGAAGTCTTATTCAATTTGGCCCACAGTGAATCTCGCAAACTGAAATCAAAAGGAAGGGTTTGCGATTCCTGTTGTTTATCAGCTGCAAAAGGCACAGCAGTCAGAAAAGATGACCTTGTCCATCACCAAAACCCATACCTCATCAGGTGAATTGACAAATGGGATAGTTCAGAGTTTTTGCAGGGCTTAGCTCATAGCAGAGAATAGAGAAAAAGGAAAGGGTATCCTGGTGTTAACTATTCTGTGAAGAATCTCTCAACCTCAAGTAAAGGTATTTCACCATAGATATTTTTTATTTACTAAAAATTCCTTGTTAGGACATCTGCATAGATGACTGCAATTCAATTACTCAGCATCCCTACCAAATGAGCACAATACATACGAACAGAAGTTCTGTGAACCGACACCATCTACCCCGAGAGCTTTGGATGGACCTAAACTCATGGTCACTGTGCCAGAGGTCAGATTAGCCTCTCCGAGCATGAATCCATGGAAAATGACTGGATCAGCCATGTTCTCATAGCCTGCGCTGACCAGCTGCTGAGAGAGTTCACAGCAACTTTAAACTTTTAAAATATGAACTTCCCACGAGCTTTAAGACATATATCACCCCAATGTGAAAAAAATATAAGGTCATGTGCCTTAATGGCTATTGTCCAGTGGCTCTGATATCCATCATTGTGATGTGATTTGAGAGACTGAACATGGGACACATCAACTCTAGAATCCCAGATAACCTCTTCCTACCTCATTCACCCACCACTGAACCTGGTCCATGGTGGATGCCAGCTCACTGGCCTGGAGCATCTGGACAATAAAGACACCTATGTTAGAGTGTTGTTTATTGACTATAGCTCCACTTTCAATATTATAATTCCAAACAAACTCATCTCCTGGGACTTGGCACATCCCTCTGAAGCTGGATCCTTCATTTCCTGACCATCAGACCACAATCAATAAGAATAAGCAACAACATTTTACAATTATCCTCAACACTGGGGTCCTAAAAGGCTGTATGTTTAGCCCCTTACTATACTCCCTATAAAGTATGCTCTCTATAAACTCCATTTACAAGTTTTCAGATGACACAACAGTTATCTGTAACAGTATATTCTGTATTCTTTTCTTTTCATTTTGTCCTACCTCATAATGGGCCTGATCTCTGACAATGATGAGATGAAGTGCAGGAAGGAGATGAGAGGCTGGTGTCATGCTGTCACAACAACAAACTTTCCCTCACTATCAACAAAACAAAAAAGCTGGTCACTGAATTCAGAAGGTGAGGCAGCACACACACCCTTGTATGTATTAATGATCTTGAGGTGGAGATAGCTGAGAGTTTCAAAGTCTGAGGTGAAAATATCACCAACAATTTGCTCTGGTCCAATCATGTGGAAGCTATTGCCAAGAAAGCACACCTATGCTTTCACTTCCTCAGAAAGCTGAAGACGTTTGTCATTTTTCCACTGATCCTTGCCAAATTTAACAGATGCACCATGGAACGTGTCCTATCTGATTGCTTCACAGCTTGATACAGCATCTGGTCTGCGCAGGACGACAGAAATTGGAGAGTTGTGAATGCAGTCCAGTTCATCACTGTAACATGCCTCCTCTGGATCAACACTTCTCATTGCTTTGGGAATCAAGAACTTCATCCATACTAGTCATTTGCTCTTCTCTCCCCTCCTACTGGGTTGTAGATTCAAAAGTTTGAGAACATGATACAGCACCTTGACTACCACCAAGCTCAAGAACAAATTCAATCCCAATGTTATCAGGGTTTTGAATTGACTTCTTATATGCTAAAGATGAACACCTAATCTCTCAATCTACCTCTTCTTGTTCTTGCACTTTATTTGTTTACCTGCATTGCTATACCTGTAACTGTAACTGTATATTCTGTGGTTTGCTTTTTTCCCCCCATTTTGTACTAATTCAATGTACTTGCATATGGAATGATCTGTCTGGATGATGTACAAACAAAAGATTTTCACTTCATCTTGGAACACATGGAAAAAATAAACCAATATCAATTACCAATGACCAATAATTAACAGAGAATGCACTGGTTCTACATTGTATTTTCCTCAGGAAATGCTGGCATTCATAATGCATATTAATGGCCATTGGATTTGGAATGGCTGCCAATTACACGTCAATTCTAATATACTATTTTATTTGAACCACCTCATAGCTTCCTTTATTACACATTGATTGAAGAGCTTACCCAACAGATATTCCCATTCATAAATGAATTTGAAAGAAAATCTTTGCAATACTAAAAGTAAGCAGCAACAATGCCAATAATTATACTGTGAAAATTATTCAGTGTATTAATCAATATGATGCTCATTAGCAAGTAGGTTTAAAGATGTCTACACTACTGAGACTAAAATGACATTTCGAATACAACTAAAAACTGGCTAGCATATAAGTAAACATGTCCTCAATTAAACTGTCTGTCATAGAAGGTCAGTAAATAGCTATATTGCTCATCTGAATTTTATTGTCTGTGGTTTTCAGACTTTCACACATTCAACAAAGGCGCAAGGAAGTTACTGGCAATATATTAACAATACTGAGAAAATCATAATTTTGAATTTGCCAAATTAAGGCAAATAATCACGAGGACTTTAATGATTCGTGCATAAAGTTTGAAAACAAAGTAAACAAATATTGTAGCAAAGCAGTTAGCGCGGCGCTAATAGAATCCAGGGCGTTCCGGAGTTGGATGTTCATTTCTGGTGCTGTTCTGTATGGAGTCTTTGTATGTTCTCCCTGTGGAAATCATGCGGTTTCTCCGGGTCTTCTGGTTTCCTCCCACAGTCCAAAGATGTACTGGGTAGGTTTACTGGTCATTGTAAAATTGTCCTGAGATTAGGTTAGGGTCAAAGACAAGAAAATCCGCAGATGCTGGAAATCCAAGTAACACACACAAAGTGTTGGAGGACGTCAACAGGCCAAGCAGCATCTATGGAATAGAGTAAACCTTCATCAGGTCCTGATGCAGGGTCTTGGCCTGAAACATCAATTGTTTACTCTTTTGCATAGATACTGCTTGGCCTGCTGAGTTCCTCCAGAATGTTATGTGTGTTGTTTGGTTCGGGTTAATCGGGTTTGTCAGGGTTGCTGGGACGGCGTGGCTCAGAGAACTGCAAGAGCCTACTCCACACTATATCACTACATAAATAAATAAATACCTGCTTCATGTCTTACAAACATATCAATAAAGTATAAACTACATGGATTAACTTGGTAATGAAACATGTATTCTTTGAAATGGAACAACACCTTCTTCCCCAGCAGACTGTCAAGTGATACTATTTTCCAATTTTAATCTTCAAAATATCTCCCCTTATAGATATTTTTTTCATTGCAGACTCAATCCAATCTAAGTCCTTTTCTTTCAGAAAGATCTATATTAAGGTTAATGCATCCATGAAAATATATATGATCTGATGTAAGATCAACCTGAATCATTAACTCTATTTTTCTATCCTCGAATGCTACATGACCTACTGAATATTTCAGACTTCCAACATCTGCATCATTTTCTTTTTAGCATGTATTGTTGTGAATCTTTGGAGCAGCAGAATTAAGACTTTCTTGTCTATCAATCTCATATGGGTTATTTATGAACTAAAGCCAGGTTTTATTGCACAGAGTCAGTGACCAAATGTTTTCAAAAGGCCCATTCTGATTGTGCTGATAGGATGTTTGTTTAATTGTAAACAGACAAATAGTTATTGGATGGATACCATTATTTTTTTCAAAATTCTTCTCTTTTTGTCAAGGATTCTCACTTCCAAGATTTCTAGTTCTAGGTTCTTATCTTCACGCATACAGAGACTATTGTCTTCTTACTCATTAAGTCATGTGGGAACTAAGAAATGGACAGGCCCAAGATCAAATAAATGTGTTCTCTCTTTTACCACATACGTCTCAACCTCCAAGGGAGTTCCATCTCTCACAGCCTCTAGCGTGGCCCTTCTATTCTAAAGTTCACAGATGCCTTCTGAGTAGCTGTCAAAAACTTGCATATTCCAAAGATTCTTCAAAAGGGTCAGATCAGTTTTTTTCACTCACCTTGCCACAGGCATTGGGAAAAATGCACAACGCATATCCATATACTCTGCCAATGATTCAATGAGGCTTAACTATTCTGAGCCCCAGTTTTGACTGAGAATAGTCTCCAGAGCCGACAAAATGATTACTCAGCCAAAAGAAACAGAATCTACAATTATCTAATACACAGTCATAGAGTCAATGAATACTAAAGCACAGAAACAGGCCCTCTGGCCCAGCATTGTGCTGAACTGTTAGTCTCCCTAGTTTCATCGACCTGCACTTGGACTATAGTCCTCCATTCCCTTCCTACCCATTAAATATCCAAATTTCTTTAAACGTTCTTCATCTTCTGTAATTCATAAGTGGTCCTTGCTGTTTGCCTCAGATCTATAGACTCTGTGTCCATCTTCTGAGAAAGTACAGATGCAAATAAAAATCTAGTTCAGATCTCCCCCATCTCTTTTGGCTCCATGCATAGAAGACCACTCTGATTTTCAAGAGGACCAATTTTGTTCCTTACAATCCTTTTGCTCTTAATATATCTGCTTGATATAAATACCAAGAAACCCTTGGCACTTCCTCTTCATCTTATCTGCTAGAACAACCTCATGTTTTCTTTTAGTCCTCCGATTTCCCTCTTGTGTTCTCTTCAATTTCCTATACTGCTCGAGAGCCTCATTTGTTCTTGCTGCCTATACCTGCTATGCAATTCCTTCTTTGCCTTAACCACAACATTTCTTGAAAACCAGGGTACCCTAAACTTAGTCCTGACGAAGGGTCTCGGCCTGAAACGTCGACTGCACCTCTTCCTAGAGATGCTGCCTGGCCTGCTGCGTTCACCAGCAACTTTTATGTGTGTTGCTTGAATTTCCAGCATCTGCAGAATTCCTGTTGTGTACCCTAAACTTCTTAGCCACCCTAACAGGTTTATTTGATTTAATTTGATGGAAGCAACATATTTTGATGTACATGTGACAAATAAATTTAACCTTTAATTATACAAAACCCCTCAAAAATAGGAAACATGAAGGAGGCACAGACATGACAGACTGCCAAACGTCAATTTTTTTTGATTCTATAAAATCTAATCCATTTTGGAAAGGGAAGCAAAGCAAGAGAGTATGCAATAAGTAACAGGATACTAAGAGCACAGAGGAATAAAAGAATCTTGGAAGTGAAAAGGAAACACAGTCAAAAATATAAATAGCAATTGCTAAGTGTTTTTCAATTAATAGGTCTGAAAGTTTAGCTCTGCATATCTCTCCGCAATCACTGTATGAGCTGGTGAATATTTCCAAAAGCCTTGTGGTTATGAAGGGATATTGGAATACTTCCCTTTATTAGCCAATGCATATAACAGAGAGATCACTTTGAGTAAACTTAAAAGGATGTGCCTGCTCTGAGGAGATTTGGAGGAAATTTCTGAGGATGTTGCATGGGCTGAAGAATTATAGTTGCTAGGAGAAACTGAACAACATGAGCTGCCCTTTGGACCAGAGAGGAGATTTAATGAAGTGCATTAGATAATGAGAGACCCAGACTTAACAAACTGTATGAAGCAATTTCCCAGCAGAATGAACAGCAAGAAGGAGCTACAGATTTAAGGTGAAGAATTAGAAGGGAGTTAAAGGAAACATATTTTCAATCCAGTAATGGGGAAGGGAGGTGGGTTCTAGAATAATGTCTGGAAGATGGATGCAGATATCTTGAACCTGAACCAGCACTTGAGAAATCAAATTCCACAGGGGTGTGGATCCAGGTCTGGTGAGTGGAAGAAATCTATCTGCTCGCTTTCATCTATCTTGAACAGTGAACCAAGTGGCCTCTTTCTGTGCCTTGAAATCTCTTTGTATCTTTAATTCTATGATCACTTCAAGCTTTCCAAGCAGGTTTTTTAATCTTTCATGTCATAGTGTACTCGTTATAGAAATAAAACTTATAATAACCTTAGTAGAATATGGTGCGTGTTTGGCTTTATTCTCAACACTGAGATTGAATGGGTTCTAAGCTATTTTTATCCTATTGCACTAACCTCCCAAACACTACCCATTGGTTTCCTTAGGTGCTTAAGCACCTGCATGAGTTCCATATCTGGTATTTTATTCATCATTCACTTACCTCTTAAAAAACAGAACAGCCATCAATAGAGCTATCTACTGTTCTGAATCAGAATCAGTTTATCATCACTGACACACTATGTCGAGAAACTTGTTGTTTTGCAGCAGCAGTACAGTGCAATACATTAAAAAGTTAGTATACGAGGGGTGATTGATAAGTTCGTGGCCTACGGTAGAAGGAGTCAATTTTAGAAAACCTAGCACATTTATTTTTCAACATAGTCCCCTCCTGCATTTACACACTTAGTCCAGCGGTCGTGGAGCATACGGATCTTGGACCTCCAGAAAGTGTCCACAGCAGGGGTGATTGGTAAGTTTGTGGCCTAAGGTAGAAGGAGATGAGTTATTAACTTCAAACTTTCTGCATAATCACTCAAAGTGTTGACCTGCATGTGCATGTAACGAGAGCTGTATAACTCATCTCCTTCTAACTTAGGCCACGAACTTATCAATCACCCCTGCTGTGGACACTTTCTGGAGGTCCAAGATCCGTATGCTCCACGACCGCTGGACTAAGTGTGTAAATGTAGAAGGGGACTATGTTGAAAAATAAATGTGCTAGGCTTTCTAAAATTGACTCCTTCCACCTTCGGCCTCAAACTTATCAATCACCCCTCGTAAGTTACAAAAAAAATTAAAAATGCAAAAAGAGAGCAAAGTAATCAGGTAGTATTCTTAAGTTCATGGACTGTTCATAAATCTGATGGCAGAGGGGAAGAAGCTATCCCCAAAATATTGACTGTATGTCTTCAGACACCTGTACCTCCTCCCTGATGGTTGTGATGAGAACGGGGCATGTCCTGGGTGGTAAGGTCCTTCATGATGGATACCACCTTACTGAGGCACTGCCTTTTGGAGATGTCCTAGTGGTGGGAGGCATTTGCCCATGATGGAGCTGTCTGAGTCTGCAAACCTCTACGGCTTTTTTCAATATAGCTTTCACATTTTGAAAAGCACAGCCTTAGCTCTGCAAATTTAGCAGGTCTGTTCTGAATGTCTACAGATATAAAGCACATTTCTTTATGGAGTTGCAACTCCAATTTTATCAACTACAAAAAGACTACTTTGGTGATGCAAAATAGTTTTGAACCAAAAAATGTGTTCAGACTTTGATAGTTGGTATCACAGTTACTGACATTTCTGACATTTATTAAGTGAAGTGCTGGCAATTGCATAATGGAACTTCAACTACTAAATATAGTTCTTGGACACTAATTTAGTACTCAATAAAAGCTCCATTTAAGCAATACTTTCTCTACATAACATAGAGAATCATTTGAACTGTTCCTTCCAATGGTGTTGACTGCCTCCCTGTCCTTGATGAGTTTGCTCCTAGCCTTGCTTCTCAGTGGAGTAGATCCAAAGGTACAGTAATTGGGCCGTCAGTGTAATCTGCAGAAGTCAAGGTTAACAGCAAGTTGTTGCACCTAACTTGCTTTTTTCCACCCATCATCTGTTCTTCACAATAAAGATTATTTTGTTCTACCTTTAATTTCATTGGACTGTAAAGCTGATCCTGCTCAGGCCAAGGCATACTGCTATCTATTAAAATGGCACAGACAGTGGTAAAGTAAAGAAAACCTTGAGAGCACTGAGAACTGGTTAAGTATTGCTCTAAATTTGTCAATTTTCAAAATTGTCGAATGCAATTCTTTCTGAAATTCCCTACCATTCTGAGATTATTTATTTATTTATTTACGTACTTACTTTTAGCTTCCAGAGATACAGCATGGTAATAGACCCTTCCAACACAACTAGCATGCACTGCTCAATGACACTCGCCCAATTAACCCATATGTTTTCGGAAAATGGGAGGACATTGGAATACCCTGAGGAAATGCATGAGGTCATGGTGAAACCATACAAACTTCTTGTAGACAGCAGCAGAATCAAACCTGGATTGCTAGCACTGTATGAGTACTATGCTAACAGCTATGCTACCATGCTTTTACACAGAACATAGAACATATAATAGTACAGCACAGTACAGGCCCTTCAGCCCACAATGTTGTGCCGACCCTCAAACCCTGCCTCCCATATAACCTGCCACCTTAAATTCCTCCATATACCTGTCCAATAGTCTCTTAAATTTTATTGAGTGATAACTTATTCTTCAGAAACTATATACAGTGTATAAAGATCCATATTTAAAAAACAAGTAAACAATTGAAACAATTCAAATTTCCGATGAGCTAAGGCACATAGAGATGAAAGTAATTAATAAAATAAACTTAAATGAAAAAATTGTTTAAAATGGTAATTAACTTTATCCATTGCTTTTGGCTGCACACTTCAATACCCACTGAATTCAGTGGCTGGAGTATGGGTTTTTGGAGTAGGGAGAATGCAGATCTTGGGGTTCTAACCTGATAAGTGATCTTAGAGACAATTTCCAAAGGTTAAAAACTGGGGAGCTCCTGCAGTGAAGTAACAGAACAAATTGTTAATTGAACATTCCAAGTTGGCATGGAATTTCAGGATTTCTGCTTTCAAAATCCAATGTGTAAAACATCATTATTTATTCCCATTTAAACAGGTAGATGCAGGTGGTCCTCAAGATGGGGACCAACATCTCTTCTGAAAGTTCTAGCCTTTGAAAGTTCTTGAAATTGTACCAGCCTTTCAACCATGGGACGCCTGTAGTGATTGAAGGTTTTGAGTGTTATTGCAGAAAATAACAATATTTATAGTGTCTGATGGAAGCCAAGGGGTCTGAGAGTAAGCGTTTTAGGCCCAGCATTAATTAGTGAGGAGTATGAAATAACTCCACCACTAATTGTAGGCCTCTGTGATTCCTGGAATGTGATGGAAATGTTGTGACTGATCCCAGACTTTATTATTACTTCACATGCTTTTTAATCTTTTTCTCTTGTTGAAACTTTATTTTGAAAGGAAAAGTTTCAGATGTTGGTGGGAAAAATAATGGATCACGATTAGTGTTTTGCCAAGTGGAGAGGCAGAAACAGCTGTTCTTTAAAATATTTTTAAAAATCAGATACAGTGGATTCCAGTTAATTGGGCCATTGGTTAATTGGGACAGCTGCTTATTTGGGACAACTCTTAAAGAACAAAAAACAATCGAGAAAATAGTCAAGATTCACTTCCGTTATTTGGGAAACTATGCCACTTAATTGAAAAAGAGAGATATCTACAATAAATATAGGCAGCATGGAGTAAATGAGGTGCTCGAGGAATATAAAGAATGTAAAAAGAATCTTAAGAAAGAAATTAGAAAAGCTAAAAGAAGATACAAGGTCGCTTTGGCAAGTAAGGTGAAAATAAATCCAAAGGTTTTCTACAGCAAAAGGATAGTGAGGGATAAAATTGGTCCCTTAGAGAATCAGAATGGACAGCTATGTGTGGCGCCAAAAGAGATGAGGGAGATTTTAAATGATTTATTTTCTTCGGTGTTCACTAAGGCAGGGGTCCCCAACCTTTTTTGCATTGTGGACCGGTTTCATATTGACAATATTCTTGCGGACCGGCCGACCCGGGGGCGGGGGTGGGGTGCGGGGTAGGGTTGCCAACGGACAAGAGTAGCAGTCAAATACGTTGTTTACCCTGAGAAAGACTACAATGACCATGAAGCCTTGCGCGGGCACCAGTGCGCATGCGTGTACGTGCCGATCTTCAAATCATTTCTGGCAATTCTGTTCGGCGGGTGGGGGGGGGTAATCACGACCGGAATATAGGTGATATGTGGCTAATACACTCAATTTTGTTTCTAAAAGGGTTTATCTGATGAATTTAATATTAAACACACACCGCATATTTTCCTCGCATGAATATAGTGATAAGTCAATTATCAGGGGAGGACAGGGGAGCTTGAAGTAAGTGTTGAATGAGCTTCCAGTAGAAGTGGTAGAGGCAGGTTTGATATTATCATTTAAATAAAAATTGGATAGGCATATGCACAGGAAAGGAATGGAGGGTTATGGGCTGAGTGCAGGTCGGTGGGACTACGTGAGAGTAGCATTTGGCATGGACTAGAAGGGCAGAGATGGCCTGTTTCCGCGCTGTAATTGTTATATAGTTATATAGGTCACTTACAAGTCAATAGCATCATAACATTTTAAGTAACATTTGGATATTAAACACACAGCACATATTTTCCCCGTATGAACATATAAAATCATTGCAGCACACCAATATCGCTGAATCAGTGGGAGCCCTGGGCTTGTTTCCCTGCAACAAGACGGTCTTATCAAGGGGTGATGGGAGACGGCGATACTCGAAGGGGGTTCCTTATATCCAGTCTATTCCGCAATTTAGTTTTCATTGTATTCATTGCAGAGATACATTGGAAATGGAAGTAACATTTTCAGTGCATTTGTGGCTATCTCAGGATATTTAACCTTGACTTTGATCCAGAATGCTGGCAGATATGTTATGTCAAACATACTTTTCAGCCTGCTGTCATTCGCAAGCTCGAGGAGTTGATCTCCTTCCCACGCTGACGTGGATGACGTGTGGGTTGACCTCGCATGCGTAATGGCTCAATAGTGGGCGTGACAGGGAATGAGGAAAGGTGCAGCTGACTCCTATCGCCAAATCATATCGTTTCCTCGCGGCCCGGTAGCACATGCTTTGCGGCCCGGCACCGGTCTGCAGCCCGGTGGTTGGGGTCCGCTGCACTAAGGAGAAGGATATTGAATTGTGTAAGGTAAGGGAAACAGATAGGGAAGTTATGGAAACTATGATGATTAAAGAGCAAGTACTGGCGCTTTTAAGGAATATAAAAGTGGATAAATCTCCGGGTCCTGACAGGATATTCCCTAGGACCTTGAGGGAAGTTAGTGTGGAAATAGCAGGGGCTCTGACAGAAATATTTCAAATGTCATTAGAAACGGGGATGGTGCCGGAGGATTGGCGTATTGCTCATGTTGTTCCATTGTTTAAAAAGGGTTCTAAGAGTAAACCTAGCAATTATCGGCCTGTGAGTTTGATGTCAGTGGTGGGTAAATTGATGGAAAGTATTCTTAGAGAGGGTATGTATAAGTATCTGGATAGACAGGCCCTGATTAGGAACAGTCAACATGGATTTGTGCATGGAAAGTCATGTTTGACAAATCTTATTGAATTTTTTGAAGAGGTTACTAGGAAAGTTGACAAAGGTAAAGCGGTGGATGTTGTCTATATGGACTTCAGTAAGGCCTTTGACAAGGTTCCACACGAAAGCTTAGTTAGGGAGGTCCAATCTTTAAGTATTAATATTGAAGCAGTAAAATGGATTCAGCAGTGTCTGGATGCGAGACGCGAGAGAGTAGTGGTGGATAACTGTTTGACAGGTTGGAGGCCGGTGACTAGTGGTGTGCCTCAGGGATCTGTACTGGGTTCAAAGTTGTTTGTCATATACATAATGATTTGGATGATGGGGTGGTAAATTGGATGAGTAATATGCAGATGATACTAAGTTAGGTGGAGTTGTGGATAATGAAGTAGGTTTTCAAAGCTTGCAGAGAGATTTAGGCCAGTTAGAAGAGTGGGCTGAAAGATGGCAGATGGAGTTTAATGCTGATAAATGTGAGTTGCTTCATTTTGGTAGGACTAATCAAAATAGGACATACATGGTAAATGGTAGGGCATTGAAGAATGCAGTAGAACAGAGGGATCTAGGAATAATGGTGCTTAGTTCCTTGAAGTTGGAATCTCACGTGGATAGGGTGATGAACAAAGCTTTTGGTATGCTGACCTTTATAAATCAGAGCATTGAGTATAGGAGTTGGGATGTAATGTTAAAATTGTACAAGGCATTGGTAAGGCCAAATTTGGAGTATTGTGTACAGTTCTGGTCACTGAATTATAGGAAATATGTCAACAAAATAGAGAGAGTGCAGAGAAGATTCACTAGAATGTTACCTGGGTTTCATCACCTAAGTTACAGAGAAAGATTGAACAAGTTGGGTCTTTATTCTTTGGAGCGTAGAAAGTTGAGGGGGGACTTGATAGAGGTATTTAAAATTATGAGGGGGATAGAGAGAGTTGACGTGGATAGGCTTTTTCCATTGAGAGTAGGGGAGATTCAACAAGAGGACATGAGTTGAGTGTTTAAGGGCAAAAGTTTAGGGGGAACTTCTTTACTTAGAGAGTGGTGGCTGTGTGGAACGAGCTTCCAGCAGAAGTGGTTGAGGCAGGTTCGATATTGTCATTTAAAGTTAAATTGGATAGCTATATGGACAGGAAAGGAATGGAAGGTTATGGGCTGAGTGCAGGTCAGTGGGTCTAGGTGAGAGTAAGCGTTCAGCACGGACTAGAAGGGCCGAGATGGCCTGTTTCTGTGCTGTAATTGTTATATAGTTAATTGGGGCAGGAGTCTTGTTAAACAGTTTCTATCTAGTGTCAGTCATGTGCACTTGTGTGGCATTAGACACTACACTGTGCTTAGAGCAATCAGTTTTTAAATAGCATCAGTTGTTTGTGTTTATGTTCAAAAAGCTGTGACTTTTGTCACTGGTAGTTGTCGAGAAATAAGCAGTAAGACAATTCAGAACTGATTTGCTCACTGCGGTTTTAAGCATTCAAACTTCAAGATGCCAGACATGGCTGGGAGTGAAAATAAAACAATTCCAATACTTCAACATGTTAGGAACTACAAAGAATTTGTTGATATCGACAATCATCTTGAATATTACAATGAAACTGCAGAATGGTAAGATAAAATTTTCGAAAGCATGCTATGAAGACTGTCCATTATCTGCACTGATTTGTTCAATCAAAAAAACCTGGCAGTGTACACTGAATGAATTAGTTCGTCGATAACTTAAGGAACTAGTACACAGTATTATAGTACTGTAGTTGTATTGGTAATGTTCTACTTTGTTCTGTATTTCAGTTAAATACATAATTTGTCACCTTTAAATGGTAGTATGTCTTTTTATACCTTTTTAACTATTTCGATGAAACTTCGGCTAATTGGGGCAGCTGCTTAATTGGGCCAAAATGTATTGGTCACGATGTGTCCCAATTAACCAGGATGCACTTTACTGAACGTAATATATACTCAGAATTCATTGGCTAAAGGAAACAGAAGGTACTTTGATATCTGGGACATGTCTGTCTCCAGTATTTATCAGAAATATTGTTTACTGTGACAAAGGGATCTCTTAAAAACATGTTGAATGTTGTTATGGAACTATATTTCTGTCCACTTTAATTGAATTAGTAATTTATGTCTTATGCAGAATAAAAAGCACTTGATAGCTCATTTAAACAATTTGAAGTGAGATCTGGGGCCCTGTCACACTCAGTGAACAACATTGTCATTGATTCCATTGTCTTTGCCAAATTTGTAGATGAAATATGTGTTTCCTTTTGTTCTTTAAATGTGTTGTATACCACCCATCTGAAAACAAAGGAGCCGCTATTTCATCAGAACAGTCTGTTTTACAGAGCAGCTTATCCGTCTGGTGCCTGCAGATTATCATTTTCCCCTTGAGATATGAAGGAACTTGCAATCCAAGAATGCTTTGTGTTTATGGAAAATGAGCTCCAGGATCTCCGGTTCACATTGAAGTCGTTCTAGTGTCTTCTGGTGAAGAAACCAAGAGCCTCTTCACAGCTGCTCCTTCTGGCAAAGTTTCAAGGCAGTCCAGCCACAACGGGGTCCTCAGGTTAGTTGTGAGCGAAGTCTGAAAAGAGCTTTCTTGTGGGGTCCTGAAACCTTAAACATCATTTGGCTGGTGCAGAAGTTTCAGTTTCCAACCAGAATGTTTGGACCAAGCTGTCTGAGGTGACAGTGCATGAAGAATGCTTTAGTAATGATTAATTTCTTTTATAGTATGGTACGTTCTTTTCTGTGCTGTCACAGTCAAGGACATCCCTCTGAAAGTAAAGATCGGAGGACTTATCATGGATGGAGAGACAGTTAGTACCCATTTTGAGGAATTCATCAGCTAAAAGACTATCTTTAAGGTGAGTGCCCTTGACTCTGAATCATGGCACATTATCCAACACACTTCAGCTAGGAAAGGAGCTGGAAGGCCAATATAGCAATGAAAATTCCAGCTGAAGTTCTGAAGGTGATGGTAGGGAAATTTAGACATGCATTCGTGAACTCATCTCCCACATTCGCAAAGAGGAAAATGGCACCCTGATCAGCTTGGAGGAATTGCTAGGACAATGTAGTCAGCCATGAGGTAGCTTCTTGTGTTTGGTGTTTAATTAACTTGCTGCATATCTTGGCCATTCTCATCATAACAGTCCTGAAGCTAAGAGTCTCTCCACAGGGGCAAATTGTGATGGAGTTCAAGGCAGTCCAGATGTGGTTCTTGATGATGGAGTGGTTAGGTTGTCGGTGAGGCAGTGTTTAAGACGAAGCATCTGTGTGAGCTTCTTAAGACCTTTCAGAAATGTAACACTATTACAATTCCAGATACAATTCTGCTGCTGTCTGTGAGGAGTTTTATCTTCTCTCCATTATCAGTGGGTTTCATCCGGGTGCTCTGGTTTCCTCCCACATTGTAAAGATATATGGGTTGGTAGGTTAATTTGTCACATGGGTGTAGTTGGGCAGGGCAGGTTCTTTGGGACATAAGGGCCTGTTATAGTGCTCTATCTCCAAATAAATAAATGATCCAAATTCAGTTTAGTGCATTACTGTTGTGAAAATAATTAAAAGTGACCTTGTCATTTGTCACAGAGCTGAGCAGTGCCACTGTGATTAGGGAAAGATTAAAAGACCGGGCACTATTAAAGACTAAATTAAGTTTATGTTGTTGTATAACTAGGTTTCAAATAGATTTTGTCATTTTAAACCTAAGTAAGAGAATTTGTATTTTATGCCGTCCTTTTCTCTCATCTCCCACTTTCACTACTTCCTATGAAGACATTTGATGTTGGTACTTTCAACACAAGTCCAAAAAGTCATGTCACTTATCAGATATCTAGTTAGTATGAAAAGTTACAGAGAAATAAGGGGAGAGTTCAGCCAAACCAATTTCATTTCGGAAACAAATAGGCTCATCCAACTACTAGGAAAAGTTTGGAAACTCTAACTGTGTTTGCTTTGCCATGCAAAACAACGTTCTCAGTGGGTCTATCCTGCATTTGCGGACTTTTGACTTACTTAAAACCTTGAAAGTTTGTAATGTCTACCCGCATATTCATCCCAATGCTATCACATCTAGGCATTGTGAGAAATGTGCTGAGAGCAGTTTGCAGGTGCTGAAGATTTGGCCATAAGTTGAGCCTGGATCCCAGCTGCAGAATGAGCAGCACCAAATGTAGGCAGAGTCCGGACCTGGAGCTGGAGTTGGGATCACTGTGTGAAAGACAGACTGCTGCTTTACAACGACAGGCCTGCAAGGTGAGTCGGGGCTGCTCTGTCCTTGAAGTCTGTGTAGTCCCCTTATTCCCAATCAGACAAGGTCTCCCAGCTACAGCATTAACATGTTTGTGCAACCACCTTTTATCTATATGCACACATCTGTATGTGGGATTTGCAGGCTAAACCAGCATTTAATTGTCCATCCCATGATGTCCTAGGGAAGGTAGAGGTGAGCTGCTTTCTTGAACTGTTGCAGTCCTTCAGATATGGGCATAATCACAGTGCACTTAGGGGAAAGTGCTCCAGGATTTTGAACCAGTGGTAGTGCAGAATGGGGACAGGTTTCCAACTCAGGTTGGAGTGTGGCTTGGAGGACTAGTTCTAGGTGGTGGTGGTTTGCCCAGTGCCTTTGCTGCCCTTGCCCCTCCAGCTGGTAACGATTATGTGTTTGGAAGGGACTGTCTCAGCAGTCTTGGTGAGTTGCTGCAGTACATCTTGTAGACGGGACAAACTGCTAATGGTGTCTGTAGTGAGGCAACTTAGTGTTGTGGATAGGGTGCCTAGCAAAATGGGCACCCTATCCTCAACTCTATTAAAGTCTTATTTGGAGATCAAGTTTAGAGGACTTTCCAAGGCATTTGCCTAGAAATGTGATTTTGAGGTGAAGTTGCTCTTACATACATGGGTTTTAATGCATGGAAGGCTCCTACAAACCACAGAGAGGAGAAGGTGTCTCGATGGTTACGTGTGCACCATTGAAGTGGCTGTGTGTTGTTTTCCCTCTTCAGAGATCCAGTTCCATGAAGTCTCTGTGTGGCATTTAGTCATCAAGACAGAAGTACTTCCCTGTGTGCCTCAGTGGAATCTCCACCTGGACTGTTGGGCAGATCATTGCACAAGCTTATAGTGTGTTTTGTTAACTAATGCAGAAGCAAATTTGGTACCTTGGTCTGGCTTGAAGTATTTGAATGTATGACAGAGTGCAGGGTTTGTTTTAGAAGCAAATGTGCCTTACAAGTATTAAAATGCTTCCATAATGCAAAACCTAACTTGCAACCTGGAGATAACGCCATCATTGTGACCCCCATTGTATCAGTTTACTTCTCAGCTAGGGAAGACCAGCGAATGGAGAGGGGAGAACAGGAGATGGTCAGAAGATTGGGGTGGGGAGGAGAGATGGCATATTGGCAGGGACAGACATCTCAGAGAAAATAAATCAGAGGAAGGGAAGGAAACAAAGATTAGTTGGAGAGAAAACTGAGGTGTTCTGAACATGGTAGTACAGGGAGCAGTCGGAGGTGTGGGGGTGTTGGTGGGGAGGGAGAGCAGAACCCAGATGAGAATACAGAACGTGTTCTTCACTCTCTGTTAGACGACTCTCCTGTTTCTCCCCAACCCTCCTTTACAGCTGCACCAGACTCTCTCTTCCTCCTCCCTACATACTAAAATCTTGCTCTTTATTTTTATTTTATTTAGAGATACAGTGTGGAACAGTGTTCGTCCCTTTCAGCCACAACACCAGCAACCCCCGATTTGGCCCTAGCCTAATCACAGAATAATTTACAATGACAATGAACCTGCTGACCGGTATGTCTTTGGAACATGGGAGGAAACCAGAGCACCCAGAAGAAACCCATGGGGAGGACATACAAACTCCCCGCAGAGGATGCCGGGGTTGAACTCCAACTCCGACGCCCTGAGCTGTAATAGCATGGCACTAATCACTATTGTGGCTCTTGAACCACCTCCATCAACCCCATCCACCATTCTTAGACCTCCAAATAACCGGGTGCTGTGTTTTACCGTGGCTGATGTGAGGAGAACCCTGTACAGGGTCAACCCATGGAAGGCTGCTGGACCAGACAATATTCCTGGCAGAGTGCTTAGAGGATGTGAAGACCAGCTAGCAGATATTCTCAATGATGTCTTCAACATCTCCCTGAGCAGCGCCGTCGTTCCTACATGCTTCAAGGCTGCCACCATCGTCCCCGTGCCGAAGAAGTCTTCAGTGTCCTGCCTCCACAACTACCATCCCGTTGAACTCACATCTATCATCATGAAGTGTTTCGAGAGGCTCGTCATGAGGCACATCAAGACCCTGCTGCCCCCCTCACTGGACCCCCTGCAGTTCGCATACCATCCCAACCGTTCAACAGACGACGCCATTGCCATCACCCTCCACCTGGCCCTAACCCACCTGGACAAAAAAGACACGTACGTTCGAATGCTGTTCGTAGACTTCAGTTCAGCATTCAACACAATCATTCCTCAAAAACTGATTGGAAAGCTGAGCCTACTGGGCCTGAACACCTCCCTCTGCAGCTGGATCCTAGACTTCCTGACTGGGAGACCTCAGTCAGTCTGGATTGGAAGCAGCATCTCCAACATCATCACACTGAGCACAGGGGCCCCCCAGGGCTGTGTGCTCAGTCCACTGCTGTTCACTCTGCTGACCCACGACTGTGTTGCAACACACAGCTCAAACCACATCATCAAGTTCGCAGATGACACGACCGTGGTGGGTCTCATCAGCGAGAACGATGAGTCAGCATACAGAGAGAAGGTGCAGCGGCTAACGGACTGGTGCAGAGCCAACAATCTGTCTCTGAATGTGAACAAAACAAAAGAGATGGTTGTTGACTTCAGGAGGACATGGAACAACCACTCTCCGCTGAAAATCGACGACTCCTCCATAGTGATCGTTAAGAGCACCAAATTTCTTGGCGTTCACCTGGTGGAGAATCTCACCTGGTCCCTCAACACCAGCTCCATTGCAAAGAAAGCCCAGCAGCATCTCTACTTTCTGCGAAGGCTGAGAAAAGTCCATCACCCACCCCCGCATCCTCACCACATTCTACAGAGGTTGTATTGAGAGCATCCTGAGCAGCTGCGTCACTGCCTGGTTCGGAAATTGCACCATCTCGGATCGCAAGACCCTGCAGCGGATAGTGAGGTCAGCTGAGAAGATCATCGGGGTCTCTCTTCCCGCCATTACAGACATTTACACCACACGCTGCATCCACAAAGCAAACAGCATTATGAAGGACCCCACGCACCCCTCATACAAACTCTTCTCCCTCCTGCCATCTGGCAAAAGGCACCAAAGCATTCGGGCTTTCACGACCAGACTATGTAACAGTTTCTTCCTCAATACCCAGAGCCTGGACTGACATCAACCTACTGCCCTCTACTGTGCTTAATGTCTTGTTTATTATTTATTGTAATGCCTGCACTGTTTTGTGCACTTTATGCAGTCCTGGGTAGGTCTGTTGTCTAGTGTAGTTTTTGTGTTATTTTACATATTTCAGAGTAGTTTTTGTATTGTTTCATGTAGCACCATGGTTCTGAAAAACGTTGTCTCGTTTTAACTCTGTGCTGTACCAGCGGTTATGGTCAAAATGACAATAAAAAGTGACTTGACTTGAATTGACTTGACTTAAGTACATGGACCAAATCCCCCACTAGTAAACTAAATTATGCTCTATAAACAGCAATGGGTTGACTTCTGGGAAGCATCAAGTGATACGAATGGACTGGAAGTCCTGATATTAATCATTTTGCATTCTAAAAGGTAACCAACCCTACAGATCGTGAGCAACACACACAAAGTGTTGGAGGAACTCAGCAAGTCAGACAGCAAGTATAAAGGAAAAAAAAGTCAACATTTTGGACCAAGACCCTTCATCAGGAATCAAAAGGAAGAAGGAAGAAGCCACAATAAGATGTCACACTCTGATGAAAGATCTTCATGTCTGTTTCCAACTTCTGGGGTGCTACCTGAACTGCTGAATGCTTCCAGGATTATACATCTCACCACTCACTTATTGATATGGAGAAGATTTACAGAGAGGCTGAACATGGTTGTACCTAAGTTGTCTTGCTTCTTGGAGAACCCTGCCCTTCCTCACATTAATGGGTAGATGCCATTGTTAAAACTAGAGTGGAACTACTTGGTTTGGGAGCAGTGAGCTAACTGGCTCTTACTGTGTCCAGAGCTCTCACCGATTACTGCAATTAATCTGACCTATTTTCGAAAAGGGGATAAATAGGCCAGACCTATCAACCAAATGCAGGTGGTGTGAAACATTTACTGGAAATAATCAGTACCAAAATTAAGTGCTATTTGGAAAACATTGGTGCTGCTTTCTGCATTCAGTAAAAACTCAATGTCATTACTTTTGCAGTTAGTTTCCTTCATACGTTCCATCTCTGACTCTTCCTTTTCTGAATCTCTGTAACTCAGCCTCAGGGATGGGCTAGTCACTAACATCCACTCCAAGCCATAACTACCTTGATTATATTTCCCCTGACCCTATCTCCTGTAAGGACTTCATCCCATTCTCTCAATTTTTCCTTCTCTGTCACATTTTCTTTGCTGATGAGACAGTCCACACTGCCTCCGAAATGTCTTCCTTCTTTAACCATGACTTGCCCTGTACTATAGCAGAATGAGTATTTGACCACATCTCATCTATTTACTGCAGCTCTGGTTTCAATCCTTCTCCTGGACAGAGCGATAAAAGGGTTCCCCTGGTCTAAGGGTTCCCAACCTTCTTTAAGCCATGGACCAATACTATTAAATAAGAGGTCCGTGAACTCGAAGTTGTAAATGCATGCCTTGGTCCTTACCTACCCTACCCTACCCTAGCTACCCTAGAAAACTGTGATTCAACAGAACACCTTCTGCAACCTTTGCCAGCTCCAGCAAGGAATCATATTGCCCTCCCCTCTCTACATTTTGAAATGTTTCTTCAAGGCGACTTTAAACTAGAATGGTTGGGGGGTGGGAATCAAATTAAAGAGGCTAGGCGTGAGGAGGTTAGTTCACAACAGGGGGATGGGAACCAGTGCAGAGAGACAGAGGGGTGTAAAGTGAGGGTAGAAGCAAAAAGTACAAAGGAGAAAAATAAAAGTGGCAGGCCGACAAATCCAGGGCAAGCATTAAAAAGGGCCACTTTTCAACATAATTGTATAAGGGCTAAGAGAGTTGTAAAAGAGCGCCTGAAGGCTTTATGTGTCAATGCAAGGAGCATTCATAATAAGGTGGATGAATTGAAAGTGCAGATTGTTATTAATGATTATGATATAGTTGGGATCACAGAGACATGGCTCCAGGGTGACCAGGGATGGGAGCTCAACGTTCAGGGATATTCAATATTCAGGAGGGATAGACATGAAGGAAGGGGAGGTGGGGTGGCGTTGCTGGTTAAAGAAGAGATTAACGCAATAGAAAGGAAGGACATAAGCCGGGAAGATGTGGAATCGATATGGGTAGAGCTGCGTAACACTAAGGGGCAGAAGACGCTGGTGGGAGTTGTGTACAGGCCACCTAACAGTAGTAGTGAGGTCGGAGATGGTATTAAACAGGAAATTAGAAATGTGTGCAATAAAGGAACAGCAGTTATAATGGGTGACTTCAATCTACATGTGGACTGGGTGAACCAAATTGGTAAAGGTGCTGAGGAAGAGGATTTCTTGGAATGTATGCGGGATGGTTTTTTGAACCAACATGTCGAGGAACCAACGAGAGAGCAGGCTATTCTGGACTGGGTTTTGAGCAATGAGGAAGGGTTAATTAGCGATCTTGTCGTGAGAGGCCCCTTGGGTAAGAGTGACCATAATATGGTGGAATTCTTCATTAAGATGGAGAGTGAGATAGTTAATTCAGAAACAAAGGTTCTGAACTTAAAGAGGGGTAATTTTGAAGGTATGAGACGTGAATTAGTTAAGATAGACTGGCAAATGACACTTAAAGGATTGACGGTGGATATGCAATGGCAAGCATTTAAAGGTTGCATGGATGAACTACAACAATTGTTCATCCCAGTTTGGCAAAAGAATAAATCAAGGAAGGTAGTGCACCTGTGGCTAACGAGAGAAATTAGGGATAGTATCAATTCCAAAGAAGTAGCATACAAATTAGCCAGAGAAAGTGGCTCACCTGAGGACTGGGAGAAATTCAGAGTTCAGCAGAGGAGGACAAAGGGCTTAATTAGGAAGGGGAGAAAAGATTATGAGAGAAAACTGGCGGGGAACATAAAAACGGACTGTAAAAGCTTTTATAGATATGTAAAAAGGAAAAGACTGGTAAAGACAAATGTAGGTCCCCTGCAGACAGAAACAGGTGAATTGATTATGGGGAGCAAGGACATGGCAGACCAATTGAATAATTACTTTGGTTCTGTCTTCACTAAGGAGGACATAAATAATCTTCCAGAAATAGTAAGGGACAGAGGGTCCAGTGAGATGGAGGAACTGAGTGAAATACATGTTAGTAGGGAAGTGGTGTTAGATAAATTGAAGGGATTGAAGGCAGATAAATCCCCAGGGCCAGATGGTCTGCATCCTAGAGTGCTTAAGGAAGTAGCCCAAGAAATAGTGGATGCATTAGTGATAATTTTTCAAAACTCGTTAGATTCTGGACTAGTTCCTGAGGATTGGAGGGTGGCTAATGTAACCCCACTTTTTAAAAAAGGAAAACAGATTATTATCTGAATGGTGGCCGATTAGGAAAAGGGGAGGTGCAACGAGACCTGGGTGTCATTATACACCAGTCATTGAAAGTGGGCATGCAGGTACAGCAGGCGGTGAAAAAGGCGAATGGTATGCTGGCATTTATAGCGAGAGGATTCGAGTACAGGAGCAGGGAGGTACTACTGCAGTTGTACAAGGCCTTGGTGAGACCACACCTGGAGTATTGTGTGCAGTTTTGGTCCCCTAATCTGAGGAAAGACATCTTTGCCATAGAGGGAGTACAAAGAAGGTTCACCAGATTGATTCCTGGGATGGCAGGACTTTCATATGAAGAAAGACTGGATGAACTGGGCTTGTACTCGCTGGAATTTAGAAGATTGAGGGGGGATCTGATTGAAACGTATAAAATCCTAAAGGGATTGGACAGGCTAGATGCAGGAAGATTGTTCCCGATGTTGGGGAAGTCCAGAACGAGGGGTCACAGTTTGAGGATAGAGGGGAAGCCTTTTAGGACCGAGATTAGGAAAAACTTCTTCACACAGAGAGTGGTGAATCTGTGGAATTCTCTGCCACAGGAAACTGTTGAGGCCAGTTCATTGGCTATATTTAAGAGGGAGTTAGATATGGCCCTTGTTGCTACGGGGGTCAGGGGGCATGGAGGGAAGGCTGGGGCAGGGTTCTGAGTTGGATGATCAGCCATGATCATAATAAATGGCGGTGCAGGCACGAAGGGCCGAATGGCCTAATCCTGCACCTATTTTCTATGTTTCTATGTTTCTATGTTTCACACCATGGTCCACTTTCCATTCCCACTCCCTGTCGTGTGGCACGTTCCAATGCAACCACAGGCAAAAAAATACTTGCTCTTTCAGCTTTTTCCAGGAAGCAAAACAGTTTTCCAGGTGAAACATCATTTCACTTACACCTCTTCCAGTGTAGTGCATTCAGTGTTCACAGTGCATTCTCCTCTCATTGCTGTGACCCTGAGCTTCCAGTTGTCTGCCAAACCTGCAGGAGAAAGAGTCCAGGAGAACCTGGCCCTCAGAGAGTCATAGAGCCAAAGAGAAGTACAGCACAGAAACAGACTCTTTGGCCCATCGAGTCCATGTTGAAACCATTTAAACTACCAACTCCCATCAACCTGCAACCGGACCGTGGCTCTCCATATCTCTACTATCCATGTAACTATCCAAACTTCTCTTCAACATTGAAATCGAACTTGCATGCACCACTTACCACACTCTCATGGCCCTCTGAGTGAAGAAGGTTCCTCTCATGCTCCCTTTAAACTTTTCATCTTTCACCCCTAACCCATGACCTCTGTTTGTAATCCCACCCAACTTCAGTGAAAAACATCTGTTTGCATTTATCCTATCTGTACCCTTCATAATTTTGTAAACCTCTGTCAAATCTCGTCTCAATCTTCTACATTCTAAAGAATACAGTCCTAACCTGTTCAATCTTTTCTGTTAACTCAGGTCCTCCAGACCTGGAGGCATCTTTGTCAATTTTCTCTGTACTCTTTCAACCTTTTTCACACCTTTCCTGTAGGTAGGTGACCAAAACTGCAGACATTATTCCAAATCAGGCCTCACCAATGTCTTATACAACTTCAACCTAACATCCCATCTTCTGTACTCAATACATTGATTTATGAAGGCCAATGTGCCAAAAGCTTTCTTTACAACTCTATCCGTCTGTGATGCCACTTTCAACAAGTTACGCACCTGTATTCCCGGATTCCTTTGTTCTACCACAGTCTTCAGCGCCCTACTGTTCACTGTGTAAGGCCTACCCTGGTTGGTCCCACCGAAGTGCAAACCATGTACTTGTCTGCATTAAGTTCCTTCTGCCATTTTTCAGCCCATTCTTCCAGCTGATGCATATCCCTCTGCAAACCATGTTAGCCTTCCTCACTGTCCACTACACCCTCAGACTTGGTGTCATCTGCAAATTTACTGAGTCAGTTTACCACATTATCATCCCGATCATTGACATAGCTGACAAACAACAAAGGACCCAGCACCAATCACTGCGGCACATCACTAGTCACAGGCCTCAAGTCAGAGAGGCAACCTGCTACTACCGCTCTCTGGCTTCTCCCACAAAGCTAGTGTCTAATCCAATTTATTATCTCATCCTGAACGCCGAGCAATTGAACCTTCTTGACCAGCCTCCCACGCAGGACCTTGTCAAATGCCTTACTAAATTCCATGAAAACAACATTCAGTGCCTTGCTTTCATCTACTTCCCTGGTAACTTCTTCAAAAACTCTGTCACCTTCCCTGCTTCATTCCCTAATAGCAGATCCAAAATCACATGCTTTCTCATTAGGACTTCCATGTACTGATAAAGAAAGTTTTCCTGAACATATTTGACAAACACTATCCTAGTCCTTTTACAGTATGGGATTCCCAGTCAATATGTTGAAAGTTAAAATCACCTGCTATAACAACCTTATGTTTCTTGTAGCAGTCTGTGGTCTCTTTATCTCTAAGACCATTGGGTGGTCTGTAATATAGACCCATTAACATGGTCATTACTTTCTCACTTCTCAGTTCCACCCATAACTAGCCTCACTACTCGAATTCTCCAGTCTGTCCTTACAGAGCACTGCTGTGACACTTTTCCTGACTAGTAACACCAACCCTCCTTCTTTAATTCCTTCTGCTCTGTCACATTTTAAATAATGGAACCCAGGGACATTGAACTGCCAGTCCTACCCCTCCTGCATCCAAATCTCACTAATGGCTACAACATCATAATTCCAGGTGTTAATCCATGCCCTGATCTCATCCGCCTTTCCTACAATACTTCCTGCATTGAAATGTACACAGCTCAGGACACTAGTCACACCATGCTCAACCTTTGGATTCCTGACTTTGTCTGAGGTCTTTCCAACATCTGCCTGCACAATCTCTTCACTAACTGTTCTAGCACTCTGGCTCCCATCTCTCTGCAACTCTAGTTTAAACCCCATCGTGCAACATAAATAAATTTTCCTGCTTGGATATTAGTAGCCCCTCTAGTTTAGGGGCAAACTGTCCCTCCTGTGCAGGTCCCACCTTCCTGGAAGAGAGCCCAATGATCCAAAAATTTTATGCCTTCCCTCCTACACCAACTCCTTAGCCACGTGTAAAACTGTATAACCTTCTTAGTTCTGGCCTCATTAGCACATGGCATGGGTATTAATCCTGAGCTCACAATCCTGGAGATCCTGCCCTTTAATTTAGCACCTAACACCCTGGACTTCGTATGTAGAGCCTCGACATTCATTCTTCCTCTGCTATTGGTACCTACATAGACCATGACCCCTGGCTGTTCACCCTCCCACAAGAATGCTGTCGACTCGATCCAAGATGTCCCAGACCCCAGCACCCGGGAGGCACCATACCATCTGGGAATCTCGTTCTCGCCCGTTCCCCTAATTAACGAATCCCCTATCACCACAGCATACCTCATCTCCCCCCTTCCCTTCCGAGTCACAGCAGCAGGCTCTGTGCCGGGACTTGACTGCTGTGGCTTTCCTCGGTTAGGTCACCCTCCCCAACCGTATCCAAAGTGTTGCTCAGGGGGATGGTCACAGGGTACTCTGCACTAGCTCCTTAACCCCTTTCTCCTTCCTGACTGTCACCCAGTTTCCTGTCTCCTGAACCCTGGGTGTAGCTACCTCTCTAGATGTCCTATCTATCACCACTTCATCCTCCTGAATGATCTATAGTTCATTCATTTCCAGCCCCAGCTCCTTAACACAGAATGCAAGAAGCTGCAATTAGATGCACTTCTTGCAATTGTAGTCATCAGGGACACTGGGGGTCTCCCTGCCTTCCCACATCCCGCAAGGGGAGCATTCAACTATCCTGTCTGGCATCTTTACTGTCGTAGCTGAGCAGATATGAAGAAGGGAAAGCGGAAAAATCTTTACCTATAGCTTTTCTTTTCCTTGTTTTCTCTGACTGAAGCCTCAAAGAGCTAAAGTCTCAAGATCACCACCCTGCTGGTGGCCACTGCACTTGTCCCACCTTCCTTTAATTTGCTCTTACCAATCAATCTTGGTCGAGCACTTCAGCAATATCTGCCACAAGTAGGGCTTCCTGGTGGCCAAACATTTTAATTCCAATTCCCAATCACATCCGACATGTAGGTCTATGAACTCCTCTTGTGCCAAGATGAGGACACCCTCACGATGGAGGAGCAAAAACTTATTTCCATCTGGGTAGCCTCAAACCTGATGGAATGAATATGAAAACAACAGGAATTCTGCAGATGCTGGAAATTCAAGCAACATACATCAAAGTTGCTGGTGAACGCAGCAGGCCAAGCAGCATCTATAGGAAGAGGTGCAGTCGACATTTCAGGCCGAGACCCTTCGTCAGGACTAACTGAAGGAAGAGTGAGTAAGGGATTTGAAAGTTGGAGGGGGAGGGGGAGATCCAAAATGATAGGAGAAGACAGGAGGGGGACGGATAGAGCCGAGAGCTGGACAGGTGATTGGCAAAAGGGGATACGAGAGGATCATGGGACAGGAGGTCCGGGAAGAAAGACAAGGGGGGGGGTGACCCAGAGGATGGGCAAGAGGTATATTCAGAGGGACAGAGGGAGAAAAAGGAGAGTGAGAGAAAGAATGTGTGCATAAAAAGATGGGGTACGAGGGGGAGGTGGGGCCTTAGCGGAAGTTAGAGAAGTCGATGTTCATGCCATCAGGTTGGAGGCTACCCAGACGGAATATAAGGTGTTGTTCCTCCAACCTGAGTGTGGCTTCATCTTTACAGTAGAGGAGGCCGTGGATAGACATGTCAGAATGGGAATGGGATGTGGAATTAAAATGTGTGGCCACTGGGAGATCCTGCTTTCTCTGGCGGACAGAGCGTAGATGTTCAGCAAAGCGGTCTCCCAGTCTGCGTCAGGTCTCGCCAATATATAAAAGGCCACATCGGGAGCACCGGACGCAGTATATCACCCCAGTCGACTCACAGGTGAAGTGATTCCTTCAGTTAGTCCTGACGAAGGGTCTCGGCCTGAAACGTCGACTGCACCTCTTCCTATAGATGCTGCTTGGCCTGCTGCGTTCACCAGCAACTTTGATGTATGTGGAATGAATATGAACTTCTTCTGGTGAACAAATTTGTCCCAGTCCTCCTCTATCCCCCACTCCAAGCTTTCACTTCCTCTCACCTGCCTACTGCTTCCACCCGGATCCCCTCCTCCTTCCCTTTCTCCTATCGTCCACTCTCCTATTCCATCAGATTCTTTCTTCTCCAGCTCTTGATCTTGCCCAACCACCTCGCCTCACCTATCACCATCCAGCAGGCTCTTTCTCCCCATCCCACTTTTTATTCTGGCATCTTCCGCCTTCCTTCTCAATACTGAGGAAGGGTCTCAGCCCAAAACATGGACTGTTTACTCTTTCGCATAGATGCCTGACCTGCTGATTTCCTCGAGTGTTTTGTGTGTGTTGCTTTGGATTTCCAGCATCTGCGGACTTTCTTGTGTTAGAGGAAACTTAATGATTGGTTTCAATAGTCACAAAGTACCAGTTGGAAGATAAATTGCATATAGGTTTAAATTGGCACTACTGAAGTTGTGCACGTGGCCAAGTGGTTAAGGCATTCGACTAGCGATCTGAAGGTCGTGAGTTCGAGACCCAGCTGAGGCAGCATGTTGTGTCCTTGAGCAAGGCACTTAATCACACAGTGCTCTGCGACGACACTGGTGCCAAGCTGTATGAGTCCTAATGCCCTTCCCTTGGACAACATTGGTGTCCTGGAGAGGGGAGACTTGCAGAATGGGCAACTGCTGGTCTTCCATACAACCTTGCCCAGGCCTGCGCCCTGGAGAGTGAAGACTTTCCAGGCACAGATCCATGGTCTCACAATGCCTTTACTTTTACTGAAGTTGGGTGAGAGTTTACTGGTAGTTCAAAAGGCAAGAAATATGACTGAAAACATCATTAGCAACACTTTTTCTGAGAAAAGTTGTGGAAAGCTATCACTGCAAACAATAAAGAGGTGAGTGAAGGTGAAGCTGACTCGAGGGTTGAGCCGTGCTGGTGCGTTGCAAAGTCAGAGTGTTGCATATTCGAGACAGTGTCGGAGACAGAGACAGTGTGCTGCTGGAGATGGAGCTGGAGTGAGTGATTCTGAGTGGAGTCGAGGTGGAGGAGTTTTGATACCTGTCCACCACCTGGGTGTGAGGTTGGTTTGTTCTAAGTGCCAAACTGGTTTGGAGATGTCAAGAACACTCTCAGGCTGGGCGGCAGGGTACAGGCCCAGAGCGAATCACTGCGGTGGGGCCCGGGTCCTAGTGCGGGGCATGACCCAGTATTTGGACAATTTAAATGGAAGGCTAGAGAGACTGGAATGACAGTCTGTCAGGAACGGAGGCAAAGGTCAGGCCGATTTCACTTGCTCTTCTGCGATGTTTACTCCTCTCTCCGCAGCAGTAAGGCCGTAAGACTGCTCCAGTTGCTACACACTTCATGTCTGTGAGCTTTGTGGCAGTTTGCCCTGCTAAATGATGACCTGAGTCCAAGGCTTTGGGCCTACTTGGGCTGTTCCCAGAATTTTTGTCTATGGACTCAATTTGGTTCGGAATGCTGTTGCTTGCTTCTTTTGTTTGGGCAATTTGTATTTTTTCTCTTTCTCTGCACATTGAGTGGTCTTTCATTTTTTTAATTGAGTTCTTTCGAGTTTCTTGCTTTGTGGCTGCCTGTAAGCAGACAAATCTCAAGTTTGTATAACTTATAAATACTTTGATAATAATTGTACTTTGAATCCTTTGAATCCTGAAGACCGTTTCTTATTTTAGTTCATCTATAATTATGTTATCCATAATTACATAAACTCAAAATGATCCCTAACACTGTAGCCTCCTGCTCTGTTACAGAGCCCAATGCAAACCTGAGGAATAATGTCCAGTCTTTAGTCAGGGCACGTGGCAGATTGCAGGACTCAATATCTCCAACTTTAGATAACATGTTCTTTTTTTCTGTTTATGAGAGAACTAGACATTTCTGCCTGCCATCCTTATCTTTTTATGCACAGTCTAGCCTTTCCCAGGAGGCCAAATGATACAGTATTATAGAGATACATCATGCAAACAAAGAAGGTTAAACCGAACTTGTACAAATGCTGGGGATTCTCAGTGTTGTGTAAGTTCAATGCATGTGCAGCATCTGTGGAGGGAAATTAACCATCCACATTTCAGGTCAAAACCCTTCATCTAGACTGAAACATAGAGGTGTTAGGTGGCTCAAGAGAGAGCGATGATAGGCAGATGGAGGGAGGGGGAAGAATGCATATTGTGACAAAGCCAGGAGGTGATATGTGGAAGTGACAAAGGGCTGAAGATGATGGAACCTGATAGGAGAGGAGGTAGAGCAGAAGACTGGGCTAAGGGAGATGGAGAGAAAAATTAATGGGAGGGATGTGCGGATGGTGGGCAGATGGAGAAGGAGGAGAACGGGAAAGAGATAGAGTGATGGGAATCGGGAGGAGAGAGAAGAGAGAAAGGTGAAGAGTTTCAAACTGAAACATCAACTGTCCATTTCCCTCCATAGATACTGCCTATCCTGCCAGAGCTTGGGTATTGCCCCAGATTTCACCACCTGCAGTCTCTTGTATCTCCATCCTAATTTGACCATAACTAACTATTGATAGACATATTATTTCACATTGTCAGATTAATTAACTTTGTTCTACCCAAATCTTTCCTCACCTTTCTGCGACCGAATGACACAAGAGACTGCAGGTGCTGCAATCTGAATAAAAAAATGAATTCTGGAAAGAATTATCTCATCAGCCAGCATCTGTGGAGGCAAAAGACCCTGTTTTTCACTGTATAGATATGCAGGACTGTTCTTCATGGTTAGACTTGGAGGAGAACTCGGTAAAGGGGTTTTCTTTGGCTTCTTTGCTGGGAGCTCCTCTTCCCTTTTTGTTTTCTAAAATTGGTAGACAAGATCTTAGTCCCATTGTTAGACATACATTAAAAATTTGGTTTCAGTTTCGCAGATCTTTTGACTTAAATAACTTTATTCTTTCTAGTAATATCCATTTTAATTATTTTTAAACCATCAATTTTAGACAAGGCCTTTTTAACATGGAAAACTAAGGAAATAATAACTTTTCTAGATTTGCTTTTAGAGGATTGTTTAATGTCTTTTTCTCAGCTAATGGACAAATATGATTTATCTAATGCACAATTTTTTAGAAATTTACAAGTTAGGAATTTTTTACATGATTTGTTACCGAATTACCCGTTTGCTCATTTACCAAATATGATAAATGTTACCTTTCAGTTTAAACCATTCCAAAAAGGATTGATAGCCATCATATGTAAACAGCTATTGTGTTTACGAATGATGTCTAATGATAAGGTTAAACGTGCTTGGGAATTGGAACTTCAAGAACCACTTTCAGATAATCAATGGAATAAAATTTGTCATTTAGTTAACAATCTCTCCTTGATTCAGTTCAAGGTAGTGCACAGGGCGCATATGTCAAAAGATAAACTCGCGCATATTTTTTCTGATATAAATCCTACTTGTGTTAGATCCAACACTGAGGTGGCCACTTTAACTCGTATGTTTCGGTCCTGCATAAAGTTAAATAATTTTTGGAGAGATGTTTTTAGAACGTTACCAAAAGTCATAGGTCTGGATCTGCAACCTAATTCACTTACGGCAATCTTTGGGGTTATTCCGATGGAACCAGGAAACGTTCCTGCTTCCGCTCAACGCATGATAGCTTTCTCAACTTTATTGGCTAGGAGAGCTATTCTATTGTACTGGAAGGATCCCGATCCTCCTACTGTATTTTTTTGGCTCTCCTCCATTATGTCTTATTTAAGTTTGGAGAAAATAAGAAGTCAGACGTTTGATACATCTTTTAAATTTGAGCGAACTTGGTGACCTTTTATTCAATATTTTCATATGATCTAATTCTTATTACTTTTATAGTTAATTATTCTTTTTTCTCTGCGAATTTTTAGATTTGGTCAGAATGATTTTCCCTTTTTTATTAACTGTATCCTCAAAATGGACTGCCCAGTCCCCCCTTTTTTTGTTTTAGGTTAGTTTAGTGGGTTTTTTTCTCTCTCAATGATAGAAAATGTTGAATTTTTTTTTCCGTGAACTGTTGAGAGGAGAGGTGGTTTTCTTTTCTCTTTATATTATCTTTATACTATACATGATTTGAAGAGTGTATACTCCTTTCTTTGTTTGTATTTTTATTGAATTATGTATTTGAGATAACCTCTCCTCTTGTTTGTATTTACCCTTATTCTTTTAAAAAAAAAGATTGAAAGTGAAGACCCTGTTTCAATTCCCTGCTTTATGATTTGTTTTCACCTTTCCCAGTTTTGATGAAGGGTCCTGGACCTGAATGCCTTTTTCCAGAGATGCTGCTTTATCCATTGTGTTTTTCTGGCATTTTCTGTTTTATTTTTGTTTTCCAGCACCTGCAGTTTTTGTTTTGTTTTCTATTTTTGTTTTGATGAATTTGATGAATGTATCAGTGCTGCTTCAGCATATAAACTGAACTTGAATTTTTTTTACAATCTTTGCTGCCTATTTCCACCTCATTTTCACATTGTCTACATCTGACTCTCCCCCTTCCTTTTTTGACATGATAATCTCCAATCCAATGGGTAGGTGAGCCACTAATATCTACTTTCAGCCCAGATTCCCACCAGCTATGTCTACTACAACTCTTGCTATCCTGCTTTCCATAACAACATCATTTCCACCCTCACAGTAACACCCTAGGCCATTCTCACGGCCAACAACCCATCCTTCACCTTCAAGCAATCTTGATTCATCCCAAACCTAACTGGATATTTCCTAGCTCAAAGGCCCTCCAAGTCAAATTCCACGAATGTTGACTTTCTGACATGTCCTCATGCTTTTCTCAGAACCCTGATTCCATTTACAATCATTGTTTCCTAAACCATTTCAGATTTCATCATATTAGGGGATCTCCTCTTCTCAGCTTCTAGTTTCACCGAACTCTAACCCCTCACTGCCATTTCTTTTTCTTACCTAGGATCCATAAACAGAACTACCCTGATGAACCCATCGTTTCTGCCTACTCTTGCCTTCACTGAACTCTCTTCTTCATACATGGATGTCATCTTGTCTTCCCATTTCTAGTTTTTTGTTATCCGTCCTCAGAACTGGATGAGTGTGTCTGCCCTCTGGACCATGCAAGGGTGTGGTCTGTCCTCAGAACTGTGTGAGTGTGTCTGCCCGCTGGACTCACTCTGAGTTTAGTGAACTTGGATTTGTCAGTTGTGTGAGCTGTTTTAACTGGAAAGTCCCCAAAGTCAGCAGTGAGTACTCTTTGTTCCCCATTCCTGTTTGTGTGAGCAATCTATTTTCGATGAATATGACACAGAGTTCCCTGAACTCCAGTGTTTCCACTGTGCAATCTGTGAATTTGACAGTGTGAACACTGCTTTCTCCGACTTTGATGGTGTGAGAATTATGCTTTCTTTTGACCATTGTGGAATGTGTGCATTCTCTGAATATTTCATTACAAGATCTATATGGTCCCAGATCTTGACAAGTGTAATCATTGCGCATTTTCTGAATTTGACACTGTGCTGTGTGATCCCTGTGTGTAGCTGCTTGTTCTATGAGCAATAGTGTAATAGCATTGCTTTCATAGAACATATCTGTGTGAGTGCTGATCATTTTCTAAGCCAGTGCATTTTATGAGCACAAGAGATTCTGCAGATACAGGAAATCCAGAGCAACACATACAACATGCTGGATGATCACCAGGGTCCTGAAGAAATACCAAATTAATACCAAGGTGGAAACCCACATCAAAGAGCATAGAAAGTATATCTATTTGGATTACCCGAAGAAATTGGCGGTAGCAGAACATTGCATACACAATGACCACAGGATTGATTTCAATGGCACAGAACGACTGTGATACGCCAGTAGTTTTTGGGACTTCCTGGTGAAGGAAGCCATTGAAGTAAGACTAGAGAATAAAAATTTTCAGAAAGACATAGGTATCACTCTAAGTAAGAACTGGAATACAATTTTAAATAAGGAGGTACAGCAGAAACCTGATTGGTTGAGGACTAGCCAATCAGGTGGGACAGGCAACAGGAGTTGAGTATATATACCACTGGATTTGACATGCCTAGGCATCATCCTTGAGGAAGATGGTAGAGTTTGTGATCAAAACATTTGTAAAATCAACAGCTGTATCCGGCTGGAAGTCTGAGAAGAGTTTTTATGTCATATACGCCAGAAAAGTACTAGATCCTTATTCATAGTGGTTAACTTCACTCATGTCAGCACTGAACACAACCTATGGACTCACTTTCAAAGACTCTAACATTCATTATTCATTCAAAAACTCTAGCATTATTTATTATTATTACTATTGTTAATTTTTTTCTCTGCTCAAGCTGGTAAAACCTGAGGTACGGGCATAACCGAGAACACTCATTTCTCATTTGCTAGGAATTTTCAGACTATTCTAGCGGTGTTTAGTATTGTGGCTTCCTGACTATTTACATCGATATTGCTGTGTAGCCCTTATTGTTTAATGCTATTGTGTAGTGCCTTTGGGATGACACAATTTGTAGATATTACAATTGGGAAAATGTATACCCTGTTCATGTTCCAATGTCTTTAAATTTCCTCTTTTGATTCAGCATATTTCTGGAGTTTTTCTGTAAGTTATGCATGTTTGGAATGGCTATACCTATTAAATAAGTTGCCCTTGTTTGTTTATCCTGTATTATTATATCCAGATGGTTATTATGGATTGCCCAATCTGTTATAACTGATTGGTCATAATATAATTTGTGATATTCTGACACTAAAACTGAATCAGGATTGTATTGATAGTAAGGCGTGATTTCTTTTATGACTTTGTATGTTCAAGCAAGGTTCTGATGCATGATGTTTGTCACTTGATTGTGCCTGGGTCAGATTGTGTTAAACTGCTACAGGATCCTGTAATGTGTTATTGTTTCTGCTCTTTCTTGGCATTTTCCATATTTATCATCTCGAATTTGTTGTTTTCTTATTATGTATTTGTGATTATTTTTTGTTTTAACCACCTGGTCCTGTATTGCCACAAGGAACCCTTCAGTTTCTGTGAAGAGGTGTCCAGCTCTAAGCCATGAATTCAACACTTTCTTGTTAACATCTAGTCTGTTCAGATCATGGGGATGTCTTCCATGGAGGGCCATGCTCTTCCATTTTCTTCTGTAGTGATAATATCTTCATTTTTTTTGGGTTGTGTTCTCATTTAACTTCTTATCAGAATTGCACATGCTTGTGTGAAGTGCTGATTCCAGTTTTCATTGATGAAAGTATATCTTTAGAAGTTTTATCTGACGGTTGTGTAGATTTTTAATGTCTATTATTCCTCTTCCCCGTTCTGTCCTAGGTAGTGTTAATCTAACTGTATTCGAATGTACATAATGTTTTCGAAAGTTTGTCATTTCAGTTCTTATTTTTCTTTGTAATTTTTCCAGATCAGTTTCGGACCGTGATATTATGCCAAAAGTACACATTAACATAGGTATAGCAAAAGTGTTTATTGCCTGTGTTGTAATATATACTTTTTATTCTCAGCTCAGGCTGGTAAATCCTGAGGTACAGGCACAGTCAAGCATGCTTTAATACTATTGTATTTGCACAGTTTGTAAATTGGTTACTTGTCAGACTTTGTGTATATTTTTTCAAGATTCTGTTGTATTTCTCTGTTCTTCTGTGAATGCCCGTAAGAAAATGAATCTCAGGGTGGTATATAATGACATATATGGACTATGACAATAAATGTAATTTGAATCTTTGAACTTTGAGGTCTTTTGTTTAGCTGATGTTGAGGGAAAGCACACCATATCACTTCCCCCCACCCCCTGGGAAATTGAGTGTTTTTTAGATGGTAGTGACTTTATTTTAACTTGAAATTATCATCAGTATTTTAACCCCTAACTTCTGTATTTGAATGAAGTTTTTACATGTTTGTTAAAGGGAAGGACACCATATCACTAGTCTCTCTATCTCCCTCCTGTACTCTGAATCATCATTATTTGAGATACAGCCCACTACATGGCATCATCTAAAAACCTGTAGATCAGAGGTTCTGAACCTGGGGTCAACAGACCGCTCAACTAATGGTAGGGGTCCATGCATAAAAGAACGTTGGGAACCCCTGTTGTAGATGGAGTCAGCGCAGAATTCGTTCATGCAGTCATGAGTGTATAGGGAGCAGAGTAGTGCTCCTTGTGGAGCACTCGTGTTGGGTGTAATCGTGGTGCCTGCCCTATCAACTGTGGTTTGTTGGTCAGGAAATTAGAAAGGGAGATATTTGATCTCTGGTCCAGGAGTTTGGAGATAAGTTTGCTTGGAATTACTGTATAGTACTGAAGGCCAAGCTACAGTCAATAAACAATACTCTGGTCATTATGTTGGAAATTTTAGGAATGCATATTTAAAAAATAGAAAAATTTAAGTTTTATTTTCTATTTTTTTCTTCTACTGCTCTTCCTTTGTTTCCCACTTTATTTAGTGATCTTTTGATATTGTGATACCTTAAATTTTGTGTTTTCAAGAAGATAATGGGCAATTTGTTGGAAACTGAAGAATGTAGGTGTAAGTAAACTAACCACAGACTCCTCCATATTCCCTCCACTACTTTTAGTTCATTTGCATTCACATGCACAGAAAAAGAAATCCCAAACATCTTTTATGAAGTCTGGGCTACTGCTCTAAAGTGTAAGTTCCTGTAGAGGATCCTGGGCATTATGAATGGAGGCAAAGAATAGAAAGACAAAGGAGATTGGATTGAAGACCTATGACCAATGGTGTGTTGCAGGGATTGGTTCTGGGTCCACTGTTGTTTACAATATGTATTAATGATTTGGATGAGAATAGAGGTGGCATGATTAGGTTTCCAGAAGATACCAACATTGGTGGTGCAGGGAACAGTAAGGAAAACTGCCTAAGATCACAAGAGAATCTAAGTCAATTGCAAAAGTGAGCAAAGGAATGGCAGATAGAATTTTATGCAGATAAGTGCAAATGAATGCATTTTGGAAAGGTAAACCAGAGCAGGACTGACAGACAGGACGTCGGGGTATTATAAAACTTGGGGTACAAGTACATAGGTCCCTGAAATTTGGCCAGATGTATTGTGACTATATTACGTGACTGGTTGAAAACTGGCAGAATGCCCAGCTGCAACTAACATCGACCCACTTGTCCAACCTACTTATCTTCAAATCATAAAGAGATACTCACTTTGGTCAATTCAAAAATTCTAAAATTCGTGATGCACATGTAAGTGGGCAGGAGGTGCAGCAACTGTTTCCTTGATAACGTGTTAATTTGAATACATCGATTTTCCAGAAGTATAACACTGGTTCAGCATTGCTGAAGTATATTGCATGAACAAGTAAATGACGTCAGACCCAAGAGTGAAGTATTCAGTTCATATAAGCAATAGTTTCTATCAAAGTTATACTAAACATCTTTTACTTTAACGGACTGATTAAAATAAGATCATACATCCCTAAAAAGCTCGTTCCTTGAGCTTGCAACAATAAGAGAAAATGTTTAAAACACTCAGTAGGTCAGGCAGCATCTGTAGAATGAGAACCAAAGTTAACAATTCAGTTTGTTAAGAGGGGATCTTTGACCTAAATAGCAAGGTAGTGTTCATGGGTTCGCAGACCATTCGGAAATCTGATGGCGGAGAGGAAGAAGTTTTTCTAAAACATTGCGTGTCAGTCTTCGGCTCCTGTATCTCCTGCCCAGTGGTAGGAATGAGAAGAGGGAGTATCCCGGATGGAGAGGGTCCTTAATGATGGATGCTACCAGGTGATTAATAAAGCATTATACTTAGAGTTGCCTCTTGTCATCCTGGATGAGTTAAAGTTTGTGATCAACATTATCATAGATTGCAATTTAATCATACTTTTTGAGAAACGTGAGGCATTAAAAAACAGCCACAAATCAGTTTATCCCCATGCTATATATCATCATCATGAAGAGACCCAGAGGAAAACAATAAATCTGTTGCATGCAGTATTATAGTTTTGCCTTCCGAAGTGACATTTTGCTTTGTTTTATGTGTGTAATAATAGTCAACACATTATGAATAAAATCAAGCACGTTATAAAAAGGTATGCGTCATGCCAATTGCACGTCTTTCACTATGGCTTCTGACCCAGTGGGAACAATTAATTATAATTTGTGCATCAGTTATTTCCATGAAATCAGTGCTCAGTAAATCAAGTTCACCGCCCCATCATCCGCAGGTGCGCATTCCGTCTCGTGCGCCATAAACTCTGAGATTACATACTCAAACCTCGCCACTCATTTCCACTCCATAACGTACTCACCGCAGCCACAGGTGCTGGAGACTAAATGTGCACAATGCCAGGTCAGATTATGTATATGTACAACTATTGGCCAATATTACATCTACCTGTATTGATGCCTTTGTTTTGCATGCACACCCCTCTGGTTCTGACTAAGCATTTGGTCTCCCAATTTAATAAATGTTTATTGGATGACAGTACTGTAGGGCTCTCATCTTCATACTGTAAATTATTGCAAATTTGGGCAGTGACTTGTCGTGGTGTAGATACTCCAAACTTGCTATGCTATCTCCAGATGAAAGACCTCAGCTCGAAACATCAACTGTTTATTCCCTCCACAGATGCCGCCTGACCTACTGAGTTCCTTCAGCACTTTTTGCGTGTGCATTGCTCAAGGTTTCCAACATCTGCAGAATCTCTTGTATCTCCAGCTCCCTGCACATCCCTAGGTGCCGATGCAAAGGATAATCGTTGAGTGCAGTGTGTGATTCTAGAGTAGCTGTGCAAATAAACAACCACTTCATCTGCCACATGTTGACAAACTATGTCTGCAACACGAAAGCTAATGAAGTGTTTATCCCGTTCCCTGTGGGTTGAGCCTTCTTTCCTTTCTCCCAGCAGCTTTCTGTACAACCTTGCTCCCAGCTGAAGCTCCTGCATTAAATCGAACATTACAATGAATCGTTCACAGTTAGTGTGTTTCTTTTTCAAAGTGCACCCGTGCATCAAACCTGCCCACTTCTCCTTATTGAAAAATGGCTTGCACACCTACATGGACCCCTTGACCCTGTTCTGACAAGTCTGGCACACCAGCAGCACTGAGGGTGCTGAGACCCAGCAGGCAGACATGTGAGCAACGTTGCTCCATTGTTTATAGCCGCTGCTGTTTCCAGCAGGAATTACCGCTTTCCTCATGTTATAAATCTAGACTCAAAACTTCGAAGTAAATCTGTGACCCGCACGTCAGCATCTATTGTATTGCAGATATAATCGTTTTGCTTGGCAAGTTCTGACTGGTAATTTTCAAGAAATAGCCAACCCATATCTGGAATTGCATGAATTTTGGGGTTGAGTGGTGTTAGAATCTCATTTCAAAGATGTAAGAGTGTCTGAGAAAAAAACAACCTGTTAAAATTTAATAATTTCCTATTATTCATTCAAAACTGGTGAAATAGTATCTTTTTTAATTTAAGAAATCTCAAAATCTTTTAAATTGCCACATAGATTAGAATTCTGTCTGTCCAGGTGGGTTTCCAGTCGATTTATTTTTATTACTGAGTTCAGACTAAATTGGCTTTTATTTCAAAGTGAGCAAATGCAACATAAATCAGGGAATTACGCTAATGGGTTCGATCACTTTCGACAGAGGCACGCTCAGTGCTGGAGGAGACACATTTAGGAAGTGCGGTTTCCTGAACAGTAATCAATGCCATTTGTTGTAGTCTCGTCCTCTACTTACATTCTTAAGCCTAGAGGGAGATTGGCCGGAATGTGGACTTTTATCCCATTTAAATTCCTATATGTGAAGAATCTTCCAATGTATAACTGTGAGGTGTACTTTACCTTCCTGCCCATTGCAAGAAAGAATAAATCTTTTTAAATCTTCCCAGTGTCCTCATCACCAAAACAACATTAAAGACCCAAAGAAACAAAAGCTCTTTAATTTTATGTTTTATGTCTGAATTTGGACAGTGGAGTGGGACCAGTCAAAAGTTATTACACAAAGACCTTAACTCAAGATTACCTTTTGCTGCTGTCAATGATCAAAATTGGAGGCAAAATACCATAGCTGTTTCCCAATTACACATTTCTTTTTGAGGATCACTGCATAGCATAGGGGTTCCCAATGTGGGTTCAGAGATCCCTCCGTTAATGGGAGGGATCCATCACATACAAAAGTTTGGGAACCCCTGGCTTAGTGCAATGAACAATTTAAATAATAAAAGAGTAATCTTAACATTACCTTATTATGGTTTTGCTGTTACATACCCGGACTTGTGTACTGACTTGCGTATGGATGCATTATCATCCATGATTGACACTGACCAACAGACGGCCTCACGTAATTCAAAGAACTGCTCCTTAACTGTGTTTTAAAAAGTCTGAAAATAGACTCAATGTGTCAACAAAGTGCATAGCTTATTCAAAATGCAAACCAAATGTTCATCCAGAAAAAGTATCTGTCCAAAAGTGCTTTCTTCCTCAGTGACTTGAGACTTGGGATGAATTTATCCACTCCAGTTCTACGGTTCTGACCTGACTGATGATGCCAGTGTGGGAGCTGCAATCACTGGACAAAAGGGGTTTGATGGGGTGGGTGATTTTTGTTTTAAGGAGATTATATGTTTTAATCAGACATTAACAGCAGGGCTATGTGGGCTCTCAATAACAACTCAAATGCATCCTCTCCACTTCAATTAACATAATGCCATTTAGTTTTCATTTCCGTTAACAATTTGGATAAAATTTCGTTGGCATGGTTAGAAATTTGTGGATAACACCAAAATTGGTGGTGTAGTCCACAGTGAATAAAATTGCCCAGATCTCCATCAGTTGGTGGGAACTTTTTCAAGACTTTGTGATGTTTAATTGGATTCAGAAAACAGACATTTGAAGATCAAAACCACAAAGCTCATGATCTTCTGGGAAACGGTGATCCCTGCACTCCTATGCCTCTAAGCACCCACCAAAAATGTACTGTGACTTGCATTTTAATATCCTTTAGCTTTTTCCATTACACAGAAATGTTTCGTGAGAAGTGTTACTTTTCATATTTTTTTTCTTTCAGTGTTATTTAAAACTGAAACTACAGAAATGGTACAATGCTGGTGTTAGCAGGCTTCTGTTGCAAGTTCATCTGCAGCTGTGATGATACTCGTGTGTGGATTCTACTATTGGATAGTTGTCAATAATGGGCTGCGGACTGCGTGTGCATCCGTACATGGAAATTAGCCACCCACACATAGAACATAGAAATCAGCCCTTTATCTCTGCAACCAGTCAAGACTAATAGAGTAATAGAGACACCAGCAACTGTGATGCTGGGGGATGGAGCAATAACCAAGATACGAGAGGAACTGATCAAGTCAGGCAGCACCTGTGGAGGGAAATAGATCGTTAAAGCTTCAGGCTGAGATGATTCAAATGAATGGGTTCAGCTGAACTCATCTATTTACACAAACATCATTTTACTCTCTCCACACTCTCTTCAATGCTCTCCAGATCCTAAACCCACTTTCAATCTGGACAATTTACCGTGGCCACTCAACCCACCAAACAGCACTTCTTCAGACTGTGGGAAGAAACAAAAGCACCTGGAGGAAACCCACAGAATCATAAGCAGAGCTTGCAAACTCCACGCTGACAGCACCAGAGGTTAGGATCCTGGAGCTCTGAGGCAGCAGCTGTACCAGCTGTGCCACTGCGCCACCCATGCTCTGTGAAGCTGTGCTGATCTTCACTTGTAGCTAGAAATCACCTGGGACAGAGTGAATGGCAGTATGTGCAGAAATCCGATCAATTCTGCCCAAACAATACAATTTCAAAGCTTCACAAAGATACATGCACACATGTACACATGTTCCAAACTTTAGCTGCAACAAAACATGCAATCATAGCAATGCACTATGAATTAAAACAAAGATTCTATCAAGTTCGAGACTGCTGCTTTCTTCCAGGGCTGAATTTGGTGTCAAATTACCAGGAGATTTGGATGTTGCTGGGGCCCTGCACTTCAGATATAGTCTCAATCTCAGTAAATATGTTCACAGGCCAAAGTACATGAACAGTAGGTCTTCAGGTATTCAGATTGCTGAGGGACATCCTGACTGATTTTGGATGAAAATCCTTGTATGAGTCGATTAACTCACTTCATTATTAACAAGCTTTAGTTGGGGAGGGGAATGGGTGAATACAGGAGGGGAGTGGGTGAGTACAGGAGGGGAGGGGGTGAATACAGGAGGGGAGTGGGTGAGTACGGGAGGGGAGTGGGTGAATACAGGATGGGAGTGAGTAAGTACGGAAGGGGAGTGAGTGAATACAAGAGGGGAGTGGCTGAGTACAGTAGGGGAGTGGGCGAATACAGGAGGGGAATGAGTGAGTACGGGACGGGAGTGGGTGAATACAGGAGGGGAGTGGGTAAATACAGGAGGGGAGTGGGTGAGAACAGGAGAGGAATGGGTGAATACAGGAGGGGAATGGGTGAGTACAGGAGGGGAGTGGGTGAGTATGGGAGGGAAATGGGTGAATACAGGAGGGGAGTGGGTGAATACAGGGAGGGAATGGGTGAGTACAGGAGGGGAATGGGTGAGTACGGGAGGGGAATGGGTGTTTACAGGATGGGAATAGGTGAGTACGGGAGGGGAATGGGTGTTTACAGGATGGGAATGGGTGAGTACAGGTGGGGAGTGGGTGAGTACAGGAGGGGTATGGGTGAATACAGGAGGGGAATGGGTGAGTACGGGAGGGGAGTGGGTGAATACAGGAGGGGAGTGGGTGAGTACTAGAGGGGAATGGCTGAATATTGGAGAGGAATGGGTGAATACAGGAGGTGAGTGGGTGAATACAGGAGGGGAATGGGTGAGTACAGGAAGAGAGTGGGTGAGTGCAGGAGGGGAATGGGTGAATTCAGGAGAGGAGTGGGTGAATACAGGAGAGGAGTGGGTGAGTACAGGAGGGGAGTGGGTGAGTACAGGAGGGAGTGGGTGAATACAGAAGGGGAGTGGGTGAGTACAGGAGGGAAATGGGTGAATATTGGAGGGAAATGGGTCAGTACAGGAGGAGAGTGGGTGAATACAGAAGGGGAGTGGGTGAGTACTGGAGGGAAATGGGTGAATATTGGAGGGAAATGGGTGAGTACAGGAGGAGAGTGGGTGAGTGCAGGAGGGGAATGGGTGAATTCAGGAGAGGAGTGGGTGAATACAGGAGGGGAGTGAGTGAGTACAGGAGGGGAGTGGGTGAGTACAGGAGGGAGTGGGTGAATACAGAAGGGGAGTGGGTGAGTACAGGAGGGAAATGGGTGAGTCCAGAAGGGGAGGGGGTGAGTACTGGAGGTGACTGGGTGAGTACTGGAGGGGAATGGGCAAATACTGGAGGGGAATAGTTGAGTACAGGAGTGGAGTGGGTGAGTACAGGAGGGGAATGGGTGAGTCCAGAAGGGAGTGGGCGAATACAGGACGGGAGTGGGTGAATACAGGGGGGGAATGGGTGAGTACAGGAGGGGAATGGGTGACTACGGGAGGGGAATAGGTGTTTACAGGATGGGAATAGGTGAGTACGGGAGGGGAATGGGTGAGTACGGGAGGGGAATGGGTGTTTACAGGATGGGAATAGGTGAGTACAGGTGGGGAGTGGGTGAGTACAGGAGGGGTATGGGTGAATACAGGAGGGGAATGGGTGAGTACGGGAGGGGAGTGGGTGAATACAGGAGGGGAGTGGGTGAGTACTAGAGGGGAATGGCTGAATATTGGAGGGGAATGGGTGAATACAGGAGGTGAGTGGGTGAATACAGGAGGGGAATGGGTGAGTACAGGAAGAGAGTGGGTGAGTGCAGGAGGGGAATGGGTGACTTCAGGAGAGGAGTGGGTGAATACAGGAGGGGAGTGGGTGAGTACAGGAGGGGAGTGGGTGAGTACAGGAGGGAGTGGGTGAGTACAGGAGGGAAATGGGTGAATACAGGAGGGGAATGCGTGAGTACGGGAGGGGAGTGGGTGAATAAAGGAGGGGAGTGGGTGAGTACAGGAGGAGAGTGCGTGAATACAGGACGGGGTGGGTGAATACAGAAGGGGAGTGGGTGAATACAGGAGGTGATTGGGTGAGTACAGGAGGGGAGTGGGTGTTTACAAGATGGGAATAGGTGAGTACGGGAGGGGAATGGGTGTTTACAGGATGGGAATGGGTGAGTACGGGAGGGGAGTGGGTGAATACAGGAGGGGAGTGGGTGAGTACTGGAGGGGAGTGGGTGAATACAGGAGGGGAGTGGGTGAGTACTGGAGGGGAATGGGTGAATATTGGAGGGAAATGGGTGAGTACAGGAGGAGAGTGGGTGAGTACAGGAGGGGAATGGGTGAATTCAGGAGAGGAGAGAGTTAATACAGGAGGGGAGTGAGTGAGTACACGAGGGGAGTGGGTCAGTATAGGAGGGAGTGGGTGAATACAGAAGGGGAGTGGGTGAGTACAGGAGGGAAATGGGTGAATACAGGAGAGGAATTTGTGAGTACGGGAGGAGAGTGGGTGAATAAAGGAGGGGAGTGGGTGAGTACAGGAGGGGAGTGGGTGAGTACAGGAGGCAGAGGGTTAATACAGAAGGGGAGTGGGTGAGCACAGGAGGGGAATGGGTGAGTCCAGAAGGGAGTGGATTAATAAAGAAGGGAGAGAGTGTGAGTACAGGAGGGGAGTGGGTGAATACAGAAGGGGAGTGGGTGAGTACTGGAGGGGAGTGAATGAGTACAGGAGGGGATTGGGCGAATACTGGAGGGGAATGGGTGAGTACAGGAGGGGAGTGGGTGAACATAGGAGTGGAGTGGGTGAGTATGGGAGGGGAGTGGGTGACTAGGAAGGGGAGTGGGTGAGTACAGGAGGGGAATGGGTGAGTACAGGAGGGGAATCGGTGACTAGGAAGGGGAGTGGGTGAGTACAGGAGGGGAATGGGTGAGTACAGGAGGGGAATGGGTGAATACAGGAGGGGAGTGGGTGAGTAGAGGAGGGGAATGAGAGAGTGCAGGAGGGGAAAGGGTGAATACAGGAGGGGAATAGGTGAGAACAGGAGGGGAATGGGTGAGTACGGGAGGGGAGTGGGTGAGTACAGGAGGGGATGGGTGAGTACAGGAGGGGAGCGGGTGAGTACAGGAGGGGAGTGAGTGTATACAGGATGGGAATGAGTGAGTACGGGAGGGGAATGGGTGAGTACAGGATGGGAGGGGGTGAATACAGGAGGGCAATGGGTGAATACAGGAGGGGAATGCGTGAATGCAGGAGGGGAATGCGTGAATACAGGAGGGGAGTGGGTGAGTACGGGAGGGGAGTGGCTGAGTACAGGAGGGGAGTGGGTGAATACAGGAGAGGAATAGGTGAATGTAGGAGGGGAGTGGGTGAATACAGGAGGGCAGTGGGTGAGTACAGGAGGGCAGTGAGTGAGTACAGGAGGGAGTGGGTGAATACACAAGGGGAGTAGGTGAATACAGGAGGGGAATGGGTGAGTACAGGAGGGGATTGGGTGAGTATGGGAGGGGAATGGGTGAATACAGGAGGGGAGTGCGTGAATACACGGGGGGGAATGGGTGAGTACAGGAGGGGAATGGGTGAGTACGGGAGGGGAATGGGTGTTTACAGGATGGGAATAGGTGAGTACGGGAGGGGAATGGGTGATTACGGGAGGAGAATGGGTGTTTACAGGATGGGAATAGGTGAGTACAGGTGGGGAGTGGGTGAGTACCGGAGGGGTATGGGTGAATACAGGAGGGGAATGGGTGAGTACGGGAGGGGAGTGGGTGAATACAGGAGGGGAGTGGGTGAGTACGGGAGGGGAATGGGTGAATATTGGAGGGGAATGGGTGAGTAGAGGAGGTGAGTGGGTGAGTGCAGGAGGGGAATGGGTGAATTCAGGAGGGGTGTGGGTGAGAGCAGGAGGGAGTGGGTGAATACAGAAGGGGAGTGGGTGAGTCCAGAAGTGGGAGAGGGTGAGTACAGGAGAGGAATGGGTGAATACAGAAGAGGAGTGGGTGAGTACTGGAGGGGAGTGGGTGTGTACTGGGGGGGAATGGGCGAATACTGGAGGGGAATGGGTGAGTACAGGAGGGGAGTGGGTGAACATAGGAGTGGAGTGGGTGAGTACTGGATGGGAGTGTCTAATTTCAGGAGGGGAATGGGTGAGTACGGGAGGAGAATGGGTGACTAGGAAGGGGAGTGGGTGAGTACAGGAGGGGAATGGGTGACTAGGAAGGGGAGTGGGTGAGTACTGGAGGGGAATGGGTGAGTACAGGAGGGGTATGAGTGAGTGCAGGAGGGGAATGGGTGAATACAGGAGGGGAATGCGTGAGTACGGGAGGGGAGTGGGTGAATAAAGGAGGGGAGTGGGTGAGTACAGGAGGGAGTGGGTGAATACAGAAGGGGAGTGGGTGAGTCCAGAAGGGAGTGGGTGAATACAGAAGGGGGAGAGGGTGAGTACAGGTGGGGAATGGGTGAATACAGGAGGAGAGTGGGTGAGTGCAGGAGGGGAATGGGTGAATTCAGGAGGGGAATGGTGAGTACGCGAGGGGAGTGCGTGAATACAGGAGGAGAGTGGGTGAGTACTGGAGGGGAATGGGTGAGTACGGGAGGGGAATGGGTGTTTACAGGATGGGAATAGGTGAGTACGGGAGGGGAGTGGGTGAGTACAGGAGGAGAGTGGGTGAGTGCAGGAAGGGAATAGGTGAATTCAGGAGAGGTGTGGGTGAATACAGGAGGGAGTGGGTGAATACAGAAAGGGAGTGGGTGAGTACAGGAGGGAAATGGGTAAATACAGGAGGGGAATGCGTGAGTACGGGAGGGGAGTGGGTGAATAAAGGAGGGGAGTGGATGAGTACAGGAGGGGTATGTGTGAATGCAAGAGGGGAATGGGTGAGTACGGGAGGGGAGTGGGTGAATACAGGAGGGGAGTGGGTGAGTACTGGCGGGGAATGGGTTAATATTGGAGTGGAATGGGTGAATACAGGATTTGAGTGGGTGAGTACAGGAGGGGAGTGGGTGAGTACAGGAGGGAGTGGGTGAATACAGAAGGGGAGTGGGTGAGTACAGGCGGGAAATGGGTGAATACAGGAGAGGAATGTGTGAGTACGGGAGGGTAGTGGGTGAATAAAGGAGGGGAGTGGGTGAGTACAGGAGGGGAGTGGGTGAGGACAGGAGGGAGTGGATGAATACAGAAGGGGAGTGGGTGAGTACAGGAGGGGAATGGGTGAGTCCAGAAGGGAGTGGGTGAATACAGAAGGGGGAGAGGGTGAGTGCAGGAGAGGAATGGGTGAATACAGAAGGGGAGTGGGTGAGTACTGGAGGGGAATGGGTGATAGGAAGGGGAGTGGGTGAGTACAGGAGGGGAATGGGTGACTAGGAAGGGGAGTGGGTGAGTACTGGAGGGGAATGGGTGAGTACAGGAGGGGTATGAGTGATTGCAGGAGGGGAATGGGTGAATACAGGAGGGGAATGCGTGAGTACGGGAGGGGAGTGGGTGAATACAGAAGGGGAGTGGGTGAGTCCAGAAGGGAGTGGGTGAATACAGAAGGGGGAGAGGGTGAGTACACGAGGGGAATGGGTGAATACAGAAGGGGAGTGGGTGAGTACTGGAGGGGAGTGGGTGAGTAAAGTAGGGGAGTGGGTGAACATGGGAATGGAGTGGGTGAGTACTGGAGGGGAGTGTCTAAGTTCAGCAGGGGAATGGGTGAGTACGGGAGGGGAATGGGTGAGTACAGGAGGGGAATGAGTGAGTGCAGGAGGGGAATGGGTGAATACAGGAGGGGAATCGGTGAGAACAGGAGGAGAATGGGTGAGTACGGGAGTGGAGTGGGTGAGTACAGGAGGGGATGGGTGAGTACAGGAGGGGAGCGGGTGAGCACAGGAGGGGAGTGGGTGTATACAGGATGGGAATAAGTGAGTACGGGAGGGGAATGGGTGACTAGGAAGGGGAGTGGGTGAGTACTGGAGGGGAATGGGTGAGTACAGGAGGGCTATGAGTGAGTGCAGGAGGGGAATGTGTGAATACAGGATGGGAATGCATGAGTACGGGAGGGGAGTGGGTGAATAAAGGAGGGGAGTGGGTGAGTACAGGAGGGAGTGGGTGAATACAGAAGGGGGAGAGGGTGAGTACAGGAGGGGAATGGGTGAATACAGAATGGGAGTGGGTGTGTACTGGAGGGGAGTGGGTGAGTAAAGTAGGGGAGTGGGTGAACATAGGAGTGGAGTGGGTGAGTACTGGAGGGGAGTGTCTAAGTTCAGCAGGGGAATGGGTGAGTACGGGAGGGGAATGGGTGACTAGGAAGGGGAGTGAGTGAGTACAGGAGGGGAATGGGTGAGTAAAGGAGGGGAATGAGTGAGTGCAGGAGGGGAATGGGTGAGTACGGGAGGGAAGTGGGTGAGTACACGAGGGGATGGGTGAGTACAGGAGGAGAGCGGGTGAGTACAGGAGGGGAGTGGGTGTGTACAGGATGGGAATGAGTGAGTACGGGAGGGGAATGGGTGAGTACTGGATGGGCGTGGGTGAATACAGGAGGGTAATGGGTGAATACAGGAGGGGAATGCGTGAATGCAGGGGGGAATGCGTGAATACAGGAGGGGAGTGGGTGAGTACGGGAGGGGAGTGGGTGAGTACAGGAGGGGAGTGGGTGAATACAGGAGGGGAATAGGTGAATGCAGGAGGGGAGTGGATGAGTACGGGAGGGTAGTGGGTGAGTACAGAAGGGGAATAAGTGAGAACAGAAGGGGGGTGGGTGAGTACGGGAGGGGAGTGGGTGAGTATGGGAGGGGAATGGGTGAATACAGGAGGGGAGTGGGTGAATATAGCGGGGGAATGGGTGAGTACAGGAGGGGAATGGGTGAGTACGGGAGGGGAATGGGTGTTTACAGGATGGGAATAGGTGAGTACGGGAGGGGAGTGGGTGAATACAGGAGGTCAGTGGGTGAATATAGGAGCGGAAGGGGTGCGTACAGGAGGAGAGTGGGTGAGTGCAGGAGGGGAATGGGTGAATTCAGGAGGGGAATGGTGAGTACGCAAGGGGAGTGCGTGAATACAGGAGGAGAGTGGGTGAGTACTGGAGGGGAATGGGTGAATATTGGAGGGGAATGGGTGAATACAGGAGGTGAGTGGCTGAATACAGGAGGGGAATGGGTGAGTACAGGAGGAGAGTGGGTGAGTGCAGGAAGGGAATAGGTGAATTCAGGAGAGGTGTGGGTGAATACAGGAGGGAGTGGGTGAATACAGAAAGGGAGTGGGTGAGTACAGGAGGGAAATGGGTAAATACAGGAGGGGAATGCGTGAGTACGGGAGGGGAGTGGGTGAATAAAGGAGGGGAGTGGATGAGTACAGGAGGGGTATGTGTGAATGCAAGAGGGGAATGGGTGAGTACGGGAGGGGAGTGGGTGAATACAGGAGGGGAGTGGGTGAGTACTGGCGGGGAATGGGTTAATATTGGAGTGGAATGGGTGAATACAGGATTTGAGTGGGTGAGTACAGGAGGGGAGTGGGTGAGTACAGGAGGGAGTGGGTGAATACAGAAGGGGAGTGGGTGAGTACAGGCGGGAAATGGGTGAATACAGGAGAGGAATGTGTGAGTACGGGAGGGTAGTGGGTGAATAAAGGAGGGGAGTGGGTGAGTACAGGAGGGGAGTGGGTGAGGACAGGAGGGAGTGGATGAATACAGAAGGGGAGTGGATGAGTACAGGAGGGGAATGGGTGAGTCCAGAAGGGAGTGGGTGAATACAGAAGGGGGAGAGGGTGAGTACCGGAGAGGAATGGGTGAATACAGAAGGGGAGTGGGTGAGTACTGGAGGGGAGAGTCTAATTTCAGGAGGGGAATGGGTGAGTACGGGGGGTGAATGGGTGACTAGGAAGGGGAGTGGGTGAGTACAGGAGGGGAATGGGTGACTAGGAAGGGGAGTGGGTGAGTACTGGAGGGGAATGGGTGAGTACAGGAGGGGTATGAGTGATTGCAGGAGGGGAATGGGTGAATACAGGAGCGGAATGCGTGAGTACGGGAGGGGAGTGGGTGAATACCGAAGGGGAGTGGGTGAGTCCAGAAGGGAGTGGGTGAATACAGAAGGGGGAGAGGGTGAGTACACGAGGGGAATGGGTGAATACAGAAGGGGAGTGGGTGAGTACTGGAGGGGAGTGGGTGAGTAAAGTAGGGGAGTGGGTGAACATGGGAATGGAGTGGGTGAGTACTGGAGGGGAGTGTCTAAGTTCAGCAGGGGAATGGGTGAGTACGGGAGGGGAATGGGTGAGTACAGGAGGGGAATGAGTGAGTGCAGGAGGGGAATGGGTGAGTAAAGGAGGGGAATGAGTGAGTGCAGGAGGGGAATGGGTGAGTACGGGAGGGGAGTGGCTGAGTACAGGAGGGGATGCGTGAGTACAGGAGGGGAGTGGGTGAGTACAGGAGGGGAGTGGGTGTACACAGGATGGGAATGAGTGAGTACGGGAGGGGAATGGGTGAGTACTGGATGGGAGTGGGTGAATACAGGAGGGCAATGGGTGAATACAGGAGGGGAATGCGTGAATGCAGGGGGGAATGCGTGAATACAGGAGGGGAGTGGGTGAGTACGGGAGGGGAATAGGTGAATGCAGGAGGGGAGTGGGTGAGGACAGGAGGGGAGTAAGTGAGAACAGGAGGGGAGTGGGTGAGTACAGGAGGGGAGTGGGTGAGTATGGGAGGGGAATGGGTGAATACAGGACGGGAGCGGGTGAATATAGCGGGGGAATGGGTGAGTACAGGAGGGGAATGGGTGAGTACGGGAGGGGAATGGGTGTTTACAGGATGGGAATAGGTGAGTACAGGAGGGGAGTTGGTGAATACAGGAGGTGAGTGGGTGAATATAGGAGGGGAAGGGGTGAGTACAGGAGGAGAGTGGGTGAGTGCAGGAGGGGAATGGGTGAATTCAGGAGGGGAATGGGTGAGTACGGGAGGGGAGTGGGTGAATACAGGAGGTGAGTGGCTGAATACAGGAGGGGGAATGGGTGAGTACAGGAGGAGAGTGGGTGAGTGCAGGAAGGGAATAGGTGAATTCAGGAGAGGTGTGGGTGAGTCCAGAAGGGAGTGGGTGAATACAGAAGGGGGAGAGGGTGAGTACACGAGGGGAATGGGTGAATACAGAAGGGGAGTGGGTGAGTACTGGAGGGGAGTGGGTGAGTAAAGTAGGGGAGTGGGTGAACATGGGAATGGAGTGGGTGAGTACTGGAGGGGAGTGTCTAAGTTCAGCAGGGGAATGGGTGAGTACGGGAGGGGAATGGGTGAGTACAGGAGGGGAATGAGTGAGTGCAGGAGGGGAATGGGTGAATACAGGAGGGGAATCGGTGAGAACAGGAGGAGAATGGGTGAGTACGGGAGTGGAGTGGGTGAGTACAGGAGGGGATGGGTGAGTACAGGAGGGGAGCGGGTGAGCACAGGAGGGGAGTGGGTGTATACAGGATGGGAATAAGTGAGTACGGGAGGGGAATGGGTGACTAGGAAGGGGAGTGGGTGAGTACTGGAGGGGAATGGGTGAGTACAGGAGGGGTATGAGTGAGTGCAGGAGGGGAATGGGTGAATACAGGATGGGAATGCATGAGTACGGGAGGGGAGTGGGTGAATAAAGGAGGGGAGTGGGTGAGTACAGGAGGGAGTGGGTGAATACAGAAGGGGAGTGGGTGAGTCCAGAAGGGAGTGGGTGAATACAGAAGGGGGAGAGGGTGAGTACAGGAGGGGAATGGGTGAATACAGAACGGGAGTGGGTGTGTACTGGAGGGGAGTGGGTGAGTAAAGTAGGGGAGTGGGTGAACATAGGAGTGGAGTGGGTGAGTACTGGAGGGGAGTGTCTAAGTTCAGCAGGGGAATGGGTGAGTATGGGAGGGGAATGGGTGACTAGGAAGGGGAGTGAGTGAGTACAGGAGGGAGTGGGTGAATACAGAAAGGGAGTGGGCGAGTGCAGGAAGGGAATGGGTGAATTCAGGAGAGGTGTGGGTGAATACAGGAGGGAGTGGGTGAATACAGAAAGGGAGTGGGTGAGTCCAGGAGGGAAATGGGTAAATACAGGAGGGGAATGCGTGAGTATGGGAGGGGAGTGAGTGAATAAAGGAGGGGAGTGGATGAGTACAGGAGGGGTATGTGTGAATACAAGAGGGGAATGGGTGAGTACGGGAGGGGAGTGGGTGAATACAGGAGGGGAGTGGGTGAGTACTGGCGGGGAATGGGTTAATATTGGAGGGGAATGGGTGAATACAGGATTTGAGTGGGTGAGTACAGGAGGGGAGTGGGTGAGTACAGGAAGGAGTGGGTGAATACAGAAGGGGAGTGGGTGAGTACAGGAGGGGAATGGGTGAGTCCAGAAGGGAGTGGGTGAATACAGAAGGGGGAGAGGGTGAGTACAGGAGGGTAATGGGTGAATACAGGAGGGGAATGCGTGAGTACGGGAGGGGAGTTGGTGAATAAAGGAGGGGAGTGGGTGAGTACAAGAGGGGAGTGGGTGAGTACAGGAGGGAGTGGGTGAATACAGAACTGGAGTGGGTGAGTACAGGAGGGGAATGGGTGAGTCCAGAAGGGAGTGGGTGAATACAGAAGGCGGAGAGGGTGAGTACAGGAGGGGAATGGGTGAATACAGAAGGGGAGTGGGTGAGTACAGGAGGGGAGTGGGTGAGTACAGGAGGGGAGTCAGTGAGTACAGGAGGGAGTGGGTGAATACACAAGGGGAGTAGGTGAATACACGAGGGGAATGGGTGAGTACAGGAGGGGAGTGGGTGAGTATGGGAGGGGAATGGGTGAGTATGGGAGGGGTATGGTTGAATACAGGAGGAGAGTGGGTGAATACAGGGGGGGAATGGGTAAGTACAGGAGGGGAATGGGTGAGTACGGGAGTGGAATGGTTATTTACAGGATGGGAATAGGTGAGTACGGGAGGGGAGTGGGTGAATACAGGAGGGGAGTGGGTGAGTACAGGAGGGGAGTGGGTGAGTACAGGAGGGGAGTTGGTGAGTACAGGAGGGAGTGGGTGAATACACAACGGGAGTAGGTGAATACAGGAGGGGAATGGGTGAGTAAAGGAGGGGAATGAGTGAGTGCAGGAGGGGAATGGGTGAGTACGGGAGGGAAGTGGGTGAGTACACGAGGGGATGGGTGAGTACAGGAGGAGAGCGGGTGAGTACAGGAGGGGAGTGGGTGTGTACAGGATGGGAATGAGTGAGTACGGGAGGGGAATGGGTGAGTACTGGATGGGCGTGGGTGAATACAGGAGGGTAATGGGTGAATACAGGAGGGGAATGCGTGAATGCAGGGGTGAATGCGTGAATACAGGAGGGGAGTGGGTGAGTACGGGAGGGGAGTGGGTGAGTACAGGAGGGGAGTGGGTGAATACAGGAGGGGAATAGGTGAATGCAGGAGGGGAGTGGATGAGTACGGGAGGGTAGTGGGTGAGTACAGAAGGGGAATAAGTGAGAACAGAAGGGGGGTGGGTGAGTACGGGAGGGGAGTGGGTGAGTATGGGAGGGGAATGGGTGAATACAGGAGGGGAGTGGGTGAATATAGCGGGGGAATGGGTGAGTACAGGAGGGGAATGGGTGAGTACGGGAGGGGAATGGGTGTTTACAGGATGGGAATAGGTGAGTACGGGTGGGGAGTGGGTGAATACAGGAGGTCAGTGGGTGAATATAGGAGCGGAAGGGGTGCGTACAGGAGGAGAGTGGGTGAGTGCAGGAGGGGAATGGGTGAATTCAGGAGGGGAATGGTGAGTACGCGAGGGGAGTGCGTGAATACAGGAGGAGAGTGGGTGAGTACTGGAGGGGAATGGGTGAATATTGGAGGGGAATGGGTGAATACAGGAGGTGAGTGGCTGAATACAGGAGGGGAATGGGTGAGTACAGGAGGAGAGTGGGTGAGTGCAGGAAGGGAATAGGTGAATTCAGGAGAGGTGTGGATGAATACAGGAGGGAGTGGGTGAATACAGAAAGGGAGTGGGTGAGTACAGGAGGGAAATGGGTAAATACAGGAGGGGAATGCGTGAGTACGGGAGGGGAGTGGGTGAATAAAGGAGGGGAGTGGATGAGTACAGGAGGGGTATGTGTGAATGCAAGAGGGGAATGGGTGAGTACGGGAGGGGAGTGGGTGAATACAGGAGGGGAGTGGGTGAGTACTGGCGGGGAATGGGTTAATATTGGAGTGGAATGGGTGAATACAGGATTTGAGTGGGTGAGTACAGGAGGGGAGTGGGTGAGTACAGGAGGGAGTGGGTGAATACAGAAGGGGAGTGGGTGAGTACAGGCGGGAAATGGGTGAATACAGGAGAGGAATGTGTGAGTACGGGAGGGTAGTGGGTGAATAAAGGAGGGGAGTGGGTGAGTACAGGAGGGGAGTGGGTGAGGACAGGAGGGAGTGGATGAATACAGAAGGGGAGTGGGTGAGTACAGGAGGGGAATGGGTGAGTCCAGAAGGGAGTGGGTGAATACAGAAGGGGGAGAGGGTGAGTGCAGGAGAGGAATGGGTGAATACAGAAGGGGAGTGGGTGAGTACTGGAGGGGAGAGTCTAATTTCAGGAGGGGAATGGGTGAGTACGGGAGGGGAATGGGTGACTAGGAAGGGGAGTGGGTGAGTACACGAGGGGAATGGGTGACTAGGAAGGGGAGTGGGTGAGTACTGGAGGGGAATGGGTGAGTACAGGAGGGGTATGAGTGATTGCAGGAGGGGAATGGGTGAATACAGGAGCGGAATGCGTGAGTACGGGAGGGGAGTGGGTGAATACCGAAGGGGAGTGGGTGAGTCCAGAAGGGAGTGGGTGAATACAGAAGGGGGAGAGGGTGAGTACACGAGGGGAATGGGTGAATACAGAAGGGGAGTGGGTGAGTACTGGAGGGGAGTGGGTGAGTAAAGTAGGGGAGTGGGTGAACATGGGAATGGAGTGGGTGAGTACTGGAGGGGAGTGTCTAAGTTCAGCAGGGGAATGGGTGAGTACGGGAGGGGAATGGGTGAGTACAGGAGGGGAATGAGTGAGTGCAGGAGGGGAATGGGTGAGTAAAGGAGGGGAATGAGTGAGTGCAGGAGGGGAATGGGTGAGTACGGGAGGGGAGTGGCTGAGTACAGGAGGGGATGCGTGAGTACAGGAGGGGAGTGGGTGAGTACAGGAGGGGGGAGTGGGTGTACACAGGATGGGAATGAGTGAGTACGGGAGGGGAATGGGTGAGTACTGGATGGGAGTGGGTGAATACAGGAGGGCAATGGGTGAATGCAGGAGGGGAATGCGTGAATGCAGGGGGGAATGCGTGAATACAGGAGGGGAGTGGGTGAGTACGGGAGGGGAATAGGTGAATGCAGGAGGGGAGTGGGTGAGGACAGGAGGGGAGTAAGTGAGAACAGGAGGGGAGTGGGTGAGTACAGGAGGGGAGTGGGTGAGTATGGGAGGGGAATGGGTGAATACAGGAGGGGAGTGGGTGAATATAGCGGGGGAATGGGTGAGTACAGGAGGGGAATGGGTGAGTACGGGAGGGGAATGGGTGTTTACAGGATGGGAATAGGTGAGTACAGGAGGGGAGTGGGTGAATACAGGAGGTGAGTGGGTGAATATAGGAGGGGAAGGGGTGAGTACAGGAGGAGAGTGGGTGAGTGCAGGAGGGGAATGGGTGAATTCAGGAGGGGAATGGGTGAGTACGGGAGGGGAGTGGGTGAATACAGGAGGTGAGTGGCTGAATACAGGAGGGGGAATGGGTGAGTACAGGAGGAGAGTGGGTGAGTGCAGGAAGGGAATAGGTGAATTCAGGAGAGGTGTGGGTGAGTCCAGAAGGGAGTGGGTGAATACAGAAGGGGGAGAGGGTGAGTACACGAGGGGAATGGGTGAATACAGAAGGGGAGTGGGTGAGTACTGGAGGGGAGTGGGTGAGTAAAGTAGGGGAGTGGGTGAACATGGGAATGGAGTGGGTGAGTACTGGAGGGGAGTGTCTAAGTTCAGCAGGGGAATGGGTGAGTACGGGAGGGGAATGGGTGAGTACAGGAGGGGAATGAGTGAGTGCAGGAGGGGAATGGGTGAATACAGGAGGGGAATCGGTGAGAACAGGAGGAGAATGGGTGAGTACGGGAGTGGAGTGGGTGAGTACAGGAGGGGATGGGTGAGTACAGGAGGGGAGCGGGTGAGCACAGGAGGGGAGTGGGTGTATACAGGATGGAAATAAGTGAGTACGGGAGGGGAATGGGTGACTAGGAAGGGGAGTGGGTGAGTACTGGAGGGGAATGGGTGAGTACAGGAGGGGTATGAGTGAGTGCAGGAGGGGAATGGGTGAATACAGGATGGGAATGCATGAGTACGGGAGGGGAGTGGGTGAATAAAGGAGGGGAGTGGGTGAGTACAGGAGGGAGTGGGTGAATACAGAAGGGGAGTGGGTGAGTCCAGAAGGGAGTGGGTGAATACAGAAGGGGGAGAGGGTGAGTACAGGAGGGGAATGGGTGAATACAGAACGGGAGTGGGTGTGTACTGGAGGGGAGTGGGTGAGTAAAGTAGGGGAGTGGGTGAACATAGGAGTGGAGTGGGTGAGTACTGGAGGGGAGTGTCTAAGTTCAGCAGGGGAATGGGTGAGTATGGGAGGGGAATGGGTGACTAGGAAGGGGAGTGAGTGAGTACAGGAGGGAGTGGGTGAATACAGAAAGGGAGTGGGCGAGTGCAGGAAGGGAATGGGTGAATTCAGGAGAGGTGTGGGTGAATACAGGAGGGAGTGGGTGAATACAGAAAGGGAGTGGGTGAGTCCAGGAGGGAAATGGGTAAATACAGGAGGGGAATGCGTGAGTATGGGAGGGGAGTGAGTGAATAAAGGAGGGGAGTGGATGAGTACAGGAGGGGTATGTGTGAATACAAGAGGGGAATGGGTGAGTACGGGAGGGGAGTGGGTGAATACAGGAGGGGAGTGGGTGAGTACTGGCGGGGAATGGGTTAATATTGGAGGGGAATGGGTGAATACAGGATTTGAGTGGGTGAGTACAGGAGGGGAGTGGGTGAGTACAGGAAGGAGTGGGTGAATACAGAAGGGGAGTGGGTGAGTACAGGAGGGGAATGGGTGAGTCCAGAAGGGAGTGGGTGAATACAGAAGGGGGAGAGGGTGAGTACAGGAGGGTAATGGGTGAATACAGGAGGGGAATGCGTGAGTACGGGAGGGGAGTTGGTGAATAAAGGAGGGGAGTGGGTGAGTACAAGAGGGGAGTGGGTGAGTACAGGAGGGAGTGGGTGAATACAGAACTGGAGTGGGTGAGTACAGGAGGGGAATGGGTGAGTCCAGAAGGGAGTGGGTGAATACAGAAGGCGGAGAGGGTGAGTACAGGAGGGGAATGGGTGAATACAGAAGGGGAGTGGGTGAGTACAGGAGGGGAGTGGGTGAGTACAGGAGGGGAGTCAGTGAGTACAGGAGGGAGTGGGTGAATACACAAGGGGAGTAGGTGAATACACGAGGGGAATGGGTGAGTACAGGAGGGGAGTGGGTGAGTATGGGAGGGGAATGGGTGAGTATGGGAGGGGTATGGTTGAATACAGGAGGAGAGTGGGTGAATACAGGGGGGGAATGGGTGAGTACAGGAGGGGAATGGGTGAGTACGGGAGTGGAATGGTTATTTACAGGATGGGAATAGGTGAGTACGGGAGGGGAGTGGGTGAATACAGGAGGGGAGTGGGTGAGTACAGGAGGGGAGTGGGTGAGTACAGGAGGGGAGTTGGTGAGTACAGGAGGGAGTGGGTGAATACACAACGGGAGTAGGTGAATACAGGAGGGGAATGGGTGAGTACAGGAGGGGAGTGGGTGAGTATGGGAGGGGAATGGGTGAGTATGGGAGTGGTATGGGTGAATACAGGAGGAGAGTGCGTGAATACAGGGGGGCAATGGGTGAGTACTGGAGGGGAATGGGTGAGTACGGGAGGGGAATGGTTATTTACAGGATGGGAATAGGTGAGTACGGGAGGGGAGTGGGTGAATACTGGAGGGGTATGGGTTAATACAGGAGGGGAGTGGGTGAATACAGGAGGGAAGTGGGTGAGTACAGGAGGGGAGTGGGTGAGTACAGGAGGGAGTGGGTGAATACAGAAGGGGAGTGGGTGAGTCCAGAAGGGAGTGGGTGAATACAGAAGGGGGGAGTGGGTGAATACAGGAGGGCAATGGGTGAATACAGGAGGGGAATGCGTGAATGCAGGAGGGGATTGCGTGAATACAGGAGGGGAGTGGGTGAGTACGGGAGGGGAGTGGGTGCGTACAGGAGGGGAGTGGGTGAATACAGGAGCGGAATAGCTGAATGCAGGAGGGGAGTGGGTGAGTACGGAAGTGTAGTGGGTGAGTACAGGAGGGGAATGAGTGAGTACAGGATGGGAGTGGGTGAGTACAGGAGGGGAGTGGGTGAGTATGGGAGGGGAATTGGTGAATATAGAGGGGAGTGGGTGAATACAGGGGCGAATGGGTGAGTACAGGAGGGTAATGGGTGAGTATGGGAGGGAAATGGGTGTTTACAAGATGGGAATAGGAGAGTACGGGAGGGGAATGGGTGAGTACGGGAGGGGAATGGGTGTTTACAGGATGGGAATAGGTGAGTACAGGTGGGGAGTGGGTGAGTACAGGTGGGGTATGGGTGAATACAGGAGGGGAATGGGTTAATTCAGGAGTGGAGTGGGTGAATACAGGATTTGAGAGGGTGAGTACAGGAGGGGAGTGGGTGAGTACAGGAGGGAGTGGGTGAATACAGAAGGGGAGTGGGAGAGTAAAGGAGGAGAATGAGTGAGTACAGGAGGGGAGTGGGTGAGTACTGGATGGGAGTGGGTGAGTACAGGAGGGCAATGGGTGAATACAGGAGGGGAATGGGTGAGTACAGGAGGAGAGTGGGTGAGTGCAGGAAGGGAATGGGTGAATTCAGGAGAGGAGTGGGTGAATCCAGGAGGTAGTGGGTGAATACAGAAAGGGAGTGGGAGAGTACAGGAGGGAAATAGGTGAATACAGGAGGGGAATGCATGAGAACGGGAGGGGAGTGGGTGAATAAAGAAGGGGAGTGTGTGAGTACAGGAGGGGTATGGGTGAATACAGGAGGGGAATGGATGAGTACGGGAGGGGAGTGGGTGAATACAGGAGGGGAGTGGGTGAGTACTGGAGGAGAATGGGTGAATATTGGAGGGGAATGAGTGAGTACAGGAGGAGAGTGGGTGAGTGCAGGAGGGGAATGGGTTAATTCAGGAGGGGAGTGGGTGAATACAGGATTCGAGTGGGTGAGTACAGGAGGGGAATGGGTGAGTACGGGAGGTGAATGGGTGACTAGGAAGGGGAGTGGTGAGTACAGGAGGGGAATGGGTGACTGGGAAGGGGAGTGGGTGAGTACTGGAGGGGAATAGGTGAATACAGGAGGGGAATGCGTGAGTACGGGAGGGGAGTGGGTGAATAAAGGAGGGGAGTGGGTGAGTACAGGAGGGGTATGGGTGAATACAGGAGGGGAATGGATGAGTACGGGAGGGGAGTGGGTGAATACAGGAGGGGAGTGGGTGAGTACTGGAGGGGAGTGGGTGAGTACTGGAGGGGAGTCGGTGAATAAAGGAGATGAGTGGGTGAGTACAGGAGGGGAGTGCATGAGGACAGGAGGGAGTGGCTGAATACAGAAGGGGAGTGGGTGAGTACAGGAGGGGAATGGGTGAGTCCAGAAGGGAGTGGGTGAATACAGAAGGGGGAGTGGGTGAGTACAGGAGGGGAGTGCATGAGGACAGGAGGGAGTGGGTGAATACAGAAGGGGAGTGGGTGAGTACAGGAGGGGAATGGGTGAGTCCAGAAGGGAGTGGGTGAATACAGAAGGGGGAGTGGATGAGTACAGGAGGGGAGTGGGTGAGTATGGGAGGGGAATTGGTGAATACAGAGGGGAGTGGGTGAATACAGGGGGCGAATGGGTGAGTACAGGAGGGTAATGGGTGAGTACGGGAGGGAAATGGGTGTTTACAAGATGGGAATAGGAGAGTACGGGAGGGGAATGGGTGAGTACGGGAGGGGAATGGGTGTTTACAGGATGGGAATAGGTGAGTACAGGTGGGGAGTGGGTGAATACAGGAGGGGTATGGGTGAATACAGGAGGGGAATGGGTTAATTCAGGAGGGGAGTGGGTGAATACAGGATTTGAGAGGGTGAGTACAGGAGGGGAGTTGGTGAGTACAGGAGGGAGTGGGTGAATACAGAAGGGGAGTGGGTGAGTAAAGGAGGAGAATGAGTGAGTACAGGAGGGGAGTGGGTGAGTACTGGATGGGAGTGGGTGAATACAGGAGGGCAATGGGTGAATACAGGAGGGGAATGGGTGAGTACAGGAGGAGAGTGGGTGAATGCAGGAAGTGAATGGGTGAATTCAGGACAGGAGTGGGTGAATCCAGGAGGTAGTGGGTGAATACAGAAAGGGAGCTGGTGAGTACAGGAGGGAAATGGGTGAATAAAGGAGGGGAATGCATGAGAACGGGAGAGGAGTGGGTGAATAAAGAAGGGGAGTGGGTGAGTACAGGAGGGGTATGGGTGAATACAGGAGGGGAATGGATGAGTACGGGAGGGGAGTGGGTGAATACAGGAGGGGAGTGGGTGAGTACTGGAGGAGAATGGGTGAATATTGGAGGGGAATGAGTGAGTATAGGAGGAGAGTGGGTGAGTGCAGGAGGGGAATGGGTTAATTCAGGAGGGGAGTGGGTGAATACAGGATTCGAGTGGGTGAGTACAGGAGGGGAATGGGTGAGTACAGGAGGGGAATGGTTGACTAGGAAGGGGAGTGGTGAGTACAGGAGGGGAATGGGTGACTAGGAAGGGGAGTGGGTGAGTACTGGAGGGGAATAGGTGAATACAGGAGGGGAATGCGTGAGTACGGGAGGGGAGTGGGTGAATAAAGGAGGGGAGTGGGTGAGTACAGGAGGAGTATGGGTGAATACAGGAGGGGAATGGATGAGTACGGGAGGGGAGTGGGTGAATACAGGAGGGGAGTGGGTGAGTACTGGAGGGGAGTGGGTGAGTACTGGAGGGGAGTGGGTGAATAAAGGAGATGAGTGGGTGAGTACAGGAATGGAGTGCCTGAGGACAGGAGGGAGTGGGTGAATACAGAAGGGGAGTGGGTGAGTACAGGAGGGGAATGGGTGAGTCCAGAAGGGAGTGGGTGAATACAGAAGGGGGAGAGGGTGAGTACAGGAGAGGAATGGGTGAATACAAAAGGGCAGTGGGTGAGTACTGGAGGGGAGTGGGTGAGTCCTGGAGGGGAATGGGCAAATACTGGAGGGGAATGGGTGAGTACAGGAGGGGAGTAGGTGAACATAGGAGTGGAGTGGGTGAGTACTGGATAGGAGTGTCTAACTTCAGGAGGGGAATCGGTGAGTAGGGGAGGAGAATGGGTGACTAGGAAGGGGAGTGGGTGAGTACAGGAGGGGAATGGGTGACTAGGAAGGGGAGTGGGTGAGTACTGGAGAGGAATGGGTGAGTACAGGAGGGGAATGCGTGAGTACGGGAGGGGAGTGGGTGAATAAAGGAGGGGAGTGGGTGAGTACAGGAGGGAGTGGGTGAATACAGAAGGGGAGTGGGTGAGTCCAGAAGGGAGTGGGTAAATACAGAAGGGGGAGAGGGTGAGTACAGGAGGGGAATGGGTGAATACAGAAGGGGAGTGGGTGAGTACTGGAGGGGAATGGCTGAGTAAAGTAGGGGATTGGGTGAACATAGGAGTGGAGTGGGTCAGTACTGGAGGGGAGTGTCTAAGTTCAGCAGGGGAATGGGTGAGTACGGGAGGGGAATGGGTGAGTACAGGAGGGGATGGGTGAGTACAGGAGGGGAGCGGGTGAGTACAGGAGGGGAGTGTGTGTATACAGGATGGGAATGAGTGAGTACGGGAGGGGAATGGGTGAGTACTGGATGGGAGTGGGTGAATACAGGAGGGCAATGGGTGAATACAGGAGGTGAATGCGTGAATGCAGGGGAGAATGCGTGAATACAGGAGGGGAGTGGGTGAGTACGGGAGGGGAGTGGGTGAGTATAGGAGGGGAGTGGGTGAATACAGGAGGGGAATAGGTGAATGCAGGAGGGGAGTGGGTGAGTACGGGAGGGTAGTGGGTGAGTACAGGAGGGGAATAAGTGAGAACAGGAGGGGAGTGGGTGAGTACAGGAGGGGAGTGGGTGAGTATGGGAGGGGAATGGGTGAATACAGGAGGGGAGTGGGTGAATATAGAGGGGGAATGGGTGAGTACGGGAGGGGAATGGGTGTTTACAGGATGGAAATGGGTGAGTACAGGAGGAGAGTGGCTGAGTGCAGTAGGGGAATGGGTGAATTCAGGAGGGGAATGGGTGAGTACGGGAGGGGAGTGGGTGAATACAGGAGGAGTGTGGGTGAGTACTGGAGGGGAATGGGTGAATATTGGAGGGGAATGGGTGAATACAGGAGGTGAGTGGGTGAATACAGGAGGGGAATGGGTTAATACAGGAGGGGAATGCATGAGTACGGGAGGGGAGTGGGTGAATAAAGGAGGGGAGTGGGTGAGTACAAAAGGGGTATGGGTGAATACAGGAGGGGAATGGGTGAGTACGGGAGGGGATTGGGTGAATACAGGACGGGAGTCGGTGAGTACTGGAGGGGAATCGGTGAATATTGGAGGGGAATTGGTGAGTACAGGAGGAGAGTGGGTGAGTGCAGGAGGGGAATGGGTGAATTCAGGAGGGGAGTGGGTGAATACAGGAGGGGAGTGGGTGAGTACAGGATGGGAGTGGGTGAGTACAGGAGGGAGTGGGTGAATACAGAAGGGGAGTGGGTGAGTACAGGAGGGAAATGTGTGAATACAGGAGAGGAATGTGTGAGTACGGGAGGGGAGTTGGTGAATAAAGGAGGGAAGTGGGTGAGTACAAGAGGGCAGTGGGTGAGTACAGGAGGGAGTGGGTGAATACAGAAGTGGAGTGGGTGAGTACAGGAGATGAATGGGTGAGTCCAGAAGGGAGTGGGTGAATACAGAAGGGGGAGAATTTGAGTACAGGAGGGGAATGGGTGAATACAGAAGGGGAGTGGGTGAGTACTGGAGAGGAGTGTGTGAGTACTGGAGGGGAATGGGCGAATACTGGAGGGGAATGGGTGAGAACAGGAGGGTAGTGAGTGAATACAGGAGGGGAGTGGGTGAGTACAGGAGGGGAGTTGGTGAGTACAGGAGGGAGTGGGTGAATACACAAGGGGAGTAGGTGAATACAGGAGGGGAATGGGTGAGTTCAGGAGGGGAGTGGGTGAGTATGGGAGGGGAATGTGTGAATACAGGACGGGAGTGGGTGAATACAGGGGGGGAATGGGTGAGTACAGGAGGGGAATGGGTGAGTACAGGAGGGGAATGGCTGTTTACAGGATGGGAATAGGTGAGTACGGGAGGGGAATGGGTGAGTACAGGAGGGGTATGGGTGAATACAGGAGGCGCATGGGTGAGAACGGGAGGGGAGTGGGTGAATACAGGAGGGGAGTGGGTGAGTACTGGAGGGGAGTGGGTGGGTACAGGAGGGAGTGGGTGAGTACAGGAGGGAGTGGGTGTATACAGAAGGGGAGTGGGTAAGTCCAGAAGGGAGTGGGTGAATACAGACGGGGTAGAGGGTGAGTACAGGAGGGGAATGGGTGAATACAGAAGGGGAGTGGGTGAGTACTGCAGGGGAGTGGGTTAGTACTGGAGGTGAATGGGCAAAAACTGGAGGGGAATGGGTGAGTAAAGTAGGGGAGTGGGTGAACATAGGAGTGGAGTGGGTGAGCACAGGAGGGGAGTGTCTAAGTTCAGGAGGGGAATGAGTGAGTACAGGAGGGGAATGGGTAAGTACAGGAGGGGAATGGTTGAATACAGGAGGGTATTGGGTGAGTACAGGAGGGGAATGAGTGAGTGCAGGAGGGGAATGGGTGAATACAGGAGGGTAATAGGTGAGAACAGGAGGGGCATGGGTGAGTACGGGAGGGGAGTGGGTGAGTACAGGAGGGAATGGGTGAGTACAGGAGGGGAGCGAGTGAGTACAGGAGGGGAGTGGGTGTATACAGGATGGGAATGAGTGAGTGCCGGAGGGGAATGGGTGAGTACTGGATGGGAGTGGGTGAATACAGGAGGGCAATGGGTGAATACAGGAGGGGAATGCGTAAATGCAGGAGGGGATTGCATGAATACAGGAGGGGAATGGGTGAATTCAGGAGAGGAGTGGGTGAATACAGGAGGGAGTGGGTGAATACAGAAAAGGAGTGGGTGAGTACAGGAGGGAAATGGGTGAATACAGGAGGGGAATGCGTGAGTACGGGAGGGGAGTGGGTGAATAAAGGAGGGGAGTGGTTGAGTACAGGAGGGGTATGGGTGAATACAGGAGGGGAATGGGTGAGTATGGGAGGGGAATGGGTGAATACAGGAGGGGAGTGGGTGAGTACAGGAGGGGTATGGGTGAATACAGGAGGGGAATGGTTGAGTACAGGAGGGGAGTGCGTGAGGACAGGAGGGAGTGGGTGAATACAGAAGGGGAGTGGGTGAGTACAGGAGGGAAATGGGTGACTCCAGAAGGGAGTGGGTGAATACAGAAGGAGGAGAGGGTGAGTACAGGAGAGGAATGGGTGAATACAGAAGGGCAGTGGATGAGTACTGGAGGGGAGTGGGTGAGTACTGGAGGGGAATGGGCAAATACTGGAGGGGAATGGGTGAGTGCAGGAGGGGAGTGGGTGAACATAGGAGGGGAATGGGTGAGTACTGGATGGGAGTGGGTGAATACAGGATGGCAATGGGTGAATACAGGAGGGGAATGCGTGAATGCAGGAGGGGATTGCGTGAATAAAGGAGGGGAGTGGGTGAGTACGGGAGGGGAGTGGGTGCGTACAGGAGGGGAGTGGGTGAGTACAGGAGGTGTATGGGTGAATACAGGAGGGGAATGGTTGAGTACGGGAGGGGAGTGGGTGAATACAGGAGGGGAGTGGGTGAGTACAGGAGGGGAGTGCGTGAGGACAGGAGGGAGTGGGTGAATACAGAAGGGGAGTGGGTCAGTACAGGAGGGGAATGGGTGACTCCAGAAGGGAGTGGGTGAATACAGAAGGGGGAGAGGGTGAGTACAGGAGAGGAATGGGTGAATACAGAAGGGCAGTGGGTGAGTACTGGAGGGGAGTGGGTGAGTACTGGAGGGGAATGGGCAAATACTGGAGGGGAGTGGGTGAGTACGGGAGGGGAGTGTGTGCGCACAGGAGGGGAGTGGGTGAGTACAGGAGGGAGTGGGTGAATACAGAAGGGGAATGGGTGAGTACAGGAGGGAAATGTGTGAATACAGGAGAGGAATGTGTGAGTACGGGAGGGGAGTAGGTGAATCAAGGAGGGGAGTGGGTGAGTACAGGAGCGGAGTGGGTGAGTACAGGAGGGAGTGGCTGAATACAGAAGGGGAATGGGTGAGTCCAGAAGTGGGTGGGTGAATACAGAAGGGGAAGAGGGTGAGTACTGGAGGGGAATGGGCAAATACTGTAGGGGAGTGGGTGAGTACGGGAGGGGAGTGGGTGCGTACAGGAGGGGAGTGGGTGAGTACAGGAGGGGTATGGGTGAGTACTGGAGGGGAATCGGTGAATATTGGAGGGGAATTGGTGAGTACAGGAGGAGAGTGGGTGAGTGCAGGAGGGGAATGGGTGAATTCAGGAGGGGAGTGGGTGAATACAGGAGGGGAGTGGGTGAGTACAGGAGGGGAGTGGGTGAGTACAGGAGGGAGTGGGTGAATACAGAAGGGGAGTGGGTGAGTACAGGAGGGAAATGTGTGAATACAGGAGAGGAATGTGTGAGTACGGGAGGGGAGTAGGTGAATCAAGGAGGGGAGTGGGTGAGTACAGGAGTGGAGTGGGTGAGTGCAGGAGGGAGTGGCTGAATACAGAAGGGGAATGGGTGAGTCCAGAAGTGGGTGGCTGAATACAGAAGGGGGAGAGGGTGAGTACAGGAGGGTAATGGGTGAAAACAGGAGGGGAATGCGTGAGTACGGGAGGGGAGTTGGTGAATAAAGGAGGGGAGTGGGTGAGTACAAGAGGGCACTGGGTGAGTACAGGAGGGGAATGGGTGAGTCCAGAAGGGAGTGGGTGAATACAGAAGCGGGAGAAGTTGAGTACAGGAGGGGAATGGGTGAATACAGAAGGGGAGTGGGTGAGTACTGGAGAGGAGTGGGTGAGTACTGGACGGGAATGGGCGAATACTGGAGGGGAATGGGTGAGAACAGGAGGGTAGTGGGTGAATACACAAGGGGAGTAGGTGAATACAGGAGGGGAATGGGTGAGTTCAGGAGGGGAGTGGGTGAGTATGGGAGGGGAATGTGTGAATACAGGACGGGAGTGGGTGAATACAGGGGGGGAATGGGTGAGTACAGGAGGGGAATGGGTGAGTACGGGAGGGGAATGGCTGTTTACAGGATGGGAAGAGGTGAGTACGGGAGGGGAATGGGTGAGTACAGGAGGGGTATGGGTGAATACAGGAGGCGCATGGGTGAGAACGGGAGGGGAGTGGGTGAATACAGGAGGGGAGTGGGTGAGTACTGGAGGGGAGTGGGTGAGTACAGGAGGGAGTGGGTGTATACAGAAGTGGAGGGGTGAGTCCAGAAGGGAGTGGGTGAATACAGACGGGGTAGAGGGTGAGTACAGGAGGGGAATGGGTGAATACAGAAGGGGAGTGGGTGAGTACTGCAGGGGAGTGGGTTAGTACTGGAGGTGAATGGGCGAAAACTGGAGGGGAATGGGTGAGTAAAGTAGGGGAGTGGGTGAACATAGGAGTGGAGTGGGTGAGCACAGGAGTGGAGTGTCTAAGTTCAGGAGGGGAATGGGTGAGTACGGGAGGGGAATGGGTGACTAGGAAGGGGAGTGGGTGAGTACTGGAGAGGAATGGGTGAGTACAGGAGGGGAATGGTTGAATACAGGAGGGTAGTGAGTGAGTACAGGAGGGGAATGAGTGAGTGCAGGAGGGGAATGGGTGAATACAGGAGGGGAATAGGTGAGAACAGGAGGGGATGGGTGAGTACGGGTGGGGAGTGGGTGAGTACAGGAGGGGATGGGTGAGTACAGGAGGGGAATGAGTGAGTGCAGGAGGGGAATGGGTGAATACAGGAGGGGAATAGGTGAGAACAGGAGGGGATGGGTGAGTACGGGTGGGGAGTGGGTGAGTACAGGAGGGGATCTGTGAGTACAGGAGGGGAGCGGGTGAGTACAGGAGGGGAGTGGGTGTATACAGGATGGGAATGAGTGAGTGCCGGAGGGGAATCGGTGAGTACTGGATGGGAGTGGGTGAATACAGGAGGGCAATGGGTGAATACAGGAGGGGAATGCGTGAATGCAGGAGGGGATTGCATGAATACAGGAGGGAGTGGGTGAATACAGAAAGGGAGTGGGTGAGTACAGGAGGGAAATGGGTGAATACAGGAGGGGAATGCGTGAGTACGGGAGGGGAGTGGGTGAATAAAGGAGGGGAGTGGTTGAGTACAGGAGGGGTATGGGTGAATACAGGAGGGGAATGGGTGAGTATGGGAGGGGAGTGGGTGAATACAGGAGGGGAGTGGGTGAGTACAGGAGGGGTATGGGTGAATACAGGAGGGGAATGGTTGAGTACGGGAGGGGAGTGGGTGAATACAGGAGGGGAGTGGGTGAGTACAGGAGGGGAGTGCGTGAGGACAGGAGGGAGTGGGTGAATACAGAAGGGGAGTAGGTGAGTACAGGAGGGGAATGGGTGACTCCAGAAGGGAGTGGGTGAATACAGAAGGAGGAGAGGGTGAGTACAGGAGAGGAATGGGTGAATACAGAAGGGCAGTGGGTGAGTACTGGAGGGGAGTGGGTGAGTACTGGAGGGGAATGGGCAAATACTGGAGGGGAATGGGTGAGTACAGGAGGGGAGTGGGTGAACATAGGAGTGGAGTGGGTGAGTACTGGATGGGAGTGTCTAATTTCAGGAGGGGAATGGGTGAGTAGGGGAGGGGAATGGGTGACTAGGAAGGGGAGTGGGTGAGTACAGGAGGGGAATGGGTGACTAGGAAGGGGAGTGGGTGAGTACTGGAGAGGAATGGGTGAGTACAGGAGGGGTATGAGTGAGTGCAGGACGGGAATGGGTGAATACAGGAGGGGAATGCGTGAGTACGGGAGGGGAGTGGGTGAATAAAGGAGGGGAGTGGGTGAGTCCAGAAGGGAGTGGGTGAATACAGAAGGGGGAGAAGGTGAGTACAGGAGGGGAATGGGTGAATACAGAAGGGGAGTGGGTGAGTACTGGAGGGGAGTGGGTGAGTAAAGTAGGGGAGTGGGTGAACATAGGAGTGCAGTGGGTGAGTACTGGAGGGGAGTGTCTAAGTTCAACAGACGAATGGGTGAGTATGGGAGGGGAATGGGTGACTAGGAAGGGGAGTGAGTGAGTACAGGAGGGGAATGGGTGAGTACAGGAGGGCAATGGGTAAGTACAGGAGGGGAATGGGTGTTTAGAGTATGGGAATAGGTGAGTACGGGCGGGGAATGGGTGAGTACAGGAGGGGTATGGGTGAATACAGGAGGGGCATGGGTGAGTACGGGAGGGGAGTGGGTGAATACAGGAGGGGAGTGGGGGAGTACTGGAGGGGAATGGGTGAATATTGGAGGGGAATGGGTGAGTACAGGAGGAGAGTGAGTGAGTGCAGGAGGGGAATGGGTGAATTCAGGAGGGCAGTGGGTGAATACAGGAGGGGAGTGGGTGAGTACAGGAGGGGAGTGGGTGAGTACAGGAGGGAGTGCGTGAATACAGAAGGGGAGTGGGTGAGTCCAGAAGGGAGTGGGTGAATACCCACGGGGTAGAGGGTGAGTAAAGGAGGGGAATGGGCGAGTACAGGAGGGGAATGGTTGAATACAGGAGGGTAGTGGGTGAGTACAGGACGGGAATGAGTGAGTGCAGGAGGGGAATGGGTGAATACAGAGGGGAATAGGTGAGAACAGGAGGGGAATGGGTGAGTACTGGTGGGGAGTGGGTGAGTACAGGAGGGGATGGGTGAGTACAGGAGGGGAATGGGTGAGTATGGGAGGGGAATGGTTGAGTACGGGAGGGGAGTGGGTGAATACAGGAGGGGAGTGGGTGAGTACAGGAGGGGAGTGCGTGAGGACAGGAGGGAGTGGGTGAATACAGAAGGGGAGTAGGTGAGTACAGGAGGGGAATGGGTGACTCCAGAAGGGAGTGGGTGAATACAGAAGGAGGAGAGGGTGAGTACAGGAGAGGAATGGGTGAATACAGAAGGGCAGTGGGTGAGTACTGGAGGGGAGTGGGTGAGTACTGGAGGGGAATGGGCAAATACTGGAGGGGAATGGGTGAGTACAGGAGGGGTATGGGTGAATACAGGAGGGGCATGGGTGAGTACGGGAGGGGAGTGGGTGAATACAGGAGGGGAGTGGGGGAGTACTGGAGGGGAATGTGTGAATATTGGAGGGGAATGGGTGAGTACAGGAGGAGAGTGAGTGAGTGCAGGAGGGGAATGGGTGAATTCAGGAGGGCAGTGGGTGAATACAGGAGGGGAGTGGGTGAGTACAGGAGGGGAGTGGGTGAGTACAGGAGGGAGTGCGTGAATACAGAAGGGGAGTGGGTGAGTCCAGAAGGGAGTGGGTGAATACCCACGGGGTAGAGGGTGAGTAAAGAAGGGGAATGGGCGAGTACAGGAGGGGAATGGTTGAATACAGGAGGGTAGTGGGTGAGTACAGGACGGGAATGAGTGAGTGCAGGAGGGGAATGGGTGAATACAGAGGGGAATAGGTGAGAACAGGAGGGGAATGGGTGAGTACTGGTGGGGAGTGGGTGAGTACAGGAGGGGATGGGTGAGTACAGGAGGGGAATGGGTGAGTATGGGAGGGGAATGGTTGAGTACGGGAGGGGAGTGGGTGAATACAGGAGGGGAGTGGGTGAGTACAGGAGGGGAGTGCGTGAGGACAGGAGGGAGTGGGTGAATACAGAAGGGGAGTAGGTGAGTACAGGAGGGGAATGGGTGACTCCAGAAGGGAGTGGGTGAATACAGAAGGAGGAGAGGGTGAGTACAGGAGAGGAATGGGTGAATACAGAAGGGCAGTGGGTGAGTACTGGAGGGGAGTGGGTGAGTACTGGAGGGGAATGGGCAAATACTGGAGGGGAATGGGTGAGTACAGGAGGGGAGTGGGTGAACATAGGAGTGGAGTGGGTGAGTACTGGATGGGAGTGTCTAATTTCAGGAGGGGAATGGGTGAGTAGGGGAGGGGAATGGGTGACTAGGAAGGGGAGTGGGTGAGTACAGGAGGGGAATGGGTGACGAGGAAGGGGAGTGGGTGAGTACTGGAGAGGAATGGGTGAGTACAGGAGGGGTATGAGTGAGTGCAGGACGGGAATGGGTGAATACAGGAGGGGAATGCGTGAGTACGGGAGGGGAGTGGGTGAATAAAGGAGGGGAGTGGGTGAGTCCAGAAGGGAGTGGGTGAATACAGAAGGGGGAGAAGGTGAGTACAGGAGGGGAATGGGTGAATACAGAAGGGGAGTGGGTGAGTACTGGAGGGGAGTGGGTGAGTAAAGTAGGGGAGTGGGTGAACATAGGAGTGCAGTGGGTGAGTACTGGAGGGGAGTGTCTAAGTTCAACAGAGGAATGGGTGAGTATGGGAGGGGAATGGGTGACTAGGAAGGGGAGTGAGTGAGTACAGGAGGGGAATGGGTGAGTACAGGAGGGCAATGGGTGAGTACAGGAGGGGAATGGGTGTTTACAGTATGGGAATAGGTGAGTACGGGCGGGGAATGGGTGAGTACAGGAGGGGTATGGGTGAATACAGGAGGGGCATGGGTGAGTACGGGAGGGGAGTGGGTGAATACAGGAGGGGAGTGGGGGAGTACTGGAGGGGAATGTGTGAATATTGGAGGGGAATGGGTGAGTACAGGAGGAGAGTGAGTGAGTGCAGGAGGGGAATGGGTGAATTCAGGAGGGCAGTGGGTGAATACAGGAGGGGAGTGGGTGAGTACAGGAGGGGAGTGGGTGAGTACAGGAGGGAGTGCGTGAATACAGAAGGGGAGTGGGTGAGTCCAGAAGGGAGTGGGTGAATACCCACGGGGTAGAGGGTGAGTAAAGGAGGGGAATGGGCGAGTACAGGAGGGGAATGGTTGAATACAGGAGGGTAGTGGGTGAGTACAGGACGGGAATGAGTGAGTGCAGGAGGGGAATGGGTGAATACAGAGGGGAATAGGTGAGAACAGGAGGGGAATGGGTGAGTACTGGTGGGGAGTGGGTGAGTACAGGAGGGGATGGGTGAGTACAGGAGGGGAGCGAGTGAGTACAGGAGGGGAGTGGGTGTATACAGGATGGGAATGAGTGAGTACGGGAGGGGAATGGGTGAGTACTGGATGGGAGTGGGTGAATACAGGATGGCAATGGGTGAATACAGGAGGGGAATGCGTGAATGCAGGAGGGGATTGCGTGAATGAAGGAGGGGAGTGGGTGAGTACGGGAGGGGAGTGGGTGCGTACAGGAGGGGAGTGGGTGAGTACAGGAGGGGTATGGGTGAATACAGGAGGGGAATGGTTGAGTACGGGAGGGGAGTTGGTGAATACAGGAGGGGAGTGGGTGAGTACAGGAGGGGAGTGCGTGAGGACAGGAGGGAGTGGGTGAATACAGAAGGGGAGTGGGTGAGTACAGGAGCGGAATGGGTGACTCCAGAAGGGAGTGGGTGTATACAGAAGGAGGAGAGGGTGAGTACAGGAGGGGAATGGGTGAATACAGAAGGGCAGTGGGTGAGTACTGGAGGGGAGTGGGTGAGTACTGGAGGGGAATGGGCAAATACTGGAGGGGAATGGGTGAGTACAGGAGGGGAGTGGGTGAACATAGGAGTGGAGTGGGTGAGTACTGGATGGGAGTGTCTAATTTCAGGAGGGGAATGGGTGAGTAGGGGAGGGGAATGGGTGACTAGGAAGGGGAGTGGGTGAGTACAGGAGGGGAATGGGTGACTAGGAAGGGGAGTGGGTGAGTACTGGAGAGGAATGGGTGAGTACAGGAGGGGTATGAGTGAGTGCAGGACGGGAATGGGTGAATACAGGAGGGGAATGCGTGAGTACGGGAGGGGAGTGGGTGAATAAAGGAGGGGAGTGGGTGAGTCCAGAAGGGAGTGGGTGAATACAGAAGGGGGAGAAGGTGAGTACAGGAGGGGAATGGGTGAATACAGAAGGGGAGTGGGTGAGTACTGGAGGGGAGTGGGTGAGTAAAGTAGGGGAGTGGGTGAACATAGGAGTGCAGTGGGTGAGTACTGGAGGGGAGTGTCTAAGTTCAGTAGGGGAATGGGTGAGTATGGGAGGGGAATGGGTGACTAAGAAGGGGAGTGAGTGAGTACAGGAGGGGAATGGGTGAGTACAGGAGGGGAATGAGTGAGTGCAGGAGGGGAATGGGTGAATACAGGAGGGGAATAGGTGAGAACAGGAGGGGATGGGTGAGTACGGGTGGGGAGTGGGTGAGTACAGGAGGGGATGGGTGAGTACAGGAGGGGAGCGGGTGAGTACAGGAGGGGAGTGGGTGTATACAGGATGGGAATGAGTGAGTACGGGAGGGGAATGGGTGAGTACTGGATGGGAGTGGGTGAATACAGGAGGGCAATGGGTGAATACAGGAGGGGAATGCGTGAATGCAGGGGGGAATGCGTGTATACAGGAGGGGAATAGGTGAATGCAGGAGGGGAGTGGGTGAGTACGGGAGGGTAGTGGGTGAGTACAAGAGGGGAATAAGTGAGAACAGGAGGGGAGTGGGTGAGTATGGGAGGGGAATGGGTGAATACAGGAGGGGAGTGGGTGAATATAGCGGGGGAATGGGTGAGTACAGGAGGGGAATGGGTGAGTACGGGAGGGGAATGGGTGTTTACAGGATGGGAATGGGTGAGTACAGGAGAAGAGTGGGTGAGTGCAGGAGGGGAATGGGTGAATTCAGGAGGGGAATGGGTGAGTACGGGAGGGGAGTGGGTGAATACAGGAGGAGAGTGGGTGAGTACTGGAGGGGAATTGGTGAATATTGGAGGGGAATTGGTGAGTACAGGAGGAGAGTGGGTGAGTGCAGGAGGGAGTGGGTGAATACAGAAGGGGAGTGGGTGAGTCCAGAAGGGAGTGGGTGAATACAGAAGGGGAGTGGGTGAGTCCAGAAGGGAGTGGGTGAATACAGACGGGGTAGAGGGTGAGTACAGGAGGGGAATGTGTGAATACAGAAGGGGAGTGGGTGAGTACTACAGGGGAGTGGGTTAGTACTGGAGGTGAATGGGCGAATACTGGAGGGGAATGGGTGAATACAGGAGGGGAATGGGTGACTAGGAAGGGCAGTGAGTGAGTACAGGAGGGGAATGGGTGAGTACAGGAGGGGAATGGTTGAATACAGGAGGGTAGTGGGTGAGTACAGGACGGGAATGAGTGAGTGCAGGAGGGGAATGGGTGAATACAGAGGGGAATAGGTGAGAACAGGAGGGGAATGGGTGAGTACTGGTGGGGAGTGGGTGAGTACAGGAGGGGATGGGTGAGTACAGGAGGGGAGCGAGTGAGTACAGGAGGGGAGTGGGTGTATACAGGATGGGAATGAGTGAGTACGGGAGGGGAATGGGTGAGTACTGGATGGGAGTGGGTGAATACAGGATGGCAATGGGTGAATACAGGAGGGGAATGCGTGAATGCAGGAGGGGATTGCGTGAATAAAGGAGGGGAGTGGGTGAGTACGGGAGGGGAGTGGGTGCGTACAGGAGGGGTATGGGTGAATACAGGAGGGGAATGGTTGAGTACGGGAGGGGAGTTGGTGAATACAGGAGGGGAGTGGGTGAGTACAGGAGTCGAGTGCGTGAGGACAGGAGGGAGTGGGTGAATACAGAAGGGGAGTGGGTGAGTACAGGAGGGGAATGGGTGACTCCAGAAGGGAGTGGGTGAATACAGAAGGAGGAGAGGGTGAGTACAGGAGGGGAATGGGTGAATACAGAAGGGCAGTGGGTGAGTACTGGAGGGGAGTGGGTGAGTACTGGAGGGGAATGGGCAAATACTGGAGGGGAATGGGTGAGAACAGGAGGGGAGTGGGTGAACATAGGAGTGGAGTGGGTGAGTACTGTATGGGAGTGTCTAATTTCAGGAGGGGAATGGGTGAGTAGGGGAGGGGAATGTGTGACTAGGAAGGGGAGTGGGTGAGTACAGGAGGGGAATGGGTGACTAGGAAGGGGAGTGGGTGAGTACTGGAGAGGAATGGGTGAGTACAGGAGGGGTATGAGTGAGTGCAGGACGGGAATGGGTGAATACAGGAGGGGAATGCGTGAGTACGGGAGGGGAGTGGGTGAATAAAGAAGGGGAGTGGGTGAGTCCAGAAGGGAGTGGGTGAATACAGAAGGGGGAGAAGGTGAGTACAGGAGGGGAATGGGTGGATACAGAAGGGGAGTGGGTGAGTACTGGAGGGGAGTGTGTGAGTAAAGTAGGGGAGTGGGTGAACATAGGAGTGCAGTGGGTGAGTACTGGAGGGGAGTGTCTAAGTTCAGCAGGGGAATGGGTGAGTATGGGAGGGGAATGGGTGACTAAGAAGGGGAGTGAGTGAGTACAGGAGGGGAATGGGTGAGTACAGGAGGGGAATGAGTGAGTGCAGGAGGGGAATGGGTGAATACAGGAGGGGAATAGGTGAGAACAGGAGGGGATGGGTGAGTACGGGTGGGGAGTGGGTGAGTACAGGAGGGGATGGGTGAGTACAGGAGGGGAGCGGGTGAGTACAGGAGGGGAGTGGGTGTATACAGGATGGGAATGAGTGAGTACGGGAGGGGAATGGGTGAGTACTGGATGGGAGTGGGTGAATACAGGAGGGCAATGGGTGAATACAGGAGGGGAATGCGTGAATGCAGGGGGGAATGCGTGAATACAGGAGGGGAATAGGTGAATGCAGGAGGGGAGTGGGTGAGTACGGGAGGGTAGTGGGTGAGTACAGGAGGGGAATAAGTGAGAACAGGAGGGGAGTGGGTGAGTATGGGAGGGGAATGGGTGAATACAGGAGGGGAGTGGGTGAATATAGCGGGGGAATGGGTGAGTACAGGAGGGGAATGGGTGAGTACGGGAGGGGAATGGGTGTTTACAGGATGGGAATGGGTGAGTACAGGAGAAGAGTGGGTGAGTGCAGGAGGGGAATGGGTGAATTCAGGAGGGGAATGGGTGAGTACGGGAGGGGAGTGAGTGAATACAGGAGGAGAGTGGGTGAGTACTGGAGGGGAATCGGTGAATATTGGAGGGGAATTGGGGAGTACAGGAGGAGAGTGGGTGAGTGCAGGAGGGGAATGGGTGAATTCAGGAGGGGAGTGGGTGAATACAGGAGGGGACTGGGTGAGTACAGGAGGAGAGTGGGTGAGTACAGGAGGGAGTGGGTGAATACAGAAGGGGAGTGGGTGAGTCCAGAAGGGAGTGGGTGAATACAGATGGGGTAGAGGGTGAGTACAGGAGGGGAATGTGTGAATACAGAAGGGGAGTGGGTGAGTACTGCAGGGGAGTGGGTTAGTACTGGAGGTGAATGGGCGAATACTGGAGGGGAATGGGTGAATACAGGAGGGGAATCGGTGACTAGGAAGGGCAGTGAGTGAGTACAGGAGGGGAATGGGTGAGTACAGGAGGGGAATGGTTGAATACAGTAGGGTAGTGGGTGAGTACAGGACGGGAATGAGTGAGTGCAGGAGGGGAATGGGTGAATACAGAGGGGAATAGGTGAGAACAGGAGGGGAATGGGTGAGTACTGGTGGGGAGTGGGTGAGTACAGGAGGGGATGGGTGAGTACAGGAGGGGAGCGAGTGAGTACAGGAGGGGAGTGGGTGTATACAGGATGGGAATGAGTGAGTACGGGAGGGGAATGGGTGAGTACTGGATGGGAGTGGGTGAATACAGGATGGCAATGGGTGAAAACAGGAGGGGAATGCGTGAATGCAGGAGGGGATTGCGTGAATAAAGGAGGGGAGTGGGTGAGTACGGGAGGGGAGTGGGTGCGTACAGGAGGGGAGTGGGTGAGTACAGGAGGGGTATGGGTGAATACAGGAGGGGAATGGTTGAGTACGGGAGGGGAGTTGGTGAATACAGGAGGGGAGTGGGTGAGTACAGGAGAGGAGTGCGTGAGGACAGGAGGGAGTGGGTGAATACAGAAGGGGAGTGGGTGAGTACAGGAGGGGAATGGGTGACTCCAGAAGGGAGTGGGTGAATACAGAAGGAGGAGAGGGTGAGTACAGGAGGGGAATGGGTGAATACAGAAGGGCAGTGGGTGAGTACTGGAGGGGAGTGGGTGAGTACTGGAGGGGAATGGGCAAATACTGGAGGGGAATGGGTGAGTACAGGAGGGGAGTGGGTGAACATAGGAGTGGAGTGGGTGAGTACTGGATGGGAGTGTCTAATTTCAGGAGGGGAATGGGTGAGTAGGGGAGGGGAATGGGTGACTAGGAAGGGGAGTGGGTGAGTACTGGAGAGGAATGGGTGAGTACAGGAGGGGTATGAGTGAGTGCAGTACGGGAATGGGTGAATACAGGAGGGGAATGCGTGAGTACGGGAGGGGAGTGTCTAAGTTCAGCAGGCGAATGGGTGAGTATGGGAGGGGAATGGGTGACTAGGAAGGGGAGTGAGTGAGTACAGGAGGGGAATGGGTGAGTACAGGAGGGGAATGGGTGAGTTCAGGAGGGGAGTGGGTGAGTATGGGAGGGGAATGTGTGAATACAGGACGGGAGTGGTTGAATACAGGGGGGGAATGGGTGAGTACAGGAGGGCAATGGGTGAGTACAGGAGGGGAATGGGTGTTTACAGTGTGGGAATAGGTGAGTACGGGCGGGGAATGGGTGAGTACAGGAGGGGTATGGGTGAATACAGGAGGGGCATGGGTGAGTATGGGAGGGGAGTGGGTGAATACAGGAGGGGAGTGGGGGAGCACTGGAGGGGAATGGGTGAATATTGGAGGGGAATGGGTGAGTACAGGAGGAGAGTGGGTGAGTGCAGGAGGGGAATGGGTGAATTCAGGAGGGCAGTGGGTGAATACAGGAGGGGAGTGGGTGAGTACAGGAGGGAGTGGGTGAATACAGAAGGGGAGTGGGTGAGTCCAGAAGGGAGTGGGTGAATACAGACGGGGTAGAGGGTGAGTACAGGAGGGGAATGGGTGAGTACAGGAGGGGAATGGTTGAATACAGGAGGGTAGTGGGTGAGTACAGGACGGGAATGAGTGAGTGCAGGAGGGGAATGGGTGAATACAGAGGGGAATAGGTGAGAACAGGAGGGGAATGGGTGAGTACTGGTGGGGAGTGGGTGAGTATAGGAGGGGATGGGTGAGTACAGGAGGGGAGCGAGTGAGTACAGGAGGGGAGTGGGTGTATACAGGATGGGAATGAGTGAGTACGGGAGGGGAATGGGTGAGTACTGGATGGGAGTGGGTGAATACAGGATGGCAATGGGTGAATACAGGAGGGGAATGCGTGAATGCAGGAGGGGATTGCGTGAATAAAGGAGGGGAGTGGGTGAGTATGGGAGGGGAGTGGGTGCGTACAGGAGGGGAGTGGGTGAGTACAGGAGGTGTATGGGTGAATACAGGAGGGGAATGGTTGAGTACGGGAGGGGAGTGGGTGAATACAGGTGGGGAGTGGGTGAGTACAGGAGGGGAGTGCGTGAGGACAGGAGGGAGTGGGTGAATACAGAAGGGGAGTGGGTCAGTACAGGAGGGGAATGGGTGACTCCAGAAGGGAGTGGGTGAATACAGAAGGGGGAGAGGGTGAGTACAGGAGAGGAATGGGTGAATACAGAAGGGCAGTGGGTGAGTACTTGAGGGGAGTGGGTGAGTACTGGAGGGGAATGGGCAAATACTGGAGGGGAGTGGGTGAGTACGGGAGGGGAGTGTGTGCGCACTGGAGGGGAGTGGGTGAGTACAGGAGGGAGTGGGTGAATACAGAAGGGGAGTGGGTGAGTACAGGAGGGAAATGTGTGAATACAGGAGAGGAATGTGTGAGTACGGGAGGGGAGTAGGTGAATCAAGGAGGGGAGTGGGTGAGTACAGGAGGGGAGTGGGTGAGTACAGGAGGGAGTGGCTGAATACAGAAGGGGAATGGATGAGTCCAGAAGTGGGTGGGTGAATACAGAAGGGGAAGAGGGTGAGTACTGGAGGGGAATGGGCAAATACTGGAGGGGAGTGGGTGAGTACGGGAGGGGAGTGGGTGCGTAGAGGAGGGGAGTGGGTGAGTACTGGAGGGGTATGGGTGAGTACTGGAGGGGAATCGGTGAATATTGGAGGGGAATTGGTGAGTACAGGAGGAGAGTGGGTGAGTGCAGGAGGGGAATGGGTGAATTCAGGAGGGGAGTGGGTGAATACAGGAGGGGAGTGGGTGAGTACAGGAGGGGAGTTGGTGAGTACAGGAGGGAATGGGTGAATACAGAAGGGGAGTGGGTGAGTACAGGAGGGAAATGTGTGAATACAGGAGAGGAGTGTGTGAGTACGGGAGGGGAGTAGGTGAATCAAGGAGGGGAGTGGGTGAGTACAGGAGGGGAGTGGGTGAGTACAGGAGGGAGTGGCTGAATACAGAATGGGAATGGGTGAGTCCAGAAGTGGGAGGGTGAATACAGAAGGGGGAGAGGGTGAGTACAGGAGGGTAATGGGTGAAAACAGGAGGGGAATGCGTGAGTACGGGAGGGGAGTTGGTGAATAAAGGAGGGGAGTGGGTGAGTACAAGAGGGCACTGGGTGAGTACAGGAGGGGAATGGGTGAGTCCAGAAGGGAGTGGGTGAATACAGAAGCGGGAGAAGTTGAGTACAGGAGGGGAATGGGTGAATACAGAAGGGGAGTGGGTGAGTACTGGAGAGGAGTGGGTGAGTACTGGAGGGGAATGGGCGAATACTGGAGGGGAATGGGTGAGAACAGGAGGGTAGTGGGTGAATACACAAGGGGAGTAGGTGAATACAGGAGGGGAATGGGTGAGTTCAGGAGGGGAGTGGGTGAGTATGGGAGGGGAATGTGTGAATACAGGACGGGAGTGGGTGAATACAGGGGGGGAATGGGTGAGTACAGGAGGGGAATGGGTGGGTACGGGAGGGGAATGGCTGTTTACAGGATGGGAATAGGTGAGTACGGGAGGGGAATGGGTGAGTACAGGAGGGGTATGGGTGAATACAGGAGGCGCATGGGTGAGAACGGGAGGGGAGTGGGTGAATACAGGAGGGGAGTGGGTGAGTACTGGAGGGGAGTGGGTGAGTACAGGAGGGAGTGGGTGTATACAGAAGGGGAGGGGTGAGTCCAGAAGGGAGTGGGTGAATACAGACGAGGTAGAGGGTGAGTACAGGAGGGGAATGGGTGAATACAGAAGGGGAGTGGGTGAGTACTGCAGGGGAGTGGGTTAGTACTGGAGGTGAATGGGCGAAAACTGGAGGGGAATGGGTGAGTAAAGTAGGGGAGTGGGTGAACATAGGAGTGGAGTGGGTGAGCACAGGAGTGGAGTGTCTAAGTTCAGGAGGGGAATGGGTGAGTACGGGAGGGGAATGGGTGACTAGGAAGGGGAGTGAGTGAGTACAGGAGGGGAATGGGTAAGTACAGGAGGGGAATGGTTGAATACAGGAGGGTAGTGAGTGAGTACAGGAGGGGAATGAGTGAGTGCAGGAGGGGAATGGGTGAATACAGGAGGGGAATAGGTGAGAACAGGAGGGGCATGGGTGAGTACGGGAGGGGAGTGGGTGAGTACAGGAGGGAATGAGTGAGTACAGGAGGGGAGCGAGTGAGTACAGGAGGGGAGTGGGTGTATACAGGATGGGAATGAGTGGTGCCCGAGGGGAATCGGTGAGTACTGGATGGGAGTGGGTGAATACAGGAGGGCAATGGGTGAATACAGGAGGGGAATGCGTGAATGCAGGAGGGGATTGCATGAATACAGGAGGGAGTGGGTGAATACAGAAAGGGAGTGGGTGAGTACAGGAGGGAAATGGGTGAATACAGGAGGGGAATGCGTGAGTACGGGAGGGGAGTGGGTGAATAAAGGAGGGGAGTGGTTGAGTACAGGAGGTGTATGGGTGAATACAGGAGGGGAATGGTTGAGTACGGGAGGGGAGTTGGTGAATACAGGAGGGGAGTGGGTGAGTACAGGAGAGGAGTGCGTGAGGACAGGAGGGAGTGGGTGAATACAGAAGGGGAGTGGGTGAGTACAGGAGCGGAATGGGTGACTCCAGAAGGGAGTGGGTGAATACAGAAGGAGGAGAGGGTGAGTACAGGAGGGGAATGGGTGAATACAGAAGGGCAGTGGGTGAGTACTGGAGGGGAGTGGGTGAGTACTGGAGGGGAATGGGCAAATACTGGAGGGGAATGGGTGAGTACAGGAGGGGAGTGGGTGAACATAGGAGTGGAGTGGGTGAGTACTGGATGGGAGTGTCTAATTTCAGGAGGGGAATGGGTGAGTAGGGGAGGGGAATGGGTGACTAGGAAGGGGAGTGGGTGAGTACAGGAGGGGAATGGGTGACTAGGAAGGGGAGTGGGTGAGTACAGGAGAGGAATGGGTGAGTACAGGAGGGGTATGAGTGAGTGCAGGACGGGAATGGGTGAATACAGGAGGGGAATGCGTGAGTACGGGAGGGGAGTGGGTGAATAAAGGAGGGGAGTGGGTGAGTCCAGAAGGGAGTGGGTGAATACAGAAGGGGGAGAAGGTGAGTACAGGAGGGGAATGGGTGAATACAGAAGGGGAGTGGGTGAGTACTGGAGGGGAGTGGGTGAGTAAAGTAGGGGAGTGGGTGAACATAGGAGTGCAGTGGGTGAGTACTGGAGGGGAGTGTCTAAGTTCAGCAGGGGAATGAGTGAGTATGGGAGGGGAATGGGTGACTAAGAAGGGGAGTGAGTGAGTACAGGAGGGGAATGGGTGAGTACAGGAGGGGAATGAGTGAGTGCAGGAGGGGAATGGGTGAATACAGGAGGGGAATAGGTGAGAACAGGAGGGGATGGGTGAGTACGGGTGGGGAGTGGGTGAGTACAGGAGGGGATGGGTGAGTACAGGAGGGGAGCGGGTGAGTACAGGAGGGGAGTGGGTGTATACAGGATGGGAATGAGTGAGTACGGGAGGGGAATGGGTGAGTACTGGATGGGAGTGGGTGAATACAGGAGGGCAATGGGTGAATACAGGAGGGGAATGCGTGAATGCAGGGGGGAATGCGTGTATACAGGAGGGGAATAGGTGAATGCAGGAGGGGAGTGGGTGAGTACGGGAGGGTAGTGGGTGAGTACAGGAGGGGAATAAGTGAGAACAGGAGGGGAGTGGGTGAGTATGGGAGGGGAATGGGTGAATACAGGAGGGGAGTGGGTGAATATAGCGGGGGAATGGGTGAGTACAGGAGGGGAATGGGTGAGTACGGGAGGGGAATGGGTGTTTACAGGATGGGAATGGGTGAGTACAGGAGAAGAGTGGGTGAGTGCAGGAGGGGAATGGGTGAATTCAGGAGGGGAATGGGTGAGTACGGGAGGGGAGTGGGTGAATACAGGAGGAGAGTGGGTGAGTACTGGAGGGGAATGGGCAAATACTGGAGGGGAATGGGTGAGTACAGGAGGGGAGTGGGTGAACATAGGAGTGGAGTGGGTGAGTACTGGATGGGAGTGTCTAATTTCAGGAGGGGAATGGGTGAGTAGGGGAGGGGAATGGCTGACTAGGAAGGGGAGTGGGTGAGTACAGGAGGGGAATGGGTGACTAGGAAGGGGAGTGGGTGAGTACTGGAGAGGAATGGGTGAGTACAGGAGGGGTATGAGTGAGTGCAGGACGGGAATGGGTGAATACAGGAGGGGAATGCGTGAGTACGGGAGGGGAGTGGGTGAATAAAGAAGGGGAGTGGGTGAGTCCAGAAGGGAGTGGGTGAATACAGAAGGGGGAGAAGGTGAGTACAGGAGGGGAATGGGTGGATACAGAAGGGGAGTGGGTGAGTACTGGAGGGGAGTGGGTGAGTAAAGTAGGGGAGTGGGTGAACATAGGAGTGCAGTGGGTGAGTACTGGAGGGGAGTGTCTAAGTTCAGCAGGGGAATGGGTGAGTATGGGAGGGGAATGGGTGACTAAGAAGGGGAGTGAGTGAGTACAGGAGGGGAATGGGTGAGTACAGGAGGGGAATGAGTGAGTGCAGGAGGGGAATGGGTGAATACAGGAGGGGAATAGGTGAGAACAGGAGGGGATGGGTGAGTACGGGTGGGGAGTGGGTGAGTACAGGAGGGGATGGGTGAGTACAGGAGGGGAGCGGGTGAGTACAGGAGGGGAGTGGGTGTATACAGGATGGGAATGAGTGAGTACGGGAGGGGAATGCGTGAATGCAGGGGGGAATGCGTGAATACAGGAGGGGAATAGGTGAATGCAGGAGGGGAGTGGGTGAGTACGGGAGGGTAGTGGGTGAGTACAGGAGGGGAATAAGTGAGAACAGGAGGGGAGTGGGTGAGTATGGGAGGGGAATGGGTGAATACAGGAGGGGAGTGGGTGAATATAGCGGGGGAATGGGTGAGTACAGGAGGGGAATGGGTGAGTACGGGAGGGGAATGGGTGTTTACAGGATGGGAATGGGTGAGTACAGGAGAAGAGTGGGTGAGTGCAGGAGGGGAATGGGTGAATTCAGGAGGGGAATGGGTGAGTACGGGAGGGGAGTGGGTGAATACAGGAGGAGAGTGGGTGAGTACTGGAGGGGAATCGGTGAATATTGGAGGGGAATTGGTGAGTACAGGAGGAGAGTGGGTGAGTGCAGGAGGGGAATGGGTGAATTCAGGAGGGGAGTGGGTGAATACAGGAGGGGACTGGGTGAGTACAGGAGGAGAGTGGGTGAGTACAGGAGGGAGTGGGTGAATACAGAAGGGGAGTGGGTGAGTCCAGAAGGGAGTGGGTGAATACAGATGGGGTAGAGGGTGAGTACAGGAGGGGAATGTGTGAATACAGAAGGGGAGTGGGTGAGTACTGCAGGGGAGTGGGTTAGTACAGGAGGGAGTGGCTGAATACAGAAGGGGAATGGGTGAGTCCAGAAGTGGGTGGGTGAATACAGAAGGGGAAGAGGGTGAGTACTGGAGGGGAATGGGCAAATACTGGAGGGGAGTGGGTGAGTACGGGAGGGGAGTGGGTGCGTAGAGGAGGGGAGTGGGTGAGTACTGGAGGGGTATGGGTGAGTACTGGAGGGGAATCGGTGAATATTGGAGGGGAATTGGTGAGTACAGGAGGAGAGTGGGTGAGTGCAGGAGGGGAATGGGTGAATTCAGGAGGGGAGTGGGTGAATACAGGAGGGGAGTGGGTGAGTACAGGAGGGGAGTGGGTGAGTACAGGAGGGAGTGGGTGAATACAGAAGGGGAGTGGGTGAGTACAGGAGGGAAATGTGTGAATACAGGAGAGGAATGTGTGAGTACGGGAGGGGAGTAGGTGAATCAAGGAGGGGAGTGGGTGAGTACAGGAGGGGAGTGGGTGAGTACAGGAGGGAGTGGCTGAATACAGAAGGGGAATGGGTGAGTCCAGAAGTGGGAGGGTGAATACAGAAGGGGGAGAGGGTGAGTACAGGAGGGTAATGGGTGAAAACAGGAGGGGAATGCGTGAGTACGGGAGGGGAGTTGGTGAATAAAGGAGGGGAGTGGGTGAGTACAAGAGGGCACTGGGTGAGTACAGGAGGGGAATGGGTGAGTCCAGAAGGGAGTGGGTGAATACAGAAGCGGGAGAAGTTGAGTACAGGAGGGGAATGGGTGAATACAGAAGGGGAGTGGGTGAGTACTGGAGAGGAGTGGGTGAGTACTGGAGGGGAATGGGCAAATACTGGAGGGGAATGGGTGAGAACAGGAGGGTAGTGGGTGAATACACAAGGGGAGTAGGTGAATACAGGAGGGGAATGGGTGAGTTCAGGAGGGGAGTGGGTGAGTATGGGAGGGGAATGTGTGAATACAGGACGGGAGTGGGTGAATACAGGGGGGGAATGGGTGAGTACAGGAGGGGAATGGGTGAGTACGGGAGGGGAATGGCTGTTTACAGGATGGGAATAGGTGAGTACGGGAGGGGAATGGGTGAGTACAGGAGGGGTATGGGTGAATACAGGAGGCGCATGGGTGAGAACGGGAGGGGAGTGGGTGAATACAGGAGGGGAGTGGGTGAGTACTGGAGGGGAGTGGGTGAGTACAGGAGGGAGTGGGTGTATACAGAAGGGGAGGGGTGAGTCCAGAAGGGAGTGGGTGAATACAGACGAGGTAGAGGGTGAGTACAGGAGGGGAATGGGTGCATACAGAAGGGGAGTGGGTGAGTACTGCAGGGGAGTGGGTTAGTACTGGAGGTGAATGGGCGAAAACTGGAGGGGAATGGGTGAGTAAAGTAGGGGAGTGGGTGAACATAGGAGTGGAGTGGGTGAGCACAGGAGTGGAGTGTCTAAGTTCAGGAGGGGAATGGGTGAGTACGGGAGGGGAATGGGTGACTAGGAAGGGGAGTGAGTGAGTACAGGAGGGGAATGGGTGAGTACAGGAGGGGAATGGTTGAATACAGGAGGGTAGTGAGTGAGTACAGGAGGGGAATGAGTGAGTGCAGGAGGGGAATGGGTGAATACAGGAGGGGAATAGGTGAGAACAGGAGGGGCATGGGTGAGTACGGGAGGGGAGTGGGTGAGTACAGGAGGGAATGGGTGAGTACAGGAGGGGAGCGAGTGAGTACAGGAGGGGAGTGGGTGTATACAGGATGGGAATGAGTGAGTGCCGGAGGGGAATCGGTGAGTACTGGATGGGAGTGGGTGAATACAGGAGGGCAATGGGTGAATACAGGAGGGGAATGCGTGAATGCAGGAGGGGATTGCGTGAATACAGGAGGGGAGTGGCTGAGTACAGCAGCGGAATGGGTGAGTACAGGAGGGAAATGTGTGAATACAGGAGAGGAATGTGAGAGTACGGGAGGGGAGTGGGTGAATAAAGGAGGGGAGTGGGTGAGTACAGGAGGGGAGTGGGTGAATACAGGAGGGGCATGGTTGAGTACGGGAGGGGAGTGGGTGAATACAGGAGGGGAGTGGGTGAGTACAGGAGGGGAGTGGGTGAGTACAGGAGGGAGTGGCTGAATACAGAAGGGGAGTGGATGAGTACAGGAGGGGAATGGGTGAGTCCAGAAGGGAGTGGGTGAATACAGAAGGGGGAGAGGGTGAGTACCGGAGAGGAATGGGTGAATACAGAAGGGGAGTGGGTGAGTACTGGAGGGGAGTGTGTGAGTACTCAGGGGAATGGGCGAATACTGGAGGGGAATGGGTGAGTACAGGAGGGGAGTGGGTGAACATAGGAGTGGAGTGGGTGAGTACTGGATGGGAGTGTCTAACTTCAGGAGGGGAATGGGTGAGTAGGGGAGGGGAATGGGTGACTAGGAAGGGGAGTGGGTGAGTACAGGAGGGGAATGGGTGACTAGGAAGGGGAGTGGGTGAGTACTGGAGAGGAATGGGTGAGTACAGGAGGGGTATGAGTGAGTGCAGGACGGGAATGGGTGAATACAGGAGGGGAATGCGTGAGTACGGGAGGGGAGTGGGTGAATAAAGGAGGGGAGTGGGTGAGTCCAGAAGGGAGTGGGTGAATACAGAAGGGGGAGAAGGTGAGTACAGGAGGGGAATGGGTGAATACAGAAGGGGAGTGGGTGAGTACTGGAGGGGAGTGGGTGAGTAAAGTAGGGGAGTGGGTGAACATAGGAGTGCAGTGGGTGAGTACTGGAGGGGAGTGTCTAAGTTCAACAGAGGAATGGGTGAGTACAGGAGGGGAATGGGTGACTAGGAAGGGGAGTGGGTGAGTTCAGGAGGGGAATGAGTGACTACAGGAGGGGAATGAGTGAGTGCAGGAGGGGAATGGGTGAATACAGGAGGGGAATAGGTGAGAACAGGAGGGGAATGGGTGAGTACGGGAGGTGAGTGGGTGAGTACAGGAGGAGATGGGTGAATACAGGAGGGGAGCGGGTGAGTACAGGAGGGGAGTGGGTGTATACAGGATGGGAATGAGTGAGTACGGGAGGAGAATGGGTGAGTACTGGATGGGAGTGGGTGAATACAGGAGGGCAATGGGTGAATACAGGAGGGCAATGCGTGAATATAGGAGGCTAGTGGGTGAATACGGGAGGGGAGTGGGTGAGTACAGGAGGGGAGTGGGTGAATACAGGAGGGGAATAGGTGAATGCAGGAGGGGAGTGGGTGAGTACGGGAGGATAGTGGGTGAGTACAGGAGGGGAATGAGTGAGTACAGGAGGGGAGTGGGTGAGTACAGGAGGGGAGTGGGTGAGTATGGGAGGGGAATGGGTGAATACAGTAGGGGAGTGGTTGAATACAGGGGGGGAATGGGTGAGTACAGGAGGGAAATGGGTGAGTACGGGAGGGGAATGGGTGTTTACAGGATGGGAATAGGTGAGTACGGGAGGGGAATGGCTGAGTACGGGAGGGGAATGGGTGTTTACAGGATGGGAATAGGTGAGTACAGGTGGGGAGTGGGTGAGTACAGCAGGGGTATGGGTGAATACAGGAGGGGAATGGGTGAGTACAGGAGGAGAGTGGGTGTGTGCAGGAGGGGAATGGGTGAATTCAGGAGAGGAGTGGGTGAATACAGGAGGGGAGTGGGTGAGTACAGGAGTGGAGTGGGTGAGTACAGGAAGAAGTGGGTGAATACAGAAGGGAAGTGGGTGAGTACAGGAGGGTAATGGGTGAATACAGGAGGGGAATGCGTGAGTACGGGAGGGGAGTTGGTGAATAAAGGAGGGGAGTGGGTGAGTACAGGAGGGGAATGGGTGATTCCAGAAGGGAGAGGGTGAATAAAGAAGGGGGAGAGGCTGAGTACAGGAGGGGAATGCGTGAATACAGAAGGGGAGTGGGTGAGTACTGGAGGGGAGTGGGTTAGTACTGGAGGGGAATGGACGAATACTGGAGGGGAATGGGTGAGTACAGGAGGGGAGTGGGTGAATACAGGATGGGAGTGGGTGAGTACAGCAGGGGAGTGGGTGAGTACAGGAGGGAGTGGGTGAATACAGAAGGGGAGTGGGTGAATACAGGAGGGGAATGGGTGAGTACAGGAGGGGAATGCGTGAATGCAGGGGGGAATGCGTGAATACAGGAGGGGAATAGGTGAATGCAGGAGGGGAGTGGGTGAGTACGGGAGGGTAGTGGGTGAGTACAGGAGAGGAATAAGTGAGAACAGGAGGGGAGTGGGTGAGTATGGGAGGGGAATGGGTGAATATAGGAGTGGAGTGGGTGAATATAGCGGGGGAATGGGTGAGTACAGGAGGGGAATGGGTGAGTACGGGACGGGAATGGGTGTTTACATGATGGGAATGGGTAGGTACAGGAGAAGAGTGGGTGAGTGCAGGAGGGGAATGGGTGAATTCAGGAGGGGAATGGGTGAGTACGGGAGGGGAGTGGGTGAATACAGGAGGAGAGTGGGTGAGTACTGGAGGGGAATCGGTGAATATTGGAGGGGAATTGGTGAGTACAGGAGGAGAGTGGGTGAGTGCAGGAGGGGAATGGGTGAATTCAGGAGGGGAGTGGGTGAATACAGGAGGGGACTGGGTGAGTACAGGAGGGGAGTGGGTGAGTACAGGAGGGAGTGGGTGAATACAGAAGGGGAGTGGGTGAGTACTGCAGGGGAGTGGGTTAGTACTGGAGGTGAATGGGCGAATACTGGAGGGGAATGGGTGAGTACAGGAGGGGAATGGGTGAGTACGGAAGTGTAGTGGGTGAGTACAGGAGGGGAATGAGTGAGTACTGTAGGGGAGTGGGTGAGTATGGGAGGGGAATGGGTGAATACAGGAGGAGAGTGGGTGAATACAGGGGGGGAATGGGTGAGTACAGGAGGGGAATGGGTGACTAGGAAGGGCAGTGATTGAGTACAGGAGGGGAATGGGTGAGTACAGGAGGGGAATGGTTGAATACAGGAGGTAGTGGGTGAATACAGAAGGGGAGTGGGTGAGTCCAGAAGGGAGTGGGTGAATACAGACGGGGTAGAGGGTGAGTACAGGAGGGGAATGTGTGAATACAGAAGGGGAGTGGGTGAGTACTGCAGGGGAGTGGGTTAGTACTGGAGGTGAATGGGCGAATACTGGAGGGGAATGGGTGAATACAGGAGGGGAATGGGTGACTAGGAAGGGCAGTGAGTGAGTACAGGAGGGGAATGGGTGAGTACAGGAGGGGAATGGTTGAATACAGGAGGGTAGTGGGTGAGTACAGGACGGGAATGAGTGAGTGCAGGAGGGGAATGGGTGAATACAGGAGGGGAATAGGTGAGAACAGGAGGGGAATGGGTGAGTACGGGTAGGGAGTGGGTGAGTACGGGTAGGGAGTGGGTGAGTGCAGGAGGGGATGGGTGAGTACAGGAGGGGAGCGAGTGAGTACAGGAGGGGAGTGGGTGTATACAGGATGGGAATGAGTGAGTACGGGAGGGGAATGGGCGAGTACTGGATGGGAGTGGGTGAATACAGGATGGCAATGTGTGAATACAGGAGGGGAATGCGTGAATGCAGGAGGGGATTGCGTGAATACAGGAGGGGAGTGGGTGAGTACGGGAGGGGAGTGGGTGCGTACAGGAGGGGAGTGGGTGAATACAGGAGCGGAACAGGTGAATGCAGGAGGGGAGTGGGTGAGTACGGAAGTGTAGTGGGTGAGTACAGGAGGGGAATGAGTGAGTACTGTAGGGGAGTGGGTGAGTATGGGAGGGGAATGGGTGAATACAGGAGGAGAGTGGGTGAATACAGGGGGGGAATGGGTGAGTACAGGAGGGGAATGGGTGAGTACGGGAGGGGAATGGTTATTTACAGGATGGGAATAGGTGAGTACGGGAGGGGAGTGGGTGAATACAGGAGGGGAATGGGTTAATACAGGAGGGGAGTGGGTGAATACAGGAGGGGAGTGGCTGAGTGCAGCAGCGGAGTGGGTGATTACAGGAGGGAGTGGGTGAATACAGAAGGGGAGTGGATGAGTACAGGAGGGAAATGTGTGAATACAGGAGAGGAATGTGAGAGTACGGAGGGGAGTAGGTGAGTACTGGAGGGGAGTGGGTGAGTACAGGAGGGCGTGGGTGAATACAGAAGGGGAGTGGGTGAGTACAGGAGGGAAATGGGTGAGTGCAGGAGAGGAATGGGTGAATTCAGGAGGGGAGTGGGTGAGTACTGGAGGGGAGTGGGTGAGTCCAGAAGGGAGTGGGTGAATACAGAAGGGGGAGAAGGTGAGTACAGGAGGGGAATGGGAGAATACAGAAGGGGAGTGGGTGAGTACTGGAGGGGAGTGGGTGAGTAAAGTAGGGGAGTGGGTGAACATAGGAGTGCAGTGGGTGAGTACTGGAGGGGAGTGTCTAAGTTCAGCAGGGGAATGGGTGAGTATGGGAGGGGAATGGGTGACTAGGAAGGGGAGTGAGTGAGTACAGGAGGGGAATGGGTGAGTACAGGAGGGGAATGGGTGAGTTCAGGAGGGGCGTGGGTGAGTATGGGAGGGGAATGTGTGAATACAGGACGGGAGTGGGTGAATACAGGGGGGGAATGGGTGAGTACAGGAGGGCAATGGGTGAGGACAGGAGGGGAATGGGTGTTTACAGTATGGGAAAAGGTGAGTTAGGGCGGGGAATGGGTGAGTACAGGAGGGGTATGGGTGAATACAGGAGGGGAATGGGTGAGTACTGGAGGGGAGTGGGTGAATACAGGAGGAGAGTGGGGGAGTACTGGAGGGGAATGGGTGAATATTGGAGGGGAATGGGTGAGTACAGGAGGAGAGTGAGTGAGTGCAGGAGGGGAATGGGTGAATTCAGGAGGGCAGTGGGTGAATACAGGAGGGGAGTGTGTGAGTACAGGAGGGGAGTGGGTGAGTACAGGAGGGAGTGCGTGAATACAGAAGGGGAGTGGGTGAGTCCAGAAGGGAGTGGGTGAATACCCACGGGGTAGAGGGTGAGTAAAGGAGGGGAATGGGCGAGTACAGGAGGGGAATGGTTGAATACAGGAGGGTAGTGGGTGAGTACAGGACGGGAATTAGTGAGTGCAGGAGGGGAATGGGTGAATACAGAGGGGAATAGGTGAGAACAGGAGGGGAATGGGTGAGTACTGGTGGGGAGTGGGTGAGTACAGGAGGGGATGGGTGAGTACAGGAGGGGAGAGAGTGAGTACAGGAGGGGAGTGGGTGTATACAGGATGGGAATGAGTGAGTACGGGAGGGGAATGGGTGAGTACTGGATGGGAGTGGGTGAATACAGGATGGCAATGGGTGAATACAGGAGGGGAATGCGTGAATGCAGGAGGGGATTGCGTGAATAAAGGAGGGGAGTGGGTGAGTACGGGAGGGGAGTGGGTGCATACAGGAGGGGAGTGGGTGAGTACAGGAGGGGTATGGGTGAATACAGGAGGGGAATGGTTGAGTACGGGAGGGGAGTGGGTGAATACAGGAGGGGAGTGGGTGAGTACAGGAGGGGAGTGCGTGAGGACAGGAGGGAGTGGGTGAATACAGAAGGGGAGTGGGTGAGTACAGGAGCGGAATGGGTGACTCCAGAAGGGAGTGGGTGAATACAGAAGGAGGAGTGGGTGAGTACAGGAGGGGAATGGGTGAATACAGAAGGGCAGTGGGTGAGTACTGGAGGGGAGTGGGTGAGTACTGGAGGGGAATGGGCAAATACTGGAGGGGAATGGGTGAGTACAGGAGGGGAGTGGGTGAACATAGGAGTGGAGTGGGTGAGTACTGGATGGGAGTGTCTAATTTCAGGAGGGGAATGGGTGAGTAGGGGAGGGGAATGGGTGACTCGGAAGGGGAGTGGGTGAGTACTGGAGAGGAATGGGTGAGTACAGGAGGGGTATGAGTGAGTGCAGGACGGGAATGGGTGAATACAGGAGGGGAATGCGTGAGTACGGGAGGGGAGTGGGTGAATAAAGGAGGGGAGTGGGTGAGTCCAGAAGGGAGTGGGTGAATACAGAAGGGGGAGAAGGTGAGTACAGGAGGGGAATGGGTGAATACAGAAGGGGAGTGGGTGAGTACTGGAGGGGAGTGTGTGAGTAAAGTAGGGGAGTGGGTGAACATAGGAGTGCAGTGGGTGAGTACTGGAGGGGAGTGTCTAAGTTCAGCAGGGGAATGGGTGAGTATGGGAGGGGAATGGGTGACTAAGAAGGGGAGTGAGTGAGTACAGGAGGGGAATGGGTGAGTAAAGGAGGGGAATGAGTGAGTGCAGGAGGGGAATGGGTGAGTACAGGAGGGGAGTGGGTGAATACAGGAGCGGAACAGGTGAATGCAGGAGGGGAGTGGGTGAGTACGGAAGTGTAGTGGGAGAGTACAGGAGGGGAATGAGTGAGTACTGTAGGGGAGTGGGTGAGTATGGGAGGGGAATGGGTGAATACAGGAGGAGAGTGGGTGAATACAGGGGGGGAATGGGTGAGTACAGGAGGGGAATGAGTGACTAGGGAGGGGAGTGGGTGAGTACAGGAGGGGAATGGGTGAGTACAGGAGTGGAATGGGTGGGTACAGTAGGGGAGTGGGTGAGTACAGGAGGGGAATGCGTGAATGCAGGAGGGGAGTGGGTGAATACAGGAGGGAAGTGGGTGAATGCAGGAGGGCAGTGAGTGAGTACGGGAGGGGAGTGGTTGAGTACAGGAGGGGAATGAGTGAGTACAGGAGGGGAATGGGTGAGTACAGGACGGGAATGAGTGAGTACAGGAGGGGAGTGGGTGAGTACAGGAGGGGAATAGTGGAGTACAGGAGGGGAATGAGTGAGTACAGGAGGGGAGTGGGTGAGTACGGGAGGGGAGTGGGTGAGTACGAGACGGGAGTCGGTGAGTACAGGAGGGGAGTGGGTGAGTACAGGAGGGGAGTGTGTGAGTACATGAGGGGAGTGTGTGAGTACAGGAGGGGAATGGGTGAGTACGGGAGGGGAATGGGTGACTAGGAAGTGGAGTGGGTGAGTACAGGAGTGGAATGGATGAGTACAGGAGGGGAATGGGTGAATACAGGCGGGGAGTGGGTGAGTAGAGGAGGGGAATGAGTGAGAGCAGGAGGGGAGTGGGTGAATACAGGAGGGGAATAGGTGAGAACAGGAGGGGAATTGGTGAGTACGGGAGGGGAGTGGGTGAGTACAGGAGGGGATGGGTGAGTACAGGAGGGGAATGAGTGAGTACAGGAGGGGAGTGGGTGAGTACAGAAGGGGAATGGGTGAGTACAGGAGGAGAATGAGTGACTACAGGAGGGGAGTTGGTGAGTACGCGAGGAGAGTGGGTGAGTACAAGAGGGGAGTGGGTGAATACAGGAAGGGAGTGGGTGAGTAAGGGAGGGGAGTGGGTGAGTACAGGAGGGAAATGAGTGAGAACAGGAGGGGAGTGGGTGAGTACAGGAGGAGAATAGGTGAGTACAGGAGGGGAATGAGTGAGTACGGGACTGGTGTGGGTGAGTACAGGAGTGGAGTGGGTGAGTACAGGAGGCGAGTGGGTGAGTAAGGGAGGGGTGTGGCTGAGTACAGGAGGGGAGTGGGTGAATACAGGAGGGGAATTGGTGAATGCAGGAGGGCAGTGGGTGAGTACGGGAGGGGAGGGGGTGAGTACCGGAGGGGAGTGTGTGAGTACGGGAGGGCAGTGGCAGAGTACAGGAAGGGAATATGAGAGTACAGGAGGGGAGTGGGTGAGTACAGGAGGGGAATAGGTGAGTACAGAAGGGGAGTGGGTGAGTACAGCAAGGGAGTGGTGAGTACAGTAGGGGAATGGGTGAGTACAGGAGGGGAGTGAGTGAGTAGAGGAAGGGAGTGGGTGAGTACGGGACGGGAGTGGGTGAGTACAGGAGTGGAGTGGGTGAGTTCAGGATGGGAATGAGTGAGTACTGGAGGGGAGTGGGTGAGTACAGGAGGGGAGTGGGTGAATACAGGAGGCGAATAGGTGAATGAAGGAGTGGAGTGGGTGAGTACGGGAGGGGAATGAGTGAGTACAGGAGGGGACTGTGTTAGTACCGCAGGGGAATAGGTGAGTACAGGAGGGGAATGGGTGAGTACGGTAGGGGAGTGGGTGAGTACGGGATGGGAGTGGGTGAATACAGGAGGGCAATGGGTGAATACATGAGGGGAATGCGTGAATGCAGGAGGGGAATGCCTGAATACAGGAGGGGAGTCGGTGAGAACGGGAGGGGAATGGGTGTTTACAGGATGGGAATAGGTGAGTACGGGAGGGGAACGGGTGAATAAAGGAGGGGAGTGGGTGAGTACCGGAGGGGTATGGGTGAATACAGGAGGGGAATGGGTGAGTACGGGAGGGGAGTGGTTGAATACAGGAGGGGAGTGGGTGAGTACTGGAGGGGAATGGGTGAATATTGGAGGGGAATGGGTGAGTACAGGAGGAGAGTGGGTGAGTGCAGGAGGTGAATGGGTGAATTCAGCAGGGGAGTGGATGAATACAGGAGTGGAGTGGGTGAGTACAGGAGGGAGTGGGTGAATACAGAAGGGGAGTGGGTGAGTACAGGAGGGAAATGGGTGGATACAGGAGAGGAATGTGTGAGTACGGGTGGGGAGTAGGTGAATAATGGAGGGGAGTGGGTGAGTACAGGAGGGGAGTGGGTGAGTACAGGAGGGAGTGGGTGAATAGAGAAGGGGAGTGGGTGAGTACAGGAGGGGAATGCGTGAGTCCAGAAGGGAGTGGGTGAATACAGGAGGGGGAGAGGGTGAGTAGAGGAGGGGAATGGGTGAATACAGAAGGGGAGTGGGCGAGTACTGATGGGGAGTGTCTAAGTTCAGGAGGGGAATGGGTGAGTACGGGAGGGGAGCGGGTGCGTACAGGAGGGGAGTGGGTGAACATAGGAGTGGAGTGGGTGAGTACTGGAGGGGGGTGTCTAAGTTCAGGAGGGAAATGGGTGAGTACGGGAGGGGAATGGGTGACTAGGAAGGGGAGTGGGTGAGTACAGGAGGGGAATGGGTGAATACAGGAGGGGAGTGGGTGAGTAGAGGAGTGGAATGTGAGAGTGCAGGAGGGGAATGGGTGAATACAGGAGGGGAATAGGTGAGAACAGGAGAGGAATGGGTGAGTACGGGAGGGAGTGGGTGAGTACAGGAGGGGATGGGTGAATACAGAAGGGGAATGAGTGAGTACAGGAGGGGAGTGGGTGAGTAGAGGAGGGGAATGAGTGAGTAGAGGAGGGGAATGGGTAAGTACGGGATTGGAATGGGTGAGTATGGAGGGGACTGGGTGAGTACAGGTGCTGAAATGGTGAGTACAGGAGGGGAGTGGGTGAATACAGGAGGGGAATGGTTGAGTACAGGAGGGGAATGGGTGAGTACAGGAAGGGAATGGGTGAATACAGAAGGGGAGTGGGTGAGTACTGGAGGGGAGTGGGTGAGTACTGGAGGGGAATGGGCGAATACTGGAGAGGAATATGAGATTACAGGAGGGGAGTGGGTGAACATAGGAGGGGAGTGGTTGAGTACTGGAGGGGAGTGTGTTAGTTCAGGAGGGAAATGGGTGAGTACGGGAGGGGAATGGGTGACTAGGGAGGGGAGTGGGTGAGTACAGGAGGGGAGTGGGTGAGTACAGGAGGGGAATGCGTGAATGCAGGAGGGGAGTGGGTGAGTACGGGAGGGGAGTGGGTGAGTATAGGAGGGAAGTGGGTGAATGCAGGAGGGGAGTGAGTGAGTACGGGAGGGGAGTGGTTGAGTACAGGAGGGGAATGAGTGAGTACAGGAGGGGAATGGGTGAGTACAGGAGGGGAATGAGTGAGTACAGGAGGGGAGTGGGTGAGTACAGTAGGGGAATGAGTGAGTACAGGAGGGGAGTGGGTGAGTACAGGAGGGGAATAGTTGAGTACAGGAGGGGAATTAGTGAGTACAGGAGGGGAGTGGGTGAGTACGGGAGGGGAGTGGGTGAGTACGAGACGGGAGTCGGTGAATACAGGAGGGGAATGGGTGAGTACAGGAGAGGAATGGGTGAGTACAGGAAGGGAATGGGTGAGTACGGGAGGAGAATGGTGAGTACAGGAGGGAAATAGGTGTGTACCGAAGGGGAATGAGTGAGTACGGGAGGGGAATGGGTGAGTACTGGAGGGGAATGGGTGAGTACAGGAGGAGAATAGGTGAGTAAAGGAGGGGAATGCGTGAATACAGAAAGGGAGTGGGTGAGTACAGGAGGGAGTGGGTGAATACAGAAGGGGAGTGGGTGAGTACAGGAGGGGAATGGGTGACTCCAGAAGGGAGTGGGTGAATACAGAAGGAGGAGTGGGTGAGTACAGGAGGGGAATGGGTGAATACAGAAGGGCAGTGGGTGAGTACTGGAGGGGAGTGGGTGAGTACTGGAGGGGAATGGGCAAATACTGGAGGGGAATGGGTGAGTACAGGAGGGGATTGGGTGAACATAGGAGTGGAGTGGGTGAGTACTGGATGGGAGTGTCTAATTTCAGGAGGGGAATGGGTGAGTAGGGGAGGGGAATGGGTGACTCGGAAGGGGAGTGGGTGAGTACTGGAGAGGAATGGGTGAGTACAGGAGGGGTATGAGTGAGTGCAGGACGGGAATGGGTGAATACAGGAGGGGAATGCGTGAGTACGGGAGGGGAGTGGGTGAATAAAGGAGGGGAGTGGGTGAGTCCAGAAGGGAGTGGGTGAATACAGAAGGGGGAGATGGTGAGTACAGGAGGGGAATGGGTGAATACAGAAGGGGAGTGGGTGAGTACTGGAGGGGAGTGTGTGAGTAAAGTAGGGGAGTGGGTGAACATAGGAGTGCAGTGGGTGAGTACTGGAGGGGAGTGTCTAAGTTCAGCAGGGGAATGGGTGAGTATGGGAGGGGAATGGGTGACTAAGAAGGGGAGTGAGTGAGTACAGGAGGGGAATGGGTGAGTAAAGGAGGGGAATGAGTGAGTGCAGGAGGGGAATGGGTGAGTACCGGAGGGGAGTGGGTGAATACAGGAGCGGAACAGGTGAATGCAGGAGGGGAGTGGGTGAGTACGGAAGTGTAGTGGGAGAGTACAGGAGGGGAATGAGTGAGTACTGTAGGGGAGTGGGTGAGTATGGGAGGGGAATGGGTGAATACAGGAGGAGAGTGGGTGAATACAGGGGGGGAATGGGTGAGTACAGGAGGGGAATGGGTGACTAGGGAGGGGAGTGGGTGAGTACAGGAGGGGAATGGGTGAGTACAGGAGTGGAATGGGTGGGTACAGTAGGGGAGTGGGTGAGTACAGGAGGGGAATGCGTGAATGCAGGAGGGGAGTGGGTGAGTACAGGAGGGAAGTGGGTGAATGCAGGAGGGCAGTGAGTGAGTACGGGAGGGGAGTGGTTGAGTACAGGAGGGGAATGAGTGAGTACAGGAGGGGAATGGGTGAGTACAGGACGGGAATGAGTGAGTACAGGAGGGGAGTGGGTGAGTACAGGAGGGGAATAGTGGAGTACAGGAGGGGAATGAGTGAGTACAGGAGGGGAGTGGTTGAGTACGGGAGGGGAGTGGGTGAGTACGAGACGGGAGTCGGTGAGTACAGGAGGGGAGTGGGTGAGTACAGGAGGGGAGTGTGTGAGTACATGAGGGGAGTGTGTGAGTACAGGAGGGGAATGGGTGAGTACGGGAGGGGAATGGGTGACTAGGAAGTGGAGTGGGTGAGTACAGGAGTGGAATGGATGAGTACAGGAGGGGAATGGGTGAATACAGGCGGGGAGTGGGTGAGTAGAGGAGGGGAATGAGTGAGAGCAGGAGGGGAGTGGGTGAATACAGGAGGGGAATAGGTGAGAACAGGAGGGGAATTGGTGAGTACGGGAGGGGAGTGGGTGAGTACAGGAGGGGATGGGTGAGTACAGGAGGGGAATGAGTGAGTACAGGAGGGGAGTGGGTGAGTACAGAAGGGGAATGGGTGAGTACAGGAGGAGAATGAGTGACTACAGGAGGGGAGTTGGTGAGTACGCGAGGAGAGTGGGTGAGTACAAGAGGGGAGTGGGTGAATACAGGAAGGGAGTGGGTGAGTAAGGGAGGGGAGTGGGTGAGTACAGGAGGGAAATGAGTGAGAACAGGAGGGGAGTGGGTGAGTACAGGAGGAGAATAGGTGAGTACAGGAGGGGAATGAGTGAGTACGGGACTGGTGTGGGTGAGTACAGGAGTGGAGTGGGTGAGTACAGGAGGCGAGTGGGTGAGTAAGGGAGGGGAGTGGCTGAGTACAGGAGGGGAGTGGGTGAATACAGGAGGGGAATTGGTGAATGCAGGAGGGCAGTGGGTGAGTACGGGAGGGGAGGGGGTGAGTACCGGAGGGGAGTGTGTGAGTACGGGAGGGCAGTGGCAGAGTACAGGAAGGGAATATGAGAGTACAGGAGGGGAGTGGGTGAGTACAGGAGGGGAATAGGTGAGTACAGAAGGGGAGTGGGTGAGTACAGCAAGGGAGTGGGTGAGTACAGTAGGGGAATGGGTGAGTACAGGAGGGGAGTGAGTGAGTAGAGGAAGGGAGTGGGTGAGTACGGGACGGGAGTGGGTGAGTACAGGAGTGGAGTGGGTGAGTTCAGGATGGGAATGAGTGAGTACTGGAGGGGAGTGGGTGAGTACAGGAGGGGAGTGGGTGAATACAGGAGGCGAATAGGTGAATGAAGGAGTGGAGTGGGTGAGTACGGGAGGGGAATGAGTGAGTACAGGAGGGGACTGTGTTAGTACCACAGGGGAATAGGTGAGTACAGGAGGGGAATGGGTGAGTACGGTAGGGGAGTGGGTGAGTACGGGATGGGAGTGGGTGAATACAGGAGGGCAATGGGTGAATACAGGAGGGGAATGCGTGAATGCAGGAGGGGAATGCCTGAATACAGGAGGGGAGTCGGTGAGAACGGGAGGGGAATGGGTGTTTACAGGATGGGAATAGGTGAGTACGGGAGGGGAACGGGTGAATAAAGGAGGGGAGTGGGTGAGTACCGGAGGGTTATGGGTGAATACAGGAGGGGAATGGGTGAGTACGGGAGGGGAGTGGTTGAATACAGGAGGGGAGTGGGTGAGTACTGGAGGGGAATGGGTGAATATTGGAGGGGAATGGGTGAGTACAGGAGGAGAGTGGGTGAGTGCAGGAGGTGAATGGGTGAATTCAGCAGGGGAGTGGATGAATACAGGAGTGGAGTGGGTGAGTACAGGAGGGAGTGGGTGAATACAGAAGGGGAGTGGGTGAGTACAGGAGGGAAATGGGTGGATACAGGAGAGGAATGTGTGAGTACGGGTGGGGAGTAGGTGAATACAGAAGGAGGAGTGGGTGAGTACAGGAGGGGAATGGGTGAATACAGAAGGGCAGTGGGTGAGTACTGGAGGGGAGTGGGTGAGTACTGGAGGGGAATGGGCAAATACTGGAGGGGAATGGGTGAGTACAGGAGGGGATTGGGTGAACATAGGAGTGGAGTGGGTGAGTACTGGATGGGAGTGTCTAATTTCAGGAGGGGAATGGGTGAGTAGGGGAGGGGAATGGGTGACTCGGAAGGGGAGTGGGTGAGTACTGGAGAGGAATGGGTGAGTACAGGAGGGGTATGAGTGAGTGCAGGACGGGAATGGGTGAATACAGGAGGGGAATGCGTGAGTACGGGAGGGGAGTGGGTGAATAAAGGAGGGGAGTGGGTGAGTCCAGAAGGGAGTGGGTGAATACAGAAGGGGGAGAAGGTGAGTACAGGAGGGGAATGGGTGAATACAGAAGGGGAGTGGGTGAGTACTGGAGGGGAGTGTGTGAGTAAAGTAGGGGAGTGGGTGAACATAGGAGTGCAGTGGGTGAGTACTGGAGGGGAGTGTCTAAGTTCAGCAGGGGAATGGGTGAGTATGGGAGGGGAATGGGTGACTAAGAAGGGGAGTGAGTGAGTACAGGAGGGGAATGGGTGAGTAAAGGAGGGGAATGAGTGAGTGCAGGAGGGGAATGGGTGAGTACCGGAGGGGAGTGGGTGAATACAGGAGCGGAACAGGTGAATGCAGGAGGGGAGTGGGTGAGTACGGAAGTGTAGTGGGAGAGTACAGGAGGGGAATGAGTGAGTACTGTAGGGGAGTGGGTGAGTATGGGAGGGGAATGGGTGAATACAGGAGGAGAGTGGGTGAATACAGGGGGGGAATGGGTGAGTACAGGAGGGGAATGGGTGACTAGGGAGGGGAGTGGGTGAGTACAGGAGGGGAATGGGTGAGTACAGGAGTGGAATGGGTGGGTACAGTAGGGGAGTGGGTGAGTACAGGAGGGGAATGCGTGAATGCAGGAGGGGAGTGGGTGAGTACAGGAGGGAAGTGGGTGAATGCAGGAGGGCAGTGAGTGAGTACGGGAGGGGAGTGGTTGAGTACAGGAGGGGAATGAGTGAGTACAGGAGGGGAATGGGTGAGTACAGGACGGGAATGAGTGAGTACAGGAGGGGAGTGGGTGAGTACAGGAGGGGAATAGTGGAGTACAGGAGGGGAATGAGTGAGTACAGGAGGGGAGTGGTTGAGTACGGGAGGGGAGTGGGTGAGTACGAGACGGGAGTCGGTGAGTACAGGAGGGGAGTGGGTGAGTACAGGAGGGGAGTGTGTGAGTACATGAGGGGAGTGTGTGAGTACAGGAGGGGAATGGGTGAGTACGGGAGGGGAATGGGTGACTAGGAAGTGGAGTGGGTGAGTACAGGAGTGGAATGGATGAGTACAGGAGGGGAATGGGTGAATACAGGCGGGGAGTGGGTGAGTAGAGGAGGGGAATGAGTGAGAGCAGGAGGGGAGTGGGTGAATACAGGAGGGGAATAGGTGAGAACAGGAGGGGAATTGGTGAGTACGGGAGGGGAGTGGGTGAGTACAGGAGGGGATGGGTGAGTACAGGAGGGGAATGAGTGAGTACAGGAGGGGAGTGGGTGAGTACAGAAGGGGAATGGGTGAGTACAGGAGGAGAATGAGTGACTACAGGAGGGGAGTTGGTGAGTACGCGAGGAGAGTGGGTGAGTACAAGAGGGGAGTGGGTGAATACAGGAAGGGAGTGGGTGAGTAAGGGAGGGGAGTGGGTGAGTACAGGAGGGAAATGAGTGAGAACAGGAGGGGAGTGGGTGAGTACAGGAGGAGAATAGGTGAGTACAGGAGGGGAATGAGTGAGTACGGGACTGGTGTGGGTGAGTACAGGAGTGGAGTGGGTGAGTACAGGAGGCGAGTGGGTGAGTAAGGGAGGGGAGTGGCTGAGTACAGGAGGGGAGTGGGTGAATACAGGAGGGGAATTGGTGAATGCAGGAGGGCAGTGGGTGAGTACGGGAGGGGAGGGGGTGAGTACCGGAGGGGAGTGTGTGAGTACGGGAGGGCAGTGGCAGAGTACAGGAAGGGAATATGAGAGTACAGGAGGGGAGTGGGTGAGTACAGGAGGGGAATAGGTGAGTACAGAAGGGGAGTGGGTGAGTACAGCAAGGGAGTGGGTGAGTACAGTAGGGGAATGGGTGAGTACAGGAGGGGAGTGAGTGAGTAGAGGAAGGGAGTGGGTGAGTACGGGACGGGAGTGGGTGAGTACAGGAGTGGAGTGGGTGAGTTCAGGATGGGAATGAGTGAGTACTGGAGGGGAGTGGGTGAGTACAGGAGGGGAGTGGGTGAATACAGGAGGCGAATAGGTGAATGAAGGAGTGGAGTGGGTGAGTACGGGAGGGGAATGAGTGAGTACAGGAGGGGACTGTGTTAGTACCACAGGGGAATAGGTGAGTACAGGAGGGGAATGGGTGAGTACGGTAGGGGAGTGGGTGAGTACGGGATGGGAGTGGGTGAATACAGGAGGGCAATGGGTGAATACAGGAGGGGAATGCGTGAATGCAGGAGGGGAATGCCTGAATACAGGAGGGGAGTCGGTGAGAACGGGAGGGGAATGGGTGTTTACAGGATGGGAATAGGTGAGTACGGGAGGGGAACGGGTGAATAAAGGAGGGGAGTGGGTGAGTACCGGAGGGGTATGGGTGAATACAGGAGGGGAATGGGTGAGTACGGGAGGGGAGTGGTTGAATACAGGAGGGGAGTGGGTGAGTACTGGAGGGGAATGGGTGAATATTGGAGGGGAATGGGTGAGTACAGGAGGAGAGTGGGTGAGTGCAGGAGGTGAATGGGTGAATTCAGCAGGGGAGTGGATGAATACAGGAGTGGAGTGGGTGAGTACAGGAGGGAGTGGGTGAATACAGAAGGGTAGTGGGTGAGTACAGGAGGGAAATGGGTGGATACAGGAGAGGAATGTGTGAGTACGTGTGGGGAGTAGGTGAATAATGGAGGGGAGTGGGTGAGTACAGGAGGGGAGTGGGTGAGTACAGGAGGGAGTGGGTGAATAGAGAAGGGGAGTGGGTGAGTACAGGAGGGGAATGCGTGAGTCCAGAAGGGAGTGGGTGAATACAGGAGGGGGAGAGGGTGAGTAGAGGAGGGGAATGGGTGAATACAGAAGGGGAGTGGGCGAGTACTGAAGGGGAGTGTCTAAGTTCAGGAGGGGAATGGGTGAGTACGGGAGGGGAGCGGGTGAGTACAGGAGGGGAGTGGGTGAACATAGGAGTGGAGTGGGTGAGTACTGGAGGGGAGTGTCTAAGTTCAGGAGGGAAATGGGTGAGTACGGGAGGGGAATGGGTGACTAGGAAGGGGAGTGGGTGAGTACAGGAGGGGAATGGGTGAATACAGGAGGCGAGTGGGTGAGTAGAGGAGTGGAATGTGAGAGTGCAGGAGGGGAATGGGTGAATACAGAAGGGGAATAGGTGAGAACAGGAGAGGAATGGGTGAGTACGGGAGGGAGTGGGTGAGTACAGGAGGGGATGGGTGAATACAGAAGGGGAATGAGTGAGTACAGGAGGGGAGTGGGTGAGTAGAGGAGGGGAATGAGTGAGTAGAGGAGGGGAATGGGTAAGTACGGGATTGGAATGGGTGAGTATGGAGGGGAGTGGGTGAGTACAGGTGCTGAAATGGTGAGTACAGGAGGGGAGTGGGTGAATACAGGAGGGGAATGGTTGAGTACAGGAGGGGAATGGGTGAGTACAGGAAGGGAATGGGTGAATACAGAAGGGGAGTGGGTGAGTACTGGAGGGGAGTGGGTGAGTACTGGAGGGGAATGGGCGAATACTGGAGAGGAATATGAGATTACAGGAGGGGAGTGGGTGAACATAGGAGGGGAGTGGTTGAGTACTGGAGGGGAGTGTGTTAGTTCAGGAGGGAAATGGGTGAGTACGGGAGGGGAATGGGTGACTAGGGAGGGGAGTGGGTGAGTACAGGAGGGGAATGGGTGAGTACAGGAGTGGAATGGGTGAGTACAGTAGGGGAGTGGGTGAGTACAGGAGGGGAATGCGTGAATGCAGGAGGGGAGTGGGTGAGTACGGGAGGGGAGTGGGTGAGTATAGGAGGGAAGTGGGTGAATGCAGGAGGGGAGTGAGTGAGTACGGGAGGGGAGTGGTTGAGTACAGGAGGGGAATGAGTGAGTACAGGAGGGGAATGGGTGAGTACAGGAGGGGAATGAGTGAGTACAGGAGGGGAGTGGGTGAGTACAGTAGGGGAATGAGTGAGTACAGGAGGGGAGTGGGTGAGTACAGGAGGGGAATAGTTGAGTACAGGAGGGGAATTAGTGAGTACAGGAGGGGAGTGGGTGAGTACGGGAGGGGAGTGGGTGAGTACGAGACGGGAGTCGGTGAATAAAGGAGGGGAATGGGTGAGTACAGGAGAGGAATGGGTGAGTACAGGAAGGGAATGGGTGAGTACGGGAGGGGAATGGTGAGTAAAGGAGGGAAATAGGTGTGTACCGAAGGGGAATGAGTGAGTACGGGAGGGGAATGGGTGAGTACTGGAGGGGAATGGGTGAGTACAGGAGGAGAATAGGTGAGTAAAGGAGTGGAATGCGTGAATACAGAAAGGGAGTGGGTGAGTACGGGAGGGGAGTTGGTGAGTACGGTAGGTAGTGGGTGAGTACAGGAGGGGAATGAGTGAGTATAGGAGGGGAGTGGGTGAGTACAGGAGGGGACTGGGTGAGTACGGGAGGGGAGTGGGTGGGTACAGGAGGGGAGTGGATGAGTACAGGAGGGGAATGAGTGAGTACAGGAGGGGAGTGGGTGAGTACAGGAGGGGAGTGGGTGCATACAGGAGGGGAATGGGTGAGTACTGGAGGGGAATGGGTGAATACAGAAGGGGAATGAGTGAGTACAGGAGGGGAGTGGGTGAGTAGAGGAGGGGAATGAGTGAGTAGAGGAGGGGAAGGGGTAAGTACGGGATTGGAATCGGTGAGTAGGGAGGGGAGTGGGTGAATACAGGAGGGGAATGGTTGAGTACAGGAAGGGAATGGTTGAGTACAGGAAGGGAATGGGTGAATACAGAAGGGGAGTGGGTGAGTACAGGAGGGGAGTGGGTGAACATAGGAGGGGAGTGGTTGAGTACTGGAGGGGAGTGTGTTAGTTCGGGAGGGAAATGTGTGAGTACGGGAGGGGAATGGGTGACTAGGGAGGGGAGTGGGTGAGTACAGGAGGGGAATGGGTGAGTACAGGAGTGGAATGGGTGAGTACAGTAGGGGAGTGGGTGAGTACAGGAGGGGAATGCGTGAATGCAGGAGGGGAGTGGGTGAGTACAGGAGGGAAGTGGGTGAATGCAGGAGGGCAGTGAGTGAGTACGGGAGGGGAGTGGTTGAGTACAGGAGGGGAATGAGTGAGTACAGGAGGGGAATGGGTGAGTACAGGACGGGAATGAGTGAGTACAGGAGGGGAGTGGGTGAGTACAGTAGGGGAGTGGGTGAGTACAGGAGGGGAATAGTGGAGTACAGGAGGGGAATGAGTGAGTACAGGAGGGGAGTGGGTGAGTACGGGAGGGGAGTGGGTGAGTACGAGACGGGAGTCGGTGAGTACAGGAGGGGAGTGGGTGAGTACAGGAGGGGAGTGTGTGAGTACATGAGGGGAGTGTGTGAGTACAGGAGGGGAATGGGTGAGTACGGGAATGGAATGGGTGACTAGGAAGTGGAGTGGGTGAGTACAGGAGTGGAATGGATGAGTACAGGAGGGGAATGGGTGAATACAGGCGGGGAGTGGGTGAGTAGAGGAGGGGAATGAGTGAGAGCAGGAGGGGAGTGGGTGAATACAGGAGGGGAATAGGTGAGAACAGGAGGGGAATTGGTGAGTACGGGAGGGGAGTGGGTGAGTACAGGAGGGGATGGGTGAGTACAGGAGGGGAATGAGTAAGTACAGGAGGGGAGTGGGTGAGTACAGAAGGGGAATGGGTGAGTACAGGAGGAGAATGAGTGACTACAGGAGGGGAGTTGGTGAGTACGCGAGGAGAGTGGGTGAGTACAAGAGGGGAGTGGGTGAATACAGGAAGGGAGTGGGTGAGTAAGGGAGGGGAGTGGGTGAGTACAGGAGGGAAATGAGTGAGAACAGGAGGGGAGTGGGTGAGTACAGGAGGAGAATAGGTGAGTACAGGAGGGGAATGAGTGAGTACGGGACTGGTGTGGGTGAGTACAGGAGTGGAGTGGGTGAGTACAGGAGGCGAGTGGGTGAGTAAGGGAGGGGAGTGGCTGAGTACAGGAGGGGAGTGGGTGAATACAGGAGGGGAATTGGTGAATGCAGGAGGGCAGTGGGTGAGTACGGGAGGGGAGGGGGTGAGTACCGGAGGGGAGTGTGTGAGTACGGGAGGGCAGTGGCAGAGTACAGGAAGGGAATATGAGAGTACAGGAGGGGAGTGGGTGAGTACAGGAGGGGAATAGGTGAGTACAGAAGGGGAGTGGGTGAGTACAGCAAGGGAGTGGGTGAGTACAGTAGGGGAATGGGTGAGTACAGGAGGGGAGTGAGTGAGTAGAGGAAGGGAGTGGGTGAGTACGGGACGGGAGTGGGTGAGTACAGGAGTGGAGTGGGTGAGTTCAGGATGGGAATGAGTGAGTACTGGAGGGGAGTGGGTGAGTACAGGAGGGGAGTGGGTGAATACAGGAGGCGAATAGGTGAATGAAGGAGTGGAGTGGGTGAGTACGGGAGGGGAATGAGTGAGTACAGGAGGGGACTGTGTTAGTACTGCAGGGGAATAGGTGAGTACAGGAGGGGAATGGGTGAGTACGGTAGGGGAGTGGGTGAGTACGGGATGGGAGTGGGTGAATACAGGAGGGCAATGGGTGAATACAGGAGGGGAATGCGTGAATGCAGGAGGGGAATGCCTGAATACAGGAGGGGAGTCGGTGAGAACGGGAGGGGAATGGGTGTTTACAGGATGGGAATAGGTGAGTACGGGAGGGGAACGGGTGAATAAAGGAGGGGAGTGGGTGAGTACCGGAGGGGTATGGGTGAATACAGGAGGGGAATGGGTGAGTACGGGAGGGGAGTGGTTGAGTACTGGAGGGGAATGGGTGAATATTGGAGGGGAATGGGTGAGTACAGGAGGAGAGTGGGTGAGTGCAGGAGGTGAATGGGTGAATTCAGCAGGGGAGTGGGTGAATACAGGAGTGGAGTGGGTGAGTACAGGAGGGAGTGGGTGAATACAGAAGGGGAGTGGGTGAGTACAGGAGGGAAATGGGTGGATACAGGAGAGGAATGTGTGAGTACGGGTGGGGAGTAGGTGAATAATGGAGGGGAGTGGGTGAGTACAGGAGGGGAGTGGGTGAGTACAGGAGGGAGTGGGTGAATAGAGAAGGGGAGTGGGTGAGTACAGGAGGGGAATGCGTGAGTCCAGAAGGGAGTGGGTGAATACAGGAGGGGGAGAGGGTGAGTAGAGGAGGGGAATGGGTGAATACAGAAGGGGAGTGGGCGAGTACTGAAGGGGAGTGTCTAAGTTCAGGAGGGGAATGGGTGAGTACGGGAGGGGAGCGGGTGAGTACAGGAGGGGAGTGGGTGAACATAGGAGTGGAGTGGGTGAGTACTGGAGGGGAGTGTCTAAGTTCAGGAGGGGAATGGGTGAGTACGGGAGGGGAATGGGTGACTAGGAAGGGGAGTGGGTGAGTACAGGAGGGGAATGGGTGAATACAGGAGGGGAGTGGGTGAGTAGAGGAGTGGAATGTGAGAGTGCAGGAGGGGAATGGGTTAATACAGGAGGGGAATAGGTGAGAACAGGAGAGGAATGGGTGAGTACGGGAGGGAGTGGGTGAGTACAGGAGGGGATGGGTGAGTACAGGAGGGGAGCGGGTGAGTACAAGAGGGCAATGGGTGAATACAGGAGGGGAATGCGTGAATGCAGGAGGGGAACGCGTGAATACAGGAGGGGAGTGGGTGAGTACAGGAGGGGAGTGGGTGAATATGGGAGGGGAATGGGTGAATACAGTAGGGGAGTGGGTGAAACAGGGGGCGAATGGGTGAGTACAGGAGGGGAATGGGTGAGTACGGGAAGGGAATGGGTGTTTACAGGATGGGAATAGCTGAGTACGGGAGGAGAATGGGTGAGTACGGGAGGGGAATGGGTGTTTACAGGATGGGAATAGGTGAGTACAGGTGGGGAGTGGTAGAGTACAGGTGTATGGGTGAATGCAGGAGGGGAGTGGGTGAATACGGGGGGGGGAATGGGTGAGTACTGGAGGGGAGTGGGTGCGTACAGGAGGGGAATGGGTGAGTACTGGAGGGGAATGGGTGAATACAGAAGGGGAATGTGTGAGTACAGGAGGGGAGTGGGTGAGTAGAGGAGGGGAATGAGTGAGTAGAGGAGGGGAATGGGTAAGTACGGGATTGGAATGGGTGAGTAGGGAGTGGAGTTGGTGAGTACAGGTGCTGAAATGGTGAGTACAGGAGGGGAGTGGGTGAATACAGGAGGGGAATGGTTGAATACAGGAGGGGAATGGGTGAGTACGGGAAGGGAATGGGTGAATACAGAAGGGGAGTGGGTGAGTACTGGAGGGGAGTGGGTGAGTACTGGAGGGGAATGGGCGAATACTGGAGAGGAATATGAGATTACAGGAGGGGAGTGGGTGAACATAGGAGGGGAGTGGTTGAGTACTGGAGGGGAGTGTGTTAGTTCAGGAGGAAAATGGGTGAGTACGGGAGGGGAATGGGTGACTAGGGAGGGGAGTGGGTGAGTACAGGAGGGGAATGGGTGAGTACAGGAGTGGAAATGGTGAGTACAGTAGGGGAGTGGGTGAGTACAGGAGGGGAATGCGTGAATGCAGGAGGGGAGTGGGTGAGTACGGGAGGGGAGTGGGTGAGTACAGGAGGGAAGTGGGTGAATGCAGGAGGAGAGTGAGTGAGTACGGGAGGGGAGTGGTTGAGTACAGGAGGGGAATGAGTGAGTACAGGAGGGGAATGGGTGAGTACAGGAGGGGAATGAGTGAGTACAGGAGGGGAGTGGGTGAGTACGGGAGGGGAGTGGGTGAGTACGAGACGGGAGTCGGTGAATACAGGAGGGGAATGGGTGAGTACAGGAGAGGAATGAGTGAGTACAGGAGGGGAATGGGTGAGTACAGGAGGGGAATGAGTGAGTACAGGAGGGGAGTGGGTGAGTACGGGAGGGGAGTGTGTGAGTACGAGACGGGAGTCGGTGAATACAGGAGGGGAATGGGTGAGTACAGGAGAGGAATGGGTGAGTACAGGAAGGGAATGGGTGAGTACGGGAGGGGAATGGTGAGTAAAGGAGGGAAATAGGTGTGTACCGAAGGGGAATGAGTGAGTACGGGAGGGGAATGGGTGAGTACAGTAGGAGAATAGGTGAGTAAAGGAGGGGAATGCGTGAATACAGAATGGGAGTGGGTGAGTACGGGAGGGGAGTTGGTGAGTACGGGAGGGTAGTGGGTGAGTACAGGAGGGGAATGAGTGAGTGCAGGAGGGGAGTGGGTGAGTACAGGAGGGGCATGAGTGAGTATAGGAGGGGAGTGGGTGAGTACAGGAGGGGACTGGGTGAGTACGGGAGGGGAGTGGGTGGGTACAGGAGGGGAGTGGATGAGTACAGAAGGGGAATGAGTGAGTACAGGAGGGGAATGGGTGAATACAGAAGGGGAATGAGTGAGTAGAGGAGGGGAATGGGTAAGTACGGGATTGGAATGGGTGAGTATGGAGGGGAGTGGGTGAGTACAGGTGCTGAAATGGTGAGTACAGGAGGGGAGTGGGTGAATACAGGAGGGGAATGGTTGAGTACAGGAGGGGAATGGGTGAGTACAGGAAGGGAATGGGTGAATACAGAAGGGGAGTGGGTGAGTACTGGAGGGGAGTGGGTGAGTACTGGAGGGGAATGGGCGAATACTGGAGAGGAATATGAGATTACAGGAGGGGAGTGGGTGAACATAGGAGGGGAGTGGTTGAGTACTGGAGGGGAGTGTGTTAGTTCAGGAGGGAAATGGGTGAGTACGGGAGGGGAATGGGTGACTAGGGAGGGGAGTGGGTGAGTACAGGAGGGGAATGGGTGAGTACAGGAGTGGAATGGGTGAGTACAGTAGGGGAGTGGGTGAGTACAGGAGGGGAATGCGTGAATGCAGGAGGGGAGTGGGTGAGTACGGGAGGGGAGTGGGTGAGTATAGGAGGGAAGTGGGTGAATGCAGGAGGGGAGTGAGTGAGTACGGGAGGGGAGTGGTTGAGTACAGGAGGGGAATGAGTGAGTACAGGAGGGGAATGGGTGAGTACAGGAGGGGAATGAGTGAGTACAGGAGGGGAGTGGGTGAGTACAGTAGGGGAATGAGTGAGTACAGGAGGGGAGTGGGTGAGTACAGGAGGGGAATAGTTGAGTACAGGAGGGGAATTAGTGAGTACAGGAGGGGAGTGGGTGAGTACGGGAGGGGAGTGGGTGAGTACGAGACGGGAGTCGGTGAATACAGGAGGGGAATGGGTGAGTACAGGAGAGGAATGGGTGAGTACAGGAAGGGAATGGGTGAGTACGGGAGGAGAATGGTGAGTAAAGGAGGGAAATAGGTGTGTACCGAAGGGGAATGAGTGAGTACGGGAGGGGAATGGGTGAGTACTGGAGGGGAATGGGTGAGTACAGGAGGAGAATAGGTGAGTAAAGGAGGGGAATGCGTGAATACAGAAAGGGAGTGGGTGAGTACAGGAGGGGAGTTGGTGAGTACGGGAGGGTAGTGGGTGAGTACAGGAGGGGAATGAGTGAGTGCAGGAGGGGAGTGGGTGAGTACAGGAGGGGCATGAGTGAGTATAGCAGGGGAGTGGGTGAGTACAGGAGGGGACTGGGTGAGTACAGGAGGGGAGTGGGTGGGTACAGGAGGGGAGTGGATGAGTACAGGAGGGGAATGAGTGAGTACAGGAGGGGAGTGGGTGAGTACAGGAGGGGAGTGGGTGCATACAGGAGGGGAATGGGTGAGTACTGGAGGGGAATGGGTGAATACAGAAGGGGAATGAGTGAGTACAGGAGGGGAGTGGGTGAGTAGAGGAGGGGAATGAGTGAGTAGAGGAGGGGAATGGGTAAGTACGGGATTGGAATTGGTGAGTAGGGAGGGGAGTGGGTGAGTACAGGTGCTGAAATGGTGAGTACAGGAGGGGAGTGGGTGAATACAGGAGGGGAATGGTTGAGTACAGGAGGGGAATGGGTGAGTACAGGAAGGGAATGGGTGAATACAGAAGGGGAGTGGGTGAGTACTGGAGGGGAGTGGGTGAGTACTGGAGGGGAATGGGCGAATACTGGAGAGGAATATGAGATTACAGGAAGGGAGTGGGTGAACATAGGAGGGGAGTGGTTGAGTACTGGAGGGGAGTGTGTTAGTTCGGGAGGGAAATGTGTGAGTACGGGAGGGGAATGGGTGACTAGGGAGGGGAGTGGGTGAGTACAGGAGGGGAATGGGTGAGTACAGGAGTGGAATGGGTGAGTACAGTAGGGGAGTGGGTGAGTACAGGAGGGGAATGCGTGAATGCAGGAGGGGAGTGGGTGAGTACAGGAGGGAAGTGGGTGAATGCAGGAGGGCAGTGAGTGAGTACGGGAGGGGAGTGGTTGAGTACAGGAGGGGAATGAGTGAGTACAGGAGGGGAATGGGTGAGTACAGGAGGGGAATGAGTGAGTACAGGAGGGGAGTGGGTGAGTACAGTAGGGGAATGAGTGAGTACAGGAGGGGAGTGGGTGAGTACAGGAGGGGAATAGTTGAGTACAGGAGGGGAATTAGTGAGTACAGGAGGGGAGTGGGTGAGTACGGGAGGGGAGTGGGTGAGTACGAGACGGGAGTCGGTGAATACAGGAGGGGAATGGGTGAGTACAGGAGAGGAATGGGTGAGTACAGGAAGGGAATGGGTGAGTACGGGAGGGGAATGGTGAGTAAAGGAGGGAAATAGGTGTGTACCGAAGGGGAATGAGTGAGTACGGGAGGGGAATGGGTGAGTACTGGAGGGGAATGGGTGAGTACAGGAGGAGAATAGATGAGTAAAGGAGGGGAATGCGTGAATACAGAAAGGGAGTGGGTGAGTACGGGAGGGGAGTTGGTGAGTACGGGAGGGTAGTGGGTGAGTACAGGAGGGGAATGAGTGAGTATAGGAGGGGAGTGGGTGAGTACAGGAGGGGAGTGGGTGGGTACAGGAGGGGAGTGGATGAGTACAGGAGGGGAATGAGTGAGTACAGGAGGGGAGTGGGTGAGTATAGGAGGGGAGTGGGTGCATACAGGAGGGGAATGGGTGAGTACTGGAGGAGAATGGGTGAATACAGAAGGGGAATGAGTGAGTACAGGAGGTGAGTGGGTGAGTAGAGGAGGGGAATGAGTGAGTAGAGGAGGGGAAGGGGTAAGTACGGGATTGGAATGGGTGAGTAGGGAGGGGAGTGGGTGAGTACAGGTGCTGAAATGGTGAGTACAGGAGGGGAGTGGGTGAATACAGGAGGGGAATGGTTGAGTACAGGAGGGGAATGGGTGAGTACAGGAAGGGAATGGGTGAATACAGAAGGGGAGTGGGTGAGTACTTGAGGGGAGTGGATGAGTACTGGAGGGGAATGGGCGAATACTGGAGAGGAATATGAGATTACAGGAGGGGAGTGGGTGAACATAGGAGGGGAGTGGTTGAGTACTGGAGGGGAGTGTGTTAGTTCGGGAGGGAAATGTGTGAGTACGGGAGGGGAATGGGTGACTAGGGAGGGGAGTGGGTGAGTACAGGAGGGGAATGGGTGAGTACAGGAGTGGAATGGGTGAGTACAGTAGGGGAGTGGGTGAGTACAGGAGGGGAATGCGTGAATGCAGGAGGGGAGTGGGTGAGTACAGGAGGGAAGTGGGTGAATGCAGTCGGGCAGTGAGTGAGTACGGGAGGGGAGTGGTTGAGTACAGGATGGGAATGAGTGAGTACAGGAGGGGAATGGGTGAGTACAGGAGGGGAATGAGTGAGTACAGGAGGGGAGTGGGTGAGTACAGTAGGGAAATGAGTGAGTACAGGAGGGGAGTGGGTGAGTACAGTAGGGAAATGAGTGAGTACAGGAGGGGAATAGTGGAGTACAGGAGGGGAATGAGTGAGTACAGGAGGGGAGTGGGTGAGTACGGGAGGGGAGTGGGTGAGTACGAGACGGGAGTCGGTGAGTACAGGAGGGGAGTGGGTGAGTACAGGAGGGGAGTGTGTGAGTACGGAAGGGGAGTGGGTGAGTACGAGACGGGAGTCGGTGAGTACAGGAGGGGAGTGGGTGAGTACAGGAGGGGAGTGTGTGAGTACAGGGGGGGAGTGGGTGAGTACAGGAGGGGAATGGGTGAGTATGGGGTGGCGTGGGTGAGTACAAGAGGGGAATGAGTGAATGCAGGAGGGGAATGGGTGAGTACAGGAGGGAAGTGGGTGAGTACAGGTGGGGAGTGGGTGAGTACAGGAGGGGAATAGGTGAGTACGGGAGGGGAGTGGGTGAGTACAGGACGGGAGTGGGTGAATACAGGAGGGGAATAGATGAATGCAGGAGGGGAGTGGGTGAGTACGCGAGGGGAGTGGGTGAGTACAGGAGGGGCATAGGTGAGTACAGGAGGGGAACAGGTGAGTACAGGAGGGGAGTGGGTGAACGCAGGAGAGGAATGGGTGAGTACAGTCGAGGAATGAGTGAGTACAGGAGGGGAATGTGTGAGTACCGGAGGGAATTGGGTGTGTACAGGAGGGGAGTGGGTGATTACAGGAGGGGAATGAGTGAATGCAGGATGGAAGTGGGTGAGTACAGGAGTGGAGTGGGTGAATACAGGAGGGGAATAGGTGAGTACAGGAGGGGAGTGGGTGAGTACAGGAGGGGAGTGGGTGAGTACAGGAGGGGAATAGGTGAGTATAGTAGGGGAGTGGATGAGTACAGGAGGGGAATGGGTGAGTGCAGAGGGGAGTGGGTGAGTACAGGAGGGGAACAGATGAGTACAGGAGGGGAATAGGTGAGTACAGGAGGGGAGTGGGTGAATGCAGGAGGGGAATGGGTGAGTACAGTAGGAGAATGAGCGAGTACAGGAGGGGAATGGGTGAGTACAGGAGGGAAGTGGGTGTGTATAGGAGGGGAGTGGGTGAGTACAGGAGGGGAATAGGTGAGTGCAGGAGGGGAGTGGGTGCGTACAGGAGGGGAGTGGGTGAATACAGGAGGGGAATAGGTGAATGCAGGAGGGTAGTGGGTGAGTACGGGAGAGGACTGGGTGAGTACTGGAGGGGAGTGTGTGAGTACGGGAGGGGAGTGGGTGAGTACAGGAGTGGAGTGGGTGAGTACGGGAGGGGAATAGGTGAGTACGGGGGTGCGTGGGTGAGTACAGGAGGGGAATGAGTGAATGCAGGAGGGGAATGGGTGAGTACAGGAGGGAAGTGGGTGAGTACAGGAGGGGTGTGGGTGAGTACAGGAGGGGAGTGGGTGAGTACAGGAGGGGAGTGGGTGAGTACTGGAGGGGAATAGGTGAGTACGGGGGTGCGTGGGTGAGTACAGGAGGGGAATGAGTGAATGCAGGAGGGGAATGGGTGAGTACAGGAGGGAAGTGGGTGAGTACAGGAGGGGTGTGGGTGAGTACAGGAGGGGAGTGGGTGATTACAGGAGGGGAATAAGTGAATGCAGGAGGGGAGTGGGTGAGTACGGGAGAGGAGTGGGTGAGTACAGGAGGGGAGTGTGTGAGTACGGGAGGGGAGTGGCTGAGTACTGGAGTGGAGTGGCTGAGTACGGGAGGGGAATAGTTGATTACAGGGGGGGCATGGGTGAGTACAGGAGGGGAATGAGTGAATGCAGGAGGGGAATGGGGAGTACAGGAGGGAAGTGGGTGAGTACAGGAGGGGAGTGGGTGAGTAGAGGAGGGGAATAGGTGAGTACAGGAGGGGAGTGGGTGAGTACAGGAGTGTAGTGGGTGAGTACAGGAGGGGAGTGGGTGAATGCAGGAGGGGAGTGGGTGAGTACGGGAGGGGAGTGTGTGAGTACAGGAGGGGAATAGGTGAGTACAGGAGGGGTGTGGGTGAGTACAGGAGGGGAGTGTGTGAGTACGGGAGGGGAGTGGGTGAGTACAGGACGGGAGTGGGTGAATACAGGAGGGGAATAGGTGAATGCAGGAGGGGAGTGGGTGAGTACGCGTGGGGAGTGGGTGAGTACAGGACGGGAATAGGTGAATGCAGGAGGGGAGTGGGTGAGTACGGGAGAGGAGTGGGTGAGTACAGGTGGGGAGTGTGTGAGTACGGGAGGGGAGTGGCTTAGTATAGGAGTGGAGTGGGTTAGTACAGGAGGGGAATAGGTGAGTACAGGGGGGGCATGGGTGAGTACAGGAGGGGAATGAGTGAATGCAGGAGGGGAATGGGTGAGTACAGGAGGGAAGTGGGTGAGTACAGGAGGGGAGGGGGTGAGTACAGCAGGGGAATAGGTGAGTATAGTAAGGGAGTGGATGAGTACATGAGGGGAGTGGGTGAGTACAGGAGGGGAATGCGTGAATGCAGGAGGGGAGTGGGTGAGTACGGGAGGGGAGTGGGTGAGTACAGGAGGGGAGTGTGTGAATGCAGGAGGGGAGTGGGTGAGTACGGGAGGGGAGTGGGTGAGTACAGGAGGGGAATGAGTGAGTACAGGAGGTGAATTGGTGAGTACAGGAGGGGAATGGGTGAGTACAGGAGGGGAGTGGGTGAGTATAGGAGGGGAGTGTTCTTTGCACACATCCTGCTTGCAGGTGTACTTTGGCATAAACCAATTACCATTGATGCTCTACTGACATGAATAACCAGCTCATCCTCTGTAATTTTCAGTGCGCACAGTATTGGGGTATTTTTCCAGTGCACTGACCAGGGAATTTCATCCAGACAATAGCTCCAGCGTTTCCTTGGCTAAATTTATTGACATTCCCGTTATCATTACATTGCAGGGGCTGATTCATACATCAGATGCACAGGAGTCCTTCTTGACAGAACAGTGTGTTTGAAAAACTTCCTCTCTCGCTCTCAGGTGCCATTTAGTTCACATGACCAATTTGTCTCTGTGCACCGCATTTGGGTTGCCATGCTTGGCACACTATGCTAAAGAAAACATTGACTGAAAGAGCTCATTGCATTCTGTGAAACATTGTTCCACAATCGTGGTAGTGTTGCAGGCTTCGCTGTAGGATCCTAGGTAATGAGGCAGAGTCTTTCCCCATGTAAGTATCTAGATAATGGCAATTAATAAACTTTGTGGATGCCGATTGTAAACTATTTTCTCTTGTGAACATTACTGGTACCTCCGATTGATATACCAAACTGAGCTCGCTTCGTAGCACTTTTGCCATTCATTGTGAGTGTTGGGGGTTCAGAATATCAAAGCATCGTAGAGGGTGCAGTCTTAGAGGCATTGTTTTCCAGCCAAGCTGAGCAACCCTGCTCTCCCCACTCACCACCTACTCCCTCCAGCATTTGCTGAAGACCCAGTGGTGCATTTAAGTCTTAGGATTTGAAGAATATGTTTATTCCCTCTGAATACTTGCCAATATTTATCTCTCAATCAGTATTACCAAACAGTTTGTGGGAGCCAGTCTTGCAAGTTGGTTGCTCAGCTTCATTCATCACAGCACTGGCTGCACTTCAAAACTACCTCTCAGACTCTAAAAGATCAGAAACACAATATTCTGTTTGCAGAATATTGTCTTTTATCAAATCCCTCCACAGTTCTTGTAATTTCATCAGAATTCTGAGTATGGAATTGGAAAGAAATCTGGTTAATTCAATGAAGTCATCTTAACAGCTGCACACAATGGAGTGATTACAGCCTTCTAACTTCCAAACCAGCCTTCGACTAACACAGTTGTCATAGATACAGTTTCATGCGGCAACAATGGTTCTTTGGAGAATTGCAATGAGATAAATAAGTATCATAATTTACATTGTACGACTTAGGTTCTGTTCACATCCTGAGTTAATCGAGACTGTCAAGGAGTCTGTGGTGTTGCATGACATTATTCCCCTTATGCACTGCAGCTGATAATATGAGTTGCTGCCCTTTGAATATCAACTCATCTTGCACATTTCATCTCTAAATTCAGGGTGGGGACAAAAGCATTTACTTCTTGGAGTTTAAGTGTCTTGGTGATGATAACCCAGATCTGTTTCTCTTGGGGGTCATCTGTAGCAGCATAATTTGTTATCGGTGTTACAGCTGAAGTGATTCATGGTTGTCACTTTCTTCCAGCTCGTGTAAAATGGCAGTCACTAATTCCCAGCAGTTATTCTTTTGCTCAGGATAACTTCTTTGAACAATCTTGCTGGCAATTGTTTCTATCTCTTTTTTGACCTCAGTCAGTTGACGCCAGTCAATTGTGATCTGCTTCAGTAATGCGGTGACTTTGACTGTATTTTGGTCCTAAATGTAAGCTTCGACTTTATATTAGATTAACATATCAGTTGAAGTTTCTTCTTCATTGAGGCTTGTCCTTTCAGTATCATTACAACTTCAAGTTCAGACTAATGTGTATTGTATTGATAAGTGCTTTTTTACTAGAGATTATAATCATGAAGATAGGTGTCTGCTTAAAGATGGCCTGTGTGGCACGTGACCAAGTAGTTAAGGTGTTGGACAAGTGATCTGAAGGTCGTGAGTTCGAGCCCCAGCCGAGGCAGCATGTTTTGACCTTGAGCAAGGCACTTAACCACACAATGCTTCAGTACACCCAGCTGAAAATAGATACTGGCAAAATGCTGGGGGTTAACCTCGCAATAGACTGGCGTCCTATCCGGGGGGGTGGGGGGGAGTCTCGTACTCTCAGTCGCTTCGCACCACGGAAACCGGCATAAGCACCAGGCTCATGAGCTTAAGGCTTGGGACAGACTTTAACTTTTAACTTAAAGATGGCCTGGGTCTTTCATCAGGACTTCCATGAAGGTGGGACTCCTGAAGAAGTGTCTCAGCCCAAAACATTGACTGTTCCACTGATGCTGCCTGACCTAAGTTCCTCCAGCATTTCGTGTGTTTTGCCCTCGATTTTCAGCATCTGCAGATTTTCTCATGTTTGAGGGAGTCAGCTTATCACTTTGAGTCTCTGTTACTTATGTGTTTCAGAACATATCTCACCTTACATCTCCAGAGTTTTCTTTTATTGTCTGACAGTAGGTAGAAACCTGCTCAGATATTGAATCAGTCCAAAAAGTTGGTGGATCCTTATGATGTAAAATGCTGGCAACATCTCTAAAGCCAGTTAAGCTTCGGCCAGAGCGACGCAAGTCCTCTCCCCAGAGCAAATGCCTGACCTCTTCAAAACACAAACCTTCTACAGTGTGGCACATTCTCAAAATTGAACTAAAACAGCAGAATTTTTTTTTGCTTTTAAGTCACTGTAGTGAGATTTCTGGACACAAGAAGTGAGAATAATACTGACTGAGCCACAGCTGACTCAATAATGGATGGCAATAATTAGAAATTGTACCAAAATGCTGTTGACTTCTTCATAGATTATTTAGTTAATCCAGTATTTCAGGAGCTCTATTAAACTACTTCTTCTCTGGGGCATACTTATGAGAAATAGACAAAAAAAAAATCCACAAATGTCAAGATGAAGATTTGGACAGCACTCATTGATATTCAACACGAGCCTCATGCCACTCCCCGCTTCGCAAAGCTGGAGGCATAGTGTGAAAGCAACAAGACTGACTCTTGTTCTCTCAAAGTAATGGGGTGGATTTTGCAGCTATAATGTCAGTGAATCTGTCAGAGTCCTTCATTAGTGATAGCAACTTCCGCAATTTGCAGGTACTGTATGCAGATAAATGCAAAAATCCAGATATGCTCTGGAAATTCTCAACCTGTCCACAGGGTGTGCTGTCTTCTGTGGTATAATCTCCAGAAATCAGGGAACTGATGAGAACTTTTGGTATGAATCACATCCTTTGTCATATATCTTGAAAATGTTATACTATAATGCCTGATGTGTTGCTCAGGTTCTTATGATTAGCTATTTAACCATCTATAAAAACTAATCTTCTCTACGTAGAACATAATTTCCTCAGATAAATATTGTTAAATGTTCAACAAAAAATAAAAATTAGCATGATTACCGTAATCTTGTGTATAAGTCCTAATAGTTATTTCACATTCTTATTGCTATTTAAAATTTTAATTGAAAATAGTGCTTTTTACTTCTTGATTTGCTATTCTTCTGAAATGTTCAACGTAATTGGCTGCTCTGACAGTTTGATGTCATCACACCAGATAAGACACCGGGGTTTCCTGTAAACTGATAGGGAAGAGGCAAATCCATGTCACTGACATCATGGGATCTTTGTGGACAGCTTTCATTTCACGGACTTTCTTGTGATCCTATCAATCTACAATACTCCACATGAGGAAAAGAGGGAATACTGTACATGTTCTGTCATAAAATGGATGGCAATGATTCACACGGTAACACTTAAAATACAATTGTGTTATACTTGTTGAAAACTTGTTCAAAGGGGCATAGAAATAAAATGCAATACTATCATGATTAAGAGTATAATAAGTAAATGCAGGGGTAGACCATTTGGTTCTTTATGCCTCCTCTGTTGTTATGGATGATTTTATTTCCTGAGTGCCACTTATCTGCACTAAACATGTACAGGTGCCTGATTGGATAGCAGCTTTTCACCCTCCAGAAATCACTACCCCAAAAATTTGAGATATGGTATAAAACTTGCTCTCAGGGAATTTATATGGGGAACAAACATAAAGTAATAAGGGGTTGCCTGTATCTGTTCTCCACCCAGAGACCCACAACCACCTTGAGAAGAGAACTTCAAAGATGCTTCTCAACTTTATTCCAAACAGCCAAATTATTACGTTGAGACTGAGACTCCTGCTTCTGAACACACCAGCTGGGGAAATTTCCTGTCAGGCCCTTTCAGAATTCTGCATATTTGGGTTAAATCATCTCTCATTGTTTGAAACTGAAGAGGGTATGGGCTTAGTCTGCTTAATCTCCGAGTGGCCCAATCTGTGACTCACCAACCCAAGAATCAATCAGTGCAGTCCTTCAGTGGAGACTCATCCTTCCTTAATCAGGAAGGCTAGGCTTGTACACAGCGTTCCAGCTGGAATGCAGACAGGGGCCTATTTAATCAGAGCAAGTCACCTTTACTCTTGTCTTCATATTTTCTTGAAACAAATGCTCTTATACAGTTTGCCTTCAAGACACTTGCTGTATCCATACCTGCAACTGTATCTGTAATTTTCATGTTTAAGGCCCTTCCGAGCATCAATATTAAAGATACTTTTCATTCAGTGCTGCCAAAATGAGATTTTCCACGTTATGTTTCAACAAAACATAATGTCATTGTGCACTCACTTAACGTCTTCTTCCTGTGAAGCCTCTCTGCAACCTCCTCATGCAGAAGGACTTACTTTGGGAGAATGGGCAAGAAAGTGGCAGATGAAATCTAGTAACACACATCAAAGTTGCTGGTGAGCGCAGCAGGCCAGGCAGCATCTCTAGGAAGAGGTACAGTTGACGTTAACTGAAGGAAGAGCTAGTAAGAGATTTGAAAGTTTCAAATCTCTTACTAGCTCCTCCTTCAGTTAGTCCTGACGAAGGGTCTCGGCCCGAAACATCGACTGTACCTCTTCCTAAAGATGCTGCCTGGCCTGCTGCGTTCACCAGAAACTTTGATGTGTGTCGCTTGAATTTCCAGCATCTGCAGAATTCCTTGTGTTTACGATGAAATCTAGTGTCAGGAAGGGTATGGTCATGCACTTCAGTAGAAGGAATAAAGGCATAGACTATTTTCTAAATGGGAGAAAATTTGAAAATCAGAGGTTCAAAGTAACTTGCGAGTACTCGTGGAGGATTACCTAAGTGTTAATTTGCTGGTTGAGTTGGTGGTGAGGAAGGTAAATGCAATGTTAGCATTTATTTCAAGAGGACAAGAACATAATTGCAAGGATGTGATGCTGAGCCTTTATAAGTCATTGGTCAGACTGTGCTTGGAGTATTGTGAGCAGTTTTGGGCTCCTTATCTAAGAAAAGATGTGCTGACATTGGAGAGGGTCCAGAGGAGGATCACGAGAATTATTCTGGGTATGGAAGGGTTAACATGTGAGGACCATTTCATATCTCCGGACTTGTACTCACTAGAGTTTAGAAGAATGGCGGGGGGGGGGGGGTCTCATTTAAACCTATCACATATTGAAAAGTCTGGATAGAGTGGATGTAGGGAGGATGTTTCCTATAATGGTGAACCTCAAACCAGAGGGCACAGCCTCAGACTAGAGGGATATCCATTTAGAACAGAGATAAGGAGGAATTTCTTGAGGCAGAGGGTAGTGAATCTATGGAATTCATTGCCACAGAAGGCTGTGGAGGCCAAGCTATTGAATATATTTAAAACAGAGTTTGATAGGTTCTTGATCATTGAGGGGCATAAGAAGTTACAGGGAGAAGGCAGGAGAATGGGGTTGAGAGGGATAATGGATCAGCCATGATGGAATGGTGGAGTTGACTCGAGAAGCTGAATGCCCTAATTCTGCTCCTATGTCTTATAGTGTTATGGTCTTACACCCTGCTGCCACCTAGCTTTGTAACATCAGAAATCTTAATCCTAACGTAATTGGACCATCTCATCCAAATCATTGATCTATAGTGCGAAGATGTGGAGCTTTATTATTGATTCCTGCAGTGCCTCATTAATCACAGCTCCTTATCCTGAAAGTGACCCATTTATTCCTACTCATTGTTTTTTATTTTCAAGGCAATCCCCAATGCATACCAATACATCACCCCTAACTCCAGGGCAAAATTTTATTTAATAATCAATCTTCCACGTGGCACCTTAACAAAACCCTGAAAATCCAAGTAGACCACATCAACTAGTTCCCTCATAGCCATTTTTCTTGATACAACCTGAAAAAAAAATCATTTTTTAATAGACTTAAAACTTTAATAAATCCATGTTGACTCAAGCCAATTCTATCAATGTCTTCAAAGTGCCTTTGATAACAATTGCAAAAATTCCATCTGCCATTGATGTCAGGTTAGGAGGTCTACAGTTTCAACTCTCCCTCCTTACATGGACTGCAGCTGCTCCAACAACATGGATCGGCCATTAACTCTAATGCTGTCTGTGTAGAATTTGCATATACACCCTGTAAACATGTGTTTCTCCTGAATGCTCTAATTTCCTCCCAAAGATACGTAGGGGTTGAGATGTCAACTGGTGACCTTTAGTTGCCTCTCATGAATGATTAGTGATACAAGCTGGATTGGAAAGAGTTGATATCAGTGTGGGGAAGAAAAGTTACAGAAGAAATTGGTTGAAGAATGGGATTGCTCTCTGTGAATGGAGTAAGTGACCTAATTCTATATTATCAGTAAATACAGTATTGTAGCAAAAGCACGCCTTTTATCCACAATAACAATATGCTCCATTTTCTGTTTGAAAACTAGACAGTTCCTGCTGTGACTAGCTCAGACACAATAAAGTTTTGCTTCAGTACAATCTAAAAATGAATTTCAACGAATGTAAAACTCAAGCTGGTTTGCTAAAGTTACATTATAGCCACAAAGAAATCTGAAATCAGATTGTAATTTATTGTAATTCACACTGTGGGTTACGCTAAACCATCGCCAAAGGAAAGGTTGGCAAGGTTACACAGCTGATAGAGCTGCTATTGCAGAATTCTAGTGACCTGGATTCGAACTTACCTGTGTGGGGTTTGCATGTTCTCCTTGATTCCCTATGTGTGTGTTCCTGTTTCCTCTATTATCCCGAAGACTTGCTGATTTCTCAGTTAATTGCCCATTGCCAATTGCCCTTTGCTTACAAGGCTATCAGGGGCATTCTGAGGGGCCTCTGCACTCAGCTGCCGAGTTGCCATTTACTCCTTGTCAGTTTCAACAAGCTCAACAACTTTCTGAATGAGAACAATATTCTAGAAAAGTTTCTGTTAGGTTTTAGAGCAAACTACTGCTTGGAGATTGCCCTTACCAAAATTGTCAATAACCTTTGGCTCAGCACTGATGCTAACAGGGTCTCAGTTCTAACTCTACAAGATCTAAGCACTGGCTTTGATGCAATTGACCACAATGTTCTCCTAGATTGCTTTAAGAAATAGGATGGCTTCTCTGATAGTGCCTTTAATTGGTTTCACTCATATAAAGATAAAATATTTTGGCTGTCTTTGATAACAAATTTCTAAGAGATACGAGAGAGGTGTTGCTCTCAGAAGTTGTCTTGGTCCCCTGTTCTTCTCCTTATACATGCTCCTTTAGGAGACATCATTAGAGAGAATAAACTTGATTTCCACAGTTATGCAGATTACACACAATTGTGTATCTCAGTTGAGCCTAATGATGATAACATCCTATCTTCTCTGACTTCTGGTATGACTGCAATAAACAAATGGATGAGCCATAATTCCCAAAACTGAATGAAGATAAGACTGAGACACGAGGAATTCTGCAGATGCTGGAAATTCAAGCAACACACACAAAAAATGCTGGTGGAACGCAGCAGGCCAGGCAGCATCTATAGGAAGAGGTACAGTCGATGGTTCCGGCCGAGACCCTTCGTCAGGACTAACTGAAAGAAGAGATAGTAAGAGATTTGAAAATGGGAGGGGGAGGGGGAGATCCAAAATGATAGGAGAAGACAGGAGGGAGAGGGATGGAGCTAAGAGCTGGACAGGTGATTGGCAAAAGGGGTATCAGGCTGGAGAAGGGAGAGGATCATGGGATGGGAAGCCAGGGGAGAAAGAGAAGGGAGGAGGGGAGCCCAGAGGGTGGAGAGCAGGCAAGGAGTTATAGTGAGAGGGACAGAGGGAGAAAAAAGAGAGAGAAAAAAAGGGGGAAGAATAAAAATAAACAAAATAAAATATATTAAATAAATAAATAAGGGATGGGGTAAGAAGGGGAGGAGGGGCATTAACGGAAGTTAGAGAAGTCAATATTCATTCCATCAGGTTGGAGGCTACCCAGACGGACTATAAGGTGTTGTTCCTCCAACCTGAGTGTGGCTTCATCTTGACAGTGGAGGAGGTCGTGGATAGACATATCAGAATGGGAATGGAACATGGAATTAAAATGTGTGGTCACTGGGAGATCTTGCTTTCTCTGGCGGACAGAGCGTAGGTCTTCAGCGAAACGGTCTCCCAGCCTGCGTCGGGTCTCGCCAATATATAGAAGGCCGCACCAGGAGCACCGAACGCGGTATATCACCCCAGCTGACCCACAGGTGAAGTGTTGCCTCACCTGGAAGGACTGTCTGGGGCCTGAAATGGTGGTGAGGGAGGAAGTGTAATGTAGCACTTGTTCCGCTTACAAGGATAAGTGCCAGGAGGGAGATTGGTGGGAAGGATGGGGGGGGGAACAAATGGACAAGGGAGTCACGTAGGGAGCGATCCCTGTGGAAAGCAGAAAGGGGGGGAGGGAAAGATGTGCTTAGTGGTGGGATCCCGTTGGAGGTGGCGGAAATTACAGAGAATTATATGTTGGACCCAGAGGCTGGTGGGGTGGTAGGTGAGGTCAAGGGGAACCCTATTCCTAGTGGGGTGGCGGGAGGATGGGGTGACAGCAGATGTGCATGAAATGGGAGAGATGCGTTTGAGAGCAGAGTTGATGATGGAGGAAGGGAAGCCTCTTTCTTTAAAAAACGAAGACACCTCCTTCGTCCTGGAATGAAAAGCCTCATCCTGAGAGCAGATGCGACGGAGACAGAGGAATTGCAAGAAGGTGATGGCATTTTTGCAAGAGACAGGGTGGGAAGTGGAATAGTCCAGGTAGCTGTGAGAGTCCGTAGGCTTATAGTAGGATATCAGTAGATAAGCTGTCTCCAGAGATAGAGACAGAGAGATCAGAAAAGGAGAGGGAGGTGTCGGGAATGGACCAGGTAAACTTGAGGGCAGGGTGAAAGTTGGAGGCAAAGTTAATGAAGTCAACGAGGTCAGCATGTGTGCAGGAAGCAGCGCCAATGCAGTCGTCAATGTAGCGAAGGAAAAGTGGGGGACAGATACCAGTATAGGCTTGGAACATAATTTGTTCCACAAAGCCAACAAAAAGACAGGCATAGCTAGGACCCATAGGGGTGCCCATGGCTACACCTTTAGTTTGGAGGAAGTAGGAGGAGCCAAAGGAGAAATTGTTAAGAGTAAGGACTAATGCCACTAGACAGAGCAGAGTCGTGGTAGAGGGGAATTGATTAGGTCTAGAATCCAAAAAGAAGCAGAGAGCTTTGAGACCTTCCTGGTGGGGGATGGAGGTATATAGAGACTGGACATCCATGGTGAAAATAAAGCGGTGGGGGCCAGGGAACTTAAAATCATTGTAAAGATTCAAAGCGTGAGAAGTGTCACGAACATAGGCGGGAAGGGATTGAACAAGGAGGGATAAAACAGTGTCGAGGTATGCAGAAATGAGTTCGGTGGGGCAGGAGCAAGCTGAGATGATGGGTCTACCTGGACAGGCAGGTTTGTGGATCCTTGGGTAGGGTTTATCAAATATCAACTCAGGGGATCTCCCGTCCACTGCTACCAACCTTATAGTTCCCACACCTCGCACTTCCCGTTTCTACCTCCTACCCAAGATCCACAAACCTGCCTGCCCAGGTAGACCCATTGTCTCAGCTTGCTCATGCATCACAAAATCACTTTCGTTTATAATCCTGCTCCAGTTCTCAGGCCTTCTACTGCTTGTCTCTTAAATTTACACAATCTCCCTTTAAAGATAATTGGCAAGTCTGCTTTTTTGGAGTACACTGCTAAACTGTGGAATACCTAAAACTGTAAGAGTTGCAGAAGACTCAGTTGACACTTTTAAATGCCAGCTAAAACTGATTTATTTAAGCTTGCTTTTAACTAACATCTTTTTGTCTTTTATTTTCACATTTGCACTTTATTCCATTGTAAAGGTATTTTGAACTACATTCTTCATATGAAAAGTGCTCAATAAGTAAGATTATTATTATTATTCAACCAACACACATCAAAGTTGCTGGTGAACACAACAGGCCAGGCAGCATCTCTAGGAAGAGGTCTCGGCCTGACAAAGGGTCTCGGCCTGAAACGTCGACTGCACCTCTTCCTAGAGATGCTGCCTGGCCTGCTGCGTTCACCAGCAACTTTGATGTGTGTTGCTTGAATTTCCAGCATCTGCAGAATTCCTGTTGTTTGCGAGATTATTATTATTATTATCTTATGCTGTACATCCACTTATTTAATCACTGTTTGACATTCTGTAATTTAATACACCTAACAGTGTCCTTCAGAGATGGAATCTATCTTCTTTCCCTGCTTGGCTTAGGTAGTCACTAATCCACAGCAATATGGTAAATTCATAGCCATTTTCAGAAACAGGAACATTAGATGTGTTGTCAAATAATGAAAGGGTTACATAAAGGCTTGAATAATTAAAATCACATGCTATCAGTTGTCAAAGCTCCACATGTATTTCCAATGCCAATTTATGATATATTCCCAAAACATACTTAAACATCATTCTGAGAATCATTAAGGCGCAGATTATGGAACACTTCAGGTTAGAAGTTGGTCCAATAAAGACCTGTCCCACACTATGTCAGTACAAAACTCTCCACCACAAATTCTGCAGCTTTGCCTCAAAGGCTGCTTTGTTGGGGTTGTTAACTTTGGGTTGAGATTTCTTTCAATTTTAAGCATTCCAAATGAGTTTGATGCATCTATTTTGAAGAACATTCTCAGTTTGCAACCACAACTATGAAAAGAAGTGAATATGTTGCTCACTTCATTGATGTATGCAAAATCTAAATTGTTTGCAGAATGGCTGCCAAAGTCATTGAGAAATCAGCAACTCATAGAGTACAGAGAGATCCAGCAAAGCAACAGGTCGTTCGAGTACTGAGTCTGTGCCAACTATCTACTACCCACTTACACTTATCTATGTTAATCCCAGATTCTCATAAACTCCTGCAAGATACTACCCCTCAACTATAGACGTGGTGCAAGTTACAGTGACCAATTAACCTATTTATCGCTTAAGACCATAAGATATAGGAGCAGAATTAGGCCATTTGGCCCATTGAGTGTGCTTCCGCATTCAATCATGGCTGATCAGTTTTCCCCCTCCTCAGCCCCACTCCCTGGCCTTCTCCCCATAACCTCTGATGCCATGGCCAATCAACAACCTATCAAGCTCTGCCTTAAATACACCTAATGACCTGGCCTCCACAGCTGCCCGTGGTAAAAAAATTCCACAAATTCACTACCCTCTAGCTAAAGAAATTTCTCTGCATTGCTGTTTTAAATGTACACCGCTCTATGCTGAAGGTGTGCCATCTTGTCCTAGACTCCTCCACCATGGGAAACCTCCTTTCCACATCCAGTCTGTCTAGACCTTTCAACGTTCAAAAGGTTTCAATCAGAACCCCCTCAACCTTCTAAATTCCGCCCACAGCCATCAAATGTTCCTCATATGATAACACTTTCATTCCTGGAATCATCCTTGTGAACCTCCTCCGAACCCTCTCCAACGTCAGCACAATTTTTCTTGGACGATGACACCAAAACTGTTCACAATACTCAAAGTGAGGCCTCACCATTGCCTTATAAAGTCTCAGCATCACATCCCTGCTCGTGTATTCTCGACCTCTTGAAATGAATGCTAACATGATATTTGCCTTCCTCACCACCAACTCAACCTGCAAGTTAACTTTTAGGGTGTTCTGCACAAGGTCTCCTAAGTCCCTTTGCTTCCCAGATTTTTGGATTTTCTCCCCGTTTAGAAAATAGTCTGTATATTTATTTCATCTACCAAGGTGCATGACCATGCATTTTCCAACATTGTAGTTCATTTGCCACTCTCTTGCCCATTCTCTTTATCTGTCTAAGTCATTCTGCACCCTACCCTTTACCTCAACACTACCAGCCCCTCCACCAATCTTTGTTTCATCTGTAAACATGGCAACAAACCCAGCTATTCCATCACTTCTTTGGGATAGGAGAGGAGACCCATACAGTCACTGGGAGAACAGAGCAACACATGAGGTCAGGATTTAACCTGGGTCTCTGTGGTTCTACAAGCTGCTCCACTGTGCAATCCATTCCAGAGTCACTTACTGCACATAACATTTCATTTACTCCTTTTTGATGTCTCAGTGTTCAAAACTAAAAATATATAAATTGGTAAATTGGTTTAGAATTGTCACATGTACCGAGATATATTTGTTTTGCATACTGTGGTACAGATCATTTCATTGCAACAGTACACTGAAGTAGATAGACAACAAGGTGCAAGGTCACAATGAGGATCAAGAGTCCATCTTATCACACTATGGAAGAAATCAATGTAGTCTTCTAACAGTGGGTTAGAAGCTGTCCTTGAGCCTGGTGGTACATGCTTTGGGGCTTTTATAACTTCTGTCCGATGGGAGGGGGGGAGAAGAGAGAATGTCCTGGGCAGATGGGATCTTTGATTATGATGGCTGCTTTACTGGGGCAGCGAAAAATATGAACAGCTGTGTCCGTACTGAGCTATATAACTCGTTAGATTCTGGACTAGTTCCTGAGGATTGGAGGGTGGCTAATGTAACCCCACTTTTTAAAAAAGGAGGGAGAGAGAAACCGGGGAATTATAGACCGGTTAGCCTAACGTCGGTGGTGGGGAAACTGCTGGAGTCAGTTATCAAGGATGTGATAACAGCACATTTGGAAAGCGGTGAAATGATCGGACAAAGTCAGCATGGATTTGTGAAAGGAAAATCATGTCTGACGAATCTCATAGAATTTTTTGAGGATGTAACTAGTCGAGTGGATAGGGGAGAACCAGTGGATGTGGTATATTTGGATTTTCAAAAGGCTTTTGACAAGGTCCCACACAGGAGATTAGTGTGCAAACTTAAAGCACACGGTATTGGGGGTAAGGTATTGGTGTGGGTGGAGAATTGGTTAGCAGACAGGAAGCAAAGAGTGAGAATAAACGGGACCTTTTCAGAATGGCAGGCGGTGACTAGTGGGGTACCGCAAGGCTCAGTGCTGGGACCCCAGTTGTTTACAATATATATTAATGACTTGGATGAGGGAATTAAATGCAACATCTCCAAGTTTGTGGATGACACAAAGCTGGGTGGCAGTGTTAGCAGTGAGGAGGATGCTAAGAGGATGCAGGGTGACTTGGATAGGTTGGGTGAGTGGGCAAATTCATGGCAGATGCAATTTAATGTGGATAAATGTGAAGTTATCCACTTTGGTGGCAAAAATAGGAAAACAGATTATTATCTGAATGGTGGCTGATTAGGAAAAGGGGAGGTGCAACGAGACCTGGGTGTCATTATACACCAGTCATTGAAAGTGGGCATGCAGATACAGCAGGTGGTGAAAAAGGCGAATGGTATGCTGGCATTTATAGCGAGAGGATTCGAGTACAGGAGCAGGGAGGTACTACTGCAGTTGTACAAGGCCTTGGTGAGACCACACCTGGAGTATTGTGTGCAGTTTTGGTCCCCTAATCTGAGGAAAGACATCTTTGCCATAGAGGGAGTACAAAGAAGGTTCACCAGATTGATTCCTGGGATGGCAGGACTTTCATATGAAGAAAGACTGGATGAATTGGGCTTGTACTCGTTGGAATTTAGAAGATTGAGGGGGGATCTGATTGAAACGTATAAGATCCTAAAGGGATTGGACAGGCTAGATGCAGGAAGATTGTTCCCGATGTTGGGGAAGTCCAGAACGAGGGGTCACAGTTTGAGGATAGAGGGGAAGCCTTTTAGGACCGAGATTAGGAAAAACTTCTTCACACAGAGAGTGGTGAATCTGTGGAATTCTCTGCCATAGGAAACTGTTGAGGCCAGTTCATTGGCTATATTTAAGAGGGAGTTAGATATGGCCCTTGTGGCTACGGGGGTCAGGGGGTATGGAGGGAAGGCTGGGGCGGGGTTCTGAGTTGGATGATCAGCCATGATCATAATAAATGGCGGTGCAGGCTCGAAGGGCCGAATGGCCTACTCCTGCACCTACTTTCTATGTTTCTATGTTTCTATATCCACAACTCCCTGGCTTTCTTGGGCCGAGCAGTTTCCACACTAAGCTAACAAGCACCTGGTTAGGATCCTTCCTATGGTTCAACAACAAAAAATTGGCGAGGGTCAAATGAGACATGCCAAATTTCTTCGGTCTTCTGAGAAAGCAAAGTCACTGGTGAACTTTCTAGTTGTGCTGTCAACATAGTTGGATCAGGAGAGGCTATTGGTGATGTTCACTCCTAGAAACCTGAAACTCTAAACCTCTCGACCTCAGCACTGCTGTTGTAAATGGGAGCATATGCCCTGCCTCCTTTTCTGATGTCAATGACAAGCTGTTTTGCTGAGCTGACACTGAAGGAAAGGTTGTTCTCATGTCACTAGGCTCTCGATCTCCTTTCTGTACTCCAATTCATTATTATTTGAGAAGTAGCCCACTACAGTGGTATCATCTACAGAGTTGTTGATGGAGTTAGAGCAAGATATGCCCACATAGTCATGAGTGTACAGACAGTAGAATAGAGGGCTGAGGAAGCAGCCTTATGGGACACCGGCAATGAGAATAATTGAGATGGAGCTGTTGCTGAATAAATGCTTGTTGATTATGGCAATGTTTTGTCTTATTGTTTTCTTATTCATTCATAGGAGACAAGATTGATGGGTAAGGCTAGCATTTACCATCTCTCCCTAGCAGCATACACAAAATGCTGAGGAACACAGCAGGTCAGGCAGCAGCTATGGAGGGAAATGAACTGTCAACATTTTGACCGAAACCCTTTTTTCAGGATTGGAAAGAAATAGGGTGGAAGGCAGAATAAAGTGGGGGAGGAGCACAAGCTAGCAGGTGATAAGTGAATCCAGGAGAAGGTGGAAGGGAAAATAAGGCGGAGGGTCCAACTCGGAAGAAGAGGAGGCAATGGAAAGATATATCAGTGTGGGAATGGGAGGTAGAAGAAAATGGCTGGCCACAAAGGGATCCTGGCTGCAACAACGGATGGAGTGAAAATACATGTAAAATTAATCCACATTGGATCTCACTGATGTAGAGGAAGCTGCATTGGGAGTCCCGTATACAATGAATGACCCCAATGGGTTCAGATGTGAAGTGCTCCCTCATCTGGAAGGAGGGTTTAGGATCCTGATAGGTGGTGAGGGAGGAGGTGTAGAGGCAACTGTAACACTTGCAGGTATAAGTGCCTGGTGGGGGGGGGGGTTGACTGATGGGGAGAGATGAGCAAACAAAGGAGTTACAGAGGGCATGATCGCTGCAGAAACTTGAAAGTAGAGAGAAAGGAAGGTTTACCTGGTGGTGGAATCCTGTTGATGATGGGAGATGTTGTGGAGAATGATGTGTTGTATGTGAAGGCTCGTAGAGAGGCAGGTGAGGACAAGGAGAAACTGATCCTTGTTATGTTGGGAGTGGGGATGGGATGAAGCAAGATGCATGGGAAATAGAGAAGATGTGGATAAAGGCTGTATTGAAAGCAGTGGAGAGAAAACCTTGTTTTCTGAGGATATCTTGGATGTCCTGGAATGGAAAGCCTCATCATGAGAATATAGGCAGCAGAGATGGTGGAACGGAGAGAAGGAACTAGAATCCTTGCAAACGACAGGGTGGGAAGAGCTACAGTCAAGGTAACTGTGGGAGTCAATCAGTTTGTAAAAGATACTGGTAGATAATCTGCCACCAGAGATTGCAACACAGATCAAGGAAGGAGAGAGGAATACTGGAGATTGATAAAGAGAATTTAAGGGAGGGGTTTCCCTTATCCCACTGGCCATTTTACCCCATCTCCATCTACTCCCTTACCCTCAAATGTGACAACACCTATATCTTACTTCCTTTGGTCCACACCTCTTTTCCTTCATTCCATGGTGCACTTTCCTTTCCAATCAGATTCTTTCATCTTCAGCCCTCAGCCTTTTCCACCTATCACTTCCCAGCTTCTCACATCATTCCATTCCCCCCACCCCCAGCTCCGCCATCTTCCTACTTTTCCCCTCTCACATGGATTCCCCCATTACCTGCCAGTTTGTGTTCCTCCCTTTCTCCTACAACCACCCCGCCCCCCTTTTATTCTGGAACTCTACCACTGTTAAGATGACAGGAAGATGGGGTGAGTACAATGTTCATGAAAGGGAGGAGATGTGGGTGAGGGCAGTATTAATGCTGGAGATAGGGACACCTCATTCTTTGAAGAAGGAGGATATGTCTGATGTCCTGGAAAGGAATGGAAAGAAAAGGAAATCATGGCAATGGATCAGGAATCACTTAGAAGTCAGACGAGGTAATGTTCTAAAAGGGATAGGTGAACCAAATCAGCTCATATGACGTTCTAGTGGTTTCATGCTTACCATTAGTGGTAACAGCTTTCTTCAATTAAATTTCAGAATTATTTAATTAGCAGAATTTAAATCCCCTGTCTTCCGTGGTGGGAATTGAGCTTATCTTCTGATGTTTAGTGTGGGCCTCTGAGTTACTCATTTCATAATGTAATCACTGTTAATGGACTGTGTGTAAATATATAAATAAATATGCTTATCATGCTGTGATGTGGGAAAACACATGGGAAGTCTTACAAGAGCAAATCAATTAAAATTGGCATTAAGCAAAATTATTACAAATGAATAAAGACTGGATCGAAAATAAAGACGATTTCAGGTTGTATTTCAAAATGGATTTCATCTTTCCCTTTAAATCTGATTTGCAAACTGCTTCATTTTAATGACTGCAGTTCATGCTTCACCTCCTCCTACCCTGGCATGACTTCTAACAAGTCCCTTCTATTTTCTACCCTTAAGCCAATTTCTTTTCCTCTGCCAAATCTCACTCTGAATCTCCATAAATGTGAGCTTAACTAGTTGCCTTTCATGCGGAACTGTGTCAGTTGCTTTTTTAGCACTTTCTTCAGCTCTTTTACAAAGCCATGAGTCCAGAAGAACCTTCTTCTGCTCAGCATGTCTGATTCTGAATTGAACCCTGAAGCTATCTAAAATTCCATTTGAAGGAATGGGCAATAAATGTTGCCCTTACTGAAGATATCAAAAAGGAAGATAAATCCTATTTTTTTCTTTAAAAGTGCAGATACGTATATGTAAACCTGCCGCAAGAAAGCAGCATCCATCATCAAGGAGCATCCAGATCAGGCTCTCTTCTCACTGCTGGCATCAGGAAGGAGGTACAGGAGTCTCAGGTCCCACACCACCAGGTTAAGGAACAGTTCAACCATCAGGCTACTGAAGCAGAGTAGATAACTTCACTCACTTCAAATCGGAACTAATTCCACAACCTATGGAATCTACAACTCATGTTCTCAGTATTATTTATTTTCTTATGTATTATTATTATATTTGTGCAGATTGTCATTTTGCATGTTGCTTGCTTATCAGGCTTTGTATGTTGTTTTTCATTGATTCTATTGTTTTGCTTTTTTAAGACCGCAAGACATAGGAACAGAATTAGTCAATGAGTCTGCTCCACAAGTCCATCATGGCTGATTTATTATCCCTCTCGACCCTATTCTCCTGCCGTCTCCCCATAACCTTTGATGCCCTGACTAATCAAGCTCCTATTAACCTCTGCTTTAAATATACTCAATGACTTGGCCTCCACAGCCTCCTGTGGCAATAAATTCCACAGATTCACTACCATCTGGCTAAATAAACTCCTCTTCATCTCTGTTCTAAATTAAAGTCCCTGTATTCTGAGGCTGTGCCCTCTGCTCCCAGACTCACCCACCATAGGAAACATCTTTGCCATATCCACTCTATTTTGGGCTTTCAATATTTGATATGTTACAATAAGACTCCTACTCACTCTTGTAAACTCCAACAAGTACACATCCAGAGCTCCTCATACATTAAACTTTTCATTCCTGGAATCATTCTCGTGAACCTCCTCTAGACTTTCTCCTATGCCAACACGGCTTTTCTTTGGTAAAGGGCCCAAAACTGCTCACAATACTCCAGGTACTGTTTGAACAATGCCTAATAAAGCCTCAGCATCACATCCTTCCTCTTATATGCTAGTCCTCTGAAAAGGAATAGACAATAGGTGCAGGAGTAGGCCAATTCAGCCCTTCGAGTCAGCACCACCATTCACTGTGATCATGGCTGATCATCCACAATCAGTACCCTTTTCCTGCCTTCTCCCCATATCCCTTCACTCCGCTATCTTTGAGAGCTCTATCTAACTTTTTTTGAAAGAATCCAGAGAATTGGCCTCCACTGCCTTCTGAGGCACAGCATTCCACAGATCCACAACCGTCTGTGTGAAAAAGTTTTTCCTCAACTCTGTTCTAAATTGTCTACCCCTTATTCTTAAACTGTGGTCTCTGGTTCTGGACTCCCCCAACATCAGGAACATGTTTCCTGCCTCTAGCGTGTCCAGTCCCTCAATAATCTTATATGTTTCAATCAGATCCCCTCTCATCCTTCTAAATTCCAGTGTGTACAACCCCAGTCGCTCCAATCTTTCAACGTATGACAGTCCCGCCATCCCGGGAATTAACCTCGTGAACCTACGCTGTACTCCCTCAATAGCTAGAATGTCCTTCCTCAAATTTGGAGACCAAAACTGTACACAATATTCCAGGTCTCACCAGGGCCCTGTACAACTGCAGAAGGACCTCTTTGCTCCTATGCTCAATTCCCCTTGTTATGAAGGCCAGCATGCCATTAGCTTTCTTCACTGCCTGCTGTACCTGCATGCTTCCTTTCGGTGACTGATGAACAAGGACACCTAGATCTCGTTGTACTTCCCCTTTTCCTAATTTGACTCCATTCAGATAGTAATCTACCTTCCTGTTCTTGCCACCAAAGTGGATAACCTCACATTTATCCACATTAAACTACATCTGCCATTCATGGGCTCACTCACCCAATCTGTCCAAGTCACCCTGCATTCTCATAACATCCTCCTCACATTTCGTGTTGCCACCCAGCTTTGTGTCATCTGCAAATTTGCTAATGTTACTTTTAATCCCTTCATCTAAATCATTAATGTATATTGTAAATAGCTGCGGTCCCAGCACCGAGCCTTGCGGTACCCCACTAGTCACTGCCTGCCATTCTGAAAAGGACCCATTAATCTCTACTCTTTGTTTCCCGTCTGCCAACCAATTTTCTATCCATATCAGTACTCTACCCCCAATACCATTTGCTCTAATTTTGCACACTAACCTCCTATGTGGGATCTTATCAAAGGCTTTCTGAAAGTCCAGGTACACTACATCCACTGGCTTTCCCATGGCCATTTTCATAGTTACATTCTCAAAAAATTCTAGAAGATTAGTCATGCATGATTTTCCCTTTGTAAATACATGCTGACTGGGACCTATCCTGCCACTGCTTTCCAAATATGCCGCTATTACATCTTTTATAATTGATTCCAGCATCTAACATTGTATTTGCCTTCCTTACTAATGATCCAACCCTGCAAGTTAACCTGCAGGGAATCCTGCACAAGGACTTCCAAGTCCCTCTGCACCTTTGATCTTTTCAATTTTCTCTCCATTTAAAAAATAGTCTACGCTTTTATTATTTCAACCAAAGTACATGAGCATACACTTCCCTACACTGTATTCCATCTGCAACTTCTTTGCCCATTCTCCCAATCTGTCTAAGTCCTTCTGCAGACTCCCCACTTCCTCAACACTACCTGCTCTGCCACCTATTGGTATATCTTCTGAAAACTTGGCCACAAAGCCATCAATTCCAAATTGTTGGCATATAACGTGAAAAGAAGCTGTCCCAATACTGACCTATGCAGAACACTACTAGGCATCATCAGCCAACAAGGGTAGGCTCCCTTTATTCCCACACTTTGCCTCCTGCCAGTCAGCCAAACTTCTATCCACGCTAGTATCTTTCCTGTAATACCACGGGTTCTTATCTTGTTAAGCAGCCTCATGCGCAGCACCTTGTTAATGGCCTTCATAAGGCCAAATAAACAGGCTCCACTGAATCTCCTTTGTTTGTCCTGCCTGTTATTTTGTCAAAGAATTTCAACAGATTTGTCAGGCAAGGATTTCCCTCGAGGAAACCATGCTGACTCTGGCTCATTTTATCATGTGCCTCCAAGTACCCCAAAAACTCATTCTTAATCATGGATTCCAACATCTTCCCAAACACTTAAGTCAGGCTTATTGGCCTATAATTTCCTTTCTTCTGCCTCCCTCCATTCTTAAAGAGTGGGGTGATATTTGCAATTTTCCAGTCCTCCAGAACCATTTTAGAATCTAGTGATTCTTGAAAGATCATTACTCATGCCTCACAATCTCCTTAGCTATCTCTTTCAGAATCCTGGAGTGTAGTCCATCTGGTCCAGGTAAATTATATACCTTCAGATCCTTCAGCCTCCCAAGCACTTCCTCCTTAGTAATAGCAACTTCACTATCTTCTACCACCACCCCCCGACACACTTGAATGTCAGTAAAGACTGACATAAAAATACTTATTAAATTTGTCAGCTGTTTCTTTGTCCCACAGTACTAGCTCTCCAGCATCCTTTACCAGCAGGTCAATATTCACTTTCAGCTCTCTTTTACTCTGAGTATATCTAAAAAATCTTTTAATTATTTTTATACTATTGGCTAGCTTACCTTCATATTTCATCTTTTCTCTCCTTATGACTTCTTTGGTTGTCTTCTCTAACTTCCTAACGTTTTGCTATATTATATACTCTCTCTTTTGTTTTTATACTGTCTTTTACTTCCCTTGTCAACCACTGTTGCCTCATCCTCCTTTTAGAATACTTCTCCATCTTTGATATGTATCTATCCTGCACTTTCTGAATTGCCCCAGAAAATCCAGCCACTGCTGTTCTGTCATCATCTCTGATCATGTTTTCCTCCAATCAGCTTTAGCCAGATCTTCTCTCATACCTCTGTGATTCCCTTTACTCCACAGTAATACTGAGACATCTGATTTTATCTTCTCCCTCTCAAACTGCTGGGTGAATTCTGTCATATTGTGATCACTGACTCCTTGGTGTTCCTTTATCTCCAACTCCTGAGTCAAATATGTTTCATTACACAACACCCAAAATTTCCTTTTCATAGTGGGGTCAAGCACAAACTGCTCTAAAAAGCCAGCCCTTAGCATTCTACAGATTCCCTCTCTTCGGATCCAACTGATCTTCCCAATGTACCTGCATTTTGAAATTCCCCAAGCCTATTGTAACATTGCTCTTTTCTATCTCCTGTTGTAATTTATATCCCACATACTAGCTACTGCTCAGGGCCTGTATATAACTTCTATCAGTGTCTTTATCCTTCCTTTTTCTTAATCCTACTGACACTGATTCTACATCTTCCGATTCTATGTCACCTCTTTGTAAGGATTTATTTCATTTTTTACCAACAGCTACCCCATCCCCTCTGCCTACCTGCCTGTCCTTTTGATATAAGATTTATCCTTGTAGCTTGTATCCATAGTTGGATGTTAAGCTCCCAACCATGATCGTCTTTCCGTCTCAACTCAGTGATGCTCACAACGTCATACCTGCCAATCTCTAACTGCAGTACAAGGTCGTCTACCTTATACCAGACACTGCATACGTTGAAATATAACACCTGCATTCAAATATAAGTCCTGTATTCATCACCTTTTTCGATTTAGCCTCCATTTTACACTTCAACTCATCCGAATCACTGTATTTTACATTATATTCTGCCTGTCCTTCCACACAACCTCAGTACACCATGCATCAACTTGTATACCAACTGCTCCATACTCAGCCTGATCTATCCACTTCCATCCCCCTGCTAAATTAGTTTAAACCTCCCTAGCAGTTCTAGAAAACCTTCCTGCAAGGATATTGGATCCCCTCAGGTTCCGGTGTAACCCGTCCTTTTTGTACAGGTCATAGCTTCCCCAGAAGAGTTCGCATTGATTTGGAAATCTGGAACCCTGCCCCCTGCAACACTTCCTCAGCCTCTCGTCCTATTCCTGCCCTGACTAGCTTGTGGTTCTGGAAGTAATTCAGAGATTACTACCTTGGAGGTCCTGCTCCTTAGCCTCTTCCCTAACTGCCTATAATCACAGTACAGGACCTCTTTCCCCCCTCCTTTTCACCCATGTGTACCATGATCTCAGGCTCCTTTCCCTCCCCTTTGAGAATCTTATGCAGCCTCTCTGAGACATCCCAGACCATATTACCTGGGAGGCAACACCACATTGTGCTTCTCTGTCTTGGCCACAGAATCTCCTCTCCGCACCCCCCCCCCGAACTAGCAAGTATCCCATCACGATCGCCATTTTGAATGTTTGCAGGGAAATCAGTCTCAGGATAGTATATGGTGACATATACGTACTTCGATAAGAAACTTAGAAAATTGAACTCTTGGTCAAAACATAGAATAAATTCAAGTGCTTTCCGCAAAACGGAAATGCAATGAACACGCATGAAGTGTTCATCAACCCGCTTAAAAAAACCCACCATGTTAACTTGTTTCCACTCCACTGAGAGCTCCCCAGCATCCAGCAGCTTACTCAAATCCATCGCAGATGCTTCACAAATCTCTCGATAGCACTTTTTTGACACACACATAAAATTCATTGCAGTTAGTTCATAAAGAATGTCATCAACAACGTATTATCATCTTCATTAGCAATACGGATTTTCTTAGCATTCATTGAATTGTAAATTTGGGATTAAAGGAATAAGGAACAAGCACAGCAGAATTTCCGTACCTGCTGCCCAGATATCAATATAAATCTTTGTTCTAAATGATCATAAAACAACACCATCTAATAAATAATGTGTGCAGAGTAATCGCTCCCTATTGTGTCTTGAGGAGAAATCTATAAACCATCGAGGTGATGAGGAGAAGTGATCAAGCGTCTTCCACAGCTAAATGTCCTTGAATGCAGTAACTTGCACCTTAACAATCTTTATCAGAATCAAAACAGGTTTAATATCATTGGCATATGCCATAAAATATGTTGTTTTGTGGCAGCAGTATCTTGCAATACCTGATTTTGAAATATAAATTACAATAAGAAATATATATTATATATAGATACTGTATAAAATTTAATCAGTGGTGCAAAAAGAGATTTTTTAAAAATGAGGTAGTGTATACGAGTTCACTGTACATTCAGATTATCTGCTGGCCATGGGAAGAAGCTGTTCCTTAAAAATTTAGTTTGTGGCTTCAGGCTCCTGTACCAAGTGGTAGCAATGAGAAGAGGGTATATCCTGTGTGATGCGGTGCTTAATACTGGATGCTGCCTTTTTGAGGTATCGTATTTTGAAGATGTCCTCAGTGCTGGGGAGGCTAATGGCCATGATGGAGTTGGCTGAGTTTGCAACTTGCTGCAGTTTTCTCCAATCCTGTTCAATGGCCCCTTCGTACCAGATGGTGATGCAACCAGTTTGCCATGGTACATCTGTAGAAATTTTCAAGAGTCTTTGATGACATACCCTAGGTCTCTCCAAACTCCTAATGAGGTAACTTCTTTGTAATTGCATCAATATATTGGGCCCAGGATATTTCCAGAGATATGGACACAGGAGCTTGAAAATGCTCACTGTTTCCACTGCTGATCCCTCAATGAGGGCGGGGTTGTGTTCCCTTGATTTCCACTTCCTGAAACCCACAATCAGTTTGTTGGACTCACTGATACTGAGTAAAAGGTAGCTGTTTCCACACCACTGAACCAGCTGATCTATCTCACTCTTGTACGCCTTCTTGTCACCATTTGAAATTCTGCCAACAATAGCTCTGTCATTTACAAATTTGTGAATGGTGTTTCAGCACTGCCTAGCCACACAGTCGTGGTTGCAAAGAGGGTAAACAATGTGCTAAGCTCACATCCTGAGGTGCACCAAGCGTTGTCAATGAGGAGGAGATATTATGGCTGATCCGTACCGACAGTGGCTCCCAGTGAGGAAGACAAAGATCCTGTTGCAGAAGGAGGTATATAGGCCCAGATTTTGGAGTTTGTTGATTAGTACTGAGGGTATGATGGTGTTTAACACTGACCTTTAATCAAGAAACAGAAGTCTGACATAAGTATTTCTGTTCTCCAGGTGATCCAGAGCCAAGTGCAGAGCCAATGAGACTGTGTATGCTAGAGACCTATTGTGGCAATGGGAACCTCTAACAGCAGCAGTGAGAGATTAAAGATATCCTTAAACACTCATACCAGTTGGGTGGCACTGGTTTTCAGTGCCCTACCAGGGCCTGATGCCTTTAACATAATAAAATATTTTAAGCTGTTTCTGGGAAAGTTATAAACCTAAATTTGTTAGAGAGTCACACATGATGAGCTAAATGGTATGGAATGTTAGGCAACATTTATTTATGGAGGGGTGAAGACAAGATAGATAATGGTGAAGAAATTTAGAAAGGGAATTGCAGAGTTAGATCTTTTTTTTGGCGTGTGCCTGTGTGCGTGCGAGTCTTGCGTGTGTGTGCGTCTGCATGTCCATGCGTGCGTCCATGCGTGCATTCGTGATGATGTCTTTTTCATGACTTTTTTTTACAAGGCGCGGAGTGAGAGAGAGAGAGACTGTGTGACACGCCACTCCTCACACAGACACTTTTACAGTATTTTCCTTTTATTTTACAAGGTTCAGTTGCGATCTGGACGCTCAACCCAGCACAGATGGAAAGCATACTTGGGAGCGGACCCGACTCTGATGTCGTTGCGCCTCCAGCCAGCCCAACAGAGTTAGATCTTGATAGCTGAAAACAAGTCCCCCTATTGTGGATATATACACTCAATGGCCACTTTATTAAGTACACCAATCAGCCAATCATATGGCAGCAACTCAATGCATAAAAGCATGTCAACATGGTCAAGAGGTTCAGTTGTCATTCAGAAGGGGTATTTGAATATCTCAGAAACTGAGTTTACAGAGAATGGTGCAAGAAACAAAAAAATATTCTGTCGTCAATGACCTTATTAATGAGGGAAGTCAGGGGAAAAAGGCCAAACCATTTCAAGCTTACCTCAGATAACCACAGGTCACAACAGTAATGTATAGAAGAGCATTGCTGAGCCTGAACACACAATACTGTACATTGAATCTTGAAATGGATGGGCTACAGCAGCAGAAGACTATACATTCAGTGGCCGCAGTTTTAGGTACAAGAGGCCACTTACTGAAGAATTCAGGAATGATCCAGAAGCCAGAATTGGAAGAGCTTTGGAGATGAAGGGTCAGTTGAAGGATTAGAAAAATAGAAATTTAAATGTTGGATCTGGAGCCATTGTAAGCCAGTGTCAGTGGGTGGGTTATGAATGCATTGTGCATACTGGGTTGCAGGTAGCAAGGATTTAGAAAAACATGTTTCATAAGATGGACAATTAAATGGTGGCCAGTAGAGCATTAGAATTTAGAAATCTACTAAATAGAACTTGGATTTTGAATGCTAGAAGTAATGTAGGCATGCATCAGAGTTTCAGCAGCTGATGAACTGAGGCAGTGATAGAGATGATACATGCCAAAAACTTGAATTAGAATACCAAGGCTAAGAGGTCTGATCCAGGCTCAGACTTCTGCTAGAGAGAGAGAAATAGATCCTGTGGTTAGCAAATGGAGTTTGCTGCAACTTATATGGTTTTGATAAGCATCACTCCAACTTAACAATAAAGCAGATTATGATAGATTGCTGACTGATGAAAGTTTAGTGCTTTCGTCTGTATGTAGGAAATATCACAATTTTAGTCTCCCAGCTACACCAATTACTTAGAATTCAAATGATATAGAAGTAAAAACATCAGCAGGGTATCAGAAGCATGATTAACAATTTACATATATAAATTGGTTTAACATTAGTATGCATTGTTTTTCCAGCTTCTTGTCAAATTTATGCGAAGATATAGGCACAATGGTATAAAGAATGGAAGGTGATGAAGACTAAAATATCTGGCATTTAGAATTCCCTTTGATGTGGTTGCAACTTCTTTGAAGAATGTCTGCAACAAACGGAATCTGACCAGGCCAACATCTTTGTTAAAGATGAGATGACGACTTAGACATTTTGTCTCTCCTCGGTATTTGTTCACACATTTTAACTCAGCTGTTTTCAATACATTACAATAGTTGGAAGTTGCATTTTAAAATGTAATTACCAGAATGAATTAATGTAAAATAATCCGTATAGTGCATTCAATAAAAATAAAGGACCTGGTTTTGTACACGAGGCAGGAATATGAATAAACAACAAAAGCATGTCAGAAAACATTTATATTAAAGAAGTTGGCAAGATGACAGCCTACTCAAAACAGAAGATGCTGGAAACAATCAGTAGTTGGGCAGCTTCTATTGGAGGTGAAACAGAATGATGAAAGGACATTAACTTGAGTTCTATCTCCAAGATGCATCTGACCTGATGAGAATTTCCAGCATTTCTGTAAAACCCTGGCTAGACCACCCTTGGAGTACTGCGTTCAGTTCTGTTCACCTCATTATAGGAAGGATGTGGAAACTTTAGAGAGAGTGCAGAAGAGATTTAATAGGACACTTCCTGGATTAGAGAACATGTCTTATGATGAAAGGTTGAGCAACCTCGAGCTTTGGGTTGAGGGAGGATGAGAGGTAACTTGATAGAGGTGTATAAGATCATGAGAGGCATAGATGGAGTGGACAGTCAGCTCCTTTTTACTGAAGGTGGCAGTGGCCAATGCCAAAGGACATCCATTTGAGGTGAGTAGAAGAAAGTTTAGAGGAGATGTCAGAGGTAAGTTTTTAAAACAGTGGTGGGTGCATGAAACACAGTGTCATAGGTGGTGATAGAGGCTGATACAATAGGGGCATTTAAGAGACTCTTTGATAGGCACGTGGATGACTTTGGGGCTGTAAAGGAGGGAAGGGTTAGATTGATCAAGGAGGGGGTGTATATAGGACAGCACAACATCCTGAGCCAAAAGGCCCATAATGTGCTGTGCTGTTCTATGTTCTATGTTCGTTATCTGTGTCCCTCTCACTCAGATTTCTAGACTAAGTTATATGTGGCATTTGTAACAATATGAAGTTATTTGGTGGACATACAATTCCATTCGGCTTTACACATAGTATTCTTACTCATCTTAATAATAATGGCTATTTACAGTCTATCTTGCCCATTAAGTTTTTTACAAACCAGTGGCCATATAATTTTTCACAGTGGCAGATGGATAGTATTATTTCAACACAGAATCACCACAATACAGATTCAGCCCAATAAATACCTATTCATGAACCAATTCACACAAGCCTAATCACTACAATATAGCAACAGCATGATTACTTTGCCCTAAAATGCACTTTCTGGTTCTATCTGTGCTTTTTCTTGGAAAAATTGTGCATAATTTATATTTCTCTTGTGAATACTGCTTATCTAATACTCCATGCCTGTGAAGCTGCTGAAAGTAAGTTTTCCTTTGCACCTCTGCAGACATATATTAGTGTAGATGACAACAAACTTGACTTTGACTTTGAGCTGTGAATCAATTGACAGTGACCTTGAATCAGAGGGATTCAAGATTCATTTCCTTTGGACTTGAACATAAAAGTTGAGGCTAATGCTTCTGTGCAGAACTGAGACATAATGTTCTAATTCCTGTTTTTGACAAGATCTTCGATCAATACCTAGTCTGCTCTTTCACTTGGATGTAGATGATCTCATGGCGCTGAAAAGGAGCCGGGGTGTTACTCCTGGTGCACTGCCCAATATTTCTCATTCAGCAACACACAAAATGCTGGAGGAATTCAGCAAGTCAGGTGGCATCCATGGAGAGAGATGGACAGTCATCAATTCGGGTTGGGAGCATTAATCTGAACACTACTTGAATTCTTGACCCAAAACACCAACTGTCCGTCTTCTCCATTGATACTGCATGGTCTGCAGAGTTTCTCTCGTGGATCTTGTGCATTCCTCCAGTGTCCAGCATCTGCAATCCTTTGGGCCTCCAATCTTTTTCCTTCCCTCACTATTACTAAAAGAACCGGTTGTCTGACTATCACGTTGGTGCTAGTGAAAACTCATGTGTACTTGTGAATACACTGTTGGCCACCATCCTGTTCAGGAGTAGTAACAAGGCTAAAATAGTAATCCCTGTCACACACTTAAGAACGTGAGTGGCTTCATACGAATGTATTTTTTCTTTAAAATCAAGGACAGAAAACCATATACTTGGTATGCCCAATGCCATTATTTTCTCCTTGTATTAGACAAAGAAATAGACAGATGTAAATATGTAAGCCTGACCTTTGTAAAGGTTACAGTCAAAGGCTGGCTTCTGACAACAATTACGGTTTTGTAATGAAGAAAACATGAAAAAGGTTAGTCATTTGAAGAACAATATGTAGTTACTTATGCTATTAAGTCCCATTATTGCTGTTGGATGCATGAATGGTGAAGGATTTGATTTTACATAGATTATGACATTTGTAGTTAAACCCGTATAAGCTGGCAGTAATATAGTTTGGTCTATCTCTGAAATGTCTCTCAGGATCCTGAAACTAGTTTCAATTGTCTTGATAAGTCAGTGAGGAATTTCCATTTTTTTTCAGCATTTGGCATGTTTCTATCATTTTGTTTTAGTTCTCCCAGGAATTTGGGGTGAGCTGGAGAGGGAATAAGTCATCATTATGGTCTACAATGGTATGTCAAATGTGTAAGAAGGTAAGAAGCTGCTGACAGTAGCGGACTCTACCCTATGCATCACTGACACATCCCTCTCCACCTCTGATAGTACCTACACAGGCACTGCCTCAACAAGGCAACATCCATCACCAAATATCCCCACCATCTGGTCTATGCCATCTTCTCACAACTATCCATGGGCAGGAGGTACAGAAGCCTGAATTCATGCACCACCAAGTTCAGGAACAGCTATTCCCCTTCAACCATTTGATTCTTGAACCAACTGGCAAAACTCTGATCACTATGACCACTTTGATCACTTTGCACCATACGTCGACTGCACCTCTTCCTATAGATGCTGCCTGGCCTGCTGCGTTCACCAGCAACTTTGATGTGTGTTGCTTGCACCATAATGAACTTTGTTTGGCTCTAATTGAGTTCTTTCTTGCAAAAATGTGTTGAACTTTGTTTCCCTTGTGCATGCTGCTTATATGATACAATGTGTCTTGGGGCTGCTGCAGTTCCATTTCCACTGAACCTGTGTGTACACGAACTTGTGCATATGACAATCAACTCATCCTTGACTTTTTGACTTTGATGTACAAAAGATTGCAGCAGGCTAATCTTACCTGAGGTTCTTTATCTTGTTATCATTAGCTGTATTTTCATGTAACCATTCAAGGGGGGCACGAGGCAGAACTGGAGTGAGTGCCTAAAAGTACAGAGAAGGCCATATTTCTTTAATCAAGAAAACCTGGAAGTATTAGCACAAGAGACTCTGCAGAAATCCAGAGTAACACGTGGAAATCGCTGGAAGAACTCAGCAGGTCGGGCAGCATTTATGGAGAGAAATAAAGCACTGATGTTTCGGGCTGAGATCCTTCATTGGAATTGGAAAGGAAGGGGAAAGGGTCAGAATAAGAAATGTGGGGAGGAGGGGAAGGATTACAAGCTGGAAGGTGATAGGTGAAGTCAGGTGAGGGGGGATGGTATGTGAGTGAGGGAGAGGAGATAATGTGAAAAGCTGGGAGATGATAGGTGGAAGAAGTAGAGGGCTGAAGAAGAAGGAATCTGATAGGAGAGGAGAGGTACTAGAAGGAGGTACTAGAGAAAATAAGGAGTAAGAGGGGAGCCAGTGAGGACAACCTTTGTTCCATCCACAACAGGCAGGATTACCAGGTGACCAACCATTTTAATTCCACTCCCCATTCCCATTCTGACATGTTAATCCAAGGCTTCCTCTACCGCTACAATGAGGTCACCCTCAGAATGGAAGAGCAACACCTCATATTCTGTCTAGGTAGCTTCCAACCTGATGACATGAATATTGATTTCTCCATCTTCCAGTAATTTCTCCTTTTCTATTCCCAATTCAGAATCAAAATCTCCCCTTACCCATTCTCTTCTCCTCACCTGCTTTTTCCTTTCTCCCATGGTCCACTCTCCTCTTCTACCAGATTCCTTCTATTTCAGCTCTTTACTCCTTCCACCTTCTCACTTCAGCTCCTCACTTCATCACCACCCCCCACCTACTTATCTTACCCCTTACTAGGTTTCTCCTAACACCTTACAGCTTGTACTGCTCCCCCTCAACCCACATTCTGAAGTAGTGAGGAAGTGTTCAGGGGTTGGTTCATTGCCCGTTCAGAAATCTGATGGCAAAGGGGAAGAAGCTGTTCCTAAAACACCAAATGTGTGTCTTCATGACCCTGTACCTCCTCTCTGACGGTAGCAATAAGAAGAGAGCATGTCCTGGGTGACAGGGTCCTTAATGATAGACTGCAATGGAGAACATTTCAACTGACAAAAGCACCTCTGATAAACAAAGCACCTTTGATAAACGAAACGAATTTCTTTTCCACTACATTGAAAGATCTATAGACAATGGTATGCGTTGATGCAGTTATGCCTGTCTCAAATTGAAGGCTGATTGTTGTTTGTATTAATTGCTGCTACCCACATCCCAAAACTTCTGAAACATGTCCTATGCTTACCAATTCCTAGCTCCTCTTATCCTCCCAGTCATTTGTACAATTCTCCCTCCAGTGTCCAAGAGGTATGCAGAATTCAAGTTAGAATCTGATCAATTATTCCAACCTCTTAGCTTGTTAATATCCTGGAGAAGCAACTGCAGTGTCAGAGATTTATGTACTGTTAATCCGTTTTCTCTCTTCATCTTTTTAACTTACCTAGTCTTGCAGGTTTTTATTCTTGACTTATTTTCAAGTTTTCCCTTTCTTCAATTATGAAAATAGACTCACACTGTTTATTTAGCAAGACAGCAATTTCCTTATTATCAATTATTTCCTCACCAGTTCTACCTCTCTTTTAGTATATTTACACTTAGTGCACTTTATTATTTTTATTGATGCATTTTTAAATTTATGTTGATACTCCCATTTGTGGAACAGGCCTCACCGTCCAGAAACACAGCCTAATCACAGGACAATTTCAAATCGCATATTAACCATATTATTAAGACTGTGTTCTTTCATTTAAGGAACATTGCAAGGGTTTGATTCCTTATAACATTTCAAGGTACAGAAAAATTGCTACAGGCTTTTGTTTTTAGCTGATTGTAATGCGCTCTTTTCAGGACTGCCTAAGAAAGATATGAATCTGCTGCAGCCTGTTCAAAATGCAGCAGCAAGAATCTTAACCAAAAAAAGAGAAAATCTGAGGGCATTGCACCAGCTATGGCAACACTATGCTGGTTGTCTGTGTCCTTTAGGTCAATTTTAAAATATTCTTCTTTGTATATAAGGCACTGAATAATCTAGCTCCTCCATATATTTTGGAGTTCCTATGCCTTTACATCGCCATCATAATCTTAGATCTGCAAATATTGGTTTGATTAGTTTTCCTAGAGCCAATCATATAAGAACTGGTGAAGCAGGTTTTTGCTCTTATGGCACCAAAAATCTGGAATACTCTACTGAATGAGATATGTCAGCCTAGTACTGTAGAACATTTCAAAACACTTCTAAAAATCTACTTTTTAAATTTGGCCTACTTATGGGATGTATTAATTCCTGTTGATTTTCATTAGATGTATATAATTTGGTATATTCTATTACATATCCATCAATAGTGAATTTATTATTATACCATTTGTTTCTTCTTTACACATTTCTATGATGTCTAAACCAATCTTGAGTGAAATTTTTACTTGTATCTTTGTTAATCTTGTTTTCTGTTGACTGTTGTTGCTTGGCTACTCATGTGGAGCGTTTGCTTTCTCAAATGATTTGCTGGATCTGTATTGTTGCAAATGCTTCATTTAACACATTCCACTCAGCTCAGCTCAGCCCCGTTCATTATCTTAATTTATTTGTTGTCCCTTTGAAAATTTATTTATTTTAAACTAAGAAAATACCTTTTTGCTCCCCTTCATAACATTACTATCAAATTCAGTCATTGTCACCATTCATAATTTGTGTGGTCCACAACAGGATGTCCTTCCATCAATTTTCACTATTGATGGAGTTAAATTCTAGAATTCTGTATCCGACAAGAGGGTTTTTACATTTGAGGTAAAATAGGGCTTCAATAGTATAGCAGTTACCTTACTGGGCTAGCATCCACAATTATGGACCATTCACCCAGAGGTACGAAGTCACATAAACAGTCAACTAGGAAACAGGCCATTCGGCCCACCACCTCCATGTTAGTTATTTATTTAGAGATACATGATCGTGCGTTCAAATTTGGAAGACTAAGGGTATTTCACGGTTTTTGGAATTATTTTTAGATGGTTCCCTTATGTCTTTTGAACAATTATCTAATAAATATAATTTACCAAGAATACATTTTTTAGATATCTCCAAGTTAGAAATTTCCTAAGTACTATACTCTCTTCCTTTCCGACGCTACGTCCTACATATATTTTAGATACTATAATTAACCTTAATCCATGTCAGAAAGGTGTAACGGCTATTATTTATAATATTATTATGAAACTTAGGAAAGCTCCATTTGATAAGATTAGGTCAGATTGGGAACAAGAATTGGGTTCTATTATTTCCATGGATGACTGGGGGCAGATTTTACAATTAGTCAATACTTCCTCTATCTGTGCTAAACATTCCCTAATTCAATTTAAAGTTGTTCATAGAGCACATATGTCCAAAGATAAATTAGCTCGTTTCTATTCTCATATTAATCCTTTTTGTGATAGATGTCCGGGGCAGATAGCCTCTTTAACTCATATGTTTTGGTCTTGTCCTACTCTGGAAACTTTTTGGAGAGACATTTTTAATATTATCTCAAAGGTATTGAATATAGATATTTCTCCTCATCCTATTACTGCTATCTTTGGATTACCTAAAATTTCCAGTAATCTTTCCCCTTCAGCCCGTAGAATGATTGCATTTCTTACTTTAATGGCGAAAAGATGTATCTTACAACATTGGAAAGAGCCTAATGCTCCAACTACCTTTTTTTGGTTTTCCCAGATGATATTATGCTTAAATTTGGAGAAAATTAGAAGTAATCTTTATGATTCCTCACTTAAATTTGAACAGACCTGGAGATCTTTTATTCAATATTTTCATTTAATGTAATTTTTTTTCTCTTTTGTTCCATATTTATATTCCCTTCTTGCCTTTTTTTTAACTGTTTTTAATGGAGGTCGGGTTTGAGGACGTGATTTTAAGTTCTTTAACTCTACCTGTTTCCAAGTTAGCCCATTGCTTTGCTTTGCTTTTAGTTTAGTTGCACGGTGGGTTTTTTTTGGGGGTCTTTTTTGGGGTTTTTTTTTTCTTTTCTTTATTGATATATATATATATATATATATATATATATAAAAATCAGTATACTATTATTTTACCATATTATTTTATGTTTAAATTGCACTGTTTGTATCAATTTTTTCTTCTGTATTAATATCTCCTGTAATTTCTAACAGTGTATTAGTGCCTTTATGGTTTACCCTTTGTATACTTATTCAACAAAAAGATTTAAAAAGAAAGAAAGAAAGAGATACAGTGCGGAAAAGGCCCTTCTGGTCCAACAGGCCACACCACCCAGAAACCCAGCTGATTAGCACTAGTTTAATCACAAGAGAATTTACAATGACCAATTAACTTACTAACCAGTACGCCTTTGGATTGTGAGAGGGAACCGGGGCAGCTGGAGTTAAACCCATGGGATCATGTGGAGAACGTACAAACCTCTCAAAGACGGTGCCGGAAATTTACTCCAAACTCTGGAACTCTCCGAGCTGTGATAAATGAGTAACTATTTAATTTCACAGTTTCTATATCTCAATGAGTAAATATACAAATCATGTCAGTAGGTTGCTTTGACAATAGCAATGAACAGTTTACATGCCAGCAATGCTGTTGTAAGCAAGTTTTCCACTGTATCTGTGCTTTACCATACTAACGTATATGACAATAAACTCAACTTGATTTAAACTTTTCTTCACCTTCGACCCATTCCATTCTATGATGAATGAGTGCAGGTGTAAGTTCAAGGCAAAGTCTGCAAGATATCGAATTTGCATTTTGCAAGAGTTTCTTAATGGGAATCATAATTGAAAAATTCATGATGAACTCAGATCAAGTTAACTTTCAGATGAAAAGCAAAAATAAAACTGCAGGCATTGGAAATCTTAAATAAAATTGGGAGGTGCTGGAAATAGCAGACAAAGTTAATGTTTCAAGTCAATGTCCCTTCATCAGATTGGTTTGAAGTTTTAGCATTGTTTCTTCACCTGATCTGACAAGCATATCCAACACTTTTTATTGTTTAAACATAAGTTTAAAGGATCAGGAAGAACTGTACAGACTGCACAAAGGTAATTCTGCCACGGATTTAACCTCATACATTTGGTTCATATTTTCATTCCAATTTACATGTCTTCCTAAATAATGAAAGCTGAAAATGCAAACTCTATGTTGTAATGACACCTTTCTGCTAGTGGTGGTGGTGCAGTGCTTCCTCTGGTAGCTGGGTGTAACTACAACAGAATCAGAATCAAATTTCATATCACTGGCTTGTCTCATAAAATTTGTTGTTTTGCAGCAGCAGTACAGTGCAATACATGTAACCAGTTACTATAAATTACAATAAGAATATAAGAAATTGGCAGTCCAAAAAGAGAACAAGAAGTGAGGTAATGTCCATGGGTTCACTGTCGGATCAAAATTCTAATGGTGATGAAGAAGCTGTTCCCACAAAATGGAGTGTGTGTCTTCAGGCTCCTGTACCTCCTCCCTGGTGGTAGCAATGACAAAAGGACTTGTCTTGGATGTTGAGGTTCCTTAATAATGGATGCTACCTTCTTAAGGCATCGCTGTTGAAGATGTCCTCAATAGTGAGGAGGCTGGTGCCCACGATGGATCTGGCTGAGTTTACAAGCCGCTGCAGATTTTTGGATCCTGTGCATTAGCTCCTCCATGTTGGATGGTGATGGAGTGAGAATTCTCTCCACGGTACATCTGTAGAAATTTGCTCGAGTCCCTGGTAACATACCAAATCTCCTCAACCCCTATTGAAATATTAGGCCTTGTGTGCCTTCCTTGTAACAAGACATGCTGACTGGGACAATTTATAGTGTATGTTCAGACATAAGGATTTCAAATAAATATAGATTAAATAAATTTTAATTAATTTGAAACAATATATCAAAGGTTGTTTAGCACTTGCTTATTCAAGACTTTCCTCTGTAATTTTTTTCAGTATGCCTAATTTTACATAGAAATTCAATTTCTTTAAAAATCCTTTTCCAGCTCAAAATAAACTCTAACGGAAATTTTAATTCACTCTTAATAGTAATCCATGACGAAGTGAAATAATGCAGATTTGAATAAGTACAAATCATACCTGCTTCACAGTTCTGAGGACTGTGTTCACTGCAGGTCTCAGATGTGTGTGTGTGTGTGTAATTTACAAGTTTGCTGTGCAACTACATTGCTGGACAGTCTGGCTGTTTCACATATCCCAAGGATGAATCAGTAGATAAATTTATAAATTAGTATAGGTAACTAAGAAAGGAGTCAATGGGCATGTTTTTCTCTAATACGGTATCTCCTTACAATATGAAAGAAGATCATCGGGCACATTGTGTCTAAGTCAACTCTTAGAACAACCCCATGGCTGTATTTACTGTCCTTGCAATCCACCACCTTTTGTACACCTATCAATTCCATCCTGATGGTCCTACAGCCTACCTGTATTCAAGACAATTTCCAATAGCCAATGAAGTTGTGGAACAACAGACAAATAAAGGAAAGGAGGATGGGACTGAAGGAATTGCTCTTCTGGGAACAGGCTTAGACATGTTGGGCCAAAGGCATTATTCTGTGTTGAAGTAAGTAGAATATATATCACGTTCGGTCATTTTTCTTATTGACTGTATCAATTTTTCCAGGACCGCACAACACTGTCAAAGCATTTGTTGCCCATCTCTACTTATCCTTGGAAAACTGATGTGAAGCGATCTTGAGCCACCTCAGCTCTTCTGGTAAAGGCCACACACAATGTGGGGAAGGTTACCCAATTGAAACTCATCAACAGTGGTGATATATTTCCAAGATAAGATGCTGTATGGCTTGGAGGGAAACCTGCCTATGGTAGTTTTCCTATGCTCCTGAGCATCTAATGATTAAGTGCCGTCCATTCTCCTTGATCCTGACCGCAGTTTACAAAACACCGAAGGCCAATGTTAAGCAAGCAATCATATTGAGTGCCACGATTGGCTAACAAGAAACAACTCACCCAACGCCTTCAAGTCATTGTTTGTAACTTCAGTCAAAATTGCTTGGAGAAATCTCTGCCCAATTTTCATCAACATATCCCCTACATCACCAGGCATCCCAACACACTTGACCATATCTACACTACCATAATAAGTGTCTACATACCATCCCTCGAACACCTTTTGTGAAATCTGATCATCTGGTTGTCAGAGGCTAAACAACAAGGCTCTAGAAGTAAAAACAATGAAGAGGTGGTTGCGGGAGGTGGAGGAGCGTGGATGGGACTGCACCAAGTCAGAAGACTGGGCTTTGTTCAAGGGCTCATTGGAGAATGCCACAGTTGTCATGGACTTTATAAAGTCAGTTGTGGACGAGTGTGTCCCCACAAAATCATTTAGAGTCTTCCCCAACCAGAATGAACCAAGAGATCTGCAATCTGCTGAAAGACAGATCAGTGGCACTCAGGGTTGGGGACCAAGTAAAATTCAAGCAGATACGATCAACAGAAAGCCATCTCACATGTGAAGTTGCAATTCCAGACCGAACTTGAATCATTGAAAGATGCTTGACATCTGTGGCAGGGCTTGAATGCTATCACCTCCTACAAAGAGAAACCAAGCAACATACATGAGACCAGGGTTTTGCTCCCAGATGAGCTCAATGCCTTCTATGTTTGCTTTGACCAACAAAACATGGAAGTGCCTTCACTAACTCCCACAGCCCCAATAACTTTGTAATTTCGGTCTCTGAGGCCGATGAGAGCATCCTTCAGGAGGGTGAACCTACAGAAAGCATCTGGCCTAGACTAGGTACCAGGCCACGTACCGCAGACTTGTGCTGATCGATTGGCTGGAGTGTTCACTAATATCTTTAACCTCTTGCTTTGGCAGTCTAAGGTACCCACCTGCTTCAAGCAGGCTTCAATTATGCTGGTGCCTAAGAAGAAGGTGGTAACCTACCTCAGTGACTTTCGTCCAGTAGCTCTCAGTACATTCACTGTGATAAGGTGCTTTGAGATGTTGGTGATGAAACATATCAACTCCTGCCTGAGGAGAGAATTGAATCCCCTCCATTTTGCCTACTGGCACAACAGATTCACAACATATGCCATTTCATTGGTTCTTCACTCAACCTTAGAACATCTGGACAGCAAAGATGCATACATCGGGATGCTCATCATTGACTTCAGCTTAGCATTCAATACCATTATTCCCTTTAAAATCTAATCAATAAAACCTCAAGTCCTTCTTGTGCAACTGGATCCTTGATATCCACAGGTGCAGTCCCCAGTCACTTCAGATTGGCAAAAGCATCTTCTCCGCAATCTCCATCAGCACAAGACTGTGTGCCTAGCCCCCAGTTCTATGCACTTTATACTTATGAATGTGAGGTCAAGCACAGCTCCAATCCCCTATATAAGTTTGCTAAAGATACCACTACCACTGACCGAATTAAATGTCCTTTCAAATCAGCATATAGGAGGGATATTGAAAATCTGATGCCACCAAAACAACCTCTCACTCAATGTCAGCAAAATCAAAGAGCTGATTATTGACTATAGGTGGAGGAAACCAGAGAGCCAGGTGGAGAGGGTCTTTAAAGTTTTTGGCATTAAATTTCAGAGTATATGTCCCAGACCCAATACGTAAGTGCCATAACAAAGAAAGCACAAGCAACACTTCTGCTTTCTTAAAGCTTTGTGCAGTTTCGGCATGTCATCCAAAATGTTCACTGCTATAGATGCACAGTGGAGAGTGTACTGAATGGTTGCATCATGGCCTGGTATGCTCTTGAATGCAAATGTCTACAAAAGAAGTCCATCATGGATAAAGTCCTCCTCGCGAGTATGTACATCTACACAAAGCACTGTTGCAGGAAAGCAACATCCATCATCAAGGACTCTCACCATCCAGGCCATGCTTTCTTCTTGCTGCTGCCTTCAGGAAGAAGACACAGAAGTCTCGGACCCTCAAAACCAGCTTCAGGAATGGTTATTACTCCTCAACCATCAAGCTCTCAAACCAGTGGGGATAAATTCACTCATCTTCACTGCCCTATCATTGAAGTGTTCCCACAACCTATGGACTCACTTTCAAGAACTTTTCATCTCACATTCTCAATATTTATTGTTTATCTATTTCTTATTATTACTTTATTTGTTTTTTTTTTGCATTTTGTATCTGCACAGCTTGCTGCCATTTGCGTGTCGGCTATTTATCCATCTTTTGTTTAATCTATTGTGTTTCTTTGTATTTACTGTGCTGTCCACAACAAAATGAACTCAGGGTAGTATATACTGTCATAATATATATGTACTTTGAAAATAACTTTACTTTGAACTTTGAACTTGTCTTCTATTGCTCAGGGGACATTGGAGTAGACAGTGAATTACTGCAGTACATCTTGTAGATGGTACATACTGTAGCTGCAATGTGATGGCGGCGGAGGGAATGAGTAGTTACGGAGGCAGATGAGTATCAATTAAGTCGGCTGCTTTGTCCTGGATGTTACTGAGTTTCTTGAATGTTGTTCAAAGTTCATAGTAAATTTATTATCCAAGTATGGGTATATTACCATATACAAACCTTGAGATTTATTTTCTTACAGGCATTCACAGTAGAACAAAGAAATACAGAGCATTCCAGTTAGTTTACAACCAGCATCTAACGCATACAAGTGTGCATCACTGCACTGAGCCTAGAGGAAACAGTTTTTTAAATAACGTCAATTGCATGTGCTTGTGTTCAAAAAGGAGTGATTTTTGTCACTGATAGCTTGTAAGAAATAAGCAGTAAGACAAATCAGAATTATTTTGCTCACTGCAGTTTCAAGCATTCAGTTTTGGAGATGCCAGACACAGCCAAGCATGAAACACAATTTCATTACTTCCACTATGAAGAATGTGGAGGTATTGACAATCGTCTTGAATGTTGCAATGGAAATGAAGATTTGGAGGATGTAATGTTGAAAATTGCATGAAAGCAGTCCATCATCTATGCTAGGTGTCTGTGCTGATTTTGTTAATTTACAGTCAATCAAAAGAACATGGCAGCATACAGTGGATGAATTCCTCCATCGATAAATATTAGGAACTAACACAGAGCTATAAGATTAGATTAGATTAGATTATGAGGACACTCAGTCCTCGTTTATTGTCATTTAGAAATGCATGCATTAAAAAGTGATACAATGTTCCTCCAGAAATATATCACAGAAACACAGGACAAACCAAGACAAAAACTGACAAAACCACATAATAATAACATATAATTACAACAGTGCAAAGCAATACCATAATTTGATAAAGAGCAGACCATGGGCACAGTAAAAAAACATCTCAAGTCCCGATAGCCCCATCATCTCACGCAGATGGCAGAAGGGAGAAATTCTCCCTCCCATGAACCTCCAAGCGCCGCAAACTTGCTGATGCATTGGAAGCACCCGACCACAGCCGACTGAAATGGTGTTGATTGTGTTCTAATTTGTTCTAATTTTATTTAAATACATAATTTCTTACTCGGTTAAATGGAAGTTTGTCTTTTTTTAAATATTTTTAACAATTTCCATGAAACCGGCTAAATGGAGCAGCCACTAAATCGGACCAAAATGTACAGTTCCTGATGTGTCCCAATTGAACATTACAATAGAATCAATGAAAAATAAACACAAATATTGACAAGCAACCAATGTGCAAAAACGACAATAATACATAGATTAATATTACCTAGGATAGAAGGAGGAAGAGGACTAAGAGATATACAAAATTTACACAACAGTCAGATAATTTTCATCAACAAAAACAGGATTCAACACTCCATGTGAGCATATGCAATTCTGGTAAGAAGTGCACACCACTAAACTTAATTGAACAACAAAGAAATTATTTCTACGAAGAAAATGTTAACCAATCAAAGCACATGACCCTCCACGGAAATATCCCCGCATCTGAGCAGACTAGATGTCGACAAGGATGCATTGAACACCTGGCTCAGAGTTGGAGACCTCTGCCCAGAAACAGAGGCGTTCCTGTGGCAATACAGGACCAGGAGGTTAACACAAAAAATGATCAAAGATACATACTAAAAGACCAATGAATTCAAGACAATTACTGCAGAAAATGCCAAACAAAACCAGAAACAATCCAATACATTACAGGATCCTGCAATAGTTTAACTCAATCTGATTACTTAAATGGGCACAATCAAGTGGCAAACATCGTTCATCAAAATCTTGCTTTAAAATGTGAACTCATAAAATCCAGGTTAGAGTCAGAGTTTACAAATGAAATTATGACCAATCCATTATTACAGATAGGACAATCCATAATAACTGTCTGGATATTATATTACAGGATAAACTAGCAAAAAACAACTTACTTAATAGATATAGCCTTTCAAAATACACAGAAAATACAGAAATCAAGAAGTAAAAACACCAGAATATGCTGAATTAAAAGAAGAAATTGATAGACTATGGAACATGAACTGGGTATACATGGCCAAACTACAAATGGTATCATCCCAAAGTTACTGCACAATAACATTAAACAACTAGGCCTACACAGCAATATCTAAGTAAATTTATAGAAAGCCACGATACTAAACACCCACAAAATACTGGAGAAACTCAGCAGGAAAAAAGCACAGTCGACGTTTCGGGCCGAAATCCTTCGGCAGGACTGGAAAAAAATGCTGAGGAGTAGATTTGAAAGGTGAGGAGAGAGAAACATCAGGTGATAGGTGAAACTTGGAGGGGGAAGGATGAAGCAAAGAGCTGGGAAGTTCATTGGTGAAAGAGACAGAAGGTCATGGAAGAAAGAAAAAAGGAGGAGCACCAGAGGGAGGCGATGGGCAGGCAAGGAAGTAACATGAGCAAGGGAAAAGGGGACGTGAAATGGTGAAGGGGGGGAAACATTACTGGAAGTTTGAGAAATCAATGTTCATGCCATCAGGTTGGAGGCTACCCAAACAGAATATAAGGTGTTGTTCCTCCAAGCTAGGTGGGGCCTTATCATGACAGTGGAGGAGGCCATGGATGGATATGTCAGAAAGGAAAAGGGAAATGGAATTAAAATGAGTGGCTACTGGGAGATCCCACTTTTTCTGGCAGATGGAACATAGATGCTTGGCGACTAAACATCACTAGAATAGTCCAAAAGGCCCTAGCAATTGGGAAATGAGTGTGCTTGTCTATGTCTGTGACCTCAGGCTTTACCAGCTTGATCTGAGAAAAAAAGTAATAATAATAAGTAAATAATACTAAGAACACCTGTTGTAGAGTCCTTGAAAGAGAGTCCATATATTATGGCATCAGTTCAGTATTGAGGTGAATGAAGTTATCCGCACTGGTTTAGAAGCCTGATGGTTGAAGGGTAATAGCTGTTCCCGAACATGGAGAATTCTGTATTTCTTTCCAAATGACAGCAGTGAGAAGAGTACATGGCCTGGACGGTTGGTGTTCTTGATGATGGATACTGCTTTCTGTGGCAGTGCTCCTTGCAGATGTGCTCAATGGTGGGGAGGGCTTTTCCTGTTATGGGCTGGGCTGTATTCACCATTGTCTGCAGCCTTTTCCATTCCTAGGCATTGGTGTTTCCATACCAGGCCGTGATGCAGCTAATCAGGATACTCGACACTGCATCTATAGGAGTTTCTCAAAATTTTAGATGACACACTGAATCTGTGCAAACCTCTAAGAAAGTATAGGCACTGTTGTATCTTCTTTGTAATGGCACTTATGAGCAGGTAGCAGGACAGGTCCTCAGATAAAATTAAACCAAGGAATTTAAAGTTACTGACCATCTCCACCTCCAATCCCTTAATGAGGATGGGTTCATGGACCTCTGGTTTCCTCTCCTGTAATCAATAATCAGCTTCTTGGTTTTACTGACGATGAGTGAGAGATTGTTGTTGTGCCACCATTCAACCAGATTTTCATTCACTCTCCGATTTGTCATCACCTTTAATTCTGTGAATAACTGTCATAGATGTAAGCGAATAGAGCAGGGGGCTAAGCACACAGCCTGGTGGTGTAGTTGTGCTGGAGATGATGGTGGAGGAGATGCTGCCATTTCATACTGACTGGGGTCTACAGCTGTGGAAATCAAGGATGCAGTGACATAGGGAGGTACTGAGCCCTAGGTCTTGGAGCTTAGTGATGTTTAGAAGGAATGATAGCATTGAATGCTAAACTGTAGTCAATGAAGAACATCCTGAGATATGAATCTTCATTGTCCAGATGTTCCAGAGCTGAGTGAAAAGCTGTTGACCTATTACAATGGTAGGCAATTGGAGTGGATCCAAGTCACTCCTCAGGCAGGACATGATAAGTTTCATGATAATCCTCCCAAAGCATTTCATAATAGTGCATGTAAGTGCTGCCGGACGATCGTCACTGAGGCACATTACCACGTTCTTCTTGGGCACTGGTATGATTGAAGCCTGCTTGGAGCAGTTAGGTACCTCAGACTGCTGAAGCAAGGAGTTAAAGACAGCAGTAAACATTTCAGCCAGGTAATTAGCACAGGTCTTCAGAATGCGGCCAGGTACACCATCTGGGCCAGATGGTTTCCATGGGTTCTATGGGTTGTTTGAGCAATCCTCGCCTAGGGAACTGGGGAGAACACCATAGTCCTCCTGAATAATTGACTTCCAGTCAGGATGCCGCCACTGCACAATAAATCCTCGGGCGACATCTTCCAAACAGCTAATCTCTTCAATTCTTTCACTTTCTCTACATCTTCTACTTGTCCTTTTTGTCTTGGTTGTGTTTCAGAAACTGTTGGATCTTGTGATTTGCAGTTTGAAATTTGATCAAGTGATCCAGTGCTCTCCTGTTCCCGGAGAGGAGCGAGAGAACGAGCAGCCTCATAGAGAAGACCAAAGATGGGATGTGGGGCCATGATCAACTGCATTTTGAAGCATCGAGGAAGACTGAAGCATTGAGGAGGTCAGCGGTCACTCTCCACAAAGGCCATGGGGTCGTTGGCAGTCAGACCTGGCGTGGCGAGCGCTCTTTACGGAAGGACTAAGTTTGTGCGGCCCCTCTCCTCAATGCTGACAGGAGGATTTTTTTGAAATTCTGAGATTTATGTGATTATTGGAGTGTAGTTTATATGGTCCCCTTCAGTTTTCTGTGCTTTCTTTCTTGTTGCCAATTGGCGGGTGGGTAGTATGTTTCTTTTTGTGCGTGGGAGGGGTTGGGGACTTGGGGTCTGATGTTCTTATTGGCATTTTTCTGTGTGAGTGATCTGTTAGTTTTTGTGTGTGAGAGAGGGGTTGGGGATTTGATGCTATTGTCACTTTTTTTTTAGAGAGAGGGGATGGGTTTTGGGGTTTTTGATGTTCTAGCTGCCATTTTCTGGATGGGCAAGAGGGGTTTGGGAGTTTGGAGTTTGTGAGTTTTGTTTCTTTTTCATTTTCTTTTTCAAGTGGGGGCAGTTGATGTCTTTTCTTTCAATAACTCCTATGGCTTTCTTGTATTTCATAGCTATCTGGAGAAGATGAGTTGTGTTTTACATGCATACTTTGACAATATAATGAACCTTTGAACTTTTGATTTGTGAATTACAGACAGAAGAAAGACTTAAGTTTTAGCAGATGGGTCAGTATCTATAGGATACCCAGTTTCTCATGTGATTTTGCAGCTATAGTATTTATTTGCTGGTCCAGTTGAATTTTTGGTCAGTAGTTACCATCATGATTTTGATGGAAGGGGACTTGGCAGTGGTAATATCATTGAGTGTCAAAGTAAATAGTCAGAGTCTCCCATGTTGGAAATAATCATTGCCTTGCCACTTAATGGCCAGAATGTTGAGCAAAAGACAAACTGTTTGAGAAACTTAGTTGGTCAGGCAGCATCTGTAGAGGAAATTAGATAGTCAAAGATTCAGATCAAAACCTTTCACCTTGATGGAGGAAGAGCAATTCCATGAATTTGGGAGCCATATTGGATTTGTCCTTCCTGTGAGTAGGCCACACCTCACTGTTGAGAAGATGTTGGCTTTGTAGTCATACTGGAGCACCTTCACTGGAGGCATGATTAGTGCAAGAGCATAAGTCTTCAGTCCTGGGCCATTTCCAGTGTTCTCAGCCATTTTTTTATATCATGAAGAATAAATCAAATTAGCTGGTGACTGGCTTCTGTAATGGTGAAGTGTCAGAAAGAACACAAGAGATTCTGCAGATGCTGGAAATCCAGAGTAACACACACAAAATGTTGTAGGAACTCTACATGTCAGGCAGCCTCTATGGAGAGCAGTAAACAATCGATGTTTCAGGTTGAGCCGTGATGAAGGGTCTCGGCCAGAAACATCCACTGTTTATTCCTCTCCATTGATGCTGCCTGACCTGCTGAGTTATTTCAAGAAACTGAGTTGGGTTAATTTCTTGCCTCTTCATTGACACAAATGATTTAGGCTTGTCCTATAATCACTCACTTCCTGGGCTCAGTCACGACTGAAGACGGGGTTATTCCCCCTATTAGCTCTTTAGTTGATGGCAATCATGGTGAAGTACATTAGAGCTGCAGAGATTTGATCTGATCCATTGGTTGCAAAATTGCTTAGTTCTGTCTATTGTGTATGCTGCTCAGCATGAATGTAGTCCTGATGAAGGGTCTTGGCCCAGAAAGACAATTTTTTATTCCTTTCCACAGATGCTGCTCAATCTGCTGAGTTCCTCCAGCATTTTGTGTGTGTTACTCTGCAGTCCTGTGATGCATGTTTTCCAACTGATGCTTGGTTTTAAATAAATCTAGCATGTCAGTTTCCATTCCCTATTGAATCATGGTTGATCCTGTCAGTTGGTTGTAATGATAGAATGAACGATATGCCAAACAATAAGATTATAGATTGTGATGGGGTACATTGCCACTGCTGCTGATTGTCCACAGTCCATAATGGATGTCAACTTTCCTGGTGTCAGTTCTGTTAAGCCTATACCCAATAGTGCAATAACCATGTCACACAAGACAAGAGAAGGTGCCCTTGAGGTGAAAATGGTACTTGGCTTCACAAGGAATATGTGCTGGCCATTTCCACCATTGCTGTCATGGACTACCACATTTGCCACTGTGAGAAGGTTGAGTATATTTATCATATGATTTAGCAAGTAGGCTTGCCAATAGCCAATAAATATCAACATTCTTGTCAATGATTCATGATAAAATAATGTGAATGTCAGTATTTGTGACATTAGAGGTAAACTGGAAAATACTCATAAAAGATCACAAGAAAGCTATATATTTATCATGCATTCATGATATTTTGGGTAGAATGAAGAGTTTCTACTAAATAGACCTTAAGGCTTCATTCCACAAACAACTTGTTACCTATAATTTGTTCAAAATTGGTGCAGTTTATTATTTTGAGTCAGATTATTACAATTTTGACAATGTAAGAATGCTTTTCAAGGATTCTGACATTTGCATTTGAAAATATTTTTCCTCAGTCTTCATCTCCCTCCTTTCAATTAATAAGCTGTTTTTAGCATCATTTTTATAAATCTGTTCAAGATCTGAATGCCTGTGCATTTCCAAAATATATTAGACATGATACAATATCACGAAACTGTCAACTTGACAGGCAGATGAATATTTTTTCCTGCAGAGTAAAAAATGTATTCAACAAATAGTAGGGCAATGTCAGTTCTCTTTGCTAAAAATATGGATTACTTCAATGATAATATATAAGAACATGCTCCTGAAATAATCATTGAAAATAAGTAAATCACTATCTGGCTTGAGTGGTACATTCGCAAAGATTATTACAGGACAGGTTCCCATCCAAATAGTTATGATTGATTACCAAAGTAGCCAGCAATTTGCAACAAGTGCTATCAGTCTGGACCACCTCTTAGCGTAAACGTCATATGATCATTGAATGATACAACTTGAGGAGAGGAATAAACTGATGTGGTGCCGCAGTCCGCTATATTTTAATCTTTTGCTAGTAGTTATTATTGGCAGCCATAAAGAAGACAGCAGAATGGAACAAATGGTTACCTTGAAAATGAGAATGAGCCTGATTTGGAAACTTTTAAAAATCAGAATGTATGTGTTTGACTAAATGTTCAGTATTTTTAAAGTAAATGAACTGAATAACTTTTTAATGTATTAATCACCATGACCAATAATATTGTAAGCAACCATGATGAACCTAAACTTGTAGGTTATATAATGTGTTAACTAAAATATTTTCACAGAAGAGTGGAGAATTTACAATACAGGCAGAGGCCATTTAGGTACATCAAGTTTGTACCCATAAAAAAAAAGTACTACTTGGGTTAAGCTACCTTCGAGCACCAGGTACTTGGCACTGCAGCTCCCAGACTTTCCAGCACACCACTAAGCACTTTTTATATGTACAGCATTAACTGCAGATGGAAATTGAAACTATAAACATAAAGTGAACAGTTGTAAATGCTTCAAGCTAAAAAACAATGCAAAATATCCTAAATCCCTTCTACATACTTCCTAAATCTTTATGCAATTGTATTTATTGCATTTTCAAAAGTGCAAAGGGAAGGGTGGATTTTCTGGTCTATTTTCTGCAGTCAGGAACAAAATATTACATTTTGAGCTGGAGCAGTTAAATTCATTTTCTAGTTGTTCAATGCTTTGAAGATGAGGGTATTCATAAAATCTCATCTCCTGAATCCTGTGCTGGATTGTTCGCACTCTCTAGTTCAACAAATAATGTCTTAAATGTTCTTCATAAACTGCAATTATTTTGAAGTTAATGATGAAGAGCCATTAGATAGCAATGAGATAATTCCATACCTTCTTGTGGGAGATAATACAAAAAATGGAATAAATATCAACATTGAAATGTCCTCTCAACATACTTACATTTACGTCTTCTGACTTCCATAGCTGATAAAATTAAAAACACTTAAATCATATTTTCAAGATCAACTTTCCAATAAGAGATGCAATAATTTGTTAATTGCATGTTCAACATCTCAATTACTTTACAATTTCCAGAAACAAGGATTAAGTTTCAGAGAGTAATGCACGATGGAAATAACACCTTTGACCCATTGAGTTCACACTAACCATCCCACATGATTTTACATAAACCTTCTCTGCCTATATGCCCTTCATCTTCTCCCAGGTGTAGCAGAAACCCATACAGTTTCCAGTAACGGACTCAGATTCATGTTCACATTTATCACATGTACATCAACACATAGAGTGAAATATGCCGTTTGCATTAACACCAACAAAACCTAGCAAAGTGCTGGGGCAACCCACAAATAACACTACACATTCAGGTGTCAACATAGCATGCCCACAATACTCAGCAGAACAACACAGGGCACAACAAAACAGAACACAACAGCAACAAAAGAACAACAGCAAATCAAGCCCCCTTCACCCATCCCACCCACACACAGACAGTCCTCCATCTTTAGAACAGTCCGCCAGCCTCCAGTCTTCAGGTTTCAACTTCCGGACTACTGATCAATCTTTGGGCTCTAATCTTTGGTATTAATCCCCAGATTAGTTAATGATATGACCCCAAACTCTAGGGTTGAACTGACTCATTGCTCCTTACCCCTCCTCATTAGATCAGATTCAACTTTATTGTCATTGTGCCGCGTACAGATAAAAAGCCAATGAAATGCAGTTAGCATCTGACCAGAAATGCAAGGAATAGTGTTATTTACAAAATAACTGTGAATAAAAAAAGTGCTACAGCACACAAATATAAAAGTACTGAGACAGTACAATGCGGATGCAATACCTTTTAGCGCTGTGATGAGAGGTTCAGCAGTGTCACAGCCTCAGGGAAGAAACTCTTCCTGTGCCTGCTGGTGCGGGAGTGGAGGCTCCTGTAGCGCCTACCGGATGGGAGAGAGTAAAAAGTCCATGGTTAGGGTGAGATGCATCCTTGATAATGCTTTTCGCCCTGCCCAGGCAGCGTTTATGGTAGATGTTCTCAACGGTGAGCAATTGGGTGCCAATAATCCGCTGGGCGGTTTTCACCACACGCTGGAGTGCTTTGCAGTCCGATACGGGACAATTGCCATACCACACTGAGATGCCTCCTCTCATGCTCGCACCGACTCCTTTAATGAAGTGAGCAATCCACATGTCTTTATATTGGACTCGGGAAACAGGATGGTCTGGAGGAAGCCCGCACAGTTTGAGAGAGAATGTACAAGCTCTGCACTCGTATTCAGCTGAGGTCAAGACAGAAGCTGCGGCACTGGGACCGTAAGGTGAGCAGGGAGTCAATTCTGATACACAATAATTAATCACTCGTTATGGTAGCAACCAGGTAGGCAGATGTATTGTAATGTTCAACAATTACCAACATGTCAATAGTAGAATTTTTGGTTTTCCATCATGGCTTTTTGTCAATCAGTAACTATGCTTGGTGCAATGATTTAGTATTTAAAACTAAATGGAAAGACTTCCATTAATGCAAGTGATATTACTTTAAAAGAGCCATGTTGTTTTGAGAATACAGTCTAATTAGATTTTTAGTAATTAGATCAGAACACAAATCAACATTATATCAGCTTGCATTAGTAGGAGGATTTTTCCTTCCAATTCAAACCTGAGCTATCAATTTTTTAGATTGAGAGTTCACTGAGTCACATTTTTGAAGCTGCTGTCTTAGCACGACAATTTTACCTGAAACCTCACCCTCTTACTCTGCATGGCATATTTTATTGAATTAGTACAGATTTCATCAGCATTTACACTTAACCCCAATATGACTAAGGGCATTTGTTTCAGTCTTGTTTGAGGGACCTCGTGGTATGCAAATTGTCTGCACCATTGGCCCACAAGAATTGGGGATTGCAAATTTTTAAAAAATATTTCTTGATGTTCTGAAACTGCATGGGGCATGGCAACTGCTACTTATAATTTGGTTTATTTTTGTAATAATTTAATTAATCACTTTAAGATAACAATCTCAGCAAGTGAGTACAACCTTCCTTAATATACTGTTTGGCTTAAAAATTGAAATTCTCTCATATCTGTGAAATCAGCATATAGAGCTTGGGGAGCCAAGCTAGTTTCAAGTTTAGAGCAACATTCACATTAATTTCAGTATACTTCCAAATTGTGAAACAGTTCTTTTTTCAAATATTAGATTTAACCATCCCACAATCTTCAAACAATCCAGCTAATGAGCTGTATACAGTGTATAAGCAATAAGAACTGGTATGTCTGGGATTTAACTGCAGATTCACCACTCTTTGTTGGGGAAAACTGCATAAACAAATGGTCCCCCTCCCCCCCACACACACACACAACACAAGCAGTGATTCTGGAATTAGATCCCAGGCATATCAATTCTTATTGCTCCTATTGGATAAATGTGAAGTTATCCACTTTGGTGGTAAAAATAGGAAAACAGATTATTATCTGAATGGTGGCCGATTAGGAAAAGGGGAGGTGCAACGAGACCTAAGTGTCATTATACACCAGTCATTGAAAGTGGGCATGCAGGTACAGCAGGCGGTGAAAAAGGCAGATGGTATGCTGGCATTTATAGCGAGAGGATTCGAGTACAGGAGCAGGGAGGTACTACTGCAGTTGTACAAGGCCTTGGTGAGACCACACCTGGAGTATTGTGTGCAGTTTTGGTCCCCTAATCTGAGGAAAGACATCCTTGCCATAGAGGGAGTACAAAGAAGGTTCACCAGATTGATTCCTGGGTTGGCAGGACTTTCATATGAAGAAAGACTGGATGAACTGGGCTTGTACTCATTGGAATTTAGAAGATTGAGGGGGGATCTGATTGAAACGTATAAAATCCTAAAGGGATTGGACAGGCTAGATGCAGGAAGATTGTTCCCGATGTTGGGGAAGTCCAGAACAAGGGGTCACAGTTTGAGGATAAAGGGGAAGCCTTTTAGGACCGAGATTAGGAGAAACTTCTTCATACAGAGAGTGGTGAATCTGTGGAATTCTCTGCCACAGGAAACAGTTGAGGCCAGTTCATTGGCTATATTTAAGAGGGAGTTAGATATGGCCCTTGTGGCTAAGGGGATCAGGGGGTATGGAGGGAAGGCTGGGGCGGGGCTCTGAGTTGGATGATCAGCCATGATCATAATAAATGGCGGTGCAGGCTCGAAGGGCCGAATGGCCTACTCCTGCACCTGTTTTCTATGTTTCTATGTTTCTATATATAGCTCATATACGGCTCATATGTGAGCTGTATATATAAGCAATAAGAATTGATACAGAAATTCTATTTCTATTTCATTTCTCTAATGCCAGCTAATTCTATCTATTGCATTTCCTGTCTTCATTTTACTTTGTCTCTGTCATAGTCTGCACCTTTACACTTTTTCCTTTGCTTTCATTTCTAGACAATTATTTGAAGACTGCATGTTTCTTTTTGTTTTTGTTTCCCACAATATCTGTATGCATCTCATGCTCTTTGCTGTCTTATTGAAGTCTATCATTCTTTTTAAATAATGCACCACACATTGGTAAAACAGAAGCTACCGATGTCTGGAGGTTGGGTCTAGACCTTGCCTGAAGCTGAGCTGTGAGGAACAATGAGAGTATGTGAGAGATTGTATCCTGGCCTGATGTTCTGGTTGGGTTGGAAAGTGATGTGGCACTGTGGGTGGTTGGGAAGTTTTTCTCATGAGTGGATGAAGGTGAGGTGGTAGATGAATTTAGAGAGAGTCACAGAATCATATTCATAAAATGGTGGTAGGACGGAGTCCAGCAGGAAGCATTTGATCCTCTGTTAAAGTTGTAGCAGATGATCCTAATCTAAGCATTGTATCATCAAGCTATCATAATGAGAAAGTGGAGTTTTGTACTTGTGTTGGGGATTGGACAGGAAGTAGGCATGAATAACAAGAGGGCTGGTTGACCACTAAACTGCAGCATCTGGGATCCAAAATGATGGAGAGTAAGTAGACTTGAGCCATTGAGGACACCTCTATAATGTTAGAAATTAGGTTCATTTTTCTACCTGAGTCTGAATGAGTGTCATTCCACAGATCTTGGTAGTTGAGTGAATGCAAGGCTGAAGTACTGGGTTCAAAGTTTAAAGTTCAAAGTAAACATTTTATCAAAATACATACTGATACTACCCTGAGATTCATTTTCTTGCAACCATTCAGAAACACAAAAAAATCAATGAAAATCTGCATACAAAGACTGACAAACAACCAATGTGCAAAGGAAAACAAACTGTGTAAATAAAAACAAGTAATAATAAATAAATATATAATGCTGAGAACATGAGTTTCAGAGTCCTTGAAAGTGAGTCCATATTTTGTGGAATCATTTCAGAGTTGAGATGAGTGAAGTTATCTATGCTGGCTCAGGAACCTGATGGTTGAAGGGTATTAACTAAACCTGGTGCTGTGGGACCTAACCCCTTCCCAGTTGCAGCAGTGAGAACAGAGCATGGCAGGGTCCTGGGTGATGAATGATGGAATAAATATCAGCTGGAATTCTTCAAATGAGGGTGAGAGTAAGATAATACAATAGCTGATTGGACATTGGAGGTTCTAATGACATCAAGTGTGATTAACAATTCTTGACAGCCCGCCATTTAAAGAGGGCAGGGTGTCCAACTATAAGTGAGAAAGGAACTGGCCAGATCGGAGCACTAATTTGATTGGTCAGAATCAGGTTTACTATCATTGACTAAGTTGTGATATTTTCTTTTGCAGCAGCAGTACAATGCAATACATAAAAAGTTACTATAGGTTACAATAAGAAATAAATAAATAGATAAATAAATATATTGATATTTGAGCTAAAAGAGAGCAAAATAATGCTGTTGTTTTCTTGAGTTCACGGGCCATTCAGAAATCTGATGGCACAGGGGAAGAAGTTGTTCCTAAAACACTGAGTGTGTATTTTCATGCTGCTCCATTTCCTCCATGCTGGTAGTAATGAGAAGAGGATGGCTCCTTAACACTGGATGCTGCCTTTTAGAGACATTGCCTTTTGAAGATATCCTCAGAGGCAGGGAAGCTAGTGCCCATGACGGAGCTGGCTGAGGTTACAGCTCTCTGTAGCTTTTTCCAATCCTGTGCATTGGTGCCTCCATATCAGAAAGTGATGCAACCAGTTAGACTGGTCTATGCTGGCATAACCATTGGTGGTATGGACTTTGGTGTCAATTAACCATCTGATGGAGCGATGGTATTGTAATGAAACCATAGTATGTTACCCAGGCATTAGCTTCAATAATAGAAAGGATATTCTCAGCAATATCACAATAATGAGATGTGGACAGCAGGAAAATATCACCCAACTCTTAGCTGGAGGAAACAGAAGTTGCTCAAACATTTGCTTTCAGAAATGGATTTAGTTGTAGCTCGATTGTTGTTACGCATGGACTCTGCCTTCCTTCCTTTAATCCACAACCTTCCGGTTCTTATCTAGAACCTATCTAAACATGACAGTTTAATGACATTGCACGAAAATAAATTAAATTCTATCTGATTGTAATGTCAGGTTCAAACACTCCCGGTAAAAGTTTGTGAGATTTGGAAGTGAGGATTTATTAGCTATTCTCTATGAACACTTTCGTAGGCAACTCAATTTTTTCTTTACTTTCGAAGCTATTTCTTAAAGAACTTCATTGCCCTCGACCCTTATATCATGTTCAGTGAAGAAGTTTAATCACCGACAGGAGAACTATTCAGAGGTCACAGAACGACGAAAGAAAATAAAACGTCCGGTGGCATTGATCTCTAATCGCATTTGAAGACAACAACGACTGTTTAATCATTATATTCGAGAGAATTTCGTATTGGTCTCATAATTACCAAAATAAATGTATCAGGAAACTGTAGTCGCAACATGTATAGTACATAATTCTCTGTCAAAGGCACTACGTGGAATTCAAGAAAATACTCTGACACTTTGGCTAGAAATCAAGGAATAGATTGCATAGAGTGGCAAAGAACGTCTTTACAGATTAGGGCGGGCATAGTCAATACAATTTCATAACAGAGGACAATTTACTGTTAAAGTTGAAACGCGATTCATAAGCTCTTTGTTCAATTCCCATCCTAGTGTTTATTTAGCTAATTGTTTGATATCAGGATCACAGTATTCCAGATAAATATTCCGAGCCAAAACGATTGCAAAGAGCTTCGTGCAATATAATGTATCTGCAGAGTCGTTAAGTACTGGAGGAGGTATTGGACCAAGTAAGTGGTGATATCCTATAGCCATCGGACAGTTTTGTGAATAGGTTGTTTTTAATCGCAGTCATTACCTTCCGTGCGTTTTTTTTTGTGTGTGACATCGTCAGTGAACACGATTACAAATGTAACGCCAAGATGTGCGGTCACGTGATCCCACCTACAACGAGTCGTTCAAGTTCGTAGTTCATAAGTAAGGTATTACTTAACTGTAGCTCGTTTCCAATACACCATAGATTTCGGTTTTCCTGGACGGCAGGTACATATGCCTTTAAAATGGGTTTTATTCGCTTTATTAGACAATATTGTATCATATAAATTTAAGATAAAATCTTGTTCAAGTCATTCTTTATATCTGATCCGAAGAAAGCCTAACCTCAGAAAGCTGGGTCTTGTAACCATCCCAACACAGCAAACACCGGTACGAAAGTGATTATTAGTCTCACGCATTTTACGACAAATAAAGAGAACCTTTGCGTAATAAGCAAGTTAATAGGACCTATACCGCGTCTTAAACATTGCAAATTGTCCATTCAGCGAGAACAATGAACAAGAACTTCATCGGCAATACTTCCGAAAGCATTTCATTACCAGATCACGCCGATGTGGTGACCTATTCAATTCGATGTAACTTCAGCAATCTATCACCGCTGTGCTGGAGATGCACCAGAAATAATCACTATTAGTGCCAGCAACAACTCTAAACTGCTATCACTTGTTTGCAGTTAAATATTAAACCTGGCTCATTGAGGAAGGATGCGAATGAAAGCAAAGTCTTAAAAAAAGACTTCGGGGGCGAAATGAGATGCAACGTATTCGTCGCGAATAGCTCCCGTGTCTCGGCAGCTTGGATGTCTGTAGTTCCAAATAAACTGTTCAGTTCAATAGAAGCAGAGAAACAAAAACATGTTAAAGCCACCAAATAAACAAGATACGCTATTCACGCCGGCCAGCTTGGAAATAGAATGGCTAACAGAACTTCTTTGACAAGAAACTAAAGAAATTAGATTATAATATGATTTTATTGTTAGTTAGGAAATATAAGCAAAGTACAAAGATAAACTTAATGTAGCAACGGCGATATTTAGCAGAACATAACCCCATCCTTCCCTGGAACCTATATTTTCTTTGTGTTTGTAAATCTGGTACAGGTCAATAAATAATACTGAAAAAAGCTGGTGGTTTGTATTGGAGGCGGGTCAGGGATCGCACCTTCACGTCAGTTATATATTGAGCCCAGCGTTAAGACTGCGGGCACAATGCGGGAACGTCCTTAACAAGCAGCTCTTTTATTTTAATTAACAGGAGCAACCCGCTCGCCAGTCACACGCTCAACCCCGAGCAGTGACAGGATAATTCCCACCGACTCCAGTCTAGGGCCAGCTTTCCAACATCAGCATCCATTTTCCTGCTGGAACCGAACTGATAAAGGTAACGGTAAGTTGCACTTTTGAAAAAAATTCCCGTTTATTTTGGGAATGCAAATATGAGTCGGGCTCAACGTGCGGAATACTTGGTGGTTTCTTAACAAAGGGCATTAATATTTTCCCCTCTGAATTGCCTAGCAACGCGATTCGGGTTCTCAAGAGCAGTAGACGCCGAATTCTGTGGGGATCTTGATTAATAGCAGGTATTGTTAAAACACCTAGCCGGGTCACCTGCATCTTACCCAATATATAATTATTAGCTTTTGCAGACCCCAAAGTCTCTGTCGAGTAGTATACCACTGCATTTTATATGCGTGTACAGTTATGGGCTGAGTTTCTTTTTAAAAGCAGCTTATTTTACCCAAAAAAAAGCCTTAAAAATGGTTTCAGTTTCAAGAAAGAGGACTAAGTGTTTCAAGGAATGGGGAAATTAAAAATAGCAAAATAAAACTCAGTATATTCTAAGCAGCCTGAATCGAATGTGATTTAATGTCACCTATTATTCGCATATCTTGTTGAGATACTTCCAATATGTTGGTAATTTTTTAAAAAAGAGTTTGGGAACCTCACTGGGCTTAAACATTCTATGGTCTGAGAACGTTGAATATTCCTAATATAACGATTCATTCATGCCATACCATCAAAAAGCTTGGTAAAACCGAAACAAAAATATTTCACGACTTTTGGAGGAGCTGTGTATTAAATCTTGTAATGAAAAAAAGTACACGGGTGTTTACATTGCAAAATGTTCTTTAAATATCCAAATTTCGTAATTAGTTGATTTCGTCACGTTCCGGTATTGGTTGTCTGGTTAATTAATAGCAACGTTTTCTAGTTAGGAATTCGTAACTAAGTGTGAGTTAAACTGAAATGACAATGCCACACAACAAACATTCAGCGTAATCGGTCTACTGCAGAGCCGAGAGGTTTTTTTTCAATGGATGCGGCGGGGAGCGGTGGTGAGGGAGCAGGGAGAGGGTGGGAATTCAGTGGTGGGGGTTAATGTTGGGATGCGATGGGATCGGTGTAAAATTGCCAGCTCTTTTCGAGCATTTCGTGGACATCATATTGTTATATACCAACATTTAAACAATTAAGACACAAAACACGCTTATTGAGAGCATAGATGGAGGGACTGGAGCATCTCAAAGTCTATGACAGTTATGTTAATTATTCTTTGAAATATATGAAGAGTATGCCAGGCCCCTGTTTAAATATGGCATCACATTTAGCCTTTGTTCTAGAGAACCCTCTTCCATTTTGGCCTGGCTTTTGCTCGCACGTTTATCACCCACATCACCAATCTGCTCTTCCACAGAAATCAATTCTGTTAAGATTAAGCACAATTTCAGTGTATAACGTCTGCGGCTGAATACTTCAGCCAATATGTATGCCATTTTGTCCTATTAACAAACTTGATTGCGTTTTTCACGGACAAGGTATAAAGATCAACTTTAACTTTTTTTGTCTATAAACCCTCGCTTCGCGTCCCTTCTGGTCCACTTGAGCATGTCCTGTTCACTCGGATTCACCTGTTACTTAATGAGATTTCTCCTCACACTTTGGACAACGACGATCCCCTCTGAAACTTAGTTGTAAAAAGCTGTTGGCTAATCTTCTATAATAACGTTTCTGAATTGTTACTTTTCTATTTGTGCAATAAAACTGCACTTTGTCGTCGAAGAGGAATCTTGTATTCGAAACATGTTTTAATCTAGTTAGGATAGATGTACGCTCTCAGTGCTATACATTTAAATATTATATGTAAATCTATCTGAGCTGCTAAACTTTCCATACTGGGCATGAATTTACGAATAATTGTTACTCCTAAATGTGCAAGTTGCAGTAGTGGTGAATGTTACATTAAAATGTTAAAGTAAGACCGTGGCACTGAATGAAAATCAACTCTTCTGCTGAAAATAGATAATTAAAAATCGTTCAGGCTTATTCGGCAATCCCGGGTTCCTGAGTAATATGTACCCCAAAATAATTTAGTGGTGAGAAATTCCAAAGTATTTCAGTTGTGTTTTAGCTTTAGGTGACTGTGGCTTGTGGCGAAACATTTGCACTGATTGTGTATAACCTGCAAGCTAACATTGAGATCCTGTTAAAGCAGGTATACTAAAGCATTCATGGTTTTAATGATCAAGCTGCAACTTTAATTGTGTTTGCATTCTCTACAAAGCATCTGTTATTGCGGTGTATGTCTTGACAATGTTTAGTGTGCACCGTTTCCCCGCCTTGGAATGCTAATTTAATTGCATTAAAGCTGGACATTCCCCCTTTGAATTCACCTTTACGAATATTCCTTTAGGGAACATCAATTAATGGGGAGCCAAACGATATGTTATACAATACCTCATCTGGACAAAGGCAGACGTTTTATTCATGTGATCCAAATTAAAGTAAGAAAACCTTAAACCTCCGTTTATTTCAAACGTTTACACCTTCCATGTGACAATAACTATATCTTCTAAATAAAACCACACATACGATTGTTGTAATATTCAAATTAGATGTAATGGGTTTATTCTCCTAGGTATTTATAAAACACCGCTATGTCAGATAAAAATAGATAATTCACTTTCTTACAAGCCTAGTTCCTAACTGGTTTCTGCCCTCTGCAATGTATCTAGCTGATTTCCGCGCCTGCTAACTGATACAAAAACAATGCCCAAAAGTTGTTGACTCAGAATTTGAGCAACAAACATAATCAGCCCATGTGTTGTGGCAGCGTCCTGCCATTGACGCAGTTAACTTAATTTGTATTTCTGTGTTGTATAGTCAGAACGTGCAAGGGTAAACTGCAAATTAAATAGAAGGTATCGATAAATGGAGCTGAGATGAGTCGCATTTTAAGAAGTTATAATTTTAGAATTGCTGGATACCAGGATTACAAAACAAAAATCTGCTCTCCTTGTCAACAGCTCATCACCCCGTGTACCTTACTGCGCCTGATGGAGCGAACCAAGAGATCACATAATTAATTAAATGAATACAGATGTATGGGTTTAGCCATTTTTGAGTTATGTTATTGTACCCGGCCAATTACTGGTAATAGAGCCATTGAGCAGAGATAGATATGTAAATTTAAAAACGGTTTTCTTTTCCCCCGAAATGGAAAAATAGCTCCTCAGCTCTTATGCACCTGCAGGTTTGCATAGAACTAGAGGAAATGCATTATCCAACAAATGGAAAAGAAAGTACTCCAACTTCAGAGCATGTTAATTGAATTCATTCAATCAAGCTTGGGTTATGATTGAGCTTTTATCTGTCAGGTCGTTTGTACGGAAAGAAGACTTTTACATCCATTCTTTATGCGGTGGCTCTGTGTTTAGAAAGCGTTTATCGCTGTGTTTTTTGGCACCTTGGATTCGGGAATATGAAATGGAGAAACATAAAATGTGTTATTTTGTTTAGCCAACCTGACTTTCGCCTTCAGGCGCATAGGAGATCCTAATATTTGATGTTTGTTTGAATTTACATAAGGTCCTCATTAGATTGCCTTTAATTAGAGTTAAATACGTATTCATTAGTTGAATTTAACGGGTTCCTATTGGTCAAGTTTATTGCCTGAGAATAATACAGTATTTGCGTAGACCTACTTATTTTAGTGGTGTCTACATGAACTGGCAGAGAATGGAATTAAAACATTAGAATTCTCATCTTCCCTTCCACCTCCCCCCCCCACCACCACCATTAAATGGTTATAGTGTAAAACTGTTATATGAAAAGCTGAGATTTAATGAATAAAGACGTACACAATAATGCAAAATAAAATGAGTTAGATAGGTTGACTTCCAGCTCAACACTAGAACTGTCTCATATGTCAAAGGGCAATGAACTTGCGAGGGTGAAGAGGGGCCTGCTTGTTTGTAGCCTAATACAATAGTTTAATTTTGGAATGGTGCTCATCCACAATATATTAGCTGTCATACGATCGGATAACATTGCATGCGATTACATCACATAACAATATGCTGGGGGCGAGATCATGTAATGTATTCAGAAGATCCAGACGATTTATAATGACCATTAACAGATTTATAGATTTACAGATATTCTTCTCGCATCTAGCTTAATACGGAATTTTCCCATTTTCTACTTTCGTTCAATAGTCTATTTTGAGTTTACCTCACGAGCAATTAGTATGTTTATATACTTGGAACTTCCAGTTCGCTGTTATCGGGTATGTAGTGGGAATGACAGATTCTTGTTTTAGAACCGAATTTTGCAAAATTATACCAGTGAAAATAATTGTCGATAACTATTAACATGTGACGGCAACATGAAAAACATCCTCAAGGATAATGGGGATTTCCTTTTAAGTAGTTCTGCGCCCATGTATAGCTATCACTGCTCTATTTATAAGCCATTGATTTCTGTACAAAACGGCTAATTGCATTACTTACAGCAAATAACAGCCCTGCTGCACATAGTATAGCGTGCCAGCAACAAACAAATCACTGCTTATTTCACTTGATTGACTTCATTTTCACATGAAATTGTGCCTTATGAGCTAAACTCTGGCAATCTGGCTAGTGTACGTACCCGCTAAGCAGCGCACACTGCTAATTGAATCTGTTTAAAAATAAAAGCTCCTCCATATAATAAATGTTCATCTTACAGCTGTAACCAAGGGACAAAGAGCGTGCTATCAGTTAATTTACAGGTACGATGCTGGCTACGAGCTTGCATCTTGCTGGGAAATTTAATCTGTATGTTTTGCACGCGATCTAACGGTTGTATGTGAGATCCCAGGGGGACTTGAGAAGAGAAACTCTATAGACAGGAACCCTCATACAGACCGGGATATAGGTGTGATCAAACACTCGGCAGCTGGCACGGCCAAGTCTGGGGCTAAAACAGCTAGTCAGAGGATTTATTCTAAACCAATTAGTTTAAACTCTATATCAGGACAAGCATATGGGGTGTGAGGAAGAGGCAGAGGGAGGCAAAGGCAGGGGGAGAAACAAAGACAGCGACGGAGAGCCGTGAGAGGCAGAAATGACAAAAAGTATTAGAGACAAAATTGAGTTAATCATGTTAACAAAGTACTTTGTGGTAACTAAGTGCTGGCTTTTGACAACGAGTAAACATTTGGGAATGGGACGGGGTGTAGTTTTTAGTTACATAGCCAGTCAATTTGAAATACAGTTAGTAATTTCGCAGAGCACGGTTAAATGTTGTTAACGAATAGAATCAGTCTCCGCGTAACAAGGACATGAATGGCCTGTTCTCTTGTCCCAGATCATATCGCATGTATTCCTCTGTAAATTGCAGTTCGAAACTCCCAGAGTTCCAATTATATTTATTTTTGGTAATGGGGGTGTAATATACTGCATATTCAGAATAAAACATTTCAGACTTGGTAGAATGGGAAGGAGAAGTAGGTGTCCATCCAATCGAATGGTGTGTTAGGGTGCATTTAAAACAAGTGTACCTGTTCAGTTTACCGACAACTTAAAATCGCCAAGAACGCCCACGGTGTGTGGAAAAAAAGATATCCAGTCATGATTAATGCTTAGAATAGTTCTCCTGTTGTGTGTCGCTTATCATTATAAATTGCAAGTGTGAAATGCCACTTCAGTATTCAAAACATTTTCCTGCAGCGGTTTCGAATTGCAACTACACAGCAACCGCATTAATATCATTCCAGTTGGAAGGTGCGTGGCCGTGACCTCTTCAGCCTCAGGGTGTAAGGAGACAAGGGAAAGGAGGCCGATTGAAACTAGACATTCGTACACTTCTCCTCATGATATTCGTGTGTGTTTCAAGCCTTCTCCCTTTCGTACGTCACTTTAACTCTAAACTGGATTGAAGATTGAGTTCTTCTGCCAAGGCTGTGGAATTTGAGAGGGGGAAAAGGGCGCAAGACCTGAAACCCCAGGCGCTGAGGTAAATGATGACATATAGATCTGTGCAGTGGCGTGGGAAGCTACAGGGACCTGCTATTGCCCACCTTCTGAACACATCTGTGGTCACACTCTCTTGTAGCGTGGGCTTCCCCAGACAGATGTGGAGGTTTAAACTATAAGGTATTATAGGAACAATAAGGTATTAGGGTTCGATTTGTTTCAGCGATCTGTGGAAATGACAGGACTCCTTCCCTTATCATTGTGGGCTTGAGCAAATCCCTTTTGCCAATTGAATCATTAGGAAGAAACTAATGCTAGCATTGCTAAAGCAGTTCAAATACATGAAATATATAAGTTTATGTTGACTTTAAAGGCACGTGTATTCTCACGCAGGCGCGCAGCGTCTCTAAGAAATTAGCTGAATGAACTGCTACACACAAGCACCAACACTCTCTCTCTCTCTCTCTCACACACACACACACACACACACACACACACACACACACACAAGAACACACACACACACACACACACACACACACACACACACACAATAATACCATTAGCAAGAGATATTTTGTGACAAATTCCTATTCTCTTGACCGCTGTCCTTTGAACAGTTGGATTTCAAACTTGGGATCAAAGCATAATTGGCTGGGGTCTTTCAGAATAGTTTACTCAGTTTAGAATTCCAACCATTTCAATGGTTGAGGTCAGGGACTTTTCATGAAACGAATGGGTATCAGAGGTCCCAGGCCTCCTCATTAATCCTATCATAAATATCATGCATTCATAAACGGGAGCACATCTCCCTTTGGTTAAAAAGGGAAAACTGCAAAACAGAGACAACTCCCTTCCTTTTTCATGCTGTTTAGCTTCGTGAAATCGGTGCAGTCCAGATTAGTCCTTACTTCCAAAACAGCAGTGTTCCGGCTTGCCAGGCTATTAGAGAACTATGCGATGACGTGTTAGTTGTGCCGAATATTTTGCAAGCTCCGTCTGTCCAATGCTGAAAGCGGCCACTGATTTTCACAGTGGAGCTGTCACCCTACGTGACCACATACAATAAAATGCTTTGACTATCGGCACAATACTGACCGGAGAAATGCACGGTGGTTCTGAGTTGCTTTCCAGACCCAGATGACCTTTAAATTTATGTTCCTTCACTTGAGGAGCAGGCTAGTCCATTTTGTGCCATACTACCTGCGTTGAATTTTAAATACAGACTATCGGGCAAAGCACTTTATATCCCTTATACTTTTTAAAGAAGTTTCTGAACTTGTCCATCTTGGTCCAACTAATTTTTTTGTTAAAAGCAGATTTCTATCTTTAACAAACAAAGATCATGGTTGTTGAGTAACGCCGCATTCTCTTTAGAATTATCTGTTTTCGATTTTAGCACAAAAGACACTTCTGTAAGTTTATATTACCGTTTTAACAAAGCAAAGCAAACATTTAAAAATTGAAATGTATCATCCTATTTAAGAACACCTGTTGCTCCGAAGATAATAAAAGAGAACCTCACAATTCTCGCGTTACCCAATCGGGAAGTCGCGTTAACTAACCACATTGGAAAAGCAAACCCGCCTGGAGTTGTCAATGACCGTCCGTCAATAGCCAATGAAAAGAGTATGACAGGGTTTTGTAATGAAAAGGATTAGGTGGCAGTCTATCGAACTCCTCCTACCAAATTATCCCACTGTGCCCTGGCGAGAGGCAGACACTAATAGGCAAAAGTGTGAGCTCCCAACCAGTGAGCTACAATCGGATCAGCAAGGACTGGAGCTGAGGAGTCAGGGGAATGCTACTAAAATCACCCTAACATCCTTGTTTACCCGTTATTTAAAACCAGTCTATAGGGACGGCCTCTCTCATAAACCTTGGCATTGTACGGTCCCCCTCGCAACAGCTAGTAATGACCAGATCCCCCGCCTGCCGAAGATTTTGACGTGTTATATTCTCCCCGTTCGAGACTGTCAGTTTATATATTTTTTTGTTTTAATTATCTTGTGGCAGTTTGTTCCATGGTTTAAGTCGGGGTCTGTATGGAAGTACTAAGAGCCAGGTCCGTGGAAGACACGTGTACTTTCCGTCAATCAGCAATGCTTTTTCACGGAATCTCTGGGGGAGAGATCCAGGGAATCATGGAGGAAATGGAAAGGAGATCCAAGTCGGATTCCCGTCTGGCCAAAGGAGTCCAGATGAACGGAAGAGAAACGGTAAGAGCGAAAACAGCAGCTAGACCTGATTTGTTTTTTTTAAACACGGGGAACTAATTTGTTTCTTCACTGCTGAAGTGTTTCTGTGTTTAGAGATTCCGTTAAGTGCATTTTTGTTTTGAAAATATCTCAGTGACATTTACAGAACGGTGTGGTTTTAATACATCGCAGCGACAAAAAATATCATTGTGTCTGCTGGCCAATTTGCTCCTGTGACTAAAGATATACAGTATATACAGATTAAAATTATAGCAGAAAAAATATGCAGATAATCAATCGCCTTGTGAATATATGTAGGTCCTTACTCAATAGGGTGGTTCCACAACATTGTTTTAATAGCTTTATAACCCATGAATTAAGCATCAATACACTGGCCGATTTAACTTTTATAAATGCCAAATGGAAAATTGTATTTACACCAATAGCGATTCGCAAAAGAAAAGTACACTTTATTCAAATGCCCGCCAGTAAGCTCTGTTTGAATAATTGCGAATTCCGCCCAAAAGGTTTAGCAGAGCAACGTTTACTTTATCCTGTGTTGTACAATTTAAAATACGATAACTCGTGAAGCTTAACGGCGAAACAGTGGATAGAGTAAATGGAATATAAAATATACTAGTTTACTCCAGTCTTTTATACAATAGTTGGAGTCCTCCTGATGGCATTCTCTTACTCTTATTAGCCTTTTCAGCACATTTATTTATGGTGCCGTTTCAACTTGACATTAACCGGCTTTTAAACTCTCTGCTTCCAGACCATGCCTTCTATTAATTCGGATAAACCTGCCTTGTGCGCCGGCTGTGGTGGTAAAATAGCTGATAGGTATTACCTGCTGGCTGTAGACAAACAGTGGCATCTAAGATGTCTAAAGTGCTGTGAATGTAAACTCGCTCTGGAGTCCGAATTAACTTGCTTCGCCAAGGACGGCAGCATTTACTGCAAGGAGGATTACTACAGGTAATCAAACACACCTCTTTCAGATTCTGAAAACGAACCGTGCAAACTGTTCTGCACGTGAAGATTACTATCGCTCGACTTAACCCGATCACATTAGGGTCCGGCTTTCTCTGCTGAATTGCACTAAAGCCGTATTTATTTTCCAGCGAAATGCTAACGAGTTCAGTGTTAAAATTCGCGTATAAAGACAACTCGTTGTTTCTTTATAGTCAAACAGATTCGGAAGTTGGCGCGGCCATCGGTAGACAGCCGCGTTAATCGGGATTTGCCGTTAAAACAGACGTGAAATTCTTGCGTTGGTTTGACGGGGAAGCTGTGCGCTTTACTTCCTTTGTTGTAGGCCCCTGGGAAGAAAACAACTATGTCAAATGCAACTCCGCTTTTTGTTTACTAATTATGCGGCCATAACTGTACGTTTGCCTGTTGTAGAGAGTTTAAGCCTTACAATAATTAAAAAAACTGCGGTCAGTAGAGTGTTACAACAAACGTCAGCAGGCATAAATGAGTACCTGTTTTAATTATGTGAGGATGCTACCATGGAACTAATTTTACTTTATAGTTCATAAAAATGATTTTAATAATATTGAAATGAAATCAGTCAACATTTGTTTCTTAATGTGATGTTTTGTCTGATTGGATCAGTCGGATTTTTAAAGTTGACTGTAGAAATTTGGTGAGCAGAAAAGAGGAAATTCTCCAAGTAGTGTGGGAGATTCATGCCCCCGAGTTAGCTAATAACTGGTTAATTTGTTATTCAATCCGTTTACCAACACGGGCACATACAGGCATGGATAACAGCATGGATAAATTTATACAGGCAGGATTTAACACGGATGAATTTGCAGAACTTCTATAAAAAGGACTCGAGTTCGTGTGGACCATGAAAAAGCTGAAATTCGTGTTTAAATACTAATTAATCAGAAATACAATAACACACGATGAATTGTTCCTCGACAGTTTTGAGCTTGGAAATGAATTTTCATCCGGTGCAGGAATGCATCTATTTCTAAAGGTTGTGTCCTTTGTTTTTGCAGGAGATTTTCCGTGCAACGCTGTTCCCGCTGCCACCTCGGAATATCTGCCTCTGAAATGGTTATGCGAGCCAGGGACTCAGTTTATCATTTGAGTTGTTTCACGTGTACAACTTGCAACAAAACATTAACCACAGGCGATCACTTTGGCATGAAAGATAATTTGGTTTACTGCAGAGTTCACTTCGAGTCTCTGGTGCAAGGAGACTATCACACGCAACTGAACTACACGGAGCTTGCTGCAAAGAGCGGGGGTCTCGGTTTGCCTTACTTCAACGGAACCGGCACCGTTCAGAAAGGACGGCCCAGGAAAAGAAAAAGCCCTGCTCTAGGAGTTGATATCCCAACTTATAACCAAGGTGGGGAAGCTGTTGGTAAAGAAAATGTTGTGTTAATAATAATAATGGAAACGCGTTAAATATTGTGGAAGATACCAGCTGCCAATTTGCTCATAATACAGCCAGCACGTCAAAAATCCTTTTAACTTTTAAAATTGCCTAAACATATAACTACTAGAGTAATATTTTCAATGAGTTCGCAAATCAACAGATAACATCTCAAAGGTCTACTTCTAACTTACAACCGACTGCCAAAGAACAATTTAGAAATGCTTCATTTATATAGTTCGTATTATGCAAATACCGCGTGAAAAAAATCCTATAAGTGGAACCCGTGTTATCCATATCAGTTTCTTTTTGGCAAACCTCCGAGGTGTTTGTTTTCTTTAACCGAAGGAATCTTGTTCTTTATTTTTTTTTGTGTGTTTGGTGGGTCAGAAATCGTTCTGCGCATTTCGATTTTTCGTGAATGCAACTGAACATAATTTCATAAGTATCGACAAAAATTAAACGAATGGTTTGTAGACGTTCCACACACTGAACCCAATTATATACTAGTTCATTGTGTCCTTTGTAGATATTTCTTAATTGCGATTTTTCTTCAAAGCAGTTTGGCGCGCACGCTAGAGTTTGATGTTCAAATGAATGGAAGAAGAATCACGTAATCTGGAGGTTAATTGTTTTGTGTTAATTAGACGTGACATAGGAATCCCTGGTTTCCAGTCACGCATAAATCACCCCTGCGAGCTCAAAATGTGTTGTAACTTGAAGTAACATGGGCCTAATATACTCACTAGTATATTCCTTTGCCGTCAGCATTCATTTTCGACTAAAGTAAAATAATATATCCTTTTAAATATTCATTATTTTCGTATTGAAGCTTTCTTGTCAGGAAGAAGAGTGCTTATATTCACTTCGTGTAGAACTCACTGTCCACTTTGTGTGAAAATCATAACATTCATATGATCTTTTTAATGGTGACATAGTTGCAGATTATAATTACTTTAAAGATGGATTTGAAGATACCTAATACAATCAGAGTGCTGTTGGTACTAATTTCTGCGTATGTAATTGAAAATTCGAACCACTTATCACGCGTGTTATTTTCTATCCAATGAAGATGAAGATGCGCTAAAATTCATCTCATAGAAACTGTTTAATGAGATTAGTGTGATTCACAGGGATGGAAAACTGTCGACTTCTTGAGTACAGTGTTTGAATTCATTTAGGTATAATCTATAGATATATTTTCCCTCAAAACAAAAAGTTAGTAACTTTAAGAGTTAAAAAAATGAAACTGCACCTGGTATTTCTCTAACTAGGAAGGTATCCCTGCTGATCTAATTATTTACACCCTTCTAAAGCGAATAATCTAAAATATTAAGATTAGATTTGTGTCGAAATCACCCTTGCGCAAACTGGGTAGACGGCCATCACACTGAAATTATACGTAAACGACAAGTATAAAACAGTCACATAGAAAGTGATTTAACATCAATAATTCTACCCATTTACTAAAAAAGTAATAAGCAAATAGCAAATATAGTTTGAAAGGTATGTATTTTTAAAATATGGTTTTATTGATTACAGCAACATAATCGCTAGGAAACGCCTTTCAAATTCCAAACAAGGCATCTTCTTGCATTTACTAGAAGAAACACCGAACTGTTAGTTGGATTAATAAATGCAACACACGTTGTGGTAAATACTTTGGGATTGGTAGTTACAGTTGCCCTAGCAAAACTTTTTATCAGTGGTGGACGCGCTCTGTTAAATTAACTGCTGCAAACGTACTTAACGAAATTGATTCCTCCCATGGGTTTAGTATCAAACATGTTACTTCACACAAGAACAAGGCCATCGCCTTTTGCGTTAACATTATTTGTAATATAATATTTTGAGGAGAAATTTTCAAAATGTAAAAAAGTTTGGGGGCTTGATAGCATTTTTATAAGTAGAGCGGTAGGCTGCTTTAAGAAAATCGAGCTATTGTGGAGCTAACAGAAGCCGTAGTACAACTGATAGTGATAACAATTGTATCATTATATTGAAACACAATTTTCAGGGATAAGGGATTAGCGCCATCTAGTGAAGAGGAGCATATGAAAGAACGTGCACACGAGTAGCATATGCAATTCTCTGTGTGAGAAGTAATTAATACACAGCATGGTTGTATTTGTGAATCCTAGGATGCAACGAAAACGACGCTGACCATTTGGACAGGGAACAGCAATCGTACCCACCAACCCAGAAAACCAAGCGCATGCGCACATCCTTCAAACACCACCAGCTTCGCACCATGAAGTCCTATTTCGCCATAAATCACAACCCTGATGCGAAAGATTTAAAGCAACTTGCTCAGAAAACTGGGCTCACCAAAAGAGTTTTGCAGGTAAGAGACATTCGTATTTATAATCAAGATTTAAGCCCTATTACCCCATCTCTCCGTAATGTTCTATAGCTACCAATGACAGAACGCTCTCAATTCAAAGCACTGACACCTGAACAGAGTAATAATTAATAGAGACAAATAATTTGGGAAAAAAGAACAGTTATGGGGGTGGTATACCACAAGGATTTACAATTGAGAGTCATTGTCTATGTTTCATCCACTTTTAAATTTATGTTAAGGTTGGTAACACCAGTGTTCCTTTTTGTCCCAGATTGTAAGCACCCAGTTACCCCGAGAAATAGACTCCTGAATATCAATACTTGGGCTTTGAATACATAATTCGGAATAGATATACCTCAAAACTTATCTAAAATGATAATTCTCCAAACTTGCTAACCATTAGAATGAAATACATTTCCAACGGCGCACGCCTTTCATTGTTAATTAATGTCTGAAAATTAAATAATTGTAGGATCTAATAGCACGATATACATATATGAGCAATGGGGAATAGCTGCTGACAGACGATTATCACAAAATCAACTCAAGTACGACAGCTAAGAAAAGGGAGCTACTGATTAGTTCCAATGCCCGGATTGATTAACTTTGCGGTAGCGCCCAGGATCACTTGCTGGGCTGTGGAACTGAGAGGGGCCGAGGGGTGTGTGTGTGTGTGGGGAGGGGGGCGGTGTTGGAGGCTTGGTTTCGGGGAAAATAATAGAAGCACTCTGGAGAGCTTTCACCACTTCATCACACACTAGCATTGCAATGATGGTGGATGCAACATACGACTCGAATATACTCATTCTATATTTTTAGTTCTTTACTCGTTAGGTAACAATTTGATTTGTGTTCAATTGTTATAAACATAACTAGCATTGTGTAGGCGAATCAATGATATTAAATGTTACCAGTTTCTGTTTGCATTGTCACAATCAGCAGCCCCAATCCATTTAATGCTGATCTAGTTAATTGTTAGTTTTAGCTGTTTAAATAATTTATCTATATATCTATATCTATTTATCTATATATAGAAATAATTTGTGGTTTGTGATTAGATAATAGCATCAAAAAATCGGTAAAAAGATTACATGGGATTGGTTTGCAGGTTTGGTTTCAAAACGCAAGAGCCAAATTCAGAAGGAACCTTTTGCGACAGGAGAATGGGGGTGTTGATAAACCTGACGGCACTGCACTGCCCGCCCCGCCCCCAGCAGACAGGTCCGGCGCCGCTCTAAGTCCAAGCAGCACTTCGACCACTTTAACAGACTTGACCAATCCCACTCTGTCAGTAGTGACGTCTGTGACCACTAACCTGGACGTGCACGAATCCGGGAGTCCGTCACAAACTACCTTAACGAACCTTTTCTAATATTTTTAGCAGATTCCTTTACAACAGAACAAAAATCCCTGGGAAGTAAACAAAAACAAGTCCTGTTGTTGTGTAGGATGATTTTGTTAAATAACTGATATGAATATATATATTTTTTGTTTATTGACGAATTCTAGTTTACAACAGTAGAAAAAACAGTTTACAAAAAAATGTCAATGGACTGTGCAGTGGTGACTGCGCATGCTGGAATATAATTCCATTTCCAATAATATCTTTCTTAAGGCTTCCAGATTAAAATTTTAAAGAACCTTCAATCTTAGATTTTAAGTTTCCCTCCACACTGGTCATGTAAACATTCTTTTCTCTTCACTTCTGCTGAGCGTGCTCATCATTATAAAGGATGCCTCTGCAACTGCAGGGTTGTCATAGGGAGAGAGGGAGATTAATAAGAAAATGAGCCCAGTTTTAATAGAGCCAATCCCATGCGCACTCACCAGTGAACATCTGTTCAGCCTATGCGTTATTGTCATATGTACCGGTACCAACATTAATAAATAAAACTCGCCAAGATTATAAAATATACCGTTCTTTGGAAGAGCGGAACATGGTACAGGATCTTCTTTTAACCAAGTGGGATCCATCACAGCTTTATCATGTGCCTTACGATATTTCTGAAGAAAGTCTGTGACGTGGTGTAGATTCGTGTTTCCCTTGTTTGGAGAGAGAGAGAGAGAGAGAGAGAGAGAGAGAGAGAGAGCGAGAGAGAGAGAGAGAGAAAGAGAGAGAGAGAGAGAGAGAGAGAGAGAGAGAGAGAAAGAGAATCAATGCCCTTCTGACACCTCACAAGTTTTGTATTGTTACCTCTTTTTCTGAAAACCTTTTTTTGGGAAAACTGTTAAAAACGGCATTTGCATTTGTCCTCGAAGGCAAATATGAACACTGTCTCACTAGAGTAGTTGGTATTCCCGATGTTAAGTGCTGAAAAGTACGTTCGAGGTTCTTCTGTTGATCTTCGTGTTTATGATTAGTACAGTAAGTGGTTTGATGAGATTGTTGATGTTACTTTGTTTTAAAATGAATACACTGTACAGGCGCGTTCTCCCCTTAAATATTTATGGACCAAACGTTTGTGATATCTTATTAAAATTGTGTGATTAAAACAGTTTGTTTGATCGTTTTCAGTTTAGCCTTATTTCATGCGGCGTTTATATTATGAAATCAAATAAGTTCCTCATGCTGTGTCTATGTGAATTGTGTATGGACGAGTGACCTTACGTGTGAAACTCGTTTGAACCAGAAAAATTCGGTAATAATACAAAAGGTGGATGTAGAGACATAGCACCATTTAAAATAAATAAATCAGGATCTAAACATTTTATCCGTTCAAGCAGAAAGCACTAATGTTATAAAAAGTGCCTGGAATGAATGAAAACACAACACACGAAGCTTCTTTCTGAAGTTATAGATTGTATGTTTGTACCAGCATTACTTTTCAACGATCTCTATTTTTTCAATTGTCTATTTACGACTCTAAAATGGCCACTTATTTAAAATAAATGAAAGATGTTTCAGGGACAAAAACATAGGAAACAACTGTGCTTTAGATAGCGAAAGAAACACGACTGTATATAATCAGGAAGAAAGTGTGCAAGTAAGGTCAGATTGTTGATAAGAGATACCCAAAATGGATTAGAATTTAAATACTCGCTCCAGCAGGTTAGGAACGCCACACGTTTTTTTAAAAAGGGGAAGCTAAATCAACAGGAAACTATAGAAATTCAGGGAAAACTAATGCCAAAACAGTCAAAGTCCAAACAATGTAAATTTACATTTTTCAAAATAGTTTTTTCAAGAAACGTTAGAAATATTTTCCATGTAAAAACATAACAAAAAGACCCCGAAAGGACAGGTTGCTCTGTAGTTTAATAAACTGTTACTATGATTTCTTTCAGGGAGAACAAATCTTGGGGCATTACAGCCACACTTCCCGACGTTTGAAAATTCCCTAGGTATTTTAAGAAGGGGGAAGGTTGATCGGAATTCAACATCAGTGAAGACAAAGACTATATTAACACACAATTAAATATCCTAAAACTTTACTCAGATACATAACTACAATAAGACTCCAAAATGTCATTTGCTTGAATGTTTAAGCTAATGTAGGACGCAACGTGTTGTATATTTTTTACTTTTAAGCTATCAGTGGACATACATGTAGAGAGAAGATAAAGAATGCGCTGGACTTTGAAGGAATTAGGATGTGGTTAGGACAGGCCATTGCACAGTCGAGCTGACCAATAAATTTTTTTTCGGAGATCAAACGCAGCGCTATGTCTGTATACTGCGATTCTAAGTGTATAATTAATTTGATATCCATTTGTAATGTGGAGACTTGGTTATGATGATTATAAGCGACATTCTTATCACAGGGATTATCAATGTTAAGGCATTTTGAGTCTAAATTCGCAAACCCTTCGAGCCCACAGGCGACATTTTGGTATTTCTGGTTGTAAATCGAAACGGAGAAACGTTGTGCATGCTATTATAATGCTTTTTCGAAATTCTTTTAATTATCAAAGGGTCGGATGTAATATTGTCAGTACTGTTCTTGGGTGATGTATACATTTTCATTGGTTGATGTTAATTGTAATAAACAGCTTTCAGTATTGAACACATTCGCCTGCTTAATGCAACAAATGAGTATCTTCTCTCAAAAAAATGTCAATTTTATAGAAGATTTCTCACGGACTGAAATCACTTACGCTTTTTAATAAATTGTTATCTTCCTTCAACTGATTAATTTGTTGGAACGATTTTACGCAAAGCACGGTCCCCCAGCCTCTTCAAAGATTAAAATGGAAAATGTGGACACCAAGCGGATGGGTCATGCGCTGGAGCAATATCCTATTGAGGATGGTTTGGGGAGATTTCCTACGCAGACATTATGAAAAGTATCATGCTTAAAGGTGACACCATACGGTACATTGTGACTCAAGGCTGTTTCTGTTTTAATAAGCAATTTGTATTAAGAAGCATTTTGTAAATTCCTGAAAACGAACAACAAATCGGAAATAAAAATAACAAAGGGAACCAGAGGGGTTGTGCTATTTTGCTTTAAAATGCTTTATAATGCTTCCCAGAAACGAAGTATGTCTTCATTGCAATATATGTTGAGTAGCGAGACACATTTCACATACATTTACGTTTAAGAGGTGACATGTCAGTTAAGCGTCCACTGAAACCATTTACCCGGGCTTTTGTAACGAACACGGCCATATTGGTACATTGCTTACTGCCGAGAGAGAAAAAAAATCCAAAAATGCAACTGTATTGTGGAAAGCTGCGTGGTCCATATCAAATATCTTTTTCTGTGGTTCATCTATTTGAAATTGTAAGTTATATGTGTTTGTATGGCTTGCTTACACAATCAAAAATAGTTAAACGCTTGCTTGCGGAATGAAATTGGAAAAGAATTGTTATTGTTTTGCACATAGTACACTCATATTAAAAAAAAAGACGGCTGTTCTTTTTAAAACCAGTCTATGCTATCCGGAGAGTAACATATGTAATTGTTGGAGATTCGGGGTGACTCCGTTGGAAACGAAACTCTGCTATATACTTGTAACAAATCAAATGGAATTGGTCAATGGCTGAGTCAACTATGTATACAAAAAAGAACGAGATTTAAAATAAAACGAACACGGTGGAAGTAAGCAATATGCTCGCTAGCATTTGAAAACATTACATTCAAAATGGAAACTCGGATACTTCGACTAAAAGGTAGTGCAAATGTAATAAGGAAATGTAATTTACAAAAACTCTGCCGCTGACAGGATTGCAATGCACCACACACATTTGAACAGCAAAACCTGAAAGGACAACATCTAATGCTTGATATAAACAATGTACATATTTCGAACATTTTCTAGTCCCTGGTGTGCGAGTATCTGTTTCTCATGATGTTAGGCACGACACGAACGGTTGATTCCACAGCTTTATGCCACAGCGGAGGAACGCAAGAAAATAACTTTTGGGAATATATTACACAACAATACCCAATATCTTTTATAAGATTGTCATTTCGACACAGAACTTAAAAGGTGGAAAAAAAATGTCCGGTTTGATTTTCCCCGTTGTAAACAACTAACTTCAAGTTCTTTGCATTTCCCCTGGCCATTTCCCGGGAGCCAAGGGTTTCACAAATATTTGTGTTGTGGACCTCTTGTCTTTAAGAAGGTTAAATACCCCGTCTTTCCAGTGAGCGATGATCAGATGAGAGTGCAGTCGAGTACGCAGTCCACTTTCCTCTACAGCTTGAAAAAGGAACCCTCCTTTGAAACCAAACACGCGCAATAATTGCAGACTTGTGGAAGGCATTCATGATAAGGGCAGGCTGCGTTAAGGATTTTGCAAGTATCTAGGAATTTCATTACTTAGGTCAGTTTCCTGGATTAATGTTTCCCAGGTAGTTTCTTAGTCGCTCATCTTCGCGCGCGCACAAGCACCCACACACACGAAAGCTAAATATGTTTTTTTCTAACACTCCGAGCGGCCTTCCCAGTCCTATTGAACACCTCACTAAACATTGATGTAACAGTAACATAGGCACAAGTCTATTCTTCCTTTCTATATCATATTCTCACACGTTATAGAGGAATAAGGGAGAAAAAAAAGTTTGACTTTTACACTTCATCACACAGAACAATTAAATGCTGAGTTTTACATGATCATCTATACCGTGATGAAAGTTTTTTTTCAGATTTACTGTATCAGTAGTGGTGCTGGGAACAAAACGCAACTCCACGTCACTGGAAACCTCTCGCTCCTTCAGAAGTAGATGAGTGGGAGCTCCCCCGTCAAAGAGGCAACAAAATAAAAATCAGTCAGCTGAAAATAGCACAGTGGAAAAGACAAGTCCGTCACGAGCACCGGCTGAAAACTTAGAACCAAAACAAAAAGTTTTCAAAGTTTAGCAAGTATTTAGCAGGAAATTGCGCTTCATTCCCACCGGTACACTGTGAGGCTAGCGACATACTCCATTCATTTCCGAGTACTCCCTAGCCGGCAGCTTACAGAGAAACGGGCCGCCTGTTACACTTGGGGCACGCAGAAGCCGAGACCAGAAAACAAAAGAGGGTTGGAACTCCGGTGTGACTACCTCAGAAGGATGTTTGGGCTCAAGTTGAGAGAGAAAGTTGTGGGATTGGGTAGGAAAGTTCCTGGCGTGATCTGGTTCCGCAACCAGAAGCTGTGGGATAAGATCATCTTGGTCAAATTGACAGAAAATATAGAGATAACAAAAAAAGCAATAGACAAGGGAACTTCTCCTGCATTTGGACAAGCTGGGAATCCACAGGTCGAAGCTGAAATGGGACCGTATTCCTGAGGCGGAATCATCCGTTAAACGTCAGCATCCTCCGAGGTCTTCCAAACTCACTGGGAACAGCTGTGTTTGGTTGACAGGATAAATCATATCACTTTGAGGTGCAGGCGCCGTTACTTAACGCTAGGACTTTTTAAAAGGAAAATAAAATTTAAAAAGTAACAAACAAAATACAGATCCCGGCATCTCCAATCTCTCGTGCCGACATTTTTAAGGCTGCTTTCATTAGTTTATATTGAGTCAAGCAAATTCTCTCGCAGTTTAAATAGACAAAATGATATGACCTTCAAAGTGCAAGTCTTCCGGAGTGAAACGTGCCTCCCTCAAGTGACTTGATATTATTATTCATCTTGCTTCATAACATGCCGCACCAAACTTTTAAGTTAGCTTCGTTTAGAATCGAGCCTGCCCCTTCACCCACCGCTAGCGTTTGAAACCGGAATGGGGAGGGTAATTTGAAATCAAAACCTAACCTGCCTCTGGAATTAGGCAAGGAGACTCTTCCTCCACCCACATTCCCCTCCCCCATATCGGGTCGTCAGCCGTTCAAAGCACTGCAGGATTTACCAGGATACGACTTCATTTCTGCTGAGTACTTCCATTTAATGATTATGAAGAATTTGGGTAAGTGGGAGTCAAGCTCAGTAACAACAGGGGGAAAAATGTGCAATGACGTGCGTCTCTTCACTTTCTAATTGGCCTGCGAAGACCAGGAAGCCAATAGCTTGGAGCTCACGTGAGGTTCAGAAACAGGAGACAACCTGTCCGCGGAATCAGCCACGTGGATGTACCCTGCTGGAGGGCAAGGTAGTGTTGGTGACGCGTGACAACAGAGGGTGTACAACAGCGGGACCGTCTGCAACTCCAGTCTGTCGGAAAATTCGTTGGTGCTGTACAGATACTGTGGTGTATACGTATGTTCTGGAGTGTAAATCACGTACATTGCTCAACACCTCGTAGTGATGCAGAACCCCACTCAGTGTATTAGCACTATGCGGTGTACTACCCTGTTATGTGGTGTTTAATTCTTTTTTGGTGTGTAATTTCTGTATAACCCCTGTGATATCATTGTATTGCGATATGTACCCATTTCGAGTTCAAACTCCCCGAATGAGTTGTATTTATAGGTCCATTGTGATGTATATTTTCCATGTGGTACCGATTTCCCGAATGCTTCTGCTACGTTTTTGGCAGACAACCACAGGGTCTTCCAAAACTCGCATGCTGGCGTAGAACTGCATTGCTGTTCATAATTCATTGCGGTGCCTTTCTCTGTCAAATTGCTTTACTATAACACAATGTTAACTCCAGCATAGTATTTAAGCGCCACAGCTCTGAACTCAGGCATGGAGCTTAACTCTGGACGGGAGTCCAGGTGTGACGGGGTAGCTAACTCTGGCACAGTGTACATTTCTGGAAAGTGTTTAACCTTGACACAGCACTCAAACAACTCAGTGTTTAAATGTGTTTTCTGCTTAACTCTGGCATGTCAATAACCGGTGACGTATTGTTCAAAGCTGGCCCAGTGCTTATTTCAGGCACGTTATTTAACTCTGGCACAGTGTTAACACTCCCAAGGTGCTTAGCTCTGGCACGGCCTTTAACTCTGGCATAGTATCCATTTCCACATGTCTGCCACTGTTTATATTTCTGGCAAACTGTTCATATCTCTGGCATGGTAATTATTTCCATACATCCCTGGCATGAAGCATACTTCTGCAGCAGTATCTCTACATCTTAAAGCCTGCTGTATGTCGTGAGTACAGTGTTTAACCCCAACATTTCCTCCAACTCTGTATGGGATGGGTGAACCTTGGCATGGGATATAACACTAGCAAATAACTAACTCTTGCATACTGTATGACACTGTCGTGGTGATTCACCATGGAGTGCTGGTTAAGTCCCAGTTGGTACTCAACTCCAGCAAGGTGTATACATTAGCAAAGTGTCTAACTCTAACCTTTGAATTTACTTCAACTATGACAGCATCTCTGACTCCAGAAAGGTGTTTAAACTTGACTTGTTGCTGAACGCTGGCATGTTATTTAATTTGAGATGGTGTACATCTTGTTCTAGGTGTTTGGCTTTGGCTTTGGCTGTGTGCTTAGTCCTCTCGCATGGTGTTTGACTGCTGCATGGTGTTTGACTGTTATGCTATTTAACTCTGCTTTGGCATGGTGTTTGGCTCCTGGTGTTATAACAGTGACATGGAGTTGAATTCTGATATGTTAAGACATATAGACATGGTGTTTACCTTTGGCATGGCATTCACCACTGGCATGATGTCTACCTCCATATCTTTGGCAAACTGTTTATGTCTCCAATGGTATTTATTACTGACATGCTGTACAACTTTGATGTAATACTAGTAAACACAGTTTTTACTCTGGCATATTTGTAATACCATCATGGTGTTTAACTGTGGCAAGTTTTAATTATGGCACCATCTTTCACTCTGGCTTGTTCCTGAATTCTGACATGTTGTTTAGTCCTCAGGTAGTGTACGTTTCTTGCAAAGTGTTGAACTTCAGTCTGGTGCTTAACTCTGACACAGTGCTCATCTCTGGTCGGGTGTTTATTCCTAGAAAGGTATTGCGTGCTCGTGCAAAGAGTAGCTCTGATACCGAGTGTAACTTTGGGCTGGTTTTTAGCTCTGGGATATGACAGACCAAGAAGTGTTCAGCTTTGGAGTGCAGCATCACTCCAACACAACTTTAACTCTACCTTGCTGAATTGTGGTATGATATTTAATTGTGGCATATTGTATATATCCACTATGGTGCTGCTCGGGGAACAACTCTGGCATGCAGTTTACCTCTGGACAGGGGCATCACCTTGGCACAGTGTTTAATTCTAGCAAATGTTAATTGGGCACAGTGTGTCATTCTGGCAGAGTGCTTGTTTTCAGGCACAGGGTTCAACTCTGGCCTGACACATTGCTCTATTGCAGTATTGACTTCTGGAATAGTGAGTGGATGCCTTCTCCAAGGTGGAGCCTGGCTTTCACACTTTATATCTCAGGCATGATGTTTCATTCCGGCATGGTGTCAAAAGTCTGGAAAGCTTTTAACTCAAACATTCTGTTTAGCTTCAGATTGGTGCTTGATTTTGGCAACACCATATAGAACATAACTATCTGCACTTCAGTAAAGATTTTGTGTTAAAATCAGTGTTCAAAATAAATTTTATTATCAAAGTACAAATACATCACCATATACAACCCTGAGATTAACTTCCTTGTGGGCATATTCAACAAATATATAGAATAATGACTATAATACAATCAATGAAAGAGCACCCAGTTAGGGCACCCAATCAGTGTACAGAAGATATCAAACTGTGCAAATGCAAATATAAATAATGAGAACCTGAGGTGAAGAGTTCTTGAAAGTGAATCCATTGGTTGTGGGAAAACATATCATCAATGCGGCATCATTGAACTGAGTATGGGTTTCCTCTGTCTTAACTTTAAAGTATGGTGGGTGTTTAACTCTAACCCCGTGATCAGTTCTGGATTGCTGTTTAACACTGGTACCATTTTTACCAAGCGTGCTGCTAAATTCTGTTTAATTTACCCTAGTGTTTACCATGCTTACTGCAGTTAACTCTCCTGGTGTTTAAACCAGGGGTGTCTAATTATAATGATGATTATCTGTCACCGTGTTTAACGTTGTCACACTTTTTAATTCTGTTATGGTACTTAACAGTGGTGTGGTATTTTACTCTGACACAGTGCTTATCTCTAGCCTGCTGTGTATATATCTGTCATGATGTTTAACTCTGGTGTGTCATTTAACATTGGCATGTGATTTTAATCTGTCATAGTGCTTAACTCTGACAGTGTTTTAACTCTGTCACAGTATTTAACATTGGCAGGATGTATATCTCTGGCTGTGTTCCCAACTCCTAGTTCTGTTTATATTGGCACACTATTTAACTTTGGCGTGGGGTTGAACTGATATGGTGATAAACTTTTGGAGCTGTCTTTAAGTCTGGGGTCTTGCACCACACCTATTTGTTTATACTTGACATTATACATCATCCAATATGCTGTAATTCTGAGAGTTTTCCATCCTATCCAGATGCATTGGAGCTTGGTACCACAACTGCTGTGCAAAGAATTGCAGAATTGTGACTGCTGCCCAGTCCATCATGTGAACCAACCTCCTTCCACTGACTCTGTTGACATTCTGAGATGTTTCCCACACCAATAATTTCACTTTAGGGACTCTTTATCACATTATGTCATGTTCTCATTATTTATTGCTATTTATTAATATTTGCATTTGCACAGTTTGTTGTCTCCTGCACTTTGGATGATCTTTCAATGATTCTGTTATAGTTACTATTCTATGGAATTGCTGAGTACGCGCACAGGAAAATGAATCTTGGTTGTATATGGTGACATATAAGGACTTTGAAAATAACATTTACTTTCAACTTTGACTTTCCACTGCCTCAGGAAAGCAGCCAACATAAAGGAGGATTCCACCCGCCCCAATCATTCTCTCTTCCGATCAGGCAGAAGATACAAAAGTCTGAAAGCATGTATCACTAGTCTCAAGAACAGCTTCTATCCTGCTGCTACCAGACACTTGAACGGACACTAAAAGATGAACTCTTGATCTCCCAATTTACCTTGTGAGGGCCATGCACTTTATTTGTCTGCCTGCACTGCACTTTCTCTGTAACAGGAATACTACTACATTCAGCATTCTGTTTTTTATTCTATAGCTCAATGAAATAATGTATGGCTTGATCAATTTGCATGGTTCTCAAAACACAGGTTCTCTGTTCACTTGACAAAGACAAACCAATATCAATAGCATTCTATGCTGTATTAACAGTCTGTAATAGAGCAATAAGCTTAGGAGTCTTGGCCACCTAGGTGGAGTTTCATGGTACTAAGAGCATTAAAGTGACCAGGAATGGAAAAGAATCCTTTTCACTCTGGGAGTGTGCGATGATGCAGAACAGGTTCTGTATTCCGGGGTTTAGGAAGCTGTTCATCTTGCTGCAAGGATTGGATGCTGAAGGAGAACTTGAAATGGAAGGGGGTAGAGCCAGTTTTGTGCTTCTTGTAGGAACAAAAGGCACTGGTAGAACATAAGAAATACAGGCAGGAGTAGGCTATGCAGTCCTTTAAGTCTGCTCCTCCATTTAAAATTATACCACAGTCCCATCTTCCAAGAATGCCTTTACATCCCTTGATTTCCTTCAGCGATGTGAATGAATATAGTGACCAAGCCTGTACAGTCTAAGGGAAGTGAATTCCAGGGAAGCAAACCTCTCATCGCATTCCCGAATGGTCTGTCCCATTCTCTGAAACTGTGTCTGCTGGTCCTGGACTCCTACACCAGCAGAAATTTTTTTCCTGAATCTGGTCTACAGAGCTCTTTAAAGAATTTTGTTCATTTCAATGAGACCTCCTCTCATTTTATTGAATATAATTCCAACCTGCTCATGTGGAATCTTATCTTGAGAGCCATCCTGTTGAATCTTCACTGCACTTCCTTCATGGCATGCGCATCCTTTCAAGGGTAAGGAGACTAAAATTATACATAATAATCCACCAAACACCCTGTATTCAAGCCTCCTTCCAATAAACGCTAACATACTGTTCGCAGTTTTAGTTACTTGCTGGCCTTCAGTGATTTGATGGTCTTATCTCATTCCAAAAGGGCCTACCCCATACTCTGATGCCATAAAACCATAAGACATAGGAGCAGAATTCAGCCACCTGGCCCATCGAATCTGCTCCACCATTCAATCATGGCTGATACTTTTTTCTCCTCCTCAACCCCAGTTCCCGGCCTTCTCCCTGTAACCTTTGATGCCATATCCAGTCAAGAACCTATCAATCTCTGCCTTAAATACACAAAAATGACCTGGCCTCCACAGCTGCATGTGGCAACAAATTCCAGAAATTCACAACCCTTTGGCTAAAGAAATTTCTCCGCATCTCTGTTTTGAAAGGGAGCCCCTCTATCCTTAGGCCGTGCCCTCTTGTCCTAGACTCTCCCACCATGGAATTCATCCTTTCTACATCTACTCTGTCTAAACTGTATCACCTGGTCCCAGAATAGACCACAGAAAACATCTTATAGTCATATGGAATTGTGTACACACACTTGTTGGTGTCTTTGAAAATCAACATTTCCGAATCTCTCACCATTTAACAAATGCTGTCGCTTTCTATGATGTTTTATTCCATCTGCCCTGTTCCAGCCCACACATTCAGCATGTCTATGATATCTTCAAGATTCTCCTCTTCCATACTCAAAACCCCAACAAGAAACCTGATAATAAGACATTTGGTCCTGTCAGCTAAACCATTGGGATAGATTGAGAAAAGTTGGAACACAAGCACTGATTTCTGCATTGCATTACCAGTCACAGTTTGCCTATTAGCACGTGGCACTGGAAGTAATGTTAAGATTGCTACCCTTTTTAAACTATAATAGTAGAGTTCTATTGAAAGTTTTTGAGGAGGGAATAAAATTAAAACACAGAAATGCAAGGAAAATAATGTCAGGCTGTTATCTGAGGTATCAGCTTATCAGCTTGCATTTGGTTGGTTATTGGTCTATACACAAGGCTGTGAGTGAGAGATACGTGGTGCAATTATTGGAATGTTGGCACCAGGGAGCGGTGAATGTTCTGCTTTCACTTAAATCAGTCGGGATCCAGCATGCTGGTAAGTTTTAAATTACTAGAGCTTTGGTTAAGGATGGAGTAGGAGGAGGAAGTGGTTGGGTTGTAGGCAAGTTGTTGAGTGTGTAAGGATCAGGGGAAGACAGCAAGGTTACTGTTATGTGTTGTACCACCAAAAGCTAATTGAATGAAAAACACGGGCTCAGGATAACTTGTCAACTTAATTTTACCTTCATGAGGCATGCATATATGACGTGGTGACGCAGTGACGTATGCCATTCACATACTTCTTACATGTGACTCATAATGAATTATGTTTATAGGTATCCATTAGTCTCGTGAGACCATGGATTTGCGCCTTGGAAGAGTGCAGGCCTGGGCAAGGTTGTATAGAAGACCGGCAGTTGCCCGTGCTGCAAGTCTCCCCTCTCCATGCCACTGATGTTGTCCAAGGGAAGGACACTAGGGCTGATACAGCTTGGCACCAGTGTCGTCGCAGAGCAATGTGTGGTTAAGTGCCTTGCTTGAGGACACAACACGTTCCCTCGGCTGGGGCTCAAACTAGCGACCTTCAGGTCACTAGACCAACGCCTTAACCACTTGGCCACACGCCAACACATAATTGATTATGTAAACAAACAAAGAATGCTTAATCAAACAATACATTTACAATATTCCTCAAATATTACTGAAATATTAAATACCCTACACTCCTCCCTGCTTAACTATAACCTCCAGCTCAACACAGAATGCATCTCTATTTAAATATGTAACTTATTGTTCTCAGTCATTTTATATACACTGTATACAACTACTATAGAAATCCACAGTGTAGCAAATTTTAAACTGCCCCATTCAACCTTAAAGATTTAGTCAATGTGGAGGATTTCATATTTTAGAGGGATAATGTTTGGGGTGATGTCACTCTGCTTGGCAGCTGAGACTTGTGGCTGTGAAACAGTCTCAGGTTCTGGGGCCACTTCTGAGGAGTTGGCTCAGGGGCTGCAGGAGGTCATTCTGACAACTCTGGCATCTTTCTTCTCTAACAATTTGACCCTGCGGTCTTCAACTGATTGATGTCTTGTTTCCAGATGACCCCAGGTACAATCTCCACTGTGTGGGAGAGTGGTCCAGTTCTGTCTTTAATCTTTCCAAGTACCCAGCTTTGTTCAGGGTCTCGGCCCGAAACGTCGACTGTACCTCTTCCTATAGATGCTACCTGGCCTGCTGCGTTCACCAGCATTTTTTGTGTGTGTTGCTTGAATTTCCAGCATCTGCAGATTTCCTTGTGTTTGCGTTGTTCACCTATGCAGTTCCTCACCAGGACTGCTTGGTCAGGACTGAAACTCCGAATCTCCTTGTCTGAGGAGCCCTCAATTTGTCTCAGCTGTTTGTCCTGTATACTCTTTCTGAGGTTGGATTTGAGGAGATCCCAGCGTGAGCGCAAGGGATGATCCAAGAACAGTATAGTTGGTGAGTTGGTGTGGAGTGTGCTGATATGCAAGGAGGAAATTGGTGAGCTTCTGTTTCAGTGTCAGTGTAATGTATTTTTCTGGTATTGGTTGCACTGCAATCTTTAGACCCCGGACAAACCTTTCTATTGAGCCATTTGTAGCTGGCTGGTATGGTGCAGATGTATTATGTCTCATTGCATTCATTTTCAGCAGTGACTGAAACTGTTCTGCAACAGACTGTGGTCCATTGTCACTGATTAGGTGTAATGGAACACTAGTCCTTGAGAAGTGACTTCTTACCAGTGCACGAGGCTGTAGTGGAGACTATTTGGAACACTTCTCGCCACTTTGTAGCTGCATCGCTACTATGAAGAAATTTGTGCCCGTGAATGGTCCAGCAAAATCCACATGAATCCTTTGCCAGGTCAATGCAGGCCATTCCCAGGGATGGCGAGGCACTGCTGGATATTTGTGCTTCCCGAACAGTGCATGGCAAGCTGCTTGATCTGCTGATCTATCCCAGGCCATCAGACAAAGCTTCGAGCCAATGCTTTAATTTTGACCACGCCTAGTTGACCCTCATGTAGCTCCTCCAACACTTTAGCTGTCAGCTTGGAAGATACGACAACCATCAATACCCAGATAATGTAACCCTGTCAAGGGCAAGTTCATCCTGGTGCAGGTCTAACAGGGGGAACTGGAATTTCTGCTGCACATTCCATCCATTTCGAGTGGCCAAGTAGACCTGAGACAGTGTGGGGTCTTTTCTGGTTTCCCTTTGGATCATCTCTGCCGTAATAGGGAGACTTTCAATTTGCATTAGGGAGAATACGTTAAAAGGGGTATCCTCTTTTGTAAATTTCCAAGGGTAAATCAGCATTTCTGTGATTAGTTGTCCCCTTGAATTCAATCTTGTAATTGTGCCCTCCAAGAACAGAGCCCATGTCTGCCTTTGTGCCACTGATGAGAGTGGAACACCCGCTGTGGATTGAAAATGAAACACTAGCTGTTGATGATCAGTACTGAGTGTAAACTCTGTCCCATACAGGTAGTGGTAGAAACATTTTAAACCCCAAACCAGACTCAAGGTCTCCCTGTCAATTTTCCATGCGGCGGCAAGGGAACATGATGCAAAGTCACTTCCATCCCTCATATCATGTGACATGACTGCACCTATACCATAACACAAGGTGTCACAGGCAAGCTTCACTGGATGATGTGGATTGCAATGAGTAATTACAGTGTCTAACCTCACCATTTCTTTTGTCTTTTTAAACCCACATCACACTGCTTTGTCCATTGCTATTTCTTCCCGATCTGTAGTAATGAGTTCAAGGGGTGGAGCGCAGTAGCTAGGTTTGGCTGGAATCTCTTATAGTAATTGACAAAACCTAAAAAGGACCACAACTGTGTCATATCCCCTGCTTCTTGAATTTTCTCCATACATTTATGTAAAGCTTATGCATCAATGGTGTAACCACAGTAAGTGATGCTTGTTTTAAAGAATTCACACTTGTTGTATTGTGCTCTGAATCCATAATCTTCTAATCTTTTTAACACTGTGTTGAGGTTTTGGAGATGTTCCTTGTCATCCTCACCAGTAACAATGATGTCATCCAGGTAACACTGAGTGCTGGGCAGCCCTGCAGCAACTGGTCCATAACTTTCCGCCAGATTGTAGGTGCAGGCGTTACTCCAAAAATAAGCCTATGATAGTGAGTGTTCATGGTGAGCAACGCTTTAGATTGAAAATACAGTGTTGGCAGTCCTAGAGTGATTACAACATAGAACAGTGCAGCCCAGCACAGCCCCTTCAGGCCACAATACCTGCACCGAACATAATGCTGTATTAATGTCAATCTCTTCTGCCTGTACGTGATCCATATCACTCACTTACATATCAGACAGCCACTTAACTGTCACTGTTGTTTCTGTAGTTTTGTAACCTGAGTGCAGTAAAGTATAAATTAACAAACAATGTCCAAAAATAAAGTAATCAGTTAATGAGTGCAGAAATGCCTACAGCCCAAAACAAAGCTATATAGTAGTCAATCACGTAAAACAGTCTTTTAACTTTTAGAAGCATTCCAGATCAAGACAGATCGCTTCCTTTGCCATGAGTCATCTGAAGAAACACATCGCTCTTAAAAAAAAGCCATTAACACTTTAGAATCTCACCTCCAAGTTGGTGTAATTATAATTAAAGCCTGGTATTGTCAGTGTCAGTGTAATGTATTTTTCTGGTATTGATTACAGTTCATTCTTTAGACCCCGGACAAACCTTTCCATCAAGCCATTTGTAGCTGGCCGGTATGGTGCAGATGTATTATGTCTCATTGCATTCATTTTCAGGAATGACTGAAACTGTTCTGCAATAGACTGTGGTCCATTGTCACTGACTAGGTGTTATGGATCACCAGTCCTTGAGAAGAGACTTCTCAACCGTGTGGGAGGCTATTGGGAACATTCTGGCCACTTTGTAGCTGCATCCACTACTATGAAGAAATTTGTGTTCATGAATGGTCTGGCAAAATCCATATGAATCCTCTGACAGGTCAATGCAGGCCATTCCCAGGGATGGCGAGGCGTTGCTGGACGTTTGTGCTTCCCGAACAGTGCATGGCAAGCTGCTTGACCTGCTGATCCATCCCAGGCCATCAGACAAAGCTTCGAGCCAATGCTTTAATTTAGACCACGCCTAGGTGACCCTCATGTAGCTCCTCCAACACTTTAGCTGTCAGCTTGGAAGATACTCTCAATACCCACATAACGTAACCCTGTCAAGGGCAAGTTCATCCTGGTGCAGGTATAACAGGGGGAACTGGAATTTCTGCTGCACATTCCAGGTATTTTGGGTGACCATATAGACCTGTGACAGTGTGGGGACTTTGGTTTCCCTATGGATCATCTCTGCCATAATAAGGAGACTTTCAATTTGCATTAGGCAGAATATGTCAAGAGGAGTGTCTTCTTTTGTAAATTTTTCAGGTATTTCCTTTTCCAGAGCAAATGGGACAATCCATTGCATTTCTGTGATTAGTTGTCCCCTTGAATTCAATCTTGTAATTGTGCCCTCCAAGAACAGAACCCATGTCTGCCTTTGTGCCACTGATGAGAGTGGAACACCCGCTGTGGATTGAAAATGAAACACTAGCTGTTGATGATCAGTACTGAGTGTAAACTCTGTCCCATACAGGTAGTGGTAGAAACATTTTAAACCCCAAACCAGACTCAAGGTCTCCCTGTCAATTTTCCATGCGGCGGCAAGGGAACATGATGCAAAGTCACTTCCATCCCTCATATCATGTGACATGACTGCACCTATACCATAACACAAGGTGTCACAGGCAAGCTTCACTGGATGATGTGGATTGCAATGAGTAATTACAGTGTCTAACCTCACCATTTCTTTTGTCTTTTTAAACCCACATCACACTGCTTTGTCCATTGCTATTTCTTCCCGATCTGTAGTAATGAGTTCAAGGGGTGGAGCGCAGTAGCTAGGTTTGGCAGGAATCTCTTATAGTAATTGACAAAACCTAAAAAGGACCACAACTGTGTCACGTCCTTTCGCCTTGGGAGCATCCCCTGCTTCTTGAATTTTCTCCGCACATTTACACATCAATAGTGTGACCACAGTTAAGTGATGCTTGTTTTAAAGAATTCACACTTGTTGCGCGTGCTCTGAACCCATACCTTGTAATTTTTTTAATACTGTCTTGAGATTTTGGAGATGTTCCTTGACACCCTCAATGGTAACAATGATGTCATCCAGGTAACACTGAGTGCTGGGCAGCCTAACAGCACCTGGTCCATAGCTTTCTGCCAGAGATGCTACTTCAAAAATAAGCTTATTAAAGCCCTTTATGGTGAGAAACACTTTGGATTCTTCTCCCATCTCCATCTGCAGTAGGCCTGGCATTGCCCATGGGCTCCATTCAAGTTTGGGATGAATTCCTTCAGCCTCCCTGCGATCTAGCTCACCGGCTACTTTATCACAGATGGTATAAGAGACTGGACAGGCCTTGTAAAACTTTGTTCTGATGACTGTTTATTAAATCTTCCAGTATATTTGACATTTAGGTAGGGCAGACGAAGCGCAAAAGAAGTTACATAGTCCTTGTGATAAAGATTTCAACCCAAAAAGAGTAAAGGCTTCAGAGTCTGCAGATGTTGGAGTCTGGAGCAACAAACAATCTGCTGGAGTAACTCAGCAGGTCATGCAGAGGTCTGTTGGGGAAATGAATGATTGACATTTGCAGTCCAAGTTATATTTGCATTTATATAAAACATATTATTAAATAAATTATTATATTTACAGAAGCATTGCCTCCACACCCCGCTCCCACACACACACAGAAGCTGCTTGACCAGTTGAGCTCCTCCAGCAAATATCTTTTGTTGCTCCACAATACATAGACTGAATCAATATGGATGGCAGTAAGAGATGACAACTAATGTAAGACCCTGTTTGCAGTGGTTTCCAGGCCCCTGAAGAGCAGCCATAGTATTAGAGAGAATCAATCAAGCCTGTGGCAGAAGATAATACAATAATTATGTGATACTTTAATCTTCCTCTTCTTGCTCACTATTTGGAAGTAACTAAAAGTAGTTAGTAGATTGCACTTGTAACAGTTTTCTGCAAAAGTAAGTCCTGGAGATATCTCGGGAGCAGGTTATCTTAAAGGCTGCCTTCTGTGATGAGGCAGGCTTCATTAATCTCAGTGTAATTGATTCTCTGGGGGAAAGTATTCACAATGTTATAGCTTTTTTCCAGTCTCAGAGAGGCATACTGAAGCTACTCTGCCTTAAACATATAATGCCAGTATGTGGAATATATTGTCCAAAATGGATTGAGAAATAAAGTTAAAAGGTTTAATAATTAACTGTTTGAAAGAGTTAGGAGAATTATTTCAAAATTCTTGAAAACTGTATATTTAATTGATAAATGAAATTCCACAGGAGTGATGCCTGGGGAGATTAAGAATGGTATTAAATTAAAAGAATATCAAAGTTGACAGGAAGCCTTGTTGAGTATATAGAAGGCAGCTATGAAAGACTGGGGAGATGACTGGAACTATATTAAAAAAGCCATATCGATGGGCTATCTCCACCTTTGTGGAAAGAAATTATGTTACAAGAATGAATCAATGATTCAATGGCAGGGTCACTATAATGGGAATAAATAAATGACTGTTATCAGATGGCAAAGTGGACTGGAATCATAGGATCAGACAGGGTTTTACTGAAGATGGAGGAGGTTTGACCTGTTGTGATACCCATCTTTTCACTTTGTGTTTCATAACACTGATATAACATGTAATTCTGGAACAGTGTTTCATTCAAGAGTGTTGCATAATTTTGGGTGATGGATGGCATAGTAATGTCTGATTGTGGGAGAAGGCTATGATGAGTGGAGAACTGAAATGTCATTTAGTAGGGTTAGCCTATCACCCTCTGATTACGAGAGGTAAGTGGGTTGTGCAATGGAATTCCAAGGGTACTGAATTGAGTATGGCTGGGGAATGAGTATAATTCTTGGGGCAATGTTATACTTAGAAGGGTTGAGGGGAAAATATTAATATGGTTGTAAGAAACGTACTATGAGGGATGGTGTGTGTGACTGTGTGCAGGAGTAACTATATTTCTGGGAAAGAGGTACAAGGCTGGCTGTAAGTATAATTTAGTGAGTGGGGAGAGTATAGCTCCAAGGGAAGGTGCTGAATATAATTCCAAACAGATAGGTGTATGTGTCTAACTCCAGTGATGGGAGAGGAGCTGAAATGGAAAAATAGGGGAAATATAATTTGCCAGGGGTTAGGTGTAGGACTGTGAAATGAACAAACTTAACTTTGGGACAGGCAGCCTAAGTTGATTGTTTACCCCAGAATTTAGCTTGAATTGAAGCACAAAGGCAATATTTTTGAATAATCACCTATATTTTTCAAGTATTTATGTGAAATAATTATATGGAGTCTTGACCAATGTCGCTGCAGTTTTGCCCTGGAACATAGATGGATCCCACAGACTTCATAATTGGTGCTAAATGCCTGGCCTTGACCAAGAACTTGCAGCTTTCTCAGGTGTGTAATCTTTGCTGCTGAGGTTGTACCCAAAGATCCACACTAGGAGCTGCTCCTGGGGAAACTATCAGCCATTGAAGGACACTGTCAGGTCGGTCCAAAGCTCACTGGTCTCCAGTGAGGGTGTTGATCATGACTGAGTGCTATAAACTGGCACACTCAAAGATTCAGGGCTCTGTTCCGAGGGAAGCACTGAAGCTGGGTGCAACAGCAATGACTCAATGGGAAAGAGCCACAAGGCATCACTGCACACAATTTAGGAAAAATCTGTGTTAAAGCCCCAGAATTATTTGCAATAACTATAAAAAGATGTTTTATAATCAGTGTTGTCTCAGGGGCCCAAAGACCCCCTTTCTATCCTATACCTCTCTATGATAACCAATGGCCTGCTAAAGCTAAGAAACATGAGAAACATAACTTGAGCAACACACATCAAAGTTGCTGGTGAACGCAGCAGGCCAGGCAGCATCTCTAGGAAGAGGTACAGTCGACGTTTCGGGCCCAGACGCTTCATCAGGACTAACTGAAGGAAGAGCTAGTAAGAGATTTGGAAGTGGGAGGGGGAGGGGGAGATCCAAAATGATAGGAGAAGACAGGAGGGGGGGATGGAGCCAAGAGCTGGACAGGTGATTGGCAAAAGGGATATGAGAGGATCATGGGACAGGAGGCCAAGGGAGAAGGAAAAGGGAGAGGGGGGGAAAACCCAGAGGATGGACAAGGGGTATAGTCAGAGGGACAGAGGGAGAAAAAGGAGAGAGAGAGAAAGAATATATGTATACAAAAAAATAATGGATGGGGTACAAGGGGGAGGAATTAGCGGAAGTTAGAGAAGTCAATGTTCATGCCATCAGGTTGGAGGCTACCCAGATGGAATATAAGGTGTTGTTCCTCCAACCTGAGTGTGGCTTCATCTTTACAGTAGAGGAGGCCGTGGATAAACATATCAGAATGGGAATGGGACGTGGAATTAAAATGTGTGGCCACTGGGAGATCCTGCTTTCTTTGGCAGACACAGCGTAGGTGTTCAGCAAAATGATCTCCCAGTCTGCGTCGGGTCTCGCCAATATATAGAAGGCCACATCGGGAGCACCGGATGCAGTATATCACCCCAGCCGACTCACAAGTGAAGTGTCGCCTCACCTGGAAGGACTGTCTGGTGCCCTGAATGGTGGTGAGGGGGGAAGTGTAAGGGCATGTGTAGCACTTGTTCCGCTTACAAGGATAAGTGCCAGGAGGGAGATTGGTGTGGAGGGAGGGGGGGGACGAATGGACCAGGGAGTTGCATAGGGAGCGATCCCTGCGGAATGCAGGGGGGGGGGAGGGAAAGATGTGCTTAGTGGTGGGATCTCGTTGGAGGTGGCGGAAGTTACGGAGAATAATATGTTGGACCTGGAGGCTGGTGGGGTGGTAGGTGAGGACCAGGGGAACCCTATTCCTAGTGGGGTGGCGGGAGGACGGAGTGAGAGCATATGTGCATGAAATGAGAAACATAACTTGTGCTGGAAATGTTGACTTGAATGTTCTGTATTATGTAATTCTGATTTTTTTTTAATATATAGGTAAAGTATACTTTGAAATTGAAATAAACCCATTTAAGGCCTCTTCTTACACAGGAGTTAATGAAGATGGCAGACGTGTCCCATTTCTATGCATTTCCCTCAACTTCAAGGCAGCCTTTTCTGTGGTCACATTGATGATTGTTCATTAGGCTTTGTTGTGTATGTGGCCTGGTTACACAATAATGCTACTAATAAAAACGCTGGAGACGGGAGCTAAGGTTTATGGTTCTTTACTGGCAGAAACTGAACTCGGCACACCCGTACAGATCAATATGTGCCTAATGGCGCATGCTCAATACGTGCCTAATAGCGCATGCAACAACGTGTCCCTACAACATAAAGTAGTCCCTTATTGTACTGTAGGCCATACAGTACACCCCTCCCCTTTTTATTTTAATGGTGCATCAACTGTTTATTTTACTGGGTCACTCTGCTAAACAAATATGTCTACCCTTAACATACAAACACCTGCCAGTTGTTTACTTAGTAACTTAATAATATCAAATAATAACAAAGTAACATAATAATATCAAATTATAACAAAGTAATGTAATAATATCAAATTATAACAAGCCTTTTTTTTTAACTTTTGGTCTAAGACCTATTTATAACTCAAGTCTCTGGGGGTGCGGGGGAGGGATCTTCTCTAGATTATCCAGCACTGAATAGGCAAATAAGTGTTCACTCTATTGTCTGGAATAAATTGAACAATCCACAAACTGGCAAGCTCCAGCCATGAAGAGTAGTCACCTCTATCTTGCAAAGATGAAAAAAGCAAAGTGAAATCCGTGAAAAGGTGAATGTTATTCTTAAAAATAACTGGGATGGCATTGGAAAGTGTCTTCAAATAGTGTGTTCTTCAGTCTGTCAATAAACTTGTTTGTTTCAATACAGATTTCTATATAAAAGTCATGAACAGTTGACCCCTGAGCATAGGGAGTTAAGATGTGTGCCTCCACTTGCTAAGAGTTCTAGGCAGCAGATCACCTATGTAAAATGAAGGTTCCTCTGTGCAGCTGTCCCTAGATATTTACACATCTTTGTGCTGTCACTTGTCTTCCTTACCCATATCTCATTTGTTCCAACTGAGCTAATTATACAGTCAATCTTCATATTCTCCTTAGATTCCAAATAGATAGCCTGACCTTTATGACACCATCTCTTATTATGATATAACTTTCCATCTTCTATTCGTGCTTCATATCTTTGTGCTGGTGATTCAGCAGGAGAGCTGGAAAGATGCTCAGGAGAAGACGGAGGTGTTGGTCTTTTTGGAAATTTAAGCTTATTGAGAGTTTGCAGATCTTCCATTATCTGTTCATCCATTAACAAGTAAGTTAACTGCGCAGGTGCAGGTTTTCGTCTTTTATCTGTATTTGGAACAGGGTCATTAGGTCTTCTCCTTAGTTTCCTAGCCATTATTAGCTTTACCTCCATAGAACCTCCTGTGAGTTTCATTGTTAGCCTCTCATTCTCAATCATCTTTTTCTTTTCTTGTAACTCAATCTTTTTATCTTCAAATTCCTTCACTGCTGCTTTCTTCTCTTTAATGCAATTCCTTTCCACTTGTTCTGTCTCCAGTTGAAGAAAAAGCTCTGCATTTCATGTTCTTTCCTTGTATTGTTGATCTAGTTTCTTTATTCTTTTCTGATACTCCTGCAAAATGTCTTCCTGTAACTGCTGTAGCTGTCTTTTGAGAGATGTCAATTTCTCCTGGTACATTTGCTCTTTTACTTCCAGGTAGTCTTCATCATCCTGCTTATTGACAATATCTGTCTCCCTTGCATCCTCTGTATCTTCATCCAAGTTGCTGCCACGGATACTGCGTTCCTCCTCATTGTCAATGCTGTCTAGCTCCTCCTCGTCGTTGTAATAGTCGACAATGGGTGAGAGGAGAGCTGCGGACATCTTCCCTGCCGAGCTGCCCTCCTTTGTTGACACATCTAGTGCCTTGATGGTGTGCCAATCCAGCTGGATTTTCCTGAGCCATTCATGTCCCAGCAACAGTGGTCCTCTATTTTTCAGTACATAGAAGTGCAGTTGCTGTGTTTTATCACCATAGGTCATTGTCACTTTAATTTTGCCTTCGGGATGCACTTTTTTAAATCTTTAGTAGAAGTTTAGTTCGTTTCAGAGGTATGTGCAAAAACAGTCATTTGTAGTCATGTACACAGATCACTGTTGAAGCTGAGCCTGTGTCCAACTCCATTTTCAGTCTCACGCCCACCACTTGTGGAGTGATCCATATTACTCTTCGATCATCTGTCTCTTTCACGCTGTGAATTTGCCGACAAGACAATTCACTTTCATAGGAGTCGTTTTCATCAAACTGCTTTTATCAGGACTGCCTTCTTTCATTTTATGTACCTTCTTGTATTTTCCTTTCTGGGGTTTTTTGTTTCTCTGTATGTTGCCTTTTTCTGCTGTTTACTAGCTTTGCATACTCTGCCAATGTGGCCCTGTTTGCCACAGTTTCTGCATTTTTTGTCTTTAAACCAACAGTCATCAGGGTCATGTGACCTGTTCCCGCAATGGTAACATTTCTTTCCTTCATTCCTGTTCAGTGACATTTTATTTGTGGCATATTCCAGAGATTTTTGTTGTATCTCGGAAGCACCCTGTGCTGCTGTTTCCATTGATATTGCAATGTTGAGCGCTTTCTCGAATGTAAAGTCTCTTTCACACAGAAGCTTCTTCTGTGTGGTTTCACAGTGCATGCCACACACTAATCTGTCCCTCAATGCGTCCAATAGACCAGCTCAAGTTGACAATGTTCTGATAATTTGTGCAATTCAGCACAATATTCAGAAATGCTTTCATTTTTGCTCTGATTCCAATTGTGAAATTTAAATCTTTCAGCAATGACCAGTGGTTTGGGATTTAAATGCTGTTGGAGAGTGTCTACTATTTGCTTGAACGTTTTGTCAGCTGGCTTTTCAGGGGTTAACAAGCTCTGTAGCAGGCCGTATGTTTTTGCTCCCATAATGCTGAGTAAGACACTGGCTTTCTTTTCATCTTTAACATTGTTAGCCTCACAATGTAACTCCACTCTTTCAATGTAAATTGCCCAGTTTCAATGCCACTATCAAATGCTGTAATGGTTCCAATCATCACCATCTTTGTTATGTTAATTAAGCCCCGTTTTCCCCTTATTTTCCTTTTTGACTCACATGTCCTTTTTGCTAGCGCCATGAGTGCACTCCGTCTAGATGTGTGTGTGTTGCTCCTTTTTATCTCCCTTCTGGGGCAGACAGACGCTCAGCACCTGGGGGTTAGTGCCAGCTGTGGTCTCGGCTGGATGTGCTGCAGCTCTGTGTCTCGGTCTCCCGACGTTCCCGACCCCAGCTGTGCTCCCGCTTCCTTTCAGACTCATAGCCTCGCTCTGCCTCCTTCTCCTGCTCCTTGGCTCGTACCTTGCGCTCTTCTTCAGAGTGTCATTATCAATTAAAACATGGTGTTCTGATATGATGTAGGTTCATTAACCTCGTCGCCAATTTGTTGTGTATGTGGCCTGGTTACACAACAATGCTATTAATAAAAACGCTGGAAACAGGAGCTAAGGTTCATGATTCTTTACTGGCAGAAGCCAAACTCGGCACACATGTACAGATCAATACGCACCTAATAGCGCATGTTCAATATGTGCCTAATAGCGCATGCAACAAGGTGTCACTACAACATAAAGTAGTCCCTTATTATACTGTAGGCCATACAGTACAGGTTTTCACTCACTTCCCATCAACCCTTGTAAGAATGACACAGGAGTTGTGAACTTGGCACATAGTTCCCAACAGGAACTACACAGATCCTGCTTTAGTACAGGATTGTGTTTGCATAATGCTCGTAACAGATTTTAACCCAATTTACAAATATTTTCAGGAGACCCAATTGGGATTACATAACATGGAGCACTTGTCCAGCACACCAAAAGAGGGAGAAAACCTCTTTCTGAGTATTTGTATTTCTCTCACAACTTCAACAAATTTGGCTGCTTTATATTCAGTCCCTTCATTTATCACGAATCTGCTGTGTAAAGTGTTGAGGGCCTATGGCATCTTATGGTATCCTAGGTGCCTGTGGCATCCAACTTCTTAGATTTTGCAAGCCTGAAAATTGCAACCATTAGTCTCCTGTTAGACAATCCTGTTTCCTTAATATATAACTCTCAACACCATGAACTCTCAACATCATGAGCGCTTAACTTCAACATTAACCTTTACCTGAAACCTTTTTGAATGCCTTTTGGAGTACACTACAGCTACTACAATCCTTCATCCACTCTGCTTGTTAGGGCCTTAAAGAATTCTCATTAATTTTTAGATGCTATTTCGCTTTTCAAAAATTGTGTTACCTCTCCGGAATTATAATTATGATCTCTCATATATTTTGCTTCTTCTTCCTTGCTATTGAATCCCAGCATTTCCCCAACAGCAAATATAAAGCTAACTGGTGTACAGTTTCCTGTTTTTTGCTTCTCCCCTGAAAAAGGGTGTTATATTTAATATATTCCAATCTCCTTTGACCTTTCCGGAATCAAAGAATGGATTCACTATCTCTGTAGCTTCTTCATTCAGAGCCTAGAATGAAGGCCATCAAGCATAGAAGACTTGTTATCTTTTGGTTTCAGTAGCTTGCCTAGTACCTCTCCTCTTGTATTAATGTTGTTTCAAATTCTTTCCTCCCCTTGGCCCCTGATTTTGCAAAATTATACCATGAGGAGAGAGAGATGTTTTTGAAGTCTCTATCATTTCCATTTTTTCCCTGTTACTAATCTATGTCACGTAGAAGCTGATTTATGAGGAAAGGTTGAACAGGTTGGGCCTATTCAATGTTTGGGATTCAGAAAAACATGCAGTGATCTTGATGAAATGTAAGATATTCCATGAGCGCTTCGTCATCTCATCCACAAGGTGGCCATTGTTTACCTTCTTACTTTGAGGAACCTCCTACAGTCTATTTTATATTTCTTGTTAGTTTATTCCCATAATTTTTTACTCCTTCATTATGTTTTCATTGTATTTGGCTTCAGAAATTTTCCAAGTGTTCTAGTTGCTATTAATCTTTGAATTATTTTGTGTTTTTTTGACCTTGTAACTACCCTTAGCTTCCTAATTTATCTACGGGTGGATCATTCTTTTCATAATCTTTATTTCTCAGTGAAATATCCTTTAGTTGAAATTTGTGTCATTATCCTTAAACGTATGGCACATCTTATGTATATTTTTCAATCTGTTTACTCAGTCCAATTTAACCAACACAGACTTCATATTTTTGTAATTGTCTGTATTTCTCTTAAAATTAAAGGAAATTTTTCACTTGTAATTTCCTTTGATACTTGATCTAATATTGCATGCCTGTTTTCACTTTTAATATCATTCAGTAAATTAATTATGGAATTAACAGCACATGAAAGAAAGTTTCTCATTTCTCCATTCAATAAACATTGATTATCAGCAGAAATTGACAGCAATGTATATAATTTAGAAACACTTTACGAGAATTTAGCATTTCAGTTAAAAAAAATCTTAATATTGGGTATCTTGCTTCCTTGCTGCACTTATATCTTTCAAATGGAAAAACATTAAAGTAAATTGAATAAACATTTAACCATCTCTTACTACCATTTACCATTACAGTTAAATCATTCACTTATTTATTCCTGGATGGCCACGGTAAGGTGCCAAGTTCAACAATCTATTTTGGTGAAAAAGAGGGAATCTAAAAGCATGATTTCAAGGCAGCTCTCTGTATTGAGCATAAAAGTGAGTTGGTTCTGATACACAGCCATATTATTCACAGGGTTATCAATTTCAGATTAATACCGAAATGAAGCCCACTTTTGGTCCTTATTTAGAGTGTTGCTTTTCTAATTTCCTCAGTTTCAATTTTTACTGCTTGTGCATAGTTAGGAATATGGGTTTTGATGTTTAACCGCTACTTTTGACTATATTTACAAAGAACAGTTGGTTTATGAGCTGTACAGGAAAGTCCTGTGGGGAAATGAACCAAAGAGACACATTTGAACCTCAGATGAAGGTCACTCTCCAACCGGGGTTTCAGAACATTGGCAGCTTTTTGTAAATCCCTGGATGCCACTTTTTGCAAGAGGTGACGATACCTAGATCGGAAAAATCATCAGTGAACGGCTGGATATCTTACTCTCTTTATTTGTTTAACACTTAGAAAAATGATACATGCCAGATATGAGACATGGGTAGTAACAATTTTTGAAAAGGTTACCTCAACATTGTGTTTTATGGCCATATGTTTTGATTGTATATAGTTCGTCATCTGAAGATCTACAGATGAAACACTAAATGTATTACTTAATTTTACAATAGAATCAAATTGATTTTTAAGATGTTCAGTTTAGTATAATAATTCATTATTTCTATAGTCTTAGTATAATCTGTGATATGTTCCAGCACTACACACTGCAAATGTATATAGTAAAGCAGGAATTTTCCTAAATTTTGGATCAAAGTGGAATGGCACTCCACTGGACATCATTGTCATACTAATGTGCAAACTGTTGAACTTTGCCGTCACTAACTCTTTTAAGTACAAATGTGAGACCGAGGTATGCTAAAATGAATATTTGAGAGGAAAACTTCTCTTCCACTTAAATTTCATGAGGTCTTTTGTTAATTTATCTTCCAAAGTGGCCCTTGCTGCTAGCTAACCAAAGAAGCAGCACAACAAAGTACTGACACTCAACCTTGTTGCCCTTGTTTCTTTTCCTGATAATGCAGGCAGAAAGAAGTCCATGGAGAATGCTTGGGATTGGTCAACTGGGTTTAGGGTAAGGTTGTATTAACGCAAGTATATTACATTTGATTCTGCAAAAAAATGGGACGGAAAACACAATAATTGTTGAACTAATATAATTTCACAACAGGCGGACATTCCAATCAAGGGAAGCAATTTCTTTTAATAACTATAAAGAGGATGTGATCATCATTGGCAAGATATATATTTATTGTCCAGCATTAGATTACCTTGAAATAAGTAGCATTCAATGTCACTTCAGAATAGAAAAGGTGTGACTTGTGGGGCTGGAATCCACACAGGCTAGATAAGCACAGAGACACACTCACAGCATATTTTCTTCCCTGAAGGATAGAGTGGGGTTTCATCACAATCCCATTTCACAGTCCTTGTTCCTGAAGCTATTTGTAAAATTGAAAGATTCTTAATATGCCAACTCCTCCCTTTAGATCACTAATTCAAGCTTTTGAATACAAATGATGGAACTTGTATACTACTGTGCATTAAGAGGACACTATAGGTCTATTATATGGGACTCGGGGTGTCTTGCTGACAAACAGTAATTAAATATGACGAAGGGATAAAATGGGGAGTCTCCTGACAAACAAGCTGAAAGCAGGAATTTGGCTTTAGCTATTACCATCAGCTATGTATCATCAGGCTGAAGAGATTTTGTTATAAATAATCAAAACTAATGTCCAAAACAGAGGAAATATAATACTAATATGGCCTTTCTTCATCACTATTCTCAGAAATAGGATTTATTCCTTGTTTGTGAGGTATGCACAAATACAAGGCATTCTAAACAGACTTCGTTACTTCTCAGAATCATATCATTTTAGGATGTCCTTCCTTTAAGTAAATCCCTTTACTTGATTTTTAATGCACCCTCCTGAATATGTGAGAGAAACAACCCAACAGTTCTGGCCTTCAAGAACATAATAAAAAAAAAATAAACTGCCGATGTAAAATTCCAAATGCAAAGTTTTGCTTTCCCCACAAGTCCCCGGCAGCATGTAAGCTTGTGCAGCTGTCACTGTTAGCTGCAAAAAGATGCATGCACCCCTCCCCCATGGTGAAGGACAACCTTTCACACAACGAGCACGTGAGTGAAACATTTACGGGACATATGCCAGTCAGAATGGGTAATGTGCAGACTATGCCTGGAGCTCTGGAAGCACCAGACAATCTGCAGCTCTTTAAGAGCTTGTTATTCCCATGCACACGTTCATACTACTCTGTCCCCTCCCCCCGCAGGAAGGGGCCTTAGAACACAGTTAGAAGCTGGTGAGGATATTTTTCCATTCAACACGGCCATTAAACAGCCACGTGGGGCATTAATGCTTTAAGAAATCTCTCTGTGTTGCAGACCCTTTAGATCTCTCCGATACAGCAACCCACGCGTTGTCGTTGTAAAACTCAAAATAAGGAAGTCTTCATTTTTAAGTTTAATGTGGGGAAACTTAACACAGTTATTAGGATCCTAAATTTTGCAAAGGTTAATTTGAGCAGGATGGGATGGAAAACACTTTCAGGAAACTGGTCAAGACTTAATTGGGTAAAAGAACCCAGTGGACAGGTTCAAAATATAATTTAGTTAGATATTAATTTGATGTACTGCCCTAAGGGGACAGAGCCATACTGAAAACACCCGATCAATAAATGAAGTGAAATAGGGTATAACTTTTGTAAATAGTACACAAGAGTGCAAAATATAGTGTAGATTCAGCGGGTTGGGAGAGATAATATGTATCCAAAGGAAAAATAAAAGAGACAGCAAGAGCGACAAAAAAAACCCCACAAAAATAAACTCCTGAAGGCTATCATAGAATTATAGAGCACAGAGGTCCTTTCACTCAGTTCATCCATGCCGACCAAGATGCCTTCCTGGGATAGTCCCTTTGGCCTGCATTTGGCCCATTATCCCCTAAGTCTCTCCTATCCATGAAGGTCTTTTAAATATTGTCATCGTATTCCACCGCTCTGACAGCTTATTCCATATACCCACCACTCTCCATGTCAAAGAAGTTGCCTCTCAGGTCCCTTTTAAATTGTTCCCCTGTCATCTTAAACCTCCCTCTCATCTTAAATCTATGCACTCTACTTTTGGACCAAATCTACCCTGGGAAAGAGTCTGTGACCACTCACCTTATCTATCCTTCTGCTGGTTCATAAACCTCTGTAAGATCATCCCTCAGTATCCTTCAATCCAGCGAAAACAATTCCAGCTTATCCAATTTCTCTTTATAACTCAAGCAACAAGCCTGTTAACATTTTCTGCACTCTCTCTGGCTTAATCGCCCTCTTCCTATAGTATGGCAACTAGAACTGCACACACTATTCCAGGTCTCACCAATGTCTTGAACAGCTGTAACATGACAACCCAACATTGGCCTTCAATGAACGCAAGCATCCCATTGTCACTTTGTCTACCTGTGTCATCGTTTTCAGGGAGCTATGTGCTTGTACCCCTCAGTTTCTCTGTTCTGCCACTCACCAGGGTCCTGCCAGTTACAATGTAGTTTAATTTCCCAAAGTGCAACACATTTCTCTGAGTTAAATTCCCTGTGCCATTCCTTTGCCTACTTTCCCAGTTGATTCACATCCTGTTGTAACCTTAGACAATCTTTTTCATTGTCCACCCCCACACCAATTTTAGTGTGGTGGTGAGGTGGACAGTGAAATTTACTACTACATGCTCATCTAAATCATGCATAGAAATGGCAAACAACAGGGGACTGAGTACTGATCCCTACCGCACGGCACTGGTCACTGGCCTCCAATTCAAAAAACAGACCTCAGAGTGCTGGGGCTGGCTGAAAGAGGGTGGTAAAGGTGATGGAAGTCCTGAAGGTGTGAATGGAAGAGAAGTAGATCAGGAAGACAAATTAAGTATCTTGTACCAAAAGAGAAAATTCACTTTTTCTTTCTTTCCTCTTTTGTTAACTCTATTTTTATCCAAGCCCCACTACTGTCATTCCACCTCTCCTCATTTCTTTCCTTTCACAAACTTTCTTCCTGCCCATTCCAGTTTCTCTGCAGCATTTAACTTGCATCATTCACCTTACAAGTTCATGCCATTTCTCATTCCAGCAGGGACTGCCTGATTTGCAGCGTAATTGCTTTGCAGTTTTCTCTGTGGAGGAAGAAGTTAGCATCATGAGTATTCCAGGAAAATGAAGGGTGGGCTCAGATTTTACTGCATGGAGCCCACTACCTGAACCGACCATGTGGGTCTCCCACTGGTCCCCACCTAATTCAGATTCATGCAGTTGGATTCATTGGTCAAGAGTGTTCTGGACTCTAGACCTGCTCAAGGAGGCTCAAGTAATAAAACATGTCTGTGAACTTACCAGGAAAACCCCAGAGGTTAAAAGAAAACAGGCCTGCAGTTTAGCCATCTGGTAATACCTCTGACGGTTCCTGATATTTAACACTTTTAAATAATTAAAGACGTTACTTGAAACGAATAATTCAAAACATCAATTTGCTTCTCCTTGCATTTCTTCCTGATGGATGTAGAATCTTCATTTGAATCAATGAGTTTTGGAAGGGTCAACACACTCCTCCCAAAAACTGTTGATGTTCAGTCAATTTGTAATATTGGGATTGAGAGATTGAGATTAATGTTTTCCTTTGCCAGTCATATTTATGGAATTTAGACGCAGTTACCCAAATGGTAGCGCATGCTTATGGGTATAAATAGTTTACTTCTGTTTCAAATATGAGCTTAAATTCATCATTAAATTGGTTTTAATATTCCCCTCTTTAACCTCATCCAGTGTTTCATGCTCTGACATCTTCATTTTCCTTGACTTTTACTCTTTGCTAATTTTTATCCCTCCACATTGGTTTCCATGCCTACAATTAGTTTGGTTTTAAACTCCGGAACTCCAATATTAGACTTCTCCCTGCTCTCTCCTTTTAGAAACTCGATAAAATGGCAGAATATCTTCCAGGTTGTGTTCAGACCTAAGTGGCTCGTAGTCTGATTTTGTTTGAGAACAATCCAGTGAAGAGTTTGGGACATTTTCGAACTGAGGTAAATGGAAGTTATTACTGTTTTGCTCAGAAAATTATAGCCTTTATTAGACTCTCTGGAAATTTATCCACTATTGTACAATCAAGTAGTGTAAAAAGAATTCTATTTTGGCGTTATAAATATTGAGGCTTGATATTACTATCAAAAATAACGGACCAGTAAAAAGACCAAGTGTTTTAACAAGATGGTTTCAGTTGTAATGATTATCAAGCGGCGTATCTATGATTTGTTGATCTAGACAAAAAAAATCCATCGGAATACATATTATAGATAATGCCACATTCATGTTTGTTTAATAACTGAATTGAAACCATGCCATGCTACTGAGCTAACTCACAATTAGATTCATTAAAATAAACAACAGTCACCTTGGCTTGCCAACAGATTTATTTCTTGCTGCACCAAATGTTGTTTTATCATCGATAAGAACTTATCCTGCAACAAAGTTTGTCAATGGGAAATTCTCAAGAAACTTTTAAACATAGAGCCGAATTTCCTAATGCCAGATTGAAATTTGGAATAACTAGCATCCTTTAAAAAGTTAAATTGTATAATTAATGGAGAAAAGTGATCTCTTAGTTATTTTGTGCCACTTAACTCAAAATGAATACATGAGCATGGCCGCACAATTCCACACTGTTTCTCCAGTCATGAATTGACTGGATACATAAGGATAGCAGGTTCTGAATTCACTTAGCACCCATATGAACCTGATCGCTCTACTGAATGTTCCAGGTCAGACATAGCAAGCCAGTAGTTACATGTTACACTACAAAACATTAACCAGGAGGACTGCATCCAGGATGTAAAATCATGAGCTTCATTAAACTAATTATTATTATCTGCACGCTGAAAAAACATATAGCTCCTCAGGAATGGAAAATAATAATCACAGTACAAACAAATGACAGGATAGAAGCTGGTATACAATACTGCAAAATTAATACAGGACAATGAATGCAATCTTTAATTTAATTTCCAATATACAACAGAGGAAATCATCTGTGTGACTATCAGATAACTGTCTCGCATATTTTGTAATATTGGCTGCTTTGGCCCACTGACTCTGCACCAACCTTAACCTATTTGAATTAATCCTATACTAATTCCATGATATTTTCCCCGCATTTCCTTGAAATCTGCACCCTCTCCCCCTCCCCGATCCAACCATTTACCCCCATATTAGGCCGATTTATAACGTGAATGGGATATGGCAGAAAACTAAAGTGCCAAAGAGAAACCCAAGTAGTCACAGGGTCTTGGGTTCAGCAGCCTACTAGGCGTGCCATCTTACTTCAAAAATTTTCACTATTTGGAAATGTATAATGAGTGCTAGGAAAATAAAAAATGGTGAATCCTGAGAGAATATCTCATTTCTTCATGACCTGAAATGCACAGTCTAAGTTTTATATTTACACTAACACTTGAACTTCCATTAACTACTTATAAGTGTGGCTAACCTACAGGCAATCTGCTGTTTATAAGTATTAGACGACAACAAAAAAAAATGGCCCATATTTCCTTTGGTTTAAAAATGACAATATTGCTCATCTGGATGTCCCAGCAAAACCATCCACTGTATAAGCGGATTGTAAATCTGAAATACGTTGAAATAGGTACAACATAGTATTGTGCAACAATACAGCTCGAGATGTATTTGGTGTTTGGATTGAAAATTGATTGCGACAATGAACTGACATTAAATTTCTTGTCAGTATTGTAGACACAGCAACTGTAGCATCCATAATGTTCAGAAATTCCAAAGCAAATACCAATTATCTTAAACAACTTAAAAAAAATAAGGCAAATGAAGAAGCCTAGTTAATAATTTTGAAAAACAGACCTCACCAGTGCATTTTGCATCAGGTTGCCATAGAATATATATATCTCCAGTATATATTTTAAGATATTTTTCCTGATGAATTCTTGATTAAGAACTATTCCAATTTATTTTGGGATTTGTATATTACAGGGAAAATTGGATGCATTCCTTTTTTTCAAATAACTATTCTTAGTTATAAGGCTTAGTTATATTAAATACTTTTATGTTACAGTGTGCATCTCTCTCAGCTGCCTCTCTGATGCTTGGTGAATCCGATTCCCATTCGCCCTCTTCACTTTCCCCACTTGAAACCTCATCTCTTTAAGAAATCCCTTCCCAATCACTGAAACAATGAAATTCATTCCAATGCCTATTGTTCTCCTGTTCCGAGTCAGCTGTCAGACCAATATTATTGTCCAGGTTTGTTCTCACAGTCATTCAAACTACACCCATTCCTCACTGGGCAAATAGCGTGGCAGTGAAAAGCTAAAGGTACTGTAAATTCTCCAAGAGATTTAGATTAAGTAAAGAGAAAAATCAAACTCTTCTTTTTTGATATATATGCCTTCACAGCCATGTGCATTCCTCTTCTGTTCCTTCTGAACTCTCTGAGGGAGGTTAAAATTCTTACAATTTCCATGTCAGGATCTAGTTTCCTGCCTTTATCAATACTGGAAAGCTTCTCGTAGCTGCCAAGTTTTTCATTGTCTTCAGTGTGTATTAACTTTGTATAATTTGGAAAATGGCTAATACAAAAGTTGCAGTATGAAGGGAATGTGTCTAAATTTTATTTTCATGCATTAACTTGTGTGATTCAAATAACTAAACATTTTATTTGAATTAGCAATGACAATTCTGCAGTTAATACATTTTTAAGTATTTTGCTGGAATATAAATGCAATGCTATCGGTCCGGCATTAGTTCCTTCAGGTTGTTAAGGTGTATAGAGAGGGTAATCTCCCTCTACCTATTAAATGCTCCCAATGGCATGCACCTCAGGTAACTTCTGTCAACCAAGTCTGGTTCCTGGTCTTCATATGTGACTTAGCTACTGAGCCCACGGAACCATATCTACTCACAAAATAATCTGCAGATGCTGGGGTCAAAGCAACACTCACAACACGCTGGAGGAACTCAGCAGGTCGGGCAGCATCCGTGGAAATGATCAGTCAACGTTTCAGGCCGGAACCTGACGAAGGGTTCTGGCCCGAAGCATTGATTGATCGTTTCCACGGATGCTGCCCGACTTGCTGAGTTCCTCCAGCATGTTGTGAGTGAACCATAGCTACTGATAGGATAAGGGGCAAAGGTGGGTAACTGGCGCCATAAAACCAGTCCCTTTGGGCAGATAGAGCTCATAGATTGTGGTTGGCAGCTTACCTAGGAGAAGAAAAGCTGATCTCAAACCTCCACTGCCTTGCAGCTATACCCACTCATGGGGAAGGCTTTAGGAGTAAACCCTGAAGAAAAATCCAGAGCTGGAGTCACTAAGACAGTTCTACATTGAGTTTAATACTGACTAGCAACTCCTGCAACGCCACTGGTGCCAAACTGTATCGGTCTCTGCCGTTCCTTTGGATTCATCAGCTGCTTGGAGAGGGGGAGCCTGCTGTATGGGCAACAGCTCTCTCTATATCATACTGCCCTGACTTGTGGATCAAGTTGATACCTGGGACGTAACATCTATGCTAAACCCCGGCCAGTGGAGGGCCTCAAACCTCAACAGATCAGGCATTTTTATGGAAATTGCCTCATGTTCTTTTCCACTGGAATCAGCACGCAGTGGAATAGTTAGGTTGGGGGACATAGGTGAAGTTTTTGTTCATGGATGAGCTGACACAGGAATCAGAATCAGAAGAAGGGAAGAGGTTGATAGTAGTTTAGAGTTAAAAAGACTGCAAGCGAGAAAAAATAAGGTCAGAAATTGGTGGAGGGGCAGATAGCATTGAGGAAACAGGTCTGCTGCAGAAGGACTTAGATTTGGAGAATGGGCAAGAGAGTGGCAAATGAAATACAATGTTGGAAAATGCATGGTCATGCACTTTGGTTAGAGAAATAAATATGCAGACTATTTTCTAAACGGGGAGAAAATCCAAAAATCTGAGATGCAAAGAGACTTGGGAGTCCTTGTTCAGGTGGTGAGAAAGGCAAATGCAAAGTTAGCATTCAATTCAAGAGGTCTAGAATACAAGAGCAGGGATGTGAAGCCGAGGCTTTATAAGGCACTAGTGAGGCCTCACTTTGAATATTGTGAGTAGTTCTGGGCTCCTCATCTAAGAAAAGATGTACTGGCATTGATAAGGGTTCAGAGGAGGTTCACAAGGATGATTCCGGGAATGAAAGGATTATCCTATCAGGAACATTCGATAGCTCTGGGTCTGTATTCACTGGAATTTAGAAGGGTGAGGGAGGATCTCATTGAAACCTTTCGAATGTTGAAAATCCTAGACAGAATAGGTGTGGAAAGGATATTTCCCATGGTGGGGGAAGTCTGGGACAAGGGGGTACAGACTCAGGATAGAGCGATGTCCATTTGAAACAGAGATATGGAGAAATTTCTTTAGCCAGAGGGTGGTGAATTTGTGGAATTTATTACCACGGACAGCTGTGGAGGCCAGGTCGTTGGGTGTACTTAAGGCAGAGCTTGAAAGGTTCTTGATTAGACACGGCATCAAAGATTATGGGGTGAAGGCTGGGGATTGGAGCTGAGGAGGGAAGAAAGGATCAACCACGATTGAATGGCGGAGCAGACTTGATGGGCCAAATGGCCTAATTCTACTCCTATGTCAAAAAAAATGAAGTTCAAGGTCAAAAATCATACTGAGGTTACAAATTGTATGTTTCAGGCTAAGACAGTGTCAAGAGAAAGTTTACAAATTGGTAAAGCAAGGGGAATGGAACTGGTGCTGGTAAAAAGTTTACAGAGCTTGTCGTCATTTTGTTGGAACCTGGCCTCTTGTAACATGACCCCATTCATACAACTTTAGTAATTGATTATTTTAGACAACAAGCATTAGGTAAACAAATGCAAGATATTCATGAAGCTGGAAATCTAAAATAAAGACAGAAACTGCCAGAGGTGCTCACTGTGTAAAGGCAACATTTGTAGAGAGAAAAATTATTTCCAGTCGATCTCTATTCATCACAAATTGCATCAAAATTGAGAATAACTTCATTTTTAAATGTAAGTGTTTGTTTCATACAAAACCAGTAAAACAAATCTGAGGAACAATATTGAAAGTTTGGTATATAGGTTCCAAAGAAAATCAGCCACTGATTGTTGGTACTTGTCAAGCAGTATTCAAAAAGTTGATTAAGGCATAATTAGTTGGTTATAATTCGATTATTTCTACAGTGTTGTAGTGTTGTAACAACTTTTGAGTGTGTTTATGAAATAATATATAATTCTCAATAGTAAGAAAATTACTGTTGTCTCGTGGCATTTGAAAAAGCAATGACATTTGCATTTGGATAACCAATGAAATGAGGGTGCTAATTATTTCTGCACCAGGATAAAGATGAATTGTTTCAGGACTTAAATGATGTGGTATCTTTCCAAATGCACAGTTGACCATAATTATCACTTTGATTTGTGTACAATGGGTAATTTGCATTGCGTTTAATTTCCTTCCTTTGCATACAGAATCAGTTTCAAAAGGGCAATGAAGCCCAATTCATTGAATTCCACCTCCCCCCCCCTCCACACACACCCATCAAATGCCAGTGAACCTTAAGCTAGTTATAAAGCTCACGCATTTCCCTTTCCACTTTAACTACTGAGGCTAGAGCAATCACTTTCAGGCATCATTATTTTGCCCCTATAAAAATTGTGCATGTTAATATATTTGAAATATTTAACATGAGAAGATGGTGCACTGATTAACTGAGTGCACTTTGAAGCCCTTGATGGCAAAGCAATTAGTCAGACAAGGAGGAATGAGGCCTGGATTTTCACTCGACTTATGCTGCCCTCGTCACCCCATGTATCTGGAGTGAAAAGCACAGGAGACAAAAGCAGCTGACTCTTCACTTGCCCTCTCCACTTGCCCTCTCCACTTCCAGATATCTTGCTGGCAACAGACAATTACCCTGCTTTAAAATATTAAAATATGTAGTGTGGAGTACCTGGATTTGATGTAAAATTGGAAGGGGTGCCTGTCATGCATGAACTGGAGCTAATAAAAATTTAAATTGTCCAAACTTGGAAGTGATTAATTGTATAAGATGCTGATATTAAACTGCAAAGTTATTTTTGTCAAACTTGTGCTGACATGGTCATAGCCATTCCAGGTTGAATTCCTTAACAAGAGCAGACAGAATAGCAGATTTATGCAAGCAATTTTACTACTTGGAATGTGGTCCAGGTCCATGATCATTGTTTTGTGGTGAGAGGAAGATGCATGATGTTGCAGAAACACCAGACAATTAATATTGTGCGGTATCTGGTTATGTTGTGATTAGTTTGAAACATAATTTAACAAAATTTTGTTAATCTTTCATTTCCTGACCAGACCAGGCTTAGATTGCAAATTCTTATTTTTCTTCTTTAAAGGTGCTATATAAATGGAGATTGTTGTTCTTTCTGTTACGTAACATCTGAACATCTGTCTAATCTGTCCACTGCAAAAAGTTAATGATAACTTATTTTTAACTTTAAAGTACTGTGGTTGGATCTGGAATTTTCTTTGTATCTTCAGCTTATTAAAAAAAAACAATAACTGAGCTATGAAATATTTTTAATTTTCCAGAATACTTTATCAGGATTTTAACTTTAATTCATTGTAAATGCAAACATTCTGTCGATAATTTACAGATTATTGCAAATTTTTGTAGCACTATAATTAAGCAACTTGTATGCACACATGCTGCATACATGAATGTCGAGAATTAATCTCACAAACGTGCATTCCATATTTGCAGACAATGATTTGCAGTTGTGTTTTTTGAAGTGCAAGTCCCACCACTTCTCATTTTCTTGGCTTCATTATTATAAAACCTATTCACTTGCAATAAGGCATATTAACATCTAGTCCTACATAACATACCATGTCACTAATTGAAGGGATGTGATATACAAGAATGCAAGAACACAAGAAAACATGGGTCAGCCACCTAGCCTATCAATCCTACCCCATCATTCAATAAGATTGTGGCTGATCTGACCCAGGCCTCAACTCCTCCTTTGTGTCAGTTCCCCTAGTCCTTAATTCCTCTCTGCAAACCATCTTCTCACCTCTTTTAATATTTTCCAGTGGTCAAGCCTCCACATGCTCTGGGATGCAGCCTTCCAGAGATTTGTCACCTTCTAAGATGAGAAATTGTGATGCATCTTTTTTTTTAAATCACCATTTACTTACTTTGCAATTATGTCATTGTTCAAGACTCTGTCGTGTGCAAACATTTCAACATCTACTTTATCATGCCCTCTTAGAATCACAGGTTTCAATAAAATCGCTCTTTGTTCTTCTGAACTTGAACGGCTAAAATAAAAAATATTCAGTGCTTGTTGTACTCTAACATTGTCTAAACCTTTTATTGCTGTTGTACCATAGGTAATGGGTGGTCTTTCAAACTTTGTCCACTTAAGAACAAATATATTGGCTATAAAAGCTTGAAGGGACTGGATTTCAGGAGAAAATGGCCGATCCCAGAAATAAACTTTAGGAAGAAGTAATGGATATGCCAAGTGAAAGAGGACAGTAGGAAGAAATGCTACATTCTCTATCCTATGAATATAAGATTCTGACCCAATGTGCCACTACTTTATCCTGTCAGTCACCTTATGTACAGACTCCTGTGCCTAACATCACTTTATGGACATACAATCAATCTATGTATATAAGCTGTCTTATATATTCATATTTTTTGTTTTTTAAATTATTGTGTTCTTTATTCTATTGTGTATTTGAGCTGCATCGGATCTGGAGTAACAATTATACTGGAAATGACATCTTGGAAAAAACAATCTTGAATTTCATAAGACATGATGCACAGAAGCAGACAATCATCCCAAACAGTCCAAGACAGAAGTTATAGAACACGTGGTCTGTCTCCTCCTCATCCTGATGTATAATCCATGCAATCCTTGTCCCTTCTCCTTCATGTGCATGTCCAACCTTGCCTCAAATTCTTCTAAACTATTTGCTTTAATCATTAACTCCCAATAATAGGAAGTTCAACATTTTCACCCCTCGGTGAAATGAAATTCTGAATTCCTGACGGGATTTCTTGCCGCTTGATGACTTTAGGGACATGGTGGTGCAGTTAGTAAAGCTGCTGCCTCACAGTTCAATCCTGACCCAGGGAGATGTTTGTGGAGTTTGTACTTTGTCCCTGTAACCAAGAGGGTTTTTCCCTGAGGCTCCCAATGATGTGTAGGCTAGTAGATCAATAGGCCTCTGGAAATTATTCCAAGTGTCAGGTAAGGGGTGGATTATGGGAAGAATTGATGAGTATTTGAGAAAGTAATAAAAATAATATTTACATCAGTTTGTTTTAAATGAGTACTGTAGTTGATAGACAACACAGACATGATCGGCTGAAGGGCTTGTTCCTGTTTCCACGCTGCACTCCTGGACGACTCCATGACTCCTTTGCATTGACTGCCTGTTGTTATGATATTTTCCACAATGGAAACATTTAACCTGAATCAAACCCTCCATAATTTAAAATAATTTTCAATCTGGACATCCTTGAAGGCTGAAGGATGTATAGATCTTTTCTTGAATATGCTTAGCTTTTCTGAAGCGTATAGCTTTGCACCTCTCCTATTACCCTTCCACTTCCTGCCACTTCTTCACTGGCTCCATCTTTTCCAAATGACAGAGTAAATGGAACTGTAGGCATTGCTCTAAGATGGCAAGATCAAGGTTTGATGCAGGTGCAACATACGTTCTGCACTTTCCAATTCTACCCCTCACAATGTTGCACCATAGATTGCTGTAACAACAAGAAACCACAAACAAGTGCTTACTTTCTTTTTAGCTTGTGGTCTATGGTGCAACTTTTAGTGATTGGTGTGTTTGCACTCTGAGATCCCTCCATTCTTCTCTCACATCTCTCATATGTCAGGTGACTTCTCTATTAGAGCCAGCCCTGAAATGGGCCCTTTAATCCAATGACTCCACACCACCTGAAACACGCCCATTTTACACCCAGTCCCATGTTATTCACCCCATGTTCTCACAGCCCATCAGAATGGTTGATAGGGATATTGGAATTAAAAATAAATTAGGAGAGCTCAAAAAGTAGTTTATTGGGCTGGTCACACAGAAGCCCATTTTACAATGGTATGGGGCAACTGTTTTGAACTGAACAGTGAAGAAATGGCTCACTGCATACCAAAAAAGTCTGGGGAGATGAAGGCATGTGATTCATTACATTTACTGTACACAATGTGTGACCTATCATGAGGAAAACAAAGAAACAACAGCTCAAATGGAATCTCTAATGGAAAGTTTGCCAAAAACTCTACAAAGTACAACCCATTTACTCCAGCGATAAGCATTGGCAGGGTCACTTAAGCATAACTTTGTTTGAACTGTTCTGACAGAAACTGAAGTCTCATTTGATATAATTACCGTCGTCGATGTTGAATCTCTTGATGCTGCTTCAGTTATTTTCTCCATAGGCAAGCACTGTATCTTCCCTGTTGTCGACAATTCAGAAAAGTTTGTGCAATGAACAGTTCAGTACAAAATGGCTAAACAGTAAAGGCCACACATTTTTAGCTCTGAAGTCTTGTTTAGTTTGTAACTGACTAAATCTAATGACAAATATGACAATCTGAGGATCTGACTCTAGTGACAAGTATCTCCTTCTCATCCTTCATTCACTCAAGGCTTAAAATTGGGTCATGTAAGGTGGTTTATTACAACAGTATTGTACATTCAGAAATCATTATTTAGTAGTACAAAGTACAATAACAAATATTTCTGGGTCATTTTGTGATACTTTGGAAATCAAATTTGTCTTTGTCTGACATGAGTTTCACATGAGCATCAGATGTGATTTCAATATCAAATGCACATCAAATTCCATCTACCTCCTTGCAACTTTCCGCTTGGAGCCTGGTTCACAAAATTATTCCGGCTTGTCTTTTGCCACTAATGGAAGTAAATATTTCCAAGATGCAACGCCATACCAAGATCCCACAAAGATATATATTTATTCCTATTTTTGTTTACCCTTGCAATGCAAAAATCTCTGTGTGTTGTTTCCAATTTTAACATGTAATTGCATGTGTTTCCAGCAGATGGAACCTCATCATGGAGATGGTAAGCTTATTTTGGTGAACTTCAAGCAGATTAACAAATTAGTAAACGTTTCTAGAAGGTATAAAGGAAGGCAGAGCAATTTAATGAAATGGGGTATTTCTATACAGTACAATTACATCTAATTCCTACACAGATGATTGAATTCTTTTGCAAAGGGAATTGCTGGAACATGGAGAAGTGGAATAGCACCTTTCCTCACTGTTGTTGAGGCTTCCATTGCTATTGTTTTCAGCATTACCCACTTACTTATTTTTTTAAAATCCAAATAGCAGCCATGGTTTTACTTCCTTCAAGATGATATTAGTTCTTTCCCCTCTTCATGAGGACTATAGAGAGTGTGTGCAGGGGCTTGGGCAGGCTGCTGACTTTCACTGTAGTGATGCCTTCTGTGCTTCCCATCATGTCTTGGGCAATCTGCGTTCTATTTAGGACCTCACACTGAACAAAAATTAAGAAATGACAAATATGGAGCACGTTCCAAATAATCCGCGTACAATTGCGTTCTATAGCTAGTCTGCATTTGTAGTCGAGTGCAACCGCCATGCACAGCCTGAAGACAGGTCCCACAGATTTCGTGCACTCTTTGCAATGTAACTAAAGATCAAATTGCCTTTAAAATGTTCAAGGCATTCTGAAAGTTATTTGAAAGATGCTGCATTAATGCACAATTTATCAAGGAAAAGGATAGAATCAGAGAGGACAGGAAAATTTTTAATTGGGGAAGGGCAAATTATGAGGCTATAAGGCTAGAACTTGCAGGTGTGAATTGGGATGATGTTTTTGCAGGGAAATGTACTATGGACATGTGGTCGATGTTTAGAGATCTCTTGCAGGATGCTAGGGATAAATTTGTCCCGGTGAGGAAGATAAAGAATGGTAGGGTGAAGGAACCATGGGTGACAAGTGAGGTGGAAAATCTAGTCAGGTGGAAGAAGGCAGCATACATGAGGTTTAGGAAGCAAGGATCAGATGGGTCTATTGAGGAATATAGGGAAGCAAGAAAGGAGCTTAAGAAGGGGCTGAGAAGAGCAAGAAGGGGGCATGAGAAGACCTTGGCGAGTAGGGTAAAGGAAAACCCCAAGGCATTCTTCAATTATGTGAAGAAAAAAAGGATGACAGGAGTGAAGGTAGGACCAATTAGAGCTAAAGGTGCGAAGATGTGCCTGGAGGCTGTGGAAGTGAGCGAGGTCCTCAATGAATACTTCTCTTCGGTATTCACCAATGAGAGGGAACTTGATGATGGTGAGGACAATATGAGTGAGGTTGATGTTCTGGAGCATGTTGATATTAAGGGAGAGGAGGTGTTGGAGTTGTTAAAATACATTAGGACGGATAAGTCCCCGGGGCCTGACGGAATATTCCCCAGGCTGCTCCACGAGGCGAGGGAAGAGATTGCTGAGCCTCTGGATAGGATCTTTATGTCCTCGTTGTCCACGGGAATGGTACCGGAGGATTGGAGGGAGGCAAATGTTGTCCCCTTGTTCAAAAAAGGTAGTAGGGATAGTCCGGGTAATTATAGACCAGTGAGCCTTATGTCTGTGGTGGGAAAGCTGTTGGAAAAGATTCTTAGAGATAGGATCTTTGGGCATTTAGAGAATCATGGTCTGATCAGGGACAATCAGCATGGCTTTGTGAAGGGCAGATTGTGTCTAACAAGCCTGATAGAGTTCTTTGAGGAGGTGACCAGGCATATAAATGAGGGTAGTGCAGTGGATGTGATCTATATGGATTTTAGTAAGGCATTTGACAAGGTTCCACACTGTAGGCTTATTCAGAAAGTCAGAAGGCATGGGATTCAGGGAAGTTTGGCCAGGTGGATTCAGAATTGGCTTGCCTGCAGAAGGCAGAGGGTGGTGGTGGAGGGAGTACATTCAGATTGGAGAATTGTGACTAGTGGTGTCCCACAAGGAACTGTTCTGGGACCTCTACTTTTCGTGATTTTTATTAACGACCTGGATGTGGGGGTAGAAGTGCGGGTTGGCAAGTTTGCAGACGACACAAAGGTTGGTGGTGTTGTAGATAGTGTAGAGGATTGTCAAAGATTGCAGAGAGACATTGATAGGATGCAGAAGTGGGCTGAGAAGTGGCAGATGGAGCTCAACCCGGAGAAATGTGAGGTGGTACACTTTGGAAGGACAAACTCCAAGGCAGAGTAAAAGTAAATGGCAGGATACTCGGTAGTGTGGAGGAGCAGAGGGATCTGGGGGTACATGTCCACAGATCCCTGAAAGTTGCCTCACAGGTGGATAGGGTAGTTAAGAAAGCTTATGGGGTGTTAGCTTTCATAAGTCGAGGGATAGAGTTTAAGAGTCGCGATGTAATGATGCAGCTCTATAAAACTCTGGTTAGGCCACACTTGGAGTACTATGTCCAGTTCTGGTCACCGCACTATAGGAAGGATGTGGAAGCATTGGAAGGGGTACAGAGGAGATCTACCAGGATGCTGCCTGGTTTAGAAAGTATGCATTATGATCAGAGATTAATGGAGCTAGGGCTTTACTCTTTGGAGAGAAGGAGGATGAGAGGAGACATGATAGAGGTGTACAAGATAATAAGAGGAATAGATAGAGTGGATAGCCAGCGCTTCTTCCCCAGGGCACCACTGCTCAGTACAAGAGGACATGACTTTAAGGTAAGGGGTGGGAAGTTCAAGCGGGATATTAGAGGAAGGTTTTTTACTCAGAGAGTGGTTGGTGCGTGGAATGCACTGCCTGAGTCAGTGGTGGAGGCAGATACACTAGTGAAGTTTAAGAGACTGCTGGACAGGTATATGGAGGAATTTAAGTTGGGGGCTTATATGGGAGGCAGGGTTTGAGGGTCGGCACAACATTGTGGGCCAAAGGGCCTGTACTGTGGTGTACTATTCTATGTTCTATGTTCTAATTTTTTTTCTTTAAGGTGACCAGTTTCAATGAGGCTGACTGGAGAACTCATTAGATCCAGTCACCGGTAGAAATTCTCAGAGGGTACGATGGAATCTTTTACATGAGATCCGTGGACGGAGGAGAGCTACTTCAGTATCTCAAAACATGGGTGCTCCAACAATGCAGCAATGCCGCAGAATGGCACCTGAGTTTGTATATGGAAGCTTTTGCATTGTATCTAGGACTATAAGACCATATGCCATAGGAACGGGACCCACAGTCTTCAACATTAGGGGCAAAATTTGTCCATCTTAGGCAAGCCAGCACCTGCTCCCATTCCCCACTCACTTGTTACAACACTGACCATCAGACCAATGGAAGGTTCAATGTGGCAACTAAATTGTGTTGGATTTAATGAATTCGTAAACAATATGAGTTCTCTGTTGGTTGGATTCAACCATGGATATTGTGTCCTAGCTGTCTATGTGATCAGCAAGCCGGTAAACAAGCCCGGGTAGTACGATGTAGAGAATAAGCTGTTGCCCATGTAGCGGGCTCTCCCTTTTCATGCAGCTGATGAATCTAGAGGAACAGCAGAGTCCAATACACTTTGGCACCATTGGCGTTGCAGGAGTTGCCAGTCAGCATTGAACTCAACATTGACTGCCTTAGGGACTTGTGCTCCAGATTTTTCCTTGGGATAGGTTCCTGAAGCCTTCCCCATGGGAGGGTATAGTCGCAAGGTATTGGAGGATTGAGATTTCCTTCAGCTGAAGAGCCCCATCTCCCAGAATCAACTTATTTTAAGACACCTGTAACCTGCCTTTGCCCTTTCTCCTGTCAGTAGCAGTGGTTCCTCCAGGCTCAGTAGTTGAGCCACACATGAAGTCCTTGAGCTGAACTTGATTGTCAGAGGCTATTTCAGACACACACTATCGGGAGTGTGACCCTCAGCTACGGCAATGTACAACATATGTAAACAATATAACTTCAGATAAAACCTGACTCCCCTGTTCTTGTAATCTACTTGTCCAACACCAGTTCTGCCAAGTCCCTGAATGTGTTGCAAACTATCAACTTGTGCTTATCTTTCCAGAACTCCTGGTTAGTATCCATCCAGTCTGGACTCCACCCCTATGGTTCCTGTCAGAAATTTTAATGAACTCTTATGAGGCAGTGACAAAAGGAAGATCCCTCTTCTTGTCCTTCTCAACCTCCTGCAACTTTTTACATGATCTACAGATAGCATTCTCTGGCAAAAATGGGTGGGACTGGACTCATTTTGTTCTTAGCTCCCTGGTAAAGTCGAACAATTTGCTTGCAATGATGCTCTTCATGAACCCGTTATTGTTTTTGGTGTCCACCAATGGTATATTCTATGTTTGTCCATTTTGCCGTCAGTGAAAACTATACAGATTACTAGATGAATGCAAAATCATAACTTCCAGTGCCACTTGAATATAATCAACATTGCTTAAGTTAAAACACTTACAAGCCTTTGTTGATGGGTAGGAAGGGAAAGGTTGCCCAGTGTTTGAAACAGGCATTGGGGGTGAGGGAATTGAATCTGACCGGGACGAGTGCCAGAACATACAGTAAGGAGAGTGTACTTCAAAGCACTGTATTGATTGATGAGTTTGAAAAGTAGGGTAAAATCCAGCCTAAAGCATGGCCAAAGGGTCCAGGAGCAGACAGCAGAGGATACCGGTGCAAAGCTATAAGCCTCAAGGAAGAAAATGCAAGTCGAAAAACCCAAAAACGCACAGTCATAATCGCTGATTGCTTCTTTAGATCGCATATCATTTCACCCACACCACCAAGCTCAGACATTGCCCAGCTCACCATTCATCATCTCAAAGAATCAGCATTCATTCATAAGACTGACATTGCTCCACTACAACATCATACACTGCACACTGTGATGTCTGTAGTACTGGGAAGCCAGGGGACCATGAATAACACATATGAGAGACAGAGAGGTGAGGAACAAACATATAGCTGCTTATTTTGTTTGTAAGTTATCTATCCAGAATGCCTTCTCACATTTCATTCAGTACCTTACACACAGGGAAGCTTGACACCAGCCCATAAGGTTCAAAATACACATGAATACATAACATGTTCCTCTGCCCCTTCCCATACAGACCAGTTGCTGAAGTATTAACGTACAATAGAGTAATCATCAAATTCAACCAATAACAACAAACATTTTCTTTTTCTAAACTAGGGAACAAGGATAGACTGCCTCTATTCCCAGACGTAACCCTGGGGAATAATCTGCCTCATGTTCTGAGGGTGAATCATTAAACTAGAGATTCAATTTGTCCAGATGCTGCCTACTCCTTGAGTATACCAATGACCTGGGGATGATGCCAAACTCGTTTTATCTCTTGGTGGTGTATATATGGATCTTGGCTTGGATATTGCATTGTTAGAAAGTAGGTGATGGGGGAGCACTGACTGTGTCAGTCGATCTTAACAGAAGTTCTTTCAGAATCCTGTCCCATCACTGCAACTGGATCTGGATTGATCAGTCCTGATGAAAGGTCTTGGCCCGAAATGTCGACTGTACTCTTGTTCCATAGATGCTGCCTGGCCTGCTGAGTTCCTCCAGCATTTTGTGTGTGTTGTTGGTCAGTTTGTGTTGGTTTTCAGTGGCCTCTGAAATGGGCAACAGCTGACCAAAATGCCTTCTCCAGATGTTGTGGTTACTAGTTTGCACTGTGTACAACACGGGACCAGCTTGTGCCACCATCGTCACAGGTATCCACTTTGGTCCAGAGATGCAGTTCTGGGCAAGTACTCTCTTTCCTGCTGTGAAACTTCTGACCTTTGTTTTGGCACATCTCTCTGCTTGGGTTTTCTTTTCATTTAGCATAACTTGTTTCGTATTTGGGGGTCTAAGCAGGTTAAGGCAGATGCAAAGCTGTCTTTTCATCAGTGCAGTGGCTGGAGCCATTTTGGTGGTGGTGTGAGGTGTGTTGCAGAATATCAGCAAGAAAGTGCTAAGACACTGGTTGAGGGATCCACTTTCCAATTAAGTCTTGAGGGCTTCTTTCATTGTACGAATCATTCAGCAAGGCCATTAGTGGCTGGATGATATGATGCTGACTTACATGCCTTGAACTCTTTGGAAAGGAGTTGTGGGCCATTGTCACTCAAGCTGTTGAGGAAGCCCAAAACGGCTAAAAATGGAACAGAGCTCCTCAATGCATTTTTCAGATGTAGTGCTCTTCATGATGGCAATCTTGGGCCATTTGCTTGTGCATCCATTATGACCAAGAGCATGTGGCCTTCCACAGGTCCTGCAAAATCTATGTGCATACTCTGCTATGGTTGTCACAACCACAGCTTTGGCAGCGCAGTAGATACGGCAATTGCACTTGTGAATATGCATGTGTCAGCTAATTATTATTTAACTGCCATAGTATTTAACTCCATACTTGTCGTCATAGTGTTTGTCGAGACTTGGACAGAGCACAGCAATGCTTCGCTACTTGTTTGCATTCGGCCTTTCCTGAGAAATTGGACTGTCGAATCAACTGACTCTGAAGACTAGTGGTATTCGTTTAATGTTTAGATAATCTTTTCAGCTGCAGTGTAGGCTTCAATTTTTATTTGAGAGTTTTGGTTAATGGCTCTATTTGGCCTAGCATTTATTGTTTTATTTTCCTTTTAACACGGTTCACATTAAAGTCTGTGAACTATCGACCTGCTTCAGTGTCTCTCACTCTGCACTTGCTTTCTTTATTAATCTTTTTATTGATTTAAAAGGAACATAAATACAAACAAGAGGAGAATTATCTCAAATATATATATCAATAACAATAAAAACAGAGATTGAAGTAAACATTATCAAAATCATACATGGTATTACGCTATTATATAATATATAATAAAAAAGAAAACAGCAATTCTCCTCTTATCAGTTCATGAAGAGGAAAAAAAGCTTTGAATTTTAAATGAAGGAAAAAAACCCCACTACACTATACAAAAAAAAGGGACTGGGCAGTCCATTCTGAGGATACGACCAGAACAACAGACTTTCTGATCAAATCTAAAACTCCAAAAAAAATTGGAAGAGTAATAAATCAAATTAAATGAAAATATTGAATAAAAGGTCACCAGATTTGCTCAAAATTTAAAGGATGTTTCAAATGTCCGACTTATTATTTTCCCTAAACTTAAACAGGACTTAATAGAGGAAAGCCAATAAAAGACAGTAAGTGGATTAGAATCTTTCCACTTCAGTAAAATGGCTCTCCTAGCCAATAAAGTTGAAAAGGCTATCATACGTTGAGCAGAAATAGGAATATTCCCTGTTTTTGATGGTGTAATCCCAAATATTGCCGTAAGTAACTTAGGTTGTAGGTCCAGATCCAGGACTTTTGATAATGTTTTAAAAACATCTCTCCAAAAACTGTCTAGCTTTATACAAGATCAAAACATACGAGTTAAAGTGGCCACCTCACTATTACATCTGTAATAAAAGATCTCTTTCTGTCATGGCTCTGGAGCTCCAACAGCTCAGGACAGTCTGAACAGTCCACCAACATCCGAATGCTGCTCGGACCTCCTGTATTTTGTATCATATGGATGTGGGGGTAGTAAAAGAGACCAACATTGCATTCATCTAGTAGCCAGGGATGGAATGCCCACACATAGATCAAAAATTGACATCAAGAGATGATAATCTATTGGTAGTGTAATTCATCGACCAAAGAATTGATGGAATTTCTTAGCTCTAAAGACAATTGCGAGTGCTTCCCGCTCATTTTGGGCACAGTGGCTTTCTGCCTTGCTTAAAGGTCTTGATGTGAAAGTGATTGGGTGCTCTTCACCTGATGGCATGATTGTGTGAGATGACTGCTCCTACACCATAGGGTGATGCATCACAGGCCAACTGTATGAGCAATAATGGGTTGAAGTGTGTGAGTGCTTCAGATTGTAACAAAGCTGTTTTGGCTTTTTTAAAATCATCTTCATACTGATCTGTCCACTGCCAGTGTGTTGATTTATTTTAAAAATCATGCAGTGGTTTCAGCATGCTGGCTAGGTTAGGAACAAACTTTGCATAGAATGTTAGTAATCATAAGAAAGATTTAATTGACTTATGTTTTCTGGTGATGGAGACTCCACAATTTCCTCCACATTTGCTGGTGCTTGTGAAGCCCTGAGCTGTGATTACATGGCCCAAATGTTCAAATGAAGGTCCAAAGAACTCACACTTGCCCTTCTGGACTCTTAGCTCATACTACTTGAGTCTTTGTAGTGTGGCATCCAAGTTTTGTAGCTGCTCATGGCCACCTTTCCCAGTAAGAGTAAGTCATCCCATCCAAATAACATTACACCTGTCAACCCGCTCAGGATCTGGTCTATTGCTCTTTGAAAAAGTGCAGGAGCCGAGGTGATGCCTTCAGTACTAGAACATTGCTTGATAAATCACTATAGTCAACAGTTCCTGTGACTCTGGCTCCACGTGCATCTGCAATTACGCTTGACACAAGTCAGTCTTGCTAGATGTCTGTCCTCTGGCAAGCCCCGCAAAAAAGTAATTAATGAGGGAAAGATGGTATTGTTCAGCTGTAAGAACCAGGTTAATTGTTACTTTGAAGTCTTCACAAAGACTTAAAGGTCCGTCTCTTTTTAGGACAGGAACTACTGGAGTTGCCCACACTAGTTCCAATAACTTACCCTGGACCAGTCTTCCCAATTCAGCCTGTATTTTTGGTTTGAGGGTGTATGGAGCAGCTTTTGTCTTCAGGCATTTGGGGGTTATGTTGGGCGTAACAGTCATTCCTTTTAAACTGTGTAGTCCTCTGTTGAATACTTCTGTGTGTTGCTTCAATACTTCTTGTAGGCCAGTGCTCCCACCAATCAAGTCCACTTTATACCAGTTGAGTTTCAGCTACTCCAAACACAAGGGTCCCAGAAGTGCTGGATAACTACCTTTAACAATGTACAGTGGAAGTTTCTTTTTCTCTTTATTAATCTCCACTGTAAGATGTACTACTCTGCTCTCTGGAATTACCTCACCAGTATAAGCCTTTATATTCAACCTTGTCCCTTTTGGGGTGAGATGCTGTAATTTCTCCTTGTAAACTGTCTCTGCAGCACCCTGAATCCTCACTGTGACCCTATACAATTGCAGGGTCACCCAATAGCCATTTTTGTGTTCTGAAACAAATAAAACATGCAAAGCTTCTTCAACTAAGGAACAAGAGTCATTCAGTCTGTCCTTAGTATGCTCCATTCTGTTCACAAGTTTCCTTTTGTTTTTCCAAAAGTCGCTTTATTACGGTGTTTTTGGTTGACAGTGTCTTTTTACTTTTACGGGTGTGTTCATTGTGTCCCTTTTTGCCACAGCTTCGGTAAACAAAATCCTTATACCAGCATTCTTTTGCTGAATGCCCAGTTTTGCCACAATGGTAACATTAATTGCCAATAGGTGTTTTATTCTTAACTTCAGTAGAAACTTTATGACTTAGGAAGATGCACTTCATAGCTTTGCATCTTTAGCTGACATCTCCATAGGTGTACCAATCTCAATTGCCTTCTGTAATGTTAGTCTGTCTTCTGTAAGCAAATGTTTCTGAATTGCCTCACTACACAGACTACATATGAGTCTATCATGTAAAGTGCCATTCAGTGACTGCCCAAAATCACAGTGTCAAGACAGTTGCTTCAGCACCACCTCAGACTATGATATGGACTCGCCTTCCTCTTGATTCTTTTTACCAGATCTAAACCTCTCAGCAATAATCAAAGTTTTAGGTGCTGTGTACATACACCTACTGATGCTTCTGGACACATCTTCAGTGATGTTCCTGGAATCATCGGGTGTTTCGGGTCTTTCAACATCATACAACCTCCTCCAGGTGACCCAGCCGGGGCTGATCAGACCCCAGCTTGTGTCCAGATGGCTAGCTACTTATGACTCCATGGCTCCCCTCTTTTGAGCCACAGCCATTTTGAGGCCCTCTCTGCCGCATCGGTGGTACTACGGATGGCTCTCCTCTTCCTCTCTCCCTCGATGCCCAAAATGCTGAAGACTCTAACTGAGGAACAGGCTACGAATCCCCTACAACCAAACCTCCACTGGGAGACACATCGCTCTCCATCCAGCCTGCTGCCTCAATGCTCTTTGGTTCTTTGAGTAAGATGTTTTGGAGCCTTCTTTCTCCTCTTCTCCGAAGCATTCAGCTGCGATACTGATGTGGTAAACCATGTATATATGTTGTAAATCGGTTACCTGTCTGGACACACCCCTCTGCTGACTGCCCCTGTGGCTCCTCCCACAGAGTCCTGTATAAAGGTGTTCGCCTTGCCCCTCCCCCTCAGTCCGGGGGCAGACACTCACTGTGGAGGTCGTATTGTACAGCGAATAAAACCCTTTCAGCATTTTACCAAACCTCAGTCTTTTGGAGTAATTGAAGGTGCTTCAATTTTATTCACTGTACGTTTTAAAACATGGAACAGTCCCTGAGACCAGACAAATTAGACGTCGATCCACAAACACCTGAAGCTGGAAACGCTCTCAAACTCTGGCTGGCCTGCTTCGAAGCATACCTAGAGGAGGTTAAAGCGACCGACCCTGTAGCGAAGCACAGAGTTCTACACTCCAGGGTCAGTCCATGGGTCTATTCGCTGATCAGAGACCAGCCGAATTACGACGGCTTGATGAGTGCTCTCAAAAGACAATACCTGCGGCCGATAAACAGCATCTATGCTCGGCACCGCTTAGCGACATGGCAACAACGGCCCGGGGAATCGAGTGCTGAGTTTGTCCGGGCCCTACAGACACTCGTGCGAGCCTGCAATTGCCAGGAGCTGACGGCGGCGCAGCATGCAGAACTCCTAGTGAGAGACGCCTTCGTCACGGGGACCAGGTCAGTGTACGTGAGCCAGCGGCTGCTGGAAAAAGCCGATCTTACCCTAAGTTCGGCGATCGAGCTGGCTGATACGTTGGAGGCCGCTCTGCATAACTCTGAGGTTCTCCAGGCACGCGATCCCCCGATGGCCTCGTGGGCGCCGCAGACCCCGCAACCCGCCAGCGAATCGACCTCGGCTGCTGCCAGTAGTGAGTCCGCGAAGTGCTACTTCTGCGGACTGAAGAAGCACCCCCGGAAACGCTGCGCGGCCCGACAAGCTACCTGCTCCAGCTGCGGAAAGAAGGGCCACTTCGCCAAGGCCTGTAAGTCAAAACCGCGAGCGGGATCGAGCAGCGCTGCGTGCAAGACGTGGGGGTCGCCATCTTGCCTGTCACCATCTTCCCTGCACACTGCCACCACGTGAGAGACATGGGGGCGGCCATCTTGGTCGGCGCTACCTCCCACCGCCTACGACCAACGGGTGCTCACGGGGCACCCCACCACGCCGGACCAAGACAGCGACCCCACCCTGGCTTCCGTGACCCTCGACCAAAGCGCTCCCCACCAGCTAGCAAGGTCAATGATGGACATCCTGGTGGAGGGGCGCAGGACAAGCTGCCCGTTTGACACAGGCAGCACGGAGAGTTTTATCCACCCGGCCACGATGCAGCATTGTGGACTCGTGATACGGCCGGTAAGTCAGAGGGTCACCATGGCCTCCGGGTCGCATACAACAGACATCCGGGGGGGGTTGTGTAGCGACACTAGTGGTGCAGGGCACAGAATATCGGGACTTTACGTTACTGGTCTTGCCTCAACTGTGTGCCCCTGTGCTGTTGGGGTTGGACTTCCAGAGCCACCTGAAAAGCGTGACAATGAAGTATGATGGGCCCCTCCCGCCAATTACTGTCATAAATCCCCTGTTTTGTAGAGATATGTTACATACCCCGCTACTGACCACACACACACACCGACCCGCGCATCCCACCCAACATCATGCCAACTGCCACACTACCGACACCACTTGCGGCCTCTCCACCCTCAGGATCCCTCCCCCACCGCTGTTCGCCAACCTGACCCCGACTGTAATTCTGTGGCAACTAAAAGCAGGAGGTACAGCGCGGGGGACAGAACTTTCATTAAGTTGGAGGTGCAGCGGCTGCTCAGGGAGGGGGTCATTGAGGCAAGCACAAGTCCTTGGAGGGCGCAGGTGGTCGTTGCTCGGAACGGGGAGAAGAATAGGATGGTCGTGGACTATAGCCAGACCATCAATAAGTTCACGCAGCTCGACGCGTACCCTCTACCCCGCATCGCGGATATGGTCAATCAGATAGCACAGTACAAGGTGTACTCGACCATAGACCTAAAATCCGCTTACCATCAGCTCCCCATCCGCCGGGAGGACCGCCCTTACACTGCCTTCGAGGCGGACGGCAGGCTTTATCAATTCCTGCGTGTCCCCTTTGGTGTCACGAATGGTGTATCTGTCTTCCAGAGGGCAATGGACCGGATGGTGGACCAGTGCCAACTGAAGGCCACGTTCCCATACCTGGATAACATCACCATCTGTGGTCACGACCAGCAGGATCACGACAACAACCTCCAAAAATTTCTCCAAGCGGCCAAATCTTTCAACCTCACCTATAACAAGGACAAGTGTGCATTTGGGACCACCCGACTTGCTATCCTTGGGTGTGTCGTGGAGAATGGAGTCATTGGCCCTGACCCCGACCGTATGCGGCCCCTGTTGGAACTCCCTCTTCCCAATACCCTCAGAGCCCTCAAAAGGTGCCTGGGCTTCTTTTCATATTACGCCCAATGGGTCTCTAACTATGCAGACAAGGCCAGCCCCCTGGTCAAGTCCACCACATTCCCCCTCTCTGCCAAGGCCCGCGCGGCCTTCAACCGCATAAAAGGGGACATTGCCAAAGCAGCAATGGATGCGGTGGATGAGGCCATTCCCTTCCAAGTAGACAGTGACGCCTCTGACTTTGCACCGGCTGCTACCCTCAACCAGGCAGGAAGACCAGTGGCATTCTTCTCCCGTACCCTTCAAGGCCCTGAAATTCGGCACTCTGCGGTAGAGAAAGAGGCCCAGGCCATAGTGGAAGCTATAAGGCACTGGAGGCACTATCTTGCCGGCAAAAGGTTCACCCTGCTAACTGACCAGCGCTCAGTCGCATTCATGTTTAATAATCAGCAGCGGAGCAAAATCAAAAATGATAAAATTCTGAGGTGGAGAATCGAACTCTCCACCTACAACTATGACATCATGTACAGGCCTGGGAAGCTCAATGAGCCCTCCAATGCCCTATCCCGGGGAACATGCGCCAGCGCGCAGATTGACTGGCTATATGCCCTACATGTAGACCTTTGCCACCCGGGAGTCGCCTGACTTTTCCACTTCGTGAAAGCCCGGAATCTGCCTTACTCCCTTGAGGAGATCAGGATGATGACCGGGGACTGCCAAATCTGCGCAGAGTGCAAACCGCACTTCTACCGACCCGAAAAGGCACCACTCATCAAGGCCACCCGCCCCTTTGAGCGACTGAGTGTTGACTTTAAGGGCCCCCTTCCCTCCACCGACCGCAATGTGTACTTTCTTAACGTAATTGACGAGTACTCGCGGTTTCCCTTCACCATCCCCTGCCCCGACACCACTACCACGTCAGTTATAAAAGCCCTGCGCAAGCTCTTCACTCTGCTCGGATACCCATGCTATATCCACAGTGACAGAGGGTCCTCGTTTATGAGTGACGAGCTGCGCCAATATCTACTGGCTAGGGGAATTGCGACCAGTAGGACCACGAGCTATAATCCCCGGGGGAATGGACAGGTGGAGAAGGAGAATGGCACAGTGTGGAAAGCCACACTCTTAGCCCTCAGGTCAAAGGGACTGCCGGTCTCCCGCTGGCAGGAGGTCCTTCCCGAGGCACTCCACTCCATCCGCTCCCTGTTATGCACGGCCACCAATGCCACCCCTCATGAGCGGCTCTTTTCTTTTCCCAGAAAGTCGACCACTGGAACCACCCTACCAACTTGGCTGACGTCCCCGGGGCCAGTGCTGCTCCGGAAACATGCGAGGAGCAATAAATACTCCCCGATGGTCGAGAGGATTCACTTACTTCATGCGAACCCCCAGTATGCCTACGTGGTTTTACCTGATGGGCAGGAGGACACGGTCTCCATCCGCGACCTGGCGCCCGCAGGAGCACTGGGCCCCTACCCTGAACACCCCATGGTGATTATTGACCCCGTACCCACCAATGTATGTACCTACGAGACACCGTGCACCCCAAACCCTATACAGACACCACACGACACTCCCATACCCGGCGCGACGCATACGCACGAGGGATTACCGACGCCTAACGTACTGACACCTCACGTCAGGCCGGAGCCAGCACAACCGCCATCGCCGGTGCAATCACTGCTGGTGCTACGTAGATCACAGCGACGGACTCGACCGCCTGATAGACTTAACCTGTAAATATACTTCCTGTAAATATTGTCAGTCACTTCACCCCGCGGGACTCTTTTTAAAAAAAGGAGGGGTGAATGTGGTAAACCATGTATATATGTTGTAACTCGGTTACCTGTCTGAATACACCCCTCTGCTGACTGCCCCTGTGGCTCCTCCCACAGAGTCCTGTATAAAGGTGTTCGCCTTGCCCCTCCCCCTCAGTCCGGGGGCAGACACTCACTGTGGAGGTCGTATTGTACAGCGAATAAAAGCCTTTCAGTATTTTACCAAACCTCAGTCTTTTGGAGTAATTGAAGGTGCTTCAACTGACAATAATTGTTGTCATGGCTTGCAGCTTCCCATCAACCCTTCCTTTCACCGTTGCCTCCAGAATTTGGTTAACATCTTCATCAAACTGCTTCCAGAGTGATGTCATGTTAGCTGCAGCCCATTTGATCCGCCTCCTGTTAGACTACATGTTAGAGGGATTAGTTTGCAACACTTGGAGGTTCCAGGCACTATGGGGTGACTTCGGGCTTGGTCCCTCCTTCGTCTCACCAGGTTGGACACCTGCACGTTGTGCTGCTCCTGCCCCCGCCAAACACTTCATCCTCGCTTGGTGGATCTTCAGGCCGCGATCGTTCTTGCAGATTTTGCCACATGCACACTGCTTCCTCATCGTCGTTTGTTCATTTCCTGGGTCTAATGCCACTATGTCCATCCGACTGGGGTGCTCTTCCTCCCCCCCCTATTGGGCACCCCTGGGGGTACCTTTCCCTTAGATTCATCGTAGCTTTTGTGGGGGTCCTCCTCTCAGAGGACACAGATTGGGTTGCCAGCCTGTTCTGCCCTGGTTGCCGTCTCCCCAGTCATCACCACTCTTTTCATGGTTAGTGGTCCATTAAGACTTTATCTATGTCCTCATAAGGCTTATTGCCAAGCTTAGCAGGTTGCAATAGACTGCATAATAAATTAAACGTGTTTGCATCCATCACAGTCAGAAAAGTTGGAGCACTAAAATCATCTGAAAATTGATTTGCCAGTGCAAAATATTCAACCCTTTCAGTATATGAACTCCATTGCTCTGTTGTTTCATCGTATAGCCCCATACTTCCAAACATCATCAACATTTTCAAACACAATCACACTTCAGAAAAGTTAACTAGTCTTATCCGTCTCTCTCTCCCTCTTTTATTGGTTTTATTTTAAAATCCTGTTCTCGTTCTCTCGCCTCGAATTCTTCAGTCATCATGCTTCCTGTGGTCACTTTCATTTTGCTCACCCACATTATGTAGCAGTACACCGCTAGTGTTGCACGTGGATTTTTCTTGGCTGAAGGAAACAGAACAATAAATATGGCATGAGGAATTGCCACCTCTTTGCCAGTTTTTATGTTTGTGGTACTGGGAAGCTGGGTGGCCATGAATAACACACAGAGAGCCGGGGAGGCGAGGAGCTAAGATGGTGCTGTTTATTTTGCTTGTAAGTCATCTACCCAGAATTCCCTCTCGTATTACACTCAATACGTAACACACAGGGAAGATTGACAGTGACCTGTGAGGGTCAAAATACACATGAATACATAACACACACTATGACAAATCCTAGCATCCACATAACGTCCCTCACATAATGAACTTGTGGAATTTATTACCACAAGCAGCTGTGAAGGCCAGATTGTTGTGTGTATTTAAGACAGAACTTGATAGGTTCCTGATAGGACATGGCATCAATGGTTATGGGGAAAAGGCCGGGGAGTGGGGCTGAGGAGAGGAAAAAAAAAGATCCGCCACGATTGAATGGTAGAGCAGACTAGATGGGCCAAACAACCTAAATATGCTCTTATGATCTATCGTCTCACTGACAGTCATACCACCCAAGACAGATTGAACAACACCCACTAACACACTTTCCTGTTCCTTGTGGGATCAGGTAATGAACTCAGACCTAATACTAGGGGGCAGCTGTACTTCCAGTCCTAGATGCTGATACTGTGCTGTGCTGACACACAACTGATATCTCAGATGTGGGATCGACACACGGTGAGTCACTGGGCACAAGTCGCAAAGCACAGATTCCAGCTCAATAGAAGGACAAATCTCATACGGTTTCTGCCGGGACAATCTACAGAAGAAGGTTAATTAGAGCATACAACAAAATGCTTGGTGACTTGAGACATCTGGCAGAAAGTTCAATGTCAAAGATGCTGGAGAAGTTAGGCACAAAAACAGCACAAGACTTTCCACACTCTCCAGTCTGAAACTAGTAGGGCAACCGAGTCCTCCCACTTGTGGATCCAAACACTGATGGTCAACGCTTGACTTCCTTTGCAGGATTGGCAGTCTTGAAAATGGAGTTGGGAGCTCAGACAGCCGTCATCAATGCAGGTGGTCACCTCAGTCCTCCTATTGATTCTGAGTGCTGATGTGTGATCAATACCAATGGTTCTGTAAGTAGTCCGAGCAATACATTCCACCAGTTGCAGCCAGACCCCTGACAGCAGTGTCAAGGTGAAGCAGTTTGAATCTAGACACAGAAGTGCTCAGATTCATCCTTCTTGTAGCCTAGACCCTCCCTCCCCTCTGAACCTCACATATTTGTGATCGAGTTCCATTTAAGTAATAATATGCCTCCTTATTCCTGTTGTCTACATGCGTGACCTCACACTTCCCTACATTAAAGTCCAATTGCCAGGTTTTTGCCTTGTTGTTTACCTGCACTGTACTTTCTCTTCAGCTGTTACACTTTATTTTGTGCAGTCTGTTAGGGTTTTGCCTTGTTCCTCGGTGCACCATGGAATGAGTCGATCTGTTTGAACAGTGTGAAAGGCAATCTTTTCACTGCATCTTGGGACACGTGACAATAGTAAACCAATACCAATTCCAATTCCACTCACTCTAGCTGTGTGAATTCCGGTTAATTTAGCTATGGTTAATCGGGTCAGCCGCTTATTTGGGACAACTCCTAAAGAACAAAATATACTGAGAAAATAGCTGGGATTTCCTTTGTTTATTTAGGACACTATGCTACTTAGTTGATGCAAGAGATGGTCATCCAGGTGCACCTGTGTGGCTGTTAGACACTACACTGTGCCTGGAGTGAACAGTTGCATCAGCTGTGTGTGCTTGTGTTACATTATCCATTTCGGGCGATGGGTGCAAATTCAAAAAGCAATGATTTTTGATCATTTTGTTTTTACTATTTTGACTTTATAAAAAAATTTTGAGAATTTTGCCACAGAAGTATTTGCCACAAAGATTACCCTACTGGACCAAGTTAAAATCCATCCACCTAACAGCACTCATTGTCAGCTGGCAGAGATAACTGGAGTGCCAATATCTATAGTACACTTGATACATCAGCAAAATAAACTGCGAGAAGAATGGGCATTATGTGAGCAACAGGGAACATCACATGAAAGAAAGCATGAGGGTAAGGATCCGGATGTTGAAGAAGATCTCATTCAATGGTTTTTCACTGTAACTGGATGAGGTGTGCATGCCAGCGGACCAATGTTTAAAAAAAAAACAAGTCGGAGGAGCTAGCTAAGAAGTTGAGTCACAAACATTTTAAAGCAATAGATGGTTAGTTGTCTTGAAGGAAAAGTAGGCACAACATTAAATTCATGAAAACACAAGGCGAGAAAGGTGGTGCTGCTGATGTAAGAGCAGAAATATAGAAATCTACAAAACTCCCTGACTTGCTTCAAAAATTTTGTGCAGATGATTTCTGCAGTGCTGATGAAACAGATCTTTATTATATCATGCCATTCCGGATGGTTCCCTTTCCTAAAAACACGCAACACCTTCAGGTTTATGGAAAGCAATGGGCCACATAACTGTGTTCTTCAAATACGTCAAGATCTAATATAAAAAGAAATTTGTGGGTTATTGGATAATGTGTTAAAGCTCAATGCTTTAAGGGGCTAAGAATGGGTAGTTTACCAATTGAGTGTTATGCCAACACACTCGTTGAATTCCTCCATCAGTAACCATTACAAACTAATAAACAGTTCTTTAGTGTTGTGTATTTAATATTTCAGTAATATCTGAGTAATATTGTAACTATGTTGTTTGATTAAGCATTCTTTGTTTACATTACAGGTTGTATGTAATAAGTACATGAACGACATACATCATTACACCACACTGTCATATGTGGGTGCCTCACTAAAGTAAAAACAAAACAATCGTACACATGTTATCCCCGGGGCTGCTGTGTTTATCTTTCAATTAGTTACAAAACATAACATATGGCACTGCTCTAATTAGTCCTGTATTAATTTAAGTACATAAATTGTTACTAAGTTAAATGGTAGTTTGTCTTTTTTATACCTTTTTAACTATTTCCATGAAACTTTGGATAGTTGGTGCAGCTGCTTAATTGGGCCAAAATGTACTGGTCCCGATGTGTTCCAATTATCAGAATCCACTGTATATCCTTTTGCAAAATCAGAGTGTCCTCATTACAAACTACTCTTCCATCTATTTTCATAAAATTGACAAACTTCTAAACCTTACAACACATACAAAATGAACAGTTGACACTTTGGGTCATGACCCTTCATCAAAGAATACCTAATCAGACAGTATATTTACAATATTATTCAAACCTTACTGAAATATTAAATACACAACAATAAAGAATGCTTATTAGTTTGTAATATTTACCGATGGAGGAATTCAACCAGTGTCCTGATGAAGGGTCACAGTCCGAAACGTCAAATGTTTATTCCTCTCCATAGATGCTGCCTGACCTGCTGAGTTCCTCCAGCATTTTGTGTGTGTTGCCTTGGATTTCCAGCATCTGCAGATTTTCTCGTGGTGTAAACCTTACATTTTGATCATTAATGTAAATTGTAAACAATTGAGCCCAGACCTGACCCAAAATGGCCTTTAGGTGAAGGCTGATTAGTGCACCCAGACCTGAGAGCAAGGGGTTGAAGCACAACTCCTCCAGCACCTGTCACTTCATTCCCTGAAGACCTTTGCCACCTGAAGGAACTGTAGAAAACACCAACATTCTGAAGAAATCAACAAACAACCAGTCCGTATGACTCTTCATGCTTCTTAACATCTGTTCTGCTATGTAGAGCTGTTCTTTAAAAAGTACTGATGCCTTGAGTGTGGATATCAATCAACACGGGGCCTGCTCTCAGTACCACAACATTGTTGCCCAAGAATTAAAGCCTTCATGTTCCATTTCTCAACCAAATCATTACCGAAACTTTATTTTTCAGCAGTACATTTCAATTACATCAAATCTAACATAAATATTGTGAACCACATGACAGAGAGAAAAAAAGAGAGGAATGCGACCAATGGGGTTGCACCCCCCAGGAGCTGGTATAATTTCATGGGCCAAATGGCCTAATTCTGTGTTGTTACAAGAATCCCATTGCAGTAAAAATCAACTAAAATATTAAAAATAAAAGTTATTCACTGGTTTAATGCCATCAATTTAAAATAACACATGGCATATTAATTTACTTCTGAAAATTTTATTATGTTTTTAATTATAACAACATGTCTTCTGTAATGGTGTCATTAACATTTCAAGCCACAGTAGAAATATTATAAGGAAAGGGTCCAATATGTTCCAACCTATTTGAGCTGGAATACTAATTTTACTTTAATTAACATGAAAGCCAGTTAATGTTCTGATCAATTTTTAACCACAACATTAATCTATGAAAGTAAATTATGGCTGATGGTTCATAAAAATGGTACATGAACTTCATTTACTACTATCAAACATATCTTCTTATTTTTAATTTATTTACTTCATTATCATTTACCAGATATTATTAATTAAGTATTACTTTATGTATAAAGAGGGAAGCCTGATCCAGCATTCTATAAACCTATAAATTATGTGTATGATCTCAGAAACATGTGAACAAGTAACCTTTTGAAACAGTAAATCTCTAAGAAGGATCCATCCAAAAATAGTAAGCAACATTTCTAATTATATATAGGCAGAGAAGTCAGAATTATTCCAATGATCATTATATGTAATTTAAATAATCACAGCAGCAGTGATGCTAAAATTAGGGAAGTTTTAAAAATATTTTAACAATGCTAATTGTGAATTAGAAGCTTAAAAGTTAATTGGAGGAGTACATTATTGGAGCTTTCCATACACGTTTCCAAAGTAGAGTGAGTGGCCACAGTACCAATTGCATTATGCATATTGTTTTTCTATTTCACAAAATGAAATTGATTGTTTGAGAGATCACAAACCTACAGGAAACACTGATCATAATGTAACTTTGGGGTGGCTCAGTGGCACAGTGGTTAGCTCAACGCCTTACAGTTCAGGCGACCCGGGTTCAATTCCCATTGCTGCCTGAAAGGAGTTTGTACATTCTCCCCGCAACCGCGTGGATTCTTCCCACAGTCCAAAGCCCTACCGGTTGGTAGGTAGGTTAATTGCTCATTGTAAATTGTCCTGTGGTTAGACTAGGATTAAATTGGGGAATTGCTGGGTGGCGTGGCTTGAATCACTACTCCGCACTGAATCTAAATAAAATAAAAGAAAATGTACACACGCTAAAAGGAAACAGAGTGTGTCGTGTGTCATCAATTCTCTCCACCCAACTGATGCCTCCTCTGAATCACATATATGCAATTACACAGAGTGTGAACAGCATAGGAAATCTGATCAGGGCACCAGGTATGTGCTCCTGCTGTTTAAAGGGGTCATCAATTATTGGCAAGTTTGCTTGAGAGTCAGTTGAATTAGACACAACTTGAACCGAGCAAAAGTGATCTGTTTGAAGACAAAACATTAGCTGTGATCCTGTTAGTTCCCCAGAATCAGATACCAAGCCAAGGCCTCTCTCACAGAGGAAGTCAAAGCAGGAGAAAGGAGGGGCTATGGCTAGAAGTTTCAAAGCCTAAAGCTTTCTGGGATCAACACTTTTAACCCAAAAAGCAGTGTTTGCAAAGCAGAGGCTTTCAAATGAATGGTGAGAGATCTGCTGTCTTATGCAGAGAGCTTGAGCCTCACTTCATGTCCAGGACTACTCTGATCAGTAAGAGTGGTGATGTGGTGTAACCAGTAGAGCCATTGCCTTGCACTGTTAGGGACCTGGGTTCAATCCTGACCTCAGGTGCTGTTTGATTGGAGTTTTCATTTTTTTCCGTGTGAATGCTTTGTTTTCTCTGGGTGTTCTTCTTTCCAATCATGCCCAGAAGCTGTTCAGGTTCCTAGGTTAATTGTACTCTGTAAATTGATACAAGTGTGTAAATACATGGTAGAGTTTTGGGGATAATTCAAGAGATTGAGGGAAGAATAAGAAAGGGGTTAATAAAGGGTTGGTGTAACAAATAGTTGATGGTTGGCAAGAGCTCAGTGGATCAAAAAGCTTGTTTCCTTGCTGTATCTCCCTCTATAAAAGTGAAGATCTGTGTCACCCTACCCTACTTAGTCCCCAGATTATTCCAGATATTAGAGGCTTTGCTCCTAAATTATAGAGAAATAGATAGTCGCTGATGACTGATGGAAAGGTACACCAAGAAAAATCCTAGTACTAAAATGCTCTGGTGAGCAGGATAAGGAGGTAACCATTGGAAAAAGAAATACAAATATACAATCATAGCATTTTCATGAAACTTCACTTTCAAAAGAAATATTGTGAAGATCTCACTTTTTCCCATTTCTCTTATATTAGTTTTACCAATTAGGCGGTTGCATGGGATTAAGGATGATTTGATTCTATATGCTTTATGTGGACACTGGGTTGACTGTTAAGAAATAGGAGCAGGAGTAGGCTACCTGACCCAAAGAGTCTGATTAGATTAGATTAGATTATGAGGACACTCAGTCCTCGTTTATTGTCATTTGGAAATGCATGCATTAAAAAATGATCCAATGTTCCTCCGGAGGGATACCACAAGAAACACAAGCCAAACCAAGACTAAAACTGACAAAACCACATAATTATAACATATAGTTACAACAGTGCAGAACAATACCGTAATTTGATAAAGAGCAGACGATGGGCACGGTAAAAAAAGTCTCAAGTCCCGATAGCCCCATCATCTCACGCAGAAACTCTCCCTACGATGAACTTCCACGTGCCGCAAACTTGCAGATGCATTGGAAGCACCCTACAGCAGCCGACTCTATGAGTCCGTCCGAAAACTTCGAGCCTCTGACCAGCCCTCCGACACCGAGCACCGAGCACCATCCTCTGCCGAACGCTTCGACCCCTCCCCAGCCACCGAGCAACAAGCAAAGCCAAGGACTCGGGGCCTTCCCCTCCGGAGATTCTGGACCACACAGTAGCGGCAGTAGTGAAGCAGCCATTTCAGAAGTTTCACCAGATGTTCCTCCGTGCTCTCACATCGCTCTCCATCAAATCAGGATTGTGCACGGCACCCTACTTGAAAGATAACAGATATCATCATCATTGGAGTGGCTGCAGCAAGCTACGTCGCGTCGCGTCGCCATCTTCTCCCTCCTGGCTGATCTGGTCATGGACTTGCTCATTTTTCCCATAACTCTTAATTTCCCTGCTATGCAAAAATCTATCTACTGTGAGAAAGGATCTAGTGCTTTCCTGGCGTATATGACAAATAAACTCTTATCAGGCTTCCAGCTGGGTACAGTTATCGATTTTAACCAACGTTTTGATGACAAACTGCCATCTTCATCACCAGTGATGGCCTGGGCATATCTAGTTTCTGCTATCCCACTTTGTTTACAATCAAATTCCAGTTCTTACTTAGAGTGAAACCTTCACCTTTGAGGTACTGGAGGTAAAGAATTTTAACAAAAATGAAGTGTCACTGAGTGGCGCCATTGATGCCCTTGCTGCCACTGAAAATGCTTGTTGAGAACTATCTATTAATACTCTTAGCTTTTCAAAGCAATATTAGGTTTATGCATTTCCATTCTCTGCCACTAAAGGTATCCTTTGCCTTGCAGAGATTGCACTAGTAAAATACATATTGTGCATTTGTGTTTGATAATTTTTCAATAAAGTTTTTAACCAATGCATGATCTCCATGCATCTTAAAAGAACACCTTTTTTGTCAGTCTGTCTTACAGAAAGTATGACATTCTTATCAGTGATATCGTGCCAATTCCAGAGCGAGTTCCGAACCGGAAGCTGGGCCGCCTCAGCCACGTAGCGGTGGCAATGCCGGAGATGGAGCGGGCTGTGCCTTTTACCGGGAGGCGCTGGGCGGCCGGGTGGGTGAGCCGGTGGTTCTGCCCGAGCACGGCGTCAGCGCGGCCTTCGTGGAGCTGGGCAACACCAAGTTGGAACTGCTGGAGCCACTGGGCGAGCGCAGCCCGATCCTCAGCTTCCTCCGCAAGAACCCTGGCGGCGGCATCCACCACGTTTGCCTGGAGGTGGACCACATGGCCACTGTCCTTCAGCAGCTGCGGGCCCAGCAGGTGCGTACCCTGTTGCCGCCTCTTGGTGAGGCCGAGGTCAGGGCCCGGCCCTGGGCCGCCCGCCGCCACCGCACCATCGGCAGCCTGCAGCCAGTGCGAGGCAGCGGCGGGTGGAGGGGGCGAGGCCCAAGGCCTGGAGCTGGCCTGCCGCTCATCGTGACCGCCGCCGCCCACCCCCGCCACCTGGTACGGCCAGCGCAGCAGCGAGCTGCGAGCCCACTTCCATAGGCCAGTAACCAAGGTGATCATCCCAACGGTGGAGCAGGCGGAAGAGGAGACATCTCCCAACGGCTGCAAAGGCCGATGAGGATGCCCAACAATGGGTAGGGAGGCTTGCGAGCACGCCGCAAGAACTGCCGTAGACCCACAACACTCAGGGCTTGTCTACCTAGCGTGTGAAGCCTGGATTCGGCGGACTGCGCAGAAGAAACCATCACTGGTTCAACGGGCAGAAAGGCGATTCTCAGTAATGCGTCGTGGAGCGCTAAGAGGGCACAGTGAGACACACAGAACACTGCTGGCCATCCACTGCATCCTGACCTATCTCCAGCCGTCTCGACTATGTCTTGCCACTGGGTCCAGATAGGCCGGGACGAGAAAGTGAGGCTGACGACCTGCGCAACTCTCCCTCACTTTAATCCAAGTCAAGCGCAAGTCCTGACTTCAAACCCAACGCGCAACACCTAAAGTCCTGTGGCGATGGGGGAGTGGCGAAGCAGCAGGTACGGATACAGTGGAAGCTGTAGTCACAAACCTGCACACAGGCGTACCAGGGCATAGGGTCGCTCTCTACTGGACCGAAGCAGCTGTTGAGTTCGGCAGCCCCCTGGGTGTCTGAGCAGCCCTCTTTCGGATCGCTCTGCTCACCTCCATGGAGGAAGGGGCTGGAAAAGGTGCCTCCAACATAGTCTGCTTCACTTCACCCTGGCCAGCTTACCGCGGCTGGTGGGGATCCCTCATAGCGGTCGACCTACAACAGTGAAGAAGAAAGTGATGGTGCTCACCCTTGGCACATGGAACGTGAGAACTCTGCGAGATAACATCAAGGCAGACAGACCAGAGAGAAGAACCGCACTGGTTGCAAAAGAGCTAGCTCGCTACAACGTGGACATAGCAGCTCTCAGCGAAACGCCCCCAACAGACAAGGGCCAGCTGACAGAACGTAGCGGTGGATACACGTTCTTCTGGAGCGGTCGCAGCAGCGCTGAACGACGAGAAGCAGGCGTGGGATTTGCCATCAATTCTAACCTCGCCCGTAAACTCATCAAGCACCCAGAGAGCATCAACGACCGCCTGATGACACTTCAGCTCCCACTTGCAAACAAGAAGAGTGCTACGCTGATTAGTGCCTACGCTCCCACCATGACCAACCCAGATGACATTAAAGACAAGTTCTACGAAGAACTCGACGCCCTCATCTCAGCAATCCCACAGTCAGAGAAGCTCATCATTCTTGGGGACTTCAATGCCAGAGTAGGGACAGACTACCAAACCTGGGAAGGGATCATTGGAAGACACGGCACTGGCAAGTGTAACAACAATGGCCTTCTGCTCCTCAAGACATGTGCCACACACGACCTTGTCATCACCAACACCCTGTTCCGCCTACACACCTGTAAGAAGACGTCATGGATGCACCCACGCTCGAAGCACTGGCATCTGATTGACTACATCATCACCAGGAAGAGGGACAGGATGGATGTCAGAGTGACAAGGGCCATGTGTGGTGCTGACTGCTGGACTGATCACCGCCTCATTGTGTCCAAGTTCAGGCTTCGCATTCTGCCCATGAGAAGACCCCAAGGGCAGAAGACGGCAAAGAGGCTGAATGTCTCCAAGCTGAAAAGCGGCAGGGTTGCAGAAGAACTCGTCGATGACCTTGAAGGCAGACTGTCAGACACACCACAGGATGATGGGACCAGCGTTGAGGAACAGTGGACGGCCTTCAGAGATGCTGTCTACACTACCGCCCTCGAACATCTCGGACCAGCAGCTCGAAGAAACCAAGACTGGTTCGATGAGAATGATGAAGAAATACAGGCACTACTAACGGTGAAACATCAACATTACAGAGCGCATCAGAACGACCCCACGTCGCTAGCCAAGAAAGATGCCTTTACCAACGCAAGAAGAAAGGTGCAGAAAAAATTTTGTGAGATGCAGGACAGCTGGTTCAGCAAGAAGGCCGATGAAATCCAGGGCTATGCAGACAGCTACAACATAAAGCGCTTCTACGATGCGCTTAAGGCTGTATACGGACCCCAGTCCTCCGGCTCCTCACCCCTCCTCAACGCAGATGAGACGCAGCTGCTGACAGAGAAGAAGCAGATTCTGGATCGGTGGGCTGAGCACTTTAACAACGTCCTTAACCGCCCTGCTGACATCAACGACGAGGCCATTGCCCACCTGCCCCAGGTAGAGATCAACAAGAATCTCGACACCCTCCCCACAGTAGATGAAGTCAGGAAGGGAGTGAAGCAACTCTCCTGTGGCAAAGCGCCAGGACCCGATGCAATCCCTGCTGAGGTATACAAAGCAGGAGGCCCTATCATGATGCAAAAGCTGACTGTACTCTTCCAGTCCATGTGGAAAAAGGGACAGGTCCCGCAACAGCTGAAAGATGCCAGCATAGTCCGCATCTACAAGAGGAAAGGCAACCGCCAGTCTTGCGACAGCCACCGAGGCATCTCCCTCTTGTCCATTGCGGGGAAGATTCTGGCCCGCGTCCTGCTCAACCGCTTTCTCCAACATCTTGAGCAAGGTCTGCTCCCAGAAAGCCAGTGCGGCTTCCGTGCTGAACGTGGGACCGCGGACATGATTTTTGCTGCGCGCCAACTCCAGGAAAAATGCCAGGAGCAACACAGCGACCTCTTCGTGACCTTTGTCGATCTAACCAAGGCTTTCGATACGGTCAGCAGAGAAGGCTTGTGGAAGATCATGGAGAAGTTTGGCTGCCCCAGCAAGTTCATCACAATCGTCCGGCAGTTCCACGACGGTATGATGGTGAAAGTTCTGGATGACGGCGACAAGTCGGAGGCCTTCCCAGTGACAAATGGCATCAAACAAGGCTGTGTTCTTGCCCCGACTCTGTTCAGTATGGTATTCTCTGCCATGCTGACAGATGCCTTCCATAACTACGAAGAAGGAATCCACGTCAGGTACAGGACTGACGGCAGGTTGTTCAACCTTAGGCGCCTGCAGGCAGTTACAAAGGTGCAAGAGACTGTCATCAGAGACTTGTTGTTTGCTGATGACTGCGCACTCAACGCCAGCACAGAGCAGGAGATGCAGCGTGAAATGGACTGCTTCTCACAAGCCTGCAACAACTTCGGTCTCACTATCAGCACCAAAAAGACCGAAGTTATGTACCAGCCTGCCCCAGGAAAGCCATACCAGGAGCTGCGCATCACGGTGAAGGGCCAGAACCTCCAGGCAGCCGACAACTTCACCTACCTGGGCAGCATACTCTCTTGCGCAGTGAATATCGACGCTGAGGTCAACAACAGGATTGCCAAAGCCAGCGCCGCCTTTGGGAGACTCTGTGAGAACGTCTGGGAGCGGAGAGGACTCAGCCTTACCACCAAGCTGAAGGTCTACTTTGCAGTGGTCCTTACCACCCTCCTTTACGCCAGTGAGACCTGGACTGTCTACAGCAGACACGCCAAACAGCTCAACCACTTTCACCTGAGCTGTCTCCGCAGACTCCTCCACATCAGGTGGCAGGACAAAGTCCCCGACACGGAAATCCTGGAACGAGCTGGGCTCTGCAGCGTTTATACCCTCCTGCTGAAAGCCCAAGCCAGGTGGGCTGGAAATGTGGTCAGACTGCCAGACAGCCGATTGCCTAAGCAGCTGCTGTACGGAGAACTGTGTCAGGGCAAGCGCTCAGTCGGGGGGCAGAAGAAACGCTACAAAGACTGTCTCAAAGCGTCCCTCAAAGGCCTGGGTGTCGACATCAACACGTGGGAGACGCTTGCCCTCGACCGTCCAGCTTGGCACAGCAAGATCACCACAGGAGCCCGTGCAGCTGAAGTCAGGCGCATCATTGAGGCGCAACGAAAGCGTGCTGTGCGCAAGGCCCGAGCAGCATCCACTGCCACGACAGCACCCACCCACTTGTGTCCCACATGTGGGCGAGCCTTCAGGGCCCGGATTGGCCTCATCAGTCACCTCCGGACCCACAGCCACCAATCTCCCATTTGACTTTGAAGCCATGGTCATCTTCGACTACGAAGGACGAACAACAACAACATCTTGCTAATATAGTAATTGAAACATAGCACAAGTCACAAATCATTTACCATATGCATATAATTATGTTCATTCAGTTCTATTGTGCATCTGTACAGAATACAGAGATTTGTAGCTATTCACCTAGATTGGACCTGCTGTGATTTTTTTAAAGCACTGTAGTTAATTTATTGAATCACTTAAACAATGGGCAGCATTTCTGAAAAGTAGATTCAATCATGTAGGCAGGCCAGAAAATTGAGGACATGTACTGTGTCAGTGAGAGATACTTCCTAAAACCACTTCAACATATTATGTTAAAATGTCAATTTGCTAAAGTGGTGTTATTTGCATGTTTCTGCATAAAATGTTTTGCCTTATTGCACTCTACTAATGAACACCTGTATTTGAAAGAGCACTAAAAAATGTTATTTTTCTCTGTTTGATTTCATTATAGGTAATATAACCACACATATTTTTGACATCAGTGGTTGTGCTCCCACCAAAAATAAAAATTATAGCATTCTGTTGACAGGTGAAATTATTATTATACACACAGTAGCAAGGTTGATATAAAAAGGATTGCTCACAGTAATTGAGCAATAAATAAGACATATCCCTTTTAAGGTTTCTTTGTATGTAGAACCCTTGGGTTAGGCCTGAAAAATATACCTAATGTCAAACCCATCTTGCTAATTTCAAAAATGTTTTTTCAGTCTCATAAAATATCAAAATTTAAAATGAGCATATAAAATGTAATTCAGTGCTAAGCTTAAATTACTTGAACCTTGAAATTGGAATTTGCCCTTTTTTTTTAGAGTGCTCAGCATGTGTTGTATATCACACTAATATCCAATAAAATGCCTTACAAAAAATTCTGAAAGTGACCAGAAATACATTGGGGCTATTGTTAATTACAGGCAGAATCATGTGTTGAAGTACAGCCTGTGCTGTCCTGAATGGGACTGTACTCATTATAGTGCACTTGCGTAATAATATTTCTATATTCTAACTGAGAAAAGTGACAGCTCTTAACGGCACATTCCCCAAGACAACCTGATACCAGCAATACACACCAGGGCAGTAGTGGAGGAAAGAGGGAGCTTGTGGGTGAGAAAAGGGCAGAAATTGTAGATCTAGTGAAAGGGATACGGTGAGATAAAAGCAAGGAGGGAGGCAAAGAGACCTGTAATGGCCACAACAGGAAGAACCTAGCAGAAGGTGACGCTGAGAGACTTTGAAGGTATGAGAATCCCCTGTTATTCCAGTAATGCAGAAACAAATTTCACATCATAGAACAGAGATTAGTACAGCACAGGAACAAGCTGTCGGCCCACAATATTGTGCTGAACCAGCTAAAAAGCAACTCAAATACACCCTCATACTAATCCCTCCTACCTATACTATCTGCATATCCCTCCATCTTCCTTACAACATGTGCCTACCCAAATGTCTCTTAGAAAACTCTAATGTATTTGTCTCTACTGCCATACCAGGCAGCACAGTCCAAGCATCCACGACTCGCAGAGTGGCGGGAGGAGAAGAGAAGCAGTGTGCCGCGCGTGCGCAGCCCTCCGATGAAAAATGATATCGTATCTGTTGAATAGGGGCTGTGGACAATTCTGATTTGATGAAGATGGACGTGAAAGCACAGAGGAACAACTGGAAAAATTTCTGAAACGCTCGTTCGCTGCTGTTGTTACTGCGTGATCGGGAATCTTTCGGCGGGTAGGCCTCAAAATCCCCGGCTTTGCCTGCTGTTGGCGACCGAGAAGGAGGTCGAATCGTTCAGATAGTGATGGCGCTTAGCACTCAGTGTCGGAGAGCTGATCAGAGCTCGAAGTTTTCGGATGACTCAGAGTTGGACCGTGGTTGGGTATGGCAGGGAGAGTTTTTCTTCCTGCTCTCCGTCTACCTGAAATGTGGGACTTTACTGTGCTCATGGACTTCTTCATCAAGTTATGGTATCGTTGCAGTGTTGTAACTATATGTTATAATTATGTGGTTTTGTTAGTTTTTTTCAGTCTTGGTCTGTCCTGTGTTTTGTGATATCACACCGGAGTAAATATTGTATCATTTCTTAATGCATGCATTACTAACTGACAATAAAAGAGGACTGTGTGTCTTCATAATCTAAAAAAAACTTACCCCTCACATCCTCCTTGAAGCTATCCCCTCCCACCTTCAATACATGCCCTCTGGTACAGTATTGGACTTTTCAACCTTGGGAAACAGATAATCTCAATCCACTTTAACTATACCTCTCATAATCTTGTACACCTCTATCAGATCTCCTCTCAGCCTCCAACACCCCAGAGAAAGCAACCCAAGTTTATCCAGCCTCTTGTGAGAACACATGCCTTCTAAACCAGGCAGCATCCTGGTAAAACTCTTCTGCACCCTCTCTAAAGCTTCAATATCCTTTCTATAGTGAGCAACTAGAACTGTATGCAATGCTCCAGATGTGACCAACCAGAGTTTTATAAAGTTGCAACATAATCTCCATTTGAACTCAATGCCTCAACTAATAAAAGCAAGCATTCCATAAGCCTTCTTAACCACCTCACAAAATATATAAGAGTACACCAGAAATGAAAGTTAACTGAGATAGACTAGTACATCAGATTGAGTCAGTGTGAATGGGTTAAAATATTAGCAATACAACTGTGCTAATATGGAGCTTGATAGTTTCATCCGAATGAAGATAGTTTCAGCAAGCTAATTAGGTCATTAGAATGGGGATTTCCTTCATTCATGTCTGCACATGGATCTGCAAAGGAGAAAATGAGGCTCTATTACCTGTCATCTGGGGTCTGTTGGGAGAGTATTGGTTAGTGCCCATGATGGGCACTGGCCTCCTCAGCATTCAGGGCATCTTCAAGGAGTGATGCCTCGAAAAGGTGGCATCCATCATTAAGGACCCCCATCACCTGAATGGACATTGAACCCATGAACACTGCCTCACTACTTCTTTTCTTTTTGAACTACTTATTTAATTTAATTTTTAAATTATATATACTTCTTACTGTAATTTACAATAATAACAATGTTTTTATTATGTATTGCAATGTACATTTGGATAGGCACATGGATGAAATTTGCACAGCAACAAATTTCACAACATATGCCAGTGATATTAAATCTGATTTTGATTCATAACTATGTTTTTAAAGAGTAGAGTGTGAAGAGGGTCACTTTATTTGGATTGGGGACTTTGATCTAACAACAGCCTTGTGAAATATTTGTATTAAAGAGTCCCTTACTGTCACTGTCTTCAGTGACGGTAGTCTTCTTGATGGTATATTGCTGGGCTAACTTTTCAGTCCTCTTGCTACTGCTGTTCTTCACATTGCCCCGTGTGACCCTCAAACACTGGTCTCCATTCTACTCTTCCTTCAGCTGCTGTCTTTGGTTGGCTAGGTCATGTCACATAAAGCTCACAATGTTGTCTCGGTATCTGTCACACATTATATGGGAAGATGCCGCTGAACTGACTTTGGCACCGGAAACCCAAGGCATCTTCCACAAGTTCCCATCCTTTGTGGCCCCTATCGTGATGGTACTCAGCATTGTGATAGTACTGCAGGTTGTTGTCAGGAGTCAGGGAAACAGAAGTTAGCCCTCATCACCAAGGATCCATCTCTCCAGATATTGTTAGCTAAGTCTGGCAATCTAATGTTTTCATAGAATTGTAGACTTGTACAGCAAAGAAGCTGATCCTTCATCCCATTGAGTTTGTCCTGACCATCAACCACCCACTTGAAACAAGCTCATTCTCCCTACAATCCCATCAATTCATCCTAGACCCTATGATTCATCAGACACTAGGGACAATTGACAGTGGAAGGTTAACGTCCCAACCCATGTTGTGGGATGTGGGAAGAAAGTATAGGCCCCGGAGGGAACCCACACAGTGGCATAGGAGGATATGCAATCACCACACAGACAGCACCAGAGATCACAAGCTATTAGAACTCACGCCACCGTGCTCCCCTTGTCTTAACAGTTGATAGATGGATGTTGAAATATTAAATATTATGAAAACCTCCGAGTTTCCAGTGTGACATATTTTGATCAGTTAATCTGTGTATTTTATGCCAGAATATTGCTGGGTACAAATTACTACCAGCACTGTACTGCTGCTGCAAAAACAACAAATTTCATATAATTGATTATAACTGACTCTGAGTTAACATTTGGTCATAATGTTGCATAAAAGCTGGTGTCACTGTTTCAAAGAGTTGAACTGCACGTGCATGTAACGAGAGTGTCTTGGACCTCCAGGTGGTCCACAGCAGGGGTGATTGATAAGTTCATGGCCTAAGGTGGAAGGAGACGAATTATACAGCTCTCGTTACATGCACATGCAGTTCAACTCTGAGTGAAAATGCAGAAAGTTTGAAGTTAATAAATCATCTCTGTCTACCTTAGGCCACGAACTTATCAATCACCCTTGCTGTGGACCACTTGCTGGAGGTCTAAGACGCCAACTTCTACAAAGAAGGGATCCCTATGCTCCATCATGGACTAAGTGTGTAAATGTAGGAAAAATAAATGTGCTAGGTTTTCTAAAATTGACTCCTTCTACCTTAGGTCATGAACTTATCAATCACCCCTCTTATATCTTGGTGCAGCTTTTAAAGCTACTTGCTTCAAAATAGTTGTAAGAAATATATAGATCTACATACAGTATATACAGTAGGTCAAAGCTGGAGATTAAATGTAATTTTCTAATCTAATTTGCTGTGAAGAAATTTCAGCCTTTCACATCAGGGTTCATTTCCAGGAACGTATATTCACAATGATAATCTTTGATCTTTACACCTGCCGATTTGGTCTGTGACTGTCAGAGACTCTTCACTAAAGTGGCATAAGGAAACTAGCAAAGCCTTTCTGAAACTTTCACTACAAGAATCCAAGTATTGCCATTTGTTTCAATTAAAACCTGCAGTTACAGGTAAGGTTCCTATGATTGAGTGAGTAACTGTGAGGACAAGATGTTGATATTATAAATGTACAGATAGCAGTTCTTCCAATTTAATTGTTCAGGTAGTGATGAAGAACAATACCTACATAACACCATGACTAGAATTTCACACTTCATAACATTCCCACTTGAACAAATTTAGGATTAAGTTATGTTATTTTTAACTGAAAAGAAACATTTACTGTTGTACAAGTAGAGGTAGTTGCATCTTCACAAAGCAAAAACGTTGAATGTAGCACATACAGATAATTACAATTGTTAACAATGAACAACAGTCATTATTGGTGTTTTTTTTGCACATTTATGGAAAAGTATAAAAATGCATAATCCCTGTACTCCTGGAGATCATCCCTTAAAATGCCAATGGATTAAAATACTAACATGCTTGCTTTAAATGACCATTATATGTTGATAAATAAGGTAATTACTAGGCTAATGTCTCCACAATAGACTCAAAGAATTAAAGATACACGTGGACTAAGATGTTAACTGTCCTGTGCTATCACCAGTGGGATCATCAGTTGATCTGCCACCTGTCTTCAGGAGTTTTGGCCCGCTTATGATCAAGACTCCCTCGAGGTGCCTCTATCAGAGTTGTTGGTCCCTTCCATCCAACAGATAGTCTACTCTTTGGGTGTCGATGCAACTACTGAAGGATTTGCAAAAGATGTTTGCACTGTCCGACTATCTGCCCCTCTGGACATACTTGGTCCACACCCATGATGATCCCATCTCTGCTGCCTCAGTTACAGCCCTGCTGGTTGACTTGATCTCCCTTCTAGTGAAGCCAAGGTCACACAGCCACTTCTGGAAAGTGAACGCAATAAACCCACGGCAGCCTACTTCGAATGGATAGCATGAGACCTTCCACCCTCTGTCTCTGCACTCTGATCTTAACTCTGCATACTTGGTTAACTTACGCTCATGGGCTTCATCGATGTTGTCTTCCCAGGGGACTGTGAGTTCACCAATAACCATTTCTCTATTGCTGTCAGATCATACGATTATATCTGGATGCAATGTGGTGAAAGCTATTTGCTCCGGGAAACTGCCTTTCCCGTCCAGGTCAGCCTTGACACACCAGTCATTGGCTGAAGAAAGTATGCTTGATCGTGAGCCTGCGCTGTACACCCTTGACTTGGAGCCTTCTTTCACAAATGATATGCGATGTTCTGTGCAACATGGGACATGAGATAAGTTATGCTGCAGTATTCTCTGCTCAGCCGCTTCTGTTACAACTTTGAGAACATTGTTATGTCTCCAAGTGTACATGCCGCTGGAAAGATTGACTCTGCATGCACTCAAAATATGTTGAAGTGTTCCCTTCTCGCCACAAGCAGCACACCTGTCTGTCTTATCTTCATACCAGGTGCTGAGGTTGGCAGGTGTTGGGAACAGATCGTATGCTGCTCTGCATAGAAAAGAGATGCGGAGCGGTTCCATCTGCCACAGAACATTCCAAGATAGATGTCGTTGTTCAACACTTTCCCACCAGTTCCAAGACCCTTGTATGGCCAGGCCAGCTGTTTTAGCTAACCTCTGCTCCTCTTCTACCTCTCGTAATTTTTGAGTTACAAGCTCACGGCGCTCCTTACCTGTAGAAGATGACCACCACTTGTGGGTTGTCCATCCAAGTCCCTGGCGGCCTCACTGGATAGCCCCAACCGTCTCCTTGTGGTTCAATCTAGACTCTGCTTCATCAACTGGTACACGGGCTGAGCACTTCCTGCCTGATCTCACAACTGGCTGGATGTTCTTGATGACAGGGTCTTTTGAGTCTCGAAGCATCAAGAATGATCTTACCTTGGCTACCTTGACCTCTTCAACAAGGGATTGCACTGGGATGGTAAGCTTTATCTGGCTACTCTGGATTGCAACATTGGTGAGGCTGATTGGTACTCCAAGCCACTTCTTCACATACTTGTTGATCTTCTGCTCCATTGCCTCAACATGGGACTTTGCCACTTCATAGACAGTTAGTGGCCACATTATCCGTGGCATCAGTCCGTACTGCAAGCACCACAACTTCAACTTGCCAGGCAAGCCACACTTGTCAAAAGACATCAAACCTCTGCTGATCTGTTCTCCTGTCTCTTGAACCCTCTTGGTGTCTCTCAGCTCCTCTGTGTACCATCGCCGAGGCTCTTAACTGGATGGTCCTGAATGGATGGAATCTCCTCTCCACAAAGGGTGAAATGAAAGTCAACCAGCTTTCCTCTCCTAAGAACAAGGCTCCTTGACTTCTTGGTCTTGAACTTCATTCTTCCCCAATCCATTGGCTCCTCGAGTCTAGATGGTACATTTTCCACTGCCTCCATGCTGGGACCCAAAAGGGTAAGATCAGCCATGAACGCTCGTTTGGTGGTAACTCCCCTCCGCCATCAAGTGCGACACCTGGTCCCACTGATTCTGCAGCCCTCACAATGACCTCCATGGCTAACACAAAAAGGATGGGTGAAATCGCACATCCCATTGGGATTCCAACATCCAAGCTCTGCCACCTAGTTGTAAACTGCTGAGTAGAAAACCTCATCCGGAAATTGTAGTAACAACAAAGTTCCTCACCTTAGCAGGAATCCATAGGAATTCCATCGCAAACTCAATCAGGACATGGGGAACAAAACCATATGCATTTGCCAGATCAAGCAAAACTACAGCCAGATTTCTTCTCAACCTTTTCGACTCCTGGATGGTATGCCATATCATACTAGAATGTTCAAGGCATCCTGGGAAGCCTGGTATTCCTGCCTTCAGCACAGATGTCTTTACCAATCCATTCTCTATCACAAATGAAGATATTCTTTCTGCCAGAATGCCAAACATAATCTTCCCCTCTACATTCAGGAGTGAAATTGGTCGGAACTGATTCAATGTAGTAGAATTCTCTTCCTTCGGGATGTATACTCCTTCAGCCTCACTCCATGACAAAGAAACAACACCTTGTGTCCACACCACCTTTAACAATCTCCACAAGTACTTCCTCAGCTCTTCACACTTCTTGAACACCTTATACAGCACTCCATTAGGTCCTGGCACTGAGCCTGACCTTGTCTTTCTGATGAACCGTTCGACTTCTCCCAGTTTGGGTTCTGACAGATCGAACTTCACTCCTGGCTTGGTAGGCTTCACAAGCCCTGAAATGTCAAGCAAAGGAGCCTCCCGCTGTTCGTTAGAGTAAGTGCTTGCCAGGTGATCCTTAAGTTCTTGTTGAGAGATGTTAAGCTGCCCGCTCTTACTTTGTTCAAACAGTTTCTTTGAGAACTTGTGAGGGTTCTCAAAGAACGACATTCTTGCCTTCTCTCTCTTCTTTCTCTTTCTCTTCCTCATCAAATGTTATTTTGATGTGAATAATGAGAAATACTCAGTGCATTAACAAGGAAATTTTAATGTTTTATTCAGTATTTGGATTGGTAATGAAAGGCACATTTATTTAGACATCTGGGAATACCAATAAATTCTGTGTTTATCATGAAGTGATTTAATCCTAATGATAGCATGAAGATGCACAGTTGTCTCAACACTTAAATGTGAATAACGTGAACACTTTCAAGTTGAGACAAATGGTGATATACTGTACATTCAAGCAATAACTTGTTAGTTTTTAATCTTACGAAACTGCAGAAACAAACTATGTCCTATTTTATCTTGTTTATTTAATCAACTGCTTTAATAATTTAACTTAAGTGAAAAGACAGCCTCTATGTATTTACCCATTCACTCATTACTTGACAAGCAGGCAACCCAGCTGACAATTAAGAGGCAACTCAAAACACATCCAAATGAAATGGATATATACCTGTACACCTGAAGATAAAAATGTGGAAAGCAATTTATGTGGCAACTCTACATAAATGGTATGAACAAGTACTTTTTTTTTGTAAACATTACCTATTCTTCCTTCAAGCTATTATGATCAGAGACATCTTTTTAAAAACAGAATAAAACAAGCTTCATTCGACATTGATGGAAAGAAATGAGTCAGTACTCTCCTAGAAAGATTTCTTAGCTTTGTATGCCTAGAGTGATGGTGAGGTCAAAAAGCTCACTCATTGCAGAGTTTTTGCTCTATCTTGTTTTTGCTAAGCTATCATGTTTTCTAGTAGAAATGAAAACCCCAGGAACTGCATTATATTGCAAACTTCAAGTGTTACCTATCAAGGAAGACCCTGAAGTATTTCTTTGATCTGGCCTTAAATCAGTCGTTTCAGAGAAATAAAAGGCTTCCAAGTGTCGAGAATATTTTCTAGTACAGCAGAAAAGATGGAAACTGCAGTGTGTTTTGCTAGATTTATTCACTTTCTGTTTACATATACAACTCTATCCCCACAAAATAGCTAAAACAATTTGAGGTCACTAAATTGCTTTAAAGGAGAGGATTGTAATCCTCTAAAGTGTAATAAAATGACCAAATATGTCAGTAAGCATTTAACTATTCATTCAAGAAACAGCACACATGCAAACAATTCTGCAATAATCCAGGCAGATTCTTAAATTAAAAGCAGAAATTGTCAAAAATATTTCACTATTGCTTTGAAATACTTCAAGCTTTCAGGGCATCCCAGTAGTGTAGCATAATACTATTACAATGCCAGCAATCACTGATCAGGGTTCAATTCCCGCCACTGTCAGTAAGGAGTTTGTATGTTCTGCCTGTGAGAGCATGCGTTTCCTCTAGGATACTTCAGTTTCCTCCCACGTTCCAAAGATATCCTGTTAGGGTTAGTGAGTTGTGGGTATGCTAGTACCAGAACCATTTCAACACTTGCAGGCTCAATCCTCATCGATTTGATTTGACTTGACAAAAATGATGCCTTTTACTGTGTATGTTTCAATGTACTTGTGACAAATAAAGTTAATCTTTACTTGCCTTGACTTAACTTACTCTGATTTTCCTTAAACTGAAAAACATATAGGGGAAAGGTTATCACAATTTAAATGCTGGCGCAGTTAGACTGGAAGCCCAAATGTCGGGTACGGAGGGAAGGATCAGGCAGATCTTGCTCGCTGTCCCATGAATGTTTATTCCTTTCTCTGCGGCGCCGAGGCTGCTATGCATTTTTGCCCCACTGGTGTGATGAACTGGGGACTGAGGCTCTGGGCTGACTCCAGCTGCTCCATGAGTGGATCTGGGGCTCAGTGCAGTTTGAAACGCTGTTGGCCTGCTTCCATTGTTTGCACGATGTGTGTGTGATTTTTTCTCGCTCTCTTTCTCTGTGCAGTAGTTTTTGTGTTTTTTTTAATTGAGTTGTTGGGCTTCTTGCTTTGTGGCTGCCTGTAAGCAGATAAATTTCAAGGTGTATAATTTATACATTCTTTGATAATAAATGTGCTTTGAATTGAATTGAAAGTTACATTTTCAGTGTCTGTTAGACAGGCATATGAAATTAAAGATATTCAACCTTTCAATTTAACTCAGCTTTTTATTGATAAGTTTCAGATATTATTGACCTGACCTGACTTTGGGAGCCAGTAGCTTGAATGTGCTAATCTACAAACAGACTGCTCATAAACATCTTTCATTTATTGTGGTATCAATCTTGGTTGCTGCCAAACGTCAGTGCCAAGGTATCTTCATCTTTCAGCAACAGTGAAGTTTTCAAGCAGGCTGATTATTCAATCACATTGAATAATTTGCACATCTGGCAAAGCATATGGAATAAACTGCAATTCTTAATAAATGTTTTAAGCTTTTTACAGAACAGGAAATAAAGATTTAGCTGTTATGAGTTGGAGGTATGAACTGAAATATCATATCTTAAGATTTTTTTTCGTTATTTACAGAGATAAATTTTGCTTTCATTGGTGAACTAGCCATGTTTGCTACTGATGCATAAGAAACATCAGTGCTTATCTTGTGCTGTATAATTAACACTAGTTTCTGCTGGCAAGGCCACTCAATCCTTAGTGTTTAGGCTTATCTCTTCCACTCCTTTAAATCCCTTCATGTCGGACAGGGTGTGATGGGGTGTAGAATAAGGCTGGTTAAATCAAGAGCTGATAGAGCTTTGACAAATGGCTAAGTAATTTCCCAGCTTCAATCTGCCATCAGAGCTCTAAAAACACAGCAAATGTTTTGAACATTTCAAATATTTAAAAATTTGAAAGCTTTATAATTATCTCCTATTTTTCAAAAATATTCAGCATCCAAAGAAAAGCAAAAAATTTAAATAACTCTAAAGATTTTCCTCCATCACTGTCTTAAGTGGGTGACTACTTACTTTCAAACAGTGACTTTGAATTCTTGATTCTCCTTCAAGAATAAACATCCTCTCCACATCCATCCTGTTAAGACCCCTTAGGGTAATTTATATTTCAGTTAAGTTCCTCTTGCTCTTCTAAACCCTAGCAGCTAAAAGCCAAACCTTTCCTCATAAGACAACCTATCTGTTCCAGGAATGAGTCCAATAAACTTCTAATCTGCTTCAAATGCATATATAACTTTCCTTATACACCCAGAACGATAAGGCTGAGGCTTTATAATGCAATGGTCAGACCACATTCGGAGTACTGTGAGCAGTTCTGGGCTCCTTATCTGAGAAAGGAAATGTTGGCATTGGAGAGGGCACAGAGGAGGTTCGTGAGAATGATCCCAGAAATGAAAGGGTTAATGTATAAAAAGCAGTTGATGGCTCTGGGCCATACCAGCTGGGGTTTAGAAGAATGAAGATCTTATTGAAACCTATTGAATATTGCAAGGCCTAGATAGAGTGGACATAGAAAGGATGTTGCCAATAGTCGTAGTGCCTCAGACCAGAGGGCACAGACTCTGTTCTAAAGATGTGTTGGCTGTGGAGGCCAAGTCATTGTGTGTATTTAAAGAGAAGGTTGATAGGTTCTTCATTAGTAAGGGTGTCAAAGGTTACGGGGAGAAGGCAGGAGGATGGGGTTGAGAGGGATAATATATCAGGCATGGTGGAATGGCAAAGCAGACACGACAGGCCATCTAGTTTAATTCCATCCCTATTTCTTATGTTTTTATGGATATTGTACACAGTTGGAAATAATTCAGAAGATGTGTAGCTCAGATGGTCGATGGTTGAGTTCAGTTGTTCTCCTATATTGGCAATTTACTTACAAATGTTTCATCACCATGTGAGGAGACATCACCAGTGCACTGTTGAATATGGAGCATACTCTGAATGCTTGGTCTTTATATTCTTTTCTATCAGCTGATTGGGTGTAATTTCGGAATCTCAGTTGTGATGAAGGGAGGAAATCTTGTCGCCGATTGGCTGTGCATCAAACTTCATGCATTGTGGGCTGGAATTTTGCCCACATTGGCTCATAAATAGGATTGAGGTCTACATATTTGTTTACAGATTTGTTCATGGAAAACCACACTTCTAGAAATTCTTTTGCATTCTCTGAATTCTAGCAATTCTAGGAATTGCTCACTGGTGCCATGACTTTCACTGATGCTTAGTTGAATTTGTGCCCTTCTCGATCTTCATGGGTAGAGACTAGGGAGATTTGGTCATGCCACTTTACAGGCAGTTAATATTCCTAGATCCTTGTGGATAGTGTTCCCCCAGTTTGTAATATTTAATACTTGCTGCAGTCCCCGCATTGGATTTTGACCAAAGTTCGACACACAACTAATCAGCGACAAGATTTCCTCCCCACATCACAAAAGAGTTTCTGAAATTATGTCCAGTCAGTTGTCTAATAAAACATAGAAACATAGAAACATAGAAAATAGGTGCAGGAGTAGGCCATTCGGCCCTTCGAGCCTTCACCGCCATTTATTATGATCATGGCTGATCATCCAACTCAGAACCCAGCCTTCCCTCCATACCCCGTGACCCCTGTAGCCACAAGGGCCATATCTAACTTCCTTTTAAACATAGCTAATGAACTGGCCTCAACAGTTTGCTGTGGCAGAGAATTCCACAGATTCACCACTCTCTGTGTGAAGAAGTTTTTCCTAACCTCGGTCCTAAAAGGCTTCCCCTCTATCCTCAAACTGTGACCCCTCGTTCTAGACCTCCCCAACATCGGGAACAATCTTCCCGCATCTAGCCTGTCCAATCCCTTTAGGATCTTATACGTTTCAATCAGATCCCCCCTCAATCTTCTAAATTCCAACGAGTACAAGCCCAGTTCATCCAGTCTTTCTTCATATGAAAGACCTGCCATCCCAGGAATCAATCTGGTGAACCTTCTTTGTACTCCCTCTATGGCAAGGATGTCTTTCCTCAGATTAGGGGACCAAAACTGCACACAATACTCCAGGTGTGGTCTCACCAAGGCCTTGTACAACTGCAGTAGTACCTCCCTGCTCCTGTACTCGAATCCTCTCGCTATAAATGCCAGCATACCGTTCGCCTTTTTCACCGCCTGCTGTACCTGCATGCCCACTTTCAATGACTGGTGTATAATGACACCCAGGTCTCGTTGCACCTCCCCTTTTCCTAATCGGCCACCATTCAGATAATAATCTGTTTTCCTATTTTTGCCACCAAAGTGGATAACTTCACATTTATCCACATTAAATTGCATCTGCCATGAGTTTGCCCACTCACCCAACCTATCCAAGTCACCCTGCATCCTCTTAGCATCCTCCTCACTGCTAACACTGCCACCCAGCTTCGTGTCATCCGCAAACTTGGAGATGCTGCATTTAATTCCCTCATCCAAGTCATTAATATATATTGTAAACAACTGGGGTCCCAGCACTGAGCCTTGCGGTACCCCACTAGTCACCGCCTGCCATTCTGAAAAGGTCCCCTTTATTCCCACTCTTTGCTTCCTGTCTGCTAACCAATTCTCCACCCACACCAATACCTTACCCCCAATACCATGTGCTTTAAGTTTGCACACTAATCTCCTGTGTGGGACCTTGTCAAAAGCCTTTTGAAAATCCAAATATACCACATCCACTGGTTCTCCCCTATCCACTCTACTAGTTACATCCTCAAAAAATTCTATGAGATTCGTCAGACATGATTTTCCTTTCACAAATCCATGCTGACTTTGTCCGATCATTTCACCGCTTTCCAAATGTGCTGTTATCACATCCTTGATAACTGACTCCAGCAGTTTCCCCACCACCGACGTTAGGCTAACCGGCCTATAATTCCCCGGTTTCTCTCTCCCTCCTTTTTTAAAAAGTGGGGTTACATTAGCCACCCTCCAATCCTCAGGAACTAGTCCAGAATCTAACGAGTTTTGAAAAATTATCACTAATGCATCCACTATTTCTTGGGCCACTTCCTTAAGCACTCTGGGATGCAGACCATCTGGCCCTGGGGATTTATCTGCCTTCAATCCCTTCAATTTACCTAACACCACTTCCCTACTAACATGTATTTCGCTCAGTTCCTCCATCTCACTGGACCCTCTGTCCCTTACTATTTCTGGAAGATTATTTATGTCCTCAAACCTAAGCATTTGGAGGACACAACACATTCAACACTGCACTGACAATCTCTCCTTACATGAAAGCGATTGCAAGGAAATTGCCAAGATCGGAGAACAACTCAACTCAACCCAATCATTGTACACAGTAACACATGCAAAACCCTGGAGGGACTCAGCAAGTCAGGCAGCATCTATGGAAATGAACGTTGACGTTTCGTGCTGATTGAGCTATGTAGCATAATTTTGGAGATAGATCTTCCAACCCGAGACTAGAACTATTGCTGGAACTGACCAGCATCTCATAAAGTCATAAACGGTCATGGAGCCTTACAGCATAGAAGCGGAGCCTTCAGTCCAACATACCCATGCTGGTGGTGACGCCTATCTATGCTAATCCCATTTGCCCGCATTAAGCTTCTGATCCTCTACTCCTTCCTATTTAAGTATCCATCCAAATTCATTTTAAGCATTGAAATTGTATCTGCCTCTATCACCACCTCTAGTAGTTTGTTCCACATAATCACTACTCACTGTGTGGAAATACCTATTCCTCTGATCTCCTTTAAATTTCTCTGCTTTCACCTGAAACTTGTGCCCATTAGTTTTGGATTCTTCTATTCTGAAAAAAGGACTCTGTCTATCTACTCTATGCATTCAATTCATAGTCGCATTAACGTCTATAAGGTCTTCCCTCGGACTCATACGCTCTATTGAGAACAAACCCAGCATGTCCAGTCTCTCATTGTAACTGAAACCTTCTATTCCCAGAAACATCTGGGTGAGACTTTCCGCTCTCTTTCCAATGCTACCACATCCTTCCTGTGGTGAGGCAACAAGGAGTGTACACGGTGCACTAACCATGACCTGACCAATGTCACGGTGCACTAACCATGACCTGGCCAATGTCACGGTGCACTAACCATGACCTGACCAATGTCACGGTGCACTAACCATGACCTGGCCAATGTCACGGTGCACTAACCATGACCTGACCAATGTCACGGTGCACTAACCATGACCTGGCCAATGTCACGGTGCACTAACCATGACCTGGCCAATGTTTTGTGCAGCTGAAACATGATGTCCCAGCTCTTATGTTCAATACTTTGGTTATGAAGGCAATCATGCCGAATGTCTTTTTTTTCCCCTATTCATTTGTGTCACCATTTTCATGGACCAATGAACTTGGACCCCAATGTCCTGGTACATTATTTCTGAAGTCCCTGCCATTTACTCCATGGATCTGTATTTCCCCACAGAATTTCCAGTTTCTAATACTGCTATGGCCGTAAGCACCGACAGCATTTTCTGCCTTGCCATTGCCAGCAGTAACTGCTCCTTCTTTGCGCTGGTGGACTCCAATGGTGTGACACAACTTCTTGTGTTCCAATGAATGCCAGCAGTTTCCTAGTTTTCAGGGCAGGAAGGCTACCCACTGAACTTGTGCTGGGTTAAACCTGGGAGCCAAGCACAGCAGTCGCCTTTTAAATGAATGGAAGATATTGGCTGAAGGGGAAGTACTGTAAACCTCATTCCATTATTTAAGTATTACAGTCTTTTAACTGCATTTGAATGTTTTATCTGTAAACTGAGTTTCATGCGCTTTAATTTTTTAAAAATGGAACTATTGTTAACACTGCTTGTAGAATTGGAGCAAGAGCAGATAGGAATCAAACAGTGATCAACCTCCAAGAAGTAGCAATCCTTTTAAATGTGTGTTGAGGAGGTGGAGGGGGTAGAGAATATCTTTCCAGCTGTTCATATTAAGTTCATTTGAGGTTCAGGAAGGACATATTTCCCACCCATTTGAGGGTAACGTAGTGGCTCAGTTAGTAGAGCAGCTGGCTTACAGCTCCAGTGATCTGGGTTCAATCCTGACTTAGGTACTACCAAAATGGAGTTTGTTTGCTCTTCCCGTGAGCAATTGGTTTTCCTCCAGGTGCTCCAACTTCTTCCACGTCCCAGGAACTGTGGCTCTATATGTTTATGTATGAATAAGCAGATGAATCTGGGAAGTAATAATGGGAATGTTGGGATAATAAATGAGATTAGTGTAGGATTAGTGGAAATAGGAGGTTGATGGTTGGTACAGACTTGAATAAAAGATACTGCTTCCCCTATAACAGCAGCATTAAGTTTCAATTTGTCAATATTAGCATTCAATAAGTATTGCATACTGGCATCACAATCTGCCTGTGCTGTCTACTTCCAACGGGCGTTCATGACCCACAAAAATTTCCTTCCCAAAATGGCAGCCAGCATGAATCACTTTTGCAGGAAAATAACAAGATTTTTGAAAAAGATGAAAGCTACTCTTCTTAAAATATCAGGTTGCATGACTGCAGAAGTAATATAGCTTTAGTTATCAAAAAAGCTTGTGCAAAATTATATGGTTTCTTTACCAAACATGTTCAGTAAAAGTGATCATAAATGAAAAGATAAGCTAAAGCAAACAAAATTAGAAGTTGCTGCAAAATATAACATGAATATTATTTTTGAGAGTTCATTATTATTCATAGTTTTGGAATGAAGAGATAATTAGTAAATGATGTGCATTTACCATGGTGGTATTTGAATGATTCAAAACTTTGAAAGGGGGACGCATGATTCACTCTTAAACTATGCATTAGAATAGATCTGAAATACTTGTACAGACCAACTGCAGAAGTATTGAGGCCATGATCACCCAGCGTCAGCTGCAGTGGCTGGGGCACGTGATAAGGATGCACCCATGTCGGCTACCCCGTAGAGTGTTATACGGCCAGCTACATCATGTTCGACGCTCAGCTGGAAGGCCGAAGAAGCTCTGTAAGGATCAGATGTAGAATGCTTTAAAGAAGTGCAAGATCAGACCCGAGGACCTGGAGGATGTTGATGCTGACTGTACCACTTGGCGACAGCTGTGTAGGAATGGGGTTCGTATTCTGGAGGTGGAAAGAACAACCGGAAGACAGCAGAAGAGAGCCAAGAGAAATGCAGCCATGGTTGCCACCATTACCACCACCACTACTACATATACATGTCCCACCTGCAATAGAGCTTGTGGGTCCAGGATAGGACTGTATAGTCATCAAAGATCTCACCGTTAAAGGAGTGGACGTCGTCATCAGATTTCGATGGATAACCGAAGAAGAAGAGATCATCTTGATCTTGTCCGCATACACAGAAGCATAACCTTCAGTTTGCACAGGTTCATAGCTAGGCATGCTGAATTCATAGGAGCTCCCTCGCTAGTCCTCTGCATGATGGTCTGAGCAGTGAATGGGGCTTAGGTGGCATTGCACAGTGATCCTTCGACAGGCTTTTGGACAGAGGCAAAGTTAGGGGCATATGGCTTTGTCATTTGCAAAATTTCTCATTGGATTAAAATTTCATGCCTTACTATACCATGAGCATGGTATTGTTGAAGTGTAGCTTTTAAATCACATAATTGCATGATTTATTTGGGGAAACAAATGGTTTCAACTCCCAGGGAATGCAACAAACCAATATTAATAGGCAGATGCAACCTAAATTCATTCAGTTTAAAAAAAAAACAAGCATTAACTTATATTGCACAGATACATATGATGACCTAAAAGTTGTTTTCTATACTAATATGACCATCCCTGACTTTTTAAACTGAGGTTACAGATTTGGTAACATGGACAAACATCTATCCAAGAACACTGTCCCGTTTTCACAATATAAAAGCAAACCTCAAGCAAGAGAGTGGACACTAATGCAATAGTTTCCCCTGTTGCCAAACACCCACCTCTGCAGCCACCATGGTATCCCAGCTTTCCATTATTTCACACCTTTGGACCTTTAAGGCAAGTTACAATATATAACCATATAACAATTACAGCATGGAAACAGGCCATCTTGGCCCTTCTAGTTCGTGCCGAACTCTTACTCTCACCTAGTCCCACCGACCTGCACTCAGCCCATAACCCTCTATTCCTTTCCTGTCCATATAGCTATCCAATTTTTGTACTTTAAATGACAATATCAAGCCTGCCTCTACCACTTCTACTGGAAGCTCGTTCCACACAGCTACGACTCTCTGAGTAAAGAAGTTCCCCCTCATGTTACCCCTAAACTTTTTCCCCCAACTCTCAACTCATGTCCTCTTGTTTGAATCTCCCCTACTCTCAGTGGAAAAAGCCTATCCACGTCAACTCTGTCTATCCCCCTCATAATTTTAAATACCTCTATCAAGTCCCCCTCAACCTTCTATGCTCCAAGGAATAAAGACCCAACTTGTTCAACCTTTTTCTGTAACTTAGGTGCTGAAACCCAGGTAACATTCTAGTAAATCTTCTCCATACTCTTTTATTTTGTTGACATCTTTCCTATAATTCAGTGACCAGAACTGTACACAGTACTCCAAATTTGGCCTTACCAATGCCTTGTACAATTTTAATATTACATTCCAACTCCTTTACTCAATGCTCTGATTTATAAAGGTCAGCATACCAAAAGCTTTCTTCACCACCCTATCCACATGAGATTCCACCTTCAGGGAACTATGCACCATTATTCCTAGATCCCTCTGTTCTACTGCATTCTTCAATGCCCTACCATTTACCATGTAAGTCCTATTTTGATTTGTCCTACCAAAATGTAGCACCTCACACTCATCAGCATTAAACTCCATTTGCCATCTTTCAGCCCACTCTTCTAACTGGCCTAAATCTCTCTGCAAGGTTTGAAAGCCTACTTCATTATCCACAATTTAGTATCATCTGCATACTTACTAATCCAATTTACCAACCCATCATCCAGATCATTAATGTGTATGACAAACAACATTGGACCCAGTACAGATCCCTGAGGCACACCACTAGTCACCGACCTCCAACCTGGCAAACAGTTATCCACCACTACTCTCCGGCGTCTCCCATCCAGCCACTGTTGAATCCATTTTATTACTTCAATATTAATACCTAATGATTGAACCTTCCTAACTAACCTTCCATGTGGAACCTTGTCAAAGGCCTTACTGAAGTCCATATGGACAACATCTACCGCTTTACTCTCGTCAACTTTCCTAGTAACTTGTTCAAAAAATTCAATAAGATTTGTCAAATATGACCTTCCATGCACAAATCCATGTTGACTGTTCCTAATCAGACTCTGTCTATCCAGATAATTATATATACCATCTCTAAGAATACTTCCCATCAATTTACCCACCACTGACGTCAAACTTACAGGCCGATAATTGCTAGGTTTACTCTTAGAGCTCTTTTTAAACAATGGAACAACATGAGCAATACGCCAATCCTCCAGCACCATCCCCGTTTCTAATGACATTTCAAATATTTCTGTCAGAGCCCCTGCTATTTCTACACTAACTTCCCTCAAGGTCCTAGGGAATATCCTGTCAGGACCCGGAGACTTATCCACTTTTATATTCCTTAGAAGCGCCAATACTTCCTCTTCTTTAATCATCATAGTTTCCATAACTTCCCTACCTGTTTCCCTTACCTTACACAATTCAATATCCTTCTCCTTAGTGAATACCGAAGAGAAGAAATTGTTCAAAATCTCCCCCACCTCTTTTGGTTCCACACATAGCTGTCCACTCTGATTCTCTAAGGGACCAATTTTATCCCTCACTATCCTTTTGCTATTAATATAACTGCAGAAACCCTTTGGATTTATTTTCACCTTATTTGCTAAAGCAACCTCGTATCTTATTTTAGCTTTTCTAATTTCTTTCTTTAGATTCTTTTTACATTCTTTGTATTCCTCGAGCACCTCATTTACTCCACGCTGCCTATATTTATTGTAGATATCTCTCCTTTTCCGAATTAAGTTTCCAATATCCCTTGAAAACCATGGCTCTCTCAAACTTTTAGCCTTTCCTTTCAACCTAACAGGAACATAATGGTCTGTAACCTCAGAATTTCACTTTTAAAAGACCTCCATTTCTCTATTACATCCTTCCCATAAAACAATTTGTCCCAATTCACTCCTTCTAAATCCTTTCGCATCCCCTCAAAGTTAGCCTTTCTCCAATCAAAAATCTCAACCTGGGTCCAGACCTATCCTACTCCATAATTATATTGAAACTAATGGCATTGTGATCACTGGACCCAAAGTGCTCCCCAACACATACCTCCGTCACCTGACCTATCTCATTCCCTAACAGGAGATCCAACACTGCCCTTTCTCTAGTTGGTACCTCTATGTATTGCTGCAAAAAACTATCCTACACACCTTTTACAAACTCCAAACCATCCACCCTTTTACAGTATGGGCTTCTCAGTCTATGTGTGGAAAATTAAAATCTCCCACAATGACAACCTTGTGCTTACTACAAATATCTGCTATGTTCTTACAAATTTGCTCCTCCAATTCTTGCTCCCCATTAGGTGGTCTATAATACACCCCTATAAGTGTTACTACGCCTTTCCCATTCCTCAGTTCCACCCAAATAGCCTCCCTAGACAAGCCCTCTAATCTATCCTGCCAGAACACCGCTGTAATATTTTCTCTGACAAGCAGTGTGACACCTCCCCGTCTTGTCCCTCCAATTCTATCACATCTGAAGCAATTAAATCCAGGAATATTTACTTGCCAATCACACTCCTGTAACAATGTTTCACTAATAGCTACCACATCATACTTCCAGGTATCAGTCCATGCTCTAAGTTCATCCACCTTTCTTACAATGCTCCTAGCATTAAAATAAATGAATTTAAGAAATTTTCCATCTCTTACTCTCTGTTTATCGCTAACGATGCAAACAACTTTACTATCTCCTTTTTCTTCCTTCTCCCCTACATCTGTTCCTACACTCTGGTTTCCCTCCCTCCTTGTATCTAGTTTAAATCCACTGGAGCCTCTCTAGCAAACCTACCTGCAAGAATATTTGTCCCCCTTCAGTTCAGATGTAAACCGTCCCGCTGGAACAGGTCCCACCTTCCCTGGAAAACTGCTCAATTATCTATAAATCTGAAGCCCTCTCTCCTGCACCATGGCTTCAGCCACGTGTTGATCTGCACTATCTTACTATTTCTAAACCCGTCTGCACGTGGCACTAGTAGCAATCCTGAGATTGCTATCCTGGAGGTCCTGTCCTTTAACTTGGCGCCTAACTCCCTAAACTCACCCTTCAGGACCTCCTCACTTTTTCTACCCACGTCATTGGTCCCTACATGGACTACGACATCCGGCTGCTCACCCTCCCTCTTGCGAATACTGAGAACTCAATCCGAGATATTGCGGACCTTGGCACCAGGGAGGCAACAGACCATCCGGGGTTCTTGATCTCTTCCACAGAACCTCTTATCTGTCCCCCTAACTATCGAAACCCCTATCACTACTGCTCTCCTCTTTTCCCTCCTTCCCTTCTGAGCTGAGGGTCCAGTCTCAGTGCCAGAGATGCAACCACAGCAACTTGTCCCTGGTAGGTCATCCCCATCAACAGTATCCAAAATGATATACTTATTTTTGGTGGGAACGGTCACAGGGGTGCTCTGCTCATTCTGTCTTTTCCCCTTCCCTCTCCTGACAGTCACCCAGCCACCTGACTCCTGACTCTTAGGGGTGACTATCTCTCTGTAACTCCTGTTTACTTCTGCCTCTGCCTCCTGAATGATCCGAAGTTCATCCAGCTCCAGCTCCAGTTCCCTAACTTGGTTTGTCAGGAGCTGCAGCTGGATGTACCTTCTGCAGGTGTAGTCATCAGGGATAATTGTGCTCGCCTTGACTTCCCACATCCTGCAAACGGAGCACTCAACTGCCCTAACTGCTGCCTCCATTACCTACTCGTAAGGTAATTAAATTAATTAAAGGAACTTACCCGGCCTTACCTCACTTGGAGTGAAGCTCGTCCTCAGCCTCTGTTCGCTGAAGCCTCTTGAGCCAAAGCCTCCCTACTCTGTCTGCCTCTACTCCGTTGCCTGCTAAAAAAAATCAAAGGAGTTGTTTTTCCCCCATTGAGATGTAATTATGAATTTAAGGAGTCCTGACATTGAAACAAGCAGATATTCTGGCACTATTTAGAATTACCCTTAGATATTGAAACTATCTGTATTTATTTTATAAAGTATATGTGCAGCCACCAGAGAGGGAAGCTTTCATTCTGTTAATGCAAGGCAAATTTGATCCAAGAATCGGCAATAAAACCATCTACTCCTCTGCAACATCTGAATCTTCAAGATTACCTTCTTTAAATTCTCACTTATCATATCATGTTTCATCCATTCCTCTTCTGCATGTTATTCCCAAATTTGAGAAGGGTCACATTAGTTTTGCTCCAGAGCCTTTGAATGCCTGCAATAGCATGTATTGATTTGCTATTGTGCCTTCTGTCGTCCTCTTGCTCTGTGACTGCCTTGGTGGATTGAGCCGATAGCTTAGTTGAGATTTGTAACCTGTTGTGTGGAATTGTGCACATGAATCGAGCTCCAGCTGTTCTTCATATACCACCTCACGCAGCCAAAAGATAACGCCAAATATTTCCATATTTATGATATTAACAACATTCCCCTGGCTTGCAAGAGACATATCGAGTTTCTCTTAACCTAGCTTTCCAACTTCTGTGATGCATGTGTTTCTCTCAGCCGTCTGGAAGTTATTCAGATCATCCCAAAGCAACTTCAGCTTTCCCACAGACATGTCTTTTAAGGAAACTTAGCTGTCCTCAGCTAGGGTATCCACTTTGGGGCACACAAAGTCTTTGATTTCCTCCGAAACCCCTCATTCCTTTGTAGGCTGGGAATTCAGCACCTCAATTTGAATAGAGGTTGGCAGTGTCAATAGGAAGGAGTGAGGGAACTGGAAAAAAAATTAGAAAGGGAAAGATATGAATAAAAGAATTGACATGGAAAATGACAAAGAAAAATAAGGAAAAGAAAGACAATTTGCTCTCAGACTGAATGAAAGCAGAGAGTAAAGGGTAAAAGTGGAAGTGAGAAAAGAGGTCTTAAAACGAAAAAGTGTGATTGATAAAGGAGAACAACAGCATGAATCTGAAATTAAAAGAGGAAGTCACAATGCTAATAAATTACACATTTCAAACAAATCTTAAGGGTACATCCTTCCTGGCTGATTTGTTTTCGTCTAGTTATATTTGGTCAATTGATAATTATACTACAAGAGAATATGTAATAATACAGAGGATTTATTTCTGCACACATGTTAGTATTTTGTTAATCTCTATGAGAAAATTAATCTTTACTTCAAATAGATAATAAGAGAATGGCAAATAAAAATAACAGCCATATGAAGACTTCCTTCTCACTTCAGTCGCTGCCATTGCACTTGTTTGGTTTGCTATTTGGTACAAATCTGACCTCTTTCAAAAGGCCCCCCTGCTGCTAAAGTAAGCAACATGACTGATGCAGCGAAAGAAAAAGCAAGGAACACATCCCATGAAGGATACTGCTAACATTAATTTGTAATCCTCTAGAATATGATTAAACTTTGACCTATATTTTATGATATATATACTCGCGAGAAGGCTCATTATAACCAAATTTATGAACTTTGCCTTAAGAACTAACAGTTAATGCAATGTAACTGTAACTTCAATTAGGTGATTCCATCAAGGAGACTTCAGCACACAAGAGAAGTCACTTAGCTCAATGTGCTGATTCTAGTAAAATCTCCAGAGCCATCCCACTTTTATTTATCTATATAAAGATATAGTTTTATCTTTAATGTTATGATTCTATTTCCAAAAGGCATGTGATAACGAATTCTACTGTATACTCTATCTTATTAGGTCCTTTGCTGTACGTAAGCCTTCTGATTCACCTGCACCAACTTACTTGCTGTTGATCTGCTGGTTACTGGTAAGAATTTTTACCTCTTTTTAGGTTGTGCAACTTTAATATTCTGATGCATGTCAGCATTGTAAAATACATGAAACCTCTCTCTCATTCATGCAACTACAGATTAATATTAAGGGCTATCTTCTGATGAGATCCATTCAGACTGGCCAATAGATAAGCCTATAACTGGGCCAATCCCAAGCACAGCTTCCAGCACCAGAACACGTGCAATGTACTTGTGAGCTCCTCATGGAGTTTGAGGTGATGGAACCAATTTCCCAGTTCTCACTCTCGAGCATACAATATTTCCTCTGAGCCTGTGTCAGTTTAAATTGGCACAAATTCAGTGAGTCCATTGAAGCTAATGGGAGAAATTGTTGACCAGCAGGAAAATAAGTAAGGACTTTCATTCAAACAACAGGAATTCTGCAGATGCTGGAAATTCAAGCAACACACATCAAAGTTGCTGGTGAACGCAGCAGGCCAAGCAGCATCTATAGGAAGAGGCGCAGTCGACGTTTCAGGCCGAGACCCTTCGTTCGGCCTGAAACGTCGACTGCGCCTCTTCCTATAGATGCTGCTTGGCCTGCTGCGTTCACCAGCAACTTTGATGTGTGTTGCAAGGACTTTCATTTATTTCATTTCAAATAGTTTTAAATGTGTTGAAGTGTGCATATGGGTTTCAACTTTAACAATCTTCAATGTTATTCACACTCCTTTAAGAGGACCCAAATATTATTAATGATGTGAATGTCAATATTCAATTCAATACTGTTGATCACCTTGACAGCTATGAGCCTCACAGGCTGTTGGAGCTGCTCTGTGAGAGCAAACAGCTGCTTGTGCTGGCTTGGTCCCTGTGCTGCATTCCATTGTGACCGTGTATTGGGAGCTGGGGTCTCTGCGTAAGACTGCAGTGAAAGACACACTAGATAACATCAAATGACCCAAGGACAGACCATCATCATACTGAAGCAGTAAAGAAGCTCCTTCAAACATTATGCATTGTTGGTTATTTTATCATTGTTTTCTGCTTCAGTCTCAGTTTGGGCTCGGTATAGCATCAGACAAGCCCCAGACTTTCTTCTGTTCTTCAAGTTAACAGAAGGATCACCTAAACTCTCAGATCATACAGACTGAAAGACGTGATCCAAATGCTAAATAGTGTTTTTGAAGCTGCACAAAGAAAAGTACTAGCAAAAATTACTGAACCTCCAATGGATAGACTCCCTGATTTCCATCCCTTGCCAAAACTATCCTAGAACTTCTTTCCCTCTAAAATCCCCTCACCCCAACATTTTCAACACTCTCACTGAATGGCTCCATCCTCCAAATATCATCCCACCTTCCCCCCCCCCACCACCCCCACAACCTTCTGTCTAACCTACATGAAAGCAACATGGGAAGCAGAGCCACTGAGGATTAGAACTGCACAGTTAGGATTGGGTGGGGTAGAGCTAGCAGCAAGTTTTGAAGAAGACCGGTAGTGATCGGAAGGTGGCATTGGGTGATTGGAGTTGTATGGGTGAAGGCAAATGGCAGGTCTCTGGGAAATAGAAAAATGAGGGTATGATTGAGGATTGTAGTGGTTTGTCATCCAGCGAAGAAGGCAAGGATTTAAATTTTTAAAAAACTAAATGATACATTTCACTTTATGCTTTGATGTACATACGGCAAATAACTTTAACCTTTAAAAAGGAAAAAGGAGTTGGAGGAAGTAGACAGGATTTAAATAAAAAGAAGTAGTGGAGTGCTGTTAGCAGTTTTGGACCCTTATCTAAGAAGGGATGTGCTGACATTGGAAAGGGTTCGGAGAAGGTTAACGAGAATGATTCTGGGAATGAAAGGGTTATCATATGAGGAGCAATTGATAGCTCTGGGCCTGTACTCACTGGAATTTAGAAGATTTGGGGGGGGGGATCTCATTGAAACCTATCAAAAGGCTTAGATGAAGTGAATGTGGAGAAAATATTTCATATATTGGGTGACTGTAGGGCTAGAGGACACAGCCTCAAAATAGAGGGACATCCATTTAGAATGGAGATGAGGAGGAATTTCTTCAGCCAGAGCGTGGTGCATTTGTGGATTTTGTTGGCACAGATGACTGTGGAGGCCAGTTCATTGGATGTATTTAAGCTGGAGGTTGATAGGTTCTTGATTAGTCAGGGCGTGAATGATTGTGGGAAGAAGGCAGGAGAATGAGGTTGAGAGGGAAAATGTATCAGCCATGATGAAATGGTGGAGCAGACCTGATGGGCCAAATGGCCTAATTCTGTTCCTGTCTCTATGGTCTTATGCCTTCACACCACACCACTTAGAGGATGATGGACAATGGATATGCCAAGCCAGGTCTCAAATTCATTGGTGCCTGGGTATTTGTTGTCTTGAGACAATAAGGCACCCAGGGCCATTATTTTCCCTGGTGAAGGGAAGGCAAAGTTTGCAGTCAGTGTCAAGGATTTTGGAAATGGCTGCTGAAATCAGCACTAGAAGTTTGGTCCCATGTTCAGTGCTGTCCAGTGCAGGATGTATTTTGATAATGTTTTCAACTCAGGAAACAGTGCCACCCTCACCTTATTGGTCAGGTGGGTAACTACTCCAACGACACACCTTATATACCGTTTACTCTTAATTTGTCACGTCTCATATCTAAGCATACACATCCCTCTCTCTCCAGATAGTTTCATATCAGCAACTCTGCAGCCACTATCAAGACTTAATTTTATACAATCTTCCTATTCTTCCTATCAACAGATGTTCTGCATTTCTTAATTCTTTACTTTTGAGATCTGGACATTACTGACGAGGAACCTCACCAATTTTCCAATATCCTTCAGGAGTTGGTGGAGAGCCGCTACCTTGAACTGTTGCAGTCCTCTGGCGAAAGTGTTCCCATGATGCTGTTGGGTAAGGAATTCCAGGATTTAGACCCAGTGATATCAGAGGAAAGACAATGTATTATCAGATTAGGTTGCGACTTGGAATCTGCAGGTGGCAGTTATTCCCATCAGCTTTCTTGGCGACAGAAGTTGTGCGTTTGTCACGTGCTCTAAAGTAGTCTAGGTGAGTAAATGCAATGCCTTATGCAGATGGTAAACACGAGAGCCACAATGCGTTAATGATGAGGGAATGAATTTTAATGTGCCTGATGAGTTTTCAATAAAGTGGCTTGTCCTGTCCTAGATGGTGTTAAGTTTCTTGAAAGTTATTGGAGTGGCATTCGCTAGGCATGTTGAGAGTATTCCATCAGACTTCTGACTTGTGCCTTTTCAATGGTGGAAAGGAGTGTTAGAGGATAAGTCATTCATCATAGGATACCCAGCCTGTGATCTGTGCTTGTATCCTTTGTATTTATGTGCCTGATGCAACTTAAGTTTCTTGTCAATTTTGACCCTCAAAGACATTGATCACAGATGACTTGGTGAAGGTAATGTTAAATAACAAGGCATCCATGCTGAACATGGCTTTACTCTCACTCATCAGTCTCTTCCTTCCCTTCTTGCAGCAGAAGATTACATAAGGAATGTAGGAGCGGCAGCCCTCCATCTAGTAGCAAAGTAATTTCTGATCAAGAGGCAGTGCTGGAAATAGCTGGGATAACAGAAGGTGTAGCTGAAGGAGGGGAGTTGGGGATTTTACAATCAGCTGGTGATAAAATTCTATGTCACTCACATGTGCAGTGCTGAAATGGTTGCATAGGACTTCAGCCGCAAGTGAGGCTAGCAAACACTGAATGTCACCTTGAACAGGATAATAGGTATCCCAACATTGACTATTTAATGTCTCATTGAGCTGCCCTCTCTGATCAATATCTTAATGTGAACAGTGAGGTGTGTTGTGACCATTTCTCCTACTGTAACCACAGTGGTTGCACTGCAATGGATCATTTATAAGAAAATGTAAAGATATGCAGCAGGAACAAGGCATGTGCATGAATGTCTTACATGTGTTCTGCTGCAAAGGTTTTATTGCTGGTACTTGAAACAAAAATATTTAATTGACTTCACTTCCTTCTCTATGGCCATTGTTGCATAAATGATAAACAGGCTTTGAGTGTGACTTTGAAATGGAGAATCAGTTAAGGCAATCGTGAATGGCTGTGAGGCAGCTTTGTGTGGGAGGAAGGAAAAGCACAGAGGAGGCAACTGCTGCATCTTGAATGAACCCCACAGTTGTCAATGCGCCTCAGATCCTGAGTAGCTCTGCAACCTGGTTTACATCCTTTCTAGGTTACTGCTGCTCTTGCAAAATCTTGTACTTTACTGTTCATCTGTAGCTGCACAAAGGTGTGCAATACACAGCAGGCCACAAATAGTCTTGACATCCTGCAGTCCACCGAACAGAATATCTTATTCTGGACAAATATCAGAGGAAGAAGTAGATCCTAGTTTGTGTCATTAGGCAGACTTACCAACTCATACAAAAGCAATAAGACATTGAAAATTTTATGAACCTATTTAACACCAGTTACTGATTAGTTTCAGGTTTTATTGACTTCTTTATGAAATACATAGATGAATCTGCAATTTCTGTATGGTTTCCACAGGGTTCTTTCAAACAAAATTGCCATATAATTGGAACAGCCATTTTGTGAATAATTGTGGTGCACTGAATCACACAAAAACCTTTTTGCTCAGGAAACCTAGACCACACTTCAGCCAGGCTACTGGCAAGAAGAAAATTCCAATGTCTGTCATTTGTAAGGATCCTAAGTGAAGCTAGTTGGAATAGCTTTGATCTAGAGTCTAATAGTTAACATCAAACAACTTCAAATCATTAGAAATTGGGAATTTTGCTCTTTATATCATAAGAAGTATGTTTCACACATGGTATTGAAAATTTGCATGACATGGGTATTAAATAATACTTAGAAAGCTTTATTTTTAGAAGTGACTCATTTATGCTGGGAGTTTTACCTCATTTACATTCAGTCTTGATGGAAAAGGAAGGGAATGTACAATTTAATTTTTTTTAAAAACTCAGGAGAGTTCCAGCGACCTCTTTAACCTGGAATCTTAAGTGTTCCACTTTCTGCATATGCTGCCTGACTAGGTGAGTTTTCCTGTGTTTTATAATATTTTTCCCCAAGTTTTTAGCACTTGGAGTTTTGTTTTGATTTTAATGTGCAGTTCTTTGACTGGAAGATTGATATAAATAAAATGAATGATGTGGGCAGAGAGTCAATAAATAATAGCATAAAGGAATGTGGAATTCAAAGGAAACCAGAACCAGAGGATGGAAGGGCATGAGTGAGCCTCGTGGTCACAGGAGGTTCAGATGTTAGAAGACCCAAAGGCAATGATGAATTTGAGGTGCAGGTCATGGACCACAAGGGAAGTAATTTTACCTTCAGGCTTAGTGACCAAAACTAGATAAAATGTGTTCAGTGTAACTTCTTGCATATCTTTCATTCTGTTTCTTATTTTATTTTTGGAATGACTGAAGAGAACAGTGAGAAATGGACGTTAATCTACAGCAGGGGTTCCCAACCCGGCATCCACAGACCCCTCAGTATTGCTACGGGTCCATAGTTTAAAAAAAGGCTGGGAACCCCTGGTCTACAGAGACTGGAAGTCCAAAACTCAATTTAACACTGTTAAGCTGCTGGCACAGACTTTAATTTCAAGTTACCTACCTTACTGATTGCTTCTGTCATCTATATAGAAGGAATGAAAAGGGAAGATTGCAGGGTACATGGAACAACGGGCGGAGTATGAATGACTGCATCATATAGAGAGGGAACTTCTGCTCCCATTCTAAGAAGTTCTATTAAAAATTCAATTCAAAACACATTTGGCATTAAACACCACTGAAGCACTCTGATTGCTGAACTGTTCAAATCTATCTGTATGTCTCTCACTTAATAGTGATCAACATATCAAAGCAGCATCATAACACCAAAGTAAGACATTAATCTCTATATCCAAATGGTCTATTACCTGTCCGGGACATCTGGTTCTAAAACTATAAAATTGGAGCCTATAAATTTGGAATGGGAATAATCTCTGCACAAATCAGATACAACTGCTGTTGTAGGGATGTGATTTATTCTTTAAAATAAGCCAAAAGCACATTTATTAAGTGCAAATGTGTTATAAATCCTAAGGTGCTTTCAATTCCACTCACTGTTGTTAACATTATTTAATTTATTCGATTTCTTTACTCAGTTGTGTCAACTAATGTGGGCAGAATTCCTGAATACTTGCTGTTGAACTAATTTTGAAGTAGTGCTACTATTATCATCAGCTGTGGTTGACTTTTAATCATGGTATTTGGGCCTGGACTTTCCACTCAGTTGTGGTATTTTACACAAATGGGGTTAGACATGATTCAAACTGCTGTGATCTTTTGAATTAACCATAAAAATAGGTCTTGTCCATGGTGGGAACAAGGGAATTGATACATTTACTCTTGCAGGAGTTTCTTGAACCAGAAATCAGTCTCAAGGTCAGTGATCAAAGTTCAAAAGTTCAAAGTAAATTTATTATCAAAGTACATATATGTCACCATACACAGTGCTGAGATTCATTTTCTTGTGGGCATACGCAATAAATCCAAAAAAACAACAGAATCAATGGAAGACCGCACCAACAGGGCTGACAATCAGTGTGCAAAAGACAACAAACTATTCAAGTACACAAAGAAAGAAAAAATTAATAATAACATTAAAAATAAATATACAATAAATATTAAGAACATGCAATGAAGAGTTCTTGAAAGTGAATCCATAGGTTGTGGGAACAGTTCAGTGATGGGGCAAGTGAAGTTGAATGAAGAAACATAGAAAATAGGTGCAGGAGTAGGCCATTCGGCCCTTCGAGCCTGCACCGCCATTTATTATGATCATGGCTGATCATCCAACTCAGAACCCTGTAACTGCCTTCTCTGCACTGGGAACACCTGACACAGCAGATGACCTTGACAGAATTGCAGATGAAATGGTGCCTCACCTGGAAATTCTGTTAAGGGGCCTTAATGGTGTTGAAGGAGGAAGTGGATGGGCAGGTGTAGCAATTGTTTTGCCATCAGGGTTGAATGCCCTGGAGGGAGATCAGTGGGGAGGGACTGAGGTTAGGTGAGACCACACATAGAGGTCATGGGTTAAAGGTGAAATGTGAAATGTTTAAGGGCAACATGAGGGGGAACTTCTTCATTCAGAGGGTGGTTAAAGTGTGGAGTGAGCTGCCAGTGCAAGTAGTGGATACGTGGTTGATTTCAATATTTAAGAGAAATTTGGTTAAGTACATGGATGGGAGGAGTATGGAGTGCTCAGGTACAGGTGCAGGTTGATGGACTAGGCAGAGTGATTGTTTAGCATAGATAGGTGGGCCAAAGGTCCTGTTTCTGTGCTGTAGTGTACTGTGACTCTATGATAAGTAGACAACGGAATCATGGAGAAACAATCCCTGTGGAAAGTGAAGAGTGTGAGGGAGGTAAAGATGTGCTTCATGGGAGGATCCCATTGAAGATGGCAGAAGTTGCAGAGAATAACATACTGGATGCAAAGGCCCATGGGGTGGTGGGTAAGGACAAGAGGAACTCTGTTTCTGTTGGGGGGGGCAGGAAGATCAGGTGAGGGTGGATATCCAGGAAATGGATGAGATGCAGGTGAGTGCAGCATCAATGTTTGAGGAAGGGAAATGCTGTTCTTTGAAGAAGGAGGACTTCTCAGATGTTCTCAAAAGGAAAGCCTCATCCTGGGATCAGATGTGGTGAAGACTAAGGAACTGAGAAAAGTGAAAGGCATTTTTACAAGTGACTCGATGGGAAGAGGTATAGTCAAGATACCTGTGAGAATCAGTGATGGAGACCAACAGATCATGAAAGGATTGAGTGGTGTCAGAAATGGACCGAGTATATTTAAGAACAGGATTGAAGTTAGAGACAAAGTTGATGAAATTGACAAACTCAGCATAGGAGCATGAAACAGCACCAATGTAGTTGTCAATGTAGTGCAGAAAGACTTGGGGAGCATTACTAGTGAAGGCTTGGAACATAGACTGTTCATGTAGCCAATGAAAAGGCAGGCATAGCTGGGGCCCATGCATGCAGGTGCCCATGGCTACATCTTGGGTTTGGAGAAAGTGGGAGGGGTCAAAAGAGAAATTGTTGAGTGTGAGAACCAGTTTTGCCAGACGGCGGAGATGGTGGTGGAAGGGAACTGGTTAGGTCTGTTGTGTAGAAAGAAGTGGAGAGCTATAAGTCCTTCCTGATGGGTTTTTAGAACTGTGCACACAAACAATATGTGTCACAGTGGGCTGAGATTATACCTGTCCCCAATTGTTGTGAAGGAAGGATCATACTATTAATGCATTGAACTATACTGCACTGCGTATCATTCAAAGAAAACTTTCTTCAGGGAAACATTTTTGATCAAAATTTCATCAAGCCTGAGTCAACACAGAATGCCCTGTGAAAGAAGGACATGACAGATCCTGGGATAGTTTCCTGAGCAGATGGTAAAAGTTACTTGGAAGAATCTCTCATTGCCAGAACTCCCAAGCAAGAACCAGGACCTTGCTTGGCTAGCAGTTAGATAGCCCCATTCTATCAGACCCTCCCCGTGCATTTGGAGTCTCACTGACACTGCACACTGTTCTTGAGATGGCTTTAGTGCATATCAGTCTACCTCCTGAGGCACTACAAGTTGCTAAGAAGTTCTGGAAAGGTAAGCAGTGGTCTTTGCTGTGGTTTGCCCCAAGCACCAACATAACAAAAGACTCTGTTCTTTGTGGGCTGTTAAAAGGGACACAAACATGAACTGCTATTGGAAGACGATCAACTGGGTGAAAAATACACTTGGGCATGCCTGATGTGTTAGTCTTGAAGTGTAAGGAGATATCTATGTGGGTGCTGCCAGCTGGTACATTCCAAGGTGAAGGAGTACGTGCTGGGGGACACACTGAAATTCAGTATAACAACTGCAACGGCTTATGGGAAAGGACCACAGTCCACAGTCTTGCTGCCTCTGAACACTGAGGGTCTGGATTCTGTGTAGCAGCTTCTCAAATGCTCATACGTGCATCGCTTAGGGAGGAAACATGGGTGGCACTGATACCTTTAAAGATAATGTATTGAACTGATGGTACAATGAATCTAGAGAAAGATATGTTCCAAATGTATTTACAATGCATATTATGAATAAAGTATACTTTTGAAATAAAAAGCTAATTTGTGAAGTTGCCAGATAGGATAATTTTCATAGGATAGATGTTGTATTGCCACTGTTCAAAAATAAAAGACAATATGATTTATAATGTGCCAAAGCGCAAAGTGATTATGTCAGCAGCCATTTACAGCCCAGTAATTTTCCACAAGCAAAGAATGAATGGCCTAAATTTTGAAGTATATTATTAGGGGAGAGTTGTTTACATGATTCACTGTTTTGCATTGAATCAGCCCACTGAATCTCTAACGCCAGTCTGACAAAGCTGGTATTGGAGAGGGTCCAGAGGAGGTTTACAAGAATGAAAGCGTTAACATCTGAGGAGTGCTTGATGGCTCTGGGCTTGTACTCACTGAAGTTTATAAGAATGAAGGGGAACTTATTTAAACTTACTGAATATTGAAAGGCCTACATAGAGTAGACATGGAGAGGATATTTCCAATTGTGAGCAAGTCTAAGACCAGAGGGCACAGCCTCTGAATAAAAGAACATCCCTTTAGAACAGAGATGAGGAGGAACCACTTTTACCAGATATCGTCTTCATTGACAGTTTCAAGCATTTTCCCACTACAAATGTTAAGCAAACTGGCCTATAGTTACCTGTCTTTTGCCTGCATTCTTTTTAAAACAGTGGTGTGACATTTGCTGCCTTTCAATCTACCAGGGCCTGCCCCTAGTTCAGAGAATTCTGGCAAATTATGACAAATGTATCCACAAATCTTCCTGCCGAAGGGTTTCAGCCTGAAATGTCAACTGTAGTTTTTTCCAAAGATGCTGCCTGTCCTGCTGAGTTTTCCCAGCATTTTGCGTGTGTTGCTCGGATTTCCAGCGTCTGCAGATTTTCTTTTGTGTGCTTTAATTTCTGCCATTTCTTTCAGTACACTGGGATACTTCACAACAGGATCAGGGAAGTTGTCTGCATTTGGGATACTAGTTTCCTCATCACTACCTCTTCAGTGACAGTGATTATATCGAGGTGAACACCTCCCATGGCATCAATAACATCTCTCTTTGCATGTTAGACATGTCTTCCACCATGAAGACCAGTACAAAATAGTTGTCTGTTCAAGGCCTCATCCATGTACACATTACCCAATATTAATTCCCCTTCTCATCTTCCAAGGGACTCATGTTCACTTTAGCCACTATATAATTATAAAAACTATTTTTATATGTTTTATATATTTTGAGCTGGATTACTTTCAGAATCTATCTTCCCTTTCCTTATTCTTCCTTTGTGGTTCTTTGTTACATTTTAAGTTTTCCTTATATTCCAGTTTCCCACCACTCTTGACAACTTTGTATGCATGAGCTTTTAGTTTGGTACCTTCTTTTATTTCTTAAGTTATGCAAATCTGGCTTTCCCCACCCTTACTGTCCTTGCTTTTAACTGGAATATACTTTTGTTGTGCACTGTAAAAAATTTATTTGTTACCCTTCCACTGTTCCTCAACTGTCCCACCATGTAGCTTGTATTCCCAGCCTACACTAGCCTGCTCTCTCATCCCCATTGTAGTTACCTTTGTTTAGGCATAATACACTGTTTTTAGATTGAACTATTGCACCTTCCATTTGTTTGAGAAATTCAATCATACTATGATCACTCTTTCCAAGAGGATCCCTAACTGCAAGATCATTAATTTCACCTGTCGCATTGAACAGGACAAAATCTAATTTAACATTTTCCCTTGTAGGTTCACTGACATGCTTTTCAAAAAAAGCTATAGTGGATGTATTCTATAAAGTCCTCCTAAAGACTGCCTCGACCAACTTGATTCGCCCATTCTATGTGCAAGTTAAAGTGCTCCATAACAACTGCTGTTCCATTCTTTTATTGTGTGCATCAGATATTTCTTTGCTTTATTGCCTCTGCCATTGTAATATTATTATTTGGTGCCTTATAGACAACTCCCACCATTGATTTTTTTCCCTTTACTATTCCTAATATCTACTCAGGACTCAATATTCTTTCACTATAAGCCTGATTTCTTCTTTAATTAAGAGCGCTTCCCTATCTCCCATACCTTCTTGCCTATCCTACCATATTATTTGATATCCTTGGATATTTAATTCCCAATTTGGTTCCTTAAGGTTGTTAGGGCCAGGAGTGGTAATGAGGACAAGCTCTCAGTACCTATTAAATGCTCCCAATCACATGCACCTCAAATAACCTCTGTCTACTAAGTCTGGTTCCTTGCCTTCACATGTGGCTTAGCTACTATGCTGGCAGAACCATTTCTACTGACTGGAGAAGGGACAAAGGTGGGTTATTGACATCTTAAAACCAATTGCTTCAGGCAGATGGGGCTCTTCAGCTATGGCTGGCAGGTCATCTAGGAGAAGGAAAACGCTGATCTCAAACCTCCACTGGACACTCATGGGGAAGGCTTGTGGAGTAAACCCCAGTGGAGTCCCTAAGGCAGACCTACATTGAGTTCAATGCTAACTGGCAACACCTGCGACACTGCTGGTTCCTTTGGGTTTATCAGCTCCATGGAGAGGGGGAGCTTGCTACATGGACAACAGCTTCTCTCCATATTGTACTGCTCAGGCTTGCATATTTAGACAGGTAGGTTGCAACATCCATGGTCTGCCCCGACCAATGGAGACCCCACTCACTCACTAATTCCCATTGGCCACCAAATCATACCCCTTTGTACAGTTTTGTTCAATGACCGTGCTTCAACTACTGGCATTTAGATAAAGTACCCTTGCACTTATTGTCCTTTTAGAATCTAGTAACTTTATGTCATTTCTGTACTTCACTCTGACTTTTTTCTTTACTAACTTTTGTTTTGTTTTCCTCTGTCTCTGCTGGATTTGCCAACCCTCTGCCATATTAGTTTAAACCTTCCCGAACGGCACTAGTGAGAGAGCTTGGTGTAGAATGGAGTGAAAGGTGAAGATTTCTGTTATGAAGGATAATACATGATTGGAGTGAAATGTATTTGTGGTTGAGGAAAAATAGTATCTGAAGGTATATGTGGTTGTGGTGTAGGTCATTGATATTGGTGGGGTAGAGTAGAGACAGCACTTTAAGTTATTTTGGGGGCTGAAATCATGATCAGCTGCAGATTCAATCACAGTTGCAAGGCATGCAGGATGCAGTATGATGACAATTTAGTCCATATCTTTTTATGTGTGTTGGAAAATTTCCTGATCTTCCTGCCACCTCCCACTGTAAAGGAAGTTTCCTGATGGATCTGGTCCTTCTCATCTAATTTTCCATGTTAGATTTTGCAAAGCATGGGAAGTCAAACCAGCTTGTGTTAAAATTGGTAACAATATTAAAATTAAGAGGCCATGAGATGTGAAGTTTTGCCGCGGCTTATAGTGTGAAGTTGCAAGCCTCTTCTGAGAGTATTAGTTGCTTGCTCTTTTATCCAATCTCCATTAGATTTCAATTTTGGGTCTTGAAAATGTTTAGGATAATTTAAGAAAACTCTATCCACAATTGCTAATTCCCATGCTATTTCAATAATTAGTACAGAATTTCCAATGCAAATACAGATATTGGAATTCGGTGCACAAACATTTATGTTGACTATAAAGAGTAAACACGAAGCAAATATCTTAGTCACATCGTGGTTTGTTGATGAATTAATCAAATTAACTGAATGCTTTCTAAAAATATTTGTATTTGGTTTGTTTTAACTGTAACTTATAACAAATAAAGTACTATATGCAATGTTTATCCAAAAAAATACAATGTCATGAAATGCAATCCTAACATTGCGTGTCAGTTTGCTCTTCCACACTATAAACAGCAGCGAAACTTCACATCATATGACATTTCCTGCCTGGAATTGTTTGGAAACTTAAGCTCTTTAATTGAATGTATTATTCAAACAGTTATTAGACCTGGATTCCTCGTATGTGTATGGGACTGTTTGGCACTCAAATACAATTGTTCCAAGCAAAGTTATTTTAAGAACTTAATTAACAGACAAAATTTCTGACACAACAGATATTAACATCACAGTCTCAATTCCCGTTTCTTAAAGATGATCATTAACATAGTACTTCTCATGACTTCAGTAATATCTCAATGCACTTTTGAAGTATAGCACATGTCACACATAATGAACTCTCATAAAGAGTTCTTACTTACTCTGACTCCTCATCTTTTTTTCCAGTTTGATGAAGGGTCTCAGCCTGAAACATTGAATATACTCTTTCATAGATCCTGCCTGGTCTGCTGAGTTCCTCCAGTGTTTTGTGTATGTTTCTCATAAAGAGCACTGGAATTTCTTTTTAAGTGTACTCATGGAATGTGGCCTTTCTGAGAAGACTAACACTTACTGTTCGTTCTTAAATTTCCTTGAAACAGTGATCATTGTAGATTATTGAATCCTTGCATACTTGAAAAATATAGGCATGATGTGGTATGATTTTCAATGCATTGCTGTATCAGCTACTGTTGTCAGTTGCTGGTTGTTTCCCATCAATAGAGAATAATTGATAAGAGGACCTACCCTTGCTACTCATTTTACTTGGATATAGATGCTATGTCGGTAATGAAAACCATTGCTGGGAAGTAACAAACGAGTAATCAAAGATGAAATGGAAAGCACAGAATGAAGTGTTCTGATGGCCTAATTCTGCTCCTATATTCTATATCATACGTCTTACACAGAGTGGTGATCATAAAAATAATCATCCAGGGATCCTAACAATCATTCTAGGTCAAGCAGAAGTTCACTAGCTCTTCTTCCAGTCTAGTGTACTGCATTCAACGTTCAGAATGTGGCTCCTCTGGATTGGGTAAACCAAATACAGATGGGGTGACCACTTTTCCAGGCATCTGCACTGAGTCCACAGGGCAATCCAGAGTTTCTCATTGCTTGGTACTTTAACTCTTTATCTCAGCTTAACAAATTTCTTTTGCTTCACTTCCATTTGATAAAGGGTCTTCGACCTGAAACATTAATCTTGTTTATCTTCCCACTGATGCCTCTTTACCTGTTGAGTATTTCCAGCAATTCCTGTTGTTATTTTAGATTCCAGCATCTACAGTTTTTTTGATACATAGATATAGCAAATATGTTGGTAAGATGGAAATGTACGAGAGGCTTGATCTGTACACAGGAAAAAATTAAGATCTTCAAGACAGCAAATGATATTGTTGAGACCTTAGAGAAAAACAGAGAACAAAGTAGATGAAAAGAGGAAGGAAGTAGAAGTACCAGAAGTAAGACCAGATATGCAGGCACTGCTTGTGAGTCTGTTTGTGTGATGGATATTCACACAAACAGATTCTGAGGCCTTTTTTTGCAAAACACAGCAGCTAACACTTCTAGCGATCAAAGTGTTATTTTGATTAAACGTTCAACCAATATTCTTTGTTTAGTTTCTTGTTGTAATCATGAACTAGTCTTTAGTTTTTAATGTAAATGGCAATCAATAAACAGATTGAAATTAAAAGGACAGCTTTGCAAACAGACACACTGCCAATAGAATGCAAGATGTTGGTTCATAGCACCTAGACTGACTTCTCAAGAGTTGCAGTGTAAGACATTAGGTTACTTAAGTGAGCTTGTTTCTAAGTACAGACAAGTTGGCTAAGATATTTAGTTCAATAAGTTTGCAGACCAGATTGATATCACTTAGCATATCAAATGGCTGATCTGTTAATGGTTGGGAAGTGTGTATGTTCAAGAGTCAACTGCACAGCATTAACTGTGGGAATCTGGGAACTGTGTCTCCAAGAAGCTTTTAGACCAGGGGTTCCCAACCCTTTTTTTCATGCCTTGGACCAATACCATTAAGCAAGAGGTCCGTGGACCTCAGGTTGGAAAATCAAAGTCAAAGTACATTTACTATCAAAGTATGCATGCAGTACACAACCCTGAGATTTATTTTCCCACAGACAGCCATGAAAGAAAGAAACACCATGGAATCGGTTCAAAGAAAACGTCACACACTCAATGCAAAAAAAAAGAACAAATCATGCAAACAGCAGAAAAATGACTGAAAACACAGAGAATATAAAAAAAAAAGAACTACAGAGTCCTTGAAAGAGCCTAAGGATGTTCAGTTTAGTGCTGTGTCATTCACTGACTGCAGGCCACAGAGACAGTCAGCCCCAATCAAAATTGCACAAAATAGCAATTTTAAAAAAGGAGTAACCCAAGATTCTGGCATCGTCCTCCAGCAGCAGTGAGTGCAAGGAAGGGGACGAGAGAGAGAAAGGGGGGAGGGAGGGAGGGAGAGGGGGAGAGATAGAGATAGAGAGAGAGAGAGAGAGAGAGAGAGAGAGAGACAGAGAAAGAGAGACTGAGACTGGTAGGCACTTTAGTCAGCAAAATTGGCAAGAAATGGAATCAATCATGGGCTCACACCCTGTCTCCAGCTTTCTTGGCCTCCAGGCTGCACACTCCATTCCAAACCTCACTGAAATTCCTTGGAGACAGCAAAGTGCCACATCGTTCAATCAGCCCGAAAACGCATCATCAAACTGTAAATTGCCTGAAGGATGTTGCCTTTGGTCACATTGTTTGCTCGCGCCATCTTCTTCAAGACACCCTGTTTAGACTGGTTGTGTAAAAAGGGTATCTGAAAAAATCATATATGCGTGAAATCACCCAAGAGGCAGAAAAACAGTATAAGTGTAGAGAGCAGTTCAGGCTTATTAGGAATGGTTAAAGACAATCAAGAAGAATGACAGAAAGACAGGGTGACTAGAATCCATTCCTTTTCCTTTGATTTCCGTGATGGAGGACTCGTTCATAGGCATTGTTAGTATGTCATTTTTACTTACAGAAATTAAATCTTTGATTTGGAAATCCTTTGCGCTTTAGAAATTGTTTGTAATATGGAAATGCTTTTTAAGATAAAAATCCTCCGTAAGTTTTAAAAGTGTTTTAAGAATCTTGTCTGGATTTAAATGTGTATCACTAAAAATGAATGAACTGTGTTTAAACTACTATGTTACCTGGAAGCATCTCCTCCTTAGTAGAGAGGGCAGACCCACCACTCATATAGTGGTATTGGCAGCTAAACTCAGCGTGGAAGATAAACAGAAAAGTGAACTTGTTTTTGAAGAGTAGGTAGTTGCAGAATAACCTCCCTTATGGTACCCATAGCTATCTATATTGGATAGGACTTAACGTATTCGTCTGAATTTAGAACTTCGTGGTCAGCAAACCCGGTATCTCCAAATTTTTCATGCTTCTTCAAGATGCTTCAATAGTCACGCAATAGGACATGTTGAATGCACGTACAGACCACTCAAGAAAGCAATTGCTGATAAGGGCAATTATCACAACCAACAGACCTCAGATAGTCAGTATGCTTAACCCATTAAACCCATTGCTGTATGCTCTACTCACACATGACTGCACGGCCAAACACCCGAGTAATCAAATTGTCAAGTTCGCTAATAACACGACAGTGGTGTGCTCATAACCAACACAGAATAGATGGCCTACAGGTAAGAGATGAAAGAGCTCAAGGGCTGGTGCCAGACAAATAACCTCTTCCTCAATGTCAACAAGACAAAGGAGATGATTATCGACTTTAGGAGAACTCACACCACTCACACCCCTTTTTACATCAGCAGCACAGTTGTGGAAACTGTGAGCAGTTTCAAACTCCTGGGAGCGCACTTCTCACACAATCTCTCATGATCTGAGAACACATCCTACACAGTCAGGAAAGCTCACCAGCTACTTTCTGAAAAGGCTGAAGGGAGCTAGACAATGCATATCTCTACTCACTTCATTCTACAGATGTGCATCCTAACATGCTGTATCACTGCAAGGGACGGAAATTGTACCATGGCGGACAGGAAGGCTCTACAACACAAAGTCAAAATTGCCCAAAACATCATCGGCACCAGCCTACCCATCCAAGGGCATATATACAGAAAGGTGCTAGAAAAGGGCCAGTAACGTCATGAAGAATCCCACCCACCCTACTCATGGACTGTCTGTCATCAAGGATGAGGCCACACATCATATATGCCAGGATCACTAGACTTAAAAAGTTACTTTCCCCAAGCAATAAGGCTGATTTCAACACCTCCACCCATTAACCCACCCCACCACTACTTTATCACTTCCTGTCAGTCACTGTATATATTGATACTCCTGCGCCTAATGTCACGTTATAGATAGGCAATCAATCTATGTGTATGAACTATCTTATATATTTATTAACGCAAACACGAGAAAATTTGCAGATGCTGGAAATTCAAGCAACACACGCAAAATGCTAGTGGAACGCAGCAGGCCAGGCAGCATCTATAGGAAGAAGTACAGTCGACGTTTCGGGCCGAGACCCTTCGTCAGGACTAACTGGAAGTAGAGACAGTAAGTGAGGGGGGGGAGGGGGAGATCCAAAATGATAGGAGAAGACAGGAGGGGGAGGGAAGACGCTAAGAGCTGGGAAGTTGATTGGCAAAAGGGATACAGAGTTGGAGGAGGGGAAGGATCATGGGGCATATTTATTATGTTTTTTTAATTATTGTGTTCTTTATCTTATTATGTTTTTTTGTGCTGCATTGGATCCAGAGTAACAATTATTTCATTCTCCTTTATACTTGTGTACTGGAAATGCCGTTAAACAATCTTGAATCCATTTTCCTTGGACAGATGGGGGCAAAGAAAAAGAACATTCCCCAGTGGATTATTTTTGTGTGCTGGAATTGAAGATCAAAAAGCTGGAAATGTAATTACTAAATACAGGGAGTTACCAACCATAGATTTGGAAGGTTCCTTCAATGATACCATGCCTATTGACACAGAAACAAGCTGGTTGGTTCTAGAGCATGAATTACTGAATATGAACCATACCTTTAGTACTTTTTGTTAACTAATGTTAAGCAACTATGCAAGGCAAATGTCCAGGTTATTGGAGAGTTAGATTGCTACGTTGTCAGTGGAGATGGTTGGATCCTTTTGTCCATCATGGTAATGACCATGTGTGTGATCATGGGCATCGATTGGATTGTGTTGCTTTGGCTGACAAAATGTGTTCTTCAAAGAAGTGCTGTGTTGCATAGTAAAGAGGTTCATGAGCTGCACAAGGTGTCAGGAGGCTTAGAGCTCAAAGAAAGTTGTAGCCAAACCAGGAAGATAATAACAATTTTCTAACAAGGTAATCATGGAGAATGAGAGGTTGGACACCATTGTTCGACCAGCTGATAAGAAAAGAGACAGTAAGCCTGGAAAAGAGAACATGGTACAGGCAGGGTAATTCTCTCTGTGGAAGTGAGCATGGTGGCAAAAGGGCTGGGATACACCAACACCGGAAAGCTGTAGTGTGAATTGAGGAAAGAATGAAGAATGTATGTTCTGTGACATTCGAAGACCTCATAAGAGTGTTCATTGAAACCTGGGGAGTATTGACAGTTAGTGTGTCCACTAGGAAGAGCTGTGCACATATTTACTGCACCACAGTGCAGCAAGTACAACAAATGGTACAGTTCAATAGCAGTGCGAGACTTGGGCAGAAGGTGTACATACTGCAAGTCTCTACGGGGACCATTAATGTGGTTGCAATACAAGTCTGCAGAGAGAAACAACAAGCAGGGTCAAAAAGCAGGTCAGAGTGAAAAGTCCTGGTGACTGAAATCTCTACTTTCAGTCCTTAGCAGTTTCAGCATGTTTAGAAAAGGGGATAACTGCACTCAGTTGGATCTGTTCTGAAATGGTAGGAGATGGGGTGGTGGGTTCTGAAAAGGCTTGACCTTGGATGACATTATGGTTGTTTCACATGCAACCTTTTTTGAACTAAACAGGCTACAGGTAAGCTACTAGGTATAGATCTATCAGTGTATAACTCCATGATACAGTACTGCTTGGGAAAGGTTTGTCACTACCTATGTAACATTGGAGTTCAGTTTGTTATAGAGCCGGTTTGTCCAAGTGTGAACTGCTGGAACAAGTGTAACAATATGGTGTAATATTGGTGCATACAGGTTTGTCATTGTATAACATTAGGGTACAGTACTGGTGGCCATAGTCTGGATCAATACCTACCAGCATTGCCTGGGTAAAGCAGAGCATGGAGGGAGAAAAAGGAAACAGAGAATAGAAGTGTAAGTGTTTTTTACTCAGTCATGAGGGAAGTGGTCACCACTAGTCAGTACGAGGACCACTACTACGATTAATATGGATTAATGATTTGGACTTGGGTTTCCCACATTTGGAGATGACACAAGACAAAGGGGAAAAGGCAACTGTGAGAAGGATAGTGAAAGACAATCTAGATGGGCTAGTGAAGTGGGTGGCTGATGAAAATTAATGCTGAGAAATACAAGGCATTTCATATTGCAATATAGTCATAGTAGTCATAGTCATACTTTATTGATCCCGGGGGAAATTGGTTTTCGTTACAGTTGCACCATAAATAATAAATAGTAATAGTAATACTACTATTAGTAAATAGTAATAGTCATGGAAATAATAAATAGTAATAGAAAAACAGTAATAAATAGTTAAATAGTAATATGTAAATTATGCCAGTAAATTACGAAATAAGCCCAGGACCAGCCTATCGGCTCAGGGTGTCTGACCCTCCAAGGGAGGAGTTGTAAAGTTTGATGACCACAGGCAGGAATGACTTCCTATGACGCTCTGTGCTGCATCTCGGTGGAATGAGTCTCTGGCTGAATGTACTCCTGTGCCCAACCAGTACATTATGTAGTGGATGGGAGACATTGACCAAGATGGCACGCAACTTAGACAGCATCCTCTTTTCAGACACCACCGTGAGAGAGGTGGAAAATAAAATATAAAATGGAAGGCACAAATAGTAAAAGTGTAGAGAAACAGAGAGTTCTGGAAGTCTATGTGCTCATTTCATTGAAAGTGGCAGACTAGGTTAAGACCAAAGTTATAAGAAGTCTACATGATCCTGGCATTTATAGACAGAAGTAAAGATTCCAAAAGGAAATTGCAGGGAGAATGGATAATGGTATTTAGAACCAAGATGGATTTTCACAGGGAACTGAAGAGAGGGCTATAGTGAAAGAGAAGCCAAGAATATGAAAACCATTCAGAAAAAAAAGTTAGAAATTGTTATTACTGTGCTTGTCTCAGATAATGCTTTAGAAATTATGTTTAATTTCAATTACTGTAATTGTAATGGGGTTCTTGATTGCCATTAAGCTTTGGCTTCACAGTTGAAAACATGTGATATAGTATATTCATGGTTATTTATCAGTAAAGCAACTGGAGTACAGGATGTGAAATTAGTCATTCACTAGCTTTATCAGTGTCTGTGTCATATTAATTTATCTATGTTGAGAGGATAAGATGTGCTGATTTATATTCAGCTAACTTTACAGTTGTTGACTAAATGTATCCTGTAATTAATTACCTGCATATTGTATGTAAATAATATGTAGTTACTATTGTTATGGGTTTGCTCTTTTTTGTTTGGGAAGTGATCAATATGCAATGTATTATAATGGACGTGTATATACTATATAAGAACAATACTTACAATTAGGTTTATTGTATCAAACACTTGTTTGTTGGGTGTGGTTGCAATCAATAAAGGATTTTAGTTACTTGCCTAAATATTTTTAAACTTATTTTTTTTGGGATAGCACATTGCTGTCAAGTATTTATTTCCATATGTCACTCACAAGTTTCACACCCTTTGACCTGTTCTTATAGTTATGGCATTTATATTGCTGGTTAATTGAACTTCCTATTAATTTGATGGCCATTTAAAGTGGAAGTTGATAGGTTCTTGATTATTAAGGGTGTCAAGTGTTATGGAGAGAAAGCAGAATAGAGTTGAGCGGGAAAATATTGAAAGGCAGAGCAGACTCAATGGGCCGAATGACCTAATTCTGCACCTATAGCTTTTGGTCTTAATTTGATTCTAGGAGACTTGGCAAAGTTAATATCATTGAATGCCAACAGTAGGTGGTAGTCAAGGGCCAACTGCCACTGGTGTTACATTCATGCCCCTATGTCCTTGAAGAAGGAGCAAGTGGTATCTATGGGTACAATGTGGGATTTTCAAGATGACTGGGCACCTCAGGAGCTTGAGTGCATTCTGAATGGCGAAGACAATGTTATAAATTTAAAACTGTAAATACTGTGCACTGTAATATCATGTTGTTGTCAACAACAACAACAATATCATGTTACTGTGATCCTGAATAAACCACCTTTGGGTAAATGTGATCCTGAATAAACCAGCCCTTTGATGCCCATTGTTTTCAGATTGTATCCCGGTGATCAGGTCTAAGAAACATAGAAAACCTACAGCACAATGCAGGCCCTTCGGCCCACAAAGTTGTGCCGAACATGACCCTACCCTAGAAATTACTAGGGTTACCCAGAGCCCTCTATTTTTCTAAGCTCCATGTACCTATCCGAAAGTCTCTTAAAAGACCCTATCGTATCTGCCTCCACCACCGTTGCCAGCAGCCCACTCCACATACTCACCACTCTGCGTAAAAAACTTACCCCTGACATCTCCTCTGTACTTACTCCCCAGCACCTTAAACCTATGCTCTCTTGTGGCAGCCATTTCAGCCTTGGGGAAAAAGCCTCTGACTATCCACATGATCAATGCCTCTCATCATCTTATACACCTCTATCAGGTCACCTCTCATCCTCTGTCGCTCCAAGGAGAAAAGGCCGAGTTCACTCAACCTGTCTTCATAAGGCATGCTACCCAATCCAGGTAACATCCTTGTAAATCTCCTCTGCACCTTTTTTACGGTTTCCACATCCTTCCTGTAGTGAGGCGACCAGAACTGAGCACAGTACTCCAAGTGGGGTCTGACCAGGGTCCTATATTGCTGCAACATTACCTTTCGGCTCCTAAATTCAATTCCACGATTGACAAAGGCCAATACACCGTACGCCTTCTTAACCACAGAGTCAACCTGTGTAGCTGCTTTGAGCATCCTATGGCCTGGGACCCCAAGATCCCTCTGATCCTCCACACTGCCAAGAGTCTTACCATTAATTCTATATTCTGCCATACTTTAATCAAACAATACAAGATTAACAGCCCTTCACTTATTTAAAACCGGATCATTAAATACTTTTTACACTCCTATTAGGACATATGGAAACCTGATTTAACACGTCATATAAAAGTACAAAATTTTTGTACGATATAGTATTACCTGTATTTTATACTGGAGCGGGACCAAATTGCAACATTAAGAACGCTACATGTTGAGTTCAGGCTGAAATTGTGCAGTTAAAAAAACAATGCATCCAAAATAAGCAAAATCTATTTCAAGATAACAAAACACTGTGAAAAGACTTTGTACTGCAACGAAGAACCTAAGTTTGGTGATCCATGACACATCCAGGCAGCACAAGAAATAATTAAATAATATTTAACATTGAAGACCTTTGTGACCTAACGAAAACTTACGAGCCGGATGTATGGCAGTTGTAATAAGTTGTAATATCCTAATAGCTTACACGTAAAAAGTCACCACAAACAGTATGCCCTGTTTTTGTTTTCGTCTTGAAGAGATTTATGATCTCACTTAAATTAGGTGGTCAGTAAGGGTACAAGCAGTTTTGATTGTTTCAATTACTTCATGGATGTTTCTCTGACAAAACACTAAATAATGTGGTCTGCAAAGTCTCCCACTTGGAAGTTTATTTTTGTTGTCATTTCTCCTTGCAGCAAATTTCAACTAGATTCATAAAGCGAATTGGCATAAATCTTCTAATTTAATCGCTTTGATGTTGTCGTGGCTGTTTATCTTTTTCCACTGTGTCACTTTGGGAGACTTTACCTGCGCACCAAAGGGCAGAGAAATTTGTAACACAGCTGGGGAAATTGGAAAAGCTCTATTGAAGAGGAGGTACAACAGCACAGACGAAAACCCTGCATCGTACAGCACAATAACAATTGACTCAGCGATACTATCTCCAAGAACTGAACAAATAGTGACTACGTCGGACAGTGGCGGTGAAAAGCACTGCGGTAACATGACGGCTTGAGATACAGGGCAATTCTAGATCCAATGAAAACCCGAAGGGTGACAGCCGCCGGGAAAGCTGCGCGCACACAAACACACCCCCGTGGCAGCAGCCCCGCCCCGCCTGCGAGCGCCGAGCCGGGGAATGCTGGGATGTGCAGACCTATGGCGGCGCGGATACTGCTGGAGTGCGGCGCGTGATTGCTGCACTGACATCAGCGCGCGAGCATCCGGTCGCCAGCCCGAGTCCCGGCTTCGCGCGCGCATTTTTTGCCAGAGAACGGGTGCCGCAGGGTGGCCCGAGGCCAGAGTCGCCAAACGGGTAACCGCAGCGCCGTCGGCCGCCTAAGCTCAGCTTGGTACTTCCTGGTAAGGACATTGTGCGGGCGACCTGCGCAGAGAACTGTCATTCGCTTTCTCTGTGCTCATCTGGCGGCCTTCCTTTTCTAGTTTATTTCATCACTGCTCTGGCCTTGTTGGTTTGACCGACGAACCGCGTCGTTCCCCTGTATTGAAAGCAGGTGTACCACTTGCCGGCCTAGAGTCTGAGCTGCTGTTGGTTTATGGCCGGTGCTCCAGCCTTCAGTTGTCACGGTCTCTAAGTACCGTCAACGGAGAGGCAGTGCCAGCCGAGCTGCAACCAAACCGCTTGTACCGATGTTCTGCCCCTTTTATCCGCCTATTGGCTTTTCAGCGGGCCTGCTCAACCAATTGGTGTTCTGATTGGCTGCCGGGCACGTCAGTTAATCATTTGGCCTTTGCTTTCAATTAATGAAGTTGCTGTGATTCAAAGGACAAAGTTGTCACAGGAACACTTTGGAAACACAAAGGCAGGCATGGCAGGTGATTTAGGAAGGCCAATACAATGTTGGCATTTACTGTAAGGGATGAAGATATAAAAGTAGAGAATTTTTGATGCAGCCTCTCAAGTTGCTGGCCCGATTGCATCGGTATACTGTATGGTGTTTTGGTTTCCACAATTAAAGGATACACTGTACTTTGGAGACGGTGCAGAGAATGTTTACTAGCTTGATTACTGAATGAAGGTTTGAGGATTAAAAAAATATTAGGTAGTTTGTGGTTATAGTCATTGAAGTTTGGAAGAATCAGAGACACTCTTACTAAAACATGTTGGGGGTGGGGTGAGTTGAAGAGGTTGGCATTGAGAGTGTATTTCCACTGTTGGTGGTGAAGAGTTGAGGGGAGATTTAGAACCAGAGCATAGTTGCCGAATAAGGGATTAACCAGATTGGTTACCGATGAGGAATTTCTTTGGTGGGCTGTGACTCCTGGGAATTTTCTAGTCTTGTAGAGGTTTGGTATCAATGAATGTGTTGATGGGTTCACAGATTCTGCTTCTGTTTCTTATAATTGAAACTTGGTTGTTAGGATGAGTAAAGTTTTACTTTGTGAAACATTATCTTGCAGTACTGGAAGAAGGTTGGATGACAGTCTTCTGAAAAGAACAATGGAGGGTGGGGGAAAAACTTATCTTAACTGGGTAGGTGATTCAGATTCTTTTAACACTTTTAGTCCTTGACACATTTCATTTACTTTTGCACTTTTTTTAACATTACCTGAAAATGTGCGAGCATAATACATTCATCAGTTCAAGAGGAATATACTTGGAAATCCTCAATATTAAAACAAGCATTTCATGGGCAGATTGCTTCTTGGTACATTGGAACAGTGAATAATTTTTGATTCCTCTAGGATTTGTGTTATAGTAGTTGCTTAGTATCATTTTAAGAATTTCTTCCAAGCAAAATGTATAGTTTTCTCTTCCGTTATTGTGAAACTTAAGATCTTAATGCATTTTAATATTTTGAAAACAAGGTAATGAGGCTTTTACATTTTGTCTACAAATTTGTCCTTGGTTTTCTGTGAAATTTAAACATATTCTTAAGCTGCACCATTAATCACACAACTATCCCCAACCATCCCTCCATTTTGTTCTGAGAATTGTTAAGGCATGGAGGACTGCATTCAGTTTAAGCCTATGACAGCTTGTAATAGAGGAACTTCTTGGTCTCTTGCTGTTCCTTTTTCCACATAGGCACAAGGCCCAATCCTTTTCTTACTACTCTTTCAAAATTTAATGTTTCCTTGTATCTAGAGATACGAATGAAGGAACTTAAGCACTTGTAATAAGCCATTCAGCCCATGTCTCTGCTTGCCATCTTTTATCTTTGGTTCACTTTCCTGGTTGTGTCCCTTAAATTTGGTTCCTTGATAGGCCCATCAAATCATATCTGCTGACCTCTCACTTTGAGACTAATTCATGTCAGGACACCCAATAAGGGAAGGTGTCAAACAAGAGAAAATCTGCAGATGCCAGAAATCCGAGCAACACACACATAATGCTGGAGGAACTTAACAGACCAGGCAGCATCTATGGAAAAGTGTACTTCCGATGTTTCGGGCCGAAACCTGTCAGCAGGGAAAGTGTCATCTTTGTTTCCACCCTGTCAAGTTTTCGTATGTTTCAATAAGTTCGTCTTGCTTAAACTTTTTTCGTAGGACAACTCCTTTGCCCAACCCCCATGAACCCTAGGAATCAATTTGGTGAAGCTATTTGTATTCTACTGGAAATCTATCCTTCCTAGGTAGAAAGTGTAGACCGGTTTCATGTTCTGTCCCAATGGAGCCTCTGTAATTGGAACATAAAGTTTAATTTGCTAATTCCTTGCTGATATTTCATGGTAATTTGCACATATTTGTATTTAAAGACAACCAGCTCACACTGAACACCAATACCTTTCAATCTCTCCCCATTTAAAAATTCATTTTTATTTTCTTTTCTACTGTAAAGTGGTTCATCTGGCATTTTCCACATTGTATTCATCCATTTACTTAATCTGTGTCTGAAGGCACATAATCCATGCTAGTAGCTCGGCAGCAATATACATTGATGTTCAGTTTTCTTATCCTGATTATTGATGTTGGTTATGAACATTTGATATCACAGCATTAAACCCAGTGCCACCCCACCAGTTACCGCCACCAACATGTTATTTCTGCTGTTTCCTTTCCGTTAACTAATCCTCAATCCATGCTGGTATATTCCTAGTCTTGTGTTCTCTAATTTTAATTAATACTTTTTCTTTTGTCTTGTGTGCATGTGTGTAAATATATTTTGCTTGTCTGCCCCTCCTGCTACTTATTTATTATCTTCCTAGCTGCCTCATTTGAACATACTTCCAAATTTAGTATTATCTATAAATTTTATCAAGTCCACCGCAGCCATTTCATGCTAATATCACTGTGAGTGGGAGGGGGTTGTCGGTGCCTATTGTACTCCATTCTGGAAAACATGCATATAACAACTCTATTTTTGTCTGTTTACCAACTTTCCATCTGGGCTAGTCTTCCTGAAAATCATATGAACAAGATCTGATGCATTCATTTTATCTTCCTTCCTTTCTTAAGCCCATCACCCCTGCTGGGGCATAGGTCACCAACAAGCAGTTCGGCAGAGTGTTCTGTCGTGGGGCAGTCCTCTTCTTTGAAGATTCTTCCTCTTCAGGGGTGAGGCCTCTGGAGCCTCTGTTGGAGTTTCTGTAGCTCTGGGGTTTTAAAAGGGATGGTGTTGCTCACCCCATCCTGAACCCTCCTCCTTTAGCATCTGAGCTTGGGACTGTCCATGGCAGAGTTTTATCCACCTTATGACTGAACAAAAAAAAATCAAGTAGATCAATCAAATACTGTTTGCTGCTTTCAGATCTCTGCTGGCTTTCATTTAATTCCACCTCCTGCCTAGTTATTTTGCTCAATTTTGTTGGTTAACTTTACATGAAGTGAACAAGCAAGACATTGTTAGCATTTTCCATTACAGAAATTTATATTTGTTTGCTCTGTTATTTGAAGTAGTTCTGACAGAGATGAGTTGACTAAACTTTGTTTCATTCTGGTTTTTTTATAGATGTGTTGACATGCATGTGAAATGAAAACTATGCTTTTTGAAAATATTGTTCTTAATATTGATTAATCTTTATGTATAAAGAAATGCCTCCAATCAACCATTTTTGATATTTGCCTTGCAGTATTTCATCCTGTTTCCCCCCAGTCTTGAACAGCGCACAGGATGATTTTAACTTCATCTCTGAAGGCTCAAATCTTTTTTGGTCTTTTATGGTTGAATAGTTTAGTTTAGCCATATAACTCTCTTCTCCGATAATGTTTTTTCTCTTCTTAAGCACAGTTTCCAAGGCTAGATCAGTGAACTGATTGTGTGTATTGGGCGGTGGAAGGGAATCGGTGGAGAGAGTTGCATGTCATTTTTATAGATTCAATTTGCGTTCCTATCGTTTATAGCCATTCCTGTTGTTTTAATTCAAATACTGTGGCTTCTTGATAGCTCAAATAAAAAAAAATGCTGACTTTCTCTGGAAGGATGTTACATAAGGGTGTAGGAGCAGACATAGATTCTTTGTGCTTATTCTACCATCAATAAGATAATGACTGATCAGATCTTGCCATTGATTCTGTTTTTCTACTCTTACTTGAATTCAGTTCGTTTCAAGTCCAGTGGCATCATGCACTTTTTAAGTGTTATTTTTGATAAGTTGGTGTCTGGGTATTTAATGTCTTTTTCGAAGGAATTAATTCATTCTGAACCCACTGAGTCTAGTGAAACCAAAAATTCTCAGGTTCAGTTGGTTGGTGATTAGTGGAGTGACTCTGATAATTATTTTTTTTTCTCTCTGTAACAATACTCAAATAATTTCTGGAGCAAAAAACAAACCACTGGAGGAACTCAATAAGTTGAGCAGTATCAGTTTAGGAGGCAGAGGACGACTGTATCAGGGTCTGAGTGGAGAGGAAGATAGCATAAAGAGGAAGAGCAGAAGGATGAGACAGGCTGGTATGTGATAGGACTAAGGAGGGATAAACTATGATTGGAGAAGGAGCTAGGTGGGGGCTTCCACCTATCAGCACTTGCCTGTGTCTCAATAACTCAACCCCTTCCCCAACCCCACTTGCATGATTTTATGTCATATCTGTGGCCTAATTCCATATATCTGTTGTTGGTACTTGGATATTGCAAGGTTACTAATCTATCATACAGAGACTGGGGCCATTGTTCTGGAAATGAGTTCTAGTACCACCGAGGGAGTTGGATGAAGTTGTATTCAAATAACTAAATAAATCTGGAATAAAGAAAATCCATCATTAATAGCAGTCACAAACCATTGAATTGCTACAAGAAGTTATTTGGTTAATTAATTCCTTTAAAAAATGTTGCCCTTATCCAACCTATTTTGTAGCTGACTGGAGATCCATCAATGTCATTAACTCTAATTCTCTTCTCACTTCAGTAAGGGATGATAAAATATTTCTGACTTGTCAGCAGCACCCACAACTCAGAATTGAACTTAAATCAGTTCAGATTTAAAATCAACAATTGATTGACATTGATTGCTTTCTTCCAAAGATAGCTCAGCTTCCACCTCCGTTTCCATTGAAAGTATTATTTTACCGAATTGTTGAAGGCATGGTTGCAAATTTTTGATAAACACAAGAGATTATGTGGACGGTGGAAATCTAGAGCAGCGCGCACAAAATGCTAAAGTAACTTAGGCAACATGTATGGAGGATAATGTGAGAGTAACCTCATCATGACAGTAGAGGAGGCTACGGACTGACATGTCGTTATGGGAATGGGAAGTAGAATTAAAATGGTTGGCCGCTGGGAAATCCCGCCTTCTGTGGCGGATGTAGTGAAGCTGTTTGACGAACTTTTTCCACAGTCTACGTCAGTTCTCACTGATGTAGTGGAGACTGTACTAGGGGTTGCAAATTTTTGCTTGTGTACCCTAATCCCAGGCAGCAGAAATACATTTCCTTTACCTATTTCCTTTATCTATTTACCTAAAGGAAATACATTTCCTTTACCTAGTTCTCCTCTGATGTGAAATTGAATTGAATTGACTTTACTTCTTACATCCTTCACATACATGAGTAAAAGTCTTTACGTTACATCTCCATCTAAATGTGCAATGTGCAATCATAGTAATTTATAATAAATAGAACAGTCAATGTAATATAGAGTACACTCAAATCAGCACGGGTTCATCGGTCTGATGGCCTGGTGGTATTTCCTTAAATAAATCTTAGAGATAACAAGCCCATTTTTATTCAGCATTCCAATACTGAAATACTTTTAATCGAAAGTAACAAATGTCATCCTTTCCAATTGTAATAAAGATAATTTAATACTCTTTTGACTTCATTATAAAACCATTGACATGATCGGCCACAACGTCTTCATGTACCTTTCTACTATTGTTTAGTAGGAATGGAAGCAGTCATATTTTTATGTTAATCATAGTCAGAGAATCACTTGGTCTAGTTTCTCCTTTAGCTTCTACACTGTGACTTGTAATATTCCTGAAGGATCTCTCTTTTGGGGAGCTGCCCCATTGCTGAGTTCCATGGTGTCCTTTAGTAATAGCATTCAACAATACACTGAAGTTCAGCTCTACATTAGTACAGTTGCTTTTAATTTTTTTTAGTCTCAGAGTTGTCAGACTACATGTTCAACATCCTTCAGTGGATGAACAGACATTTTTACTATCTACGTATATGACAGTTGAAACCATTGCCTAGGCAACCATTCAAAATTGAACCAGTTTGTTTGCATTCTTTTGCAGTATTCTTGACCTTGCTTTAGGTATTACAGATCCTTTCTATTATTTACTCAGCTATTTTTCTCCAACTATAGCTGTCCAACATTATTTTTTACCCTCCTTCTCCTCTTCATGTTCTGCTAAAACACCAAACTGCCACTCTTTACCTCAACTATTCAAAAGCATTCTTATCATACATTTTCACTCTACCGTCTATAATCTTGTCATCCAAACTTGTCCTAGTCCTGTTTAGGCATCCCTTCAGTATATATATTTTTAATCATTATGGATTTTAAAACTCTCTTTAACCTTGCCCATCCTGTTTCTTTGTAATATCTCTATTCCCACCATGGGCCTGACTTTTGTTAATTGCAGTTTAACAGTTATCTGGTTGTATTCTAATTAGCTTTTGTATGTATAACAGTTTAATATGCCTCTAGTGGTGTTAAAAAGTATAATTCTAAAGCTTCTGTTCTTTCATTAAGTGGCTAATATTTTCTCATTGGTTAACTTTTTACTGCAGTAATGAATAAGTATTTTCTAATTGAATTATTGTTATCTATAGATTAGAATGGAATTTTCCTTCTCTCTAAGGTATAAAAGCAGCTGTTTTGTGCTAGACATTTTCTTTCTCTTGAGAGTAGTGAGGCCAACTGTCACTGTTTTGTTCCTGTTCTATCAACCCTTAATAAAATAATCGTGAAGCAAGTTTTAGGCCTTGTTCCTGACTTCTAAAAGAATCTTGGATTTAAAGACCAGAGTCCAACACTATCAAAGCCCCAAACTCTGTAATATCTTCTCTAAATCTCTTTGCCTTTCTGTCCACCAGATATTCTGTAAAGTTTACCGTAGTCTCCTTGATTTGTGTTTTTGCTCTTCTAATTCAGTGTCACCTTAAGTGGCTGTGTCATATTTGGTTTTTAATACATCAAAAGGGAACTGGGTAAGTAAATGAAAAAAAGAGAATTTACAAAACCACGGGAAAATAGGACTAACTGAATGGTCTTTACCTTGAGATTTGATGGCTTGAATAGCCCCTTTTCATACTGTAAGTATTGTGTGTGACCTGTCTAGGGTTTAATTCAGTTGCTCTAAAGATTATTCCACCTTGATTTTAGGTATCAAAACTAACATTATTTTATCATTATGATTATTGTCTGTTATATCAGACTCCATAATGATGCCAGTTTAAGTACTTATTTCTAATGTTTCAAACTTTGTACATTTTAGTAACTTCTTGTTATTCCTTTTCTTGCGTTCAAAGTGTGTGACTTCCTTGTCTGCATTAAAAATCAATTTAGCATATGCTTACCCATTGCTTGATTGATTTTTTTTTGTACATTTGTGATTCCATCTGCGTTGTCTCTTTTCTCCCTTCTTCAACCAGTCACTCGGTGTCAAGGATGACTGTCTTCCTTTTGAGCTTTGTGGGATCTGAGATGGTTGGAATCCTCTACTGATCTGTAAGCTCTGCCAAAGATGCGGCAGGTGGAGTTTGACAGGGTTGTGTGGGCTGTTGTATGCTCTTGCTATTGTTTGCAAATGGCTTCCAAGTGCTTCTGTCATAGAGATTCAAAGTACTCAGTGCCTTCCTAAATGTTCCAGATCCACCAATCTTTGTTACTGGCAAACTGTCCTTTTATCTCATCTGAGCTATTAATAAATATGATGAATTGTTGAAACCTTGACCAAGGAATAAAGTGCTTGTTTAAAAAGAAGCTTAAAATGTGCATTTACGGGATGGGTGCTGTCAAATAATGTATTCTTCAGGGTTGATTCCTTTTCAGACTAAATTCATGTACTCTTATATCTTGGGTTAGGGTTGTATGCACAAAGGGTCATGTTTTGATTGTTGGTCGCCTTCTTTTACGATATTGTGTACAGCAGGCGCACAATAGTGGTTTCCACACCTGTATTGCAGCAAATACTCTGATGTATAACATAACTAATACAAACTAAAGCTTTAGTACACAGTGATTTGTATCTTTAAGTGACAGAGGTGTTTTTAATTATACTCATCTCTAGCTTAACAAAACTTGCTTTAGATACAAGCTATTTTCCCAAACTGTGACTTATGACTTAAAGTGTACTTCCTTTCTATCTTCCATTCCTTTTTATTAATTAGTTCAGATTTAAACCAGGAGCAAAATAATATGGATGATATATATTCAAAATAAAGGCAGAAAAAAATGTCAATGCTCAGCAAATCATGCAGCATTTGCAGATAGAGTAATGTTTTAGATTGGTGGCCCTTCATCAGAACAATTCTGTGGAGGCATTATCAGCATATTCTATTAACCCTGTTTCAGTACAGCTGCTGCCTAACTTCAAAAATATCATAAAATTTCCATTTTCATTAGCTTCTGCATTTTATCAGAAGTCTTTCTGTACTTCCCACACAAGGTTTATGGGTATTGTAAAGATGTCACTTTGTTGCAGTTGGTAACATTCCTGCTTATTGAGTTTATGTTTTAGAAACCCCAATTAAATATTTAAGAATGTAGTCTTGGTTGCTGTTGGAATGTGTTACTCTATTGTTGGATATGCCATCTTTTGGAAGAGATGCTGAATCAAGGCTATGAAATAGTTGAATATGCCTGTGTTGTACTGTTTGAAGAAGAGGGAGAATTTTTATTTAGTATTCTCATGTTATTCCCCCTTCAGCCCTAACAGATTTTCTGTATGTATATTTATGATGAACATCCACAAACTACAAGTTACCATTTTTGGTTACATTCTTTTTCCCACCTCTCTTTGAACTCATTCTTTGTTTCTATTTGTCACTGTTATTGGAGTAACCTAAGAAAGGTCTTTGCTATTGAGCCTGCTTGCTAGCAATTAAATTGGTAGTTAATTTGTCAACAAGAGCTGGCATTTTCTATCTCCCAAAACCCAGAGAAAAAAGTTGATAATTCTGAGATGGAAGCAGAATGTCAGTAATGGCGGCTTGTGTAGATCATTTGTAGAGCTACAATAAATTTAACTCAGAAGAAAGCTTTGTGATACTTGTTTGAACTACTGCATTAAGGTTTACTTCAACATGTGAAAATGAAACAGATCAGAGCGAAGAATATTTTTAAATAACTTATGTACCCCTTTGAAATGTTTTCCAATGTAATGTCAAAAGGAAGTTATTTTGTGGGGGGGGGGGGAGAAAGAAATGGCATTAATTCCATGCTTTTATCAAATTTAGGATATCCCCAAATGCTTTACTGACACTAAGATAGTTATTTTACAAGTATAATGGTCAAAACACAGCAGCCGGTTTCCCTTAAATTCAATGGATTTTTAATTTTCTGGCTAGTCTGATCTTGCCAAACCATTGATTAAGTCCATATACAAATGAAATGTATGATTTCCATCAATTTGTCGCGGCATCATAATTCAGTCAGGTTAGTCCATGCTGATTTCTCTTGATTAACACCTTCTTTTGTAAGTGTTAAAGTGTTAAAATTGTAATTTTTAGCTGACTGACTTGTAATACTTTGGTCTGTTCACTTCAACACTTTCAGCAGTCTTCCAATCCTTGGGCACCAATTATGTAGCCAGATAGAAAAATGAATGTGCTAGAGCTGCTTGGCTCTTGTTGGAAAGGAAACGTGGTTAGTGCTTCAGATCTGACCTTTCATCAGAGGTATTGAAAAGTAATGGTTAGAACTTTTACCATTTATTCATTCTTTGCAACGTGGGTGTTAATTCTATGTGAATCTTGGTATTATATTTTTAAAGTTACTAAATGCTTTAATGTTTAATCTCCCCCAACATTTATTCCTCCACTATTTCACATTTATTTAATGTGTTTCTGGAATCCCCTGTAGAAACATAGAAAACCTACAGCACAATACAGGCCCTTTGGCCCATAATGCTGTGCCAAACATATCCTTACTTTAAAAATTACCTTGGGTTACCCATAGCCCTCTATTTTTCAAAGCTCCATGTACTTATCCAGGAGTCCCTTAAAAGACCCTATCGTATCCGCTTCCGCCACTGTCACTGACAGACAGCCTATTCCACGCACTCACCACTCTCTGCAGTTTAAGAAAAAAACACTTACCTCTGACATCTCCTCTGTACCTATTTCCAAGCACCTTAAAACTGTGCCCTCTCGTGTTAGCCACTTCAGCCCTGGGGAAAAAACTTCTGACTATCCGCACGATCAGTGACTCTCATCATCTTATACACCTCTATCAGGTTACCTCTCATCCTCCACCGCTCCAAGGAAAAAAGGCCGAGTTCACTCAACCTATTCTCATAAGGCATGCTCCCCAATCCAGGCAACATCCTTGTAAATCTCCTCTGCGCCCTTTCTATGGTTTCCACATCCTTCCTGTAGTGAGGTGACCAGAACTGAGCACAGTACTCCAAGTGGGGTCTGACCAGGGTCCTAAATTAGATTATGAGAACACTGAGTCCTCGTTTATTGTCATTTAGAAATGCATGCATTAAGAAATGATACAATGTTCCCCCAGAGTGATATCACAGAAAAACAGGACAAACCAAAGACTAACACTGACAGAACCACATAATTATAACATATAGTTACAGTTGTGCAAAGCAATACCATAATTTGATGAAGAGCAGACCATGGGCACAGTAAAAAAAAAGCCTCAAAGTCCCAATGGACTCCCGAGTCCCCAATAGCAGGCGGCAAAAGGGAGAAACTCCCTGCCATAAACCTCCAGGCACCAACAACTGCTGATGCATTGGAACCACCAATAGTTGTAACATTACCTCTCGGCTCTTAAACTCAACCCCACGGTTGATGAAGCCCGATGCACTGTATGCCTTCTTAACCACAGAGTCAACCTGTGCGGCAGCTTTGAGTGTCCAATGGACTCAGACCCCAAGATCCCTCTGATCCTTCACACTGCCAAGAGTCTTGCCATTAATGCTATATTCTGCCATCATGTTTGACCTACCAAAATGAGCCACCTCACCACTTATCTGGGTTGAACTCCATCTGCCACTTCTCAGCCCAGTTTTGCATCCTATCGATGCCCCACTGTGACCTCTGACAACCCTCCACACTATCCATAATACCCCCAACCTGTCCTTTTCCAATTCTTTCCACTTGCACTCCTCCAGAATTTGTTCACTTATCATTGCTTTGTGATGTGCTAATAGAAGCATATAAATCTTGTTCGAAGTTCGGCTCTGAACTTTGAAATTTCCTCAGTCCTTCCTCTAATTCAAATTATTCCCTAAAACTTGTACTTCATTTCCTAATACTTCCTATGGTAGCTATGTACGCATGTGCGCATGTGCCGGTCGTGCATGCAGCCTGTTACAGTTGCTCCGTAATTTCTTACTTTTAAACTTTTTAACTTAGTTATTTGTTTTTTTTTCACACGGTAACACGTTGAAGCTGCCTCCTCTCTAACATGCTGGTGGAGAGAGTTTTACTTGTTTTTTTAGCGCTGGAATTAGTTACATTTGGATGTGTCTCGTTAGTGTGGCAGCAGGATGGCCGCATTGTTTATTCCAGGGAACAATTGATGGCGCTCATGCCCGCTGGTTTAGCGAACAGAGCAGCAGACATCCCAGCTGAAATCTGGAGGAAAACACACAGAGGATGCAGAGGGGGATCAAAAAGGTGAGGGAAGAGGACCGGGTTGAGACAACAGAGGCTTATGGAGAAGGGAAGTTATAAGCCGTGTCTCCCCTCTCTCATCATGGGAAATGTGAGATCGCTGGGGAATAGAATCGACGAACTGACGGCGCTTGTCAGGAGTCAGAGAACATTTCGGGAGAGCAGTGTCATGTGCTTTACTGCGACGTGGCTGCATGAGGACATACCTGATCAAAGCGTTTTCATAGATGGCTTCCAGACCGTTCGAGCTGACCGGAATTGCACTGAGAGCGGTAAGCGTAAAGGAGGGGGGCTGGCGGTTCTGGTAAATAACAGATGGTGCAATCCTGGGCATATTACGATCAAGGAACGGGTCTGTAGCCCGGATATTGAACTTTTTGCTGTTGGACTCCGGCCATAGTCTCGGCCTGAAACGTCGACTGCGCCTCTTCCTATAGATGCTGCTTGGCCTGCTGCGTTCACCAGCAACTTTGATGTGTGTTGCTTGAATTTCCAGCATCTGCAGAATTCCTGTTGTTTGCGGCCATATTATTTGGCAGGGGAAATCTCGCATGCAATTGTGGTTGTTGTGTACATCCCTCCCTCTGCCAACCCGACGTCGGCGTGTAACATCATTTACACCGTCATAGCCAGATTACAAACCCAGCACCTGACTGCCCTCATTACCATCTCGGGTGACTTCAACCAGGTTACCATGGCTAGAACACTGCCCAACTTCACGCAGTATGTGAGCTGTACAACCAGAGGGGAGAGGACTCTGGATTTGATGTACGCTAACGTTAAGGATGCATACAGCTCCTCCCCCCTCCCCTCACTGGGACAGTTAGATCACAACCTGGTGCATCTAAAACCCTGCTACGTGCCTCTGGTGAAGAGTAAACCTGCAACCTTGAGGACAGTGAGGAAATAGTCGGAGGAGGCTTATGAGGTGCTCCAGGGTTGTTTTGAGGTGACAGACTGGCAGGCACTCTGTAAGCCACATGGAGAGGATATTGATGGGCTCACAGAGGGCATCACTGATTACATCAACTTCTGTGTGGACTGCAATGTTCCGACAAGAACTGTCCTTTGTTATTCAAATAACAAGCCATGGGTGACAAAGGACATTAAGGACATCCTGAACGCTAAAAAGAGGGCGTTTAGAGATGGAAACAGGGAGGAGCTGAGGGCAATACAGAGGGACCTGAAAGCCAGGATCAGGGAGGCTAAAGACAGGTATAGGAGGAAGCTTGAGTGGAAACTCCAGCAGAACAACATGAGAGAGGTCTGGAGGGGGATGAGGACCATCACTGGGTTCCAGCAAACTAGCAACAGAGGAGCTGAGGGCAGTGTGGCAGGGCCAACGAACTTAACCTGTTCTTTAACAGATTTGACATTGTGACCTCTGCCCATCCCCCATATGAGCCATCTGTTGTCGGCCCCCAATCAACACATGTTCCACTCTCCCCTCCTACCCCTCCTCACGGTGGGCTTCATGGCTGAACAGGTGAGAAGACAGCTGAAACGTCTCAACCCAAGGAAGGCTGCAGGACCGGATGGTGTCAGTACCAGGGTGCTCAAAGCCTGTGACCCTCAGCTATGTGGAGTACTTCGCCATGTATTCAGCTTGAGCCTGAGGCTCCGGAGGGTTCCTGTACTGTGGAAAATGTCCTGTCTTGTCCCTGTGCCGAAGACGCCGTGCCCCAGTGGCCTCAATGACTACAGACCGGTGGCATTGACCTCCCATATCATGAAGACCGTGGAGAGACTTGTTCTGGAGCTGCTCTGGCCTATGGTCAGGCCACACTTAGATCCCCTCCAGTTCGCCTACCAGCCCCGACTAGGAGTTGAGGATGCCATCATCTACCTGCTGAACCGTGTCTGCGCCCACCTGGACAAGCCAGCTAGCACTGTGAGGGTCATGTTTTTTGACTTCTCCAGTGCGTTCAACACCATCCGCCCTGCTCTGCTGGGGGAGAAGCTGACAGCGATGCAGGTGGATGCTCCCCTGGTGTCATGGATTCTTGATTACCTGACTGGCAGACCACAGTGTGTGTGCTTGCAACACTGTGTGTCAGACAGAGTGATCAGCAACACTGGGGCTCCACAGGGGACTGTCTTGTCTCCCTTTCTCTTCACCATTTACACCTCGGACTTCAACTACTGCACAGAGTCTTGTCATCTTCAGAAGTTTTCGGATGACTCTGCCATAGTTGGATGCATCAGCAAGGGAGATGAGGTTGAGTATAGGGCTACTGTAGGAAACTTTGTCACATGGTGTGAGCAGAATTATCTGCAGCTTAATGTGAAAAAGACTAAGGAGCTGGTGGTAGACCTGAGGAGAGCTAAGGTACTGGTGACCCCTATTTCCATCCAGGGGGTCAGTGTGGACATGGTGGAGGATTACAAATACCTGGGATACGAATTGACAACAAACTGGACTGGTCAAAGAGCACTGAGGCTGTCTACAGGAAGGGTCAGAGCCGTCTCTACTTCCTGAGGAGACTGAGGTCCTTTAACATCTGCCGATGATGCTGAGGATGTTCTACGTGTCTGTGGTGGCCAGTGCTATCATGTTTGCTGTTGTGTGCTGGGGCAGCAGGCTGAGGGTAGCAGACACCAACAGAATCAACAAACTTATTCGTAAGGCCAGTGATGTTGTGGGGATGGAACTGAACTATCTCATGGTGGTGTCTGAAAAGAGGATGCTGTCTAAGTTGCATGCCATCTTGGTCAATGTCTCCCATCCACTACATAATGTACTGGGTGGGCACAGGAGTACGTTCAGCCAGAGACTCTTTCCTCCAAGATGCAACACAGAGCGTCATAGGATGTCATTCCTGCCTGTGGCCATCAAACTTTACAACTCCTCCCTTGGAGGGTTAGACACCCTGTGCCGATAGGCTGGTCCTGGACTTATTTCATAATTTACTGGCATAATTTACATTTTACTATTTAACTATTTATGGTTCTATTATTATTTATGGTGCAACTGTAATGAAAACCAATTTCCCCCTAGGATCAATAAAGTATGACTATGACTGTGACTAAACGTCCAATTACATTCAGTTATTCTCCTGTGAAGTGTACACTGATGTGTTGAATCCTTAAGTCCTTTGGTAAAGGAATTGCAAATTTTTTGCTTCATGCTGTTGGGCTTCAGATGGCTGGTTTCTCTCACTTTGACAACTGCAGCTCATACTTTTATCAAGTTGCCAAGAGAGGGAAAAAAAACAAAAACAAACCTTGAGTGTGTAAAGGCAAGCACCATTACATACTCTGTCATAGCAAATTATTACTCAATGGTTCTGGTGGTATGAAATTGTTTAGTTAATTCTGATTGTAATGTGGTGATGCTTTTTGATTTTTTTGAAAGAAGGAATTAGGTAAGCTTTTTAAAAATATGCTTGAAATTTAAGGTAAAAGTTTAAACAATCATGCATGTATTCTTCCAATCAAACAAGATTTATGTGGTTCTAGTAGCACATATAGCAGCAATAAGCTGATGTCTTAATATGGACTTGCAGTAAAATGGCACCTTCAGTCACACCTATAATTTCCCTAAATTTACCTTTACTTTGCCTTTATAAAGAATCATATACTCTTGCACTAATTCAAAGTTGTATTTACTCAAACCTATGAATTCTATTTACTCACATACCTCATTCTTGTGCGAATCAGCATCTATTCATTGCTATTTTGCAGCAGAGACTGCACTTGAGTAATTGATATTATATAGTAAATGAGCTCTATAGATAGAAATATTTCCAAAATGAATTACTTCATGTTCATCCATATTGAATTATAGGACTTCTTAATCTGTTTGAACTCCCTCAATAGTGACCTTTGACAAAACACCTTTATGCTGTCTGCAAATTCTGAAATTCTGCCATTTCGATCTGAGTACATATTATATTTGTTTCTCATTCGACTGAATTTTAAACCTATGGGCGCTACTTTGTACCAGTACACATTGAGAAAAATGTTAGGTTTCTCTATGCCAATTTTACTTTTTAGCTTGTTTTTACATTTTTTCCAAAACGTTTGACTTTTTCTAACAGATTTTAACTGTAACTGCTGAAAAGTACTCATTGGTGTTTAGCAACGTCATGCCATTGGTTTTCACCATGACTGCTTTGGATGAATATTGGACATGTACTGCTGATCCTAACCCATTTTCATCCCATTTAAATGCAAGGAAAGACAATTTGGCATTCCATTGACATCTCATCATTGGCAAACCTTACTGCTTATTTTGTAAGCAGGTTGGGATCTTCATTTCCTGGCCCAAGTCCTGTTTGCATGCATTGACATAGTTTTGCCCTCTTTTGTTTTGCAGCTACCAGTTGCTATTCCAATAATTTAGGAGTGAACATAGTAAAAGAAAATATACAGTGCAAGATGAAGGTAATTTCTTTTAACATTGTATGACAAAATGCTTACTAGCCAGCCCATTGAGCCCGTGGAAAGTACTTATAATACCACACTAACCCCTCAGTAACTTGAAATTAAAATGAACTTCTAGCAATATTTGACTTTTATTGGGTTTTAGAAATGTTGCTGAAATCAACGTCACATTTTTCCCTTTATAACGTCTTTTTGTTGCATTTGTCAATTAAATAAGAAAATTGAATGTGAAAAGCCCGTTAAATTTTTAGTTAGCGATCATGCTGTGCCCTTTTTCAAAAGAGAATGCAATTTGTATTCTGGAAGCCCAAATAATGAAAACTGAATACATGAGGAGAAAAGCACAAAGGAATAAAGGAATTTGGAAGTAGCGTTTATCTTAGTTTGAATGTACTTTTAAAGCATTGGTGCTACAGTTTGAGCTGTTTTATTAGTTTTAGATAGTGGATATTGATGTAATGTAAACTTTATGATATTTTGATGGATAGCCATGAGGTTTGTTGCAGTAGGAAGGACTTTACTAAGCAGTTTAAAATAGTTCAAACTGTGCAATTCTCTGTGTACCTTGTGCTCCAAAAGTAATGGAATTGTTTGAGTGTTACATGTTTCAATTAAATATTAACAGAAAGCTCCAGCAAATAAAGCTTAAGCTTTATTCAGTGATTTGCATATTTTTTGCAGGTTTATCTTAAATGAAAACAGAGTTAACATTCAATGTGCTAGTTTCTGTAGAAGCCCAAATATATGAAGCCTTGTTGATTTGTGAAAGCTTGTAACTGAGGTACAGTCGACCTTCACTAATCCGACTACTGTAATCCGGTTCTTTTGGAAATCCGGCACTGATTATGCTTAATGTGATCCTTCTGTAATTCGGCATTTCCACTAATCCAGCGCTTTTTAGGTCCCAACGGTGCCGGATTCGTGAAGGTCAACCTGTATTACTCCTTAGTTGAAAGAATTTCATATAGTATCTGATAACTCAAAAGGCAGCAGATCCTGTTGAGGCAATGTATACGTATTTTAATCCATTCCCTCGTATAGCATGGATTTGCTGTATTCCTACATTTTCACACCTTTGCAATTTCTGTTTCATTTGAATGCAGTTCATGTCAAAATATGGGTGGCAAAAAAAGCTGCAGATATTTGTGACTTTTGAACCATCTTAAAGAGCATCAAGAAGTGGATAGAAAATTAATTTTCAAGCTGGCTGGTATTTTTGCTGATGGTCATAGAGTACAACAGCGTAGAAACAGACCCTTCATCCATCTAGTTAATGCTGCAACATAATTCTGGGGAGTCCCATCAATCTGCACCTGGACTACAGCTTTCCACACCCTTCCCATCCATGTACTCATCCAAACTTCTCTTGAGTCTTGAAATTGAACCTACATCTAGCACTTGCGCTGGCAGCTCATTCCACACTCACACCATCCTTTGAGTGAGGAAGATCCCCCTTGGGTTCCTGTTAAACATTTCACCTTTCACTCTTAACTTATGACCTCTAGTTCTAGTCTCAACTGACCTCATTGGAAAAAGCCTGCTTTACCCTATCCATAGCCTTCATAATTTTGTACACTTCCATCAAATCTCCCCTCAGTGTCAAGCTCCAAGGAATAAAAGTCTAACCTAGTCAACCTTTCCCTATAACTCAGGTTCTCATTTCCCAGCAATATTGGTGTAAATTTTCGCTCTGCACTCTTTCAATCTTATTTGCATCTTTCCTGTAGGTAGGTGACCAAAATTGCTCAGAATACTCCAAATAAGGCTTCACTAACATCTTATACAATTTCAACAAAACATCCTAACTCCTGTATTCAATACTTTGAATTATGAAGGTCAATGCGCCCGTTGCGGTTACTTTATAAAATACCACAAAAGGGCTGAGAGGCTACACTAAAGGTAATCAACACTGTATGATGCAATTCCAAATAATGAATTTCCAAATTGACAAAGGTGCGTTTGATCCTTTGTTAGGCAACTAGCAAAGATGAACGATCTTGTATCGATAATAAAACTAATGAAGCTAAATTAGCGATATAGTGATCTTGGCGTTCAAATCAGTGTAATAAGTGTTCTGATTAGCATTATCAAAATTAGAATTCTATACGTATTTAAGAGATCAACAAAAAAAAATCACTCAGTGGCTTACACCCTCACAACAAGACTAAACTAAACAACCAACTAAAACAAAGTTAGATTTCATAACTATACTCATTTGCTTCTACCATGCTGCAACCTACGTGACAGGTTACCATAATAATCACGCCACAAAATACAATATTTACAGAAAATAGATGCATGACTCCTTCAGTGCCAAAGGCTTTCTTTATGCCCCTATCTACCTGTGATGCCACTTTCAAGGAATGATGGATTGGTATTCCCAGATTCCTCTGTTCTACTGCACTCCTCAGTGCCCTAACTTTTTCTGTGCAAGTCCTGCCCAGGTTTGTCTTCTCAAAATGCAACACTCTTACACTTGTCTGCATAAATTTCTGTTTTTGCTATTTTTCAGTCCATTTTTCCAGCTGGTCCAGATCCTGCTGCAAGCTATGAGTAATCTTCCTCACAGTCCAATACACCCCCAATCTTGGTGTCATCCGCACATTTGTTGATCCACTTAACCACTTTATCATCCAAAAAGTTGATACAGATTGCAAATGCAATGGACCCAGCACCGATCCCTGTGGCACACCACTAGTCACAGATCTCTAGTCAGAGAGGCAACTACCTACTAGTGCTCTCTGGCTTCTCCTGTGAAAGCAATGTTGAATCCAGTGATGAGCAGTTAAAGATTATATCCAAAATACTAAAATTTCACAAATGTAGGGTTTTAGTTCTGACTTTTGAAGATATTCAAGTTTTATGTTAATACCCTCTTAGTTAATATGGAACATGTATTTATTTTATGATATATGGCTCATCCTTTTGCTAAGTTGAATGATATGTTATGGATTACGGATTCCACAACCCTCCTGGGTCGTAAGGGCGCTGTACAGATGAGCATTGCACCAATTTCTCCATTTCTCATGGTTGTAAGCCTGTGTTGTGGCAAAGTTCTCTCCAGTCCACTCTGCAATATTGCCTGCCCATTTCTTCCTCTGTCTGCCCCTTTTTCTTTTCCCCTGCACTGAAGAATGGTCTTTGCAAGTCCACTTGATCTTGTTATGTGGCTATACCAGCTCAGTTTCCTCTTCTTTACTGTGGACAGTAGATCTTCGTAGTGTCTCATGTGATGGGTGATGATTTTTCATACTTCATCGTTTGAGACAATGTCTGTTTGGGAGATGTCAAGGAGACTTTTGAAGCATCTCACTTCTACCGCCTGGATAATCTTTTGCAGTTCTGCTGTCAAAGTTCATGATTCGCATGCATACAAGAAGATGGCACAAGTGCATGCAGGAGTTACAACTTGGATATGAGAGTGATGTCATCGGCTCTCTAGATTGATTTTACTTTAGCCAGCATTGCTGTTGTTTGGGCTGTCCTTGCAAGAACTTCAGGCTTTGATCCATTTTGGTTGATGATGGTGCCAAGGTACTTGAATCGTTTGACAGTCTCTTGTTCTTGTCCACTGACTGTGATTTTTGTTGTGATTGGCTCCTCACTGTTTCTCATCAGCTTGGTTTTCTCTGCGCTGATCTCCATGCCATATCTGGTAAATGTATTGTCCAGACGGTTCACAAGGCAGGCCAATTCATCCTCACATCCTGCCAGCCCATCAATGTCATCTGTGAAACTGAGGTTAATTATGATATGTCCTCTGATGCTGACTGTGCCAATATGGTCTTCCAGGTATCTGTCATTATTTGCTCCAGGAAAATAGCGAATAGCGTGGGTGAAAGGAAGCAGCCTTGTTGGACTCCAGCTGATGTGTGGAACAACTCTTCAACTGTGCCTTGAGCAAGTACCGCAATGCTAGCTTTGGTGTAGAGCTGCTTGATGGTTTGGATCAGCTTCTAGCCCAGGTTATAGCTCTTCATTGTGGCCAGAGTGCATCATGCCGCCACCCTCTCGAATGCCTTCTTGAAGTCAATGAACATGTGGAAGATGTGGAAATTGGTGTGTTACTAATTTAGCTGAGTGGTGTAATAACAACAACCTCTCACTCAATATCAACAACACCAAGGAAGCGATTGTAGGCTTCAGGAGAAGGAAACCAGAGGTTCATGAGCCAATACTCTTCGGAGGGTCAGAGGTGGAGAGGGCCAGTAACTTTAAATTCCTGAGTGTTGCTATCTCAGAAGACTAGTCCTGAACACATCATATAAATATAGTTGCAAAGAAAGCATGGCAGCGCCTCTACTTCCTCAGGAGTGTGCGGAGCTTCGGCATGTCATCAAAAACCTTGACAAACTTATATGGATGTGTTGTGGGAAGTGTATAGACAGATGGCATAATGGCCTGATACGGGAACACCAATGCCTTTGGGCGGAAAATCCTACAAAATATAGTGGATTTAGCCGAGTACATCATATGTAACGCCCTCCTATCCATTAAGCATATTTACATGAAATGTTGCCAAAGAAGAGCAGCATCCATCATCAAAGGTCCTCACCACCAGGCTACGCTCTTTCCTTGCTGCTGCCATCAGGTGGAAGGGACAAGTGTCTCAGGACTTGCATCGCCAGGTTCAAGAACAGTTACTACCCCTCAACCACCAGGCTCTTGAACAAAAGGGAGTTATTACACTCATTCTATTTCTGGTGTTCCCACAACCGCTGGTCTCACTTTAAGGACTCTTTACCTTGTTATTTCATGTTCTTGTTATCTATTACTATTTATTTTGTATCTGCATTTACACAGTTAATCATTGATCCTGTTTACAGTTACTGTTCTATAGATTTGTTAAGTATGCCCGCATGAAAAAGAATCTTGGGGTTGTATGTGGTGACGTGTATGTACTCTGATAATAAATTTTACTTTGAACTTTGATCTTTTATGTTTGAGAGAAAACTGTCCGGGGAATCTTCATTGATAACTTTAGCAATTTTTTTTGGAATTTGAAGTGGCTGGTGAGGCCAGTAGAGGAACTGTAGACTTTTCCACAGAAAAGGCAGGAGATGCCCAGCAATATGGACAGGTGGATAGTTTGCAAGGTGATGGATAAACAATTTTTATACTTAGTTTAACTATCAATCTGAGTGCTTTTTCTCCACAAAGTGAAGTCATGGGCCAGAGATTCCTAGGAGTTTGTGGGAATGTTGCATTTGTTTATGGAGTCTTGGAGGACATTTTTGGATGTTTTCTTTTGCCTAATTGGTATCTTTTCCCATGACAGAACGTGGAATACTGTTTCTACAATTGCAATAGTAAGTTAGGTCGTGTAATTCAAACAGTTTAGCCCAGAACAATGCAAAAAAATGTACTGGCCCTTTGACACATGATAACTGTGTTAAGCATGATACCAAATTAATCCTATCCTGTATGTGATTGATACCCACCCATTTTCTGTATGTTGATGTACCTGTCTAAATGTTTCTTAAAAATTGCTATTTTATCTACTTCTACCATCCCTTCTGGCATGCATGCCAGGCACCTACTATTCTGTATACAAAAAAAAACTTTCCTTACACTTAAACTTTTCTTTTTCAGGTTTAGACTGTTCTGTCTAATATTTAACATTTCCACTTTGGGAGGGGCATGTGTGGATGGGGAAGACTTGACTATCCACTGAACTAGGCCTACGATTTTTTTATACTTTCAGGTTGTCCCTCAGTCTCTGGCACTCCAGAGAAAGCACTCCTAGTTTGTTCAACTTCTGTTTGTAGCTAATGTTCCTTAATTTTAGCAACATCCAGTTAAATGTTTTTAATGCCTTTTTTTATACTGCCTGTGCCACGCGGCAATGAGTATAGGAATAGAGTGAGGTGGAGGATAAATGCATGGCTTAGGGATTGGAGCAGGGAGCAGGGATTCAGATTTCTGAATCATTGGGACCTCTTTTGGGGCAGACGTGACCTGTACAAAAAGAACAGGTTGCACTTGAATCCGAGGGGGACCAATATCCTGGCAGAGAGGTTTGCTAAGGCTACTGGGGAGAGTTTAAACTAGAATTGCTGAGGGGTGAGAACCAAACTGAAGAGATGGAGGAAGGGGTGGTTGGCTCACAAATAAAGAAAGCTTGGAGACAGTGCGAGAGGGTGGATAGGCAGGTGATAGAGAAGGGATACGCTCAGACCGATGGTTTGAGATGTGTCTATTTTAATGCAAGAAGCATCATGAATGTTCCGACAAGAACTGTCCTTTGTTATTCAAATAACAAGGCATGGGTGACAAAGGACATTAAGGACATCCTGAACGCTAAAAAGAGGGTGTTTAGAGATGGAAATAGGAAGGAACTGAGGGCAATACAGAGGAACCTGAAAGCCAGGATCAGGGAGGCTAAAGACAGGTACAGGAGGAAGCTTGAGTGGAAATTCCAGCAGAACAACATGAGAGAGGTCTGGAGGGGGACGAGGACCATCACTGGGTTCCGGCAAACTAGCAACAGAGGAGCTGAAGGCAGTGTGGACAGGGCCAACGAACTTAACCTGTTCTTTAACAGATTTGACATTGTGGCCCCTGCCCATCCCCCACATGAGCCATCTGTTGTCGGCCCCCAACCAACACATATTCCACTCTCCCCTCCTACCCCTTCTCACAGTCCCCCACCCTGCTCTCATAACTATACCCCTTCCTCACATGAAACCTCCACGGTGGGCTTCACAGCTGAACAGGTGAGAAGACAGCTGAAACGTCTCAACCCAAGCAAGGCTGCAGGACCGGATGGTGTCAGTACCAGGGTGCTCAAAGCCTGTGCCCCTCAGCTATGTGGAGTACTTCGCCATGTATTCAACCTGAGCCTGAGGCTCCGGAGGGTTCCTGTGCTGTGGAAGATGTCCTGCCTCGTCCCTGTGCCGAAGATGCCGCGCCCCAGCGGCCTCAATGACTACAGACCGGTGGCATTGACCTCCCACATCATGAAGACCGTGGAGAGACTTGTTCTGGAGCTGCTCGGGCCTATGGTCAGGCCACACTTAGATCCCCTCCGTTTGCCTACCAGCCCCGACTAGGAGTTGAGGATGCCATCGTCTACCTGCTGAACCGTGTCTACGCCCATCTGGACAAGCCAGCGAGCACAGTGAGGGTCATGTTTTTTGACTTCTCCAGTGTGTTCAACACCATCTGCCCTGCTCTGCTGGGGGAGAAGCTAACAGCAATGCGGGTGGATGTTTCCCTGGTGTCATGGATTCTTGATTACCTGACTGGCAGACCACAGTGTGTGTGCTTGCAACACTGTGTGTCCGACAGAGTGATCAGCAGCACTGGGGCTCCACAGGGGACTGTCTTGTCTCCCTTTCTCTTCACCATTTACACCTTGGACTTCAACTACGACACAGAGTCTTGTCATCTTCAGAAGTTTTCTGATGACTCTGCCATAGTTGGATGCATCAGCAAGGGAGATGAGGCTGAGTACAGGGCTACGGTAGGAAACTTTGTCACATGGTGTGAGCAGAATTATCTGCAGCTTAATGTGAATAAGACTAAGGAGCTGGTGGTAGACCTGAGGAGAGCTAAGGTACCGGTGACCCCTATTTCCATCCGGGGGTCAATGTGGACATGGTGGAGGATTACAAATACCTGGGGATATGAATTGACAATAAACTGGACTGGTCAAAGAACACTGAGGCTGTCTACAAGAAGGGACAGAGCCATCTCTATTTCCTGTGGAGACTGAGGTCCTTTAACATCTGCTGGACGATGCTGAGGATGTTCTGCGAGTCTGTGGTGGCCAGTGCTATCATGTTTGCTGTTGTGTGCTGGGGCAGCAGGCTAAGGGTAGCAGACACCACCAGAATCAACAAGCTCATTCGTAAGGCCAGTGATGTTGTGGGGATGGAACTGAACTCTTTCACTGTGGTGTCTGAAAAGAGGATGCTGTCCAAGTTGCATGCCGTCTTGGTCAATGTCTCCCATCCACTACATAATGTACTGGTTGGGCACAGGAGTACATTCAGCCAGAGACTCATTCCACCGAGATGCAACACAGAGCGTCATAGGAAGTCATTCCTGCCTGTGGCCATCAAACTTTACAACTCCTCCCTTGGAGGGTCAGACACCCTGAGCCAATAGGCTGGTCCTGGACTTATTTCCTGGCATAATTTACATATTACTATTTAACTATTTATGGTTCTATTCTTATTTATGGTGCAACTGTAATGAAAACCAATTTCCCCCGGGATCAATAAAGTATGACAATGAGAATGACTATGAACAAAGTGGATGAGCTTAGAGGGTGGATCAGTACTTGGAGCTATTATGTTGTGGCCATTACAGAGACTTGGAGGGCTCAGGGGCAGGAATAGCTACTTAGTGTGTCAGGCTTTAGATGATGTTTCAGAAAGGACAGGGAGGGAGACAAAAGAGGCGGGGGCATGGCTCTACTGATCAAAGATGGTGTCACAGCTGCAGAAAAGGAGGAAGTCATGGAGGGATTGTCTACTGGGTGTCTGTGGGTGGAAGTTAGAAACAGGAAGGGGTCAATAACTCTACTGGGTGTTTTTATAGACCACCCGTAGTAACAGGGACATAAAGGAGCAGATAGGGAGACAGATTCTGGAAAGGTGTAATAATAAAAGGGTTGTTGTGGTGGGAGATTTTAATTTCCCAAATATTGATTGGCATCTCCAGAGACCAAGGGGTTTAGATGGGGTGGAGTTTGTTAGATGTGTTCAGGAAGGTTTCCTGACACAATATGTAGATAAGCCTACAAGAGGAGAGGCTGTACTTGATCTGGTATTGGGAAGTGAATCAGGTCAGGTGTCAAGTCTCTCAGCGGGAGAGCACTTTGGAGATAGTGATCACAATTCTATCTCTACCATAGCATTGGAGAGGGATAGGAACAGACAACTTAGGAAAGTGTTTAATTGGAGTAAGTGGAAATATGAGGCTATCAGGCAGGAACTTGAAAGTATAAATTGGGAACAGATATTCTCAGGGAAATGTATGGCAGAAATGTGGCAAATGTTCAGGGGATATTTGAGTGGCGTTCTGCATAGGTACGTTCCAATAAGACAGGGAAAGGATGGTAGGGTACAGGAATCGTGGTGTACAAAGGCTGTTGAAAAACTAGTCAAGAAGAACAGAAAAGCTTCCGAGAGGTTCAAATAACAAGGTAATGATAGAGATCTAGAAGATTATAAGGCTAGCAGGAAGGAGTTTAAGAGTGAAATTAGGAGAGCCAGAAGGGGCCGTGAGAAGGCCTTGGCAAGCAGGATTAAAGAAAACCTCAAGGCATTCTACAAGTATGTGAAGAGCAAGAGGATAAGACATGAGAGAAAAGGCCAATCAATTGTGACAGTGGAAAAGTGTGTATGGAACCGGAGGAGATAGCAGAGGTACTTAATGAATACTTTGCTTCTGTATTCACTACGGAAAAGGATCTTGATGATTGTAAGGATGACTTACAGCAGATTGAAAAGCTTGAGCATACAGACATTAAGGAAGAGGATGTGTTGGAGCTTTTGGAAAGCATCAAGTTGGATAAGTCTCTGGGACTTGGAGGGGATGTACTCCAGGCTACTGTGGGAGCCAAGAGAGGAGATTGCTGAGCCTCGGGTAATGATCTTTGCATCATCATTGGGGAAAGAAGAGGTTCTGGAGGATCGGAGAGTTGCAGATGTTGTTCCCTCATTCGAGAAAGGGAGTAGAGATAGCCCAGGAAATTGTAGACCAATGAGTCTTACTTCAGTGGTTGGTAAGTTGGTGGAAAAGATCCTGAGAGACAGGATTTATGAACATTTGGAGAGGCATAATATGATTAGGAATAGTCAGCATGGTTTTGTCAAAGGCAGGTCGTGCCTTACGAGTCTGATAGAATTTTTTGAGGATGTGACTAAACATGTTGATGAAGGCAGAGTAGTAGATGTAGTTTATATGGATTTCAGCAAAGCATTTGATAAGGTACCCCATGCAAGGCTTATTGAGAAAGTAAGGAGGCATGGGATCCAAGTGGACATTGCTTTGTGAATCCAGAACTGGTTTGCCCACAGCGGGCAAAGAATGGTTGTTGACAGGTTATATTCTGCATGGAGGTCGCTGACCAGTGGTGTGCCTCAGGGATCTGTTCTGGGACCCTCATAAATGACCTGGATGAGGAAGTGGAGGGATGGGTTAGTAAATTTGCTGATGACACAAAGGTTGGGCGTGTTATGGATAGCATGGAGGGCTGTCAGAGGTTACAGCAGGACTTTGCTAGGATGTAAAACTGGGCTGAGAAGTGGGAGATGGCGTTCAACCCAGGTAAGTGTGAGGTGGTTCATGTTGGTAGGTCAAATATGATGGCAGAATATAGTATTAATGGTAAGACTCTTGGCAGTGTGGAGGATCAGAGGGATCTTGGGGTCCAAGTCCATAGGACACTCAAAGCTGCTGCACTGGTTGACTCTGTGGTTAAGAAGACGTATGGTTCATTGGCCTTCTTCAACTGTGGAATTGAGTTTAAGAGCCGAGAGGTAATGTTACAGTATATAGGACCCTGGTCAGACCCCATTTGGAGTACTGTGCTCAGTTCTGGTTGCCTCACTATAGGAAGGATGTGGAAACTATAGAAAGGGTGCAGAGGAGATTTGCAAGGATGTTTCCTGGATTGGGGGGCATGCCCTATGAGAATAGGTTGAGTGAACTCAGCCTTTTTTCCTTGGAGCGGTGGAGGATGAGAGGTAACCTGATAGAGGTGTATAAGATGATGAGAGGCATTGATTGTGTGGATATTCAGAGGCTTTTTCCCAGGGCTGAAATGGCTAACACAGGAGGGCACAGTTTTAAGTTGCTTAGAAGTAGGTACGGAGGAGATGTCAGGGGTAAGTTTTTTATGTAGAAAGTGGTGAGTGCATGGAATAGGCTGCCGGCAATGGTGGTGGAGGCAGATATGATAGGGTCCTTTAAGAGACTCTTGAATGAGTACATGGAGCTTTGAAAAATAGAGGGGTAATTTCTAAAGTAAGTACATATTTGCACAGCATTGCAGGCCAAAGGGCCTGTATTGTGCTGTAGGTTTTCTATGTTTCTATGTTATGCCGTCTTGCATGCCTCCACATCTTTACTTGCATGCAGTGCTCCAAAAGTGGCCTAACTAGAGTTTTACACAGATGGGCAACGTGACTTCCTGACTTTTAAGCTCAGCACTGACAAAGCCAATTTTGTATAGCCACCTTTGTTAACTACTTTTGCTTTGCCACTTCTAGGGGGCTAGGGACTTGCACCCCCAAATCCTTCTATATATCAATGCTCCTGAGGGTCCTGCAGTTTACTGTATGTTTTTCGTTTACATTTGATCTTCCAGACTGTTACACCTCACAGTTTTATTAAACTCCTGTATTACTCCACACAAATCTCTAGCTGGTTGACATCCCGCAGTATCTTTTGACAACTTTCTTCCCTCTCCAGAACTTCAATTTTTGTGTCTTCTGTAAACTTAATAATTCCTGCTATATATCCATCCACATCATTTCCGTATATCTCAAACAACAGAGGTCCCTGCACTGATCCTTCTGGAGCATCATTGTTTGTAAATAATCATCCACAAGAATCAATTTTGTTGTGATCCTCTGTTCCTGGTTGTGTATGCCATTTTTCTTGTGAAGCATGAGTGAGTTCCATAATGTGAAGTTGATGCCAAAAGAAATAGTTTTGAGCTTTTGAGTACATTGTATGTCTGATCTTTCAGTTAGACTGTGCTTTGAGGTTCTTCAATGAAATACTAATGGTCAAATCTGTTACTTTCTCTTCTATCAGTTAGTCCTGACGAAGGGTCTAGGCCCAAAACGTCATCTGTACCTGTTCCTATAGATGCTGCCTGGCCTGCTGCGTTCACCAGCATTTTGTGTATGTGTTGCTGGTAATGCAGAATGGACTGATTTTTAAGATTCTGCAAATTATTTAGTGAGACATCTGGATATAAGTGGTTCCATCAGGCAGACAGCATAGATTCATGAAAGACAAGTCCTGTTTGACAAACTCATTGGAGTTTTTTTAGGATATAATGAGCACAGTGGATAGAGGGGAACAGTTGGATGTTGTATGTTTGGATTTCCATAAGGCATTCAATAATGTGCCACATAAAAGACTTGTCCACTAGATAAAGTTGCAAGGAGTTGGAGGTAATGTATTAGCATGGAGAGAGAAGATTGTTTAACCAACAGAAGACAGAATTGAGATAAATGGGTGCTACTCTGGTTGGCAATCAGTAGAGAGGGAATGCTGCAGGGGTTTGTGCTGGGCCCACAACTATTCACAATATACATTAACAATTTGGAAGAGGGGACTGATGCTGATGACAATAAATTGAGTGGTAAAGTAAATAGTGTCAGCAGACATAAGTAGATAGGTTAAGTGAGTGGGCAAGGGTCTGGCAGATGGAGTACAATGTTGGAAGGAAAACCAGTTTATTATTTAAATAGGAAAGATCGCAGCTTGCTGTTGCGTGGAGGGACTTCAGAGTGCTTGTGCATGAATTACAAATGGTTGGTTTGTAGGTACAACTGGTTATCAAGAAGGCAATTAGAATATTGCCCTTTGTTACTAGAGGGATTGAATTTAAAAACATGGAGGTTATGCTACAACTGTGCAGGGTACTGGTGAGCCAGTTCCTGAAGTACTGCAAGCATCTCCTATCTCCTCACTTGAGGAAGAATATATCTGCTTTGCAGGGTGTGCACTGAAGATTCACCAGGTTGATTCTGGAGATGAGTGGGTTAGCCTATGAGGAAGATTGAATATCCTGGGACTGTACTCACTGGAATTCAGAAGAATGAGAGGATTTTACAGAAACATAAAATTATGAAAGGGATAGATAAGATAGTGACAAGAAAGTTGTTCCTACTGGTAAGTGAGACTAGAACTAGATGACATAGCCTTAAGATTCAGGGCTATGATTTAGGACTGAGATGAGGAGGAACTGCTTTTCACAGAGGTTAGTGAACTTATGGAATTCTGTGCCCAGGAAACAATTTAGGCTATCTCATTAAGTATATTAGATAGATTTTTGCATTGCAGTGGAATTAGCGGTTATGGGGAAAAGACTGGTAGGTGGAGCTGAGACCATGGCCGGATCAGCAATGATCTTATTGAATGGTGGAGCAGGCTCGATGGGCCAGATGGTCTACTCCGCTTATTTCTTACATTCTGATGTTCTTGTGTATTTGTTACATTGGCATATGCAAGTTGTCTGTTTGTATAAGTGCTTTTGTTACTGTTTATCAAGACATGGAGCATCAATAGTTCCCCTCCAAGTCACACGTCATCCTGACTTGGAAGTATGTCATGTGTCCTTTATTGTCACAGTTCTGAATCCTGGAGCTGCCTGCCCAATGACTATGGGTAGAGCTTTACTAGAAGCATTGCAGGGTTCTAGAATGTGGCTCACCACTGAGGGCATTAAGAGATGGGCAATAAAAGCCCACCTTGCTAGTAGCACAAAGATTCTGTAAACAAACATATAAAACAAAAACTTGAGTGTGGTCTGGAAACTGTAATCTTTGTCAAATCAAGCATTTCTTCACCCACCTCACATGATTTCAACAATGAGCTGCCACAGCAAAATAAGATGTTTTCATGTTGTTAAATGAAACGCATCCTTTATTGGAACCTTGTGCTCATATGATGCACATTCATGTTATGTTGATTGACGACAATCTGGACAGCTTTGTGTATTTGCAGTGTTCTTGATTGCAAATCTAAACTAAAGTGTCAATTACTTTGTGCAGGGCTTGGATTCTGAATTTTAAACACTCAGAGCAGTCCTTCACTCTGCTGTTGTTTAAGCTGTGTGGGTAACTCATAAGATTCTACTGTATTGAGAGAAAAAGTAAAGGTCCTCGGTGTAACTTGACTTAGTAGAAGCAGAGATATTCTCAAAACTACGTTATTGAAGTAGCAGGCAGCGAAAGCTAGTGTTTTTAATTTGAGGTGTAATGCAACTTGCATCTGTATTCATATCCTGTTTACAAATGGAGTTTGTAACTCTTTCTTCTGAACCACTGTTGAAGTTTCAATGCTTTAGATCACTAAAGTGTGTCTGACACTCCAGATATAAATATGTTGGCACATGTTAAAGATAGCAAGGCACAATAGCAAAGAAGGCATGGAGTTGATGCTCAATTACCAAAATGGCATCTGATCATTATTGCCTTGTTGATTGAGGAGTTTGTTATTGGCAAATAGGTTGCTGTGTTTCTTACTTAACAGCAATGACTATATTTCAAAAACATTAATCAATTACATAAAGTTGTCTTTTCTGTTCTTGTACAAAATCTTTGATTGAGACTGTAAGACTATAAGACATAGGAGAATTAGATCATTCAGTCCATTTAGTCATGGCTGATCCATTTTCCTCTCAACCCCATTCACCTGCCTTCCTCCTTTTACCTTTCATCCCAGACTTAACATGAATCTATCAACGTTCAGATTAAGTGTGCCCAATGACCTGGTCTCCACTACAGCCTGTGGCAACTGATTCCACTGATTCACCACCCTCTGGCTTTAAAAAAAAAATTCTAATTTCCATTCTAAATGGACATCCCTCTATTCGAATGTCCCACTTTTGGAAGGATCCTCTCTACATCCACTGTATCTAGGCCTCTGAATATTTGATTGGTTTCAATGAGTTTTCTCTCCTCTTTCCCCCTCCCCTTTCTAAATTCCAGTGAGTCCAGGACAAAAGCCATCAAACACTCCTCAAATAAAAGCCACTTTTCACAGAATCATTTTCATGACCTCCTTTGAACTCTCTCCAATGTCAGCACATCCTTTCTTAGATACATAAAGTGTAAAAGAGAGGTGAAAGTGGATATTAGACTGCTGGAAAATGATGCTGGAGAGGTTGTAATAGAAGGACAATGAAATAGCGGACGAACTGAATAAGTAGTTTGCACCATTCTTCACGATGGAAGACGCCAGCAGTGTGGTGTAAGTTCCAGGTGTCAGGGGTGACAAAGTTTGTGAAGTTACCATGACAAATGAGAAGATTCTTGGGAAACTGAAAGATCTGAAGGTAGATCAGTCACCTGGACCAGATGGTGTACACCTTCTGACGGAGGTGGTTGAAGAGATTACGGAGGCATTAATAAAGATCTTTCAAGAATCACTAGGTTCTGGAATGGTTCTAAAAGACTAGAAAATTGCAAATGTCACTCCATTCTTCAAGAAGGGAAAGGGGTTGAAGAAATGAAACTATAGGCCAGTTAGTTTGACCTTAGTGGTGGCGAAGATGCTGGAGTTGATTACTAAGGATGAGGTCTCAGGGCACTTGAAGGCACATAATAAAATAGGCCATAGACAGCATGGTTTCCTCAAGGGAAATTTCTTGCCTGACATATCTATTGGAATTCTTTGAGATAGACAAAGGGGAATCAGTTGATGTTGTGTACTTGGATTTTAAGAAGGCCTTTAACAAGGTGCCACACACAAGGCTGTTTACCAAGCTACGAGCCCATGGTATGACAGGAGAGATTCTAGCATGGATAAAGCAGTGGCTGATTGGCAGGAGACAAAGTGTGGGAATGAAGGGAGCCTTTTTAGGTTGGCTGCTGGTGAATAGTGATGTTCCACAGAGATCTGTGTTGGGACCGATTCTTTTTACGTTATACGTCAACGATTTGGATGATGGAATTGATGGCTTTGTTGCAAAGTTTACAGACGATATGAAGATAGGTGGAGGGGCGGGTAGTTTTGAGGAAGTAGAGAGGCTACAGAAGGACAGTCAGGTTTGGAGAATGGGCAAAGAAATAGCAGACGGAATACAGTGTTGGGAAGTGTATCGTCATGCACTTGGGTAGAAGAAATGAAAGGGTTAACTATTTTCTAAATGGAGAGAAAATACAAAAACCTAGGTGCAAAGGGACTTGGAGTCCTTGTGCAGGATTTCCTAAAGGTTAATTTGCAGGTTGAGTCAGTGGTAAGGAAGGCAAATACGATGTTTGCATTCATTTTGAGAGGACTAGATTGTAAAAGCAAGGATACAATGCTGTGACTTTATAAAGCACTGGTGATGCCTTAGTTGGAGTATTGTGAACAGTTTTGAGCCCCATTTCTTAGAAAGGATGTGCTGAAACTGGAGAGGGTTCAAAGGAGGTTCATGAAAATGATTCCAGGATTAAACAGCTTGTCATATGAAGAGTGCTTTGATGGCTTTGAGCCTGTATTCTCTGGAATTCAGAATAATGAGTGACCTCATTGAAACCTATTGATTGGTGAAAGGCCATGATAGAATGATGTGGAGAGATGTTTCCTATGGTGGGAGAGTCTAACACTGGAGGGCACAGCCTCAAAATAGAGAGGTGTTCTTTTAAAACAGAGATGGGAGGAATTTCTGTAGCCAGAGAGTGGTGAATCTGTGGAATTCTTTGCCGCAGGCAGCTGTGCAGGCCGAATCATTATGTATGTTTATGGCAGAGGCTGATAAATTCTTGATTGGTCAGGGCATGAAGGGATAAGGGGAGAAAGCAGGAGATTGGGGCTGAGAGGGAAATTGGATCAGCCATGATGAAATGGTGGAGCAGGCACGATGGGCCAAATGGCCTAATTCTGCTTCTATATCTTATGGTCTTACAAGGGGCCAAAACTACTCGCATTACTCCAAGTGAGACCTTACCAGTGCCTTTAAAACGTCTCAGCATTTTATTCTTGTTTTTCTATTCTATTTCTCTCAAAATGAATGCTAACATTTCATTTGCCTTCCTCACTAGTGACTCAACCTGCAAGTTAACTTATAAAGAATCCTGGATGAGGACTCCCAAGTCCTTTTGCATGTTGGATTTTGGGTTTTTGATTTTCCTCCCTGTTTAAAAATAGTCTAAGCTTTTATCCTACTTGCCAAAGTGCATGACCATAAACTCTCTGACACTGTGTTCCATCTACCACTTGCTTGCCCATCTTCCTAATCAAAGTCCTTCTGCAGCCTCCCTGCCTCCTCAACACTATCTCCCCCTCCACCTATCTTCATATCATTTGCAAACACCCACAAAGCCATCAATTCTATCATGTAAGTCATTGACATATAATGGAAAAAGAAGTGGTCCCAACACTGACCCCTGCGGAATACCACCAGTCACTGGCCTCCAATCAGTAAAGGCTCTCTGTACATTCTTTGCCTCCTGCCAATCAGCCAATGCTCTATCCATGCAAGGATCTTTCCTGCAATACCATAGGTCTTAGTAAGCAGCCTCATGTGCGGCACCATGTCTAAAGCTTTCTGAAAATCACACCATCAAATGATTCTCCTTTGTCTATCCTGCTTGTTATTTCTTCAAAGAATTTCAACAGATTTGACAGGCAAGATTTTCCCCTTGAGGAAATCATGTTGCCTTTGGCCCACTTTATCATATGCCTCTAAGTACCCCGAAACATCATCCTTAACAATTGACTCCAACATCTTTCCAACCAGTAAGGTCTGGGTAACTGGCCTGTAATTTCCTTCTTCTGCCTCCCTCCGCCTCCCTCCTTTCTTGAAGAATGAAATGATATTTGAAGTTTTCCGGTCCTCCAGAACCATGCCGGAATATAGTGGCTTTTGAAGTAACTTTAATGTCTGCACAGTCTCTTTCAGAACCCTGAGGTGTAGTGCATCTGGCCCAGGTGACTTATCTACCTTCAGACTTTTCAGTTTCCCAAGCACCTTCTCCCTAGTAATAGCAAGTGGACTCACTTCTGCGCCCTGACACTCTTGCTAGTGAAGACTAATACAAAATACTTATTCAGCCCATCCATCATTTCTTTGTCCCCCATTATTACGTCTCCAGTGTGGTTTTCCAGTGATCTGCTATCTACTTTTGCTTCTCTCTTACTCTGTATATCTGGAAAAAAACTTCCGATATCCTCTTTGATGTTATTGGTTAGCTTACCTTCATATTTCATCTTTTCCCTCCATATGGCTTTTTTAGTTGGCTTCTGTTGGTTTTTAAAAGCTTTCCAATCCTCTAACATCCCACTTTTTTTTTGCTCTATTATATGCCCTCTCTTTTGCTTTTGTGTTGGCTTTGACTTCTTTGTCAGCCATGGTTGTGTCTCCTGCCTTTAGAATACTTCTTTGGGATTTATCTATCTTGCCACTTCCGAATTTCTCCCAGATTCTTCAGCTGTTGTTGTTTTGTCAAGTCAAGTCAAGTCACTTTTTATTGTCATTTCTACCATAACTGCTGGTACAGTACACGGTAAAAACGAGACAATGTTTTTCAGGACCATGGTGCTACGTGAAACAATACAAAAACTACACTGAACTACCTAAAACAACACAAAATGACACTAGACTACAGACCTACCCAGGACTGCATAAAGTGCACAAAACAGTGCAGGCATTACAATAAATAATAAACAAGACAATAGGCACAGTAGAGGGCAGTAGGTTGGTGTCAGTCTAGGTTCTGGATATTGAGGAGTCTGATGGCTTGGGGGAAGAAATTTACATAGTCTGGTCGTGAGAGCCCGAATGCTTCGGTGCCTTTTGTCAGATGGTAGGAGGGAGAAGAGTTTGTATGAAGGGTGCATGGGGTCCTTCATAATGCTGTTTGCTTTGCGGATGCAGCGTGTGGTATAAATGTCTGTAGTGGCGGGAAGAGAGACCCTGATGATCTTCTCAGCTGACCTTACTACCTGCTGCAGGGTCTTGCAATCCGAGATGGTGCAATTTCCGAACCAGGCAGTGATGCAGCTGCTCAGGATGCTCTCACTACAACCTCTGTAGAATGTGGTGAGGATGGGGGGGGTGGGAGATGGACTTTTCTCAGCCTTCGCAGAAAGTAGAGATGCTGCTGGGCGTTCTTTGCTGTGGAGCTGGTGTTGAGGGACCAGGTGAGATTCTCCACCAGGTGAACACCAAGAAATTTGGTGCTCTTAACGATCTCTATGGAGGAGTCGTCGATTTTCAGCGGAGAGTGGTCGCTCCGTGTTCTCCTGAAGTCAACAATCATCTCTTTTGTTTTGTTCACATTCAGAGATGGGTTGTTGGCTCTGCACCAGTCTGTTTGCCGCTGCACCTCCTCTCTGTATGCTGACTCATCGTTCTTGCTGATGAGACCCACCATGGTCGTGTGATCAGCGAACTTGATGATGTGGTTCAAGCTGTGTGTTGCAGCACAGTCGTGGGTCAGCAGAGTGAACAACAGTGGACTGAGCACACAGCCTGTGCTGGTGATGTCTCCCTCCCAGATGCGTTCACCATTATCCCTGCTAGTGTCCTCTTCCAATCAACTTTGGCTAAAGCCTCTCTCGTGCCTCTGCAGTTCCCTACACTCCACTGTAGTAGTGATACGTATGACTTTAGATTCTCCCTCTCAAATTGGAGGGTGATTTCTATCATATGATCACTGCCTCCTTAGGGTTCCTTTACCTTAAGATCCATAATCAAATCTGATTCATTACACAACACTTAATCCAGAATAGCTGATCTCTTTGTGGGCCTAACCACATGCTGCTCCACAAATTCATCTTGTAGACATTCTACAAATTCTTTCTCTTGGGAACCAAAATCTGCAGCAACCTGAATTCCCCAATCTACCTACATATTAAAATTCCCCATGACATTGCCCTTATAGCATGCATTTTCTATATCCTGCTGATATTTGTAGGCCACATCCTGACTTCTGTTAGGAGATCTGTATCAGGGTCTTTTTACATTTGCAGTTTCTTAATTCTACCCATAAAGATGTACTTCTTCCAAACCTATGTTACCTCTTTTTAAGCATTTGAATTCACTGTTTTCTTTACCAACTGGACCATTCACACCCTCTGCCTACCTGTCTGTCCTTTTGATACAGTGTCCATCCTTGAATGTTCCCAAATGTAATCTATCAGTCATGAGTCCATGATGCCCACAATGTCATACTTGCCAATCTCTAATTGCGTTACAAGATTGTCTCCTTATTCTGTTTACTGTGCATTCAAATATTACACCTTCACTTCTGTTTTTGTTACCTTTTTTGATTTTTGTCACCCTTTTCGATTTTTGTCCCCGTTGTACTGCAACTCATCCCACTGACTACAATTTTACTGTATCATCTGCCTGTCCTTCCTGACAGTCTCACTGCACACTGTCTCTGCTTGTATACCAACTGCTCCATTCTCTGCCCTATCACTCAGGTTCTCATCCATCTGCCAAATTAATTTAAATCTTCTCCAACAGTTCCAGCAAACCTGTCTGTTATTATATTAGTTCCCCTCGGGTTCAGGTGTAATCCGATCCTTTTGTACAGGTCATACCTTCCCCAGAAGAAATGCCAATAATCCAAAAATCTGAAGCTCTAAGCTCTGCACCCTGCACCGGTTCCTCAGCCATGCATTCAGCAGCCAAACCATTCTATTCTTACCCTCACCTGCTCCACTCCTCCAACTGTGGATTCTGGTATAACAACTTCAGTCGTCTTCCCCACTTCCTTTCTGAGCCTCAATGCCAGAGACCTGGTTGCTGTGGTTTCCAGAGATTACTGCCCCGGAAGTCTAGCTTTTCAGCTTTCTACCTAACTCCTGAAATTCTGTCTTTAATACTTCCTCCCTTTACTTACCTATGTCATTGGTGCCAATATGTACGGAGACATCTGGCTGCTCACCCTCTCCCTGTAGAATGCCATGGACCCGATCTGAAGTGTCCCTGACCCTGGCGCCTGGGAGGACACATACCATTCAGGTGTCTCTGTTGTGCCCACATAATCTCTTGTCCACTCCTCCAAACGTGGATTCTCCTATCACTACTTCAGTTGTCTTCCCCACTTCCTTTCTGAGTCGCAATGCCAGAGACCTGGTTGCCGTGTTTTCTTCCTGTTTTCCACTCTACCTCGCCCCCTCGTGGCATACTTAAATTCAGACAGGGCTCTAGTTCATTACAAGGAGGCCAGGAAGGCTCTTCAACCTAGACTTAAGAGAGTAGAAGGGGACAGGAGAAGGCCTTAACGAGTATGTTTAGGGAAAACTCCAAGGCATTCTACACATATGTGAGGAACAGGAGGATAACAAGAGTGAGGGTAGGACTGATCAGGGGTAAAAGAGGAAATATATGCCTGGAGTTGGAGAAGATAGGGAAGATCCTTAATGAATATTTCAGTATTCACCGGTGAGAGGGCCCTTGACAAATATGAGATAAGTATAGAGCAGGCTGATAAGCTGGAACGTGTCAGCATTAAGAAAGAGGATGTACTGAATATAATGAAAAATATTAGGATACGTAAGTTCCCAGGGCAGGATGGGTTATATCCCAGGGTACTACGAGAAGCAAGAGAAGTGTTTGCTGCATCTTTAGCGATGGATTTTGTGTCCTCACTGACCACATGGGTAGTGCCAGAGGATTGGAGGGGGACAAACGTTATTCTTTTGTTCAAGAAATATAATAGGGATAACTCTGGGAATTATAGACGAGTGAGCCTTTTGTTAGTGGTGGACAACTTTTCGAGAGGGTTCCTAGGGACAGAACTTAATGAGTATTTGGAAAAGCATAGTCTGAATAGAGATAGCTGACAGGACTTTCTGAGAGACAGGCCGTGCCTCACAAGTCTTGATTGAATTCTTTGAGGAAATGTCAAACAAATTAATGAAGGCAGAGTAGAGGATGGGCTGTATATGGATATTAGAATGGCATTTCAGAAGGTTCCATTTGGTGGGTTCATTCAGAAAGTGAGGAAGTATAAGATCCAGGGAAACTTGACTTTGAGGATGCAGAATTTGCTTGACCATGGTAGATGGAGCATATTTTGCTTGGAGGGCAGTGACCAGTAGTTTTCCACAGGGATCTGTTCTGGGGCTTGTGCTGTTTGTGATTTTTATAAATGACTTGAATGAAGAAGTGGAAGGATAGATTTTTAAGTTTGCACAAAAGATTGGTTGGGTTTTGTATAGTGTAGATTGTTGTCCTAGGTTACAATAGGACATTGATAGGATGCAGAGCTGGGCTGAGAAGTAGCAGATGTAGTTCAATCTGGAAAAGTATGACTTTGGGGGGAAGACTCTGGTTAGACTATACAGGTTTCCCCCGCCATCCGAAGGTAGAGCGTTCCTGTGAAACGGTTCGTAAGCTGAAATGTCATAAAGCGTAGAAGCAATTACCATTTATTTATATGGGAAAATTTTGTGAGCGTTCGCAGACCCAAAAATAACCTACCAAATCATGCCAAATAACACATAAAACCTAAAATAACAGTAACATATAGTAAAAGCAGGAATGATATGATAAATACACAGCCTATATAAAGTAGAAATACTTCTCTACAACGATTGCCTGCACAGATCTCCGTAGCGAAAATCTCACGTAAGCGCTCTCGGCAGAAAATCTCATGCAAGCGCTGTTGGCATAAACGCGCTCTCCAGTAACCTTTAAACTATGAAGCTGCCAAATCTACCAAATAACACGTAAAAATACACAGCCTATATAAAGTAGAAATAATGTGTAAGGGGGTTTCGTCTTTTACTGCGTAGGCTAATTAAAATGGCTTCTTTGTCATGTTATACTGGGGAATGCTTCTTTGTTATGTTAAATGCTGAGAAAGTCTCTAGCTAGACAGTTGCTTGGGTTAATACAGATAGCAGGGTGCTATTAACCAATTGAGATAGTTGTTATGATCTTGGTGTATCTGGGAGATTTGTATGTGCGGGGTTTTGGGGCAGAAGGCAGGAGAGCGAGTCAGAGGATGGTGCTGTGATGTCCGCTAACGGGGTCGGACCCCGAGGAGGGCGTTCGGCGAGGAGACAGAGACGGACTCATGTAGAGTGTCTGGTCGACCACCGTTGTGGGTCCCATGTGGCCGGTCGAGGTGGTCCGAGGGGTCGCAGGGTGAAGAAGAAGGTTCTTGAGCTCCAACTGTTTTGTGCACGAAGAGATTGAACTTTGCTAAGTGTGGTGCCTTTTATTTTCCTTTTATATTTTATTCTCTATTAATTATATAGTTCCAGTAATATCTATAAACTGTAAATCATTTAATGGTATCTGGTGTATTGTCTGTTATTTGGACGGGGTGGGATACATCACACAGCATCCACACAAACTAATTACCCAGTTTGGCGGAGGCGAGGGTTATTTCCCTAGACGACAGCGAGCTGAGCGACCCTGAGGCTGACCGGGGGGCTACAAATGAATGTACAGTGTAGTATCACTTACGGGAATTGGGACGACATCGAGCACACTGATGATGGTGTGTTAGACTGACTTGTCGCAGGTTGGGATGGTGCAGTGGCCCCCACCCTCTGGGCCGCTGATTGATACATTGCCGCGAAGCACGCAGGGGTAGCCGGGAGGCACACAGCACATCTTTAAGAAAAAAGCCGAAATAAACATGCTAATTAATTAGGTGCTGCCCAGCACGTAAATGTTGGCGCAGATCAGAGGCGATTGCCGATTGCATCGGCACTGATCTGGGCCGACAATTACGTGCTAGGCGGCACCTAATTAATTAGCATGTTTATGTTGGCTTTTTTCTTAAAGATGTGCTGTGTGCCTCCCCGCTACCCCTGCATTTTCCGCGAATCGGTACAGTATCTGTCTGGGGCCCGGGGGTTGGGGTGGTGGGACATGGGGGTGTTATCTCATCGTCGATCAGGGCAGGCAGCTCATCTTCTCCTATGACTGCCGACCTCGATGTTGAAGGTCGAGGTTCGTCGTCTGCTGTGGCTGATGTGGAAGGCTTGCTTGACTGCTGAGCCTCACGCATTTTTATATCACACAGTTCTTTGTAAGGACTCAAAACATCCTGCAAATATCCCCTAAACCTACGTACCCTTTCAAAATTAAAGTGGTACTTTATCATTGCAGCGAAAGTCTCACGCAGTTGGTTCGCTTTCTGCATTCAGTTTCAATTATTATCCTTTCCTCTTCCAATTGCATCAGCTCTTCATCTATCAGTTCTTGGTCATGGGATGCCAAAACCTCTTCAACATCATCTTCGTCAGCTTCCACAAGCCAAACTCACTTCGTCCTTGCTTCGTTCACCACGATCGAAACAATAGACAATAGGTGCAGGAGTAGACCATTCGGCCCTTCGAGCCAGCACCGCCATTCACTGTGATCATGGCTGATCATCCACTATCAGTATCCAGTTCCTGCCCTATCCCCATAACCTTTGATTCCGCTATCTTTAAGAGCTCTATCCATCTCTTTTTTGAAAGCATTCAGAGACTTGGCCTCCACAGCCTGCTGGGACAGAGCATTCCATATATCCACCACTCTGTGGGTGAAAAAGTTTTTCCTCAACTCCGTTCTAAATGGCCTACCCCTAATTCTTAAACTGTGGCCTCTTTTATGCCCCCTCATATAACACCCTTACGAGCTCTTTCAGGCTTTTCCGACACCTTAGAACTCATCTTGTAAACGGCTGCTCACAGGCTCGTGATTAAGCAATGCCATTCCGAATCCGGGGGAGAGCGGCTGCTCGGAGTGCGCGCTGCCTTTTATTGCGTGCTGCCTTTCTTCGTAACAGTGAAAACACCTTCTGAAAGGGAAAACAAGGTACTAATGTAGGTCTTTCATAACAGTGAGGTTTCGTAAAGCGAACGTTCGAAAAGCAGGGGACACCTGTACTTGGAATATTGTGCTCAGTTCTTGTTGCCTCATTGTAGTAGGATGGATGGTGAAACTTTAGAGAATATGCAGAGGATTTACCAAGAATGTTCCTGGATTAGAGAGCATGTCTTGGGATAGGTAGAATGAGTTGGAGGTTTTCTCTTTGGAGCGAAGGAGGGTGACAGGTAGCTTGATAGAAGGGTACAGGAAGCATGGATAAAGCAAGCTGGAGACCTTTTCCCAGGGTGGAAATGTCTAATATGAGGGGGCATAATTTCAAGCTGTTTAGAGGAATGTACAGGAGGGATGTCAGGTTTTTACAGAGTGGTAGGTGCGTCAAACGTGCTGCCGAACGTTGTGGTAGAGGCAGCATTAAAGACACTTAAGAGGTTCTTTGATAGGCACATGGATGAAAGAGAAATAGAGGGCTATGTGGGAGGAAGGAGAGATCAATTTTAGAGGAGGTTAGAGTCAGCACAGTATCATGGGCCAGATGCACGTAAGAGTAATGTTCTATGTCGTTTATTCAACATTGTTTACTTGCCAACTAAAAAGGATTGTTTCCTATTGTGTAACGTTTCTGTGATCATGATGCCCTTCATCTTGGATATAAGACTGGAATCTTAGCCAGTCAGTAGTCCACTTAGTCCAGTCAGCAGATTATGTGCTTCAACCTTCTATTTTAAGATGTGGTCACAAAGAACCAGATCATAGTTGCATGGAGGCATTTCTGCACTGTTGGGATGTACAGTAGATGAGATGGTGAACTAGGATCCATTTGCCCTTGCAGTGGTTTCAATAATCTTATTATGAAGCAGTAGATTTCAGCTAGTTGTGTTCAATGGTTGTTTCAACCAACAAGACTATAGTGTTTCTCTGAATAAATCAGCACCTTTCTTTTTCTTTCAATCTGTTTTTCTTTATGCTTGCAGTTTCATGTGATGAAAGGTCACAATTAAGGCCTTTTTTTTGTAGAAATGCAAACCCCCACCCCCATCGCATGAGTCAGGAGTCACACGCAGTAACATTTTTTTCTGTGAATTTTCACTGATGCTGCTGTGAAGGCAATACTCTATATAACTGCTGGGAGATTTCAGTTGCATGAATGAAACTGAGAATATATGCCAGTACAATCCAAGGAAGCAAAGTTCTTTCAAGATTTGGAGTTTTCTGTTTACAAATAATCAATAATGAAGTGAGATACAAGTCATGTCATTAAAGATAAAGGTTTAACAATAGATGGTTTACCTTTTAAGTGATAACTGTGGCCATTGCTACTTTAAGAGCAGCAATGTGTTCAGTGTTGAGTGTTGGTGAACATTCTTGCACTGTTATAATTTTTTGGTTCTTTGGTTCACATTTCAATATGATCACTTTACTGATTGAAACATAAGTTGTGAATTCTTTTGCAGTATCAGACTTGTCTGCAATTAATGATACTTAGCAACTATTTTTGCATCCTGCTTCCTGCACCCAAGCTGAGCATGTCGACCATCAACTTTTCTTCCAATTTCTGATCCATTTCTGACACCTTCCTTTCCTTTCTCAATCTCTGTCTCTGAAGACAGCTTATCTACCGCTATTATAAATCCATTGACTCTCACAGCTACCTGGACTATACCTCTTCCCACCCTGTTACTTGTAAAAAAAAAACCACTTCCTTTTCTGAATTCCTCTGTCTCCTCCACATCTGCTCTCAGACTGAGGCTTTTCATTCCAGAACTAAGGAGATGTCCTCCTTCAAAGAAAGGGGCTTCCCTTCCTCCTCCTCCTCCATCATCAACGCTGCCCTCAACCGCATCTCTTCCATCTCGCACAGGTTCTTGCCTCACCCCATCCTTCCACCACCCCACTAGGGATAGAGTTCCTCTCGTCCTCACCTACCACCCCACCAGCCTCTGCATCCTGCACATAGTTCTCCGTAACTTCCACCATCTCCAGAAGGATCCTACCACCAAGGACATCGTTTCCTCCCCCCCACTTTCTGCTTTCTGCAGGTATTGCTTTCTACACGACTCCCTCCTACTGTCCATTCGTGCCTCCCCACTGATCTCCCTCCTGGCACTAATCCTTGCAAACAGATCAAGAGCTACACCTGCCCCTACACCTCCTTCCTCACTACGATTCAGGGCCCCAAACAGTCCTTCCAGCTGAGGTGACACTTCACCTGTGAGTTTATATCCGATGCTCCTAGTGTGGTCTCCTGTATGTTGCTAAGACCTGATGCAGATTGGGAGACCACTTCACCAAGCACCTATGCTTCGTCTGCCATAAAAATCAAGTTCTCCCAGTGGCCAGTCATTTTAATTCCACTCCCCATTCCCATTCTGATATGTCTGTCCATGGCCTCCTCTACTGTTGGTCACAATGAGGCCACATTCGTGTTGGAGGAGCAACACCTTGTATTCCACCTGGGTAGCCTCCAACCTGATGGCATGTCCCTCCCACCCCCCCACCTTTACCATTCCCCATTCCCACTTCCCTCTCACCTTATCTGCTTATCATCTCCCTTTGGTGCTCCTCCCCCTTTTTCCATAGCCTTCTGTCCATAAGACCATAAAATATAGGAAAAGAATTAGGCCATTTGGCCATCAAGTCTGTTCTACCATTCAATCATGACTAATCCTTTTTTTAAATAGTTGACATTTTGGGCCGAGACCCTTCATCAGAACTGGAGGAAAAAAGATGAGAAATCAGAGTAAGAAGGTGGGGGGAGGGGAGGAACCAATACAAGGTAGTAAGTGATAGGTGAAACCAGGAGGGGAGGAAGGGTGAAAGCTGGGAAGTCGATTAGTAAATGAGATAAAGGGCTGAAGAAGAGGGAATCTGACAGGAAAAGACAGAAGGCCATGGAAGAAAGAGAAGGTGTCCTCTCCTATCAGATTCCCCCTTCTCCAGCCCTGTATCTCTTTCACCAATCAACTTCCCAGCTCTTTACGTGACCCTCACCCCCCCCAACCCTGGTTTTAGCTATCACCTTGCAGTTCTTCCTCCCCAACCCCCACTTTCTTACTGATTCCTCATCTTTTTTTCCGGTCCTGATGAAAGATCTCGGCTCAAAACATTGACTGTACTCTTTCCTATAGATGCTGCCTGGCCTTTTGAGTTCCTCCAGCATTAGATGTTTATTGCTGCCTGGCATTCAGTTTAATTGCATGAGACTTTGCCTCTACAGATGCCAATTGACCTATTAAGTTCCTCCAGCAGACTTTTTTTTTGCTCCAGATTCCTGTATCTGCTGTTGCTTGAATAACTTTTGTTGCTTGTGCCCACTCTAATCCAAGTTTTCTCACTTTGGTGTTAAGAATACTTTTACCATGAGATGATTTGTATTTTTAGAGTGGTAATACTTGCAAAGTGGCAGGATTTCCAAATAGCTTTTTGTAAAAAATGCTGGAAAGGAGTAGCATGTGGAATTTTGTTTTGGACAAAGCATATAATAAAACTTACCACTTGTGGATTGTTATTGCAGGTGCTATGCTGAATTGTAGGGCTAAAAATAATAGGATCAACAGTCGTCATGAAGTTAATTGAAGTACAGCTTCTAAAGTTGGCACAATTGCTTTCCCAGTGAGTTACTGTGCTGTCCAGAAGATTTCCTGTAGTGATTCAGCTGTGAAACATGAGAATGAAATGTACTTATCTTTTGACAGCAGTTTGAAATAGAACTGCGGGGAATGGGCTGCATTTGCAACTTCCATCCCTGTGCAATGCAGCATTTAAGTGCAGATATGCTAGAGGTCAAACGCTGGTGGCAGACTTAGCAAAAATTTCAGGGTGGAACACAAACATCCTGAGCTTGAAGGACTGTATGTGCGGTGGATTCTGGTTAATCAGTTAATCAGGCAGCAACTTATTTGGGACAACTCTTTAAAGAACAAAAATGATTCGAGAAACTAGCATGATTCCTTTTTATTTGGGACATTATGCTGCCTAATTGAGACAGAAGACTATTGCCAAACAGTTTCTAACTAGCATCAGTCACGTGCACTTGAATAGCTGTTAGATTTTAAAGCAAAGAGTTTTTAAATAGCATCAGTTGCTTGTATTCAAAATCCAATGATTTTTGTCACTGATAGTGAGAAATAAGCAGGAAAATAATTCAGCACTGCTTTGTTCACTGTAGTTTCAAGCATCCAGGCTTGGAGACTCCAGAATTAACCATTAGACATTATGAAGTGAACAGTTTTCAAATAGAGTCAGTTTATGTGCTTGTGTTATGTTATTCATTTGGGCCAACAGACACCGATTCCAAAAAAAAAGTGATTTTTTTGATAATTCGTTTTTTTTTAAATTTCAACTTTAAGCAGGAAGGCAATGAGGTAGTCCATTATGTGCACTAGTTGGCGGTGACCTCTGCTGATTTTGTTAATCAAAATAGCAGTGATGAATTCTTCCGTTGATAACTATTAGGAACTAAAACACAGTTTTACCGCACTGTAGTAGCTTGGCAGTATTCTAATTTGCTCTGTATTTCATTTCAATGCGTAATTTGTTACTCAGTTAAATGATACTTTGTCGTTGTTATGTCTTTTAACTATTTCCATTAAACTTCAGCTAATTGGGGCAGCCACTTATTAGGGCAAAATGTACTGGTCCCGATGTGACTGAATTAACTAGAATCCACTGTAATTGGTATTTGCCCTATAGTTATCTTTTGCACTCTGATTTATATGAATTAGGCCACTGTTCTAAATGGAAAATTGTTGGTTAATTTGAATTCTGATTCACGTTTATTTACATCAGTAAATGTTTTTGTGGACTTTTCAAATATCAGGTGAAAGCTGGATTAACAGTCTGTCCCATGCACATCATTGGATTGCTGAATCCATTACTTACCCCCAAATATAACATGAAGATGTTACAAAAGGTGCACTAAAGTATAAACAAATATCTCATGGTAGGCGGTTTAACTGCTGCAAAGTAGTCATGATGTTGCTATTACTGAGGCTGTGATAGGTTTGTGGAGGTTAGTTCAAGAATCGGATAGTTGAAGGGAACCCAATCTACATTTGTTCCTCCAGTACACAGGAGGCCTTTTATGATCAGTGAATGAGGTATGCTAGATTGGAAGAACTGTGAGTGATTTGCAGCTTCATCTGGAAGGGGGTTGGTGAGAAGAGGGGAGTTGAATGTCTACCAGCTTTGGTCAAGGAAATTAACAATGAAGATGAAGTGCTGTATACATGCTGTAATTCTTTTGACTTATTGAGATAAAACTAAGATGTTTTAGTAATAAAAACTAATAGTGAGAGTTTTATTTTCATTTGTGCAATTAGACTTTGATGCACTAATTGTTTGGAATTATATGTTGTATCTTCAAAATAAGATGAATTATCATCCAACTAAAACCTTTGGCAACATGATTGTAGCTAGGGTTTAAGAATGTCTGTTCCAGTACATGACAGATAAAACTGATTTCTTAGTTTCTGAGTTCTGCCAATTTAATTTTAGTTAGATTTTCAGGTTCAACAAAACATAATCAGCATCACACACAAAATACTGGAGGAATTCAGCCAGTCAGGCAGCATCAATGAAGGGGAATAAACATTTGACATTTTGGGCTGAGGCCCTTCATCAGGACTGGAAAGGAAGTAGGCAGAAGCCAGAATAAGAAAGTTGGGGGTGGGGGGGGGGAGGAATGAATACTAGCTGCCAGCTGATAGATGAAATCAGGTGGGTGGGCGGGGGAAGGGGGGAATGAAGAAAGTAGCTGGGAGGTGATAGGTGGAGGAAGCAAAGGGCTGAAAAAGAGGGAATCTGATAGGAAATGACTGTGGAAGAAGGGGAAGGAGGCGGGACACCAGAGGGAGGTGATGGGCAGATGTAGAGAAGAGAAATGGGGTGATGGGAACCAGAATGGGGAATTGGAAAAAAGAGAAGGAAAAGGGAGAAATTATTGGAAGTTAGAGAAATCAATGTTCATGTAATCAGGTTGGAGGCTACAGAATTTGTAGCCTCATCATGGCAGTAGAGGAAGTCGTTAATCAACATCTCAGTCTGGGAATGGGAAGTCAAATTGAAATGGATGGTCACCAGGAAATCCCATCTTTTGTGGTGGATGGAGCGAAGGTGCGCGACAAAGTGGTCCCTCAATCCATAGTACGTTGGGTCTCCTCACCAGTGTCGAGCAGGCCACACTTCGAGTACTGGTTATAGAAGACCACCCCAACTAGACTCACAGGTGAGCTGTTGCCTCACTTGTGTTCCTCCAGCATTTTGTGTGTTTTGCTCAAGATTTCCAGCATCTGCAGAATCTAAACAACAGGAATTCTGCAGATGCTGGAAATTCAAGCAACATACATCAAAGTTGCTGGTGAACGCAGCAGGCCAAGCAGCATCTATAGGAAGAGGCGCAGTCGACGTTTCAGGCCGAGACCCTTCGTCAGGACTAACTGAAGGAAGAGTGAGTAAGGGATTTGAAAGCTGGAGGGGGAGGGAGAGATGCAAAATGATAGGAGAAGACAGGAGGGGGAGGGATAGAGCCGAGAGCTGGACAGGTGATAGGCAAAAGGGGATACGAGAGGATCATGGGACAGGAGGCCTAGGGAGAAAGACGGGGGGGGGGGTGACCCAGAGGATGGGCAAGAGGTATATTCAGAGGGACAGAGGGAGAAAAAGGAGAGTGAGAGAAAGAATGTGTGCATAAAAAGGAGTAACAGCTGGGGTACGAGGGGGAGGTGGGGCCTAGCGGAAGTTAGAGAAGTCAATGTTCATGCCATCAGGTTGGAGGCTACCCAGAAGGAATATAAGGTGTTGTTCCTCCAACCTGAGTGTGGCTTCATCTTTACAGTAGAGGAGGCCGTGGATAGACATGTCAGAATGGGAATGGGATGTGGAATTAAAATGTGTGGCCACTGGGAGATCCTGCTTTCTCTGGCGGACAGAGCGTAGATGTTCAGCAAAGCGGTCTCCCAGTCTGCGTCGGGTCTCACCAATATATAAAAGGCCACATCGGGAGCACCGGACGCAGTATATCACCCCAGTCGACTCACAGGTGAAGTGAATCTCCTGTGTTTAAAAATTGGCTTCATTTTGTAGCCACAAACATAATTGCTCTGATTTTGAATTTATTTCTTCCTGGATACAAAAACTTGTTTAGAATTATTGCTGTACTATTTTAGGGAGATATGCACCACGTCTGAGCTTGTACCCTTATTTCTGTTGGTGACAGCTGCACTTAGAAACCAGCATGCAATGAAATACATGTTACCAATATTGACTAAATTTTTAATGTCTAGCACAAGAAAAATTTAAGTTATTGTTTAATTAACAAGACTGATCATATGTGACTCCACAACAACTTTAACAAGAACTTTTAAAAGTAATTTGATAGTTATATTGACATCTTTTAACTAAATGGATCATGCGAAAGTTTAAGCAACAGCTAAGCAAATTCTGTTGCGTATCTTAAAAGTGTCCTTGGTTTGCATATGAGAATTTGTACTGCTTGAACTGGGTATGTGTGATGAGACTGGCCCTTTAAAGGGCAGCTCCCACTAAGGATTTGTATTTGGCATGAGAAAAATTCCTAAACTAGACAGCTGAATATATTCCTCAAAGATGACAGCAGGATCAGGGGTCGGTTGTCATTTTGAATCATTTGGAAAGTTTGATTGTATTACATCTAAGTCTAAAATTCTTTGAATATTGCCATCATTTGTTAAGTTGTCATGTTACTTTTATTCCATAGGCATACACAATGTTAATTAAGTATTTAAATTTATTAAAATCTGTTTTGTGCCCAGAGAACAAGTTTTGTATTTGAATCTATCATGAACCTTCTACTTGTGGAGACGAAATGTAATTTTGTTTGTTAGACTTGTGAAGAGAAAGTGCAAGGCAATAATTCTTATTTCGTGCTTGAAATGACTTGCAGTATCAACATGTTTGAAAGCTTCAATGTAATGAACAGTTGGTCAGGCATTTTGGAGCAGTCAGAAGCTTAGTGTTAGCTTGAATATTGAGACATTGTATGATATTTTGGCATTCCAAAGGAAAACAAATATAAAATGTTGAATTGTGTGCTATTTTCAATTTGCTGCTTTTTTTGATCTGAAGCATATTTATCAAATAAACATTAGCATTATGTTCATTTTAATAACCTTAGAAGAGCAGACAATCATACTAAGTGTTTTCTTGTTGCCTACTGTGAGTTATCAGCAAACATAAGCTGTAATTAGCATTCAGGCAGTATGTTTTCTGAGAACAATAATTTTGTTCAGTTTGTTTCACGGCACCTTTGTGGGCGTGTGCCGTAATGGACTGTGGATGGAACACATTGTAACTTGATCTGTTTCAATTTAATCCCGAGAGCTAACAGATGAAGTATCAAGATGTGACTCAGGTCATTTGTCAGAAGTGCAGTGTTCAGTATTGTGGATAGAAGACTTGTGCCTATGTATGTTTCCAAGAGGATTCTATACAATGTTTCTGTGGAGCTTTTTCTTTTAATGTTGTCTAAGTATGAATCTCATAGTTGTGTTGGAATTGGAGCATTTGTGAATGGTTTGTAAACCAAACAATGAAACTGGAAAATGCAGTGAGGTCTAGGAGGTACAGAAGTAAATGTAATTACTACTAACAGTGTTAATACTGGCAATAGCAGGGAAATTGTTGATTTGAATATGTTGGATGGATCAGATAACAGTAACTGGTAACAGTAAATTAATTAGTTCAATGTGAAACCATATGTTTCATTTCCATGTGCAAAGAATATTAATGCAAGTTATTGCAGGTATTCTAATTTAATCATTTTGTTGCAAATGGTGTTTATTATAAGCAACTTAGCTTCAGTACCTTCTTTATTGCAATACTGACTTTTTTATTGTCTAAAGCAGTTAAGGACTTCCTCCTCTATGATAATGTAAATGTGAAACTGCCTGTGACTAGAGCAGAGGAATTAATGTTCAGATGCTAGGTCTAAAGGCTGATTATTGAAATGTAATGTGGCTCAGAGTATTTGCCATCAGTGATTAAGGGAGCTAGATTGATTCCTTCAGAAGTAGCCTTTTTACAAAGTAGATTTGTTTTTTTTGTAAAACGTTTACATAAAACAATTAAACATATATTTCGTTTTTAGAGTAAAGCTAATGGTTAGATTTCTGTTGATTTGCACAACATTCTTGTGCGAGAAATTTTGCTGTCTGCAGTTTGAGATAAAGCCTCATTAACTTGGTAATATGACAGAAAGTAACACACATCAAAATTGCTGGTGAATGCAGCAGGCCAGGCAGCATCTCTAGGAAGAGGTACGGTCGACATTTCTGGTCAAGACCCTTCGTCCTGATGAAGTGTCTCAGCCCGAAATGTCGACTGTACCCCTTCCTAGAGATGCTGCCTGGCCTGCTGCGTTCACCAGCAACTTTGATGTGAGTTGCTTGAATTTCCAGCATGTGCAGATTTCCTCGTGACAGAAAGTAACGTGTAGTGAATTTTTCTGGAAAGGTTATGCTGAATAGAGTAAATTCAATTCAATACAGTTGGCCCTCTGTATCCGCAGATTCAACCAACCGCGGATCGAAAATATCAACCATGGATCGCGATTATTGCGTCTGTACTGAACATGTACAGACTTTTTTTTCCTTGTCATTATTCCCTAAACAATACAGTATAACATCTATTTACATAGCATTTACATTGTATTAGGTATTATAAGTAATCTAGAGATGATTTAAAGTATACGGGAGGATGTGTGTAGGTTATATGCAAATACTACGCCATTTTAATAAGGGACTTGAACATCCGCGGATTTTGGTATCCGCGGGGAGTCCTGGAACCAGTCCACCGCGGATACCGAGGGACGACTGTAATTACAAATAAGAACTCATTTCCAATTGAGATAACTCTTCATCATTCTTTCTTCAAAATCAATTGCAATAATTCTGAATGATAAAGAGCTATCTCAATTGGAAATGTGTTTGTAAGGATTATTGTTTTATTGTCTGAATCCAGATGCCATGTGAATTTCAGCAGATCATAATCTTAACAGAGACATGAGAAATGGTTCCTTAGATTTTTAGTTCACCCCTTGACAAATTGAGTTTTTCTTACTTACCATTTCTAGGACTGTTAAGTAGCTAGGTGCTGAGATTTTACAATATGTCTCTTTCACTGATATTTTCGGTCGTGAAGCTTATTTGGCAAAGCTGGTTGATCATATAGCTACCTTTTTATTTATTGTCAAGGTATTAAATAAGTTAATGAATTGTGGATATAGAATAGATAAAAGTCATCCATGATAGATAGTGAAGCTGTAAACAAAACAATATATTATGCTTAATACACCAAGGATATCTTTTGGGATAAAAAGCATTTGAGCACTAGAAAAGTTATGCTTTAGACTTGTAAAATGAGTGACAGTATTGATTTATATATTCCTTTGGCATTGATTGCTGGTGTTTGTTCAGCTTCCTTCTGTTTGAATTTTGGATTTAAAGATCAATAATAATATTGTTTCACTTTTGGAAATACTAAAATTTAACCTTTGCAGTGTTTGGAAAGGTGAATTGTGGATAACATTCAGACCTGAATATCTAATCGCTGTGGGGGATTTCTTGCTCTTGTGAGGTAATGTCATTCCTGACATGGGAGGTCACTTTGCTTGGCCCGTGAGACTTGAGACTGTGAAAACAATCTCAGTTTCTGGGCCCTCCACCTTGGTGGTTGTAAGAGTTGATTCTGAGACTTCAGGAAGTGGTTCTGACAGCTCTGGACACCTTTCCTCTCCATTTCTTGGCTCTTCACTTTCCTTTTTCTTCTAGTTTGTGCACCTTGATCCTGGGAAGGTCCATTTAGTTCAAGGGAGTATTCTCTTATTAATCCTTCTATTTCTCCCTTTATAATCTGATACCCTCTCGGTTTCCTCATCCACAACATCATCTGATAGATCCTCTGTTTTCATATCTTTATTGACCCCTTTCTTTTCGGTCTTCCATTCACTTTGCAGGCTTTTGTATCAACCTTTACAAGCAGCTTTTATTCTCCCACTTGAAGTTCATACAATAACATTAATGTACACAGATTAGATTCTGGTTCTTTATACGCAGAAAAGCCATATGCTTGCGACTTTCCTGTAGCTCCTTGAACTCTCTTCCAATTTAAAACCAAGCCATGGTTCACAAGTAACTGCCTGGTTAGCATATCAGAAGCTTTTTCAGATATGTTGCCTACAAAAACTGTTGGAGTCGGACCAGTATTTTCTTCACTTACTCACTTCCTCTGAGCAGCATGGTCTTTCCTTGGTCCAATATGCTTTCCAATCTGAGGCACAGAGACTGGGATCAACACCTGCTTGCTCTCTGTTACGCAATGGTTCTTGGTTTTCAGTATGGAAGTGGTTGTGGCAAAATCCAGTACTTTTCTTAATTTGATTTCAGTTGTCTCAATTTCAGGGGATGTGGCATATAAGTTATGGATGGATCTCCTTTCAAGTTGTAGTTGTCTGTCACTCACGACCTCAGAACGCCAGCTCTCCTGTATTACCACATGCAAGCCCAATGTGGCTTGTTGGTTGTGGTATTTCACTGTCATGAATGTCATTCCCACAGGAATGATCTTTTCTCCAGTATAAGTTCTTAGTTGGATATCTGGAGGCTTCAGTTTAGTATCTTTGAAATGCTGTTCAAACTAATTTTGTGAAATAATTGAAACAGCTGAGTCAGTGTTGAATTCCATTTTAATTAATTTGCCATTCACTTCTGTTGTAAGCCATTTTGCTTGTCTACTATTAGTTTTCACATTGTAAAATCTCAAGGCTATTCAGTCCTGTGTCACTCATCATTATCAGATTTTTCATTAATAGCATGCAGATTAGTGCTCTTTTTGAAACTACAACTTGACTTTTATCTTTTTCTCTTCCATGTGCAGTCCGTTTACTTTTGTCTACCCAACATGCTCTTTTGCATGTGTCTTAATTTGTTGCATTTTCGGCAAGTTTCACCTTTAAACCTGCATTGGTCTAGTGTTTGTGACCCTCTGCCACAATGGTAACACAATTTGTTCGGCCAGGCCAGTTTCTTTTTAGAGATTGCAATTTTGTTCATACTCACTTTCATTCTTGACTGGAACTCAATGGTATCTCCCACCACTGTTTCTATTGGTGCAGCTATTGTAGCTGCTCCTTTAAAAGTACGTTGTGCTTCAGTTAGGAGCTGTTTTTGTATACTTTTTTTTGTATACTTTTTTTTTGTAAGATTCCACAAGCTAAACAATTTCTCAATGCATAATTAAGCCCATTACCGAACTGACGATGCTCAGACCTCTTCAATTCAGTCAGGTATGCTGAAAAGGACTTCCCTTCCTTTCGATTCCGTGTATGAAACCTAAAGCATTCTGCAATCAACAATGGTTTCAGTTCTAAATGTTCCTGCAATACTTCCACAATATCAGCAGAACTTATAACTATATCCCTTCCCCACATGAAACCACCATGGTGGGCTTCACAGCTGAACAGTTGAGAAGACAGCTGAAACGTCTCAACCCAAGCAAGGCTGCAGGACCGGATGGTGTCAGTACCAGGGTACTCAAAGCCTGTGCCCCTCAGCTATGTGGAGTACTTCGCCATGTATTCAACCTGAGCCTGAGGCTCCGGAGGGTTCCTGTGCTGTGGAAGACGTTCTGCCTTGTCCCTGTGCCGAAGACGCCGCGCCCCAGCAGCCTCAATGACTACAGACCGGTGGCATTGACCTCCCACATCATGAAGACCGTGGAGAGACTTGTTCTGGAGCTGCTCGGGCCTGTGGTCAGGCCACACTTAGATCCCCTCCAGTTCACCTACCAGCCCCGACTAGGAGTTGAGGATGCCATCGTCTACCTGCTGAACCATGTCTACGTCCACTTGGACAAGCCAGCGAGCACTGTGAGGGTCATGATTTTTGACTTCTCCAGTGTGTTCAACACCATCCGCCCTGCTGTGCTGGGGGAGAAGCTGACAGCGATGCAGGTGGATGCTTCCCTGTTGTCACGGATTCTTGATTACCTGACTGGCAGACCACGGTATGTGTGCTTGCAACACTGTGTGTCCGACAGAGTGATCAGCAGCACTAGGGCTCCACAGGGGACTGTCTTGTCTCCCTTTCTCTTCACCATTTACACCTCGGACTTCAACTACTGCACAGAGTCTTGTCATCTTCAGAAGTTTTCTGATGACTCTGCCATAGTTGGATGCATCAGCAAGGGAGATGAGGCTGAGTACAGGGCTACGGTAGGAAGCTTTGTCACATGGTGTGAGCAAAATTATCTGCAGCTTAATGTGAAAAAGACTAAGGAGCTGGTGGTAGACCCGAGGAGAGCTAAGGTACTCGTGACCCCTGTTTCCATCCAGGGGGTCATTGTGGACATGGTGGAGGTTTTCAAATACCTGGGGATACGAATTGACAATAAACTGGACTGGTCAAAGAACACTGAAGCTGTCGACAAGAAGGGTCCGAGCCGTCTCTATTTCCTGAGGAGACTGAGGTCCTTTAACATCTGCTGGACAATGCTGAGGATGTTCTACGAGTCTGTGGTGGCCAGTGCTATCATGTTTGCTGTTGTGTGCTGGGGCAGCAGGCTGAGGGTGGCAGACACCAACAGAATCAAGAAACTCATTCGTAAGGCCAGTGATGTTGTGGGGATGGAACTGGACTCTCTGACGGTGGTGTCTGAAAAGAGGATGCTGTCCAAGTTGCATGCCATCTTGGACAATGTCTCCCATCCACTACATAATGTACTGATTGGGCACAGGAGTACATTCAGCCAGAGACTCATTCCACCGAGATGCAGCACAGAGCGTCATAGGAAGTCATTCTTGCCTGTGGCCACCAAACTTTACAACTCCTCCCTTGGAGGGTCAGCCACCCTGAGCCAATAGGCTGGTCCTGGACTTATTTCCTGGCATAATTTACATACTACTATTTAACTATTTATGGTTTTATTACTACTTATTATTTATGGTGCAACTGTGACAAAAACCAATTTCCCCCGGGATCAATAAAATATGACTATGACTACTATGACTATGACTATTTCTGCTGGTTTGGTTGGAGCAGTAAATCTTCAAATCAAACCCAATGCACTCAGCAAAATTGATATTTCTTTCTCTTGGGCTATTCCACTTGCTTCAAAATACGGTAGGCCCTCCGTATCTGCGGGTTTTGCATCTGCAGATTCAACCAACCACGGATCGAAAATACTGTACACAGGTTTCCCCCGCTATCCAAAAGTAGAGCAGAAATGGCGTAAAGCGAAGAAGCAATTACCATTAATTTATATGGGAAAAATTTTTGAGCGTTCCCAGACTCAAAAAATAACCTACCAAATCATACCAAATAACACATAAAACCTAAAGTAACACTAACATATAGTAAAAGCAGGAATTATATGATAAATACACAGCCTATATAAAGTAGAAATAATGTATGTACAGTACAGTGTAGTTTCACTTACTAGAATCGGGAAGACAGCGAGCACACTGGAAGGTTCATGCATTTTACTATCATACAGTTCTTTGTAAGCACTCAAAACATCCTGCAAACCTGCCCTAAACCTACGTGCCCTTTCAAAATTAAAGTCATACTTTTCTGCAATAATTGCAGCACTGTCAATCATAGCAAAAATCTCATGCAGTTCAAAGCTATGGCTTGCGCGCTGCCTCTATAACGGCTTGCTGCAAAAGAAACGCTGAACGCTATTTTCGCTGAGGCAGCATCAGCATTCCCAGAAGAGCTACGATGGTTGCGTCTCTACTGAGCATGTACAAACTTTTTTTTCTTGTCATTATTCCCTAAAAAATACAGTATAACAACTATTTACATAGCATTTACATTGTATTAGGTATTACTGTATAAGTAATCTAGAGATGATTTAAAGTATATGGGAGGATGTGTGTAGGTTATAAACAAATACTACACCATTTTATATAAGGGACTTGAGCATCTGCAAATTTTGGTATCCCTGAGGGCTCCCGGAACTAATCCCCCGTGGATACGGAGGGCCGACTGTACTGTTCAATTAACTCTGTACATGAGCCAGTTATCTGTTGAGGAATTGAACACAACTATTTTTTCCATGCAGCCAGCTATTTCTGATTTAAAAAAAATGATTATTATCACCTGGTCCTCACTGTTTATGAACACATGAATTCATCCGTTTAGAGGTGGATGGAAGCTGGAAGTTACTGATGAATATTTGAAGATGCATGGAACTGGAGGCAGTGAAAGATCTGCTCAGTGTAGTAGTGAAGAAATTGGAAAGAAATGCTGAACGAGTGAAGTTTGAAATAAAACTTGATGTTTTTGTTACCATGGCGCATTACTTAGCAGACAATCTGTTAAATAGGTAGGGAGCTATTAAAGTAAAGGGTAATAGCAATGAAAACATCAACTTTGATTTCAAACTTCACACTAACGAGGAAGATGAGGAACTAAGTCTGAAATTTAATCAATTCCAAGGATGAATGTGGGTATGAAAAGAGAAAACTATCTGATCGTTTGAGTAGAAAGGTGTAGGATCATATAACACCATCAAGATTACATTGAATAACAATGCAAAGCATGAATGATCTGAAAAGTCAGTGTCACAGTAGCTTGGGAATTATATGTTGATAATTTGTCATTATTACAGACAATGCTGCTTATGTCTTTGCTTTCAGAAGGAAAGGCAACAGCCCTGCCCTGTTACGAGCCATTTAAAAGGGAAGAATAAATTTAAAGATGGTCTTCAGGATTGCAGTGGGAATAAAATGATCTGTTAAACATGAAGTCAAACATAAGTGAAGTATGGAGGTGGACGAACAAAAATTCTGGATACATAATTTTAAATGTAAGCATAAGTAAACTTTCAACTTTCACTACCCTTATTTTAGTGTCCAAATGAGGATTTTGGTAGCACCTCCAGCATTGTTCCTTTTAGTTTCAACTCTCAGTTACAGCTCTCATCTGCACCTCCTCTGCAAATAATCCTTTCAGAACTATTGTTTCTGTATTGTATTTCTCCTCAACTTTCCTCACTAATCTATTAATCAGACAGCTTTGTAATTGGAGATTTCCTTCTGTAACCTTGTCCACAGTCTATTGGTGATAATCTTTTTGTCTAAGCCATCCTCCTTCCACTCTCTTTATAACTTTAAATTCTCTTCCCATAAAAGCTGTCTGACCAGTTGAGTTCTTCCATTATTATTTTTCATTTCAGATTTACAGTTTTTTAAACTTTTATTTATAGATGAAGCATGAATAGCAGGGTAGTGTGGTGATCCAGGAATGAGGTGAAGTGAGTAAGTGAGGCACGGTGTGGGAATTGATGGAAGAAAAGCCAATTAAGTCAAACCAGTGAAGTCTCTTTTCATCTTTTAAGCATGTTCTGGTGAATAATCTGGAATTGAGTTCATTGTTGAATTTTATGTCTATTGAGCTACTTGTTTTATTAGAAAGCGGTCTGACTTTTTTTTTGCATTGTAGAAACAAACAAACATCCACATTTTTAAAAAAATCTTGTGTGAGAGAACCGTGGCATAATTTGCAGAAACATCCTTGCAGTTATACAGTTATTGGCTAAAATCCTAAATTAAAACTTGTATTCTGCAGATTTTGAGAAGCAGTAGTTTTGGCATGTAATAATCTACCACATTGGACTTGCATCATATATTACAATTCTCCTTTAATTGCTTATAAAATGAGGAATTTAAATTGTGGGAAACTGCAAATGCAGCACTTGATTCTACTATCAGAGTTTATATAATATTGATAGGACTTGGCAGTGGACCCCCATTGGCCAAGTAGAAATTGGTCACCTGTGGATGATGTCAGCATACATTCATAGGCCGGCCATGTGCAAATTTACAGTTAAGTCAAAGTGGATTTGAAAGGGTTTTGAAGGATGCTTAGCTATAGTAGAGTTGTTTAACTCTTGGAAAGATTCTAGGTAAATGGAATTATAACTGATGTGTTTTTAGATGGAAGAACAGGTTTGTTAGGATGATAACATGAATGTTAATCAGATATTTTTTGTGATGAACCCACTCATATTCTGTTCTTGTAAAATGCCAGTTATTTAACCCACAACTCAGTAGGGCCTTTGATAAGGTTCCACATAGTAGGCTGATTTGAAAGATTAGATTTCAGAGACAGCTGGCTTATTGGATACAAAATTGGCTTGATGGTAGAAGCAGAGGATGATGGTATAAGATTTTGTTGGACTGGTGTGCCTTGGGTAGGTGTTGGGCCCACTGTTGTTTGTCATCCATGTCAGTGATTTGATGAAGAATGTACAGTCATGGTTAATAAGTTTACAGATGACGCAAACGTAGGTGGACAAAGAAAAAAGTTATTTAAAAAAATTACAGGGGGCATCTAGATCAGTTGAATAAGTGGTCAAGGAATGGCAAATTGAGTTAATTTGGCTAAGTATGATGCATTTTGGAAAGTCAAATCTAGTATGACCTTTGCAGTATACGATAGGGCCCTGAGAAGTGTTGTAGAACAGAGGGACTTTGGAGTACAGTTACATGGTTCATTGAAAGTGGACTCACAGGCAGACAGGGTGGTAAAGAAGGCTTTTGGTATGCTGGTCTTTTTTTGGGAGGGGACCGAGTGCAGAAGTTGGAAGATCATGGTACGAGTGTACAGGTGTGTAGTAACTGGTGAGGCTGTACTTGAAATGCTGTGGTCAGTTTTGGTCGTCCTGCTATAGGGAAAGATGTTGTTGAACTTAAAAGAGGGCAGAAAAGATTTATTAGGATAATGCCAGGACTTGAGGGACTGAGTTATAGAGAGAGGTTGTACAGGCTAGGACTTACTTGGTATAAGAAATTGAAGAGGTGATCTTCCAAGAGGTGTATAAAATCTTGAGGGGTATAGTTAGGGTGAATGCCTTTTCTCCCCAGAGTTGGGGAAATCAAGAATAAGATGGCATAGGTTTAAGGCAAGGAGAGAAAGATTTAAGAGGAACTTATGGGGCAGCTTTATTTGCATGAAGGATGGTATCAATGTAAATCAGCTGCCAGAGGAAGCAGTTGAGGCTGGAACGATAACAATCTTTGAAAGCTAAATCGACAGGTGCGTGGATTGCAGAATTGGACGAGAAGATAAGACTTTAAAGTCAGTCCACTGTGGCAAGTTATCTTACAACATTAGGATGTTGGAAAATCACCACACTTCTAAACCTTATTCATTGTACCTCCCTCTGAACTTCATTACCAGGAAACCACAGTCTGTATGGATCAGGCATAACATCTCCTCTTCACTGACAGTCAACATGGACACACATTAAGAATGAAGGCTTAGCCCACAGCTCTGTTCTAGGAGCCATACAAGAGTGAGATAGATCAGCTGGTTGAAAGGTATTGCAACAACAACACAAAATATCAGTAAGACCAAGGAATTGATTGTGGACTTCAGGATGGGAAGGTCAGAAGAACATCCACCAGTCCCCATTGAAGGGTCACTGTTGGAAAGGGTGAGCAACTTTTGTGGGTCAAGATTTTGGCGAATTTATTTTAGTCCCAACATATTGATAGATTCATGAACAAGGCATGCCAGTGCTTTATTTTGTTAAGAGTTTGAGGAGATCTGGTGTGTCATCAAACTCATATAAGTTCCTACACACGTATGGTGCTGAGAACACTGACTGGTTGCATCACAGCCTGTTATAAAGGCTCCAGTGCAGATGATTATAATAGGCTGCATAGGGCTGTGGACACTGCCAGCTCCATCATGGACACAACCCTCCCCATCATTGATGAGGTTTTTGAGAGATGGTACTTCGAGAAAGTGGCATTCATCACTAAGCACTCTCACTATCCATGAAATGCCATCTTTTACTATCATCAGGGAGGAGGTACAAGAGCCTGCCCACTCAATGATGTAGGAGCTGCTTCTTCACCATCAGATTTCTGAATGGTCCAGGAACCCTACCTTGTTTTTCCATTTGCATGATTTATTTATTTTCTAATTTGTATTGACTCTCTTTGCACTGTATTGCTATTGCAAAACACCAAATTTCATGTCATTTATGACAGTGATAATAAACCTGATTCTGAAATATCAGGAGTAAGCCTCCCAGTCCCTCAAGCCTGTCCTGCTATTCAGAGTTTTTTTTTGGCTGATGTGCTTTGAGCTCTATCTTCTTTTGAGCTCTCCCTGGACTGTATTTCCCTGATCTTTGAAGAATTTATTTACTTCCTTGTTAAATCCATACTCCCTCTTTCCCCCACAGAGATTCAAAGAGAGATGCTGCAAGAAGTTTATGATGAATTATTAAATATTTTAACTGGCCATTTGTAATATTTTTGAATTGTACTGTGTCTTAATACTGGAGGTAATAACAAAGAGAACATTGTCACTTTTGGATCAATTTGACTGATTTATAGTATTTGTAATTGTGAGGACCTTTTGGCCCCATGAAACCCAGAGGGGAATGTGATAATTAGCTCCATCTTATTTACTGGTGGTTTGTTTTCTGGCCATCATATAATTGGAATAAAATTATAGTGTGGTTTGTGATTACTTAGTCGCTTCAATAGTTGTGATAACATGATGGCAGATGCACCACTGTGCGTTCTAATTTAACACTTCGTTTTGATTTGCCTACCTTGTCAAACGTAGATTTTGTGCTGAAACTTCCTTAAGATGACTTTATGGTGTATGTATGTATACCCAATTTCATTCAAGTTTACTTGGTAAGAGTAATTGTTGCAGATACATTCTTCCTTTCCTGTTGGGTATCTGTACTGCAAGGAACTAAGGAGCGTTTTTAATGTATGGGATGCAAGCTGAAAGAAATGATGGAACATGGGAGGCCAGTTGGTCCATCCAGTTTATGCTGGTCTCAGAGTTCAACGATTCTCTGTAACCTGTCCTCTGATCCCCAACTATACCTCTACCCATCTCTAGCAGGGGTAATTTTTAGATGCTGGATTGACTCTAAACCCTTTGGAAAATAGTGAAGCTTTGTAAATCAGAAAGACAGAAGGAAATGCATATTGGATATTTTGATTTTGTATTCTTATGGATAGAGAGTGGCATGCTATTTGTTACAGCAAAAAAGTTTCACAGGTCAAAGGTGGATACCCAAAATGGAAAATTATAAATCAAAGAATTACTGTAAACAGTTTAACTGACGCCACAACCTCCAGTAACTTCCTTCAACCCTGCATACCTATTGCTCTTTTGATGGTTCATTGACAAATCTGACAATATTTATGTTCTGGTGACTGGCATGATCACAACTTCCTGATTTGTTACTGCTTTGAAGAGAGGATGTTGTGTTTTTTGAGAATGGGCTCACTTAGTTGATGTTATAGGTCTTTTCAACTTAATTCAATTCAAATTGTGTAATGAAGTGCTGACCCTTTGGTCAACGAATAAGGTAAATGACCACACAAATTGTAACTAATTCAAACTTGCAGCTTCACTGTATCAACTTGGATATCAAATTTAATATCCATGTAAATTATGTTGCCCCTCCCCCAGGGCAACAATTCCCAAGTGCTATTGTTCATTTAGTATCGTACTCAATAGTACTCACCCAAATTACTGTTCTTATTTACACGAAAATGGGGATCACACATTTCCAAATGACTGACTCCATCTCTCTGCCCAGGTTTGAGAGTCTTTGCAATAGTTTGTCCTTCCAGAGTACTTGCTTGTTAGTTTCCTGAGTTATTAACGTTCTACCTCCAACAACCGTTATTATTATTTTCCTTTATTGGTTTTGTGCAATTATACTTTGATTCTATTGGCTCTGATGCATTGGGCCATCCTGTGTCTATTTGTCAATAACTAGCACAAGACTACAGGTGGTGCCACCTTTCTCCCAAAGTAGGACTATAATACGCAGGCACAGAATCAGGCCATTCAGCCCATCAAGTCTGCTCCACCATTCCTTCATGGCTGATCTCGGATTCCACTCAACCCCGTACACCTGCCTTTTGGCCATACCTTTTGATGCCCTGCCCGATCAGGAAACTATCAACTTCTGCCTTAAATATACGCACAACCTTGGATTCCATCGCAGCCTGTGGCAAAGCATTCCACAGATTTACTACTCTCTGGCTAAAAAAAAATCCTCCTTACCTCTTTTCTAAAGGGTCTTCCCTCAATTTTGAGACTGTGCCCTATAATTCTGGATACCTCCACCATAGGAAACATCCTCTCCACATGCACCCTTTCAACAATTCCCAAGTGCTAAGTAGAATGTGTCTCTGATGTCATTCCTTTGCCTTTTGCTGAATCAGGCCACTTTCCCCTAAAGTTGCCTGTTCAAGTCAGACACTGGGATCAGACCACTCTAATTCATGAACATAGCCTACTCCTCAAAGAGCATCTCACAAATCACTTCTTATTTGGAAATTATCTCTGATTAGCAGATTATCAATAGGACTTTCATTATGTCCACATTCAATTACATAAATCGTAAAAAAAAAATTCAGAAAACAGCTTCCATCTCTTCCATCACCTGGTGACAACTAAGATATTTGTTTCATTTACTTATCCACTCTTTGACCTGTTTCAGATTTTTAATTTGGTTAGGTCTATAGGAGACATGAGACTGCAGATGCTGGAATCTGGAGCAAAAATTAAACTGTTGGAAGGATGTTTCATGTTGAGAGTCTGCATCAGGACTGAGGGTATAGACTAGGGAAGATTGCCACTATGTAGAAGCGAGGTGGGGTGGGGATGGGTGGGAGGAAAAAAAAATTTAAACGAATATGGGGAAGGACTAGTGATAGAGACTCGTAGGTGATAGGTTATAACCAGATATTATCTGTGTCCTTCGAGTTTATCTTTGTAGAACTTACAAAGTCCATGGATATGTAATTAAAGCTTACCATGTGCTCCAGTACATCAGTTGATTGCATAAGTTTGTGTGTGCAAATGATCTTTTCTATCTTACACTTGATATTATCTTTATTCTGTTGCTATAACTCCATAGGTGAGTTGATTTGGGCAACAAGTCATTGGTCATTAAGGAATTGTTTGATATTCATCCATTATTAAGCAAAGTTGTTCTGATGGGAAAAATTCTGGGTTTATCAGCATTTTAAAAGGTTGAATGAGTTGTACTCCAAGAATAATCTTGAACATGAACATTTTTAAGGCTTTGAGGATGGATACATATCTGATGAAGTCAATGTTTCTTTTGATATTTGGGTTTATAAATCTTGTAGAAAGCCAAGCAATGGGATTTGGAACAAGATGGATAATTTAACTTTAAAGACACATTAACTCTCTAGCATTTCCTTCAGTTTGCAAACAATTTTTAAAAGTTCAGTAATAATTTCCTTGGTTCCTTTCTTGTATGTTTGATCAGTTATTTCCTGTGATGGTCATAAATTGCCTTGACTATAATGGTGACTATGTCTATTAATGGTAGTTTATTTGGAGATGGTCAGGCATATAACTGAGTAGCCCAACTTTTCTTGCTGTAGATTTGGTTTCAACAGACGCAAGCTGCAAAAATGACTTAGTTAATTCTGTATTTTTCAATGTAGAATATGTTTCATAAATTTAGAACCCTAATCCATTTCACTTAAAATACTGGAAACCCACATGATATCACACAATTTTAAACTGTGAATTAATTTGGCTATTAATTAAATATTTACGATAATAGGATCAATTGGGTAGGGATTTTTACACAAAATAATTGAATTTGAAGCAGAATGTTATTAAAAAATTTGGTACCGTTGTGTGATTCATAAAGTCTCCACTTTGAACATGACACTTGTTTGATTTTAATCCTTTTGCTCTATCATGCACAATTATAGAAAATAGCTTAATGATTATTGTCTTTTATACATTCAGCATCTGCATTATCACTTAGGTATGTTTGTGGTCTGTGACCACAACTAACTACAACAAGATTCTAATTCTAACTGCTTTAAATGAATGCTTTTCTCAAAATATTTGTAATAGTTCTATATTGCCTTAAATCCGAAGTTATCTTTTATGCTTTCTTTTTCTGTATAAGGTTTTTCTGGAAAAACATATAATATGATGAGCAAAGAACTGTAACACAGGTCACCTGTAAAACTAAATGCTTCAACTGCTTTGTCACCAAAGACAATGGTGGAAGATGTGTTACATAGTGGCCTAAAGCAACAACAAAACCAAGTAAATTTTAAGAGACCACTTTTTGTGTAGTTTCATGTAGATTGATTTTATTAAATGGAAAGTTTAAAAAAAAGTCAAACTGAATTTGTTTTATACTGCAACTTAATATTTTTATTGCAATCATAGAAATAAAAAACGTCTGAAATGACACAGTGAGATTAAGATTAGTGATTCATACAATTTAATTATAGATGTAATTTAGTTAAAGTGTATTATAGATCCTTCATTTGATTGTTTCACCATTTCTTAGGACATTGAGGGGTTGGCATAATAATACCATAAGACACTGGAACAGACCATTTGGCCCACTGAGTCTGCTCTGCCATTTGATCATGGCTGATCCATTTCCCTGTCAATCCAGTTCTCCTGCTTTCTCCCCGTAGCTCCTCATGCTCGACTATTTAAGAACCTATCAATCTCCACTTTAAATACACTCATTGACCTGGCTTCCACAGCAACCTGTGGCAGTGAGCTCCAAACATTTACCGTCTGGCTATAAAAAATTTCTCCTCATCTCCATTCTAAATGGTTGTCCCCTCTATCTTGGGGTTCCTCTCATCCTAGACTCTCCCACTATAGGAAACAGCCTCTCCACATCCATTCTATCTAGGCCTTTCAGTATTCAATAGGTTTCATTGAGATCCCCATCCATTTTTTCTAAATTCCAGCAAGTATAGACATAGAACCATTAAATGCATTTCAATCCCAGAATAATTTTCGTTAGCCGCCTTTGAGCCCGCTCCAATGTAAGCACGATGTTAGCACATGCTTTTTTAGGTAAGAGGCCCCAAACTGCTCACAATACTCCAAATGAGGCCTCACCAGTGAATTTTAAAGCCTCAGCATTACATCCTTGCTTTATTTTTTTCCTAGTCTTCTCAAAATGAATGCTAACATTACATTTGCCTCCCTCACCACTGACTCAACCTGCAAGTTAACCTTTAGAGAATCCTGCACAAGGACTCCGAAGTCCCTTTGCACCTCGGATTTTTGAATATTCTCCCTGTTTAGAAAAAATTCTATGCTTTTATTCCTTCCACCAAAATGTATGACTGTACACTTTCCAACACCATATTCCATCTGCCTTTGTTCAATCTTGCAATCTAAGTCCTTCTGCAGCTTTCTTGTTTCCTCAACACTTCCTGACCCTCCACCTATCTTTGTATCATCCACAAACTTGGCCACAGCCGTGAATTCCATCGTCTAAATCAATGACATACGTGGGGTGATTGCTAAGTTTGTGGCCTAAGGTAGAAGGAGTCAATTTTAGAAAACCTAGCATATTTATTTTTCAACATAGTCCCCTCCTACATTTACACACTTAGTTCAGCGGTCGTGGAGCATACGGATCCCTTCTTTGTAAAAGTCGGTGTCTTGGACCTCCAGAAAGTGGTCCATAGCAGGGGTGATTGATAAATTCGTGGCCTAAGGTAGAAGGACATGAGTTATACAGCTCTCGTTACACGCACATGCAGTTCAACTCTTTTTGAGTGATTATGCAGGAAGTTTGAAATTAATAACTCATCTCCTTCCACCTTCGGCCATGAACTTATCAATCACCCCGCTGTGGACCACTTTCTGGAGGTCCAAGACATCGACTTCTACAAAGAAGGGATCCGTATGCTCCACGACCACTGGACTAAGTGTGTAAATGTAGGAGTGGACTATGTTGAAAAATAAATGTGCTAGGTTTTCTAAAATTGACTCTTTGTACCTTAGGCCACAAACTTATCATTCACCCCTTGTACAATGTAAAAAGAAGCAATCCCAGCACCAAGCCCTGTGGAACTCCACTAGTCACCACCAGCAGCCAATCAGAAAAGGCTAACTTTATTCCTAACTTTTTGCCTCCTGCCAAACAGGCAATGCTCTTGCCATGCTATTATCTTTCCTGTAATACCATGGGCTCTTATCTTACTAAGCAGCCTTTTGTGTGACACCTTGTCAAAAGCATTTTGAAAATCCGAGTACATGACATCCACCAATTCTCCTTTGTCAATTCTGCTTGTTATTTCCTCAAAGAATTCTAATAGGTTTGTCACGCATGATTTTCGCTTGAAGAAAGCATGCTGACTTTGGCCCATTTTATCTTTTGTTGCCAAGTACCCTGAAACCTCTTCCTTAACAATTGACTCCAGCGAACTTCTAACCACTGAGGTCAGGCCTATAATTTCCTTTCTTCTGCCTCTCTCCTTTCTTGAACAGAGGAGTGACATTTGCAATTTTCCAGAAATCTAGAACCATGCCAGAATCCAGAAGATCATTACTAATGCCTCCACAGTCTCTTCAGATACCTCTTTCAGAACCCAGGGGTGTAGTCCATCTGGTCCAGGTAACTTAGCCACCTTCAGACCTTTCAGTTTCTTAAGTGCCTTCTTCCTCGTAATAGCAATTGCACTCACTTCTGTGTTCCGACACTCTCGAACTTCTAGTATACTGCTGTGTGTTCCACAGTGAAGCCTGATGCAAAATACTTATTCAGTTTGTCTGCCATTTCCTTGTCCTGCATTACTACCTACCAAGCGCCATTTTCCAGTGGTCTGATATCTATTCTTGCATGTTTTTACTCTATATATCTGAAAAAGCTCTTGATATCCTCTTTGATATTATTGGCTAGCTAACCTTCATACTTCATCTTTTCCATCCTTATGGCTTCCTTAGTTGCCTTCTGTTGGTTTTTAAAAGCTTCCCAATCCTCTAACTTCCCACTATTTTTGCTCTATTATGTTTTCTCTTTTGCTTTTATGTTGGCTCTGACTTCCCTTGTCAGCTACAGTTGTGTCATCCTGTCGTTAGAATACCACTTCAGGATTTATTTATCCTGTGCCTTTCAAATTGCTCCCAGAAACTCCAGCTATTGTTGCTCTGATGTCAGCCTTGCTAGTGTTGCCTCCCAGTCAAATTTGGCCAGCTTATCTCTTATGCCTCTGTAATTCCCTTTACTCCACTGTAATGCATTCCACTGTAATACTGATGCATGTGATTTTTAGCTCCTCCCTCTCAAATTGCAAGGTGAATTCTATCATGTTAAGGATTCCTTTACTATAAGCTCCCTCATCAAATCTGATTCATTACACAACACAAATCTGGAGTAGCTGATCCCCTAGTAGACTCAACCACAAACTGCTCTTAACAACCTCATTTCATAGATATTCTATAAATTCTCTCTCCTGGGAACCAAAAGCAGCAGCAACCTGATTTTCCCAATCTAGCTGCATATTGTGATCCCCATGACTATCGTAACATTGCTCTTTTGACGCAAACAACAGGAATTCTGCAGATGCTGGAAATTCAAGCAACATACATCAAAGTTGCTGGTGAACGCAGCAGGCCAAGCAGCATCTATAGGAAGAGGCGCAGTCGACGTTTCAGGCCGAGACCCTTCGTCAGGACTAACTGAAGGAAGTCCTGACGAAGGGTCTCGGCCTGAAACTCTTTTGACATGCTTTTCCTATTTCCTGTTGTAATTTGTAGCCCCATTCTGGCTGCTGTTTGGAAGTTTGTGTAAAACTCCCATCAGGTTCTTTTTATCCTATCAGTTCCTTTGCTCTACCCACAACAATTCAACATCTTACAATCCTATATCACCATTTTCTAAGGATTTGATTTCATTTTTGCCAACAGTGCCATGCCACCCCCTCTGCCTGATTGTGTATCCTTGGATGTTAAGCTTCCAACTATAGTCTTCTTTCAGCCACAACACAGTGATGCCCACAACATCATACCTGCCAACCTCTAACTGTGCTGCAAGAACATCTACCCTTATTCTGTATACTGCGTGCATTTAAGTATAATGCCTTCATTCCTATATTTATCACTATTTAAAATTCTGTCCCCTTGTTTCACTGCAACTCACTCCACTGACACCTAATTTGCCTGATCATCTGCTTGTCCTTTCTGACAGTCTCACTAATCAATTCAGATTCATTAAAAAAATGGACTCATTGAGTTCCATGAGCCGGTAATCACTGGATGATCAGAGGTGGAGAAGGTCAGTCGCTTTAAATTCCTGTTTGTCACTCGGAGGACCTCTCATGGACCCATCATATAAATATAATTGCAAAGAAAGCATGACAGTGTCTCTTCTTTCTCAGGAGGCTGTGGAGATTCGGTATGTCATCAAAAACCTTGGCAGACGTGTAGATATGTGGTGGAAAGTGTGCTGACTGGCTGCATTACAGCCTGGTGTGGGAACATCAATGCCTTTGAGTGGAAAATCCTACAAAAGTTAGTGGATTTGGCCCTGTACATCACAGGTAATACTCTCCCAACTATTGAGCCCATCTAAACGAATTGTTGTAGAAAAACAGCATCCATCATCAAAGATCCTCACCACTCTATGCCATGTTCTTTTCTCGCTGCTGCAATCAGGTAGAAGGTACAAGTTCCTCAGGACTTGCACCACCAGGTTCAAGAACAGTTACTACCTCTCAACCATCAGGCTCTTAAACAAAAGGGGATAACTACACTCGTTATATTTCTGGTGTTCCTACAACCAATGGTCTCACTTTAAGGACTCTTTATCTTGTTATTTCATGCTCGTTATTTATTGCTATTTGCACAGTTTCTTGTCCGTTGATCCTGTTTACAGTTACTGTTGTATGGATTTGTAAATATGCCCATAGAAATCTCAGGGTTGTATGTGGTGTCATCTAAGTACTCTGATAGTAAATTTTACTTTGAACTGCACACTGCCTCTGCTTGTTTATCGACTGCCCTATCATCAGCCCTATCACTCAGTTCCCCTCCTCCCACCAATTTAGTTTAAACCCTCCTTATCGGTTCTAGCAAACCTGCCCGCAAGGATATTGGTCCCCCGTGGGTCCAGGTGTCCTTATGTACAGGTCATATCTTTTCCAAAAGAGATCCCAATTATCCAGAAATCTGAAATCCTGCAATCTGCAGCAGTTCCTCAGCCACGCATTCATCTTCCAAATCATCCTAGTAATATGCTCAGTGGCACATGGCACAGGCAGTAATCCAGAGATTACTACCCTGGAGGTCCTGCTTTTCAGCTTTCTACCTAGCTCCCCAAGTACTTTCTTCCGGACCTCCTCCCTTTTCCTACCTATGTCACTTGTGTCAATATGTACCAACACTTCTGCCTGCTCACCCTCCCCCTTTAAAGTGCTGTGGACCCGATCTGAGATGTCCCTGACCCTGGGAACTGGGAGGCAACATACCATCCACGTGTCTCTGTTGCATCCATGGAATCTCCTGTTTACTCCTCTAACTGTGGAATCCTCTGTCACTGCTGCTGTCCTCTTCTTCCTCCTCCTGAGCCATAGTGCCAGACCCAGTGCTAAAGACCTGATGGCTGCAGCTTCTCCCTGGTAGGTTGTTTCCTGCCCCCCCCCCCAACAATATCCAAAGCGATATACTTATTATTGAAAGGAATGGCGACAGGGGTATTCTGCACTAGCTATCCATTTCCTTTCCCTCTCCTGACAGTCACACAGGTGCATGCCTCCTGGAACCTATTGGCGACTAACTCCCTATAGCTCCTATTTGTCACTTCCTCAGTTTCCCTTACGAGCCGAAGGTCATCAAGCTGCAGCTCCAGTTCCTTAACATGGTCTCTGAGGAGCTGCAGCTCAGTGCACCTGATGCAGATCTGATTATCTGGGAGCCTGAAGGTCTCCTAGAATTCCCAAATTTCTCACAGCCCCTGGTGCCATCCTCAGCTCTAAGTATGCAGTAACAGGAAGAATGAAGAAGAAACTTACCAGTTACTTACCTCGCTCAAGCCTCCCCACTCCAACATTGGTCCACTCCAAAAATTGCCACTCCCTGCCCTACTTTTATTTTCCCTTGCTAATGATCTATGATTTGATTGGACCACTGGAAAAATGGGTCTGAGGTGGGAGTGAGAGGTGTTAGGAAGATAGCTGGAGGAAGCATGTCAGGTGATTTTTATTTTGGGGGGGATTTATTTTCATGCAGTGCAATATACTGCTGTTACTGCCTTCAAGAGTGTCCTGCTCCATAAAAGGGGGTGGGGGAATATTAACTTGCCCTACAAACTGCAGGCTTATCTGGCTTTTCATTACTGATGGAATATTATTTTGCACTTGAAATTACCGCTAGATTTTATTCTGCTCAAGTGGGCTTAATCTAAGCATTTTGTATAGTCTGCAAAGTAGATTTTTTTAATTGAATTCTCTTTCATTTGAATTACTCTTTTGAAATTACGAGGTCAGTTGCGGGTCTGTTTGAATGAGCAGTGGTGCTCAGTACAGAATTAATTGACCTACTATAGCAAGGTTTTAAATTGCTGCAGAACACTTACTAAGGTAATTTGATGACTTTGGCTTGCCTAATTTAGTAACTAAAAGTTTGTTTTAAATTAAAAAGCAGAAAACTACTTATAATTTTGATTTATTTTTTGGATGGGATTCTCTGATGAGAAAGGACATAATGTAAGGGACTAGAAATATTATATAGCTTTACTTTGATAAATAATTACATTTTATCTGCAAAAATTGCACTCATTCATCAATTCATTACACTTATTAGTTGTACTTTCCATTTATATGACATAAAATTTCAGAAGTGGCTTGCAATCAATCTGTTATGTGGCATCAAAGAGTGCTTTTTATTTTTTTTAAAGTTCTTTACCACCAAAATTAAAAGCACATTTTCTGTATTGTGCTGAATAGTTCTGTGTTATTTCAATGGATTGTTCAGCAGTCAAAAATAATTAGATAATTTTGCTGAAACAATAAATCTGAATTAAAATTAACATCATGCTTGTGTTATCGAAGTCATGAAATTATTCTTGTCAAAACATCTTAAGAGGTGTGAGAATTTTATATCTGCTAAATTTTCTGCATTGTATTTTACCATGCGTTTATGTATGTATCTACTCATTAATACTCATCTCCTGCTCTTCTGATCCATTTTCTACAAAGATCTGATTGCTTAACTTCTTTTTATGATCTCCCTATTCGCTGATATTATTCCTAACTTCAATCAGAGTTGTTAGTTCTTAAAGATAAAAATCCCAGAACCTATTAGCATTGTTCCTTAACAAAATGCTTGAAAATGTTTTTGTATCCCAAATCTACATCCATCGTTGCCACATATTTTCATCCCTGTAGCAGTACTAAAATGATTCTTATTAAATTCGTAATTGATATGATGTGACTATTAGTGTGAAAACTCTGTCTGACAATGCACTACTTACTTCTCTATCACATTTGTATTCTTCAGTACTGGTTATCATTGCAGTCTTTCTCCAAAGCCTTTTGTTGCCTGGTATGGTCTGCTTTGTTGTGCTCTATGTTGTTTTGCTGAGCTTTGTCGGCGACTCTTGAGGGCGGCCTCCAGCACATCCTTGGGTGTGTTGGTGGTTAATGCAAATGGCACATTTCACAGTATGTTTTCATGTACATGTGATAAATAAATCAGAATCTGAAAATCTGAATCAAAGAAATCTTTAAGAATGAAAGAATAATAGATCCTGTATGTTGAATATTTTATGTATAAGAAAATGATTTTTTTCTGTTGAAGCAGTGAGATGCGTTAATGTTAATTAATTGAAAGAAAACTAGTATTTCTGTTGGAGATCTCTTGAGTTTCATGATCCTTCTTTTCATGTAAATTCCATGCTTGGCATTCATTTGTATGTACAGGTATATGCTTGTTTGCAACTTTCCCATTTACTGAGCATGCAGAATTTGTTATTTGTAGGCAAATTTCCTGCAAATTTGTTATTTCAATCTATATTGTTGCTATTGATAACTCTCATGGAAAATGACATTTTGGGCAATAAAAAATATCCTGGATTGCTGTAACAGTATGCATGTACAGTGTGAAATACAATCATTCTTTCTTTGAGGTCTTATTCTTCCTTATTCTTCTGGAAAAAAAAACTTATATTCTGATGCTGTTCACATTGTTACTTATATTGTGTTTTTAAATGCTTATGCTGCTCCTTTCTTTAACTTGGATTTTATAATGACTTTATCAGCAACATTACTGCAGATACTCTCATAGCTTCTTCCACCAGGCCATCAGACTGATTAACTCACGCTGATTAGAGTGTATTTCTATGTTATATTGACTGTTCTGTTGATTATAAATTACTATGATTGCACATTGCACATTTAGAGATGTAACGTAAAGAGTTTTACTCCTCATGTATGTGAAGGATGTGAGAAATAAAGTCAGTTCAATTCAATAATCACAGGAGATTCTGCAGATAGGTGTTGGATATCTTGAGAACACAAACTGAAGTCAGGCAACATCTATGGAGGGGTATAACGGTTGACGTTTCAGGTTGAGGCTCTTCATCAGTACTCCTGAAGGACCTTAGCCCAAAACATCGACTGTTTATTCCTCTCCTTAGATGCTGCCTGACCTGCTGAGTTTTCCAGCATTTTTGTGTGATACATTCATAAATAATGATGCTGTGACTATGTTTGTGTTCCTGGCCAGTTTGTAATTCTCTTTCAGAAAAGGTTGTATTAATTCTGATGTTTTTGGTTGGCCTATATCTCATAATGTGATGTCTGTTCATGTAAGAAGAAACAAAATAGCACTTAATTTTAATAGGCTGGTTCTTGTTGAATCTTGCTGCACCTGATTATTTGACCTGTGGCTTTTGAATAGTTTCTGAATGCTTTTTGCTTTCAGCAACACAAACTACTGTACTGAATTTAATGTAAATAATTAACTACATTTAAAGATTAATTAAAACATTTAAAAATCATTGAAGATGGAGTAAACAATTTTATTTCCTTTTCCCTATTACAACAATCATCTCACCGGCTCTTCAAGGCTTTGCCGCTCTCAGAACGATTCCCCACAAAATTTGCCATATCTCTTCTATTTTCCTGTAACCTATTTTCTTTCACATAACCATTAATGCCACTCCGATTCTCCTACCATCTATGTCCACTCGGACTGAGTACCTAATTAATTTCTTCACTTTTACCCTTTTAGTCGGAGATTCCCTGATTTTGTTAATGGTTTGTGAATGTCCGGAACATTTAATCCCCATCCCTAATTCCTCAGTGGATGCATGTGCCTATTGAATATGCTCTTCTAGATTCCTTCCCCCCCCTCCCCCCCCCTATTATATATACTATATATTCTGAGTTCTGAATCCCTTTTGTATGTTGTGGAGTGCTGTTGTCACAATGCATTTGATTCAGGTAAATGTCATTCTGTCATTACCCCTCTGCAAAACAATAAGCAAGCACACCCCACACATATGATTGCAAGAAAAAAGTTTGTGAACCCTTTACAATTGCCTGGTTTTCTGCATTAATTTTCATAAAATGTGATCTGATCTTCATCTACGTCACAATAATAGACAAACACAATCTGCCTAAACTAATAACACACAACAATTGTACCACTTCTCGTCAATACCGAGTTCACCATTTAAACAATCACAGTCTTGGTTCAAAAAAGTATGGGAACCTCTGGGCTAATGCCTTCTACAAAAGCTATTTGGAATCAGGTGTTTCATTCAATAAGTTGAGATTAGGGGTGTGGGTTGTTGAGGTGCTCTGCCCTATAAAATGGACAGCACAAAGTTAGGTTACTAAGAAAGATCTGTTTATGTGCACCATGCCTTGATCAAATCAACTTTCAGAGGACCTTAGAAGGAGAATTATAGAGATGCATGAAGCTGGAAAAGGCTATAAATGCACTTCTGAAGACCTGAGTGGTAATCAGTCCATAGTAAGAGAAATTGTATACAAATGGAAGAAATTCAGTACTGTTGCTTCTCTCATTAGGAGAGGGCATCCTGCAAAGATTACACCAAGAGCACAACATGCAATGCTGAAAGAGGTGAAAAAGAACCCAAGGGTAATAGCAAAAGACCTGCAGAAATCTCTAGAACTTGCTAAAATCTCTGTTCTTGTGCCCACTATAAGTAAACACTGAACAAGAATAGTGTTCATGGAAGGATCCGCAGAGGAAACTATTGCTCTCCAAAATAAAAAAAAACATTGCTGCACATTTCAGGTTTGCAAAAGTCCACCTGAATGTTCCACAATACTTCTGGGACAATGTTCTGTGGCCACAATGGACAAATATTGAACTCTTTGGCGGAAATGCACACTGCTGGATTTGGAGGGGAAAAGGGCACTGTACACCAAAACCTCATCCCAACTGGGAAGCATGGTGGAAGGAGCATCATGGGTTGGGGCTGCTTTGCTTTCTCAGGGCCTGAACAGCTTGCAATCGTTGAGGGAACAATGAATTCAAAATTGTATCAAGACATTTTACAGGAGAATGTCAGGGTAGCGGTCTGTCACCTGAAGCTTAATAGAAGTTGGATGATGCAACAAGACAAGGATCTGAAACACAAAAGTAAATCTTGGAGTAGCCAAGTCAGAGTCTAGCTTTAACCCAATTGAGATGCTGTGGCATGACCTGAAGAGGGCTGTTCATGCAAGGTGTCCCAAAAATATTGATGAACTTAAACTGTTTGCCATGGAGGAATGGTCTAAATTCCTACTCGCCATTATGTAAGTCTGATTAGCAGCTACAGGAAATGATTGGTGGAGGTTATTGTTGCTTACGGAGGTTCTACCAGTTATTAAATACAAGGGTTCACATACTTTTTCTAGCCTGGGCTGTGAGTGATTAAGCAATGTGTTCAATAAAGGCACGAAAAGAATCAGAATCAGGTTTAATATCACCAACATATGCTGTGAAATTTGCTGACTTAGTGTTAGCATTACAATGCAATACATGATAATATAGAAAAAAATAAGTTAATCAGTTACAGTAAATATAGGTATATATATTAAATAGTTAAATTTTTAAAAAGTGCAAAAACAGAAATAATATTTTTAAAAAAGTGAGATAGTGTTCATGATTTCAGTGTCCATTTAGGAATCAGATGGCAGAAGAGAAGAAACTAAGAAACTGTCCCTGAAACACTGAGTATGTGTCTTCAGGCTTCTGTACCTCCTTCCTGATGGTAACAATGAGAAGAGGGCATGTTCTGGGTGATGGGGGTCCTTAATAATGGGCACTGCTTCTTGAAGATGTCTCGGATGCTATGGAGGCTAGAACCCAAGATGGAGCTGACTAATCTTACAACTTTCAGTAGCTACTTTCGATCCTGTGTAGTAGCTTCTTTCAATCATGCACAGGATTGAAAAGTACAATTGTTTGCGTTTTATTAGGTTAGGCAGATTGTGTTTGTCTATTATTGTGACTTAGATGAAGATCAGATCACATTTTATGAGTAATTAATGCAGAAAGCAGGTAATTGCAAAAGGTTTACAAACTTTTTCTTGCAACTATACTTGTTATATTGAATATCAATGATGCTATTAAATGTTGAATGTGTCAAGACTTCTGAAGATGGCGATGATCATAACGCAAAAATATTGTTTTTAATCTTGTGAAAAGAATCACTCACATTGTTCATTCCTCAGTTCAAATAGAAATACATTTATTTGACCCAATCTGGCACTTGTAGTTGAGAGATGGTAGTCTACACATTCCGAAAATTTATGCTGAATATGGTATTTTACATATAATTAAAGAGATGGTACAGGCATTGCTTATGTGCACATATTTTTATTATTTGGAGCTATTGAAAGAAAACAGTGCAATTATTTATAAACATACCAATTTTTGATGTTTTGATGAAAAGATCAATAATAAAGGGTAAAAATACATTGTTCTGGAAACTTCTGTTGTGATGGTGTCTACTTGTTCTATAATGTTATTTTAGTGAAGGCTAAACCATAAGATATTTCTTTCACATTTAGCTCAAGGCTCTGTGTAATGACTTGATCTGTATAAATAATATGCAAGATGAGCATTTCATTGTATCTTGGTACATGTGATAATAATACACCAATATAGCTATGCTGTGCTCTAAAATACCAATATAGAAACTCTGTTTATAACTGCTGAGTAAAACTTCTCTGAACCAGTGTGGTATGTTTGGCATTCTCAGTGATTGTATTTTATGGGTATCCTAAACTACCATACTTTAGTCTTGTACATGTTAAATATTATTTCTAATTCAACATATTGTACCAAAGATATTCATATTTTATGACCTCATCTGTTTGTTTTTCCATGTTTTAAAAACTTGCCACAAAAGTATGTCTATGGTCACCATGTTGTTGGAAAGATGCTGTCAAATTGGAGAGCATATGGAAAAGATTTGGAAAGATACTGCCTGGACTAGAGGCTGTGAAATGTAGGGAGAGAATCTTATTTCTGGAGCATAGGAAAATGAGAGAGATCCTGCAGGTTTATAAAATCATGAGGGGAATAGACTAGGTGGATGGATGGTCATAGTCATTTCCCAGAGTTGGTGAGTCTAAAACTAGAAAGCACAGATACAAGATAAGAGGAGATACTTAAAGGAGACTGGAGAAGTAACTTCTTTATACAGAGGGTTGTGAGAATCTGGAATGAGTTGCCTGAGGAAGTGGTCAAGGTGGGTACAATTGCAATGTCTAAGAGGCATTAGATAGGTTCACAGAGGGAATGGCTTGGTGTAACAGAGAGGTGTCGTTGGCATGGACCAGATAGGCTGAAGGGCCTTTTTCTGTGCTCTGTTACTCTAAGGTGCCACTACTTTTCCAGTCAGAACCATTTTCTTGCACGTCCCTTAAGATTCAAAAAATATGTTCATAAGTATTTTGAAAATATTCAGTGATGTGCTAAACCCCTCCCTGCTTTCTTGGGTATGGAATTCCAGTTTTAATGTCCTCGGTGTGAAGAAATTTCGCCTTGTCCTGAATAACTGACTCCCTCATTTTGAGACTGTGACCTTGGATTTTTAGACACAGTAGCCGAAAGTAGTATCTTCATATATCCTGTCAAATCCCAGAAGAATTATGTATGTTTCAATGAGATCACATCTTAGGGTTTGAAACAAGTTATCTTCACTATTTTTCAACCACGAGTGTCTTAGGCACAAATAGTCCATCATGAGTACGGAGTGTTGTGATTCTACAGGGCAACTTGTGGAACTAAAACAAAACCTGCTTGTATAAACTACGCTTGTAGGAAACTTAGAAAAATATCAGAAATTGGCAAGACACCAAAACATCTTCACATAATAATGCTCTTTCAGACACAAATAGTCTTGCCCACTGCCTCCCTTCTTTGCATCTCATCCACCTACCTCTTCACATCTTGCACTTGCTCTTCCACATCACTGAAGTTTCCTATTCCTCTTCCTCATACAGTAATTTAGCCGCTTTCTTGAATATCATCACCTTCCTTTAGCCTCTGCACCTCCTCCCTCTCAAAGCACACTTGACTTTACTTTGTCTACTCACCTGGCAACATTCTCATTGATACATAATAGAATATAAAAACAATATTTTAAGAGCTGCACGTTGGGTTAATGGGAACCATCACTGGCTCTTTGCCATTGCTGTGAAAATGTCACTCTAAACTGTAATGGGTATAGGCAGCTGATTTGTTTGGAGCTTTGTATGTGAGATGTTTAGCATGTATATTAATCAAACTGAATCTTGTCCTCTGATTTTTTGATGTTTCTTGTAAAAACAGTAAATACTAAAGCCTTTGTAGTACAGAATTATTATTTGCTCTTTGTAATTGTTGAAAAATTATCTATTTAGATATTGTTTTGTATTCTACTTCGACAAGCTCATCAGAATACGTGTATTCAAATGACTAGGGATGGTGTGGGTTCATAGAGGGTATTGTGGGCAGCAAGTTGCATATTTTAGGTGGGCTATCTTTAGCTTTTAGGTAGTTGCTAAGTATGCATTTATCAGTCTTTTGGGAAGTCTTTCTAAGTACTGTATACTTGCACTTGAGTTTGGAATTTTGAGTATTTTAGTTAATGTTCAGTTTTCTTGCATTTTTTAAAGAGGTGGATAGTCAGAGGTTTTTTCCCCAAGGCTGGAATGGCTAGCATGAGAGGGCACAGTTTTAAGGTGCTTGGAAGTAGGTACAGAGGAGATGTCAGGAGTAAGTTTTTTTTTAACGCAGAGAGTGGTGAGTGCATGGAATGAGCTGCTGGTGACGGTGGTAGAGGCATATACGATAGGGTCTTTTAAGAGACTCCTGGACAGGTACATGAAGCTCAGAAAAACAGAGGGCTTTGGGTAACCCTCAGTAATTTCTATGTTAAGGACATGTTCGGCACAACTTTGTGGGCCGAAGGGCCTGTATTGTGCTGTAGGTTTTCTATATATAGCACAGCAGCAGCCTCTTCTAGCCCAACAAGCCCATGCCACCCAATTATACCCATGTGACCAATTAACCTATTAATCAGTATGTCTTTGGAGTGTGAGAGGAAACTGGATCACCTGCAGGAAATCATGTGGTCACTGGGAGAATGTACAAACTCTTCACAGATAGCATCAAAATTGAGCCGGGGTTGCTGGCACTGTAGTCACATTACGATAACTGCCTCGCTACTGTGACACATTCTATCTCCATATCAGAGGAATATCTTTGTATTACAGAGATGCTTTCAGAAATGTATTTATTTGGAATGGACATTGAAATATCCTGTAGTAAAATGTGGAACAATGGTGCAGGTAAAAATCTTCCTTACAAGAAAATCTGATTTTAAAAGAAGGAAATAATAGGACATTCATTGAGTCTTTTCTCTTGCTATATACTTCATGCAGATGTTGCAAAGACTGCACAGCAATATTTTGTTGAATCTGATCATTTTGAAGTAAATTTTTCAGCGTGTTTACATGCAATGTTAGAAATCGTTTTGCATGAACAATTATAGTAAATATACACTTTGGAATAACATGAAGTGGTGAGCTTTGGAAGTGTGTTTGACTTGACATGGACCAGAGCAGCAAAAGCGGTACTTTTTAAACTCCTAACATCTGAATTCCTAGGTATATCGTCATTTAGGCACCAAGCCTAATAAAGAAATATCAAGGTGAATTATAAAGCATAAAAGTTGTGTCTTGAGGTTCATCTTAAGGTATGGGAATGTCAAATGCTAGAGGGTATAGATTAAGGTGAGAGGAGGGAAGTTTCAAGGAGTTCTGTATAGTGTGTAGTACCTGGAATGCACTGCCAGGAGAGATGGTGAAAGCAGATATGATAGCAACATTTAAGAGACATTTAGACAGGCATATGAACAGATAGGAGATTGAGGGAGATTGACTATATTGAGGCAGATGGGTTAAGTTTAAGTTGGCATCATAGTTGGCACTGATATAATTGAGTGAATGGCCTATTCTTGTGCTGTATTGTGTTATGTCCCGTAGCATACAACGTGATTGATACTGGAATTTGCTGCAAGTTAGGACATGGGGAGGAGAGATAGAATGAATGACTCAGACTTCCCAGAAGTTTGTTGAAACTATCAGTTCTTCAGTTAACAGGAGAGTGAACATGAGCTTCAGAAACTGTTGGGGTGAGATAGAGCCAGGCAAAAGTATGTAGGTCCAAATAAGTGGTTAGAAACTAGAACAGTGCTGCATAGAACCTTTCCTGCTACATAGCCTTTCATTGTTCTTTTATCTGTCTGCCTAAGAGTTTATTAAATGTACCTAATGTATCTGCCTCTACCATTACCCCTTGCAGTGCATTCTATGCATTTACCACACTCTGTAAAAGAAAAACTACTATCTCTGACATTTCCCCACCACATACCTTTGTCCAGTCACCATATAAGTATGTTATCTGATATTAGCCATTACCACTGCGGTGGGGGGGGGGGGGTTGCTTGTTGTCCACTTTATCTATGCCTCTTATCATCTTATACAACTCTATCAAGTTTCCTGTCTTCCTTCTTCATTACAAAGAGAAAAGGTCTAGCTTGCTCAATCTTTCTTTGGAAGACATGTTCTCTAATCCAGGTAGCATCCTGGTAAATCTACTGTGCACTGTCTGTAAAGCTTCTGCATCCCTCGTGTAATGAGGTTACCAGAACTAAATACAATACTCCCAAGAGTGATCGATCTAGAGTTTTATAGAGTTGCAGCATTACCTTGTGGATCTTGAACTCAATCCCCCGACTAACAAAAGGCCAGCACACCCCCATACACTTAATTTGCATGCAACACACATAAATGCTGAAGGAACGCAGCAGGCCAGGCAGCATCTATAGGAAGAGGTACAGTCGACGTTTTGGGCTGAGACCCTTCGCCAGGACATAATTTGCATGGCAACTTTGAGGCATCTTTGGACTTGGAACCCAAGATCCCTCTGTTCCTCCACGCTGCTAAGAATCCTGCCATTAACTTTGTATCTGCCATTGGGTTTGATCTTCCAAAGTGTATAAGAATCAGAATCAGGTTTATTGTCACTGGCATGTGACGTGAAATTTGTTAACTTAGCAGCAGCAGTTCAATGCAATACATAATCTAGCAGAGAGAGAGAAAAAAAACGTAATAAATAAACAAATCAATTCCGTATATGGAATAGATTGAAAAAATGTGCAAAAACAGAAATACTGTATATTTTTAAAAAAAAGTGAAGAAGTGTTCAAAGCTTCAGTGTCCATTTAGGAATTGGATGGCAGAGGGGAAGAAGCTGTTCCTGAATCGCTGAGTGTGTGCCTTCGGGCTTCTGTATCTCCTACCTGATGGTAACAGTGAGAAAAGGGCATGCCCTGGGTGCTGGACATTCTTAATAATGGACACTGCCTTTCTGAGACACCGCTTCATACTTCTCTTGATTGAACGCCATCTGCCACTTCTCAGCCCAGTTTTACATCTCATTTTAACCTACGGCAGTCTTCTACACAATCCACAACACCACCAACCTTTGTGTCATTTGCAAACTTACTAATCCAACCTTGCACTTCCTCATCTAAGTTGTTTATAAAAATCACAAAGAGTGGAGATTCCTGCAGGACACCACTAGTCATATAACTCCTGGAAGAATATGCTCCAATTGCACCACCCTCTGCCTTTTGTGGGCAAGCCTTTTCTGAATTATTGGCAACAATGCAGTAATCTCTTTTCTTGCCTCCCATACTAATCTGACTTGATCCTGGCGACTTATCTATCCTAATGTTTTTCAAAAGTTCGAACACTGCCTCATTCATAACCTGGATGTGTTCCAGCACATTAGTCTGTTCTATGCTGACCTCACATTCATCAAGGTCCTTCTCACTGGTGTATACTGAAGCAAAGTATTCATTAAAGATACCCCTTCCCTACTCTGACCCCAGACACATGTTTCATCTTTTTGCCCTGAACCTGACCCTCTCTTGAGTTATCATCTTCCTATTCACGTGTGTTGAACGCCTGGTGGTTTTGCCTAATACTACTCGCCAGGCCTTCCCATGTCCACTTATAGTTCTTGAGCTTTATCCTGGCTGCCTTATAACTCTCAAGAGCCCTGTCCGAAATTTGCTTCCTAAACCTTAAGTAAGCTTTCTCCTTCCTCTTGACTAAGTGTTCCACCTCTCTTGTCCAATATGGTTTGGGTTAAGTAGTATCACTTATTATAAGACCATAAAACATAGGAGCAGAGTTAGGCCATTTGGCCCATTGAGTCTGCTCCATGCCATCATTGCTGATTTGTTAACCCTCTCAACCCCATTCTTTTGCCTTCTCCTTATAACCTTTGATGTCCTTACTAATTAAGAAACCATCAACTTCCACTTTAAATATACCCAATGATTTGGCATCCACAGCTGTCTTTGGCAATGAATTGCACAGATTCACCATGCTCTGACTAAAGAAATTCCTCCTCGTCTCTGTTCTAAAGGGATATCTGTGTATTCTGAGGCTGTGCCATCTTGTTCAAGACTCCCCCATTATGGAAAACAGTTTCTCCATATTCTCTGTATTTAGGCCCTTCAATATTCAATAGGTTTTGATGAGATCCCCTTGATTTTCTAAACTTCAATGAGTACAGGCTCAGAGCCATCAAATGCTCCTCATATGGTAACACTTTCATTTCCGGGATCATTCTCTTGATTTTCCTTTTGACCCTCTCCAATGCCAGCACATCCTTTCTCGGATAAGAGGCCCAGAACTACTCAGAATACTCCTACGTGTGATCTGACCAATACCTTATAAAGTCCCAGCGCTAAATCCTTGTTTTTTAAATTCTTGTCCTCTTGAAATGAATGATAACATTGCCTTCCTTACCACAAATTTAACCTGCAAGTTCTCCTTTAGAAATCCTGCACCTCTGAGTTCTGAATTAGCTCCCCCGTTTAGAAAATGGTCTATGCTTTTATTCCTTTTAAGTATTCTGAAGATCATCCTGGGGCAGATTGGATGGTATGAGGGAAATGAGTTGGAGGCCAAGAAATAAAGATTGTGAAAGGGGGCTGAAGGCAATGACTTTAATATTCCCAGTCTCCAAATGGAGAAACTTATGCCCATGCATTGAATGGTGTAGATCAAGGAAGTTTGTAAACTAGGGAGTGTTAGTGAGGTAGAGTTGCATGAGTTCATCTCATGTCTGGAAATTAACAAATTTGGATGTTGCTTTTTTTTTTGAAAAGTGTTGAGGAATAAGAAGGGGCTAAGATAAATCCTTGCAGTTCACTTCAAGTAATAGTCAGAGCGATTCAGCATGGAAACTGATCCTTTGGCCCACCATCACTGTCAACCAGTGAGCACTCATCCATATGAAACTTTCTTCGAGCACTCGGTTTATAATCTTCACTGCCAAGATGATTTAAATGCAGTTGGTAACTGTGCTTCCACCACTCTCTGGCAGGGCATTTCAGGTATTCATCATTTCCTGTGTGGGGGTAAGAAGTCCCATTCAAATCCCCTCTAAATTTCTGAGACAACCCCATCAATGTACACCTTCATACATATCCAAATCACTTACATATATTTTAAGAAAAAGATCCCAACACTGATTCTTGAGGAATGCAATCAGTTACTTGAATCTAATCATAGAAACAGCCCTCTGCAGCCCTCTCTCTCTCTCTCTCTCTCTCTCTCTCCTATTGTTAAGCCTTTTTTTGATCTGAGTTGCCTTGAATTAAATGGGCCCTAACTTATGGACCAGTCTCCTGTGTGGCAGGTTTGGCAGCAAGGAACAAATGAGGGATAAGAATTGCAAAAGAATACTTAAGGAGGAAATCAGTACAGATAAGTATAGATTTGGACAAATGCAGTTTTACCTAGCTATACGATGATAGAAACATTGAAGGAAGGTGGAATTGTTAAAGGATGCGGATTGACTGATAAAAGCAAGCAAAGTTTATTAATGTCATTAGCAACTTTGATTCGAGATGTTTTGATATGATGCCAGAGAATGAAGTAATTGAAAATCACGAAGAATTCAGGAGATGGGCATAAATTTCAGAGATTATGCAATGGAATGGTAAGATTGATTGAGATGGGGTGGCACCTTGAAAAGAGGGATGGTTGAGGTTTTTGAGCTGAAGGATAATGGCAGATTTGCTGGCAATATAGCATTTCCTGAGAATAGACAATTAACAAAAAAAAGCTAACGAGAACAAAGAAATGCAAACTTTAGTCTAGTAGTCAATGAACACTGACTGATGGTCTTCGTCAATATGTCAAAGTCCATGTACCGCCCACACTGGTTGCGAGCAATAAGGGTAATGGGTGTGCAAGGTGGGATGGAAAGGGGAAAATGGGCTTGAAGATCGTTTGCAATGTGGAATGGTCAAGGACAGAGATGGGAAATTAGAGTTAGTCTGTTGGTGTTTGTAGCCAAAGTTGCAGAAAAATGATTAATGGAGATAGCTGGGATTTTAGCATGTAAGTAAGTTGGGAAAGCTACTTTTTCTTTTTTATCCCCAGGATGTATGTGGACAAAAGTGGTATTTGAAGGAATATGAGTGGTGGGCAGTACATTGAAGTATCAGAAATCACATTATCTGTTACTGAATTGGAAGCAGAAAGGTTACAAGAGATGGCAAGTACAAGGATATTTTCTTGAGTTTACATGGAGAGTGAGATTAAGAAATGGGAGGACAATGACAAAGAATGAATTAAGATGAAGGTAGAAATTTCACAGGTTATGTTACTTGATCTATAAAGTTGAGGAAGAAGGTAACTAATGAAGATATCAGTGGAAAAATGTATGTAGTACATGGATGAATAATAGTAGGGGGCTTTAAACCAAAAGGTGAGAAGATTGGAACAACCAAAGACGCCCCAAAACAAGAGAAAATCACAGATGTGTAGAGAGCAGTCCAGCAGGTGGAGTGGGCATGACTTGGTAAAAGGATGCACACTACTGCTGCAGTAATCTTGGCAGAACAAGTGGTGTAAGGTTGAATTAACGAAAATGCTTACTTTCAGGTGTCTTCACTAAGGTTTTTGTCAGGTTGTGGTGGTGATTTAGTTAAAGGTTCTTGAACTGGAAGAAAATGTTTAGAGAGCTGATAATTCATATTCTGGAAGGTTATTGGATATGAAAGAAATGAACAGTTCATGAAGGGTGGGAAGTTTAGTGAGAGAAAAGATTGGGGTTCCTTGCAAGGAGGTGATGGTGCCTCTCTCTGGGTAACTTGGAAGTTGAAGAGGAACACAGGAAGAAATCTTAATCATGAAGGAGTCTAGGGTGGGATGATGATAAGAGTAGAAGATTGAGTACTGTTGAAGATTTGGTATTGTATTTGGAATAACAGGTTGCTCAAGAGCCACTACAATAGTCCACAATTTCCATCTGCTTCAAGAAAACCTCCATCATTCCAGTCCTCAAGGAAAATCATGTCCTGGCTCAGTGACTATTGATCATTGCCTTTAAAACTTAAGATAATGAAGTGCTTTGAAAGATTAGCCAACAGCAACACCAGCCTCCTGTTTGACCTTGGCTCCTTGTGATTTGCATACTAGAAAACTAGGTCTCTGGAGGACACTGTATCCCTTGCACTACAAACAGCAGTAGGTCACCTTGACAATAAGAATACATTTGTCAGGATGCTCAATATCAATTACAGCACAACTTTTAACAACCGAATACCTAAGAAGATCTATCCTAACCCTCAGTCTTAGTGCTCTCCAAAGTTCAGTGCTCAGTTCCATGTTCTACTCCATGTGCCGAAATACAGCAGCATCTTGATCATTTCTAAGTTTGCCAGTATCTCCACTGTTATTAGGTTGGATCAACAACAGTGATACAATGGAGTACAGGTATGAGATCGTAAACCTTGTATCATGGTGTGAGAATGACAACCTAGCTCAAAATGAAAGAGCTGGTTGGGGTATGGGATAGGGTAGGGTGGGGTCGTGTGAGGGTGATCACAACCCTGTCCTTGTCAGTGGAGCTACAATAGAGCTGGTTGATAGTTTCAGGTTCCTAGACATTCATATCATCAGTCACCTCATCTGGTCCATCCATACTGATGTGGTGATTTAAAAAAAACATTGGTTTCTCGGGCATCTGGAAAATTTAACTTATCCTCAAGAATTCTCTTGAACTATTACAGATGCACTTCAGAAAGCATTTTTATTGGTTGCACATCGATATAGTGTGGCAACTGCTATTCTCTGGACCAATGGAACATGCAGAGAGAAGTAAACACAACCCAGTCCATACTGGATCTTCACTTTCTTCCATGTGATCTATCTTCATAGTGGATTGCTTTAGGAAGGCTTATGGTATCATCAAGGATGCCTAATACCTTTTATCTCTTGTATTTTCTGGGAGAAGATACAGGAGCTTGAAAGACTGGATGACCATATTCCCCATTGCCATAAAATTACAAAAACAATCACCTCTTTCACATACCTTTCCTTGTGGTACTGCTGCCACATTATTGGACTCTTAATTCTACTTTTCTTGGTTACACAATTATTGTCACTAGCATTTCTTGCACTACTTCAAATTTCACTACAATCTTTGTATCATTCTGTTCTTTCGTAGTAGTTGTATTACCATGCATAGCGTTTACTCTGTGAGCTTTGTGTGAAAAGGAATTTCATTGCACTCCAGCATATATAACTATAGGTTAGTCTGAATCTGAGAAATGGAAGTGATGGACTTAGTAAAGAGAAGAAGAAGAGGGGAAAATATTGAAAAAGTATACTAATATTTAAGTAGGAAACCTTGCTAATGTACAAATTATTATGTTTTATACAGAGCATTTGGAGTATTCTGTACAATTTTAGTCTCCTAACATAAGAAAGGAATATACTATTAGACGGAGTGAGTCTTCAGTGCACAAGATTGGTTCCAGACATGCTGTTGTAACAGGGGAGATTAGAGAATATAGTCCAACTGTATTTTCAAGAATAAGAACTGCTTTTTTTTTAATTGAAGCGAAAGGGATGACAGGCAAAACGCAGATACTCAGACCTAAATAGCTTATGTCTTATTCTGAGACTGAACTCTGGCTGATCAATTCAAACCCAGAGTTGGAGCCTCACAAATAGGGGTAGGGCATTTAGGAGTGAAATGAGAAGTTTTCATACTCAGTGAGTAGTGAACTATTGGAATTCTGAGGGTTGTGGAGGCTTGGTCTTTTATGTTCATTCAAAACAAGGATTGGTAGATTTCTGGATTTTAATTGAATCAAGGAATATGTAGATACTGCAGTAAAATGGTACAGGTGTAAAATTGGCAATGATCTCAATGAATAGTGAGGAAGGTTTTAAGGACTAGGTGGCTGCTGTTATTTTTTGGTTGTTTTGAAAAAGATTATAGTAATAGGGAATGATTGAGATCTAGACTTAATATCCAAAGGTAGTATGGTTAAAGATGAGGTGTAGTCTATATGAAGTATTGGTGAACCATCTTCCAGCTTCAAAAATAGGTGACTCATTTGAATGAAGTTCAGAATCGGAATCAGAATCAGATTTAATATCACCAACAAATTAGTTGTTATGTGGTAGCTGTACATTGCAATACACAATAAAAATTATTAAAAACATTAAGTAAATAGTGCATGAAGAGAAAAAAGCATTAAGAGCATTAATGATGGCAGAGGGGAAGAAGCTATACCTGAATCATTGAGTATGTGCCTTCAGGCTCCTGTACCACCTCCCTGATGGTAGCGGTGAGAAGAGGGTATGTCCTGGGTGATGAGGGTCCTTAATGATGGATACTGCCTTTTTGAAACATTGCTCCTTGAAGATGTCCTGGATGCTGGGGAGGCCAGTACCGATGATGGAGCTAACTGAGTTCACAACTTTCTACAGCTTATTTTTATCCTGTGCGCACCACCCCCCCAACCCAGCCCATACCAGATGGTGGTTAAGCTTTTGAAAAGAAGTAGTTTTGATGTTAAAGTACAGTTTATAGAGCAGAAAAACAAATGGCAACAGTTCAGAAGCCGTGGAGAATATTCCTTTGCCCAAGATAGGCAGTGTGTTCCACATCATTGAACCTGTGATGTAAGCTGAAATGTGCCTTTATTCAAGACCATGTTTCTGAAGCAGTCAAACTACATTGCTGGAGAAATGCTAAAGGATGTAAATGAAGAGAAAGGAGATCTATTAGGAACTTGCTTCTCAGCAACTATCTTTAGGACAATTGATGTAAATTTTTAATATGGATAGGTTTGGTTAAATCAGATGGTCTATTCTTCTGCATGGTGTCTTTGTATATCTTTTGTATTTTCACTGCTGTGCCACTGATTATTGTTTGTTGTTGACTGAGAGATCACTTTCTGAATGAAACTTTGAAATTTCATTCATGGCAGATACAAAATCAATTTGTTCAAACATGTTTAAGTTCTGAAAGTATTAATTATAAATAGTGACAACATTGAAGTGGTGATATATTTTATTAACAGTAGAATGCTGCTCTTCAATCAAGACAACATGTAAAGTGACAAATCCACACGCGTCTCCTGGAACGTTTCAATAGCAGAAGACTCATCCATTGTGGTATCAGGCAAGGTAAGCATTTGCAACACAAGTTCTGTCCATTTTTTTGGTAATAAAATGCTGATGAAATGGGCAACAAAATTAAATGAATAGCAATTTAAATTGAAAGACTTTTCCCTAAAAAGTGTTATTGGTAATATAGCAGATAGTAATGAAAGACGAGCGATTATTAACTGTTAAGAAGCGCTGAATCACTATGCTATTTTTCCTCCTGATTTCCATGCTGTGAATAGTTTCTTTCAACGAAATAATGAAGTTAGCATTTTGAAGAGCTTGACATAAAAACATTAAAAAATTAATATCAAAATAACAAAATTTGAACATATTCTTGCAGTATGATAGGAGTATCAAAGATGCCTTCTTTTAGAATTAAGTTTCAAAGTTTTTCTTCTTAAGACTGTTGGCGTATTATAGTTAAATATAAAATAGTATTGCAGATTGGATACTTCCTGCTTGTATTACTACAACAGCTCCTGAGCATATTTAGAATCTTCATCCAGGCTAATGTTCCTAAACTTAATGGTACTAATCAGATGTTTAGGTCACTGCTCTCTTGATAATCTAAACCCTCCTACTAATGTGCAAAATTTGTATCTTTTCCTTGTTATCCTTTATATCTTTTTACGAATTTTTTGATATTACTTGCATGTGGTAAAATTGGACATTTTAAAGAAATTTAGTTGAAATTCATTAACTTTCTGTCTCTAAGAAACAAAATCAAACTCTATAATATGCATTTTCAAAGTCTCAAGTTTTTAATTTCTTGTTTGTGCTTCCAAAATAATGGTAAGACTGGGATTAAGATGCTGCTGTTAACATGCAAGTTTCAAAAATTGGTGTTAAAATTTTGGTATTTTGAATGAAACTGCAGACATTTGTTCTGCTCATTTTGCAGGAACAGGTGCTACATATGTGAGATGATAAATGACATTTTCACATGTTACTGCTGCCAACAGCAAAGGATATGTTGGCTAATTCTGGCTATTAATTATGTTACCTTTACAAGTATACATGTTGTAACATCCAGATCTTAGGGTTGGAATGAATATGGCTTCAATTAACTGCTCCTGCAATACTACTTGATCTTCTTTCCATGCAAAACACTTAAAAATCAAACTAATCTTGTAGGGTTGGGCAAATTACTCCACAGATGCTGCATTATTGACTTTCATATCAAACTGAATGACTTTTCTCCTCCATAGTGTATGCCATAGAAACATAGAAAACATACAGCACAATACAGGCCCTTCAGCCCACAAAACTGTGCTGAACATGTCCCTACCTTAGAACTACCTGTGCTTTACCCATAGCCCTCTATTTTTCTAAGCTCCATATAGCCATCCAGGAATCTCTTAAAAGACCCTATCGTTTCCGCCGGCAGCCCATTCCACGCGCTCACCACTCTCTGCATTTAAAAAAAATTACCCCCGACATCTCCTCTGTGCCTACTTCCAAGCACCTTAAAACTATGCCCTCTTGTGCTGGCCATTTCAGCCCTGGGGAAGAGCCTCTGAACTATGCACAACGATCAATGCCTCTCATTATCTTGTACACGTCTACCAGGTCACCTGTCATCCTCCATTGCTCCAAGCAGAAAAGGTCTAGTTCACTCAACCTATTCTCATAAGGCAGGTTCCCCAATCCAGCCAACATCCTTGTAAAACTCCTCTGCACCCTTTCTATGGTTTCCAAGTCTTTCCTGTAGTGAGGTGACCAGAATTAAGCACAGTACTCCAAGTGGGGTCTGACCAGGGTCCTGTATAGCTGCAACATTAGCTCTTGGCTCTTAAACTCAATCCTACAGCTGAAGAAGCCCAATGCACCGTATGTCTTCTTAACCATGGAGTCAACCTACATAGCAGCTTTGAGTGTCCTATGGACTCAGACCCCAAGATCCCTCTGATCCTCCACACTGCTCAGAATGTTACCATTAATGCTATATTCTGCCATCATACTTGACCTACCAAAATGAACCATCTCACACTTAATCTGGGTTGAACTCCATCTGCCACTTCTCAGCCCAGTTTTGCATCCTATCGATATCCCGCTGTAACCTCTGACAGCCCTGCACGCTATCCACAACATCCCCAAACTTTGTGTCATCAGCAAATTTACTAGCCCATCTCTCCACTTCCTCATCCAGGTCATTTATAAAAACCACGAAGAGTAGGGGTCCCAGAGCAGATCTCTGAGGCACACCACTGGTCACTGGCCTCCATGCAGAATATGACCCGTCTACAACCACTCTTTGCTTTCTGTGGGCAAGCCAGTTCTGGGTCCACAAAACAATGTCCCCTTGGATCCCATGCCTCCTTACTTTCTCAATAAGTCTTGTATGGGGTACCTTATCAAATGCCTTGCTAAAATCCATATACATTACATCTACGACTCTACCTGCATCAATGTGTTTAGTCACAGCCTCAAAAAATTCGATCAGGGTCGTAAGGCACAACTTGCCTTTGACAAAGCCGTGCTGACTATTCCTAATCATATTATGCCTCTCCAAATTTTCATAAATCCTGCCTCTCAGGATCTCCTCCATCAACTTACCAACCACTGAAGTAAGACTCACTGGCCTATAATTTCCTGGGCTATCCCTACTCCCTTTCTTGAATAAGGGAATACTTCAACGTGCCATGTTGAAGTATTCTGTTGTTATCTACATTGTAGTAAATAATAAATGAGACAGAGATTTAAAATGTACTGCTTGGTCTTCATTTGAATTGAGTACCTGGAATTTTTGCAGAGCCAAATTTCCATGTCCAAGATCATCATATTTTTCTTACAAACTGCAATTTTAATTCAAAATTCCTAAGCACTGCATAAATCTATTAAAGCAATCTTGTTTTATTTTCTGGAACTTCAGAACTGAATTTGCTGAATCCAGAGGATGTGTTTGAGAGGCTGTTACCTAGCAGGAAATTTTTTAAGTCCTCAGTGTTCAGCCAAGCCATTAACAATAGCACCGAGAGAAAAGCAACGAAAGAAGCAAAATTAAGACCAATCTTCTTCATCAACATCTTAAAGAAGTTAATAGGAGTCCCATACCTGTATTGCTGTAAAATCTGGATTGTTGGATTTTAAATTGGAGAAAAGCTTTTTGTAGCTTGTAGAATCTATGCATAAATAAGACTTCAAGATAACGTTTTTTAAACAATATTGCGGTAAAGGGAATTGTATTCTTGCACAATTTCCACATCTACCATTGCTTATTCTTCCTAATTTTGGTGTCATCATAGAATTTAATAGGGAATGTATAACTTGATCACAAAGTACTTCAGGGTTTTCATCAAGGGAATGGGGCTTTTTACTGTTATCCATTATCCCTGCAGTGCAGCTCAAATTATTTCCTAAGTCCTGGCAAGTACATCTTAAAACTGGTGTGCCTGTGCTGTAGGAGCTCTTGTGAAACAACTCACCGGGGGATCCATCTGTTTAATTCACTGTCATCCCAAATGCACTATTGCCTGCACAAATTCATGAGTGATCCCTTTTTATTCTTCTGGCCTTATTTCATTTTTGCTGCAGTTTCTGTGTGTGACATTTGTATAGCCTCAGACTGAAGCTATAGTTAATTTATGTGCCAACGTGTGGGGGTGTTTCAAAATTCAATACACAGTTTTTCTGAAACTCTACAACTATGATAATTATAGATTCAGGCATTTCTTTGAAGAATTTTACAAATAAATTGTCATTTGCAAATCTGAAACATCTTTTGTTTTCTTTCTGTATTATACCTCTCCACCTTTGTTTACTATTATATCATTAATCCGCACAGCACAAATGAATGAAATTGGTCAGAAGTCTACATGCAGAAATCAACTGCATTTTGAAAGGCACGTGTTGCATTCTTTTAAAGCAAAGTACACAAATATAGTGTAAGCTTTGCATATTTGACATGCATTACCAGCACAAAATTGTCAGTGGTGTAATAAAACATTATTGTTAAGTTGACATTTTTCCCCATTGGTTAACGCTGGATTTAGGAAAACCTAGACACTGGTATTTTATTTCTACATGTGCCATAGTTCTTTTCCAAATGCACAGTCTTGAAATGGACAATCTCTCAAATAAAAACTCCTATTAGCTTGTATTCTTACATATTTGATTAGTGGTAAGGCAAATGAGCCTGCATTTAAACTGTGTTAATTGAACTCTCTCTGTAGAGGTAATTTTATGGATTCACTCTGCCTATCTTGTGATTATTTGTGTAATGAAAACAAGATTGTGTTTTAAACAGTTAAAATCAGAGGATTTTATCAAAAGTTAAGTTTTATATGAGAAATAATATGTTAACAAACATGAGAAAGAGATTAGAATTGTTATTACTTCCACAGGCAGTTTATCTCCATTAATTTGGGCTGTTTGATTCCAATATCTGTGACACATATGTCTATATATGTGGGAACAAAATACATTAGAGACCAGAAACTTGAAATAAAAGTTTTAAAAAAAGTTGTATGAAATTTACCAATGGGGAGAGAAGGATTTCTCCTGATGAAGAATTATCAGCCTGGAAGATTAACTCTGATGTGTGGCATAATGGGTAAATGCCTTTAGGTTATGAGAACACTCAGTCCTCTTTTATTGTCATTTAGAAATGCGTACATGCATTAAGAAATGATACAATGTTTCTCCGGAGTGATATCACAGAAAACAGGACAGACCAAAGACTAACACTGACAGAACCACATAATTACAACATATAGTTACAGCAGTGCAAAGCAATACCATAATTTGATGAAGAACACACCATGGGCACAGTGAAAAAAGAAGTCTCAAAGCCCCGAGTCGATCGACTCCCAAGTCCCCGATAGCAGGCAGCAAAAGGGAGAAACTCCCTGCCATAAACCTCCAGGCACTGTCAACTTGCTGATACCTTGGAAGCAGCCGACCACAGCCGACACTGAGTCCATCCGTTCGAAAAATTCAAGCTTCTGACCAGCCTCTCCGATACAGCCTCCCGAGCGTCATCCTTTGTTGAGCGCCTTTGACCTCTCCCCAGCCACTGAAACACGCAAAGCCGAGGATTTCGGGGCCTTTAGCTCTGGAGATTCCGGTTACTACACAGTAGCAGCGGCAGCGAAGCGGGCACTTCAGAAGTTTTCCAGATGTTCCTCTGCACTCTCACATCTGTCTCCATCAAATCAGGATTGTGCACGGTCCCCTACTTGACAGATAACAGATATTATGAAGTGGCCGCGCGTGCCGCCATCGCGCCGCCATCTTCTCCCCCCTCCCCTTTTACTCATTACCCTTTTACGCCTTTTTACTCATTAGCACAGTTTCAGTGAAGTATCTTTTATGACAATCTTCCAAAATGCTGTTATTGATACAAAGAGAAGGGGGCTTTGAGTATTCAATATTCTTTAATATTCTCCATTTAAATTACTTAAATTTATTTGTTCATTCTATCGGATAACAACAATCAGATAATCCTGTGCTTCACCATTTAACTAGAGCATGAGTATTTTGCATATAGATCATGCAACCTCAGGTACGACATATGGCAGACAAGATAATAGTTAAATGTGGATAATGCCTTCACTGTATAAAGTCAATATTTTGAATTAATATATTCATATGTCACATATAGCTATGAACTTGAGTTGAGAAACCTGAAAAATGTTTAAAATTATAATAACCATTTCCCTTAAATGTAGTGTTGGTACATAATGAAAGAGAGCATTTCTTACCAAATTTGGAATCCTTATAGAAATTGAATGTTTATGTCTCAAATTTATTTTGTTTTAAAATGTAACATCCAGCTGCAATAGGATCATTAGACAAGGGAGCAGAATTAGGCCATTCGTCCCATCGAATCTGCTCCACCTTTCCATCATAGCTGATTTATTATCCCTCTCAAACTCATTTTTCTGCCTTCTTCCTGTAACCTTTGATGTCCTTTTTAATCAAGAACCTATTAACTCCGCTTCAAATATACCCAATGACTTGGCCTCCAGAGCCATTAATGGCAATAAATTCCACAGATTCATTACCCTCTGGCTAAAGAAATTCCTCCTTATCTCTGGACTAAGTGTACGCCCCTCTATTCTGAAGCTGTGCTCTCTGGTCCTAGATTCCCCCAATATAGGCAATATCCTTTCCATATTCACTCTATCTAGAATTTACAATATTCGATAGGTTTCAATGAGATTCTTTTCTCCTTCCCCCCCCCCATTCTTCTGAACTCTAGGCCAAGAGTCATCAAGCATTTCTCATACTTCAACCCTTTCACTCCCAGAATCATTCTTGTGAAACTCCTATGGATCCTCTCCAATTCCTGCACATCCTTTCTTAGATAACGGGCCCAAACTTATCACAGTACTCCGTGCAGTCTGACAAATGCTTTATAAAGCCTCATTATTATATCCTTCTATCCTTTTATATTCTAGTCATCTTGAAATAAATGCTAATATTTCATTTGCCCTCCTTACCACTGACTTAGCTTGCAAGTTAACCTTCAGGTATCCTGCAAGAGGACTCCCAAGTCCCTTTGCCTCTTTGATTTTTGAATTTTCTCCCCTTTTATAAAATAGGCTACATCTTTATTATTTCTACCAAAGTACATGACCATATATTTTCCTACACTATATTCCAGCTGCTAGTGCTTTACCCATTCTCTCAACTGGTCTAAGTCCTCCTGCAGACCTTGCAATTTATAGATATCTATGATCAGTGATTGCTGGAAGCCCTTATTTCTAGCATTACTTAACGTACTAAGTACACAATGGCATTTTGTAATTTGGGTATGAGGTGCTGGTTATTTGAAACTGAGAAACAACTTCTGTATAAAGAATTAGGACAACAGGATGAAGAGAATTCATTATTTTTTGGAATTGGGGTGAAAAATCTGAGTTTGGCAATATATAATTGGACAGTCCTGTATAGAAAATTAAGTCCTTCAAAAAAGAATACAAGCATTACACAACAATATTTGAATTCATTGTTGTTTATCAAATGTGGTATACGTTACTTAACTAACTCCTGGGAGAGCAGGAATATTACTATATTAATCCAGAAAGCTCATTAATGAGCTGATTATATAAAACAAAATTATGGAGATAAGGATTTGATGCTTAATTGGAGTAGTTGGTTGGAATTCAAAAGTAGTAGCGTCATTGCTGAATTTATAGATGGTGTTTGAGCTGTGCTTGGTTGCACAGTCATAAATGTGGAGAGAATAGGACATGGGCAAAGCATGCAAACCCTGGTATGCCTGCGTTGACAGTCCGTAAAGAGGAAATTTTATTATTGATCTGTACTGACTGTGGTCTCCCAATAAGGAAGTCAGGGATCTCATTGCAGACAGAGGTATAGTGGCCCAGGTTTTAAAGCTTGGTTATTAGTACTGAAGGAATTGTGTTTTGAATGTTGAGCTGTAATCGGTAAACAGTAATTTGATATGTCTTGTAGTTGTCTAGGTGCTCCAAAGTAGACTGGAGAGCCAGAGATGAATGAGGAATTAGTAGGCTTAAGAGAATTCATTAGAAATCAATATTCTTTGGAAGTCTCAATGGAAATGGGGAAAATAATCTGCATTGGTCAATATATAATTAGACGTTCCATTTTAGAAAATTAAGTTCTTCAATAAAAAAGTCAAAACATAGTTACCCTACAATACTTGAATTCATTATTTTTTTTCCAAAGTATAGTTCTGCAGTATATATTAATGAATTTTTGAGCGAGTGGACAGATTATTTGAGTAGTTGGTAAGGGGTCTTACGGGGTGAGATAGATTGGCTGGTTGAGTGATGTCACAGCAACAACCTTGCTCAATGTCAGCAGCACCAAGGAACTGAGTATGGACTTCAAGAAGTGGCAGTCAGGACAACACATGCTACATATTGAATTGTCAGAAGTGGAGAGGGTGAGCAGCTTCAAGTTTCTGGGCATTAATATCTGAGGATCTATCCTGGACCCAACGCATTGATGCATTTATGAAGAAGGGATACCAGCTGCTTGACTTAATTCTTAGTTTGAGGAGATTTTATATGTCACCAGGGACTCATAACTTTCTATATATGTGTAACATACTGTAACCCAGGCTGCCCACAGATAGCACCCCCCCCCCCACTTCACCTGCCCCAAATTCCTTATGAGGATTCTGTCTCCTGGCAGGAAGTGGGAGAACATCACCTTTTGATCATACCTCCTCTTATTCCCTTGATTCTGCTTGGCAGTTGCGATCCCAGCCCTGAGAGGGATATTGATTCGGAGGATGAACACTTGGATGTGTAGGTTATGCTGCCTTTTGCTAACTCCCCATTGATTGAGGAAGAGACTCCCGACCCTTCTCCCATTGAGTCAGGTGAAGTGGGGGGCGGTGTGCTATCTGTGGGCAGCCTGGGTTACAGCGTGTTACATATGTATGGCAGAAGGTGTTCTGACTTTTTGCATTTTTAGCTTGGTATGGAAGCCCAATGCTCAGGAAGATGAGGGTGCAGATGGTTATAGACTCAGCCAGCTCCATCGTGGTCATATTCCTCCCACCATTGAGGACCTCTTTAGGAGACAGTACCTCAAGAAGGTGACACCCATCTTAAAGACCTTTACCATCCGGGACATGCCCTCTTCTTGTTACTACCGTCATGGAGGATGTGCAGGTACCTGAAGACCAACATTCAATGATTTAGGAACAGCTTCTTCCCCACGCTGCAATCAGATTATTGAATGGTCCATGAACACTACCTTGTTATTCTAATTTTGCACCCTTTATTTAATTTTCTAATTTATAGATTTTAATGTCTTTGCAAATAACAAGTTCCACATCATGTCAGTGATAATCTGATTGTGATTATATCTTTAGGGTAGTTTTTACTGGTATCAGTGTAAAAGATTGTTTGATCTTTACAGTGTGTTTACTTGTTGAATCTTGATATGCACAAATTTGCCATTGCTGTTCTATTTCAAAAGTGTAAGCACTTGGCAGTAAGTATTTTGAGTTTCTTTAAGTGGAAAAATGCAATACATAATTGCCAATTATTTTAATTTTATTTTGATGAATACAGGCACTTTTGGGGATGTAGAGCAAAGTTCTTGATTTGTGAACAGTTTAGATGCCACAAATAATATGTGAATGATCAGATTTTATGTTCTCTTCCACCCTACCCCTTTCAGGTTTTCAAAGGAATCTTGGCTACAGCCACACAAAAACTTCTGTGCTTAAATTTGAATTATTCTATGGGATCTTTTACATCCACCTGAACAGGTAAACTGGAGGTTGGTTATGTGTCCTATGGTTTCACCCTCAATAGGATATCAGTCTCTTGATAGACATTGAAATGCCAATTTTAAAAAAAGCATTTAACTGGAAAATATAAAAATCAAACTAGGTTGCCAGTAAATGAGGCATGCTGATGGGTGAACTGCATTGATCCATTGTAAATATGAAAACTTAATTGACAGGTATTTTTGTATGTATAAAGCACCTGTTACAATTTATTACAATTAATCATTTGGTGTGAGTACTGCAAGTAAACAAAATGCATGTAATTAGCTCACTGTATTAAGATTAGCTGAAACATTGGAATATTTCTGGGTATAATAATGTCATGTCGGTAAATTTGCTACATTTACTATCTTAGGTAAAAGGATCCTACTTTTCTTGCGTTATGGATGAGCAGCCTCCTCAACAGTTTGCTGGTCATGTTGCAGTTTCTGCATTTCAATCACAGGTACAAATTTTAAAGTTATAAATGTCATTGCAGTAAAAATAATCCAAAATTGCTTTCTTTTTCACTGCGATTTTTAAAATTAACCAATTCACTTTCATAACTCAGGATTATTTCATTGGAATTTATTTCCTTTGAAGTACTTTCGAAGTGAAGTTATGGTTGTGATCTGAGAAACGCTGTGTTCTATTTATGGCCACATTCTACAACGACCTTTGTGATGATACCCATACAGTCTTTTCCTGGGTTTATGGAAAATCTTTGGCCTGCATCAATATGTGGAACCTTTTCAACTCAGCTGAGGATGTTGTGTCTGTGCTTAACCAAAAATTGCATCTCTGAAAGTGAAGCAACCACTTGCTTTTGCACTGAATTAACAACATGGATAATGTTGCAACATCTCTGGAGTGCCATTGAATTACTTCATCAAACTTAGACTAATAAGTTTTTAGCATATTTCAACAAGTATGTGAGCTGATGCCACATAATCTAATGGAAGAACATACTAAACCCATTATTAAAAACGCATGTCTCGGAATTCAGATGTGTGAGACAATCCGTGAAGATCATTTTGTGATTAAAAACATAATGGGGGAGTGTACTGGTGTGCAACGTGTTTGGAAGTGAACCAACAGCAACATTTACCTTCTGTGAAGTTGTGATTTATTGGATACCAATATTGAACTAATTCAGTTTCAAAAAAATCCTATTTCTGAAACTTGGAAGTGCATATTTGATTGCAATATTTGCTTTTGTTGTTTTTGCTTCAGTAGTGTGTTTGATAGTCTTGAATCCTATTAGGCATTTGAACTGTGGGCAATTAAATTGGATAGTATTGGGATGACAGTGTGTGATTAATGCAGACTTTTTGATGATCGGGACACAGACTAAACTTTGTGCTACAATCTCTGGTTTGTTTTCAGCCACCAAGGAGTAATAATTGTAAAATTTATGAATGTAATTGTGCCTTTTTTGTGTATCTACCATCAATTAAAATTAGCTTCACTGATGTTATGCCTGCACTGTTTCAAGGACAGGTGCTTTGTGGCTGCAGATGGTGGTAGAGGTCATTCTATGGGTCTCTGAAGCTTTCTGGATGACGTGGCTGATCATGAGGGATAGCTGGCATGTGATTTTTACTGACATAACTCAGGTGGCCTTGGTAAATGAGGCAGAGAGAATGCCCTTTACCATAAGAGAGTCTGCAAGTGCACCAGGAAAATAGTAGCTTGAGAGGGCTATCATGACCTTGAGGAATCAAACCTGAAGCTTAATGGCCTTGCATGCATGGCTAGAGGATACATTTCTACCAGCTGCACTGTTAACTCATTGTTCTGTGCAATGCATCCCATCCCTTGTCTTAACAAAACATCTTATCTATCTAGATTCATATTTGAAATTGATTGGATCATCTCCTCAGATACATAGCATTTACACTTCAACTTCCAAATGCTAATAGCTATTTGGACACAATGGACATATTGAAATATTGCTATTAACCACTTTTCTCCCTCTTAACGGAGAAGTCTACATAACAATGTTGCCAGCAGCAAAGCAGTGGTGTATACATGTGATTTCAATGAATCAAAATGGTGGATGGAATGTTGGTCTTTATTGAAACAGGCAACACAGAGTACTTAGCACAAGCCTAGGGATAATGAAAAATAAGGATTTACTCTTAACCGTGACCCATTTTTCATCATCTCAAATATCTTATGTTTTGGAAACTGCAGTGGTGTAAGCATGAATCTTTAACTTGCCCATTCCACCTCCCCTTACTTTCACTCTACCCCTACATCTTTCTTTCAGGTGGCCAAGATCATCTGCCTGCTCGGCAATGGCAGCTGATCAAAAAGAGAATGATGAAGGTACCTCAACACTCAATTTGGCAGTAATAGCAACACAGCTCAGAATCAAGCTCTTAATGTAACTCAGAGGTGGCACCTGCATGTGATGTGTCACCAAGCAGAGCAGGGAGAAAGCGTAGCCCAAACGCTTGCTTCCTTGGAATGAGATTACACATGATTATCATTCCAGTTGACTTGTCTGCTGGCTTTACCACATACAAGGATTTTGAGTTTATATAATACGTTAAAATTCTTCACGCATAAGCTGATGCTTAGCATCCTATTTGACTCTTCCTTTATTAACCATCACACTGCTATGATAGATGACATCTTTACATTATAATATAAGTAGAAGACCCAGTTTCTGAGTGGGTCATTAAATGCTCAACTTCAGCCACGTAACTTCAATTTGCTGGCATTCGATATCCAATCGTTGCCTTTATAGTTCTAGATATATTTTCAAAGGGGCTTTGCAGATAACATGACACTATAATTCTAATAGGTTACCAGAATGCTTAGACGGTGCTTTCAGGGAGTGACACTGGCAAGATGAAGTACCAATCATCATCCTCTCAAAGGATAACAATAATCATGTTCTTAACACTGTTAATCCACATTTGGCCTAACCTGTTTTATATCAGTCAGCTTCACTGAGATGAGTCTTCTGGACCTGGTTGTTACCTTGCAAAGCTGTTTATGACTTTCATCATTGTGTGTCAGTACCATCTCACCGGTTATCTTGTGGAGTACATAGAAGATGCGCGATAAGGATCTGCACACTGATTTGTTCATTTCGTTTAGTTTTGGATAAGAAGACTCAATTTCATGAGAAACCAAGGTCTGATAAGTTGGGAACAACTGTGGAATAATGATTTTTTATAGAAGTTCATTCATGGAATATGGATGTAATGGCATAGCCACAATTCATGCTGATTATTATTTTTAGAGAAATAGCACTTTGGGCCGGCTGATGGCGCAATGACATCAGCGCCGGACTCTGGAATGGAGGTTCCCGGGATCGAACCCAGTCGGGTCTGCTCCCGAGTACGCTCTCCATCCGTGCCGGGTCGAGTGTCGAGATCGCAACTCAACCTCGTAAAATAAAGGGAAAAATGCTGCAAAATGTCTGTGTGGGGAGTGGCGCGCTATGCTGTCTCTCTCTCTCTGCGCCTTGTAAAGACATGAAAAAGACATCGTCCCGCCAAAATTGCACACGCACGGACACACGCATGCAGACGCACATGCACGTACATGCCAAAAAAAATTATATTAAAAAAAAAGAAATAACACTTTAAAGCATATCAGTACTCATGGAAAAATTCTTCCACAGTTCCTTGGGGTAGGAGATTTCAGAATATTGACCATTACAAATAGAGAAGTGCAGATATATCTACAAGTCTACTATGTTATTTAAAGGTAGACTTCCAAGTCATCATATGACTGTGTGCTTGATGCCCCTTTCCTTGCATGGGTGGAGTTGAAGAAAATTAGTTGCATTTTGTAGATAGCCATTCCATATCATTAGTAGAGAGAGGGAAATTTAAAGGTTGGCTAAGAATCAAACCAAGTCGATTATTTTTATTTCTTGGATAACCTTGAGCTGGGAGTTTCATGCATCCATGCAAGCAGAGACAGTACCATCATAATTCTATTTGTACCTTGCTGATGTGGAAGAAGTTTTGGAAGTTAGCAGGTTAAGTACATCACTGCAGGGTATTCATATTTACAACAGCTGACTTTTTACTTAATTGGCAGTCATTAATAATTATCTTCTCATTAAAGGGATCTGTTGTTAGTTAATAAGTTTTAATTTCAAGAAATAATAAACACGAGATTCTGCAGATGCTAGAAGTTCAGAATAACACACACAATGCTGGAGGAACTCAGCAGGTCAGCCAGTATCCACGGAAAGGATTAAACAGTGGATGTTTTGGGCCGAGGCCCTTTATCAAGACTGGAAAAATGGTTGAAGAAGCCAGAGTAATAGGTGGGGGGAGTGGTAGGAGTTTAAGCTAGAAGGTGATGACCGAAGCCAGGTGGAAAGGGTTGGGGATATGAAGTTAGAAGTTGGGAGATGATAGATTGAAAAGGCTGAAGAAGAAGATGAAATCTGATATGAGATGACAGTAGACCATGCAATAAAGGGATAGAAGAAGTGATAGGCATGTGAGGAGAAGAGGTAAAAGGGGAGCCAGAGTGGGGGATAGAAAAACTATAAAGTGTTGCTCCTCCAATCTGAGATTGGTTCAGCCTGATAGTTAAGGAGGCATGGTTCAACATGTCAGAATGGGAATGGGGATTGGAATAAAAATGGTTGGCCACCAGGAAGTTAATTTTTTTAACTTTAAGTAGGGCATTTAATAGGGAGCTAATGGTCTTTCCTGTAATCTTCATGAGAACAATGCAATATAGAGTAAGATGTAGATTTTGCAATGAAACATTGGATTAATGCAAATTGTTGACTTGTACATGTTGAATTGCAATTTTGTTATTGCCTAGGGAGAAGTTGTTGATGCAAGCTGTGAATTAATACTGGTTTGCATAACTTAGGAACTAGTTGGTTTTTCATTGTGTTACATGCTCAAGGAGATTTGTTTTTTTTTTGTGAGAATGATGTAATGGTCTTTTGGAGGTCACCTGATGTGATTTTCCTGCTGATGTGAGGTCACGTGATGACATGTGCCCCGTGACTATATAAGGGTCGACCCAGGTGACGCAGTTGGTTTTTTTAAGTTTGTAGATTTCCAGGTAGAACGTGCTGTGCCTCCGTTTCTGTTGTGTTTGTTTTTGTAACACAGTTTCATTTTTTAAAATGGTTGTGCGTTTTGTTGAAAGATTCCATATTACTTGGACTGGAAATTTGTGGCTGGATGTGCCAGTTTATTCAATTTCAACAGTTGAAGGGAGAGTGAAGAATTTATCGAAGGATCGAGAGAAGTCGGCATTGTTTGGCGGTTTAATAAAGAATCAACCTTATTGAGTCTTCGCTGGAGGAGTACCTGCATAGAGATAACTCTTGCCAGAAAGAGCAGAGTTCATGCAAAAAGATGCTTTCTCTCTCTAAAGGAATTTAAGGTCAGTTGATTTAAACTGTTTACTTTCGGCATCGGGAATCCTGTGGACAACCAGCAGTAAAGGTGCGTCTGTGAAGAAATCCTTCTCCAGAGAAGTCTCTCCCAATTGAATGTGTAAAACTGTTCGACTTTCGAAGTTATCGTTTTAAGAACTATATCTGACTGTACCGCTTTAAGAACTGTTTTTGCATTTAACACTTTAAGAACCAGAGCCGAGTGGCGAGTTGGTAAACAACTGCATATCTGTTAACTTCCGGCTGAAGTCTTCGTTTGTTTTCTTTTTTCCCATATCGTTTATCGGTGTTTAATAAATGTTTGGTTATTTTTATATAACCTGTCTCGATTGATATTCATTGTTGCTGTTTCCATAACAATTGAATCCAATCTTAGTCATTGAGATCTAGGGTATAGGCAGTACTTAGGGATCTTCACATCAGAAGTACAGCTCAAAGTCATTGTCACTTGTTCACAAATGCAGATGGCAGAATAAGCTATTCATATAATATTTGCAAAAATCATCTTCTGCCAGTCTGCTTAGGATGATCAACACTATACTTAGCTGATGAAAGTTCATGAGGTTCTGGGAAATAATGCCTGCTTCCTGAATCTCAGCCTCTTCCCAATGAGGGCAGACATTGGTGATAATTCTTGGCTGCTTTCAACATAGAAGCACAGTCTTTGGCTCTCTGGAACAGAGATTCCAGATCATGACTTCAAACCCTTTGGAAAAGCAATTTATTGCCCAGCTATCTACTGGACAATAGTGATCTATGCCCTGCTGTTCGATTCTGAGATGTGGTCTACCTATAGCAGGCACTGATAGGTACCACCAATATCACCATTGCAAAATCCACTGGAAGTTTATTTCCTCTCAGGTCATCAAGTTCTCAGTTACATCATGTCAGCTTTTTTGGCAGATCATGTAATTAACATAACTGACGTGAGATTTTTGAGATGCACACTAATCCAACCTCCCTCCAGGAACAATCAGAGGAATTTCTTTTGCCTATGGCATCCTTCTGCAGTTTTCTCTTTTTTTCCTGTTGTTATAATGAAGATTCTTTGAATAAAACAAATTATAAAAACAAGCTGGTTTCTGCTTTCCCTGAAATGAAGAGGGCTGAGGGGTGAACTTATCAATGCTGATAAACCATGGGGGACGTAGATAGGGTAGATTTTTTTTCCCCCAGTATAGAAGTCCAAAATAAAAGTGCAAAGATTTAAGAATGTGAAGGGAATAATATAAAGGGAACCTGAGAGGCAGGTTTTTGACACAGTGAGCATTTGCACAGGTTCATGAATAGGAAAGGTATAGAGGTCTATGAGCCAAATACAGACAAATGGGGCTATCTCAGGTCGGTACCTTAGTAGGCATGGACAAGGTGACCCAAGTACCACTTTCACGCTCTGTAACTCTATGTCTATGATTTTGAATTAAAAGTTGGAAATTTCAATGAATCATGCAACTGATGTTCTATTTTAACTCTCATGTGCAAGAATTCCTAACAGGAATGTAGGAAATTACCTCGCATATCTACACCAGGAACCTGTTCTTTTCATGGACATAAATTTATCTTTTGAATAACTAAAATGATCAAAACTCAATATTGGTGACACTGATGAGAACATATTATTTCAAGACTTACTTTAGACTATGGCTCTAGGTCTTGCGCTCACTATAAATCTGTCAAAGAATGATACCTTCAGTGGGAGGAATTGATTCTTCGATCACAAACACTGCTCCGACTTCAGTCAAAATCTGTTCTTGAACAGTTAGCAATTCGTTAATATCGCACAAGATCCAAGTTGGCTAATGACAACAAATTGAATCTTGCAGCAAAATGGGTGGATTGGAGCAGAAAATTGGGAAGTAATATTGATGGACTGAATGCACCCACAAAAGGGTTGAAATTGTGAAGCTGATTCCTCCCTGATAGGATATCAATTTGTTCCTAGGTAATACATATTGTTAAATTGATCTTCTGTTTACATTGATTCTTTGGCACAGAAGGACTGTCAGTGTAACTGGAGCCTTTTGTGGCTAAGCTTCCTCTTGGCACTGTTCATCCTACCGGCATTGTTTATCATTCCATTTGTTTTTGGTCTGGTTATCAGCTCACCTTAAGTTCATTTGGACAGGTTATTTGAGGTAGCATCTTCTCCCAGATTCTTGTCAAGCCTTGGGTAACTGCACCTTCATTGGCATTTTCTCATGACTTTGATACCTCTATTTGCGAAGTGCATATAATAATGATTAAGAAAGACCTTCAGTACTAGCAACCGTTGGAGTAATCGTCATTGTCAAAGGCACCATAAGTATTGCTGTTAATAGAGTCAACACTTTATTCAGTATAATTGGCAGGGAGTAGAATTCATTTGCTCTGAAAACCCAAGTTGGGTCACTTGCGATTTCCTTCAGTTGTGCTATTTCAGCGTTCTTGTTTCCTGCACCCAAGGATCTTTACAGCAGCTTGTTTCAAGGCATCTGCTGGTGATTTGATATCATCCATAGCCCTTGCACCAGTAAGTTGCAACAGTATATGGGGAGCACATTTTCTACTTCCTGCAGATTTGGTAAAGTGATTTTCAAGGACGTGGTTAAGTGCTGACCCAGTGTTGACTGTCCTGCCACCTTTAAACTTAAGTCCTTACAGGTGATTCACAAGTTCAGTTTTTGTTGAGTAACAGTTCAGGTAGCAATCTGTTCTTACACCATCGCTGTACTGTGCTACACCTACTTGCACTCTATCTCTTCTAATATCCAATTGATCAATTAACCAAGTGATGTAAGTGAAACTAACATTTCCAGTGGTAGCAGAGCCATCAATAAGGAATACAATGTTTTCCCTGTCCACATCCTGTGGTACAACTGGAAAATTGATAGGATTCTAATTCACAACAGATCATACTGTATGTTGTAGGATGTGATGCACAGAAATGGGAACCTTTTACCCAAACTCCCAAAGTAGTTTGCTGCATCAGACTCAGTTAATGGAAGTCTGGATCATTTAAATAATTGATATTATTTAATAAGTTAAACTCAGTAAGAAATTATTGTATAAGTATGCATGCATTTGATCATGGATGGGGCCTGACCATGGATCTTTTGGGAAATAAGCAGAGAAATTATTGGGGTTTGGCAGAAATTTTTGTATCTTTGTTAGAACAGGTGAGATGCTGGAAGACTGGTAACTGGCTAGGTTTTTGACAAGGTTTCACATACTAGACTGGTTGGTAAGGTTCTATCACATGGGATCTAGGATGTGCTAGCTAAGTGGATACCAAATTGACATGGTTACAAGACTTCTACGAAAAGTAGTGGAAAGCTGTTTTTCAGATTGGCATTCAGTGGCCAATGTCTACTGCAATGCCCTCATCAATTGTGAGACACTACTTACGGAGACAAACAGAGGAACAGGCAGAGAATAGACACTCAAGACTGTGTTCAGGTAGATGGGATTAGTTTGGATTGACATCATCGGCTAAGGACCTGTCTTTGTTGGGTTGTACTGATCTCTGTTCTTAGAGGTTATATGGCATGCTTCTCTTCATCATTCAGGACACTGAATACAAGAGTTAGGATGTTACGTTACAGCTGTACAAGATGTTGATGAGACTGCACTTGAAATATTGTATGCAGTTCTGGTCACCAACTATAGGAACAAACTAAGTCATAGAGGGTGCAGGGGAATTTATTTCATATTTCAAGCATCTACTGTTTTTATTTTGGATGTGGGGATGATGTTTTGCCTCTGAGGTGAAAAGGACTAGTGAGTCACTGTCACGTTAGGGTGATTGAGGAAATGAGAAGAAATGTACTAATTTGAAGTGTAGTAAATTGTAGGGTCCAAGAGGGCTGCAGATGCCTCAGTTAATTGAGTATATTGAAGGCAGAGATGATAGATTTTCACATATTTAGGGAATCAGTGGATACATGGAGGTACTGAGTTTGGCTGTTTTTGGCTTTTGGCCTTTCTTTTGACACTGATCAACAGAAAAAGACTTTTTTGTATTAAAGTGAAATCAGATCTCTACAAAGTGATCTAAATTAATTGCAAAATTAAACACTAAATATTAATTGCATAAATATTCACCCCCTTCAGGTCAGTATTTAGCAGATGCACCTTTGGCAGCAATTACAGTCTTGAGTCTGTGTGGATAAGTCACTATCAACTTTGCACATCTGAACACTGCAATTTTTCCCCATTCTTCTTTACGAAACTGCTTAAGCACTGTCAGTTTATATGGGATATGGGGATCGTGAAAAGAATAGCCCTTTTCCAAGTCCAGCCACAAATTCTCAATTGGATTGAGGCCTGGACTTGATGAAACTATGTACAGGGAGGAGGTCAAACACCTAGAGAGCTGGTGCAGGGATAACAACTTGATGCTTAATGCCACCAAAATCAAGGAGATGATCGTCGATTTCAGACGGTCTCAGCCTGAGCACACACCCTTCAGCATCAGCGGCTCCACAGTGGAGAGAGTGGAAAACATCAAGTTCCTTGGGGTGCAGATCTCGGACAATCTCACCTGGTCCAGGAACACCACTGGGATTGTGAAACGGGCCCAGCAGAGATTGCACTTTCTGAGGAAGCTTAAGCAAGCATCACTCCCCACTAACATCTTAACTACATTCTACAGAGGCGTGGTTGAAAGTGTGCTGACCTTTTGCATCACAACCTGGTACTCCAGCTGCAGTGCTGTCGACAAAAAAGCCTTGCAGAGGGTGGTTAGGGGAGCAGAGAAGATTATTGGGGTCTCGCTACCTTCTGTCCAAGACCTCTTTCAGAGTCAATGCCTCCAGAAGACAAGGTACATCATTAAAGATCCCTCACACCCTCTCCATGAACTGTTTGTTCTTCTGCCATCAGGCAAACGCTACTGGAGCATCAAAACTAAAACCATAAGGCTACTAAACAGCTTCCTCCCACAGGCAGTCAGACTGCTAAATAGCCGCACCACCTGACTCTGCTTTGGACACTTTTAACTTGCACTGGACACTTATAACTGATTTTAACTGACATGTGGCTGTTGTGTTTTACTGTTTATTGTTGTGTTTATTATTTAGTGTTGCGTTTGTTATGTTATGATTGCACTGCCCCTGAGAAACGCTGTCTCATTCTGCCCTGCAGAGCTGATGTATGGTTAGAATGACAATAAAGTTTTTTGAATCTTGAATTTGAATCTTTGAAATCTTGACTTGGCCATTCCAGGTCATTAACTTTATTGTTTTTAAGCCATTTCTGTGTAGCTTTGCCTTTATGCTTGGGGTCATTGTCTTGCTGGAAAACAAATCTTCTCCCAAGTCGCAGTTCTCTTGCAGACTGCGTCAGGTTTTCCTCCAGGATTCCCCTGTATTTTGCTCCATTCATTTTATCCTCTACCTTCACAACCCTTCCAGAGCCTGCTGTTGTGAAGCATCCCCACAGTATGATGCAGCCACCACCATGCTTCACATTGGGGATGGTGTGTTTTTGATGATGTGCGGTGTTTGGCTTACACCAAGCATAGCATTTAGTCTGATGGCCAAAAAGCTCAATTATCGTTTCATCAGACTATAGAACCATCTTCCAGCTAACTTCAGAGTCTCTCACATGCTTTCTGGCAAACTCTGCCCAAGATTTCACGTGAGTTTATTTCAACAGTGGCTTCCTCTTTGTTACTCTCCCACAAAGCAGTGAATGATGAAGCACCTGGTCAACAGTTGTTGTATTCACAGTCTCTCCATTCTCAGCCACTGAACTCCTCCAGAGTTGTCATAGGTCTCTTGGTGGCCTTCCTCACTAGTCCCCTTCTTGCATGATTACGCAGTTTTTGATGACAGTCTGCTCTAGGCAGATTCACAGTGGTGCCATATTCTTTACATTTCTTGATGACTGACTTAACTGTACTCCCAGGGATATTCAGTGACTTGGAAATTTTCTTATGTCCATCTCCTCACTTGTGCTTTCCAGTAACCTTTTTGTGGATTTGCTTGGAATGTTCTTTTGTCTTCCTGGTGTAGTTTTTGCCAGGAAGAGATACTGGGATGGTGAGCTTTGATACGAGAAATTGGCATTGAACTAGAAATATCTAAATCAATCAAAGGTATTTAGTCTTTGAACAGCTGCTGACAGCAGTTGGACCTTCCAGATACAGATATATTTTTACGACAATCAATTGAAACAAACACTTTTACTGCACATAGGTCACCAAGAACAGATCTCTACTTAATTAATAATGTGACTTCTAAAACCAATTGGCTACACCAGTGATGAATTGGTGTGTCATATTAAAGGGGGTGAATACTTATATAATCAATTATTTTTGTGTTTTATATTTCTAATTCATTTAGATAACTTTGTAGAGATCTGTTTTCACTTTAACACAAAGGGGTCTTTTTCTGTTGATTATTGTCAAAAAAAAAAGCCAAATTAAATCCACTGTGATTCAGTGTTGTAAAACAATAAAGCATGATAGGTGTATAAGATGATGAGAGGCATTGATCATGTGTATAGTCAGAGGCTTTTTCTCGGGGCTAAAATGGCTAGCACAGGAGGACACAGTTTGAAGGTGCTTGGAACAGAGGAGATATCAGGGTAAGTTTTTTATGCAGAGAGTGGTGAGTGCGTGGAATGGGCTGCTGGCAACAGTGGTGGAGCCGAATATGATAGGGTCTTTTAACTCCTAGATAGGTACGTGGAGCTTAGGAAAAATAGAGGGTTATGGATAACCCTAGGTAATTTCTAAGGTAAAGACATGTTCAGCACAGCTTTGTGGGCCAAAGGGCCTGTATTATGCTGTAGGTTTTCTATGTTTCTATGAAAACTTCCGGGGGGGGGGGGGGGTGAATACTTTTTATAGGCACTGTATTTCAAAGTTTATAACTGCAATTGTCCATAAAAATACTAAAATACTAACAATTGAATAAGCCCTGGTTTAGCCAGCTGTCAGCAGCTGTTCAAACGCAAATATCTTTGTATGATTTGGACATTCTTGGTCCAATGCCTGTTTCTCTCTTCCAAGTTCTTATCCCTGTATCTCTTCCTTTTTATCTAAATATACTGGAGGCACAAAGGACTCAGATGCTATAATCTGGAATTAAAAAAAACTGCTGGAGAAGCTCAGCAGGTCAAGCAGTATCCTGTTGCAGTCTCAACGCAAAGCGTCACATATCTCTTTTTCCTCACAAATACTGCCCAATCTACTGAGTTCCTCCAGCCATTTGCTTTTGTTATATAATTAGGCTCTGTAGCTCTAAAATACTGTCACAAATAGTATTGTCATTCTTCACACCATCATCTACTTGTCTCTTACTGTATAACTTTACTTAGTTCCATTCTTATCAGAAATATCAAGGTAAATGATGGTAATTTTGAATAAAAAGCCAAATGACAATGTATTTATAGAGAGGGTCATTCGGTTGGGGGTGTGAGGAAAGTGGGAGTAGTTCCTAAATGAAGAAAACTTGCACTATGTTAACTAATATTAGTATAAGGAATGAAGCTTGGTGGTTAGCAATTTTCCTGGGATATTGAGAGAATGCAGGGTGAAAAATAAGGACAAGATGAACTTGGGAAATGCAAGAACGACAATGGCATAGAATGCAGGGAAAATGCTGATTCACGGAGAAACATAGGGATGAACTTAGACAATGTAGGTGAAGGGTACAACAGTTGAAGTTGAATAATCTTGTATTTTGTGATGTAAATGGCCTTTATTGATTGGAATAACCTTTTCATAGAGTTGCTTGGAGTGTTCTTTTGTTTTCATGGTGTAGTTTTTTGCTAGGATACTGACTCACCAGCAGCTTGACCTTCCATATACAGGTGCGTTTTTACTGCAATCAGTTGAAATACTTTGACTGCACACAGTGATCTCAATTTAACTAATTATGTGACTTCTAAAACCAATTGGCTGCAATAGTGATGGTTTGGTATGTCATATTTCAAGGGGATGAATACTTATGCAATCAATTATTTTGGGTTTTATATTTGAATTAATTTAGATCCATTTGTAGAGATCTGTTTTCACTTTCAGATGAATGAGTCTTTTTCTGTTGATCAGTGTCAAAAAAGCCAAAGTAAATCCACTGTGACTCAATGTTATAGAGCATAAACCACAAAATCTTTTTATAGGCACTGGTAGAGGACCTGAGATTGAGGGGAAAAATGCACATACAAGCCACCCAAAAGGGGTGAGGGGGAAAGATACTTATTTAATTATTTTCTCATCCCTTGTGGGTGGTGTGTATGTGTATTTTTCCCTCAATCTTGGGTCCTCTACCAGAGGCCTGGGAGCTTGAGGGTTCAGTGCAGTATCCTTGCTGTTACTAGTAGTGCACTCTTCTAGACCGAGATCTCAGATATTGTTCAGGGATTTGTTGGATCCACTCTCCCTGTCCAGATGTCACAGCTCCAAGTGCTCCTGTCACCACCATGATTACTCTGAGTTTAACTTCCCACATCATTTCTATCTGCTCTTTCAAGCCCTTGTATTTCTCCAGCTTCTCGTATTCTTTCTTTCTGATATTACTGTCATTCAGGATTGCCACATTGCTTTCTTCTGTTCCTTGTCCAGTATTACTATGTCTGGTTGGTTGGCCAGTACCTGCTTATCAGCCTGTATTTAGAAATACCATAATACCTTAGCTCTGTCATTCTCCACTACCTTCTTAGGTATTTCCTATTTGGACTCAAGAATGTTCAATTCATAATTAGCACAGATGTTCCTATACACAATTCTTGCAACTTGGTTGTCCGGTTCAATGTATGCTGTCTCTGCCTGTACCTTACACCCTGTTACTATGTGCTTGATAGTTTCAGTGGGTTCCTTGCTCAGTCTGCCTCTTGGGTCTTGTCTGGTATGATAGACCCTTGCTTACAATATATATTAATGACTTGGATGAGGGAATTAAATGCAGCATCTCCAAGTTTGCGGATGACACGAAGCTGGGTGGCAGTGTTAGCTGTGAGGAGGATGCTAAGAGGATGCAGGGTGACTTGGATAGGTTGGGTGAGTGGGCAAATTCATGGCAGATGCAATTTAATGTGGATAAATGTGAAGTTATCCACTTTGGTGGTAAAAATAGGAAAACAGATTATTATCTGAATGGTGGCCGATTAGGAAAAGGGGAGGTGCAACGAGACCTGGGTGTCATTATACACCAGTCATTGAAAGTGGGCATGCAGGTACAGCAGGTGGTGAAAAAGGCAAATGGTATGGTGGCATTTATAGCGAGAGGATTCGAGTACAGGAGCAGGGAGGTACTACTGCAGTTGTACAAGGCCTTGGTGAGACCACACCTGGAGTATTGTGTGCAGTTTTGGTCCCCTAATCTGAGGAAAAACATCCTTGCCATAGAGGGAGTACAAAGAAGGTTCACCAGATTGATTCCTGGGATGGCAGGACTTTCATATGAAGAAAGACTGGATGAACTGGGCTTGTACTCGTTGGAATTTAGAAGATTGAGGGGGGATCTGATTGAAACGTATAAGATCCTAAAGGGATTGGACAGGCTAGATGCAGGAAGATTGTTCCCGATGTTGGGGAAGTCCAGAACGAGGGTTTGAGGATAGAGGGGAAGCCTTTTAGGACCAAGATTAGGAAAAACTTCTTCACACAGAGAGTTTGAGGATAGAGGGGAAGCCTTTTAGGACCGAGATTAGGAAAAACTTCTTCACACGGAGAGTGGTGAATCTGTGGAATTCTCTGCCACAGGAAACAGTTGAGGCCAGTTCATTGACTATATTTATGAGGGAGTTAGATATGGCCCTTGTGGCTACGGGGGTCAGGGGGTATGGAGGGAAGGCTGGGGCGGGGTTCTGAGTTGGATGATCAGCCATGATCATAATAAATGGCGGTGCAGGCTCGAAGGGCCGAATGGCCTACTCCTGCACCTATTTTCTATGTTTCTATGTTTCTATTCCCCTGTGCTGTCACTCAGCCCTGCCATTTCCAGTCATTGGTAGGACTTGCTTATGTCAGCCACCTCTGATATCTGGCAATGGTACATCCTGTGCAGAGACTTCTCCTGCTATGGCCCCTGGCTCTGCTTCACCCACTTCTATTTCTGTATCCCCTGCCAATTGTTTGAGGTATTCTCCTGACAGGTTGTCCTTGGGGGTCATCTTTGTGACATACTCATAGATATTTTGCATTTCTTCCAGGACTGTGTCCTTAACACTTCCAAGTCACTGTCCTCCTCTATTCCTGCGGGTGTACAGTCACTTGCTGTTGAACTTTGGATGTAATCCTCCGTGAATTGTTAGTAGTTTCTGGATCTTGATGTCAACGGTTTCCAATTCGTTCCTTGGCCAGCACAATATTGTGGCTGGGTATCTCATGACCAGTAGGGCGAATGTGTTGACTGCTCTGATCTTGTTCTTCCCATTCAGCTGGCTTTTTAGAATCAGTCTCACTCTACGGAAGTACTTGGATGTTGCAGCCTTCCTTGTGTCCTCATTGTGGTTCCCATGCACCTAAAGGATCCCCAGGTATTTGTAGCTGTCCTGTACATCAGAAAGTATAAACTGTAAACAAAATATTTTGAGGTTAGCTTCTGTCTGCAAAAAATCCTACAAAAGTAATAGATTTGGCCCAGTACATCACAGGTAAAACCCTCCCAACCATTGAGCGTGTCTACATGAAATGTTGCTGTAGAAAATCATCAAAGATCCTCACTACACAGGCCTTTCTCTTTTCTCACTGCTGCTGTCAGGCAGAAGGTACAGGTGCCTCAGGACTCACACCACCAGGTTTAAGAACAGTTACTACCCCTCAAGCATCCGACTCTTGAACTAAAGGGGATAGCTACACTCATTAAGAACTATGTTGTATTGTTATTTTATGCTCATTCCATTACTATTTATTTATATCTGTATTGCAGAGTTTGTTTACAGTTTATAGTTTCTGATATTTACAGTTACTGTTCTATAGATTTGCTAAGCATGCCTGCAGAAAAAGAATCTCAGGGTTGTATATGGTGATATATATACTCTAATAATAAATTTTACTTTGAAATTTGAAAATTCAGTATACAGTACCTACCATTCAGTGCATCTCATTGATCAGCGAAAGAGTGATAAACATTGACGGTAGTGTTGGTGACTTTGAAAATTGCATTTGAATATATACATCTTGTCTCCTTGGTTTCTGTCACATACATCTTAAATAATAGTGAGTGAATTTTCTCTATCAAGAAAGGTCCATCAGCATTTCAATAAGAATTAATTGTTGATTCTTCCAAGAAAACTTTACTGATAATCGCTTCAATACCTTAGACCTTTTCAACGGTGTATGTACTGTGCAGGTGTTTGTGTTTAATTCATAGTTGGAAAAACAGCGTTTGTACTGATTTGTCAGAAATTGCTATAGCTGATTGGTTTAATTGTAAAGCCATAGTTTTGGGAAGTATTGCTGCATCCTATTTTGGAGATCTAATCAGTGCAATAATGAAGTGCAATACAGAGAACTAGACAGACAGATCAGACAACTGTGCAATATTGCAAAGGAAGAATGGCTGACTCAAAATGCAATGAAGTAGAAGGCCATATTAACAACAGCAAAGAAATGCACAAGAAAGTTAAGGAAATTACTGGAATTAAGAAAACCTCCTCAACAGGATGCAAGATCAGCAGCTGGATCCATACTAACAGATCCAGATAAAGAATGTGAGAGGTGGATTCAGTATATAGAGCAGCTTTTTGAAGATAATAGAGGGAAACCCCCAGATATTAAACACACTAATTCTGGCCCACCTATTACCAAAGAAGAAACAACTAAAGCAATGAAAAGCATGAAACATGGTAAAGCCATTGGACCTGATGATATTTCAGTGGAAATGATACAAGCCCTAGAAGATCTGGGCATAGATATTCTTTTTGAGCTGTTTAATGGCATATATGAGTCTAGTGTATTGCCTGACGATATCTTGAAATCAGTATTTATAACTCTGCCAAAAATTCCTGGAACTATTGACTGTGAAAATTATAGAACAATCAGTCTTATAAGTCACATAATAAAGATTCTGTTGAGAATTGTTCTGAGTCGAATTAAAAACAAGTTAAGGCTAGAGACTTCTAAACTGCAATAGGGGTTTATTGAAAATAGAGGAACTAGGAATACAATTTTCATACTATGAATGCTTTTAGAAAGGGCAATTGAATATCAAAATGATGTCTTTATGTTATATTAATTTCAGTAAAGCATTCGACAAAGTGCAACATGAAAAATTATTTCAAATTCTCACTAAACTAAACATTGACAGAAGGGACCAACAACTGCTTCAAAATTTATATTGGAATCAAACAGCGGCGGTAAACATTGATGATTAAGCAGTTGGACTAAAATTCTTTTTTTTTAATCTTTTTATTAATTTTCAGGTTCATAAACATAATAACAATAGTGATACAAAAAGATTGGAATTACCTTATTGTTAATAGACATATACAAAAAAGACTACAAATAGTACAAGTGTAATAGACTTCCAAACTCTTGGTATAGTTAATCATGAAGAAAAAAGAAATAAAAAGAAAAGGATATTGCAAAGAAAAACCCCAAAAAACAAAAAAAAAATTTTAAAAATAGAACTAATGGCTAAACCCAAAAAAAGCAAACAGAACAAAACAAGGCTGAATGAATTAGATGGAATACATTCATTAATGTCGTCAACTCCGCTGCTCTATTCATATATTCTACGTTAATAAAAAGGGTTCGGAAAAAGTCAAACTACATCATATGAAAATGTTGAATAAATGGCTTCCAAGTCTCTTCAAGTTTAACCGAAGGATCAAAAATTTAGGTAGAATAATCATTTTAATAGCATTGATTTGGCCAATCAGTGATAGAGACAATGGGGACTATTTAGTAAGCAATTGTTTAACCTGGCTAATTAAGGGTAAAAGATTGAGCTTAAATAAGTCTTTATGTCTCTTAGCAATTGTAACCCCCAAATAAGTAAAATAGTCAGTAATCAATCTGAATGGTGAACATCTATAACCTGCATATTTAATAGAAAAAGTTCACTTTTACCAAGATTCAATTTGTAACCAGAAGAACTACTAAACTGAGCAAGCAGAGATAATATTGCCGGAATGGATTTCTCAGGGTTAGAAATATATAGTAAATCATATGCGTATAGTGATAATTTATGTATCTCATTCCCACGGGTAATACCAAATGTATTAGGGGAGTCACGATTAGCAATAGCTAATGGTTCCAGGGCAATACCGAATAATAATAGACTAAGAAGGCAACCCTGCCTAGTACCACGGAATAACTGAAAAAGGGGAGATCTTTGATTATTGGTAAATACCGAAGCCAAAGGAGTAAGGTATATCAATTTAATCCAAGATATAAACATCGGACTAAAATTAAATTTCTCAAGCGTATTAAACAAATATGTCCATTCGACTCTATCAAAAGCTTCCTCAGCGTCCAATGAGATGACGCATTCTAGAATTCTAGGTGAAGAAGTGTAAACAATATTCATTAATCTCCTAATATTAAAGAAGGAGTAACGCTTTTTAATAAATCCAGTCTGATCAATGGAAATAATTTGAGGCAATACATTCTCCAGTCTTGTTGCCAATATTTTAGAAAAAATCTTAGAATCTGGACTAAAATTCGATGAGGAGTTAGACAGGGATGCGTTGCCTCACCGGAATTATTTAATATCTATAGTGAAATGATTCTCAGAGAAATAGAAGATCTAAATGGGATAAAAATTGGAGGTGTTAACATCAACAGTATAAGATATGCAGACGATACCACCCTAATAGCAAGTGCTGCAGAAGACCTACAAATCCTCCTAGACAAAGCAGTACAAACAATTGTAGATTTTGGTCTGACCATCAACTGTAAAAAAAACAAATGTATGGTAATATCGAAACGGCAGGATACTCCCAACTGCCAATTGTACATCGGTAACCAAGAGATTGAACAAAAGACCAGCTTTAGTTAACTTGGTAGCTTTATATCACAAGATGCTATAAGTAAAGTAGAAATAAAAAGAATTGCCATTGCCAAAACCAACTTCCAAAAAATGAAACCCATTTTACCAACAGACACATTTCTATGACAACAAGGCTTAGGCTACTAAAATGTTACATCTGGTCAATCTTGCTGTATGGACTATAACACCAGAACTCCAAAGAAACTTAAAAGCAACAGAAATGTGGTTTCTTTGAAGAATGCTGAAAATATCATATAGAGATAGGGTAACTAATGTGACAGTACTCCAATGTGCCCAACAAAAAGATCTTTAATGAGAGCATTAAATAAAAGGAAACTTAAATTCCTGGGCCATGTCATCAGAAAGGGAGAAATAGAATGCCTTACATTACAAGGCCGTATGCCTGGGAAACGCGGAAGAGGAAGGCAAAGAAGAAAATATTTGGATACTGTGAAAGAACTAACAGATCTAAGTGTGCAAGATACCATTGATGCTGCGAGGGATCGTTTGATATGGAAAGGCATGATCGCCCAAGCGTGTAACATGCAAGGCGCATGAAGAAGAAGAAGAATCAGTGCAATAGCCGACTGGTTTGATTGATTAATTCTGAAATATGATTAATTGAAGCTGCATTAGTCACTTGTTAAATGGACTTGTAGTTTAACAACAGTCACTTAATTATGATAAATGGATGTATTTTAAATGTACTCTGTGGCCACTTTATTAGGTACAGGAGTGTACCTTAAAAAGTGGCCACAGAAGTGGAACCCAGTGTGGTCTTCTGTTATAGTCTATCCACTTCAAGGTTCCCTGTATTGTGCATTGAGAGATGCTCTTCTGCACATCACTGTTATTATGTGTGGTTGAGTTACTATCGCCTTCCTGTTTGCTTGAACCAGTCAGGCCATTCTCCTCTGACCTTTCTAATTAACAAGGTAATTTTGCCCACAGAACTACCATTCACTGGATGTGTTTTGCATTTCACACCGTTCTCTGTAAATTCTAGAGACTACTGTGTGTGAAAATCCCAGGAGATCAGCAGTTCTGTCTGGCACCAACATTCTTAAAGTCACTTAAATCACATCTCTTCCCTGTGTTGATATTTGGTCTGAACAACAACAACCTCTTAATCATGTCTGCAAGCGTTTATGCATTGACTTGCTGCCACATTATTAACTGATTAGATATTTGCATAAATCAGCAGGTGTACCAAATAAAGTGGCCACTGAGTGTTGATTTTAACTGAGTCACTTAAGCAGTAAAGCCTTCTTCATTGAGGAGTTTGATCATAAAATATGTTTCAAGAAAAGTCATTTTTATTTTTAAATCTTTTTTATTAATTATTATTGAAGATCAACAAAAAATTCATTAAAGTAATCAAGTCAACGTGTCAATATGTACAATGAGGAATTAAATTATCAAATAACTGATTAACAAAGCTAAACAATATATCATTAATAATAAGAAAAAATAAAGAATTTTTTTTGGAAAAAAGAAAGAAGGAAATAAAAGAAACCCTACTAACTAAAACAAAAAAACTCTGCTAACAAAAAAAAACGAAAAGAGAAAAAAGAACCCATTGGGAGCACAACCCCGGAGCTATACACCATACAAGCTTCCATAAAAGAAAAACACCAATCCGCCAACTCAAATCCATTTAAACAAGAATCAGAAGGAAACCATCTTAAGTCCAATGGTAGTAGCGGGCAAAAGAACCCCACCTTGTCTCAAAATCAAATCGAGGATCAAAAATTCGACTTCTGACTTTCTCCAAACTAAGACACAGCATCACCTGAGAGAACCATTGTATCAAAGTGGGAGCAGAGGCATCTTTCCATTTCAGTAAAATAGCCCTTCTGGCCAATAATGTAACGAATGCAATTACATGTTGGTCTGATATAGAAATACCATGAATATATTGAGGGATTATACAAAACAAAACGGTCAATTTATTAGGTTGTAAATTAATTTTTAAAGCTTTTGAAATTGTAGAGAAAATAGATTTCCAAAACTGTTTCAATACAGAACATGACCAGAACATATGTGTCGATGTAGCTGTCTCGGTTTTACATCTATTACACTGACTATCAACATTAGGAAACATTTTAGACAGTCTCTCCTTTGTCAAATAGTAACTATGTACAATTATTTTTTAGAAAGTGAGGTAGTGCCCAAGGATTCAATGTCCATTTAGGAATTGGATGGCAGAGGGGAAGCAGCTGTTCCTGAATCGCTGAGTGTGTGCCTTCAGCCTTCTGTACCTCCTTGCTGATGGTAACAGTGAGAAAAGGGCATGCCCTGGGTGCTAGAGGTCCTTAATCATGGAAACTGCCTTTCTGAGACACCGCTCCCTGAAGTTGTCCTGGGTGCTTTGAAGGCTAGTACCCAAGATGGAGCTGACTAGGTTTACAACCCTCTGCAGCTTCTTTTGGTCCGGTAGTAGCCTCTCCATACCAGATAGTGATGCACAACTATAGAAGTTTTTGAGTGTAGTATTTGTTGACATGCCAAATCTCTTCAAGCTCCTAATAAAGTATAGCCGCTGTCTTGCCTTCTTTATAACTACATCAATATGTTGGGACCAGGTTAGATCCTCCGAGATCTTGACACCCAGGAACTTGAAACTGCTCACTCTCTGAACTTCTGATCCCTCTATGAGGATTGATATGTGTTCCTTCATCTTACCCTTCCTGAAGTCCACAATCAGCTCTTTTGTCTTACTGACGTTGAGTGCCAGGTTGTTGCTGCGGCATCACTCCATTAGTTGGCATATCTCATATTAGTTGGTACGCCCTCCTGTTACATGCTAAGATTCTACCAACAATGGTTGTATCGTCAGCAAATTTATAGATGGTATTTGAGCTATGCCTAGCCACACAGTCATGTGTTTATAGAGAGTGGAGCAATGGACTAAGCACACACCCCTGAGGTGCGCCAGTATTGATCGTCAGCGAGAAGGAGATGTTATCACCAATCTGCACAGATTTTGGTCTTCCGGTTAGGAAGTTGAGGATCCAATTACAGGGGGAGGTACAGAGGCACAGGTTCTGCAACTTCTCAATCAGGATTGAGAAGAGGGCATACCCTGCATTGGGAGGGTCCTTCATGGTGGATACGCTGTGTTGATGCACTACTTTCTAAGCTTGTGATTGAACTGGCTGAGTCTACAACTCTCTGAAAGCCTCTTATGATTCTGTGTACTGGTAGTTCCAAACCAGATGGTGATGTAACCACTCAAAATGCTCTCCGTGGTACATCTGGAAAAATTTGCTGGAGTCTGTGATGTCATAACAAATCTCTCCAAATTCCTAATAAAGTACAGCTGCTGGAGTGTTTTTGTCATGCTTTTATGGATATAGTAAATGGAGGATATATCCTCTGAGTAGTTGGCAGCCAGGAACTTGAAACTGCTCAGCCTTCCTACAGGTGACCCCTCAATGAGGATTTGTGCATGTTCCCTTGATTTCCCCTTCCTGAACTTAACAATCTTTTCTTTGACCTTGTTGACAATGACACCACTTAATAAGCCAATCTGTTTCATTCCTTTATACCTTCTCTTCACCGTCAGAGATTCTGCCAACAACAGTAGTCTCATCAGTGAATTTACAGATGGTATTTGAGTTACGCCTAGCCACACGAATGTGAGTGTGATGGGAGTAGAGCAGTGGGCAAAGTATGCATCCTTGAAGTGCACCTGTGTTGATTGTCTGGAGGAGATGTTATCACCAATCTGTATTGACTGAGATCTCCCAATGAAGAAGTTAAGAATCCAATTGCAGAGGGAGGTACATAGGCCCAGGTTTTGAAGCTTCCTGATTAGTACTGTGGGGATGTACAGAGCTGTAACTTGAACAGAGCTGTAACTTGAACAGAGCTGTAACTGGAAAACAATACCTCACCTGTTTCTGATTCTTTTAGTCTTGCTTATGAAGATAGAAATTCTACCTTTCATGCCCGATTGCTATAAAGCAATGAGATGGAAAAATATCTTTAACATATTGAACTTTTGGCTTACATTTTAACATTTTTACTTATTAATATAATTTAATAATTCTTATTCAGGCTGGGTTTTGAATCTTGCATCTCATTATGGTCTTCAAAATATTCAGCAGTTTATGAACTGGACACTATTAAGTATATCTTGCTAATATTGTTATAAATTGTCTACAATGTTCTCTTTACTGTGTCTACAAAATGCATTTCGCTAGCTGCTTAGTTCTCTACAGATGTTACCTGACTTGTTTGATGTTTAACGGCTTTGTTAGAGATAGTTTTTTTTAATAGAAACACAGAAACATAGAAAATAGGTGCAGGAGTAGGCCATTCGGCCCTTTGAGCCTGCACCGCCATTCAGTATGATCATGGCTGATCATCCAACTCAGAACCCTGTAACTGCCTTCTCTCCATACTTCCTGATCCTTTTAGCCATATTAACTCCCTCTTAAGTATAGCCAATGAACTGGCCTCAACTGTTTCCTGTGGCAGAGAATTCCACAGATTCACCACTCTCTGTGTGAAGAAGTTTTTCCTCATCTCGGTCCTGAAAGGCTTCCCCTTCATCCTCAAATTGTGACCCCTCGTTCTGGACTTCCCCAACATCGGGAACAATCTTCTTGCATCTAGCCTGTCCAATCCCTTTAAGATTTTATACGTTTCAATAAGATCCTCCCTCAATCTTCCAAATTCCAGAGAGTATAAGCCTAGTCGATCCAGTCTTTCATCATATGAAAGTCCTGCCATCCCAGGAATCAATCTGGTGAACCTCCTTTGTACTCCCTCTATGGCAAGAATGTCTTTCCTCAGATTAGGGGACCAAAACTGCACACAATACTCTAGGTGTGGTCTCACCAAGGCCTTGTACAACTGCAGTAGTACCTCCCTGCTCCTGTACTCGAGTCTTCTTGCTATGAATGCCAGCGTACCATTCGCCTTTTTCACCGCCTGCTGTACCTGCATGCCCACTTTCAATGACTGGTGTACATCCACTGGTTCTCCCCTATCCACTCTACTAGTTACGTCCTCAAAAAATTCTATGAGATTCGTCAGACATGATTTTCCTTTCACAAATCCATGCTGACCTTGTCCGATGATTTCACCGCTTTCCAAATGTGCTGTTATCACATCTTTGATAACTGACTCTAGCATTTTCCCCACCACCGATGTCAGGCTAACCGGTCTATAATTCCCTGGTTTCTCTCACCCTCCTTTTTTAAAAAGCGGGGTTACATTAGCTACACTCCAATCCTCAGGAACTAATCCAGAATCTGAAGAGTTTTGAAAAATTATCACTAATGCATCCACTATTTCTTGGGCTATTATCACTAATGCATCCACTATTTCATTAAGCACTCTGGGGTGCAGACCATCTGGCCCTGGGGATTTATTGACCTTTAATCCCTTCAATTTACCTAACACCACTTCCCTACTAACTTGTATTTCCCTCAGTTCCTCCATCTCACTAGACCCTCGGTCTCCTACTATTTCGGGAAGATTATTTATGTCCTCCTTAGTGAAGACAGAACCAAAGTAGTTATTCAATTGGTCTGCCATGTCCTTGTTCCCCATGATCAATTCACCTGTTTCTGACTGTAAGGGACCTACATTTGTCTTAACCAATCTTTTTCTTTTCACATATCCACAAAAGCTTTTACAGTCAGTTTTTATGATCCCTGCCAGCTTTCTCTCATAACCTTTTTTCGCTTTCCTAGTTAAGCCCTTTGTCCTCCTCTGTTGGACTCTGAATTTCTCCCTATCCTCAGTTGTGTCGCTTTTTCTGGCTAATTTGTATGTTTCTTCTTTGGAATTGATATTACCCCTAATTTCCCTTGTCAGCCACGGGTGCACTACCTTCCCTGGTTTATTCTTTTGCCAAACTGGGATGAACAATTGTTGTAGTTCATCCATGCGATCTTTAAGTGCTTGCCATTGCATATCCACTGTCAACCCTTTAAGTATCATTTGGCAGTCTATCTTGCCTAATTCACGTTTCATACCTTCAAAGTTATTCTTCTTTAAGTTCAGAACCTTTGTTCCTGAATTAACTATATCACTCTCCATCTTAATGAAGAATTCCACCATATTATGTTCCACCATAGTTCAGCAAGTTTGCACTAAAGCTATGGGTATCAGAGCTGCAGTTATTAGAATGTTCAAGGGGGAAGTAGCGATATAATATATTTGGACTTGTGGAAGGGTTTCAATATGGTCCCAACTAAGACAATAGTGCAAAATATTAAAGCTTCTAGTTTAAATAAAATATATTTACATCAATAGAGACGCAGTTGACAAACAGGAAATAGTAAGAATAAACATGTCGTTTTTTGTATGCAGGGCAGTGACAAATAGAATGCTGCTTGAAGCCTGAGAGGTTCACAACGTAAATCAATGTTTTGTATGAGGAAACTAAATGTATTGTTTTATGTTTTGTAACTCTAAAACGTAAAGATAAAATAAAAACAAGGGCAAGCCAGTGATAACTCATGTACTTGGTTTTTACTTTAAACGAGGTGCGCATGTATCACGTGGTAGGTTCATGACGTAGGCAATTCACGTAATTTTACATATAAATATAATGAATTGTATAAACAATGAAGAATCTGAATCAGGTTTAATATCACCGGTATATGTTGTGAAATTTGTTAACTTAGCGGCAGCAGTATACACTGCAATACATGATAAATATAGAAAAATATAAGTAAATCAATTACAGTATATATGTGTGTATATTAAATAGTTAAATTAAAAATACAGTCGGCCTTCCTTATCCGTAAATTCCATATGCACAAATTCAACCAACTGCGAAACGAGAAAACCCGGAAGTGCTCTTTCAGAACTTGTTTTTCGAACATGTACAGACTTTTTTTTCTTGTCATTATTCCCTAAACAATGCAGTATAACAACTATTTTACATAACATTTACATTGTATTAGGTATTATAAATAAACTAGAGATGATTTAAAGTATACGGGAGGATGTGCGTAGGTTATCGTGGATCAGGATCGAAAAAGAAACGGAAGTTCTCTTACTAAGTTGGAACAGGTACATCCGGTATTATTTAGCGTCAGTTAGTCAAACGTTTGTCTTAGTATATAGTACATATTTTATCTTTCTATGCATATAAAACACTTAAGAAACTATATGTTTCAGCGCCGGGCTCGGGAACGAAAATTCCCGAGTTCGATCCAGTGAGAGATCGCTCCCGAGCACACTCTCCATCGGTGCTGGGTTGATGTGGAGGATCAAAAACCCAAAACCCAATAATTAAACCACTGCGTTGCTTAGTAATAATCGTAGCTTTAATCGGGCAGGGCCTTTCTCACTTCATCCTTTAAAATTGTTCAGATCGTTGACCGACTGTAGTCTACCGCTTTTCCAATGACCGATGGCGTTTCACCTCTTTCACCTCTTTCTGATCACTTCATTATTTCCACTTTATTTTAAATCGCGATCATGATTATTTTCATGAACAGAAACACTGCGGATTCAGAGCTCCATCGCTGAGTCCTAATGTCCACCGCACCGACACAGGTTAAATAAGGCCCGGGGTTCCGCGGGGTCCTAAGGTCCACCGCACTTAGACAGGTTGAATAAGGGACTTGAGCATTCGCGTTTTTTGGTATCCACATGGAGTCCCGGAACCAATCCCTCGCAGATAAGGAGGGCCGACTGTAGTGCGAAAACTTAAATAATGAGATGAGGGCATGAACTGGGTGATGGGGATCCTTAATAATGGACGCCTCCTTTTTAAGACACCGCATCTTAAAGATGTCTTGGATTATGGAGGCTAGTACCCAAGAAGGAGCTGACTAATTTTGCAACTTTCTGTAGCTTCTTTCAATCCTGTGCAGTAGAACCCCCTCCCCAATACCAAACAGTGATGCAGTTTGTCAGAATGCTCTCCATGGTACATCTGTAGAAGTTTTTGAGTGTTTTAGGTGACAAGCCAAATCTCCTCAAACTCCTAGTGAAATATAGCAGCTGTGTGCCGCCTTTATAGCTTCCAATATGTTGGGACCAGGTTAGATCCTCAGAGATCTTGACACCCAGGAACTTGAAATTGCTCACTCTTTCCTCTTCTGATCCCTCTATGATGATTGGTTCGTGTTCCTTTGTCCTACCTTTTCTGAAGTCCACAATCTGCTCTTTGTTTTTACTGAAGTTGAGTGCAAGGTTGTTGCTGCGACACAATTCAGCTAGCTGATACACCTAGCTCCTGTATGACCTCTCATCTCCATCTGAGATTCAAAGTTGCTGGTGAACACAGCAGGCCAGGCAGCATCTCTAGGAAGAGGTACAGTCGACGTTTCAGGCCGAGACCCTTCGTCAGGACTAACTAAAGGAAGAGCGAGTAAGAGATTTGAAAGTGGGAGGGGGAGGGGGAGATCAATAGCAAACAGATTAGTGCTCTTTTGAAACTGCAACTTGTCTGCCCAACATCCTTTTTGTTTGTGTCCTACTTGGTTACATTTTCTGCAAGGTTTGCCTTTAAACCTGTATGTGAGCCCCTGCCACAACAGTAACACAGTTTGTTTGGTCAGGCCATTACAATTTTATTCACACTCATTTTCATTCCTGACTGCAACTCAATTGCTTCTCTCTCTGCAGTTTCCATTGACACAGCTATTTCAACTGCTCTTTTAAATGTAAAATGTGCTTCAGTTAGAAACCGTTTTTGAATATTTTTATGTAAAATTCCACAAATTAAACAAATTTCTCATTGCATTGTTAAGCCAATCACTGAACTGACAATGCTTAGACTATCACTTCAATTCAGCTATGGACACTGAAATGGACTCCCCTTCCGTTTGATTCCACATATGTAACCTAAACAATTCTGCAATGAACAATGGCTTCATTTCTAAATGTTCCTGCATTACTTTCACAATATCAGCAAAACTTATTTCTGCTGGTGTAGTTGCAGCAGTTAAACTTCAAGGCAAACTGTGTGCCTTTAAACCCAATGCACTCAGCAAAACTGGTACTTGTTTCTAATTGGTTATTCCATTCGCTTTAAAATACTGTTCAATTCACTCCATATACAATATACATGTCAATTTTATGATTATGAAGACACGTAGTCCCCTTTTATTGTCATTTAGTAATGCATGCATTAAGAAATGATACATTATTTCCTCTGGTGTGATATCACAAAACACAGGACAAACCAAGACTGAAAAAACTGACAAAACCACATAATTATAACATATAGTTACAACAGTGCACAATACCATAACTTGATGAAGAAGTCTGTGAGCACAGTAAAGTTCAAAGTTTCTCAAATATCCCACATCTCATGCAGACGGGAGAAGGAAGAAAAACTGTCCCTGCCATGTCGACCACAATCCGACTGAGTCGTCCGAAAACTTCGAGCTTCGATCAGCTCTCCGACACAAAGTACTGAGCGCCATCTCTGTCCGAGCAATTCGACCTCCTTCTCGGTTGCCAAAAGCAGGCAAGGCCGGGGATTTTGAGGCCTACCCTCCGAAAGGTTCATGACCACACAGTAACGACAGCAGCGAACGGGCTTTTCAGAAATTTCTCTAGATGTTCCTCTGTGCTTTCATGTTCATTCTCCATCAAATCAGAATTGTCCATGGCCCCTATTTAACGGATACGATATCATTTTCACCGGAGAGCTGCGCAAGTGCGGCGCGCCGCCATCTTCTCCTCCCACATCCGATATAGCCAGCCATTTCTGCTTTTTGCATGATTATTATCACCCGGTTCGTATTGGTTATGAACCAGTGAATTCTTTCATTGTCCGGCTTTTTTAAACTTGATCGTGTCTTCCCTTCTGAAGAGACGCATGTTGCACTGTTTTCATTAAAACAAAAGTGTCTCACTATGTCACCTCAAGTTTATTTTAAAAATATCTCATTGTCACTGTTTTATAACTGCAAAACGTTAAACTAATTCAAAGGAAAATACGAGAACCAGGTAATGCAAGTCTTAGTTTTACCTTACTTTAAGTGAGGTGTGCGCCTATCATGTGGCGATGTCATGACATATGAAATTCACGTATATTTACATATAACCTGTAATAAATTATTTAAACAAATGAAGACCTGCTTACTCAAATAATATATTTACGATATTACTCAAATATTACTGAACTATTAAATACATAACATATTGTATCCAAGTTTGTACACTACACAAAGCTGAAAATGGGGGAATGTGAGCTCTGAGGAAGACAGAAAGAGGCTACATTATTATTTAGACAATTAGGGTGGAGTATGCAAATACACGGCAGATGCAGTTTGAAGTGAATAAATATTAGGTAGGTCATCCATTTTATTTTGAAATGAGAAATACAGGTTATTAGTAGAGGAGTGATAGATTAAGAAACAAGAAGGTACTGCAAGACCTAAAGATCTTACAGCATTTGATGAAAGTAAGTGTATAGATGCAGAAAGCTGTTAGGTATGTTACCCTTTATTATGAGAGGATTTGCACAAACGAGCAGTAATGCAGCTTACAGGCCTTGGTAAGATGTCATCAAGAGTTGTTTATAATTTTGGTCTCCTTACCTGTAGAACGTTTGCCATGGAGGGAGTGTAATCAAGGTTTTCTGGACTGATGAACGAGGAGAGATTGAGTTCATTGGGTTTATATTCACTGAAGTTAAGAGAAGTGGGAGGTGGGATCACATTGTTACCTATAAACTTTAAACATGTCTAGACTTGTCCAGGTGTCAGATCTTGAAGATGCTGGGTATATTTTTTTTCAGAACAGATCAGGGGAAATTTCTTCATCTGAAAGGTGATGAACCTGTGGAATTCTCTGCCACAGAAGGCAGTGGACACCAGGTTATTAAGTGTATTCAAGAAGGAGGTAGATATTTTTCTTAGTGCTAACTGGATTGACAGATGAAGGTAACAGGGTACTGAAGTGGATGAACAGCCATAATCATTTAAAATGGTAAACCAAGCCTGAAGCTGTTCTCTGCACCTACTTTCTATGTCAACATGAGTCTAGCAAATATGCCCAGGGCTGCTATTTAATCAAAACAATATGACCTTAGTGAAAACAGAGTAAATATCCTATTGGTAGACAAGTAATCCCACATATCTATCCAGCTAAAACTCATAGGCATTTGGATGGGATAGAAAGAAACATACAACCTCTAAAAATGCTGCACAGGTTGTTGCTCCATATACCTCATATAAAAGACCTAAGGCACTGTTTAAAGGAAAGCAAATAAGTTAACAGGTGTCTAAGTCAATATATATTCACCAATAAAGACAACTTGATTAGTTTATCTGGTCACTGTCACTAGTGTTGCAATGCAGTGTTCAAATTGGCTGTCGCCTTTTTTCTTCATGACAAGGTGCACACTTCAAAATTACTTCATTTTCTGGTAAAACATGTTGGGGAACCTCTGAACTTGTGACAAGCAATGTCACAATGTCACAAAACATGAGGTGTTTTTTGTCAGCACAATCCGAAATAAGAAATTTAAACACAAGATTCTGAATTATCTCATTGAAACCTTTTGAATCTTGAAAGGGCTAGACAGAGTAGTTGTGGAAAGGATGTTTCCCATGGAGGGGGAGTCTAGGACAAGAGGGCACAGCTTCAGGATAGCGGGGCGCCAACCCAAAACAGATGTGGAGAAATTTCTTTTAGCCAGAGAGTGGTGAATGTGTGGAATTTGTTACCACAGGCAGCTATGGGGGCTGGTGTTGGGTGTACTTAAGGCAGAGCTTGATAGGTTCTTGATTGGACACAGCATCAAAGGTTATGGGAAGAAGACAAGGAAGTGGGGCTGAGGAGGGGGAAGAAAGGATCAGCTATGATTGAATGGCAGAGCAGACTCGATGGACCAAATGGCCTATTTCTGCGCCTATGTCTTATGGTCTTAATGGAGATAGAACATAGAGTAGTACAGCACAGTACAGGCCCTTCGGCCCACATTGTTGTGCCAACCCTCAAACCCTGCCTCCCATATAACCCCCCACCTTAAATTCCTCCATATACCTGTCTAGTAGTCTCTTAAATTTCACTAATGTATCTACCTCCACCACTGACTCAGGCAATGCATTCCACGCACCAACCACTCTCTTAAAAAACCTTCCTCTAATATCCCCCTTGAACTTCCCATCCCTTACCTTAAAGCCATGTCCCCTTGTATTGAGCAGTGGTGCCCTGAGGAAGAGGCGCTGGCTATCCACTCTATCTGTTCCTCTTAAGATGGTGCACAGGTTGTTGCTCCTGATGCTGGAAATCCAGAGCAACACACACAAAAAATGCTGGTGGAACTCTGCAGATTAGGTGTCATCTATGGAAATGAATAAACAGTTGATGTTTCAGGTTGAGACGTTTAATTGGGACTGGGAAGAAAGGGGAAGAAGCCAAAATAAGAATGTTGGGCAAGGGAGTGGAAGAAGCATAAACTAGAAGGTGATAGGCGAAGCCAGATGGGTGGGAGAGGGGGGTACAAAGCAAGAAGCAAGGAAGCAATAGGTAGGACCATGGGAGAAAAGTAACGAGGAGGTGAACTGGAGGTGGGGGGTGGGGGAGGAGAAGTAATAAAAGGGGAGCCAGTGTGGGGAATTGAAGAAGAGAGAAGGGGGGGTGTGGAGGATTATTAGAAGTTGGAGAAATCTATGTTCATGCCATCAGGTTGGAAACTACCGAGATGTAATATGAAATATTCCTCCTTCAACCTGAGAGTGGCCTCAAGATGGCAGTAGAGGAGGTCATTGGTGGAGGAAGGGAAACCTTGTTCTTTCAAGATGGAGGACACCTCTGATGTTCTGGAAAGAAAAGCCTCATCTTGAATTTGGATAGTAGTGGCAGGATAGGTCCGATTCAGCATGGATTTATGAAGGGGAAATCATGCTTGACTAATCTTCTGGAATTTTTTGAGAATGTAACTATGAAAACGGACATGGGGAAGCCAGTGGATGTAGTGTACCTGGACTTTCAGAAAGCCTTTGATAAGGTCCCACATAGGAGGTTAGTGTGCAAAATTAGAGTAAATGGTATTGGGGGTAGGATACTGACATGGATAGAAAATTGGTTGGTAGACAGGAAACAAAGATTAATGGGTCCTTTTCAGAATGGCAAGCAGTGACTAGTGGGGTACCGCAAGGCTCGGTGCTGGGACCGCAGCTATTTACAATATACATTAATGATTTAGATGAAGGGATTAAAAGTAACATTAGCAAATTTGCAGATGACACAGAGCTGGGTGGCAGTGTGAAATGTGAGGAGGATGTTATGAGAATGCAGGGTGACTTGGACAGGTTGGATGAGTGGTCAAATGCATGGCAGATGCAGTTCAATGTGGATAAATGTGAGGTTATCCACTTTGGTGGCAAGAACAGGAAGGCAGATTACTATCTGAATGGTGTCAAGTTAGGAAAAGGGGAAGTACAACAAGATCTAGGTGTCCTTGTTCATCAGTCACTGAAAGTAAGCATGCAGGTACAGCAGGCAATGAAGAAAGCTAATGGCATGTTGGCCTTCATAACAAGGGAAGTTGAGTATAGGAGCAAAGAGGTCCTTCTGCAGTTGTACAGGGCCCTGGTGAGACCACACCTGGAATATTGTGTACAGTTTTGGTCTCCAAATTTGAGGAAGGACATTCTAGCTATTGAGCGAGTACAGCGTAGGTTCACGAGGTTAATTCTCGGGATGGCGGGACTGTCATACGTTGAAAGATTGGAGCAACTGAGGTTGTATACACTGGAATTTAGAAGGATGAGAGGGGATCTGATTGAAACATAAGATTATTAAGGGATTAGACACGCTAGAGGCTGGAAACATGTTCCCAATGTTGGGTAAGTCCAGAACCAGAGGCACAGTTTAAGAATATGGGGTAGACAATTTAGAACGGAGTTGAGGAAAAACTTTTTCACACAGAGAGTTGTGGTTCTGTGGAATGCTCTGCCTCAGAAGGCAGTGGAGGCCAATTCTCTGGATTCTATCAAAAAAGAGTTAGATAGAGCTCTTAAAGATAGCGGAGTGAAGGGCTATGGGGAGAAGGCAGGAAAAGGGTGCTGATTGTGGATGATCAGCCATGATCACAGTGAATGGTGGTGCTGGCTCGAAGGGCTGAATGGCCTACTCCTGCACCTATTGTCTGTTGTCTAAATCAGATGTGGTGGAACCAAAGGAACTAAAAAAGGAATGGCATTTTTACATGAAACAGGGTGGGAAGACATATAGTCAATATAGCAATGGAAATCAGTGGTTTATAAAATATATCATTAGGCACTTTATCTCCAGAGATTGAGAGAAGAGAGAGAGAGGTGTCAGAAATGGACCAACTGAATTTAAGGGCAGGTTGGAAGCTGAAGACAAATTTGATAGATTTACCAGGATGCTGCCTTGTTTAGAGAATATGCATTATGATCAGAGATTAAGGGAGCTAGGGCTTTACTCTTTGGAGAGAAGGAGGATGAGAGGAGACATGATAGAGGTATACAAGATATTAAGAGGAATAGATAGAGTGGCTAGGCAGCGCCTGTTCCCCAGGGCACCACTGCTCAATACAAGGGGACGTGGCTTTAAGGTAAGGGGTGGGAAGTTCAACAGGGATATTAGAGGAAGGTTTTTTACTCAGAGAGTGGTTGGTGCGTGGAATACCCTGCCTGAGTCAGTGGTGGAGGTAGGTATACTAGTGAAATTTAAGAGACTACTAGACAGGTATATAGAGGAATTTAAGGTGGGGGGGATTATATGGGAGGCAGGGTTTGAAGGTCGGCACAACAATGTGGGCCGAAGGGCCTGTACTGTGCTGTACTATTCTATGTTCTATGTTCTATGATGAGCTCAGCATGGATGCATGAAGCAGCACCAATGCAGTCATCAAGTAGAGTTTGGGAGTATTACCAGTGAAGGCTTGGAACATGGATTTCTTCACGTAGCTAGTGAAAAGGCAAGCATAACTGGGGCCATGTGTGTGCCCATGCTACACCTTGAATTTGGAGAAAGTGGGGGGAAACAAAACAGAAATTGTTGACTGCAAGAACTGGTTCTGCCAGATGGAGGTGTTGTTGGTGGAGGGAAGTTATTTGGGTCTGTTTCTGATAGAGAAGCAGAGAGCTTCAAAGCAGTCTTGATGGTGGATGGAAGTGTACAGGGACTGGACTTCCGTGGTGAAAATGAGGTGGTCAGGGCGAAGGAATTGAAAGTTGTTGTGATCGAGAACATGTGAAGTGTCACCAATGTTGGTGAGAATAGACTGAACCAAGGGGGATAAAGTGGAGTTGAGGTATGCAGACATGAGTTCAGTGAGGCAGGAGCAAGCAGAAACAACCTGGATACTTGCTTTTGTGGATCTTGGGTAGACGGTAGAAATGAGCAGTGCAGGGTAAGGAAACAATGAGGTTGGTGGCATTTAATGGGAGATCTCCAGAGTTGATGAGGTTGTCTTTGGCACCATCATCAATGTCCTGATGGTCATGAGTAGGGTCCATTTCAAGGGCTAAGGAAGAGGAGGTGTCTGAGAGTTGCCTCCTGGCCTTAGGAAGGTAGAATTCAGTCCACCAGACCTTACAGTGCTGCCTTTGTCTGTGTGTTTGATGGTGAGGTGGAATTGGTGTGGAGAGAGTAGGGTGCTTTCAGATGGTGTGAGGTTCGAAGAGGAGAAGAGAGTGCTGAATTCAACACAGTTGATGTCTTATTAACAATTGGAGATGAAAATATCCAGAGCAGGCAGAGAACCAGAGCAGGGTGTCTAAGAAGAGGAGGAGGGTTGGAGACTGGAAATGCAGTTATTGGTGTTGAATGGGGAATCCTTGCTGTTGATGGAGGTGACAGAAAGAGAGCTTGGTGTCATCATGGGCATGGAACTCATTGATGCATGGGCAAAAGAAAACAAAAGTGAGACCTTTGAGGTCAGTGCATTCAGCCTCAGACAAGGGAAGTTCAGAGGGAATGGTGAAGACTCACTAGGGATAAGAACTGGGATCAGAGGGGAGAAGGGAATTGGTGGAATCAGAGGAGGGGGAGGATTGGGATATTTATGAAGTTAGGATGGGATGGCATCTATTTCCATAGGTGCTGCCTGACCTGAGTTCCTCTGGCATTTTGTGTGTGTTGTAAGGAATTACATTTTCTGCTAATAACTGGATATATAAAATGTCTGAAATTTGGCCAAGACCATCATGTTTAATTAGTCCGTTACATTATTTTTATTGCAAGACTATGTGAAGGCTTTCAATAAACCTTCACCTGATTAGGTAGCAAATTTAATCCCAGTACGTGAGTAATTTATGGTTTCTGTGCCACATTTTAAGTTGAAAACTTTCTGTTGTGTCGTAGATTTTCTTTTTTTATTATGGAGCTTTTTCTAAGAAGACTTGTCCTTGGACAAGTGCAGTGAATGCACAATATGAAATGAAATACTTATAATGCTGGACATTTGGCAAGGTTCTTAAAGTGCTTGTTGATGAATACATTAGAAATATTGTTAAACTCAGCCTGTTACGTTTCCTGTTATTGGGCTTTTAAATATATGTTTATTTCCAAAAGTATTTTGCTAATAAGTACAGTGATTATCTTTTTTAGTTTTTTATCCTTGATTTACTGCTACTGTTACAGGATGTTGCTTAGCTTTTGTCACATAGAGCCAATTGAGCAGTTTGCCAGTTTCTGGGTGTCAAAAGCTTCCTGTCACTTTTAAAATGTTTGGGTGGAATTTATTTTGCCAAGTCATGAAAAATCTGTTTAGCATAATTTGCTACTTAACAGTAATTTGCACTTTACGTAATGTCCAGTATTTCAACATCTTTGTGGTATGATATTTAATTATATGATTATTTAAAATAGCTTATTTTATGAAGTAGCATCCTGGAACATCTGCACAGTGAAGATTGATACTTCAAGATTGTCTTTATTGACTACAGCTTGGCATTCAATGCTATCATCCCCTCAAAACTAATCAATTAGCTCCATGACCTCGGCCTCAATACACCCTCTGCAACTGGATCCTCAATTTCCAAACTTGCAGACCCCAGTCAGTTCGTATTGGCATCATCTTCTCCACAATCTCCATAATATCCATCAACCCAGGTACACCACAAGGCTGTATGCTTAACTGCCTGCTTTGCACTCACTTTATACTTATGACTGTGAGGCTAAATACTGTTCCAATGCCATATTTACTTTTGCTGTTGACACCACTGTCACTGGCTGAATCAGAGGAGGTGACGAATTATCATATAGGAGGAATATTTCAGATCTGGCTGAGTGGTGCCACATGAATAAATTCGCACTCAATATCAGGAAGACTAAGGAGCTGATTATTGATTTCAGGAGGAGGAAACCAGAGATCTTTGAACCAGTCGTCATTGGGGGAATCATAGATGGAGAGGATCGCCAACTTCAAATTCCTCGGTGTTATCATTTTAGAGAATCTGTCCTGGGTGTGGCATTTAAGTGCCATTACAAAGAAAGCACGGCAGTGCCTCTACTTTATTGGAAGTTTGCAAAGATTCGGCATATCATCTAAATCTTTGACAAACTTCTGTAGTTGTGCAGCAGAGAATATATTGACTGGTGGCATCATGGCCTGGTATGGAAACCTTGATTAGAAAATCCTACAAAAAGTCATGGATACAGCCCAGTCCATTGTGGATAAAGCCCTCAGCACCTCTGCATGGAATGCTGTTGCAGTAAAGCAGTATTACATCGTCAAGGACCCCCACCATCCCCGTCATGCTCTCTCTTTGTTGCCGCCATCAGGAAAAAGGTACAGGAGCTTCAGGACACACACTACCAGGTTCAGGAACTGTTATTACCCCGCAACCATCAGGGTCTTGAACCAGAGGGGATAACTTCACTTGCCCCATCACCAAACTGCTCCTACAATGTGTGGACTCACTTTCAAGGACTCTACAAAATCATTATCTCATTATTTATTGTTTATTTATTACTGTTATTTTGTAATTTTTTTCCTAATTTTATAATTGCAGTTTTTTGTCTTTTGCACATAGGTTATTGTCCATCCTATTGGGGCTGTCTTTCATTGATTCAGTTGTGTTTCTTGTATTTACTATGAATGCCCACAAGAAAGTGAATCTCAGGGTTGCATATGATTATGTATATGAACTTTGATAATAAGTTTACTTTGAACTTCGAATATATTTGGTGGAAACAAATCTTTGGAGGCAAATAAACCTTTGCAGAAGAATGAACCAAAGACTTCACAGACTTTTTAAAAATAAGGTGGTTTTTAACAAATGCATATTGATTGGTATGTTTAGTAATTGCTGGGAATAGTATTCACATGATGTTCCACACAAAAAAGAATTATCAAATATAAACATTTGTCATAATACAGTTGAAATACTAGCAATTCAAGATGGAAATTGTTATGAGATTGCTGGTCAATGCGCAGTCTGAAATGAAATTCTGTACCTCTAATGTTGAGTGGTAGCACCACTGAAATTTCTTAAAAGAAATATTGATCAAGCTTTGGATGAATGGGTATTTCAATACGCTATCTGCAATCTTTTGAGTACAATAAATTTAAAAGCACATTAATAATAATACATTGTTTTTTTTAAACTATTCATCCATTCAAATCACAGTTTGCACTGCTAATTGCTTATTTCCAAACTGGAGTTTTGGTTGATAAATTTGCATTGATTATATGTAACAAGTTATACGTGACCTGCTCATTTTACTTTGTACAGCTTTTGTTTATATGGCTTGAGGGATTTGAGCTGGTAAAGACGGTTTTAAGATCATTCTTTTTTTTCTTGGAGTTGCCTATGCTTTCTAGCATTCCCCCATCATAATTGCCTTCACTGAAGAGAGGGCTATTTTTAGTTCCTAACATGAGAACAGCAGCAACATGCTAAAATAAATCTGCTGACCTGCAGTGCATCTGTGGATTCCTTGTATCTCATGGCTCTAGAGAGAGGAGAGGACCAGTAGTTGAAAAACATAATGAGTGGTTATCGGACAGAATATGGAAAAAATGGATATTAAGCTCTAACCATATTTGAGTTGCACGGAAACGTATATCCCTTAGCCAAAAACTCAACACATTTTAGTAATTTTACATCACCCAGAAATTTTGAATGGGTGTATGTTTTGTTAATCATTATGTTATTCATATTTCTCCACGTTTGAGCAGTTGCATTGGAAAAATAATGTAAGACATATTCTGAATTGACACTTATAATGCTCAAGAGGCAACCAATGGTGAGATTTTGCCAATCTGTTTATTGCAGAGAAAATATGTACCTCTTCATCTAAAAAACCAGTAACTTTATAGACCCAGCTTAACAATTGATTTTAATAAATAGGATATTTCCAGAGAATAAATTACCACACATGGATTGAATATTGTCTTGTCTAAGAAATCACATTTTTGTGACTTCTGGAATTCAACTATTTGCAGGTGTCATAACATTTTGACAACCCAAGTTAATGCTATTTAGAATTACTTAACCTTTGCTAAATTATTCATTGCTTGAGGCTGACCATTTAATAATCAGTTAATATCTTAACTGGCATTTGGTATTACTGAATTGGGACTTGGCAAGTGCCATGTGATTTGAAATACAGAATGATACTTCAAATGAGACATAAAATCTTCACAAAATAAAGCAATATGATATCTGACTCTCCATCTACAGACTATAAGACAAGTAATTTGGCTTCCTTAATTGCAGAATGACGAATGGTTTGAGTCTTTAAAATTCCAACTTACTTTTCATAACTAATCTATGTGCTTAAGTTTTTTGAAGAAATTTCAACAGAAATTCATATTGTTGCTTTATCTTAATGCACCTGCTAAAAGGTACAAATATAGTTTTGAACATATTACAATATTTCATTATGATATTTCTGAGGAGGCATTGAAGTGTAAAGAATCTTTATTTCCAAAATAGTGTATGTTGATTGCATAAGGTCACTTGCTGAGATATAATGGTTTGCAGGAAGATTTTTAGTTTGTCGTAGAGTGCATTACAAGGTTGCAATGCACTTTAGGCGTTCTGATAATTTCCTAAACTGAGAGACTGCAGCTCAAGCAGTTTAGAGTTTCAGCATCCCCCTATGATTATGTTACAGCCTGCAAAGCTGGCACATCATTTTTATGCTGTGTTTACTGTTGTTGATTTTTTAAAATTGACTCCCCAGGAGTTTACTTGCAGCTCTTGAGTGAGATGAAAGGCTTCTTCAGTCTTTTGTTTCTTACTGTAAGTAAAAAAAAGCGCGGCAGGTGTATCTGACCATTGGAACAGGGATATAAAACTTGATATTTTATGGTAAAGAACATTGAAATGATGGTTGAGGTATGTTTTTATGAATTTACAGTTTTGCCTGTGACAGAAGCAATGTGCCATAGAGATAATCTAGGAGAAATAGGTACTCTAGTTATTGATGAGCTAAGATAATTTTGGATGAAACCAAAGAACTAAATATAGACTACAGGAGGAAAAAGCTAGAGGTCTACAAATCTCCTCATTGGGGAAACAAAGGTGAAAAGGGTCAGTAGCTTTAACTTCCGTAGCATTAACATATCAGAGGAGCTGACATGCAACTAGCAAACAAGGTCATCACAAAGAAGACAAGATGATGTCTCTACTTCCTTAGAAGTTTGCATAGATTAGGCATGTCACCAAAATACTTGACAAAACTTCTCTTTATGCACAGTGGAGAGTATCCAAACTGATCTCATGGCCTGGTATGGAAACACCAATGCCCAGGAACATGAAGTGGTGGATACAGCCCAGTCCATCATAGGCAAAGTCTTCGCCACTACTGAGTACAGTACATTTACATGGAGTGCTGCCACAAAAAAACAGCATCTATCATCATAGACCCCTATCAACCAGGCCATGACTTCTTGCTACCACCATCTGGCAGGAGGTACAGAAACCTTCGGTCCCACATCACCAGGTTCAAAAACTGTTAGTACCCTGCAACCATCAAGATAACTATTCATCACTATCCTGAATTGATTCCATGGCCTACAGCCTCACTTTCTAGGACTCTACAACTCATGATCACTGTATTGTTTTTATTTGTGCAGATTGTTTTCTTTTGCACATTGGCTGTCAGTCTTTGTTTATGTATAGTTTATATTTGTAAAACTCTATTTTTCCTATAAATGCCCGCAAGAAAATGAAACTCAAGGTAGTATTAGGCAACAATTATGTATTTTGGTAATAGATTTATTTAGAATTTTGAATTACTGAATCAAAACTTTACTGTCATGTTTCTATTGCTTTGAATTTGTAGCTTTCTCTTGATATTGCCTTACACGTACTAGATAGTTTAATTTAATTTATTTATTGAGATACAGTGCAGAATAGGCCCTTCCGGCTCTTCGAGTCCCGTCATCCACCAATTCCCCGATTTACATGGGACGATTTACCATGACCGATTAACCTACCAACTGATATGTCTTTAGACTGTGGGAGGAAACCAGAGCGCCTGGAGAACAAGAACAATGTATACCTCCTTATAGGTAGCAGCAGGAATTGAACCCAGATCGCCTGTACTGTAAAATGTTATGTTGACCACTGTACTAATGTACCATTTGTGTTATTGGACAAAGGATTGAAGTGTAATTAGAGTAACAATTATGATACTGTAACGCAGAAGGGGAAGAACTAGCAATCAATGTATTGATACTTACAAGATTTCAAAAAATATATTTAACTTTGATTTGAACTTAAGTAATGAATTCAAAAATATTTCTCATATTATTAATTCTCCTGTAATATTGCCTGTTGAATTCTGTAAAATAAATTTTAAAAATACAAAATTCTTTTAAAGAAATCTGCTATCTAAGCATGAGTTGCTAAATTAGATTTGAGTTTCTGTTTTATTGTTTGGACAGTGATGTTTATATTAATGTGAAATGAGGACGGTTTTAGAGTGGTGTTCCAGTGACCTGAATGATAGTCATTGGAAAACATTTGGAATTTGGAACATGAAATAAGCAAATTGTATTGTGAATAAAAGTGACTCAGTGGTGGTTAGGAATGTACAGTTATGCGCTTCCTCATGTCAGCTTTCCATGTCTAAATTGTATGACAGGACAAGGCAGCAGATGAGACAAGCTGTCGCTCAGCTACTCTGGCCTTTTGAAGAGAGGCCATGGGAGGAAAAGGTGCTGCAAATAGGCTGTGAAGTTTACATACACTGCCCACTGTTAAACAGATTACCTCTAATGAAGTGTCTAATGCTCAGCCTGTATCAGCCTAATCCTAGGTGGCAGTTTGTCCCTCAGCTGCCAAGAAACACCACCCTCTGGCCTTATATCACCAATGTCTTCACAGTGCACTGGGAGGTGCCCGGCTTTAATAAACCAAGACAGTGTGTGATCTGACATGCAAATGTAGGTCATTGCATATGTAAATGTGTGATTACAGGCTTGCATGCCAGAACACATTAGTGAGACTTTGCTCTCAGCATGTGGTTGTCATAGTTCCTCAAAAGCTGATGCTAACATTTGTCAAGTTATCACATACGCCAATAAGACAAAAAATTGTGCTGTAGATTGGGTATATTTATTGAATGTAAAATACCCAAATTCTGAAATAACCAAAAATGTGTACTTAATGTTGTTTATAACATCAATAACATCATTGCTAACACTGTTACTTATATGTTGTCAAATACTTCAAAATTTTGTTGATCAGTGGCAGATATAGCTCATGCACAATTAAAAAGTTGCATTATTTTTGTTTCTATTTGCTTTATTTTTACCGATATGCTGATGGTATGAGTTGGTGTGGTCAATCATATACACAATATATTGCATGTACTTTATATAAAAGTGGATACATATGAATATCATTTTGCTTCCAGAAATCTATTTTAAATTGGAATGCTGCCTCTTGAATGTGTCCCTTTTGTTTCATAAGGAAAAGTTTAAAGGATCAAGCAATTGCTTCATACATTTGTAACACTGTCTCTGAATGCATTCTCACAATAAGGCAAATAATGTTGGGTGCCCCAAAGCAATCAAGATGGGGCTTGGTTTATATAAAAAATGTATAAAATTAGTTTTTTCAAAACTTATTAATCTATTGGAAGATATTGTACAAGTCTGAATGACTGTACTATTCATGTAAAAAGGTTAAGTCCTTTTGAATTTAATAAAGTCCAAGGACATTAGAAAAAATAATCAATATCAATCAAGAAGATATAGCTTTAGTTATTGGAGATGGTTTATTTTTAGTGTGCCATCAAGTGAATGATGGAACACAGAAATGATTTTATTTCCATCACGCACCAATTTAAGTGTTACAGATAGAATGTAGAATATTGAACAGTAAGTACAGCAGGGTCCTTTGGCCCATAATGTTGTGTCAAACCAATTAAAATGGTAATCAATTGGCTAACTAAAGTAATTTCTTCAGCCTCCACAATGTCCATATCCCTCCATATTCCTCACATTCATGTGCATGTATAAATGTCTCTTACAAGTTCCTATTATATCTGTCTCTAGCACCACCCCAGGCAGTTCATTTCAGGCACTCGCCACTCTGTATAGTTTAAAAATACTTCCCCTCACATCTTCTTTAAAATTACCCTGTCTTACCTTAAATGCATGTCTTCTGGTATAACACATTTCAACCTTCAGGAAAAACATACTGTCTGTCTACTCTATCTATGATCTCATAATCCTATAAACCTCTATCAGATCTCCCCTCAGCCTCTGCTGCCCCAGAGAAAACAACCTAAGTTTGTCCAACCTTTCATTATAGCACATGCCCATCCAGGCAGCGCCCTGATAAAACTCTTCTGCACCCTATTGAAAGCTTCGACATCCTTTCTATAATGGGGTGACCAGACCTGAATGCAGTCCTTCAGGTGCGGCCTAACTAGAGTTTTATAAAGCTGCAACATAATTTTCTGACTCATTCCCTCGAATAATAAATGCTAGCATGCATCTGCAAACTTACTAATCCACCCATCTACATTTTCAACCAGATCATTTATAGACATCACAAACAGCATTGGTCCCAGTACAGATCCCTGTGGAACACCAGTTATCTCAGGCCACCAGTTAGAATAAACCCCATTTTGTCTTCAATGAGCAAACAATTTCTGCAATTTTGGAATCCAAATAGGCAATTCTTCTTAATCTTCTGGATGAGCTTCCCTTGAGGGACCTTGTGAAATGCCATACTAAAATCCATGTAGACAATATCAACAGCTCTATCTTCATCAATCACCCTTGTCACCTCATCAAAAAACTCAAACCAATTTGGTAGGACATGAATTACCCTGCAAAAAGCTATGCTGACCCTCCCTTATTAGGCCGTGGTTTTCCAAATGCTCATAAATCTTATCCTAAAAATTCTTTCTAGTAACACCCCTACCACTGGCATGAGACTCATCAGTCTTTAGTTTCCAGGATCATCCCTGGTTCCCTTCTTGAACAATAGAACAACTCTAGTTACTCGCCAGTCCTCCAGGACCTTGCCTGTGGCTAGAGAGGATATAAAGAAATTGGTCAAGGTCCCAACAATCCCTTCATTTCCCTCTCTCAATAACCTGGGGTGTATCCCACCAGTTCTTGGAGCCTTAACCACCTTATTGCTCTTTGCGAGACCCAACACTACCACCTCCTTTCCTTCAAAATGCCCTAGTATATTAATATTCTCGGCATTGACTTCCCTATCTTCCACATCCTTCTCCGAGGTAAATACTGATGTAAAGTACTTAGTAGGACATCATTCACATCCTCTGCATTCAAGCAAATGTTCCCCCTTCATCCTTGCGTGGTCCCACCCTCTTCTTAGTTATCCTCTTTCTTCTGATCTATGTTCAGAATGTTTTAATCCTACTTGCCAAGGACTTTTCATGGCCCCTCCTGGCTTTCCTAGTTCTGTTATTCAGTTATTTTCTGGCTTCTTTATAATCCTTTGCTTGATTCTTGCTTCCTAAGCTTTACATATGTTTCCTTTTTCTTCTTGATTAAATTCATCACCTCTCTTGACATCTAAGGTTCTCTTACCTTGCCATCCTTGTACTTCCATTGGACTGGAACATACCTGTCTTGTACTCTGTGCAGTTTGTCTTTCAAACCTCCACGTATCAGATGTAGATTTGCCAGAAAACAGCTGTTCCCAATTAACTCTCCCTAATTCCTGCCTAATGCTCTTATTTGTTCTGCTCCAATATAATACTTTCCTGCAATGTCCATACTTATCCTTATCTATAGCTATCTTAAAACTTAAGGAGCTGTTGTCACTGTTCCCTGACTGCTCACCCGCTGAAAGGTCAGCCATCTGGCCAGGCTCAATTCCCAACAGCAGATCCAGCACAGCCTCTCTTCCTGTTGGCCTATCTACATATTGATTTAAAAAACCCTCCTGGATGCACCTAACAAATTCTGTCTCATCTAATCAACTTGCATTAAGAAGGTGAAGACTCAAGACCAACAACCTTACTTAATTTGCTTGCATATCTGTTCCTCAATGCTCTGGTGGCTGTTGAGGGGTCTGTACTACAATCCATCAGAGTGGTTGCACACTTCCGAATTTTGAGTTCTACCCAGATAGATTCAGTGGACAAGCCCTGCATTGTGTCCCTTTGAGTGCAGATGTGTTATTGTTCATAATGAGTAATTCAACTCCATCCTCACCCCGCCTCCTTCCCACCTCTCTTTCTCCCTCTCTATCTTTTCTAAAACATTGAAACCCAGGGACATTAAGCAGCCATTCCTGTTCCTCTCTCTCAACAAAGTCTCTGTAATGACTGTAACATCATAGTTCCATGTACTGATCCATACTGTAAGTTCATCACCTTTACCCGTAGTACTCCTAGCATTAAAATGCACACACTTTAAACTATCCGTCCTGTCGTATTTATGACTTTGTGTCCTGCCTGTCTTTACTGGCCCTGGACATCTACCTTCCTCTGTATCCCTCCACTTTCTGACTTGGTGCTCTGGTTCTCATTGCCTTGACAAACTACAAACGTTTGCAGTTTTAACCCTCCAAAGTAGCACTTCCAAACCTCCCGGCCAAGAAATTTTTTCCCCTCCAGTTTAGGTGCAACCCATCTCTCTTGTACAAGTCACCCCTGCCCCAGAAGAGGTTCCAGGGTTCCAAGAAGCTGAAACCCATGCCTACTGCACCAATTCCTCAATCACTCATTCATCTCCACTATCATCCTATTCCTGCTCTGACTTGCATGTGGCACTGGGAATAATTCGGAGATTGGAAGTCTTGCTCTTCAGACTCTTTCCTAGCCTAGTTCCCTACACTCTCTACAAAGGACTCCCCCCCCCACCCCCCCACAATGTAGTTGGGGTCAATGTGCACTACGACCTCTGGCTGCTCACCCTTCACCTTGTGAATATTCTGCAGCCACTTTGAGACATCCTGGACCCCAGCACCTGGGAGGTGACACACCATCCTGGCATTTCTTGTTCGGCCATAGAATCTGCTGTTCATCCCCCTATCGAGTCTCCTGTCACTATTGTTCCACCTGACTTTACCTTTTTCTGCTGAGCCTCCGAGCTAGTCACAGTTTCAGTTGCCTGGCTGCTGCTGCTGTGTGCTGATAGGTCATTCTCTTCTTCCTCCCACCTCCCCCATTCAGTATTCAAAGTGGTATACTTATTGTTGAGGGGAATGACCACAGGGGAACCCTGCACTGACTGCTTATTCCCCTTACTTCTCCTGGTGGTCACCCATCTACTGACTGAAGCCTGCACTCTGGGTGTGACCACAGCAGTAAAATTTTAATTTGTGATGTTTTCAGCTTCCTGGATGGTCCTGAGTACATCATCTCAAGCTCCAGTTCCTTGAACTTGTCAGTTAGAAGCTGAAGTTGGGTACAGTTCTTGCAGATGACTGGAAGTTACCTTAAAATCCCACATCTCACAGGAGGAGCATCCATTGCCTTAACCATCCTGCCTACAAAGGCTAAGGATTTATAGACAATAAAAATTACTTACTTGTTCTTACCTGTGCCTTCTCTTTGAAAACTTTGATTTTTCCACACAGTTGAGTCACTTACTCAGCTTCCTCTTACCAAACTTGTTATGCCTTTTGCTCCAACTGTTCAATCCCAAGTTCCACAATCAAAAACACAAACTACTCGGCACCCTTAGCCTGTTGAGCCATAACCTGACCACTCTTAACACTGGCCCACTCACACAATAGCCGCTCTGATAAATACCTCCCTTTTTTCACTGGCTCAAATAAATACATCTTAAACAATGAGTTGGTAGTGAATCACAACAGCAATCTTGGGATCAAGTTGCTGCTAATTTAAAAAAATTGAATTGAGAGAGAAGGAAAAAAATTATCATTTGCCTTAGAGGATAAAACACAAAATAAGGAGATTTCAACTATAGAAGTTCTGCAGTTGAAATGTAAGATTTATGGTGTTCTAATGTACAGTTTACAGTATTCTAATGTAATGTAAAAAAGTACAAATTCAAAACCACTGTTAAAAATCTGTTGGTTCTGCATTATGGGATTGGTTCATTGAATTAGATATTTTGGTGTAGTGTTTGTAGCCACTTCAGACTATATATATTCAGACTATATATATAATCATTCTAGACTGATCAATTGAATTTCATTTTATTTTCATTTTCATTTTTTATACTAGTTTGATGTTATATATATATATATTAGAGAAACTCGACACACTTGTGTGTGTTCTGTTGGTGCATCAACTAAAGCATGAAACGTCGACTGTACCTCTTCCTAGAGATGCTGCCTGGCCTGCTGCATTCACCAGCAACTTTGATGTGTGTTGCTTGAATTTCCAGCATCTGCAGAATTCCTGTTGTTTGCATTTTTAAAACTGTAACATGGTTGCTTTTACAAAATTTAAATTTTGGAAATTTGGGAAATGGGAACAGTGAGACATAGAACATATCTGTCGGTATCTGAAGCTTGGAAGATTTGTGTGTCAAATATCAACTTATCAAATATCAATCTTTAAAGTAACCTATCCTTTTTTGGCATAAGCTTTGTATGTATATTGAATTTCTATTTGGTATTAAAAATTATATCCTTCAAAATGGTGGTTCAGAGTTTATTTATAATGTTCCGAGCAGTTTCTTGCATAGATTCAGGGAATTAAAGGATTGAAGAAATCAAGGGCAAGCTTCGGGGAAGGGATAGGAGGCAATGGTCCAATATTCAAAGGGGTTGGAAATGATTGGATCCAAGACCTGCTCAGAATGTGAAACAGTATGAGATTGGCATTGATTGAGGAAGGAAGGAAGGAAAGCAGACAGATCTCGTGGAAGGTTGAACTAGGAAATTGTGAAGAGTGCAATTTAAAATGTTATATTTAGATGAATGATCGTATTGTTTGGGAATAAAACTTAATTTCCCAGAATACTTGCTAATTTAATTGTTATCTTGATTTAAAATGAAAATTAGCATTGCATCAACAAAAGGAGCAACATTCAATCATTCAATTTTAGTAATAAAGTACCTATGGCATCTTCCTAGCCCCTGTTCTCCAAATTTGTATTATGTTCACTGGGGTGCAAAGACTGCTAGCGCTTGATGCATAGAACATGCAAAGTTAAGGCAAGTCCAATTTCTCAAGGAAAGCTGACAGACTTGTAAAGCTGACTAGTGAAAAAATCATTTTATTTCCTAAAAATCTATTAGTGGATTACCTGTGATGTTTCTGTTGGTTTGTGAGACCTATGTTGGGACCCTAGTATAGCTGAATAAACAATCCATACTGTGCCTGTGTGTAAAAGATTAAATATTTGTCTCTTATGCCGGATACCATCGGTTGCATTTAATCAAAGACATTTGAGCTGTTTGGACTAATGACTTCACCTTTATGCCATAATTAAGTTAAGATTTCAAAGTTATCTCAAAAGTATCATTCCACTTCCCTGACCGGGTAATGCTATTCTGCAGACTCGTAAGTCAGGTGTACTTTGAGTCCTAGCATAGGCCCTATTCAAATAGAAAGGGAGAACATGTAAAGGTGGAAGTAGTAGAGCACTTCCAATAATATATCTCAACTTTTTTAGCAGCAGGTGTGAGTGGTCAATACAATTTCAAAGTGACAACTTCCAGAGTATGAAGCTGCAATGGTAGAAATCCAGAAGTCGTTTTCCATTATCTTACAAAACTCAAAAGCACTTGCAATAATTTTTACTAAAATATCTTGAAAATGCAGTGTTTTAAGATGTTAATGGCAGATGAAGCTAAAATAATTGATTAAAACTTAGTTTTCCTTGAAATTTAAAAGCATACATCAAAATATCATTGTTATCTTTAATCCTATTGAAAATTTAGTGTTTTTTTTAACTCCAATCACTATATTTTGTCCATTCAAATGTTTCAAATTCATTAAAAATTGTCTTTTATTCCTATTAATGATTGTCTGCTTAATGATATTATCAATACACGCCAGGGATTACTTTGAACTGATGCTGAACAAGACCAGATCTGAAAAACCTGGTTAAAGTATATATAGGGGCTTGAATGACATTTCCTTATTTTTATATTGAAGCAAAATTTCTGCTTTCTGCGGTGTTTATCTTCACGTATGCTTCTTGTTCACAGAAACCTCTGCGTCCTGATTTGGGCCTCAATACACTGGGAAATTTCCAAATAGAGAAAAAGATTGGTCGTGGACAGTTTAGTGAAGTATATAGAGCATCATGCCTAATAGATGGAATGCCTGTAGCTCTGAAGAAAGTCCAGGTATGCACACTTGAAATGTAATTGTTCTTGAAGCTCAACAATCATAATTATAGATGTATGAATTAGAAGTAAGGACATCTATTTTTTATATTCTGAGAAATTAGAGAGATATTTCAGTACAGTTGTTTTACCTTAAACGTGATATCAAGTCATGGAGTGAAAGTTTTCAATGCCTCTGACAATGACTGCAATTTTCATTTTTGGAATCTGACTCTTACTGCCAATGTCTACACTGATTACACTTTGCTGTCTTCTCTTGAACTTGTGTTCTCTTGTTCCATTACCTCTTTGCTACTCTAACCAACTATGATGCTATACAGTATGTTTAGCTAATTAATATTTAGGATCAACATTGTTAATAATCACTTAAAAAAGAAACCCAGAGAACACTTTATGATCAAGGAAGTTTTCATAGCTAAAAGATTGATCAAAGAGCGTGCTGGTGTATATTGCTGAGGACTCTCATTGAATTGTGGATCATGTGTTGCAGTAAGAATTGATAGACAACAGTGATGACGTTGTTTTACTTGGTGTAAATCTTGCTGTCAGGTAGTGAGTATACTTCAAAATTATTGTCATGAAAGCATTTGGTACATTTTGCGGTCATTGAATTTACCAGACAAATCCTCCTTTCAGGCATCCCATAAGTTACTTTTTGAAAACAAAACTAAAAGGCCTCTAACCTTATGTGCTACAAAAAAGTTTTTAACTTTCAGACTTCCATTATGCTTAATTACATTTGAGAAAAAAAAGGATTGATTTACAGTTGTTCCTTTTTCTCCATCTACCTTTGGAGAATTTTGATGAAGCCAATTCCCCAATTTGGTTCTTTGTAGAATATGATGCCACATCTATTTATGGAAGAGATTAAACTTTTTTAAAACTTGGGTACTGTTTACATTTAAAAAAATGTTGGTCTTCGTATTCCAGCAAACATTTTTAGTGATGAGGTTTGATGAAGTTAGAAAAGGTATTACAGTTTTATTTTTGTCATTTATGTTGCTTTAACAAGAATGGCACTCCTGAAGTATGTGCCATTCATGTACTTTGTTGCTGAGCTAACAACTTACTTAGGCATATCTGGGTATAAGGTAATGTCCATGGAAAAGATAAATCTATCTACTTTGTTTAAAGTAATGAGAACAATTGAAACACTTCATGTTTTGGCTGAAATCTTGGGTAACTTCACAAATTCTTGAATTTAATGATTATGGTACCTTTTTTTTAACAAGTGATTGTTGGCTCTTAATATGTTTTTTGTATCTGTATTTTTGTGTGACATGAAGTTCAAGTACTCTGCTGAAATGAAGTTCCTCTCCAAGCCATTGATAAGTCTCAACTATTTTTGTGTGTATATTTTGTTCGGATAAATCAAAATCAGATTTTGATTGATATGTAATACTTGTTCAGATATTTCAGTTGTGCTTCCATCACATCTGTGCATAATTTTGCTGTAGTGTTTTACTACAAGAGAAAATACAGATTTTCACCATGTAGAGAAAATAAAATGACCCTTGTTGAATTTAGTGCTTTTTTTGTGTATTGGGTGTGAAAAAGAAACCTAAAATTAATATTTTTTCCAGATATTTGAAATGATGGATGCCAAAGCTCGTCAAGATTGCATAAAAGAAATAGATCTTCTGAAGGTAAAAAGAACATCTTAGAAAAAAGTTAGAAAAGGGAAGAACTCATTTTAAGAATGTATGCTTAATGTTTGTTGGCCAGATTTTAGCTTTTTCGAAGATGTAGCCAAAATGCTGGAGAAAATTCATGTTAACTTTTACTTTGGATTCCGTAAATCAGCAGCAAGAGCTTCTGGTTGGTTCCGTGTCCATTACTGTGCGCAGAAACCATGTCATAGAACTGAAAGCTTGAACCTTCTGTAGTTCCAACAATTTTTATTGTATGTAATGATCTGGTACTCCATGTTGCTCAGTGCAATTAATCTTGACTACAGCTTTATGACTTTTATCAGTCGCAAATCAACTTTTGGGCTTGTATCAAACCAAAGCATTCATTTGCCTTGTTCATATGAATAATTCTAGCCATGAAAGGTGAGCTGTTGTCATTGAGGAAATCTCTGTCAAGAAACAATGATGTGAAATGGATGACTCACTATGTGTGGAGGACAGTTAAATAAAGAAGTATTATATCAATGCTTTTCAGAATTGGAGCATTCCTTCTTTGAAGTTCTATTTTGTAGCTATTTTCTTCTCATTACTGAATAATTTAAATATTTCAAAGGTTCATTTTGTTGTGTGATGGGGTCCTGAATTACCCCTATGAACTGTGCTTTTGAAAAGAGAGAGAGAGAGAGAGAGTTGTTCAACACCAGACACCTTGTTATTAAGAGAAAAAGAAGCAAAGACTACTTGGATATGGTGTTATGTTTTCTCTGCAGCATGTTTACACTTCTGCAAGGACACTGGCAGCTTAAGTTCTTGCAGAGAGAGAAGGGAGGAGCTACTTGATGGACAGCTGGTGTTCAGCATGGTGAGATAAATAGAAGGTCAGATGATAGACAGACAGACACATGGTTTTGGACACAGGCTGAGCTTTGTTGTGCCCACGTGAAAAGATGGGTTTTGGAGGATTGATTAAGCAGATCGATCAGTGGCTGTCGCAGTGTGAAAAGGGTGAGACCGGTGGGGAGTTATTTGTGTGTGCGACCCTCGCATGGGTTGATAATTCCACCACAGAAGAATGGTTCTCTTTGTTGTGTCACAGTCGGTGACTTCTAAAGGATTTCAGAGGACAACGAGAAGATCGACAGCGTCAACTCACCTGAGGACTCAAACCTCTCTCTCTTCATCACTACTCAGCTCAATACCACGAACTGAACTGAACTTTACTCATCATCGTACGACTATCTGTTTACTCCTAGACTTGAAGAAGCTTGGTTTTCATATATTTCCACACTTATACATATCTAATCATTGCTAACCTGTTTCATATATCTGATTTTATATTACTGTATTGCATAGTTACTAAAAAAATACCATTAGTTAATAGCAATACTCGACTCCAAAATGTTTTACATTTCTGCTGGTTGTTTAACCCGTCACGGGGTATGTGACAGTTGTCAAAGTATGCACGTAGAATGCAATACAACTCTGAAATCTGACCGCCAGATAACTATGAAATGCAGGAAAACTACTGGAGTCATTGAAAGAAAATATATCACCCCCCGTGCGAAAAAGGAACAAAAACTCGCTAACCTCAAAATCTCCCAACCCCTACCTCACACAAAAAGTTAACAGATCGCCTACCTAGAAAATGGTAACTAGAACATCAAAATCCCAAAATCCATCCCCTCCCTTGCACAAAAACTAACAGATCACCTACCCAGAAAACGGCAGCTGGAACATGAAAAGCTCCAAACCCCAATCACCTCTCTCACAAAAAAGACAGTGACAATAACATCAAACTGCCAGACCCTCCCCTGCTAAAAAAGAACAGCGACAATAGTATTAAACCCCAACTCCCTCACAGAAATACAAAAAACTAACATCGCCCACAGAAAGAAACACCAACAAGAACATCAGACCCCAAATACCCAACCCCTCCCTCAAACAAAAACGAACACATCTCCCACCTGGAACCGCAAATTCCCAATCCTCAAATCGGCAACAAGAAAGAAAACACAGAAAACAGGAGGAGATCAGTATAAGCTACAGTCCAATAATCACATAAATCTTAGAATTTTGAGAATATCCAGCATCAAAGAGAGCTACCATTTGAACTCAGCCCGTCCGTGGAGAGTGACTGGTGATCCCACAGCCTTGCTGACCCATGGCCTCAGTAGAAAGTGTCCACTGACCTCTCTCCATTAGCCTCGGTGCTTCAAATGTCCTTGATGATTTGAAATGGAGTTGATCATGGCCTCTGGTCTTCTCCATGAGGCAGCCTGTGCTTGCAGTCCTCTCTTGGAATCTTCTTGAGGACATTAGAGTGCTAGTTCATTCGATCAAACTCCAAACTGCACGTCACAGGCTCCAACATTTCTGAAACACAAACAAGTCAAAAAGAACAAGCAGAAGGCAAAAAAAAATGAAATAATTGAAATGATTGGCTATTGGAAGATCCCGCCCAAGGAATTATTGTTCACTGGAGCCATCTTGACTGGTAACTTCACATGCCAGCTGTATTTTTAAGCACAAGGCTAACTAACCTTTTGCATAGTTATAAATTTCCTACAGTTTTTTTAAAGTTTTGACAAAGTCCTGTACAGTAGCCTGGTCCAGGAGGTTGGGGCACATGAGACTTGCAGTGTGTTGGCAAACTGTGTCCAAAATCAGCTTAATGATAAGATAGTCCTTGAACCAGTAGGGTTGGTGGGTACCATCTGAGGGGAATAATGCTTGTAGTGATTTTTGACAAGGTATACGTCTCTAGAGTTAGAAAATATGTGATAGCATTGCACCAGTGGTAGCTTTATTACTTCAAATAAGTAATCACTTTTTTGTATATATTCCATATTAACATCAGTACAGCAGAAAATGTTACCCCGCCCCTCAAAAGATGAAAAACCTCATTTGGAGAGATTTCTGGAGTTTTATCACTGTCATAATATTTTCCATATTGTATCAAATTAAAACAATCCTAAGCTTTTGTCATAGCATATAGAATTACGGTACAATAATTCAAATGTGGGGTTCCGCACAGCCATAACCTAGGCCCCATTTGGTTGTAAAATGAATATATGTAATCAAAGACTGCTTTCCATACTTTGTTTTCCATACTTTCATAACTTATTAATAATTGTAATAATTTTCCAAGTCTTTCATATCTTCCACATCTTCATCCGAACTTTCCACACTCTCTGAGGTGGATGCCTGGTTCTCACAGTCTGCCAGTCTACACATGTCACTACACCTGAGGTCATTTGCAACACCCATACATCTTGGGAGTGAACATTTTTTTTGGACAGTTACAGGCCAGTAGATCCAGGACTGCATCGGATGCTGACTGGTCTTCCATCCAGTGCACCACCAACTGTTCAGCTTCCTCTTCTCTCTCCATCTTCCATCCTCTGCCAACAGGGCTTGGCCCTTGTGGGTCCTTCTCCAAACATCTTCTCTATATACCAGCCTGGTAGTTGGCTCAGTGTGCATGTTTGTTAAGCAGTCCTTGCATGGTGGGAGTTGATAACTTTCAATTTCACCTTTTTTGGCACAGAAAAGGTGATACCGGAGCTCATTGACCTTGGTGGTCGATGCTTTCGGGGCATACAGGAGACATGTAAATGCCTCCAGTTTGTCCATCAATTCTTGGGAGAGTTCCCATTCCTGACCCAACTCTAAGAATGTGTCGTGAGTTTCCCTGTTGCTGGTCAGAAGTTTTAGGGCACTTGTCTTCCCTTTGCCTGCAAAAGCGCTTACAGTGTCACCTCTTGTATATGTGTGCAACTCGATGAGAGCCCTACAAACCTCTATGCCAGCAGTGGCAGCAACCTTCCTGATGTCTACAAACCTTGTATGGGTTCTAGTGCCACACTTCTGGAACAATGGCGCCTCAATCTTGTCACAAAATGCTAAAGACATGATAAAGACATCTCTGTCTTCTGAACAGATCACTACAGATTGGTGTTCCTCTCTTGTGGCATGGGCAGCGTGGAGAAGTAGGCGGCCATCTGCTTCTTCTTGTTGACACTGAAGAGCTGACACCTCACTGTCTTGAGATGTGATTCTGTAACATTTATCATTCACAGTCGCATACAGAATCTTCTCCTGTAGCTTTGCTCTGTACTCTACCATCCTGCATTCATGGACTATGAAGCATATGAGACTATTTTTGTTCCTGACTTTGGTCAGGAAGCTCCTCCACTGCCTCACCATCTGTGTACCTGTGATACCTTGCAACTCATGACCAGTCTTTTCACCCCGTAGAAATCTTTCACTATTCTTGATAGAGTTCTCCTTGTATGTGTTGAACACAACATCTATTCTGCTACTCTGACCGCCTTCCCTCAGAGCCATACCCAGAATTGTTGTGGCAACATCTCTGAAAGTAACTTGATCGCCTTTCACTCTTTGGACCAAGTTCATTCCATCAACCACTGTAGCAGAGTTTCCTGGGAGTTGCTCTTCTACTGCTACATTTTTCTGCAAGGTTGTGGCTAAAGTAGCTTTATTTGTCTTTCTCAGCATTTCTTTTGGTGTGGACAGGGCCTGATATGTGATGAAGTCTGATCTATGATCTTGTTGAAATTGGTTGCCTTGGCCCTCCAAACTTTGAGTTCCCTCTGTAGAGTTTGATTTTCCAAGAAAACGTCCCTTAATGATACACTTTCAGGAACCATTAACAATTTTCCTTTGTCATCTGGAAATATATCTACTGAATTGCCCAGCTCAGATTCCAGTTTCCTATGAATGTGCTTCCTTGTAGAATCTTGCAGGAGTGTAACTCCATCAGATAGCATGAAAGATTCAAGTTTCGTGACCAAAGAAGTGTGTGATATCAGTTCTGATATACTTGAAAAGGTCCTTATAGAGGCTTCCCTTTCAATCCTTTTATACAGTTCATCACCATCTGTTTCATCATCATTCTCTTTGTACTCAGGTTCCTTTTTCTTGATTCTAGTATAATCCTTATAGCATGAGACATGATAGTGGGCCTCTGCAGCAACTATGTCTCTGCTTGTTACTGTTAGAATCTTTTCATCTTCCTTTTGGGTTGCACTTTCCTGTAGTGTTTGGTCAGCTCTGAGTTGTACAGCTTGTGTAAGCTTTTCACGTGACTTGGACCCTTTCAGAAATTTCACCTTATTACAAAAAGTGCAGATTTGATCATACGCCCTTGCTTCTGATGAAGATCTCCTACTTGGCCTTTTTGATGTACAAGTACTCTCACCGCCTTCATCAGTAATGCTTTCCTTGGCTTTCCTTTTCAGAGTCTCTTCATGGCGAAGAGGCTTCGGCATTTTCAGTGATAGTAGATTCTTGGGACTTCTTTTTCTCCAAGTTCTTTAGCAACGTGTAAAATAGGGGCATAGTTTCTCACTTTGGCTGCTTCAAATAATGTTTTCCAGGATTCATAGTCTTGAGGACTAATTAAATGGTCATCATATTCTTTTGATGTTTCCGGTGTATGATACACTGCTTCTTAATAGATTCTTTGTGCTTATGGCTCTCCATTCTGAAGCAAAGTGATTCAGCTACTCGAGATCTAAATCTACTCTACTCTTCCCTCTCCTCTATTGTGCAGGACCATCCCACCACCACAGTACCTGAAACAGAAAAAAATCACATTAACATTGCTGGTGAAAAAGTACCTGCTGCAAAGGTGATATACATGTATGTATAAATGGCGATACACAAGATATAAATGTGAAACAGAACATGAAAACAGAAGTACATCTTATGTAATGTATAGTCACTGTGTTGTCACTGCCAGTAATAGGTAACATTTGTAGAGATGCTAATTTTAACAACTTTTCTGAAAAACATGTGGTCTGAGCTATATTCCCACCAATTTTCAAAGACAAGGCATCAATAATAAGAGAGAACCATCAGTTTGAAGTAGAATGCTTTATTCTGTGCTATGTATAGTTTTGAGAAGTGTGTTTTGGCATTGGGTTATAAATCGAGTGATAACACACAGAAAGCTATCACATAATTTCTAGCACTAGGGGTGTATACACCTTGCCAAAAATCACTCAAGAATTATTCCCCCCAGATGGTACCGGTGGCCCAAATTTGGGGTCCTGGCTCACAGACTAAGAGGCAGAGAGTAGTGTCAAGCATGTATTTCTGGTTGAAAGTATGCAAACAATGGTGTCTCGCTAGGACTGTGGTGTGAGTGTCTTGGATGAAAATGTAGGTGAACTGATTTGGAAGTTTGACAACATTACAAAAGTTGGAGGAGATTAAGTGAACAGTCCTTTATCTTGTAACTATGTCCTCCCATTCCAGACTTATCCACTATATAATTTAGAATGACAGAAATAAATTAATTCATGTTATTTGTTTATTTTTAAAATTTGTGTTCTTCATGAAATCATTGATTCATCAGAATTATTTAGAAAGACAAATTGCTAGTGATTATATTTTATCTCTAAGAAGTAGCAAAATCTGTAATATCCATAATGAATATTTGATTGAATTGTTTTATGCTTATGTATTTTACAGCAATTAAACCATCCAAATGTAATAAAATATCTTGCATCATTCATTGAAGATAATGAGCTAAATATTGTACTGGAACTGGCAGATGCTGGAGACCTTTCTAGGATGATTAAGGTAAATATTTGTAACCTTATGCAGTTTTTGCCCTTATAATGTACTTATTATTGGATTTCATGTGTTGTTTATTTAAATAATTTAAAGAATATTTGATTGGAAGTATTGACAGCATATTAAAGGAAAAAGAATTTTATGGATCAACTTTACTATTGAAGTAGACCTTACTGGGGGTGATGGGTCGATGGCGGGGAAAAAACATTTTCTTTTCAGTTAAAAATGTAACTTTTTTTGCCAGCTTGGAAACACTTAAGTTGTTTCTCAGCTTTACTAATTACTGTGTTATGTATCTGCTGTTTTTTTTTAATGTTGCATGGGTTACATTAGCTGTCAGTCCAAAACTTGCCTGTCTGGAAATTTGATTGCATGGCACTGTTTTTCCAGTGCTACTTGCAAGGAAATCTGTTTTCCCTGGGGGTACCCTTCATCACTCACCCCATACTCAGAAGCGGAACATGTATTTTGCTTTCCTGTCCAGACCGAAACGTGTTTACGGTAGCATTTCCTTCTGTGGCTTGCATAGATGTAGCATCTGATTTGCACATAATGTGTTTTCTGGCAGTCTGATCTTTTTATAATATTTTGAAAAAAGACAATGGCCCAGATTTTGCATATTGATGATTTTGAACTCAGTGGAACTATCGATATTTCCTGTGAAACTGGCAAGAAGCAAAGGATTTCCATCCATGTTTAATTTAAAGTAGAAATCCCAAAGTTGCTGTCAGCAGTTTGCTCTACCTTCAGACTTTTCATACCACAGTGAAGCTAACTGGTTTCAACCAATGTGTATTTCAGATATTTATGAATGAAACCTATGCAAAATACATTGGAAATCTTTTGCTTTGTTGGATTAGTTCCAATTGAACTTCCACCAATTTAAATATTTCTTAGTAAAATATATGATCCTCACCGTTTTATTTCTTCTAATATTCTCACATGAATATTTCATAATTTGTGGTTTTAAAAGACAAATTTATTAAAATGCTTATTCAGTACTTCACCTGTATTTTATTTGTATATGTTCTATCATTTTATTAGTTCCCTTAATGGATGAAGAGTTAGGTAAAGAATGTATTTGCTTACTGATTTTCTAACTCTAAAATGTTTTGACGTGATTCACTGCTCAATCATCATGATAGTATCTCTGTTGCTGGGATACAGAGATTCTTTTGAAATGATGCTTGAAAGAAAATTCTTGTAGAAATTTCAAAATCTTCAAGAGAATTATTTTGTTTAAAGGCCTCTGCAAACTGACTATCAATTCTGGGCCACTGTAATATTGTGCAATTTTCTTTGCGCAGTAGTAATTTTAATATTTTGGTGGTTCTGCTAAAGAAAATGTGTTAATTTATTGCTCTTTTAACAAATCTCTTGTGTCACTAGTCATTTTACTTGAAGATAAGCAACAGATGAATACTGTGAAAATGTCAGCGGCGCTACATTAATAGAAAAACAACAATTAAAATCCAAAAAAGTCTGAATAAAATTGCTTCAAGCATTCTCTGGAGATGTAGATATGTAACTTCTGGAAAAATAATTTATTTGTATGAAAACTTAAAAGTATTAGCAAGTGAAAGGAATGTCATGTCTGCTTAAATTTCTTTTTAAAACTGCTGTGAATCCACATGCAAACCATGCAATTCTCTCATAGCATATTTGTGATATCTGTGAATAGAGTATTGAAAAACATACTGGCAAAAGAATGAGTCACATCTGCTCAACAGTTTAGTAAGTAACAGTTCCTTCTAAAACTTATTTTAGGAAATTTTAACTAGGGGGATCTTTATTAAAAAATGTAAAAGTCTATCACAGATCGAGGAAAAAAGGTCTCAAAGATTTGGCAAAGCCTTTTAATGTTAGCAAACTGGGGGGTGGGAGGGTTAAGAGTCATTTTGAATACAATCACTAGATTGTTTGCAGTCCCATTCTAATGTTAAGATCCTAATCTACTAAACAAGTCTTTTTTCTCACTAAACCTGGTGTGAAATATTGAGTCATACTTGATTAACTAGCAGCGAAGTTGATGATGTCCATTTGGGAAACAAAATCATCTAAATCATCTTTCAATTTCAGTATCAAAAATTTGAAATTGCTATCCATTTCAGGGAGCAATGGTAGGAGACAATAATTTTCTTTATTGCTATCACAAATTCTAAGCCAATATCCATAAAGAGCAGGAAGATGGGATCAAGGGAAACCAAAGTGAACAGAAAAACAAATTGCCAAGAAAAATTAAACAAAAATCACCAACACATTTAACAGCTCTTGAGCTCTTCATTTGCAGAAATTAATTGGCTGCACCTTAATTTGTCATACCTTTATTTAGAATGTGCAGTACGTCATGAAAGAGTGTGGATTCTTTTATGCTATTTGTGACACTGCTCAGAAAACCTGACTTTGTGCTGTTTATAGAAGAGTAACATGGATAGGAAATTCAAGAATAATTTTTAGTTAAATTCCAGCCCAAAGGTTTTCTTATTTTGATAACATTATAGTGTTAGCAAAATATTAAAAATATATATTTGCTACCATTTGAATAGCAGTTACACAAAAATAAAACATTTTTTTTCTCTTTAATAGATACCCATGGAGGAGCTGTTGCTTTCAAAGCACATTGATTGCATTGATCTGTTTAACTAGTGCAAACATGTTTTTGTACTTAATTATATATTTTTTTAACTATGTGGTAGAAAGTATCTTTTAGATAGCACCATATGGTCAAACATTAGCTACAGCTAAATGAGTTAGTATGTATAAGTCAAAAGTTGACATATGCGCAACTTTTCCTGGGAATGGTGGGAGTAGGGGTAGGGGGAATGATCACAAACACTGAAGTGATGTGTAGTTTGGAAGAATCTATTTTTGCACAAGTTACATTTCTACAATGCTTTCATGCTCAAGACTTTAGTCAGTTGATGTGATAATGAGGGTTTTAAAGTAATGAATAAAGTCCTGACGAAGGGTCTCGGCCTGAAACGTTGACTGCACCTCTTCCTACAGATGCTGCTTGGCCTGCTGCGTTCACCAGCAACTTTGATGTGTGTTGTTTAATGAATATACTGTTGTTTTTAAGCAAATGAATTTAACAATGCAATACAAAACAATCTAGATGTACATTTTAGCTATAGATTATCAATCATATATAATATGCTTAACTCTCAAGGCTAATTATTCTGAAATCAATTATTTATAAATTTTGCATACAGATTTTTTTGGGTTTTGTGAGCAAATATGGTTTTGTATTTGATATGTGATGACATGCAGGCATCTTGTCTCAGTTGTTCCTTTAAACAGGATTTTGAGCAATGTTTTCAGAGCCCCCTTTTTATGAATTCCATCAAATACTGTTTAAATGTGCAAATTTTTGTTATGATTGATATGCAGTTAAATGTACTATGTGGTGCCTTTCATGACCTTTAGATCAATCACTACTTTAGGTTTTTTTACTGTTACAATGCAGGAAGCTAAACACTTAAATTTCCACATATGTTAGTGAATCATGAATACACATACATTTGCAATAAGCTAATTGTTCTGTCCAAATGAGGCAGCTGGTAAAATATATGAATCAATTTAATTGGCCTTTTCCTCAACGTGGTTGGTGAGAAGAGCAAATTTGAATGAGAAATACCAGAATTTAAATTTCAGAAATTAAAGCGATTAACAGTGATTTAAAAAAATTAAACAAATACTCAAAACTGAGGAAGTAAAGTTGAGAGTACACCCTCGAAGAAGATGTCGTTCACTTAGTTGATTGGATTTCTCCAAATTAACAGAAGTCTGGAAAAGTGAATTAAACATTGAGAGTGAAGAATTTGGGATATTACTGGAAACTGCACGTACCTGGAATTAAAAATATTGACTTGCCATTTGAGTATGTAGGAAGTGAAGATTTTAAGGAGAATACTGGCTGATGCTCTGTGAAATTACCCATGGAGTCAAAACAAGTGTAGTCTTCAACTCGTTTATTTGTCCAAGATATCTAGATGTATTTCAGATTCTGTTGCAGAAGATTTTCTATCCCCTCAACTGAATGTTCTGATTTTTGATTAGGATTAAATAATGAGTATATATTCATTTGGGAAGCAGCATTTATTGATACTTTAGGTTTTCTTTTCCTGTTGCAACTATGAAATGTCCTTTTATTTTTAATAGCAGCAATATGCATACAATGAATGATAAGAAAATTTCTGTTATGTGTTGATATTGAGTGGAAAGCAAAGCATCATAGCACAGAGGTCAACTTCACCATACCTCAGCTGGTGGAAAATTTAAATAAATCAAAACGAACTGAGGCACAAGGTGAATGAAAATCAAAGTGTTACTGGAAGGGGTAGAAAATGTAACCAAAAGTATGCAGTGGTCTTTGAATACTGAAAGGAGGAAAATTATGCTGAGGGGGAAAAAAAGCTTAAGGATCCATGTCTGTATGTATTTAGCATTTGTAGCAAGATAGATAAATTAATGGTAGAAATAGATATGAGTTATATTTTATCTGCAGTTACAGAGATGTGGTTGCAGAGAATGTAGGAGTGGAAGCTCAGGACTCTTAGTTATTTAGTGTTCCAAAAGAATCAGCAAAAAGGACAAGGATGCATGGTTAATGGAGTAAGGACCTATGCATTGGTGAGTCTTTCTGCCTCCAAAATAAAGTGCATCAGAACTATCAAAGGACATTAGCAATTTTTTTCCTATTAAGTGCAATCGTGAACATTAGCCAGATCAGAAATGCTGATCAAGTCAACTAGTTCTCAGAGAGAACTCTGATAGGCCAATCAGATGGTTCACTGCTGCTCAGCGATAGAACATTAAAAAATCATGTGTACAATTAAGAAATGTTAATGAATAGTAGAAATACTGGAGTCATGATGATCGTGATGAGGTCTGCTGGAGAGAGACATTTATACACATGCTGTCCTCCATAATTCAAAGAGATTGAAGAATAAGGTTGCAGGGTGACAAAACGTGGCAGGAGCACTTGGAACTAAAAACTAATCCCTACCGGGAGAAAACAACACCTGTTCTTTTCGCACTGTTCTCCAGCAGTTTAAGGACTAAGTCCAGCCAGAACATAACTCACAAGTGCTCTTGAAAGTCAAGTATTAATCCTACCTACCAACAAACAAGCACTGCCGTCCTGGTCCCCTTCAAGATAGCTTATGAATAAGCATGTGACTTCTCTCCCAGAGATGATAGGTGTTTGTGCACTCGACTCTTGAAGGCTTGGACGCCATCGTCGCAGATGTTTCCAACCACAGCATCTGGAAGGCTGTTCCAAACTCTGATAGCACAGTGAAGGAAGCTTCTATCCAGTGTGTAGGTTCTCGCATCAGGCACAGAAACAGAATGAGCGGCATAGATAAACTTGATCGTGTGGTGCGCCGTCTCTCATAAGATGAAGGCAGCATGGCGCGAAGGTCTGCAGGACTGTGACTGGTCTGTATTTTGTATAGCACAGTAGCTGCAGCAACCTGTCGTCTGTGGTGTAAACTACTGATGGCTATCTTCTCACGAGCTGTGGCTTCATCTACACCTATAATCCTGAGAGCCTTTCTTTGAATGTAATCAAGCTGGCTGAGGACACTCTGTGAGGCATCCATCCATGATAAGCAGGCATACTCCATGATACTTCGTACCTGGGCTTTGTAAACCATGGCTCTGCCCTCTTTGACTGGTTTGGATGCTGCTTTCTGCAGTGCTCGAAGCCTTTGTCCAGTCTTGTTTGAAATAGTGGAAAGGTGTTTATCCCACACCAACTTGCTGTCAATATTAACACCAAGGATTACTAGCTCCTTCTTTAAATCCAGCTTGCACTTCCCAAAATACAGGTCGGGGTTAGATGGATTCCTCTTCCTAGACATCACCATCACCTTGCACTTAGTAGGCTCAAAGGTGACATTCCAGTCGTCTACCCAGGCTTTCATCCTGTCAAGATCCCTATTCAGTCTTGTTGCCACTGTATTACTCTCTCCTGCTCTAATTGGTGCAAATAGTGTGGGGTCGTCAGCGATGAGGTGAGATTAATAAATTGTCTTGGATTAAAGTTCTAAGGACTTTTGATCATAATATGACAGAACTCTAGATACAGTTGAGGGTGATTCATCAGGTGCAAAACAGTGTCCTCAGTTTGAGGACAATTGCAAAGATATGGTAGAAGAGCAGTCTGAGACCAAACTGGGGAAAATATGCTGAAGAAAAGGCCAGTAGTAAAGCAGTGGCATATATTTTAGCCATAGTATTCATCAGAAATTTATCCTAATCTAAAAAAATATTAAGAAAGCAAGTTTAAAAATGCGAATTTAAAAACTTGCCCATACAAAATGACAAAGTGACGGTGTACTTGGCAAAGTACTAAAAACCTGTTCCAATCAACGTGATGGAGTATTCAAAGACTCCTTCAGTCTCTCACTGCTGCAGTCAAAGGTTCCAAAGTTCCAGAGATTCAAAAGTACATCAGTCCTAGTAGTGCTCGAGAAGAGCATGGTGAGCTGCCTCAATGACTATTGGCTGGAAGTACTCACATCTACTGTGCTTTGAGAGGTTGGTTATGGCGAGAATTAACTCCTGCCTGTGCAAGAACCTGAATGCTGCAATCTGCCTGCCACCACAACAGGTGGACGCAGTCTCATGGGCTTTTCACCCAGCTTTGGAGGTCCTTGACAACAGCAATAGATACATCAGGCTGCTGTTTATTGATTAGAGATCAGTGTTTGGCACCATCATCCCCTCACTACTAATCAACAAGCTTAAAAAAAATCCTGGGTCTAAAATGTACTACCCTTCACAACTGGATCCTTCACCTCCTTATTGGGCAACCACTGTCAGTGCAGATTGGTAACAACATTTCCTCCTCAATGATAGTCCACACAGGTGCACCTCAATGATGCATGTTCAGCCCACAGATCTACTGTCTCTATGCTCATGACTTTGTGTGGCTCAGCACAGCTCCATCGATAACTTCACTGATGATATCACAGTTGTTTCTAGAATCTCAGTTGGCCATGAGGAGGCATGTAGGTCGGCTGATTGGGTGCTGTTGTAACAGCAACTTTGCACTCAACATCAGCAAGACCAAGGAATTGATTGTGGACTTAGGAGGAGAAGTTGGGAGAGCACACTCCAGTCCTCATTGAGAGATCAGTGGTGGAAAGGTTTAACAGTTTAAAGTTCCTTACTGTCAGCATCTTAAAGGATCTATCCTGGGCCCAACACATTGCAATAAAATAAAAAGGCATACCAGTGTTATACTTCATTTGGAGTTTTCAGAGATTTGGTATGTCACTAAAGACTCTAGCAAAAAAGACTCTAGATTCATTGTAGAGAGCATTCTGGTTGCATCACTGCCTGGTATGGAGGCTCCACTACACAGGATCAAGAGACAGCAGAGCATTGTAGACTCTGCCAGCTTTATTATGGGCACAATCCTCCCCATCATTGAGAACATCTTTAAAAGGTGATACATGAAGAGATGGCACCATTAAGAACCCTCACCATCTGGACATGCCCTTTTCTCTTTACTATCATCAAGGAGGAAGTAGAGGAACCTGAAGAATCACACTCAATGTTTGAAGAACAGCTTCTTCCCCTCTGACATCAGATTTTTAAATGGTCTATGAACACTGTTATTTCGCTTTCATACAATTTATCTATCTATCTGTTTTTGTAACTTATTGTAATTTTTTATGTCTTGCAATGTATCACGGTCACAAAACAATATACTTCTTGACATATGGAGGAGGAGACGATGGCAGCGCGACACTGCTTGCGTGGCCACTCGGGTGAATGATGTCTGTAATCTGTCAAGTAGGGTGCCGTGCACAATCCTGATTTGATGGAGACAGACGTGAGAGAACGGAGGAACATCTGGAGAAACTTCTGAAATACCTTTTTTGCTGCCGCTGTTACTGTGTGATCCAGAATCTCTGGAGGGGAATGCTCCGCATCCTCGGCTTTGTTTGTTGCTCAGCGGCCGGGACGGGGTCGAAGCGCTCGGTGCTGGGTGTTGAAGGGCTGGTCGGAGGCTCGGAGTTTTCGGTCGGACTCAGAGTCACCTGTGGTCGGGTGCTTCCAATGTATCGACAGTTGTCGGTGCCTGGAGGTTTATGGCAGAGAGAGTTTCTCCCTTTTGTCGCCTGCCAGCGGGGACTATCAAGAGTCAATCAGAACTTTGAGACTTTTTTTTAACCGTTCCCATGGTCTGCTCTTTATCAAATTATGGTACTGCTTTGCACTGCTGTAACTTATAATTATGTGGTCTTGTCAGTGTTAGTCTTTGGTTTGTCTTGTTTTTTTTTGTGATATCACTCTGGAGGAACATTGTATCATTTCTTAATGCATGCATGCATTTCTAAATGACAATAAACAAGGACTGAGTGTCCTCATAATCTAATCTAATCTAATCTAATCTAATATGCAGTGGTGATAAACCTGGTTTTAATTCTGCCATAAGGTGGTGATGGCCTAGAGGAACAGAGGCAACTAGGGGTGTACCTACAAGATGAAAAATATTAACCATGAGAATTGTTGGAAAACAATATCAAAACATTCAGCAAGAGCCATGGATATATACAAAGTACGAGGGTAACCGAGATTGGTGTGGAATCCCTAGGGAATGAGTGTAAATTGGTGACTTGGTTTATTATTGTCACATATACAGTGTAACTGTATATGTGTCATATTGCATAACTATATAACAATTACAGCACGGAAACAGGCCATCTTGGCCCTTCTAGTCCGTGCCGAACTCTTACTCTCACCTAGTCCCACCGATCTGCACTCAGCCCATAATCCTCCATTCCTTTCCTGTCCATATAGCTATCCAATTTAACTTTAAATGACAGCATCGAACCTGCCTCAACCACTTCTGCTGGAAGCTCATTCCACACAGCTACCACTCTCTGAGTAAAGAAGTTCCTCCTCATGTTACCCCTAAACTTTTGCCCTTTAACTCTCAACTCATGTCCTCTTGTTTGAATCTTGCCCACTCTCAATGGAAAAAGCCTATCCACGTCAACTCTTGTCTATCCCCCTCATAATTTTAAATACCTCTATCAAGTCCCCCCTCAACCTTCTATGCTCCAAAGAATAAAGACCCAACTTGTTCAACCTTTCTCTGTAATTTAGGAGATGAAACCCATCTCCTGTATGTATCATACAGTGTCATATTGTCACTGTAATGTACAGTGAAAAATGTGCCTTGCATACTGTCCATACAAACCAATTCATTACAACTTTGCATTGTAGTAATACAAAGTAAAACAACAATAGTAGAATAAAGTGTTACAGTACTCAGAATGTGTAGTGCAGCAGTCCCCAACCACCGGGCCGCAGAGCATGTGCTACCGGGGCCCGAGGAAACGATATGAGTCAGCTACACCTTTCCTCATTCCCTGTCACACACTGTAGAACTTGAGGATATAGTTGCCAACTGTCCCATATTTGCCAGGACATCCCGAATATTGGGCTAAATTGGTTTGTCCCTTATTTCCCCCCACTAAAGTAGAGCGTTTCTATGAAACCGTTTGTGCCGAAATGGTGGGAAGCGAAGAAGCAATTACCATTAATTTATATGGGAAAAATTTGTGAGACCCAAAAAATAACCTAACAATTCATACCAAATAACGCATAAAACTGAAAATAACACTAACATATAGTAAAAGCTGGAATGTTATGACAAATACACAGCCTATATAAAGTAGAAATAATGCATGTACAGTGTAGTCGGGAAGATGAAGGCAAAAGTGATTTGTGTTGGGGGGGGGGATTGGCACATACGCGCATGCGCACACAGGTGCCCGCGCAAGGCTTCATGGTCATGGTAGTTTTTCCTGGGGTAAAGTGTCCTGGAATTTGACTGCTACTTTTATCCCTTATTTGGGAGTAAGAAAGTTGGCAACCCTAACTGTAAAAGTCATGTTGAGGTGAGTTTAACCCTACTTAAACACTGCACCCCCCCCCACCCCCGGTCAGCTGGTCCGCAAGAATATTGTCAATATTAAACTGGTCTGCGGTGCAAAAAAGGTTGGGGACCCCTGGTGTAGTGTATGTAGATAGTATGATGTAAGGTCACGAAATGGTAGATTGTGAGGTTAGAATCCATCCTTTTGCACTAGAGAATCATTCAAAAGTTTTGTAACAGCACAATAGAATCTATCCTTGAGCCTGGTGGTATATGCTTTCAGGCTTTTGTATCTTCTGCCTGATGGAAGGGGAGGTAGAAGAGAGAATGACTGTGATGGGTGGGAACTTTTATTATGCTAGCTGCGTTATTGAGGCAGTGAGAAGTGTAGACAGAATCCATGGAGTGGAGGTTGGTGTCTGTGATGTGCTGAGCTCACTCCCCAGCTCTAAAAGTTTCTTGTAGTCATGGGCGGAGCATTTGCTGCACCAAGCTATGATGTATACATACAAGGTCCTTTCTATGGTGCATTTATAAAAATTTGATAGGATCAAAAGGGACACTGTGAATTTCTTCAGAACAGGTATTGATGATGTCATGATACGATGTCATTAGCATCTCTATCCGCTTGTACTCTGACTCATCATTGAACAGGGAATGATGACATGGTGAATAAGCCAATATGCTGTATAAATTTTCATTGTGAAGGACATATTCCAAATATTCCAAAATTAAGATGGGTTCAAGGTAAATTTATTACCGTATACTACCTTGAGATTTATTTTGTTACAGGCACTTGTAGGAAAAAAGAAATGCAGTAAGAACCTGGTGGTGTGGGACCTAAGGCTTTTGTACCTTCTACTAATGGTAGTAGCAAGCAGAGGCCATGGCTTGGATGGTTGGAGTCTGTGATGATCGATGCTGCTTTCTTATGGCAGTGCTCCATGTCAATTTCCTCACTGGTGGGGAGAGTTTCACTTGTGATCAACTGGGCTGTATCGTGTTTCTGGGCATTGATGTTTCTATGGCAGGCTGTGATGCAACCAGTTAGGATATTCTCCTCTGTGCATCTATCGAAGTTCGTCGATTTTTGGTGATCTGCTAAATCTATGCAAAGTTCTAAGAAAGTGGAGATGCTGTCATGTTTTATTTATGATAGCACTTATGTGCTAATTCCACAACAGATCCTCTGAAATGTCACAAGAATTTTAAAGTTATTGACTCTCTCCACCTCTGGTCCCCTAATGAGGATCACCAGCTTCTTTCTCCTTTAGTCAATAATCAGCTCTTTGGTTTTGCTGACATTGAGTGAGAGGTTGTTGTGACACCACTCAGCAAGATTTTCAATCTCCCTGCTATATGCTAATTCCTCATGTCCTCTGATTTGGCCAACAACAGTGGTATCATCAGCGAGGCCTTTGACAAACTGCTGCATGGGAGATTAGTCAAGCAGTTTCAATTGCTTGACATTCAGGATAGATAGAAAACTGGATTCAATATTGTCTCTGCAGGAGAAGCCACAGAGTGGTAGTAGATGGTTGCTTCTCTGACTGGAGGCCTGCAACTAGTGGAGTGCTACAGAGTTCAGTGCTAGATTCATCGTTGTTTGTCATCTATATCAGCAATCTGCACGATAATGTGGTAAACTGGATTCACAAATTCACGGATGACACCAAAATTGGGGGTGTAGTAGACAGCAACAAAGGTTATCAAAGCTTGCAGCATGATCTGGCCAGCTGAGAGAATGGGCTGAAAAATGGCTGATGGAATTTAATGCAGCCAAGTATGAGGTGTTGCACTTCGAGATGATAAACCAGGGTAGGAATTACGCAGTGAACTTACAAAGTAAAGCACTGAGGAGTGCAGTAGAACACAGGGATCTGGAAGTACTGATCCATGATTCCTTGAAAATTGTATCACTTAGCTAGGGTCATAAATCTGAATTTTGAGTACAAGAGTTGGGATGTATTGTTGAAGTTGTATAAGATGTTGGTGAGACCAAATTTGGAGCACCGTGTGCAGTTCTGGTCACCTATATACAGAGGAGATGTCAGTAAAGTTGAAAGAATACAGAGCAAATTTACAAGGATATTACCAGGACATGAGGCCTTAAGTTATAGGGAAAGTTTGAATAGGCTAGCACATTATTCACTGGAATGTAGGAGAATGAGGGGAGATTTGACAGAGATATACAACATTACGAGGGGTATAAATGGGGTAAATGCAAGTAGGATTTTACCACTGAGGTTGAGTAAGACTAGGACTAGAGGCCATGGGTTGAAGGTGAAAGGTGAAATATTTAAGGGAAATCTGAGGGGGAGGTTCTTCTTCAGAGGATGGTGCAAGTGTGTAGATATTGGTTCAATTTAACCATTTAAGAGAAGTTTGGATAAGTACATGGAAGGGGTATGGAGGGCTATGGTCCAGGTGCAGGTTGATGGGGCTAGGCAGAATAACAGTTCAGCATGGACTAGATGAGCCAGAAGGCTTGTTTCTGGGCTTGAGTGCTCCATTACTCTAAATAGTGGATTGGAGCTATGCTTAGTCGCACAGTCATAAATATAAAATATAGAGCAGGAGGTTAAGCTGAGAGCTCTGAAGTGTAACTATACTGGTGGTGGGTATGAAGGTAATGTTGTCAATCTGTACTACCTGGGATCTGTCACTGAGGAAATCAAGTATCCAGTTGCACAGAACATTAGTGAGGCCCAGGTCTTGGAGCTTAGTGATGAATTTTGAGAGGATAGTAGTGTTGAATGCTGAGCTGTAATCGATAAACATCCTGACATATGCATCTATCTTGTTCAATTTCAAATAGGAAAGGAGAATTAGTAACAATCCCATCATGAGTGGCAAAGTATTAAGAAAGTCCAGGAGGACTAAAGACTGACATATTACTAGGACCTGATGGCCTCTATCCAAGGCTATTAAAGAAGTAGCTATAGAGATAGTGGAGTAATTGGTTGAAGTTTTTTAAAGCTCAAAGTTCCAGATGGTACTAGAGGAAAGGGAGATCATAAATATGGCTCACTTGTTTAAGGAGGGGAGAGGCAAAATGTGGAAAACAATAAGCATATTAACGTCTTTAATTGGAAGGATTATAATAAGACCATAAGTCTATGAGATAGAAGAGTAGAATGAGGCCATTCAGCCCATCATGTCCGCTTCACCATCTCATCATGGCTGATCCATTTCTCTTTCAGCCCCAGTCACCTGCCTTCTCTCCCTGTCCCTTCATGCCTTGACTAATCAAGAATCTGTCAATCTCTGCCTTAAATATACCCAAACACTTGGCCTCCACAGCCGCCTGTGGCAACAAGTTCCACAGATTCACCACCCTTTAGCTAAAAAAAATTCCTCCTCATCTCCCTTCTAAATGAACGTCCCTCTATTCTGAGACTGTATCCTCTGCTCTTAGACTTCCTCACCATAGGAACATCCTTGCCACATCCACTTTTTTGAGACATTTGATAGGTTTTAATAAGATCCCCACCTCATTCTTCTGATTTCCTGTGACTACAGGCCCAGAGCCATCAAACACTTCTCATATAATAAACCTGTGGTCGGATGCTTCCAGGATGCTGCACTGGCAAGTTGGCGGTGCTGGAGGTTTACCGACTGCGTGAGATGTTGGGACTTTCAAGAGACTTTGAGACTTTTACTGTGCCATGGTCTGTTCTTATCAAATTACGATATTGCTTTGCACTGTTGTAACTATATGTTATAATTACTTGTCGGTTTGTCATGTGTTTTCGTGATATCATTCTGGAAAAACATTTTATCATTTCTTAATGCATGCATTACTAAATGACAATAAGAGGGGACTGTGTGTCCTCATAATCATAATAATCAATCCTGGAATCATTTTCGGGATCCTCCTTTGAACTCTCTCCAACTTCACCACATTCCTTCTTAGATAAGGGGCCCAAAACTACGTACAACATTCCAAATGAGGCCTCAGCAAGGCCTTATAAATCCTCGACATTACATCCTTGCTTTTATACTTTACACTTTATTGTCGCCAAACAATTGACACTAAAACGTACAATCATCACAGCGATATTTGATTCTGCGCTTCGCGCTCCCTGGAGTACAAATCGATAGTAAATATTAAAAATTTAAATTATAACTCATAAATAGAAAATAGAAAAGGGGAAGTAAGGTAGTGCAAAAACACCGAGAGGCAGGTCCGGATATTTGGAGGGTACGGCCCAGATCTAGGTCAGGATCTGTTCAGCAGTCTTATCACAGTTGGAAAGAGGCTGTTCCCAAATCTGGCTGTACGAGTCTTCTATATATTCTAGGCCTCTCGAAATGAATGCTAACTTTGCATTTGCCTTCCTCATCACTGACTCAACCTGGAAATTAACCTTTAGGGGATCCTGCACAAGGAATTCAATTCCCTTTGCATCTCAGATTTTTTAATTTTCTCTGCATTTTGAAAATAGTCTACACTTTTATTTCTTTTACCAAAGTGCATGACCTTACACTTCCTGTCACTGTATTCCATCTGCTCTCTCTTTGCCATTCTCCTAATCTGTCTAAGTCCGTCTGCAACCTCTCGGCTTCCTCAACACTACCTGTCCCTCCATCTCTCTTCATATTATCCACAAACTTGGCTACAGAGCCATCAGTTCCATCATCCAAATTGTTGACATATAACGTAAAAAGAAGTGGTGCCTACACAGACACTGGTGGAATACCACTAATCACCAGCAGCCAATCAGAAAGGGCTCCCTTTATTCCCACTCTTTGCCTCCTCCCAATCTTCTGTCCATGTTGGTATCTTTCCTGTAATACAGTGGGCTTTAAGGATCCAAGGAATCAAGAAAGAAAGAGCTGTTTAGAGAAGCCTAATGTAATCAAACCAAGTTAGTATGATTGTCTAAAAAGGTAATTAATTTTGCTAAGTTTTTTAGAGTTATTAATGGATATGCCATGCAAGGTCAGTTAAGGGGAACCCATAGGTGTAGGGTATTTGGATTTATAGAAAGCATTCATTTAGGTGACACAAAATTCTGTTGCACAGCTTGAGAGTTGAAGATGCTAGGGAAGTGCATCAACGTGGACTGTTAAATCATAAAGGTGACAAAGTTGGAATAAAAAACAAACGAGAAAATCTGCAGATGCTGGAAATCCAAGCAACACACACAAAATGCTGGAGAAACTCAGCAGGTCAGGCGGTATCTATGGAAAAAAAGTACAGTTGATGTTTCAGACTGAGATCCTTTGAATATTGGTTATTATTTGTTATTGGTGATGAAACATCTGGAAGCTAATTGCCAAGCTCAGTGAACATTACAACATTAAAACTGCCCAACTTGAGCTATCAATGTTGGTTAGAATAAATGGGTCTTTTTTGGACTTATGTGATATAATTAGTGGTGTGTCCCAAACACTTGTGCCATTGATCATTTGCTATCTTTATTATTGACTTGATTGGGGACAACGTGTAAGATAACAAAAGTTCGGTAAAAATAACGAGGGTGGGCTTGGTGGGATAAAGATATTTGAACTCTGCAGCAGCATATAGATTAAGAGAATGGATGAAAACATAGCAAATGAAATTTAATATTGGAAGGTGGAGATCCTGCATTTCAGGAGGCAGAATCAAAAGGCATTTTATTCACATAGAGAATGACATTATGGAGTGATCTGGGCTGATCTTGTGTTTGAACGCAATAACTTAGGATTCAGATGCAGAATGTTGTTAAGAAACCAAATGGTATTTCTTAATTGCTAGAGGATTGAATTTAATTATATTTTTAGGCTGAACCTGGAGTATTTTATACAGTTTTGGTCTTAATATTTATGAGAGGATATAACAGCATTGGAATCTGTCCAAAGAACTTCTGTAGGTCAATTTCTGTGACGAAAGGGTTCTGTGACGAATCTGATTATCGGGTATTTAAAGTAGATGTGTTGTCTTTGAATAAGGTATAAAACTTAAAGTTGAGCTGACAAGATAAATGCTCAGATGTTTCCACTTGGAGTCTCTAATATAGTTACAAAACAAGAGGGGAGGTTATTTAACATTAATATGCATAGGAATTTTGTGTTGTGTGGGTGGTGAATCTCTGGAATCCTCTTCCTCAAAGGGTTGTAAAGAGGATCATCAGGGCTATTTAAAGTAAAAGTAGATACATATTTGACAGATTGGGGGGATTGAGCATTATGTGGAGGTAGCTCAGTGTTGATAATATTGAATGTTGGGGCAGGCTTCAAGGGTCAGGTGGTCTGCTCTTTTTTAAATTAGGCTGAGTAAGTGAGACTGTGATGAATGACTGGGTTATATCCAATTGTGAGTAGTGGACACAGTGGTGGATATGTGGAAGCTGACAGCTAGAGATTGTCTTTATTGGAGTTCTTTCAAAAGAGCAGCATGTTTTGAGGTCTTGAAGTACCACTCAAAGATATAAGCAATAAAAATTGTCACCAAGTTCAAGAAAGAAATATTAGGGCAGATAATTTTTTAAAAAACACATATGTTTTGGATTGCAAGGAAAACTCTTGATAAGGCACAATTTAGAAGATTGGCCTGAAGTGGTGGAGGAGGGATTCAATAATGTGGTTCATAATTTTAAATGATAGTTGTTGTCCACAGAGATCGGTGAAATGGCCTTGAAGTAGAAAAGCGGGAGAATCAGTTACTATAGCTGAAGGTGAATATCAGACATAGAACAGTCAATGTGGGTTCTTTGCCCCATGATGATTTGCTGACCGAAATAAGCCTACATCATGATCAAACTAACTCTTTACTCTTTTAGAGCGTATAACCCTCCATTTTTCTTAAATGCATGAGCCTATCTAATAGACTTATAAATATACCGATTACATCAGCCTCTATCACCGCCCTCAGCAGAGTGTTCCAGGCGCCCACTGCTCTCTATGTGTAAAATAAACTACCTCTGATATTTCCCCAAGACACTCCTGTACCTCAGATGGATGTAGTCTGCTATTGGCCACTGTACCTTTGGGGGAAAAGGTGTTGGCTGTCCACTTTATCTATGCCACTTATGATCTTATACACCCCTATCAAGTTTTCTCTCATCCTTCATCGCTTCAAAAAAAAAGGCCCTGGCTCACGCAACCTTTCCTCATTAGACATGTTTTCTAATCCAGGTAGCAAAAAGGTAAATCTCCCCTGCATCCTTTAATACTTCCACATCTTTCCTATATTGAGGCAACCAAGACTGAATATGGCACAGTAGTGTAGTGATTAGCACAACACTTTACAGTACCAGTGACCCGGGTTCAATTCCTGCTGCTGCTGTCTAAGGAGTTTGTATGTTCTCCCTGTGACCACGTGGGCTTTCTCTGGGTAGTGTGGTTTCTTCCCACAGTCCAAAGATGTACCAGTGGGTAGGTTAATAGGTCATTGTAAATTGTCCTGTGATTAGGCTAGGGTTAAATCGGTGTTTGCTGGGCAGCGAGGCTCAAAGGGCCGGAAGGGCCTTCTATCTATCTATCTATCTATCTATCTATCCATCTATCTATCTATTTGTACAGGTAGATAGATAAATTGATGAATGAATGGAGTAGGAGTGAAGCCTGTCCCACCATTCAACATAATGGCTGATCTCCCACAGAGTTCACCTCTTCTGTGCTAGATCCTCATTCCTCTCAATCCTCAATCTTTCGAATAACTATCAATTGTCACTTTAAATACTTCTAATGAGCTAGCCTCCGCAATTGCCTGGGCAGCAAATTCCAGTGATTCACTACTCTGAGAGAGGAAGAAATATTAAGAGGCCGCCTACTGTGCTATTTCTGTAGCTTTATGAAGTATCATTCTCTACTGATATTTTGTTTATCAGTGCTTAGTAGTAGCATTATTCCCTCAAAGATGTTTTTTTCATTTTTTGGTTATACCATACACATAGAACAGTACAGAAAAGGAACAGGCCCTTTGGCGCACAATGTTGTGTCGAACCAATTAAATTAGTAATCATATGGCTAACTAAACTAATCGCTTCTGCCTACACAATATCCATATAATTTCATTTTCATCATATTCATGTGCCTATCTAAATATCGCTTAAAAGTCTCTAATCTTTCTAGTTCTACTAATGCCCTAGGCAGCCACAACTCTCTGTGTAAATAAAACTTGCTCCTCGCATCTTACAAATTACCCCCTCGCCTTAAATACATACCCTTCTGTATTTGAAATTTTAACCCTTAGAAAAAGATACTCCCTGTCTATTCTTTGTATGCCTCTCATAATCTTATAAATTTCTTTCAAATCTTCCCTGAGCCTCTGCCACTCCAGTGAAAATAAAGTTTGTCCAAGCTCTCATTATAGCACATGCCCTCTATTCTAGGCAACATCCTGGTAAACCTCTTCTGCACCCTCTCCAAAGCTTCAACATCCTTCCTATAATGGTGTGACCAGAACTGTATGCAATACTCCAGATGCAGCCTAACTAGAGTTCTATAAAGCTGCAACATAATTTTCTGAATTTTGAACTCAGTGCCTTGACTAATAAAGGCAAGCATGTTATTTGCCTTTTTAACCGCCCTATCAACCTGTGTAGCCACTTCCAGGGAGCTATGAACTTAGGACCCCAAGATCCTTCTGCACTTGCCCTTAACAGTGTACTGTCTCTTTCTATTTGACCTGCCAGGTGCAAGACTTCATATTTGGCTGGGTTAAACTCCATCTGCCATTTTTTACTTAACTACCCAAAAGTATAATACTTGTGCATGGATCCAATAAGTTAATTAAGAAAAAATATAATTCATATTGTTCCATGCTCCAATAAATTGGCTGGCCCTTAATAAACTCAAACCCAAAGACTGAAGAAACCACTGCGCCATAAGTTCCAGATGTTTCACACCTAGCAAAGGAAATACCACTACCAGTTATTCCATTTTAGACCTGCATTTGCTCTTTAGGGATTTGCAAATTACCTTTCTTACTACTGGCTGTTTGTGGCTACAGCTAATGCATGTGTAATTTTAGTTGGGAAATTGGCTCACGTGAGCATCTTGTCAAGATATGATATATATGATTATGAAGACATGTAGTCCCCTTTTATTGTCATTTAGTAATGCATGCATTAAGAAATGATACATTATTTCCTCCGGTGTCATACCACAAAACACAGGACAGACCAAGACTGGAAAAACTGACAAAACCACATAATTATAACATATAATTACAACAGTGCAACAATACCATAACTTTATGAAGAAGTCCATGAGCACAGTACAGTTCAAAGTTTCTCAAATGTCCCACATCTCATGCAGACGGGAGAAGGAAGAAAAACTCTCCCTGCCATGCCGACCACAATCTGACTCTGAGCCATCCGAAAACTTCGAGCTCTGATCAGCTCTCCAACACCGAGTACTAAGCGCCATCTCTGTCTGAACGATTCGACCTCCTTCTCGGTCACCAAAAGCAGGCAAGGCCGGGGATTTTGAGGCCTACCCTCCGAAAGATTCCCGACCACACAGTAACGACAGCAGCGAACGGGCTTTGCAGAAATTTCTCCAGATGTTCCTCTGTGCTTTCACGTCCATTCTCCATCAAATCAGAATTGTCCACGGCCCGTATTTAACAGATACGATATCATTTTTCACCGGAGGGCTGCGCACACGCCGGCGCACCGCCATCTTCTCCTCCCGCCTAGTTGTTTCAATTTCTCATTTTGGTAGTGTTTATTTGTTTACAAATGAAAAGGAATATCAGTTGAGCCGTAGACAAAACTGCAGAGTATTGTGGCTCAGCTCGCGCATCATGGAAATCCAGCCTCTGCTCTATGAACTGTCTACATATCTCGGTTCCTCTTTAATCAAAGTCCCTCCCACCCCAGACATGGTCTCTCCCATCGTGCAGAAGGAACAAAAGCCTGAAAGCATATACCACCAAAATCAAGGACAGCTTTGAGTCCACTGTTATAATATGGATTCTTGACTTCATAATCTACCTGCACTGCATCTTTTGTGTAGATGTTACAAGTTATTCTGCAATTGTTTTATTTTACTCTTCAGCGTACTGTTATGAATTGATCTGCATCAAACAGTATGCAAGGAAAGTTTATCTCTGTATCTCAGTACATGTGACAATAATAAACTAACTACAATTCCAGAAGAAGCTCATCATGCCTCAAAATTATTGCCTTTTGAATAGGCCTTGCTACTGTGGCCAAAATGATGTGTACAGAAGCATGGATCTTTATTTCGTCCAGTCATCAACATTTTAAATATAATATATAGATTATATCAGAGGTTAATTTAATTAATGTTCTTCAGATTGTTTGTCATTGCCACCCTGTGGTCTCTGGTGGTAATAGCAGACCAGATATATATATATATATATATATATATATATATATTCTGGCATTGAAATGGTCTTCTGGAACAAAATGTTCTGTCAGGGTTTCAGATTACTACAGCTACCTTTGTCCTTAACAAGCTGCAGTGCACATAGCCTAGCTGCACCGATGGAAACACTTTCAAGTAGGATATGACCAGGCTAAAATTACATTTTGCTTTTATTATTCCTTGTAACACCGTACTACCTTTTATTATTGTCATTTTTAAACTCTGCACTGAAATTTGATGCTGATAACTAGTTATCAACTTTTGGATGTATGCAAATCTGACTGTTGTCTCTATACCCTTTGGTACCCCAGCTTGAGATGACCTGTTTGCAAAAGTGTGATATTGAAGAGATATTTCTTTAAGTCTGCACTTTGCCCAATTTTTAACATAATATTTGTGGACTGAATATTGGAGGATGGGGTGAATTGTTGGTTTGAAAAACTGGATGGGTGGGGATTTTTCCTGCAAATTACTCTTGAGCCTGGCCAAAGTGGCCACTTGATTCTACTTCAAGCAAAAGTGATATCACGGAATCAAAAAGCTTTTGATGCTGATGGAGACCTTTGTCCCATTTTGTTCACACCAGTCAAATGTGAGGTTTTTAGATTAGCCCTTCTTGTCAGCTCTTGGTCCATAGCCATATGTTTTCAAATTTTCCTTCATTTGTTTAAAGCTTCTACTAATCTTTCAGGGAATGCCTTCCATACTTGCACTGCCAGAGGGGTATAGCAAAACACAGGAAATGGGACTAGCTCAAGTGAGGACTAATCGGCATAGACAAAATGGTCCAAAGGGTATTTTTCTGTGAATTCCATTTGTTGATTTTGAACCCTGTAGCCTTGAGCTTTCTCTCTTTCTGCCAGCCATAGCTTTCATGAATACAACCGCTGCAGAGCTCATTTAAACTTTGCCCAATAGCTGAAACACATCTTGAAAGATTATTGGTCTTGATCCTGTTGAAATGCAACTTTTCTGGCCTTTTCAGAACTATTTGCCCAGATCTGTCACCAATTCTCCTGAAAAATAAAACCCTTTCCTGTGTCATTTCCTCAGTTGCACATTTGTTTCCATTATTCTCTTTATTTTTGCCTCCTTTTTATACGTACTATCCAGTGAATAATAATTTGAGATCCTGTTTTCTGATGCCATCTGTAGCTCCTAGTAATTCTGCCTGCAGTATCTCATCCTTGCTGAGACTTCAGCTGGGAAAGACCATGACATGTAGTTTTTCGCCCTCCCCATCAAGGTTCTATATCCAAACATTTCTGTCCTTGACCCTGCTAAGAAAACAAAATGTCAGCAAAATGCAGCAACTTGGGCGGCATCTGGAGCGAGAAAGAACATTGATGTTTTATTTTTAGTGATCTGTAATCAAAGACTGTATTTGGAGAAAGCCAAAGGAAGGGGTTTCTCAAGTATTTGGAAATCAGGACAAATTCTCTGAAATTGGAACATATTCTCTGAAATTATGACAGTTTCTGGGGTGAAGACTCCTGGCCAAATTGGTGCAAAGAAAGAGATTGAAGAAGGACTCAACATAGTCTTTGTGCAATGCAGTCTTGTGTTACGTGCTTGATCCTGCTTAGTCATTTCCTTTTGGCCTGTGGATACTTAAGATGGGTGGGGGATGGGGAAAAGGAGGAATGTCTCCTCTAACAGGATATTTTCTATAAGACTAAACCAGTGGATTCTGTGAAATCATGCTAACTACTTTTCAGGGTTTAAAATTCAGGATTTGAGTTCTTCAATTGACAAAACAGGCTATACATGTGGCTTTCCGGAGTGCAAGAGGCTTTTTGGATTTCACACGGAGGAAAGATGCAAATTCATTGGAACAGAAAGCCTGATGTGCTTTTAATTACAGGTCCTCCCAAGTTATAGTGTTCCATTCCTGTGAGCTTTTGTAAAGCAAACAGTTGGTACGTTGGAAATGGGGCCACAAGCTGTTGCACATGGCAGAAGAGATCTGCAACCCTGCAGCAGGAAGAAAATCACTCCGACTAACTACCAAACACCCATTCACATGTATGGGCTGTATACAAGTCTAGTCTTCAACAACTGGGAAGGGCATGTACTAGAAACATAAGAAATTCCCATAACTCTTGGCTTTCTCCCTGGAAGCCTCATTGATTTAATTAATTAATTGCCTTGTTTATTTATCTAATTTTAATACCAACCACTAGCAATTTCCTGTCTTGCAGCACATTCCTAACCTGTACACTGTTCAGGCTGCACTCCCTTTTTAATGAGTAATTTAGAAATCTAGGTGCCCCCTTTATTGGGTCCTCTTAAGATTTTTCTCTGGGAATTTATGAAATTGGTTATTCTTTCTCAATCCCTTGTGATCTTACAGATTTGTTCACAGCTAAATTCATCTTTCATTGAACCTGAAGGTCTGGCGATTAGTTGCCTTCAAGAGATTGTAGTAGAAAGCTTTGTAATGATTTTTGCAAAACTAGTCTAGATTATCTATCAAAAGCTGCTGTCTGCCACACTAAAACTGAATTTTTTTCTCATCTAAGTAGGTATTTTTATTCTTTTTATATTTGTAGTAGTCTGCCCACAGAACAACCACTACAATGGAATGTGCTAATTTTCTATCATAATCTCCTGAAGAGAGTGCTTCCACGTGTTAAGATCCATCTTAAATCAGCCTTGCTCAGTGTTTTTATATAAAAATAGAGCTGACAAAATGTAGTTTTATTGTTTTGTTTATCTACAACCACTTCTTTTATTACTTTGTATTAAAATGAATCCTTTTGGTCTCTTTTGTTTCAAAGTTGATTCTTGACTTCGTGCCAGTTACCTCATTATCTTGTAATTAATATCTATTGTCAATATGCGTGCAGCACAGTTACTGCACTTGAACAATCTAGTGATGTTCAGGCTCAGTTTATGAACAATATATTCAGAAGTGAATTTTTTTTGTATACATTTTAAATCACATATAAATAGTGTGGTGCAGCTATTTCTAGTGCACATAAACAATGTATTAAAAAAAACTGACTTAGGTTAGATTTGCAGGAAGAGTCACTAGGCATAAATCTTTGTGATCATGGGAGAATTTTTCCATTTTTTTCTCGGTTCTATACTTATGAAAATTGAAGGCGTCACATAATTAAATCATGTTATATATCAAAATATCCACCAGTTGTTAAAGTCAATGCTATTTTCAAATTTAATACACATCTGTACTAGAAGCAACTGTAATAATAGTTTTAGACCTGCACTATTGCTAAAGTACAACTTGCATTAACATTTAATCTCAATTAAAGTAATTTACAATGTGGATGAGTTATTTGATGAATCTAATCATATTTAGTTGGGTCCACAGTCCATCTTTATCTAGGTTATACTAGTTGAATAATTTTCAGGTAACTGACAGCTATTACTCAAAGTGGTTAAATATCAAGCTTGATGTTAGAAACCTGAGCTTCATATTTCCTGCCTGTGCATAGAATTCCCAGAGCTATTGCTGTATTGATATTATATCTAAAATCAAAATTTTAAGTATCTGTTCATTATCTTTTTATATTTATAATTGTAATAGTTGCAAAATATTCAGCCTCTAGTCATTTGTTGATGCTTGAATGTCTTGTGAACAATATTCTGGTAACATATGCAGAAGTTAATTTTATCTCCTGCTCATGGCATTAATCTTTTTATTTGAGATTGTATTCAGCACTTCTATTTGCATTATTTGTTTTTTGTATTCCATGCAATATTCTTTTAGTTTTTTTAGAATCCTTTTTTCCTGTCTCAATAGAAATGTCAATTTTTATACATTTATTTTTTTCATTTCACTGTACATGTTATATAGAATGCAGCTCCTGAAAGGAAAGCTGTTTCATATCCTTACCCTCCCGACATCAAACAAACCTCTGATATGTAAATGCTGCTTTGGGAAGAATAGATGCAAAGCCTCATTTTGGATAGATGCCAAAACTTACTTTCTTAGAATTGTGTTTGAAACATGAGAAGAGCAGCTGACCAACAATTTACATATGAACCGAAGTTGAAAACCATGTAGAAAGCAAAATTTGACTTGGTAGACTGCTGTTGTCTGATGTCTCTTTTGAAAGAATAGGAAAAATTATATTTGGGAATTTTAACATCTTCACAATGCTAATATTGAAATATATTAATGACATTTGAGTCAGAATAGTATTTACACAGTACGACCATCTTAAATTTTTGCCGACATTGATTGCATTTTAGTAGAAACCAGATATTTAATTTAACAATTAATTGTTTATCATTGAGTTGTTCCTTTTATTGGATGTGGAAAAAGTAACTATTTCACTGTTTCAAATAAAACCAGGTGATTCCACTTATCCCATGCTAATTGTGGTTTTATTTCTGTAAAACGCTGATGCCATCACAAATTGAAAACAAGATTGATTTGTTTGTCTTGATTTTGCCTCTGTTGAGGTTAATTATTACAGCATTTGTTTATTTTGGTTCTTGTCTGATTAATCTATATTGTATGGTAAATTTATGCCATCAGTATTAGCTTTTATTCTGTGGAAATCTGCTATTAGATTGGCTGACAAGATATCTAACCCAGTCATTATGGCAATGCAGTACCATAATTTTTTGATGTAGATGGAGAATACCAAGAGGGGACCCCAGGGAGTGGTATAGAGTGCACAGCAATGGTGTCCAAGACCTTGGACTTGGAGACACTGCAGGAAACTCTTGGCATTGATATCCAAATCACTATTTGTTGTATAAATCATTAGTTTGGATTTGAATACCCCTGGTAAGTTGATGAACTTAGTAGGAAATACCAAAATTGGAGCAGCGGTAGAATTAAAGGAGGGAGCTCAAATTAAAGAATGAAAGAATTGAAAAACATAATTAGTGAATGATGGAATATAAAATATGATGCAGAAAATCAAGAAGTTCTCCATTTTGGAGGGAAAAGCGGAAATGCTTGTACTTAATTGAAGTTGAAATGACTGAAGGGAAAGATGACATATATCTAGTAACCTGGGCCGGTGTGACATTCAGAAATGATGAACTAATGCAGAATAGAATATAATAAAGAAAATGCATTTTCATCTGTGAAACTAGCGGTATGTCCACTCAATTTTTAATCATTTCAATATAAATAACTTTGTTATATTTTCTCAGTTGCTCAAATTTGACCAAGTGATTCACTGATGTGAAAGTCTCAGTTTCATTTCCCAGTTATGTTTTTGAGTTAGCATGATGCACCAATATTGATATTGTAATTGGCCTTCTAGGTTAGGTTGGAGAAAATTAACCGGTGATCATAAAAATGTTTATTTATCTTTCATTGACCAAATTCAGGTACCTAAAAAGCAGAGTTTTGCTGCAAGAAATGATGCTTACATAAGGCCACTTGGTTGTGCAATGTCATCTCAACATGAAGTCAAACTTCGGAGAGAGCAGGAAAAAAAACAAAGATAGCGGTTTCATTTGGTAATAAAGAAGACTGGGTTGTCAGGTTCTATCTTGCTATGAGATGATGTGGTAGAGTTGAGCCAAATGATGCTTGCTTATGAAAGGGGAGCTTGGATTGGGGGCGGGGGGGGGGATAAAACTGAAGCTTGTCTGTGAAATGTATATTTTCTATCAGTCTTTCTTTTTTTATTGCCATACTTGCCTCTGGTTAATTCTTCCTTTGTCTCTCATTTCATTTCATTTCTTATTCTGTTATATTGATGAATTGTGCATTCATATCTCAATCTAGTATTAACTCCATTTCGGAAGTAATTTATTGACTGTGAGATGCCTTGAGATATTCATGAAAAATCCTAATATTTTGTTTGTTCATTGAAGTAGTCTTCAATGCCACTTCTGTAAGCAGTGTGATGTGAAATTTATTAAGAACAATATTAAATATATTGATACTGCTAGTTCAGAATTTAGCATTAGAAATCAAATTCTTACCTGTACGTTTCAGAAGGTAGAGAGCTATTTTTCTGGCATTTTTAGCTTGTCATCCAGTGTTAAAAGATATCTTTACCAAAGCAACATTCACAAAATGCTGGAGGAAGTCAGCATTTCAAGTAGTATCTTTTGGAAATAAGTAAACAGTCGATGTTTTGGACCAAGACCCTTCTTCAGGACTGAGAAGGAAGGGGGAAGACACCAGAAGAAAAAGCTAGGGGGAGGGGAAGGAGACTAGCTAGAAGGTGATGTTTGAAGCCAGGTGGGTGGGAAAGGTTAAGGGCTGGAGAGGAAGGAATCTGATAGGAGTAGAGAGTGGACCATAGGGGAAAGTGTAGGAGAAGGGGACCCAGGGGAGAAGTGATTAGCAGATGAGAAGAGGTAAGAGTTCAGTGGGAAAGAGGAGAAGTGGGGCAGGGGCGGATTTTTTTTACTGGAAGGAGAAATTGATATTCATGCTGTCAGTTTGGAGTCTACCCAGATGGAATATTAGGTGTTGCTTCTCCATCCTGAGAGTAGCCTCATCTTGGCATAATTTACGATGTGTCTCACCAATGTAGAGGAGGCCACATCAATGGATGACCCCCCGCAGATTCACAGGTGAAGTGTTTTCTCGCCTGGCAGGATTGTTTGGAGCCCTGAATGGGGGTGAGGAAGGAGGTGAATGGACAGGTGCAATACTTAGGCCGCTTGCAAGGATAACATTTTTCATGCTTATAAATGTTAAGTGAATGAATGTTGTAAGAAAATAAGTCAACAGTATATCTAATAATCAGTAAAGCAGTGAGTATTCACAAGAGGAAAAGTATGTGCAAGTGTGTAGGTGTGTTAGTATAAAACTTCCAGTATCTACATAAATACATCAGTTGTAAATCAGAACTTGGAAATATTTCAGTTTTCAGAACAGAGAAGAGAATGAATCTATAAAGGATTTGCTGATCTATCTAGTATCAGTGGATTAGAGTGCGAATTACAAATTTAAGAATGTGATATTGGATTATATTGCATTGGATAAAACTATGAAGTGTGAAACAGAAAGCATTCAAAGAATCATCATTTTGATCATAATTTGTCTACAGAAATTAGAGAAATTAAATGCATTTTGTTCAGTAGATCACTAATGGGTTGTAATATAGTAAAAGTAAATCAGATCTTAAGTGCTTGAGTAGATATCTGAAGAATGGGCTCCAGCATCCAGTACCATATTTAGTCATTATATTGATCCAGCCTGACTATTCAGTTTATGGTGTAGCATTAGGAGCACATCAGTTTTGCAATAAAAGACAATGAAACCAAGGTCTTTAATCTCAAGAAGCACTAGAGCAATGAAGAGATCGAATGCACACTGTGGATATTTATATTTTAGGAGAAAATTGGAGAAGGAAGCTTGGAATACAGAGATGCATAAAATTTTTATTCTGATCATTTTTTTACAAAATCACAAACTTTACAGGAAGGAAGATAACCATTTTTGCTGATTGAATGCAAACAGGTTAATTTTGCAGGTTAATTCAGCTGTGCAGAGCATTTGGATGACAATCTAGAATACATTGCTGAGAGGGAGCTAAAATGTGTGGTCTAGTGATTTGTCCAAGTCAAGAACGAATGGGATAGATACTGTATTTCTCAAGGAATTAGGTTTGTGAATAAATGTATATTCTTTTGAAAGTATTAAATATCATCAGTAGCTCGGGAAGGATTGATTATCCTTGTTTTGCTTGTTTTCTTTGATCTTGATGATTATTCCAAAACTTGCCTCCATTGTTTTGATGTGTAGTTGTTACATCTCAGCCGGAATAAATAGAATACAGTGTGGTCTCTGGAAGGAATTTTCCTCCTGAGAACAGTGGACTTTTCCCATTCCAAAACACATTTAACTACTCCAAATAATTAGTTATTCCAGCCTCGTATCTCATTGTCATAGACGAATGACTACTATCTTTGTCAATCTGTACCACCTTCTCCTTTCACTTACAAAATTAAGTACCTCTACCTTTACCCATCTTAATGTAAGATCATCAATTTGAGGAGTTAATTTTCTTTTTCTCCATGGGTGTTGTCTGATCTGCTTGGTATTTACAGCACTTCCTACTTAATTTACATTCCATATTCGATTGTGCACGCTTATGGTTTTGCATAGACCAAATTGAGCTGGCTGATGGCCATTGATTCTACTGTGAGCTGCCAGTTGTCAACCGTTCACATTCAGTGTGTTGTGGACTTTGTGCATTAGTCCAAAATGACCTGGAGGTGAGATGTCAGCATTTCTAACCTCGTGCTGCACCGTAGAACTCATGACTGAGCCTACCACGAGGAGACTGATGCACTAGAACTAGTATCAACTCTGTGTGAATTATTTTAATGGAAATTGTTTCTTGTTTAGCATTTTATAGTGTTACTTTTTTACTTCTGCATTTTGAATTCTTTCTAAATTATTTAAAACTGACTGAATAATGCACTGAGCAATGCATAGTAAGTGGGTATATTATTGTTCTTCATCAGTGGATATAAATTCTGGCATGAAGGATGGGTGTGCTTCCACCAGACAGTCAGCGAAACCTCACTGTTACGAAAGACCTACATTAGTACCCTGTTTTCGCTAACAGAAGGTTTTTTCACTGTTACGAAAAAAGCAGCGCGTGAAAAATGGCAGCATACGAAAAAAATTGCTGGCGTGTGAAAAAAAAAGCAGCGCACGCCCAAACAGCCAAGCTCCTCCCCCGGAACTGCATTCTAGCAGCCATTGCTTAAACACGTGCTTTATCTCGATTTATTTTGTGCATCCATTAGCAAGATGAGTTCGAAGGTATCGGAAAAGCCTAAAAGAGCTCGTAAGGGTGTTACACCTAGCGTAAAACTAGATATTGCCGAGTAAGACATTTATTTCAAAAGAAGAAAAGCAGGCTAAGGGACACAAGGCATCGAAGGATAGGTTTACCCTAATGCCTATTATTAACGCCACTAAGCCTCTACCAGTGTACCATTCAGAAAATCCGAGGGCACTTAAAGGTATTGATAAAAAAACACTTCCCGTTGTGTTCCGTTCACATCCAAGCAGTTGGAACACCCAAGTGCTTTTTTCTGAGTACATGAGCAGATACATTACTCCTTTTGTTGAAAAATACTGTTGAGAAAATAACCTCGATAATAGGTGTCTTGTGATTGTCGATAATTGTGCTGCTCATCTGCCTGACATTACCGAGTATGGCAGTAACGTTCGTGTTGCGTTCTTACCGCCGAATATGACATCGTTGCTGCAGCCGTGTGACCAAGGCCTAATAGCCACAATTAAAGCTTACTATACGCCAAATGTGATGCATTTTATTGTAAATACCATTGACAGAGAGGGCAACTCCGAAGCATTTTTGCGAGAGATCTGGAAAGACTACAATATAAAACTAGCAATCGCCAACATTGGAGATGTTCTCAATAGGCTAACAGTCTCAATGAGAAATGGCGTTTGGAGGAAACTATGTCCCAAAGCAGTGAACGATTTTAAAGGCTTGGAACCATCAACAATAAATACGACAATAGTGAGCTTGGCTAAGGAGGCTGGGTTTGTGGAAGTTGACGAAGATGATGTTGAAGAAGTTTTGGCATCCCATGAGCAAGAATTGACAGATGAAGAGCTGATGCAATTGCAAGAGGAAAGGATAACAATCGAAACCGAACACAGTAGCGAAAATGAAGTCGTCCAAGGACTGAGCGTGAAGCAGTTGCGTGAGATTTTCGCTGTGATTGACAACGCTGCAATGATTGCAGAAAAGTATGACTTTAATTTTGAAAGGTTCAGGGCAGGATTGCAGGATGTTTTGAGTGCTTACAAAGAACTGTATGATCTAAAAATGCGCGAGGCTCAGCAGTCAAGTATACTGTCGTTTTTCAAGCCTTGCACATCAGCCACAGCAGATGACGAACCTCGACCTTCGACATCGAGGCAGGCAGGCATAGAAGATGATGACCTGGCTGCCCTATTGGAAATAGACTACGATGAGATGACACCCCAGTCTCCTCTACCTCCCACCACCCCAATTTCCGACGATTCAGCCTAACACACCATTCCGATTCCCGTAAGTGAAACTACACTGTACATACATTATTTCTACATTATATAGGTTGTGTATTTTTGTGTTATTTAGTATGATTTGTTATTTGGTATGATTTGGCAGCCTCATAGCTTAAAGGTTACTGGAGAGAGTGCTTCTGCCGAGAGCACCTGCACCGACACTGCTTCCGCCGAGAGCGCATGCGTGAGATTTTCGCTGCGCTAGACTGTGCTTCAATGATTGCAAAAAGTATTTCTACTTTATGTGGGCTGTGTATTTTTGTGTTATTTAGTACGATTTGTTATTTGGTATGATTTGGCAGCCTCATAGCTTAAAGGTTACTGGAGAGAGTGCTTCTGCCGAGAGCGCATGCGTGAGATTTTCGCTGCGCTAGACGGTACTCTAATGATTGCAAAAAGTATTTCTACTTTATATAGGCTGTGTATTTATCATATCATTCCTGCTTTTACTATATGTTACTGTTATTTTAGGTTTTATGTGTTATTTGGCATGATTTGGTAGGTTATTTTTTTGGTCTGGAAACGCTCAAAAATTTTTCCCATATTAATAAATGGTAATTGCTTCTTCACTTTACAACTTTTCGGCTAACGAACCGTTTCGTTGGAATGCTCTACCTTTGGATGGGGGGGGGGAACCTGTAATTGCTGACTTTTCCAGCAGTGCCCATCATCATGAAAAGATAATATAAAATTTATATAAAAAAGCCTTTGTCAAGGTTTGTCAGGGTACCAGGCTTGGAGAACAAAGATGAGTGATATACTGATTCAAACCTGTTCACCATTTGCAGCTCCTTACATCTTGCAGGGCATCTCCCTGTTGAAGAGAGAGATTACCCAGCTATTAGCATCTGAAAATGCTAATCATTGACAGCATACAAGTCCAATACAACCTGGTCCCTTGTATTTTAACTGAAATGGATAAATGCCCAGTCAATCGGTTTTTATTTCCAGTAGAAACTTTGTTCCCAACAAGAAATTTTCTCGATAATATCATGCCAGTTATTTGTATGATCTGTAGTCCTAATAGCTTAGCATTTATAATTCTGTTTAATATTTTTATAGCATTTTAAGAAACAAAAGCGGTTGATTCCAGAAAGAACAATTTGGAAATACTTTGTTCAACTCTGCAGTGCCTTGGAACACATGCATTCTCGGCGTGTCATGCACAGAGGTAACATATATATGTAATAGTAGATAGTACTTCATATTAATAAACTGTTGCACTGTCATAAATTGGAATTGTATTGTTGAAATGGTACCTCCTTACCTACCATTCCACGAGCCTCCACATCCAGCACGTTATTCTGCTTAACTTCTGCCATCTTCAATGGGATCCCACCATGGTAACTCACCAGTGACTAATAAAAAGTGCAAGAATCTCTGTTAGGGCCCAAGCTTTCTCGTTCCTTGCTGCCAGTGGTACCCTATGAAAGATTTCATCTGACACTGAGTATTTATCAACTTTTATGTTTTACCTGATATCCAATATCCAACAGGTGCCACACACGAGGCTTCTAAACAAGATAAGATCCTATGGTATTACAGGGAAGATTCTAGCATGGACAGAAGATTGGCTAATCAGCAGAAGGCAAAGAGTGGGGATAAAGGGACCTTTTTGTTTAGCTGCAGATGGTATTCCTCAGGGGTCAGTGTTGAGTATGCTACATTTCAAGTAATATGTTAATGATCACGATGATGGAATTGACGGCTTTGTGGTCAAGTTTGTGGATGATACAAAGATGGATGGAGAGGCAGGTAGTGTTCAGGAAGCAGGGAATCACCAGAAGGACTCAGACAGATTAGGAAAACGGGCAAAAAAATGGCAAATGGAATACAGTGTTGAGGAGTGTATGTTGAAGGAATAAAGGCATAGACTATGTTCTGAATGAGTAGTGAATTCAGAAATTGGAGACTTGGGAGTCCTTGTGTTGGATTCCCTAAAGATTAACTTGCAGGTTGAGTCAGTGGTAAGGAAGGCAAATGCAGTGTTAGCATTTACTCCAAGAGGACCAGAATATAAAAAGAAAGATGTAATGCTGAGACTTTATAAGGCATTGGTCAGACCGCATTTGGACTATTGTGAGCTGTTTTGAGCTCCATATGTGCTAGATTTGGAGAGGGTCAAGAGGAGTTTAAAGAGAATGATCCCGGGAATGAAAGGGTTAAAGTATGAGGAGCATTTGATGGCTCTTTGCCTGTACTTGATAGGGTTCGGAAGAATGGGGAAATCTCGATGAAACTTACTGGATATTGAAAGGTCTAGGTAGAGTGGCTGTGGGTGGGGAATTCATTGCCACAGATAGCTGTGGAGTCCAGCTCATTAGGTATATTTAGTGTTTAGGTTGTTGATTAGTGAGGACATCAAAAAGGAAAAAAAAACATTTTTCTTTCTGTGAAAGCTAGGTTTCAATCATTGCCATCCTAAAGTAATTCCTGATGTACAATAGTAAGTAATATCTCTATCATCATAGTTTAAAGTATTCATGCTATTACTTGTGTTCTCTTTCAGATATAAAACCAGCTAATGTGTTCATTACAGCAACTGGAGTAGTAAAGCTGGGAGATCTTGGATTGGGCAGATTTTTTAGTTCGAAAACTACAGCAGCACATTCTTTAGGTGAGCAATCCTGCACAACACGAATCCATCTAATTACAGAAGTGGGATGTATTTCATTAAGAGTGTGAACAAAACCATGTGTCTGTTGTAAACATGTAAGCAGTAAAAGGCAAGCTCCCCAACCACTATCAGGTTATCTATTTCATCGTGCATTTAGGGGGTTTCCTGTTTCTTTGACCTTTGCCATTACACAGGGCATGTCTGGAAGTAACAAGTCCAATCTTGCTACTGATACAAAACCCTGATTACACAACAGTGTAATAAAGACCAAAGAGTTTATGATGAATAGACTGCTTTCAGGCTACACACTGGGTGACCCATTGATCTTTCCAGAGGTTTATAATGCAGAAATCCTTGAAAAATCAGACAGCTTTTTTTATTGCATAACTGCCTTATTTTTCAGAGAGAGTTTTCAGGATGCAGTTTAACTGGCAATTTAATATTTTGTTTTTTGACTAAAAATTTACATCAGGGAACTCGGAGATAGCTATGCTATTGATTAAAAATGGAGCTCACAAACAGCTTTCTGCAGTACTGATCCACATGGGAATTGAGTCATGTAGTATGTTGGATCACTTGGACCTCATAACACCATTTTAGAGATCCTGGTTCTCAAAGTGCCCTTTTATTTGAATGAATATTTTCGTTGTATGTAAGTGTATCACTGGTTTTTCTCATAAAGCTGTGGATTTTGAACTGGATAACTGCAATACCAGTTAGACATGGTTTATTTACAATTGCTTTGAAAATGAGATGCTTCGGAGTTCCCATTAAAATCCCTAGTCAAGTGAACAGAAAGGTCTCTGGTAACTACAACTAGGAGAATTACCATCAATGTTCCCTCTAATTTTTTTTTACAGCGGTCTGGACCAACCATTGCTCTGAGAAGGAAATTTTTACCAGGCCTGAAAACGGCAGGACACTTAAAATATTTTTTTTTGTAATATGCATACTATGAATATTTGGAATGAAAATTGAAAAATCGCATACTTTTGATTTTATTTATTAATTGAAGGTTATAATGCAATACAGTACAACAAAGACAATCTTCCATGTGTCGTAGACGTTTTCCAGCTGTGTCCAATTCCAGCTGCACGGCAACAAAGACTATCTGCACGGGAGCATTTCGGTTGATGCACAGTCACATACTTGAGCAGCTTAGAAGGAATAGTGATCACCATCTTCCAGGGTCTCTTTGAAGGTCCAAAGTTTGATTTTTTTTTAGTATTGGCTTAGAAATCCAAACCATTTCCTTTGGTGCTGCAGTCTTATAGGTCCAAGAATCAGGATTTGTTCCTGACTCTGCTGTGATCAGAGTTTGCACATTCTCTATGTGATTGTGGAAGCTCTGGTTTCTCCCACCTTGCAAATATGTGCTGATAAGTTAATTGCCTACTGTAAATTAGCAAATAGTGTAGCTAAGTGGCAAAAAGAATTAAAGGGGCTTTGATGGTCATGTGAAAGCGAGAATATAGGACCATAGGGTAAACTGGAATAGAAATTGATGGGATTGCTTTACAAGGAGGCAGCATGGACCAGTAGAAGGCCTCATGATGTGAAAATTAAGAATATGCCAGTTAATATACCCAGTTCATTGAGCTGGGTTTGGTTTTCCTGAAAGAATCAACCAATCAGTTGCACTCTTCTCTTTCTCAATAAGCTTGCAAAAGGTAAGTATTTAGTGGATAGTTATAATACTTATAATAACAATTTAAAAAGATCTTTTAAGGGGAATGAACTAACATATTGAGAGAATTGCAGGCTGCACTTAATAAACTTCCTACAGATTTCAGTATCTACAGTCACTTGTCTTTGAAAAATTTGCGGCTGAATCTTGAACCAGATCAACTAAATTGTGGAAAAGAAATTATCAATAGCAGTAATTTTCAAAAGGCATTCAGCAATTCAGCACATTCATTTCAGATTGAGGGGGGCAGGAGTCGAGGGTGATAAACGTCATGACCTATGTAAATCTTTTATATGGTTGTTAAATTGTTTTATTTTTCCTCAGAATAGTTTTACCTTGTGGCTCCTGTTGAGAGCTTGCTGCTATCCTTCCTCAGACAATATTCTTCAATGAGATTTGTGCACTGAATGCTACATTAGCTCACAGTGTGATAGCCCAGTTGGAGGGGCTACTGTGCTGCATCTTGTACCTATAGTGGGGAGGTGCTGCTCCAACCATCACATTGATCCAATCATGAGACTGGGGTATATTAAACAGGCAACTCTCCCTCACTGGTATGGTATGCTTAATCCCTTAAAATCTCTGCAGGAAATCCACCACACTAACCTTCTTTCCTCCATTCTCTGCTCGCTGATTCAGACACTGCAGACATTACACAAATCACCTTGTCCTGAAGCTGTGATCTGTGGGTACCATCACTTTCTCCATTTTTTGTTCTTGGAAGGTGTCTTGAAGACAATCAATACAGGTGAGAGAGTGAGTGGAATCAGTGTTTAAGTGAGTGCGCAAGGCAGCACTGGACACTAAAACTGGTGGTACAGGCCTAATTATGATGTCTGCTGATCATGGTGCAAGATCTATATGGCAAATCTTGGGGGAAGTTTCTGAGGCTATTCTTGTTTAATGATCCCAGGGAATTACATTAATAGAAGTAGCTAGATAAAAATAAAAATTTACACTAATTACAATCTCAAAGATAATTTCTTCTTTGACTATGCCTCAGTAAACACTGTCTGCAAATACCCTCGTCCTCCCCCGCCCCTCAACAGACACACACTCTATTCCAGCCCTTCTTTTATTTCTAAAACAATCACTGTGTAACAATTTTCTCCAGGTTAGGAATTTTAGTTTGGGTGGTGTTTTACCCCATTTCTTCACTCTAAACTGCTATTCTCTGACTTCCAATCATAAATGTATGGAACCAAAATAAACTAGAAACCAGATCTGAAAGATTCCAAAACACCTTCTGTCATTAGCTGGAAACTCAATGCTGATTTAAACCGACAAACCTTTCTGATCCCTTATACATGAATTTACAGTGTAATAAAAAATTCCTTTGGATTCCCTCTGACCTGGTCTTTCCCGATCTTTAACTTGGACTCGTACATAAAAAATGTATTTTATGTATTATATTTTATTGTATTGCTGCCACAAAAGAAAATCATATTTCATGACATATGTGAGTGATGCTAAGTTTAATTCTGATATAGATCTCTATTGTGTACTTAGAGTGGGAAGGGGGCAGGAAAAGGGGAATTATGGTTTGGAAAAGGGGAAGAGAGAGGGGAAACACCAGAGAGACATTCTGTAATGATCAACAAACCAATTGTTTGGAAACAAGTGACCTCGCCTGGTGTCTCAGGTCTAGGTGTGTTTGCACTTGCGTCACCCCATGCCTCTGTCACTTCTCTGTCACAGCTAATGTATTTTAAAGATCTATTTTGAGAACAGTTCTAAAAGTTATTAAAAGCAATTATAAATCCTTGACTCTTACTTTTATATATGGCATAGCAGTCAAAAGCTGCATTCACTTATTCGTTGCATTACAGGTTGACACAATGTCTGTTTCAATGGTCTGGTTTAGTACGGAGAATGGAATGATGCAAGTCTTTAAGAGTTATGTTGACAGAATTTCTGTCACTTAACTGCTTCCAAGCTCTGCTAGGAGCACCTTCATCTTGTAATCTAAACATTTTTATATAACTTCAGTTTAGAATTTATCAAAACCCTGCTTTGCTTTATAACAGAAGACACTACTGCTAATTGAAAATGTAATCTGTGTTACCACTAAATGAATGCCATCTGTGGGCAATTCTTAACAGAAGTAGAATCAACAAACATATCAGGCAATTTCCACGAGGAAGCAAAGTCTCCTAAGTTAACACTCGTGGAAAAAGGTTGCTTCAGAAAGATAACACAGTGTAGTTAGATATGCAGTGACAATTAACAAATGGTGCACATGACTGAAGCCATAATTTTAAAATTAATTGGAACTAAATTGGTAGGACTATTATCTCTATTAAATATTTGTGTTCAGATAGAATATAGTAGAACTTTATTGTCATTGCTCAAGACAATGAGATTGTGGTGCAACTCCAATCCATGCAAAAACAGATAGTACGACTTAATTATAAAAAAATCCTCTACTTACGTGCAGCAAGTGGCTTCGGTAGTCCACAACACTCAAACACCATTGGCAATCTGGGGTGCAGCACTATTCAACTGCACAACAGCTCTCACGATTAAGTTGTTTTTCATTCTTACTCTCTTGGCTAAGATGTTTTTGTATCTCCTACCAGGTGGCGCGAGATTACCAGGCAGTGTTAAGGATGGGGTGGGTCTTTAATGATGTTATGAGCATGACGTAGGCATCAAGAGTTGTAGTTTGTCTGGTAGTTGGTCCAGTAGTTGATTCCTAAAGATGTGCTGAGCTATTCTGAGCCTATTGGAGTGCTTTCTGATCTGTCTTGCTGCAGCTAGAGTACCATACTGTCATTCCGTATGTTAGTATGCTCTATCACACATCGATAGAAGTTGGCCAGCAATTTTTTACAATTAGCCATTCTTTTGGGCATGAGTAGAGTACATTTTTTCAGATGTTTGACTTGAAGATCCATTTCATTTCAGTCACTTTTTGTTATATAAAGGACAAGATTAGTTGCTTTGTCGTCCAAAGGTTTGCACTCTGCTCTTCAGGAAGAACTGTTAAACTGCAGAATCATACTAATGCATTTCCCTAACTATACTGCAATGTGTTTATCCCATTTTAAGTTTGCGCCAGTTCACAGCCACAATTGTTTCCATATTTCTGGAAGTAAGGAAGTTTCATCCTAACAGTATATATTCAGTCAGTACATCAATGGGGCAGGATATGCTCTCTGGTACCAGACATTTCAACCCTGAAAAAAAGATACTGTCTACTTACCATATCTGTGCCACAAATAAATTAACAAATAATAAGTTGCATTTGCAACACAAGTTTAAAAAGTAAACAGTATAACAAGCACAAGAAATGCAGATGCTGGAAATCCAAGCAGCACACACAAAATGCTGGAAGAACTCAGCAGGCCATGCAGTATCAATGGAAAAGAGAAAACAGTCAACATCTCAGGCCAAGACCTTTCATCAGCTGGAAAAATAGATGAGAAGTCAGAGTAAGCCAAAAAAGTGGGATCGCCCAGTGGCTATCCATTTCAATTCTTCTTCCCCATTCCCATTCCGATATGTCAGTCTATGGCCTCCTACTGCCGTGATGAGGCCACACTCAGGCTGGAAGAGCAACACCTTGTATTCTGTTTGGGTAGCCTCCAATCTGATGGCATGAATATCGATTTCTCGAACTTCCAGTAGTTGACCCCCCTCCTCACCATTCCCCATTCCTATTTCCCTCTCTCACCTTGTCTCCTTACCTGCCCATCACCTCTCTCTGCTGCTCCACCCCTTTCCTTTCTTCCATGGTCTTCTACCTTCTCCTGTCAGATCCCCCCTTCTCCAGCCCCTTATCTCTTTCACCAATCAACTTCCCAGCTCTTTTATTTCATCCCTCCCCCTCTCTCGGTTTCACCTATTACCTACCATCTTGTAATTCTTCCTCCCCTCCCCCTCAACACCTTCCTTTGACTTCGCATATTTTTTTTCTAGTTCTGATAAAGGGTGTCAGCCCAAAATGTAAACAGGATAATGCTACTGGCACTTGATACATGATGAGACCTGGGTGTTGGCAATGAGTTCAGTAGTCTTACAGCCAGGCGGAAGAAGCTAATTGCCATTCTAAGAGTTCTTGTCCTAATGTTATGGTACCTCCTGCCTGATGGTAGGGGGTCAAAGAGATTGTTGGACGAATGGGAGGGATCACTGACAATGCTAAGGAAACTGTGTACACGGCGCTTCTGATAAATATCGGGGAGGAGAAGATGGCGCAACGCACCGCGCGCGGCCGCTCCAAATGATATTGTATTTGTGAACTAGGATGCCATGCACAATCCTGATTTGATGGAGACAGCTGTGAGAAGCACGGAGGAACATCTGGAGAAACTTCTGAAATGCCTGCTTCACTGCTGCTGCTACTGTGCGATCAAGAATCTCCGAGGGGAAGGCCCCAAATCCTCGGCTTTGCCTATTGCCTGTTTCCGGGGCCGGGGTCGAAGCACTCGGCAGAGATGGTGCTCGGTGTCGGAGGGCTGGTCGGAGGCTCGAAGTTTTCAGACGGACTCGGAGTCGGAGTCAGACTGTGGTCGGGTGCTTTCAGGATGCTGCATCAGCAAGTTTGCGGCGCTAGAAGCTCATGGCAGGGAGAGTTTCTCCCTTCAACCGTCTGCGTGAGATGATGGGACTTTCGAGAGACTTTGAGACTTTTTACCGTGCCCATGGTCTGTTTTTCTATCAAGTTACTGTATTGCTTGCACTGTTGCAACTATATGTTATAATTATGTGGTTTTTGTCAGTTTTTTTAGTCTTGGTTTGTCTTATGTTTCTGTGATAGCATTCTGGAGGAACAAATTGTATTATTTCTTAATACATGCATTACTAAATGACAATAAAAGAGGACTGTGTGTCCTCATAATCTAATCTAATATCTCTTATGGATGGAAGAGAGACCTTGACAATCCTCTCAGCAGTCCTCACAATCCTTTGTAGGGACTTGCAGTCAGATGCCTTATAATTTTCATACCAGATAGTGATGCAGCTGGTCAGGACATTCTCCATGGTGCTTTTGTAAAAATTGGTTAGAATGAAGGGATAGTGGGAGGGGGGAGGGTAGCCTCACTCATCTCAATCTCCTCAGGAGGTGAAGACACTGCTGTGCTTTCCTAACCAAAAAGGTGCTGTTGAGGGACAAGGTGAGATTGGCCATTATGTGCACTCCTAGAAATTTGGTGCTCTTAATTCTCTCCATGTACAGTGAGGAGTGGTCAGTCTGAACCTTCCTAAAGTCTACAGTCATCTCTTTAGTCTTATCCACATTGAGACTTAAGATGTGGTTGCACCATTCTATCAGCTGCTCCATCCCTCTCTGTACGCCATCTTGTTATTGATGAAGCCAACCACTGTTGCATCATCAGCAAACTTAATGATTTGGTTTGAACTGGATCTTCAGTTGAATTGGATTTGGCTGGGTTAAACTCTATCTGCCACTTCTCTGCCCACATCTGCAACTGATCTATATCCCACTTTATTCCTTGCCGGTTTTCTGCACAATCCACAACACCACTAATCTTCGTATCATCTGCAAACATACTAAACCCACTTATCTACATATTCATTCAGCTCATTTATATACATCAAAAACAGCAGAGATCCCAGTATAGATCCTTGGAGGACACCACTAATCACAGCCCTCCAGCTAGAGTAAGTCCCTTCAATCACTATACTCTGTCTTCTGTGGGCAAGTCAGTTCTGAATCCAAACAGCCAATTCACCGTGGATCCCATACACCTTAATCTTCTGGATTAGACTCCCATGAGGGACATTGTCAAAGGCCTGACTAAAATCCATTTAAACAACATCCAGAGCTCTGCCTACATCACTCACCCTTGTTGTCTATTCAAATAACTCTATCAAGTTACTAAGACGTGACTTGCAGTGCATAAAGCCATGCTGTCTCTCTAACTAAGCCATGGTTTTCCAAAAGCTCATAAACCCTATTCCTAAGAATTCTCTTCAGTAACGTCCCTACCACTGATGTAAGACTCACCGATCTACAGTTTCCAGGATTATCCTTGGCTCCCTTCTTGAATAATGGAATATTATTGGCTATTGTCATATTATTCGTGAGCACTAAGGGTGCAATTCTCTGAAACTGAGTTACTTTTTCAGTTACAGATAAAGAGTAGCTATTGAAATACAAACCCCATTTCCAGAAAAGTTGGGATATTTTCCAAAATGCAATAAAAACAAAAATCTGTGATATGTTAACTCACGTGAACCTTTATTTAACTGACAAAAGTACAAAGAAAAGATTTTCAATAGTTTTACTGACCAACTTAATTGTATTTTGTAAATATACACAATTTAGAATTTGATGGCTGCGACACACTCAACAAACGTTGGGACAGAGTTAAAATAAGATTGAAAAGTGCACAGAATATTCAAGTAACACCGGTTTGGAAGACTCCACATTAAGCAGGCTAATTGGTAGCAGGTGAGGTATCATGACTGGGTATAAAAGTAACGTCCATCAAAGGCTCAGTCTTTGCAAGCAAGGATGGGTCGTGGCTCACCCCTTTGTGCCAAAATTCGTGAGAGAATTGTTAGTCAGTTCAAAAGGAACATTTCTCAACACAAGACTGCAGCGAATTTAGGTCTTTCAACATCTACAGTACATAATATTGTGAAAAGATTCAGAGAATTCAGAGACATCTCAGTGCATAAAGGGCAAGGTCGGAAACCACTGTTGAATGCGCGTGATCTTCGAGCCCTCAGGCAGCACTGCCTAAGAAACCGTCATGCTACTGTGACAATTATAGCCAGCTGGGCTTGGGATTTCTTTGGAAAACCATTGTCACTCAACACAGTCCGTCGCTGCATCCAGAAATGCAACTTGAAACTGTATTACGCAAGGAGGAAGCCATATATCAACTCTATGCAGAAACGCCGGTGAGTTCTCTGGGCCCGAGCTCATCTCAGATGGACCGAAAGACTGTGGAACCGTGTGCTGTGGTCAGATGAGTCCACATTTCAGCTAGTTTTCGGAAAAAACGGGCGTCAAGTTCTCTGTGCCAAAGATGAAAACGACCATCCAGATTGTTATCAGCGAAAGGTGCAAAAGCCAGCATCTGTGATGGTATGGGGGTGCATCAGTGCCCACGGCATGGGTGAGTTGCATGTATGTGAAGGTACCATTGACTCTGAGGCGTATATTAGGATTTTAGAGAGACATATGTTCCCATCAAGGCGAAGTCTCTTCCTGGGACGTCCATGCTTGTTTCAGCAGGACAATGCCAGACCACATTCTGTACGGGCTACAACAGCATGGCTTTGTAGACACAGAGTGCGTGTGCTTGACTGGTCTGCTGCCAGTCCAGATCTATCTCCTATTGAAAATGTATGGCGCATCATGAAGAGGAGAATCAGACAACGGAGACCACGGACTGTTAAGCAGCTGAAGTCTTATATCAAGCAAGAATGGACAAAATTTCCAATTGCAAATTTACTACAATTAGTATCCTCAGTTCCAAAACGATTAAAAAGTGTTATTAAAAGGAAAGGTGATGTAACACAATGGTAAACATGCCTCTGTCCCAACTTTTGTTGACTTTTGCAGCAATCAAATTCTAAATTTGTGTATGTTTACAAAATACAATTAAGTTGGTCAGTACAACTATTAAAAATCTTTTCTTTGTACTTTTGTCAGTTAAATAAAGGTTCACATGAATTAACATATCACAGATTTTTGATCTTATTTCATTTTGTAAAATATCCCAACTTCTCTGGAAATGGGGTTTGTACTTCTGCAACTTAGAACAAGACAGGCAAATTCTAAGGGGCAAGTTTTGCACCGTAAGGTGGTGATTATATGGAATGAGCTGCCAGAGGAATTATTAGAGGGAGATGCAATTGGTGGTTAAAAGATATTTGAACAGGTACTTGGGTAGGACAAGAATAGAGGGTGACAGGCCTAAAGTAGGCAAGTGTGCTTAGTGCCGATAGGGGTCACTATCAGTATGGATGAGTTGTGCTGAAACGTCTGTTATAAGTCGTAAAACTCTATGATGCTGTGACTGAGACATTGTGTAATCTAACGATAAAGGTAATAGAGTTACAAGAAAAAGTTTGTGAATCCTTTGCAATTACCTGGTTTTCTACATTAATTATTCATAATATGTGGTCTGATCTTCATCCAAGTCACAATAATAGACAAACACAATCTCCGAAACAAATAACACAAACAATTGTACTTTTCATGTCTGTAGTGAACACATTGTTTAATCATTCACAATCCAGGCTAGAAAAAGTATGTGAACCCTTGTATTTAATAACTGGTAGAACCTCTATCATACGTTTCCTGTATCTGCTGATCAGACTTGCACAACGGCAAGGAGGAATTTTAGATTATTCCTCCATACAAAACTATTACAGTTCATCAATATTCTGGGACACCTTGCATGAACAGCCTTCTTCAAGGTCATGCCACAGCATCTCAATTGAGTTTAGCTCTGGATTCTGACTTGTCCATTCCAAACCACAAAGCTTCTTCTTTTTAAACCATTCTGTTGTTGATTTACTCTTGTATTTCACTCTTGTGTTTCAAATCATAGTCTGATTGCATCATTCAATTTTATTTAGCTTCAGGTGATGGACTGCTACCCTGACATTCTGCTGTAAAATGTCTTGATACAATTTTCACTTCTTTTTCACTTCCTTCAGCATTGCACGTTGTGCTCTCGGTTTGATTTTTGCAGGATACTCACTCCTAGAGAGAGTAGCAACAGTACCGAATTTCTTTGTAGACAATTTCTCTTACTGTGGACTGGTGAACTCTGAAGTCTTTAGAAATGCTTTGGTAGCCTTTTCCAGCTTCATGCGTCTCTATAATTCTTCTAAGGTCCTCTGAAAGTGGTTTTGATCGAGGCATAGTGCACATAAACAGATGTGAGCTGCCTTAATGACTATCGCCCAGTAGCACTCACATCTACAGTGATGAAATGCTTTGAGAGGTTGATCATGACTAGATTGAACTCTTCCCTCAACAAGGACCTGGTCCCATTGCAATTTGCCTGTCGCTACAATAGGTTAAGGGCAGATGCAATCTCAATGGCTCTTCACACTGCTGTAGACCACCTGGACAACACAAACGCCTATGTCAGGATGCTGTTCATCGACTATAGCTCAGCATTTAATACCATCAATCCTACAATCCTGCTTGAGAAGTTGCAGAACCTGGGCCTCACTACCTCCCTCTGCAATTGGATCCTCGACTTCCTAACTGGAAGACTACAATCTGTGCAGATAGGTAATAACATCTCCTTCTCGCTGACGATCAACACTGGTGCACCTCAGGGGTGTGTGCTTTGCCCACTGCTCTACTCTCTCTATACCCATGACTGTGTGGCTAGGCATAGCTGAAATACCATCTATAAATTTGCTGATGATACAACCATTGTTGGTAGAATCTCAGATGGAGACGAGAGGGTGTACATGAGCGAGATATGCCAACTAGTGGAGTGGTGTTGCAGCAAAAACCTGGCACTCGATATCAGTAAGATGAAAGAGCTGAATGTGGACTTCAGGAAGGTTAAGACGAAGGAACACATACCAATCCTCATAGAGGGATAAGTGAATAGAGTGAGCAGTTTCAGGTTCCTGGGCGTCAAGATCTCTGAGGATCTAACCTGGTCTCAACATATCGATGCAGTTATAAAGAAGGCAAGACAGTGGCTATACTTTATTAGGAGTTTGAAGAGATTTGGTGTGTCAACAGATACACTCAAAAACTTCTATGGATGTACCGTGGAGAACATTCTGACAGACTACATCACTGTCTGGTATGGGGTGGTGGGGGGGGGTGCTGCTGCACAGGACTGAAAGATGCTACAGAAGGTTGTAAATTTCGTCGGCTCCATCTTGGGTACTAGCCTACAAAGTACTCAGGACATCTTCAAGGTGCGGTGTCTCAGAAAGGCTGCGTACATTATTAAGGATGTCCAGCACCCAGGGCATGCCCTTTTCTCATTGTTATTATCAGGGTAGGTGGTACAGAAGCCTGAAGGCACACGCTGAGCGATTCAGGAACAGCTTCTTCCCCTCTGCCATCCGTTTCCTAACTGGACGTTGAAACCTTGGACACTACCCCACTTCTTTAATAAATTTTATTTCTGGTTTTTGCCCAATTTTTAATCTATTCAATATATGTATACTGCAATTGATTTACTTATTTATTAGTGTTATTATTTTATTTTGTTCTTTTTCTATATTATGTATTGCATTGAACTACTACTGCTAAGTTTAACAAATTTCATGACACATGCCTGTGATAATAAACCTGATTCTGATTCTGATCTTTCTTGAGAAGGGCAAGGTCTGTTAGTACCCTGACTTTGTCATTTTTTATATAGGACAGGGCACCTTTGCAACCCACACATCCAATTTCAACTCATTGATTGGATCTCCTGACTCCATATAGCTCTTGTGAAAGGCATTACCCCAGAGGTTCACATACTGTTTTGAGTGTAGACTGTGATTGTTTAAATGGTGTACTCAGTGTTGACAAGAAGAAGTACAATTGTTTGTGTGTTTTTAGTTTAGGCAGACTGTGTTCGTCTATTATGGTGGCTTAGATGAAAATCAGTCCACATTTTATGAGTAATTAATGCAGAAAGCCAGGTAATTGCAAAGGCTTCAGAAACTTTTTTTGCAACTGTATATGATAGTACTGTCATTCATATAATGTTTTTGACTAAATCTTAATACTTATTTGTGAAATTAATCTAAAATTCTAATTGATTGTAGCATAATTTTTCAGATTTATAGAAGAACAGCTTGACTATCTTACATTTCTGAAGCTAGTTTTGAAATTATTTTGACTTTCAATAAGCTGAGAAGCTGCATACTGAAATGTTTTCTCTGCCCCCTGTGGATTCTCATGTGAATTCTGCACATCCACAGGCCTGCATGTTGTTAGCTGCCAATTATTAGTGTCATATTTTATGATAACCAAAAGTGATTATTGTTGATCCTTTGCTGCTTAAATGGGCTAAATACATTTTATGCATAATAATTGTTTACATATGATTCTGTATCTTTATTACAGGTAAATCATTTCTGTTGCTGGTGCTCCTAAATTACCATGATTTGAAATGTGCAGGAATAAATAACTTTAAAAAATAAGCCACTACCACATTACAGTCACACAGATCATGCAGGTTTTTTGAAAATGATGGGTATTGTACAGATAGAATTGAGCTAAGTGCTTTCACAGTGAAAGGTCAATGGATAAAGTGAATAACTGGTGATAAATTAGCAACAGTGTGAGGAACCTGACTTTTAGTTAGAAATTAAACTTTAAAGGCAGTGTCATTGAAGAAGGATATTTTGTTTAAAAGCAGCATTGATATGTGCTCAGAATTAGGAATGAAACATTAAATTACTTTGTTAAACTAAGTTAAGTGATTTGAGCTTTCATGACCTCAATCCTACTATTTAAGTATTGTTTCTTTCACCTGTACCCTCTATCCTGTGATTTTATAGTGTTACATGAAGATTTTACAGTATATGTACTCTATTTTGTGATTATTTGTTTATCCCACTCTTGATTTTGTTATTTGTAGTCCACAGTTTGCTCTTTAGCAGAAACAAGAAATGGAGATTATTAGATTATTTTAAAACAATGCATTGTCTTGCATCTTTAGTCTGTAGTTGATCTTATTATGCACTTGCTATATGCACAAGTGCAATGAAAATCTTATAAACAGCATCATCAGAGGCACATAGCATTTCAAAAACAGTATTCACAAGAAACATATTGAATTAAAACTTAAGTTTTACAAGAACAAAAAAGCAAAGTCTGTTTTAGTGCAAAATGGTCTTAGTGTTGCTAAACTGCAGAGATTAGGGTTTTGTCATTTGGTTCAAGAACAGAATGGTTGAAGGGAAGTAGCTGTTCTTGAACTTGGTAGTGTGTGTGGCTTTGGGCTTCTGTACCTCCTACTTGATGGTCGCTGTATAAAGATGCCAGGCTTGGATGACTGGTAACTTTGATAGATGTTGCCTTCTTGACGCAGCACCTCCTATAGATGTTATCAGTGGTGGGAAGCGATGTATCCATTATGTGTTAGGCGGAGTCCATTACTCTCTACAGCTTTTTATGTTCTTGTGCATTCAAGTTGCTTCACCAGAGCATGAAAGAGTGGGATTGTAAAAGGGATTACTACAAAGGTGCTGTTACTTAGGGTGAATAAATATTGCTAAAATATTTTCAACAATTAAATATAAATTTTCTCAGACATGCCTGCAGTTCAGTAAATCTTATTAACAAAGCAGTAGTGTATTGTTACTCAAGTTTGTTTAGCTAGGGAGGAAATGATTTTAAACATTTGAAATCCAAAGTAGGAAAAGATGCAGTAGAAATTATCGCAAATCTTCAGTCTATGCATACCTTCTTCAAATAGCCTTGAATTCCAATTTGAAGATCATTAAATGCATCATTTTATTACCAGATCTGGCAACCTATATGTTGTAGCACATAAACATATAGTTTGATTTCTGTTCTTTTGTGCATTTAAAATGATGACCAAAAGTGTACAGTTGGAAAATTGCCTGCTAATAAGAACATTCATCCGTTGGTTATTTGTCATGTTTTATGATGGAGGCGATCATGGTCTTTCCATGGCCATGATTGTTCTTGGCAAATTTTTCTACAGAAGTGGTTTGCCAGTGTCTTCTTCTGGGCAGTGTCTTTGCAAGACAGGTGACCCCAGCCATCATCAATTCTCTTCAGAGGTTGCCTGTCTGGCATCAGTGGTCACATAACCGAGAATTGTGAATGCACCAGCTGTTCATGCAGCCATCCACCACCTGGTGAATTTTACCAAGTGAATATGGATCCTGTATTAAACCACAGAAATGTAACCTGTTCTGAATCAAAATTGATGCATCAGAAAAAATAGTAAGAAAGAACACTGTAACAGTTAATTAAATCTATATTTCCATACTGTGTGTATTTTTATATGCTTGGGACACAGAGCAATGTAGCTTTTGCACAAGAAAGTAGATAATTGGACTCAACAAGCTTGAATTAACTTTTTAAGCATTTTATTTTATAGTGTACAAGTAAAACTATTTTCCCTTACAGTGGGTACGCCATACTACATGTCCCCAGAGAGAATACATGAAAATGGATACAACTTCAAATCTGACATCTGGTCACTAGGTTGTCTGTTATATGAGGTAAGCTGATAAAATATAAACACTACAACACGGTGATGGCATTTTCCTGAGATGCAGTAATAATATTGAGAAAGCACTGAAATGAAAGTGTTTTTTCTTCATCTTTTTGGTGATACTCCTGTTCTTCAAAAGTGATTTGTGTATTTATGTTCCATTTTTTTGTTTCTGGAAAACAATATTTTTTAGTTTCTATAATGCAGGTGTTCACTAGAATGGTGGTAATGAATGAAATGAAGCTGCAAATTGGACCCTTGAATTTGGTATCCTTCAAAGTGAATGCTGATTATATATTTTTTAATTCACTTTGTATACTCTGGGTAAGATGTAGTCTATGGAAATAACACTTCCTCTGTTCTCTTCAAACAATGTACAATATTTGAGCAGAAAATCCTACAAACATAGTAGATTCGGCCCAGTACATCACAGGTAAAACTCTCCCAACCATTGAACACACCTGCATGAAACATTGCCGTAGAAAAATAGCGTCCATCGTCAAAGATCCTCACCACCCAGGCCATGCTCTTTTCTCATTGCTGCCATCAGGTAGAAGGTACAGGAGGCTCAGTATTTGTATCACCAGGTTCAAGAACAGTTACTACTCCTCAACAATCAGGCTCCTGAACAACCTACACTTGTTCTACTTCTGGTGTTCTGACAACTGATGGTCTCACTTTAAGGACTCTTTACCTTGTTATTTTATTTATTGCTATTTACTTATCTACTTTTGGACAGCTTGCTTGCAGTTTACAATTCTTGATGTTTTCAGTTTAAAGTTACTGTTCTACAGATTTGCTAAGTATACCTGCAGAGAAAGAATCTTAGGGTTGTATGTGGTGACATGTATGTACTCTAATAATAAATTTTACTTTGAACTTTGAACTTAAATAACTTTTCTTAATTTTTAGCGTTTGACACTTGTAAGTTTCAATAGAGGTACTACCTTACAGCACCACAGACCACGGCTGCTGAATATGTGGAGTTTGCATATTTACTCCGGGAGCTCTGGTTTCTCAAAGATATGCAGGTTACTAGGTTAATTGACCACATTACCCTGAGCGTCTAGGTAAGTGATAGAATCTGGCAGGAGTTGATCCAGGAAAGAGAATTTTTTAAAGTTGATTAATTTTGTATTAGTGCAACAGGGTGATTGATGGTGTGGACTCAATGGGCTGAAGAGACTTCCTGTGCAGTATCTTTCTGGGATTCTGTTGGTACAGATTCTAGCAGTTTCTGGAATGAGATACTTCATCCTCAGGTAAAATTAAATTTTGGAAAATAGCTCTGCTGAAGGCCTTTTCTTTTGTTCCTTATTATTCTGGCCCAAATTCCAATCGATATCTGGTAACTTCCTCCCTTCAGTCATTGGGTTTCCTAAGTTTGGTAAAGCACTTTGAAGGTTTACAACAGTGCCATGTTATGTAAATATATTATCGGAAGAAAAATAAAACTTATATTTTACTACATTAAAGTTAAAATAGAATGCAGAACACATCATTTTGCTAAGAGTTAAGAACTTCACCTCTTGTATCTCGCAAGATCTTGCCAAAACCACTTTTGAATGTACCCTCAGGGTCAATACAACCTGAAGTTTTTGACTTTATCTATAAAGTGGGTGTTAATGCAGGATTCTACATAGGGTGTTGTAACTGTGATTCCAATACTCACTGAAATCTCATTAAACCCTCTTCTACTAGTCCCGTAGCTAAATAATAAATGTGTTTAGATTCTGTGAGATGGAGTGTAAACTATAAACTATATTCAACAAAGTCCAATTTATGTATGCATTTATAAATGATCATTAAACCCTTCTTGAGGCTTGATGGAAAATTTACCAGGTGAATATGGATTCTATATTAACCCAAAGAAATTCAATCTGTTCCGAATGAAAGTGGATGCATCAGGAAAAAAATAATAGAAGTTGTGAATATGTCTACAATTTTGAACACGGTTGATTTCCTATTGCTGCAAACATATAGAATATTCTTTCTCTTGGTATTGTGAAATTGGTTAGGGGACATAGCACAAACTGTGAAGAATGCAGCTCAGCTTCTTCTTTAAGCATAAGTTTTGACTATGAGAAACCTCATAGTCTGTAAAGAGTAAATTGGTATCCAGAAAACACATTTGCACAAGGTTTATGCAAGGGGAACAATGGCATGAAACAAATCAAGAACTGGAAAGAAAGGAAGGATAGGAATGTGCAAGGATACAGCAAAGATAAAAGGTGATAATACTAGCTTGCATGATGGTGTTTGCATGAACTGATAGTTGTTTCCTGATGGAAGCTGAGTGCTAGGGTGCTAGGGTGTTAGGGATCTTATTGGGATTTAAGGACAGGAATGTGGAGGAATTAGAGGTCAGGCCGTAGTCTAGGACTCTACTCCATGTTCAAAGGCCAGTGACATGGGCACGGGACAAAGGACATCTACAGTCTGGGCCTCCGCGTTGTGCTTGAAGGCCAGCAATGTGCCGAAGGATATACTTGGATGCCAAAGCAATACATACAAGATGCGGGAGGAACTCAGCAGGCCAGGAAGCATCTGTAGAAAAAAGTACAGTGGAAGTTTCAGGCCGAAACCTTTCAGCAAGACTGGAGAAAAAAATGTGAGGAATAAATTTAAAAGTTGGGAGGAAGGGAGAGAGAAAAACACAAGGTGATAGGTGAAACCTGAAAAGGGGGGAAGGGTGTTAAATGAAGCAAAGTGCCTCCAACCTAAGTGTGGCCTCACCTGGAAGGACTATTTAGGGCCCTGAATAGTAGTTCTTCCAGGTGAGGCAACACTTCACCTGTGAATCTGTTGGGGTCATATACTGTGTCCAGTTCTACTGGTGTGGCTTCCTGTACATCGGTGAGACCCAACTTAGATTGGGAGACCATTTCACCAAGCATGTATGCTACGTCCACCAGCAAAAGTGTGTTCTCCCAGTGGCCACCCATTTTAATTCCACTTCCCATTGCCATTCCAGTATGTCTATCCATGGCATCCTTTACTGTCGTGATGAAGCTCCACTTAGGTTGGAGGAGCAACACCTTGTATTCTGTTTAGGTAGCCTTCAACTTGTTGGCATGAACATCAATTTCTTGAACTTCTGGAAGTGCCCCCCACTCCCCTCTCCTTCACCATTTCCCATATCCTTTTCCCTCTCTCACCTTATCTCCTTGCTAGCCCATTACCTCCCACTAGTGCTCCTCCCCTTTTCTTTCTTCTATGGCCTTCTGTCTCTTTCACCAATCAACTTCCCAACACTTTACTTCATCCCTCCCCCTTCAGGTTTCACCTATCACCTTGTGTTTCTCTCGCCCCTCCTCCCACCTTCTAAATCTACTCCTCAGCCTTTTTTCTCCAGTCCTGCCAGAGGGTCTTGGCCCGAAACAGCGACTGTACTCTTTTCCATTGATGCTGCCTGGCCTGCTGCATTCTTCCAGCATTTTGTGTGTGTTGCTTGGATTTCCAGCATCTGCAGATTTTCTGTTGTTTGTCCTTGCTGTCCCAGGTCAGTGGGCCTCGGGAGCAGATGTCCATGCAAGGGGAAGGCATGAGGGTCAGTGAGGCAGCAAGTCCAGAGTTTGGGTGCAGGAGTTTAGGGTCCTGTCATCGACTAGTCTGAGGGTCAATACCAAACTTCAAAGCTTAAATGTGAATCAGAAGTCTGGAATTCAAAACCTGATGGCCGGAAACTGGAGAGTGGAATATGGAGGCCCGGAGGCCTGTTATGAGGTTGGGGGACTTTCCGTGTCTGTGTAGATGAATTATGGAAAATTATAGGCCAGTTAGCCTGACTTCAGTGTTGGTGAGATTGAAGATGAGTTTTCAGGGTACTTGGACACATAATAAAATAGACTAAAGTTAGCATGGTTTCCTTAAGGGTTCAAATTTACTTTGAACTGGAAAATTAGTGGATGTTGCTTACTTGGATTTTCAGAATATCTTAGATCAGATACCACAGATGAAACTGCTAAACAAAGTAAGAGCTCATGATATTACAGTCTTGTCTTGTTGACTGCCAATGACTAGTAGTGTGCCGCACGGGCTAATGTCAGGACTGCTTCTTTTATATATCAATGATTTGGATGACAGAACTGATGGCTTTGCGGCCAAGTTTGCTAATAATGAAGGGCAGGTAGTGTGGAGGAAGCAGGCAGTCTGCAGAAGGACTTGAACACAGTAGGAGAATGGACAAAGAAGTGGAAGATGGAATACACTGTTGGGAATTGTATGGTCATGCTCCTTAGTAGAAGGAATAGAGGTGTGGACTATTTCTAAGTGAATAACAAATTCAGAAATCTGAGGTACAAAGGGATTTAGGAGTCCTCGTGCGGGTTTCCCTAAAGGTTAATCTGCAGATTAAGTCTGTGGTAAAGAGGGTAAATGCAGTGTTAGCATTCATTCTGAGAGGATTAGAATATAAAAGCAAGGCTGTAATGCTGAGGCTTTATAAGGCATTGTTCAGACTGCACGTAGGGTATTGTGAGCAATTTTGGGCACCTTTATCTAAGAAATGAGTGCTGGCATTGGAGAAGGTCCAGAGGAGGTTCATGAGAATGATCCCAGGAATGAAAGGGTTGATATATGAGGAGCATTTGGCTTTGGGCGTGTACTCACTGGAGTTCAGAAGAATTGGGGGGGGGTGGGGGAAAGACTCATTGAAACCTATTGGATATTGAAAGACCAAAATAGAGAGGACATAGTATGTTTCCTGTAGCGGGGAATTCTCAGACTAGAGGGCACAACCTGAAAATAAAAGAATATTGCTTTAGAACAGAGATGAGAAGGAATTTCTTTACCAGAAGGTGGAGAATCTGTGGAATTCATTGCCAAAGACGGCTGTGGAAGTCAAGTCATTGGATTTATTTGAATTAGAGGTTGATAGGTTCTTGATTAGTAAGGGTGTCAAGGGTTATGAGGAGAAGCAGGAGAAGGGAATGAGAGGGATAATAAATCAGCCAGGATGGAATGGCGAAGCAGAGTCAGTGGGCCGTATGGCCTAATTCTGCTCCTATGTTTTATGGTCTTATGGGAGTGGGAAGGAGAAAGGGGCTTGCTTTCCTAAGTATTCTGGGCATGTTATGTTGGGGTTGAATATGTAGTGATTCTTGCTGTCTGCTCCCAGCACAACCTAAGAATGTTAATGTACATCATGCATTATCACATGCATGTACATGTGATAAATGAATCTGAATCTGGTACCAGAATGATCAGTGAATGCTGTACCATTTAAAGGATGCATTCATAACTTGGATGAAAAGACTTAAATGTAATGTATCCAAGTTTGAATTTGTGCAGAGGACACAGAAACTGTAACAATATATAGTCCAATAAAGTGAATATGCAAAGAGCTAGCAGATTAAATGTAAACAAAAGAGATTCTGCAAATGCTGGAAGTCTTGAGTAATACAACATAAAATACTGGAGGAACTCAGCAAGTTTGTGGAGGGGAATAAGAACAGGTTAACTATATTAAGGGACAATGTGGAGTTATTTACAGCTTTGGTCTCCACATCTGAAAAAGGTCACAACTTTACTAGATTGATTGTTGGGACTGAGGTCTAGTGGGAAGAGGCTGAGTAAAGTTGTTCTTTGGAAATTAGAGATCAAAGGATATGTGGATTGTCTGGAAAAGTAGGTCTTGTCAGCTACAGCATACTTAACATTGGAACAGACTTGAGGAAGGATTACCTACTGTTAGTATTTGTCAAGTTATTAATTGTACTCTAACTGGATCTAGCAGCCCCACTCAGTTGTATCAAGCCATTACTAAAAATATTAAGTAGATTGCTGTAGTTCAGGGATTGGGCCCACCATTTTCTTAATACGAAATGATATGCAAGTAATCCTCATTTTTCTTTAAAGAGAACAATTATAGTTTCTAATAAAAGTATTTTTTTCCTGAACATTTGCTTTGTACTAGTTTCACTGCCACCCACCCCCCCAGCCTGTGTAATAATAGTAGTCATTAGCCAGGAAGACTAGGCTGTCCAAATTATGACTGCACCCCTGTGTTTCTTGATTAGTGAACAGTGTGTTAATTGCTGGGTGACACAGCAGTATTTATCTTGCCCTCTGTCTTTCCCTTCGATGTGAGATTGAATTTTCTGACATCCTGGTGTGTTCAATGTTTGGATACCAGCCAACTTGTGTTAAGACTCGTCCAAACCCTGGCAAGCATATTGCTTGGTAAATGCTTTCTTAGCACAACTTTTCCAAGCAATTCTGGGAAGGTTAGTTTAAGATGACACACAGATGTATTGTCACCATCACCATGATTCTTTTAAATAACTACGTATTCTAAACCTTCACCATTATTTACTGCTATCCAGAGTAGTGATAAGTGTGGTAATCCAGTGCATTGTTATTTTTGCCTTACCTTTTGGTGGAGTGCTCTTTCTAACCACCTGCATTGCTGACTTGCCAGTTCATACTGATGGAGAACATCAGCTTAATGTTGAATGTAAAAGTACATTTATTAAGTTTTTTTCTGTTAATTAATTATAACTGAGTATAGATTTTAATGTGAACAAAATTAGAAACTATATTTAACATTTTATCAGAAATTGATGACAAGCAATGGCCTCAAAGAAATATATATTGACATGAAGATTATTTTCTTTGCCAAGGATGAAATGAAAATTTTTAAAGATAAATTGATCTTATAGATGGCATAATTTACATTTTGTCTATACTTCTTTGTAGTTTTATACTTTTTAGACTATCAAAGTAATTGTATTTGCTTGTTCTCGCATAATTGATAATTCATACATAAAAGCACTGCACTTTAACGTAGTGTTTCAATGTTTCAAATTTTCAGCTGTGGTATATTGTGGTGAAAAATGTTTTTAAATTATACCTTAAAGAAAGGGCCAAAGCCGCTTACGATTACTGCTATAAAATTTGCAGCACAACATTTTTTGTGTGGAGATAATCCTGTAAAAATATTAGCTTTTTTATTAGTTAAGTGTATCGCTTTCTTCAGTTCGTGCAAAAAGAAATTTTCATATGAGAAATTTTGTTGGTTTTGGTTTTATGTTCTTGAAGGCAGTATGCCATAGTTAAACGGATGTCAGCCCAGAATGGTTGACTTTACAAGAATTATTTTGTATTTATAATATTAATACCTCACTGATTTTATATAATTAAACAAAATGCAGATAGTGAAAATACAAAATTACGAATGTGATTGAAAGCGATAGTGGTCACAATGCAATTAGTTTTTCTGAGCAGGTTGTGTAAGGTAGCCAGATTTATATGCGTTGAATCTTTAAATGGTGTAAAATCATCAGTGCTTTATATTTTTACTGCGTTTTGTTTCTCGTATTAAGTACAACCAGTGTTTTGCAAAAGCAATCCTTTTCTGATGGGTACTTGAGATCCAGCTGATTTGTCAATAATACAGATCTGGGAGTGTGAATAGAGCAACCCTGCTTATGTGGTTTGGTTTAATGGGTTGTCTCCATGGCAGAATGCTATTTTTGTTTAATTCTGCAGATACTTTTTAAACTGCTAATTATAAACAGTGCTGATGCTGTAAGCAATATCTATAGTTGTCAAACTTCGGTCATTCTGCTGAGATTGGCTCTTTCAAAATTCATGGATTCTTGCTCTCTAGCTATAGAAGACTGCTAGCTTACTCAGTGGCATCAGTTATGAGAAAATAGGAACGGACTGGAGATATAGCCATGCATGCATAGTTCAAACTAAAATATTCTGGACAAGGATGAGCATATGTATACAGTCAGTGCTTTTGCATGAAAAACTACTCTTCAGTCCCAAGTACAAAAAAGGTAAGTATTATTCAAAATCATTTGCTTATTTCAAATTATCGGGTAAAGGATTTTGCATTTGGATTAATTGGAAGACATGATAAGAATTGTCCTTCAGAATAATTGGCAGTCATTCGTTTTTTTTGTGAGATTACGTGATTAGGATTATTCGGACAAGATTTAGACGGAAGTATATAAATCCCTTCCCCATTGTTTAATCCTAAAGAACAAGTGAGATTAAATTTTTCAGAAAATCGATTCAGTTTTAAACTAAATGGCTGATGTGGAGTTGTGTTGCAACTGGAGAAGGTTATTGCCCAGGTCACAGTGGAGAAAAATAAGACAATGATGTCAAACAATTAAATGTGTTACAATTTTGTTTTAAAGACTATTAAAATTATGTTGTGGAGCTGAAATTTGTAAATTATGCTATTATGTTTATTTTTAATCCCCGAAGAAGTTGTTATAGAATTTGGTAACTGTGTACATTTGAGTTTTGGACATAATATCAGGAATAATATTCTATTTTTATTGGTACAAAGATCACTCATCGATTATAGATGAGAATTAAAAGTATTTTTATACTCAATTATATTCAATTAACAATGTGTCGGTTGGCTACATAGGACATCACTCTTTTGTACTATAGGAGCAGGTTATAATAAATTTTTAGTGGCTGCCCCAAAATTCTGCTTCACATCCTGACTCTGATTTTGTGGCACTGTGGTTCTGCATATTTACTTCATTACAACAAAATTAATTTCATTGTTGTTGTCTGAAGCAAGATATTGGTTCCCTTTTTGCCATAGTTATAAACTGTACCCAAGTTCACAGACAGAAAGTGGCCCAGATTAGCCTTAAATACTAGCTTCATTACTAACTGGAACAAACAATGCAATTCAAAACCAAGTACCTTGTTGTTTTTTTCAATATGTACTTGGATTAGTAACTTTTAATGCAGATTATGCAAAACATACTTAAAGCTTTTCTCAACCTACCATTTGTGTGTGGGGATATGAGTTGGCATAACAATTGTGTTGGATATGTTGGAATAGGAGTTGAGTGTGCAAAGGAGGAAACAAGAACAATCCAATGCTTTTCTCATGAGTATAGATGGAAGGAATCTCACTGACAATGTTGTAGGGGAGTGACAACATCAGCAATGTTCTGGGAGTTGGGGAATGGGCTGGAGATGAGAACAGGGGATGGGAGTGCTTCCTTGATACTGCTGGGTGTTTCTTCTGGGGTGGATGGGGGAGAGGTTCCGTTGAATAGATTCAGTGTGAGGCAGGGGCTAGGATTTAATTAGATGTTTCTAGTTAAATTAAGTTCCCCTAAATTAGTAAAGTGGCAGTGGGAATATCCAATGATGAAAAAATGTTCCCCTGTAATATTCGAAGAGGACTGCTGCGTGATGGAAATCATTTTCTGTGGGGCTCTGATGCAGAAATCGCATTAGGATCACATGACTGACTCAAGGAAATGCCAGTTGAACTTACACACTAAACAACCCAGAAATGGATATAAATGTGCTTTTAGCAGAAAAAATTAACTTAATTTCCATGATGTTAGGAGAGGCAGTGGGAGGGTTGGGACAAAAGTATATTGTAATTGAATTGCCTGACATTTTTCTTATTGTTACACAACATAAAGTTATTGTTGAATGAAGGTAATAAATATTGAATCGGATTTTATATTAGAATGAGCGGTACCAAATTTTAAATGAAGATGATTTAATTGTAAAATGTTTCGGCAACTAGTCTGGGAACATCATGCAATAGAATAATTCCTAGTATTAATTAATTCCTTGTTGTTCAGTGTCACAAATTATTTGCATAAATTGATAATATAAATCAGTTACTCATCTACACGGACCTTGACATCTGAAGATGAGGTTTTACATGTTTCCTTCATTGTACAGAGCAGCAGTTGCCTCCTTAGAAGGTTGTAGGTTGGTGCCTTACAGTAAAAGAGAGAGTGCAGCCACCAGCCCTGAAGACAGACAGGATGCTCCCTTACCTTGAACATATCCAGAATACTAATAAGAAAAGTCGGACCCTTGAGGTCAGGGAGCAAGTCAATCATTTCAGTGATCGTCTCAGTGAGGAGAATCAAATTAGCCTGAAAAATTCAGCTGCTGGGAAGAGAGGGCAAGCAGCTGTCAGGGGCAGCAGCGATATGCACTAATGAACCAGATGAATAGTGCAAAAGCTAGAAAATAAAAACAGGACAGTTGACATTTTTCATCTGTCAAAAGCAGAAGATGCATGAAAATAGGTCCATTTTAACTCTTTATTGCATATGCTTCTCGGCTGTTAATTCTATTTTAAAATGTTTTATGGACTACTGTGTTTAATGGCATGTAGTGGAAAGGTTAGCAGTGTTATTTCTTGAAGGTTCACTTAAAAGTTTAGTGATATTAGAGAATTATGTCATTGGGACAGTTTAATGACAGATGCTCTTTGTGGATTCAGATATAAGTATTATTTTTGGGGAACAAACAGTTAAAGATACGTTTCAAAGAGCAGCCGACAGATGAGAGCCATTTTCAGCTTGTCCTGTCCCTGCTAAAGCTCACTGAGTAGCACAGGATGGTCTGCGTGTTTCGCAGAAGGTCTGCGTGTCTGGGGAATGTACACATTGTCCTTTGAAAATCAAACTTATTAGCACATGCAGAAAAGGGTGACTGACTTTAGGGCACCACTGCACACATTGCAGTGTTGATGCTGTCCATGTTAAGGGATTTAAAGGGTAGTACTACTGAATCCCAAGGACAGTGTTACCATCAACAAAATATTATCTTGAGGATTATGCTATTTCTGCTTTAAAGCAACACATGTGTTATAGTCCACACAATTGATATGGCAACAAACTAATCTTGGACTTACCTAACTTACTTTTGGAGTAATATTTAAAATGTAAAAATATTAAAGTAACAGCTACTTTTGTGACTGTGTGAATATTCACCTAAAAACAATTATTTTGACTAATGTAAATTCTGAAATTTAAGTTACCTTTTCTGCAGTATTCTGGTTGCCCTTTTTGGGCATAAGTGCTTCACTTTAAAGCAAGGACATAGAATTTATTGTTATGTGAGCATTTCTTTTCTTTCCAAACAGTAACCACTCCATGAATTTTTGTTGTTTGGCATAATAAAAATGTCACTTCTTAATTTTTTTAGGAATGTATTGATGTAAATTTCTCTGATTCAGCCTTCTGCCACAAGTTTAATTCTGAAGGTTCATGATTATTGGCAGCACTGACTGAACTAGAGAGTTAGAATTAAATCGTATGGTAATGCTATTTTAATGCTCATGTAGAAATTAAGATGTGCAAGTCCTGAGAAACACGTAAGAGGAATGCATATTTTGCAAAAAGATGGGTGCACTTAACAAATGGGTTGGCTTTTATTTGACTGAAGAGGTGAACTGTATCTGTTCTAATTGGTGAATAACAGACCTGATAAATCTTATAAAACACACTTTCAAACTTTGACCATGTCATTCAAGCTCATATTTCGACATATGGGTGTCATTTTTAAATGCTATGAAATGAGGCATGTGTATCACCACCATTTGTATTGATGTGGGTACTAATTCAGATAGATTTACAAATTCACAGTTGTTGAAGTGTTTTGATGAGAATAAAATGAGAATCATTTTACTACTTCAATTTTGTAAGGTTCACTTGGCAGCTGATAGTACATTGGCAAATTATTTTTATTGAGTTCTGTCAATCAAATATTTGTTTCATCAAGCTTTGAAGACTAGTTCCATCTATTACATTCACAATGAACTTGGGCATGGGGTGGAACAGGATGAGATGAAGGACTAAAATTTTAACAATAGACTCAGCAATAAAATGTCAGAAAATTTTATTCCCAACTCCAGGTCCACTATTGTAGCTTGAGAAGAATCTGGAAATGTGAATTTCTGAACATCCGGGGTTAGTGATCATTCCAGTGAATTGTTATTTACATTCCCCTTGGGTTGACAGGATCAACAGTGACTTCTTTTTACCTTATCAATGAAGGTGCATTTAAGCTTAGAAAGCAAAAATTTATGAAGGGAAAATCATGTTCAATATTTCCAACAAGATCTGTTTTTTGAAGGTATAATTAGCAGGGTAGATAAGAGGGATTAGTGGATTTACTTTATCTGGATTTTCAAAATGGGATTAATAAAATGCCACATTGATTGTTACTTGAAAGTGCAGTAGATTGTGGTTAATTGAGACACATCGGGATTAGTACATTTTGGTGCATTTAGTTGGCTCCCCAATTAACCAAAGTTTCATGGAACTACTTAAATAGATATAAAAAAGACGAACTATCACTTAAATGAGTAACAAATTATGTATTTAAAAGAAATACAGAACAAATTAGAACACACTAATGCTACTACAGTACTATAAAATTGTGTTAGTTCCTAATAGTTATCGATGGAGGAATTCATCCAGTGTACTCTGCCGTGTTCTTTTGACTGGACTGACTAAATGAATAAGATCAGCACAGACACCTAGTGGAAATAATGGACTACCTTCATACAATGCTTTTGATGATTGCATCCTTCAAATCTTCATTTTCATTGTAACATTCAAGATGATTTTCAATACCTTCAAATTCTTCATAGGTCCTAACTTGTTGTAGTACTGAAATTATTTCATTTTCACTCCTGGCTGTTTCTGGCATCTCCAAGCCTGGATGCTTGAAATCACAATGAGCAAAACAGTTCTGAATTGTCTTACTGTTTATTTATCACCAAAAAAAATATCAGTGGCAAAAATCACTGCTTTTTGAATACAAACACACACAACTGATACTATTTAAAAAACTGTTTGCTCTAAGAATGGGGTAGTGTCTAATGGCCACACAAATGTGCACGATTGACTTTAGTTAGAAACTGTTCGGCAACAGTCTTCTGTCCCAATTAAGCAGCATAGTGTCCTAAATGAAATGAATCCCAGCTATTTTCTCTATTACCTTTTTTGTTAGTTCTGTAAGAGTTGTCTCAAATTAGTGGCTGACCCAATTAACCGAAATCCACTGTATTTGGGTTGACTTAAAAGCAGATATTGAAGATTGGTCTAAGAGTAAATTGGAGATGAACTGAATGAGTTGTTTCCAGGTTTGTACTCTGTTGCTAGTTTTGCTAAGTAAAATATATGTATGTAGGTTGTCAGCTATTGCAATTTATATTCATGAGTTTAATGAATGAGTCTGTGTAATGTTATCAACCAAGTATGACAAAGTCACCAAGCCAGGTGGGAAAGTAAACTGGAAAGTGCAGAGTCTTCATATTGAGGAAGCATGATGTGCAATCATTCCTTTTCTATGATGAAAAATAAAATATGATTGTTTTAAATAGTTTGAAGCTAATAAATGTTGCTGCATGCAAGGATGTTAGTGCAGATGTTAGCAATTTGGATGGCAGTTGATATCTTGGCATTTCAGGAAAGAGGATGGACAGTACGAAAACCAAGGAAGTCTTGTTGAGTTTTTAGAAAGCTTTGGTGAGATCTCCTTTGAAATAGAGTGTGAAGTTTCATTATCCCTTCCTCAGTGAAAGTAATATGTTTCCAATAAACTTGCTCCCTTTTTTCTGGGAGCATCAATGGACAGAGTATGAACTTTTTGGGTTGATAACCTTTATTAGGCTTTCTGACAAAATTTCATTGAACTGAAGCACTGATCTTGTTTCTCTCATCATAGATATTACTTGTTACTGTTTCCATTATTTTCATTTTTTTTGTGTAAAATGTTTGTTTTTGGCTTTCAAAACAGTACCTTGGTATAGTATAAATTCAGAAGGTTGATTCCTGCATGGTAGAGTTGCCCTGTGAAAATAAATTAAGTGAGGTTAGAACACGTTCATGGAGCATTGGAGAATGAGGTAATCTCACGGAAAAATTTGAATTCTCTTGGAGGGGTTGACAGGGCAGGTGTCTAGACTCATTTCTGTTATTACTAACTGGAGAGTCTAGAATAAGGAGTTGGCCAATTTAGTCTGAGATGAGAAATTTATTTATGCAGAAAGTTATAAATCTTAAATTTTCTACCGCAGTTGTTGTTCAAGTTGTGTATATTTGAGGTTGAGTTTGGAGGCTATGTGGATTGGATGGCAAAGTGGATCTGAGGCATAGGAACAGCTGTAATCCTGTTGTCTAGTTGAAATAGCTTGAGGGACCACATGGCTTATTGCTGTTCTTTCTTATATTCGTTTCAGGACTGCATATGAGAACTGATGAGTCAATGAGGGTTGGCTATGTTGTTGAAGGTGCTATTCATAAGGTGAAATGTCATATTGATACTCTGTTATTTTGCTGGCCTTTTAAAACAGGACATTCCCATTTGCCATGACCATCAAACCAAATACAGATACATAGCTATTGACAATTGCATTTGTGGATCTTATCCTGCTTACCTTGGCTGCTGCATTTAACAGTATAATAATCGATAATTAACTATAGTTTAGCCATGATGATGGGACAATGCAGAACCTGTTAGAGGTAAAAGACTATGCTAATAGGACGTTTTAACATTTTCACCCATATTTGCCTGTGTATTTTTTTGTTGTATTCAAAACAAGTTTGTCAGTATTTATCCTTCTTTCTCAGTCTTTCTGATAGGTCAGTCAGTCTTTCTCAGCAGTTTGTATATTGTTACCACATTTGTAGTTTATGTGAAACCAAAGCTGAAAAACTATTTCATCAGTAACTGCTTTTTTTAAGCTGTGTGGGTTATTTTGTTTTTACATTATGGAAATGTCTGTTCATTCTAGCAATAAAACTCAAAAGATTTTTATTTGTATGGTTCAATGAATTCAATATGAATTGTACCTTTAGCAGTTTCCAGGATTCGTTTCTGAAGAAAGGAGGTTCAGGTGACATAATTGAGAAACCTGAACTCAGTAATTACACTGAGGTTGGACAAGTTGCTGTTTTCTGATGTCAACAGCCTTTAGTTAAGCTTGAACTTTATCAATGTTTTGCATGGCAAGTAGCTTAAAGTGGAAGCCATTGGTGAAAACGAGCTTGTGATAATTGAGAAAATGGGGCAAGCTGCTGTATACCTCCTTAATCAGTTTAAAGGTTTGTGATAGAAGTAATTCCAGGTATGAAGAGGTAAGGTAAATTATTGGGAGATTTTGAGGGCAAATCATATATATTAAAGGAATATGAGAACATCAGAGAATAGAGGCAGTTGTGAGCCACTAAGTCCATCAACCTTGCTCTGCTATCAGTGTAACCATAACTGATCTGCTCTAGTTGTTGTCTCCTTTTGTGTGCCAATTCTGCATAAGCTCATTTCCCTGATACTTCAGAAGGTGTCTACTTTAAATATCTCCAGTGATCTAACCTCTACAACCATTTTGTAAAGTAGGGTGAGAGAGGTTATATTGGGGAAGTGGAAGTAAAAGGGTACATGTTTCAGAACATAAAATTTTGTTCAAAATCTGACCTATACCTGAGTTTTAATGGAATAAAACTCTACACTTCTTATAGTTAATTTTCATTATAAGAGGTGATGTCAAAATAATTAACACACATCATGTTATTAAACAGGTATTTATCCTGACATAGGCAGGAGTGTCAGTTTAATTTGTATCTCCTGTAGAAAGTAAGCATATTCATGCCAGTGAATGCCCTTTATCTGATGTTCCTCTGTCATTTGTATATAAGAACAATAACAAAAGTATTTTAACACTAAATTCTGGATAATTAACTCCCTTTCAACGATTCTGCAAATAAGTAAAAGTTAGAATAAATAATACTAGGGATATTCAGCAAGTCAGCATCTGTAAAGAAAGAAGCAGTTAATGTTGCAGATCAATGAAATTTAGCTGCTTTGTGATAACTAGGATTTACTTGTGTATTGATTTCACACCTTGAATGTAGAAGGTCTAAACAACAAGATTAGAGAAACCTTCTTTAACTTCATCGTCTTGCAGATTTAGTTGTAACATTGTCACATGCATATTTTTTGATTTTCCTCACGAGTGACCAAAACTGGATAGGACTCTTGCTAATTGCGCCTTCTGCATTTACATTTTTGCAGGACATTCTTTGAAAGGTCATTCCATTCCACTATGTTAATATCACAAAAAGTGACTTGCATGGAAAAGCCAGTTTATTCTTAGTACTTCGTTATTGTTACAGTGATCTCAAGTTCAAGAAAAGAATATCATTGCTAGACCACTGTATATATGACTTTATCGTTGGTTGTATGATCATTTTTGAAAAACTAATTCCCAGCAAGGGGCCAAACCTGAGAAATTAAGTTCTATTAATATGGGACAAGTTAACCCTAAAACTCTTGCAGCTTTTTATCTTGCAGGTATTATTCAAGTTTATTTGGAAGAGTTATTATTTAAAATTCCTGAATTTATGACTGTTGATGGGGTGCACAAATCTGTGTTGCCACACATTTCATTGCATTACACGGTGTAATCAAAATTTAGATCAATTCCTTGAGGAGTTGGGAATAGCTCAAAATAGTGGAGTTTAGCTTAAAAAAAAACCTTACCGCAATATGTGAACGGTACTAACAGCTATCAAAATGTTGACTTTTTTATGTACGACACTTTGTAGTACTCTAATAGTTACAAAAGTAGAATAGCAAAAATATCGGGATGTAGATTTTGGACTAATAAATTGGTGAAACTTTTATCTCTTAAAGAATATGTGAAATTTAAGTTTATCATTATATTGTCTGATGAGATCAGATTGTTGTGCTTCTAATTTCTATCAAATCCAATGTTTTGATCATTGTACTTCTCGAACAGTAAAAATAAGAATTCTTCTGTTGACATACCTTTATTTCCATATATATGTCATTCTACTTTTTTTATTCCAACACCTTCCATTTGCATAATTTGCTTACATTTTCAAGAGAGGATTTCAGTTCCTTTTCCAATCTGGTTTGCATTAGATAAAGGAAAGACTAAATCCTGGCAAAGCTTTACAAAACTCAGAGAATGGTCAGTGGGGATCCTGGTAGTTAGTTGTACCTTGCTCAGACACTGAGGCTAGCAAACAAAAAGCAAGTGCAGGGAAATGTTTTACATAAATATTATACATGCACACATAAAAGTATAGATCGTGTGCATGAGATCTTGCGCAAAATTGCAGTTTTCAGGGTATCCAGCCCTCAAAGTCTCACTTGGATCTCAAGAAGATAACCCTAAGTTAGAAATGTAATTACAAATTGCAACGCTTTAGGTATACATTTTAATTACTGTGGTTGAACAACAATTGTGCATTCTTCTGTTGGTAAACAAGTGTGCTTTATTTGCACTGGTAATGAAAATGTGAATGGATTCAAAGTGTCAAATCATCTGCAACTTAATTTCTTAGCATTACAAATCTGGGCTGTTTTGTTGTGTAACTTTAGTTGGTAATATCAAAACTTTTATACATCACAAAGCAAGGTTCAGACAACCTGTTTCTCTTTCACTTAATACCTAAATAAAAATCAGTTTCATGCTGAAGCTTAGAAACATTGATTTCACCTGACCATGTGCCAACACAGGAAACCTGGAACTCGTGTTGGTCTTTCCATTCCCTATTTCTGTTCTTACGTTACTGATGGTACATAATATTGTGCAAATGCTAATTGTTAAAGAGGTTCAACATTGCGTAAAAGGTAACTTCTTTTTCTTAGGGGCTAAATTAAGTAGATGAAAAAAAATTAGATGGATCCATGTTTCATCGTACTTGGTGCTCATCACAAGTATCTACTTATAAGCAGAGACCAGAGGTTGAAACATTGAAAGGTCTATAGATTAGTGAAGTTTATTCATTTATGTTTTAGTAGAACATATCCTAGTCAGTCTGCTGAAATTATTTGAATGGTATAATGCAAATCAAATGTAGGAATCTTTTTTAAGGTGGAGTGATTAAAGAGCTAGTTTTGCATGATCTTAAAAGTAGTAAATCAAATTTCTCATTCAAACACCATATTTCTATGCTTTTATTTCATCAGAAATAATCTTGTGTTTGATTTCTCCTCTTTTTTTCCCTTAGATGGCTGCTCTCCAAAGTCCATTCTATGGTGATAAAATGAACTTATATTCTCTCTGTAAAAAGATCGAACAATGTGATTATCCTCCTCTTCCTTCTGACCACTACTCAGAAGAGGTGGGTTCTGTTTTGTTCAAACTATTGACAGTCTTTTGATTTGAAGAACAACAGAAGAATTATGAGATAAGATAATGCTCAAATATTGGATCCCTATTGGAAAGTGTTTGCTTTCATTGCAACTAGCTGTATTTTGCCTTATATTAGAGGAATAAAAGTTAGTCATCATAAATTTACCTGTAGTGTTATTTTCTGTCACTTAAGTTGCAACGGACGGAAGGGAGTGTCAAATTATCTTGTACTGTACTTGGCTTAGATTTTCTTTGTGACAAACATCCTTGCACTAAGGCTAATAAATTGTAACTTTATCCCCATCAACTGAGTGGATCTTAGCCTGGCCATTTGCAGAAGTTGGTGAAATGGGAAAAATGGAAGAATGCCGCTCTAATGTTCAGTTCAAGAGCAATAAAATGGTTTATTCCCTCCTTTAAACATTTATAAAAAAGGAAAATACACTTGTAAACTGATGCAGAATAATATATTTCTTATTTCACAAATCAGTAAAACTTGTTATTACTTGTAGTAATAAGTGCAAACGTGTTTAAAAGAAAATTATATCCCATAGCAATTGCTGGATGACCTTATTTGATTTGTGCTTAAAAAGCACTCTTAAAGGTTTAATGGGAAAGTTATATTTTGGCATCGGTGTAGAACCAAATTTGGAAATGGATGGGGGAGGGGGGATATTGGGAGAGAAATCTTTTGCAAAATTTCAGTTTTTCTTTTTAGTATTTGCTTTGGATTAAAATTTATGTGGAGTAAACTTATTTTTTTTATTTTGTTTTCTAATTGTTCAAAAATCCCTTCTAATACTTCACATTTCCAGTAATGTATATATAAATGTGTCAGTACAGATTGCTTAAAATCTGTGGTCTAGATGGTAGAGCTAGGTGTAAACAATAATGTGAAAGATGGCAAAAATGTCATAGGTTGTTCTTTATTGTGTCATTCAGACTGTCTGCTTTTGCTGTGATGCACATGAATATTTCACGTATCTGCATCTTCATCCCCATTCTTCTTGACTAATTTTCAGACTGTCTGAATTTGCATTTCACATGGTAGCTGATTAGGAGATGTTGAGTGTGGTAGAGGAGCCTCAGCAGGCGGTTGCTATGGCTACCTTCGGCAGGATTTAATGATGATGCCACTAGTGGTTGGTTGAAGTCGGCCTGCCTGCAGGGCTACTCTGCTCAGCCTCTTATTGTGGCTAAGTGTGAAGTGGGGGTTGTGTATTCGCAGCCAAGGGGCAATTATCAGGGACCAGCCCAGATGGAAGGTCCCAGAGCTGGCAAAGGCTGAATCCGATCCATTCCTCCCCTACCTTCAGCAATGCCAGTGCGGAGAGATAATTAGCACAAAACAGGAGCATTTCTTTCCTTCCAGCCTGACACAATGTGAATGTGTATGGAAATAGATTGGCTTTGTTTTTTGTTAGTATTCTTGGCATTTGCTTCTTTTCTAGAGGCATGAGAGAAAGATTTACTTTGTTTCATTTCCAAATATGGAGTTATTGTGTATAGTTATTGCCATCCATGCTTACTCATTATTTTATGAAAAATATACAAATACTTCAAAAACAAAATACATGCAGTGTTTTTTTTACATACAGTAGCCTAATAAGCACATGTTTCTTTTTGATATCCAAGAACTGGCAAGACTGGTATTTTTGACACTTGATCCTCTTTCAGACTATTTAGGTGATCTTTAAATGTACAACATAGTACAGGGACTTTGGTTATAGTTTTTTTTGGCATAAAATGTAAATGACTTTTTTACAATTGAAATTTGTTTTGGTATTCTATACTTAATGGGCTATGCTATAAAATATGAGTCAATGAATAAATGTAAATGATCCCACTATGAAGTATAATTAATGCACCTACAGTAATTTTTTTTGGCATTGACTTTGTCAGTGCAGATAACAGAAATACACGGAGCCTTTTGAATCTAATCCAAACATTGTGTGCATTTCTATGAGACATCTGATGCTGTTCAAAATAATTAAGCTGCTGAGTTCCTTGGCTATTATTTTGTCTCTGAAAGTCTTCAGAAGGTGAATACAAAAATAAATTTTTGAACTGTAATTGCATGGCCTAATGGTTAATTTTTGGTTAACTATAAAAAGCCAACAATGTAATTTTTAAGAGTAAAACAAAAACCAAAGGCAATTATAAACATGACACACAATCTCTCCCAGTTAAATATGTTTCTGATTTCCACACAGGACTTTGCCCATAACTCAGTTGAAGGAGAACAAACTGTTTCACGGTGACATTTGGTATCCAGTATGGCCTCACAGCTTGAAATTATTTTATATAGCAATGTTACACAATAGTTATCCCTTAATGAGGGACAAAATTTAATATTGTATAGTGCAAACAAGCATTTGCCCCTAAAGACTTTCAATTCAATCTTCATAATTAACTCTGTGTAATGAATTTTATCCAGATGTTTTGGTTCATACAAAACAAAGTCATAAATTTCTTTAAATATTTTATTTCTAATTTTTGACATTTAGCAGTATTTTTTAAAAAGTTCTAATGTATGGATAGTGTACATTTAAGCTAAACCTTTATTTATTATATGGGTCTAAAGGTGGCAGTAGTAATAAGCATACCACAGCTCAGCTCTTAGAGATGAACATTTTTAAGTCCAATAATTTTTGGGGAGAATTCAGGAAGTCACTACGGTATAACAGTTAAAGTGAAATGCAAATGTTTTAATGACCCAGTAATTCCTCTGAAACAATTTGTAATGTGGAATGTGAATAATGCTGCTAATCCGAAATAATGTTGAAACCTGACATCTGGAACTAAAAACATTACAGTCAGTTGTAGCTCCTCATGATCACAAATTCCTTTCAGAATGCTTGACATTATTCCAAGAGGTAAACGGCTATCGATTAATGTTAATATGTTGCTGGCAATGCTGTGCTCTAATGATCAATGCAGCTTGAGACAGGTAATAGCACTGAAAAATATACCAATTATTTTAACTAAGAAAAAATAGTTATTTATTTCTTGAATTGTAAGTCAAGCTCGGTAATATGTTAGAAGATCATCTTATTCTGGGCTCACATTTTTCATGTGTGCACCATGTTCCACAGTTTCTCTCCTGTGAGTATCCATTATTGTGACATTAGAGTAGGATTGTTTGCTCCCTGAGGTTGATAAAAAATATAGCAAATAATGTAACCATAAGTGCTCCTGTAGGAAAATGAGAAAGTGAGGTGCTTCAGTGAGCATGCCCTGCTTTTCAACAGATTAGTGACCAGTAGAGTTTCCACTTTTTTGTACTATCCCTTGATTTCCTTAGTATCTAAAACTTGTCTATTAATTTCAAAAGCAAAAATAGTATTTTACATTGAGATGGCACAAAATTATTTGAAAAATAAATGCAAGTGTGATGAAATGTAGCCAGTAATTACTGCATTTCTAATGGATAACATAATTATTTTTTCTTTCTCTATTGCCTTTTCATTGACTAGCACCTTTGTAAATTAAACACAATAGAAATTTGAGTCAATCACAGTTTGAAGGGGAAATTACTTTTGTCATAGTGTCAAATGTTAAGTAATCTTAAATGGCTTCAGCTCAATTATTTTCAGTATAAGTAACTGTTCCAGAGACAAGACATCAATATCAAGAAACAAAGTTAATCTAGCTTGCTATCTGAGTGATTTAGTTTGTCTTTTCCAGATAGGACTGATAACTATAAACACTTAACACATTTGAGTAGTTTTTGACTTGGAACTGCTTTTCACTGTTGAAAAGATATAATAGCTCACTCACAATATTGTTCTCCATGATTTATAGTTCTTTTGGACTCAGTAAATGAACCTTTGTCCCAAGAACACATAGTACACTGCTAAGGCATTTTATAATATTTGTTCTTGATAATGGTCCTTTTCCTGTCATTTAAAGGATTGTTTTATTTTCTAGCTTCGCCAATTAGTAAATATCTGCATTAATCCGGATCCAGAGAAGAGACCAGATATTGCCTATGTCTATGAGGTAGCTAAGCGCATGCATGCACTTTCTTCAGGAAGCTAAAACAAATCATGCATTGTGAAGACAGGAAAACAGAAGACATGAACATAAAATTTCAGTATTTCTGTATTCTATCATTAGTCTATTATTCTATGTCTATGAATAGTTGTACAGAATTCAGTGGTTCAATGGAATGAAAGTTATACAAGCTCAGATGAATTCTTAATGACATGGTTCTTTCTGCTGATCTGCAGTTGTTTTAATAATTACATCCTCTCAGTGGCCTTCAGTGTTTTCATTTCCACACTTGATATTTTGAAAATAAAATTAGTGTGACTACAATATTTTTTACAATCATAAGCAAATCTGTTTTCTCTAGGCCTGTTGGACCAGAGTTGTTAGATAACTCATGCTTTTATTTACTAAATGCTGTAGCCTTTGCGGTATTTTCTGTTGACCCCAAGCTGCTTAATGGTATTGTATGAATTTGCAGAAAGTTTTGGTGTGCTATGCCAATCAGCATTTGGTTTGTCTGGACCAAATTCTCAATTGCTTCGACGTTCCTTGTAAGTCACATAAATGATAACCAAAACACTATTAAATATTAATTGACATTTATGGTTTCTAAAAAGTGCCTTCACTTTCATTTTGTTAAAACCTGCAGATTAATGCAATAATTTTAATTGCCCATCGATGTTGAACCACCAAGAAGAACAATTATTGCTCAGTTACAACTATCTTGTGATTGGGAAACAATATTATCCCGTTTTATTGTCTTTGCAAAGATCCAGTTGAGATTCCTAACTAAGCTGAAGAGACAAGCGTTCAACTTGTCTCTTGTTGATTTGTAGTCTACCTTAATTTTATTTTTATTATTTTGTGGATTTAAAAAATTTTTGTAGTTTCTTTGCACCCCAGTTATTTGAATATTCAATTCTACTTCTGCAAAGCTTTCTCTTATGTAGTTGGAAAAGTTCCACACAGATTGGCATTAAACAAATTTATTAATATGGTTCCAAACAAATGTGATAATTTTCATAAAATATGATAATCAATGGGGAACTGGTATAGAATCATAAAACTGTAGGCCATACCTGGAGGATTAACTCTTGAGAATCCAGAACATCTTACGGCCAAAAAGTGATATTCATCAGTTAAAAAATAATTTTGGCCCTGAATGAAATTTTTTACAAGGTCTGATACTTGATCATGCAGATCGAAGATAATGTAATCTCAGCAATTATAGTTGACATGTTACAATTGAACATGGTGCCTTTGAATTAAGAGGGGGAAATGATTTGAGCTTTCTGCTCCAGATTACTATCAATATCCACAATTCTAAAAATCCCAATCAGAATTCACAAACAAAAATTGGCTGTTTGGACAATATTAGTCAAAACACCTGGTCCTTTAGAATACAAGGCAAAAAAAAGCATTGGAGAATTTGAGAGGATAAGAAAAGTCCTTCCATGTGAAATAGACTTTCTGCTATACTTTTATCTTCAATATTTTAGAATTCATTTGTGTATAAATATGTTACTATATGTAGAGAATAGTATTCACTGATTTGAGTAGTGCCTCTCCAAAAGTGAGTATCTGCCATCCAGCATTGTTATCGAGCAGTAACGAATTAAGTTAACTTGAGATTTTGGCCTAAATTAAAATTTGTTGTGTTTTTAGTTCTAAGACTTGATTTAAAAAAAAGTTCTCTAATTAATAAATGATCTTTTAATTAATTTGAAGAGTCATTTATTGAGTCAAATACATCTATTTTACAAACATTATAATTCCTTTGCAATTTTTTCCTTATTGCTTAGAGATTTTAAGTAGTATAGCTAAACACCACTGCTGGTTTTGTTGACGTATTCCATGTATTAAAACAAAATCAATTTGATTTTTTGTTGATCATTTCAAGTCCAAAAGCAGCTTTTGTATTGGATGGTATGAACCGATATGAAACAGGACAATGGTACTGCATTCAATTTTTTTTAAAATAGGTAATATTAATTTGAAATTCTTTTAGCTCTGCAGTTTTGTATCAATTTAATGGACACCAATTTTCCTAAAATATTCATTTCTAAATTCTTCCTAAAATGCTCTACCAATTTGTGCAACTTATTTGTAAATCCAAGCAATGTTATTTTTGCAAATTATTTACTTCTTTAGAAAAAGAAAACACATTTAATTTAAATCCTTCCTAATTTTCAATGTGTTACACTTGTTAATAGAGCCAGATTCAAAATGTTCCTAGATTTGAATATTCTTTGACAAGAACTTATGTAGGGAAAACCAGAGTACAGTATAATGTGCTTTTATGTTTTACAGAGATGTTAAAATGTTTGTATCTAATATCATTAAGTGCATACTGATAAAGAATATATATTAAAGATTCCACTGCAGAGATTTCAATTGCTTTCCAGTATATTAACAAGAAAAATGCATCTTTTGGTAAATAGTTGTATAATCTGTTCAATGGAAATGACACCATTTTATTACAAATCCAAAGGTTAGATATGAGATGGATTTTGCTTTTGTTCAAATTTATTCTTATTCACTGTAAAATCTAACATGCTGCTTGTCCTTGGTCAATTTTCGGATAATCGTTTATATTCTGAAAAATTGCTCTGCTTTTGCAATTCTGTTGCAACTACACTTGAAACTAATTACTTCCTTTCATATAATTGAAGAGCATTGCAGTAGATTTTCATGACTTAGCACTTGTGTGCATGCACCTCCTCTCTTGTACCTGGAATGATATTACTACCTGCTGTTTTGTTTTGTTCACTTCTGTGAATGACATTTGTCTACCTATAATTTGTTGCATTCACCCTGAATATCTAAACATTGTTCTGAAACTTCGCTTAATATGAGTTACAAGAAGTACCTGCTAACCAGTTATCTGATTGTAATTGTTGATCAGTTAAAGATGGCATAGTAAATGGCTGAATTGAGTGACATCATTGTCAATACAAAATGGGTGTTTACCCTGAGCGCTGTATGGCTAGTTATTTTTTTACTAGATAATTTTCCATCCAATAAGTTAACTATTAGTCACTTTATAAAAGCTTGAATAGATTTTATTACCAATTCATGCATTTTATTATCATGGACTTTACAATTTGAAAGCTATCGTTGTTATTCTAATATATTACTATATAATTCTTTTTGCTGGATTTTAAAAAATGATACAAGGAACAATCTGTAGTCTTTCAGGTACTTGTAATGAAATTTTATTAATGAGATGTAAAAGGCTGGCCTCCAGGTTTGTTTCATAGCTGATTTGTGTGAATCTTTTGTAATATTTTGTGTGCAATTATCTACAACCATGATAAGGAAGGGTGTTTTTCCTTCCAATTCTGATAAGTTCTTGTTATCCTTTTTTCTGTGTGTCTCTGCATGAAGTAGAACCCATCCCTTGCAAGTCAATATGCACGTGATAGCAATCTGTAACCTAGAGTTTTCTTGTCACAATCTTTCCTAATGATGAAAATCATTAGAATTCTTCATAACTTGGTTTAGGACTGTTAAGTTTAAACATGTAGTTTGCTGTGACGTAAAATGTATAAATGCATAATTAAAATGACTACTTAGTTACATATTTGTATCTGTAAAAGAATATTTAAAATGGTTTATTAGTAAGAGAAAACTAACTAATTTTAATTGGAAAATGTACAAGTGCATAGTAATGAGGATAGACCAGTTTGAGTTTCTTGATTTTGTAAAATCTGCTTGATACAACTTTTTATTACTTAAGAATTTCTGATTTAAGTAATGAGTCTTGCATGTATAAAAGCACAATCCAGCACTGGGTGCAGGGATAATAATGCTTGCTAAGGAGACAGTGTCTGTATGTTGAAAAGTCACCTGTCAATATTTAAATGTTTACTCCTTTTTCATATACAGTACTCGGTGTAAAGTTGTGCTTTATTGCATTTGGTGGAGACATGATACAATATATATATTTTTAAATAAGGCAATTTTTCAATTTGAATGGACTCACTAATATAAATTGTGAAGTTACTCAAGACACTCTCAGAAAGATTATTTTGTAAGCACACTGTTTATTTTTACAGGGTAGCATATAGGCGAAGGAATAATGGTTTCTGACAAATCGCTTTAAAGCATATACTGTGACTATTAAGTACATTTGCTTGTTCTGTGAAATTGAAAATCGAATGACGTGACCTAAAATGCACAAATTATCTGAGTTTTACTGAAATCCTTCTGCGTTTCAGCAATTTTATTTGAATGTATGGAAGGTTAATTATGTCATTGTACTTCTGCTTTGTTAAATCCCAACAGTTCTCTCTGCCAGAGAAATCCTATCTGCTGGCGATAATAGTTTTACTATCTCATTGCCACCTAGTGGTAGCACAGTTATGTTGCACTTCAAGGACAACACTAACCAAAAATAAAATCTATTGTTTTAACTGCAAAAATATGTATATATCATTTGTATACATCCTCAATCATTAATTTACCCTGTTCAGTATAATTTTTTTCTGATTCTAAATGCAGTTGCTTTATCATTAAAATTGGAACTTTTATTCCACTTATGGGCATTGTTCAGTCAAACTGGGTTTTGTTTTGTAATAAAATGTTACTCAACTGAATCACCATGTGCACCTTACAAGAAGTACCAGACTCCTAACTAAAGATTTCATCCTCATCAATTGCCATTTATCTGTAATTCTTAATTTTGTTGTTTTGCCAGTTTCATTAACCTAATAAAAAGAATTTTGAATGTAGTGCTTCTTTCAACTTTAATATAATATTTTTTTCTCTTAAGTGATTGCATTCCTGGTGAAAGTGGTTTATAGGCTTACTTTGTTTTCCCTGTATTCTGGCAAGTTGCTATCAATGTGCAGAGAAGGGAAAAACCACTGCTTTCCGAAAAGTGTGGATGCTATCATTGCCCGTTGTTCAATGTAACTGTTGTGGTCCCCACACAACTGAAGTGTGAACACTCGTGCTTGAGCTGGTGAAGTGCAGGAAATTAATACAGGTTAAAAGACAGAACATGCCCACAAAATCTAGATTGGCACAGTGCATAAGTGATGGTGTGATACACTATCAAAGATCTGTGTCTGTTGAGGTGTTGAGCTGGTGCCTTATTTACCTTCTCAAATGATATTTTGATGAGCACCATTTTGAGGACTTTGTTCCCATGTTCCTTAAATGATTCCTGTCACAATACATGGGAAGGACCTCATGGTCACTGAAGCTCTTTGGTAACCCCTCAAGCTGTAAAGACGTGCTACGTGCAATTATTTCTTTAAACTTTTGAATTAAGGAATTTAAAGATTAAAGATGGGCTTTATTTGGCATGTACACATCAGAACATACAGTGAAATGCAACATTTTGGCATCTACAATGAACGGATGTGATGGGGACAGTCCACAAATGTCGCAATACTTCTGGTGGTGACATTGCATGCTCATAACTTACTAACCTTAACCCTTGCTTCTCTTTGGAATATGGGAATAAACTGGAGCACCTGGAAGAAACTCACATGTTCATGGGGAGAATGTACAAATTCTTCACAGACAGTAGTGGGAATTGAATCCCAGTGTTCCAATCACTGCTGATGTAAACCATTACTCCAAATGCAAAGCTACAGTGCCATTTTCGCACAGTGAACACTTCCAGAACAACAACGTGTACTTAATGTGAAAAAATGTTACAAGCCATTTTGCAGGCACATAACATTTGATACAGTACAAGGTATGGAAAACTTAGCATGAACCTGAATAGATTTGGCTCGAGGTAGGTTTAAAGGGGCTTCTTGTAGAGAGCTGTCGGCCTTGCAGGTGAAATCACAACTTTGAAATGAGCAATTAAAAAATAGGTGTTATCCAAAAAAATGAGGTGCAGAGACATATGTATGATAGAGCTGGAGAAGAGATGTGGAGGAAGATTTGGAGAAAAAAAAAATAAACAGTTGAGACCATGCAGCATATATGTGGGTTATATAAGCAGGACTTGATGTAATTTACAATGTTAAAAGCTGAGTTTGATATGACATCTGGTTGGGAGGTGGGGGGGAAGGAATTTTACAGGGATAATTAGCCAAGGATGTGTTGGAATATGAAGGAAAAAGTTATCGATAGGATCTTGACAATAGATGAGTTGAGGTAGGATGAAGCCAGATAAAGTTGTAGTGGTAATAATCAGTCATTTTACTGAAGGTTAGAGCAGTTCAGCTCTAAATAGATACCAGGTAAAGGGATGGCATACGGTAGAGTCTATAACAGGAAACAGGATAAATATTGTTTTCTTTTTTTCATTTTTCCATGGTAAATTGTATATTGATCATGAGCATGCAGGCATGCTGAATTCAGCATGCCTAATCCCTATCAAAAGTAATAACAGAGCAGGTGATATGGTCCCAAATGAGGCAAGATCAAATTTAAAGCAGATACTTAAAAATAATCAATGTGTGAAATAGAAGTCCCAGCTGGAATAGAGGTGACATTGATAATGATATCATAGGAGAGGATGGGGTCTTACAAAGGGAATGTTCTTTGCTTCCGGGTGAATGTAATATGGACTGAAATTTTCCATGGGTGGTAATATTGTAAGAGTATTATTCACGATATCGCAGTTAACTGCTTTAGTTACATAAGTGGGAAAATGCATCCTAAATTTTCATGTGAAATCACATACTAGGAATAATATTCAGATTTCTCAATCAAATTTTCAGGCAGTTCAAGAAATGTATGCATGCATCAGAAGAGTTGGATTGGTACAAATATTGGGAGCAGACTAAAATACCATTATTGTACTTTTAAATCTGAGCTTTTTAATCTTAACAGATACTGTTTGGCAAATAAGAAAAATGCAGGTATGTTGAATTATTACATTGCATCACCATTTACAATATGCAAAGAATATGATACCAAGTAAACTACTGAAACATTGAGTTATGAAAATTGCAATAATGAAGTAATAACACTGGGCGATAAATTCCCAAGACCAGATGGCTTCCTTTTAAAGGAGTGGGAGAAAGCATTCATGATTCTTCCTTTTGGATTGGATTTGTGTGCATGGCATGTTATTCAACTCTTTAGAGGTATATGTTCTTCCAATGATGTTTGGAGGAATACTAGATATTGTAAGCAAGTTGGACTCAAGTGCATTTGAAAATCCAGAACATAATGAAAAATATCAGGTCATAGAGTTATAGAGCACCTAAACGGGCCCTTTAACCAACTGGTCCATGCCAACGAAGCTAGTTCCATTTGCCTGTATTTGGCTCATGTCCCTCAAACCCTTTTGTTTCCATATACCAATTGAGTACTGTTTTAAATGTTAATAAGTGAATGATTCTCATTAACAAAAAACATTTTATTTTGAGAAGGCAATGAAAGTAATAGGCAAGTATGCGTCATTGGATGTTAGTTAAATGGTCTTTCAGAAGACACTGAAAGTCTCTCATAAAAGGTGGTTGAAGTCAAAGCCCAAGAGGTTAGAATGTAATTATTGACTATAAAAAATGACTGGGAACAGAGTAAGAGTCATATTAAGGACATCTGATTATGTAGAGACAAACAATTTTGGTTGGAGGATCTAGGAATGGGACAGTATCCTTAAAAAAAATACAACAGACCTCTCAAAAATGATGAAACATCCTTAGTAATAAAATAAGACAAATTTTTGAATCTGTGACAAGGAGCTCTGATCTAAATGAATTGAAGAACTTTTTATGGTGGTAAATAAGTCTTGTTCCTTTGTTTCAGTATAGCTCCATCACGTTGTACCTGTACATGAAAAACTGATTCAGAAGTACATTGTGTAAATTATCTTAACACAGTTGCATTCCAAAATACCTAGCCTGTGTCCTAATCTGCTCTGGGGCTAAACTTAATGCTTTTTGTCGGAGCAATTGCATTTCTGTTGCTCAATTACATTAACACAATTAATTGTATCGTCCTAACTTGTCTAGCTGGACATGTAAATGGCTTTCTTAATAGGTTATGAATAAATGAATCTTCTGTTCTCAATAACCAATTTTCAAAACTGATTGCATAATGATATCTACAATGGGCTCGTGTAGCTATAAAAATAATGAAATTATGTTTTTTTTTTGATGAATCTGGTTACAAGTTTGTAAAATCTCTGCTAGGGACACAAGATTTTCAACCAATAAGTGTGCATCATGTACTACAGAGATGTAACTTGCAGGGCATTTTATTTAAAGGTGATTTTTCTGATTTGTTGAGGTCAGAAATGTAAAAAAAAATTTAAAAAAACAGAAACCCAATAGGAACAGAAATACATTACCACTTCCAGGGCCATACTTATTTATACACTTTGTACAATTATATTTCTATCCCTTACCTAGATTAACATGGCTAATTTTATCCTCCTTTTCTTTCCTAGATAAATTAATTGTTATTCCTTTTCACACTTTGTGAGTGTGACTTAGGGCAGTATTTTGTCATTTCTGTAGCATTTGACTGTTTTTTCACGAGTTGCTAGCTTGGCGTTCAACCCAGCACGAATGGAAAGCTTGCAAGGAACTGACCGGATTTGAACTCGGGACCATTTACCTCAAAGTCCAGTGCTGATGCCACTACACCACTGGCTGACTAAATAATTTGTATCACATGTTTTGTCTCCCTCTCAGCACAGCATGACCTGCTGACATTTCCTCCAGCCCTGTCATTTTGCACATTTTAAGTGTTCTGCTTCTAACTTCCCTTACTAACCTGTCAACTGTATGGCTTCATCTGTAAGGCAGCCCTAGCTTCCTTTTAGAGAGATTTTCTTTGTCCTATCCATTCCCCAAGCCCCTCCCCCCCCCCCCCCCCCATTCTTACAGAGAGTTGACCTTGGGCATTAACTCTCATGTACGCTACTTAACTTGTTGAGAGCTCCGGGCACTTTGTTTTCATTAATTCTTCTTTAGATCTGATTTAATATGCCATGGCTACCACCAGCTTGATCAAGACCTGTGTGGACAATTGTCTGCCTTTGAAAACATATTGAGCATACCCAAGCCAGAATCTTTGGATGAGTAGGGAGATTTGTAGTCTGTTGAGGACCTGTGGTGTTCAGGACCTGTGATTCAGAACCCTACAAGTAGTCGAGGTACAACCTACAAAGGTCTTCGTAAAAGTGAGAAGGTATTTCTATGTGAAGTTGGAGACACACAAGATTCTTCACTATTCCATCACTTTTGTGGTGTATGTATTAAAACTTGATCTGAAAAATTCAAGACTGCTACATCATGCAACGTTCAATTTCCCTCCTGGCCATATTGTTTCTTCATCCAGTGCATCTCTAGTTTCATTTTCTCTTTTAAGGCCATCCCCTAGGATTGAGGTTGACTTGATCCAAATCATTTCTGGATGCTGAGGCGCCTGATGAGGCCAATGTGTGAATCACAGACTCTACCATAGCTGGTACTGGAAGTGCTTGATTAGCCTGATTGGAGGTGCCGTGCTCCTTTCAGTGTTATGCTGAGTATCTGTGTTGTCCCAGTACATTCTGTGCATTACAAAGGGAGCCAACACACTTAATCAAACACCATCAAAGAATGCTTTGTGTGGAAGAGCAGAGGGATCTGGGGGTACATGTCCACAGATCCCTGAAAGTTGCCTCACAGGTAGATAGGGTAGTTAAGAAAGCTTATGGGGTAAGGGGTGGGAAGTTCAAGGGGGATGTTAGAGGAAGGTTTTTTATTCAGAGAGTGGTTGGTGCGTGGAATGCACTGCCTGAGTCAGTGGTGAAGGCAGATACACTAGTGAAGTTTAAGAGACTACTAGACAGGTATATGGAGGAATTTAAGGTGGGGGGGGGTATATGGGAGGCAGGGTTTGAGGGTCGGCACAACATTGTGGGCCGAAGGGCCTGTAATGTGCTGTACTATTCTATGTTCTATGTTTGCATGCCATCTTGCACCCACACTTTGGCAAGTCCAATCACCTACTTGTAATTCTACACCTGGCATATTGGCAGAAACTGAGGAAGATGAAAGTATGGTCAAGGGTAGCAAAGGAGCATTTATAATGCTACTTTGAATATTGGACTAGACCATAGTCTGAATTAACATTCATCGCTACCACCAACTTCATCAAGACTTGTATGAATAAGTGTATGCCTTGGGGAACATACTATACATACCCAAACCAGAAACCCCAGATGAATCGGGGGATTCATATAGTCTGTTGAGGCCTAGATCTGTAGTATTCAAGATTGGTGATTCAGAACCCTACAAGAAGTCCAGGTGTGACCCACAAAGGCCATTGCAAAAGTGAGAAGGCAATTCTTTGTGAAGTTTGAAACCCAATCTGATGCGTGACATCTGTGGAAAGGGTTTGCATGCAATTAGTTCCTCTAAGGCAAAAGCCAACACTAGGGCACTGAAAACCTGTGCCAACTAACTGGCTGGAATTTTCAGGGATATCTTCAACTGCGCACTGCTACAGTCAAAAGTTCCCCTTAAAAGGATCATACTGGTGCCCAAAAAGATAACAGTGAGTTGCTTCGACTATCAGCCATTAGCATTTACTCCTACTGTGATGAAGTGCTTTGAGAGACTGGTCATGGTTAGAATTAACTTCTGCCCCAGGAAAGACATAGACTTGATGCAATTTTCCTTCTGCCATGATGGATCTACAGTAAACACAATCTCACTGTGATTCTGTTTGGCTTTGTAGCATCTGGACAACAGCAATAGATATGTCAGGCTGCTGTATATCAATTACATCTCTGCTTTCAACACCACATTGGATTGGAATCACAGACACTGTGGGCTGAAGGGCCTGTCCTGTGCGATACTATTCTCCGTAATTATGTGTTAAGTCCCTGTTCTTGTCTTCACAACCTAAATCAAGAATCAATTAAAAATTTCCAAAACCTGTCACACAAACACAGGTGCATTTGTTTTGTATTCTTTGTAGCGATTAAGTTTCAGACAGAGCAGGTATTGCAAAAGTACATAAAAAATATCATCGACAGTAATAGCAACAGGGTCTCTTACTCCAAATGTTATTGACTCTTACTTTTCAATCTCTGATTTTGGTTCAGTGCAATGTTTTGAGCTGCCTGAAATAAAGTTTGGGTTCCCAATACTGCACGTCCAGAAAAGAGCATTTCCACACAACAGCAATGTTGCCAGCTAGCATTGTTATGAAAGTATTGAATCACAATTCCTAAGGTGCATGTATAAGTGAAAGCAAAACGAAATGCTTGTGTTGTTTTGTGAATTATACACTCTTAACAGATTTTTTATTTTGTAAAGATTATCTTTTGAACTGCATAGTAAAATTTTAGATTTTTAAATTCCTTTTCAGTTTTGAATTTAATTCTCTATATTTTTGTTCCTTAATCTGTTTGCTGAAGGACATTATTAAACGTCCTTTTTCTTCAAAAATAGGAAACAAATATATTGTTTCAATGGCAAACCATTGAATCAGATTGGGCTAGTAATCTTTTGTATTGAATTTAATTTTACCTTGTTTTGTCCATCAAATCTTCAGAAGTCATTCGTGTATCGAAATAAAATCCAGAAGTATTGCATTCAGGACTGGAAATTTCTTAATTTGTTATTCCACAGCAGAATATGCTTCAACGTGCAAAGTTATCACATCTTGAACGGTGCAGGGGAGCAATAAAATGACATTCTTTTGCACTGTAAATACCAGGTAATTCTATGAAAAAAAGTTAATGAGATAGAAATCTCCTGCCTTAGGCTGTATCTAGAATGTGCCTTGAATCACTTAACAAAAATTTAAATGCAATGAAGAGGAAGCATTTTCCAGTTTTCCATCTAACATATCCTTTTGATCTTGATGACATATTTATGTTTGTGTGCATTTACTGTAAATGTTATTTTGTGTACCAGAGCAATCAGATTATAATAAACATTCATCCAAAAGTGTAAGAATGGTATATGTTGAGCTAGAGAGTTGAACATTCACTTTTGAGCCACAAATTTTGAGAGTTTAAAGTCATCTGGGAAGAGTCCAAACCTGTACTTGTGTCCATCACTGATATGAGCAGACCGCATTTTCAAGGAAAGCTGTAATTGTATTTACCAAAGAGCCATAACACAATATGGTATCATTGGAGGGACCTTATTTAATAGCTTAGAAATGATCATTTAAAGCTATTATTGGAATTTTGTTCAATTATAATAAATTCACCTACTTAAAATACTTGGGTGGCAAAGGGAGCTTTCCTTTGACTTTTGTAATTATTTACATTTGTGATTTGATATGCAATTTAAAATCTGTTTGATTTTGACTAACATAAAAAATGGAAATTGAAATTGTTCAAGTATTAATTATTGATGAATATGGTGAAAGAATGAACATACACTTTGTAACAAAGCAAAGTTCAATGTCGAGTTATTATCAAAGCACATATATGTCACCATATACATCCCTGAGATTTGTTTTCTTGCGGGCATACACAGTAAATCCAAGGAACGCGATAGAATCAATGAAGACCACATCCAGCAGGACGGACAAACCACCATTGTGCAAAAGTTAACAAACTGTGCAACCACAAAAGAGATAATAAATAAACAAGCATAAATGTCAAGAACAAGAGATGAAGAGTCCTTGAAAGTGAATCCACAGGTTGTGGGTACAGTTGAGTGAAGTTATTCCCTCTTTTTCAAGAGCCTGATGGTGAGGGATAATAACTGTTCCTGAACTTGGTGGTGTGGATCCTGAGACTCCCGTACCACCTTCCTGATAGCAGCAGTGAGAACAGAGCTTGGCCTGGGTGGTGGGGAATGATGATTTCCAGTGACAGCACTCCATGTAGATGTGCTCAATGGAGGGGAGGGCTTTGCCCATTATGCTTTTTGTAGCATTTTCCATTCAAGGCCTTGGTGTTTCCGTACCAGGCTGTAACGCAACTAGTCAATATATTCTCCACCACATGTCTATAGAAGTTTGTCAAAGTTTTAGATTCATGCTGAATCTTTGCAAACTCCTAATACAGTATAGGCACTGCTGTGCTTTCTTCGTATTTGCCCTTATGTGCCAGACAGATCCTCTGAAATGATTTCAGAATCAGAATCAGTTTTATTATCACTGGCATGTGACGTGAAATTTGTTATCTAGGCAGTAGCAGTTCAATTCAATACATAATATAGAAGAGAAAAAAATACAGTAAACAAGTAAGTCAATTACAGTATATATATATTGAATAGTTTTAGAAACGTGCAAAAACATAAATACTGTATATTTTTTAAAATGGGATAGTGTCCAAGGATTCAATGTCCATTTAGGAATCAGATGGCAGAGGGGTAGAAGCTGTTCCTGAATCAACACAATCATTCCTCAGCACTTAAAAACACAAACATGAGGAATTTTGCAGATGCTGGAAATTCAAGCAACACACATCAAAGTTGCTGGTGAACACAGCAGGCCAGGCAGCATCTCTATGAAGAGGTACAGTCGACGTTTCAGGCCCAGACCCTTCATCAGGACTAACTGAAGGAAGAGCTAGTAAGAAATTTGAAAGTGGGAGGGGGAGGGAGAGATCCAAAATGATAGGAGAAGACAGGAGGGGGAGGGATGGAGCCAAGAGCTGGACAGGTGATTGGCAAAAAGGATATGACAGGATATCTGTCTGCCAGAGAAAGCAGGATCTCCCAGTGGCCGCACATTTTAATTCCACATCCCATTCCCATTCTGATTTGTCTATCCATGGCCTCCTCTACTGTAAAGATGAAGCCACACTCAGCTTGGAGGAACACCTTATATTCCATCTGGGTAGTCTCCAACCAGATGGCATGAACATTGACTTCTCTAACTTCTGCTAATGCCCCACCTCCCCCTCATAGCCCATCTGTTATTTATTTATATACACACATTCTTTTTCTCTCTCTGTCCCTCTCACTATACCCCTTGCCCATCCTCTGGGTTCCCCCCCTCCCCCTTTTCCTTCTCCCTGGGCCTCCTGTCCCATGATCCTCTCATATCCCCTTTGCCAATCACCTGTCCAGCTCTTGGCTCCATCCCTCCCCTTCCTGTCTTCTCCTATCATTTTGGATCTCCCCCTCCCCCTCCCACTTTCAAATCTCTTACTAGCTCTTCCTTCAGTTAGTCTTGACGAAGGGTCTCAGCCCGAAATGTTGACTGTACCTCTCCCTAGAGATGCTGCCTGGCCTGCTGTGTTCACCAGCAACTTTGATGTGTATTCCTCAGCACTTGATTGGAAAATTGAGCCTACTGGGCCTGAACACTTCCCTCGGCAACTGGATCCTAGACTTCCTGACTGGGAGACCTCAGTCAGTCCGGATCGGAAGAAGCATCTCCAACACCATCACACTGAGCACGGGGCCCCCTCAGGGCTGTGTGCACAGTCCACTGCTGTTCACTCTGCTGACCCACGACTGTGCTGCAATACACAGCTCGAATCACATCATCAAGTTCGCAGATGACACGACCATGGTCATCAAGAACGACGAGTCAGCATACAGAGAGGAGGTGCAGCGGCTAACAGACTGGTGCAGAGCCAACAACCTGTCTCTGAATGTGAACAAAACAAAAGAGATAGTTGTTGACTTCAGGAGAGCACGGAGCGACCACTCTCCGCTGATCATTGACGGCTCCTCTGTAGAGATCGTTAAGAGCACCGAATTTCGTGGTGTTCACCTGGCGGAGAATCTCACCTGGTTCCTCAACACCAGCTCCATAGCCAAGAAAGCCCAGCAGCGTCTCTACTTTCTGTGATGGCTGAGAAAAGTCCATCTCCCACTCCCCATCCTCACCACATTCTACAGAGGTTGTATTGAGAGCATCCTGAGCAGCTGCATCACTGCCTGGTTCGGGAATTGCACCATCTCGGATCGCAAGACCCTGCAGTGGATAGAGAGAACAGCTGAGAAGATCATCGGGGTCTCTCTTCCCGCCATTACAGACATTTACACCACATGCTGCACCCGTAAAGCCAACAGCATTGTGAAGGACCTCACGGACTCCTCATACAAACTCTTCTCCCTCCTGCCATCTGGCAAAAGGTACTGAAGAATTCGGGCTCTCACGAGTAGACTGTGCAACAATTTCCTCCCCCAGGCCATCAGACTCCTTAATACCCAGAATCTAGACTGACATCTATATCATTTCTTATTATAATGTAATTTGTCCTCTACTGTGCCTATTATCTTGTTTATTAATTATTGTACTGCCCTGCACTGTTTTGTGTACTTTATGTCATCCTGTGTAGGTCTATAGTCTAGTGTAGTTTTTGTATTGTCTTACATAGTCTAGTGTAGTTTTGTGTTGTTTCATGTAGCACCATGGTCCTGGAGGAACGTGGTTTCATTTTTACTGTGTACTGTACCAGCAGTTTATGATTGAAATGACAATAAAAAGTGACTTGACTTGAGTGTATGCATTCAGGCTTCTGTACCTCCTACCTGATAGTTACAGTGAGAAAAGGGCATGCCCTGGGTGCTGGAGGTTCTTTCTAAGACACCGCTCCCAGAAGATGTCCTGGGTACTTTGTAGGCTAGTACCCAAGATGGAGCTGACTAGATTTACAACCCTCTGCCGCTTCTTTCGGTCCTGTGCAGTAGCCCCCCACCTCACCATACCAGATAGTGATGCAGCCTATCAGAATGCTCTCCATGGTACAACTATAGAAGTTTTTGAGTGTATTTGTTGACATGCCAAATCTCTTCAAACTCCTAATGTATAGCCACTGTCTTGCTTTCTTTATAACTATATCAATATGTTGGGACCAGGTTAGAACCTCAGAGATCTTGACAACCAGGAACTTGAAACTGCTCACTCTCTGAACTTCTGATCCCTCTATGAGGATTGGTATGTGTTCCTTCATCTTCCCCTTCCTGAAGTCCACAATCAGCTCTTTTGTCTTACTGACGTTGAGTGCCAGGTTGTTGCTGCGACACCACTCCACTAGTTGGCATATCTCACTCCTGTACGCCCTCTTGTCACCACCTGAGATTCTACCAACAATGATTGTATCATCAGCAAATTTATAGATGGTATTTGAGCTACGTCTAGCCACACAGTCATGTGTATCCCTGAGGTGTGCCAGTGTTGATTTTCAGAGAGGTGGATATGTTATCACCAATCCACACAGATTGTGGTCTTCCTGTTAGGAAGTTGAGGATCCAATTGCAGAGGAAGGCACAGAGGACCAGGTTCTGCAACTTCTCAATCAGGATTGTAGGAACGATGGTATTAGATGCTGAGCTATAGTCGATGAACAGCATCCTGACAAAGGAGTTAGTGTTTTCCAGGTGGTCTAAAGCTGTGTGGAGAGCCATTGAGATTGTGTCTGCCATTCACCTATCGTGGTGATAGGCAAATTTCAATGGGTGCAGGTCGTTGCTGAGGCAGGAGATCAGTCTAGTCATGACCAACCTCTCAAAGCATTTCATCACTGTCGATGTGAGTGCTACTGGATGATAGTCATTAAGGCAGCCCACATTATTCCTCTTAGGCACTGGTATAATTGTTGCCTTTTTGAAGCAGGTGGGAACTTCAACGTAGCAGTGAGAAGTTGAAAATTTGAGCTCTTACTTCACGGCTGGGCTCACTGATTCAGTGACCACCCTCACTTCATGCCAGGGCCAGGCTAACCCACAACAGTCACTCTATTTAACTGAATAGAGCTCTAGACCACAATCTCATTCAAGGTTTATAAGATCATTCTACGTATTGTGTCTGTGCAGTTCACAGAAGAGTTACTGATTCTAATCCCACCTACCAACACTACATCTCCATAACCAGCCAGTGTTTAATTTTTCAAATATAACATCCATTGCTGTTGAATGTAACTTGTGCCTCATGCCCTTTCAGACAGTAAGTTCTAAGCTCACATCTCTCCTCACCTGTCATTTCATCCTTCCACCAATTACCTTATGCCTCTGGTTTGGAAATGGACCCCTCCAATATATTTTGTCTCAGTGTATAACTTTTCAGATCTCAATAAAGTTTTCCCTTAACCATCCCTGTTCAGAAGAAACCAGAGCTACCCTATTCAGCAGTAAAATATTCTATTTGCGACCATATCCCCAAGTCTCCTGGACCACGTCTTTTAGGTAATGTGGTGATCCAAAATGCATGCATACTTAAACTAAGAATGAACTAATGAAATTCTAGTATAACCTCCCTGATCTGCATTCTGCATTAGAGCTAATTCAGAAAATCTCCCTGGTGCCTTTATGACCTGTTATTTTCAAGGATCTCCAAGGTTCCTTTGTTTCTTCACACTACCCAGATTTCTCCTATTTTTGCATATACTCTTGTCTTTTTGTACCTTTCCAAACGTATTAGCTCACACATCTCTGGATTAAATTCTATTTGCCACTCTCAAACATCGATAGCTTCCTGCAATCTAATGCTTTCCTTCTCACTGTTAGCCACACAGCTTGCTTTTGAACCAACTGCAAAATTCTCTCTCAAAGCCAATATCTGAACCAGAATAATTAATATATGACTTAGACCAGGGGAGTAAATACTGAATGCTCCACAGGGAACTGCCTTCAATCTGCAAAAGCCCCCATCAACCATAATCCTTTGCTTCCTGCCACTGATCCAAATTGAATCCCATGTGTAGTGTAAGACTGCTGTTAAGAAAATCATATGCTACATGGTATTGCTTGGATGCACTGTGGTATCAGACATTTCTGTTTAATTGAGAGTTTACTCTTAATATAAAGCATGTTCTGTTTTATCTCATTTATTTGTGCAAACAGCAACAGAAAAGCATGTAGACCATGGGCTTTTACTTTATTGATCAGCCTGCCATGTGTGACCTTGTCTAAAGATTTCCTTAAATCCACTAGGGCTTCATCAAAACCACTGACTCATTGAACTCTGAAAAAGATAAATATTTGAATTTTTTATTCTTTACTTTGCATTAATGCTGCTTAAATTATTTGTTAGGGTCATTTTAATTTTTATTAATCTTTAAATATGATTTTAGAATTATTCTATTTGAATTATTATTGTGTTTCTGTTAGAACTAATTGAAATCATTCCAAACCATTTGCATTAGTGAATGGTGGAATGGTTGTCGGGATGTTCTGGGGGGTGGGGGGTGGGGTGGACTTGAACCTGAGGTTTATTCACCTCATAGATCCCTTGGTTAACATCATTTGCAGCTCAATGTGTTTGTGTGTATGCGGAAACACAAACAGACAGCTTTTTACATGAAAAAGGGTATCACTTTTCTTAAAGATGTTTGTCTAAATTAAGGCATTGGATCTTTTAAAACCAAAATCCTGAAAGCTGGTGCCTCATTACTAGTTTTACCATCTTATCTGTACTTACACTGGATCTTGTGGACCTTGTGCATGTTGATGAGGATAGCACGAAGTGTTCAGTAATGAAAGCAACTTTAACCCTTGCACAACCTTTAATTCACATACTCATGTTCAAGGTCAAGTATATTTGGTGAGGTAATTTTATATCACTTGCTTATATTAGCTTAGAGCAGCCTTTCTCAACATTTTTGCTCTGGAGGAACCCTTGAAATAATTTTCAGGTCTCAGGGAACCCTGTGTAAAAATTATAATGTTTTTAATTATATGTTTTTAATAATATAAAAATTATATCTACTGTTATATTTTATATGTTATATGTTATAAGTTATAATTGTCAATGCTCTTTTGAGTAGAGAATAAATTTTTAGCCAACCTTTCTTGAAAGCAGCAGGTAGTTAATCTGAGCTTACCTTCCTTGAAACTAATCATCCTTTCCCTTTCATAAATTTAAAAAACTCGTAAGGCAAACATAATAAATTTCTGTTAAATAACTGGCTCAAGCCAAAATGGGATTTATTTTTTTAAAGGCGGACTCAGTGGATTTAATTTAAATATGGGTTGTAAATTGATTTTAATTGATGCTATTCACAACATGAAAATTTATTGACAATGTTAAATAGTAAAATTACTAAAAAAAATAAGCCAAATCAATATGAATGAAAATATAGCCTGAGACACAATTTTCTTACAAGACTTTGAAAAAAAATGTTCTTACTAAGTGACATGATCAGGCTCAAATATAGGCCTAGCATGTGAAATCTGTGCTTGTTTTTTGCTGCACAAATACTCAGTTCTGGGTCGGACTTGAGATAAGCACACACGGATTTCACATTCAACTGAAATGAGATCATCTCTATCCTTGCTCTTGAAGCTTGTTAAACACGAAAAAATTCGCTCACACATGTAAGAAGTTGAAAACAGCAGCAAAATATTCATTGTTTTCCTATGAATGACAGGATACTCTTCTTCCACAGAAATCCAGAATTTGTCCGAGAGCAGTTCAGTAAATCTCATCTTGAGTTCATAATCGGACTGCATCTCACAAAGTTCTTCCTCTTCCCTCAAAGTCAAGTTCTCAGGCTGAGCAGAAGATTCAGAGTGAGGATCCCTCACCCAGTCATATACTTAAGTTGAAAGGGAGGAAAAGTACTGTTCAGTTTTGTTCTGCAGTTTTTACAGGTGGTTTACAATAAGAATTGAAAGTTTCTGATATCCTTCCTCACTCCCAAGCCCAAGCAGCAGTGGAAATATGTCAAGATTTCCTTTCGCAACATGATTTTTCCAAAGATTCAAGTTTCCTTTTAAAAGTCAAACCATTTTCTCCAGGGCTTTGCAGAGACTTGTTCAACTGGTTCATATGATGAAAATATCTGCTATGTAGGCTAGTTTCTGCAGCTATTCTTCACCTTCAAAGCACTTAGCAAGATCTGTCCTACTATTTTCTTGAAAATACCCCTGCAATTCACCTTTCAGCTCGAGCAACCTGTTGAAAACTCTTCCTCTGCTAAGCCACTGGATTTCTGCATGTAGCAGGAGACGGGTGTGCTCTTTGTCCGGGTTTTCACACAGTTTTTTAAACATTCTTGAGTAAACTGGCCTTTTTTTTTTGTAGCATCATCCGGAACTTTTTACATTTTATCACCAGGAGTTTTTGACGTCAGTACCTCTCTGTGAAGAAAGCAGCATGTTGTGAGAACGTCAGGATTTTCTGTTTTTCACAAGAGAAACGAAACCTCTCATGCAGCTGTTTGCAACAGAAAAAGTCTTCTTGAACTTCATCATTTACAAACGCTGCAACGTGACATTTATTGGTGAAAACTGTTGACTCACCAACCTGGATAGAGAAGCTGTTGTTTTTCAGTTTATCACACAAAACTTCCTCATGTGACATGCCATCAATGCGTTGACCTATCGTACTCTTTGAAAGGGGCCGCCTCTTTGCCCGAATAAAAACCACGCAAGAGCCCATTCTCGAGCTATTATGTGCGGTCGACTGTGCTCTTCTCACGCGCACAGAGGACGCGCTGCAGGTTGCAGTCACCGTTTGTCAAGGCTGAAAAGGCTTTCTGGTTTACGGTAAGTCTGAAGAAAACAAAGATTTCCCATCAGAAGCCCCCTCATGGTGTTTTCAATCTACCTGGGATCACTATTAACGACCACCCTCTCACCACAGTTGAGCAGTTCACCTACCTGGGCAGCGTCATCTCCAACGACGCCACGGTAGTACTGGAATTGACAATGGACTCGCCAGAGCTATCAGTGCCTTCAGGCACCCTCAGAAACCTGTGTGGAAGAGCCACCAGATGCATCAATCCATGAAAGTCCACGTGCACAGGGCTGCCATCGTCGCAACTCTGTTATGCGGCTCCAAAGACAGGGTCTTGTACCGCAAGCAAGTCTGGTTGCTAGAACGCTTCCATCAGCGCTGCTTCTGCCCCATCGTGGTTTATCAGCTGGCAGGATTGCGTCTCCAACAACGAGGTCCTGGAGAAGGCTCAACTTCCAATCATTGAGTCCATTTTGCTGCTTAGGCCACATGTCTCGCATGGACAACTCTAGGTTACCGAAAGCATTACTCTACAGAGAACTCTCTCAGGGCTATAGAGATCGCGCGAGAGGTACAAAGACCAACTTAAGCAGCAGCTCTCTCAGGCAAATATTGAGGTCAAGGTGTGGCAGCAGCTGGCTTGTGACAGAGACCGATGATCCATGGGGAAGCCAAGAATTTTGTGGAATCCAGAAGAGCGACTGCTAAATAGAAGAGGAGAAGCAGGAAGGATCCTACTACACAAGTACCTGCATCCCAGCTGTTCCCGTGTCCCTACAGATCCAGAGTTTGCAGATTCAGACTTGGCCTCTACAGTCAACAATGATCATGCTGTCGCTCCTGAAGACTCTTCTTCCCTCCTGATCTTCGCAAGTGAAGAACCACCATCATCATTGAGCATGAAACCTTTTCAATTACTCATACTGCATCTTTCCTAGTATTTTACCAACTATAATTGTACATGCTGACATTATTAGGTTCTCACCAACTGTGTGACTTTTTCTTTTCTGGGTAATAAATTCTGCTACTAAATAACTTGCTTCTTGCACCCTTTTACTGACTGTGACTTTGTTAACAAAAGCTTTACTGTGTTTGTTTTGGGATTCCAATAGCCATTTAAAATAATCAGCACCTTTATGTGTGATATGGCTGTGATTTATAGTTAAGTGTCTTTTCAATTTTGCAGGAGTCATGACTGCATTGTAAGTTGTTTGCCACAGACTAGGCACAATGGAATAGGACAACTCGGATCACCAGGCCCTGTAAAATTGATTGATAAGTAGCTTTCATTGTAAAGGTGGAAGTTTTTGTGTCCGCTGTTGCACTAGTGCAGTGAAATGTCTCAGAAGATTGTAATTCAAAAATTGCCACACTGGACTGTCAGACATGTCTGTAAAACACAGGGGTTAATAAAATATAAAATTGGGTGAGTCAACTCAATGTTCAGAAAACACACTTCACGCTCCTCATCAGCCTACAGTCCTTCCCTCCGTGCAATACAGTACTCACCAATTATCAATGGCCTCAAAAACTGAGAATGGACTCAAGCGAATAAACATGGCCCTACTGTGCACTGCCATACTGGGCTGTGTGACCTCTAATGAGATTGCTGATGGGGCTGTTCGGTCACTGCCCACTACTATGAGTGCTAGCATCATGCATCGCACAAAGTTAAAAAAAACTCACGATCTCTCACGGAATCCCAGTTGAAAAACCCTGTCTTAGAGCAATACCACATTGTAATGATCCTAGTCCAAACTATTTCACTGGTCCAATAATTTTAACCAATATTAATGGGTTAAATGGGTTCACCTAGGGCAATCAATTCAATTTACATGGATTAATTCAAATCAATGACAGGAATGACTTTCACAAATTAGTTGTTTTTGAGCAGAGAACATCACAGTGAATTCTGAATGATTTTTGAAAATTTAATGCAGAGAAATTTGTGTCTAATATATATCCTAATCTATTTTTCTGAAATTAGTAAAAATTGAACCGAATACATCTTAATCAGAAAATGAAGGTGTCTTGTTAATTGATACTGTAATTTTTCTCCTCACTTTATCTGATGATGAGGGGCAGACAGTACTTAAGCACTAATGCCTTTAAAGCTTACTATTTTACAATCCCAGTGTGGTTCTTCCTGACCTACGTAGTACTAATGTTATTGCAAACCAGTGTTGGAATTATCAAACGCAGTGTTTCGTTTTAAGTAGATCTGCGCTACCGCATCGTCACTACTTTGTTAATGAATAGGTGTTCCAGATGATCAAGAAGGTATATCACAAGACTGGCAAAGGCTAAGGTGAATTGTGTCATAAAATCATTGATACACAAATATCATCTAATTCAGTTATGACAATAGTTTCTTTGTTGATGGTTAGGTTCTTGCATACAGTGTTGTACAATGAGACTTCATTGTCAGCAATGGGTATGATTTATGCACTTGCCATCATTATCCCTGTCCTTTATGTTGCCTTGATGCAGGCCTATTTGTAGCATATTATACCAAACTGGGATTATCTCCCTGCTGCAAGGGACGATTTAAATTCAGGCTTACACTTTTTCTCTTGAGAAGTTAAAGACTAGAATGACTGCTCAACATATTAAAAGTGAAATTCAAAAACTAGAAGGTGAAAGCTTGTAATAATGATTTGTGAAAGTAAGCTGGTAACTTTATAGCATTGGGATAGATCATCACACCATCATCTTTAATTTAGCTGTCAGGATTATTTGGGAGTTACCTAGAAAGGAAGCACTTTGGCACTGTAGGGTTTGCTTTACTGTGTGCTGAAGTCTGACATGTGTCAGCAAAGCAGGACAGTAATGAAAATCTGGGTACAATTAAAAGACTTGTATCCCAATGGAGTATGGAGAAAAGACTTAAATCTACTTGGTTGCATTCAATCTATAGGTAACAAAATATATAATTGAGTGGTCTTTCCAGTTCAACTCAAAATGCTTTTTCTCCAGCAACATAAATATCTTTTTAGTTATTTAGTGTATGTGTGATGATTTTCACACCAGTGATAACCATTGCAAATCTGAGCTTGGGTATCCAAAGGAAATTGCAAGGCTTATAATTTTCTTTAGATTTCTGAGATCAGGTTTTCAAATGGAGGCACAATTGGCTTTTCCAGCAGGCAGCCTGTAATAAATTGAAAGTTAGGTATGAGAGGATGATGTTGTTGCACTAGCAGTGCAAGATGGCCCTTACATTAATGGAGTCAGTGAGAGACAGCTCTTGTATTCCAGCAGTCAAAGGATGAGCAGCCAATTTCTTTCTCTAGCAATTAACTAATTTATTGTTCAAACATTAACAGTCCAGAAATTTGTATTATTTCATACCACAATGAATCGCAAGTTAAACGTCAACATACATTTTAATGAAATACTTTACTTCCTCATGTAACCACGAAGTATTTTGCCATGTGAAAATGACTAAACTATGTATTCTTGTGATTGTAAATGAGGGGTGAATATAGACCAAAGCACCAGGAACAGCTTCTCTGTTGCTCTTTACATTTGAGCTGTGAAGGTTTCATTCACATCACCTGAGTGGGTTTGTAGAACTTTAGTCTTAACATGTTACCAGAAAAAAAAATGCCTCCTCCCAAAAATACCGAAACCCGTTGGAGAGTTGACCCAGACTTGTGCTTAAGACTACAGCAAGAGACTTAAATTTATAATCTTCTGACTCAGGCATGTGTACAGATGATACAGCCTTTCACCTGTTCTTACCTATTTTTCTTTGGATGAAATCATCAGCTGGCAGCATTCATGATCAGTGGTAATTAGACTTTTCCCTGTAGCCCGCACTCAAATTTTGGAACAAATGTGGGGCAGAAGTGAAGACTATTGAGTGGAAATAAGGTTTCTGGGGCAGATGGTACTGCAGGGATTAGGAAAACTATTGTGCTGAAAAGCAGAAGTTTAAAACGATGCATCTGCTTTACCATAAACTTCAAACTGTAACTGACCAACTGCTGAGCAAAAATATAGAATCCACACTGTCTCTTTGCAGGCAGTTGAAACCATTAGTCTGTTGATTAAAAAGAGGTACCTTTCAGAATCCTGAGGGATTAGGAAAGAATTTATTTTTATTTCTTGTAATAACAGAAGTGTGTAAATTTGGAATTCCTAGATGTGGCCTTTTGATGGAAGATCATAGGCTGAGGATTAAGGTAACTTTATCCAGTGTTTGTGATTATGGTTTATCTGTGTTTTGTTAATGGGAGTCCTGCAAATTTGTATATTTTATTTTCCTAGCCAGCATTTTCCTAAAACAATGTTTTGTAATCCTCATGTATTTAAGGAAGGGAGCTGGAAGGCATGTCTTTTTGAGGGCCTGTGAGGTTGATGATGTCTTTGTGAGAAAGGGAATCAGTAATTATTTGACTATTGATGTGTTGCTATTCAGTTGTAAAATTCTGACAGTAGCTGGAGATTCAGATTATTGACACTTGACTCAACTGTGTCGAGCTATCCTCCTTACACAACAGTAGTCTTCTTTTGCCATCTAGATTAGGAGGTTGAGAGGAATAAATGAAACAAAGATGATTGATTACAGGAAATCATTTAAAAGAACGACAGTGAGGAGGAAGTCTTTAAGGACCTGCAAGGTTGCAGAATAGGAAGAATGGATTCTGGTCTAAAAACAAGGCAAGGAGGCAAAGGAAACAAGTAAGGACCTGAAGTCACTGAGGTGAGAGAATATAGACAAGAAATTAAAAGGTTTTGCTGATGATCATAGCACAGAAATGGACATGGGATTCTCAGATGACTTGACACAGGATAAGATTTAATTATCTAGGGTCAGGAAATCTGAAAGGAAAGGATTTGGAGAACCTAATGAGGAGATGTTTGAGCTCAGTCCCTGCTGCAGCAACAGAGCTTAGCTTTTGCAGAACGATAAAGGACAGGTTCTCTGCCAGACCTGTGGAGGAAATTGTAGAGAGCATGTATGAAGTAAAAGGGTGAAGTGGATTCCATGGAATAAAATGGAGAAACATTGAAGATTGTAAAAATTATTCACAATCACAAGTCCAAAATGTCAAAGGAGAAAAGGACCACCACACGGCATCTGGAGTAGATGGAGCCCTACATGCTAACAGCCTCCCCATTCTTTTTGTTACATTGTCCCTCCCTAAGCAATATCTGCAAGTCTTTATTTCCCCTCTGTTTGTTGTCAGTGTTATGAGTGCAGGAATCTCGTCCGTGTCACAAAGGTGCAATTATGTATAGTCCAGGAGACGATTCGTTTATCACTGGACAATCGTGCTTGCCCTGTAGATGAAATATATCTTCGATTCCAATGAAGAAAGCTAAAATGATATAATGTCTGTTTTATCTCTTGTGCCATAGGTATTTCCCAACTGGTGGTAATGTTTTAAGTACACAAAACATGATAGCAAAAAAGTATCATTTAATAATATGCAGACATATGGTGCTTTGGAAAAGAGAGCGCAATCTTTGTGAAGTATGCTGGCACTTTAATAAGGTAACGGCTTTTGACAAAGTAGAACATTCTGTCCCAATACTTGTGCTTATTACCAGAATGTCACAGTGATAATGAAGTGCAAATGGGTTTAACTGCTGCATATGAAAGATTAATACAATTCCATATCAGCTCCAGATTTTCACCACAATTGGGATAAATTCATGTGAACATTTCACAGTCAGATTAATGTATCTGATAACAAAGATTCAAAGCAAAAGACTGTTCTAATTCTACCAGTTTTGCCTTGCAAGTTCATTGACACCAAAGGGTAAGTTAGCAGTTTGATTATCCAGAAAATTGGGCCAAGAGCTAATTAATAGGTTAACATTGCAAGAAAGGCAATTGGGGCAGAACAACTTAATACCTCTCAATTTATGCACCCTTTTCCCATTTTACCTGCAGTTTAGTGATTTTGCTTTAGTATTGCTTTATTGAGATTTAAAGTGGCCAACCCTAATATATCAGACTTTTAATCATTCTTTAGTTTTACACCATGAAATCAACATTAGCTACTAATTTGTGCTTTTAAGAGATATGTGACATTCAGGTTATGTTAATAACTACTGCCTGAATTTTTAATACACAAAAAACAAGATAACGGATTAAGGCAAGAGTTTGATTTTTCGACTGTTCTGTTGTGAATGGATCACCAGGAACTGAGTTACTGCATTTCACTCTTGACATTTAATCCATATATGAAAATCTTCTTAGAGTCCCATTATTTCTTGGAAAATAATTTTATGTGGAGAATGTTCCTGCACAATATTTTTGGATGCTAATTTTCCTCAAAACACTTCCAAAGATTTTTTACAGTGCCCTTACTAGACTGAGCAGCCAGATCAGTTCTGTTTTTACCTGCCAAATGTTCAGATTTGGCTTTGGATGAACTATTAAAAAAGCATTGAGAATGAATTAATGAATAGCTCCAGGGGGCTCCTGGTGTCCCAGGCTCTTCCATGTAAATGTGATGTTCATTATATTAGCATATTCTGGTGGAATCTGCAGTCAGGTAAATAGTCAGTGCAGTGGGTTGATATGAATTGCAAATGTTGGGAAAACTGGACTGATCTGGGAAAAGTCACAAGTTGAAATGGTCAAATAATATTCATTGTAAATCTGCAATAATGTACAATGAGTGTTTTCATTCTGTAATTATCATGAGTAGTGCCAGTTGTTTTACTTCTGAACATACACCTACTATTGAAATTGTGGTATTTGAAACATAATGTGCCTTTATAATTATCAAGAGGAGAGTTACTTCGAAATATTAATCTTCAGATATAACCCTTTCTGTAGTTTGCTTGGGTAAATCACGTCCTTGTTAATTTAAAAGAGAGTCTCCTGCAACAACACTGACAGCTCCTGTAGGATGCCCTGCAATGACTTCCAATGACATATTGTACCAGGGTGACATATTTAAGATGATATAAAGAGCAGGAGATAAACATGTCAACATCTAACATAGGTTAATGATAAACCGAGACACTGGCCCAGTTTAGGGGATGTTGCATCAAGACTCTTTCCAAAACAGCAGACTTAAGCAAAAATTCAATTGGAATGCCTTATAATGTGGGTCACAATGCCTTTTTGCAAGATGTAATTTAAAGGAAGTATTAATCTGCAGTTCTGAATTAATCAAATTTGCACAAAGAAAATTGTAATTCAGTAATTGCCGTGCAAAATAATATTTGAATCAATTTATTCCAGCAGTTATTCTGACTGGGTGCACATGACTGCAAGCTACAGGTGTGTCTGGATGGCATTGACAGCAAGAATCAATCCCGAGTGCCCATGAATAATTTAAAAAACAATGCAAATTTCAGCACACTTTCCAGCAGAGATTACCAGTGATGTTGTGTGCTCAGTGGTTCTTTTTTTGCTACTTCTGTGTTCTCAACATTGATACTTGCAAATTTGATGAATTACTTTGTTTTCTAGTTTTTAATTTGAAAGTAACTAAAATTCATTCTTTTCAAAAAGAAAATTGTTGATCTACAAACAAAATCTGCGAATGTGCTTCAGAAAGTACTTCAATGGTGGTAAAAATGCTATTGGGTGCCAGGTGTGAACAGTATGTTTGTCTTTTATAGGCTTGATATTATGATAAATGATTTGCTTTAAAAATATAATAAAGTTATTTATACTTTGTGTCAGCATTCTCTCCTAAATTGTTAATGGTTATGGTTCCAAGGGAGCCAAGCATCCAATTTGTCTTTTCCAAGTGACTTTTCTTTACCTATGACATTAAAAGTGTGGATACACTATTTAACCCTGAAATGCATTTCCACTAATCTAACTTTCTTTTTGTATCCATACTTTGCAACTGGAGCGGAGTCTATGTTCTGATAGGGCAAACTCGGGCAACTATTCTCTCCTTGGCCAGGTGTACTGAGGGTAATTGCAGCACAACAGCTGATGTGATCAGTTAACTCAGCACAGGCTATCAATGGAATCTCAAGCAGTGTGCCTTTTGCTGACTTGATAGCACATCAGTGGAAGTGACTTGAGAAGGATCACCAAGGGAGTCCCCCTGCTTGCTACCGTACGGAGCAACGAATCACCACGTAATTCATTGTGTCAGGAGGCCTGCTTTCAAGTGAAATCCATTTGTTCTTTTGGCTGAGGAAGAAACTCACCAAATGTCTAATTCTTGTACAAAATCTTGCATTGACAGTATCTCAAAGAATAGGGATTATTATTGTTCTAGGAATTGTTGATCATTGCACAGGACTTTCACAGATGTTGTCCCAGTTGAAAACTTTTTACTTGAAAAGGCATGAATTGTTTTGTTGCACTTGGAAAACATATTCTTTTGTATTTATCCCATGGGTCAAATCCCGATATTCCAGAAATATATTCCACAACAGTGATACGAGGTTCAACCATTCGCTAACCACATGTTGTTTCATGCATCATTTTTTAACTCACAAAGTAATAGATTCACCAGGGATTTCAAACCTCTCTTTTTATTTCTGAACACCTGAATTGAGTCAAATGTTCAAAGAGTTTCATGAGCTTATTTTAAACCTACAGCTTGTATTTATTTACATTTTAATTGAGGATAATAGCTGTTTGTACGACCATAAAATGGCACTATTATAATTTAAAACGAGCAATGATAATAGACAGAATTTCAAATGTAAAGCAGGTCTGCACCACCCTTTTCCAGAAACTTGTTAAGCAACTGTACTCTTTGAAAAAAATGAAATGGAAAAGCCTTTGGAAAATAAATGATCCCTTTTTAGCAATTCAGAAATGCATTTACAATATTAAAAGCTGAATAAAAATGTTAATGTAACCTTTTAAAATGCACTTCACTCACTTGCTCTAAATGATATTTAATACATAAATAATTGGCATAGAAATGACTTGCCTCCACATTCTAAGTTTTTTGTAGGTTTGACTTGTCCAATATATCTAGGCTGGGGGAAGTGTGAAAATTATTGCAGTAAAGTTAAATTTAAATTCAAGCCACTGTGCCTTCATTAACACTTTCAAAATCCTAGCTGTGGTTTCATTTCAAGTAATCCTCTGTCATATTTTTAAAATACATATTTAATCTTCAGAATTATGGTATGCCTGTGAAATAGCCAACCTGTGTGTTTGTCCTTCCAAGAAACTGCTGCTGCCATTGTTAATGGACAAGTGTATGTATTTGAATAATATTCTGTTGCTAATTCAACACACTTCCAACACAGAGTCGAGTGTAGGAAGTGAGAAATTTAAACTCTGGCAGCTTAAAAGATTTGGTTAGAATCAAAGAGTCTGGCATAAATTCTCAGTTAGAATCTACCCTTCCTCTAGGTCTTTATCCAGACCTGAAGGGAAAACTTTCAAAGACAACTAATGTGACATATTCAGACTTCAGGGAAAAGTTTGAATCAGTCTCTTTAAAAATGTAATGATACATGCAACATGCAGTCACGTCTGGATTCCTTTTGTGTTGCTGCTTGCTTAAGCAAATAGAAATATAAACAAAATATGCTGTTGATGCATTAACTCTCAGATGTCTGGGTAAAACAATGTACCAAAACATCACCTGATTCACTTCATTTCTTCAAGCAATCCTGCAGATTGAGCAACCTAGCCTTTGAAAAGCTAATGATATAAAAGCAATTAAACATGAAATTTATAGAAATGATTATTTATATTAATATTTAATTCCACCATTCTATATGTTTTAAAATCTCTCATCCAATTTTTCATTAATTTTTTTTTCTGCAAGGTGCACCTAAACATCTCAGGTTTGTCCTATTAATTCCAGCACATTATTTCTCTAGATAAGGCACTGTACATAAACTTAGCTCACATTTTGCTCTGTAACGTTAGCTCAATTTAATTACTGTCAAATATATTTTATATTCTGAATTATAGACTTTCTGCTGTCACCTGTCTGTAATAACCAGTCCTCATAGAGCTTAACACAGTATAATAACTTGTAGCATAATTATATATTATTTTTGGTAAATAAAGTTGGTTGCATCCTGGAGATGTCCATCTCTAGGAAGTCTTTGTTTTCACAATGTCTTCCATCCTGACTTTGGTTCTATCCTGAGATATTTTAATTTCTCTACAATTAACCGGGACACTCTCAGTGCCAGGGGCATGGTTGGGGCAGTATTTGTTAGATGTAGTCAGGACCGTTTCTTGAAACAATATGTTGGTAATCAGGCTAGGGAATGGGACCATTCTAGACCTAATATTAGGGAATGAGTCTGGCCAGTTGATTGAAGTTTCTGTGGGAGAGGTTTCTGAGAACAATGACCATAATTTTATAAGATTGTTATGGATAAAGATAATATATCCTTGGGTGAAAGTGTTAAACTGGGGGGATTATAACTACATTAGACAGGAAATGAAGAAGGTAAATTGGGGCAGCAATTTGTGGGTAAATCCACATATGACATATCAGAACCTTTTGAAGACTAATTGATTTGAATCGATTTGATTTCAGGACCAATGCATTCCTGTAAGGGTGAAAAAATAGGGAAGGCCAAGTAAGGGAACCCTGAATGACAAGAGATATTGTAGCTTTAGTAGAAAAGAGAAAGGAAATGTATGAGGTTTAGGAAGCTGAAATCAGATATGTCAAATACTTGAGGACTTTAAGGTGAGAGAGGGAACATTAAAAGCAGATTTGCTTGGCATTTTTATTTTGAATACAGAGAGTGGTAGGTTCTTGCAACACATGGGTTGGTGGATGGAAGCAGATACAATAATGCTTAAGAAGGATTTAACCAGACACAGGAATAGGAAAGAATAGAGTGACATGGCCCACTGCTGGCAAATGGGAATACTTTATTTAGGCATCATGGTGGGTGCACACATGTTCCTACGCTGTAGAATTGATGTTTCAATTTTTCATGTAACGGCCTTCAGAAGCACAAATTGATAGGATAGTTAAGATAGCAGTAGTGTTAGGGGATTGGGTTCAAGAGCCTTGTGGTAATGTTGCAACTCTATAAACATCTGTTTTGACCACTCTTGTAGTATTGTGTTCTGTTCTAGTTGACTGATTATAGGAAGGATGTGGAAGTTTTACCAGGATGCTGCCTGGATTAGAGGACATGTCTTATGATGAAAGGTTGAGTGAGCTAGGGCTTTTCTCTTAGGAGCAAAGCAGGATGAGAGACAACTTGATAGAGGTTTATACAATTCTGACAGGCATTGATACAGTGGACAGCTAAAGACTTTATCCCAGGACGGCATTGACTAATACCAGAGGACACTGTTTTACAGTGACTAGGTGAAAGTTTAGGGGAGATGTCTGAGGTAGGAATTTTGAACAGAAAGTGTGAAGTGGCTGGAAGTGCACTCTGAGGGTGGTGGTAGAGGTTGATACATTAAGGACATTTAAGAGACATGTAATAATTGCTTCAGTATTAATTGGTGCTGAAATGTACACATGCTTGTTAGATAGGTACCTGGATGTAAGAAAAATAGAATCTTATGGGCTATGTAGGATGGAAGGGCTAGTTTGACCTTAGAGTAGGCCATAGGCCAGGGGTCCTGTACTGTCTCTGTTCTGTTTTAAATCCAAGGGACAGGCATCCAGTGCAACGGGGCATTAACAACGCATCCAGCTCAAGCTGTATTAGAATCTTAAAAACACTGAGCTCTACTCCAGCACTTGACCATTCTCAGTCTCTCATATCAGGCCTCATGTACATCACCTCACTGCTAGGCCTTGCCCAAGCCAATTGCTCCTCATTGGTTTTCTGAACATCTCACGTGGCATAGCTGCTTTCATGAAGCCACTGTGAACTGGTACTCTCACTCCTCAAGTAGATGGCAGGCAACTTCTCTGAAATTCCTACCTTTAAGGTTTCTGAATGTACCAAGTTTTGTTAATGTGACGTCTTTGACATGGATGTTCATAAAATATTGTCTTCCTCTAGACCAGGATTTGTAATATCCGAATTGCCTTATCATGGTCTAATTCTCTGAACAGCATTTTTCTTTGCTTTGAGCATCTGTTTCCAACCCCATTGACAACACAGGTAGTTTAATTATTTCAGTCTTCTGCCCTCATTGCGTGCTCCCATACCTACTTCAATATTGATTGTTGATGGAGAATACATCAGGATATATACATCCCAAAGAGGAAGAAGTATTCTAAAGGCAAGATGACACAACCATGGCTAACAAAGGAAATCAAAGCCAACATAAAAGTCAAAGAGAAGGGCATACAATAGAACAAAAATTAGTGGGAAGTTAGGAAATTGGGAAGCTTTTTAATACCAACCGAAGGCAACTAAAAAAGTCATTAAAAAGGTAAAGATGGGATATGAAAGTAAGGTAGCCAATAATATTAGGGAGGATGTCAAAAGTTTCTTCAGGTACATAAAGTGTAAAAGAGAGGAAAGTGTGGATATTGGACCACCGGAAAACAATGATGGAGAGGTGGTAATGGGGCACAAGGAAATGACTGAAAAACTGAGTAAGTTTTTTGCCACAGTCTTCACTGTGGAAGACACTAGCAGTATGGTGGACGTTCCAGATGTCAGGGGTCATGAAGACTGTGAAGTTACCATTACTAGAGAGAAGGTTGTTTTGAAACTGTAAGGTCTGAAGTTAGATAAGTCACCTGGACCAGATAGACTATACCCCAGGATTCTGAAGGAGGTGGCTGAAGAGATTATGGAGGTTCTTTCAAGAATCACTAGATTTTGGAATGGTTTCAGAAGACTGGAAAATTGCAAGTGACACTCCACTCTTCAAGAAGGGAGAGAGGCAGAAGAAAGGAAATTATAGGCCAGTTAGTCTGACCTCAGTGGTTGGGAAGATGTTGGAATCGATTGTTAAGGATGTAGTTCTGGGTACTTGGAGGCATTCATTTCAAGGGGACTAGACTATCAAAGCAAGGATATAATGTTGAGACTTTATAAAGCACTGGTGAGGCCTCACTTGGAGTATTGTGAGAACTTTTGGGCCCCTTATCTTTGAAAGGATGTGCAGAAACTGGAGAGGGTTCAAAAGATGTTCACGAAAATGATTCCAGGATTAAACAGCTTGTCATATGAAGAACGTTTCATTGCTCTGGGTCTGTATTCACTGGAACTTTGTAGAATGAGAGGTAACCTAATTGAAACCTGTTGAATGCTGAAAATCTTTAATAGAGTGGACGTGGAGAAGATGTTTCCTATGGTGGGAGTGTCTAACCCCAGAGGACACAGCCTCAAATTAGAGGGGCAACCTTTTAGAATGGAGTTTAAGAGGAATTTATTTAGCCAGAGAGTGGTGAGTCTGTGGAATTCATTGCCACAGACAGCTATGGAGGCCAAGTTTTTATGAATATCTAAGGCAGCAGTTGATAGATTCTTGATTGGTCAGGGTATGAACGGATATGGGGGGAAGGCAGGAGATTGAGGCTGAGAGAAAAAATGAATCACCTATGATGAAATGGAGGAGCAGACTCAATGGGCCAAATGGCCTAATTCTGCTTCTTTATCTTATGATCTTATACACATACTTAGTCTTCATTCTCTGTATTCACTGCAGCTCCTCACAAAGAATGTCTGCACCTACAATACCTCTGCTGTCACTCCCATCTCTGGGAACTGTCTGGCCCATATCCCTTTGCTCTCATCTTAGGTTGTTATTTCTCTTCCCTTTTTCCTGTGACCTCTCACTCTCCCAGTATATTGTAATCTTTCAATGTGTTTCTCCAAGGTATGATTGTTCAGTCTTGACACTGTCCTCAGCTAGTTGTACTTCAGCCATTGAGCTATGATATGCTCTTCTTCAAACCATAGCCCAGTGTGCTTTGAAATCCTCTCTGAACCATGGATCTGCTAGTGCAGACCCAGTTCATCTCAAATGCAGATGACTTCTACCATTTTTATTGGTTATTAACTTCTTCAGTTATCTGTTCCCCTACCTAATGCGCTCTGCAGCACTTGGAAGCTTAAGTAGGCAGCCTGAGGCCAGTGGGCTCCCAAAACATCCGAGGTTCAGCCTCCCACATTTTGCACTTAGATAACCTACTGGTTTCCCACCAACCAGCCTGTAGTGATGGCATCATAGTCTCCTTTGATCTCCTTTTATTAGTTGTGAGGCAGAGCTCGCAGGAGAACTGGGAACCATGGATATTGTGCAAACCGAAGCTCAGCGCAGGTATGATGGAGAAATCACAGGCAGGATGCAGGCATTACTGCTTAGACAAAGACATGAGGGAAGCAGGGAACTTGCTCAGATACAGGTTGAAATTGAAACTTTTCCACGATCAGGGATCACAGATTAGGCTAGGAAATGGGGTTGAGTTCTGGCTCACATGCACAGTCAGCACCTGCTACAGAAGGAAACTTTTCAAGAGTATGGAGCCAGAGTTGGACTACTTGGGCAGAAGATTGAAGATCAACTTAGGAGAGCAGATCACACATTAAACATGGTAGGGAGTTGGATGACAGATTGAAGATGGGAATTGCACAGATTATTAAACGATGTCCTGGTCGAAACTGGACTTGCGATTGGTAGTCAGGATCAGATAGAAGCTGGTGGTCAGAATGGGATGGCAGGTTTGGAATTAATACACAACTTTGGATTGGAGGTTTGGCGCATAAAAGTTACTGGATCTGGCTTGGGCAGTGAATACGTGGCTGGAGAATGAAAGTCAGGGATTGAAGGCCAGGTTCAGATGGGGATTGCAGTCCGCTTGGATGTGGGATCAAAGGTCAAACTCAGATTCTGAATTGCTGGGAGTGCTTGCAAAATAGGTCAGAGGATATCAAATTTCAGGCTCCACTAAAGGAATGGAGCTATGATTTGGAAAGGATATTCCATAGGGGGCTTGCATACTGGATGGGAGATCGGATGGGTGGAGGCAGCTAGGGGTTTGGACGTCAGGGTGTGTCGTGATTTCAGACATCAGATGGACAGATATTTTGGAGGCTTTGCTCAGTGAGAAGGGGATTGACTTTCAGAGTTTGGGGTTATTGGCTAGGGAAGTGCTTGTCAATCAAAGATAGCCATTGATGTTGGTCATCGACGCTAATGTGCCAACAGGAAGCCTGGTGGAGGGGTAGATGATGGCAGAGTCATCTCCATGTAAAGGAAGGAGAACAATGCTACCTTGATCTCTCTAGTGGAGCCCTGGTTATTTCACAAGCTTCAACGTGAGATAAAATTTTTGCGAGTTTGTATAGCCATTTGGTGGAGATCATTCTGACTGGTTGCATCACCACCTGGTATGAAGCCTCCAATTCACAGAATCACAGGAGTGTGTAGACTCCGCCAGTTCCGTCATGGGCACCGCCCTCTCTACCGTCGAGGACATCTTCGTGACACAGTGCCTCAAGAAGGTGGCATCCATCATTAAATACCCTCAGCACCTGGGACTTGCCCTCTTTTCATTGCTGCCATTGAGGAAGAGGTATACGACTCATTCAAAAAGAGCTGCTTCTCCTCCATCACATTTTTGAATGGTCCATGAACACTACTGTGTTACTCCTTTTATTGTTTGAACTATTTATTTATTTTGTAATTTATAGTAATTTTATATCTTTGCACTGTACTGCTGCTGCAAAAACAAGTTCAACATCATTACAAGAAAGTGGTAATAAACCTGTTTCTGAAATCATTGCACCCACCAAGACACTTAGAGACTCTATACTGCTATCCACAAATTAGGCTTAAAGGAGTAGTGAATGGTTTGGGGAGAGACTTGCATTTCCAGTTTGGGTGTGTGCTGCAGGAAGCAGATGTATCCCGTCTTCTGTAAATATCTCCACCTGCACCTTATACAGACCAGTGGCTAGTGACAATTTGATGGCCCCTCCTTCTCCAGCACCTAGGCAAGCAAGCCACAGCTGTGGTGCAGAGTTTGAATGGAATATATCATCGGCATGTCTCAAGGCCCAGAGGAAAGAGCATTTAAAGTGTGAAGGATTGCAGCTGGAGAGTCCTGCCAAGATGGGGGACCTATGGGTGCAGGGCTTGACAAGTATGAGAGGAATAGATTAACCCCCCTATGCAGATTATACCAAAATCACAGAGCCTTTCTCTGTGTTTAACTAACAATTACACTGGGTTCCATAGGGCAGGTAGATTATTTGGAGGTGAGGGGGGGGGATGGTCCCTATCTGCTGTTATTCATTTGCTTTCAGAACCGAAATACATTTCCACAGGGTTCACGCGATGAAGATTCAGCCGAGCCAGCTGGGTAACTCATTAACGTACTCTGTTTCTAAAATGGTGACAAGGGAAGTTGTATTTTTACTCATATTGTGTTGCGTGTTCTCCATCTGCTCAGTGTTAATGAAATGGTCCCATTGGTTAAAGTGACTTTCAACATTGTGACCTCTGACATTACAAGAATTTTTGGTGTTTACTGCAACTCTTCCCCAGGTAGTGCTCTATGGGCTTGTAACATTGAGTGCTTTACACAGCTCAGCGATTTCATCTGTTTCCACAGCACAGCTGAAAACCATCTCCTTTTCATTTGGGCCCCATTTTTTCCCTCCTGTGTTAACCCCCCTTCCATCCGAGTTACTGATCTGCCATGTTGTGATAAGCGGTGGTAATTTGTGGTCTTCACTTGCTGATCCAGTAACTATTTTCTGCATTGAAGCCACAGGGATCAGACTGCAATAAGATGGACCACCCACCCACCTGCACCAACACTTCAACGTTCCTTGGCTGATCCTTTGCCTTTGTGCCATTTTCCAATTTTCCGGCACTGGCCCATCTCCCTAGATCCAAAAAGTCTATCAGTCTCCGTTTTGAGTATACTTCTGAGTGAAGAAAAAATTCCTGTTGAAAATCTAAAACCCAACGCTGTCAGAAATATGAAATAAAATGCTGGAAGTAACCAAAACATCAAACAGCATCTTTGCAGAGGGATAAGAAATTACTTTTTGCACAAATTTCTTCTCATCTCAGTCTTGAATGGCTCATTGTTTTGTTCTGAGACGAGGCAATATAATCCCTGCAACTGCCTTGTCAAGACCTGTAAGAATTTTGTGCATTTCAATGATGACATCTTTTACTCTTCTAAATTCAAGAACATCAAGCTGATCTGCTTAATTGTTTGTATGACAAAGCAATGATTAAGAAATGGTCAAACAAGCTTATCTGTCCATCAGCATACAGTATTCCAGCAGTAGTCTCAAATGGGCCCCAAGTAAATCAATTGTTACGTATGATGGTAGTCAAGATGAGTACCCTGTTCGTCTTCCAAGTTGCTTGCTTCACCTGCATATTAACCTTTATTGATTATTGATTTGTGTAGGATTAATATCTTATTATTGAAGATCATGTTCTCTGGGGGCTTTGCTATTGTTTGCATGGTGGGGGTGGGGGTTGATGCTTTTCCTGGAACAACTGGTGGGAGGGGAGGGGGGTGCGGGGCATTGGTGCTTTTGCTGCCGCTTGTGTGTGGGAGAGGGGAGCTGGGCTTTGGGTTTCTAAAGTTTTCTGTCATTCATTCCTCGGGATTTTCTTTGTTTCATGGACGTTTGCGATGAGTAAGGATTTCAGGTTGTATACTGTATGCATTTTCTGATATTAAATTGAACCATTGAACTATTGGAGAAATACTCTGCATTTGTATTCTTCTCTCTAGTGGATGAATGTGTCTTTTCACATTGTATCCCACTGGTTTTGTACTCACCCATGTCTGCACCTCTCTGAAGTCTCTGTGCATCAGCAAATGTGTGTACTGTATATTACATTGTGTCCCGCATCCAGATCATTGATAAAGATGTGACCCAATATCAATCCCTGCAGCACCCTATGAGTCACAACTTCCCAACCTATTATCACTCTCATTCTTTCTCCAATATGCCATAGGCCATTTGAAGACTTCTAGCGGTCTAAGCATTCACATCAGCTGGTTTGCACTCATCCAAATCTCAAGAAACAGATTCCTCAAACATGATATCTCTTTCTTAAATTCATGTTGAGTCACTACAGTCCTGTAATTATTTTCACAGTACTTTTTTACCACTTTCTTTTCTCTCTCCCTTCTTTCTGAACTATGTGGCTGCACTTTTGTCTTCAGATCTGTGGGGAAACTATTCTAGAACCAAAAGAAATGTGAAAGCTTAAAGCCATTGCCTCTTGTATCTCTGTAGCCACCTGTCGCAAGTTGTCGGGTTCAGGCGATTGATTCTTCTTCAGTTCCCTCAATCTCCCCAGAACTAAATTTACACAGATGTTGACTTCTTGGATCTCCTTACTGATTCAGGATTTCCAGTCCTCCATTATTTCCTGAAGGCCTTTTGTTTCACTGTCCATAAAGACTGATAAAAAAGTATTTATTTAATTTTCTGCAGCTTCTTTCTTCTGTAATATTATTTCTCTTGCCTCAGTTAGTAAAAGACCATCATGATTTTTAGTCAATACTTTCTTTTTATACTGAATATTTTGCAGACTATGTTGAAATTCCTTGATGGATTACCCTTTTGTTTCACTTTCCTTTTCTATATCATTGTCTTGATTATCCTATGCTAAATTTCAAAATGTTTCCATTCCCTTGCAAACCACTTCTTTCGAAAACACTATGACTCTCGTTTAATCTGAGCCTATCTCCAACCTTTTGGTCTGTCTATTTACTTAGAGTTACAGCATTGTAACAGGCCCTTTTGGCCTGCGCCACCCAGCTCCACACGTGACTAATTAACTTACGAGCCCGTTCATCTTTGGAATGCGGAGCATCTGGAGGAAACCTACACGTTCATGAGCAGAATGTACAAACTCTGCACAGGCAGTGGTGCGAACTGAACCTGGGTCACTAGCACTGAAATAACATTACACTAACTGCTACACTACCACGCGGATGGGAGCGTACCACTTTTCATGTTCGGTTATTAGGTTCAGTACGTTATTTGCAAACTATTATTACGCTAATAAATGATAGATTTACTGGCTTACTGTCTTGCTTATCAGTGTTTTACCCAATCTACATATCCAGATCATGCCCCATGCCTTCATAGTTTGCCTTGTTCAGATGTAAGATCGATGCTTCTGCTGCTGTTTCTGTGTGGGAGGGAGAGGGGGGCATTGCGGTTCTGAAGTTAATATCATTCAACCTTTGGGGTTTCTTGTTTCGTGACTGTCTCTGTAGAGCAGTGATGGCCAACCTTTTACATTCCATGCGTCGATTTTTTCACCCACGAGTTCAGATACGATTTTTTTCATGTACGAGCTCTAAATTAACATATTTTTACAAGAATTGAACGGGGGTACAAGAGTTGTATGGTGCACCTGATCTCGTGAGTGAAAAAATTGACGCGTGGAATGTAAAAGGTTGGCCACCCCTGCTGTAGGGTGTAAGAATTTCAGGCTGTGTACTGTAGACATTCTCTGATATTAAACTGAACCATTTGGTTTTGTATTCAATTAAATCTCGTTCACTCTGTGACAACAGTCTATGCCACTAGGATCACTTTTCCCTTTGTGCTCCTTACCTGCTAAATCATCAGTGAATTCCTCATTACACAATGTAAGATCTAAAACTAGCCATTCCTTGTTGTTTGACAACCACCTCATATATTCTGTGAATTCATCGACACTACTTCTGATAATTTTGTTTATTCTGTCTGTATGTAGATTAAAATCCCCAATGAATATTCTATCCTACTTGCAACATGCATCTCTAATTTCCTGATTTATACTATGCCCTGCTTTACCACGATAGAATGGGAGCCCATATATAATTCCCACTCATGTTTACGATCTCTTAGCAATGCACTGGCTGATTCTACTTGCCTGATTTTTCTCAATTAGGACCTTTCCTCTCTAATCCTTTTAGACTATTATACTGTCCAAAATACCATGTCTGGCATTGAGTTCAGAACTGTAACAGGCCTGAATATGAAAAGCACTAGAATATCTCTTTAAGTTCTGGCTTTTCATTTGCAGTGGAACTAGCTCAGATGTGCATTTTGTTTGGCATAGATGACGAGTTCATGAAAAGTCTGTCAGCAGATGTTAACATGAGGATGCTGGGAGCTTTTAACACAACATCTCTGATGTATTTTAACCTGCCCTGGAATTTTCTTAAGTCTCTAAAAATACTGTGAAAGAGGAGTATTCTGTTAGGAATCCCATTGTGGCTTCAATACAGCTGTGGAGATGAAGGCAGAAAAAGAGTGATTGGAACAAAAAGTTCAAACCAGGCAAACAATAGAGAAATAGTCTGAACTTGATCATTGAATCTCCTTTTGGGGCCCTTGGAATGTATTTCTGATTGCAACATGTGCACCAGCGTTTTGAACTGCCCATTATCTGAAAGTATGAAAACCACTCTGTAAATTCTGCCTTGTCAGGAAACAGCATAAATAATACAGTAAGCTCATAGCACAATCATTCCAGTGTAATGAAGCTGCTGTCTGAGTCAGGAGATGGCTTTCTGATTGAGCATTCACACTTCCCGCAGACAAGTACAATGTGCAGCCTGTGCAGGAATCGGGGCTTGCTGATTTCAGCCTTTTCCGTTTCATCCGGGCTGCCAAGACTCAGAGAGTGATGGAGGTGAAACTGGATTTTCTCACTCAAGGGCATTGAAATATGTGGCTCTGCACCCTGTACAAATTGATGCATTAAAGGGAAGAAGGAGGGAAAATTGACTCTCGAATTGGACAAGCACTGAGGTGAATATCAGAAGCCTCTCCGCTGTTCCGGACTGTCCTTTAATCTTTGGAATCCTTGGGACAACAGCAGACTTTTGACAATGTAGTGCAATGCGTAATTCAGCCCCAGATTATGCTTTTGCAACCATCAATGTTAATAGTTGTGCGGAGCTAACTGAAGAAACAGTGACACTGCCAGGATATTAACTATTTTGAGGGAATAAATCAGAGCTCGTGTTTTGTCAACAACGGTTTGATTTTTGCCTTCAATTAAAATTTGCATCTGCTGACTCTGAAACATTTTTGGGAGGGAATGTTTAGAAGTGGAAATTTCTCATGGAAGCTTTCGCATGCAGGTTGTGCCAAGCTGCTTCCTTACCCATTACCAACCTTGATCGTACTGAACCGACACCACAAGTATAGCATCGGTTTAGCAGCATGACACATTGTTGGCTTCTCATGTTCCTCGCTCACAATGTGTGTGTGCATTGTGCTCCCTTCTTTAAGAACCCCTTGTGAGCACTTGATGTTCTGCTATAACTGTTTCTCTACTAACGTAGTAAGGCAGAAGTGTTCTCTGCAGCTTAAGGGATCAGTGCTGTCCATGATTGATCAGTTGTGCGAATGTTTACATCCTCCAGCAGAGTATAAGGAGCCCTCGGTACACTTCAGGCATGATTTGGTTCAGCAAGCAGTGACCAAGTTACAAGCAGCAGCACTGCGTGGGTCACTGCCTTGACCTGTTCACTAACGCTGCAGCCGAAACTCAGCAGCAGATGCAAGTATTGTTCTGAGCATTGCAGCCTGAGATTCTCCCTTTTCAAATTCATCTTTTCTTTCCCTTTCAACGCAGAACTCTAATTAATTGTTAATCAAGCACAAACTATATTCTGCACTATGTTGATGGCAGTTATTTTTATGGGAGGTCATTCTGATAACTGGGCAACAGTGAATATTATATCGTGTTGTTCACAGTTAAAAACAATACCCAGTCCACAGGCATTTTGCCAGTCCATTATTCTGTAGTAACATCTAGGCAGCATAAACCACTTGCTGTTAATACTGTCACTAAAGGGTCATTTTATAGCAGAGAGCAGCTTTTGCTAACGTATTTAGAACATGGAGAGAAATTATGGTCAAACATCCCTCTGCTGAGCATCAGTATCATGTGTTGGTTGGTGTTTGGACCATTTTCTCAGTAAATTGATATTGCACTCATCCTTGCATTAGTAATATGAGGACAAATGCAGTATAGCTTTGCTTTTATTTTATCTGCCGACAGCTATCCATTTCTCTTCCCCTTTCCGTCAATCGGCTGCCTTCTCTACCATATCTTTCATCAAGTGGGAGTCTGAGTGAATAGTCTGTGAACTCCCATGTGAGAAATAACACTCTGTGCTGTTCGGCTGACAAGAAATGCACTTCCTGTAGGGCAACAGGGTCAAAGCCAGCTTTCCTCTGAAGTGAAGTATTTTGTCCCACAACATGCCCTATCAAGCCGACTGGCTCAATCTTATTGGATTTATTTGCTCTATTTGTCATTTCAGAAAATATGGAGGACCATTTCAGTTTTTTTAGCACCAACTCTCTGTCACTGGGTTTTAATGCGACAATATTCATCAAATGAATTACTGAACAAGCTGTCAGAAATGCTAGAGTCCAACTTAATTTCATAATCGGTCAGAATTAGATGGTCAGGTGCTTTGTCCAAGATATTGCCCAGTAATGACCAGCAACATGACCGACAGGTCTCTATAACTCTCATGTGAGGGGATGATCATGAAATTTCAAAAAATATTACCTTTAGAGGTGTTGCTGTTACTCATTCATAGATAACAAACTTGATGACCCCTTTATCTCAAATTCACAGCAGCTGAGCCTTCCCCAAGGGTGCCATGTATCCACATGGCTTCTCCCATGTTCCTGTACAGTTTCTATGTTGCAGGCTTGAAGCCTTTGGTTTATCAGCAATTTTGTGTCTTGCAGATCTAGCCAGCAATTAATTTAGTCCTTAATACAGATACCCTCTGTTTGACCAACAAAACTGCTGTTTGCGCTCATTGTAGTGAGTGGCTAGGTTAACAACACCATTAAGCTTAAAAGATCACTTGTATTGATAAATCAGCACTGTTCACTGCAGCCCACACTCAAAAGAATAACTAAAGTCTCAAGCTCATTAGCGTTAACTGAGGGAACAAAATAAATCTGCAGTCTACAGAATGGTTAAAGAGAGACTAGCCGAGAAAATTTAACCAATTTTATTACTCAACGCATCTTATTTTTCCCCCCAAAAATTCATTCAAATCAGCTGTTTTTCATCGGGCATGAGATAAAAGCTTATTACCTATTGCTCTATTGGGTAAATTGAAAACCATCTGATAGATAGTGCCAAGAAAAATAAACCAAATGAGAATCATTGCCAACAGGAATGAAAAGTGTCTTTACCCTTTTCCCTCAGCTTTTTTTTCCAGTTTTGCTGAGTTTTCAATTATCCTGTTTTCATAGTTTTCAACTGCCTCAGCTCTTCTTGTCTGTCACTGCACAACAGTTCCAATGACCTTTCAGTCACACTTTACTTGCAGCACAGCACATTTGCATAGTAATGATCCCCTCCTTTATATAACTGCAGAACAAGGCAGAAGCAATTATTTCAGCTGCGCCCTCCTTTAAACATATGACAGACTTTGCTTTTTCACTGTGTTTATGTTTAGAAATTTTCCAGAAAATATTAATTTTAGAGCATTGTCATAAAATTCTGGACTAACAAGCAATTACAGTGAAAGTTGAATACATTTATGTAACATTAATGGTGCATCAGACTCCTATGTACTACATAAATTGTGCAAACTCCTCTTAAAAGCCCTGCCAACAATTATCCAGTGCATTGCAGAAATTCTACCTTCTTGCTTCTGATGGCAAGCCTCCAAGAAACGGAGTTCACGTTTAAGGTCAAGGTGCGAGATGGCAGAGAAATTTCATAAAATAGAATTCCATTGAGTGGTAAAGCTAGCGCTTTGTTTTGGTGGGCAGGATCAATAGTTCTGATTTTTACTTGTTAAACAGACAGACTAATAATTCAAATCTGAATGATGATTTGAAAGGAGTCATGAATGTAGCCCCAATTTAGCCTGATTTAGTTTCAGGTGGCTTTGAAGCAGATTGTTACAGAGACATTGCGAGGTACAGCATGGAAACCAGCCCCTTGATCTACCAAGGTCCACGCCAACTACCAGCCATTCGTTATTAATTCTGTTTTATTCTCCTTATTCTCATTGACTCTTGCCAGATTCTATCAAGCCCCTACACAATGGGGGCAATATAAGGACGTCTATCACCCTACCAATCTGCAGGTCTTGTGTGAGGAAACTGGAAGGAAAGCTCCAGGTTTCAGTGAGAGTGGACAAATTCCACACAGACCTAGATACGCAGGCATAAACCTGGGTCTCTGTCTTCATCAGGTAGAACTCCACTAATGGTTTGAGGAGAGCTGCAGGGTGCAAATTCATGCCTTCAGTTAGCTGCAGCACTGCAACTGCAATTTTCCATATAACGAGAGGAGAGTTCCCACACCCACCCTGCACCCACCTTCCTCAGGCTCTGAACAGACTGGGCTGGACAGTCTGAAAGGTTTTGTTGCAAACTGCCTCATGGAGTAGCCCAGGTAGTTAAAACCCTTTCAGTTCGTGGTTGCATCTGTTACGTGTTGTCACTCCAGAAACTAATTTAAAGAAAAACACAGGATATGGGATGGTGTTTATTTATTCCTTTTACTTAGCGAGGTGCTCACATGGCATGAAGACATATGCCATTCATGTATTTCTTACCTATAACCCATAATGAAATATGTAAACAACAAAGAATGCTTAATCAAACAATATTACTGAAATATTAAATACACTGTACTCCTCTGTGCTTAGGGAAAAACTCATACTCAGTATAGAATGCATCTCAACTTAAGGATGTAACATATTTCTCTCTAGTCATCTTATATACTGTAGTACAGTTACTATATAATACAACTATGTAGTATATATACAGCCACAGCATAGTAAATTTTAAATTGTTCCATTCAGGCCTAAAGATTTAATAGCTGTGGAAGATTTCTTACTCTTGTGGGATAATGTCTTTCCTGACGGGGGGTGGGGGGTGGGGGGCAGTCACTCTGCTTGGTAGGAGAGACTTGTGGTTGTGAAACAATCTCAGGTTCCGGGATCTCCTCCGTGGTGGTTGTAGGAGTTGACCCTGGGACTGCAGGAAATGGTTCTTATAACTCTGGGCACCTTTCCTCTCCTCAGCTGATCCAAGTGTTATATCCAGATGACATCAGATGCAATTTCTACTATGTAGGAGAGTGGTCCAGTTCTATCCTTAATCTTTCCAACTATCCACATTTAGTCATCTCCGTAGTGCCTCACCAGGACTGCTTGTCCAGGAGTGAAAGATTGAGACTTCAGTTTGTCTCAGTTGTTTGTCCTGCATACTGCTTCTGTGATTGGGTTTGAGGAGGTCCAAGTGTGAATGCAGGGGACAAGCAAGGAACAGCATATCTGGCAAATTCTTGGTTGTGGTGTGTGCCACATTGCAATATGCAAAGAGAAAATTGGCAAGCTTCTGATTTAATGTCAGTGTAGTGTGTTCTGCTGACATTGATTGCAGTGTGTTCTTTGGACTCTGGGCAAACCTATCTGCTGGATAGGACAGTGTAGATGTAATATACATTATTCCATCCATTCATTTTCAGGAACAACTGAAAATGTTCCATATCAAATGGTGGTCCATTGTCACTGATTACGTCTTCTGGAATACTAGTCCTTGAGAAGAGACTTCTGAACACATTTGCAGTAAGTGAAGCCATAGTGGAGGCTATTAGGAATACTGCTACCACTTTGTAGCTGCATCCACTACTACCAAGAAAATCCGCAAGAATTCTATGCCAGGGCAATGCAGGTTATTCCCAGAGATGGAGAGGTGCTGCTCTTCGCATCTTCTGGATGTGTTTGCATCCTGAGCAGTGCATGGCAAACTGCTCAATATGCTGATTTATCCCCAGCCACCAGACAAAGCTTTGAGCCAATGTTAAGGATTGCATAAAAGCCAAGGAGAGGGCATATAAGGTAGCAAAAGTAAGTGGGAAGTTAGCTGATTTGGGAAGCTTTTAAAATCCATCAAAAGGCAACTAAAAAAGCTATAAGGATGGAAAGGATGAAATATGAGGGCATACTAGCTAACAATATAAAGCAGGCTACCAGAAGTTTTATCCGTTAAATAAAGAATGACAGGGAGGTGAGAGTTGATATTGGACCACCAGAAAATGATGCTCTGAGGTAGTAATGTGAGGACAAAGAAATGGCAGATGAACTTAATGGATATTTTGCATCTGTCTTCACTGTGGAAGACGCTACCAGTGTGCCAGAGGTCCGTGAGTGTCAGGGAGCAGGAGTGAGTGCCACTGCTATTCCAAAGGAAAAAGTGCTAGGCAAACTCAAAGTTGTCAAAGTTGATAAGTCACCTGGACCAGATAGACTACCTCCCAGAATTCTGAGAGAGGTTGCTGAAGAGATAACGAATGCATTGGTCATGATCTTTCAAGAATAACTTGATTGTAGCATGGTCCCAGAGGACTGAGAGATGGTATGCGTCACTCCACTCCTTAAGAAGAGAAGAAGGCAAAACCGTGGGCCAGTTAGCCTAACCTCAATGGTTGGGAAAGTGTTGGAGTTCATTATTAAGGATGAGGTTTCGGGGTATTTGGAGTCTAATGATAAAATAAGTCAAAATCAGCATGGTAAAGAGAAATTTTGCCTGACAAAGGTGTTAGAGTCCTTTGAGGAAGTAACAAGTGGGGTGGACAAAGAGAAGGCAGTAGATATCATTTACTTGGATTTTCAGAAGGCATTTGATAAAGTGCCATGCAAGAGGCTGCTTAACAAGATAAAATCCTATGGCGTTACAGGAAAGATACTGGCATAGATAGCGGAATGGCTGACAAGCAGGAGGCACGAGTGGAAATAAAAGGGGTCTTTTCTGGTTGGTTACCAGTGACTAGTGGTGTTCCTCCGGGGTCAGTATTAGGACCACTACTTTTCACATTATTTGTCAATGATTTGGATAATGGAATTGATGGCTTTGTGGCAAAGTTTGTGGATGATACAAAGATAGATAGAGGGGTAGGTAGCGCTGAGGAAGCAATGCGATTGCAGCAGGACTTAGACAAATTGGAAGAATGGGCAAAAGAGTAGCAGCTGGAATACAGTGTTGAGAAATGTATGAAAATGCATTTTGGTAAAAGGAACAATAGTGTGAACTAGTGTGGAGAAGGTGAAAACCTCAGAAGGACTTAGGAGTCCTTGTGCTAGACTCCAAGGTGGTTAATTTACAGGCAGCGTTTGTGGTAAAGAAGGCAAATGCAATGTTGGCATTTATTTCAAGGGGAACAGAATATAAAAGCAAAGAGATAATGCTGAGGCTTCATAAGACACTAGTCATACTGCACTCAGCATATTAACAGTTTTGGGCCCCATATCTCAGAAAGGATGTATTGTCATTTGAGAAAGTCTAGAGTAGGTTCACAAGGATGATTCTGGGAATAAAAGGGTTAGCATACCCGGAGGGTTTCGTAGCTTTGGGCCTGTACTCACTGTAATCTAGAAGAATGTAAGGGGATCTTATTGAAACCTACCGAATGGTGGATGTGGAGAGGATGTTTCCTATGATGGGGGCGTCCAGAACTAAAGGGCACAGCCTCATAAATGAGGGCAACTCTTTAGAACAGAGGTAAGGAGGAATTTTTTTTAGCCAGAGAGTAGTGAATCTGTGGAATGCTCTGCCACAGACTGCGGCGGAGGCCAAGTCCGTGGGCATATTTAAGGTGAAAGTTGATTGTTTCCTGATCGGTCAGGGGATCAAAGGATACGGCGAGAAGGCAGGTGTATCGGTTTGAGTATCCGGGATCAGCCATAATGGAATGATGGAGCAGACTCGATGGGCTGAATGGCCTAATTCTGCTCCTAATATTCTTATGGTCTTATGGACAATTCTCCATGATGACATTACTGCATAAGGGGGCAGAGGGTTATTGGTGAGATATTGAGGAAGAAATATTTTCCTGTTCATTGCACAATAGAAAAAAGCATTTTGAATCAGAATTGGGTTTACTATCACTGACATATGTCATGGTATTTTTTTTTGTGGCAGCAGTGCAGAGCAATACATAAAAATATTACTATAAGTTACAATATATAAAAAATAAAGAGGTAGTATAAAAAGAGAACAAAATGTGAGGTAGTGTTCATGGGTTTATGGTCTATTCAGAAACATGATGGCAGACGGGAAGAAGCTGTTCCTAAAATGGTGAGTACATGCCTTCAAGCTCCTTACCTCCTCCCTGATGGTAATAATGAAAAGAGGGCATGTCCTGGCTGCTGAGGATCTTTAATGACTTAATGATGTACCTGAAGTAAATCTCACCTGAATACAAAGTCAAAGTCATAGCTGAGGTCTGCGCAGTTGCATCACAGACACATAAAATCAAATGAGCAACATTCACAATAAAAACATAAAGAAAACTTAAATTAGACACGTCTTGTTCAAGAAAAACGTGACTAGAAGAAGTAAATGAAGTTCAATTTAGTACAAAGTGGTGAAAGTGTTCATATTGTTGCTGAACTGCAGGGATTAGAGTTCACCGGTTTGTTCAAGAACCAAATGGTTGAACGGAAATAACTGTTCTTGAACCAAGTGGTGTGGGACTTCAGGCTTCTGTACCTGCTGCGTGCCTGTAGTTGTGGAAAGATGGCATGACCTGGGTGGTAGGGATCTTTGGTGATGGATGTTGCCGCCATGAGGCAGTGGCTCCTGTAGAATCAGAATCAGGTTTATTATCACTAACATAGGACGTGAAGTTTGTTGTTTGGTGGCAACAATGCAGTGCAAAGACATAAGAATCTGTAAGTTGAAAAAATAAATAAATAGTGAATAAAAAAAGATTGATGCAGTACTGTTCCTGGACCATTCAGAAACCTAATGGCAGAGAGGAAGAATCTGTTCCTGAATAACTGAGTTTGGGTCTTTGAGCTCTTGTCTCTCCTCACTGATGGTAGCAATGAGATGAGGGTATGTCCTGGACAGCAAGGGTCCTTCCTGATGGATGCCGCTGACCTTTGAAAATATCCTCAGTCGTGGAGAGTGTTGTGCCTGCGATGGAGCAGACTGAGTCCATAATCCTGTACGTTGGAGGCTCCATACGAGGTGTGATGAAATCTGTCGGAACACTCTTCACCGTACACCTGAAGAAATTAGCTAGAGTCTTTGGTGATATACCGAATCTCTTCAAATTCCTAATGAAGTACAGTCATGGTATGGGTTGTTCACAATTGTATCAATATGTTGGGATAGATCCTCTGACATGTTGGCACACAGCACTCTTTTCCCCCCGATCCCTCAGTAAGTACATGTGTGCTCCAGACACTCTCTTCCTGAAGTCCACACTCAATTCCTTGGTCTTACTGATGTTGAGTGTGAAGTTGTTGCAATATCGCTCAACCAGCTGATCTATCTCACTCTTCCACACTTCCTTGTTGACATCTAAGAATCTACCACCAACAATAGTGACATCAGCAAATGTATAGATGCTGTTTGTGCTGTGCCTAGCCATGCTGTCATGTAGGTAGAGAGAAAAGGGCAGTGGGCTAATCCTTAAAGTTTGCCTGTTTTGATAGTCAGGGAGGAGGAGATGCTATTTCCTATCTGCATTGACTGTGGTCTCCCAATAAAGGAGGAGATCCAGTTACATATAGAGGTACAGAGGCCCAGGTGCTGAAAATTGGTTATTAATACTGAGGGAATGATGGGTTGAACGCAGAGCTGAAATCAGTAACAGAGCACAATGAAGAGCCAGTGAGAATGTGTCCGCATTAACATGAGTGCACTGTTAGGTGAATAGCAGCCGATCCAGATCCTTGCTCAGGCAGGATTTCATTCTAACCATGACCAACCTCTCAAAGCACTTCATTATGAGTGTACTACTAGTCTATAGCCATTGAGACAGCTCACCATGCTCGTCTTGGGCATCTGTATGATTGCAGTCCTTTTGAAGAGTGTGGAAACAGACCCCAGCAGCGAGGAGTTGAAGATATCCTTGAACACTCCAGGCAGTTGGTCAGCACAGATCTCTAGTACCTGGCTAGCTGCACATTCGCAGCTTTACACCTTGCCAGAGTTCACCCACCTGAGGGATGTTCTGACATCAGCCTCTGAGACAGAGATCACAGGGTCACCACATGCTGTAGGGATTCACACACAGGGCTAACTTTATTCTCCCTTCCAAAGTGTGCAGAAAAGGCATTAAGCTTATTGGGAAGTGATGCATCACAGCCATTTATATCGTTAGATTTCACCCTTTAGGAAGTACTGGTACGCAAACCCTCCCGCAGCTGTCGTGCATTCAAGTCTGTCTCTAGCTTCACCCAGAGCTGTCTTTTCACCTTCATAATGGCCTTCTGTAGGTGGTAGCTGAACTTCATGTGGGGTCTATATTGCTGTTCTTGGACACCACAAATCTAGGCTTCAGCAGGCTGCGAATCTCCTGATTCATCTAGGGCAGTGATTCTCAATGGGGGCAGTACTATGCCATAAGGGGGCTGGTATGTGTCCTAAGCTGGTGTTAGGGGAAATAGAATTTGTCACAGTGGGGAGGGGGGGTGGGGAAGGGAGCTGTAAGTGGCACCCTAGCTATGGCACTATAATTATGAGACCTCATAGTCATAGTCATAGTCATAGTCATACTTTATTAATCCCGGGGGAAATTGGTTTTCGTTACAGTTGCTCCATAAATAATAAATATGGTTCTATTAAATAATTAAATAGTAGTATGTAAATTATGCCAGTAAATTATGAAATAAGTCCAGGACCAGCCTATTGGCTCAGGGTGTCTGACCCTCCAAGGGAGGAGTTGTAAAGTTTGATGGCCACAGGCAGGAATGACTTCCTATGACGCTCTGTGCTGCATCTCGGTGGAATGAGCCTCTGGCTGAATGTACTCCTGTGCCCACCCAGTACATTATGTAGTGGATGGGAGACATTGACCAAGATGGCATGCAACTTAGACAGCATCCTCTTTTCAGACACCGCTGTGAGAGAGTCCAGTTCTATCCCCACAACATCACTGGCCTTACGAATGAGTTTGTTGATTCTGTTGGTGTCTGCTACCCTCAGCCTGCTGCCCCAGCACACAACAGCAAACATGATAGCACTGGCCACCACAGACTCGTAGAACATCCTCAGCATCGTCCGGCAGATGTTAAAGGACCTCAGTCTCCTCAGGAAATAGAGACAGCTCTGACACTTCTTGTAGACAGCCTCAGTGTTCTTTAACCAGTCCAGTTTATTGTCAATTCGTATCCCCAGGTATGATTGGTCAATCACACCGACTGGAATAGTATAAAGGTAGCTTGCTGAGCACCAGCTCTACCCCGACTAACATTCAGATTCCAATCTGAATCCTTGTCAATGTAATTTTCGCTGTTGTGATCATCTTTATCTTTGCCTTTGTATGCTACTACCATCACTCCCTCCGTGTCAACTCGCTGCTATCGTCAACATCTGATAGTCATTCCTAGTTTGTGTTAATTTTTTATTTTAATTTAGCCTTGTTAATGATGGATAAATCTGTACAGCATGATCTCTATGAAGGTGGTGAAGCCTTGAATTCTACTCCTGCTAAAAAACAGAAACTCCAGAAAGTGTGTCAATACAATGTTACATACCTGGAATATGCTTTTCTTCTGTTCCCATCAGATCAGCTACACCCCAGTTGTCTTTTTTGTAATACTATACTGTCTAATGAAGTCATGAAACCATCAAGGTTGCAGGAACACTTCTGTAAAAGACACCCTGAAAAGGCTACTTATTGTATTACTCAGTTCCAGAAGTTGAAAGAAACATTTGAAAAATGTTGTACACTTGAGTCATTGCCAAGAAAACTAAAAATAGCCTTGATTGTGGTCTCATTGATATGTGGAAAATCTCATACAATTGGTGAAAGATTAAGAACGCCTGTTGTATTAGAAGGGCTCACCACTGTTCTCAAAATGGATACCAGATTTTAAAAATCAATTTCTTTGAGTAATAACTTTGTAGCTCGTCGTAATGGTGAAATGAGTAAACACGTTGAGTATCAACTGTGCACAGAGCTACAAAAAAACAGAATTTGGGATACAACTGGATGAGTCAACTGCAGGAGACAATGAGACTTTGCTAATGGCATAGGTACAGTGCATCAAAAATGGAAAAGTTTATGAAGAGAATCTCCTTTGTAAAAATCAACGGAGAATCAATCTACGACAGGCTCAAAATGTATATTGAGGATAAAGGTATTCCAATTAGGAACATGATTTCCTGTGCAACACATAGAGCATCGCATATGACAAGTCACCATGCTGGTTCAGTGGCATTAATGAAAAAAGAAATTCCAAGTCTGTTGTAATCCATTGTGTAATTCATTGTCAAGTTCACGCAGCCAAAACCTTCAGACAGTGACTTTTTTCTAGCATGACTCTTGTAATATCAGCCATCAACAAAATTAAAGCTCATCCATTAAATAGCAGAATGTTTCACTAGTTATGCCAAGATAACGATGAAGAGTTTGAACCTTTGCTTCTTCATACTGAAGTGTGTTGGCTGTCAAAAAGATGCTTAAAAAGTTTCTTTGATCTTTTTGACATTGTGGTTGAATTTTTGCTCAAAGTTGACAAGAGCTTGGGAAACAGGATTGAACTTCTACGTGGTGATGTGGCATACCTAGCCAACCTGTGCGACAAAATGAACATTCTAAATATGAAACTGCAGGGTGAGAATTTCAATTTAATCAACAACTGGGCTGCAAGATGAAGACAGGAGGGTACGGAACTGAGGGGGGTGTATCTGGGACGCCAGGTAGCACCGTTGAGCCCTCTGGAGATGTCGTGGGCTTATCAACGAAATGTCAAAGGAAGGTGCCCACCTTATGACCCCGATGACATACCTACCCTCCCTCCTTGTCACCACTCCAAGCCCACTGCCAAAATTCAGACTGCCATCTTACCACAGGGATTGAAATATCAAGCCCTAGTAGCCCTACTGATCTTCTGGGAGAAAACCAGTGGCTGTTGTAAAAGTGCAGCTGACGACAAGGGAAAGACTGTGTGACAGCTGGAGAGAAAGCTGACAGGAGAAAATAGACCCCAGTGGGGCTGTTGTGGGCTAGCTACCCACAACAGCAGGCTCCGTCACCTTGTCGGGGCACAAGAGTTACCCTCACTTGGCTACGGAAAGTTTAAAGAGAAGTATACTCCCAGAGTCTGCGCGAGCCGGGCAAGAAGACTCTCTGACTGAACTCCCAGTAACAAACCTTGGCATGGACACGACAATGAATCAAGAAAGTGATAATTCCCACATTAACCAGATTCTGTTAAGAGGGAGGTCAAATCAGTTGGATGAAACTCAGCGGCAGGAAGAAACCCACAGTCCACAGAGTATCATCACCCTACGGGATGTGGAAGAAGTTTCAGGCACAAGCAGCAGTCCAAGACACAGCCAGGCACATGGTAAAATGGAGAACATGCAAGGACATAAGCCGTTGGTGAAATGGCCGAAGTCTAACAGCAAGGAGTGGGAAACCATCAATGCAGATGTGAGCCTGATCTTAAGTGGCATCAAGGGATCAGCAGAAAAGAAGTCGGAGAAGATGGGTGACCTGATTTACAGCTATGGAAAGGAGAAATTTGGAGTGAAGGAACAGGTCTGCAGGAAAGATATGCCTCCTTCCCCCAAATCCCGTCGTCTCCAGGAAATCCAACGACTTGTTAAAGAGAGAAGAGGCCTGAGGAAGTCGTGGAAAAAAGCAACAGCAGAAGAAAGGGACGGCATCAACCTCCTTCAAGAGGACCTAAAACAGAAGCTCTCGAAGCTGCGTAGAGCAGAGAATTTAAGAAAACGACGCAAAAAGAATGAAAAAGCAAGAACAGACTTCTACAAAGATCTCTTTAAATATGTGAAAGGCATTTTCACAAAAGAGAAAACCGGATCCTTGAAAATATCAAAAGAAGAGGTTGAAAGACATCTCGGAACCATCCACACTGATGAGCTAAAAGATGAACCGATACTTGTCCCAGCTAACATTCCACCAATCTCACCCTCACAACATCAATTTAACATCAGCCCTCCCAAGCTGAGTGAGGTGAAAGGGGCAGTGAAGAAGGCAAGGTCAGCATCAGTGCCAGGTCCTAACGGTGTTCTGTATCGTGTCTACAAGGATGCCTGGATGTTCTGATATTTTTCTGGAGAAACATGAGGATTGCATGGGAAAAGCAAGTGATCCCCAAAGCCTGGAGAAGAGCGGGGAGAGTTCTGATCCCAAAAGAAAAGAATTCGTCCACCATCGAACAGTTTCGCTAAATAAACCTTCTGAACATAGAAGGCAAGATCATTTTCAGCATGTTGGTGCAAATACTTACAAAGTATCTGCAACAAAACCATTTCATTGATACAAAAATCCAAGAGGCTGCCATAGTAGACTTCTCAGGATGCCTTGAACATACCAGCATCATTTGGCATCAAGTCCAGATGGCTAAGAAAGAAGGAAAGGATCTGCATGTCTTATTCCTCGACCTGGCCAACGCCTATGGATCAGTTCCTCATTCCCTACTGTGAACTGCTTTTGAATTCTTTCAGTTGCCTGCAACAATAACAAATTTGGTAAAACACTACTTCCAGGGTCTGCAAGTTTGTCTTACAACATCGGATTTCACCACAGTGTGGCAACCACTGGAAGTAGGCATCATGGCGGGGTGCACCATCTCCCCATTGGCCTTCACTATGGCAATGGAGCTCATTATCAGAGCCTCAAAACCACCGATATGAGCCTATATGGATTGTATAGCAATAGTGCACAGATTAGCTGAACCATAAAGACCAGAGCTATATGGGATTTGCTCACACAGAAATTTGACAGTGAGATATGTCAGTCTCTTTGATCCATACCAGCTTGGAGAGAGCAATCTGATCTTTCCAATTTCTCTCCCTTTTTTACTCTATGACTCTGTAGGTTATGCTCTCTCACATCAACTTCCCATTGGTGGGTTTTGCCACTTACTTACAATGAAGGGTAGTGATGCACTATTAATTACTCCAAAAGACTGGAAGTAGAGTAAATACTGAAAGGCTTTTATTAGCAGTAAAATGTGACCTCCACCATGCTGAGTATCTGCCCCTGGACTGAGAGAGGAGCAATGGCACAATCGCCTTTATTCAGGGGTCCTTGGGAGGAGCCACAGCAGCAGTCAGCAGAGGGGCTCGTCCAGACAGGTAACCCGGTTACAACATATATATATATATGGTTTACCACAGGTAGTTGTCAATTCACCCAGCACAACTCTTTGGGAGGTGGGAAAGAAACCAAAGCAGCCAGCAAAGGCTCACAAGGTCACAGGCAGAACATACAAATTCAACATAGATAGCACCCAAAATTAGGATTGAACTCTGCTCCTTAGAGCTCTTGTGCCATCACTGTAGTGAGGCAGGGGTAAAGAAAGGATGACTTAGATACCCGTAGAACCTTTCATGCATCAGTCATTCCAAATTAGTTTTCAAATGAGGTCTGCATTGTTAAGTATGAGGTAAGGCAGCCAGTTGGTGCAGTTAAGATCCCATGAAAGCAGCAAAAATGAGGTAATATTCAGTACTGACGTTAATCAAGAAACAAATGTTATCCAGGGCAATGGGAATGCTACTGCTCTTGGAACAACACTGTGCGAAGCTATGGCCTGTGGCTCCAAGGGTGGAAGGGATCGCTTGTTTTTTTTAAATATTTGATTTGAAAGACAGCATTTCTAAAGTGGAGCACTGCCACGGTGGCACATTGGAATGCCAGCCTATATTTTAGACTGGTTTCTGGAATGTATCCTGAATATGCAGGTTCTGACTCCAACAATGAGAATGAGCCCAAGTTGACCTCAATATCAGTGTTAAAAAGAAAGGAGAAGTCGGCCCCAATACTGTCTTCTGACCGCAGTAGGTGAGCATCAAAATTTGGATAACCTCCATCTGTGATGCCTCACTGTCAAACAGTTTAACAACGCGTACTTGGGCCCCTTCCATGGGAAATAGTTGATAAATTGAGCTTTTAGGTAGTACCTGCCACCAGTGTCATCATTCCCCAGCTAGCAATCACCTAGAGTTAAGAGATAAGGCTGTACAATCCATCAAGCAACATATATTATTTGGGTAGAATAGCACAATCTAAAATGATAGCCCCTTCAGCCATTGTTATGCTTACACTTTGAAATGCTTATTGCTTAAAATAGGAATAGGTTTTCAAATAAACTTCCACAGGAAGATATCAGGTAAAGAATAAATAAGTGTCTGAAGAGGAAGTGTGATTAAAATGAGAAAAAAATCATTGGTGTTTCCTTAAAAGATAATTTTTGCACATTCCTTTGTGATCCTCAACAAATTACCCTTCTGTCCATTTAGTAAATGACTTATCTTGCAATGATTTATCTTGGAAAGGGAGACCTATTCTTTATGCTTATTATTTTTCACCTATATATTAATATTTTCAGTTAGGAACTATTCAGCACACTTAATGTCTTACTATAATGCAGTATGGAAAAGTTTATTGTGATATATTCCCTGTTTGAAAATCATAACATTTATCAGGACATTATTGAAAATTGACATTTTTTTTAATGCAGTTTTGATTCCTTAAATAATTTGGTTCACCAACATTGACCATTTTAGTTTTACCTTTCTCAAGCTTGAAAAGCTTTGGTCAAATGTTAATGTTTATGTAAAATTCTGTGCAGCTCTTACCAAATTAAACCATTTTACAAATATATGCAATTGTCAAATCAAATACGAATTATACTTCATAGCTTTTTAAACACGCAGAGCCTTAAAGTTTACTTCATCATTGTTACTTGATGTCTGTGCTTGTCTTTTTATTTTGGGCTATGCCTGCAATGTAATTACTAATTGTCGGTATGTATGATGAAAAGTTTTACATGTGCACTAATCTATTGAAAGTAATCTAATTTAAATAAAGTGATGGTCGCACTATATTATAATTGATCACAAAGGTCAAGGAAATGAGAAAAATGAGAACAGTTGTAAAATGTGACAACATTATATAAATGGATCAGATTCATAGCATTGGATTGAGAATGTAGAGCCACATAATGGTGATAATAAAAAATATACAGCTGCTGAGGGAAGCCTACCACTCCAGGTTTTGCTAATAGCGAAATGCATGCAGATGTCAGAGGTCTCGCAGAAACATGGCACCATTGCTCTGCTTCTCTGCTATTGGAAATTCTTTTTTAATTCCCAGTGGCTATATTAACAAAAATATTGGGCAAAGCCATATATATGTTCAGACCAGAATAAGTGATTGAATGTTTCTGCCAGAAATCCCACTACGGTACTGCAGGTGAACTTCTGTTTTTCTGCTGTATTCCAGAGACGAAAACTGAACATCTGATAGTAAGATTTGTGTGAGAGAGTAAAGCTTCAGCCTGGGTGGCACTTAGTGTGTGTTTAATTGGTAAAATGAAATTTTGTTTGATTCTTTTTTAATGGAAACTGTCATGAATCAAATAAAATACTAAGTTTATAAAGTAACTATTGTGATGAGTGTAGAAGTGATAGAAATGAACATCTATATGTACAAACATTTCTAGAAAAGATGATTCAAAGAGAACTGTAGTATTTATCATTAAAGAACAGGAAAGGCAGTAGAGCCCTTTTTTATTTAATGGTCAGCTTCGAAGAAGTAAACCCAAATACAGCGAAGTATACGTTATTGAGAAATAATTAGAACAAGGTATAGACAAGAGGTTGACAATGCTGTGCCCCATTAGAATGTAATCATAACCTTGGAATAGCATCAAATCACTAATACCTTTTTTATTGACTGTAAAATGGTCAACTGGCTCATTAATCATTTGACTATTGGACTTTTTCCAATAACAAAAAAGAGTAACATCAGAACCCATTTCATTTCTGAGCTGTGACTGAGATCAGATTTGAAAAGTTAAGCATGCACTTTATTAATATCATGCTGACTTCCCACTGTGGCATCCCCTCCCCCCTCCTCTTTTGACACTTATTGCAGTGTTTCAATTAAATATTTCAGTGCATGGCTCATTATTTAATCAGCACACAGGCAATTTATAGCTGTGGCTTGCAGGAGGTAGTTTCCTTTAAATAATGCACAGTTTTGGCTCACTGTTTCTGCCTTTGATTGTCCGGCATAATTTTTGCAAATGATCTTTTCCTAATGAGGGTTGATCATGCTATCCAATTAAATACACCTTTTAGCAAAACTCATTAAAATTACCTCAGCAGCATTTTGCAAAGTATCTCCATTGACCTATTTAATATAGGTCAGATAATACAATATTACAGTTCTCATTGGGTCCCTTCTGCAGATTTATTTTATTTAATGCTCTCTACATAAAAAAACACAATTCCTAATAGAAAGTATATTTTAAAAAAACAATTTGAGAATTCTGCATTTTTGCTGGTGATACTCATACAATTAAACTCTTTGTACTCTTTGGGAGACCCAATTAAAAGATGACTATATCTATGAGATATCTTTGCAAAAGATGTTTTTTGGACCTTGATGCCTTTAACTGAACAGCTTAGTCCTGTATATTTTTCATTGCAGAATCACAAAGCTGACGTCTCCAATAAGATTACTGGCATTGGTGATCCTGAGCATAAATAGCATGGAATTTCCGGTTGAGGTAATTATAATTGCTTGCTGCTTTAGCCATGTAAAATTGACAGCAACTTTGGCACACACGCAGTTGGATGCAGAAATCTAATAGTTGCTGCCTGGGATACCCTTTTCTCCTCTAAGGTGTATTGTTACTCTTCTTGTAAATGGAAGGAAAAATTTGTTCAGGATTTGGAATGAACTTGAACTTCATAGTGAAAAAAATATTGGAAATATATTTAGTTACCTATCATTACTATAATATTTGTGAAGGAACTGTTTGGCCCTGGGCAGAAAGACACAATCTTTTTGGTGCAGAGTATAATTTCTTCTATTCTACATTGAAGAAGCCACATTTTTTAAAGAACTGTAGAAAAAAAAAACGAAAGCATTTCAGTCTTGTGTGGGTGTCCTGCTCTTTGTTTTTCTGTAAAATGAGTGAACTGTTCACCAAGCAACACACACAAAATGCTGGACCCTTCGGCGGGACTGGAGAAAAAAAGATGAGGAGTAGAGTTAAAAGGTGGGCGGAGGGGAGAGAGAAGCACAAGGTGAGAGGTGAAAACGGGAGGGGGAGAGATGAAGTAAAGAGCTGGAAAGTTGATAGGTGAAAGAGATAAAGGGCTGGAGAAGGGGGAGTCCAATAGGAGAGGACAGAAGGCCATGGAAGAAAGAAAAGGGGGAGGAGAACCAGGGTGAGGCAATGGGCAGGCAAGGGGATGAGGTGAGAGAAGGAAAAGGGAATGGGGAATGGTGAAGGATGTCCAGTCCCTATACACCTCCATCCACCACCGGGAAGGCCTCAAAGCTCTCTGTTTCTTTTGGACACCAGACCCAACCAGTTCCCCTCCACCTCCACTCTCCTCCATCTAGCAGAACTTGTCCTCATTCTTAATAATTTCTCCTTGGCTCCTCTCACTTCCTTCAAACAAAAGGTGTAGCCACGGGCACTAGCATGGGTCCCAGCTATGCCTGCCTTTTTGTTGGCTAAGTGGAGCAGTCTATGTTCCAAGACTACGCTGGTGTCCACCCCCCACTTTTCTCCTCGCCTGTCCATCGCCTCCCTCTGGTGCTTCTCCCCCCTTTTCATTCTCCCATGGCCTTCTGTCCTCTCCTACCAGACTCCACCTTCTCCAGCCCTGTACCTGTATATTAACCCCCTCCCCCTCCCCACCACGGTCTCACCTATCACCTTGTGTTTCTCTCTCCCCTGCCCCACCTTTCAAATCTACTCCTCATCTTTTTTTCTCCAGTCCTGCCAAAGGGCCTCGGCCCAAAATGTCAGCTGTACTTTTTACCATAGATGCTGCCTGGTCTGCTGAGTTCCTCCAACATATTGTGTGTGTTGCTTGGATTTCCAGCATCTGCAAATTTTCTCTTGTTTATATGATTTGAAACTATTCGCCATTATTTATTTTACATCCTGTTTTGCAATCTGTGAGAATCTTCCATTTGGTTGCTTATTGTCACAAATGTCTTCGTGTATCGAACTTCATGTATATAATTTAGTGTATAAAACAAAATTCCCAATTTTCAATTTTTCATTAAATTGGATACAACCAGAAAATTTTGCTTCAATTCTCCAAACAGATTAGTTGGAAAGAATTGTACCTGCACCTGAGCCAATGTAGGCTACAGGTCTAACATTCCAGAAGCAGCAAGTTTTCATACCTCCAGGCTAAGGAAAGAAATAATCACCTCAGGTTCATGTCTCCCATTGCTGTTCAGTGAGCCCCACTGACAAGTCGGTGAAGGCACAGTTTATGTGTGTCCTGTTAGAACTGGAGCTGGTGCTTACCGTGTGATTATCAGCTTGTTGATAGTCACTCTTCTATTTCAATAAGAAATGATTGCCACTTTTCTATGATTGAAGGAAGACCTTGAGGGAATTTAGTCTAAGGAAACACCATTTAGGATTAATGAAGTAACAACTGGACATCATTAACGATGTCAATCTCTGTCAGTAACCATTAAAATCTCCAACCAATTCAAGAAGGCACTACAATGTTTTAAAAATAATGGAAGAGATTGTTTATTATTGGATATACTGTATGTTTAAGTTATTTAGTAGAGGAATTAGAGAGGAGTTGAGAAAGTTTATTTTGGTCAACTAGTCTCCTGGAACTTGCTGCCTGACAGGAAGTAGAGGAAAGCCGTTGCCTTACTGCAGAAGCAGCTAGATGATGATGGCAGATCAGCAACGGATGGCGTTTTGGGGGTAATTCACAAGGCACAGGATAGATACATCCCAAAGAGGAGAAAATATTCTCAAGAGAGGATGGGGCAACTGTGGCTGACAAGGGAAGTCAAGGACTGCATAACAGGAAAAGAAAGGGCATATAATAGAGCAAAAATTGGTAGGAAGTTAGAAGATTGAGAAGCTTTTAAAAACCAACAGAAGGCAATTAAAAAGCCATGAGGAAAGAAAACATGAAATATGAAGGTAAGCAATAACATAAAAGAGAATACCAGAAGCTTCTTCACATATATAAAGAATAAAAGAGAGGAAAGAGCAGATATTGGATTGCTGGAAAATGATGCTAGAAAGGTAGTAGTGGTGTGCAAAAAGATAGCAGACAAACTTTGTAAGTATTTAGTGTCTGTCTTCACCATGGAAGGTGCTTAGGAAGCTGAAGGGTCTGAAGGTAGGTAAGTCACCTAGACCAGATGGACTACACTCCAGGGTTCTGAAGGAGGTAGCTGAGGAAATGTGGAGACATTAGTAATGATCTTTCAAGAATCACTAGATTCTGGAATTTTTCCAGAGGACTGGAAAATTGCATATATCATCACACTGTTTAAGAAGGGAGGGAGGCAGAAGAAAGGAAATGATAGACCTGTTAGCCTGACTTCAGTGGTCGGGAAGATGTTGGAGACCAATATTGAGGATGAGGTTTTGGGGTACTTGGAGGCACATGATAAAATAGGACAATGTCAGCATGGCTTCCTTAAGGAGTAATCTTGCCTGACAAATCTATTGGAAAATTTTGATGAAGTAACAAGCACGATAGACAAAGGAGAGCCAGTGGAAATTTCAGAAGGCCTTTGACAAGGTACTCCACATAACAAGGTAAGAGCCTATGCTATTACCGGAAAGAAACTAACATGGAGAAAAGATTGGCTGACTGTCAGGTGGGAAAGAGTGGGAATAAAGAGGGCCTATTCTGGTTGGCTGCCAATTACTAGTGGCATTCCACATGGGTCAATATTGGGACCGCTTATTTTCACGTTATATGTCAATGATTTGGATGACTGAATTGATGGTTTGTGGTCAAGATTGGGGATGATACAAAGATAGGTGGAGGGGCAGGTAGTGTTCAGGAAGCAGACGGTTTACAGAATGCCTTAGACAGATTGGAAGAATGGGTAAAGAAGTGGTAGATGGAATATGGTGTAGGCAAGTGTATGGTCATGTACTGTGGTAGAAGAAATAAAGGCATAGACTATTTTCTAAGCTGGAGAAAATTCAAGAATCTGAGGTGTAAAGTGACTTGGCATTCCCCATGTAGGATTCCTTAAAGGTTAACTTGAAGATTGAGTTGGTGGTAGAGATAGGAAATGCAATGTTAACATTCCTTTCCTGAAGACTAGAACATGGGGCAATTGGTTTACAAACAGAGGGCAGTGTGTAGTGAGACTGCTAGCAAGGACGGGCTGATGATAGGGCAAAATTGCAGTCAATGAGATGAGTTGCAATATGAAGAGGGAAAAAATCAAAATGGGTGATGAACATAGGATTGAAGGTGTTATATTTGAATGCACGCAGTATACAGAAAAAGGCAGATAAACTTGTAGCACAGTTACAGAGTGACATTTATGATGTTGTGGGCGTCACTGAATCAGGGTTGAAAGAAGACTATAGCTGGGAACTTAACATTCAAGGATACACATTGTGTTGAAAGGACAGGCAGGTAGGCAGAGGGGTTGGTGTGGCTCTGTTGGTATAAAATAAAGTCTATTCCTTAGAAAGGGGTGACATGGGATTGGAAGGTGCAGAATCATTGTGGGTAGAGCTAATAAACTGCAAGAGTAAAAACACCATGATGGTTATTATATACAGAATATAGACACTAGACTACGACAGCACAGTACAGGCCCTTCGGCCCTCGATGTTGTGCCTACCCATATATTGCTTAAAAAAATGTACTAAACCCACACTACCCCATAACCCTCTATTTTTCTTTCATCCATGTGCCTGTCCAAGAGGCTCTTAAATACCCCTAATGTTTTAGCCTCCACCACCATCCCTGGCAAGTCACTCCAGGCACCCACAATCCTCTGTGTAAAAAAACTTACCCCTGATGTCTCCCTTAAACTTCCCTCCCTTAACTTTGTACATATTCCCTCTGGTGTTTACTATTTATGCCCTGGGAAACAGGTACTGGCTATCCACCCTATCTATGCCTCTCATAATCTTGTAGACCTCTATCAAGTCCCCCCTCCTTCTTCGCTCCAAAGAGAAAAGTCCCAGCTCTGCTAACCTTGCCTTATAAGACTTGTTTTCCAATCCAGGCAACATCCTGGTAAACCTCCTCCGCACCCTCTCCATAGCTTCCACATCCTTCCTATAATGAGGTGACCAGAACTGAACACAATACTCTAAGTGTGGTCTCACAAGAGATTTGTAGAGTTGCAACATGACCTCTCTACTCTTGAACTCAATCCCCCTATTAATGAAGCCTAGCATCCCATAGGCCTTCTTAACTATCCTATCAACCTGTGCAGCGACCTTGAGGGATGTATGGATTTGAACCCCGAGGTCCCTCTGTTCATCCACACTCTTAAGTAATGACCATTAACCCTGTACTCAGCCTTCTGGTTTGTCCTTCCAAAATGCATCACCTCACACTTATCCAGATTGAACTCCATCTGCCACTTTTCTGCCCAACTCTGCATCCTGTCTATATCCTCTTGTAACCGTTGACAACCTACAGCTCCATCCACAACTCCTCCAATCTTTGTGTTGTCCACAAACTTACTCACCCATCCTTCCGCCTCTTCATCCAGGTCATTTATAAAAATCACAAAGAGCAGGGGTCCCAGGATAGATCCTTGCGGCACTCCACTAGTAACCGACCTCAAGGCAGAATACTTTCCTTCCACTACTACCCTCTGCTTTCTTCCTTTAAGCCAATTTTTTATCCAAACAGACAAGGTTCCACTGATCCCATGCCTCATGACTTTCTGGATGAGTCTCTTGAGGGGGACCTTGTCAAATGCCTTGCTAAAATCCATGTAGACCACATCTACCACCCTACCCTCATCAATTTCTTTTGTTACCTCTTCAAAAAACTCAATTAGGCTCGTGAGGCATGACCTTTCCTTCACAAAGCCATGTTGACTATCCTTGAGTAGACTGTACTTCTGCAAGTGCTTGTAGATCCTATTCTTAAGGATCCTTTCCAATAGTTTGCAGACCACAGACTTAAGACTCATCAGTCTATAGTTCCCAGGATTCTCCCTGTTACCTTTTTTAAACAAGGGAACTACATTTGCCTTTCTCCAATCCTCCGGCACCTCTCCTGCAGCCAAACAGGATTCAAAGATCATAGCTACTGCTCCAGCGATCTCTTCTCTCACTTCCCACAGCAACCTGGGGTATATCACGTCTGGCCCTGGGGACTTATCAATCTTGATGTTTTTAAGAGATCCAACACTTCTTCTTCCTTAATCTCCACATTGTCCAGCACACAGGCCTGTTCTATTTCAATCTCACCCTGATCAAGGTCCTTTTCACTTGTGAATACTGAAATATTCATTTAGGACCTCCCCAACCTCCTCTGCCTCCAGGCACATGTTGCCTTCTTTATCCTTTAGTGGCCCCACCTTCATTCTTGTCATCCTTCTGTTCTTCACATATGCATAGAATGCCTTGGGGTTCTCCTTAATCCTACATGCCAAGGCCTTCTCATGCCCCCTTCGAGCTCTCCTATGTCCTTTCTTAAGCTCCTCCCTGGCTACCCTATATTTCTCATGAGCCCCTCCTGCTTCTTATATCTAACATATGCTTCCTTCTTCCTCTTGACGAGTTGCCTCATGTGCTTCATCAGCCATGGTTCCCTTTTCCTACCATTTTTTCCTTGTCTCAGTGGAACAAACCTATCCTGAACCCAGCACAAGTGGTCCCGAAACTTCCTCCACATTACTTTTGTGCTTTCACCCTTGAACATCTGTTTCCAATTTACTCTCCCTAGTTCCTGCCTCATCCCTTCATAGGTAGCCCTTCCCCAGTTAAGCACTTTCCCATTTTGTCTGTTTTTACCATTTTCCATAACTATGCTGAAGCAGAGGGAGTTGTCACTCTCACCAAAATGCTCCCCCACCAAGAGGTCTGCCACCTGACCAGGTTCATTACCCAGAACTAGATCCAGTGTGGTCTCTCCTCTCGTCAGCCGGTCCACATACTGTGTCAGGAATCCTTCTTGAACACACCTGACAAATTCAGCGCCATCTATCTCCCTTTCAGTCAGGAGGTGCCAGTAATTAAGAGGGAAGTTGAAATCACCCATAACTACAACCCTGTATCTCCTGCACCATTCTAAAATCTGCCTGCTTATCTGCTCCTCGGTGTCCCGAGGGCTATTTGGGGGCCTATAGACTACTCCCAGCACAGTGACTGATCCCTTCCTATTTCTGACTTCCACCCACACCGACTCAGTGAACACTCCCTCTGCAGCGTCCTCTCTTTCTATAGCTGTGATACTGTCCCTGACCTGTAATGCTACTTATGGAAAACAGTAGCAGTATACCAGATGTTTGAGCGTGTCGGGGGCAAAAGTGAGTGAAGTTGCCATTACTAGGGTGAAGGTGCTTGGGAAAGTGAAAGGTCTGAAGGTAGATAAATCACCAGATGATCTACATCCCAGGGATTTGAAAGAGGTGGCTGAAGGGATTGTGGAGGCTTTAGTAATGACCTTTAAAGAATCAGTAGATACTGACATGGTTCCGGAGGACTGAAAAATTATAAATGACTCTCTACTCTTTAAGAAGGGAGAGAGGCAGAAGAAAGGAAATTATAGCAGTTGGTCTGACCTCAGTGGTTGGGAAAAAGTTGAAGTTGATTGTTAAGGATATGGTTTCAGGGTACTTAAGAGGCACATGATAAAATAGGCCAAAGTCAGCATGGTTTCCTGAAGGGAAAATCTTGCCTGACAAATCTTTTGGAATTCTTTGAAGAAATAACAAGCAGGATAGAGAAATGAGAAACGGTGGATGTTGTGTATTTTCAGAAGGACGTTGACAAGGTCCCACAATGAAGCTGCTTAAGAAGTTATTACAGCAAAGATACTGGCATGGATAGAACATTGGATGATTGGCAGGAGGCAAAGTGTGGGAATCAAGGGAACCTTTCCTGGTTGTCTGCTGGTGACTAGTGGTGTTCCACAGGAGTCAGTGTTGGGACCATTTCTTTTTATTTTATATGTCAATGATGTGGATAATGGAATTTTGGCCAAGTTTGTGGATGATACAAAGATAACGGGGGGGGGGGGGTGCAGGGAGGCTACAAAAGGACTTAAACAGATTAGGAGAATAGGTGAAGAAGTGGCAGATGGAATACAGTGTCAGGAAGTGTATGGTCATGCACTTTGGCAGAAGAAATAAAAGTGTAGACTATTTTATAAATGGAGCGAAAATTTAAAATTCTGAGGTGCAAGGGGACTTGGGAGTCCTTGTGCAGGATTCCCTAAAGTTTAATTTGTAGGTGGAGCCTGAGATGAGGAAGAATGTTAGAATTCTTTTTGAGAAGACTAGAATATAAAAGCTAAAATGTAATGTTGAAGCTTTATAAGGCACTAGTGAGGCATTGTTTGGAGTATTGTGAACAGTTTTGGGCCCCTAATCTAAGAAAGGATGCACTGACTTTGGAGACGGTTCAAAGGAGGTTCAGGAAAATGATTCTGGAGTTGAAAGACTGAATATTTGAGGAGTGTTTGATGGCTCTGGGCCGGTACTCACTGGAACTCAGAAGAATGAGGGGGGATCTCATTTAAACCTATCGAACGTTGAAAGGGCTCGACAAAGTGGATGTGGAGAGGATGCTTCCTATGGTGGGGAGGGAGTCTAAGACCAGAGGACATAGCCTCAGAAATGGGCAACAATCATTTAGAACAGAGATCAGAAGGAATTCCTTTAGCCAGAGAGTGGTGTATCTGTGGAATTCATTGCTACAGGCCAAGTCATAGGGCATATTTAAGGCAGACATTGATAAATTCTTGATTAGTCAGGGCATGAAGGGATATGGGCAGAAGGCAGGAGATTGGGGCTGAGAGAAAACTGGATCAGTCATGATGAAATGGCAGAGCAGACTCGATGGGCCCAGTGGCCTAATGCTGTTCCTATGTCTATGATCTTATGGTTCCAACGCACTGATAATTACGAAGAATATATAGTACTATGCAAAAGTCTTAGGCACATATATATAGCTAGGGTGCCTAAGCTTTTTGGACAGTACTGTAGTAATTTTATGCATTGCACTGTACTGCTGCCACAAAAAATAACATACTTTATGGCATATGTGAGTGATGATGAACCTGATTCTGATATTGGTCTCTCTTGTGGACTGAGAATGGGAAGGGGGCAAGGAGAGGGAAATCATGATTGGGAAAAGGATAATGGAGAGGGGAGAGTGTGGGAAGCACCAGAGAGACATTCTGTTATGATCAATAAACCTTTTGCTTTGAATCAAATGACCTTGCCTGGTGTCTCAGGGCTGGGTGTGCCCGCAGCCCTGCTACCCATCTTCCCTGGCACTCCTCCTTAGCTACCCGTCCCACACCACTCCACCATTGTCATTCCCAACGTCCTTAGTTACCCGTCCCACACCACTCCACCATTGTCATTCCCAACGTCCTTAGTTACCCGTCCCACACCACTCCACCATTGTCATTCCCAATGTCATTAGCTACCTGTACCACACCACTCCTGCAGCACTCCACCATTGTCATTCCCAACGTCCTTAGTTACCCGTCCCACACCACTCCACCATTGTCATTCCCAATGTCATTAGCTACCTGTCCCACACCACTCCTGCAGCACTCCACCATTGTCATTCCCAACGTCCTTAGCTACCCATCCCACACCACTCCACCATTGTCATTCCCAACGTCCTTTGCTCCCACCAGACTTACAAACGTGCTCTCTGTTCCCTGTTGACGAATACAATACTGTTCAAAAGCCTTAGGCACCCTATTCTATATAGGCCTAGATAGAGTGGATATGGAGAGGATGCTTCCTGTAGTGTGTGAGTCTAGCACTAGAGGACACAGCCTTAGAATAAAGGGAAGTCCATTTAGAACAGAGATGAGAAGGAATTACTTTAGCCAGAGGGTGGTGAACCTGTGAAATTCATTACCACAGATAACTTTGGAGTCCAAGCCTTTGAGTATATTTAAAGCGCAGGTTGATAGGTTCTTGATTAGTCTGTGTGTTAAAGGTTACGGGGAGAGGGCAGGAGAACTGGATTGAGAGAGATAATAAATCAGCCATGATAGAACAGCAGAGCAGACTTGATGGACTGAATGGCCTAATTCTGCTCCTATATCTTTTAGTCTAATACCTGGACGAGTCAAAACATGCAGGGTTATGGGCCAAGAGCTGGCTAGCAGGATTACCTGTAACCTGAAATCTATTTTCAGCCAGCAGGTGCATGATGGGATGACTGGCCTCCTTTTATGCTGTACCTTTCCTCGTTCTATGAATTCATGATTTAAAACAGATATCCTTGTAAGCTATTGTTATTTTCTAACTTTTGTTATAAACCAATGAATTTTGGGACACCATAAGCTCCATGTGATGCAGGTTGAAATGAAATGTTATTTCTCGTGGTCAAACAGAATGTATCAGTTTTACCCAGTGTTACATACTCTGCCAAAAAGCCATCTGTAATGATTCACTTTGCAGAAATAGTAACTGTGCACCATATTAAATCACTGTATCCTAACATTAAAAATGCATAGATAGTTAATGAGAAATATGAGGAAATTTAGTTTATCCTTATTTTCACATTGCTTACAACCCTGAAGGTAGTGATCATATATTGCAGCAAATTTGCTCTGTTAGTGAATTCATTACTAGAAATGAATTTGAGTTAGCTAAAAATAGAAAAGTGGTTTGCTGAGGCGAGCACAGCATAGATTGTTTTATCAATACTGCCAGCCAAGTTGTCTAAACCTACAAGGATACTTTCATGTCATGTAAAGTTACATATGGAGTAGCTTTAAACACCAGGGCCCAATTCCTTAAAAATGCAATGATATTATTCATTCACTGAAATGGTAATATAATGTGAGCAATAACCTCTCCTTGCCATTGTTGCCACAGTGCCTTTCAATCAAGATCTGCACTTGTGTGAGGGAAGCAGTAGCATTGTCTAGCTTCTTAATATATACCATCCTGACTCTGATTGTTTCGGGGAAATTTATAAATATTACCTTGTTCGATATTGTACAAAATAGCTTTTGCATTGAAGTAAGATGGTATTATTTCTCAAAAGATTTAGCAGAGTCTTGGTGTGCAGCCAAAGCATAAATATTGCAACAATATTTTTCTTCTTCCCACATCGCGCATTTGATTGCATTGAGAAAATATATTATTGCGCCCTCTGATCTTTGCTTGATTTGATGCCTGCTTGAATTTTATTATCCCACAGTGCCAGTAAACATTGAAATGGCACCTGTAAGTTCACTGTTGTGAAAAGAAATGGAATGAATCCCTTTATAATGTCAAGGGTCCCACACGTAAAATTAAACTGAGGCGAAGAAAAGGTTTCTAATGTAGAGCAGTCCCCTCCTTGAATATTGAGTTAAATCATTCTGTTGGTTTAAGCACCATCTGGTGAATAATGAGATGTATTGATCATTCAATTGTGTTAATGAAACCATCTTTGGCACCAAGGCAATCACTTAAAACATTAAAAAGTGATATACAGTCAGCTGCCTATAACTCTGTCCTTGGCAGTGTTGCATATAGTGTTATAGCAAAGTGTCTATCATAAGGGAAGCATTTTACATGTTTTTACCATTAAAAGAAAGGAGGTCTATAAACAAGATAAGTTATAATGGAGGCTGTGGAGTTATTCTTGCAAAAAGGCTTTTATAAATTACCAAATGCTGAACATATTCTACATTTGATTTCTAATGGTTTTCAAGAACCATTATGGCCAGGATTTGCAACTCTATTAACAATAGTAATTTGCTTTTCAATACTGTCATAAATACGCATACCTAGATGAGGAAGTCCCAATCAGCAGCTGAGGAAATAAGAATGGAGGGTGATATATGGTTCATGCAGTCAGTTCAGGCTTTATGTCAAATAAGATCTTTCTTAATGAGGAGAAGTTGAGCAAGCTTTAATAGTACCTGTGGTTTCGATTGAGCATGGATTTTAGATTGAACGTGCTGTGCCTTTACTCATTAGAGTTTAAAAAATGAGAGGACATGCAAGTTTTGGAGGAAGCTGGGCAAGCTGAATACTGCAAGGATGCTTCCCTGATGCCTGCCAGAGGGAAACGTTTCGGCAGAAGGGGCTCATCATCTAATATTAGGATAAAGAAGTGTTCTTTCCCTCAGTGAGAACCTTTACCCCAGAGAACTGCGGATGCCAAGTCAGCGCTGAGGTAGACTTTTCGACCGCTGGGTAATGAGGAACATGCGGTCAGACAAGGAAGTGGAGCCGAGCCAAGATCAAGCACTTGGATAGGTGGAATACTCCTGCTCCTATTTCTTGTGTTACTATCATCTGAAGACATTCCGAAACATTCAATTTCAATAGGCAACTGTTATTGCTGGCGAACCTTGAGTGGGATTCTCAGCAGCTGAAGAGCAGAATTCTAGGCACTGAGGACACCAGTTGAACTCAGGGAGGTCCTGCACTGCTGTATTGGACTCTGAATTGCTGCAAGCTGGTGTCCTAATGGAACACTATAGCTTGGAGCAGTCTGCAAGAAAGAGTGTGCCCTGAGGACAGATGAGAGGACACACAGAAGGCTTATGGTATCTCAAAAGGTGCAGCCAGTAGAGCTGCACCCTCACAGCCCCAGTGATTCAGGTTCAGTCCTGACCTTCGTGCTGCCTGAGTGGACTTTGCTCCCTGAAATCATGCTGATTTCCTCCATATGTTCCTCCCCACCCGCCATTCTAAAGCCATACAGGCTGATAAATCAATTAGCCGATGTAATTCTTGCTGGTGTATAGATGATGACAGAACATCAGGGGAGTCGATGGGATTGTGGGGAGAATAAAGCTGGATTGGTGGAGGATTTGTTTACAGGGGTGTTTGATGGTTGGCCTGGCCTCTGTGGGCTGAAGGTTTTGTTTCCGTGTTGCTTTACTCACTGTCTGTGGATGATTCTCTTGTGTTTCAGTTGCCCCTTCCTGCTTCAGGCCACTCAGCAAAGAACCAAATTTCTGGTTCTATTTGACTCCTGGAGTTTGAGAGCTACCTTGTGGTCTGCAGATTTGTCACTGATTCAATTAATATGCGAATAGAGACTTGATAAATATAAATCCTATTGGATTATTTTAATTAACTTGGATGAAGTAATGGAAAAGCTGATGAGGATAATGCAGTTGATATTCTGTATATAAACCTTCGACAGTAATTTAATAAAATATTATTTATCAAATCATGGGCAGAATATGAAGGTCAATAATGAGGCAGCAAAGGACGGTTGGGCTTAGGACACTGCCCTGTGGAGCTCTTGACATCTGGATCAAAGAGATTTGACCTCAATAACCGTTTTAACCATTGGTGATTCCAGTTACACACATCAAAGTTGCTGGTGAACGCAGCAGGCCAGGCAGCATCTTTAGGAAGAGGTGCAGTCGACGTTTCAGGCCGAGACCCTTCGTCAGGACTAACTGAAGGAAGAGTGAGTAAGGGATTTGAAAGTTGGAGGGGGAGGGGGAGATCCAAAATGATAGGAGAAGACAGGAGGGGGAGGGATAGAGCCAAGAGCTGGACAGGTGATAGGCAAAAGGGGATACGAGAGGATCATGGGACAGGAGGTCCAGGAAGAAAGACAAGGGGGGGGGGATCCAGAGGATGGGCAAGAGGTATATTCAGAGGGACAGAGGGAGAAAAAGGAGAGTGAGAGAAAGAATGTGTGTATAAAAATGAATAACAGATGGGGTACGAGGGGGAGGTGGGGCCTTAGCGGAAGTTAGAGAAGTCGATGTTCATGCCATCAGGTTGGAGGCTACCCAGACGGAATATAAGGTGTTGTTCCTCCAACCTGAGTGTGGCTTCATCTTTACAGTAGAGGAGGCCGTGGATAGACATGTCAGAATGGGAATGGGATGTGGAATGAAAATGTGTGGCCACTGGGAGATCCTGCTTTCTCTGGTGGACAGAGCGTAGATGTTCAGTAAAGCGGTCTCCCAGTCTGCGTCGGGTCTCGCCAATATATAAAAGGCCACATCGGGAGCACCAGACGCAGTATATCACCCCAGCCGACTCACAGGTGAAGTGTTGCCTCACCTGGAAGGACTGTTTGGGGCCCTGAATGGTGGTAAGGGAGGAAGTGTAAGGGCATGTGTAGCACTTGTTCCACTTACACGGATAAGTGCCAGGAGGGAGATCCGTGGGGAGGGATGGTGGGGACGAATGGACAAGGGAATTGTGTAGGGAGCGATCCCTGCGGAATGCAGAGAGAGCGGGGGAGGGAAAGATGTGCTTAGTGGTGGGATTCCGTAGGAGGTGGCGGAAGTTACGGAGAATAATATGTTGGACCCGGAGGCTGGTGGGGTGGTAGGTGAGGACCAGGGGAACCCTATTCCTAGTGGGGTGGCGGGAGGATGGAGTGAGAGCAGATGTACGTGAAATGGGGGAGATGTGTTTAAGAGCGGAGTTGATAGTGGAGGAAGGGAAGCCGCTTTCTTTAAAAAAGGAAGACATCTCCCTCGTCCTAGAATGAAAAGCCTCATTCTGAGAGCAGATGCGGGGGAGACGGAGGAATTGCGAGAAGGGGATGGCGTTTTTGCAAGAGACAGGGTGAGAAGAGGAATAGTCCAGATAGCTGTGAGAGTCAGTAGGCTTATAGTAGACATCAGTGGATAAGCTGTCTCCAGAGACAGAGACAGAAAGATCTAGAAAGGGGAGGGAGGTGTCGGAAATGGACCAGGTAAACTTGAGGGCAGGGTGAAAGTTGGAGGCAAAGTTAATAAAGTCAACGAGTTCTGCATGCGTGCAGGAAGCAGCACCAATGCAGTCGTCGATGTAGCGAAGGAAAAGTGGGAGACAGATACCAGAATAGGCTTGGAACATAGATTGTTCCACAAACCCAACAAAAAGGTAGGCATAGCTAGGACCCATATGGGTGCCCATAGCTACACCTTTAGTTTGGAGGAAGTGGGAGGAGCCAAAGGAGAAATTATTAAGAGTGAGGACTAATTCCGCTAGACGGAGCAGGGTGGTGGTAGAGGGGAACTGATTAGGTCTGGAATCCAAAAAGAAGCGTAGAGCTTTGAGACCTTCCTGATGGGGGATGGAAGTATATAAGGACTGGACATCCATGGTGAAAATAAAGCGGTGGTGGCCAGGGAACTTAAAATCATCGAAAAGTTTAAGAGCGTGGGAAGTGTCATGAACATATGTCGGAAGGGATTGAACAAGGGGTGATAAAACAGTGTCGAGGTATGCAGAAATGAGTTCGGTGGGGCAGGAGCAAGCTGAAACAATGGGTCTACCTGGACAGGCAGGTTTGTGGATCTTGGGTAGGAGGTAGAAACGGGAAGTGCGGGGTGTGGGAACTATAAGGTTGGTAGCAGTGGATGGGAGATCCCCTGAGCGGATAAAGTCGGTGATGGTGTGGGAGACAATGGCCTGGTGCTCCTTAGTGGGGTCACGATTGAGGGGTAAATAAGAGGAGGTATCCGCGAGTTGTCGCTGTGCCTCGGCAAGGTAGAGGTCAGTACGCCAGACTACAACAGCGGGTTTAACCCTTATCGGCGGGTTTAATAATAAGGTTAGGATTAGTGTGGAGGGAGTGGAGAGCAGAGCATTCAGAAGGAGTGAGGTTGGAATGGGGACAAGGTGCGGTGAAGTCGAGACAGTTGATGTCCCGTCGGCAATTAGCGATAAAGAGATCCAGAGCAGGCAGAAGACCAGAGCGGGGTGTCCATGAAGAAGAGGAGGGTTGAAGACGGGAGAAGGGGTCATCGGTGGGGGTGGAAGAGTCCTTGCCGAAGAAGTAGGCTCGGAGACGGAGACGGCGGAAGAAAAGTTCCGCATCATGGCGAACACGGAACTCGCTGAGGTGTGGGCGAAGGGGAACAAAGGTGAGGCCCTTACTGAGAACAGAGTGTTCTGCCTCCGACAGTTGAAGGTCGAAGGGGATGGTAAAGACCCGGCACAGATGAGAGCTGGGGTCAGAGCAGGGAGGGGGGAGGCTGGGGGTGTCAATGGAGAGAGGAGAGTTGGGGTGAGAGGAAGATGGAGCCTCTGAGGGCCCAGGAGTTGACGGTGGGATCTGAGGAAGACGGGGCTGCGGAGTGGTGGTGGGGGAAGGGGAGACGGGTCCAGTTGGTAGACTAGGCTGCATTTAATTACTTAACTGTGGGTTTGAATGAATACACCATGGTTGTCATGGAATTTATCAAAACAGTTGTAGATGAGTGTGTCCCCACAAAATCATTCAGAGTCTTCCCCAACCAGAAGCCTTGGATGGACCATGTGATCCACAATCTGCTGAGGGCCAGATCAGAGGCATTGAAGTTTGGTGATGAAGAAAGTTACAAGATGTAAATCTTGTAAACTTTGATGCCAAGGCCAATCAAGATCCTGTCAATCTCCGCCTTGAATAAACCCAATGACCTGGCCTCCACAGCTGCCTGTGGTAACAAATTCCAAATATTCACCAGCATCTGGCAAAAGAAATTTCTCTGAACCTCTGCTTTATGTTTAATCTTTATGTTCTCCGCTCAAATGTGAAATGTGCAATTATAATAATTTATAATAAATATTATGTACAACAGGATAGTCAATATTGCATAGAAATGCAGTTGTGTCAGCATGAATTAAGCAGTCTGTAGGCCTGGTGGAAGAAACTGTCCTGGAGCCTGTTGGTCTTGGCTTTTATGCTGCGGTACCGTTTCCCGGATGGTAGTAGCTGGAACAGTTTGTAGATGGGGTGACTCGGGTCTCCAATGATCCCGGGCCCTTTCTACACACCTGTCTTTGTAAACATCCTGAATAATGGGAAGTTCACATCTATAGCTGTGCTGGGCTGTCTGCACCACTCTCTGCAGAGTCCTGCGATTGAGGGAAGTACAGTTTCCATACCAGGCAGTGATGCAGCCAGTCGGGATGCTCTCAATCATGCCCCTATAGAAAGTTCTTAGATTTTGGGGGACCATACCAAACGACTTTGATCGTCTGAGGTGAATGAGGTGCTGTTGTGCCTTTTTCTCCACACAGCCAGTATGTACAGACCATGCAAGATCCTCTGTGATGTTTATGCCGTGGAACTTAAAGGTGCTCACCCTTTCAACCCCAGATCCATTGATGTCATTAGGGGTTAACCTGTCTCCATTCCTCCTGTAGTCCCCAACCAGCTCCCTTGTTTTAGCGACGTTGAGGGAGAGGTTGTTTTCTTGACTCCACTGTGTCAGTGTGATGACTTCCTCTCCGTAGGTTGTCTCTTTATCATTTGAGATTAAGCCAATCAGTGTAGTTATGGAATCACAAGTGCCCTGAGTGGAAATTCCTTCAAAATGTAGTGGAAATAGCCCAGTCCAACACAGATAAAACCCTTCCCACCATTTAGCACATCTACATGAAGCATTGTTGCAGGAAAGCAGCATCCATCATCAGGGGCTCCCACTACCCAGGACTTGCTTCCTTCCCACTTCTGCCATCAGGAAAGAAATACTGGAGCCTCAGGACTCACACGAGCAGGTTCAGCTATCAGGAAAGAAGTACTGGAGCCTCAGGACTCACACTAGCAGGTTCAGAGATAGTTATTATCCCTCAATCATCTGACTCTTGAACCAAATGGGATAACTTCACTCAACTTCACTTGCCCTGATATTAAAATGTTCCCACGACAACTGACTCACTTTCAAGGACTCTTCATCTCATGTTCTTAATATTTTTTGCTTATTTATTTATTATCATTATTTCTATCATTTTGTATTTGCGCAGTTTGTCGTCTTCTGCACTCTGGTTGAACACCCTGGTTGGGTGGTCTTTCTTTGTTTGTATTATGGTTATTACTGTTATGGATTTATTGAGTATGCCCACAAGAAAATGAATCTCAGGGTTGTTTATAGTGATATATATGTTTTTTAAAAATTAATTTACTTCAAACTTTGAACTTTGAAACAAGGAATAGGAATCATAGATTTGGGGATCTGAAGCCTGATTCAGATATTATTGAATAATGGACAGAACTGAATCTCAATTTATGCCAATGTCTCTTGTAGGTCAAGTAACACAACCTATGAAATGCCTGTTCTGAAAACCCTGTAATGAAATTTCCAATCCTCAACAGCTTTTTGATGGAGAGGTTCACTGCCATTTTCATTAATATAGCAATGTCTCCACATCACTCTTGGATAGCATCAGTATAATGTTAAGATTAAGTTTCATCTCCTCTGAACTCTCCCACTAGAGGAAGCAACATGTCTTTATCCAGCTTGTCAGTTCCTTGAACCTTAATCATCTCAGTCAGGATACCTGTTAACATTCTGTACATGAAGTAGAGCAAGCCTACCTTATGCAACACATGCTCATAACTTAACCTTGCAGCCCATCTGTTATCCTGTCTAATTTGTGTGGCATTCTTGTAGTGCCCAAATCTGTGTCTATTCTACACATGGTCTAAGCAGATCTTAGTGTAACTGTGTGAAGGCTCATATGCAGCAATCTTTTAAGCTTACTCATTTCACCGTGCCTTCAAAAATTGCTCCAGAATGCATATTATCCAGAAGATATTGAGCTCCTCAAGGACAAGTGGAGTTCAATGATGCTTCCTTGATATATGCACCGAAGGTTTTGCAAAGCAACAAACTTTGAAGACCTCAGTCGTACTTGTGGCTGTTTAGAAGTCTGGGCCAATCCTCAATCCATTCATAATGATCCAATGATCATGAGGAAAGCTGACGTCTGGTGCTTCAACAGAGGAACCATGAACTGGTTGGAGATAGGCATAGAATGTCACTCATTCCTCTGAAGTCTCTCCTCCCCATGACTCCAATCACCCAGAAGAGGAAGGGCGGCAGGTATGTGATAATACCACCTGCTTCATTGAAAGTGAATCTAAATCCTGGAACTCTGTACCCAACTGTGCTGTGGGAGAACCTTCATCACCATCTTAAGTGCATTTCGAAGTGGATAATAAATATTGTCTTTCTTGCAGCATCCTGGTCCCAAAATAAACAAATAAAAGTAAATGGCACTCTCTCTTACCTGGTATTTTTTACCTTCTTAGGTAAATAAAAACTAAGCACAATTAACGTATCAGCCTAAAAGTTAGATGTCAGCTCTTTTAATTTTAACTCACGAGACCCTTGCATCTCTTGCTACTGTATGGTCCATTTATTAAGAAAGAAATTTCTGTAATGTGGTCAGCCATTCCAACATGTGAAAGGTAACTTTGGATTGGGTGGTGCAGGCTGGTGGATTCATGGAAGGCTTAGATCTGGACATCTTATAGGGAGGTCATCAAGAAGGGTAAGTGTTGGGGTGGGTTGGGGCTGATCTCAGGAGGGTTAGGTTTGGAAAGTTTGGAACTGGACCAGGATCATGATGGGGTCAGTCTAGCATCAGAAGCGCCGCCTTTGCACTGGGATTGGAAGGAGGGTTGATTCAGGAAGTTGGGAATGGGACAAGGGGCTGGAGGTCATTGAGGAATCATGCTAATATTTGACTGTAGGACTTGGTGTCAGAGTGGGGAATGATGAGAGCTTTGAGAGTCTGATATTCGACACGGTCAGATTTGCACGGAGGTAGTTGGTGATGGGGAGCCCAGCTGTGCAATCAGCAAGCAATGGCTGGTTCTCACAACCAGTACGTAGAGGGATAATGGATCCGAGCCAGTTAAGTTCATTGCTCAGCTCTACCAGATAGCATGAGCCAGGCATGCACAGGCTAAAGCCTTGAAATTGGTGTCTAGATGTGCCTTGCATGGCTTCGTACACCTCCATCTGTGTTGGACTGTGTCAGACATGCAGAGCACCCAGCAGAAAGATTGCAAACTTCACACAACACTGTCTGTTACCCAATGTTATTTTATATTATTACTGAAACTGAACTGCATAGTGCAAAAATCCGTACAAGATCCAGTTTCAAAGCAGACTTACTTTTGCAAATCCATACTGGAGTTCTCTCATCTGCTCCGTCACCAACCCTCATGACATAGCCCAGTGATTTTCCTACATCAGGGTATTTGTGTTATTGTTTTCTAGATTATCTCTCCTAATGTTTTTAAGTAATGCACCAACATTAGCAAAACATAGAGCATAGAACAGTAGAGGACGGTACAGGCCATTGACTCACAATATTGTGCTGACCTTTTAACCTACTCCAAGACCAGTCTAACCCTCCTTCCACATAGCCCTCTGTTTCAATCCAAAAACATTGTTTCCTAACTAAGAGGACTTTGAAAAGTAATGGCACAACCATCTATAATTTCAAGAACACTCAACTATCAGAGGTAGAAATTACGACATGCATTCATCTAAGTCATTGCTTATACCATTCATTTAAAAAAAATTAAACCTAGTTACATTTCTTACTTTACCATAAATATTATTCTTGTACGTCTGGTACTTCATCATTTCCTCTGTTCTGAAGAAGCCAGCTTGTCATTTCCTGATATTTACTGAGATATCATTTGCATCTGGTTCCAGAAAACATGCCCTATTGCTCCTACAAATTGACCATTTATGTTGATGTTAATTTGCAACTTACCAACCTACTTACCAAGTTTGTTAACATTTATGTCACAATTCCGTGTCAGATTTGTGCCATTGCAGATTTTAAAATCATAAATTCTATAATCATTTATATAAATCACAATACTCTGAGCATCAATCTTTCTGAATAACTTTCTACTTCCAGCAGTCTTCCTATAATCTCTACTCCCTGCTTCTAGTTTGAGAGCCACTTTGATATTGACTCTGTTAATTATCCTCTCCCACTGCATACGCTACGACAGATATGAGTCTAACAAGTACCATCTGACAGCTTTGACTTTGTACCAAAAGATTCTTTCAGCTTTTGATGGAGGATTGCATTTCCATCAGCCTTGACCTTTTTATTCTACTCTTTTTCTGGTGAAGGACATTGGGGTTGAAACACTTTAGGTGCCCAGTGTCAGAATGATCATAATTATTCTCAAGGATTTTCTTCTTTTAATATAGTTTTCATCCCAGATATATAGCCAGCAAAAGGTTTGGACATGACTATTAGCTACCCAGGTCATCAAAGACCATTGTTAGCTTTGTTATGTTTAAACATAACAATCTGTGACAATTGTGTTCCCTACCCTTCATGGCTCCAACAATGGTGTTCTACATGGTTGTAAGTGTTGAAAGTTGATGAAACATGTAGCTAAGATCTGTCTAAAGAGGATGTAGATGATTATAAGGTACAGTTTCAAAGAAGAACAGGAGGGACCTGTTCAGCTTCACTAGAACAAACTGGCTGCCGTATTCACCGCATCATATTGACGCAACTGTTCTTTGGGGCATCTTGAAGCTATGGAAGCCATATTATAAATTAGCCATTCTTTCTCTTGCATAGGTTTTATTTCCAAATATTGAAACTGTTTGCATTTTGCGATAAAGAAATAATGGGTGTTTACCTGAGAAGACATACAAGAAATATCTTGCTAGATATTTCCATCAATTAAACCCTTTACTGATCCATTAGGATTTGTATGAGGCCTAAATATACATGCAGTTGGAAATTTGAAACTGCTTTTCTATAAGTACCTAACATCCATTTTTTTCCCTGATGACATCAATAATGTTGGGAGGTAAGGGTTTGAAGAGTCATTGGTCTTGTCATTCTGTGGCATCCATTTATCAGATAGCAGCTGTTCTGCATAAGCAAGTTGCCTTCAATAACTTTTTTTTCATAATGTAAATCTTATAATGCTCAGGGGAATCTTTTTTCCAGAAAACTTTCTGAATGAATAGTAAGAAGTTTGTGCAGCTGCTCGCAATAGATACAAGGTCAGAAACTGATCAGTGCATTAGTTCACTGACTACATAGTAATCTTGCTTTAAACGGGAGAATTCAGCCAATTCATTAAAAGCAGACGATGCATACCAGTTGATATAAACTTCTTGTCATCACCTCTATTGAGATGCTTTATATTTCATTTGTATTTGCATCGTCTTTTTTGACAGTTCCTGTCCACTGTTGTCAACCTTAATCATTTAATGTCAACAAAATATCAGAAGTTTCCATGACAGAGGTGATCAAAATATGAAGGGTTTTGTTTAAAGTAAGGGGAGCCACTTCCACTGGTTGAAGAGCAAGGAACCAGCACTCAGAGTTTTAAGGTAGTTCGAAAAGGATGAGGGGTTAGAAATGATATAGGGCATGGAAGTGTCACAGTGCTGCCTCTCACCAATTATTTCTGGAACTGTAGCGAGCCTCTTTTTAAATAAATGATATTAAATATACATACTTTATAGCTTTCAACCATATGCATTGTTTATTCAGTGAAAACCTGGATGTAGCTAATGTTGACATATTCTAAGGTTATCATATGGTACTAATATCTACAATGAAAGACACACTATTTGGATTCAAGGTTGATGCTCTGATTTACACCTTTAAATTTTTTTGCTTAGTTGCTATGCATTAATTGAGGCTCAGAAAAAAAATCACCTTTGGCCAGAAGTCTGCACCATATTGGCAGCTTTTTAAATGTGTTTTATTCCAACATTTAGAAAGTTTAAATATAGCTTGAATATTAGGCAAGACATAGCGAGCAACTCTGCATAATTTGTTCACAAGGTGCATTGCATTGCACATAGGCGTTGTATTTATTTATTGGCTTACAGCTCGGTGTAGACCCTTCTGACCCTTTGAGCCACACTGCCTCAGCAACTCCATAACACTGATTAACTCCAACCTAATTATGGGACCATTTACAATCACCAATTAACCTAACCTATACGTCTTTGAACTGTGGGAGGAAATCAGAGCAGCCGGGAAATACCCACACGGGGACTTCATGCAGAGCGGCACCAGAATTGAACTCCAAGCTCCAGAACAGCCCAAGCTGTAATAGTGCCATGCTACCATGGTGCCCATTTATATTTACAATGGATCCAAATCTAGAAGGAATTACGGGAACTAGATGTGGAAATATGATTAGGACTTTCATGGAAGGCACATACTGATCAGAGGACTGGGAACTAATAGCCAGTTTACACCCTGTAATTTCCCACATCTGTATCTTCAGAATAAATGCTATTGAGCGCAGCTAAGTTTGAGAATCAAGATTTACCATTAGCTTTTGTAAATTTACCAATGGTGGTAATTTTTTTTTCTCCCAGCTCGTTTTGCTACTATGTCAACAGACCTGGTTGATACTTATATACTAAACTTATTGAAACAGCCAGTTTCAAATATAGTTGAAATATAACTGTGCGATCAAGAATCTCTGGAAGGGAAGGCCCCAAATCCTCGGCTTTGCCTATTTCCTGTTGCCGGGGCCAGGCTCAAAGTGCTCGGCAGAGATGGTGCTCGGTGCTCGGAGTTGAGAGCTGGTCAGAGGCTCGAAGTTTTCGGACGGGCTCGGAGTTGGACTGTGGTCGGGTGCTTCCAGGACACTGCATCGGCAAGTTTGTGGCGCTGGAAGCTCATGGAATGAAGAGTTTTCTTCCTTCAACTGTCTGCATGAGATGATGGGACTTTCGAGAGACGTTTGGACTTTTTTTTACCGTGCCCATGGTCTGTTCTTCTATCAAATTACAGTATTGCTTGCACTGTTGTAACTATGTGTTATAATTATGTGGTTTTTGTCAGTTTTTTTTAGTCTCGGTTTGCTTGTGTTTCTGTGATATCATTCTGGAGGAACAAATTGTATCATTTCTTAATGCATGAATTACTAAATGACAATAAAAGAGGACTGTGTGTCCTCATAATCTAATCTAACCTAATCTAATTGGAACAGAGTTTTTTTCCAGATTTGCAATGAATATCTGACAATATGTATTGAATCTGAAATATTAACTCTTTTTTTAATCACAGATGCTGTTTGACCTGCTGAATTATTCCTGCAATTTCATTTCAGACTTCCAGTATCTGCATTTTTTTTTTGATTTACAAAGCAGAAATTCTTTGTTTTTATATTATGACAGGAAAATAAGAAAATAAAAACAACCTACCTGGCTACCGAAAGAATGGTTAAGATTATTGATTTCCTATTTTGTTTGTTTCTTCTGGGTGAAACATCTTTATTGCTAATGCTAATTGTACAGGTTGTAACACTAATTGTAAATCCCTTGTCCATCTGTCTCTCTCCACTAATCCCTCTCCCAGCATTTATCCCTGCAAGGAGCCAAAGTGCTACATCTGCCCATTCAACTCCTCACTCACCTCCATTCAGGGCCCCAAATAGTCCTTCTAAGCGAGGTGAGACTTCACCTGTGAATCTGCTGGGGTCATCTGTTGTATCAAGTGCTCCCGATGTGGCCTCCTCTACATTGGTGAAACCCATCATAAATTGGTGAACCACTTTACAAACACAGAAACATAGAAAACCTACAGCACAATACAGGCCCTTCAGCCCACAATTCTGTGCTGAACATGTACTTAATTTAGAAGTTACCTAGCGATACCCATAGCCCTCTATTTTTCTAAGCTTCATGTACCTATCCAGGAGTCCCTTAAAAGACCCTATTGTATCTGCCTCCACCACCGTTGCCGGCAGCCCATTCCACACACTCACCACTCTCTGCGTAAAAAACTTACCCCTGACATCTCCTCTGTACCTACAAGTACTTTAAAACTGTACCCTCTCATGTTAGCCATTTCAGCCCTGGGAAAAAGCCTCTGACTATCCACAAGATCAAAGCCTCTCATCATCTTATACATCTCTATCAGGTCATCTCTCATTCTCCGTCGCTCCAAGGAGAAAAGGCCAAGTTCACTCAGCCTATTCCCATAAGGCATGCTCCCTAATCCAGGCAACATCCTTGTAAATTTCCTCTGCACCCTTTCTATAGTTTCCACATTCTTCCTGTAGTGAGGTGGCCAGAACTGAGCACAGTACTCCAAGTGAGGTCTGACCAGGGTCCTTATATAAGACCATAAGACATAGATGTAACATTACCTCCCGGCTCTTGAACTCAATCCCATGGTTGATGTAGGCCAATGCACCATATGCCTTCTTAACCACAGAATTAGCCTGTGCAGCAGTTTTGAGTGTCTTATAGACTCAGACCCCAAGATCCCTCTGATCCTCCACACTGCCAAGAGTCTTACCAAAAATACTATACTTTGTTGAGCACCACTGCTCCATCTGCCAAAAGCAGAACTTTCTGGTGGCCAACCACTTTAATTCCATTTCCATTCCCATGAACGTTAGTTCATGGCCTCCTCTTGAGCCAAGATGAGGCCACCCTCAGGGTGGAGGAGCAACACCTTATATTCCATATGGGTAGCCTCCAACCTGATGGCATGAATATTCATTTCTCCTTCCGTGCCCTTCCCCTCTTCTTCCATTCCCCACTCCGGCCTCTTACCTCTTCTCACCTGCCTATCATCTCCCCCTGGATCCCCTCCACCTCCCCTTTCTCCAATGTTCCACTCTCCTTTTCCATCAGATTCCTTCTTCTCCAGCCCTTTACATTTCCTACCCACCTAGCTTCACCTATCATCTTCTAGCTATCCTCCTTCCCCTCCCCACCTTTTTATTCTGGTGTCTTTCCCATTCCTTTCCAGCGCTGAAGAAGGATTTCATCCCAAGACCATTGACCGTTTATTAATTTCCATAGATCCTGCCTAACCTGCTGAGTTCTTCCAGCATCTTGTGTGCGTTGCTTTGGATTTCCAGCATCTGCAGAATGTCTTGTGTTACTAAATATACTGCCTTGGCTCAGCCTGCCCCTGGCTATTTCTCCCCAAAGGTGTAGACAGACACTAAGACATGATTCACTATTCCACCCCAAAAGCAAAGGTTCACACTGCAACTCAATATATCTTTGGCCATGTTCCCCAAATACACCATTCTGCCAAAACTCTATTGATTTCAAACTTGAGATCTCAAATTGTCCCATCCTTCACATATGTTTTGGAAGAGAGTTCCACATTTATGCAGCATTGCCAATAAAAGTTGCTTATCTTTTTTTAAACTCTTCTTGAATGACTTTGCTTTAACTAAGTTCTTACTTTCTGTCACCAGCCAAAATAGTTTCTCCATCTGTTAGCTTCTGAATTTGAAGTAAGTAATTTCTCCGCATTAGACAGTTTGGACACAGCTCTACTGAGGATTTTATTCACCCTCTCCAGAACTTAAGGAACTGACTATATTTGTCCAAAGTTAATCTGGCAGGAGGTAAAGAGGATGCCCACGTGAATAAAGAGGTAGCACAGACAAGGTAGGGACCAGCCTATGTTAGGTGAAAGTTTTATCTGGGTGCAGCTAAGCTGTTCAAAGGAAAATGCCCTGATAGGTTCTTATCAGAGTTCATTTTAACCCTTTTGATCATATAACGGCTTCTTTTAGCTACCAACTTTTAAAAGTAAATTATGCCACGCTCAGTGTTTCGCTAATGTAAAGTGCAATGACATAATGTTGGAAACCAAAAATTCCTGCTGACGCATGGCCTTTCGAGCTATGAATTATGCATTCACAATTATTTTCTCATGTTTTACTCCCGTCACGGACTTCACGCTATTCTTAATAATGCAAGTCACATCTGCTGGTAATTCAACTGCAAGACCCCTACCTCAGCCACTTCCAGCTGCCATCTTTGCCCACAGCCCTTCCTATGATTACTTTCAGTCCGATTCTTCAAGATGGCTGGGACATTCTAATGAGTGGAAATGTTTTTTGTTTCTTTTTTCATTGTGGCGCCGTGGCAGATTGACTAAAAGAGCAGTGTAGCTTGAAAAGTATTTATATGAAGAAGGATCTTCGCAATGAGAGCATCCTGTTGAACCCAGCAGCTGTGGATTGATAAACCAGATACGTGCAGCTATCACAGTGCACTCAATACCTACCAGTTCACATCAGTCTTATTAATATCTGAGCGTGGCATAAAGCTTCATTCATTATTCATAGTAATCCAGTCAGAGGCCACTCAAAGACCTGATAAATTCTCACTTAAATGTCTGCGTCTGACAAAGCTCTAGATTTTATAGCCTTTGCCGTGCTCCAGTGTGGTGCTGTGGGCAAAGGTCCAGGCTGATTCCTCACTAATGACCAGCATGATGTACGAGCAGCTGCGGAGCTTCTGACATGAGCTAACACTGCACAGCGTACAGCCAGCTATCAGCACCGGATCCCAGGCAGGAGATGAACACTTGACAGGCAGCAGTGCCGAGGAGCATGCCGCGAAATTCTTCATTAGGCAGAGGGAGAAAGAGTTAAGTGACAAGGAAAGATTCCGAGCTCGAGTTAGAGGACAACGCGCGCACTCTTTCCGTTCCAACTCTTTTGTTTCTTGCGCCGTGACATCTGGAAACTTGAAAGGAATTTATAACTTCGGCAGGAAAAATAGGGAAGAGAAGAAGAAAATTAAGCTGGTTAAATATCCTCAAACCTTTACTTCTATATTGGTGTCAGCCTCTTGGAGCATTTTGCTTCCAGTTTTCAGAAGGGACTGGAGACGATTTCTTCATTTGTATTGCTTCTTGCTTCAGGTGAAGCAGTGGAACATTACACCTGGAGGCTAGGAAACGTTTTCACAGCAAAATATTATTGCACTTGAGAAAAAGTAGGCTTCAATTATTTATACAAATGAAGCAGTTATATTACAGTATCCTGGTTTCAATGGCATTTACCTGTGCATGTTACATTTAAAGATGGACAAATTAACTTCCCTGAAACTGCATCTGATTATTCCTAATTGACTTCTCTCCCTCCAGCAAAGCTGCCCCACTTCTCAAACAAAGTGTGCATTAACAGATAGTACCTTCCCAGCAATTTATCTCTTGTAGGTGCTGACCCTTGCTTGATGACAGTTCAATGGGTGCCAGCAATCTTTCAGTACATTACTCCAGCGGCCATTTCCCCCGCGCGAGCCTAAGTGATAAATGTCGCCGAGATGAGGGATTCATGCTGAGCTCCATTTTGATGGGCGGCGTGCACTGTTCGCCAGCAGGCATTGCAGAGGCAATCAGGAGTGGATCCTTGGCTGATTCTCAAGAATTTTAATTCTTATATTCTCTCCTGAGGTCACTTACATGAGGAAAATCAACAATATTTTAAAATCTACTGATCTCTCACTTTTACGTCACTCGTGATTTCTGAGCTTGTCCTGTTACGTTTAATAATCTTGGCTATGCTTGGTTTTATTTAGTGCTTTCCTTTCCAGTCCTGCCTTGGCTTTCCAGTGAGCTTTCAATACAGTTGCGCTCTATCAGTGACTGGACTGCAAATGAGCCTGTGACCGAACCATCAGCAAATCGAAAGCTTGAAATTGCAATGCCCCTGACAAGAAGCAGAGCAGGAGGACGCCTTGACGTGCAGAAACCTGTACTAAACATTGAGCGATGGAGGTGCTTCAACTCATTCAGCTGCATTGCCTCAGTGTGCTGTTGATGAAAAAAATTATTTCCAACTACATGGCTCATTCAAAAGATTTGCAATTTTACTGTAGAGGACATTAATTGTACTTAGCATTTAGCATATTGGAGTATGGCTGATGGTCTGTGTGGACAGGGACTGGTTTTGCTGTTTTATCACTGTGCTATTTACTTGCAATATCTATAAGCTATCACACTATTATTAATTACAGTTCTATGCATTCTGTTTACCATATGTAAGTCTGAGAGTTTATTGCACACGGTCCATTCCCCCAATGTCTAGTAACAGGATGTCCCTACACAGCAGCCCTTCCTCAGGGAATCTCTGTGGCACCTGCACAGATTCCAGTGTAGTCCTCTCCTGCACCTTGGAATTTGTCCTTCTCTAGCACTTGCTTAGGCCCACTCCCTTGCAATGGTGGAGCACAGCAGCTGATGCTCATCCTGCTATGCATCCCTGGGAATGGCCTTTAGAGTTCGGAATCCTGCGTTACCCAAGCTGTGTGGTGAGGAGGCATTCTGCTGAGTGACTGTGGCAGTCCACTCAGTAATCCATCTGACGTGGCTGCGTTCTCCTCTTCCCACAGGGCCTCAAGAAGATTCTGTGTGGACTACTGACTGACTGACTTGTGACCTGAGTGATAGGAAAAGGTTGAGTAGTTTGAACTTTATTCCCTGGTGTGCAGGAGAATGAGGGGAGATATTATAGAGGTATACAAAATTATGAGGGATATACTGTAGATAAGGAGAATTTATACAGATATTTTCCCCTCACTTTGGGTGAGACAGGAACTGGAGATCATAGATTTATGGTGAAAGGTGAAATATTTATGGGGAAGCTGAAGGGGAATCTTTTCACTCAGAGGGTAGTACAAGAGTTGAATGAGCTGCCTGTCATAAGGAGGTGGCTCGGAACGGACCCAAGTGCAAGACACAGACACAAGTACTAGGGACAGGACTAGGATACAGGGTGAGGGCAAGGACATGGATACGAAAACCGGGAACCCGGAACAGGATTGGACAAGAGAGCTAGGAGCCCAGGCTTGGACTCCGAGCCAGAGACTGGGCAAGGACTCAGTACCTGGGTCTTGCCTCTGGCTCGGACCCCAGAACTAGGCAAAGATGAGGCTTTGCAGGAGGCAGGAAGCTGGAGTCTTCAGGCTTGAGGCTAGAGACTAGAGGCGAGGCTTGGTAGGAGGCAGGAGGCTGGAGTATTCAGGCTTGAAGTTAGAGGCTTGGCAAGAGGCAGGAGGTTGGAGCCTTCAGGCTTGAGGCTAGAGGCTAGAGACTTGAGGTGAGGATTGGCAGGAGGCAGGAGGCTGGAGACTTGAGGCGAGGCTTGGAAGGAGGCAGGAGGCTGGAGACCTGAGGTGAGGCTTGGCAGGAGGCAGGAGGCTGGAGACGAGGCGAGGCTTGGCAGGAGGCAGGAGGCTGGAGACCTGAGGTGAGGCTTGGCAGGAGGCAGGAGGCTAGAGTCTTCAGGCTTGAGGCTAGAGGCTTGGCAGGAGACTGGAGTCTTCAGGCTTGAGGCTAGAGGCTTGGCAGGAGGCAGGAGACTGGAGCCTTCAGGCTTGAGGCTAGAGGCTAGAGACGAGGCAAGGCTTGGCAGGAGGCTGGAGACTTGAGGCGAAGCTTGGCAGGAGGCTGGAGACTTGAGGCGAAGCTTGGCAGGAGGCAGGAGGCTGGAGACTTGAGGCGAGGCTTGGCAGGAGGCAGGAAGCTGGAGTCTTCTCCTGGGCAGGGCGCTGTACTCCTGGGCAGGGCACGGTTCACCACCCGACGGAGGGAAGGGACAGAACCAACCGTAGGTAACAGCAAGACGGTCTGGCTTACCCGACAGAGGCAAGGGTTAGGAAGGGACAGAACTAACCATAGGTAATGGCAATATGGCCTGGCTTACCCGACGGAGGCAAGGGACAGGAAGGGAGCTAGGTACAGGATGGCTCCAAGACAATACTGCAGGTGAGATGAGGCAAGGGTTACCAGCAAGACCAGGCAAGGCTTCAGACAATGCAAGGCGAGACAAGAACTTCAGGCGAGGTGAGAGTTACCAGCAAAACAAGGCAAGGCTTCAGGTGAGGAAACAGAAGGCAGAGGAAGGGATACAAGGAGTAAGGACAAGAACAATCCAGCAGCCACACCCTGGTCTCTGAAGGTATTTATGCAGCCAGCCCCAACGAGCATCAGCTGCCTCAATTAGAGCTCAACAAGAACAGAAACAGGGTAGACAGGAAAACCTGGAGCAAGGGTCGTTGGACCGGACTATGAACCAGAATATGGACTTCACGGACCGGACCATGACACTGCCAGTGGAAGTGGTAAATGTGGATGAAGCTGCAACATTGGATAGGGACATGGATGACAGAGGTAAGGAGGGCTATGGTCTGGTTGCACGGAGATCAAACAAGGCAGACCAGGCTGACATGAACTAAATGGGCCAAAGGGCCTTTACCTGTGCTATAGTGCACTTTGACCCTATGATTCTGTGACCAAAGGTGTTCAACACCGATTTTCATGTTCATCCTGATAGCATGATTAGTAACTTTGCTGATGACTCAAAAGTTTTTGGTGTCTTGGATAGCAAGGAAGACTGTTGAAGGTTACAACAGGATATTGATTGGATGGAAAGTTCAGCAGAGAGTTGGCGGTTGGACATGTTCAAGGTGATGCATTCTGAGAAGTCAAACAGGGGTGGTACTCATACAGTGAGTCCTGATGAAGGGTCTTGGACAAAAATGTTGACTCAAAGTTCAAAGTACATTTATTATCAAAGTATGTGTACTATAGACAACCTTGAGATTTATCTCCTTTCAGGCAGCTACAAGACAGATAAAACACAACAGACTCCCTTAAAAAAAGACCATCAAACACACAATGTGCAGAAAAAAAAATCATGCAAACAATAAATGTAAGCAAATAACATTCAGAACTGAAGTTCCTGAAAGTGAGTCCACAGGCATGAAACCAGTCACGGCCGATCCAGGGGCCCGTTAGTTGCAGGCCACAACCTCAGTTCAGTGTAGGGATGGGTAAACCTCGCAATACAGTGAGCTGAACACTGACCCATCTCTTGCCTCCAGCCCCGACACCCTGACAATTTTGAATCCGGCCCGGTGCCTAATCTGGCCAAACAGCGGGCCCATTTTTGCTCTCAGACCTGGGCCCTGCTGCTTCAATAAGTTCTCAGGCCCTGTACCCGATGCCTTGACTTAGCCCATACCTGATCTTTCCAATTTGGCCCAGCACTTAAACTGGTCAAAACTTCAGCTCGTTCCTCGCTTTCAGGCCACCGCCTTGACCCAGCTTTGCTTTGGTTCTGCCACTTTGAATCACCTCCAAGTTTGCTCGAGCTGCCAAACGTTGGCTCATTCCCCACTTTTGGGCCTGGGCCCCACCACCTCAATTCGGCTCATACACGCCACAACCGTCCTGTACCCACAAATGCTTCAGTTCACACCGCAAAAATGTCAAGTCATACAGGTGGTTCAAAAGCTCGACTGTGAAAGGGAAGTTGCAGGATACTGATTACAGTGATTGGTTTTGAGAAAAAAGTGTGAATGATAAAGTAGTTAACAGTTGTTTTTGCTGCCAGCAAGTCGTCGCTGTACTTCACCAGCACCATTTTAAACCAGAGGTGTGATGACGATGGCCTCTTTATTCCTTTCCATAATTTTTGCCTGAGCTACCGAGTTCCTTCAGAATTCTGTGAGTGTTATTCTAGACCACATGCAATGAGTGTTGGAGTGCTAAGGAATATTGGTGAACAGAAGGACCATGAGGTTCTAAACCATAGTTATCTGTAAATTATGATGCATGCAGGTGCTGGATGCTGAAGAAAGCACGTGGCAGATTTGGTTGTGGTATAGAAGATCGGACGTTATGTTGCAACTTTACAAGACATGGTTGGGCTGCACTTGGAGTATTGTGTACTGTTCTGCTCAGCGCAGTATGGGAAGGATGTGATTGCACTGGGGACACTGCTGACAAGATTCACTGGGGCGTTGCCTGAATTGCAGGACTTTAATTATGTAGAGAGATTTGATAGACTGGGTTTGTTCTCCCTGGAGCAAAGGAGGCTGAGGCAATGACCTGATGGAGATATATAAATACTTTTCAGGTATAGATTGTGTAGAAAATCAGAACCTTTTCTTCATGGTGGAGATGTGAAGAACAAATCAGAATAGATTTAAGATAACGCACACAAAATGCTGGAGGAGCTCAGTAGGTCAGGCTGCATCTACGGAAGTGAATAAACAGTTGATGTTTTGAGCAGAGTCCTGAAGAAGGGTCTTGGTCCAAAACATAGACTGTTTATTCATTTCCATAGATGCTGCCTAACCTGCTGAGTTCCTCTAACATTTTGTGTGTGTTGCTTTGGATTTGCAGCATCTACAGACGTTCTTGCGTTTATAGATTTAAGATGAGAGGATGAAGTTTTAGAACGTATGTGAGGAGCAAGACTTAAACACAGAGAATGGCAGATGTCTGGATCTTGCTGCCAAAGGCAGTGGAATCAAATGCAGACAGAACTTTTAAGGGACATTTAGACAGGCACTTGAATAAGCAAAGCATTGAACAATACGCTCAATGGTTAGATCAGATTAGTGTAAACGAGCTAAAAGGTCAGTATGCATATGGTGGTGCTTTCCAATTCTGGCTACATCACTGTAAATCAAATCAATGGGGATAGGTGGAACTTTGGCATGTAGTGACATTTAATATCTGCACCCAAGGATGCACATGCTGGGTATGTTTCTCCATCTTACCCCAGTTCCCACTCTGAAACCACTCTACGTCACATCTCTGGAGACAGGATCCATTTTGGATCTCCAGCTGAAATGGCTTCATGTGAAGCTTTGCATGAGCAAAGTTTTAAGGGACTTCCCTGCGGTGCTGGATGAAGTTGCAGAACTGCCTCGAAAAGCTTGAGTTTAGAGAATCTGAGATAAGAAATATTATTGTTCAAATGACCTAACACTGTCCAAAACAAGGTTGTTAATGCTGAAGTTACCAGCTAGTTACCAGCTAACACTAGTACCAAGGACAAACACAACAATATAGTAAGAGGCTTATTTCACAATGCAGAAAAGATTTCTGAAAATAACTTCAGTGAAATCAGTGCAGTAACCCTTTGAATACAAGCATTTCTTTAGTATGAAATGGTCATTGTTTCAACACCATGGGTAAAACATCTGAGACAAGGTGACAATTCAGAGAGTCAAAGATGAAGCCCATTAGGCCACGACATATGTTAGCTCTGTTAAATACTGACAATTGTCCTGATTTGCTTTGGGTTAAAGATTTCATTAGGAATGCTTGTGTTTTACTTAATGCTTTTTATTGGCACCAATAAGTTCTCCAATTGTTTCATAGCTTTTGAAGACTTTTGAAGTACAGTTAATGTTTCTTAAGGTTGAGAAATACAACAAATCACTTATGCACCCCGAAGTCATACTAATGATAATGGGGCTGGATAATTAATTGGTACTCTTGGTTAATGGGTGAATGTTGACCAGAATAACAATTGTTCATCCTCAATGGAATATTTTGGGAGTCCTCAAATGAAATAATAACATTCTTTTCTTGGACATTCTGCATCAAGTACGATAGCAACACCATCAAAGTATCTTGTAGTAGCTAGAAGAAGGCCTTTACCACCTTATCTACATTGTAGTGCTGTGTCCATGTCGTTTCCAGTCTGAGTCAACACGTGCGATGGAGCTCTGGAGAAGATTGAAGTATAGTTTCTGATTCCTTGGAAATATAGATCACATGTTTGAAATATCTGCAGTTGTGCCATTACCCAAGTGAAGAATAGAAGCTTTCGTTGAGCAGAGCCACGCCCACACATGCTGGAGGAACTCAGCAAGTAGACAGTATCAATGGGGGGGGGGAAGTTATGTGGAGGGGAATTGTTTGTGTTGCTCAAGTTTTCCAGCGTCTTGAGAATATTTTGTGTTCATTATTTCATTGGGCACGTGTTTGCTCGAGAAAAGTAACATGCCAGATGTTTAGACAGAGTAAGGCTTCCCATGGTGATGACTGAAAGAGACTTGTATGCTTCATCACTTCCATAGTATGAGTTATATCATTTACAGATGATTATTTTTCTTAAAACTTAATGTAAATGCTGCAGATCAATCGGAATTTGCCAAGAGGATATTTTCATTACACTCCCATTAAACTTTACAAACTCATATAAAGTATGAATTGTGTCTTTCAACATAAAATAATTGGGAATTGAGATGGTGAATTGCATCCTGCAGTACAATATAAATTCCTTCATTGTTTTACACTTTGTCAGCTATTTGATGTGTTTGGTATCTACTCATTGGATACTTTTCTCACATTCTCAAAATAGTTTTTCCCTGGGATATTACTTTTCTTTAAGAAAATCAAGAGTTCCCATGCTTTTCACTCATGTTCCTGACAAGCAAAGGAGTTGCTGACAGTAATTTTCAAGATATTTTATATAGGCATTTTTTTTAGAGGTCAAAAGTTGCTGGCTGGTAACACTGTCAACATGAAAGTATATAATTTTAAAAAAACATGTTCTGGTGTTTCCCTAACTTAAATACTATGTCTTTCAAACAAAAGTGACACATTTCATTACGTGAAATGTTTGCACAGCTATGTTAGGAATGCTATATAAGGCATCTGGTAATATAATACTTGTTTATGTTTGATGATTTAAATTCTATGCTGTTCAAGCCATTAATATAGTTTGATGTTATAGAAGGAAAACTGCCAATGCCCTTGTCAGCAGAAGTTAGAGAACTAACCTTGTGCAACACAGGTAACTTTCTGACTGTAGTAGAAACTGGAATTTCAATGAATTTGAAGATCTTAATTCAAGCCCACCCCAAAAAAACTCTTCGAAATTCATGAACCACACTGCATGTTGGTGTGCTTTCAATTTGTTTTAAATAGATTTCATTATGTACTCACTTACTGTTATTACCATTTCAAGTGAAAAGGATATTTCTATGATACACATACTTATTAGGCATATATGCAGGCACAATAACTGAAATTTGCATTGCAAATCTGATGTTTTAGATGTGTTTTACATATTCCAGTATGAACTAGTGTGCTATCACTGTCTGGATCAGGAACAGACAACACTAAATTAACAGTTAAATATTCTTCATTTTCACAGGCGTATCAACAAACACTGATCAAAGGCATTGCAGTCCAATCACTTCATATTATCGGCAGTTGCAATTCTGAAGTATTGAAAAATTTTTCACAGTATGGTTCATTAAGGTTGAAACTATGTTGGATCTTCAAAATGCTACTAAACAATTTCCTGTGGTGTAACACAGGGGTAAATACATTTTCAGGTTGCCTCTGGTGATGTGATAATTTTTCTCTTTGTGTTCCATTAACAAAGTTCTTTCTCTCCCCTCTATGCTTATTTATTCATTATTTATTGTACACCCTTTTTTCTTTTCATCTCTGTATTTTTATAACATTCCCTTTCTTTATATTTCTCCTCTTTTCTGTGCAGATCCTGTTTTCTCTGTGTGCTGTTTTGCTGTTTCCTCATTTTCTTTTTTTTTTGGTTTGAAAGGAAGCCTTATACTGGAAATAAACTTTGAAATACTTTGACAGCTCCTGCTTCATTTATCCAACCTTTAAATTGAGACATAGTAATTTTGGGCTGGTTGTCATGGGGATGGTATTAGTATAGCCATCAAGACCCAGCAGGAATGGATGAGGCAGACATGCCATGGGCTTGGGTAGGAAGCTGGCAGAGATCAAAGGGCATGGAGATGAGCCTTGGATAAGGGAATGCAGTTGGAACAGAGCTCTGAAATCATTGAGAGGGATATTATTAGTAGAAATGAAACATAGGTGATAGTTATAAAATGGTGCAGAGCAGATATCCCTGTGAATAGGACTGTATATCAGCAAGGGCACTGATAAATTATTAAGTCTATTTATTATTGTCATGTATACCGAGATACATTGAAAAACTTGTCTTGCAGACCATTCATATGTCAATTCATTACAACAGTGCCTTCAGGTAGTACACTGTAAAACAATGAAACAATGCAGAATAAAGTGTTACAGTTAAAGAGGAAGTGCAGTGTAGGTAGACAATAAAGTGGAAGTTCATAATGAGGTAGATTGTGAGGTCAAGAGACTATCTTATTAAACTAAGGGACTGTTTTATAACAATAGCAGAGGTGAGAAAAGAATAAAAGCAGTTCGAGATTTCTATCCCTGAGACCTGAATTCATGTCAAACTCTAGGCGGTGGATCTGTCCCTTCTCTTTGCTTGTAAGAAAATTCTGTGAAATCAGTTAGACTAATTGAAGATCATTTATCTCGATTATTAACTATTTCCTTACAATACCAATTAAGATAGAATACTTCAACATCTTTCAAGACTATAATTCCATGTATTATATTTTAAGTATACGAGGGGTGATTGATAAGTTCTTGGCCTAAGGTAGAAGGAGTTAATTCTTAAAAACCTAGCACATTTATTTTTCAACATAGTCCCCGCCTACATTTACACACTTAGTCCAGCGGTCGTGGAGCATACGGATCTTGGACCTCCAGAAAGTGTCCACAGACAGGTGATTGATAAGTTCGTGGCCTAAGGTAGAAGGAGATGAGTTATACAGCTCTCGTTACATGCACATGCAGTTCAACTCTTGGAGTGATTATGCAGAAAGTTTGAAGTTAATAACTCATCTCCTTCTTGCTTAGGCTACGAACTTATCAATCACCCCTAATGAGTTATTAATTTCTAACTTTCTGCATAATCACTCCAAGAGTTGAACTGCATGTGCATGTAACGAGAGCTGTATAACTCATCTCCTCCTACCTTAGACCACAAACTTATCAATCAACCCTGCTATGGACACTTTCTGGAGGTCCAAGATCCGTATGCTCCATGACTACTGGACTAAGTGTGTAAATGTTAGAGGGGACTATGTTGAAAAATAAATGTGCTAAGTTTTCTAAAATTGACTCCTTCTACCCTAGGCCATGAACTTATCAATCACCCCTTGTAGATGGTTATTTTGAGAGGGATTATGGATGTGAATATTTGCTTCCTTCTTTGCTTTACCTGGGGTTGATTTATCTGATATATGTAGTTTTATATTCTAAAGAAAACTCTCCTTATTTCAAATTGTTTTGTTTTAAACTCATCCCTCTCTTCCATCCAATTTGTGTTGTTATGCTATATGTTTCTATAGCCCTAATAATGCAGCATTAGTAGAGAGATCAAACTTCTTTTTGTGCATGACTGTCAATCTACTCACTGGCCTCTGGAGATGTTGTGGAGAAATGAGATGCCTCATAGCACATCTTAGTGGGCAATTGATGGGATGTCTTCTGCAGTCAGAGACCTGGGACCACAGTTACACCTTGGGGCATTAAATATCTTCCATCTGGGAGCAGTTGGCCACATTGACGAATGCTTGCAAGGATTCTGTCCTCTGATTTTGTCAGGGCTGTTCAAGTTAATGTCAGTGATGAATGATTTGTCTCCTCAACTAGGTTCATGCTTCCTTCAGTCTGGCTAATGGGTCTTCACCCACAGAATGTATTTCCAGTTGTTTTTCATACTGGAAGTCAAGTCAAGCTTACAACCATGTGCACATGTAAAGCACATAAGTACGCTAATAAACAGCATTTATATAGTACATAATTTGCTAAAGACAGTTGAGAAAAAGAAAAAATATATAATGTGCAAAAACATGACACTAGTGCAAGAATCTACACAATCAGAGACGAGTCCATTGTAGTGGAAGAGGTGGTCAGTAGTGTTTGTTCCATTACTGAGTTTGGGTTAGGTTGTTCAGAATGGTTGCAGGAAAGAACTATTCCTGAAGCTAGTGGCATGGAACTTCAGGCTTTTGCACCCCCTGGAGGAACTTAGCAGGCCAGGCAACATCTCTGAAAAAGAGTAAACAGTAGACTTTTCGGGCTGAGACCCTCGTCCTATGAAGGGTATCGGTCTGAAACATTGACTACCTACTCTTTTCCATAGATGCTGCCTGGCCTGCTGAGTTCCTCCAGCATTTTACGTGTGTTGCTTTGCATTTCCAGCATCTGCAGGTTTTCTTGTGTTTGTTTTGCACCTCCTGTCTGACGGTAGCAGCGAGAAGGGGGCATGAGCCAGTTGGTGGGGATCCTTAAAGAGACAGCACCACCTGTAGATGCTGGGAATGGCGGGGAGGCCTGTGCATGTGTTGGAAGGTGTGAACTTAAGTACTCTCGTGGTGATCCATCAAAGCTATTGTGAACATGGAGGTTGATGCTGCCTGTGATATTTTCCACCTCACTGAGAACCACAGTAAAGCAAGGGTACTTAGTGTCAGGGACTACAATGTGATAGAAAACATTGCTGGCTGCCCGTAGTTCATTGTGTTCAAATGCTTTCTTGTACCTTAGTGCACCATTCAGCCATGAAAATTACATTAAAACACATTTCCTTTTTTAATATTAACAGCTATGATTTTCAGGCACTATTATTTTTTTAATTCAACATAAAAACTTGGAACATTATTTTTAAAGTTCTTTCACAATACTTGGTGCTGGGATCTCTCTTCATTCATTGTACACTTCATGCAATGTGCAATTTGTTGAGTTGGATCCACTCTTTCAGAATTCACACAGATGTCCAGACCCATTTACTCAGTTCTCTCCTTCGATCACACATGAAACGTAGCTTGGGTATGCTTTGAAGTGTTTGTGTTAGGTCTCACCCATTGGGAAACTGAATTGGACACTTCTGGTCATGATTCAGCCTAAAGTGGGTGTTACTTCCCCTTCAGATTTCACCTGTGTGATGGCCTTGTGAAAGTGTGCAGTGGCAGCTAATTACTCACTTACAGAAATCAGTTCAGCAAGCTGAGGTGTGGTTGGCCTCTTTCTGGCAGACATTTCCATCCGTATAATCCACGCTCTTCCAGCCTCCCTTCAATCCATTCCTATTTTCACACAATAAAAACAATTTAGAGTGGCCAATTAACCTACTGACTTGCACACCTTTGGGGTGTGAGTGAAAACTAGATAACGTGCAAACTCCGCAGAGACAGTACTGGAGGACAGGATTCAAATGAAATCACTGGAGGTGCGTGTCAGCAGTTCTACTATTGTGCATTGTTCCCCCTTTGCTTTGCAAATTTTTTAAATAACATGTTACTGCAAGAGTGCATAGATATAATATTTGAAAATATATTACAGAAATATAATCTGTGCACAGCACAGTTTCCCAAGCTGTAAGCAGTTTACAAAGTGAGCAGTTCTCAGTCTGGCGGGCAGAAACTAATCTTTGTAAAGCTGTTCACCAACAAGTGCTTTTTCTCAAAGGTGAAGTCATTAAAGAAGGCTTGCACTGTGCATTTTATTGTAGTGCTTCAGAATCCTTCCCTCAGCTATATTTTGCTGAAGTACTTGCTTATCTTGAACACTCGACAGTACATGAAACATATTTCAATTTTACAAAACAGTTTTTACATGTTCTATCAGTCTGTTGTCGCAATTACAATCCTCTGTGAAGTGGTGTGCTTTCCGAGCTGGCACATGGCTCCAGAAAGCAGGGAGGTCCACAAAGCACTATAAAGACTGCATGAAAGCATCCTTGAAGGCATGCAATATCCTTGTGACTGGTTGGGAGGCCTTGGCCAAAGACCGCAACACCCCGCCCGACACCCAACGCCTAGCAGTCTACAAAGGCACCAGACATTTGAAGAGCAGCGGCTGAAGGAGCTTGATCAAAGGGCCAGGATGGCAAGGAGAGATGACCCAACCTTTCAATGGTCGTCACGTGCCTGACCTGCTGGCGCAACTGTGCTTCCCAGTTCAGGCTTCTCTCTCATCAGAGGCATCACTGACACCATCGTCATCCCCGATCGACTTCCAAGGAAATGTGCTAGGGCAATGGCCTCAACACGGGTGATGCCAACAGGCTCAATAAACTGAATTAAAAGGCTGGCTCTGTTATAGGAGTCAGACTGGACACACTGAGCAAAGGACCGATGGAAGATCCTGGCCATTCTAGACAATGTTTCTCACCCTCTGCATGCCACCTTGGCTGAAAAGAGGAGCACTTTCAGTAATAGACTAGGACAACTGTGCTGCTCCTAAAGCACTATATTAGGCTATTCTTACATTCGGCCATTAGGCTCTATAATGAGTCAAACTATAGCTGGGGACATGATGAATCCTTCCTGTTAGACAGTTTGAGGTAAGTTATTTTTTATTCTTTCTTATTTCTCTTCTAATATTTGTATATCTGCGCGCATGTAATGCTACTGTGACACTATAATTTCCTTTGGGATCAATAAAGTATCTATCTAACTATAAAACCTTACAAAGGTATCTCCAGTTAATTTATTTTATTATACCTCAAATTGCCAAAGCTTAAAATTATACATTCATGAGATACTGATTTTATGATATTCATATTTATAGTGTTCTAATATTAATTATTACTATTACTATGTTTACTGGTGCTGTTTGGTGATTTTAAATGCGATTATGCTACTCTGAAGTAGTTTCATCTTGTCCATGTTATGATGATAAGCTTAATCCCAGGCAATGGAGAACAGAGATAGCGAATGCACAGAGTGACAAGTGGAAGGTTTTGTATTGGGGCTGTGGCCAATTCCGGCTGCTCCGGGCTTTCTTTGTGTCTATGGGATCTGCAGCGTTTACTCCACTATATGCTGAACTGAGCCGGAGGCTATGGGCCTGCTCTGGGCATCATATCTGAGGACTCACTTTCATTCTAAAGGCTATTTGCTTACTTTTATTGTTTGCGCCATTTTTATTTTTTTTCTCTCACTCTGCACATTTGACGGCCTTCTTTTTTAAAGGGTTCTTTTGGGTTTCTTCATTTTGTGGCTGCCTGTAAGAAGCCAAATCTCAAGGTTGCCTAGTGTATATGTATTTTGATAATAATTATACTTTGAACTTTGAAATTAAATCATTAAATAATAAACTTAAGCAGTTAGCTTTTTTTTTTAGCAAATTTACCCATAAAGTATTCTGGGACTCTTATTACATGATGTACATTTTGCACCTCATGGATGTAGACCAAATATAACATTAGGAGATTTAAAATGGAAATAGTAATATGCTTAATTGTATACAGCACAAAGACAAAAGAACAGTGGTCTAATTATCGTTGTATAGATTTTTTAGTAATCGACAACTCAATTTGTATCCTTTCTTTTTCAATCTTTTTATTAATTTCAAAATATAGAAACAAAACATAGCAATAATACAAATAGTAGGAGATATATTGTTACACTTAAAAAAAGTAATTGCCAAACCAAGTAGTGTAAATTAACAAAGCTCCCAACCATGTAGAACTAACCACGGATAATACAAAGCAAAAAAAAAACTGGAAAAAAAATCATGAAAAAGAAAAAAAAACAAAACAAAAAAAAAAGCAAACCCCATCCCCAAAGAAAAACAAAATTAATCAACTAAACTAAAAGACTTGTATCCTGATGATGTGAACGGGTCTTTAGGATATAAAAAGCAAACATCACGATGTGTTCATAATCAGCTTGATACAAGGCTGTTGAAATGAACTGTTTACATGTGCTCAACTTCTTAGGCAAGAGTTAAATGGGAATACCAGAATCTCTCCTTCAGCCGGACCAGCCAGGGTTTATTGACTAGAAGCTGAAACTGGAGGCAGGGAGAACATGGTTAGCGGTGATGAGGTGGATGTGGGTGATGATCCTGCTGTCATTTCAGACCTGACCCTGAATCTCAGACCCTCACCCCTGCCTTCGGCTCTCAGCCTCAAACTGGAGCTGTCAGACTGCCTTCTGCCGTCAAGACCCAACCCAAGGCCTCAGCTATGAATTTTGACCTGGCCTGAACCAACTGCCAGTGAATATAACATACTGGAGACAACGTGTGTGCTGTTTCTTGCAGTTCATGCAGCTCCCTCTACATTAAATCATGCACTTGACAAACGTGTGCCAAGCTCACAGCATAAGTGAATTGCCATTACTGTTTTCACAAAAAATCCACGTGAAAGCATTAACCCACATAAAATTATGCACCTTCATAATTAATGTGATGTAATATTAAGGGTGTGTGCTCCTGAACTGTGACCTTACACTTCAGCTGTGCTGTGGGAAGCACTTCTGAACTTTATTCACAAGAATTGTACAATGTTATATGGGTTGAGTGTCACTGTGTTAATGTTATGTACCCAAAAAGATTGTGATTAAGCTGCCTTTTGATCAGACAAACCAGGGCAGGATTTATAGAGCAAATGGTAGGGCCCTGGGGAGTGTCATGGAACAGAGAGAACTAGGGGTGCAGGGGTAACAAAGCTGGATGGAGTGGGAAGTACACTTGCCTTCAATAGTCGAGATTGAGTACAAAACTTGGGATGTCATATTACAGCTATTCAAGATATTTAAAGGCCATATTTAATGTACTGTATCCATTTTGGTCACCCTGCTACAGAAAAGACATCATTGAACTGGAAAGGGTACCAAAAATAATTTACAAGGATGTTACTGGAACTTGAGGGTTTGAGTTATAAGTAGGAACTGAATAGACTAAGAATGTTCTTCTCTGCAGTGTAGGAGGCTGAGGGGTGACATTATGGTCGTTTGTAGCATCATGAGGAGCATAAATATGTTGAGTGGTCTTCTCCCCAGGGTAACGGAAAGCATAGGTTTAAAGTGAAAGCAGGAAGATTTAAAAGGGACTTGAGGGTCAACTTTTCTCATACAGAGAGTCAGAGGAAGGGGTGGACCAACTGCAATATCTAAAATACATTTGGACAGGTATGGGAATATGAAAGATTTCGAAGGAACTGGGCCAAATACAAATGGCAACATCTCCTCCACAATCTCCATCCGCACCACAAGGCACCTGTGTTTTGCTCTCTTTCTCCCTGCGCAGTGGTTTTTGGTCTTTTGTTGGAATATTTGGGTCTCTTTCTTTGTGGCTGCCTGTAAGCAGACAAATTTCAAGGTGTATAATTTAGACATTCTTCAATATTAAACGTGCTTTGAATCTTTGACCCTTTGAGACTCTGTGCTTAGCCCCCTTGCTCTACTCACTTCATACTTACGGCTGTGAGGCAAAGCATAGCTCCATTGCAATATTTGAGGTTACTGGTGACACCACTGCTGTTGGCCAAATCAAAGGTGGCGAGGAATCAGCATATAGGAAGGAGATTAAAAATCTGGCTGAATGGTACCACAACATCATCCTCTAAGGAGGAGGAAACCAGAAGCCTTTGAGCCAGTCCTCATCAGGGGATCAGAGGTGGAGAGGGTCAGCAACGTTAAATTCTTTGGTGTTATCATTTCAGAGGATCTGTCCTGAGCTCAGCACTTAAGTGTAATTATGAAGAAAGCACGGCAGCACCTCTACTTCCTTGGAAGTTTGCGTAAGTTTGGCATAACATGTAAAACTTCAACAAACCTCTATAGATGTGTGGTGGAGAGTATATTGACTGGTTGCGTCTTGGCCTGTGATGGAAGCACCAACGCTCTTGAATGGAGAATCCTACAAAATATAGTGGATACGGTTCAGTCCAGGACAAGTAAAGCCCTCCCTATTGCTTAACATATCTACATGGAGCGCTGTCGTAGAAAAGCAGCAGCCATCATCAAGGATCTCCCCCACCCCCACCCAGGCCATCATGCTTTCTTTGTGCTGTTCCCATCGGGAGCAGGCACGGGAGCCTTGGGACCCACACTACTGGCTTCAGGAATGACTATCCCTCAACCATCAGGTTCTTGAACCTGGGGGATAACTTCACTCAATATCACTCGTCTCATCACTGAACCCTTCCCACCACCTATGGACTCACCTTTAAGGACTCTTCATCTCATGTTCTTGAGATTTATCATTCTCTTTTGCATTTTCACAGTCAGTGTCTTTTGCACATTGGTTGTTTTTACATCCTGTTGGGTGCGGTCTTTCGTTGATTCTATTGCATTTCTTTGATTTACCGATAATGCCCCTGAGGCAATGAATCTCAGGGTTGCAAATGGTGACATGTGTACTTTGATAATAAATTTACTTTGAACTTTGAAATGTAGGCAAATGGAACTAGCTCAGTTAGGTAACTAGATTGACATGGACAAGTTGGATGAAGAGCATACTTCCTGTGCCGTGTTGCTCTCTAACTTTAGGTGTGCATTTAATGACAGCCACCTTGTTTTGGACAACACAGAGATGTAAACCATTACCCTTTACAGGGAGTACAAAGAAGGTTCACCAGATTGATTCCTGGGATGGCGGGACTTTCATATGATGAAAGACTGGATCGACTAGGCTTATACTCTCTGGAATTTAGAAGATTGAGGGGGGATCTGATTGAAACGTATAAAATTCTAAAGGGATTGGACAGGCTAGATGCAGGAAGATTGTTCCCGATGTTGGGGAAGTCCAGAACGAGGGTCACAGTTTGAGGATAAAGGGGAAGCCTTTTAGGACCGAGATGAGGAAAAACTTCCTCACACGGAGAGTGGTGAATCTGTGGAATTCGCTGCCACAGGAAACAGTTGAGGCCAGTTCATTGGCTATGTTTAAGAGGGAGTTAGATATGGCCCTTATGGCTAAAGGGATCAGGGGGTATGGAGAGATGGCAGGTATAGGGTTTTAAGTTGGATGATCAACCATGATCATACTGAACGGCGGTGCAGGTTCGAAGGGCCGAATGGCCTACTCCTGCACCTATTTTCTATGTTTCTATGTTTCTTACCCAAAATAAAAAAACCAAAACTGCGATAAAGAAAGGAATACTGAGAGAGTGAACCAGGACTTGGGTAAAGGGTAGTCTATGAGGACGTTCTTTAAGAAGGAGAATGGGGTGCAAAGGTGTATAGAGGGGATTTCAGAGCCCAGAGCCCTGTAAGCTGAGACATGGTTGGAAATTGGGGGAGCATAGAAAGCTTAAAGGATCATAATGCTAAATGGAGGGCACAGAAATGGAAAGGGAGAAGACAGTTTGAACATTGGAGTGACAAATTGAAAATGGAATGGATGGCTTCGGCATCAGCAGCTGGTACGTGAGCAATCATAGGAGAGATAGATGAATGAGACCTTGTGAGAATTAAAATCAGAGAAAAGGAGCTGAAGTTGATAGAGGACAAATGGTGGAAGGTCTCCTGAAGACCATTGGAATGGCCCAGGCTGAAAGCAATAGAGACTTAATTCAAGTTGTCAAGGTAGTGAACATGTCCAGTTTAGTTTAAAAGGGAATGGAGATGTAAGGAAGTAGAAGCTGTAGTGTTGAACATAATGGATTACAATTTCTCAGGGTATAAATGGAATGAATTACTATTTTGGAGTGCATGTCTAACAACTGGTACAACAACTCAGACACAGAGGATCAGGTTGTGGTGAGACAAAATGTGGATTGATCCTACAGATTTAAGTATGTATCCCTACACAAGGCTCCTTCATATCCAGGTCAACTCTGACAGAAATACAGAGATCAGTATGTTTATTTGTACCGCTGCATTCAAGGTGATACCATTGGCAAACACAGTCTCATAAGAGTTAATCCAATCACAAACAAGAGAAAATCTGCAGATGCTAGAAATCCAAGCAACTCATACAAATTGCTGGAGGAACTCAGCAGGCCAGGCAGTATCTATGGAAAAGAGTAGAGTCAATGTTTCGCGCCAAGACCCTTCAATAGGACTGGAGGAAAAAAGATGACGAGTAAATGCAAAATGTGGGGGGAGGTAAGGGAGAAACACAAGGTGATGGGTGAAACCAGGAGGGGGAGGGGTGAAGTAAAGAGGTGGGATTTTAATTGGTGAAAGAGATACTGGGTTGGAGAAGGTGGGGGGGGGGAATATAATAGGAGAGGACAGAAGGCCATGGAAGAAAGAAGAGTGGGGAGGAGCACCAGAAAGAGGCAATGAGCAGACAAGGAGATAAGGTGAGAGAGGGAAAAGGGGATGGGGAATGGTGAAGGAGAGGGGGGGATGGGGCATTACCAGAAAGTTCGAGAAATTGATGTTCATGCCATCAGGTTGGAGGCTACCCAGATGGAATATAAGGTGTTTTTCCTCCAACCTGAGTGAGGCTTCATCATGGCAGTAGAAGAGGCCATGGATAGCGATATCAGAATGGGAATGGGAAGTGGAATTAAAATGGGTGGCCACTGGGAGATCCCAGTTGTTCTGGTGGTAGATGCTCAGTGAAGCGGTCTCCCAATCTACGTCGGGTCCCACCGATAAACAGGAGGCCACACCGGGAGCATCAGACACAGTAAATGACCCCAACAGACTCACAGGTGAATTGTCACCTCACCTGGCAGGACTGTTTAGGGCCCTGAATGATGGTGTAGGGGGAAGTGTAGCACACTTGTTCGGCTTGCAAAGGTAAGTGCCAGGTGGGAGATCAGTGCAGAGGGACAAATGGACAAGGGAGTTGTGTAGGGAGTGATCCCTGGTGGAAAGAATAAAGTGAGAGGGAGGGAAAGAGGTGCTTGGTGGAGATGGCGGAAGTTACAGAGAATTATGTGCTGTATGTGGAGACTGGTGGGGTGGTAGGTGAGGACAAGAAGAACCCTATCCTGGTAAGGTGGCAGGAGGATGCGGTGAGGGCAGATGTGCATGAAATGGAAGAGATGTGGTTGAGAGCAGCGTTGATGGTGGAGAAAGGGAAGCCCCTTACTTTGAAAAAGGAAGACATCTCCTGCCTTTTGGAATGAATAGCCTCATTCTGAGAGTAGATGCGGTGGAGACAGAGGAGTGGAGAGAAGAGGATGGTGTTTTTACAAGTAACAGGTTGGGAAGAGGTATAGACCAGGTAGCTGTGAAAGCCCATGGGTTTATAATAGACATCAGTAGATAAGCGGTCTCCTGAGACAGAGACAGAGAGAGATCAAGGAAGAGGAGGGAGGTGTCAGAAATGGACCAGGTAAATTTGAGGGCAGGGTGGAAGTTGGAGGCGAAGTTGATGAAGTCGATGAGCTCTGTATGGGTGCAGGAAGCAGCACCAATGCAGTTGTTGATGTAGCATAGGAAAAGTGGGAGACAAACACCAGAGACAGACACAGACTTGGAATATAGACCGTTCCATGCAGCTGACAAAAAGGCAGACACAGCTGGGACCCATGCGAGTGCCCATGGCTACACCTTTCGTTTGAAGGAAGTGGGAGGAGCCAAAGCAGAAATTATTTAGAATGAGGACAAGTTCCACTAGGTGAAGGAGAGTGGTAGTGAAGGGGAACTGGTTGGGTCTGGTGATCCAAAAGAAACGGAGAGCTTTAAGGCCTTCCTGGTGTGGTTGGAGGTGTATAAGGACTGGACATAAGTTAGACAAGCATATTTGTGGATCTTGAGTAGGAGGTAGAAATGGGAGGTGTGGGGCACGGGAACTATGAGGTAGGTGGCAGTGGATAGGAGATCCTCAGAGCTAATAAGGTCAGTGATGGTGTGGGAGACAATGGCCTGGTGCTCCTTAGTAGGGTCCTGTTTAAGTAAGAGGAGGTGTCTGAGAGTTATTGCTGGGCCTCAGCAAGGTAGAGTTCATTATGCCAGACTACTACAGCACCCCCCCCCCACCGCTTATCTGCGGGTTTGATGATGAGGTTAGGGTTACTGCCAAGGGAGTGGAGAGCACAGCATCCAAAAGGAATGAGGTTGGGATTGGAGAGAGGAGTGCTGAAGTTGAGATGGTTGATGTCCCGTCAGCAATCGGCAATGAAAAAGTCCAAAGCAGACAGAATACCTGAGCGGGGTGTCCAGGAAAAGGAGGAGGGTTAAAGGTGTCATCAGTGCGGGGTGGTGAGTCCTTGCCAAAGAAATAGTCTTGGAGACGGAGGTGGAGGAGGAAGAGCTCAGCGTTGTGGTGGGCGTGGAACTCGCTGTGGTGTGGGCACAGGGGAACAATGGTGAGGACCTTACTAAGGACAGAACGTTTTGTCTCAGAGAGGGGCAGCTCAGAGGGAATAGTGAAAATCTGGCTTGGGTGAGAGCTGGGATCAGAGGAGGAAGAGAGTTGGAAGTGTCTGAGAAGAAGGGAGGTTTGGGGTGTCAGGGAAGGTGGGGCGAGAGGAAGATAGAGTCTCCGAGGACCCAAGAGCTGATGGTGGGACAGGATTGAAGGATGACGGTGGGGGAAGGGGAGGCGGGTGTTCCAAAGGCAGTGCATGAAGACCCGGCCTGGAGGTCAAGGCTCTGGAGTCAGAGTTGGAGGTTGAGCAATCGGCACCTTGAAGGGGTCCGAGGTCGTTGGAACCCACATTGATTGCGGTGGAGTCCGGGTTTTGAATCTGCTCTGGATAGTTAGAACCACTGAGGATCGCGGTATTTTGTGTGTGCTGCTCATAAGAGTTAAACCTGATGAAGTGAGGTACAGTTTGACTTAGTGAAAACTTGACAGCTATCTGGCTTTGCAAATATTTCCACAATCATTTCAGCAAAGTTTCTGCTATCCTTGTGTAAGAGGTTGGCTTGTCTCCCTTGCTTACTGTCAAGGAGCCAACAAATTATCTCTGGCAATTATGAAGCTAGTTCTGTAGTTGCAGTTGTTGGAACCTGGCATCAATATCCTACTGGATCCCCGGAAGCGCCAAAGACAGATGGAGGAAGAGAATTTTACTGCCTCCAGGCAAGAGACAAGTATTGTTGATGATTTTCTGCTGGCTTCATCTCACCCCACTGATCTGAGTGAATGTGAACTCCCATTGAAAACACGTAATGTGAAGTTGAATGTGCCTTGTGTCTGTCTGAAGTTTGTACCACTACATGCCTTAGATATAATGGTGGAATGTAGTTAAATTTGAGCAAGAAGTTATGTGTAAGTAGTGATCCTTTAAGGTGGTGTGGTGGTGCAGCTGATGGAGCTGCTCTCTCATGGTACCAGAGACCTGGATTCAGTCCCAACCTTGGGGACTGTCTTTGTGGAGTTTGCACTTTCTTCCTCGTGACCGTGTGGCTTCCCTCTCGTTCCTCCCACGTCCCAAAGCTGCATGGGTCGGGAAGTTAGTCAGCTATTGTAAATTGCCCCTTTATATGTGGGTGAGGGGCAGAATCAGGGAAGGGGATAGAGATTGATGTGAATATGAGACAGTTTTAAAAAAATGAGATTAGTGCAAGCTGAGCGTTGATGGTCACTGCGAACCTCAGTACCAAAGGACCTGTTTTTGTGCTGTATGACCTGATGAGAAATAATCAGGAAGATTCCAATTGAGCTGTTAATTTATTATTAATTGACTATGATTTTTTTTCAAAGAAGATCGATTTTGACTTGCAGAAGACCTGCAAAAACTGGCCTCAAAAAGGCAGCATCCATCATTAAGGACTCCCACCACCCAAGACATGCACTTTTCTCACTGCTACTATCAAGGAGGGAATAGTAAATTTGGATTGTATGATACACAAAGCAGAGTTCAATGACTGTGAGGTCATTAATTCCTTGGTGCATTCTATTTCTACCCTCAGAGCTTGTCTTTGCTTATTGATCCCCCAACATACAAATCTTTGAACTGCTTGTCCCAATTTGATAGAAGATCCTCCTAGCTTTGAATGCATTTCTCCCCCTCTTTATCACCAAAACTCCCAGCACAACAGCCGAGTCTGGGTCACCGTTTCTCATATTGAAAAGGTTTTGCAGCACAGAATGAGCTGCAAGTTCCTAACAGCAGTTTACAAAGTATCACAAAGTATTTCCCCTTTAGGGGGTGCAGACTGGCTTACTGTGATTCAGTATTGACGTATGGTGAGCACTGACTTTATGTGGTACCGTTGGAACTTAGTGGAAAGTACGATGCCGGTACATTGAAAGTGTGATTGCAGTAAATCACTCATCACCATCCAAGGGTTCATCCAGATGGTTATCTTCATGACCTCTTTCCTAAAATGTGCTAGGATGGGGAATTATTGATCTGGGATTTTGAGGAATCGGAATGAAGAGGAAAATTGCCTTTGGAAAGTGTCCTGAATGCTGGGGAGGCTAGTGCTCATGATGGAGCTGGCTGAGTTTACAACTTTCTGCAGCTTTTTCTGATCCAGTGTGTGGCCCGTCCATAACAGGCAGTGATACAACCAGCTAGAGTGCTCTCCAGAGTAAATCTGTAGAACTTTGTGCGTGTATCTGGTGACATACCAATTCTCCTCGAACTCTTAATGAAATATAGCCATTGTTGTGCTTTTGTTGTAACTGCATCAATATCTTGGGCTCAGGATAGATCCTCAGAGATGCTGACACCCAGGAACTTGAAACAACTCACCCCTTCCACTTCTGATCCCTTAATGAGAACTGGTGTGTATTGCCTCATCTTCACTTTCCTGAAGTCCACAATCAATTCCTTTGTCTTATTGATGCTGAGTGCAAGATTGCGGCTGTGACGCCACTCAACCAGCTGATCTATCTCCTGTACGCCTTCTCGTCAACATCTGAAATTCTGTCAACAATAGTTGTGTCGTCAACAAATTTATAGATGGAGTTTGAGCTGCGACTAGTCAGACAATCGCTGGTGCAGTGGGCTAAGCACGCATCCTTGAGGTGCACCAGTGTTGATTGTCAGCGAAGAGGAGATATTATTACTGATTTGCACAGACTGTGATCTCTGGGTGAGGAAGACAAGAATCCCGTTGCATAAGGAGGTACAGAGGCCCCGGTTTTGGAGCTTTCTGATCAGAACTTTCAAAGTGGGCATAAAGGGTGTTGAGCTCATCTGGGAGCAAAGCATCACAGACATTCATGATGTTAGGTTTTGCTTTGTAGGATGTAATGGCCTGCACCTTGCCAGAGCTAAGGTGCATCCAAATCCATCTCTAACCGAATTTGGAATTGGTTTTTCACCTTAAAATAGTCTTCCGTAGGTTGTACTTGGGCTTCTGGATCACCAGTCTTGATGCCACAAATCTAGCCCTCAGCAGAATACGATCTTGTGGTTCATCCACAACTTTTGGTTTGGGTCCATTCTGTAAGGCACACGCTACTCCACACATGTCTTGATGAAGTCGATGACAACTGTGACTTATTCATTTGAACTTAAAGATGAATCCCTGAATTTTGTCCAGTCCACTGACTCAAGACAGTCCTGTAACCACACCTTCACTTCTCTTGACCATACCTTGTTGGTCCTCACCACTGGTGCTGCTGTCTTTAGCCTCTGTCTATACGCTGGTAGTAGAAGTACAGCCAGGTGATTGGACTTTCTAAAGTGTAGGTGTGGGATGGCACAGTAAGCATTCTTGATAGTGGTATGACAGTGTGTTGGATCCTCTGGTTCCACTTCTTCAAGCTGGCATGGTTGAATTCTCCTGCAATGATAAGGAATGCATCAGGGTGCATGGTTTTGCGCCTGCTGATAACATTGCTCAGCTCCTCCAGTGCCTGCCCAATGTTGACCTGAGTGGGAATGTACATGACTACCAGGATGATGGCAGAAGACCCCCTCGGTAGATAAAATGGAAAACATTTGACCACTAGGTATTCTAGGTTGGGGAGCAGGACTGAGACAGAAATGTCACCTTTGTGCACCACAATGAGTTAGTCGTAAAGCATATTCCACCTCCTTTGTCTTTAAAAGACTGAACTGTCTTGTCTTTGTAGAGACCAGTAGTGAAGTCATTGGGCTCCAACACTGCATCTGAAATTGCAGGTGTGAGCCACGTTTCCATAAAGCAGAGTATAGAGCAGACACTGATGTCCCTCTGGTACAGCAATCTTGTTCTGAGGTCTTCAGTTTTATTTTCCAGACTGACCATACCCCAACAGGGCAGTCAAGACTGGAAGACTAAGGCCTCTGTGTTTGCATACCTGCAGACTGGTGTGGCGTCCCTGCTCCATTTCCTTAAAGAGGAACTACACTTGCAACCCGAGTCTGCTGTCTGAGGTTCATCGATTTTGATGTCGATAGATTTTTAAAAATGTCTTTAAATGATGCTGCTTACTGAAGTACCCATGGCTGTGACAGTGGATTTCAGGTGTAATTCTAAATGGAATATTTGATGATTCTCATCGGAGCTGCACTCAAAGAGTCACCGCTTAATGGCACTATTGTTCATGCATAAAGATACTCTTTGATCCTTTTTGCCATTTATCTACATTAAGACTACATTTTCAGCAGCCAATTAACCTACTCTTTCATCTTCAGATGTGGGAGGAAATTGGCGACCCAGGGAAAACACAGCAGTCACAGGAAAAAACATGTGAACTTCATAAACACAGAAGCACTGAATATCAAGATTCAAAACATGTCCTTGAAACTATGAGGCAGCCTTATTATCTGCTGCGCCATCATGCTGCCCATTACCAGTACCCATCTCCAATGATCTCCATCAATCAAGTCTTTACCCACTGTTCATAAATTAATCTCATCGACATACTCACGTGTCAACTGCAAAGAACTTTCATAAGTAGATCAAGGGGCATGTCTGCATAAGTGCACTAGACAGACAAGACCGGATTATCATTAACTTAACATCCATTCTGGTGTGTACTCTGTACCCCTGCAGAGCAGTCAAAGCAGCATGGTCCACATATGGAGCTCTCCTCAGCAGCAGCACAAAGGTTATTTTATATCTAAGGAACACATGTGAATGAATTGCATGTTGGAGTCAAGATGGCTTACCTTGGACACCCAGTGATTACCCTTTGGCATTGCGGTGGACCTAGTTCACAGTAGATGGCTGCAGAACAAAGGCATCCTGATTTCAGCATAGACCTTTGTGACTGCTTGCGCCCAATGGACAACCCCTTTGGCGCTGTGACATTTACAAAGTGGCCAATGGCCCACCTCTTGTGGAAATCTACAGTCAGTGCAAAACCACCTCAGTGCGTAGAACCATACAGCATGGATGGTTGGCCCTTCGAACCAAATAGACCATGCTGATAAAGATGTCAATTGACAAAGCAGGTGCAATTCTCCATATTTGGCCCATATCCCTCTAAACTTCTCCTCTCCATGTGTCCTCCCAGTGCAAGAGATGGAGTGGACTGCCAGTGCCTTTTTCCCAGGGTGGAAGTGGCTAATACAAGAATGCGTGATTTTAAGGTGATGGGTGTACGTACAGAGGGATATCAGAGGAAGGTTTTCTTTCCATAGAGAGAGATGGGTGCACAGAGCTTGCTGCCAGGTTTGGCGGCAGAAGCATTTAAAAGGTCCTTACTGTTGAAAAATACATGGATGCAAGAAAAATGAAGGTCCGTGTGAGATGGAAGGGTTAGATTAATCGTGGTGTAAGTTAATATGTTGGTACAACTATAGTTGTGAAGGGTTAACATAGGGGTAGCCGCTGCAACCATGCTAGTTATCAATTGGTACATTTGAAGAACACTGCAGCCCTTCCATTGGCTGTTTATGGTGACACAGTACCGGCCCCTGGCAACAAAGTCACACTAGTATCTAAATGGAGCACGCATGGGGCTCGTCTCTCTCTTGCATCAGGGCCTCACTAACAGACAAGGGTCACAAATCGGTACTGCAGAAAGATTGGAAGTGCGTTGCAGATAGAGTGCCTGTGTGCACACTTGGATAAGTATCACTGTAACTTGAATGTTTTAGTGTGTGTCTTTATTTGGTTAATAAATAGTTAAAATACTGACCCATTGTTGATACCTTCTGTCCCGTTAACCAAATCCATGAATCCGTGCAACAGATTTGTAATGGAACAGAAGATTAAAGGTTTAAAAGTAGAGGTGAAAAAGAGAGCCCCGCTCCCATGTGAAGAGTGCTCGGTCCCTGGGTGGACTGATAACAGTGCAGGATTCGAAGCCTCCTCAACCTACTGGTGAGCCACAGCACTCCAATGGACTGTTCAGACAAGCTGGAGCCCTGCAGAGTGAAAATGGGACACTTGTGTCGATATGGAACAGGGTAGTGTTCTCAGATAGGAAAAGAAGTCAAAGGGAATCTTTCTGGCTGGTGATCATTGTAAAGCAACGGTGTGAGACAATTTTATGGACAGAGCAGGAAATAGAAATCCTTAGAAATGAGGTGGAAGCATTGAATCAGCACCGTATCATCGTAGGGGAGGGTGTCCGTTCATCACAGGCCCGGGTTAAAGAACTGGAGGACATGGATACTGAGATAACCAGTCAGCTGGTAAAAGAGTGGCAGTTAGAGGCTGCCCGAAGTGCTAATGGGCAACCGGATGCTGTTAAGGTCCGAGCCTTGATGCTGCAGGGAGATGATCCTGACACGTGGATGTGGGATGGGAAGATCTGGCTCGATAGTGAGGATGGGGAAGAGAGAATAGAGGAGAGTCCTGTAAGAGGAAGTGGGATGGACAGTATAATGGGCTCCTGATTAAGGAACTGACAGAATTGAGGGATAGATATGGAGAAAAACTGGGGGGAGTATCTGGCCATGTGGCTATTGAGGATATGGGGTAGGGAGTATGCAGGGATGATTATTATAGTTAACCCTTCCTTCCTAAATGAGATTTAAAGTCCCAGGAGGAGAGGAGTGTGGTACAGGAAGGAACTAAAAGTTCGCCAGTGAGCTTTGATCACAGGGATATACGACAGAGATAACCCGCTGGAGGATCCTCACTTATTGGGTCCTTCAAGACTGTAATGGAGCTGGAGGAATCGGGGGATAGATATTGACAAAAGACAGAGAACTGTGGCCATGGTGAGGAACCTGATTAAAACAGCAGCTCCCCATTTGAAAGGGTGGTGCTGCCCTCAATGGGACCAGTGATAGGAGATACTGTAAATGTAGCCGTCTGATCGCCGGAAGGATTAGAAGTTGTGGGAAAAGATGCCCATAGCAAAGTAAGTAGGCTGAACAAGCAGATGGGGGCGGTGGGGCAGTGGGGATTCCTGCTCGACCCATAAGGAAATGATTTTTAGTGCTGCCTAGGGCAGGGATCAAGCAGGGATCAGGTTGATTCCATTGCCACTCTCACCCTCTATGCGATGTGAAAGGAATATTGCCGGGGAGAGAAGGGCAAAGAAACTGTTAAGGGAAGGGGATCATTCCCATAGGGGTCCCTTCTATCCCTCGCAGGTTCCTTATATCCTGCTCAGGGCTTTGTATATCCCTCATTGGAGGATTTCCAAAAGGCTGTCGTTGACGTTCAGTGGCGGCATGGGTCAGGCGGTTGGTGGAGCCTGTCTGCCCCACTCCTGTAGGAATGGGGTCAGGGCTCTCAGCGGGTAGGCGCAGTGGCCTTTTCTCAGCTGGGAAGCCCATGGCCTTACATACCCAATGCAGTACATCGGGGAAGGGTCGGGTGCAGCAACCACATGGGCCACCAGAGAGGGGGAGATAGTGGCAAATGGACCAGGGAATACGTGATGGTAGCGTTACTGGGGAAACAGGGAATGACACGTTTAAACATGCAGTGATTAGCTAGATGGGAGTGAGAGTGTGTCTCCCTACATTGCAGAGTGACGACCTAATGGCAGCAGTGATGACGATGACCTGCTGCGTGAGCTCCTACATGTACTTGCAGGTGGCGTGCAAATATGCACATCGTACTACTGTTCCAGATTGCTGGATATGAATGACAACTCCATCTCATGCAGCGGAAGAGGTACCAATAAAACAATCACCTCCGTTGAAAAGGAAAACATGATTTGGAGGAACCTGCCTAGCTTCAGCTTTGGTATTCTGTTTCTAGGGAAGTGGGGAGGACTAGTCCATTCCAATTAGACTCACCTCATAGTATGGCAACAGCCCTAAAGAACTTGAACCTTTGTAGCTCCCAGTGGAGTAAGTGATTTAAAGGCTGATATTTCCCAGCTTGTGATCTATCCAGTCCAAAGTTTCCAACTCTAAGAGTGATTCCCCAGCCAACAAGGAAGGGAAAGGAAGGTTGGTGTTGGCGCTATGATGAGCACAGGTCCAACCAGTCAGCAGGGTATGATGGGTATGAGCAAGAATGGTATCCTGGGACAACTGTGTCTATGCTGAATGGTGCTGTGAAGTTAGGCACTCCCTGGACACTGGATGATACCTATTGTATATGCGGCTCCTAGGCTTACAGGTCTTATGGCTACCATTATCCAAGAAGTGAAGTGCTGAACGTGCATTGTTTTAGAGGCCTGGGCGAGCACCCTGTCCATGATGGTCGGCGTGGTAAGAGGCATATCACAGAGGTGGAAGGAGTTTGGATGCTAGTCTTTCCCCTCTGTGGTACGGCCAGGCTGTCCCAGGAAGCGATACATGGAAATGCTGGTCAATGAGATGACAATGGGGTTCAAGCAGGTGGAGGATGCGCTAACCCGGGTGTTGGCTGACATGGTAGCTTTTCAGGTGATCATGTTGCAGAATCGAAGGGGCTTAGATTATCTGCCTGCAGAAGGGACTGCCAGCTGTGTTGTTATTGGCTGAGAATGTTGCACCTATATTGCTGACAAGTCAGGAAGCATTGCAAAAATGCCATCTCCTTCTCTCAATTCCTCCGTCTCCACTGCAACTGGTCTCAGGATGAGGCTTTCCATTCCAGAACTAAGGAGGTGTCCTCTTTCTTCAAAGAAAAAGACTTTCCTTCCTGCACCATTAACGCTGCCCTCACCCGTATCTTTTCCATTTTGCGCCCGTCTGCCCTCACCCCATCCACCCACCACCCCACAAAGGATAGGGTTCTTCTTGTTCTCACCTACCAGCCTCCGCATCCAGCAAATAATTCTCCGTAACTTCTGCCACCTCCAACAGGATCCCACCACTAAGCACATCTTCCCCCTCTCCCCTCCCCGCAAATTTCACTCCTTAGGTGTCTCCCATTGTCCATTCGTCCCTCTCCACTGATCTCTCTCCTGGCACTTATCCTTGCAAGTAACAAATGCTGCACCTGCCCCTACATCTCCTGCCTCACTATCATTCAGGGCCCCAAACAGTCAGTCCAGGTGAGGCGACGCTTCACCTGTGAGTCTGTTGGGGTCATCCAGTGCTCCTGGCATGGTCTCCTGTATATTGGTGAGACCCGACGTAGATTGGAAAACTGCTTTGTCGAACACGTACGCTCCATCTGCTAGAGAAAGCCGGATCTCCCGGTGACTACCTATTTCATTTCTGCTTCCCATTCTCATACCAACATGTCAGTCCATAGCCTCCTCTATTGCCGCGATGAGGCCACACTTAGTTTGGAGAGGCAACACCTTACCTTGCGTCTGGATAACCTCCAAACTGATGACATAAACATCAATTTCTTGAACTTCTGGGAATTGTCCCCTCCTTCACCATTCCCCATTACTATTTCCCTCTCTCACCTTATCTCCTTACCTGCCTATCATCTCTCACTGGTGCTCCTCCCCTTTCGCTTTCTTCCATGGCCTTCAGTTGTCTCCTATCAGATTCCACCTTCGCCAGCCCTGTATCCCGTTCACCAAACGACTTCCCAGCTCTTTACTTCACCCCTCCCCCTCACCTATCACCTACTACCATGTACTTCCTGCTCCCTCCTCCACCTTCTTACTCTGACTTCTTATCTTTTTCCAGTCCTGATGAAGGGTCTTGGCCCAAAATGTCCTTTCCATAGGTGCTGCCTGGCCTGCTCAATTCCTCCAGAATTTTGTGTGTGTTACTTTGATTTCCAGATTCTACAGATTATCTCTTGTTCGGGGAACATTTCTCACCAAGCTGACCATATCAATGGTTGGTGAATAAGATTAGGAAAATTGTGGACCAGTTCTGCTGCTTCTATACCCTAGGGGGAAGCTGGTGGCCGTTTAGGGCACTGGGTGTTTGGTGGACTACTGTGATACACTGGATAGTGACTGTCAGCCTAATAGTGCTGGGTATCGTTTGTATTTTTACGTCTTGTATGTAACATAGTGGAGCATCCACAGTGATCATACTAGCCTGCAGGCCGGGTGTCACAGTACTGTGTCTTTCGAGGGGTGGATTGTGGTGTGAAGGGTTAACCCCATCTGTCAGTTGAAAGCCACTGCCACCGTGTTAGTTATCGACTGGTCTGTTTGAGGAGCACTTGCCACCCTTCCATTGGCTGCTTCTAGCACTACGGTGTCAGCGTCTAGCATTAAAGTATCACCAGCATATACATATAACCCATGTGAGCTCCTCTTTCTCTTGATTCGGGGTCTCACTGACAGACTGGGGTCATGACCAGTGCCACACAAAGATGGAAATCTGCTGCAGATAGAGGGCCCGTGCGCACATTTAGATAAGATTCTGTGTAACTTGAATGTTATAGTGCGTGTTTTGTTTTGCTGATACATAGTTAAAATACTTACCCATAGTCAGTGTCTACTGTCCCAATTACCGAACCCGTGACGCAACAACAACGTTGTGGGCTGAAGGGCCTGTACTATTCCGTGTTCTGTGTTGGTGGCTTTGAAATATTGTCAATTTACATGCCTCTACCACTTCCGTTAGCAGCTCATTCCATATTCAAATTTTGCACATTCAAAAAAAGGGAACGAAAGGAGATCATCTCCATCTGAATAGAAAACGTCAGAGGATGCAGCACAGGATGGAAAACCATGAGATGTTGCGAACCCAGCTCCCGTCTTAGCACCACGCTTTAAAGCTAATGCCCACTGCTATTTGACAGTGTTGACAGACTTTAGTGATTGTCCATCCAGAGACACAGATGTCTCACTGTTTGCCTCTGAGGCACCCTGAATACTCTGCATTGTTACCGTTTCCTGCTTCTCCCCAATTCTGTCCTTTCTTTGCAACTAGTGTGGTCACTTTATGCGCTGTCGGTAAATTTCAGTGGGAATGCCTGCTAATGGACCCCTCCCTTGGAGCAAATGCTTTTTGTGGAAGCCTTGAAACCGGGACAAGGTCCTTCAGCAGCTGTCAAGCTAATCCCCGGAGACTGGCAATCTAGTAAACTTCAAACACCAGTAGAATTGTAGCAACAGCCAGTAGAGATCAGTCAGCAACATGTCTGAAAGTAGTTGTGGATCAATTTCAGGAACACCGATGTGTGGTCCTTCCTGTTAACTGAACAAGTGTTCAAACAGGAGCGATTAACAGAAAGGATTAGCTGCCATCCCTCATTCCAAAATGGCAATGTCGAACTCATTGTGTGCTTTGACTGACTGTGATCTGTCTATTCTGCATGTGCCCTTGTGCAAGAATTGATGTGAGGCCAGTGCAGCAAGTGCCAAAAATGTGTGTGTATGGGCACAACCGTGTTCAACTGGACTAGCAAGCACCTGAATTTTGCAGCTTGATTCTGTGGAAGTGCCAGCTGACAGCAATGCTCTTCTCTGGAACAGACACTTGTGCCTGGCTGTAATTGGCGGTGATGAGTGCCAAGCACCATCTTATTAAGCAGTGCTTGTCAACCTGTGGTTAATGTGTGGGTTTAAAAGTCAATGGTTGGGATATGGGCACCCAGTGCAATCAGGCTGGCTCGCTGGTCAAAGGGACAGTCTCTGGTCTGGAGTGCGAGGGGTTCCAGCTTCAGACCGGCACTTGCCTCACGATGTCTCATCCACATGCAAAATCCCTAACACCACCAGGACAAACTGAGTTATTTTAGAGAAGCACACCGGGTCATGGGCACTATTCATATTTAGAGTGGGATGAACACCAAGCCAAAGGCTCCTGCACTCTGATTCTGGCTTGGTTGAGGCTGGGTTCATTTCAAAATAGTGACTGTGGGCATGTTTAATGGAGTCTGATTGCCAGATGGCATCTTGGTGAGGGCTCTCATGCATTAACACACACAAAATGCTGAAGGAACTCAGCAGGTCAGGCAGCAAATATAGATGGAAATAAACAGTCAACGTTTTGGACGGAGACCCTTCATCAGGCCTCTCCATTGAGTCTCGGCCAAAAAACGTCAACTGTTCATTTCCCTTCATAGGAGGCTGCCTGATCTGCTGAGTTTCTCCAGCATTTCATGCGTGTTGCTCAAGATTTCTATCATCTCCTGAATCTAGTGTATTAGCCAGAGAAACTAGATGCACTGTGCATATGTAGATCCTGCATCTAAGCTGACAGTTATGCGCAGTGTCAGTGTCGGTACTGATGGTCTGGACTGTGAAACTCAAGGAGGCTGTGTCTTCCGCTGTTTCCACTCTTGCAGGCTGAAGTTGGAATTCCCGGCCATTTGAAGAGAGTTTGCTGGAAGGGGCAGGATATGGCGAGGAAGGCAGGGGGGTGAATTCCTCTACTGCTTGTGGATTATGAATCAGGAGACAGAGTGTGGAAGAGGAGATGGTGGGCTGTGAGAAGGAGCACCGAGTGGACCTACCATCTTTCTCCATTGTTTTTGCCTGCTGTTAAAAAGGTCAAAAAATAAATCAGAAGTTAAATTTATTGTCATGTGCACAAGTGAAATGAAAAACTTACATAGTATCATATAAGCAACATTCACCAGTCCTGACGAAGGGTCTCGGCCTGAAACGTCGACTGCACCTCTTCCTAGAGATGCTGCCTGGCCTGCTGAGTTCACCAGCAACTTTGATGTGTGTTGCTTCACTAGAAAAACATAAGTTAAACATAAATCATACACCATTTTAATACAAAGAACACAAACAGAATTTAAAAAATTGAAGTCTATTTTAGTGCAAATTAATCCAAATGAATGGTCAACACTTTGGGCTGGTGAAGGGACTCAGCTCGAAATGTCAACTGTTCATTTCCCTCCGTGGATGCTGCTTGACCTGCTGAGCTCCAACATTTTGTGTGTGTTGCTTCTCCAGCAGTAGTAGGCTTTCTTGTGTCTCCAATTTGCAGCAGCACACCTATGGTGGGCCTGCATGGCTATGGCTCTGTGGAGGAGTTAGTCTGAGGCCATCCTGGTACTCTGTAGATGGGCAATATCCTTTCACCTGTTCCACTAGTTACCCTGAGTGAAGACCCATGAGTTCCAGGTCCCCCTCCCTCCTGTGCAGTGCCAGAGGCCCGATAGGAAATCTCAAACACCTCCTCCTCCAGATGCTTCAGATTCAATGCACCCCCTCCTTAAGACAACAGGGTCACCATTTTTAACACAGCTGTATGAAAGTTTCAGCTTTAAATAGTCAATACAAAAAGAGTAGAATTTGATGACCTCGCCATTGGTACTGCAAGGTGAGCAATAGGAAATGAGTGCTAACCCACTGCTCATCATTACCATGGTCTTTGGTCCACAGTCCTCATGGTAGGCAAGAGATCCCTGAGTTCTGAGCTGGGTGTCAGGACCAGCGTGGTCCTCACTTGAGGGTGGGACAATGACTACGCATGGCTCCTGCAGTCTTTGAGCTATTGGAACATTTTTCTCAGTGTACAAAAGTATCTAAAACTAAATTGCGCTGCAATGTATTGTCTTGTGAGGATTTTATTTAATAAGCTACCCCACAGACTCCTCTTACAGTAGAAACTGGTTGAAAAGCAACTGCTAAAATTGTTATAAATTTCTGCTGGGAATGTCAGTTTCCCTGTAAGCACTGACACTAGTTGGACGTTTATTTTACATAGGAGAGTGTTTGATAGAGTAAGCCACATGACTTATGACATAATCACTAATTATACTTGGCATGATGTCAGGGTATTGGGGGCTCTTATTGGCTGGCAATTGCATTTAGAAATGGCCTTTCCACTCAGCCTTCTGACTCTAACCAAGAATTTATCAACAGTGTTTAAACAGTCAACATTTTACTAACTCTGACGCCGACTGATGCTTTCATTCCTGCAATGTACTTCTCCTGCATTAGTCGGCCTCGGCTATTGTGAACAGTTCTGAGCACTTCACCTTAAATGATACCAATGACTCAAGTGTTAAGCAATATTTTATGAACTAGATTTGGAACTTATGTGGTTAAGGTAGAGCAAAGGTGAAACGATATCTTACACTTGAGTGTTCCTCTTATCTGCTAAAAGACAAACTCTTGAACACTGATCTCAGTTTACTTCGTTATAGCCTTTGCACTTTATTTGTCTCCTGCGCTCTGCTTTCTCCATAATTGCAACACTGTATTCTTCATTCTGTTCCTCTTTTTGATGTATGCACGATCTATCTGAATGGATGACACACAAACACCTTTCACTGTATCTTGGTACATGTGACAATAATAAAGCAATTATCCATTACCATTATGTTTAATGTTTCAAAGGGAAGAAAGAAAAACAAAAATATGAAAGCAGCAGTGTAAAACACTTTAGCACTGGGTTCTGACAACAATACACAGGTTGATACTATAGCTGGTAATAACATAAGGCAGTAAGGACTAATGGCCTTTTCTTTTAAGGAGATACTCTCATTTTGAAGTTCCAATGTGATAATTTCATGATTTAGGTCAGGCAACAAGAGCAGAGCAAACCACTCCCTTTATAGGTCCCTGTTGTGATACACAGCCACTAAACTCAGTGCTGTTAGTACAGGCTGAGCTTCACCATCATTTAAAAAAAAATCAGGTGATGTATGTGCTGCCTGCATCAAAAGCAATGGGCACGGGTTAATTGCACTTTGTAATTCTCTTGTCCAAAATCGGGGCAATTGAATTTAGCTCCTGTTGATGTGATGGCAAGGAATTTATGCTAAAGTGTTCTAAGTTACCAGTTAGGCCCCAGCTGGAGAATCATGCCCACTCTGCACTCCACACTCTAATAGGATGTCAGGCATAGAACTGTAGAATTAGCAATGCAGTGACAGGTTCGAGGGATTTCAGGTATAGGGGAAAACTGGACAGTACAGGACGACAGCTTGGTTTATTATTGTCACATGTACTGAAGTACAATGAAAAACTTCATTTTGCATTTCATTACAGCAGTACATTGAGGTAGAACAAGGTAAAAAGCAGTAACAGAATTTGGAATAAAGTGTTACAGAGAAAGTGCAATGCAGGAAGACAATAAGGTGCAAGGCCTTGACGAGGCAGATTGTGAGGTCAAGAGTCCATCCTTATTGAACAAGGGGACCATTCAATAGCCTTAGAACAGCAGGATAGAAGTTGTTTTGCGTGCTGGTGGCACTTGCTTTCTTCTGCCCAATGGAAGAAGAGAGAAGGGAGAAAACCCGAAGAGGGTATTATTTTTGATTATGCTGGATGCTTTACTGAAGCAGCGAGAAGTGTAGATAGAGTCTATTGAAGATAGGTTGGTTTTTATTATGGACTGAGCTGTGTCCACCATTCTACCCAGTCTCAGAAACTAACTTGCTTCGTTTCCTCATTTTCAGTTCTGATGCAAGGTTTCAGACATTAAAATGGGTGCCCTAGGTCTCGCTCCTTCAAGTAGTTGTCCAGGTGTCTCTTAAAAGTTGTTACAGTCACTGGCTCCACCATCTCTTCTGGGAGCAAATTCCAGATACCGACCACTCTGTGTGAAAAGTTTATCACTGAGATCCTGTTTAAACCTCCTTTCTTTCACCTTAAGCTTATGTCAGCTAGTTTTAGACACCCCTACCATGGGAAATGACTATCTATCCTATCTATACCTCTCATAAATTTATCATGTCACCTCTCAGTTGACTTCGCTAGAAAATAGTCTCAGCCTGTCCAAATTCAAGCCCTCCAATCCAGGCAATATCCTTTAGTATCTTCTGCACCTTCTTCTAGCTTAATCACATTTTTCCTATGGTGTGCTAATCCGAACTGCACACTCCAAGTGTGGCCTAACTAACATTTTTACAAGAGTAGCAGCTCTCATCCCAACTCTTGTATTCAGTGCTTCAGACGATGAAAGGAAAACATATCAAACAGCTTCTTCACCACCTTGGTAATCTGTGTTGCCTCTTCTTTCAGGGATCTCTGCCCTAGAACCACTAGGTCTCTCTTTTCAGCAAAACTCCCTAGTTTAACTTGCAAAAATTCATGATTTTGCACTTCAGACACAAGGACATCTGCAGATGCTGGAAATCCAAGCAACATACACAAATTGCTGGATTTTGCAGCACTTTGATTTAAATTTCATCTGCCCATTTTCCTGGTTGACCAATATTCTACAGTAACCTTAAACAGACTTCTTCACTGTCCACTGTATCACCAGTTTTGGTATCACCTGCAAATTTACTGAACACATAAGTTACATTCCCATCCAGACCATTAATATATTTGACAAAAAACAGAGGACCCAGCACTGAACCCTGAGGCATACCAGAGGTCACAGCCTTTAATATCAGAGACAAACTTCCACCACCTCCCCCTGCCTCCTATCGCCAAGCCAGTCTTGTATCTAATAGACACATCAGACCGAAATCCATGTATTGTAAATTCTGGACCAGTCTACCATGCAGGACCTTGTCAAATGTGTGACTATTTCTAGCACTCTCTATTTTTGTTTCATGTTTTCAGCAGTTTTTTTGATTACCATACCACATTGGTTTATTTTTGTCAATAATAATATTGAGGCACAGTGAAATTCTTGCCTTGCATATTGTCCACACAGATCAATTCACTAGAACAATCATTGATGTAGTACCAGGTAAGACGATAACAGAGTGCAGAATGAAGTATTACAGTACAAGTAAAGTACATTGCAGGTAAACAGAAAGGTGCAAGGTCACACCGAGGTAGATTGTGAGGTCAGGAGTCCATTGTATTGTACTAGGGGACCATTCAATAGTCATATAACAATGGGATAGAAGCTCTCCTTGAGCCTGCTGGTACATGCTTTCAGGCTTTTCTATCTTCTGCCTGACTGGGTTGGGGGTGGTGTGGAGAAGAGAGAGTGTCCAGGCTGGTTGGGGCCTTTGATTATGCTGGCTGGTTTATTGAGGCGGTGGGAAATGTAAACAGAGTCTGTGGAGGAGAGTCTGGTTTCTGTGATCCGCTGAACTGTGTCCACAACTCTGCAGTTTTTTCTAGTTGCCATGATGCATCTGGATAGGATGCTTTCTCTGGTGCATCAGTAAAAAAAAAATTGGTGAGGGTCATAGGCGGCATGCCAAATCTCTTTAGCCTCCTGAGGAAGTAGAGGCACTGGGGAGCTTTCTTGGCCGTGGCATCAGTGTAGGTTGACTAGGACATGCTATTGGTGATGCCCACTCCTAGGAACTAGAAACTCTCAACCCTCTCAACCTCAGCACCATTTATGTAAATAGGGCCACGTGCACCGTTCCTGCTTCCTGGTCAATGACCAGCTCTTCCATTTTGCTGATATTTTTTCAGTAATTTATCCACTCATTAATTTATCACTAATTTACCCCATGATGAGCAACTCTTTATATATGCCTCTTCACCACACTCCCTTAGAAAAATGCTCATTGGAAAGCAACACATTATGGAAAGACGTCTAATGTGGTGGAGTTAGAAAAAATCTTTTGGATAATATGTCTTGTAGTCTTCTAGTTGAAGAAATAAAGTTCATGAATACACATGTAGCCCCCCTGGCCAGCCTCAGGGTCGCTCGGCTCGCTGTCGTCTAGGGAAACAGCCCTCGGCCCTGGCAAACTGGGTAATAGTTTGTGTGGATGCTGTGTGCTGTACCCCACCCCGCCCAAATAACGGATAATACACCAGATACGATTAAATGATTTACAGTTTATAGATATTACTGGAACTATATAATTAATAGAGAATAAAATATAAAAGGAAAATAAAAGGCGCCACACTTAGCAAAGTTCAATCTCTTCGTGCACAAACAGTTGGAGCTCAGGACCCTTCTTCTTCACCTTGCGACCCCTCGGTCCACCTCGACCGGCCGCCTGGGACCAACAACGGTGGTCGACTAGACGCTCCACACGAGTCTGTCTCCGTCTCCCCTCCTCGCCAAACGCCCTCCTCAGGATCCGACCCCATTAGCAGACATCATAGCACCTGGTTAATCCTCTGTCCCTCTCCCGCCTTCTGACCCAAAACCCCGCGCATACAAGATCTTCAGACACACCAAAAGCATAACAACTATCGCAATTGGTTCATTCGTCCTCATATCAATAGATAATACAAAACAAACTGCTAGCGGGAAAGACTTTCTCAGTGTTTAACATAACAAAGAAGCATTCCCAAGTATAACATAACAAAGAAGCCATTTTAATTAGCCTACACAGTAACATAAAAGACGAAACCCCCTGACACACAGTTGCCAGATTATGAGACAAACATCTCTTAGAAAGCAGCTTTTCCAGGAACTAAGCATAGATTCATCTTCTCACCTGCCTGTCATAAAGACTTTGATCTGGAATGAGTGGTGGGTTATAAGAATAAAGTAAATCTGATGATGGATGTAAATATTGTTTCTCTCTGCTTTTGAGTTATGATTATTTCCCATAGCTTCTACTTTGCTTTGAATCAAGTCATACTTGGTTGGTTCAACTGTGACCCCAAGAGACAGGAGAGATCAGAGGTGATAATTTGTGACTTTGGAATTCTGGAAGAAACCAATACTTTCCCTGATCCTTGCTCTCACAGATTCCCACAAAGGAAGATTTCCATTATATCCAGACTGGACAAACACCATTCAAAAATCAGAAACAGGTATCAGATGATTCAGTATCTTGGGCACAGTCCTTTAAATCCATCAATATTCAATTCAAAAGATGGGGGGGTGGGTACCATCTAAAATATTCTACTTCAGGCAAGTGGTAGTTTACATAAAAGGGACATTAAAAAAAAACATCCTAGTTGTATATTCTGCCTCTGACTTTTACACTTGAAATCTTCAGTAAATCTTCAGTATTAATTGTAATCATTTAAAGAGGAGCTGTTGTAAAATCATTCACAAGGACAAGAATGTCTGGCCACAGACAGAGTTGTTCTGAACTCCATTTTAAAGGCAAGGAAAACTGTCAGAAATACAGTACCTTATTGAAATCCATGTTTACTCATTTCAAATCTGTGGTTTCTCAGACACAGTTTGATTAAACCACCAAGGACTTCTGCCAAGGCTAAATGAAAATTCTTGAAGTATGCCTTGATTCCATATAGTGGTTACTACAGATGCAATAGTTGATCTATTAATTGTACATTTTATTACTTTTGTTCACTTGTTGCTCATAAACTGTATGGACCAGTGTAGGCTAATAGTCCTTTCAGTAGGACAGGATCAACTTTATTCACCATTCTATATATACGTACATGTATTGGGAATTTGCTGTGGTGTTGATCAAGGTGCAATACGCAACCAAAATAATCAACAATTATAAAGAATAAAGAAATATATATATATATATAAATTAAGGATTATATATAAAAAATTTCAAGCCATTCCAAGCTCTTTCTTATTACAGGTCCCCTCTGTCAGTACTACTTTTAGATTAAAAGACAAACGGCTGAAAACTCAGAAGGTCATGCAGCATCTGCAGAAGAAAAAGAACAGTCAATTTTTCAGGTCAAGTCCCTTCAACTAGACTGAATGATAGGACGGGAGGTGGGAATAGCCATTATAAGATTGTGAGGGGAAAGAGTGGAGCAAGAACTGGCAAGTGAAAGGTGAACAGGGGTCAAAAGAAGATTGTGCAAAAAAAACAAATCCAGTGAGCTGCAGTTCTGTGGGCGAAAATGCCTTGTTAATGATTGTGATCAGAGGAGAATGGCAGACTGGTTCAAGCTGACAGGAAGGCAACAGTTACTAAAGTAATTACGCATTGCAACAGAAGTGTGCAGAAGAGCATCTCTGAACACACAACACATTGAACTTTGAAGCCGGTAAGCTACAACAGCAGAAGACCATGAACATGTACTCAGTGGCCACTTGATTGGGAACAGGTCAATGTTCTTGTTCTGTTTAGTGTGTGGGGAGAGGGGTAGTTGATGTTCTTGTTGTGTTTTGTGTGGGGGGGAGGAGGGGTTTGGTGTTCTTGTTGCATTTTGTGCAGGGGATGGGGGTTTGGGGGGGTTGATTATTGGGACGCTGTTCTCTTTTTGTGCGGGGGTAGATGGATTTGATGTTTCTCTCTGAACAACTTTCATGTTCTTTCTTTGTTTCATGGCTGTCTGGAGAAGACGAATCTCAGAGTTGTATATGGATACATGCTTTGATAGTAAATGAATCTTTGAACCTTTGAACCTTCAATAAAGTGGCCACTAAGTGTACATCTCCAGGGTTAAGTTGGTTCATTCTGATATGCCTGTGATCAGGTTAGAATCGAGTGATTGACAAGTCTATGGTAATGGAATTACTTCTAGTACCTGCTACGTCTGCATGGTGGTGGACATGCATACTGGGCCACAAAACACCAATAGCATTGAGTAAACACAAGGGAGGCTGACAGTCTTGAGCAACACACAAAATGTTGGACGAAATCAGCAAGTCAGTTAGGATCTATGGAGGGGAATAAACAGTCAACATTTCGGGCTAAGACGCTTCATCAGGACATACTCCTCATGAAGGTTCTTTGTCCAAAATATTGTCTGTTTATTCCCCTCCTTATATGCTGCCCGATTTGCTGAGTAACTGAGTAAATATTTCTGTCTGTATCACCGTCCAGAGGAAGATGAGTTAACCTGCTCGCCTTCTGCTACTTTGTTCCCCCTCCTCCTGATCTACCCATTTCCTCTTACACCTACCCCATCTCCAGCAGTCTATTACCCTGCTTCTTCCCTCTCCTTCACCCTCTCCTATCTGTTCAGCACTCACACACTCCTCTGACTGGGTTCCCTTCTCCTACTGTTCCCATCTGCCCACCCCATCTCTTCTATTTGATTCCATGCTCCACTGTCCTTTGCTATCAAATTCCATCTTCTGTAGCCCTTTGTTCTCTCCACCCATCTCCTCCCAGCCTCTCTTTCCACTCTTCCCTCCTCCATTGTCTGTAAACCCCAGAAACTGTTGTGTGTGAAAATCTCTGGAAATCAGTAATTTCTGACCTTGAACCATCCTGTTTGACACCAACGGTCATTCCACAGTTGAAGTCACTTAGAACACATTTCCTCCACATTCTGTTGTTTGGTCTGAACAACAACTGAACCATGTCTGCATGCTTTTATGCAGAGAATTGCTGCTACATATTTGGCTGATTAGATATTTGCATTAATGAGCAGGTGTGTACGTGTACCTAATAAAGTGGCCACTGAGTGTTTGTTCAGGTTCTATGTTGTTGGAAAATATCAAAGATTTCCTCATATTCCTTTCTAATGTATTCATAATAGACAATTGATAATGCTGAAATAGACCCTGTGACCATTTCTCTAACTTCCGCTAATGCCCCACCTCCCCCTCGTACCCCATCTGTTATTTATTTTTATACACACATTCTTTCTCTCTCTCCTTTTTCTCCCTCTGTCCCTCTGACTATACCCCTTGCCCATCCTCTGGGTCCCCCCCCCCTTGTCTTTCTTCCCGGACCTCCTGTCCCATGGTCCTCTCATATCCCCTTTGCCAATCACCTGTCCAGCTCTTGGCTCCATCCCTCCCCCTCCTGTCTTCTCCTATCATTTTGGATCTCCCTCTCCCCCTCCCACTTTCAAATCTCTTACTAACTCTTCCTTCAGTTAGTCCTGACGAAGGGTCACGGCCTGAAACGTCGACTGTACCTCTTCCTAGAGATGCTGCCTGGCCTGCTGCGTTCACCAGCAACTTTGATGTGTGTTGCTGTGACCATTTAGCAGAGCTCCATTCCATACCCCATCCAAAGTATTTTTGCTCCACGGTTTATAGACAACACCGCATTCATTGGAAATGGAAACATTTATTCAAATGCAAAATGCTTAAAATGAAAATGCGGAGGTAGAAAAGCACAAGACAGAGGACGTATCAAATGATAATTCATGGTGTAAGCAGTTCCTGCTTCCTATTATATAACCCAGGGATCCTTGCACAGAGAAGAGCCAGGTTTCCATAAAAGACTTTGTGCAAAATCTTTCTTTAAAACAATATGTGGCTTTTATGAGCTATTGCATTCCTTAGTTCCATAGCTGTATTTTCTTCTGTGAGATCCAGGTGGAAGAAATGTTAATTTGTGTCTCTAACGAGGTGATAAGAGCTTTTCTAAAGAGCCTGAGATTGTAAAACTCGTATTCTTCATCTTGGAATACTTTATAAGAATTCCATACTGACTGGAGTACTGGGGGGAAAAAAGCATGTAATGATGCAGGCATCCATTGAATTAAGGATATGTGCTAATTGTAAATAATTTCTGGCATTTGCTGAATGTCATTTTAATGAGATGCCATTCAGTGGCTGGTTTCCTTTTATATCTCACAGTACTTAATGTCACCTTCTTTCAGGGAATAAAACTAGCACTTATTAATGCACAGGACTATAATCTATTCTTTAACTTGAAAGATTTGGAACAAATGGATTGCGGTGTGGTTTTCATTCCTTAGATTTTAAGGCTAAAAGAATCCACTATTTTAAATTAGGGTTTGAATATCCTCATCTACTTTCAAAAATAATAGAAGTGATTTCTAAAGGTTGGTTGTGAGATTAGTCTATAGTGAATTCTTTGACCTTGAAAGCTTTTCTTTGTCCTTATATTGTATTAACTGTACCCTAGAATCTACAAGTGCCTAAAATGCCCTTTTCCCCATGGACACCCACTCTTTTCCCTTCACTTTCTTTACACATTTCAAGGTTTTCTTTATCAAAAGTAAATTTCAGCCCCCCCCCACCCACGATACATGAACTGTTGCTTTCCACAAAGTGCTAAACCCTCTAAACAAACAAACAAACAGAATGTCATAGAGATTTAATTTATGCTGTTTCGTTCTCGCTGCGTTGTTGCCTAATCTGCATATGAACATTTGGTCTTAATCATAGAGTGCAATTGTTGAAGGAAGATTAAAAGCACATCATCACACAGTGATAAATGCCAGTAACAAACTCAAAATAAAGTAGGGTAATTGCTGTTCCCAATAAATATCACAGCCATAATCTAAAATACAGCTGAAAAGATCTTGGTATATACTTATAAAACACTGCAGAAAATGAAGGGCTCCTTATTAACATGAGCAATTGATAAGGATAAAAAAAATAAAACGTGAAGGTAGGCAAATCTTTATAATGGTATCGTAGGTTTAGATTTCCTGTGTTACAAGAGCCCATTGTCTTAGTCAAGTGCTGCTTTGGTGCCTTTTCTCAAGGTTCATGGAATGATTTAACACAGAAAGAAGCCATTGGGCCCATTTTGCTAAGCAGTTTCATGTGTGTCACCTTGACAAAGGACTTCTGAAAATCGAAGTAAACAACATCTACTGACTCTCCTTTGCCTATCGTCTGTTACTTCTTCAAAGAATTCCAACAGATTTGTCAGGCAAAATTTCCCCTTAAGGAAACCATGATGGTTTCGGCCTATTTTATCATGTGCCTCCAGGTACCCTGAAACCTCATCCTTAATAATGGACTCCAACATCTTCCCAACAACTGAAGTTTGACCACAGCTAACTGGCTTATAGTTTCCTTCTTTTGCCCGTAACTAGTGGTGTTCCGCAGGGCTCGATGTTGGAATTGTACCTTTTCACGTTATATGTTAGCGGGTGCCACGGCATTATAACAAATAGTGCGATGCTATTAGAGCTTGTGGCGTCGAAGTTTGGAATTCAGTTCCAGTGTTCTCTGTAAGAAAGTTTGTACATTCTTCCCGTGTGCACATGCGTTTCCTTCGGGTACACTGGTTTTCTCCCAAAATCCAAAGACGTACCGGTTAGTAGGTTAATTGGTCATCGTATTGTTCTGTCATTAAACTAGGGTTAAATCGGTGGTTTGCTGGGTGGGGCAGCTCGGTAGGCAGGAAAGGTCTGTTCCATGCTGTATCTCTCTAAGTAAAACAAAATAATGATATGGATGGTGGGAATTAAAGGGTTAACATTTGAGGAACCTTTGACGGCTCTGGGCCTGTACTCACTGGAGTTTAGAAGAATGAGGGAGATCTCATTGAAACCTATCAAATATTGAAATACTTAGATAGAGTGGTGTGGAGATGACGTTTCCTGCAATGGGGTAGTCTAGGAGCAGAGGGCACAGCCTCAGAATGGAGGAACGCCAATTTAGAACAGAGATGGGGAGGAATTTCTTTAGTCAGTGGATGGTGAATCTGTGGAATTCATTGCCATAGATGGCTGTGGAGGCCAGGTCATTGGGTATATTTAAAGCTGAGGTTTACAGGTTATTGATTAATCTATGCATCAAAGATTATGGGGAGGAGGCAGGAGAATGGGGTTGAAAGGAATAATAAATCAGCCATGATGGATTGGTGGTGCAGACTCAATGGGCCAAATGGCAAATGTCTGCTCCTGTGCCTCCTGGTCTTAGTAAAACAATTAAACTCACTTATGCATCCTGACACTCTTGAATTTCTGGCATATTGTTTAGTAGCGTTGTAGATTTTGGGGCAGAATGGCCTGCTCCTGTTCCTAATTTTGTGTTGGTATGTACTCCATTATGTAATATGTTCAAGGACTCAATATTTTTGAAAAGAACTTGTTCAAGAAATGGGCTGGGATTAATATCAATGGATTCAGTTTCATCTGCTTTGTGAATCCTGAATTCCAGATACTTAAGTGCGTGATCCATTCTAGTGAGGAATGAGGCTTGCCCAGTTGCACGTCACAGGTCGTTGTGAGCCCTATCCACTGCTGGAGTTACTGTGTGTAATCTCCGACCTTTGATATTCGCTCCCCAGACAGTCCTTCCATGTGAGGCAACACTTCAACTGCAAAACGGTTGGGGTTGTCTGTTGCATACGGTGCTCCACCTGTGGCCTCCTCTACATTGGTGAGATCTGTCGTAAACTGGGGGACTGCTCCATCCGCCAAAGGCAGAATTTCCCGGTGGCCAACCATTTTAATTCCCATTCCCATTCCGACATGTCGATCCATGGCCTTGTCTTCTGTCATGATGAGGCCCCTCTCAGGGTGGAGGAGCAACACCTCATATTCTGACTGGGAAGCCTTGAAACTAGTGGCATAAATATCGATTTCTCCTTCCGGTAAAAAAAAATTCCTTCCCTTTCCCTCTTCTTCTCTTCCCCACTCTGGCCTCTTACCTCTTCTCACCTGCCTGTCTCCTGCCCCAGTGACCCTCCTTCTTCCCTTTCTCCCATGCTCCACTCTCCTCTCCTATCAGATTCCTTCCTCTACAGCCCTTTACTTTCCCACCAACCAGCCTTCACCCATCACCTTCTCGCCATCCTCCTTCCCCTTCCCCATCTTTTCATTCTGGCATCTCCCCACTTCCTTTCTGGTTCTGAGAAAGGGTCTTGGCCCGAAGCGTTGACTTCATTTCCATAGATGCTGCCTGTCCTGCTGAGCTCCTCCAACCATTTGTGTGTACAATCGGCCCTCCATATCCGCGGATTCAACCAACTGCAGATGGAAAATATTCGGAAAAAAAGTTCCAGGAAGTTCCAAAAAACAAAACCTGAATTTGCCGTGTGCCGAGCACTACGTTGAATCCACACGAATGAAGTGATGTGTAGCCTCACCCTGCTGTAGCCTCCCACCATTTCGCAGATCCTCAGTCTCTCTCTAGCACTCGTTGTTTGAGCACTGTTTGCCTCGCGTCTTGTTCGTTCGCTACTTGTGTTGTGAGCGAGAGGAAGGAGTTTAAGGCTAGTAAGGGATGGCTGGCTAGCTATGTAAAGCGCTACAGCCTCAAAAACTTAAAGATCACAGGAGAATCGCCATCGGCTAATGTCGAGGCAGCATCAGCGTTCCCAGAAGAGCTACGATGGTTGCGTCTGTACTGAACGTGTACACTTTTTTTCTTGTCATTACTCCCTAAACAATACAATATAACAACTATTTACATAGCATTTACATTGTATTAGTATTAGGTATTATAAGTAATCTAGAGATGATTTAAAGTATACGGGAGGATGTGCATAGGTTATATACAAATACTACGCCATTTTATATAAGGGACTTGAGCATCCGTGGATTTTGGTAATCGCAGGGGGTCCTGGAACCAATCCCCCGTGGATACTGAGGGATGACTGTATATCGAAACTTGTTGGTGTTTCAGCCCAGTGAGGTGCCTGTAAAGAAATGCTGGATCATGTATTGAGGGATGCACTGAAGCTTGTTGCAGCCAATGCTAAATCTCTGTGTGGTAGGACCACAGTCTCGGCTCCTTTCTCCACCGCACATGGAAGGACAGATGTGGGTGAGGAAGCAATGAAAGGGGTATCGCCTCAGGGAGCCACATGAATGGTAAAGGTGCTATGTTTCTTCAACAAAATAAGGTAACACGACAGCATGAAATGATCATAAATGTGAAAGGTTTGCGTTGTTACTTTTGTATATTTTTATTACGAATAGAGTCTATTTTTGAAATAAAAAAGTCAGGCTGACACAGTGCAGGCTGCAAGAGTATGTGTTCAGGGACGCACTGAGCTCGGTGCAGCCAATGCAAAGGCCCCATGGGGAAGGCCCCTTCCACGCCACACACGGAGAGGCTTAAACAGGTGGGCAAGCCTCTCTAACAATGAAAAGGTGTAGCACCCCAGGGGTCCACAGAATGCCAATGCTGTCTTGGTTTTAAAAATAAGTTAACACTACTGATTGTAATGGCTATGAATGTAAAAGTTTTTGCCCAGAGTCGTAATCGGGTTTAATATCACTGTCATATGTTGTGAAATTTGTTGTTATGTGGTAACAGTTCAGTTCAATACATAATAACAAAAATTGTAAATATATATATATATTTTAAAAGTTAAGTTAAATAAGAAGTGAAAAAAAAGTATTGAAGTGGTGTTCAATGGTTCAAAGTTCATTTAGAAATCCTATGACAGAGGGGAGGAAGCTGTTCCTGAACCATTGTGTGTGTGCTTTCAGGATCCTGTACCTCCCCTCCGATGGCAGCAGTGAGAAGAGAGCATGATCTGGGTGATGGGAGGCATCACTCCTTGAAGATGTCTTCTTTGCTGATGCCCATGGTGCAGCTGACTGAGTTTACAACTTTCGGCAGCTTATTTCAATCCTGTGCAGTGCCCACCCTTCTGTCCCGCCACACCAGACGCTGATGCAGCCAGTTAGAATGCTCTCCATGGTACATTTGTAGAAATTTGTAAGTGTCTCTGATGACATACCAAATCTCCTCAAACTCCTAATGGAGTACAGCCACTGTTGTGCATTTTTTGTAACTGTATTGATGTGTTTGGCCCAGGATAGGTCCTCAGAGATGTTAACACCCATGAACTTGAAATTGCTCACCCTTTCCACTTCTGATCCCTTGATGGGGGCTGGTGTTGTGTTCCCTTGTCCAACTCTTTCTGAAGTCCACAATCAGTTCTATGGTCTGACTGATGATGAGTGCAGGGTTGTTGCTGTGACACCACTCAAACAGCTGTTCTATCTTGGTCCTGAATGCCTCTGAAATGCTGCCAACAATAGTTGTGTCATCAGCAAATTTATAGATGGCATTTGAGCTGTGCTGAGCCACATAGTCATGGGTGTGGAGAGAGTAGGACATTGGGTTAAGCACACATTCCTGGAGTTGCGCTAGTGTTGAAAATCAGTGAGGTGGAGATACTATTTCCAATCTGCACTGACTGTGGTCTTTCAGTAAGGAAACCGAGGATCCAGTTGTAGAGGGAGGGATGGAGGCTCAGGTTTTAGAGCTTTTAGATCAGAACTGTAGGAATGATTGTGTTAAATGTAGTCAATAAACAGCAGCCTGATGTAAGTATTAGTTTTGTCCAGGTGATCCAAGGCCGTGTGAAGAGCCAATAAGATCGCATCCGCTATAGACTTATGCGATAGGCAAATTGCACTGGATAGGAGTTGCTTAGGTGGGAGTTGATTCGAGCCATAATCAATCTCTCAAAGCGCCTCATCACTGTAGATGTGAGCGCCACTGGACGATAGTCAAAAAATGCAGCTCACTCTGCTCTTCTTGGGCACTGGTATGATTGTTACCCTTTTGAAGCAGGTGGGAAGTTCCGACTGTAACAATGGGAGATTTCCTTTGTATGTGTAAGTATTTTTATTATTAATAAAGTTTGTTTTTGAAATATATATACAGGTTGAGTACTCCCATCTGAAATTCCAAATTCTGAAAACCCCCATAATCCAAAATTTTTTGAGTGCTGACATGATGTTCCAAATGGAAAATTCCATAAGGCGCTGGGAAGCTTTCCAGGCAATGTGCAGGTCTATGTCCACCACGAACAGTTCTGATAAGTGACCTCACACATGTAATGACCAGAAATTAATGAAAATGTAAAAAAAAAAGCTGTATAGACCAAAAAAATGAAGATCTTGATCATGTACTGAAAGAGTAGATTTGTCAGAGTCGAAGTGAATATATTCTACTTAATGGTACGCTGATCATGAAACAAGCTAAGATATATCACGACATCACGACAATCCGAAAATTGAAGGTTATTGTGAATATTCAGCAGGGTGATTGCGGAAATTTATGAAATGGCAGAGCATTAAAATTTTAAAGCATCTGCTGATCACGAAGCAGCAGAGAAATTCTTTGATGAGCTTGCCAAGATCGTTGCTGATGAAAATCTAACACCAGAATAAGTCTACAATGCTGGTTATTTTTATACCTTACATAAAGCCTAAAAAAAGTAAAATACAAATACAGTGTACTGTAACCTTTTATCGAGAAAAGGCATCATAGGTGGCGACTGAGAGCCTGCCGTTGTTTGTTGTTGTTAAGAAACATAGAAAAACTACAGCACAATACAGGCACTTCGGCCCACAATGCTGTGCCGAACATGTCCTTACTTTAAAAATTACCTAGGGTTACCCATAGCCCTCTATTTTTCTAAGCTCCATGTCCCTATGCAGGAGTCTCTTAAAAGACCCTATCGTATCCAATTCCACCACCATCGCCGACAGCCATTTCCATGCACTCATCACTCTCTGCATAAAAAAACTGGCATCTCCTCTGTAACTACTTCCAAGCAGCTTAAAACTGTGCCCTCTCATGTTAGCCATTTCAGCCCTGAGAAAAAGTCTCTGACTATCTACACGACCAATGCCTCTCATCATCTTTACACCTCTATTAGGTCACCTCTCATCCTTCATTGCTCCAAGGAGAAAAGACCAAGTTCACTCAACCTATTCTCATAAGACATGCTCCCCAATCCAGGCAACGTCCTTATAAATCTCCTCTGCACCCTTTCTATGGTTTCCACATCGTTCCTGTAGTGAGGCGACCAGAACTAAGCACAGTACTCCAAGTGTGGTCTGATTAGGGTCCTATATAGCTGTAACATTACCTCTCGACTCCTAAGCTCAATCCCATGAGTGATGAAGGCCAATGCACCATATGCTTTCTTAACCACAGAGTCAACCAGCACAGCAGCTTTGAGTGTCCAATGGACTCGGGTCCCAAGATCCCTCTGATCCTCCACACTGCCAAGAGTCTTACCATTAATACTATATTCTGTCATCACATTTGACCTACCAAAGTGAACCACCCCACACTTATCTGGGTTGAACGCCATCTGCCACTTCCCAGCCCAGTTTTGCATCCTATCAATGTCCCTCTGTAACCTCTGGCAGCCCTTCACGCTATCCACAACACCCCCAACCTTTGTGTCATCAGCAAATTTACTAACCCATCCCTCCACTTCCTCATCCAGGTCATTTATAAAAATTATGAAGAGAAAGGGTTCCAGAACAAATCCCTGAGGCACACCACTGGTCACCGATCTCCATGCAGAATATGACTCATCTATAACCAGTCTTTGTCTTCTGTGGGCAAGCCAATTCTGGATCCATAAAGCAAGGTCCCCTTGGATTCCATGCCTCTTGACTTTTTCAATAGCCTTTCATGGGGTACCTTATCTAATGCCTTGCTGAAATCCATATACACTACCTTTATCAACGTGTTTTGTTACATCCTGAAAAAATTCAATCAGGCTCGTAAGGCACAACCTGCCTTTGACAAAACCATGCTGACTGTCCCTAATCATATTATGCCTCTCCAAATGTTCATAAATCCTGCCTCTCAGGGTCTTTTCCATCAACTTGCCAACCACTGAAGTAAGACTCACTGGTCTATAATTTCCTGAGCTATCTCTGCTCCCTTTCACGAATAAGGGAACAACATCTAAAACCCTCCAATCCTCGGGAACCTCTCCTGTCCCCATTGATTGACATAGAAACATAGAAAATAGGTTCAGGAGTAGGCTATTCGGCCCTTCGAGCCTGCACCGCTATTCAGTACGATCATGGCTGATCATCCAACTCGGACCCTGTACCTGCCTTCTCTTCATACCCCCTGATCCCTTTAGCCACAAGGGCCATATCTAACTCCCTCTTAAATATAGCCAATGAACTGGCCTCAACTGTTTCCTGTGGCAGAGAATTCCACAGATTCACCACTCCCTGTGTGAAGAAGTTTTTCCTCATCTCGGTCCTAAAAGGCTTCCCCTTTATCCTCAAATTGTGACCACTCGTTCTGGACTTCCCAATATCGGGAAGAATCTTTCTGCATCTAGCCTGTCCAATCCCTTTGGAATTTTATACGTTTCAATCAGATCCCGCCTCAATCTTCTAAATTCCAGAGAGTATAAGCCTAGTCGATCCAGTCTTTCATCATATGAAAGTCCTGCCATCCCAGGAATCAATCTGGTGAACCTTCTTTGTACTCCCTCTATGGCAAGAATGTCTTTCTTCAGATTAGGGGACCAAAACTGGACACAATACTCCAGGTGTGGTCTCACCAAGGCCTTGTACAACTGCAGTAGTACCTCCCTGCTCCTGTACTCAAATCCTCTTGCTATGAATGCCAGCATACCATTCGCCTTTTTCACCGCCTGCTGTGCCTGCATGCCCACTTTCAATGACTGGTGTATAATGACACCCAGGTCTCGTTGCACCTCCCCTTTTCCTAATCGGCCACCATTCAGATAATAACCTGTTTTCCTGTTTTTGCCACCAAAGTGGATAACTTCACATTTATCCACATTAAATTGCATCTGCCATGAATTTGCCCACTCACCTAACCTATCCAAGTCACCCTGCATCCTCTTAGCATCCTCCTCACAGTTAACACTGCTGCCCAGCTTCGTGTCATCCGCAAACTTGGAGATGCTGCATTTAATTCCCTTGTCTAAGTCATTAATGTATATTGTAAACAACTGGGGTCCCAGCACTAAGCCTTGCGGTACCCCACTAGTCACTGCCTGCCATTCTGAAAAGGTCCCCGTTTATTCCCACTCTTTGCTTCCTGTCTGCCAACCAATTCTCTATCCACATCAATACCATACCCACAATACCGTGTGCTTTAAGTTTGCACACTAATCTCCTGTGTGGGACCTTGTCAAAAGCCTTTGCATTGTGATGCAAAGATCATTGCCAGAGGCTCGAAAATCTCCTCCTCGCCTCCCACAGTAGCCCGGCGTATATCCTGTCCGGTCCCAGAGACTTATCCAACTTAATGATATCCAAAAGCTCCAGCACATCCACTTTCTTAATGTCTATACGCTCTATCTTTTCAATCCACAGTAAGTCATCCCTACAATCACCAAGATCCTTTTCCATAGTGAATACAGAAGCAAAGTATTCATAAAGTACCTCTGCTATCTCCTCTGATTCCATACACACTTTTCCACTGTCACACTTGATTGGTTCTATTCTCCCACATCTTATCCCCTTGCTGTTCACATACTTGTAGAATGCCTTGGGGGTTTCTTTAATCCTGCTCATCAAGGCCTTCTCATGGCCCCTTCTGGCTCTCCTAATTTCATTCTTAAGCTCCTTCCTGCTCGCCTTATAATCTTCTAGATCTCTATTATTACCTAGCTTTTTGAAGCTTTCGTAAGCTTTTCTTTTCTTCTTGACTAGTTTTTTAACAGTCTTTGTACACCACGGTTCCTGTACCCTTCCATCCTTCCCCTGTCTCGTTGGAACATACCTATGCAGAATGCCATGCAAATATTCCCTGAACATTTGCCACATTTCTGCCGTACATTTCCATGAGAATATCTGTTCCCAATTTATGCTTCCTAGTTCCTACCTGAAAGCTTCATATTCCCTCTTACTCCAATTAAACATTTTCCTAACTTGTCTGTTCCTATCCCTCTTCAATGCTAAGGAGATAGAATTGTGATCACTGTCTCCAAAACGTTCTCCCACTGAGAGATCTGACAACTGACCAGGTTCACTTCCCAATACCAGATCAAGTACAGCCTCTCCTCTTGTAGGCTTATTTACATATTGTGTCAGGAAACCTTCCTGAACACATCTAACAAACTCCACCCCATCTAAACCCCTTGCTCTCAGGAGATGCCAATCAATATTTGGGAAATTAGTATTTCCCACCACGACAACTCTGTTATTATTACACCTCTCCAGAATCTGTCTCCCTATCTGCTCCTCGATGTCCCCGTTACTATTAGGTGGTCTATAAAAAACACCCGGTAGATCTATTGACCCTTCCTGTTTCTAACTTCCACCCACAGAGACTCAGTAGACAATCCCTCCATGACTTCTTCCTTTTCTGCAGCCATGACACTATCTCTGATCAACAGCACCCCCACCTCTTTTGCCTCCCTCCCTGTCCTTTCAGAAACATCTGAAGCCTGGCACTCTAAGTAACCATTTCTACCCCTGAGCCATCCAGGTCTCTGTAATGGCCATATCATAATAGCTCCAAGTACTGATCCACCCTCTAAGCTCATCCACTTTGTTCATGATGCTTCTTGCAGTAAAATAGACACATCTCAATCCATCGGTCTGAGCGTATCCCTTCTCTATCACCTGCCTATCCTCCCTCTCGCACTGTCTCCAAGCTTTCTCTATTTGTGAGCCAACTGCCCCTTCCTCCGTCTCTTCAGTTCGGTTCCCACCCCCCAGGAATTCTAGTTTGAACTCTCCCCAACACACATAAAAGTTGCTGGTGAACACAGCAGACCAGGCAGCATCTCTAGGAAGAGGTACAGTCGACGTTTCAGGCGAGAGCCTTCGTCAGGACTCTCCCCAATAGCCTTCGCAAACCTCCCTGCCAGGATATCGGTCCCCCCTCGGATTCAAGTGCAATCTGTCCTTTTTTGTACAGGTCACACCTGTCCAAAAAGAGGTTCCAATGATCCAGAAATTTGAATCCCTGTCCCCTGCTCTAATCCCTCAGCAACACATTTATCCTCCACCTCACTCTATTCCTGTTCTCACTGTGGTGTAGCGCAGGCAGTAATCCCAAGATTACTACCTTTGAGGTCCTGCTTCTCAACTTCCTTCCTAACCCCCTGTAGTCCGTTTTTACTATCTCCTCCCTTTTCCTACCTATGTCGTTGGTTCCAATATGTACCACGACCTCTGGCTGTTCACCTTCCTACTTCAGGGTGTCATGTTCAACAGCTGTTTCAGGTATTCTCCCAATACTGCTTTCGTTACCCTGTGCTCTTTATATTCTCATTATATTAATGGTATGTAATAATTTTTACTGGTAAATGCATACAGTATGAATGATGAACAAGTGTAAGACAAAGATTAAGTAGCACATAAATTCAGAGTCGGAAATGATGGCGATCACAAGCTATCTTATTATATAACAGTTCTGGCCCCAAGTACTTCAGCTAAGGGGTAGTCAATCTGAATAAAGAACTCAGGCTGCATTTAGACTCTGGCATGAAAATTTCCTGTATCTCTATCAGTGGAGGTTCCATTTGCTCTCCTGTGCTGCAAAGGATGGGCTGGCTTTGTTGTCTTGGAACGTTCCTTTCGGTTGGACAGTACTGCACCGTCTATCCCTTGCGGGAAACCTGATGCAGGATAGATTTGGTCACTAATCAGTTAGGCTGTGGTCAGGGCTGTGAGGATAGGAGACAGATCCTTGTGCAAACAATCATTCTGTCAAAGTCCTTTGGCCCCGGTGACTACTTTGTTGGAAGTGAGACTGTTGTCCGTCTTTTCAGAGTGTGTCTTTGCTGGGAATGACTGGGAAGAGAGGCAGGGCCATTCCTGAAGGCTGTCCCCAAAATATGCAAAATGTAGGACTGGTGGGTCACCCGAGACAAATCTCCAATGCTGGGAAACCAAGTGTAAGATGCTATCCACAAAGGGACATGGACAGTTGATGTTTCAAGAGAAGGCCCTCCTTCTGGACTGGTTCAGATGAAGGATTACAACTCGAAATATTGACTATTTCCTTCAATAGATGCTACCTGACCCACTGGAGCTACAACAGAGTCTTGTTTTGTGCTCCAGATTTCAGCTTCTTCAGTCTCTTGTGTCTTGTCTGCCCATGACTCACTGGGTTTCCTGGAGTAGGTGTTGTTCAGGAACTAGCACACTCAAAGGCCCAGGGCTTCATGCTGAGGGAATAATTGAAGCTGGGTGCAGCCAGGGCAAAGTCTCAGCGGGGAAGAGCCACAGCTTAGGGTCTACCTGTCACTGCACACAAATTAGATGTTGAAGCCCCCAGCAAGTATTTGCTTTAAGATTATAAAAAAAGCTAGCCAATGACCTGCCAATTTGAAGAAACAGGTGTAAAGTGGCCGATGATAAAAGTGTTGACTTGAATATTCTGCATAATTTCTGAATCTTTGATGAATGAATTTTTCTTTGAAATTAACGTAGAGTGTGCTTGGCATGGAGTCAGCTGGGACTCTCCATCCCTGACACACACAGTAGAGCACATTCCCCACCTTGCCCACATTTCCCTCACACCCAGTGCAGCCTTTTCTGCAGCTGTCCATGACTGACAGAATGCTTGACTCTAAGTTTGGACTCAATTCCCTGCAACCCATGGGCGATAAGACAGGAGCTTGGAACCTTGCACACAGTTCCCAACAGGAACCACATAGCTCCCGCTCTTAATAGATTTTCACCCAACTCCATAAATATTTTCAGGAGATCCATTGCTGCAGAATGTGACACATCAAAATCAAATACGTTTAATTATCATTCAACCATGCATGAATACAGTTGAATGCAACAGTGTTCCCCTGGGGCCGAGGTGCAAAATATACACAGCACAACAAAGCAGAAGGCACACAGCATATTCAAGGTAGCGAGCTCACATACGGTCATGCAAAAAAAAACACATATATAGCCCAAGTCTCTGAGTGACATCCCACAAATTGATAGTGTAGTTTCCAGCAGTCTGCAGACAAACACACATACGCAGTCCAGCTTGTTATTCCACCCATTCAACACTGGAGGGCAGCACTGATGGGAGAGGCCAGTCCCCAACCGACATGTCACATGGGCTAAAATTTCCTGGGTGTGTGCAATGATATCACATTATTAAAGAAGCAACACATGGGGGAGTGTAACAAGCTAGAGCTTGACACTGAGCCTCTCAAAGCGACATTAGGGCAGGTGAGCAAATATCTGGTAGGAATGTTTAGTGGATCCTCAAGGAAAGGAGAGTAGTTAAGGGCTGCAGACATTTAGGGAAGAAATTCCAGAGCTGGGAACATTGCTACTGATTGTGTTGCAATGTGAAATTTGTGGTATGCAAGATTTCAGGACCTGAATCTCTGAGGGAAACTTGCAATGGCACTAAGGGGAAAGGTCATGAAGGGACTCAAAAATAAGGCACTGCCTCACTACAAGTCATTTTATAGGTCAGGGAGCACATGACATTGCAGCAGAGACCTTATAGGTAATAGTAGGCAGCCATCGATCCCGGGGGATCATGGGTTTGTGCCTCTGGTGGCCTGTGTACTCTCCAGGGTGGGATGATTTGAAGAACCGACTGTTGCCAATGCAGCGGGCTCCCCCTCTCCACGTCACTGATGTAGCCCAAGGGAAGGGCTAGCGTCGATACAGCTTGGCACCAGTGTTGTTGCAGAGGTTGCCAGAGTGAAGTTGTAACCAACGTCAAACTGCCTTAGGGATCCCGGCTCCGGATTTCCTCCTCGGGGTTTACTCCCGAAGTCTTTCCCATAGGTGGGTATGGCCGCAAGGCAGCGGAGGTTTAAAATCAGAGTTTTCTTTCTCCTAGGCAGGCTGCCATCCAAGGCTGACGAGCTCCACCTGCCCGAAGCAACAGGTTTTGATGCACCATTGGTCTGCCTTTGCCCCTTCTCTTGTCAGTAGAAACAGTTCCGCTGGGCCTAGTAGCTAAGCCACACGTGAAAGCCAAGAGTTGGACTTGGTTGTCAGTGGCTGTTAGAGCTGCACGCCATTTAGAGCACTTTATGGGTAGTGGGAGCTTATCCCCACTACCACCCCGGCTATGACAACCTTAGGAACAGCTGAGCAAAAGCACATAGGGGCACCAGGTTCCAAGAAAGGGCTTAAAGGGACGGGAGGCAAGAAGTTTGAGAGGTTCAGGGAGAAAATTCTAAATCTCAGTGCCTACATGGCTGAAGGATGTGCACCAATAGTGGAGCAATAAAGATCAGGGTATGGAAAAGGCCAGAACTAGAGGTTCAATTTATTCTCAAATTCACTCGCAAGGTATTTAAACAAAGTAGCTCTTTAATTAAGAAAATATTTGGTGAAATAGTTTTATCTGTTGTAAGCCTGCTGAAATTTCAGAAGATTCGCTTCTATAAGACCATAAGATACAGGAGCAGAATTAGGCCATTTGGGTCTGCTCCACCACTTCTAGATGGCTAATCCAATTTTCCTCTCAGCCCCAATCTCCTGCCTTCTCCACGTATCCCTTCATGCCCAGACCAATCAAGAATCTATCAACCTCTGCCTTAAATATACATGAAGACTTGGCTTCCACAGCTGCCTGAGGCAAAAAATTCCACAGATTCACCACTCTCTGGCTAAAGAAATACCTCCTCAGCTTCGTTCTAAAAGGACACCCTCTATTCTGAGGCTGTGTCCTCTGGTCTTAGACTATCCCACCATAAGAAATATCCTCTCCACATCCACTCTATCAAGACTTTACACCATTCGATAGGTTTCAATGAGGTCACCCCTCATTCTTCTGGATTCTAGTGAACACAGGCCCAGAAGCCATCAAACACTCTTCATGTGATAAGCCATTCAATCCTGGAATCATTTTTGTGAACCTCCTTTGAACATTCTCCAGTTTCAGCACATCTTTTCTAAGATAAGGAGCCCAAAACTGCTCACAAATCTCAATCTAAGTTCTTCTGTAGCCTTGCTACTTCTTCAAAACTACCTGACCCTCCACCTATCTTCATATCCTCTGGAAACTTTGCAACAAAGCCATCAATTCTTTTATCTTTTATCTTTTATCTTGAACATCCTATACATAGATTTCTGCCTGAACAGTCAAACTTAAATGGGAGCAAGGTTTGTGGAACATTTTTGGTGAGAGATGGACAGGAGACAGAAGGCCTGAGTCTAGGTCCTTCAACGCCATACTATGTGCTGGTGAATAATAGTCAACAGATATAGGGCCTGTTTAAGTTGGAGCATTGGGACAGCCACCAGTACATGGGATGTAAAAAAAAAAGCACAGCACAGAATGCCCAAAACCAAGATAAACACAATGTTCATGCTTTGTAGGAGGTGCCAAGGAGGATCTGCATGAGAACAGAAAAATTTTTGCAGATTGTTCTTGAATTAATTTCTTGGGTTAATGGCAGTAGCATTCATGGCATGTTCTAATCTTGTCTGGACGCCAGGAGTTTGAGGGAGATTTTAGAAGCAACAATTTAGGAGGTGAAGGGAAGGTCACTTACAATAATTTTGCTTCTGTTCAATGTTTTGATAATTTGTGCTGTTTTATATGTTAATCAGTTCGTGTGTTAGGGCATGGTAAGGAAAGTAACATCTGCAAGTTAAGACAAGGTTTGAGGAATTATATGAAGTGCAATTTGTTCAAATAAAGGAAAATATCTTGATTCTTATTCAGAGAAACATTTTCAAAGTTGAAATTATCTCCTATACTTGTGTATCTTAAGGGGATTCCCATCATTAGGATCAATTGAGTCTTGATGAAAGGTTATAGCCCTGTTCATTTCTCTCAATTGATGCTGCCTGGCCCGTTGAGATCCTCCAGCATTTTGTGTGTGACTCTGGATTTCCAGCACCTGCTGAATCTCTTGTGGATTAGGATCAATTGTTGTTGAGATAAAGCCCAATTGTTCTGGTGCTGTTGTGGGGTGTGTATATGTTTCCCCAGGTGTTATGCTTCCTCTCACATCCCAAAGACGTACTGCTTGATGGAAAAATAGCACAGAGCTCATCAGAATCAGATTTGGGGTTATTATCACTGACTTGGGTTGTGAGTATAACAGACTGCGGCTGTTGAGTTCATGTGACTTGGTTTCAAACCTAATATGAACTACTGCCTGTGTGGAGCTCATTTGTTCTCCTGGCTTTCACGTCAGCTTCCCTCAGGCACTCCAGCTTCCTCCCATGTCCTAGTAGACTAATTGGTTACTACAATTTACCCCTAGTATGTAAGTGAATGGTAGAAGATTCAGGGGTAGTTAATGAGCATGTGTAAGAGCAGAGATGGGGGGGTGGGAGAGTGGGTTGCTCTTAGAGCTCTGTAAACCTAATGGGCCAAATGGAAGGGAAAGTATAATATTATGAAATATAAGTATAATAATGTTCTCCCTCATGTCAGGAGGACCCAGTAATACAACAAATTTCTTCAGTTGCCCAGTCTCACTCAACAAACAATTATTTGATTGGATCAGTAAGCCACACCAATCATGACCACCTCGGAAGATAGTACTCCTCTTAGGACGTTTTTCTTGTTTTATTTACAAGGATTGAAACCAATTTTCTGGAAGGGAGATGCAGCATAATGGGACAATTTCTGGGATGATTGATTTGTAATCCAGGGAGCGGGAAGCGCAGAATCAAATATCGCTGTGATGATTGTACATTCTAGTATCAATTGTTTGGCAACTATAAAGTATAAAGTCCAATTTGAATTCAATGTAGCAACACCGCAGGTAAGACAACATAGAGGGTGGGTGGGGAGGTGTGAGGAGGGAAGGTTTGCACCAAAAACACATTGATGAAGGTAGAACAGTGGATGTAGTGTATATGGATTTCAGCAAGGCATTTGATAAGGTTCCCCATGCCAGGCTCATTCAGAAAGTAAGGAGGCTTGGGATCCAAGGAGACCTTGTTCTGTGGATCCAGAATTGGCTTGCCCACAGAAGGCAAAGGGTGGTTGTAGATGGTTCGTGTTCAGCATGGAGGACAGTGACCAGTGGTGTTCTGCAAGGATCTGTTCTGGGACCCTTCCACTTTATGATTTTTATAAATGACCTGGATGAGGAAGTAGAAGGGTGAGTTACTAAGTTTAGTAGTAGTCATACTTTATTGATCCTGGGGGAAATTGGTTTTCATTACAGTTGCACCATAAATAATAAATAGTCATATAACCATAAATAGTTAAATAGTAATATGTAAATTATGCCAGTAAATTATGAAATAAGTCCAGGACCAGCCTATCGGCTCAGGGTGTCTGACCCTCCAAGGGAGGAGTTGTAAAGTTTGATGGCCACAGGCAGGAATGACTTCCTATGACGCTCTGTGTTGCATCTCGGTGGAATGAGTCTCTGGCTGAATGTATTCCTGTGCCCACCCGGTACATTATGTAGCGGATGGGAGACATTGACCAAGATGGCATGCAACTTAGACAGCGTCCTCTTTTCAGACACCACCGTGGGAGAGTCCAGTTCCATCCCCACAACATCACTGGCCTTACGAATGAGTTTGTTGATTCTGTTGGTGTCTGCTACCCTCAGCCTGCTGCCCCAGCACACAACAGCAAACATAATAGCACTGGCCACCACAGACTCATAGAACATCCTCAGCATCATCTGGCAGATGTTAAAGGACCTCAGTCTCCTCAGGAAATAGAGACGGCTTCGACCCTTCACACTGACACTGGTTAGTGTTCTTAGACCAGTCCAGTTTATTGTCAATTCGTATCCCCAGGTATTTGTAATCCTCCACCATGTCCACACTGACCCCCTGGATGGAAACAAGGGTCACCGGTACCTTAGCTCTCCTCAGGTCTACCACCAGCTCCTTAGTCTTTTTCACATTAAGCTGCAGATAATTCTGCTCACACCATGTGACAAAGTTTCCTACCGTAGCCCTGTACTCAGCCTCATCTCCCTTGCTGATGCATCCAACTATGACAGAGTCATCCGAAAACTTCTGAAGATGACAAGACTCTGTGCAGTAGTTGAAGTCTGAGGTGTAAATGGTGAAGAGAAAGGGAGACAAGACAGTCCCCTGTGGAGCCCCAGTGCTGCTGATTACTCTGTCGGACACACAGTGTTGCAAGCACACGTACTGTGGTCTGCCAGTCAGGTAATCAAGAATCCATGATACCAGGGAATCATCCACCTGCATCGCTGTCAGCTTCTCCCCCAGCAGAGCAGGGCGGATGGTGTTGAACGCACTGGAGAAGTCAAAAAACATGACCCTCACAGTGCTCACTGGCTTGTCCAGGTGGGCGTAGATACGGTTCAGCAGGTAGACGATGGCATCCTCAACTCCTAGTCGGGGCTGGTAGACGAACTGGAGGGGATCTAAGTGTGGCCTGACCATAGGCTGGAGCAGCTCCAGAACAAGTTTGCTGATGACACAAGAGTTGGGGGTGTTGTAGATAGTCTGGAGGGTTGTCAGAGGTTACAGCGGGACGTCGATAGGATGCAGAACTGGGCTGAGAAGTGGCAGATGGAGTTCAACCCAGATAAGTGTGAAGTGGTTCATTTTGGCGGGTCAAATATTAAGAAAGAATATGAGATTAATGGTAGGACTCTTGGCAGTGCGGAGCATCATCAAAATCTTGGTGTCTGTGTCCATAGGACTCTCAGGTTGACAGTGTTGTTAACAAGTCGTACGGTGTGTTGACGTTCATCAACCATGGGACTGAGTTCAAGAGCGGTGAGGTAATATTAAAGCTATATAAGACCTGAGTTAGACCCACTTGGAGTACTGTGTTCAGTTCTAGTCACCTCATTACAGGAAGAATGTGGATACCATAGAAAGAGTGCAGAAGAGATTTACGAGGGTGTTGCCCGGATAAGGTTGAATGAACTCGTCCTTTTCTCCTTGGAGTGACAGAGGATGAGAGGTGTCCTGATAGAGGTGTATCAGATGATGAGAAGCATTGATAGTGTGGAAAGTCAGAGGCTTTTTCCCAGGGCTGAAATGGCTAACACAAGGCAGCATAATTTTACGGTAATTGGAAGTAGGTGCAGGGGGGGATGTCAGGGTAAGTTTTTCACACAGAGTGGTGAGTGTGTGGAATGCACTGCCCCCCATGGCGTAGAGGCAGATGCAATAGGTTCCACCAGCACTGTGTGTGTTGCAGGTTCTTTTAAGAGACTCGCTGATAGGACCATGGAGTTTAGAAAAATAGATGGCTATCCAGTAGGGAAATTCTGGGCAGTTTCTAGAATAGGTTACATGGTTGATACAACATTGTGAGCCAAAGAGCCTTTAATGTGCTGTAGACTTCTCTGCTCTATGTTCTATGAAATAGATATAGAGACAAAGGATAGATAAGAGTATGTAATGTGATGCAAAGTGGCAACAATCACCATTCTGCAGATACCTGCCCGGTGTCTAGGCCTTTAATTTTGGAGCTGAAGCCAGCTTTCTGAGTAAGGTTGGCCTAAAGGTCATTCTGGAAAATGGTTTTAACTTCAGGAGTTTTCAAATGAAAGTTACGAGAAAGCTCTTCTTTATTTGTTGTTTCAAGTTAAATGGCGTATTAGAGTTTACTTCCTCTTATTTTAGGTGAGATAGTTGTCCATTTAAACTGAAAAAAAACTTAATTATTGATATCTCTCTACAAAACTCACTTAGGAGGCATCATTGAGAGCATAAACTTGATTTCCACAATTATGCAGATAACACATTGCATATTTCGGTTGATCCTAACAATGATAACACCCAATCTTCTCCGACTTCTGGTATGGCTACAATATATGAACAGATGAGCCGTAATTTTCTAAAACTGAATAAAGATAAAAGTGAAATATTTTTGGTTGGTCCGAAGCCAAAAGAGATTAACTTCTTGATAAATTTGGAGACTTGGCTCCCTTGTAAAATGAGAAGTAATAAGGCTGGTGTGATCCTTGATTCAGATTTGAATTTTAAAGCCCAGATAAAGAAAATGACCATTTCTACATTTAAGATTTGTAAAGCATTTCTGGAATGAAGAAATATTGCAAAGGTATGTCTGTTTCTATCACATAATAATGCTGAAAATCTAATTCACACCTTTCTATTGAATAGACTAGATTACTGCAATGCACTTTTTATAGGCATTCCAAAGCAATCTATTGACATGCTTCAACTCATTTAGAACACCGCTCCTAGACGTTTAACGAAAACCTGAATGAGGAAGCATATCACTCCACTCCTAGTTACTCTGCATTGGCTTCCTGTATCCTTTAGAATTGATTTTAAAGTTCTCTTGTTTGTATTTGTCGTGTCTCAGTGGTCTGGGACATGAGTTGGTCACAGAATAACTTTCGTTTTAGAATCTTGCTCAAGCTCTCAGGTCTTCTTCTGTCGGTCACTTAAATTTGAACAGTTTCCCTCAAATGATGATTGGCAAGTCAGCTTTTTTGAACTACGCTCCTAAGCAGAGGAATTCAATACCTAAAACTATGAGGGATGTAGAAGACACAGCTGACATTTTTAAATGCCAGCTCAAAACCTATTTATTTAACCTTGTTTTTAACTAACATGTTTTTGTCTTTTATTTTTATGTTTGCTCATTATCCCATTGTAAAGCACTTTGAACTACATCATCTGTATGAAAAGTGCTCTATAAATAAGTTATTATTATTAATAATTTTAATGTTGTGGCTTCAGGTATTTGGGAGAAATGAGAAAGATGAAAACAAATGCAGGACGGAACAAAACGGTGCCCATAAAGTGTCAGGGGAGATGCAAGAGGATGTAAGAGGATGACATTTAAATCACGGCATGAATGGGACTGTGCACCCAGTTCAGGCAGGGTGCAGCCAGTGGATGAGAGAATTCTGCTGTTTGTGAGTAACTACATAATATTGAAGTTGGAAATGGAAGCATTGTGCCACCTGCTGGTAGATCTGAGAATGTCTTGCTGGTTGTTTAATTTAATGAGCTGCTGGCAAAGCACAACGTGAGGCCTACAGACCAGTAGTAACCTGTTTCCATTTTAATGGAAGGCCCTTTTGCACAAAGTGCAGTCTACTTTAATTTTTGTGATGCACATTTTTAAACAATATCATTATCAGGATCCACCTTCAGAGCAGGAAATCACAGTCAGGTAAGCTGGGAAAGCTCTGAGAATTTGAAGTGCTTAATTCTCACTGACATCTGTTGAATGAACTGTTTGTTGCCATGAAAGGAATCAGGTTAAGGACTGAAGTATGTGTGTCATTGTTTTAATTGCATTCATAATTTTCTGTTTGTTGAAATCTTTTGGCTTCATTCCCCTCAAAAATTGCAGACAGGTGCAGGGGTAGCATGACAACATGGATCCTACGATCAAGGAGAATGTTAATTGGTGGTGAAGGGAAGCAAGAACTGAAAACCAATTACTCCAATTATAACTGGTTCACTGGAATAAAGCTGGTAGTACACAGTTCATAGGCTGGATAACTGGTCTTGCTCATTGCACCTTCGTTTATTTATTATTACAAGGGAAATTATTAAAGACTGGCCAATTCATTCTCCTCCCTTTGTTTAAATTCTTTTGATTTTTCTTATACACCAGATATGATGTAGCTATGAAAAGCTTAAATAGTGTAAATTCAAAGGTGAATGTAAGGGAGGGAATGGGGGTCAGCTCAAACCTACTTTACTCAATTAAAAACTGCTTGGTTCATATCAGCTCCTAATTTGACACTGAACAGATTTTACTGTTTATTAACAGCAATAGAAAGCAAAATGAAAACAAGTATAAAATAGGTTACTGATTTGATGCTGTCATATTTTCCTACTGGTTGGTCTACTTCCTCTAAATCTGTTTAGATCAGATGAAGTTTTAGCATGGAAGGGCGATAGAAAGTATTACATTCATCAGAACAAAATTTCCATGATGTATAAAAATTCAAAGAGTGTTAGATGCTCTAACCAACCAGGAATTTCCTCTGGGATTTTCTCAGTCAGCCATTCTTACTTTGGTGGTCAATTGGGATAAACTCAAGGAGATTTTCAATTCCCAGCTCTCTAAATGGATTAGCTACACTTCATTCAGCTAATTAAATCAGCCATTTAGTCGGGAGATGTACTTCTGCCTGGTCTGGTCATGTTGACTGAACCACAAATGGCCTCATCCTGATTGGAACTGAATTATGAATCCCATCTTTGACATTCAGTTAATGGAGGGACCACACTGGGCTTCTCACTCTTCCTATCTGCCTACCCCGATGTATCCCAGTGAAGCTTAACGACAAATCTTAATTATATACTAGCAGTGAAATGTTCCAAAGTGCTTCCAAATAAGCATCATAAAGAGTTTGTGCACGCACACGTGTGTGTGTGTGTGTGTGTGTGTGTGTGAAAGATTGACAGATAGAGGGAAGCGAAGAGATGAAGAGATATAAAGGTTGGATCTGCGGCTGGAGAAAATAGCCGCCAATGATGGCAATTGAAAATACAGAACAGTGACCTTTACTTTGTGTCTGGCCTTCAGAACGCCTGATTTGGGAATGCTCGATACTCACAGACATTTTCCACCTTGATAACGCCCAAATAAAACTACAGGCTTGCAACCCAATTTAAAACGAGAATTATTCTCTTCTTTATGGCATTGTTTTGTATTGGATTTCTATCCTTTCTGACAAAGCTGACTTCCGGCATACGGCACCAAGTTGCTTGGACCTGGGTTCATGAAGCCTATCAGTTATTCACAGTATGCCCTCTCCCAATTAGTTAAGTTGGACAATTTGTCACCCTGGGTTACTGTAACCGTGGCTGTGCATCCCAGTCGTTCTGTCTGCAAGCACACACTTGATTGCTCTGTGTTTCAGTGTCAGCCGGCACCCGTTAATTAGAGAGATCTGAAAGGACTGCCACAATGCCTGCTCCTGCACACCTCCTGGCACCGGCTCCCTGTTCCGGCTACATTCATAGAGCAGATCTTTATTTAGAGTTTTTCAGAAGCTGCTGTATTTTTCTGCCATGCATGGAGCTTAATGAAGACTCAGAGCTAGGACCAAACCTTACTCCTATTTTGAGAGGATTTGGAATTCAGTTGGGGATCAGTTCACCGGCCATTCAAGCTTGTGCTGGCATTAACGACAACTAACACATGCCCAGAGCTTGCAGTACAAGTGGGAGGCTAAGTATGCGCTGACCATTAATTATAATGATTGCTGCTTGCAGCCGATATGAACTGTGCTGTGGAGTGACTGAATGCCAGAGTGGCTAACTCCAGCTAAAGCTGAAAGGCTCTTAAAGGGGAGGTGCATTTGGGGAACCTCATATTGACATAGAAAAGGATGCAATTGTGGGATCATGGGAGATGGCGGGTGCCATTGCAGGCCTTCTGGAGAGAGTTGGAGAGTGTCGACATAAAATCTAACAGGTACATATCAGACTGTCATGAAGTTCAAAGGCCCTGAAGAATGTGATGGCCAGTATGTGGCTTCCCTGTCACTCACTCACAATCACATCAGTTATCTAATATTTATAACCTGAGCTTCTCTTCATAAACAGAGTACTGGTGCAAGCCCCACAGCCGCACTTCACAGCCTGGATGAACTACTAGCTGTTCCGCTGTAAGATGCAGGTACTGTGCTTCTTCCTGGGGACTCGAGACTGCAGGTGCTAGAATCTGCCGCAACAAACAACCTGCAGGAGGAACTCAGTCAGACTGATGCAGAATTTCAACCCAAAATATCAACAGCTCTTTTGGCCTGCACAGATGCTGCTCGACCTGATGAGATCCTCCAGCTGATCATTTTTTTTTGCCTTGCCCGTGCTTCATAATTGAGCTTTTCCCAATTTTCTGGCTGAGCTATGTTCCACTGTAGCTTGAAACAAGCTTCCTCTCTGTCTACGACTCCACCAATTTTCCATTGTGCCCCCAACATTCTCATTCATGTCATTAATATGTATTACAAAGAACAAGTGTCCCAGCATTAATCCTTGCAGTACACCTCAGATTTCTAGTCAGAGAAATAGCCCTTGTCCGCTGCCTTCTGCCTCCTATCACCAGCCAGTTTTAGATCCAGTTCATCAATGCCCCTCTCTTCCCTTGTGTATTAAACTTTTAGATTGGCCTGGGATCTTGACAAAGGCTAGCTAAAGTCCACATAGACAACATCCACCATGTTGCTTTCATTAATCTTCTTTTTTGTAAAATGCAGTCTGATTTGTGGGAAGTTATCTTCCCCAGCAGAAAACCCTGCAGACTCCTGCTAATCAGTCCATGCCTGTCCAAGTGAACAGAAGTCCTGTCCCTCAGAAATTTCCCACCACTGACATAAAAGCTCACTGCACCATAGCTTCCAGGTTTATTCCTACTGCCTATTTTTGAACAAAGGAACAACATTGGCTATTTTTCAGTCTTCTGATACTTCAACAATGCTAATGAAGATGCAAAAATCATCTCTGTCAGAGTCCCGAAAATCTCCTCCCTTGCTTCCTGTAGCACCCTAGAATAGATCCCCTCCACCCTTATGTGCCCTGGTATTTTTAGTACTTCTTCCTTCCTGATACAGACATGCTCTAGAGCAGGGGTTCCCTATCTGGGGTCCACATACTCCTTCTTCAACAATAAGGATCCATGCCATAAAAGAAGATTGGGAATCCCTACTCTAGAGGCTAGGATATCAATGTACCCTGCCCTTAACCCTCCAGCCTTCATCTGTTTCTTAAAGGCTGCATCTGCTATTAAGGACCCCCATTTCCCAGGACCTGCCCTATTCTTGTTGTTACCATCAGGAAGGAGGTACAGGAGCTGGAAGACACACACTGAATGATTCAGGAACAACTTCTTCCCATTGCCATCTGTTTTCTGAATGGATGTTGAACCTCTGAACACTACCTCACTACTTTTTTTTATATTTTTAGATTTGCACTACTTACTTAATTTAGCTATTTTGAAATATATGTATACTTACTATAAGCCACATTTTTTCTCTCTATTATTATGTATGGCACTGTACTGTTGCCACAAAGGCAACACATTTCAAGACATATTAAACCTGATTCTGATTCTTGCCCGCTGGCAGCAATGAGGAGAGGGAATGGCTTGGATTGTGGATCCAGTGGTGGACGTCACCTTCTTAAGACATCACTTCTTGTAGATGTAGGTGTCCTTGATGGTGTGTGGGGGTACAGAGTTGTACCTGTGAAGAACTGGTTGGGTCCCCTAGCTTCAGTAGCCTTTTGCATTCCTGTGCATTGGACTTCTGATACCACACCATGATGAAACTAGCCAGATTGCTTTCCACCGTACATTTGGCGATGTTTGTTAGAGTCATCAATTAATGCTGAATCTCCTTAAACTTCCAAGGAAGTGATGAGCTGGGAGGACTTGGTAGGCCAAAATGGTTTCCTTTGATGTCATAAGGAAATGTGGAAAAATATGGGGTAAAACTCTTTAGAAACACTTGGGCCCTCGGAGGTGTATGGAAAACAGGCACGAGGTTCACTGGTTGATTTTCTAATTAATATTGCATACTTTGATTTGCATTTGAACATTAATTTGGTGTTGGCTATTAACTGTGCTTGTTCACCATGATGGTCAGTAACAGAGGGAAAGTTGGAAGTTGCTAGACTTGTTGCTAATGTGACATCCTTGTGGCAACACAGTGAACTGTTGGCGACCTCTCTTTTAGTGTGGGGAGAAAAGGCTGCCAGTTATTTGTCCCCCTCCTCTCTTTTCCCACTGCTCATGTTATGATTGTTCATGGGCTGTCGCCACATGAGGCAATGGCCCACCACGTGTCTGGAGATCCTCTCTGCAGGGTACGGCAGGGACTGGCCAGAGAGGTGAGGGATTGGAATCTTGCTGAGTTCTCATGGCAACGCTGCTGTCATTGGCTGCGGGCCACACGTGGGTGCATGCTGATGCTAGAGCCATAGAGTATGCAGCATATACGTTAGGCCTTTCGGCTCAGTGTGTTCATGCTGGTACCATCAAGTACCTATTCATACTATTCCCATTTACCAAACTTCGATGCTTTGGTGACTCGAGAGCTCAACCAGATACTTTTCAAAGGTTATAAGAATGTCTACTCCCACCACCCTCTCAGGCAGTGAGCTCCAGGTGGCACCTTCTCTGTGGATAAGCCCTCTGGTTCAGAGCCGTACTCCCTTCCTTCCTCCCTCTTGGTGCAATTCATAATACACTCAGCCTTCCTGTCAGCTCAAACCAGTCCAACCCGTCTCCCCTGACCTTTTTCTGACCACATTTGCCCACAGAACTGCTGCTTACTGGGTAGTTTTTGCACAGTTCTCTGCAAACTTGAAGACTATTGTGCATGAAAACCCAGGAGACCAGCAGTTTCTGAGATACTAGGAACCACCCCATTTGGCACCAGCAATCATTCATCTAGATCACATTTCTTCCCTATTTTGCTGTTTGGTCTGAACAACTACTAAATCTCTTGATCATGTTTGTGTGCTTTTATGCATTGAGTTGTTGCCACTCGATTGGCTGTTATATATTTGCATTAATTAGCAGATGTACAGGTTTACCCAATAATTGGCCACTGAGTATATATGGATATCATCAGCTTTTATGAACGGAAGACTTCAGGCTGTTTGAAGAGATATAGAGATAGTGAGTGAGAGAGAGAGAGAGAGAGAGAGAGAGAGAGAGAGAGAAAGAAAATTATTCACTTTCAGAAGTTAAACTATCACTCTCCCCCCTCCCCCCTCTCCCCCCTCCCCCCCTCTACCCCCCTCTACTCCCCCTCTACCCCCCACCCCCCTCTCCCCCTCTCCCCCTCTCTCCCTACCCTCTCCCTCTCTCTACCCCCTTTCTCTCTCTCTCTTCCTTGCTCTCTCCTCCTGTTTCCCCCCTCTCTCTCCTTCACATTTTCTCTCTTTTCCACCTGTAGTTTGACACAGCACTGTTACATTTGGTCAAGATCTGTTAGACTTCCTCTTTGCCTCCAAAATACTTACGGTTAAATCGACTGATATCACACCCACATTCTTCTCTGACCACTTCCTCTTCTGGCTGTTTGCTGCCAGGAGTAAGACAGGTGGTATTGAGGCTGAATGTCAAACTGTTGACCCCAGAAAGCATCAAAGAACAAAAGATGGTTTATTCTAGTCAGAGAACTATGAAGCCTCACCTCCCTCCCTTTTCATTCAACCCTTTCTGCTCCTCTCCACTCCCTCATAGCACAACCCTGTACTCTACCCCATCCTGCCCTAGTCTTCCCCACTCCCCTGCTGATGACTATTTGCCCTCTCTCAGAGTGATATTGCTGCCTCACTGCTGCTACTTGCCCTCTCCCACATGACTGCCCCATTACACCACTTGCTCAGCAACAGTACTGCTGACCCGATTCATTCTTGTAGAACCAGACATTACAGCACAGAAACAGGCCTTTTGGCCCTTCTTGGCTGTGCCGAACCATTTTTCTGCCTAGTCCCACTGACCTGCACCTGGACCATATCCCTCCATACACCTCTCATCCATGTACCTGTCCAAGTTTTTCTTAAATGTTAAAAGTGTGCCCACATTTACCACTTTATCTGGCAGCTCATTCCACACTCCCACCACTCTCTGTGTGAAGAAGCCCCCCCCCATGTTCCCTTTAAACTTTTCCCCCTTCACCCTTAACCCATGTCCTCTGGTTTTTTTTTCTCCCCTAGCCTCAATGGAAAAAGCCTGCTTGCATTCATTCTATCTAGACCTATCATAATTTTATATACCTCTATCGAATCTCCCCTCATTCTTCTACGCTCCAGGGAATAAAGTCCTAACCTATTCAACCGTTCTCTGTAACTCAGTTTCTCAAGTCCCGGCAACATCCTTGTAAACCTTCTCTGCACTCTTTCAACCTTATTAATAACCTTCCTGTAATTAGGTGACCAAAACTGCACAGAATACACCAAATTCGGCCTCACCAATGTCTTATACAACCTCACCATAACATTCCAACTCCTATACTCAGTACTTTGATTTATAAAGGCCAATGTACCAAAAGATCTCTTTACAACCCTATCTACCTGGGATGCCACTTTTAGGGAATTTTGTATTTGTATTCCCAGATTCCTCTGTTCTACTGCACTCCCAATGCCCTACCATTTACCTTGTATGTTCTACCTTGGTTTGTCCTTCCAAAGTGCAATAACTCACACTTGTCTGTATTAAACTCCATCTGCCATTTTTTCAGCCCATTTTTCCAGCTGGTCCAAATCCCTCTGCAGGCTCTGAAAACCTTCCTCACTGTCCACTACACCTCCAACCTTTGTATCGTCAAAAAATTTGCTGATCCAATTTACCACATTATCATCCAGATTATTGATATAGATGACAAGTAACAATGGACCCAGCACTGATCCCTGTGGCACACCACGAGTCACAGGCCTCCACTCAGAGAAGCAATCCTCCACTCCCACTCTCTGGCTTCTCCCATTGAGCCAATGTCGAATCCAATTTACCACCTCACCATGTATACCTAGCGACTGAATCTTCCTAACCTCCCATACGGGACCTTGTCAAAGGCCTTACTGAAGTCCATGTAGACAACATCCACTGCCTTCCCTTCATTCACTTTCCTGGTAACCTCCTCAAAAAACTCTAATAGATTGGTTAAACGTGACCTACCATGCACAAAGCCATGTTGACTCTCCCTAGCAAGTCCCTGTCTATCCAAATACTTGTAGATCCTATCTCTTAGTACTCCTTCCAATAATTTACCCACTACTGACGTCAAACTTACTGGCCTATAATTTTCTGGATTACTTTTAGAGCCTTTCTTAAACAACGGAACAACATGAGCTATCCTCCAATCCTCCAGCAGCTCACCCGTAGATACCGACATTTTAAATATATCTGCCAGGGCCCCTGCAATTTCAACACTAGTCTCCTTCAAGGTCCGAGGGAATACCCTGTCAGGTCCTGGGGATTTATCTACTCTGATTTGCCTCATGATAGCAAGCACCTCCTCCTCTTCAATCTGTATAGGTTCCATGACCTCACTACTTGTTTGCCTTATTTCCATAGGCTCCATGCCAGTTTCCTTGGTAAATACAGATGCAAAAAAACCATTTAAGATCTCCCCCATTTCTTTTGGTTCCATACATAGTCGACCACTCTGATCTTCAAGAGGACCAATTTTATCCCTTACTATCTTTTCGCTCTTAATATACCTGTAGAAGCTCTTTGGATTATCCTTCACCTTGACTGCCAAAGTAACCTCATGTCTTCTTTTATCCCTCCTGATTTCTTTCTTCAGTTTTTTTTTTGCACTTCTTATACTCCTCAAGCACCTTATTTGCTCCCTGTTTCCTATACATGTCGTACATCTCTCTCTTCTTCTTTATCAGAGTTCCAATATCCCTTGAGAACCAAGGTTCCTTTTTCTTATTCACTTTGCCTTTAATCCTGACAGGAACATACAAACACTGCACTCTCAAAATTTATCCTTTGAAGGCTTCCCACCTACCAATCACATCCTTGCCAGAGAACAACCTGTCCCAATCCACGCTTTTTAGATCCTTTCTCATTTCTTCAAATTTGGCCTTTTTCCAGTTTAGAACCTCAGCCTGAGGAACAGATCTATCTTTATCCGTGATCAAGTTGAAACTAATAGTGTTATGATCACTGGAACCAAAGTGTTCCCCTACACACACTTCCGTCACCTGTACTAACTCGTTTCCTAATAGGAGATCTAATATTGCATCCTCTCTAGTTGGTGCTTCTATATATTGATTTAGAAAACTTTCCTGAACACATTTTACAAACTCTAACCTGTCTAGACCTTTAGCAGTATGGGAGTCCCAATCAAGATGTGGAAAATTAAAATCCCCTACTATCACAACTTTATGTTTCCTGCAGTTGTCTGCTATCTCTCTGCAGATTTGTTCCTCCAATTCTCGCTGACTATTGGGTGGTCTATAATACAAATCCATTAATGTGGTCATACCTTTCCTGTTTCTCAGCTCCACCCATATGGCCTCAGTAGACAAGCCCTCTAATCTGTCCTGCCTGAGCACTGCTGTAACATTTTCCCTGACTAGCAATGCCATCCCACCACCCTTCATTTCTCTGCCTCTATCATGTCTGAAACATCGGAACCCTGGAACATTAAGCTGCCAGTCCTGCCCCTCCTGTAGCCAAGTTTCACTAATGGCTATAATGTCGTAATTCCATGTGTCAATCCATGGCCTCAGTTCATCTGCCTTCCCCACAATACTCCTTGCATTGAAATAGACACACCTCAGAAGATTATTACCACCACACACAACCCTTCTCTTTGTGACTTTGCATGTACTTTTAACATCATTTATTTTTACCCCTGCTCCACTATCTGCTCTGGCACTCTGGTTCCCATCCCCCTGTAAATCTAATTTAAACCCTCCCCAATAGCACTAACAAACCTCCCTGCGAGGATATTGGTCCCCTTGTGGTTCAGTTGTAACCCGTCTCTCTTGTACAGGTCCCACCTGCCCCAGAAGAGGTCTCAATGATCCTGAAATCTGGAACCCTGCCCCCATACCAGTCCATCAGCCACGTGTTCATCCGCCAGAGCATCCTATTCTTACCCTCACTGGCAGTGGCACAGGTAGCAATCCTGAGATTACCACCCTCGAGGTCCTGCTTTTTAACTTCCTACCAAGCTCTCTATACTCACTCTCCAGGACCTCCTCACTCTTTCTTCCTACGTCATTGGTACTGATGTGTACCATGACATCTGGCTGATCACCCTCCCACTTCAGAATGCTGTGCACGCTATCAGAGACATCCTTGACCCTGGCACCCGGGAGACAACAAACCATCCGGGAGTCTCTGTCACGACCACAGAACCTCCTATCTGTACCTTTAACTATCGAGTCCCCTATCACTACCGCAACCAAACTCAGTGTCAGAGATCTGGCTGCTGCAGCTTGTCCCAGGTAATTCATCACCCCCCCCCACCCCCAGCAGTATCCAAATCGGTATACTTGTTGTTGAGGGGAATGGCCACAGGGTAACCCTGCTCTGCCTGCCCTTTCCCCTTCCCTCGCCTGACGGTAACCCAATTACCTGTGGGCTGCTCCTTTGGTGTAACTACCTCCCTGAAGCTACTATCTATAAGCACCTCATTCTCCCGAATGATCCGGAGGTCATCCAGCTCCTGCGGTTTGTTAGGAGCTGCAGCTGGATGCACTTCTTGCAGGTGTCGTTGTCAGGGACACCGGAGGGCTCCCTGACTTCCCACATCCTGCAAGAGGAGCATTCCAACATCCTGCCTGGCATTCTCTCTACTCTAAACAAACAAAACAAAACTTATCGAAAACCTACCTTCACCTCTGCCTATTCATGCTGAAGCCTGTTGAGCCAAGGCCATCCCACTCTGCTCCCTCTCACTCCGCTGCCCGCTCTGAATGCTGCCCACTGTATATGGTGGTCTTTTTTTTTTAAACCTTTGGCGCTCCACGTCACGTGCCTGCGCAGTCTAGCCTCTTTTCCCCGAGCAGTGTAAAAAAAAAAGACTTCTCTCTGAGATTCCTTTACTCCTTCATTCTCAGCCTCTTGCTCTGACTTAAAAAAGACCGGATGCTGGAAATGGTTTTCATCTGGGCTAAGGTGCGAGTTCGTTGGTTTAAAAAAATAATTATTCCATCTTCTGCCAATCCAACTTATTTTAGGCACACAAAGGCATTAAAGGTCACATCTTCATCTTCAAACTGAAATGTCTCAGCAACTGATGAGAAGATGAGGGGGCAAATCAAGCGTTAAGGGGAAAAGAAGAGTTGAGGAATGAACCTCTGAGCATGATCTTTGTGCCCTCTGTTATTGAAGTCTGTCACTTGAGAATAAATCTTGGGAAATCCATTTCTACAGTGTGGATGGGGAACTACAAATTCAGCTTTCTGTGCATTCTCATGTTCAGCTCATGAATTTTCTTTGATAGGCTGTGGTCATCTTACTGCCTGTTGACTTTGGGAGCTACCTTAAGCCGAATACATCTGGCACTGCCCATTTAATGTGATGGTTGCCTGCTTTACTTTTGCCAGCTTTTGCTGTCCATTAACTTCCTTCAAAAGCTGACCGGTGGTATAGTGGTATGCACACCAGACTTCCAGGCAAGTGGTCCCAGGTTCAAGTCCGGCCGGCTCCTTGTACGTTTTCCATTTGTGCTGGGTTGAGTGTCAAGTGAGCAACTAAACCTCGTGGAAAACAGACAAATGTTAACTTCAGTGGTTGGTAAGTTGATGGAAAAGACCCTGAGAGACAGGATTTATGAACATTTGGAGAGGCATAATATGTTTAGGAATCGTCAGCATGGCTTTGTCAAAGGTAGGTCATGCCTTATGAACCAGATTGAATTTTTTGAGGATGTGACTAAACACATTGATGAAAGTAGAGGAGTAGATGTAGTGTATATGGATTTCAGCAAGGCATTTGATAAGGTACCCAATGAAAGATTTATTGAGAAAATAAGGAGGCGTGGGATCCAAAGGGACCTTGCTTTGTGGATCCAGAATTGGCTTTCCCACAGAAGGCAAAGAGTGGTTGTAGACGGGTCATATTCTGCATGTAGGTCAGTGACCAGTGGTGTGCCTCAGGGATCTGTTCTGGGACCTTCTCTTCGTGGTTTTTACAAATGACCTGAATGAGGAAGTGGAGGGATGGGTTAGTAAATTTGCTGATGACACAAAGGTTGGGGGTGTTGTGGTTCATGTGGAGGGCTATCAGAGGTTACAGCAGGACATCAATAGGATGCAAAACTGGGCTGAGAAGTAGCAGATGGAGTTCAACCCAGATAAGTGTGAGGTGATTCATTCTGGTAGGTCAAATATGATGGCAGAATATAGTATTAATGGTAAGACTCTTGGCAGTGTGGACGATCAGAGGGATCTTGGGGTCCGAGTCCGTAGGACATTCAAAGCTGCTGCGCAGGTTGAGTCTGTGGTTAAGAAGACATATGGTGCATTGGCCTTCATCAATCGTGGGATTGAGCTTAAGAGTCAAGAGGTAATGTTACAGCTTTATAGGACTCTGGTCAGACCCCACTTGGAGTACTGTGCTCAGCTCTGGTCACCTCACTACAGGAAGGATGTGGAAACTATAGAAAGGGTGCACAGGAGATTTACAAGGATGTTGCCTGGATTAGGGAGCATGCCTTATGAGAATAGGTGGAGTGAACTCTGACTTTTCTCTTTGGAGTGACGGAGGGGGTTGAGATGTGACCAGATAGAGGTGTACAAGATGATGAGAGGCATTGATCGTGTGGATAGTCAGAGGCTTTCTCCCAGGGCAGAAATGGGTAACACGAGAGGGCACAGTTTTAAGGTGCTTGGAAGTAGGTGCAGAGGAGATGTCAAGGGTAAGTTTTTTTACTCAGAGAGCGGTGAGTGCGTGGAATGGGCTGCCAGTGACGGTGGTGGAGGTGGATACGATAGGGTCTTTAAAGAGACTTCTGGATAGGTACATGGAGCTTAGAAAAACAGATGGCTATGGGCAACCCTAGGTAATTTCTAAAGTAAGTACATGTTCAGCACAGCATTGTGGGCTGAAGGACCTGTATTGTGCTGTAGGTTTTCTATTTTTCTATGAAGTGGTATGGTTGCCGCCCGATGTGCCACAAGGTTCAGAAAGGAACGACAACAACTTCTTTCAAAGCTGGTGTTCATCCTCATGATGACTGAGTGAATAGATGAGTGAGGTGAATAAACTGTTTGTAACAATATTATTTTACTGATTGGGGAATGTATTGTGGAGACACACTGTGCAGTGTGAACATATCCATATAGCAGAAAATACCAGCAATAATATTGGCATGGATCAATTATTCCAAATTTGTCTTGTTATTTATGCAACACAGCTTCCAACTTTCGTTGTCTTTGAGAGCCACTGAAAGAGCATGTTTTCTTCCGTGAACTCTTCCTGGAATACTTGTTAAGGTTTTTTTATTTCCCAGAACGTTAGATTGGGGATTGCTGGGCGGTGCAGGTCAAAGCGCTGATAGGGCCTATTCCGCTTTGTATCGCTAAATAATATAAACCTTCTGTGTAATGGGTACCACAGTCCTACTGATACACATCACGTGGTCTTTATAATGAGGCACTTCTGTGGTGTATTTTTAAGATTTGTTTTAGTTTGTAAAAGGCTTTCAACAAAAAAAAATCTACATATCTGACAGCCATTAGTCAGGGTTTGAAGCAGAAGATGACTGTGAATTCTGAGTCTTCAACAGCAAAAAATGCTCGACATATATTTACGAAGAACATCTAGGGAACTGGAATGAACACAGTGGGTGGCATCTCTATTTCTCCGTGCACTAATTGGACGGCCTCACACTGGAAGCCACCGTGGTATTTGCTGGTATGGAGGTGAGAAGTAGGAACACCCTGCTTTGCAGCAGTAGTCCTCCCAAACTCTGTGTGAACAGTAGCTGGAACTGCTGTGTGTGTGTGTGTGTGTGTGTGAGAGAGAGAGAGATCGTGTTTGTGAGAGAGAGAGAGAGGTGTGCGTGAGAGAGAGAGATCGTGTGTATGAGAGAGAGAGAGGTGTGCGTGAGAGAGAGAGATCGTGTGTATGAGAGAGAGAGATGGTGTGTGTGTGTGTGAGAGAGGTGTGTGTGTGAGAGAAAATGGTGTGTGAGAGAGCGAGATGCTGTCTGTGTGTATGTGAGAGAGATCGTGTGTGTGTGAGAGAGATCGTGTGTGTGAGAGAGAGATCATGTGTATGAGAGAGAGAGAGAAAAATGGTGAGTGTGTGTGTGTGAGAGAGATGGTGTGTGTGAGAGAGAGATGGTGAGAGAGAGAGAGAGAGAGAGATGGTGTGTGTGTGAGAGAGAGATGGTGAGAGAGAGAGATGCTGTGTGTGTGTGAGAGAGAGAGATCGTGTGTGTGAGAGAGATGTGTGTGAGAGAGATCGTGTGTATGTGTGAGAGAGAGAGAGAGAGATGGTGTGTGTGTGTGAGAGAGAGAGATGGTGTGTGTGTGTGAGAGAGAGAGAGATGGTGTGTGTGTGAGAGAGATGGTGTGTGTGTGTGTGAGAGAGAGAGGTGTGTGTGTGTGAGAGAGAGATGCTGTGTCTGTGTGTGTGTGTGTGAGAGAGAGAGAGATGGTGTGTGTGTGTGAGAGAGATGGTGTCTGCATGTGTATGAGAGAGAGATGGTGTGTGTGAGAGAGATTGTGTGTGAGAGAGAGATGGTGTGTGCGTGTGTGAGAGAGAGATGGTGTGTGTGTGTGAGAGAGAGAGATGGTGTGTGTGTGTGAGAGAGAGAGAGATGGTGTGTGTGTGTGTGAGAGAGAGAGGTGTGTGTGTGTGAGAGAGAGATGCTGTGTCTGTGTGTGTGTGTGTGAGGGAGAGAGATGGTGTGTGTGTGTGTGAGAGAGATGGTGTCTGCATGTGTATGAGAGAGAGATGGTGTGTGTGAGAGAGAGAGATCGTGTGTGTGAGAGAGATGTGTGTGAGAGAGATCGTGTGTATGTGTGAGAGAGAGAGAGATGGTGTGTGTGTGTGAGAGAGAGAGATGGTGTGTGTGTGTGAGAGAGAGAGAGATGGTGTGTGTGTGAGAGAGATGGTGTGTGTGTGTGTGAGAGAGAGAGGTGTGTGTGTGTGAGAGAGGGATGCTGTGTCTGTGTGTGTGTGTGTGAGAGAGAGAGAGATGGTGTGTGTGTGTGAGAGAGATGGTGTCTGCATGTGTATGAGAGAGAGATGGTGTGTGTGAGAGAGATTGTGTGTGAGAGAGAGATGGTGTGTGCGTGTGAGAGAGAGAGATGGTGTGTGTGTGAGAGAGAGAGAGATGGTGTGTGTGTGTGAGAGAGAGAGAGATGGTGTGTGTGTGAGAGAGATGGTGTGTGTGTGTGAGAGAGATGGTGTGTGTGTGTGAGAGAGAGAGGTGTGTGTGTGTGAGAGAGAGATGCTGTGTCTGTGTGTGTGTGTGTGTGTGAGAGAGAGAGATGGTGTGTGTGTGTGTGAGAGAGATGGTGTCTGCATGTGTATGAGAGAGAGATGGTGTGTGTGAGAGAGATTGTGTGTGAGAGAGAGATGGCGTGTGCGTGTGTGAGAGAGAGATGGCGTGTGCGTGTGTGAGAGAGAGATGGTGTGTGAGTGTGTGTGTGTGAGCGAGAGGGTTTGTGTGTTGTGTGTATGTGTGTAAGAGAGAGAAGAGGTGTGTGTGTGTCTGTGAGAGAGAGAAGAGGTGTGTGTGTGTCTGTGAGAGAGAGAAGAGGTGTGTGTCTGTGAGAGAGATGGTGTGTGTGTGTGAGAGAGAAAGGCGAGAAAGAGAGAGGTATGTGTGTGAGAGAGAGATGGTGTGTGTGTGTGGGTGTGTGTTTGTGTGTGTGAGAGAGAGAGATGGTGTGTGTGGGTGTGTGTGTGTGTGTATATGTGTGTGTGTGGGGGGGCAGGTTGGGGGCTCTACATTTACCTCAACTGGGGTATTTTTAAATAGGCAGATGGAGAGTATACGACAAGCAACCCAGACCAATCAGCCCATCTGCTCTGTGCTGCTGTTTTCAACCCTCATACCTCAGCTCATTGCCTTTATGTTACTGTACATGGATGGACAGCTTGTCTTTCTCAAGTACCGACTAAGCTCTTTTAGAGCCACGCAAAACCACCACCCAGGCACTGTATGCCATGAAAAGAAACACTTCTGTTTCTTTGCTTACTGAGGATCACTGCACCTCTGCTTTACAAAAATGTGAACTCACCGGTGCACTGACTAATAGGAGCATAACCTGCTTTCCATTGTAGTCGAGGGAATATAAAGATTGTGAGAAGGAATTGTTCAAAAGACATTAATCAAAATTTAATGTAAGTTGGGCTAACTGTGGCAGAAATGTTGTGATGGCAGAGAGTGAAAGGAAGGGGAATTTCCCAATATAAATTTTACACTCCACTCCCCTCTCAATAAATGATAACGTTTTACTCACCTTTTGTGAATCATGTACGAGGACACCCAGGCCTCTCTTCATCTCTAGGCTCTGCAATAATGAATTCCAGCTGACAGCGTGAAACCAGACTAATTTGACCACCAAGGGAATTCAGGTGTGGGAGATGCTCCTTTGCAAAGATTCTGAGCGTTCAGCACAGGCTCAGTGAAAGAAATATCTTCTCATCTCTGTCATGAATGTCCAACTCCATCTTCTAAGACCTTGACACCAAGGCTTTAGGCCCCACAGCCAAACCAGACATCGGTCCTGCATCTACCCTATCAACGCCAGAAAGTATTTTGCCTGTGTTACTGAAATCACCCAGGTTATTGTAAAGGACCTGCTCTTTATTCACAACATTCACAGCCTTGGGGCATCCCTAAGAACGGTGCAGTTAATGACATATTTTTGAAGGACAGGACGGGTACGGAGCCAAATTTCATTCATCACTACATTTGTCCCTGGTGACAGGGTTTGGGAATTTAGGAATTGGATTGTTAAAGTGAATAAATGGCAGTTAATCGCAGACACTGAGTTCCAACGTCAAAAGCACAGCACAGTATCTCATTTATAGCAGCTAACAGGAGCCAACTGAGTACATGTTTCAACTCCTGTTCGGCTCTCCAAGTATTAGCAATGCTGAAAAAGTGCTGATGTAAACTAATCCTATCTTTCTGGTGAGCTCCCAAAATTCACAGGCAGCAGATGCAACTTTTGACTTTGGCTTTCCTATCCTAATAAATTGTGGCTGCGGTACAATCAAAGTTGGGAATTACCAAAGAAAAATTTAACTGCAGCCAGCCTGAATACTTCCTTTACACTTCACATCCTCAAATTGCTGGCACAAGCTCCTGGATCTCCTGCTCAAAAACACCATGGAGCATCTTCGTCACACAACTATTCCAGCAGAAGAAACTTCCTCAGGGGCAAGGGGAAGGGCGAATAATGTCACTTGGACCACTGTTGCCCACTTCCTGAAAGTTCATTTTTATAGCTGCAGGATCAATGCATTCAGTCTTAAGAGTATATCGTTTTGTGATGGATGATCGGATGCTTTCTCTTTGAAGGGAATCTGCCTTTCTTTTGCATTATTCTTGTGTTCAGCGTTGCTTGTGCAACAATACAGTGGAAAAGTACGACTGTATTACAAAACTAGAAAAGAGCTACATCAAAAATAGGCTTGCATTTAGAGTATCTCCTGTTTTGAAGAACATTACATCAGATCCCAAAGTCAGTTGTTGGATCAATGATCGGTTGATGAAGTTTGAGGAAGGATTATTGGATAGTTGCCACCAGAATGGCTGCCACTGTGCAAAAGAACCCCTATCTATCCAAGTAATGTGTCAGTGTGGTTGGATGGAGCCTTGTTTGGATTTCTCTCAGAGGCAACTCCTCACACTGTACCTCCGAAGTACAACACATGCTATGTACTGTGTCTTTCGCCAATGGCCTTTGACTGAAGATAAAAATGCTGCTGGCAAGAACAAAAGTAAGATACAAATGTGGAAGATGCTATGCAGCAGTTTTGAACTAGATTTTTCAGAGGAATGGCACAAGAAAAAAAATGGATGAAATAATTCCGTTCTCATTTTTTTATTATTAGGAAGCTGAACTTCAGTGACATCATCTGGGGATTTGTGCACAAAAATAAGCATAATTACCTTAACTGAAACAAGAATAATAGGGTTTCAAAATACACCTTCGCCTGACAGAAATAAACCAGCATTTGGGAAGCACTTCAAAGTAATTTAGCAGACTGTTAAGATGACTTAATTCACACATTTCCACTAATTACCACTGCGATCCAGTGAATGTCACCAATAGCAATTTTCCTCCACTAAGAGATAAAACAGGCGGAGAATTGATATCCCCATCTCCTTGATGTAGGCTTGTGTATCCTTTATGTTGAGTTATTAAGAGAATGAAACTCAAGTGCACAAATGAGATGTTCCCTTGGCATTTTGATTTGTATCCTTTTTTTCAATATTGATTACAAGTAGCACAAAAGAAAACTCATTCTGAAAGCTTATCTTAATATATCAGCTTCAATGAATTACCTGTCACACTGAGGCTTGTGTCTGGCTATTTTTTGCAGCTATCTACATTAATGCTTCTGATTTTTCTTTTAAAAAAGGACAGAAAAAAGTGGGAGAGCATCGCTGGATTCTCAAACACATGTTTCCTGCTCTGTCTGTTTCTCTGCACTATGACTAATTAATACGTAAATCATGGGTGCTTGTCGTGGATGGTCTATACATGTCCTATACACATCAAAGCAAAGCTTTTCCCCGATATCAAGGAAATAAAATGTCACCTGAAAGGTTGAAATGCAAACAAATTAAAAACAACTGCTGGTTGCATCCCTGGACCACTGAGAGGAAGTCACCAGGGCAACTAGTGACTGTATACCCGAGCCTTTCAAAATATGCCGGACGAGGTATAAGCTGCTTTGATCAAACTGGCACTATTGTAGCTTGTACAGAAGAAACCGGGGCCCATGAGTCAACTAATGGCAAATAAATTGCTACGCCTGCCGCCTTCTCCCAGTGACAGATTTACTGAACCCGGATAAAGTGGGATCTACAGATCGGAAAAACAGAGCTGTTGGAGTGTAAGTGCCGGGAGCTGTGGGAGACACCTGCCTCCCAGAAAGCTAACCCATAGACGAAGAATTCAAATAATTTTAAAAGGATCATAAGGGTTGTTACATATCAATTCCTGGAATGTCACCTATTTTTGAGAAAAGCATGATATTTGTGGCGATTTCCTCTAAATGCCTGCCCACTGGCTCATAACAAGGCAATACCACAAACACAGAAATCTGGCCCATCCATGTTGGATGTCAAATCCATCAAACTGTGATCACACAGAGCACAGAAAATGTAAAGTCTGTTGCTGCTTAGAACTGTGATCCCAAGTGTAAGAGGAGAACACATATTTCGGGAGCTGAACCTGGTGTCAGGCTAATATCACCAACAACTAAAGTGAATCAAAATGAGATTTTGGAAAATTTGCTTAAACAATTATAACATTCAAAATGCTGATTTAATGGAAGAAAATATGAATTGAAATAGTTAACCCTAAATTTGAGGCACAATATTACTATATTTTAATGCACGTGATAATTTTAAAACATTTCTTCAGTATTAACCATTTCTGTTCAGTGAATTTTGTTTAATAAGTGAATGAGGTGCAACACTGTGGCCAGTTAATTATAATAGTCCAGAAATGAGAATATTAAATAGTGAAATTTTAAAAAATCCTCTGTGATTGGAATTTCTGGTGTTTGTTAAGTTCTATAAGGCAAAGCAGAAAGTCGATAAGAGTTGGGATAATGGGGGAGTGGTTAAATGTGAGGGATGTGATGTGCAGTCACAGGACACCACCAAGACAAGGATCATGCGTGCTCTAACTAATTGACAGAATAAAGTCTGGAAGTTGAATGGCTTGTTCCTGTTACCCTCTCTGTTAGAGATTAAAAGAGAAATTAGAGGCGAATTCTTACACTTATATAGCCCCTTAATAATAGGAACAAATCCCAAGGCATTCACAATTAAAAGGGTAAAATACTTTTCATAAAATACACATCATCCAGTGTTTGCCATCTTCAGTGTTTGCATGGCATTAGTTTGATGAAGTTTAATTCATCATCAGCTTTCCAGTCAATGTGAGCCAGCTTCTCTGTAATTGACATGAATTTCTGGTTTGATTTCACAAACTATTCCCAAGAGCTTTTGCAGGACCGTCTCACTGTTCTGCCCATGGTGACTTATAAGCCCGTTTATTCTTGTTCTTGTTTGTTCATCCACCTTGGCCAAAAGATTACCTTGTGATCCCATGATCTAGGACAGAGCAGAACAATGTTTATAGTAAATGAAAGATATGCTTGGGACTTCACAAACATTTTGGAAACATTTCATGTCAATACGATATTTAGAGTATATACATTATGGAAATTCAATTGTCCTTCTCTAATTTTCTATGCTTCTTTTTACTGCTCTTCCAAGGTGCTGTGGGAGAAGAATTCCTGTCCTCTCTCAGCAGATGGTTTGTTTAATCGCGTAGCAAAGCCACTGGTGATTAGTTATCAGACAACTGGGTTTAATAAGGACATTTCTAACCATCATCTACCCTGGGATAGGGTCAGTCATGTACACTCCGACTGATATCTTGCCTCACCCAATCAGATGAACAGGAGTTCTGCTTTGGTACAACTATCACAACATGAGATGAATTAGATCATGAATTAACACACAAATAGACTAGAGTGATTATAAGATAGGATCTGTCGAATTAGCCTGGTCCAGTATCAAAATACAAAACTGATGCATAATCAGATGAGCATTCTTTCACTTTTTTATATATCTTGAATTTCACTGGGAATTTTCATAATATTCTACCATAGTGTTACCAGGTGTCCAGCAGAACCTATCAGAAAATTTTAACGAGGAGTGCACAGGTACATTGGGTGTATATACAGTACAGTATGAAGTTGCTAGTAATTGTTTAAAGACTGGGGGTAATAAGGTAAGACAAGGATAGTAACCTCATTGACTGAGAACTGCCACTTCATCAGTTCTAAGGAAGAGGATGTTGTATACTAAGCAATATGTATTTGAACCTGGAAGTTATACATGTAGTTCTTGTGAGGAAAATTTCTCTTGCTAAATTAAAGATGTATTTTTGGATTGGTCCCTTGTGCAAAGTGCTGATAGAATAGAATAGAATTCTGGCATCTTTACTCTCCCCATTTCCACCTCCCTGACTCCACTCCCAGCTCCCATTCACGATTTCTAGCTCAGGTCTGTCCAAGTATATCCTTTTCACATAAAGTAATCAGATCAGAATCAGGTTTAGTATCATGGGCATATGTTGTGAAATTTGTTGTCTTTGCAGCAGCACTACAATGCAATATATAATAATAGAAAAAAATCTGTGAATTATGTAGTAGGTATATCTATATTAAATTGTTAAATAAGTAATGCAAACACAGAAATAAAAAAAAGTAGTGATGGGTTCAATGTCCATTCAGGAATCGGCTGGCAGAGGGGAAGAAGCTGTTCCTGAATTACTGAGTGTGAGTATTCAATGGCTGCCCAATCAATCCACTCTCAATTATCAGCAAAGTTGTGGACAGTGAGATCCAACAGTGCAATTTGGCAGGTATAACTCACTGGAGCCGAATTTAAGATTTACCAGGACCACTCATTTCAAACCTGATGACAGCCTTGGTCAAAATAACTGAATTCCAGAGCAGAGGTATGAGTGATTGGCTGTGATATCAAAGCAGGCTATGATCAAGTGTACTAGTCCTGATGTGGGCTCTTGGCCCAAAACATCAATTGCTTCTTCATTTTCATAGATGCTGAGTTCCTCCAGCATTTTGTGTGTGTGGCATCAAAGGGATCTGGTAAAAATAAATTCAGTGGTCAATGAAACACTTCAGTGGTAAGAGTGGAATGTATGATGGAAAATGTTTCTGTTTGTTGGAGATTAAACTTCATGGCTTCACTGCAGGAATTCTTTATGGCAATGTTCTTGGCCCAACTGTATCTAGATGCTTCATCAGTGACCTTCAGTTTATAATTCCTCAGCATATTGTTACGTACCCCGTAACTGGGTTGCCAAACCAGCAGAAATGGATCACTCAGTTGGAGTCTGGATTACTAGAACTAAGAAAGTTTTATTAAAGAAACAAGCAACACAGTACTCTAATCAAACGGATAATAAATGCAACAGTTCAGCAATGATAAACACACGTACACAGAATTAGGATAACAGGATCAATCAAGCTCTATCGTCGTCTAGGGGTAAATGACCAGTTTCAAAGTGACGCAAAGTTCAGTTCAATTGAATTCAGTTCAGTTCGCAGTAATCACTGCCATGGGAGATGGACGGTGGGGGGGAAGGAGAGAGAGAGCAAAACAAATGAATATTCAAACGGTTTCCACACAGACCTTCGCTATTCTTCGCAGTCAGCTTTCGGGTGAGCCCTTTGTGATGTCTTCTGAGGTCACCGACCGTGACTCCTCCGTTTCCAGATATGATCGTTTCTTTGCGGTGAACCTGGCACCCAGGCAAGGGCGGACACACACCAGGTTCCCGCTGATCGTGCCTTTCCACCCTGTGCGTCTATGGCTTGTCCCGCGACCAGCCTTCCAAAACTTCCCACCGACTTATGGGAGGCGCACCGCTTCCAGGGTCTCGTTACCTCGTGGTGTTGTGTGTGTCTTGCCTTAGCGAACCTGTCCCTTTTTATCCCCCTGCTGGGGCATCACCTGTCCATCACTTCAAACAGTTCAGGGTTCAAAGGGGGAGCCGATCTTGACAGCTCTCCTTCCGTTAAACTCTCCCATCCCTTCATTAACATCTCCAAATGCTGCTCCATTGTTTTCCTTATCTCTCTTTCTCTTGAAGACAGGTGGCAGACCAACTGCTGATTCCACTGGTGCCAGCACAGGCCAGCTAACATCTTAATCTATGTGTATTCTCGTCACAATATGAAGCAGTCCGAGGTAACATTTGGGCTGATAAATGGCAATTAACATTTGTGCCATAAAAATGAAAGATGGAAAACATCTACAAAAAGAGAAATTCTAACCACTTACCCTTGATATTCAGTGGCACCTCCCTTCCTAAGCTCGCCAACATTAAAATCTTGAGGGTCACTATTGACCAGGAACTCAACTGGACCATAAGCGCCATACCCAAAAAAGTAGGCCCGAAACTGGAAATGATGCGGTGAGTGGCTCAATGCTTGACACCCCAAGAGCTTCCCAGAGCGAAGTGCTCTCAACTGGTGAGATAAATGCAAATCTAATAACACTTAAGAAGCTCCCATAACGTAGGACAAAACAACCTGCTTGATTCATACTCCTGCAGGCTTCCCTCCAACTTGCACACCATCCTGATTTGGAAGGATAGTCTCTTCCATCATTGCTGGCTTTGTACCCTGGAACTCCCTATCCAACAGTACTATGAAATTACCTTCAAGAGAAGGATTGGAGCGATTCAGGAAGATGGCCCAGCAGTGCCTTCTTAAGGGCAATTAGATGGTGATAAATGGTGGGTTTGCTGATGAAGCCCATCAAATAATTAAAATATACTGTATATACACAAATACCTGGTCCCAGTGTATATGGAGAAGGCAGGGACCAGAGCTATGCCCACAGAATCACTGGCACTCGCCAGCACCATGTTAAATAGATGTTTAACAACAGTTACTAAATATCCAGCAAAGTAGCAGCTAATAGATTTCTCTATGCCAAAGTCTGCTTTATCTAATATTTATTTAAGAAAATTAAAATATGTTTTCATTCAAATTTAAATAAATTGTTTGCTTTACAGCAACTTTTAATATCACCAGGGTACCAAATCAGTGCTATCGCTTGTGGCCAACAGAAAAAAAAATAATGATACCTCTACCAGTGAAGCTGATAACTCAAAACTGGAGCTGTCAGTTAATGACTTGGCTGCAGTTGTTAAGAGCTATTAAATTTCATTGTTCGTTGTAACATTTATTTTTTAAAAAAACAAGATTAGTGAGTGTTTGATTTATTGGCATTGATTTTAACAAGATGATTCATTGATCACAGTTTTCCAGAAGAAGCAGCAATTAAAGACATTTCATTTGCATTAATACACACCGAGTCCTGCTTTTGTCTAAACTCTCTCTCCCTTTGCAGACGATATTGATCTATCTCTGCTTGAGCTTCATCCTTTGCTTGCTTCAGACGTCTTCCCTTCCCTAGAAGTAATGTTCACAAAAAAAAACGCCTGGTAAAGGCTTCATACCAATAGAGCCACAAGCCTAATAAACAGAAGGCACACAAGGGAATCATGCATTGCAAAACAGAAGGAAGCTGGACTGATTAGTATGAATTCTGTAAGTTACACTGCCTTATGTTGGGAATAATTCCGTTTTGATGATTTATTGATTTTCTTCATGGATTCCGCCCTTGTGTGCATGATTTTCATTAGGTCTCAAAGCATAATATCTAATTATAGAAGACAGTTTCCTCTCTACAAAATGCTGCTTTGAGCTGGAGCATCTGCAGCCTGATGTCTGGTGATGCAATGTGATGTCTTCTTTACAATGTGGCCGGCAGAGCATTTTGGAGTCACTGTTGCTGCTCTTTGGAAACCTCGGGAATGGTGAGTGTCGGATAATTATGACTCATCAGACTGTGCAGGACTTGAATTGAATTATCAGACTGGTGACCCGGGGCAAGGTAAGCTGGTTCTTTGCTCTGTCTATTTTCTATATGAGGTCTCACTAACTCTGGAAAACTTCACTGGGCTGTGTTGCATGCCTCATTGGTTATTAAAGGAAATAGGAGATATGATGATCATTCTAGGAAATTGGAAGACCAGCCTCGATTTTGGTGACTATTGAAGCAATCCTGAGGGCTGAATGGCCTACTCTTGCTTCTATTTCTCCTTTTTCTTAAGTTCTTAACTCAAGTGTGGCATTGATGGGGCCTGTGCAATTTTTTCCCTTCATTGTGGATTGGCCATGACAAAAGAATGTTTCACCTTTGGGAAACCATAAAAGGAAGATGTTTAAAAAGACCCTTACTTCTTCCATAGGGAGTGATCAGCTGGCATATGCCATCCAATTCAACACAGTCATTTAATTGTGCTGTTCGGAGTTAATGTGCCACATGTGACAGACCTTCTTGTGTTTACCAGCCAGTGAGCTTTTGCCTTTTACCACCATGTAATGAAGTTAAAGCTGAGTTGTTATTAAGAAGTTAGAGCAGAAGAAGCTAGAAACAGTCCAGCAGGCCAGGCAGCATCTGCACAGATGTCAGGGATCCTGCTTCCTTTCATTAGCACTGGGAATAGTTAGAAACTAAACAAGTGGTAGTGTTCAGAAACAGGAGCAGGGGAGGCAGAAATTGAGGTGAGGTTTAAATAAGAAAAGATGTTCTGATGATACAAGACGAATACTGGAGGTTTGAAATAAAAATATCAGGAAAGCTGATTATCTGGAGCGCCCAACTCATTGAAATCAAATTCTGAATTATTGAAATCATTTTTGTTTCTTGACAGCTATAATTTGCCAGGTGGGAAAGTGAGAGTAACAGTGTAGAGTGGGTAGTGGTCGCTGCCTCACTGAGACAGGGACCCAAGCTCAATCCTTTCCTCTGCTGTTACCCGTGCAGACGTGGCACTTCCTCTAGATGCTTTGATTTCCCCCAACATACTCCAGTTCCCGCCCACATCCCAAAGGTTTGTGATGTGGAAGGTTAATTGCCCATTGTAAATTGCCACCAGCGTGTAGGTGAGTGAAGAAATCTAAAGTGACAAGAAGGGAGGGAGAATAAAAAGCGGAATGAGTGCAGGATTACAGTAAATGGGTGTTTGATAGTTGGTGCAGATTCAATGGGCCAAATGGCCTGTTTTCTCATTGTACCTACGACTCTGTGAAATGATGTTCCTCAAGCCTATACTGAGCTTCATTCCAAGTGTGTGGGCAGCTGAAGAGTGAGCCTGAGTAATGAAGTGACAGGTGCGTGGTTCTCAGTTATGCTTGTGGGTTGACTAGAGGTCTCCTGCAAAACAGCTACCCCATCAATTACTTGACTTGTCTAATGCACAGGGGTCCACACTGTGAGCAGAGAATACAGTAAATTGGAAGAAGTACAAGTGAATTGCCATGATATTTGGAAAGCATGTTAAGGGTTGTGGAAGTTTGGAAGGGTGGGAAAGAGCACGTGCCGAGCCTACTGTTGCATGAGAAGTCGATGTGAGAACGGTAATGTGAGCTTGTGGAGACGGAGCAGTTAACAAGCAAGTTCTGGTGGCAGCAACTCTGAAAAGGGAAGGACATTAATTATGTGAATAGCAACTACATTGTGCTGTTTTTAAAATGATATGATGTTATTTGGAAACATCAGTTGTACTGAACTGAGAACATCCATGTTTGACATTTTCAATTTAATGTTGACCACGTGCATTAGAAATTATTCCCATTCTATGAAAAAAGTATGGTGCTCAAATTTTCATAAAATAGTTTTATCATGAGATTGGTGAAGTATCATATACAGTTCTGGTCATTGTATTACGGGAAGGATGTGGTTACACTGGAGAGGAGATTCACCTGGGTTGAGCACTGCATTTGTGCAGAGACACTGTAAAGGCTGGCTTTGATTCATTGGAGCTGAGAAGGCTGAAGGGTGACTTGCTCTAGGTTTATAAAACTATTTGTGGGCATAAGTAGAGGGGATTTGAAGTAGAGTTTTTTTACAGAGAAGGTAAATGAAATCTACATAGAACATATTGCCTGAGGGGGTGGTGAAGACAGAAACTCTCACAACTTTTATGAAGTACTTACAGTGGCATGCAAAAGTTTGGGACCCCTAGTCAAGATTTCTGTTACTGTGAATAGCTAAGCGAGTAAAAGATGAACTGATTTCCAAAAGGTATAAAGTTAAAGATGACACATTTCTTTAATATTCTAAGCAAGAAAACTTTTTTATTTCCATCTTTTACAGTTTCAAAACAACAAAAAAGGAAAAGGGCCCGAAGCAAAAGTTTGGGCACCCTGCATGGCAGTACGTAGTAACACCCCCTTTGGCAAGTATCACAGCTTGTAATTGCTTTTTGTAGCCAGTGAAGAGTCTTTCAGTTCTTGTTTGGGGGATTTTTGCCCATTCTTCCTTGCAAAAGTCTTCTAGATCTGTGAGATTCTTGGGCCGTCTTGCATGCACTGCTCTTTTGAGGTCTATTCACAGTTCTATTTTAACTCCCTCAGTCCACAGGACTTGTTTCCAAAATGCATCAGGCTTGTTTAGATGTTCCTTTGAACTTTTTGAATAGAACTTTTGGCCGCAATGAGCAAAGGTATGTTTGGAGAAAAAAGCGTGCAGAATTTCATGAAAAGAACACCTCTCCAACTGTTAAGCATGGGGGTGGATCGATCACGCTTTGGGCTTGTGTTGCAGCCAGTGGCATGGGGAATATTTACTGGTAGAGGGAAGAATGAATTCAATTAAATACCAGCAAATTCTGGAAGCAAACATCACACCATCTGTAAAAAAGCCAAAGATGAAAAGAGGATGGCTTCTACAACAGGATAATGAACCTAAGCACACCTCAAAATGCACAATGAACTACCTCAAGAGGCGCAAGCTGAAGGTTTTGCCATGGCCCTCACAGTCCCCCGACCTAAACATCATCGAGAATCTGTGGATAGACCTCAAAAAAGCAGTGCATGCAAGACGGCCCAAGAATCTCACAGAACTAGAAGCCTTTTGCAAGGAAGAATGAGTGGAAAATCTCCCAAACAAGAACTGAAAGACTCTTCACTGGCTACAGAAGGCATTTACAAGCTGTGATACTTGCCAAAAGGGGTGTTACTAAGTACTGTCATGCAGGGTGCCCAAACTTTTGCTTCGAGCCCTTTTCCTTTTTTGTTATTTTGAAACTGTAAAAGATGGAAATAAAAAAAAGTTTTCTTGCTTAAAATATTAAAGAAATATGTAATCTTTAACATTATACCTTAAGGAAATCAGTTCATCTTTTACTCCCTTAGCTATTCACAGTAACAGAAATTTTGACCGGGGTGCCCAAACTTTTGCATGCCACTGTAGATGAGCGCGTGAACTGCCATGAGATGGACTGGAAAATGGGATTAGTAGATTGGCACTGCTGTGGAGATGATGAGAGTTAAGGCCGATATGCTTCTATGATTCAATATCAGAAATAACAACTTTATAGCATGACTAGACACATTACTTTCCATGTATTTTACTGCCTATTTTCGAACGACAGCCAACTACCAGAATTCTGATATCTTTCAATTTCATCACTAAGCATCATGTTCGCAGTTCAGCTTGACATTGAGTGTAATTCTAATGGGACCGAAGTTCCAGACCCGGATTCGAGTCCCACTGTTTGCTGAAGATGAAGTGCTAGACGGTAGTCCTTGCCACTCACTTCTCAATACATATTTGGGAGATCATACACACATTTGGTCAAAGTCCAGATCCTTGTGGATGTCTGAAACTTTTATGCATATCATTGCCACAGGCATATCATTCCAACCTTCCAAACAGGGATTGTTTTAATTAATGACAAGTGCATATTTGGATGATTATTTATTTGGCAATTGTACAAATAAAATTCAGTGCTGAACTGAACCAAGCTCCTCTTACCGTTCAGATGAAGTTTATAGGGTACGTGTGACTCCTGGGGGTGGGGGGTGTAGAGAAATGTGGAGGAATAGGTTGTATGATCTGGGTAATTATCTCCCTACATTGTGTGATAAAAATCAAAGAAGAACCAAAGCTTTCCGAATTACCAAATCACACATTGGTTACAGCACAAAGGGGGGCTACTCAGTCTCTTGAGTCTGTACTAATTCTATTACAAGAGCAATCCAGCCAGTCACACTCTCCACTTTTTCCCCAAAGCCCTGCAAACTCTTCTTTCAAATAGTTATCCAGCTTCCTTGTGAATGCTACAAATGAATCTACCTTGGAAGTACTGTACAGATCACACACAGTGTGTGACCATTCTTCATATCCCTTTTGGTTCTTTGGCCAATCACCTTTAGTCTTTGTCCTAAGTTTGCTGGTGGAAGCTATATCCTTAGTGATTGTAAATACCACTATGAGTCCCTTCAAAACTTCTTTTGTTCCAATGAGAACAATCCCAGCTTTTCCAATATAAATAAGGTGTCTTATTCATTCCAGTGAACTTCTTCTTCACCCCCTCCAAAGCTTTCATGTCTTTTCTGAATAGTTGTGCCAGACTTGGATGGGGTTCAAATGTTCATTATGACTTCTTTGCTCTCTGCCTCTACTTATAAAGCCCTGTTTCTGCTTGATTTTTAAAAATCAACTTTCTTAACTCATTCTGCCACGTTCAACAATCATCTGGTGAACACTTGTGATAGCAGCCTGTTGTCTGTTGTATGTTTGTTTTCTCTGCATTATTTTACTCTCCTTCCTCTTGGTCACTTGGGGAGTTCCAGCTTTATTTTCCTTACCCTTCTACATAACAGAAATGGACCTGGATTGTGTCTGAAATTTCCCAATGTTAAAGGCTTCCATTTAGTGACGGGTTTATAGGCGGAAACTCACAGCATTCTCATTGCTTTGGTTTAGTGATCGGAGAGACAAATCAAATTTTTGCCTCAGCCTTGGTAGGGATACATCCTTCTCTGCATTCACCTTTGAGCTTGACTTTAAAGCTTGAGATTTAAAGGGTGCTGCTTGAATTCTGCAGGAAGATGCCCATTCGCAGACAACTTTGTGAATAATGCACGTTGTGTGTTCTGTTGCAGTCTGACACCATTATCGACACTCCTCAGTGTTCGGGGTGGCAATTCTTATTCATTGATATGGAGCCAAGGCAGAGTGATATCGAACCATTATATTAGGGTCTTCAATGGGGAAAGTATGGACCACAAAATAAATCAATAAAAACACTATAGGCTCATGAGAGTTGTCAAAACTTGACTTGAAAATCTCCCCAACGTTTCCCCGGATGGTCTCATTTGGTAAAGGCAGTTGATAATGGAGCCATAGACCAGATGGCGCATGCTTTGAATTGTAGCTGCTGCTGCTGAGTGAATTGAGCTCAGCCAAGCTGGCAGAAGGGGTGTGACAAACTGGCCTCTTTGCCCCAGGCTAGAGGAGAGGAGCAGAGCCAGTCTCCCTGCTGATTGCTATCCCCCTGGATACAGAAATGCTGCTGCGTAGATGTTGAGTGAGGGCAAGATCAGCTTCTGCTGCGATTTCCTTCCCTCCCGGCACCGCCTTCACTCTTCCCCAGAGCCAGATAACCTGTGAATGTTCGGTGCCCAGGCTCAGCAAGGTACAGCTGGGCTCCTGGCAGCTTCCAAGGCCTGAGCCCAGCAGGAGTCAGTGGCTTCAATACGGGCAAACAAAATTTCATTTAGGAAGGAAAAGTTTACTGCTTTTAAGTCAATGACTAACATGACAGAGAGTGCAAACTTTGAATTCAAATTGCTTCCCTCATTAATTTGGAAATGAGAATATTAAATAAAATGTCACATTGTCTTTTATGGGGAGAGAGAGAGGAAGGGAGGGAGAGGGAGAGGCAGAGTTATTTATTTATTTATTTCCGGGTGGAGTAAACACAGGTGAAGATTCCAGAATTGCTTAACTGGCAAAGATGTAAAAATGGAGGAATCATCAGATTTCTCTAGAAAGAGAAGATCAGAAAGGCCAAATGGTTTAAAGATTTTGTACCTCATTAAACTGAGGCCAGTGCCTTGTGTCTGTCAAGGCCCAGTTGTCTTGAGGGACCCCCAGATGTACGATTAAAAGAGGTCAATGTTGGGAACATTTCAGGAATTCAGACAGCACTTCAGGAAACAAAATCAGAAATAACATTTGATATGTCAAGGGTCTCAGATGAAGGATCTCAGAACTGAAACTTTATCCCCATTTCTCCTTCCACAGATGCTACCTGACCTTCTGATTGTTCCCAGTATTTTCAGAATCTACAGTTCATTTTGATTTTCATTGACTTTCAGTGCTGCACAGTGATCTGGACAAGACCAGAGCTTTTGCAGATACTTGTGCAAACTGTTAGCGTGCAGCACTTTGCAAGCAGACTGAAGGCAGAATTTCAGCAGGTAACATAACACATGTCCAACAGTGACATGCCATTTAAAAAAAAAACTCTTATAGAAACATAGAAAACCCACAGCACAAATCAGGCCCCTCGGCCCACAAAGCTGTGCCGAACATGTCCCTACCTTAGAACTACCTCGGCTTACCCATAGCCCTCTATTTTTCTAAGCTCCATGTATCCATCCAGGAGTCTCTTAAAAGACCCTATCGTTTCTGCCTCCACCACCGCCACTGGAAGCCCATTCCACGCACTCACCACTCTCTGAGTAAAAAACTTACCCCTTATCCCTAGATTATTATTTTTTTTGCAATGCCTTCTCCAGCACAATATATGCAGCTCTCTGCAGGACTGGTCACAAAGCATGTTCCTGCTTCCAGAAGCCCTTCTGTTTGCTCCCAAATGGAACTGCTGCAATTTTGATGCTGGTGTAAGATTATTGCCAGTAAAAAGTGTATACTGAGTTAGTTTTCCTTCAAAACAATAATGCTTCAGGTTTGATTTTCCACTGTGTGGAAACCAACCTTCATCACCTGTGCGAGTGAACAAGCATTTGTTAACACATTTACTTTACTCACTCTTCTTAGCTTCCTCCAACCTTTCCTTTGCTCGTTTCTCTGCCTGTAGAAGCTGATGGATTCCTTGCGAGTGACTGGTCATGTTGTTCAGTGAGGCAGTGCCCTGAGAAGGCGATGTGCAGCTTCATTTTTATAGGCACCTTGGTGACTTTGATGACTTCTTGTTGCTGCAAACAACAAAGACAATTCAGGATGCAGCTTGTGTAGCAGTGGCAAGCTCCAGTCTCAGGCTGCTTTCAGGTAGTTACAGCCAAAACAATAGCTTAATGTGCATTATCTGATGACAAATTAAAACAAAAACACCGCCTGTGGATCATGTGCAAGGGAATTTATACAGCAGGATCAACAAAAATACTAAATAAACAAAAAGGCAACTTTGAGGATCTTTTTACCCACTTATAATTTACTCGTGTTTGTACTTTTTTTACATTTCCATTTTTCTTCAATCACACTTGATGCTGCTGTAGTATAATTAAAGTAGACCAAATTGGCAAATATAGGCTTCATTTATTTAAATATTTTAAATAAATATCTAATAATGTACACTGTAACTAGACAAGACTAACTATATGCGGTAGGACCAAGTCAATATATAAATACCTCTTAGTTCTTCAAGCAAGGAATTCATGCTCACAGTGTAATGCAAAGAATGGCAGATTCATTACTATCTGAGTTTTAAATTAATAATGTACCTCAGTGGTGATGTAAGGGGTTGCATGACATTAAGCAGAGTAAAGACAGTCTTTTCCTCAGAGCTGGGGAGTCTAAAACTAGAAGGGATAGATTTAAATTGAGAGGGCAATCATTTAAAGAATGGATGAGATGGGCTGAAGCGCCTGTTTCTGTGCTGAATAACTCTATGTAAGTGAATAAAAGAGTACAAAGAGTGAGACAATAGGCATGGGGATGAACAAGAGCAAAAGGGCATAAAGGAACTGATGCACTATCACTTACTCCAAAACACTGGAAGTAGAGTAAATACTGAAAGGCTTTTATTAACAGTAAAATGGATCCATGTCCATGCTGTATGTCTGTCCTGGACTGTAGGAGGAGCAGTGGAACAATCTCCTTTATTCAGGGGTCTGTGGGAGGAACCACAGGAGCAGTCAGCAGAGGGGCGTGTCCAGACAGGTAACCCAGTTACAACCTATATACATGTTTTACCACAGGAACACCTCTCCAGTAGAAATATTAAGTGAAAGCATTGTGCTGTCTGCTTTGTGCACAAGTCTCAGTATCTTATATTTCTATTTTAGCTGGGAATAACTGGTTTCTGAATGTTTTTGGATATAACTGGTTTCTGAATATTTTTAACTTGGTACTGGTGCATCAGGTCTTCAAGTGTGAGTGCATTTATTATCTTAAAGATAGGATGTGTCCGATCTCATGGAAAGATTTCTTCTTGGCAGTTGCCAGCGCAACGTATAGGATTAAATAATGGCAGTGTATCAGTGTAAATTGAATAAGGAGGTGTAGGAAAACATGGGCTCGATTGCTTGAGTAATTTGTGGCTGTTTGACCTGGTCCAGGCTACATCCAAAGTCTCTGGCAATTGCAAGTTATTCCAAAGATTCACATTTCCCACTCCACTGGCACCTAAATCTCACAGCTTGCTCATGACTTCCTGCTAATCATCCATGGCATTAACATCATCCCTAATCATCCTAACAAACTGCAAGATTTGCACTCATCCACTGCCCTTTCTCTTACAGAGAGAAGTGATATACAGTGTGATTACCTCCAGATTGACTGCTGAGCCCAAGTGCATACATGAAGTCATCCAGCACTCAATCTGACATTCACAGCCGCTCGACTACAGGTATCTAATTACTATAGGGTATGATTACATGTAGGACTTGCACTTGGGGCAACACAATAATAAGCAAGAAGAATGGGGTAACACACACAAAATGCTGGAGGAACTCAGCAGGTCAGGCAGCATCTATGTAGGAGAATAAACAGTCGACGTTTCAAGAGCTGAAACGTCAACTGTTTATTCTTCTCCATAAATGCTGCCTGACTAATTGAGTTCCTCCAGCATTTTGCGTGAGATTCTCTAGATATCTGGCATTTGCAGAATCTCATGTTTATGAAGAATGGGGCTGAGCTTAATGAAGTACAGCTGCACAGAGTTCCTTGTTTCCTGAAGTGACTCTTTCTATTGTTCCTTTCGGATGCACCGAGGTACAGTGAAAGTTCTTTTTGACTGCTATTTAGATAGGTTATCTCATACATAAGTATGTTGAGAAAACAGAATACAGAATATAGTGTTGCAATTATAGAAAATGTGCAATGCAGGTAGACAAATAAAGTGCAAGGGTTACAATGAGGTAGATTGGGAGATTGAGTTCATCTTTACAGTATGAGAAGACTTTTCAAGAGTCTGGTAACTGCAGGATGGAAGCTGTCCTTGAGTCTGATGGCCTGTGCTCTCAAGCTTTTGTGTCTTTGCCCAGGTAAGCGAAGAAGAGGGAAAACTAGGGTGGCAGGGATTCTCAATTATGTTGGCTGCTTCCCAAGATAACAGGAAATGTAGATGGTGTCAGTGGTGGGGTGGCTTGTTTGTGTGATGGATGGGGATGTGTTCACAACACTCTGCAATGGAGTTAGCATTGTATTTGGATGTTAATGGAGTGAAAGCCCTGGTGTTTGTGGGAATGGTCAGGGAACAAGATGTGGGACCATGAATATTGCAGTCGGCCCCTTGCCGAGCTACGTGTCTACTGTTCTCCACTGCAGAAGGAGTTGATGCCTTGGAAATTCTTGGAAAACTGCAGCAATCTGGGAAACAGAACTGACATTTTCTACAGCTACATAGAATGATGAAGGAAGTAAAAACTACTGCGATCCTCATTTTCACAGAGAGGATGAGACAGTTGCAGCTCTGCCACCAGATGGCCCCTTTCAGTATTTGGCTGGTCAATCAGGTGGATTGGTCATTTACTGGACATGAATATTCCTGGAGGATAGGCCTCTAGGTCAGAGAACCTCTATTCATCCTTCTTCTCCTCCTGCCTCTTCTGACGTTACTACCTTCTCCTTCTCTTGGTCTGGTTGGAGGTCCATTGGACTGCTATTTCTCTCACAGGGTGTCAGACAGAATGGCCTGGTGTTATTTGAAAGCTGACACTGAATATAACCAGCCTCCTAATTACTCATTATACCAAAGGAAATGGCACCACCAGATACAATTCAACAGAATCAAGCCAAGTTTCAATGAAAATGCCAAATTACGTCTTTAGATTACACAATATATAAACAATCTAGAACATTGGTGAACTTTGGTATTTGCATCTACCTTCTCTGAAGGTCTTGGACCATTGAATTCAACAGAATCAAGCCAAGTTTCAATGAAAATGCCAAATTACGTCTTTAGATTACACAATATATAAACAATCTAGAACATTGGTGAACTTTGGTATTTGCATCTACCTTCTCTGAAGGTCTTGGACCATTGAATCTGTACAGCTCAGATGGAGACCATTGGGCCAATGTCAGAGATTATACCCTGATCATAGATTAGTGGATAATCTACTCTCCATAAGCAGCCCTACCCTCTTGGCTAAACATAGTAATGAAATGTTTGCTGCTGACTTCTTCATTTTAAGACACACTGTACCCACACCCACATAATCCTTGAAGTTAAAAACTAGCTCATGCTGTCTCTATCCTTCATTGGGACAGTTTTGATGTGATTCTTGAAAAGTGATGGAAATGATTCATATACAGGAAATTCATATTAAGCGATAACTTTTGTAATATTATAAGTAGATTGTGGTTCTATATTATAGTTGGCCATAAATCTCGTGACCCATTGCTCAATATCGAGTGATGCTTGATACTGCTCACTGAAATGAAGGTGCCTAACCCTTCAACAGTAAAAGACCCAATTGGTGTAATTGCTAAAAATAAAAGTTCACTCAAGAGTTTTAGTTGCCACTTGGCTTCATAACTTTGAAGAGTAACAGCTTCAGGTCAGAGCTAAAAAGAATCCAATACATTTAAGATTGCTTTGTATCTGTAAAGTTATCCATCCTTATATTTTTGAAGGGATTCATCGCAATAAAGGAGAGTATTTACTATCAAGATAGGGAAGTCGTGCCAAGAAATTAACAGTGAGGGGTCCATTTGCACACCTTTTTTTAAATGATTTTTTTAATATGTAGCATCTTATCAAAGACTTCTAAGTCCAAATACACTATATCAGTGGATTCTCATCTATTATTATTGAATTTTCTTTCATGAATTCCTGTTGACTCGGTACAATTCTATTTTTATTTTCGATGTGCCTTTTACCACTTCCTTAACGATAGACTCCAGCATTTCCCCTACAATTGATGTCATGTTGCAACAGGTCTATAGCTCCCTATTTTAAAGTTATAGAGGCATATAACAGAGAAACAGGCCCTTTGGCCCAGTAAAAAACAAATCTTCTAGCTGATCTATGTTAAACTCAATTGATCACGTTAAGCCAGATCTTTCTGAGCCCTGCCAATTTTAGTGTCTGTTGAAATGCCTCTTAAAAATAATAACAGTGTCTGAATCCATCTCCTCTTCTGGCAAAGTCAAGATTCAAGATTCAAGATTCAAGTACATTTATTATCAAAGAATGTATAAGTTATACAACCATGAGATTTGTCTGCTTGCAGGCAGCCATCAAGCAAGAAACCTGAAAGAACCCAATTTTAAAAAAGGACCAACACCCAATGCGCAGAGAAAGAGGAAAAACACAAATCATACAAACATAGATGTGAGCACAGTGTTTTAGATATCAGCTAGGCTCTGTTTTAAAAAACAATTTTACCCCCTCAGATTCTCTTTAATATTCCTTCCTCTCTCCTTAAAGGTATTCTTGGTTTTAGTGCACCGACCAAGAGAAACAGATTTTGACTGTCTACTCATTTACGCTTCTCGGAATCACATATACTTCTATCGGCTCCCCGTTGGCCTCCTTCACTCCAGGGAAGACAAACCCAGCTGATCCACTCTCTTCTCATGGCTATACTTCTCTAATCCAGGTGATATCCTGGGTCTCTCCTCTGCATGTTCTCCAATACAAGCGCATCTTTGTTATTGTGTGATGACTTCTTTATTTAATTCCTCTTTATTTTCTGGACTGACCAAGCACGCCATATGCCTTCTTCACCACCCTGTCCATCTGCGTTGCCAATTTCAATGAACTATGGACTCCCCAGTTTTGGTAAATAATGGAGTTACATTTGCTACTTTCCGTTCTGTGGGAACTGCTCTGGAATCTATGAAACTTTGGAAGATGGCAACTTATGTGTCTATTATCTCCATAGCTACCTCTTTCAAAACTTCAGGTCCTCAAACCTGACTTTTTTTTACTGGCTATTAGTCCCACTAGTTTCTCTGGGACTAGTCATTAACTAACATTAACTTCCTTCCTGGAGTTCTGATGCAGGGGTTCAACTCGAAATGTTCACAATTCCTTTCCTCCCAGAGATGCTGCTGAAACCTGCTGAGTTCCTCCAACAGAATGTTTGTTGCTCTTAATTTCATTTTTAACTGATATTAATTTCCAGGAGGTATTTGTGAAGGTAGACACAAAATACTTGCTTAATCTCTCTGTTGTGTCTTCATTCACTGGTGTAATTTCTTTTCTCTCTTACTGGCCTTCTGGCCTTCTTACTAGCATACTGGCACCAGAGGTCATGGGTTAAGGGAGAAAGGTGAAAAGTTTAAGGGGAACATGAGGGTTGCGAGAGTGGAATGAGCTGCCAGCACAAGTGGTGCCTGCAAACTCGATTTCAACACTTAACCATATAACAACCATATAACAATTACAGCACAGAAACAGGCCATCTCGGCCCTTCTACTCCGTGCCAAACTCCTACTCTCACCTAGTCCCACCGACCTGCACTCGGTCCATAACCCTCCATTCCTTTCCTGTCCATATATCTATCCAATTTAACTTTCAACGACAACATCAAATCTGCCTCAACCACTTCTGCTGGAAGTTTGTTCCACACAGCTACCACTCTCTGAGTAAAAAAGTTCCCCCTCATGTTACCCCTAAACTTTTGCCCTATAACTCTCAAATCGTGTCCTCTTAAGAGAAGTTTGGATAGGTATATGAATTGTTGAGTTTTGGAGAGCTACAGTACTGGTGCAGATTGATGGGAGTATGCTGTTTTAGTGGTTTTGGCGTGGACTAGATGGGCAAAGAGCCTGTTTCTGTGCTGTACTTCTCTATGACTCTGCTGTTAGGGATTCACATTAGCTTTGATTGAACATAGTGCTGTCTAAAATTTGGATTAGGCCACACTTGGAGTATGATGTAGAGTTATGGTTGTCACATTACAAGAAGAATATGGGGGAATTGAACAATGTGCAAAAGAGATGCTGGGGGAGATGAGGGTATATGCTATAATTAGAAATTGGACAAACTCACATCAAAGTTGCTGGTGAATGCAGCAGGCCAGGCAGCATTTCTAGGAAGAGGTACATTCGACATTTTGGGCCGAGGCATCGACTGTACCTCTTCCTAGAGATGCTGCCTGGCCTGCTGCGTTCACCAGCAACTTTGATGTGTGTTGCTTGAATTTCCAGCATCTGCAGATTTCCTCGTGTTTGACAAACTCAGATTGTTTTCTCTGTAGCATCAGAGCCTGAGCTGATAGAAATTTATAAAATTATGGGATGCACAGATAAGCCTGAGGAGTAGACTATTCGAATCATTTTCCAAGCGTGGAAATCTCAAATACTAAATGGCAGAGCTTTAAGCTGAGAGGGAGTAGATTCAAAGGAGATGTATGGGGAATTTTGTTTTACACAGAGGGTTAGGTGCCTGGATCGTGCTGCCAGAGATGGTGGTGCTTGAATCAGATCTGATAATGGCATTTAAATGACTTTTGGATAGGCACATGAATAAGATCATAAGACATAGGAGCAGAATTAGGCCATCTGGCCCATCGGGTTTGCTCCACCATTCAGTCATGGCCAATCCTTTTTTTTTCTCCTCCTCAACCCCAGTTCCTATCCTTCTCTCCGTAACTTTGATGCCATGTCCAATCAAGAACCTATCAACCTCTACCTTAAATGCACCCAACACCAGCCTCCACTGGCGCACATGGCTACAAATTCCACAAATTCACCATGCTTTGGCTAAAGAAGTTTCTCCACATCTCTGTTTTGAAAGGGCGCCCCTCTATCCTGAGACTGTGCCTTCTTGTCCTATACTCCCCCACCATGGGAAACATCCTTTTCACATCTACTCTGTCTAGGCCTTCCAACATTCGAAAAGTTTCAATGAGATTCCCCCTCATCCTTCTGAATTCCAGTGAGTACAGACCCAGAGCTATCAAACGTTCCTTGTATGATAACTCCTTCATTCCTGAAATCATCCTTGTGAACCTCCTCTGGGCCCTCTCCAATGCCAGCACATCTTTTCTAAGATGAGGGGCCCAAAGCTGTTCACAATTCTCAAGCTGAGTCCTCACCAGTGCCTTATAAAGCCGCAGCATCACATCCTTGCTCTTCAAATGAATGTTAACATTGTATTTACCTTTCTCACCACTGACTCAACCTGCAAGTTAACCTTTAGGGTATTCTGCACGAGGACTCCCAAGTCCCTTTCCATCTCAGATTTTTGGATTTTCTCTCTGTTTAGAAAATAGTCCACACATTTATTTCTACAACCAAAGTGAAGGTATTTCATTTGTCACTTTCTTGCCCATTCTCCTGATCCGTCTAAGTCCATCTGCATCCAACCTGTTTCCTCAACACTACCTGCCCCTCCACCAATCTTTATATCACCTGGAAACTTAGCAGCAAAGCCATCTATTTCATCATATAAATCATTTATATACAGCAAAAAAAGAAGTGATCCCAACACCGACCCCTGCGGAACACCACTAGTCACTGGCAGCTAACCAGAAAAGGATCCTTTTATTCCCACTTGCTGCCTCCTATTAGTCAGCCAATGCTCTGTCCATGCCAGTAACTTTCTTGTAATACTATGGGCTCTTAAGTTGGTAAGCAGACTCATGACCTGAGCAGACCTGAGGAGATCTAAGGTACCGGTGACCCCTGTTTCCATCCAGGGGGTCAGTGTGGACATGGCGGAGGATTACAAATACCTGGGGATATGAATTGACAATAAGAATTGGACTGGTCTAAGAACACTGAGGCTAGCTACAAGAAGGGTCAGAGCCATCTCTATTTCCTGAGGAAACTTAGGTCCTTTAACATCTGCCGGACAATGCTGAGGATTTCTATGAGTCTGCGGTGGCCAGTGCTATCACGTTTGCTGTTGTGTGCTGGGGCAGAAGGCTGAGGGTAGCAGACACCAACAGAATCAACAAACTCATTCGTAAGGCCAGTGATGTTGTGGGGATGGAACTGGACTCTCTCACGATGGTGTCTGAAAAGAGGATGCTGTCTAAGTTGCATGCCATCTTGGTCAATGTCTCCCATCCACTACATAATGTACTGGGTGGGCACAGAAGTACATTCAGCCAGAGACTCATTCCTCTGAGATGCAGCACAGAGCGTCATAGGAAGTCATTCCTGCCTGTGGCCATCAAACTTTACAACTCCTCCCTTGGAGGGTCAGACACCCTGAGCCAATAGGCTGGTCCTGGACTTATTTCATAATTTACTGGCATAATTTACATATTACTATTTAACTATTTATTACTATTTTTCTATTACTATTCTATTACTAGTTATTATTTCCATGACTATTACTATTTACTAGTAGTAGTATTACTATTACTATTTGTTATTTATGGTGCAACTGTAACGAAAACCAGTTTCCCCTGGGATCAATAAAGTATGACTATGACTATGACTATGTGTGGCATTTTGGCAAATGCCTTCTGAAAGTCCAAATATACAACATCCACTACATCCCCTTTATCTATCCTACTTGTAATCTCCACAAAGAATTCCAGTGGGTTCATCAGGCAGGATTTTCCCTGAAGGAAACCACTCTGATTTTGTACTATTTTGTCCTGTGTCACCAAGTACTCCATCACCTCATCCTTAACAATTAACTCTAACATCTTCCCAACCACTGAGGTCAGGCTAACTTGTCTATAATTTCCTTTCTGCTGCTTTCCTCCTTTCTTAAAGAGTGGAGTGACATTTGCAGTTTTCCAGTCCTCTGGCACCATGCTGGAGTCCAGTGATTTTTGAAAGATCATTACTAATGACCCCACAATATCTACAAGTATCTCTTTCAGAACCCTAGGGTGCAGTTTATCTGGTCCGGGTGACTTTTGTACCTTTAGGTCTTTCAGCTTTTTGAGCACCTTCTCTCTTGTAACAGTAACTGTACCCACTTCTCTTCCTTCACACACTACAACAGCTGGCACACTACTAGTGTCTTCCACAGTGAAGACTGATACAAAATACTCATTTTGTTCATCAGCCATCTCCTTGCCCCCGTTATTATTTCTCCTGCCTCATTTTTTAGTGATCCGAAATCCACTCTCATTTCTCTTTTATTTTTAACATACTTGGAAGAACTTTTACTCTCCACTTTGATATTATTTGCTGGCTTGCTTTCATGTTTCGATTTTTCTCTTCTAATGATTTTTTTAGTTGCTCTCTGTAGGTTTTTAAAAACTTCCCAATACTCTGTCTTCCCACTAATTTTTGCTTTGATGTATGCCCTTTCTTTTGCTTTTACCATAGTTTTGACTTCCCTTGTCAGCCATGGTTGACCAGGGAGTGGAAGAATTTGGTTGTGAGCAGACAGAAAGGACCATTTAACCCCAGATGTTTTGTCTTGAAGCAATATACATCATTTACAGTATAAATTGTTTCATCATTTAAAAGTTTTCCATTACTGGTTTAATGTGATACCCTCTAATATTCATTCCCAGTCTGCCATAGCCAACCCATGCCTCATTTCTCAGAGTTGCTTGATTCAGATTTAGCACTGTGCTTTTAGATTGAATGAAGTTTCTTCAATCTCATAAAAATATTATGATCAATTTTTCTTAAAAGTCTCTTCATTTCTGGATCATCGGTTGTATCTTTCTCATTATTTCAGTGACTCTACTTCTTCAGGAAGCTCAAGAATGTTAGCACATTCTCTTTGACCCTCATCAATATTTATTGATACACCATGGAAAGCATCCTATCCAGATTCATCACAGCTTGCTATGGCAACTGCTCGGTATTTGTCTGCAAGACTCTACAGAGAGATATGGACATAGTTCGGCACATCAAAGAAACCAGCCTACCCTCCATGGACTCTGTCTACACTTTTCACTGCCTCAGTAAAGCAGTCAACATAATCAAAGACCCCACCCACCCTGGGCCTTCCGACATGTCGGTCCATGGCCTCCTCTACTGCCACAATGTGATCATGCTCAGGTTGAAGGAGCAGCAACTCATATTCTGTCCGGATAGCCTCCAACCTGCAGCATCAATATTGATTTCTTTAACTTCTGGTCATTTTTGCCTCTACCCTCTTCTCTCCTTTTCCATTCCTATTCTGACTCCCCTCTTACCCCTTCTCTTCTCCTCACCTGCCTATCAACTTCCTCTAGTACCCCCCCCTTTCTTTTCTCCCATGGCCCACTCTCATCTCCTATCAAATTCCTTCTTCTTCAGCCCTTTATCTATTCCACCTATCACCTCCCAGCTTTTCACTGCATTCCCACTTCCCCCTCTGACCTACTTTCTCCCTCACCTGGCTTCACCTATCATATTCCAACTTGTACTCATTTCCCTCCCCCACCTTCTTATTCTGACTTCTTCTCCCTTCCTTTCCAGTCCTGATGAAGGGTTTCAGCCCTAAATATCAACTCCTTATTCCTTTACATAGATGCTGCCTGACCTGCTGAGTTCCTCTAGCATTTTGTGTGTGCCACCCTGGGCATTCTCCCACTTCCCATTGTGCAGAGGTTACAGAAGCCTGAAAGCATGTACCACCAGGCTCAAGGACAACTTCATTCTGCTGTTACAAGACTATTGAATGGTCTCCTAGTACGATAAAATGGACTCTACTTTATGGTGATCTTGTACCTTTCACTGCATCTCCTCATTAACTGCAAACCTTTATTCTGCATTCTAATATTGTTTCCCTTGTACTAACTCAATGTTCTCTCTAAGTGAATTGATCTGTGTGGATGGCATGCAGAGCAAAGCTTTCCACTGTGCCTCGGCACATGTGACAATAATAAACCAATTTATCAATTTAATACCGGATTTAAAATAGTCTGTCACCTCATTAATTCTTCAGCATACTAATCCAGAAAACCATTCCTTAAAGTTTAAGGCTTAAACACTCTATAAATTCACTTTACATACTTTTGCTTGGTTTGCCAATCAATATAATAGGCACCCGTTAGTCTCGTGAGACCATGGATTTGCGCCTTGTAAGGTTTCCAGGGCGCAGGCCTGGGCATGGTTGTATGGAAGACCGGCAGTTGCCCATGCTGCAAGTCTCCCCTCTCCACGCCACCGATGTTGCCCAAGGGAAGGGCACTAGGGCCGATACAGCTTGGCACCAGTGTCATCGCAGAGCAATATGTGGTTAAGTGCCTTGCTCAAAGACACAACACGCTGCCTCAGCTGAGGCTCGAACTAGTGACCTTCAGATCACTAGACTGACGCCTTATCCACTTGGCCACGTGCCAATCAAAATGCAACCAATATACAGGACTTAAGCCCTGACTTTAATTGTATTACCTTTGTTACATATGCCTTCACTTTCCTGATTTATACTATGTTGTATTTTATTCGTGACCTGGCAGAAGCTTTATTATTGAATTTACATGAATTTACATGTAACAAAAATGACATGATTTCAATCAAGAAGACTTTTTCTCTGCTAGATGCACTGTAATGTATTCTTGTTCCATCATCCTTTTGTAAAGCTCCTTCAACCTAGCTTTGCTGTATGGTGTATGATAAGTGGAGCCCCATGTGTACCTCTTACAATGAGAGTACAGTCCATTTATCCTGTTTCCTGAATCCTACCTGACCGGCTGGTGGTGTAGTGGCATCAGCACTGGACTGCAAGGCAGATGGTCCTGAGTTCAAACCCAGCCGGGTCCCATCTATGCAGAAGAAAGGCCTAGCAGACTGCTTCTACATCTTGTCATGAAAACCCTATGGACCTGACAAAGATGTCAAACTCTATCGCAATTATTGGATTTTAATTTTACTTGCAATCTACTTCAGGTGCCTTTTGGTTATTCAGAATGACACCCCCCAAGCCAAAGTGTTAGTGGCCTCCTCAAACATTCAGCCAGTCTGGTCAGAGGAGACTCAACCTTAACTATCCAGCCATTTGTTGTTTATCTTCTGCTTATTAGATTCTCTTGATCTCAGAGTTGTTCTTGGTAAGCCAGTCTTCTGTTGACCTCTCAAGCTCTGATAATTTCTCCATTCAGAGCCAAGTAAAAAGTTGAATCTCAAGAGGTTCAGGAAATTATGACAGACCTACAAATGACATAGGCGATAAGGTAGATGTGTCAACACAAAGCGAAATCACTGCCGATGGTTAGATAGAGTGTATGACTAGGAGGGAAATTGAAAGGAGAACTGGTGTCAGACACAGCTAGAATATTAAATACTTCCTCAGTTTAAATGAAGATCAGATCCCACAAAGTTTCGGAATGAAAATGGACCAAAAGATGCAATCTATCAAACAACCCAGCCACACATTTTTACAAGGCACAGGGGACTAAAACACTGAATGTTGATGAAGGAAAATCCAATAGCTTTATATTAAATACAGAATGTCTCTTTTAACTACTTCAAAAATATTCATTTTGTGTAAGGGAGATAATTTCTTCTGAAATTTCCCCTTTTTTTGCTTCTGTCATCAAATGTATCTAGAGCTTCTTTAAAACATATATATTCTTGCAGACTATTTTCACTTTGGGTGTTGCATGTTCCTGCTGTTTCTTAATTTAGTAAAAATAACAAATGCTCAACACTTTAGTTGGAGTTTTAGCCTTGCATACAACAATTGACAAAGATTTGATAAGAGTTATTAGATTTTTACACTGTATGCAGATAATTATGCTTGGGGTTTGTTTTGAAAGGAAAGTTGATAATTCTATTGAACAGATAGTCTTTACAGTGTGATATTTGGGAGCTGCTCTATAGTATCTTTTGGACAGTGTGCTGGGGAAATGTGGGATGAAAATATCAACAGTAGGAACATGAGAAGCCATGTGCTTTTGACTTTACCTCAACATTCAATAAAATCTTGGTTCCTGTTTTACTGCTCCACTTATCAGCCTTATTCGATTACACCTAATTTCTCTGTGTCTATAAATCCCCCTGTCTCAGTGTTGAATTTTTTAAAGGCAGAACATCCTTAACCTTTTTAGGCAGAACACTTTGACATAATTAGATTGTTATGCCCAGAAAATCAGACTATAATTCTGTCATGAGTACAATTCCAGAATAAGAGCAACATCTTCCATTTAACAGGTACCTTTAATGGAGCAAATATGTCCCAAGGCACTCTGAAGGAATAGCATCAAACAAGAAATTGATTGAAGTCAAACTGCAAAATGAGCTATTAGAGTGCTATACCCAAAGGTTTGTTCAGAGGCAAGTTTTAAAGTGAGGAAGGAGAGGAGGATGTGGAGATGTTTTGTTCCAGAGCAGCTTACCTTTGTTCTTTCACTTTCATGCAGCGGTTAAACTAAGTCATGTCGCTAACATTACTGACATAATTCAGTTCCACTCAGTGTGTCTGTCACTTTCCAACTGGTTTACTTTCACCTTTGTTTTCAGAAGATTTAGTTCAGCTTAGAGGACTGTTAGAATCCTTTTCAGGTGGACAAGCAGGACATTAGCATAATGGTTCAAACTGTCTGATTTTCGGCTGGTTATGCGCCCATCAGTACATTTAAACTATAAAATGTCCCTGTTACGCTATCAGGGTTGGGAGTCACTGGGATGGAGCTAGAGAAAAATATAGAATCAAAAGGAGAATCTCTTGAGGGCAAAAGACTATAAAAGATAATTCACAGGACAAAGAACTAAATCATTCATCCCATCTTTCCTGTATTGGTTTATTTCCACATAAAGCAAAATAAACCCCACTGCTCTATTTGCTCAGAATAGCCCTGCAAATCGTTATTCTATTAAAATGATGTAATGACTCCCATCTCAGTCACTGTCTGTGGCAGAACATAACTCGTCTTTAATACTCTGCCACATGGTCATTCTTTCTCTTCATCTCTGTTCTTATATAAGTGCTTTTAATTGATCATCTCAAATCAGTAAAACCTACTCCAGACAATACGTTATTAGTCTTGTTACTCCTTTGTAATTCTAAAACAACTTTAGTACTTCAGTAAGTCTCATTGCTTTATCTTCTCTAATGGAGATAATTCCCATGTCTCAATATTCCTTGTAAGGCATCACATTGATAGATAATGAAAGATTAGATGCATTTTTATGCAGAATAACCATTGCTTCTGTATTGTAGTCCTGCAGTGATAAATAATGTGGTGTGTTAGATTTTATTTTACAATATTACTGACAGGAATTTGAAGCTATGTTGGAAATAAAAGATAGTGGGTCTGGTAAGGGGGGAGTTTCAGAAAAGCAAAGGGAAAGGAAAAGGTAGCAGTGATAAGGGTGATGAAAACTGAATGGATTGTGAACAGACTGAAGTTCAGTCATAAGAATGAACCAGCAAGTACAACCAAAGCAAGGAAAAATAGCTGGATAATATTAAAGTTGAAAAATCACGGAGAAATGGGAAAAGCATTCACGCCAGAGTAGGTTGGAGTGAGAATTTTGCTGGGATCAGTAAAAAGGGAAATGAAATAAGAACAATTGACACGTGCAGATGTGCAGAGTGTGGCAAGTGAAGTTGGTGAAAAACAAGCAACTTCCTGTTTGGAAATATGAAGGGTGTGGCAAAGAAGAAGGTGGGTTTAAAATGGGACAGGATAGGGTGTTAACCCAAAGACTACAGGTGCTGGAATCTGGAGCATAAAACAAACTGCTGGAGTTACTCCCTGTAGCAAGAGCATTTGTGAGGTTAAACGAATTATGGGGTTAAATGTTGAGACTCCGCATCAGCACTATTCATCAGGAGGATGATAAATATTCTTGGATCTATGGGCCATCCATAAGTTTAAGAGATGTGGGAGAGCAAATATGTGGAAGTAATAGAGAAATTTTAAAACAAGAGAATGATTATAATGAGGGACTTTAATTATTCAATTGTTAACTGGGAAAGTATTAGTATAAAATGTAGAAAAGATGATTTTCTAAAATATGTCTGGGATAATGTTCTTGTGCAGTATGTTTCTTCTCCAACCTTGTTAAATCTGATCCTGGGGAATGAGGTGAATCACGTGCACCAAGCTTTGGTTGCGGAATACTGTGAAACTTCAATAATTTGGATTAGCTGGGACTAGGAGACTTTACGGACTATTCGATGTTACCTGCTACTCATACTCAAACATATTTGTATTCATGTTTTAAAATGTTACACAGCAGAGTCACAGCATGATTCAGCATAGAAACAGACACTTTGGTCCACTGAGTCAAGCTGACTAGTTACACTTATCCTTCATCAAAAATGGTCCCTTGCTTTGCGAGGTAACAGTTCCACTAGGTATGCCTCTCTTCTCAATGTGCTGTAAATTCCCCAATGAACTCAGTGGATTTGAAGGGAGCTGGAATATACAAATTCTGTGGACTCTGGTTACAACCACAAACCCACCCACATTCTTGACCTCTAGTTTTCTAGATATGAAGCCCTGCATACCCAGCCCACAGTCCAGATCCCCTTTCCCTAGATCTGACTGCACACCCTGCCTTCCCTCTGGATGCTTAGCTCGATCACAACCAATTAAATGAGTCAGGTACTATACTGGCAGGATTTCTGAATGACTGGATGCCAGGTTATTGGGATTTTACTGTATTTCTGAGCTGGTGATTCTCTCTTGTTTTTGTGTTTTATTGGAATAGTGATTTAAGATCATCAATTGAAAGCATCATGGGATTTTGCTTAGCTGTAGAACAGGAACAAGTTGTTTTTAATTGTTTCAGAGTAGATCTAGCCCAGGGAAATATGAAACAAAAATTGAAGGGCAGACCTGTAACAACTGGTCTGTATTTAAGGAAGAGATGGTTAATGTCCCGTCAAAGCACACGAAAGGCCAAGGAAAAGCAGCAAATCCAGATCTCCCTGAAAATAGTGACAAAGTTAGTTAAAGGGGGCTACAATATGTTGAGCTGTACATACCTGAAAGACCAGAAGACCTTAAAACATAGGAAATGAACTTGGCCTTCTGGCCCATCAAGTCTGCTCCATCATTTGATCATGGCTGACTTATTTTTCTTCTCAACCCCATTCTCCTGTTATAACCTTTGACACTGTACTGATCAAGAAACTATCGATCTTCGCTTTAAATATACCCAACAACTTGGCCTCCACAAACATCTGTGGCAATGGAATTCCACAGATTCACCGCCTTTTGGCTAAAGAACTTACCTGGAAACAGGCTGAATGGGAGTCTATTTGTTGTCTGGACCTATAAGTAGTAAAAGGTTAGTACATGGACAAGTGGGGCTCATTACACCAAAAATTGAAACTGGCACATCAATGGTGAGATTTTATTTGGGTAATAAATGAATACTTTGCAATAGCCCTCATTAGGAAAGAATGTACATTCAAAGCAAAAGTGAGAGATGATAACAATGACGCAGTAGAATCATTAACAAATTGATAACTTAAAGATGTTAGAAAAATTGACTGAATGTAAAGTAGATAAATCACTACAAGCACGTTGGATGCATCCTAAGATTTTGAGAAAGTGAAGGAGAAATTTTGGGGTTTGGATTGTCATCTCCCAATGTTCATTGCCGGTCCAGTGCTGAAGGACTAAAGAGTAGCAAATGTTACTTCCTTTATCAAAATTAAGCAAGGTTAAGCAACTAAGGGTCAGGCAAGCTGTTCTTGGTGGTGGCAAAGTGTTTAGATCCATGGATTGAGGAAAAGATTAAAAGTCACTTTAAGGAAAATGAATGAAATAAAGCAAGTTAATATAAGTCATAATTAATTTTGTTAATTTTTCAAAGTGGCAACTGATACAGTTAATGAATGTAACACAGCTGATGAGATGCACATACGCTTCCAGAAGATTTCCAATAAGGTGCCCCATAACAGGCTTTTCAGGACACTTGCTGGACTTAGTATACAAAAGACTTCGATAGCATAGATCTGATAGTGGCCAGGTAATGGTCAGCACAGGGTCATGGTCAATGGTTGTTTTTGGAATGTGGATGGTCAATAAAGGCATGTCCTAGTGACAGGTGTTGAGGTCATTACTTCTTTTTTATCTCTATTGGAAGTCCTAATTTATAAATTTTCAGATCACTGATGAAGTGAGGCAATTTTGAATAAAGGATGCTGTTCTAAAAGGAGTGCAGAAGTAGACAAACCAGGGTGTGAATAAATGACTGAAATTGGACAGGTAAATTGAACAGTGTGTGCTTAGCCCACTGCTCTACTCTCTATATACACATGACTGTATGGCTAGGCATAGCTCAAATATCATCTATAAATTTGCTGATGTTACAAACATTGTTGGTAGAATCTCAGGTGGTGACGAGAGGGCATACAGGAGTGAGATATGCCAACTAGTGGAGTGGTGCCGCAGCAACAACCTGGCACTCAACGTCAGTAAGACGAAAGAGCTGATTGTGGACTTCAGGAAGGGTAAGACGAAGGAACACATGCCAATCCTCATAGAGAGATCAGAAGTGGAGAGAGTGAGCGGTTTCAAGTTCATGGGTGTCAAGATCTCTGAGGACCTAACCTGGTCCCAAAATATTGATGAGGGTATAAAGGAGGCAAGATAGCTTCTATACTTCATTAGGAGTTTGAAGAGGTTTGGTATGTCAACAGACACACTCAAAAACTTTTATAGATGTACCATGGAGAGCATTCTGACAGGCTGTATCACTGTCTGGTATGGGGGTTGGCTACTGCACAGGATCGAAAGAAGCTGCAGAGGGTTGTAAATTTAATCAGCTCCATCTTGGTATGAGCCTACAAAGTACCCAGGACCTCTTCAAGGGAGTGGTGTCTCAGAAGGCAGTGTCCATTATTAAGGACCTCCAGCACCCAGTGCATGCCCTTTTCTCACTGTTACCATCAGGTAGGAGGTACAGAAGCCTGAAGGCACACACTCAGTGATTCAGGAACAGCTTCTTCCCTTCTGCCATCCGATTCCTAAATGGACATTGAACCCGTGAACACTACCTCATTTTTAAAAATATATATTATTTCTGCTTTTTTGCATGATTTTTTATCGATTCAATATACATATACTGTAATTGATATACTTATTATTAATTTTTCTTCTTCTATATTATGTATTACATTGAGCTGATGCTGCTAAGTTAACAAATTTCATGACACATACCGGTGATAATAGACCTGATTCTGATTCTGAAGACATACACAGACCTGGGCCTATCAATTGAGGCACAGAGCATGAAATGGGAAATTATGTTGAGCTTTTATAAAACACTGCACCTGTCATCTATCTGGCGTACTGTCTTTATTTCTGGTCGCCACATAATAGAAATGGCTTTAGAAACAATCCTCCCAAAATTTATGAGAATGGCTCCTGGCATGAGAACTATTGTTAGAAGGATGGAGTAGGGGGCTGAAACTGTTCCTTTGGAGAGGAGATTTGATAGATTGTGTATCAGATGCTGGGGGGTCCAGATGAAGTAGATATTCAGAATTCGTGTCTGTTGTTGGAAGTTTTGAGGACCAGTAGTCACTGATATAAGAGGGAAAAGAATTACTAGACTCATGAGAGAAAAAAAATTATGAATTGTGATTGGAAGCATGAGTATGAGCAGATGGCGTGTAAGCAGGTTCCGGTGTGGCTTTCAAGAAGGTTTAGGACTTAAATAAGAAAAAAAAACTTTCAAGTCCACAAATTTACAGAGTGTCACTCATGAGTTGCTCTGGTAGAGAGCTGGTGTAAACTCAATGGGCTGAGTGGTCTCCTGCATAGGAGCCAGTTTCCAATGCTATCATACTATGATTCACATGGCTGTAAAATGAGACCAAAATGTCTCTGTGCATCCTGGTCCAATTATTTTTGAACTTTCAAACATTGTGTGATTATTGTGTAAGGTAAACATAAAAAAAGTGGAAGCACCCAGCAGATAAGACAGCATCTGTGGAAAGAGAAAGAGCGTTAACATTGATGAAGATGCAGCTGGAGCTACATCTTCCCATCTTCCTGACGTAAGGATGAAGAGAATCGGTCTCTATTCTCTTGTGTTTAGAAGAACAGAAAGACCCACACTGGAGCATATAAGGTTCTGAAAGGTCTTTTCAAAGTGGATGCTGTTACGTACCCCGTAACTGGGTTGCCAAACCAGCAGAAATGGATCACTCCGTTGGAGTCTGGATTACTAGAACTAAGAAAGTTTTATTAAAGAAACAAGCAACACAGTACTCTAATCAAAAGGATAATAAATGCAACAGTTCAGCAATGATAAACACACATGTACACAGAATTAAGATAACAGGATTAATCAAGCTCTATCGTTGTCTAGGGGTAAATGACCAATTTCAAAGTGACGCAAAGTTCAGTTCAATTTAGTTCAGTTCAGTTCGCAGTAATCGCTGCCGTGGCGATGGACAGTGGGGGGGGGGGGAAGAGAGAGAGAGCAAAACGAATGAATATTCAAGGTTTCCAGACAGACCTTCGCAGTCAGCTTTCGGGCGAGTCCTTTGTGATGTTATCTGAGGGCACCGACCGTGACCCCTCCGTTTCCAGATACGATCGTTTCCCTGCGCTGAACCTGGCACCCAGGCAAGGGTGGACACACACCAGGTTCCTGCCGATCGTGCCTTTCCACCCTGTGCGTTTATGGCCCGGTACTTCCCACCGAATTGTGAGAGGCGCACCGCTTCCAGGGTCTTGTTACCTCGGGTGTCATGTGTGTCCTGCCTTAGCGAACCTGTCCCCTTTTATCCCCCTGCTGGGGTATCGCCTGTCCATCACTTCAAACAGTTCAGGGTTCAAAGGGGGAGCCGCTCTTGACAGCTCCCTCCTTCTGTTACTCTCTCTCCCGTCCCTTCATTACACATCTCCAAATGCTGCTCCATTGTTTTCCTTATCTCTCTCTCTCCTGAAGACAGGTGGCAGACCAACTGCTGATCACATAGGACAGCTAACATCTTAATCTAAGTGTATTCTTGTCACAATGCTAAGAGATTGTTTCACTTGGTGAGCTATGTGGAGATCGAGATAACGATGTCAGTGTAAGGAGATGGCCATTTATCACTGAGGCCATGGAGTATTGTAAATTCTAAAGTTCCTCTGCTACCAAGGGCTGCTGTGTTCTGGCATAGAGTTATTTCTAGGCTGAGATTGATATTTAATTATTTATTCAGAGATGTAGCATAAGTTTGGAATGCAGATAAATCAAGGCAAGTGGGGTTCAGGAGTTAAAGAGGAAGAATAATATCTACCACAATATTATCATGTGGTAATTCAGGCTCAAAAACGTACACCTACTCCTAATTCCTTTGTCTCACAATTTCATAGCGGTCACTGCTATGCCTCATAGCTCCAGAGAGTTGGATTCAGTCCTGACCTTGATCACTAACTGTGTGGAGTTCGCATGATCTTTCAGTGACCTTGTGTGTTTCCTCTCAATGCTCCACTTCCCCTGACATCTCAAAGATGTTGGCCAGCTTATCGGCTATTGCAGTTGATGGGCACACGTGATCAATATGGGCAGCCTCCACATTATGTCCATTTGGTTGTGATCACGAGAGTTCAAAAACAACTCCTCAAAAATTTGAGATGTGGAATAAAACTCGCTCTGAGAGAAACATGGGAAAAGTAGCTAAATAAGCACATTTTTCCAACTCTCGGTATACATATTACAAATATCAGAGGACTTTGTGTTATGGAAAACCATGTTATGGGCTTTTTCCTTGGACAGCAATCCTTCTGCACAGATAAACAAATTGGAAGTGGGACTGATGGGAGTGTTCAGATTTGATAGCCTGAATGGCTTCCTCTGAACTAAGCAATAGATATGAAAATGCAATTATATTCCCTCATAGCAATCCATGGCATGTGACCTTCTGAAGCAAGAATAATGAGAGAGTTACCGTAAGGAAAGCTTTTCAAACGGTCTTTCACATCAATCATAATCAAGCTGAAACTATAAGATAGTCAGATTATTTTTGTCTCTTTCTGGATTTGTTATTTGAAGCTTTGGGGGGGTTTCTTCATTATGAAACAAATTTCTCCTTGGTGTGTATGTCTGTGGTAATTCTGCGAGATGTTTTAAGTTCCTTCTTCTGGAGTAGTGCATGGGAAGGAAGTACTTGTGACGAAAGAAAGATTTCAACTCTGCACCCTGCACTAATTGCTTCACTCTCTCACGAGCACGTCAGTAGTCAGTGTTAATAAAATGCCAGAGGCAGGAACTAAAAAAAACATACTGGACCAGTGTTACTGAAATCACTTCATTAGCAAGAGGCATGTTTATTTTGCAGACGACAAGGGTTAGTTTGAAGAGCTATATGTAAGGGTGATAGTCTCACATCACCGAGGTGTTGTGAAATCACAGTGCACTAGCAACCAATGCAAAATCAAAATTGTAAGTACTGTTTTCAATTTTTAATGGCCTGTCAACTCTTCAGTCACCTATGTTGTTTGTATGCTTTCCAATGCAGATGGATAAAAGCACAGACCATACATCAAATGGTTGCATAAAACAGAATACCTTGTTAGACTACACAGTCCCAATCAGAATATTAATGTTACACTGGTGCTTGGGGTGGCTGGAATCAATAGATTTTTAAACACTAATGCCTACAAATTAAATCATATAATGCCTGTCTTTTTATGTGGAAAATTCAGATATACGTATACGATTTAACCTTGGATAAATTGCCTTAATGATCATATTCAACAAAAATTGGACTAGGCACGAGTGAGCACTTTCCAAGTTACTACATCAGATCTTTTCCTGACATCAATTTAAAGTTCACCACTGTGACATCAAAGTTTTACTGACAATGTCTGCCAAACCCATTTTTAATAGCTCAGTTTAGATGTGTGTAGATCACTGGAAGTTCTCTTGATGATAATGCTACAGACCTGACTGCAAGATGGTGTGATATCTGTTAACGTGGCCATTCCAGCATCCTGCTCCATCCCTGTTTTCCCTCTCATCCATGGCAGCTTTTCCTATGGCTGGACCATGATGCTGTTGCAGAGAAGTTTGTTAATGCCTGACATCCTTCCCAATGGCCACTGTGGAAATGAGGCTGTCATTGCAATCTCTCATCCCATAGGAATCTGGCTGAAAAGCACCCTGACGACTTTACCATGCTTTTCCATAACTTGGCATTAATAACACATGTACAGTAGCTCTTGACTAGCAGCTTCTTCGCTTCCATCATCAGATCTCTGAATGGTTCATGAACCCTACTTCATCATTCATTCTTGTTGCACTTCCTTTTAGTTTATGGTAATTTTATGTCTTTGCACTGAACAGTTGCCACACAACATCAAATACGTGTCTGGTAAGTCTATGGACTTGCCAGAATCAGTGAGTCCAGGGATCAGTGGGGAAGTAGACTTGAATTAGTCCAATGCCCATTACCAGATCAGCCATGAATGGTGGAGCAGTCTCAACAGGCCAGATGGCCTACTCCTGCTCCTGTGTCTAATGTTCTGAAGTAATTCCATTTAATAAGGTTATGTAAACATTATCTGCTGCCATTGAACATTGAGGGGATGGGCACTGTGTAACAACCCTTCAAATGGTTCATTGTTTAAGGAGGAAACATCAGCGTTGATGCTTTGTTAGAGAATGTATTGATTTGATGGTACAATAAACATTGAGAAAGAAGCCTGTTGGTTGTATTTCCTGTGTGTATTAGGAAGACAGTACATTTTTGAAATAAAATTGTGGGAGCAAACTTAATGTATTGCCTACATTAGATTTTATTGTTTTTTTTCTTTCGAAGGCTATAAAGGGGATCAAATGTGTGATGCCAACTGGTGTCATGATTGGTTTGGTGTAATCCATCAGAAGATGCACATCCTGATGTGCAGCATATGATTTTGTCAATAAGTCCATTGAAAATCGTGTAGGGAAGGTCAGCCGTATTGTACAATGAGCACTAAAACAGAAGACTAACAAAGCATAAATATTGGCCCACCTGAAGCAAGCACTGCATTGAAGTTGTCTCCATGATTATCATCTATGGTTGAGATGTTGATTTTGCCAGTCAAATAATAACATAGTCAACAATCACAAGGGACTAAAGTTGCACATAAACTAACTCAAATTGCATTTGAGGTTGTGTTGTTTTTTGAATTATTGGTCCTTTAAATAAAACCAGCACACTGTGATTTTCTGCATGAGGTACCTAATAAAGTGGTCACTGAGTGTGTTTCTCTGTGTTCACAGTCTTCTGCTGCTGTAGCCCATCCACTTCATGGTTTGACATGTTGTACATTCAGAGATGCACTTCTGTCTACCACTATTGCAATGTGCTGTTATTTGAGTTGCTATCGTATTTCTGTCAGCTTCAACCAGTCTAGCCATTTCCTCTGACCTCTTTCATTAGCAAAGTGTTTTTCCTCACTGGATATTTTTATTGCACCATTCTCTGTAAACTCTAGAGACTGTTGTGTCAGGAGGTCAGCAATTTCTAAGATACTTAAACCACCCCATCTGGCACTAACATCTATTCCACGGTCAAAGTCCTTTAGATAATTAGAATACACTACCTCCCCATTCTGCTGATTGGTCTGAAAAGCAACTGAACCTCTTGACCATGTCTTCACACTTAGATGCATTGTATTGCTGTTTACATAATTGGCTGATTAGGCATATGTATTAATGAGCAGGTATACCTAATAAAGTGGCCACCGATTGTTGTGGGTTTGCTGTGAGTCTGATCCTAGATCTTTCATCCTATCTCGCACATCCTGTCTTTCACCTTATGTGCTTCACAGATATTACTGGATGTAAGGGCTTGTGTATGAAAAAGGACATTTGTTAGAACTTTAGTAAAGTTTATAAGGAGAACTATGTGAATTGTAATTGATGGTGTGAGGATAATGGCAGCACCTATGTCCAGTGACATGGTTGTGTAATTTTGTAGTCTATATATTCATAGAATCTGATTCTGTTCTTTCCTTCAGGTAACATAAACTCATGAGTGAAGAATAAATTTGTACTGTATTTGTCGAGTTATTTGGTTGCTCCAGAAACTGACCATAAGCTATAGGAGCAGAATTAAGCCATACAAATCATCGAGTCTGCTCTGCCATTCCACCATGACTGATCCTGGATCCCACTCAACCCCATACACCTGTTATCTCACCATAACCTTTGATGCCCTGACCAATCAGGAAACTATCAATTTTTGCTTTAAATATACCCATGGTCTTGGCCTCCACCACAGTCTGTGGAAGATCATTCCACAGATTCACTACTCTCTGGCTAAAATAAATCCTCCTTAACTTTGTTCTAAAGGGTTGCCCCTCAATTTTGAGATTCTGCCCTCTAGTTTGGACACCCCCACCATAGGAAATGTTCTCTCTACATCCACCTTATCTAGTGAGTTCAACATTCAGTAGATTTCAATGAGATCCCCCTGCATTCTTCTAATTTCCAGTGAGTACAGGCCCAAAGCTGCCAAGTGCTCCTCACATGTTAACCCCTCATTCCCAGAATCATCCTCGTGAACCTCCTCTGGACTCTCTCCAATGACAACACACCCTTCCTGAGATATGGGGCCCAGAACTGTTGACAATACTCCAAGTGCGGCCTGACCAGCTTCTCCTTGTTTTTATATTCTACTGTCCTTGAAATAAATGACAACATTGCATTTGCTGCCTTTTCTACAGACTCAACCTGTAAATGAACCATCTGGGAATCCTGCATGAGGACTGCCAAGCCCTTTTGCACCTCTGATGTTTGAATTTCTCCCCATTTAGATAATTGTCTGCACTTTTGTTTCTTTTACCAAAATGCATTATCATACATTTCCCAACATACGTTTCCCAACATATGCCACTTTTTTGCCCATTTCTCTAATTTAAGTCCTTATACAATTGTATTGCTTCCTTAGCACTACCTATCGCTTCACCTATCTTTATGTCATCTGCAAACTCTGCCCCAAAGCCAACAATTTCATTATCTAAATCATTAACAAACAATGTGAAAAGTAACGGCCCCAGTACTGACCCCTGAGGAACACCACTAGTCACTGGCAGCCACCAGAAAAGACCCCTTTATTCCTATTCACTGTCTCTTGCCTGTCAGCCATTCCTCTATTGATGACAGTATCTTTCCTGTAGTGCCATGGGATTTTATCTTGTTAAGCAGCCTCATTTGTGGCACCTTATTAAATGCTTTCTGAAAATCCAAGTAAATGACATCAACTGCCTCTCCTTTGTCCACCATGCTTCCTACTTCCTTGAAGAACTCTATCAGATTTATCAGGCAAGATTTCCATTTACAGAAACTATATTGGCTTTGACTTATTTTATCATTAGTCTTCAAGTATTCCCAAACCTCATCCTTAATAATGGACTCCAGGACTTTCCCAGCCACTAAGGTTAGACTAACTGGCCTATAATTTCCTTTCTTTTACCTTCCTCCCTTCTTAAAGAGTGGAGTTGTGCTTCTCCCTCTCAAATTGCAGTATGAATTCAAACATATTATGATCACTGACTCCTAAGGGCTCCTTTACCTTAAACTCCATAATAAAATCTGGATTATTACACAACACCTAATCTAAGCTAGCCTTTCGCCAAGTAGGCTGAAGCATAAATTGCTCTAAAAAGCCATCTCATAGGCATTCAACAAATTCCCTCTCTTGTGATTCAACAGCAACCTGTTTTTCCCAATCCGCTTGCGTATTGAAGTCCCCCATTACAATTGTGACATTACGTTTATTACTTTCCCTTTCCAGCTCCCTTTGCAATCTCAACCCCACATCATAGCTACTATTTGGAGGCCTATATATGATTCCCATAATGGATTTTTGTACCCTTGTAGTATCTTAACTCTGCCCATATAAATTCAGTACTCTCTGACCCTATGGCGCCTCTTTCTAAAGATGTAATTCCATCTCTTCTCAACAGAGCCATGCCACCACCTATGCCTTGCTGCCTGTCCTTTATATACAAAGTATATCCTTTGATGTTAAGCTCCCAACTATGGCCTTCATTTAGCCATGACTCAGTGATGCCCACAACGTCATACCGTCCAATCTCTAATTGTGTCACGAGGTCATCTACCTTATTCCAAATACTATGTGCATTTAAATACAACACCTTCAGTCCAGCATTTCTTGCCTTTTTGAATTTCGCCTCTATAATACAATTTAACTGCACTGTCTGTATTTGTACCCAGTCATTTGCTTGTCCTTCCTTACATTTATATCACACATTACATCTTCTATTTGTAAACCTGCTGGCTCATCCTCAGCTCTTCCATACTGAGGATGATACGGGGATTCCCATACCCCTGCCATATTAGTTTAAGCCACCCCCAACAGCTCTAGCAAACATACCCGCAAGGATATTGGTACCCCTCGGATTCAAGTGCAACCGGCCCCTTTTGTACGAGTCACACCTGCCCCAGAAGTGGTCCCAATGCTCCAGAAATATGAAACCCTGCCCCCGCTTCAATTCTTCAGCCACACATTTATCTGCCACCTCATTCTATTCCTATCCTCACTGTCAGCATAAAAAGAAAAAACACAGGATTTAAGAAGTTCCAGAAAAACACATGAATTGCTTAGGCAGAGGAGGCTACCAAGTGCTGGAAGATAGGATTAATACTGGTGGACTCAACTTGTGGTGTAGATATAGTGGGCTGAATGGTTTGTTTCAGTGCCGTATGACTCTTAAAATGAAAGAGTTTATATTTCTTTCTTTATCTTGATGCCTCTGCACAACCTCGGTAAAAGAATAGAATCTCTGCTGATCTTTTACCAATGTTAATTGATGAGTGGGACTTGGTGGAATGTAGACCATGTTTGGCTTCAGTATGGTCTCAACTACATCCAGGCATCACACAGCATGCGAAGGAGCTCACTTCTTCCTCATTCCTTATTTAGCTTAGCTCACTTATGGGAGATTCTTAGTCTTGGCATGTGGACATTAAGTGCAAGGTCAGTATTTAATACCCACCCCAAGATGGTGAGGCGCCTTCTTGCACCACTTTTGTATATGAAGTGACATTTGCTGTTGTGTACAGAACTCCAGGATTTCCAGAATTGGGGGCCATAAGTGTAACATCGTCACGAAGAAAACAATTAAGAATGATAGAGGAATTTCTTTACACAGAGACTGTAGAGAAAGTGCAGGCTGCTACTAAATGGAATGGTGAAGACAATGATGCCTGTAGGGGATAATGAGACATGAAGGAGAATTCAATATATTGACAACGTAAAATAAAGTGACCAGGCTCATGAAAAACCATAGAAATAAGGTTGGGCCAATTTGCGTATTTGTTGTAGTGTATGCTATGTGAGTTTGACAAAGCAAAAGTGGTAAACATCCAAGTCCAAGAATAAATGCAATGAAACATACTCGAATCCAAAAACAATCTCTGACAAACATGCAGAGCTTTCCACGCCTCTGACCAAAATCTGGGCACTCTTCCAATTCCAGCTGAGAGCATGTATCTGACATAGGTAAGGAGCTGAAGTATGTCACTATGCCAAGTCCCGAACAGTGAGCTCGGTTTCTTTCATTGGTTCTGGGTTTTGCTCTTGCATGTCCTGTTAAGTTTGGTTTTCTGGTGGTTAGGTTTTACAGTGTGATTCATGTATTTTTCTTCTCTGAGAAGGTACTTTTTCCAAAAGCTACATTTTCCTACTACCCGTTAAGAAGCATTGGCAATGCCCAGGCTGTGAAACCATTTCGACCTGAACAACAGTCAGCATATTTTGAAGGGGGATTTAATTTGTGAGTATAGATTTAATAACTAAGAATGCTGAATTTGCTTAAGCTTAAATAATAAGAGCAGGATGGCTTATCTGTGCATCCTTTCTCAGAACTCACTTGTCTCTGTTTTCTCCTCATAAAGACAGAGGGATCTTTGGTGCATTCAGCATTCAGAGTTTTTGCTTCTTTTGTGATGTATGTTTTTGTCTTAGTTTCATGTAGATCAAGAAGTTGAAAAATGAGTGACATCCCTAACTAAGTCCCATTGTAACATTTAGTACTTGGCAGAATGGGACCTCAATATTGCTTTTGACTGAAGGCCTTTGGTCACAATCCCTTTGAACTCAGGAGCAGGGCATGGCTGGGATGAAGGATGCAGTTTTTGGAGACTCTGTGATACTGGCTCTGTGGGACTCTGATGGACTGAGAATGGTATGTGGAAATGGCATGTGTTCCTGCCAAATGGTTAGGAAATCAGGCTTGGCTTGTAACCTGGAGCGGGAAGCAAACTGCTGAAGGGTCTCAAAGGGTCAGGCAACATTTGTTGAGGAAATAGACAACCAGCATTTCGGCTTGACTCTTTTCAATTGTACTGGATCTTGGACTGTTAACTGTGAGCTGGGGGATTGAGCACATTGCCAAAAGAGGCAATGTGAGAAGGTCAGATTCAGAAACGCTCTGCTGAATTTTTGACCCCTAGACTTTACAATAGGCAGTTGGTCCCGATGTGCTGGGTCTTGTGGGTGACAATACAGTTACCCATGCTGAGTAGCTTTCTCTTAATTCAGGCTTGGTGAGCAGAATCGGATTTCAGAGTGGACAATGAAGCCACATAAAACAACACATTTCATGACATATGCCGGTGATATTAAACCTGATTCAGATTCTGGTTCTAATATTTGCTCTGTCTGATAATGGAAGGGAAGAAGCTTTTCCTGAAACATTGACTGTGTGCTGACAGGTTCCTGTACCTCCTCCTTGATGGAAGCAATGAGAAGAGGACGTGTCTTTGGTGATGAAGGTCCTCAATGATGGATGCCCCCCTTTTTGAGCATTGCCTTTTGAAGGTGTTCGTAAGCTGTGGAGGCTATTGCCCAGGATGGAGCTGGACGAGTTTACAACTTGTGCAGTTTTTTCCGATCCTGTTGTTACATACCTCATGGATATCTTGTGACTGTCTTATGAGGATGATATAATGGTCTTTTGGAGGTCACCTGATGTAATTTTCCCGCCGATGTGAGGTCACGTGATGACCTGTTATCACCAGGTATATAAGTGTAGACCCCTGGTGACGCAGTTAGGTTTCTGGTTAGAACGTTAACCAGAGACTCCGCTCCGCTGCGTATTTGCCTTATGAGGCAGTTTCGATTTAAAACAGAGTTTTATGTTCTATTGTAAGGCACAAAAGTGCTGGACCGGCATTTTAACCAATTTCTGCCAGATTTGCTGATGCACCTTTTCAGTAGGATTGGAGAGTGAAGACAGGAACCTGAAGGAGTCATTCGACGGTTGAAAGGATCGACCATTATTGAATTCGTTCAAGAAAGAGTGATCTGCATGAAATAACCTCCGCTAAAAGTGGCAGAAAAGGCTGTGCAGGATCTAGTATCCAGAGGGAAAGATCAGTGCCTTTAAACCATTTAATTTCTGTTGTCGTGAATCCTGCAGATGAGGCAGGATCCGGCTGGGACTGGCGTGACGTTGTGTCTTCGAGGAATTCTTTACTTCAGGAAAGTCTCTTCTAATTGACTGTATAAATCTCCTGGACTTTCGAATTTACCATTCTAAGAACTGTGTTTGAATTTACCGCTTTAAGAACTGTTTTCGCATTTATCATTTTAAAACCTAGTACTGAGTGACGGTTTGTTAAGTGGCCGATAGCTGTTTACTTCTGGTTAAGATTTTAGTTTGTTTATTTTTTTTATATTGAGCAGAGTTGAATAAGTGTTTGATTGTTTTTATAAAACCTGACTCAATTCACTTCTATATTCATTGTTGCCAGTCACGTGACATTGTGCAGTTGCCCCTTCATAACAGATGATGATACACCAAGTTAGAATGCTCTCCTCAGGTCACCTTGAGAAATGTGTACATATCTTTGGTGACATACCAAGTTTCCACAAACTCCTAATGAAATATAGCTGTTGTTTTGCCCAAGGAACACACGAGGAATATAAAATAACTAATTATTCTTATCATCTAAAATAGCAATATACTTTTGTATTTCCCTGTCAGTGTTAATAACTTTACATTTATTTGCATTACATTCTGTCAACATGTTCTTGCCTTGCTAATACACTTTTGCAACCTTTTTGTTTTTCTCCCATTGCGTTTTAGGGAATGCGATGCTGCTCGCAAGCTAACAATTACTGCCCAGGCTTAATTGCCTTCAGGCCATACTTTATGAACTGCACCTATCCTCATGATATTCTTTATTGGTAGGGAGTTCAGGTTTTCGACTCAAGAATGATGAAGAAACGGGGTCACGCTGTGATGGTGGTACATTTTTTTTGTGGATGGAATAAATGTTTAGAATGGTGGTCTGGATACCAATCAAGTGGGCTGCTTTATCCGAATGGTGTTGAGTTTTTGAGTGTTGTTCAAAGGTCAAGGTAAATTTATTATCAAAGTAGTATACATGTCACTGTATACTACCTTAGATTCATTTTGTTGAAGACATTTACAGGAGAAAAAGGAATATAATAGAATTTTATGAAAAACTATACCTAAGCAGACCAAAAATGATAAACAGCAATGTGCATAAAGAAAAATTGTGCAAGTAAAATAATATTGAGAACATGAGTTGTAAGGAATCTTTGAAATCAAGTCTGTAGGTCATAGAATCAGTTTAGAGTAGTGGTGATCGGGCATGACGTGGATGGTGGGTTGCTGATGCTGATGATGGATGTTGGAGCTGTACTCATCCAGGCAAGTGAAGGGAATTTCATTAAACTTGTCAAGTGGTTTGTAGTTAGTATCAATGGGTGTGTCACAAGTGACAGGATACCCACCTCTGAACTACACTTGTGGTCGCTGTATTCATATTGTTAGCTTAACGGATTTACTGTGATTTTCGAGAAATTGATGGTGGGTGACTTGATGATGGCAATGTTTATGAATCTCAGTGATAAGTCATGACACAGTGCTGGATAAGGGACTTTGATTTGGTACCCATATTTTCTTCAAGACCTACTTTCCCAACCAGTTCCAAATCATGAAAGAATTTGGTAGCTTATAATCTGTTCCCATGTGTTTGATATCAATTGAGTATAGTTGAGGATCAAGACGTGTATTCAACCATTCACAAGATGCCACCTCCAGATACCTTTTATTCCTACACCACTTTCTGTGATTTTTGATAATTGGTGATTGGTTTATTATTGTCAGATGTACTGGGAAACAATATGCATGTCATATATTGTGGTAGTACAAAGGGGAAAGCAATAACAGTCCTGCTGAAGGGTTTTGGCCTGAAACATCGATGCACTCTTTTCCTAGATGCTGTCTGGCCTGCTGAATTCCTCCAGCATTTTGTGTGCATTGAACAGAATGTAATTACTAAGTCAGTGTACTGCAGCTAGACAATAACGTGCATGGGCCATGAAGATGCAAATATGAGAGCATGGAGTTCAGCTTTATCATACAGGAGGTCCATTCAATAGTTTTATAACAGCAGACAGAAGTAGGTAGTATCTGTTTTCAAGCTTTTGTATCTTCTGTCTGGTGAAGCAGGGCACAGATAGAATAACTGGGTTGGGAGGTGACTTTGATTATATTGGCTGCTTTTCAAAGGCAGTGGGAAGGGCAGATGAAGCCAATGGGTAGGGATTTGTGGGGGTTGGCTGATTTTTATGATGGACTGAGCCGCATCCACAACTCTTAACGATTTCTTGCAGACTCAGGCGGAGTATGCCATGTCAAATTGTGATGCATCTGGATAGGATGCTTTCTATGATGCATCTATAAAAATTGATGAGGGTCAACGGGAACATGTCAAATTTCCCTAGCATTTTGAAGAAATAGAGACACTGGTGTGTTTTCTAGGCCATAATATAGTATCTCTGTGATCAGACCAGGACAAGCTATTGATGATATTTATACCAAGGAACTTGAACCTTTCAATCATCTTCACCTCAGCAACAGTTATACATGTGTGCACTACCGTGCTTCCTAAAGTCAATGACCAGCTCTCATGATTTGCTGACATTGAGCAAAACATTGCTATCATGCCACCGTGCCTCTTTCTCCTTCTTGAACTCTGTCTTGTCATTATTCGAGACCCAGACCACTGCAGTGGTATCGTCTGTGAACTTGCAGACGAAGTTAAAACAGGATCTGGCCACGTGGTTGTGAATATATAGGGATTATAGTAGGGGCCTGAGGATGCAGCCTTCTTGGGCGCCAGTGCTGAGGATAATCATGGTGGAGGTGTTGAGGCTTAACTGCACAGATTGAGGTCAGTTTGCCTGGAAGTTCAGAAAGGAGGTTCTAAGTCCTAGGTCTAGGAGGTTGGAGATGAGTTTCTTAGAAACTGTGGAATTGAAGCTGGAGCTGCAGTCGATAAATTGAAGTCTAATGTAGGTATTTATGTAGGTGTAGTTGTTATCCAAGTGCTCCAAAGATGAGGGTATGGCCAGGGAGATGGCATCTCTCTTGGACCTGGTTTTGCAATGGGTCAAGGTTGTCTGGGATGCTGGAGTTGATGTGTGCCATGATCAGCCTTTGAAAGCACTTCATGATGGTGGGTCTCAGAGACACTGAGTGATAGTCTTTGAGATACGTTGCTTTGTTTTCCTTAGTTACTGGTTTGATTGTAGTCTCCTTTAAGTTCAGGTTTAAGTAAGGAGAGGTTAAAAATATCTCCAAATACCCTACCATCTGACTTGTGCAGGATCTGAATATACAGCCATTCAGGCCAGATGCTTTCTCTGGATTCACTTTGCAAAAGACAGACCTGGCATCTGCCACAGTGACTGTGGGTACAGATGTGTCACAGGCTGTCATGATGGATAGTGTGATTTCATTGCCTTCTGTTCAAACCGTGCATAGGAAGAATTGAGCTCACTGGGGAGAGGAGTTATTGTCGATGATGCTGCTGACTTCATTTTGTAGTCATTTATAGTATGTAAGTCTGCCACAACTGACGGCTGCTCTGGGACTGGTACTGTCTCTTGGCATCCCTGATAGCTTTATGAACCTTGTATCTTGATTTCCTGTGCAGTTCAGGGTCACCTCATTTGAATTCCATTGACTTGAATGTCTTTAGGGACTGGATTTCTTCGTTCACCCATGGTTTCTGTTTAGAGAGCACCCAGACTGACCTCTTTGATACTAGACCTCTACACACTTACTGATGAAGTCTGTGACAGTAGTGACATATTCATTTAGTTTAGCCTTAAATATGGACCAGTCTACTGACTCAAAACAGTTGTTTGAAGCTCATCTATTTCCTCATAGCAGCACTGCACGACTTTCTCTAGGGATCTTGCTTTGGTTTCTGCTGGCCTACAGGGAGAAGGGGCAGAGCTTGATGGTCTGATTTACCAAAGAGTGAGTGGAGTTTGGATTGGTAGGCATCGTTAATGGTTCACCTGCTATGATGAACAGGCAGTAGGGTATTCTGTTGATCATGGAGTGCAGATTTCACATCTGCCTGGGGTGGGTTGTAGACCTCTGTCAGGATATCTGAAGAGAATTCATGTGACAAATAGTATGATTTAATACATTACATTGCTAATGTGCTATCCGAATCCCACAGCACTTTTCTCATATTGCTTCATATGTGATACTTTACTGAATCTGTTTGTTCTTTATCGTATACCTTCCACTGCAGTGCCAGATATCTTCAAAGACCATGTAATTGAGAAATCTCTATCAGATACCCTGTGATGAAGTTGCCCAATTATATTATGACTTATCTGTTGTTTAATCTGTAAAACTATTCTACAACATGGGGAGTGCTGGAAATCTAAACAAATGCACCCACTGGCATTACAACCGCCTCACAGGAAGACCTGGGATGCACAAAATTAGGACCACTTGTATTTATTGTGTTGTGGTGTTTTCTAATAATAATTGTTTTAGGTTTGTCATTCTTAGTGGACTTCTACTTTGGATTTTATTTATTGACTAATAAAAGTACTTTGTTTAATACTTCTGTTGTTTCTTTTTACTTCATTACAATCTCTCCTCTCTCACCCTGTGAGGGAACAGTATTTACAGTACATATACTAATCCCTACTAATTATATATCAATTGAACTTAGTACAGCTTGTTTTTTAATCTCATGTTTGTTCAGGGACATCCCATTTTCTCTCCGTTCTTCTTCTACCACAAAGCCCCAACCCAAATTACATCTGCAACTCCAGCAGTTATCCTCACTCCCACACCCTAAGCTAAACCTCAGTATCTGTGATATATTGTTGCTTGAGACATGTGGAAAATGTGGAAAACATATGTCAGCTACTTGTCCTCTGCAAACTTATCATTCTTTTCGAGGAACAAAACAACTTCTAGGCACCTCTCTCTTCACTGTCAGTATTCTAGTCTGCATTATCAGGAGCTATGCAAGGTTCTGGAATATTTAATTCTTAATCATGTTCTCAGATGTTAGGGAGGGGCTTAAGATTGCTTCAGGATGGAGATTGTGCTTTAATCAAATCATCAGTGCCCAACAGCAGTGAAGAAAATATAAATGTTTCAATTGTGAGATAAGCTTGCCAAACACCTGTTCAATATTTTGGAGAAGATTAACATCACCAAAGGATAAGTGTATGTTGTTGTTTTGCCAGAGCTCCACTTTCTGGAAATCCAGTTAGCTCTCCTCCTTTGAAACTTTTAGTTGTGTCTTCAGCTCTTTTTACCACTCTCATCTGCTCTTCTACAATAATGATGCTTAATGATGTAAAATGACAGTCATTTCAGATCTTGATCTCACAAAGTGGTGTTGGGTTCCTATTTTAAAGTTTTGTCGAAAAAATTATATGCACTCAAATGTAGAAAATACATTAAGTTTTCATAATCATGTGATCATAACAATATAACTTGGGCTCTCTTGTTACCTATATCTTGGAGGAAAATCTTATTCAGCTTGTCTCTGCGTTTTCCATTCTTTGAGTGAAGTTAGTTCTATAAGTAGGCATAGATACATGCTTACCACAGATGCTTCTTTTCTCTTTTGATCTTTTCATAACTTGGTCTTCTTTATTTTAATTACTAGCAGTGCAAGAATAGTGATCACGACAAGTGTACTGCTTATTTCCTAATTTGAGTGAATTAATCAATAAGTAACACTGTTTTCTCTCCACCTAGAGATCTCATTGCAGAGCATAATTTTGTGCAAAGTCAGAGGCTTTTTCCCAGGGCTGAAATGGCTAACAGGAGAGGGCACAGTTTTAAGGTGCTTGGAAGTAGGTACAGAGGAGATGTCAGGGGTAAGTTTTTTTATGCAGCGAGTGGTGAGTGCGTGGAATGAGCTGCCAGTGACGGCGGTGGAGGCAGATACAACAGGGTCTTTTAAAAGACTCCTGGATAGGTACATGGAACTTAGAAAAATAGAGGGCTATGGGTAACTCTAGATAATTTCTAAAGTAAGTACATGTTCAGCACAGCATTGTGGGCCAAAGGGCTTGTATTGTGCTGTAGTTTTTCTATGTTTCTATGCCTGGGAGCACTGCCAGAATTCCCATAGACAAATGCACGGCTTGTGGCTCCTGTGGGATCTCACATGCAGAAACCAGCTTTCTAGTGATCTGCTTCAATATTACTTAAAGGGGTCTTGCCTGACCTGGACACATCCCATAAAGTCTGGTTTGGGCAACCCACCTCAGATAGTTCCCCTTTAGGGAAAATACTTACTGGCTTTGCCCTGTTTCCTTCAAACTATCAAATTGTCTACTAACTGAGTCCCTACCTACCTGTTAAGTTGAATGTGATTGGATACTGCAAACATTGACTCCTCCCTCCTCCCCCCCATCCCAGCAATAGAATCTTAGGTGATTACCAGCCTCAACAACCTCCCTGGTCACTGATACATCACCTCCTACTGATTCCATTCCCCCCCCACCATATTCTTTGACACCCATCCTTGCTCTGACCTTGTGAGCAACTTTCACCCTGGCCACTCTGACGGCCTCTGGCACTGACTCCTTTAGTGTTTCCAATCCCTCACTCCACCTACCAATCATTTCCAATAAATCTCCCATCCCAATTATCAACCCACAAGCCCTTGTGTACCACAGAATTACAGGTCTGACCCGAAGTAATCATGTTAAACACCCTCTTCAGAGATGTTTTTACATTTTGAGGTGATTGGATTTTAATGGCTGCAGAATTGCATATGCCAATTAAAGAATTAAGGCCAAGAAATTGAAGGGTGCCTCGAAATCTGCATTACTCAAGGGCAGGCTGTTTCCAAATCTAGACGCCTGTGAGTTCCGGGGTGTAGTGGCTTACTGAATTGGCCTTATATACTCAAAAGCTTTTTTTTCCACAAGTTCCACCATTCAGAACATGCAAAGGCAAACAACTCGGTTATCAGGCTGGGTCCTGGTTTCAGGTACTCAAGAAGGGAGGCCGGGACTAGAGAGGAGTGTCAGTTGAGTTTTTTGTTGGTGGGGGGAATGGCTTTGAGATCATGCTGAATCAGGGAGCTACTGTTTACTGCTTGGCCATGGTGAGGTCTGCTGGAGGAATTGGGCTAGAGGTCACCGAGAGAGATAGGAATGGAGTGCAGGAGCAGGGTTGTGCTGGAACTTGGTGGTGGGTTGGCCAGGGAATGCTTGGGGAATGTGATTAGGACACCATTGTCAAACAGGCTTGGAACTACTTTGGCTCTGGTAATGCCTGAAATCCCCTTCTGAACCTTGCCACCACTCTACCTCTCCATCTTAAGAGATAATTTTTAGAGCATACTTTTGATCCACTGTCTCTCAGTGGCTGAGCTTTGTTTATTTTCTTGAAAACACTCCCTTGAGGTGCCTTGTTGTTGTGATATGAGTGCTATATAAATGCACATTGTTCTTCATAATCTTGCCCCGCTCCACTTCCGAACTTCCAGTGGACTTCTTATTCAGTTCCTTTCTGCATTCACCACCCCCCCCCCCCTTTCCCTTGCCCCTCCACTGGTGGTTAAAAGTCAAATTCCTTCCTTAACCTTTCTATGCCCTTCTGCCTTTCTGTATCATTGGAAACATTCCCAAAGTGCCATCTGTTCGACCTTGGCTGAATGGCAGCGCTCGCAGCTTCATGCCACTCTTGACACCTGAGCATGCAGCCGAGGTTGACACTCTCAGAACAGCACTGCGGGAATCCTCAACCACCAGAAGCTTTACCTTTCCAATGAGGCATTGAACTGTGCCCCAGTTCAAATGGACTTAAAGATCCCATGACATCAATGATTATGTTCCCCCTGATTGGTTAGTCTATTTACCATATGTGGCTGGCACAAGACTGTATTTATTGCCCATTCCTAGCCAGGCAAACTTTTTTCACCATTACAAGCTCAATGATTTGATATGTGCCAAAAATCTGGAGGAGTTTGATTTGGTAATGTTAAAAGAATAGGTATATGTGTCCACATTAGGATGGAACATAGCTTGAAAGGCAACTTCCTGTTCTTTCTGTATGCCCTGGTGGTAGAGGTCGCAGCAGAGAACACTTATCATGTCAGCCTTGCAATGAATAGTTCCTTTGAGGGACTGCTGTCAGCAGATGCTGAGATCAGCCATATGTAGAGCAAGGATTCAAATTGACCTCAATGCTCTGGGTGGCATTGAGGTTCTTGAGATAGGGTTGTGGGGCTGCATACTTCAAATGAGCCCTAAGTGTTATATCCCATTCTTAACTACTGACTTTCAGAGTAGATAGAACCTTCTAACGGCAGGAAAATTAGTCACTCTGCAAGATATAGGGCTTCAGCTTAGCTCTTTTACTTATGATGTTTCTATGGATGCCCTTGACACGTTTCTGGCCATTAATATCTTCCAGGTATTTGTAAAGATGGCGTCTTTGAAGTTTAAGTGGGAATTGCCAGGGATTCTCCTCTTGTTTTGGACGTTCCTTATTTTTTACTTAAGAAACATGAAAGATATGTGTCACTTGATAGCTTAAAGCCAAATATTACACGAGTCTTGCTGTAGATTGGCTTGGGGTTTTTCACATGTAGAAGAGAACTGAATGTAGTTGCACATCATGCCTTCAAAACTAAACCCCGTTCAACATTGTTGTCTTAAGGAAAAGGATCTATTTGGATTGTGGAAACGTCTCTGAGAGAGGCTGACCTGTCTGGATGATGCTGTGGCAACCACAAAACCTCTTTGTGTTGGGTATGACTCGGGACATTGTCATTGACTGGTTTTCCAGCCATGTTCTAGTTCCTTCCATTTTGCAATAGTTCCTTGGAGAGCTACATCATGGACACTAGCTTCTCCACCACCGAGGACAGCTTCAAAAGGTGATGCCGCAAGAAAGCGGCACCAATTTTTAAAGACCCTACCATCCGGGGCATGCCCACTTCTCATTGCCACCATAAGGGAGGAAGTACAGGAGTCTGAAGGTACACATTCAATGTTTTAAGTAAACTTCTTCCCCTCTGCCATCAGATTTCTGAATGGTCCATGAAACCATAGACACCACCTCAGTATTTTGGTCTGCTTATGAACTACTTATTTATTTAGTTTTTATATTTTTTATTGCAACTTATGGTACTTTTGATATGTAGTGCACTGGAGTCCTGCCACAGAATAACAAATTTTATGACAGATGTTGATGATAATAAATTTGATTCTGATCTTGTTTTGATTCTGGAGCCATGCTCTGTCCAATGCAGCTTTGATACTGAGGGTAGTTACTCTTGTCATTCCTCGGTATTGAACTCATACATCTCAGTGATGAATAATGGAATCAAAAGACAATAAGATATAGGAGCAGAAGTAGGCTATTCAGCCATCGAGTCTGCTCTGCCATTCAATCATGGGCTGATCCAATTCCTCCAGTCATCCCCACTCCCCTGCCTTCTCCCCATACCCTTTGATGCCCTGGCTAATCAAGAACCTATCTATCTCTGAATCAATACTTTTTGCTGAAAGTAAAATGGTGAACAAATGTTAAGAGAAGACTGTGTGGTTGACCAACTCCATCCCTCCATCGATGAAATAGAGAAGGCCAATACAGCAACAATTGGCTGCAATAATCGGTCTCTTAGATCATTTTCGTTATACATGTAATGAGTCTACAAAGCATGGACATGTGCTGCACTCTGTAACTGTGTGTGTGGACATATTGAAGACATAATGCAGCAGGCTAGGCAGCATCTATATGAAGAGGTACAGTCGACGTTTCAGGCTGAGACCCTTCGTCAGGACTAACTGAAAGAAGAGATAGTAAGAGATTTGAAAGTGGGAGGGGGAGAGTTCACCAGCATTTTTTGTGTGTGTTGCTTGAATTTCCAGCATCTCTGTTTGTGGACATATTTCTTGGATAGGAGAATGATGTGGTATTCCTACTTTGTAACAATGTAATATGGTTTGTAGTAGATTTTGAGGGCTAAGCATGCACATAGGTCAAGTGCTTTGACTTGCAGATACACCACTTCATCTTTTCACGAGTGTACCACATACCTTAATGTATTTATGGAAGCATTACAAATCGGTAATATGGCAACTTTCCATTAGTGATAAATGTTGAAGGATATTACTCACTTTTGCATGGTAAATGTTGAATGATCTAATGGCATCAGGACTGAATATTTTGCTGAGTTTTCTTTCAACAAATTGCATGGAATCTTGTTTGTTTAAGGCATTGATTCTCAATGGGGGTGGTTATGTGTTCTAAGGGGGTGGTGGGGAAAATAGAAGTTATTGGGGGTGTTCAAGATTCTTGGGGGGGGTGGGCAATAAACAGCATCCTAACTGTGGCACTATAGTTATTGAGACCTTATGTGATTGGTCAATCATGCTGATTGGAATAGTATAAAGGTAGGTTGTCAAACACCAGCTCTATCCTGACTAATATGTAGATTCCAATCTGAATCCTTGTTAATGTAATTTTCACAGTTGTGATCGTCTTCATCTTTGCCTGGCCGTTCCTTTCCGTGTTGCTGCCATCATTCCCTCTACGTCAACTTACTGCCATTGTTAACATCTGATAGGCATTCCCAATTTGTGTTAACTTTTTATTTTAATTTAGCCCTATTAATGATGGTTAAATATGTACGGCGAGATCTCTGTGAGTCTGAAGACGGCGAAGTCTTGAATTCTACTCCTGCTAAGAAACAGTAACTACAGAAAGTGCATCAATACAATGTTGCTTAGCTGGAGTGTGGGTTTATTCTGTTCCTGTCAGATTAGAGACACCCCATGTATCTTATTTGTATACTGTACAGTCTAATGAAGCTTGTGGGCACATGGCCAAGTGGTTAGGGCATTGGACTAGCGACCTGAAGGTCGTGAGTTCGAGCCCCAGCCGAGGGAACGTGTTGTGTCCTTGAGCAAGGCACTTAATCACACATTGCTCTGCGATGACACTGGTGCCAAGCTGTATGGGTCCTAATGACCTTCCCTTGGACAACATTGGTGTCGTGGAGAGGGGAGACTTGCAGCACGGGCAACTGCTGGTCTTCCATACAACCTTGCCCGGGCCTGCGCCCTGGAGAGTGAAGACTTTCCAGGCGCAGATCCATGGTCTCGCAAGACTAACGGATGCCTCCTAATGAAGTCATGAAACCATCAAGATTGCAGGAACTCTTCCGTAAAAGACACCCTGAAAAGGCTACTTCTGGTATTACTCAGTTCCAGAAGATGAAAGAAACATTTGAAAAACATTGCACACTCAAGTTATTTGCCAAGAAAGCTAAAAATGACGTTGATAGTAGTCTCATTGATGTGTGGAAAATCTCACACAATAGGTGAAAGATTAATATTGCCTGCTGTATCTGAGGGTCTCACCACTGTTCTCAAAATGCATACTAGTATCTTGAAATCAATTCCTCTGAGTAATAACTCTATAGCTCCACATTTTGACAAAATGAGTGAAGACATTGATTATCAACTATGCACAGAGATGAAAACACAGAATCTGGGATACAACTGGATCAGTCAACTGTGCGAAACAAGGAGATATTGTCAATGGCATATGTACTGTTCATCAAAAATGGAAAAAATTATGAAGATATTCTCTTTTGAAAAAAGTTAAAACAAATATCAATGGAGAATCAATCTACAACAAGCTTAAAATGCATATTAAGGATAAAAGTATTTCAATTAGGAACATGATTTCTTGTGCAATAGATGGAACACCATATATGACAGGTCACCATGCTGGTTTCGTGGCATTTGTGAGAAAAGAAATTCCAAGCCTGTTGCAGTCCATTGTGTAATTCATTGTCATCAATTTGCAGCCAAAAACCTCAGCCAGTGTCTTTTTTCAAGCAAGACTCTTATAATATCTTGTAATATCTACTCTCAATAACATTACAGCTCATTGATTAAATAGCAGGATATTTTGCCAGTTATGCCATGATAACAATGAAGAGTTTAAACACTTGTTTCTTCACATTAAAGTTCATTGGCTGTGAAAAGGCTGCTGCTTAAAACATTTCTTTGATCTCTCTAGCACTATTGAATTTTTGATAAAGCTGGCAAGAGCTTTGGAAACAAGACTGAACCTCTACGTGGAGATGTGGCATACCTAGCTGATCTGTATGACAAAATGAACATCCTAAATATGAAACTGCAGGGTGAAAATTTAAATTTAATCCAGGCAAAAAGTGCATTGTCCACTTTTATCAGAATGTTGGAAATATATAAGCAAAACATTGTGAGAAGAATGCTTTCACTGTTTCCCTGTATGGAAAGCATGGCACTCCATTTCATAGATGGCGATTTGCAAGAGTACTCCTTACACCTGCAGTCACCGAAGAAGGATTTTCAGAGTCAATTCAAGGATTTGAACAATCTGGAAATTCTGGACTGGATAATTAACCCATTTCTTTTCAAGGTGGAAGAAGGGAAAGGGAGCTTGCGAGAAGAAATTATCAAAATTCAGAATAATGAAGCAAAAGTGCTTTTCAAAAATGTCGGCTTTTGTGGTATGTGGCTACACTGTCATATGAAAGTTACTGGTCTTTGGAGAAGAGCCACACTACATTTCAGTGCATTTCCATCCTCCTGCCTGGTTGAAAGAGGCTTCAGTGCAGTGAACCACATACTTACAAAAACAGAAACTGTTTGGGCATTGTTATGCATGGCGACTTAAGGCATTTGCTGTCGCAACTTAAACCAGATATTTCAGCTCTTGCTAAAAACCATCAAGCTCAAGGATCACATTGATATCAAACCTGCTGTACAGCGCACAGGTACTACATAAGCCAGGTTTAAAGTGAACAAAAAATAAAAGCAGAATCATTTTTCTCATGTTAGCATATGGTAGACATGTTTTTACTCGATGGGGGCACTGGAAAGTATATTGTGCCTAAGAGGGAAGTTGGCAAGTATAAAGGTACTTTGGGGGGTGTTGCCAAGTATGAAAGCTCTTTGTGGGGTGGTTTGGGCTATAAAAGGTTGGGAAACACTGGTCTAAGGCCTCCTCTTGGACGAGTGAATGTGCACAGTATAGAAGACCACAGTGACCCAGCACTTTTCTTAGTACTGTGCAATCTCACTCACAGTAGCCTGCTGAGTAGAAGCATGATAACATAGCCAGCTCAGTTGACTATCTCAGTACTGAGCTTACCATCTATTTAGCTTATTATTCATGTGAGTGGATATGTTCTTCAAAGCAATAGGTGTAGCCAGGAATAATTTTCTGATTGGACATAGGTACACACAAATTATACAGACCTCAACCATGTCACATCACTCATAGTTACCTGCAGGATGCTGTAGTTTGATTACACAAGCAATTGCGTGCCTGCCATTATGTAATTGATAGGTAGCTGTGCACAGACACAACAAGTTGGCGATGAGAATGGGATCTGAACCCATGGATGCAAAATACAGGTTTCCCCCGCCATCCGAAGGTAGAGCGTTCCTATGAAACGGTTCATAAGCCGGAATGTCGTAAAGCGAAGAAGCAATTACCATTTATTTATATGGGAAAATTTTGTGAGTGTTCGCAGACCCAAAAATAACCTACCAAATCATGCCAAATAACACATAAAACCTAAAATAACAGTAACATATAGTAAAAGCAGGAATGATATGATAAATACACAGCCTATATAAAGTAGAAATACTTTTCCACGATCATTACTGAACTGTTCTCCGAAGCGAAAATCTCACGCAAGCGCTGTCGGCAGAAAATCTCACCCAAGCGCTGTTGGCAAGAACACTCTGTCCAGTAACCTTTAAGCTATGAAGCTGCCAAATCATACTAAATAACATGTAAAAATACACAGCCGATATAAAGTAGAAATAATGTATGTGCAGTGTAGTATCACTTACCGGAATTGGGAAAGTGCGGAGCACACGGATGATGGTGAGTTAGGCTGAGTCGTCACAGGTTGGGATGGTGCAGTGGCCCCCACCCTCCAGGCCGCCGAGCGATACATTGCCACGAAGCACGCAGGGGTAGCCGGGAGCTGGGAAGCACACAGCACATCTTTGAGAAAAAAGCCAAAACAAACATGCTAATTAATTAGGTGCCGCCCGACATGTAATTGTCGGCCCAGATCAGTGCCGATTGCCGATTGCGTCGTCTCTGATCTGGGCCGACAATTATGTGTTGGCGGCACCTAATTAATTAGCATGTTTATTTTGGCTTTTTTCTTAAAGATGTGCTGTGTGCCTCCCGGCTACCATTGCATTCTCCGCGAATTGGTACAGTATCTGTCCGTGGCCTGGGGGTTGGGTTGGTGGGACACTGGGGTGTCATCTCGTCGTCTGTTTCCATTAGAGCAGGCAGCTCATCTTCTATCTCTGCCTGCCTCGATGTTGAAGGTCGAGGTTCGTCGTCCGCTGTGGCTGATGTGGAAAGGCTGGCTTGACTGCTGAGCCTCGCGCATTTTTCTATCACACAGTTCTTTGTAAGGACTCAAACCATACTGCAAATAACCCCTAAACCAACGTACCCTTTCAAAATTAAAGTCGTACTTTATCATTACTCATTCGATTTCGATTGTTATCCTTTCCTTTTCCAATTGCATCAGCTCTTCATCTATTAGATCTTGGTTATGGTATGCCAAAACCTCTTCAACATCATGTTCGTCAGCTTCCACAAGCCAAACTCACTTTATCCTTACTTTGTTCACCACAATCGAAACGCTTAATTATGTCTAGTTTTACGCTAAGTGTAACACCCTTACGAGCTCTTTCAGGCTTTTCTGATACCTTAGAACTCATCTTGCAAACGGCTGCCCACAGACATGTGTTAAAGCAATGCCGGCGAGAATCCGGGGGAGAGCGGCTGCTCAGGGCGCACGCTGCTTTTTATCGCTCACTGCTTTTTTTATGCGCTGATTTTTTATTGAAAGCTGCTTTTTTTTCATAACAGTGAAAACACCTTCTGAAAGCGAAAACAGGGTACTAGTGTAGGTCTTTCGTAACAGTGAGGTTTCGTAAAGCGAACGTTCGAAAAGCGGGGGACATCTGTACTCAAAAGAGGCTACTGTCCGAAAGACATCTAACCTTAGAACAGGCATTGGCCGTTGCGATATCATCCCAGACTGCAGCAAGGGATGCAGCAGAACTATAGAAAAGGAGGTTAGATTGCGAAATGCACAAAATGTCCCTGAATGGTGCAAAAATCCAAGAATGTTATTGATGTGGCAAATCCTCCCATGATGCAAATGACTGTTGGTTCAAAGAAAAAGTCTGCAGAAAGTGTCACAGACAAGGTCACGTAGAAAGAGTGTGCAAGGCAGACAAAAAAGCACAACCAAGTGAAAAGTCTCAAACACAAAACTAAGGAAATGCATAAAGTTACCAAATGTAAAAAAGAATCAGACAACATAGAGTCTGAAAAGGAGAGCCGTCATGCCTAGAACTGCATAGTATAACTGAAGCAGATGACAAAATCATCTGGATCACAATAGTTGTGTCCGGTGTAAAACTGAAAATGGAACTGGACACAGGGTCAGCTTTGTCTGTAATTTCAGAAGCTGACTATAACAGACTACATTCTAAGTTACCATTAGAGAAGACCTTAGTGATGCCAAAGACCTGCACAGGCAAAGAAGTGTCTCCCAAAGGCAAACGGAAAGTGAATGTGACATATGGAGGCTAAACACAGTTAGAATTTTGCGGTGAAAAGTGGAAGGCCAGCACTTTGCAGACATGAATGGTTGAGGGAAATCCATCTAAACTGGCACTCAATCAAAGCTCTCAGTGTGGGATTAACAGGTAATGACAGCCCAGATGGTAGCGCTAACCAGAGACTGGCACAGCTACTTAAAGTTGATGAGAAGGTTTTTAAGAATGGAATCAGTAAAATCAAAGGCATGAAGGCCAGAATTGAATTGAATGAAGCAGCAACACCAAGATTTCACAGAGTGCATCCAGTGCCTTACACACTACATCCAAAAGTCAATGCTGAACTGCAGAGTTTGGAGGCATCTGCAACTCTCTCCAAGGTTGAGTGGAGCGAGTGGGCCAAGTTCATTGTCCTGGTGGTCAAGAAAGGGAAGGCTGGAGCTGTTTGCATATGTGGGGATTTCAAGGTGAGCAACAACTTCGTGCTGTGTACTGTGCAGTATTCTCTGCCATGAACAGAAGACATTTTTGCATCTTTGACATATGGAGAGAGGTTTTCAAAGATTGACTTGTCACCAAGCCAATCTGCAAATGGAGATTGAGGAGCCAGGCAGGAAGTTCCTCACAATCAACACTCACAAGGTACTGCTCCAGTATAACTGTCTCGCCTTTGGTGTCGCATCAGCTCCTGCAATTCAGCAAAGAGCAAGTGCTCTCTAATATCTCAGGAACAAAATGTTATCTTGATGACATCATCATGACTGGCAAAAATGATGAAGAACACCTCCAGATCCTTGGTAAAATGCTTACCAGGCTGAGTGAGTATGGTCTGTGTGCAAAGAGAGAAAGTTTTTCCAAGAATGAAATCTCATATTGTGGGCATGTCATTGACAAGCATGACCTACATAAGTCACAGGAGAAGGCTGAAGCAGTACTGCAGGCACCGAAACTAGAAAATGCATCATAATTCAGGACATACTTGGGCCTTGTAAACTACTACCACCAGTTTCTCCCAAACATTGCTACAGTGCTGCAACCATTGAATGCACTGTTGCAGACAGGAGTAAAGTGGGAATGGTCAGAAAGATGCGAAAAAGCATTCAAGGAAACAAAGACATTAATAACATCTGATGAACTGCTCACCCACTATGACCTATCCCTGCCCATCAGACTGGTATGGAATTGGGGCTGTTTTGTCACACACTTTTAAAGATAGATCTGAATACCTGATTGCATTTGCTTCAAGATCACTGATGAGCACAGAACGCATCTATGCACAGATGACCGAGAGGCCCTTAGTCTAGTATTTGGAATAAAGGAATTCCACCACTACCTCTATGGAAAAAGATTTATGGTAGTGACAGCCCACCAGCCTTTTGTGTCCATTTTCAATCCCAGGAAGGGAATTCCAGTGATGTCTGCGACTTGGTTACAACGTTGGGCTCTATTCCAAGGAGCCCACTCTTATGACAAAGAGCTCAAGGATACCAAACAACACAGCAATGCTGATGGCTTGCTACATCTTCCACTACTGGCAACTGAGAAGAAAAGTTTTCATACTGTGACCCAGCAGAAGTGTTCCATACTGCATTGGTGGACCAGTTGCTGGTAACAAATTCTAAAATACAAAGGGAAACAAGTAATGGCCTGATATTGTCATTTCACAGGCTGAGAGGCATGATGAGAATGTCATCACTGACAAGACACCTGCCAAACCTGATGTCACTCCACGGGTCCAGAGGTACGATGAGAATGTTATTGTTGATAAGACACCCACCAAACGTGATGCCACTCTACTGGTTCAGAGATGCTGTCCTGAAAGAAACAGAGTGCCACCCAAAAGACTGAACCTTTAGAACTGTGAAGATAGTTATGGAACGTTATTGTGAAAGAATGTTTATTTGGAATATGGGTTTGTGAAAGGGAAATTGAATGTTTTGTACATATACAGTTTTATGTTACTGTACACTGATCTAAATAGGGAGGAAGTGTAATGTATGGATCTATTTCTTTTAGAGCAGTGACACCCCCCCACCCCCAGCATTACATATTGATCTGTTGTCTGTGCATACGCTGTTGTATATGCAGCACATTTTTCCCTCTCTCTCTCTCTCTCTCTCTCTCGCTGCAATGTGAATATACCAGTTAAAGCCATCTCCCGTGTGCGGGCTTTTATTTAATTGATATGTAGTTGTGCACAGACACAACACAGATCAATTGGCTGGGGTATTCACCAATATCCTTAACTTCTCCCTTTAGCGGTCTGAGGTACCCACCTGCTTTAGGAAGGCTTCAGTTACACCAGTGCTAAGAAGAGTTTGATAACCTGCCTCAATGACTATCATCCAGTAGCAGTTACATCCACAGTGATGGATTGCTTTGAGAGATTGTTGATGAAGTATATCAGCTCCTGCCTGAGAAGTGACTTGGATCTGCTTCATTTTGCCTCCTGGCACAACAGGTCCACAGCAGACGATATTTCATAGGCTCTTTACTCAACCCTGGAGTATATCTGTACAGTGAAGATGCATACAACAGGATGCTCTTCATCATATACATCTCAGCACTCAATACCATTATCCCTTCAAAACTAATCAATAAGCTTTGCCCTTTGGCTTTAGTACCTCCTTGTGCAATTGGATCCTTGATATCCCCAGGTGAAGACTCCTGCCAGTTCAGATTGGCAAAAACATCTTCTCCCCAATCTCCATCAGCATAGGTGCACCACAAGGCTGTGTGCTTAGCCCCCAGCTCTATTCACTTTATATAAGTATAGCTTCACTCATGTGAAGCTAAGCATAGCTCCAATGCAATATTTAAGTTTGCTGATGACACCACTCTTGTTGGCCAAATCAAGAGTGGTGCTGAATCAACATATTGTATAGGAGGGAGATTGAAAATCTGCCTGAGTGGTGCCACGACAACAACCTCTCACTCACTGTCAGCAAGATCAAGGAGCTGATTACTGACTTCTGGAAGAGGAAACCAAAGGTCGGTGAGCCAGTCTTGATTGGGGATCAGAGGTGGAGAGTGTCATGTGTTTAATATTTCAGTAATTGAATAGTATTGTAAATATAGTGATGGATTAAGCATTTGTTGTGTGTTTAAATAGTTCATTATTGGATATATGTAAAGGTTCATGAATGGCATATGTCATTACGCCCCTACGTCATATGTGCATGCCTTGCTAAAGAGAAAACAAAGTACACAAGTTTATCCCCGGGGTCCCATGTTTTCTTTTTGATTAGTTTTGGAGTTAAAAAACATAACGTGGCAATGAGGAAGTTTTAAATGAAACTGAAATTACTCCCTAACTGCTGAAGTACAGAGAGACGTTTGAGTTTTGAAAAAGTGCACTGAAATATTTGAATTAAAACAAAAGGTGCAGCTCAAGTCTCTGAGGAAGAGGAAAAGACATGGTCAAGCAAATAAAAAGGCAGAAAACAGACAAAATTCAGAGATTCATAACAGTGAAAATACCGGGTGATAATACTAATAAATGAAAATAAGCAGGGAGATAGATGTGTTTGATAGCACTGAAGATAACTGGTTGATATATAATGAGTGAATTGAGCAGTATTTTAAAGCAAATGAAATAGCCAATGCAAAGTGATTGTTAGTTTTGTTGAGTGCATTGGATGAAAAGGCATACCGTTTTCAAAGAAATTTAATTGCTCCAACCAAACTAGCTAAAATTAGCATTGCTGATATCAGAAAAGTAACACAAAAACATTTAGAACTAAAACCATTGTTGACTGGAGAACTCTTTAGTTGTCATAAGCAGAATCAAAAGAAAGGAGAAGCCATTGCAACTTACAAGGCTGAATTGAAGAGATCATCTGAGTATTGTCAGTTCAATGATGGGTTTAATGATACACTGAGAGACCATTTAGTTTGTGGAGTCTTACAATAAATAATTCAAAAATGACTACTAACTGAAGCAACCCACATTTAGAAGAGCAGTTGAAATCTCTATATCATTGGAAACCTCAGCCAGAGATGCATTTAATTTGCAGTCAGTAATGCAATTGAGTGTTAACAAAACTAATCAGAAACCTGCCTGGCTGAACAAATTGCGCTTGGGTTGTGGCGGGGGCTCATGTACACCAGACTAATGCAGATTTAAAGGCAAAATTTGCAGAAAATGCAACAAAGTAGAACACATACAGAGAACATGTTGGGCAGACAAAAATAAAAAATCTACAAAGCAAAGAGAAAAAGATAAAAATTCTAGGTGCAGTTTCAAAAAGAGTCCTAAACTGCATCTGATAATGATGAGAGTGACACAGGAATGATTAGCCTTGAGATTTTCAATGTGAAAACGGACAGGAGTCAAGCAATATGGCTTACACCAGAAGTGAACAGCAAATTAATTAAAATGGAATGAGACACTAGCTTGGCTGTTTCAGTCATTCCACAAAATAAGTTTAAGTGGTATTTTAAAAATACTGAACTGAAGCTTGCAGATATCCAACCAAGAACTTATACTGGAGAAAAGATAACTCCTGTTTGAATCACATTTGTAAAAGTGAAATACAACAATGAACAAGCCAGATTTGGCTTGTGTGTGGTAAAAAGAGGAGGGCTTGCATGTGGGGTCGTCAGCGTTATCTGGATGACCTAATCGTTACTGGTAAGGATAATAAGGAACATCTCCAAAATCTCAAGACAGTTAAAAAATATCAGAAGATTATGGGCTTTGAGCATGATGCAACAAAAGTGAATTCTTTAAAGCAAGCATCATATACTGTGGTCACACCATTGACACATAAGGATTATGCAAGTGTACTGAGAAAGTTCAAGCAGTGGTGGATACTCCTAGGCCAAAGAATATATCACATTTGCAGTCCTTTTCAGGATTTGTTATTTACCATAACAGGTTCCTACCTACTTGGGCTACTGTGCTCAGCCCCTTGAGCTCATTGCTATAGATTGGACAGAATGGCAATGGAAAGTGTGAGGTAGCTTTCCAAAAGACAGACAAAATGGTGACATCAGATACTGTACTCACACATCGTTCAGTGGACCTTTTGCCTTGTGGTATAGGTGTAGTCATATCACATGTTATGAGTGATGGAAGTGAACGTCCCATAGTATTTGTATTACATTACCTTGCTGCTGCAGAGAAAAATTATCTACAGATTGACAGAGAGGCCTTGAATCTGGTTTGGGGTGTAAATCATTTCAACCAGTACTTGCATGGGAGAGAGTTTACCCTCATTACTGATCATCAACCACTAGTGTCCATTTTCAATCCACAGATTTAGTTCCACTAAAAGCAGCAGCACAAATACAGAGATGGGCACTATTTCTCAAAGGACACAATTACAAGATTGAATTCAAGAGGATGGCTAATCATGGAAATGCTGATGGATTATCCCATTTATCTTTGGAAAAGGAAATACCAGAAAATTTTATAAAAGAGGACTCTCCTCTTTTTTGGATCTCCCCCTTCCCCTCCCACTTTCAAATCTCTTACTAGCTCTTCCTTCAGTTAGTCCTGACGAAGGGTCTCGGCCCGAAATGTCGACTGTACCTCTTCCTAGAGAAGCTGCCTGGCCTGCTGCGTTCACCAGCAACTTTGATGTGTGTTACTCTCCTCTTGACCTAGTCTCCCTAATGTACATTGAAACAATTCCAGTTCCCCCATTTTTACTAGTGCTGGGATAAACTTACCTTGGATGGAGGTTGCCTTATGAGGGCATTGAGAGTTGTTGTACCATCCAAGCTGAGAACTGAAGTGTTGGAGGAGCTACGTACCGGACACCTGAGCACGATCAAAATGAAAGTGTTGCCTCAAAGCTTCGTTTGGTGGCCTGAATTAGATCAGCAGATCGAGCAGCTTGCCATGCACTGTTCAGGATGTGAACATGTCCAGAGAAAAGGTGTACAGGGCAGTCAGAGCTTCTTCCTGCAGTCAAAGAGTTAACTCCTATAACCACCACAGAGGAGGCTCCCAGGCCTGAGATTGTCTCACAGCCACAAGTCTCACCTGCCAAGCAGGGTGACCCCTCCCCACCACCCCCAACCAGTAATATTTGAGCAATATTTAAAATATATTCTTTGATTAATCATTCTTTGTATGTTTAAAATAATTCATTATGGGTTGTATGCCACATGTCATTACACCACTATGTCAGATGTGTGTGCTCGCTAAAGTAAAAATGAAGTACAGTGCCTATAAAAAGAATTCACCCCCCTTGGAAGTTTTCAAGTTTTATTGTTTTACAACATTGAATCACAGGGTTTAATTTGGTTTTTTTAACAGTGATCAACAGAAAAGACTCTTTCGTGTCAAAGTGAAAACAAATTGGTCTACATTTATTACAATCATGAAACCAGAAAATAATTGATTGCATAATTACTCACCCCCTTCAAGTCAGTATTTAGTAGATGCACCCTTAGTAGAAATTACAGCTTCGAGTCTGTGTGGGTAGGTCTCTATCAGCTTGCACATCTAAACACTGCAATTTCTCCCCATTCTTCTTTACAAAACTGCTGAAGTTCAGTCAGATTGCATGGCGATCATGAGTGAACAGCCCTCTCCAAGTCCGGCCACAAATGCTCAGTTGGATTGAGGTCTGGGCTCTGACTTGGCCACTCCAGGACATTAACTTTGTTGTTTTTAAGCCATTCCTGTGTAGCTTCGGCTTTATGCTTGGGGTCATTGTCTTGCTCGAAAACAAATCTTCTCCCAAGTCTCAGTTCTCTTGTAGACTACATCAGATTTACTTCAGGACTTCCCTGTGTTTTTCTGCATTCAAGGCCTTCCAGGGCCTGCTGCAGTGAAGCATGATGCAGCCATCACCACACCTCACGGTAGGGTTGGTGTGTTGTTGATCGTGTGTGGTGTTTGGTGCATTTAGTCTCTTGGCCAAAAAGCTCAATTTTGGTTTCATCAGACCATAGAACCTTCTTCCAGCTGATTTCAGAGTCTCCCAAGTGCCTTCTGGCAAACTCCAGCTGAGATTTCAAGTGAGTTTCTTTCAACAGTGGCTTTCTCTTTGCCACTTTCCCATAAAGCTGCGATTAGTGAAGCACCCAGGCAACAGTTTTCTCGCATTTCAGCTACTGCATCTTGCAACTTCTCCAGAGTTGTCATAGGTCTCTTGGTGGCCTCCCTCACTCGTCCCTTTCTGGAATGGTCACTTAGCTTTTGATTGCGGCCTGTTCTAGGCAGATTTATGGCTGTGCTATGTTCTTTCCATTTCCTGATGATTGACTTAAATGTACTCCAAGGGATATTTAGCGACTTGGAAATTTTCTTGTATCCATTTCCTGACTTGTGTTTGTCAATAACCTTTTCGCAAAGTTGCTTGGAGCATTCTTTTGTCTTCATGCTGTGGTTTTTGCCAGGATACTGACTGACATTGGTTGGACCTTCCAGATACAGGTGTATTTTTACTACAATCAATTGAAACACCTTGACTACACATAGATTTATGTATAGCTATGACACCCTAACTAATTTTGTGACAACCAATTAGTTGTACCAGTGATGATTTGGTGTATATTAAATACTTAAGCAATGAATTATTTTGTATTTTATGTCTGTAATTAATTTAGATCACTTTGTAGAGATTTGTTTTCACTTTGACATGAAAGTATCTTTAAAAAAGCCAAATTAAATCCACTGTTATTCAATGTTGTAAAACAAGAAAACATGAAAACTTTGGGGGGATGGGATGGGGTGAATAATTTTTAAGGGCACTGTACACACACTTATCCTTGGATTCCCTGTCTTTTCTTTCACTTTGAAAACGTAACAGAGGGTCATCAACTTTAAATTCCTCAATATTATCATTTCAGCGGGTCTGTTCTGAGTCCAGCATGTAAGTGCCATTACAAAGAAAGCATGGTATTGTAGTCCCTCTGCTTCCTTAGAAATTTGTGAAGATTTGGCATGGCATTGAAATCTTTGAAAAACTTCTATGAATGTGTGGTGGAGAGAATATTGACTGGTTGCATCATGGCCTGGTATGGAAACACCAATGCCCTTGCATGTAAAATCCTACAAAATGTGTGTTGGAAATGGCCCAGTCCATCACGGGTAAAGCCCTCCCCACCATTGAGCACATCTATACAGAGTGCTGTCACAGGCAAGTAGCATCCATCATCAAGGACCCCCGCCATACAGACCATGCTGTCCTCTTGTTCTGACATCAGGAAGAAGATACAGGACCCTCAGGACCCACACCACCAGGTTCAGGAACAGTCATTACCCCTCAGCCATCAGGCTCGTGGTCCATAGGGGCTAACTCCACTCAAATGCCTCATCACCGAACAGCTCCCACAACCTATGGGCTCACTTTCAAGGACTCTTCATATCACGTTCCTGATATTTATCGCTTTCTTGTTTATTTATTAGCTTGTTTGTTTATTTATTTATTTATTTATTATATTTTGCACAATTTGTTGCTTTTGCATATTGGTTGTTGATATCTCCTGTTGGGAGCGGTCTTTCATTGATTCTATTGTGTTTCTTGGTCCAGCATGTAAATGCCTTTACAAATAAAGCATACTAGTGCCTCTACATTCTTAGAAACTTACAAAAATTTGGGATGTCATCTAAAACATTGACAAACTTCAATAGATGTGTGGTGGAGAGTATATTGATTGGTTGCATCACGGCCTGGTTTGGAAACACTATTGCCCTCGAATGAAAGAAAAAGCATTTCAGGATGTATATTGTATACATTTTTCTGACATTAAATTGTACCTTTGAAACCTTATGAAAATCTTACAAGAAGAATTGGATACAGTCCTGTCCATCACAGTTAAGCCTTCTCCGCATTCATTGGGCACATCTACATGAAGTGCTGTCGCTGGAAAACAACATCCAAAATCAAGGACCCCCACCATCAAGGCCAAGCCCTCTTCTCATAGCTGCCATCAGGAGGGAGGTTCAGGAGCCTCAGGGTCCACTCCACCAGGTTCAGGATCATTATAACCCCTCAACCATCAGGCTGTTGAGCCGGAGGGGATAACTTCACTCGCCTCATCACTGAACTGTTCCCACAATCTATGGACTCACTTTCAGAGACTTGGTGGTTGCTTTTTTTTTTGTTTCTTTGTATTTACTTTGAATGCCTGCAAAAAATTGTATTCAGAGTTGTTAAGATGTGGAATCGATATGGGTAGAGCTGCGTAACACTAAGGGGCAGAAGACGCTGGTGGGAGTTGTGTACAGGCCACCTAACAGTAGTAGTGAGGTCGAAGATGGTATTAAACAGGAAATTAGAAATGTGTGCAATAAAGGAACAGCAGTTATAATGGGTGACTTCAATCTACATGTAGACTGGGTGAACCAAATTGGTAAAGGTGCTGAGGAAGAGGATTTCTTGGAATGTATGCGGGATGGTTTTTTGAACCAACATGTCGAGGAACCGACTAGAGAGCAGGCTAATCTGGACTGGGTTTTGAGCAATGAGGAAGGGTTAATTAGCGATCTTGTCGTTAGAGGCCCCTTGGGTAAGAGTGACCATAATATGGTGGAATTCTTCATTAACATGGAGAGTGACGTAGTTAATTCAGAAACAAAGGTTCTGAACTTAAAGAGGGGTAACTTTGAAGGTATGAGTCGTGAATTAGCTAAGATAGACTGGCAAATGACACTTAAAGGATTGACGGTGGATATGCAATGGCAGGCATTTAAAGGTTGCATGGATGAACTACAACAATTGTTCATCCCAGTTTGGCAAAAGAATAAATCAAGGAAGGTAGTGCACCCGTGGCTGACAAGAGAAATTAGGGATAGTATCAATTCCAAAGAAGTAGCATACAAATTAGCCAGAGAAAGTGGCTCACCTGAGGACTGGGAGAAATTCAGAGTTCAGCAGAGGAGGACAAAGGGCTTAATTAGGAAGGGGAAAAAAGATTATGAGAGAAAACTGGCAGAGAACATAAAAACGGACTGTAAAAGCTTTTATAGATATGTAAAAAGGAAAAGACTGATAAAGACAAATGTAGGTCCCCTGCAAACAGAAACAGGTGAATTGATTATGGGGAGCAAGGACATGGCAGACCAATTGAATAATTACTTTGGTTCTGTCTTCACTAAGGAGGACATAAATAATCTTCCAGAAATAGTAAGGGACAGAGGGTCCGGTGAGATGGAGGAACTGAGTGAAATACATGTTAGTAGGGAAGTGGTGTTAGGTAAATTGAAGGGATTGAAGGCAGATAAATCCCCAGGGCCAGATGGTCTGCATCCCAGAGTGCTTAAGGAAGTAGCCCAAGAAATAGTGGATGCATTAGTGATAATTTTTCAAAACTCGTTAGATTCTGGACTAGTTCCTAAGGATTGGAGGGTGGCTAATGTAACCCCACTTTTTAAAAAAAGAGGGAGAGAGAAACCGGGGAATTATAGGCCGGTTAGCCTAACGTCGGTGGTGGGGAAACTGCTGGAGTCAGTTATCAAGGATGTGATAACAGCACATTTGGAAAGCGGTGAAAGGATCGGACAAAGTCAGCATGGATTTGTGAAAGGAAAATCATGTCTGACGAATCTCATAGAATTTTTTGAGGATGTAACTAGTAGAGTGGATAGGGGAGAACCAGTGGATGTGGTATATTTGGATTTTCAAAAGGCTTTTGACAAGGTCCCACACAGGAGATTAGTGTGCAAACTTAAAGCACACGGTATTGGGGGTAAGGTATTGGTGTGGGTGGAGAATTGGTTAGCAGACAGGAAGCAAAGAGTGGGAATAAACGGGACCTTTTCAGAATGGCAGGCGGTGACTAGTGGGGTACCGCAAGGCTCAGTGCTGGGACCCCAGTTGTTTACAATATATATTAATGACTTGGATGAGGGAATTAAATGCAGCATCTCCAAGTTTGCAGATGACACGAAGCTGGGTGGCAGTGTTAGCAGTGAGGAGGATGCTAAGAGGATGCAGGGTGACTTGGATAGGTTGGGTGAGTGGGCAAACTCATGGCAGATGCAATTTAATGTGGATAAATGTGAAGTTATCCACTTTGGTGGCAAAAATAGGAAAACAGATTATTATCTGAACGGTGGCCGATTAGGAAAAGGGGAGGTGCAACGAGACCTGGGTGTCATAATACACCAGTCATTGAAAGTGGGCATGCAGGTACAGCAGGCGGTGAAAAAGGCGAATGGTATGCTGGCATTTATAGCGAGAGGATTCGAGTACAGGAGCAGGGAGGTACTACTGCAGTTGTACAAGGCCTTGGTGAGACCACACCTGGAGTATTGTGTGCAGTTTTGGTCCCCTAATCTGAGGAAAGACATCTTTGCCATAGAGGGAGTACAAAGAAGGTTCACCAGATTGATTCCTGGGATGGCAGGTCTTTCATATGAAGAAAGACTGGATGAACTGGGCTTGTACTCGTTGGAATTTAGAAGATTGAGGGGGGATCTGATTGAAACGTATAAGATCCTAAAGGGATTGGACAGGCTAGTTGCGGGAAGATTGTTCCCGATGTTGGGGAGGTCCAGAACGAGGGGTCACAGTTTGAGGATAGAGGGGAAGCCTTTTAGGACCGAGATTAGGAAAAACTTCTTCACACAGAGAGTGGTGAATCTGTGGAATTCTCTGCCACAGCAAACTGTTGAGGCCAGTTCATTAGCTATGTTTAAAAGGAAGTTAGATATGGCCCTTGTAGGTACAGGGGTCAGGGAGTATGGAGGGAAGGCTGGGTTCTGAGTTGGATGATCAGCCATGATCATAATAAATGGCGGTGCAGGCTCGAAGGGCCGAATGGCCTACTCCTGCACCTATTTTCTATGTTTCTATGTTTCTATGTTTCTATGTTTCTGTGTTTCTAATGATGACATATATGTACTTTGATAACATATTTACTTTGAACATTGAACTTTTAACCTTGACCTCCAGCAACCACAATCATCTTCATTGTGTGAACTCTGACTTCACATAATGTATGAGGTTTTATTTTAATGCCCACTGGCTTCAGTTTTACCAGGCTTCCTTGATGTGACACCCAGTCAAATGTTGCCTTGATAGCAATTGCGTCAGTCACATTTCACCCTTGGAATCCATGTTGGATATGTGATGAGGCCTGCAGATGATTTGGTGAAACCCAAGCCAGTGTGCAGGCTATTTGTGGGTGAGTGCCACTTAGTAACACTCTAATAGAACTAGACTATACTTCTTTGATGCAGGAATACTGCCAAGGGACTGCGCTTCTAGTAAAGCTAAAGTGCATATCTGAGACAAATTAAATACTAAAATGCAAATTTGTTAAACATCAGTATTAGAAAATACACAGACATGAGCATTCTATAATGTCATTATTACACACAAAAAAAACCTTCAACACAAGGTTTAACAGCAGTGGGGCATACATAAAGCAGAATATATGTATAACAAAAAGAAACCTCAACATATACTTAGAACATAATACAGAGTATGGAGAATTATTGTTCAGTAAAGGCCACAAAGTTTAGTTTCATCCAAAAATTCAAACGCTGATTAAAGTGCTAAACTAAAATTTCACACTTTTGTCAGATAACTGCTTGGTTGACAAGTATCAGTATACTGGGCAAACAGATTTGACATTTATCCACCACATCATTGTACATGCCTGTCCTCCTTCAAAGTGTTAGGTGATGTTTTTAGATGTCTATGTATTTGCATATGCCTGGTGAGCTAATAATATAGAATCCATCCCTTCATCATATGCAACAAAAATGATAGACATGCATTACCATCATTCTGCAATGTGGAAATATCATGACCCCTTCTGACTAATAATAAACACTTTCTTAATGCTATATGCTATATATCTGAGCAGAATACTTCAAAAATCATATTATCCTTGAAAACAAGCATACTAACTATGAAACAGAAATACAGTCTTTAATCCCTCAGCAAACATCTTGCAGCACTTGAAAAAAAATTATAAACATCAAGGAAGTCCAATCTGACACCATACCGAGCCATCTTCCAGTACCCTGTTGGAACACTCTGCATTCTTCCATTCAGGGTAATGCCAGCTCTAAATTATACATCTATAGTAAAGTGCACTCTCCTTGACTAAACATTACAAAGACAAAAGGCAATGCAAAACAAGGTGTGGCAGTGAGATTTGTAATGTCATCCACCAGGCGCTCTGCACATTGAGGCTCACATTAAAGTCATTCATCATTCTGTCAATAATTGAACCACTTTGGGATTTGTTTTGTCTTTCTAAGCTACCTCCACACGATTTTTCACTTTGGATTTTTTCACTCTCCACCAACCTTGCACCTCACTCCCCTCTTGGGTGTGGTTATTGTAAGTGCTACATCGATCTCTCCCACCAAATGTAACCACTAAGTTGCTCTTTCTTTTTTGGTAACCATTTACATGAAAGGGAAAGCAAGCAAAAATGTTCCCTTGAGAGGAACAAACAACACCGGTAAGACTTGGGGCAATTTGCCTACTCTTTCACCATTCTGATTGAGAGACAAATGCTTGGCATGTGCTGTAATGATAATTTTAAAACATAACCTCATCCAGAAACCACACCCAGCATGGCCTTGTAATTGGCTGATAGGCACTTTCACTTCTCGCATCTATTAAACCATCTCAAAGTTGAGAAAGAGATACTGGATTAGTATTTGGACATGAGAAATTCCATCTGTTCCAGTGCTCTGCTCTAGCAAAGGATCATAACCCACTCCTGGGAATATTAGATCCTAAATCAGTGAAGTCTTCTGTACCTGTATCAAAAACACAGTGACTGGCAAATTTTTCTTTCACTGCCTCACCATGCAGTTGAGGGTAGATCTTCTAAGTAGGATGCCTGGTAGCTCTGTCACAGCTCTGCTTGAGAACTCTAATGTTGAAGTGAAAATGTGCAAAGTGTAGCTGATTGGTACTCTCCCGATACTACATTTGAAACTGCAGACTTGAGGGTGCTATAATAATGTATGAATAAGCATCAACATGATAGACAGTATTGATGAGGAACTGAAATTATTCTGCATACATTGTAATGGGTTGCCACTTGAGCATGGACAACCAAATAGGTGCATGGGTTTAATATACTGTGGAATATCAGGAGATAAAACCTTGGCCAACTGAACACACTAGGAACAAACAATATGAAAGTAATTGGAAGAAGCTTTGTTTGGATACAACCTTAAATCATTGGTGAGAGAATTCAGTGTGTTTCCCATTGGTTTAGGAAATAGAACAAATGGATTTCCTCTGCAGTCGTAGTAATGGCTGACTAGATGTTACGGGGGGGCATGCTAGCAAGCAGCAAATGACAATTTTCTGATCATTCATAGTGGATTGGAGGGAAACACATACATTTATGTACCTAACACTGAACGTACTTTTGGGCTGAAACAGATTGTTGCATCACATGGCTTACCCACAGAGCATATTTTAGAAAATGGCCTCGGGTTTGACCAAGTCTGTTTGCAAACTTAATGACATATGTGGTATCAAACAAGCACCTGTTTATTTATACTCTCTGGTTTCAAATGCAGCAATCAAAAGGTCAGTCAGAATAGTTAAAGAAACACTGTCGAATGAGGTGTTGCGGGGATATTCAAGTCTCAGAATGAACTATCATTTATAGTGAGAGAATACATTATTTATATCTCACTGGTAAAAGTGTAAAAGAAATAGAGACATTGTCTGGGCTGCAGAATGACCCCCTGGTGTCCAAGGTCATTTACATTCCCTTTGCACCGAGGGTCTGTTACCCATCCTCAGTGTATGGTCTCTGCCCAGTATCTTCAGTGCATGGATCACCACATATCTGTACCCTTAGTAAAATCTCTGAAGTAAACATACTCCATCACAGATGGGATTTCACTTAGCTGTCGTAAGTTCACATTTATTAAATAGACATGTGCTGAAACTTCAATGTGAGTGCCCACCCTGATGTATGGAGAAAGTGGAAAGGTATCCATTGCTTCAGCTGTTTATAAATGTGATTATTTGAACGTCAGACATTCTCATGCCAGGGATTATTCAAAGATTCAAAGTACATTTATTGTCAAACTATGTATGCAATATACAACCCTGAGATTCATTTTCCTACAGACAGCCACTGAAACAGAGAAAACCATTGAACCAGCTCAAAGAAAAACATCAAACCCCACAATGCACAAAAAAGAAACAAATTATTTAAACAGCAAAATGAAGAGTGTAAAACACGGAATATAAAACAGAAGATTGTAAGATTTCGGTCATATTCAGTTCAGCTCAGTTTTAGTTCAATCTAATGCTGGGTTGTTCATTATCTGCAGGTTGCCCTGATCAAATTCGGCCAAAGTAGCAAGAAAAAAAAGTGACCAGAAACTAGAAACACTATAGAGTCCAATCCATAAACCCCGTCGATTAAAACTTGCCCAAATCCCAGGACTCCAGTACCATCCTCTGACATCATTGAGGGAGAGAGAGAGATCTTTTGAACGCATGAACCTTCCTCTGGGAGCAGCAGGTGAGAGGTTAGTAGACAGTGCTGAACACCCACTCATCTTCCACTCTCGCCTCGATGATGTCAATCTTCTTCGGTGCTATAATCAGTGAGTTTGACGAGAAATGGAGTCGATCACAGGCTCGCACCCCATCTCCATGCTTCTTGTCCTTGAGGCTGCACACATCACTGAAAACCCTTGGAGACAGCAAAGTGCCAATTGTTATGTTTATTAATGCTATCAGGCTGTGGTCTGGCGGATGTGGTGGGTATCCCAGAGGAGACTCAAAAGTATTTTTTATTCTTTTGTTTGGTACTACCACAGTTGAGGATAAGGAGGTTGTCCAAGTTACCTCCTCTATCTAGCTGTTCCCTTGTCCACTGCCATTGATAACTGGTAGTGGCAGGACAGCAAAGCTTTGACCTGATCCGTTATCTTTGGGATTACTTGGTTCTCTACTACACATAGATTCCACATTTGGGTGTGCTTGTTATTAGCTGTCATAGCTATATTAGTTTGGCACCTCATTTTCAGGTCTGCCATGTTGTATCTTTCCTGGTAATGGCGCTGTGAAGGATCTGCTGGTCTACGCTTTTCCATGATGTCCAGGAAATAAAACGCTACTGCTGTTGGCCTTTTGCCTTTTGGCTTTCACTTACTAGATCTGTTAGGAGCAAATAGAATTGAATCTGATTTCCAATGATGCCACTCTTTCCCAACTGTATATCACTCTGCCACCACCTTTGGTGAGTATTATGTGATGATGGGTCAGATCATATTGAGGAATGGTGATACAGTTATCTCTTGTACCTAAAAATAGGCCACTGAATATGTGTTTGTGGTCTTCTGCTGCTTTAGCCCATCCACTTCAACTTTCAATGTGCTGTGCATTTGAAGAAGTTCTTCTGCACACCACTGTTGTAACACATGGTTATTTGAGTTACTGTTGCCTTCCAATCAGCTCTGGCCATTCTCCTCTGACCTCTCTCTTTATCAAGGTGTTTGTGCCCACAGAACTGCCCCTCACTGGAGCTTTTTTTTGTTTTTCACACCATTCTCTGTAAATTCTAGAGTTTGTTGAGTGTGAAAATCCCAGGAGAGCAGCTTCTGAGATAATCAAACCACCCTGCCTGGCACCAACAATCATTCCACAGTCAAAGTCACTTAGGTCACATTTCTTCCCCTTTCTTACATTTGGTCTGAACAATAACTGAACCTCTTGACCATGTCTGCATGCTTTTATGCACTGAGATGCTGCTACATAATTGGCTGATTAGATATTTGCATTAATGAGCAGGTTGTGGTAAACTATATATATGTTGTAACTGGGTTAACTGTCTGGACATGCCCCTCTGCTAACAGCCACTGTGGCTCCTCCCACAGATTCATGAATAAAGGTGATTCCGCCTTGCCCCTCCCCCTCAGTCCAGGGGCAAACACTCAGCATGGAGGTCGTATTGTTGTACAGCGCATAAAAGCCTTTCAGTATTTTACCCAACCTCAGTCTTTTGGAGTTATTGAAGGTGCTTCAATTTTATTCGCTGTATGTTTTAAAGCATGGAACATTCACTGAAACCCAACAAGTTAGACCTTGATCCGCAAATGCCTGAAGCTGGAAAAGCTTTCGAACTCTGGCTGACCTGCTTCGAAGCGTACCTAGACGAGATTAAAGCGACCGACCCTGTAGCGAAGCGCAGAGTTCTACTCTCCAGGGTCATTCCACGGGTCTATTCGCTAATCAGAGACCAGCCGAGCTACGACGGCGCGATGAGCACCCTCAAAGGACAATACCTGCGGCCGATAAACAGCGTCTACGCACAACATCACTTAGTGACACGGCAACAACCGCCTGGGGAATCAAGTGCTGAGTTCATCCAGGCCCTACGGACACTCGTGCGGGCCTGCAATTGCCAGGAGCTAACGGCGACGCAGCATGCAGAGCTCCTAGTGAGAGACGCCTTCGTCACGGGGACCAGGTCAGTGTATGTGCGCCAGCGGCTGTTGGAAAAAGCCGATCTTACCTTAAGTTCGGCGATTGAGCTGGCTGACACGCTGGAAGCCGCTCTGCGCAACTCTGAGGCTCTCCAGGCACGCGATCCCCCGACGGCCTTGTGGGAGCCGCGGACCCTGCAACCCACCGGCGAATTGACCTCGGCTGCTGCCAGTTGTGAGTCCGCGAAGTGCTACTTCTGCGGACTCGAGAAGCACCCCCGGAAAATGCTGCCCGGCCCGAGAAGCTACCTGCTCCAGCTGTGGAAAGAAGGGCAACTTCGGGTAGGTTTGTAAGTCCAAACCGCAAGCGGGATCGAGCAGTGCCGCGTGCGAAACATGGGGGTCGCCATCTTCCCTGCACACTGCCACCACGTGCGAGACATGGGGGCCGCCATCTTCCCTGCACGCCACCACATGCAAGACATGGGGGCGGCCATCTTGTTCGGCGCCACCTTCCACCGCCTACAACCAACGGGAGCTCACGGGGCACCCCACTGCGCCGAACCAAGACAGCGACTCAACCCTGGCTTCCGTGACCCTCGACCAAAGCGCTCCCCACCAGCTCGCAAGGTCAATGATGGACATCCTGGTGGAGGGGCACAGGACAAGCTGCCTGTTTGACATGGGCAGCGCAGAGAGTTTTTTCCACCCGGCCACGGTGCAGCATTGCGGACTCATGATACGGCCGGTAAGTCAGAGGGTCACAATGGCTTCCGGGTCGCATACAGCAGACATCCGGGGGGGGTTGTGTAGCGACACTAGTGGTGCAGGGCACAGAATACCGGGACTTTACATTACTGGTCTTGCCTCAACTGTGTGCCCCTGTGCTGTTGGGGCTCGACTTCCAGAGCCACCTGAAAAGTGTGACAATGAAGTATGATGGGCCCCTCCCACCAATTACTGTCGTAAATCCCCAGTTTTGTAGGGATACCCCGCTACTGACCACACACACACACCGACCCGCACATCCCATCCAACACCATGCCAACTGCCACACTACCGACACCACTTGCACCACTCCACCCTCAGGATCCCTCCCCCACCGCTGTTCGCCAACCTGACCCCCGACTGTAAACCTGTGACAACTAAAAGCAGGAGGTACAGCGCGGGGGACAGAGCTTTCATTAAGTTGGAGGTGCAGCGGCTGCTCAGGGAGGGGGTCACTGAGGCAAGTACAAGTCCTTGGAGGGCGCAGGTGGTGGTTGTTCGGAACGGGGAGAAGAATAGGATGGTCGTTGTCTATAGCCAGACCATCAATAGGTTCACGCAGCTCGACGCGTACCCTCTACCCCGCATCGCGGATATGGTCAATCAGATAGCACAGTACAAGGTGTACTCGACCATAGACCTAAAATCCGCTTACCATCAGCTCCTCATTCGCCGGGAGGACCGCCCTTACACCGCTTTCGAGGCGGACGGCAGGCTTTATCAATTCCTGCGCATCCCCTTCGGTGTCACGAATAGTGTATCTGTTTTCCAGAGGGCAATGGACCAGATGGTGGACGAGTGCCAACTGAAGGCCACGCTCCCATATCTGGATAACATCACCATCTGTGGTCACGACTGGCAGGATCATGACAACAACCTCCAAAAATTTCTCCAAGCGGCCAAAGCTTTCAATCTCACCTATAACAAGGACAAGTGTGTATTCGGGACCACCCAACTTGCTATCCTTGGGTGTGTCGTGGAGAATGGAGTCATTGGCCCTGACCCCGACCGTATATGCCCCCTGTTGGAACTCCCTCTTCCCAACACCCTCAGAGCCCTCAAAAGGTGCCTGGGCTTCCTTTCATATTACACCCAATGGGTCTCTAACTATGCAGACAAGGCCCGCCCCCTGGTCAAGTCCACCACATTCCCCCTCTCTGCCAAGGCCCGCGCGGCCTTCAACCGCATAAAAGGGGACATTGCCAAAGCAGCAATGCATGCGGTGGATGAGGCCATCCCCTTCCAAGTAGAGAGTGACGCCTCCAACTTTGCACCGGCTGCTACCCTCAACCAGGCAGGAAGACCAGTGGCATTCTTCTCCCGTACCCTTCAAGGCCCTGAAATTCGGCACTCTGTGGTAGAGAAAGAGGCCCAGGCCATAGTGGAAGCTATAAGGCACTGGAGGCACTATCTTGCCGGCAAAAGGTTCACCCTGCTAACTGACCAGCGCTCAGTCGCATTCATGTTTAATAATCAGCAGCGGAGCAAAATCAAAAATGATAAAATTCTGAGGTGGAGAATCGAGCTCTCCGCCTACAACTATGACATCATGTACAGGCCTGGGAAGCTCAACGAGCCCTCCGATGCCCTATCCCGGGGAACGTGCGCCAGCACGCAGATCGACCGGCTATACGCCCTACATGTAGATCTTTGCCACCCGGGGGTCACCCGCTTTTTCTACTTCGTGAAAGCCCAGAACCTGCCTTACTCCCTTGAGGAGATCAGGACGATGACCAGGGACTGCCAGGTCTGCACAGAGTGCAGACCGCACTTCTACCGACCCGAAAAGGCACAACTCATCAAGGCCACCCGCCCTTTTGAGCGACTGAGTGTTGACTTTAAGGGCCCCCTTCCCTCCACCGACCACAATGTGTACTTTCTTAACGTAATTGACGAGTACTCGCGGTTCCCCTTCGCCATCCCCTGCCCCAACGCCACTACCATGTCAGTTATAAAAGCCCTGCGCAAGCTCTTCACTCTGTTCGGATACCCATGCTATATCCACAGTGACAGAGGGTCCTCGTTTATGAGTGATGAGCTGCTCCAATACCTGCCGGCTAGGGGTATCGCAACCAGTAGGACCACGAGCTATAATCCCCGGGGGAATGGACAGGTAGAGAAGGAGAATGGCACAGTGTGGAAAGCCACACTCTTAGCCCTCAGGTCAAAGAGACTGCCGGTCTCTCGCTGGCAGGAGGTCCTTCCCGAGGCACTCCACTCCATCCGCTCCCTGTTATGCACAGCCACCAATGCCACCCCTCATGAGGGGCTCTTTTCTTTTCCCAGAAAATCGACCACTGGGACGACCCTACCAACTTGGCTGACGTCCCCAGGGCCAGTGCTGCACCGGAAACAGGCGAGGAGCAATAAGTACACCCCGATGGTCGAGAGGGTTCACTTACTTCATGCGAACCCCCAGTATACCTACGTAGTTTTACCTGATGGGCGGGAGGACACGGTCTCCATTCGCGACTTGGCTCCCGCAGGAGCACCGGGCCCCTACTCTGAACACTCCATGGTGACTATTGACCCCGTACCCACCAATGTATGTACTTACGAGACACCGTGCACTCCAAGCCCTACACAGACACCACACGACACTCCCATACCAGGCGCGACGCACACGCACGAGGGATTACCGACGCCTAACGTGCTGGCACCTCAAGTCAGGCTGGAGCCAGCACAACCGCCATCGCCGGTGCAATCACCGCCGGTGCTACGTAGATCACAGCGACGGACTCGACCGCCTGATAGACTTAACCTGTAAATATACTTCTTGTAAATATTGTCAGTCACTTCACCCCGCGGGACTCTTTTTGAAAAAAAGGAGAGGTGAATGTGGTAAACCATGTATATATGTTGTAACTGGTTAACTGTCTGGACACACCCCTCTGCTGACTGCCCCTGTGGCTCCTCCCACAGAGTCCTGAATAAAGGTGATTTCATCTTGCCCCTCTCCCTCAGTCCAGGGGCAGACACTCAGCATGGAGGTCATATTGTTGTACAGCGAATAAAAGCCTTTCAGTATTTTACCCAACCTCAGTCTTTTGAGGTTATTGAAGGTGCTTCACAGGTGTGTAAGTGTACCTAATAAAGTGGCCACTGAGTAGAATCCTCTCGGGTGCTGGCTAATTGGTTGAAAGCAAAATGGTCTAATTCTTCAGTTGTTCATGATAGTCCCCTCATATTGGTTCCGCCCTATGTTCTAATGTCTTCAGGCCTCAATATATGTTGAAAACACCCTTTACGCAGCTAGATTGTTTTGCAGGTCAACAGGATGGCTAGTAGCAGAATGATAACCAAAAGCATAACACAAATCTTTCTCATGCATCTTTAATCTTAAGCCAGTGCTATTCGAGTTGCAAAATTTGTGTGGTAAAACATGTGCCCCACATATTTCAAATACAATTGTGAAAAAAATCACAACTTAGTTACATTAGTTGGTAGCATGAATTTCCAGCATCTGCAGAATTCCTCGTGATAACTTAGTTACATGTGGCTTTCAGATTTCTTTCAAAACTGCCAGATGACAGAAAATTTCAACCATTTTGCAGAACAAACTTTGAAATGGAAAATGGTCAAAGCAAATTTAAAGCCATCATGGGGAATTTGTACAGAGAAATATTGGGATAAAAGTGTTTCAAGAGTGTAGATATTTTATTAACATCAAGGTTTTTTTTGGTAAACAGCCAAAACTGTCAGTACATACAAAGATGATCACAAAACCTGGAAGGTGATTGTAAACATGAGGCTTGATCATTAAGAACTTATCAAAATGTTAAACTAAAGCAAGTCTTAAAAAAAGTTGATTTTACTTGTAAAGCTAGCCAGAGTCAGCTGTTAGTGTATTAAAAGCTAAGCCTCACATCAGCAGAGAGAAAATTCATTTTTCTGGTTGAAAGAACCATGTTTTTTGGCAAGAAAATGGTGAAATGGAGGCCTAAAGAGGATGTGGTTATTGAAGGCAGAAACTGAGGTCAGAAGCAGTTGAGAAGACAAGGTCGGAATACACAGAAGTAAGTTAAGTCAGCAGCGCGGGCAAGGCCAGTTGTACCTTAAAAGAACAGCTTATTATATTCTGAAAGAGTTGTTATATCTGTGCAGAAGTGACGTTCCAGGTAAGTTGAAGAAACATAGTACAGGTACCCGAGTGAAACCTAACAAATAAAAGCAGAACTTCTGAATGCTCATGGGGCCTGATAAGAGAGGGAGGAAAGCAATTTAACTTTGGTTTGCAAAATACTAACTTCCCATTTACAGCTGCAAATGCACCCACTGTCAAATAGTTGTGGTATAGCTTGTACTGTTATACTGAAAACAGGCTTTTATTCCGGGAAGAAAATAAAAGTAATTTTAGAAACCAAGTACAAGGGGTACTGCAAACAAGGAAGTGCATGTATCATACTTACTCTTTTAAGGACAAGCCAATCTGATACGCACACATAAACACGAACATACAACCCTTTTGGAGATGGGCATATTGCTAAAGACAAAAGCAATCAAACTAATGATACAGCATGAAGTAATTAATACCTCAGAGCCTTAACACATCAGCCTGTAAAACGTGTTGATTGACGCTGTTAAGTAGTAGGCTTTATTAATGTAATAATTTTACCTTGGAAGGGGTAACAGATTGTGCAGCAATTAAATTCCCTTAAGAAAAGCAATAAATATCTGCACTAAAGATATCACAGGTCTGGAATGAGGAATTTACATGGCACTCTATATTGACTATTTATGTTTTTCACTCAAACGCCTGCTGCTTGTAGTGTTGTATGTTTTACAAAATGGTTTTGTTTACCAAGGGTTATAATAGGTGTGGGCTTTATTGATTAATGCAGCCTCCTGGATTCAGATCTTTCTTAAATAGTATGATACTGTATTATTAAATGAAATTGTGCTTAACCAGATGTTCAGGGTGTTCAGCTTTTCTATGAAAGAATATATGATAACCTTACATGTTGCCTGAGTTAAATATTATGTCTTTATGAAATAATATTTTATTAATAGAGGGGTGCCTTTCTTTGGATAAATCCAGCAGTCATGAGCAATGATGTTGTAAACACAGAGGCTGAGAGTATGGGACAGGATTTCCAGATTTCATTGTGCAATGTTTGTATTGTCACAACAGTGAAAACAAAGGCTGGAGGTGCTCTACAAGGCATTCCAGGATTTTACAATGGCATTTACAGTGGCAGAAAGGTTTAACTATTCTGCAGGCAAACTTTGAAGTGGCAAATGCTCAAATAAAATTTAAAGCCATCATGGGGAATTGGTACAGAGAAATATTGAATATAAACACAGTATTAATCTTGTCTGAAACAGCAGCTTTTACGAAAATAGCCACGCAGAAATCTCTGATTTACTAAGCTCTCCAGCTGTTGACACATGCTTCTGTGCTGAGTCCAGTTTGCTTTCGTTTTTTTGATTTCCCTTTGAAAGCATTCTTTATATCCCTTTTCAGACTGTACTTCCTGGCAGTGCGATGAGGGGAAAAAGCAATGATTTGTCTTCTGAAATGTTATAAATTCCACCATTTGAAATGAACAAAATGGCCTTTCAATAATAACTGGCTGCTACTTGCTGGTCTGGCCTGATACTTTTAAAAGTATGTTTTTATTTTTATAAATAGAAATTTCAATTTGATGCCCTACCACAAATGGAAATGACTCTCTAACTGACTTCTCAGAAAAGGAGTGAAGCTGTTTTTTATTTATATAAGTAATAGTTTTGATATTCCCCTTGATCGAAAGCTAGAAGCGCAGGAGATCCATTATGCTCGTAAACGAAGATCTTAGCACTGACTTGAGCAGGACTTAATGTGCTTATTCCCTGCTGACTATAAATGATGCAGGAATGCAGCCAATGATGTCCGCGGTGTGCATTGGCTGCAGTACTGTCAAGGAGAAAGGAAGAGTGCAGACATTGTGAATTTCTCACATTTTTAAAGGCAGCTGATTCCTCTCAAAAGGGAGACGCATCCTGTGGGCATCAAGATTCTCTGATGCTCCCTGGTAGAGAGGAAGAAGGAGATCCTCCTTCCACCTTGGGTACAGGAAATGAGAAGCTCCTTTGCTAGTAGGAAGACATTTCCAGACTTGCCAATTCCAGGAGCATTAAACCTAAGACAAGGGTTCTCCACTGCAAGAAATTCAATGACCCAACTTGAGTTATTAAGGTAAGAAAGTTGCTTTTTTTAAAACTCCCTGATCTGAACAGCATCAGATAAATCCTAATTAAATTTAAATTAGTCCTATTTAAGTTTGCTGACAACAACGCTGTCGTTGGCCGAATCAAAGGTGGTGATGAATCAGCATGTGGGAGGGAGATTGAAAATCTGGCTGAGTGGTGCCACAACAACAGCCTCTCACTTAACGTCAGCAAGACCAAGGAGCTGATTATTGACTTTAGAAGAAGGAAACGGAAGGTCCATGAGCCAGTACTCGTTAGGTGATCAGAGGTAGAGAGGGTCAGTAACTTCAAATTCCTCAGTGTTATCATTTCAGAGGATCTGATCTGGGTCCAGCACATAAGTGCCATTACAAAGAAATCACGGCAGTGGCTCTACTTTCTTAGAAGTTTGCAAAGATTTTGCATGTCATCTAAAACTTCGACAAACTTCTATAGATGTGTAGTGGAGAGTATATTGACTGCTGCACCGTGGCCTGGTAGGGAAACACCATCCTATTGAACAGAAAAATCCTACAAAAAGAAGTAGATGCGGCTCAGTACATCACAGGTAAAGTCCTCCCTACCACTGAGCACATCTTCATGGAGCGCTGTTTCAAAAAAGCAGCATCTATTATCAAGGACCCCCATCATCCAACCCATGCTCACTTCTTATCGCTGCCACCAGGAAGGAGGTACAGGAGCCTCAGGACCCACACCACAGGTCCAGGAACAGATGTCACCCGATAACCATTAGGAAGGAGGTGCAGGAGCCTCAGGACCCACACCACAGGTTCAGGAACAGATGTCACCCGATAACCATTAGGAAGGAGGTGCAGGAGCCTCAGGACCCACACCACAGGTTCAGGAACGGATGTCACCTGGTAACGATCAGGCTCTGGAACTAGAGGTGATAACTTCATTCAACTTCACTTAACCCATTACTAAACTGTTCCCACAACATATATATTCACTTTGAAGGACTCTTTCTCTCATGTCCTTGACATTTATTGCTTATTTATTCATTATTATGATTATTTCCTTTTTTTTTTCATTTTGGTTTTGCAGTTTTCACATTGGTTGTCTGTCTGTCCTTTTGGGGCAGGCTTTCATTGATACTATTGTGTTTCCTTTATTTACTAAAACTGCCCACAAAAAAAGATCAGGGTTATATATCATGACACATATGCTCTTTGATAGTAAATTTACTTTGAACTTTGAACTTTGAATTAGTAATGGCACTACAATTACCACAACAAACTTCACCAGTACCTCCTTTTCTTCATACTCACCTAACTTCTCTTTTCTCTTGTGAAACTCACAACCCTTATGCGACCCAGCAATTACTCTCTCATAACAGAAATGGAATAAGCTGGAAGCATTCCGAAAGCTGGGCCAAGTAGACACAACATTTCGGGTCAGAGACCTTCTTCAGGTTCAGATTCAGAATTCTCTGTCACAAGTACATTGAAACATACAGTGAGGTGTGTTGCTGGTGTTAACAACCAACAATGTGCTGGGGCAGCCCGCAGGTGTCGCTGGTCATTCCTTTGCTCAGATAGCATGCCCACGACGCTCAACAGTACAACACAGGACACAGCAAGCAACAAAACCGACTGCCGCTAAACAAGCTACTTTCCTCCCTTCCACCCACCTACCCACTCAGAATGAGTGACACGATGACTCCATTCTCCAAGCTCCTCTCGAGAACCCCCCACGAACTCATTCTCGGGGAAGTCATAAATGACACCAAATCCTAGACTCCCATAAATGTAGGAAGCTTCTGCCTATAAAATCTTCATATCAGTCAACAATAGCTTCCTATATGTGGAGTGGGTCACATTTGAGGGTGCGGCAACTCAAAGCTCGAAAGAAGTGGTTAAGGTTTCCTTTAAGTTTAATTCTATTTTTTTCCCCACTGTTGAAGCTCTCAACAAACCTCTACCCTTTCTGAACACCACAACTTAACCCACGTTTCTCCATTACTTTCAGCTGCCACAAATATCGAACACAAGGCTGGCTTCCAGAAGATGCTATGCTATTTCATTTGATTTTTGCAAGCGTCAGCTCAAATAATTATGTCATATAATTATTAGACCCTAGAGTAGAGGAGACAGCTGCACAAGATGACTCACCAGACAGTTGGGCTATGAGTGGGATAATGGGATGCTGCAGGTGTGAAGAAAACAGAGGCTGAGCTCATCGTTGGTGTTAGTGAATGTAGCTGCGCCTTTCAAATGCCCTGGTAACAGCAGTGCCAAATCTCTAATAGCCGCAATAGCACGGCACAATTGCTCAACTTGGGCAGCTGCAGTTCCCTCAAGAAGCTGGCAGCCATATCCTTCAGGCCCATGGATACCTGAGGTGATCATTAAAGTCATTGCAAATGTGTTGTTTGCAAGTGCAACAACCTTTTCACCTTCCAAGCTAACTTTCACTGTCAATATACTTCACAGATAAATAAACCAGACAAAATTTTCATGGTTGGCATAGGGTCAACTTTGTCAGTGCTGAAGTGCTGATTGGGTCTCATTTTTCAAAAATGTGGTTTTTAGTCTGATTTGATCTTGATATTAATAAATCTGAAGATGATGATGATGTGAGTGGAGGAATGGATTTGAGGTGTTGACTATGAGGATTCACTGAAAACTGGATGGTGGATAGCTCATTCAGGCATATACTGAACACAGGAAAGTGAAATGAAGTCAGCCCTTGGAGATTACTTACACCTGGAAGCAGACAATTATTGAATGTAGAATTGTGCAGGAATAGCACATAGAAACATTGAAATCTACAGCACATTACAGGCCCTTCAGCTCACAATCCTGTGGTGACCATGTAACCTACTCCAGAAGCTGCCTAGAATTTCCCTAGTGCATAGCCCTCTATTTTTTTAAGCTCCATGTACCTATCTGAGAGTCTCTTAAAAGACCCTATTGTATCCGCCTGTACCACCTTCACTGGCAGTGCATTCCATGCACCCACCACTCTGTGTGAAAAACTTATCCCTGGCATCCCCCTTGTACCTACTTCCAAGCACCTTAAAACTATGCCCCCTGGTGTTAGCTATTTCAGCCCTGGGAACAAGCCTATGGCTATCCACAAGATCAATGCCTCTCATCATCTTATACAACTCTATCAGGTCACCTCTCATCCTCTGTTGCTCCAAGAAGAAAAGGCCGAGTTCACTCAACCTCATAAAGCCCGCTCTCCAATCCAGGCAACATTCTTGTAAATCTCCTCTGCACTCTCTCTATAGTATCCACATCTTTACTCTGTGGAGGAAAATAATTTGGTTTTGACTGTTGAAGGACACCTAAAGGTAGCCAAAAGTTAACTGATAATGAACAATCAGCAATTAGTAAGAAACAAGATACCTGCAACTAATCTGTAAATTCTTCATAACTCTTTAAGTAGTACTAGTGAATGGAGGTTCTCCCATTATGTTCTGCTGGGTAAACTGAGCACACTGTGGATGTAGTACTGATGCATTGGCTAGTTTGCATCTTATAGGATTCTCGTTGCTGACTGAGATTCTTGCCAGATTTATGCCCATCTTATCCAGGAAGAAGTGTTTCCTTGCTGCCATGTTATGAGGTGGTAGTCCTGAGAAAATAAGGCAACAAAGCTAACGTGCCAATGGTAATCCTACTTCACAAGCCCATGTGGTATTTCTTCTTGTGAGGTAATTTTTAACATTAAGTCAAACCGAACCTCAAAACAAGGCTCTTAGTGAGTTTAGAGTAGAGCTTTATGATTCAGCCCCCACCACTTTGATTCTGATGTAATGTCACTGCTAAGTGGGTAAGAAAGTCTGTTGTGTTCAACCAGACAATACTGAATCTGACCTACTTCCGCCCTTTGTGCCTCGTACTGTCTAATAAAACTTACCCAACACTTAAGTTAGCACTTCGTTGCATGCAAAATTTTCCATGCTTCTTTCCACAAGGGTGTAAAAGGGAATGGTCGTTGTTGTAATCTAGCACCAATATATGAATGGACTCAATAGAGTTATCTAAACTCTGATGCATACAGAGTCTATGTTGTTTTTGAACTCTCATCCCAGCCCAAGATATCAGAAATGAGTAATTAGTTTTTTAAAAACTAGTCGATGACTAAAAACTGCACCTTTTCACATTTTGGTCAATCAATGCATTCATGTTATTTCCAAAGAAACACCTTGGGCTCTTGCTGCCATCGCTCTGACATGCTAATGGATCACAGGAACTGAACGTGGATGAAGTGTTTAATGCTCAGTGGAGCACTTGCTATAGCCCTGAAAAGCCAGTGTGCATAGCTTGCTGTGAAAAATGACTTTGAAACAGACAGTACGAATGACAAATGATTTGTAGCACTTCTGCGATTTACGTAATTGCCTGATGAAAATGGGGGCGTTGTAAAGTCTGGAAACTGTCCTTCTGCTGCAGAATTTAAACTTTATTTTTAAGTCAGCGCTGCTCCACCTTTTAAAAGATTTTTGCTTACAATATGCTCCTAATCCTCTGCCAGTTTGACTCTGGGATCAGGAAGCTCCCAGCAGATGGTGTAGGAATAAACCCTCCAGAGTGTGAGGAGTCCTGTATGGTGCTTGGTCTCTAGAAAACAGTGTAGGCAGGGAAGGTATATATAATGCATGTAAAGCTTCTTAAAGTAACTGCTGCTTATCTAATTACTGATTAGAGAACCCACACACACAATTACATGTCTCATAAGGCATGTGACCCTCAATGAAGTGTGTAACTGATTAAACTGCTGATAGAGCATCCAAGCTTATGGCCATTGGTGAAGTGCCTGGAGAAATGGTGAAGCAAGCGAGGTGATGGTCATCTGAAGACCACATAACCTGGCACTGCCTGAAACTGCTGCTCTTCATGGTCAGGTGCTCAGAAACAGGTCCAAGGCACTGCCTCTTGAAGCTGAATTAAGCAGAGACCCAGAGCTGTGGTCTCTGATGCAGAGCGATAGGTCACCAGCAAATGGCAGTGGAACACAAAAGTTCTGGATAAGCTTCTTCCCGGTACAAATACAGAGTAAAATGTGCACGGCACTGTTGAAATGATGATTGGGGGCTTTATTCAGGAAAAAAAAAGAACGACTATTTCCTTTCCTATTATCTGGCAGCAGTCTAGTGATGTCTATTTGCAACATGTTTCCCTGAAGGACAGTGGCCGACTTGTACCCATGTGACTAATCTCTGGGTAATCTCACTTTAACAACATTCAGCTAGCCTGTGACTACCAGCCCTGTGACATCCAAATCTATTTCTGTTCCCCAGGAAGTCCCATAATGCCTTCTATTTGCACATGGTGCAAGCAGAAGAATTTCTTTAATATGTAAGTGGACCACACATCTCCTTCTAGCTGGAGAGCATACTTTTTGTTTTACTAAAGGAATATCAAGGCCATATGATCACAGCAATTTACCTATTCTGTGTTCCATATTGGGTGGATCTCTGTTGCTGATGCATTTGTGCCTCTATCTTTGCGGAAGATAGACTGAAACACACTTCTAGTGTAAAGAGACCAATTCTGAACCTAAAAACTTCTCTTTTTCACACATAGTATATTAAGAACAGGATATAGATTTAACAACAAAATGCACCGATATCCTATTTCTCCTTGCAACATGAAATAATCAGTTACATTTAACTGCCTTTATTACTGACTACATTTGTTCTTAAGAAAGCAGTCTTTCTGAACAATTCCTCAGTACCTACTGGTTTAGAATGTTCTTATTTTCATTCTGGAATGTCCCAGCCTTTCTCCAGTGAACTAGGAATTAAGGCCTTCCTGTCTTCCTGATAGTTTTGACTGTCTATGATACACTTTTAGAAACGGGAGGAGAGGCAATAAAAACAGAAAATGTTAGACTGTAGTCAGTCGGAAGACATGTGGAAAGAGAGACTCAGTTTACATCTCTGGTTGAAGACCCTTCTTTAGAACTGGGAAAGAGAGAAAACAAGTTGAGCTTAAGTTGCAGAAAGGGTTAAAAAGAATGGATAAGGAAGGGAATAATGCTAATAGAGTGAGATTAGGCTTTCCATGGGAGTAAGCTGTAAATCACATCATCTGTTTTGTGGGTAATGGGAACAGTTAAGGTGGATCTCAGAGGAGAACATGAAGCATCCTACAAATTTCCACAGCTATTCCTTCTTTTAACTCTCACCGTTAAGCCATCAAACAGTTGACCTCATTTGCACCTTAGAGTAGAAGTATGGAAAATATTTCATGTGGGGGAATTTGAAATTAGAAACAAGGAATAAAAGATTGTCACCACCAAAACGTCAGCAATAGACTCTTTACTTAGAGAATGGACTGAATATGTCATCACAGAGTGGTTGATAGTTGGCATCCATCTATCTCGAAGGACAATGCGTGATGGTGGTTATCATCACAAGCCTGGGCAGAAGGTATGGAGATCCTGAGATGCCCAGTCGTCAAGACGCCCTCTCGGCCTTACCCATGCAGTCCAAAAGGAAGCTTGTGAAGCAATACGTTTGGCACCAGCTTGGCTGCAGGAACTGCAGGAAGGATGTTCGGTGACACCCAGCCACCTTAGGGGCTTCGCTCCGGATTTGCTTTCTGGATTTACTTTGTCTCTCCTGGGGCTGCCCACAAAGCAACGGGGCTATTCATCCATATTTGGGGATGTGGTTCATGAGCACAAGGGTGTATCCACATACCCTTGCTACGTGTGCAGGGGCCGGACCTCCTCTCCAATCACTGTAGTTCAGCTTGAGTCCGAAAGGAGTTTAGTTTCTGTGTGTCACCAGCGAGGAGGCATTACATGAAACTTGCTGTTGGAGAGGCTATGTACTGCCAGGGAGACTTACATAGTCAGGTCTCCTTTTTGCAGAACTGCCAACCAGCAGTCGAAGCAGAATGTGAGAGCGACAAGCACTACCACACTAGATGCATCACAACAACCATTTTGACACCCACCCAGAGAATACTTCTGATAAACAGAAGAGCATGCATAGAATCAAGATCTTACTGCCCTGTCTCTGTGCTTTTAATTTTTTGTTATTATGGCTCAACAAAACAGCAAACCATTCCCTTAACTATGCTATATAACATTTGAGATGTGACTCATCCAATAGCAATTCTTATGAACAAATTCATTTATATTTAACATTTAATGATGTCTGCAGTGCTTAAGGAAACTAGTCAGTAAATTACCTTTAAAGCTTTATCACAATATCACAGGAGATATAAAAGTGATTTAATGCACAGCAAGGTCCCACAGAAAGTAATTTGTAAATGACCTTATAATCAGCTTACTCTGGACAGTCTGCTTGAGAACCTACTCATCAATAGGAGCCAATATGATCAAAGGTCCAAGGTGAATCTTCTATTATTTAGCTCATGATCATGAAGTAAACCTGATGAAAACTTCATATATTAAACTTGTTTCTCTATTTATACCTTTCAGGATTATTACTGAGGAACAGTTTAATCAGCACCTCAAGGTTTGTGGAATCAAATGAAGCAGTGGTGATGCAAATTCAAAAGAAAGCACAAGGAATCCTGAATGATCTTCTATGACAGATCTGGAAACCACGAGAAGGTAGAAATTATTGTCTTTCATGCTGATTGAGTGGATTCCACACGTATAAAATCCTAGAAAGACCAAAGAGACTGCTGAGGGGAGGTTTGATAGTATATGAATTGTGGAGGGGGTTTGGATTATTAGAAGCTGTTCCTATTGCTAAAGTGATCAAGATGTAGAGGTTGCAAGTATAAAAAGAAAAAGAATTAAAAGTCACACAAAGAAAAACATTTTTTATGCAGGGTGTGGTTGAAATCGGGAATGCAGGTTTCACAGTGGCTTTCAAGCAGGAATTGATTCAAGATTCAAAATTTATATATCACATGCACATCAAAACATACAGTGAAATGCATCGTTTATGTTAGCAACCAACACACCCCAGGGTATGCTGGGGGCTGCCCATAAATGTTGCCACACCTTCTGGCGCCAAGGTAGCATGCCCACAATACTTTGCAGAGCAACACAGAACACAGCAAGTAACCAAACAACAACAGTAAAACAAGCCGTGTTCCTCCCTCCCCACCATACACAGTCCTCTAACCCTAAATCTTCACCTTCAAGCCTCTAGCAGACTCAGATTTGGGCTTGAACACACAGAAATTGGGCCTTCAATGACCCTGGCGGACTCACAGACCTGGGGCTCAGCCTAGTTGTCCTTAATTTCTAGACTTCTGATTTGACCTTGGGCCTCAATCCTTGGCATTGACCCCAGGACCGGCTAATCCTGAACACTAGACCTCAAAATCCAAACTTCCTGATGGCGGATCCCAAACAGTACAACTCCAGTCTCAATGATTTGTGAAACCAGGTTGATTTATCCTACTCTCACAGAACTCTTGACTCTGGAACCTGCTGATCCTGGAGTTGCTCACCAACTGGTCAGCCGGTTTGGCATCCAGCTGGGCATCCCAGCTTGGCCTGTGGCTGTCCCGCATATGGTCTTCAAAAGCAGAATAGAGACTTATGACTCCAGCCTGTCCCCCACATACCTGTCCCTAAACCCTAACCTGACCCCTACCTCCTCCCATCCCTGTCCCCAAAAACATCCCGACAAACCCAAAAAAAACTTAAAACACCAACTAAAGCTGAGCCACAACCTCAATAGAATTTGCAGTTTGCACAATCTTGAAAATAATTGGAAAAATTTAGATACATTTAAAAAATAGGCAACAGAGAAAAGGCCAAATAGTGAGTTGTTCTGGTAGATACCAATGCGGACATGAGGAGCTGATAGCCTCTTCAAGTTCTTTAAAATTTTGTGGTTCTATCATGATAGTTTTTGGAAGAATGGTAATTGTGATAATAATCTCCTATTCCTTTCCCCCAGCTCTGCAAATTTTACCCTCACAAGTATTCTTTGGCTTTGGTTATTATCGAATTTTCTTTCTGTGCCCTTTCAAATGACCCGGCTGGTGGCGTAATGGCATCAGCATCGGACTTTGGGATGAAAGGTCCGGAGTTTGAATCCAGCCGGCTCCCCTGCATGCTTTCCATCCGTGCTGGGTTACGAGCTGGTGATCTCTTTGGAAACTCACCCGGCAGAAGGCAATGTACTTGCCTCATACGCGGTTCCCCATTACGTCAGAGAGGTGCAGAGGGAAATCGTCCACTAACACGGAGAAACTCCGGATGCGACATCCCATTCCTTTTCCATCCTTTCAAATAGGCAATCCGGAAAAGAACATAAAGATTGAAAATGATATTCTCCCCAAATCACCTAAATATATGTCATTTGTTTACCATCCCATCAGACCCATAATTACTTCACTTTACCTGATTTTGAATGACTCTGTAATGTTATCAGAATGCAATGGATTACACAAAGATATATCCAAGAAATGTAGCAACTTATTTTCATGAACTTATCATTTTCAATGCTTTATGATCTTGATAAAATTTCCTTCAACCTTTACAATTCCAAATTCCCTAGTCCCTTCAAGTTGACAAATTCTCTATCCTTTGGAATAATTCTGGTTAATCCTTTATACTCCCTTTAAACTTGACATTTTTCTTTGTGTTAATGCCCGGAAATGCATGCAATAAGTCGATCCAAGCTAGTTTCAGTCACCCCAAGGTACACAGACCTATTGAAGCCGTGCTTCATGATGGATGGGGAGTCTGTCTCTCTCACCCAAAAGGTCCAGACATTATAAGCACTGATTATATCATTTTAACTATTTCTTAGTGCTTAATCAGTTTTAGTTAATTTCCTTCTAAATTTTAAATGTGTTTAGTAATTACTTTTTTTATTATTTAACAAACTCAGTATTTTTAAAATTTCTCTGAATATCAGATATTTTTTAAAAATTGCAAACAAGAATGTCTCCCAGCTTTGACAGGCAGTGAGGCACTAACCCCAGTCCTGCATTTTGCCAGCATTGTCATGGTGATCTGGGGTGAAGTCCTGGTAATATGCCAACTGAGGCTCTACTTTGCCTCACTGGAGTCCATGTGGTGAAGGTATCAGCTCAATCTACCCTCTGCACCTGATTCCTGTCAGTGCGGGTGAATGGACATTGTATGTGTTCAGTCTTTGTGGTATGGTGGGCCTGATCTAGTTTGATATGATTTGCTAATCTGCACAAATTAAGCAGCCCCATCAGCTCAGTAAGGTTACTCTGTAAATAGATGAGCTGTAAACCAGGGAGGGATTCGGTTTTAGTGGCAGTTAGTTCAGCTCAGTAGTAGCAGGAAATGAAACATCAGTGGTTCAAAGTCAAAGTCAAGTTTGTTGTCATATGTACAAGCATTTGTATGCACAAGTGCAATGAAAAGCTTACTTGCAGCAGCATCTGTTCCGTTCTGTTCAATGGGAGATGGGTTGTCTCCTGGGCTATGGACAGGACACATCAAACGCTGTGTTTATGTTCTGAAGGTCTGCAAACCAATATTGTTCCTCGGCAGTCTAGCTACAAATGGACCTCTTGCTGCTGTTCTAGATCCACGATCTGAACAGAGTGTGCAGAGACAACAGAGATTTGTGTTTACAGTGGCACAGTGGTAGAGCTGATAGAGCTGCTGCCTCATAACTCCAACAATCCGGGCTCAATCCGGACCTCGGGCACTGTCTCTGTAGTGACTGCATTATTCTCTCTCTACCCAGTTGGGAAATTTTTTCTGGATGCTCTTGTTTCTTTACATGGCCCAAAGACATGCAGGTTAGCAGGTTAATTGCCTTACAATAAGATGCCCTGAGTGTATACTGTCGGTGAGTGGTAGAATCTGTGGGATTCTTAGAAATGTGAGGAAAATAAAATAGGATTGTTTTAAATATGTGTTTATTGGCCAGTGTTGCTTTGTTAGTTTGAGGGATTTGTTTCCAAGCCATATGACTCTAAATATACCTCAGCATTTTTACTGACACTTAAAAAGGAACAGAAAACATTTGGAGGGAGGAATCATTACATCTGAAAACGCGTCTTTCTAACCTCTGCCCTGGTTGATTGTTACATTCCATTTCTTGCCACATTATTCACTGTGTAAGGCAGTATTTCTTTGGAAAACAAGCCTCAAATTAGCTAATTTTAAATGTTTGTGGTTTTGGCAGTCATTTTGCCACCAACGTCAGCAACTATTTCTGATGCCTATGAAGTTGCCGAGTTCAGTCAACTGGATTGTTGACCCCTTGACATTGGGGGCTCACACACCTCATAAAAAATCTTATCTAGAAATAATTTTGCAACCATTAAATATGCAGTACTGACTTTTTGCTGCACCTCAGGCCAGGAAGCTAAAGCAATGTAAGTAAAGGTTTATGATTATGTTATAATTGGAAAATAGTCATGTACAAGTAGAATATTTTAGGAGGAAATTACCATGATGTTGGAATATTCTTGACCAACAAAAGAGTGAATATAAATTGTAGACGAGTTGCACTCAAAATTACAGGATAGTTTACAAATTTTCCAGAATATGCAAGATCCTATTGGACCTGAAAAGTTAAGGAATAACTATCTGCTGTTCCAGAAGTAACATGGGTATGAGGAGTGCAACGCACAATAAATCCATTACACCTCTTCCAAGCAAAACCCTACTGGTACTCATTAGCATGACTCTTCATGCTGGTTTTTCTGTTCATTGGCTGCATACCTCACTTAGTCAGTGTCCACTTAAAGGAAAGTCGTGCAGGAAGATCACGGGTGTTAATGAGGATCAGTGCTGGGACTTCTTTATTTGCAGATGAAACAAAAATTGGTGGAGTTCTGATTAGTGAAGAAGGCTGTAAAAGGCTCAGCAGGATAGAGATGAATTGCAGATATGAGCAGAGAAATGGCAAATGTAGTTTGACATGTTGCATTTTGAGAGATTAAATAGAAGGAGACTGTACACAGTAAATAGCAAGAATCTTAAAAGCATTGATGTATAGAGGAGTCGTGGGGTCCATGAAAATGGACAACACTGGTAAATAGGACAGTAAAACAAGCATGTATTATGTTTGTCTTCATTGGTCAGTGCATTGAGTGTAAGAATCAGGAAGCCTCGTCGCAATTGTATTAGTCTGCATTTGGAGCATGGTGTTCAGTTCTTATCACCCCGTTGCAGGAAAGACATGAAGGCTTTGGAAAAGGGCAGAGAGGGTTCACTGGGATGCTGCCTGGATTAGAGGGTATATGCTATAATATAAGGATAGGTTGGCCAGACTTCAATCGTTTTCTCTGGAATGCCAGAGAACAAGGGGAGATCCAATAGAAGATTACAAAATCATGAGTGGCATAGATGGGGGCAATAGGCTGAGTCTCTGTCCCAGGGCAGGTATCTGAAATATTAGAGAATATAGCATTAAAGTGAGGGGTGGGGGAGTTTAAAGCTGATGGGTCGGGCAAGGTTTTTTTGTACAGGGAGCAAGGTGCAGAGAACACTCTGTCAGGGGTGGTAGTGGAAACATATGATAGTTGCATTTAAGAGGTATTCAGGTAGACACATGAACACGGAGGGAATAGAATGATATGGATTATGTGTAGGCCGATGGGATCCGTTTCATTTAACAATGTGGTCAGCAGAAAAATCTTTGGCCAAAAGGCCTGTTCTTCTTCTATGTTCTATGAAGATATGTATAGGCCAGTCTTAGCTTGCTATCTTATGTCAATCTTTGATGTTAGAATCTGGAACAAGTAGCATTTGTGGTGGAAAAGGGACAATGGATGTTTTGGGTCAAGACTTGGAATTAGGTCCAAAAGTGTCTGAGAGACTGAGTGTTTCTAGTCCAGATGCAGGGTCACAGCCAAGAAAGTCGATGTGTTTCTAGTCCAGATGCAGGGTCACAGCCAAGAAAGTCGATGTGTTTCTAGTCCAGATGCAGGGTCACAGCCAAGAAAGTCGATGTGTTTCTAGTCCAGATGCAGGATCACAGCCAAGAAAGTCGATGTGTTTCTCGTCCAGATGCAGGGTCACAGCCAAGAAAGTCGATGATCGCTTTGTCTCCACAGATGTTCCCTGACCTTCTCAGTTCCTCCAGTTATTTGTTCTTTTTTTTTGCAACAATCGTTTGATATCTAAAAACTTAACAAACTTCTACAGATGTGTTGTAGAGAGTATATTGACTGGCTGTATCACAGCCTAGTATGGAAACACCAATTCCCTTGAATTGAAAAATCCTACAAAAAGTGGTGGATACGATCCAGTCCATCACAGGTAAAGCCCTCTCCACCTGTCATCACATCTACATGAAATACTGTCACAGGAAAATGGCATCCATCCTCCAGGACCCTCACTGCCCAGGACATGCTGTCTTCTCACTGCTGCCATTAGGAAGAAGGTACAGGAGTCTCAGGACACACACTACCAGTTTCAGGAACAGTTCCTACACCTCTTATACCAAAGGAGATAACTTCACTGAACTTCACTTGCCCCATCATTGAAATGTTCCCATAACAATGGCTCACTTTTAAGGACTCTTCATCTCATATTCTCAATATTTATTGCTTATTTATTTATTATTAGCTGGCTGCTGGTGTAGTGGCATCAGCGCCGGACTTCGGAGCGAAGGCTTCCAAGTTCGAATCCAGCCGGCTCCCCTGCACGCTTTCCATCCGTGCTGGGTTGAGCGTCGAGCTAGCAACTCAGCCTCATAAAAATAAGAAAGCCTGCTAAAAAAACGCCGTCATGACGGCGTCCCGATGACTCCACTCGGAGTTAAGGGCTTTCTTCTTCTTATTTATTATTATTATTATTACAAAGATTTGTATTATTTGTATCTGCACAGTTTGTTATATTCTGCACTTTGGTTGAACACCCAAGTTGGGTGGTCTTTCACTGATTCTGTTATAGTTATTATTCTATATATTTATTAAATATGCCCAAAAGAAAATGAACCTAAGGGTTGTATATAGTGACATATATGCATTTAGATAATAACTTTACTTTGAATTTTGAATCCACCTGCTGCACATTCACCATCCAGGACTGAATGGCAGAAACATGAAGAATAGGGATCACCACCAACAAAGAAGATCGGTCACAGGACCAGCTGTTGTCCCTCATGCCACATTATCAGCGAGCCATGTTCCAGCCAAGATAAGGTCTGTTTATGGCCAATATCTACTGCTGGGAAGTTTGCAATGTTACATAATTGTAGCTGTGTCAAATAACAAACAAAACTCCAGCTTTTTGATGATTTCCCACTGAGTTAGTGGTGGACTATAGCAAGTGTGACCAAAAGTCTTCTGATTGACTATGAAATATGACACTGTACGAAGAAGACTGAACTCCATGTCTTTGGGACATTAAAGTGAATGCATTGGTGCAGAGATACAGTCATTGAATACAGAAGCATATCCTGTGGCCCGTCACATCTATACCAGCCACCAAGTACCTATATATACAAATCCTATTTATCAACACTTGTTCCATAATGTTACTGCGCCAAAGTGATTCATGTCCTCGTCCAGATGCTACTTAAGTATTGAGAGTACCTAGTTCTACTATTTTCTCCGTAAGTGTCATCCAGATTTGAACAACCAGGAAAATAATCTTCCTGGGGTGGAAAGATGAGAAAGAGAAGGAATGTGATTCACAGGTCATTAAGAGGCCCTCCAGAGAAAAGCATTCGGAGCTTACAGCGTTATCCGTTAGAAGTCAAGTTGCAGCACTTGAATACGTTCTACAAATGGTCTACTGACCTCAGAAGACAACTAGCCTCAGGGACTAATGAAGCAACGCCAATCACACACCTCCCAGCAATCTCCATCCATCAGAACTCACAACTAATATCCATGGTTTTGCCTCAACACAGTGGCAAGGCTTATGCTCAGATCCAAACATCAGCTTTCCGACCACAACAGATACATCACTCCCAAACACTTGCTGACATGGCTCTTTCTCTCTAGTAGGACAAGGGGACATGTCAGGGATGAGTGCAGTCAAATAATATCACCCCAGGTAATGATGGCATTTTACATAAATGAACCAGCCATGATTATAAAGGGTGGCTCATTGATATCTAATTAGCTTATTTTCTTATTTTCAAGCTTATTTTCTCCTTAACCCCATAGAGTACAAACCCTACTCTCGGCATAACTGTATTCATGATCCCATTCCACTGGTGCTATTTTTGTTACCTGTTAGTCAACCATCCTGGAGCCATCCATGCCCCAAGGTGCTGCTGTTTTAATCTGGACTAACTGTACAACTGCATGTGGCTGCCTTCTTTGAATGCAGTCTCCAGTGTGAAGGCTTAGCAGTGGGATGCACAAGGTGGTTAGCTGGACGAGATGCCACAAGTTGATAAACTTCTAATGAATGTTACTACAACGTCATATCCCAGAGGTATAACCCTCACTACAAAGAGAAGTACACCACAGGTTAGGTTGTGAACGGGGAGTTGGTAGGTCAGGTAAATCAAGTAATTTTGTGAGGAAGGGAGATATACAAATTGCTCTTGTTCTTCCTCATCATCCTCCTATTCCACTCTTTCCCCTCATCTTCTGGAGATTCTCACTGCACAACTGATCACCAGTCCTTTGCTTCCATTATGGAGCACTCGTACACTTCCAAATCCAAAACAAAATCTAAGTCAACGTTGTGCACTTGGCAATTGATCACCATGGATCTCGAGAGGTGGTCTGTGGAATGCTATTTTTCCGAGTTCAGTCCTGGTGCCCTCTGTAAGGAGTCTCTGTACGTCCTTCCCATGGAATGTGTGAGTTTTCCTCAGGTGCTCTGGTTTCCTTCATCAGTACTAAATGTACAGGGTAGGTCAATTGTTCATTGTAAACTGTCCAATGATTGGGACAGGTTTAAACAGGGCTATCAGGAGTTGCTGGGTGGCATGGCACAAAGAGACAGAAGGGCCAATTTTGTGCTGTATTTCTCAATAAATAATTAAAATAATCATGAGTATATCAAGGGAAGGAAGAGCCTTCTGGTTGTCTGGCATCTCCGAGGTGACCTGTGAAAGCTGCAGTCAGTGACACACTGCTTCACAGAGAGGCTTGTATTCCTCTCAGATCAATGGGCCCCTACTGGCTCCAACTCTCTGACGAAAGAGGATGAAGTGCAGTAGTCTCCCTTTTAAAGAAAGTCTCCATAGTTATTCACATACAAAAGTGGGCAGTTCCCTGTAAAATACAACTACAATGAAACTTGCACATAAAATTTCATTGTCAAGGTCATCTTGGGAGCCACTAGATTGTCCTACTCCAGAGTCCATATCCAAGCCTGAATTTCTTTGTGGCTGGAGTGGGTGGCAAATTTCATTGAGGATATTCTTACTGAAATCATAAAATGTCATTGATTGATCCTTGCAGAGTCTTGGGCAAGAGCATTTTGGGTGAAGCATGATGGCCTCCTTCTCTTCTCCCTCTTTTTCTATCACTTTGTTGTGCCCTGTGTTTGCACTGTTCACTATTCCAAAGAGAATGCCTGTTAATGCATCCATATACCAGAACAGTTGGACAGTGGAGAAGTCTGAAGTCCTCCAGCAGTTGGTATACCACACTCACAGCACTTAACCAACCTAAAGCAAAATCTCAAGAGATTACCAAGCTCTTGTAGAATTGTAACAACAAACCAGTAGAGATCAGTCAGTAATTAACCTTAAAATAATTGATGGTCCCTTTGATTGACGTTGCAGCTCAGCTATCCCATTGGCAGATGCACTTTAACCAGTACAACTCACACCAGACGTATGTGCAAACTCATCTAAAGTAATACTGGTTCCAACATGGATTGCATTTCATACAAACACCGCTTACTATTGAGTTGAATTTCTTGAACAATTATCTCCATCATTTTAAAGGAAAATGACTCAAGTATTTATCCAGCTGAAGGAAAATTCTTCAGTAGAATACAAATCTTTGGGGCAAAAAAAGGGAAATAAAAGAGTATACAGTAAGTGTTTGGGGAGGATGGGGGAGGATGGGGTGGGAATGAGGTTCCAAGATTTACCTGGATTCTGCCTGGATTAGAGGGCATGCCTTGTGAAGAAAGTCTCAGTGAGCTAGGGCTTTACTCTTTGGAGAGGAGGAGGAGGGTGAGACGTGACTTAATAAGGTGTACAAGATGGTAAGAGGCATAGATCAAGTGGACAGCAAGAAACTTTCTCCCAGGGCAGAAATGGCTAAAACAAGACAACACAATTTAAAGCGTTGGGAAGAAAGTATAGGTGGTGTGGATGTCAGAGAGGGGTAGGTGCATGGAGCATCCTGCCAGGTGTGGTGGTAGAGGCAGATACATTAGGGACATTTAAGAGACTCTTTGATAGGCACATGGATGAAAGAAAAATGGAGGGTGATGTGGGAGAGAAGGCTTAGATTGATCTAGGAGTAGGTTAAAGGGTCAGCACAACATTGTGGGTTGAAGAGCCTGTACTGTGCTGCACTGTTCTACTAAGATTGTGTGGAGGTAAAATGAAATTCCATGCATTTTGGAACATGATAAGGAAGAGATATTTGAGAATCAGGAGATGGTTTTGCTGCAGCAGTGGCAAGAGATTCATCTCCTAACATCCATCAACTTTTTTGGTATCTAGAAGTTGCACATTGTGAGTGTGACAGAACAATGAATATCTGTATGAATATAGGACACTGCAGATGCTGGGATCTGGGGTATGAAAAGACAAGCTAAATAGAAAATGACAGTGGACAGAAAAAGTAAATGGGGATGGAGGGGTGGAGATAGTGACAGAAGCTGGGAGGTGATTGGTGAAATCTTTGTGTAGATTCCATAATCAGCCACAAAGGGTGGCAGATTATGGAATCAGAGAAGAAAAGAAGGTTTTGAATGGAACCAGATGGGGGGGGGGTGGAAATGCCAGATAAAAAGGAACAAAGTAAATTTTTTTTATCAAAGTACCATATACAACTCTGAGATTTATTTTCTTATGGGCATTCACAGTAAATACAAGAAACAATGAAAGACTGCACCCAACTGGATGAACAAACAATCGATGTCCAAAAGACAACAAACTGAGCAAATACAAATAATAATAATAAATAAGTGATAAGTATCAAGAACATGAGGTGAAGAGCCCTTGAAAGTGAGTCTGTATATTGTGGGAACAGTTCAGTGATAGGGTGAGTGAGCAGTGGGTGTTGGGAATAGCGAAACGAGTGGGTAAAGTGTGTGGGTGCTAGACAGATGTACTCATATGCAAGAGGGGAAGAAGTGGGAAATGGGGGAATGACCTGCATCATCCAGGATAAAGCAGCCCTCATAATTGGTGCAGCACCAACCACCATTGTGCAGGGGAGGGGCTGTATTTTGCATCAACTACAAAAAACAATGTAATTACTTGCCCAGGCCACACTGATGGCTTCTCCTGAACCCACATCCCCATGCTTGCCTGGCTGAGACCTTGATTGAATGTGAGTAGGGTGCCTACGTGTAAGTTGTGTGAGAGGGCCTAGTCACCTGGAAGCTATCACGCAGTCCAAGGTAGTGGTCCAGGAGAAGGGGGGTGCCATTCTCGTAGGCTCCAGGAGAGATTCACTCCTGTTACTGGTCTAATATAAAACCTGTGAAGCATTGTCCACCTGGCTGATCCTTTTGTAGTCCCTGATAATTATTTTCTGACAGTACAGCATTCCAATCCACCTGCACAACCACCCTCCCCCCATGAGGCTTTGAATTAAATTGACAGATCATGCCATGATGCCTCATCAAAGTCCATTTGACAAACTTGAAGGGCTTGGGAATAGGTGGTGTCAACATCTGCCGCTTAAAATTGCAATTAGCCTGATTGGAGCAGGAAAGCTGGGCAAAAATGCCCTGCCCTCCTCCCCTCCCACATCACTCTATTTTAGCTGCTCCCTCTAACCCCTGCCTCATTTCCGCCTAGCAGTGAAGATAAAATCAACCACACTCAAAAATAAGTACATTAAGTTGCACTTTCGATTGCACCTAAAATGCAACAAGAATCACCAACTGTTCAATGTGAAAACACAGGAAATTAGAAATTCACTGTTAAAAAACGCACTTAAATTCTTTGAACTAAGAGTAGAATGAAAACAGCAAAAAAGTTAACCAATGCATGTACTAACCTAATGAATTGGATATATCTGATAAGGCGTCAAGTGCTTGTTAATTCACCTTCAAATGAGTGGCTTTACTGGAATGTGGAAATCATAATCTGAGAAGGGTGATTCTGAGATTTTCAACAATAGCATTTAGTTGCCATTAAGGATAAGCTCCTTTCTATTCAAATACATTTGGTAGCAGTAGATGCTTACAAAGGTAATTATATCCGGAGTTAACATGAAGGACTTTCCACATCTTCTACGTTGTTACATCGAGTGCACTTCCAGTTTTGACTTTAAAGTGTTGAGAAGAATGGGAAAGTTTATATATGAATCCAGGACCTCCTTTTAGCTTTGAAATGGCATTGTTAACCTGATGATAACTCACTCCTTGATAAAGACAAAGGCTGCAAACCCACCTGTTGCAGAGGTTGCAAGGATAGAGGAACTAGAAATTACAATGCTTCTGCTTTTAAGTGGTTGCACATTTGTAACCTAGGACATAGTTGTACTCAGTGTCATGAACAGACCAATATCCTATTGTATAAGTCTACATCAGACACACCAAAGATTCACATAGAAAATGCTGGAGAAATTCAGTAGGTCAGGCAGCGTCTATGGAAATGAATAAACCGTTGACGTTTTGGGCCAAGACCCTTCTTCAGGACTGAAAATTAAGGGAGAAGATGCCAGAATAAAATGAAAAATGTAAGGGGGTGGTGGAGGGGAAGGAGGCTAGCTGGACGGTGATGATTGAAGCCAGCTGGGAAGGAAAAGTCAAGGTTGGCGGAGAAGGAAGCTGATAGGGGAAGAAAGTAGATCACAGGACAGAGGAAAGGAGGAGGGGGCCAAGGGGGAAGTAATAGGCAGGTGAGAAGAGGTAAAAGGTCCGAGTGGGGAATAGAGGAAGGGAGGATGTGGAAAATTAGTAGAAATTGATATTCATGCCAAAAGGTTGGAAGCTACTTTGGTGGAATATAAAGTGCTGCTCCTTCACCCTGAGGGTGGCCTCATCTTGGCACAAGTGGAGGCTATGGACGGACACATCAGAACAGGAATAGGAATGGGAATTAAAATGTTTGGCCACCGAGAAGTCCTGCTTGTGGTGGAAGGTGCGGAGGTGCTCGACGAAGCAGTTCCCCAATTTACAGCGGGTCTCACCAATGTACAGGAGGCTGCATCAGGAGCACCAGACACTATAGACGACCCCAGTAGATATGCAGGTGAAGTGTTGCCTCACCTCTCAGCAGGAATGACTTCCTGGGGCCTGAAGGAGGTGCACGGACAGGTGTAGCACTTAGGCCACTTGCAGGGCTGAGTGCCAGGAGGGAAATTAGTGGGGAGGGATGAATGGAGAAGGGAATTGAGGAGGGAGTGATCCCCGTGGAAAGTGGGGGAGGGGTAAAGATATGTTTTGTTGTAGGATCCCTTTGGAGATGGTGGAAGTTGCAGAGGATAATGTATTAAATGCAGGGTCTGATGGGGTGGTAGGCAAGAAGAAGAGAAACTTTCATTATCAAGGCGACAGGAAGGCAGAGTGAATGCGGATATTCAGGAAATGGAGGAGATGTGGGTGAGGGCAGCATCAATAGTGGAAGGAGGGAAACCCTGTTCTTCAAAGGGTGGATATCTCTAATGTCCAGGAACAGAAAGCCGTGTCCTGGGAACAGATGCAATGGACGTGAAGAAACTGAGAAAAGGGAATAGCATTTTTACAGGAGACAGTGTGGGAAGAAGTATAGTCATGATAACCATGGGAATTAGTAGGTTTACAAAAGATGTCGGTTGATAGTTTGTCTCCAGAGATGGCGAAAGAGAGATCGAGAAAGGGGAGGGAGGTGTCAGAGATGGACTAATTGAATTTAAGGGCCGGGCAGAAGTTAGAAGCAAAGTTGATAAAATTGATGAGCTCAACATGGGTGCATGAAGCAGCACCAATGCAGTCATCAATGTAGCAGAGGAAGATTTGGGGAGTATAACTGGGGAAGGCTTAGAAGATGTACTGTTCTCTGTAGCCAGCAAAGAGGCAGGTGTAGCTGGGGCCCATGCGAGTACCCATGGCTACCCCTTGAGTTTGGAGAAAGTGAGAGGAGCCAAAGGAAAACTTATTAATGGTGAGGACCAGTTCTGCAGATGGAGAAGGGTGGTTGTGGTGGCGGTGGCGGTGCTGGTGGGTGGGGGGTGATGGGTGCATTTGGTTAGTTCCTTTGACAAGAAAGAAGCAGAGAACTGTGAGGCCTTCTTGATGGGAATAGCAGTGTATAGGAACTGAACATCCATGTTGAAGATGAGGTGGTCAGGGCCAGGGAATTGAAAACTACTGAAGAGACTGAAGGCATGAGAAGTGTCACTCATGTGGTGGATGAGACTGTACCAATGGGGATAGAACAGAATTGAGATATAAGGACACGAGTTCAGTGGGCTAGGAGTAGACAGAGACAATAGGCCTATTCTGACAGTCAGCTTTGTGGATCTTGGGTAGGAGGTAGAAGCAAGCAATGTGGGGTAGATACACCAAAGATTCTAAACTGCAGAAAGTGTATATAACTCTTCTGGTAATACTTCTACTATGTAAAGTCCACTGTCCAGGAACCCCTCCCCACTCCTCACTCCTGCCCTGTATAGTCTAGGATACTAGCGGCAAGAATGCTCGAGCTACTTGGATAGAGTACAAGCCCATTTTGAAGGCTGTGTGTCGTCTCTGCCTGTATGGTAGGTCAGGTCAAATAGGAAAGATTGCCAAGCATCCAATATTACCTAGGGGTTGAAAATGATCTCTGGGAAATGACGTAACCAATCCAGAAGAGGAATCTTCTAGGAATTTACAACATTATGGCTGGCATGTTCTACTGTATAGTGACATTTTAGTGCACCAGGTAAGGGAGCTTTTTTTTTATATAAAGGTCAGTGATCAAATGCAGTTGAGTACATTGTACAACTCCTGTCATTAGGTATGAATCCACTGCCTGGACTGAGTGGAACTCCAACAATATTAAAAAAAGCATTGCACTGTCCAGGACAATACAGCCCGTTCACTGACTGAATATCTACCAGCCTGTCATTCTCATTCACTCCTATCTACAGCATACATCTCTTCCATCAAGAAGGATAGAATCAGCAGGTGTAATTCTGAAATAAAAACAAAAAGGATGGAAACACTCAGCAGGTCAGGGAACATCTGTGGAAAGAGAAAGAGTTAAAGTTTCATATCCAGGACCTTTATCAGAACTGGGGAAGGGAGAAAATAAATTAGGAGCTGAGACGGTAGGGGAATGATGGGTAGAACAGAGGAAATATCTCTTATAGGATGAGACCAGTTGGGTTATTGAGGGCTTTCACAGTAGAAGTGAAGCCCCTTATGTTACATCATCTGCGTGATATTTTGCAAAAGTGTGGCTGAGGGATATGCCCAGCACAATATAATATACTAATAGAAAATGATGACTGAGCCAAACTGATGCTTTCCTGTGACAGCACTCCATATTGATGTGCTCAGTGGTAGGGAGGGCTTTACTCATGTGGGCTGAGCCATATTTACTGCTTCTTGGAGGATTTTCTGCTCAAGGAACTGGTGTTTCCCTACCCGGCCATGATGCAACCAGTCAAATAAACTTCCCACCACACATCTATAGAAGTTTATCAAAGTTTTAGATGTCATGTTGACTCTTTGCAAACATCTAAGGAAGTAGTGATGCAGCTGACCTTTCTTCAGAATTTCACTATGGGCTGGGCCCGGGACAAATCCCCAGAAATGATAACACCAAGAAATTCAAAGTGGCTGATCTTCTCCACCTCTGATCCTCTGATGAGGACTAGTTCATGGACCTTTGGTTTCCTCCTCCTGAAGTTAATGATCAGCTCCTTGGTCTTGCTGACGTTGAATAAGAGGTTGTTGTTGTGACACCACTCAGCCAGATTTTGAATATACTTCCTATATGCTGAATAGTCACCACCGTTGATTCAGCCAATGACAGTGATGTCATCAGCAAATTTAAAACATGTAGTAAATGTGATAAGTTGTGGTAAATGAATAAAATAAATGAAGTTTATTCCAGGAGCAGAGTTTTCCTGGGTAAATTGAAGTATTTTTCCTTTATTGATTTTTTTTTCAGTTTCTTCCATTTTGAACTAATTTGTTGTGTGTCTATGCTGGGCTGTTTCTCGTAGTGGCTTCATCATAACAGACTTGGGGCAAGACAGCTTTCAGTCTTTATTCGGGATTCTTATCATAAACTGTCTTAAAATATGGCTTTCTGAGAAGTTGATCAACTTTTTAACAGCTGTAATCTGCAAATATAGTGATGTAGAGATCATTGCAATTTTAGTTTGGCCCCTCAATAGAATTCCTATTTGCCAACAGCCAGACTTTGCTCCTGTGAAAGGCCTTGACATACTTTGCTACGTAAAGGGTGGTGTAAAAGAGCACACAATCAGTTATTCACTTCATTTGTATGAAGAATCCCAAACTATTCAAGAAATAAGGTTTCACTAGATGACTTGTTGATGATTGACCCTCAAGAACAGGAGGAAAGCTGGTAATTTAAACTAACAAAGTATGTTATTAAAGCAAAGACCAAGACCCCATAGAGAGGGAGAGACATGTAGCAATTCTTAACCATTGAGCAAAACTGTATCTAGACCCGTCATATAGCCTCTGCTTCAGGGGTTCCCAATTTTTTATGCCATGAACCTGTACCATTTACCAAGGGGTCCATGGACATGAAGTTGGGAATCTCTGCTCTACGTATACAACTTCTATATGCTCACTTTCCACTACCAATCTGCAGCTGTTCATGAGGAGCCTCAGCTGTTGGTAATGCTCTAACTCTGTTCCTACTGTTGTCACCCCTTCTCCTCCTATCATCTGGTTTTCATCTTTGCCCCATACCACAAACGGCATCCAGTCTTTGCTTTGATTCCTCTGATGCTCTTCCAACCTGCAAAGGTGTTCTTGATGAAGCAGTTTAAACATAAAGTCTCCTCATCAAACTCCAGAGGCCAGAACTGATTCTCTCCATCCAACATTTTGTAAGTTATTGCCCGTTCAGGTAAGTGGATTCTGGTTAATTGTGGACCAATACATATTGGCCCAATTAGCCAAATGCCTCAGTAGGTACATTTAATGTCAGAGAAATGTACGCAATATACATCCTGAAATTCTTTTTCTTTGCAAACATCCACAAAAACAGAGGAGTGCCCCAAAGAATGAAAGACAGTTAAATGTTAGAAGCCCAAAGCCTCTCCCCAACTCCCCCTCCCACACACAACCAGCAGCAAGGCAACAAGCCACTCCCTCCCTCACCAGCAAAAAAGCATCGGCATTCCCCACCAAGCACTCAAGCTGCACAGTGTGCAGCAAAGCATCAATAAAGACACAGACTTGCAGTACCCCAAAGACTACTCGTTCACCCAGTATTCAACATACCACAGGCTCTCTCTCTCCCTAATAAGGGAGAAAGAGTTGTCTCTGTTTCACAGTGAGAGGGGAGACATAACAAAACAACTCACTGATTTATAGTGTTAAAAGTCTGTTGCGTCGCTTTTTCTGAGCTCTGTGCTGCTGGACACACAACCAACAGCAAGCCCACTGCTTTCGATCTTCCTTGTTCTCCTGCAACGCATCAGCTCAATTAGCCAAAGCTCCATGGAAATAGTAAAAAAGGTATAAAAAAGACAAACTACTGTTTAACTGAGTAATGAATTACGTAATTAAATGAAATACAGAATAAATTACAACACTATCAACACTACTACAGCAAGATAAAACTGTGTATTAGTTTCTAACAGTTATCGATGGAGGAATTCATCCAGTGTATGCTGCCACGTTCTTTTGATTGAGTGTAAATAAACAAAATCTGCGCAGACACCTAATATAGATAAAGTACAGCTTTTATGCATACAATCCTTTCGACAATTGCATCCTCCAAATCATCATTTTAATTATAACATTCAAGAAGATCATCGATACCTTCAAATTCTTTGTAGTGCCTAACATGTTGAAGTAGTGAAATCATTTTGATTTCACTCCCACCTGTTTCTGGCATCTCCAGGTCTGAATGCTCAAAATCGCAATGGTCCTGAATTTTCTTACTGCTTATTTCTCACCAACTATCAGTAACAAAAATCATTGCTTTTTGAACACAAACACACGTGACTGACGCTAGTTAAGTGACACAGTGTCCCAAATAAATGAATGGAATCCCGGCTATTTACTCGATTAGTTTTTGTTCTTTAAAATTTGGCCCAAATAAGTGGCTGCCCCGATTGACCAAGGCACAATTGACTGGTATCCACTGCATGACAAAATTTCCACTTGTCTTTAAGGGGTAGGAAGTCTGCTTCAATGTTCCATAAAGATCTCTAAGTTTTTAGCTTTCTGCTTCATTTTTCAATGTGCGTGTGAGGAGGTAAGCCCAATGATCTACTTTCTCTGCCTTTATATAGTGCTTCCATTCATCATTAAGCTTGCCCTAGAGAGCCACTGTAAACCGCCCAGGTAGGGATATGACTGGCTATGTCAGCACAAGGGTCAGTAGGACTTTGCATCTAGTTTTCTCATTTGTGAAAAATATCTTCACAATGCTGTTTTGAGCTGTGTGATTAAAGTGATGCTTGCATTGAAATATTCCTGATAATCCTACCCTGACATAACCATTATTAGTCCCAACTTCTGTATCTCACAAAGGAAGGCAAAATGAAAGGTTGATAATATTTTGAAGATGAGTAGCAGGCCAAAAGATAGAAAGCAGCAAAGATGCATAAATGCAATGCGAAAGGAGAATGTAGATTATGAGAATAAGTCACATAAAATATGAACTTCTACAAGTATATAGCTCGAGGATGATAGATGTAACTATTGATCTCATTGAGTATGAGAAGAAGGGAAATGGAAGAGACTTTGCAGATAGACACCAAGTATTGCTTTATTGTAGGAGACAACAAAAGCATCCCAATAATAGAAGAGAATCCAAAGGTAAAAGAGTGAGAGGAACTTAAATGAGGAACTGTTGCCAGAGGTAAGGAATGAGGCAAACTAATGATGCAAAAGCAGACAGGTTCCATCAATCTCAAGACCTTCTTCTTAGAATCCTAAACAAAATGACTGCAATGGTGCTGGTTGTATTAGTTGCAATCTGCCAAAATTCCTTCACAGATCAAAGCACCACAAATGTAACATTCTTATTCCAGAAAGGAGAGGGACAGAAGTCAGGAAACTTGTGTGCCAGTGAACCTGCTGGGAAAATACTGGAACCAATTAATAAGGACATATCAAGACAAATCTATGTGCTTTTAAGAGAGGGAAATTGTGTTTGACAAGTTTCTTAGGGTTTTTTGGCAGTATGATAAATAGGTTGTGTAAAGAGGAATTATTAGATTTAGTGTATTTGGATTTCCAAAGGATATTTAATGAGATGCCATATAAAGATTTCATCAACAATGGTTGCTTCATAAGCTTTGGTAGAGAGTTGGCTGGTGAACAGAAGGCAGATAGTTGTGATAAAGAAATATTTTTTAAGTTGGCAAGCTGTACCTCAGGGATCAGTTCTGGTGGTTCAACTAATTACAATCTACGTTAGTGGATAACAAAATGTATACTGTAATCAAATTTGCTGATCATGCGAAGTTAGATGGGAAAGTAGGTTGTGAGAGGATCCAAATCATCTGTAAAGGGATCTGAATTGTTTAGCAGGTGAAGAAAATTTCAACATCTGAAGTAATAACGTGGGAAATATGAGGCTACCCACTTTGGTAAGAGGAAAACAGAAACAGAACATTGTATTTGACATTGTATTTGGAGAGAGACCACAGAATCCTTCCATACAGATGAATCTGCATGTTCTTATATCCAAAGTCAGCATGCATTTACAGGTAATAATTGAGAAGTGAAATGGTATTTTGAAATGAAACAGAATTAAAAACAATGAAAGTAATAAGCTGGTTGAGCAGCATCTGCAAAGAGAGAAACAAGACTAAATGATATATGGTTTATTGTAAAGAAGGCAGATTATAAAATAAAAAAGTTTTGCTCTAGCTCCCAGTATGAGGAAGGAAGTATGAGGAAGTACATTGGATGGAGCTTACGGCAAATTCACTAAGATAATTTCTGAAAAAAGCGCTTGATTTATGAAGAAAATTTGAGTAGGTAGGCATATACTCATTGGAGTTTAGAAGAATGAGAGGTGATCTTAATGAAACAACTAAGATTCTGAAGAGGATTGAAAAGATCAGTGCTGAATATTTCCCCACATTGGGGAAAAGACTTGGGAACAAATTTTTAGCATATTAGGTCATCCTTTAAGGATGAGGATGAGGAGGACTTTCACCTCCTAGAAGGTTTTGACTTTGGAATTTGCTATTCCATAGAGATGTCAAAACAGAGTCAATGATTCAATGTAGATTCAGATTAGTTTGTTGTCATATTCATCAGAGTGCAATGAAATTCAGCAAAGCTTGGGATAGTGCAAGAAAGGTTTAGTGCAGGGGTTCCCAATCTTTTTTATGTCATGGACCCTGACCAGTAACCAAGGGGTCCATGGATCCCAGGTTGGGAACCACTGCTTTAGAGAGATATGACCAAAAGCAGGCAAATAAGATGAGCTGAGGGTGGTACCTTGGTCCACATGGATGAGATTGAATGAAAAGGCCTGCATCCATGCTGTACATCTAATTCCCTGTGTCCACTTGTTAAGAGTATCAAATTTAACAAGATTCTTAGCAGGAATCTCCTACAGTAAATAAATTTCCTCCTGGTTTCTTTCCTACAAACTGAATCTTTCCCAGTCCACCACTGACAACACTCATCCACACAAACACAAAATCCATTAACTCAAAAATGGTTTCTCTTTTTGCCTTTCTATCTTGTTCAATTTTCACAGATTCTGGATTCATTTTATCGATTGGTCTGATGTGTTCCATTATTGATGTTAAAAACCAAATGTCCCTGTGGGAGATGATGCTATCATCGAGCGACATACAATTAGCTCATTTTCTACCCTGATCAAAAATCAACAATACACTGTGAAGTTCCTGTTATTCAGCCTGTGTTGGAATTTGAAGATGCCAGTTCATTCAATGCAGGTTATGGAAATTTCTTTCCAAACTTGTTGCAGTTATTTGCAGTCTTGGTACACTTCTTAAGTCTTGCTGCTTTTCTTTGGGACCCGTCTGCTTGAGCATCATGGTGGCCATTCACCGCATGCAAGCCTAGATGGTTTAAAGGGCCACAGGCTTGGAAACCACCGGGAAGATGCTAAAGGTTAATTTTACAACATGGAAGGTGTTGCGGCAGAGGGAGAAAATGAAAATATTCTGCATCATGGGATAGCCGAGACTTATGGGGACGATCAACTGCAGTAATGATGAGTGATTATTAATAGAGTTGCTGTCTCACAGCCCCAGCAATATGAATTCAATCCTAACCTCTGCTGCTGTCTGTGTGGAATTTGGATGTTCACCCTGTGAGCTTGTGGATTTTTTTCTGATTCCTCCTGCTCCCAAAGGCATATGGGCTGATAAGTTAATCGTTCAGTGTAAATTTCCACAAGTCTGTAGACGAGTGGTAGAATCTAAGGGGAGTGATGGGATTATGGGTAAGATGAAATAGTATCAGTGCTTAACGGTCAGCAAAAGGCCTATTTTTCAGCTATGTGATTCCAGAACTCTAGGACAAACCCTTGGATTTCTCTTGAATAAATTATGGATATCAAGCCAGTTAAGTTAAAAAGATCTCCAGATGCCTGTTACTGTAGTGCGTCTGGTGTTGAGGTGCCAGATTTCTGGTCTTTTATCATACAGGGAGCTTGGATGTTAAACACCGGACAGCAGTATTATTCAGCAATGTTCTATTATTTTATACACTTCACAGTGAACAAGGACCTTGAAACGGAGTGGCGTGTAGAAGCAACAAGGTAGTTGTTGTGTTACTTCTGTCTAAATATACCGTGGGTTAACAGTAAAGAATCATATTCTGGAAGAATTAGAGAACTCTTATTTATAGCAATAAACAAACACGTCTTAATCCAGCCACGTGCTGGAACATTCTGGCAATCCCACGCATGCTTAGTGCTCTGTCCAATCAAGTACTGTCACATCATTGCACGTGATACTGTTAACTAGTGCGCATGCGCCGGTCGTGCATGCAGCCTGTTACAGCTGTTCCGACGAGTATTCTTACTTTTTTAACTTACGTTATTTTTTGTATTTTTTTTCACGGTAACACGTTGAAGTTGCACCTTCTCTAACACGCTGGTAGAGAGAGTTTTATTTAGGTTTTTAGCGCTGGAAATAGTTACATTCTGACACGTCTCATTAGCGGGACAGAAGCATGGTCGCATTGTTTATTCCAGCGACCAGCTGATTGAGCTTATGCCAGCCAGTTTAGCCAGCAGAGCGGCGGACACCCCTGCTGAAATGTGGAGGAAAACACACAGAGGATGCAGAGGGGGATCACAAAGGTGAGGAAAGAGGACTGGGTTGAGACAACAGAGACTTATGGAGAAGAGGAGTTCGGTGGGTAATAAAATGGATGAGTTCACGGCACTAGCCAGGCATCAGAGAACATTTCGGGAGTGCAGTGTTATACGTTTTACTGGAACGGGGCTGCACGAGTACATACCCGATCAAATCTTTTCCATGGATGGCTTCCAGACCGTTCGGGCTGACCGGAAGTGCACTGAGAGCGGTAAGCGTAAAGGAGTTGGGTGCTTACTGTTCTGGTTAACAACGGATGGTGCAATCCGGGTCATATTATGATCGAGGAATGTGTTTGTAGACCGGATATTGAACTTTTTGCTGTTGGACCCCGGCCATATTCCACCAAGATACAACACTGGGCATTACGGGAGGTTGTTCCTGCCTGTGGCCATCGAACTTTGCAGCTCCTCCCATGGAGGGTCAGACACCCTGAGCCAATAGGCTGGTCCTGGACTTATTTTCACCTGGCATAGTCTGCATTTTGTTGTTTGATTGTTTGTGGTTTCTGTATTGCTGTATTTATGCTCTGTTCTTGGTTGGTGTGGCTTTAACGAAACCCAATTTCCCTCGGGATCAATAAAGTATATCTATCCATCTATCATATCACCACATCTTTCCTTCCTTAAAAAGAAAAACAATTAACAATGTTAATCAAGGCAAATACATAATTCAACAAGTCTCTATCAGTCTCTCTGTGGGTTTACGAACATGAGTAGACCTTCTAAGTGGTACACAGAGATCTTGTGTTTCCTTGTTATTATTTTCATGTTTTGTCTCGTCTCCATCAGTTAACTGAGTCTCTGAAGTTGGCTCTTTCTTGAGGTCTTTGTGATTTCTTCTTACCACTGCTCCCTCCTCTGTTTGGACCACATATGATCAGGGTTGTACTTCAAGTACTGTAGCTTTCTGTGTCTATGTGTCCATTTTGTCTTGTATCCTCACTTCATCTCCCTGATGCAGTTCAGGTAACGGTTGAGAACTTCTATCAAAATATATTTTCTGCTTTGTTTTGTGTTCATCTTTCCATCTTTTCACTTGTTCACCTTCCTCTGTTCTCAGAAGGCTCTCATCCCTTGGCAGATTAAATCTCAAACGTCGTCCCATCAAGAGCTGAGCAGGCAAAAATCCACATTCAAGTGGAGTACTGCAGTAGGCTAACAAGTTTTTATAAAAATCACTTCCACTATCTTTTGCTTTGTGCATCAGTTTCTTGACAATTCCTACCGATTTCTCAACTAATCCATTAGACTGAGGGAAAAATGGACTAGATGTTGTATGAACAAAGCCCCATTCACAAGCAAAATGTTTCATGCATTCACTACTGAATTGTGGACCGTTGTCTGTGAAAAATTCATCAGGTACACCATGTCTTGAAAAATACGATTTCATGCGTGTAATTACATTTTCTGCAGTCGTTCTGCCAGACAACACACTTCAGGATACAGTGAGTAGTAATCTGTTATTAATAGATAGTCTTTGTAGTTAGTTATAAGAAGATCAATGCCTACCTTCTGATAAGATCTCTGAAGATTTGGATGTGGATGCAGTGGCTTCTTAGGGTTGCTAGGTTGGTACTTAAGGCATATTTGACAAGAAGACACCAATCCTGCAATCTCTTGATTCATCCTGGGCCAAAACATCACTTCCCATGCCCTTCTCTTACATTTTTCAATGCCTAGGTGGCCTTCATGAATTTTAGCAAGCATTTCTTTATGGAGACTTTTAGGTATAACAATTCTACTACCTTTGTACAATACCCAATCCACAACAGACAGTTCTGATCTGTGGTTCCAATAATCTTGTACTACTGAGGTACAGACTTGCCTAGTATCTGGCCATCCATCCAACACCACTTGTATTACCTGATTGAGAAATTTGTCCTTCTCTGTCTCAAGACGCAGCAGTTCCAACTTTTTGGGAGCAACAGGTACAGTTTCTATGACCATATCAATAAATACCTGAACATCAATAACGTTCCTGTGGCTGTCTTATGTTGTTGGATCCACAGCTCTGGAAAGTGTGTCAGCTGTGTACATGAATTTTCCAGGTGTGTATAACACATTCAACAGATATCTTTGCAATTTGATCATCATTTGCTGAATTCGCAAAGGACTGTCGCTTAAAGGTTTGTTAAACAATGCAATCAACGGCTTATGATCGGTTTCAACATCAATAGATTGCCCTGACACAAACTGATGAAATCTCTCACAAGCAAACATAATGCTGAGCAACTCTTTTTCAATTTGGACATACCTTGTTTCTGGATCAGATAATGAACGAGATGCGTATGCCAGTGGTAGCCACTCCTGATCATGTTTCTGGAGTAATACTGCCCGTAAGCCTGCCTGAGATGCATCACATGAGATTTTGATGGGTCTCTCAGCATCATAAAATTTCAACACAGGTTCTTTTGTGAGTACTTTCTTGGGATTTTTCCATGCCTTCTCCTGTTCATGGTTCCAGCTCCATTTGTTTCTCTTTTCTGTTAGCTGCTTCAATAGAGCAAGCTGTTCCGAGAGATTGGATATGAATTTTCCCATATAGTTAACCATTCCCATAAACCTCTGAACATCCTTTTCACATTGCGGTCTTGGCATGTTCTCAATAGCAGAAACCTTCAATGGATCAGGACACACACCCTCTTTGCTGATGATATCACCCACAAATGTAAGTTCAGTCACTCCTAGCTGACATCTGTCTTTATTCAATTTCAGGTTAGCCTTGCATGTTGCGTCAGAGGCTTGTCTGAGCCTGGTGTCATGCTCTTGTTTAGTCGATCCCCAAATAATAATATCATCCATGGATGTATCTATGCCCTCAATATGCTCATATAACATGTGAATGGTTTTATGGTACACTTCAGGAGCTGATGAAATTCCAAAAGGGAGCCTAAGAAAACAGTATCTGGCAAAAGGAGTGTTAAAGGTACACAATTCTGAACTCAGTTCATCTAATTTGAGTTGCCAGAATCCAGAGGATGTATCTAATTTACTAAAATACCTTGCATTAGCAAACTGTGATATCATTTCTTCATGAGTAGGCAATTTGAGATGCTCTCTTTTAATGGCCCGATTCAAGTCTCTTGGGTCTAAACAAATCTTTATTTTTCTATTTTTCTTATCAACAATGACAAGCGAATTGACCCATTAATTTGGTTCATCAATTTTTTTTTATGACTCCAAGCCTTTCCATTCTGTCTAGCTCCGTTTTTAGTTGATGACGTAATGCAAAATGTACTTTTCTGCACTGATGTATTACCAGTTGCACTGTATAGTCAATTTTAATCGAGTTCTCTTCTGAAGATAACCAAGCCCTTTAAACAAGTCTTCATACTCTTTCATCAAGTCACTGTGTTCTGACTCTGTGTCGTTATACAGGACTAAAATTCTTCTCACCAAATTAAATCTTTCATAGGTAGATAAACCCTGTACATTGACTGTACATTTTTTGGCACGACCGCAAATGAAAGCGTATGCATAATATTTTTGTGTAATACCTTTGCCACGCATGTTCCTTTAACTGAAATGTCTGCACTTGAATACCCAGTCACTTTTATATTTGTCTGATGTAACTTCAGTCTTGGCTTTAAAGCATTAAACTCAGATTCTGCAAGAACATTTACTTGCGCTCCAGTATCAAGTTTAAACAGAATATTGTTTTGACTCACTTGCAACGGAATAGTCCAGTCATTCTTACTTTGTTTATTTTCACAAAGCACATCTATATAAAATTCCTAACGTTCATCTTCAAGCACAGCATTTATTTGTTTCATTTTATTTTCCTTCTTTCTACTTTTACAACAGCGTGAAAAATGATTAATCTTACCGCAGCCATTGCAAATTTTGCCATGTGTGGGACACTGATTAAGATGATGTTTCTGCGCACAGCGATCACATAACTTTTTTCTTTCCAATGCCGTCTTGCTCTCTGTTGGTTTCATTGACGTATTATTACATTTCTTAATGTTTTCGCGCTTTTTTACAGCGTTTACAGTTGCAGTTTTTGACAAAAAGCTCTTCAGCCTGCAATGTTACGGAATCAGAAGCTTTGCAAAGCGCCAAAGCTTTTTCAAAATTTAAATCTTGCTCTCTCAACAGCCTTTCTCCTTCAGAGTATTATCTTGAATGCCACAAACAAGTCTATCTTTAATGAGAGAGTCCGTGAGCAATCCAAACTCGCATGTTCTACTACGCTTTCTTAATTCAGTAACATACTGATCAATTGTTTCAGCTGCTCTCTGCACACGTGTGAAGAATTTATATTGCTCATACGTTAAATTACGCTTAGGTATGCAAAATACTTCCAATCTGTCCATAATCGACTTTAAATCGAAATTTTCTCCATCTTCAAAGACAAACTTATTATATACCTCTACTGCATCATTCCCGATTACATGGAGCAAAAGTGCAGCTTTGGTTTTTTTCAGATTTTTCTTCATAATCGATCGCTGATAAGTACAGTTCAAACTGTTGCTTGAATATCCTCCAAATCTCAGCTACATTGCCAGTCAGCTGAAGTTTTGGTGGGAGTTGTAAACCTTCCATTTTACTGTTTACAGTTCAAATTTTTTTCTTCTTCTCTTTTTTTTTCAATTATCTTCGATTCTCGATTCTGGATTCTCCCATATTATTCTTCCAGAACCACTTCTGACACCATGTTATGTTACTTCTGTTTAAACGTACTGTGGATTAACAATAAAGAATCATATTCTGGAAGAGTTAGAGAACTTTTTTCTACAGTAATAAACAAACACGTCTTAACCCAGCCACGTGCTGGAACATTCTGCAATTCCGCACATGCTCAGTGCTCTGTCCAATCATGTACTGTCACATCATTGCACGTGATATCACCACAGTAGTGGTGATCAGAAGTAGCATGGGGAAGGATAGAAAGTACACTCTGTGGCGACTCTAGCAGATACTTCCTGTACTTATTAAGTGGCTACTGAAGGTATTTCTGCACGTTCATGGCCTCCTGCTGTTGTAGCCCATCCACTTCAAGGTTCAATGTTTTGTGCATTCAGTGATGCTCTTCTGCACACCACTGTTGTAAAGCTTGGCTATTTGAGTTACTGTCCCCTTCCTGTCTGCTTGAAACAGTCTGGCCATTCTCCTCTGACGCCTCTCTCATTAGCAAGGTGTTTTTGCCCACTGAACTGCTGCTCACTGGAAGTTTATTGTTTTTCCACACCATTCTTTGTAAACTCTAGAATCTAGCGACTGATGTGGATGAAAACCCGAGGAGATCAGCAGTTTCTGAGATGCTCAAACCACCCCATCTGGCACAAAGTTATTCCACAGTCGAAGTTCCCCATTCCTTTCCCATTCTGATGTTTAGTTTGAACATAACTGAACTGCTTGTCCATGTCTGCATGCTTTTATGTATTGAGTTGCTGCCACATGAGATATTTGCATTAATGAGCAGATGTACAGGTGTATCAAATAAAGTGGACACTGACTGAACGATGTGAATGCTAAACATCTACTTAAAATGCTGGGAAAATGGGATCTCTCATGAAGTATTTTGCTTCACAGAACTAATGACGATAGATATTGCTAGCATTCATATGCTAAATTCCATATGCTAAATAGCACCGATCACAAATAGAAGACACTCTTGAGTGATTGTAAAACTTCAGGTCAGTCAGATCAGTCCATGTGAGCTTTCTCCCTTGCCTCACTGCAGTACATTGCTTTATCCTTCATTTACTTATCCAGCTTCTCTGTGAATGCTAGTTTGAGATGATGCTACTGAAGGCATGTAACAGCTTACTGGTAGTTCAAAAGCAAATAAGTTGAATCAAAAACATTACTAATAATACTTTCTTTGAAGTAAATTGGTGTAAACTATCACTGCAAACAATAAAGAGGCGAGCGAAGACAAAGCAAATTCGAGAGATGCCCTGCTGGTGCGCTGCAAAATCGACACGGTTGGAGCTGGAGCTGGCTGGAGTGAATGATTCAGAGAGCAGAAGATGAGGCAGAGAAGTTCTGATGCCCGTCCAACTAACTTGGGCGCTGAGCCAATTTGGAAGGGTCAAGAAAGGCTTCTTCAGCAGTGAAATCTAGGCCCAAAGTGAATCACAGGGCAGTGTGTACTAGACCCTAAGTGATTCACTGTGGTGCAGCCCGGTTCCTAATGCGAGGCAAAGTCTGCTGGTTGGACTATTTAAATGCTGGCCCACATAAACTGGAAAGGCAGGGTGCTGAGAGCCAGGCAAGGTAGGATCGCTCAAAGCGTTGAGCCGATTTGGAGAGGTCGAGGATGGCTTCTTCAGCAGCGAAATCTAGGACTGGAGTGATTAGCCGTGGCGGAGCCTGGGTCCTAATGCTAAGTACGATTCGCTGCTTGGACAATTTAAACGACGACCCAGAGAGACTTGGAGCTCCTCTCTCTGCGGCGCTAAGGTAGTGAGATTGCCCCTGGCTGCTGTGCTGTGTGTCTGCGAACTTCGCGGCAATTTGCCCCACTAATATGGTGAACTGAATACCGAGGCTTTGGGCCTACTCCGGGTGTGTGGATGGATCTAAGGTTTGGTTCGGAATGTTTTGTTGTTGCTTGCTTATTGGTACTAGAACGTACAATGATCACAGCGATATTTGATTCTGCGCTTCACACTCCCTGGATTACAAATAGTAAATATAAAAAATTTAAATTATAAATCATAAATAGAAAATAGAAAAATGGGAAGTAAGGTAGTGCAAAAAAACTGAGAGGCAGGTTCGGATATTTGGAGGATACGGCCCAGATCCGGGTCAGGATCCATTCAGCAGTCTTATCGCAGTTGGAAAGAAGCTGTTCCCAAATCTGGCTGTACGAGTCTTCAAGCTCCTGAACCTTCTCCCGGAGGGAAGAGGGACGAAAAGTCTGTTGGCTGGATGGTTCGTGTCCTTGATTATCCTGGCAGCACTGCTCCGACAGCGTGCGGTGTAAAGTGAGTCCACAGACGGAACATTGGTTTGTGTGATGTGCTGCGCTGTGTTCACGATCTTTTGCAGCTTCTTTCGGTCTTGGACAGGACAACTTCCATACCAGGTTGTGATGTACCCTAGAAGAATGCTTTCTACGGTGCATCTATAAAAATTAGTGATGGTTTTAGGGGACAGGCCAAATTTCTTTAGTTTTCTCAGGAAGTAAAGGCGCTGGTGAGCCTTCTTGGCATTGAACTCTGCTTGATTGGACCAAGTCAGGTCGTTTGTGATATTGACCCCGAGGAACTTAAAGCTTTTGACCTGTTCCACTTGTGCACCACTGATGTAAATTGGGTCGTGTGGTCCGCTACTCCTTCTGAAGTCAACAACCAATTCCTTCGTCTTGCTGACATTGAGGGATAGGTTATTGTCTTCACACCATGCCACCAGGTTCTTAATTTCCTCTCTGTACTCAAACTCATCATTACCCAAGATACGGCCTACAATTGTTGCAAACTTATTTATTGAGTTTGATGGAAACTTGACTACACAATCATGGGTGTACAGTGAGTACAGCAAGGGGCTGAGTACACAGCCTTGTGGGGCACCGGTGCTCAGAGTGATTGTAGAGGAGAGCTTGTCCCCTATTTTTACAGCCTGGGTCCTGTCTGTGAGGAAGTTGAAGATCCAGCTGCAGAGCTGAGTGCTAAGGCCCAGGTTCCGGAGCTTAGGAATCAGTTTATTTGGAATGATGGTATTAAAGGCAGAGCTGTAGTCAATGAAAAGGAGCCTTATGTATGCGTCTTTATTCTCCAGGTGTTCTAAGGAGGAATGTAGGGCCAGAGAGATGGCATCTGCTGTTGACCTGTTGCTCCGGTAGGCGAATTGCAAAGCGTCGAGGTTGACCAGTAGGCTGTGATTGATGTGTGCCAAAACCAATCTCTCGAAGCACTTCATAGCAATTGATGTCAGAGCCACAGGTCGATAGTCGTTCTATTTATTGTTTTTATTGTTTGCATGATTTGTGCTTTTTTCTCTTTCTCTGTATGCTTTGGTGTCGGTCTATTTTTGAAAACTGGGTTCTTTCGGGTTTCTTGCTTTACGGCGACCTGTAAGCAAATAAATCTCAAAGTTGTATAATTTATACACTCTTTGATCATAAATGTACTTTGAATTGCTTTGAGTGCCTCACCTTTGGTTGCATGTGTATCCTGAACTTCCTGACTTTTATGAGAAGGAGGGTCAGGAATGTAATGATGTGTAAACATACCAGATATTAACATTTTTTCTATAAAATTGTTTTAGAGTCATAGAGAAGCTCAGCATAGAAAGAGGCTCTTTAGCTACCAAGTCTACACTGAATGTCTTATATTAATTTCATTGTTAAAAATACTCCCCATATTCTTACCAACATCTGTTATTAAACAGTATGTGTAAAGACCTACCACAATGAACCACTTCACACTTATCTGGGTTGAACTTCATCTGCTACTTCTCAGCCTAGTTCTGCATCCTATCGACGTCCTGCTGTAACCTCTGACAAGCCTCCAGACTATCCACAACATCCCCAATTTTTGTGTCATCAGCAAACTTATAACCTACTCTTCTACAACCTCATCCAGATCATTTATAAAAATCACAAAGAGGAGGGGTCCCAGAACAGATCCTTGTGGAACACCACTAGAATACAAGCCATCTACAACCACCCTTTGCCTTCTGTGGGCAAGCCAATTCTGGATCCACAAAGCAAGGTCTCCTTGGATCCCATGCCTCCCTACTTTCTGAATGAGCCTTGCATGGGGAACCTTATCAAATGCCTTACTGAAATCCATATACACTACATCAACTGCTCTAACTTTATCAATGTGTTTAATTACATCCTCAAATAATTCAATTAGGCTTGTAAGGCACAACCTGCCCTTGACAAGCCATACTGACTATCCCTAATCAGATTATGTCTCTACAAATGCTCATAAATCCTGCCTCTCAGGATCTTCTCCAACAACTTGCTGACCACTGAAGTAAGACTCACTGGGCTGTAATTTCCTGGGTTAACTTTACTCCCTTTCTTGAAGAAGGGAATAGCATTTGCAACCTTTCAACCCTTTGGTACTTCTCCCATCTCTGTTGATGATGGGACGATCATCACTAGAGGCTCAGTAATCTCCTCCCTTGCTTGCCACGGTAGCCTGGGATATATCTTGTCCAGTCCCAGTGACTTATCTAACTTAGTACACTGCAATTTTTTACCATTCTTTGTAAAACTGCTCAAGCACTGCAAGGTAGCATGGGGATCATGAGTGAACAGCCCTTTTCAAGTCCGGCCACAAATTCTCAATTGGATTGAAGACCGGACACTGACTTGGCCACTCCAGGAAATTAACTTTGTTGTTTTTATGCCACCTCTGTGTAGCTTAGGCTTTGTGTTTGGTGTCATTGTCCTGCTGGAAAACTAATTTTCTCCCGAGTTGCAGTTCTCTTGCAGACTGCATCAAGTTTACCTCCAAGGTCCCCCTGTATTTTGCTGTATTCATTTTAACCTCTACCTTCACAAGCATTCCAGGTTCTGCTGTGGTGAAGCATTCCTTCTGCATAATGCTGTCACCACAATGTTTCACGGTAGGGATAGTGTGTTTTTTATGATATGTATTGCTTGGCTTACACCAAAGGTAGCAATTAATCTGATAGCCAAAAAGCTGAATTTTGATTTTAGCTGCCTTCAGAGGCTACTACATGCCTTCCAGCAAACTTTAGCTGAGATTTCATGTGAGTTTTTTTTTTCCAACAGTGGCTTTCTCTTTGCCACTTTCCCATAAAGCTGAGACTGGTGAAGCACCTGAGTCACAGATGTCGTAAGTTCAGGCTCTCCAGTCTCAGCCACTGAAGCTTGTAACTTCTTCAGAGCTGTCATAGGTCTCTTGGTGGTCTCACTCACTCGTACCCTTCTTGCATAGTCACTTTGTTTTTGAGGATGGCTTGCTCTAGGCAGATTTACATATTCTTTCCAGTTCTTAGATTGACTTAACTGTACTCCAAGGATACTCACCAGCAGTTGGACCTTCCAAATACAGGTGTATTTTTACTACAATCAATTGAAACACCTTGACTACACACAGGGCTCCAAAAACAGATCTCCATTTAACTAATTATGTGACTTCAGAAACCAATTGGCTGCATCAGTGAAGATTTGGTGTGTCATATTAAAGCGGGGGGGGGGTGGCAGAGGGCGTATCCATCTAATGCAGGATGGCACTTCCATTGTATCCTGGATAATGGATTACCTGACAGGTAGACCACAGTTTGTGCAGCTTCAGAGCTGTGTGTCAGACATAGCTAAAAGCAGCACTGGGGCCTCACAGGGGACTGTATTGGCTCCCTTCCTGTTTACTCTGTATACCTCAGACTTTAGATACAACACTGAGTCATGTCATCTGCAGAAATTTTCTGATGACTCAATAATAGTTTGGTGTATAAAGGGAGTGCAACAGCTCGCTCTCCATGTTGTACTGCCCAGGCTTGTGCATCTAGACAGCTTGGATGCAATATCCATGGTCAATGCTGACCAATGGAGGCCCTCATATAAAGAGAGGACAAGAGGATGACATCAAAGCCCTGGTGGAAGACTTTGTCCAGTGGTGCAAACTGAACCATTTGCAGCTCAACATCAATAAGGCAAAGGAGATGGTGATGCACTTTAGGAAGACTAGACCTGCACTGCTCCCTGATACTACTGATGGTGAGAATGTAGATGTGGTGAGGACCTACACATACCTGGAGCTGCACCTGGATGACAGACTTGAGTGGAGCACCACAGAGGCTGAGCACAAGAAGGGCCAGGGTTGTCTCTACTTCCGGAGGAAGCTGAGGTCCTTTGGAGTATACAGGCCTCTCCTTCACATGGTTTACCAGTCTGCTGTCACCAATACGATCTTCTGTGCAGTGGTGTGTTGGGGCAATGGCATCAGCACAGGTGATGCCAACAGTATCAATAAACTGATTAGAAAGGCTGACTCTGTTATAGGAGTCAAACTCTGGAGACCGCGGTAGATCAAAAGACCCTATGGAAAATCTTGGGAATTCTGGACCATGCTTCTCATCCTCTGCATGCCACCTTGGCATAACAGAGGAGCACTTTTTGTAATCGACTAAGACAACAGCACTGCTCCAAAGAGTGCTCTATGAGGTCATTCTTACCCTCAGCCATTAAGCTCCATAGTGAGTCAACCTATAGCGGGTAAGTGATGCCCCCCCCCCCGCCGTTAGACTTAATTTTGATTCTTACTTGTCTTCTAATATTTGTAATGCTACTGTGACACTGTAATTTCCTTTAGGATCAATAAAGTATCTATCTATCTTATCTTATCCCCAGACTTGCATCATGACAAAGGTCATCAGGGTGTGGAGCCAAATTACCTAAAGTCTAGCTAGTTGAGACGCTGCCACACCTCACGACTCATCTCCCTGGAGTGGGGGAGTCAACACATTCCACTCTCTGCATCTGGTACTGATGAGCAGATCTGGACAGCATGTGAAATTTGCCTGGTGTCTTGTCAAATTTCCTTCTGCAGACAGCAAAAAGAAACAATCCTGCCCAATTTTCAGCTATGTTCCCAGTGCGAATTGGTAGACTTCTCTGAGTAAAGGTGGCTATCACATTTGCAGAAAAGTGTCCTCTTCAAAATTAATGTCCCTAGTGCTTTGCTTCTTTAGGTTGTCAGTAAGATCAATAAAATGTTATACAAGTTCAAAGTGATGCTGCAGTGGACAATGGGTTACATTCAATTGTATGTAGTCCGAGCAATCATCTACTCTGGGCGGTTAGGACTGAGGAATTTTAGGTAAGAACATTGGGCAGTAAGGGAGGGAGGGTCATTAGCCATCATCTTACATGACTGATGCTGAAGAGCATCAAAGAGAAAGGAACCAGCAGGACAACCTGTTGCCGAGAAGATTGAAAAAGGCTTGCATGGAATGGAGAGCTGGTGCTCTAACTGGCCTGATTTTGTCCTGTCAAATCAACATTTCGTAAAAGTATTTTGTTTTTGCTCAGATATTGTAAAAGCACACCAGATTGAATCTTGCATGATCTGGCAATTGTTTCATATCCACATCTCAACTTCCATAATTATATGTTTATCTCAATTCTTCTCTTGGGAACTCAGGGATGAAAACTTCCTACCCTGTGTCTCAACAGCAAATAGAGAGAGAATAATATTGTCCACAAAGTAGCTCAGATAGCTTAGGGAATTATCTTATTATCTGATCTGGACGCATCACTGCTTGGTATGGCAACTACTCTGCCCATGACTCCAAGAAACGGCAGAAAGCTGTGGACACAGCTCAGCACATCATAGAAACAACCCCCCCCCCATGGACTCTAATGACACTTCTTACTACCTCAGTAAAGGGACCAACATACTTGAAGACCCCACCCATCTCAAAACATTCTTTTTTTACTATTCCTTAGGACAGAAGATAGAAAGGCCTGAAAACATGTATCACTAGGTTCAAGGACAGCTATTCATCACTATTATAAGACTATTGAATGGTTCTGTACTATAAGGTAGGCTCATTCTCATAGTCTAACTCATTATGACCTTGCATCTTATTGCATGCCTGCACTGCACTTTCTCCGTAACTGTAACAGTTTGTATCCCAGTTCTGTCATTGTTTTACCCTGTACTACCTCAATGCACCATGTAATGAATTGATCTGTATGAACAGATGCAAGTTTTTCTTTCATTGTGCCTTGGTACATGTGGCAATAATAAATCAATTTATCAATTTACTTCATGTAAATTTGAGGTGCCTGTAAAATTTAACTCGTACAATGATAAGTTGGAATAGAGCTGGAAAAAGTTATTAAAATCTTTGACAAAGAAGAAAATAGCATTGGTAGGTCGGACTACATCATCTGACTCTGTTTTGGTAGATTTTCCTTTAGCAGACTTTCACCTTCAGCCAAGTCTCTGCTATTTAAACCAAGGCTATTCAAAATATCAAAATGGGCAGAGGATAGGTCTGCATTCTCTACCATTTTTCTCATGGTATCTCTATGGGTTTTATCTACATGCTGGGCATTAACAAGGCCATTAAGTGGTGTCAGCTTGGTGGATAAATCAGTAGATAGTAGAATCAAAGTTATTTATGAAAGAGAAGAAAGTGATATGGCCCATGGTTTTCATCTTAGTAAAAATTGATTTATCTAAGCTATGAGCCAACTTTCTGGCTCTTAGTCCATTATCTTGTAGCTTAAGGCTCTTGTTCATATGAATATTTTAAATTATCATAGAGTCATACAGAACAGAAACAGGCACTTAAATCTGCAAATTCTGTGCTGACCACCAAACAGCCATTTACCCAAATCCCAGTTTATTTCCTCCACGTTACCATGAACTCGTCCAGATTCTACTCCTCACCTACATGTTATTTGCCAACCCAAACCTATAGTTAATGCACAAAATCTGCACAGACAGCACTAGAAGTCAGGACTGAACCTGGAGCTGTGAGCCAGTGGATCTATTCAGTGTAGTGTGCGATCATTCTCAGAAACTGAATTCCAGATGCCTCTTATGATTATAGTTAAAAATAAATTCCGAGTCCTTTCTCAATTCTTTCGACTGATGTGTTTAAAAGAACAGTTCTAAGTAATGAGCTCTAATCTCCCAATCTAACTGTCTAAGGAGATCTTAACAACTCCGTTCACAATTTTCGTACCAGAGTTAGCAATCTCTTTAGTTTTCTGGTCCCCAAAAGGAAAAAGGCCATCTTAGAGTCTCCTCATGACAACAATACTCCAGCCCTAACAACTTATATATAATTCAGAACAAGGGGTGAGAAGAAATTAATTTCTCCGAGAGTGGTAAATTTTTGAAATTGCTTACCCTAGAGGGCTGCAAAGACACAGTTGCTGAGTGCGTTCAAAAATGATTCAACGGGATTTTATATATTAACAGATAGAAGGAATATTGAATGAGGCAGCACAATGGTGCAGCTAGCAGAGCTGCTGTCTCATAGCCCCAGTGAGCTTGGATTCAATCCTGACCTCAGGCGCTGGCTGCATGAGATTAGCAGATTCTCTCTGTGTCTACATGCGTTTCCTCAGGGTGCTCCACTTTGCTCCTACATCCGAGAGGTTTGTGGGTTGCTAGGTTAATAGGTCACTTTGAAATTATCACCAGTGCATAGGTGAGTTTTAGAATCAGGGAGGAAATGGTGATAATGTGGGGAAAATAAGAATGGGATTAATGTATTATTGGTGTAAGAAGGTGGTTGATGCAATTGTTGGGGTGAAGGTCCTGTTCTCCACTGTTTGTCTTTATGACTCTGGAGTAGGGAAGTGGTATAGAGGAACAAGATTAAGCATGAACTTACAGAATGGTAGGTCCTTCAGTGTCTACTTCTCATGTTTTTAAGTTCCTCTACACCCTTTCTAGTGCTGTCATATCCTTCCTGCATTGTGGGGAGAGGAACTGTGCACAGAACTCCACCAGTGGCTGAGGCAACGTTTGTGAAATTATGATTCAGAAAGCTCTCCAGCACTTTCTTGGGCAACATTCCAGGCAATGGAGGCTGAGGGAGATTTGTCTGCCACTTTGGAGCTGCCTCCTCTTGGGAGATGCTAAATAGAGCTTCTGGGTCAGCTTGTTGCAAGGGGATGCTACAAGGCCAGTGCTTGCAATCACCGTAGTAACCTGGTGCTCTGACTCAAACATGAATCGAACAGCAATTCTCTCATTGGTGTTTTCTTTTCCCAGAGAGTAAATGAATTATCTATCTACACTGAGAGCCAATGTGCAGAAACAACTCATTGTGTGAAATTATTTATCTTTTGCATTGCTCTTTTGAATTGTGATTACATGCCCAGTGAGCCCATACTGTTTTGTCTTTGTTCTTGATATGGTCCTGGCCAGATTTAATTTACTAATTTAGTTTTGGAACATCCTGGCAATATATATCAGTGCATACTGTATAGGGGGCCGTCATCGAGTGGTTGGTGACTTGACCGGCTTCCCCATCGGACTTAGTCTGGTGAGGAGGGTGTGAGGACACCCAGCAGGACTTAAAAAAAAAACAAGACCTGACAAAGGGCAGATGAGCTCCTTGTGAGCCAACAGCCATCTCCTGTGGAAGAGATTAAAGTCTCACCACATATCTACGAATCGTATCACCTAGTGACATGATGAACTTGGGCGCTGCACCGTGTGCCTGGACCTGCCCAAGGCCTCCACCTAAGGAAGGGCCGAGCTTGAAGAAGCGGCCGCAACTGGAGGCCGACACGGCCCCGGGTTCGAGTTCGGCGGGGGCAGCGGCAGCAGGCGGTGCCAAGGTGGCCAGTGAGAACAAACTGGAGGAGAGGCTGTACTTGGTGCTGTCGCAAGATCGAAGAAGATGGAGGTGCATAGCCGCCAACCCCAGATTAAGGATGGCACCCACTGACTGACTGACTGACTGTATAAAGCTGATTTCACCTTTTTTTTGTTTAATTCTGTTCCTGCTGCATGCTAATTTTATCTAAAATAAGTGCTGTAGCTCAGTTGAAGAGACAACCAGTTACTATTATGCTGTTAGGCATCCTACCTTCAATCAGATATGGACTATTCCAGTATTAGGAGAGTTAGGAAGAAAAATTGAAATTGTTTTCATTGGAATGTCAACAAAGAGAAAGCCTTGGTCCATCTGAGAAATTGATAAAATAACCGTAAATGATTAATATCCCAGTAGTGCTCACACCTGTGGTGATGAAATGCTTTGAGAAGTTGGTCATGGCTAGAATAAATTCCTGCTTCAGCAAGGAGCTGGACCCACTGCAGCTTGCCTATCTTCAAATTATGTCTATGGCAGATGCAATTTCAATGGTCCTTCACACGGCCTTAGATCATCTGGACAATACAAACTCCTGTGTCAGGATTCTGTTCATTGACTATAGCTCAGCATTTGACACCATAATTCCCACTGTCCTGATCAATAAGCTATACCTATGCCTCTGCAATTGGATCCTCAGCTTCCAAACCAGAAAACCCCAATCTGTGTGGATTGGTGATAATACAGTGCCTATAAAAAGTATTCACCCACCACCTGTTGGTTTTCATGTTTTATTGTTTTACAACATTGAATCACAGTGGATTTAATTTGGCTTTTTTGACACTGATCAAGAGAAAAAGATTACTTCATGTCAAAGTGAAATCAGATCTCTACAAAGTGATCTAAATAAATTACAAATATAAAACACAAAATAAATAATTACAAAAGGATTCATCCCCTTCAAGTCAGTATTTAGTACATGCACCATTGGCAGCAATCACAGCCTTGAGTCTGTGTGGATAGGTCTCTGTCAGCTTTGTACATCTGGACATAAAACATAGAACATGAAAATCTACAGCTCGTTACAGGCCCTTCAGCCCACAATGTTACGCTGACCATGTAACCTACTCTAGAAACGGCTGAGAATTTTCCTATGGCATAGCTCTCTGTTTTTCTATGTTCCATGTACCTATATAAGAGACTCTTAAAAATCCTTATTGTATCCGCCTCTACCACCGTCACTGGCAGTGCATTCCATGCACTCACCACTATCTCTGTGAAAAACTTACCCCTGACATCCTCCTTGTACCTACTTCCAAACACCTTAAAACTATGCCGCCTGGTGCTGGCTATTTCAGCCCTGGGGAGAAAGCCTCTGGCTATCCATATGATCAATGCCTCTCATCAGCTTATACACCTCTATTAGGTCACTTCTCATCCTCTGTTGCTCCAAGGAGAAAAGGCCAAATTCACTCAACCTATTCTCATAAGCCATGCTCTCCAATCCAGGCTATATCCTTGTAAATCTCCTCTGCACAGTCTCTATAGTATCCACATCCTTCCTACAGTGTGGTGACCAGAACTGAACACAATACTCCAAGTGGGGTCTAACTAAGGTCTTGTATAGCTGTGACATTACCTCACGGCTCTTGAACTCATCCCACGGTTGATGATGGTCAACACACCATACGCCTTCTTAATAACACTGTCAACCTGAGCAGCAGCTTTGAGTGTCCTATGGACATGGACTCCAAGATCTTGCTGATCCTCCACACTGCCAAGAGTATTACCATTAATATTATATTCTGTCTTCAAATTTGACCTACCAAAATGAACCACTTCACACTTATTTGGGTTGAACTTCATCTGCCACTTCTCAACCCAGTTCTGCATCCTATTGATGTCCTGCTATAACCTCTGACAATCTTCCAGACTATCTAGAACACCCCCAACTTTTGTGTAATCAGAAAACTTATAACCTACCCTTCTACTTACTCATCCAGATCATTTATAAAAAATCACAAAGAGGAGGGGTCCCGGAACAGATCCTTGTGGAACACCACTAGAGTACAAGCCATCTAAAACCACCCTTTGCCTTCTGTGGGCAAGCCAGTTCTGGATCCACAAAGCAAGGTCTCCTTGGATCCCATGCCTCCCTACTTTCTGAATGAGCCTTGCATGGGAAACCTTATCAAATGCCTTACTGAAATCCATATACACTACATCCACTGCTCTAACTTTATCAATGTGTTTTGCTACATCCGCAAATAAATTAGGCTTGTAAAGGACAACCTGCCCTCGACAAGCCATACTGACTATCCCTAATCAGATTATGTCTCTACAAATGCTCATAAATCCTACCTCTCAGGATCTTCTCCAACAATCTGCTGACCACTGAAGTAAGACTCACCGGTCTGTAATTTCCTGGGTTAACTTTACTCCCTTTCTTGAAGAAGAGAATAGCATTTGCAACCCTTTCACCATCTGGTACTTCTCCCATCTCTATTGATGATGGGAATATCATCACTAGAGGCTCAGTAATCTCCTCCCTTGCTTCCTACTGTAGCCTGGGATATATCTTGTCCAGTCCCGGTGACTTATCTAACTTAGTACACTGCAATTTTTTTACCAGTTTTCTTTACAAAACTGCTCAAGCACCGCAAGGTAGCATGGGGATCATGAGTGAACAGCCCTTTTCAAGTCCGGCCACAAATTCTCAGTTGGATTGAAGACCGGACACTGACTTGGCCGCTCCAGGAAATTAACCTTGTTGTTTTTAAGACACCTCTGTGTAGCCTTGGCTTTATGCTTGGTGTTATTGTCTTGCTGGGAAACAAATTTTCTCCTTAGTTGCAGTTCTGTTGCAGACTGCATCAAGTTTACCTCCAGGATCCCCCTGTATTTTGCTGCATTCATTTAACCTTCTACCTTCACGAGCCTTCCAGGCTCTGCTGCAGTGAAGCATTCCCTCAACATGATGCAGTCACCACTATGTTTCACGGTAGGGATAGTGTGTTTCTGATGATGTGTAGTGTTTGGCTTACACCAAATGTAGTGCTTAATTTGAAGGCCAAAAAGCTGAATTTTGATTTTAGCTGACTTCAGAGTCTACCACATGCCTTCTGACAAACTTCAGCTGAGATTTCATGTGAGTTTTTTCCCAACAGTGGTTTTCTCTTTGCCACTTTCCCATAAAGCTGTGACTGCTGAAGCACCTGAGTCACAGATGTCGTATGTACAGTCTCTCCCGTCTCAGCCACTGAAGCTTGTAACTTCTTCAGAGCTGTCATAGGTCTCTCGGTGGCCTCACTCACTCGTACCCTTCTTGCATGGTCACTTAGTTTTTGAGGATGGCTTGCTCTAGGCAGATTTACATATTCTTTCCAGTTCTTGATGTTTGACTTAACTACTCCAAGGGATATTCAGTGACTTGGAAATTTTCTTATATCCATCTCCTGACTTGTACTTTTCAAAAACCTTTTCACAGAGTTGCTTGGAGTGTTTTTTTGTCTTCATGGCATAGTTTTTGCAGGGATACTGACACACCAGCAGTCGGACCTTCCAAATACAGGTGCATTTTTACTACAAACAATTGAAACACCTTGACTGCACACAGGGCTCCAAAAACAGATCTCCATTTAACTAATTATGTGACTTCAGAAACCAATTGGCTGCACCAGCGAAGATTTAGTGTGTCATATTAAAGGGGGGGGGGGTTGGTTGAATACTTATACAATCAATTATTTTGTATTTTATATTTGTAATTAATATAAATCACTTTGTAGAGATCCGTTTTCACTTTGACACAAGAGAGTCTTTCTGTTGATCAGTGTCAAGAAAGCCAAATTAAGTCCACTGTGATTCAATGTTGTAAAACAATAAAACATGAAAACTTCCAAGGAACATGAATATTTGTTATAGGCACTGTATCTCCTCCTTGCTGACGATCAACACTGGCACATCTCAGGGATGTATGCTTAGCCCACTGCTCTACTCTCTCTATATCCATGACTGTGTGGCTAGGTATAGCTCAAATACCATCTATAAATTTGCTGATGATACAACCATTGTTGGTAGAATCTCAGATGGAGAGGAAAGGGTGTACATGAGCGAGATATGCCAACTAGTATAGTGGTTTTGCAGCAACAACCTTGTACTTGATGTCAGTAAGACGAAAGAGATGATTGTGGACTTCAGGAAGAATAAGACAAGGGACCATGAACCAATCCTCATAGAAGGATCAGAAGTGGAGAGAGTGAGCAATTTCATGTTCCTGGGTGTCGAGATCTCTGAGAATCTAACCTGGTCCCAACATATCAATGCAGCTATAAAGAAGGAAAGACAGCAGCTATATTTCATTATATTTCATTAAAGGATTCGTCTGTCAGCCAAAACACTCAAAAACTTCTATCAATGTACTGTGGAGCATTCTGATAGGCTGCATCGCTGTCTGGTATGGGGAAGTGGGGGGGGGGCTACTACACAGGGCCAAAAGAAGCTACAGGAAGTTGTAAAGTTAGTCAATCCCATCTGGGGTACTTGTCTCCATAATTTCCAAGACATCTTCAAGGAGTGGTGCCTCAGAAAGACAACGCCCATTATTAAGGACTCCCATCACCCATGCTATATGCTTCTTCCCCTCTGCCAAATGATTCCTAATTGGACCTTGAACCCATGAGCACTACCTCACTTATTAAAAAATATAAATTATTTCTGTATTTGTACCAATTTAATCTATTTAATACACATATACTTACTGTAATTGATTTACTTATTTCTTGTCTTTCTATATTATCGTGTATTGCATTGCACTGCCGCTGCTAAGTTCACAAATCTCATAACACGTGCTGGTGATAATAAACCAGATTCTGTACTGCAAGGAGATATTTCATTTGGATGATAAATACAGTACTTAGAGAGTGTAAGTACATTAACAAGTTTCTAACAGGCATTAGTGTTAGAAGGACAGAACACTTTACACCTCAATAATGGGTAGATGAAATAAATTCTATGATTCAGAGTGTGATCTGCATGAAATAATATCCGGTAAGGAATACAGCTTTGTGGGGATAATTACAGATAGGCGACAACCAAATGCTGTTTAGGCTATGAGTTTATGTTGGAGAAGTCAATCATTTAGGGATGTGGTATGTGGGTATTTCAGGATGATGTTGTTTCATTTCATTTATCTGTGCCAAGCAGGAAAAGATATTTCAGTAACATGCAAAGTGCAGGTGGAAATCAGCAGGTCAGGTCCCATCCAAGAACAAACAGTTGGTTTTCCAGTGTAAAGTGGTCTTCAGTTAAATGCTGTCAACTTGCATGTTCCAAGGTGCAGGAGTACATGCTGAGCGCCTCACTAAAGCTGGGCACAGTCATCACAAAGCTTTTGTGGAGAACGAACACAGTCTAGTGTCCTGCTGCCACTGGTCGCCAAGCAGCTTCTCAAATGCTTCATGGGTACATTTGTTAAGGAGAACATTTGAGCAAGGTTGCCACATTTTAAGGGAATATATTAAAATAGTGGCACAATGAATGTAGAGAAAGACGTTCTAATTGTATTTACTATGTATATTATGAAAGAAGTATATTTTTGAAAAAACTCATGCTTACCAGAGGCAAGACAAAAGAGAACAGTGAAGGGGAGGCTAAGGGTGTATCCATCTGCTCTGTGTTTGTTCTTCCTGAACCAGCCTGACCATTTTCCTAACTCTGCCCCTGTTCCTGGTTTTCCTGAGTAAATTCAATTATTAATTATTGATGTAAATCAGGGGTTTCCAACCTGGGGTCCATGTACCCCTCAGTTAATGGCAGGGACCCATAGCATAAAAATGTTGGGAACCCCTGCTGTTATCAGTTTATCTTCACATACACTGATTATTTTCCACACTATGGTGATTTTAATCATCCTTAACTACTGAACAACTTTGTTTTGGATACTTACAGTTCCACTTGCTTCGAGTGAAGTGAACTGGAAACTATTGTCATTTTTGCCATGTTGAAAGCTGATCATTAAGCAGATAATGCACATTCAGCCTAAAGGTCAAAGTAAAGTTTCTGCTTTCTATGTTGAATTTGAAACACTCAGTTCAAACACAAATGAGGAGGCAGGGAAAAGGTCTAAAAGTTACTATGTCTGCATATTGAAACTTGATTTTATAATTTACTTTAAGAAGAAATATTTCTGGAAAACAATTAGATACGTCAGCTCTTACCAAAGTATATCAGTGCTTTGGCAATTTAGTGAAAAAATTTAACTTGTTTTAAAAAATATATAGTCATAGTCATAGTCATACTTTATTGATCCCGAGGGAAATTGGTTTTTGTTACAGTTGCACCATAAATAATAAATAGTAATAGACCCATAAGTAGTTAAATAGTAATATGTAAATTATGCCAGTAAATTATGAAATAAGTCCAGGACCAGCCTATTGGCTCAGGGTGTCTGACCCTCCAAGGGAGGAGTTGTAAAGTTTGATGGCCACAGGCAGGAATGACTTCCTATGACGCTCTGTGCTGCATCTCGGTGGAATGAGTCTCTGGCTGAATGTACTCCTGTGCCCACCCAGTACATTATGTAGTGGATGGGAGACATTGACCAAGATGGCATGCAACTTAGACAGCATCCTCTTTTCAGACACCACCGTGAGAGAGTCCAGTTCCATCCCCACAACATCACTGGCCTTACGAATGAGTTTGTTGATTCTGTTGGTGTCTGCTACCCTCAGCCTGCTGCCCCAGCACACAACAACAAACATCAAATAACACTCTTATTGTTGCCATATTCTTGATTAGATCAAGTATATACTGTATCGGTCCTCTCACTGGCATTTTCAATTAAGTGTTGTTTTAAAAAAAGACAGAACCATGTAGGTCTTCACATCCAACTCATGTGATTGCCATTTCATATATCAAGTGTGTTATGTGACTGGTTGGAAAACCTATGACTGGGCTGATCATCATGTCACTGTTCTTTACTGTGTCCTGGCCAGCAAAGTGATAAAACTACCCAAGTTAGCTAATGAAGACAGGCATATAGACAGGAAAGGTTTAGATATGGGCTAAAGTGGGCAAATGTATCTCACTTGCATGGTTGGCATGTTTGAATTGGACCAGGTGGGGCTAGTTTCCATGCTGTGTCACTATAACCCCCTGACTCTATGGCCAGCACAAGGCTAAGTGAAGAGTGAAACAATCAAAATTCTAATGAGTCCTTGCAGGGGAGATGCAACTTCACCTGGTTTATAATAAGGTATATAATAAACATAAGGGATTCTGCAGATGTTGGAAATCCAAAGCAAAACACATAAAGTGCTGGTGGAAAGCAGCAGGCCAGGCAGCTTCTATGGAAATGAATAAATAGTCAAGGTTTTGGGCCAAGACCCTTCCTAAGGACTGGAAAGGAAGGGGGAAGATGCCAGAATAAGTAGGTGGGGAGGGGAAGGAGGACAAGCCAGAAGGTGACAGGTGAAGCCTGGTGGGTAGGGGAGGGAGTTGAAGTAAGAATCTGGGAGATAATAGTTGTAAAGGGATGGAGAATGAGGAATCTAATAAGAGAGGAGTGTGGATCATGGGAGAAAGGGAAGGAGGAGCAGGTCCAGGGGGAGGTGACACACAGTGAAGAGAAGAGATAAAGGGGGGGGGGGCGCAGAGTTGGGAAATGAAGAAAAGGGAAAGGGCAGAGGGTAAAGTTATCAGAAGTTGAAGAAATTGATGTTTATGCCATCAGGTTGGAGGCTTCCTAGACAGAATATAAGGTGTCTACCTCACATTTTTAATATATATTATTTCCATTTTTTGCATGATTTTTAATCTGTTCTATATACGTATACTGTAATTTATTTATTTATTATTATTATTTTATTTTGTTTTTCTTAATTCTATATTACGCATTGTATTTTGCTGCTGCTGCTAAGTTAAATTTCACATGCCAGTGATAATAAACCTGATTCTGATTCTGTTAATCCTTTGACCTGAGAGTGGCAGAAGAAGAGGCTATGGACCTAGATGTTAGAATGGAAATGGGGATTGGAATTAAAATGGCTGGCCACCATGAAATCCTACTTTTTGCAGATGGAGCGAAGGTGCTTGACAAAAAGGTCCCCTGATCCACTTTGGGTTTCGTCAGTGTAGAGGAGGTTGCATTTGGGAGCACCAGACACTGAGATGACCCAATAGATTTGCAAATGACGTGTTGCCTGGAAGGATCATTTGGCGCTGAATGGAGGTCAGGGAGGAGGCAAATGGCAGGATGTTTTCCACCTCTGCCTTCCCTCTTCTTATTTCCTCACTCTGTCCCCCATCTTACCTCTTCTACTTATCTGCCCATCATCTCCTCCTGGTTCTCATTCTCCTTCCCTTACTCCCATTGTCCATTCTCCTCTCCTATCAGATTCCTTCTTCTCTATTCCTTTACCTTTCCTGCCTATCATCTCCCAACTTTTTACTTCATTGTCCCCTCCCCCATCTACTCAGCTTCACCTGTCGCCTTCTGGCTTGTACTCACTCAACCCCTTCACCCACCTTCCTATTCCGGCCTCTTCCCTCTTCCTTTCCAGTCCAGATGAAGGGTCTCAGCTCGAATTGTTAATTGATTATTCATTTCCATAGATGCTGCCTGGCCTGCTGAGTTTCTCCAGCATTTTGTGTGTGTTGACCAAAGTATATAGTATAGCTAAATTCAGAGGCTCAGTAGTGGAAGTTTGGAACCAAAGCAAGCCATTGACATAGATACCATACCACACAGCAAAGTCTGCCCTCACCAACTGATTGTTTCCTAGATATCAATCTCTTTGACAAAGGGAATAAATCTTTACTTTTCATTATGTGCACAGCTGCAATCTTGGGGAATGTCTCCAATGTCTCAGAAAATGTGCCTGAAAGGGAAGACGCAACATAAAACTGAAGCACAGGACCCTGAGATTCCCTTCCCTACCATTCAGCTGGTTACTGTACAGGCTCTGGAAGATCCAAGAACTCACAGCAAGATTGCAATACCAAAGGGACATCAAGTACTGTTGTGTGTTCTGTTTCCCAGAGATATGGCTCAGTCCGCACTCTGGATATGGTCTTTCAGCTTGAGGGCTTCACCATCCACTGCACGGACCAGATGATAGCATGAGGTCAAATCAGAGGTGGTGGCTTTATGATTAACTCTTCATGATGCACAGACATAGTGGTTCTGTCTCAGACCTACTCAGCCAACCTGGAACATTTGGCAGTCAAATGTTGTCCGTCTGCCTGCTAAGGGAGTTCTCCATTGTCATTCTGGTAGCAGTGTACACTCCAATCCTGGCAGGTACCAAGCTGGCACTGGAGGAGCTGAGCACAACGAACACCAGTAATGAGACAGCACACCCTGATGTCTTCTAATCATTGTGGGGCACTTTAGCTAGGCTAGCTTGAAGAAAAGGGAACATGCCATTAACATGTTACCTGTCATACCAGAGGAGCCCACATACTTGACTACTGACACACGTCCATCAAGAACACTTACCGTGACATGTCATGTCTGCATTTTGGCAAGTCTGATTTCTGATTTCCTGGCTGTAACTCTACTTCCAGTGTTTAGGCAGTGAATAAGGACTGCAGCTCTAGTGGGGAGGACAGTGAAAGTTAGGTCAGAGAGATAGAGGAACATGTATAGGACTGACTTGAATCAGTGGACAGGGCCAAATTTATTAATTTATCTTTGGATCTGTATGAATGTGGCCCAACCACCACCAATTTCATTGAGACTTATGTGGATAATGTGTGCCTTGGAGAACATATCAATTCCAGCAGTGATGAATGAACCAGGAGATTTGCAGTCTGCGAGGGCTAGATCTGTGAGGGCTAGATCATGACCAGCCAGAAAACTACAAGAAGTCAATGTATGATCTAGGGAAGGTCATTATGAGAGCAAAAAGACAATCCGGATTAAAACTAGAGACAGAATTGGATGCATGACACCTATGGCAGGGTTGGCATGCCATTGATTCCTATAAGGCAAAACCTAAGAGCATAAATGGCAGTGATGCTCCACTCTTTGATGAGTTCAATTCCTTTCTTGCATGCTTTAGAACATAGAACAGTACAGCACAGTATAGGTCATTTCACCCACAATGTTGTGCTGACCATTTGAGTTATTCCAAGATCTTCGACTTCCTTCGAAGTCCACAGTTGGTGCAGATCAGTAATAACATCTCTTCCTTACCATCAACACAGGTGCACCTCAAAAATGCGTGTTTAACTCATTTCCCTAACTTCTCTACACTCACGACTCTGTGGTTAGGCACATCTCAAGCACAATCTATAGCCTCACTGACGACAGGTGTGAAATACATCCGCTGGTTGAGAGGCTTTGTAGCACCATACACAATGTCATCAAGACCTGGGAATTGACTGTGGACTTCAGGAAGGGGAAGTGAGGAGAATATGATCTAGTCAGCAGTGAAAAGGGTGAGCATCTTCAAGCTCCTGGGTGTCAACATCTCACAGGATCTATCCTGGGCCCAAACATCAGCCTTTACTTTATTAGAAGCTTGAGGAAATTTGATAAGTCACCAAAAAGACTTTTACAACTTTCCATAGATGTAGAGTGGAGAGCATTCTGACTGGATGCATCTGTTATGTTTTATAACTGCAAAACTAATTGAAAGAAAAACATGGGAGCCAGGGATGACGTGGACACTTCGTTCTTTACTTTAGTGAGGCATGCACTTATGACATGGTGGCGTAATGATGTATAACCAGTAATGAATTATGTAAACAACCATTGCTTAATCAAACAATATATTTACAATATTACTCAAATATTACTTAATTATTAAATACACAACACTCCCCTCTGCTTAGCTATAAATGCCAACTCAATATAGAATGTATCTCAATTTATACTGTATATATTACACAGGAGAGTGGTCCAGTTCGGTCCTTAATCTTTCTGAGTACCCTCCTTTGATCACCTCTGTAGTCTTCACCAGGACTGCTTGTCTAGGAGTGAAAAAACAATTTTCCTGTTGAAGGTGGCATCACCTAAGACGTGCGACAGTTTACTAGTAGTTCAAAAGCAAATGAATTTGATTAAGACTATTATTAATAACACTTTTTTGAAGTAAATTGTGATAAACATATTTCACGTCACATGCCGGTGATAACAAACCTGATTCTGATTCTGATTCTGAACTATCACCGCAAGCAATGAAGCGAGCGAAGGCAAAGCGAATTCGCCAGATGTGCACGCTACAAAATCAACATACTTGGAGTTGGAGTGAATGATTCGGAGGGGAGAAGATGGGACAGAGAAGTTCCAATGTCCGTCCAGCTAACTCGGGTACAAGGGTGAATCACTCTAAGCGTCGAGTCGAATTGGAGAGGTCGAGAACGTTTTCTTCGGCAGCAAACTCCAGGTTCGAAGTGATTCGATGGGCGGCGTGTTTGAGACCTGGTGCGGCTCGTCACAGAGAGGCCCGGGTCCTATTGTGAGGTACAACCTGCTTTTAGGACAATCTAAATGGAAAAGGTAGGGTATTGAGAGTCGGGTGAGGTCGGATCTCTCTGGGCACCAAACCAATTTGGAGAGGTCTAGAACGGCTCGTTCAGCCCTAAGCAATTCGCCGGCTGTGGGGCCTGGTTGTAGTGCAAGGATCGGACAATTTAAACGCTGGCCCAGATAGTCTGGAGGCTTCTCTCTCCATGATGCTAAGGCTTTGAGACTCCACAGGCTGCTATGCTTCATGTCCATGAATTTTGCAACAATTTTCCCTGTTAACACGATGAACTGAATACCGAGGCTTTGGGCCTTCTCCGGGTTGATCTAGGGACTCAATTTGGTTCGGAATGCTGTTATTGTTGCTTACTTCTATTGTTTATATGATGTGTTTTGTGTTTTTTTTTCCCTCTTTCTCCGTGGGCACTGAGGGGTTGGTCTTATTTTTAATAGGGTTCTTTCGGGTACCTTGCTTTGTGACTGCCTGTAAGCAAACAAATCTCAAGGTTATATAATTTATACATTCTTTGATAATAAATGCACTTTGAAACTTTTGAAATTTTGAAACATCGAACCTCCTTGTTTGAGGATTCCTCAATTTGTCTCAGCTGTTTGTCCTACATACTTCTGGGACTGGGTTTGAGGAGGTCAAATGTGAGTGCAAGGAACGTCCCAGGAACAGCATAGGAGAAATTGACGAGCTTCAGATTCAGTGTCGGTGTAGTGTGTTCTGCTGGCATTGCTCGCAGTGCGTGCTTTAGACTCTGGAGAAACCATTTCGCCGAGCTATTCATAGCTGGGAGATAGTTCCGATGTAATACGTTTTATTCTGTTCATTTTCAGGAATGACTGAAACTGTTCCCCAAAAAATTGTGGTCCATTGTCACTGACTAGGTGTTCTGGAACTTCAGTCCTTGAGAAAAGGCTTCTCAGCACATCAATACTTTGCGAGATTATAGTGGCTAGAAAGGAGCGAGTCCATAAAGCCTTTGTAAATGCTTATGGTGAGATACACTTTGACTCTTTTTGCATCTCCATCTGTAGGTAGGCCTCAGCTAAGTCTATTTTGCTGAAGTGTTTTCTTTCAGAAAGGTTTGCAAAGATATCCTCTATCCTGGGCAGAGGGTATTAATCACTTCCAGAACTTCGTTGATGGTGACCTTAAAATAACCACAGATCCTGACAGACCCATTCTTCTTGACTACTGGAACAACTGGCATTGCCCATGGGCTCCACTTAAACTTGGAAGGCACTCCTTAAGCCTGCATGTAGTCTAGCTCACTGACTACATTATCATGGATGGTATAAGGAACCAGACAGGCCTTGTAAAACTTGGGTGTGGGATTTTAATTTAATGCTATTTTACCCTTCATATGTTTGAGTTTTCCAATGCAATCCCTGAACACTGCTGTAGCATCATTTCTTAATTTGCCTTCAGTTGACTATTTTGTAGGGGATGTGGCATGCAAACAGTGGATAGGTGTCCTATCATGTTGGACTTGTCTCAGCCAATCACGGCCCCACAATGTTGGCCCTTCTGTTCTTACCACATACAAGACCAATGAGGTGTGCTGGTTGTTGTATTTCACTGTCACAAATGTTATTCCCACAGGAATTATATTTTCATCGGTATATGTTCTTACTTAGATATCTGCATGCTTGGTTTAGTATCTTTGAAATGCCATTCATACTTGTTTTGTGGAACAACTGAAAGAGTCGAGAAAGTGTCCGATTCCATTTCAATTAATTTGCAGTTCCCTTCTGGTGTAAGCCATATTGCTTGGCTCTTGTCATTTTTCGAATTTTAAATCTTAAGGCTACACAGTCCTGTGTTTCTCTCATCATAATCAGATTTTTCATCAACAGCATGCAGATTAATGTACTTTTTCAAACTGTAACTTGACTTTTATCTCTTTCTCTTCCCTGTGCAGGTCATTTATTTTTGTCTAGAAATCTACTGATGCTGGAAATCCAAGCAATACATATAAAATGCTGGAGGAACTACTGATTTCCTCCATCATTTTGGGTGTGCTGCATTTTTTTTTGTCTGCCGACATGCTCTTTGTATGTGCCCTGCTTTGTTGCATTTTCTGCAAGTTTCTCCTTTAAACCTGTAGCGTTCTGTTATATGTGAGCCCCTACTACAACAGTAGCACAATTTGTTCTGGCAGGGAGGTTTCTGTTTAATTTTGTTCATGCTCACTTGCAAATCAATTACATCTCTCCTGCAGTTTCCAATGATACAGTGATTTCAACTGCTCTTTTAAATGTGAGTTGTGCTTCAGACGGGAGTCATTTTTGAATTATTTATTGTAAGATTCTACAAACTAAGTGATCTGTCAGTGCATCATTAAGCCCTTCACTGAACTGACAATGCTCAGACAATCTCCTCAATTGAGCCACTTCAGCTGAAATGGACTTCCTTTTGATTCCACATATGAAACCTAAAGCATTCTGCTATCAAGAATGGTTTCAGTTCTAAATTTTCCTGCATTACTTTCACGATATCAGCAAAGCTCATTTTGGCTGGTTTGGTTGGAGCAGTCAAACTTTTAAGCAAATTTTATGTCTTTCTACTAATGCACTCAGCAAACCAAGCATTCGCATTTTATTTGCTTCAAGATATCGCTCAATTTGTTCTGTATATATCACCCAGTTATCTTTTGTGCAATCGAACTTCTCTATTTTTCTGATGTAGCCAGACATTTCTGCTTCTTTTTCCCTTTTTGTTTATTATCATCCAATACTACCCACTGTTTATGAACCCATGAATTTCATCTGTTTTCTGTCTTTCTTTTTTCTCGACCATCTCACTGTGCTTTTTTTTTAATCTCAACCATTTCTCTCCCCTTGCGAAGAAAGTGTGCTGCACTCTTTTAAAAACTTGAATGTCTCGCTGGGTTTCAAAAGGTAGGTAGCCATGCTGTGTTCATTTTAAAACCAACTTGTGGCCACTGTTATATTTTGTAACTCCAAAACTAATTGAAAGAAAAACATGGATAATATGGACACTTTGTTCTTTCATTTAGTGAGGTGCGCACTTATGAAGTGGTGGTGTAATGATGTATGCCATTCACATACTTCGTACATATAATACATTAAACATTGAATGACAAATAAACAAACAAACAATGCTTAATCAAACAATATATTTACAATGTTACTCAAATATTACTGAAATGTTAAATACACAACAACATCAATGCCTGATGCAGAGGCCGCAGTACTCAGGACCGAAAGAGGCTGCAGATGGTTGTAGACTCGGCCAGTTCTGTCACAGGCACGACCCTCCCCATATCAATGACGTTTTTCAGAAGTGGTGGCTGATGAAGGAGGCATTCATCATTAAGAATCCTCACAATTTGTTGCAAAAGAATAAATTTCACATCATCTGCTAATGATAATAAATCTGATTTTAATTCTGGTCTTAGTAAGCAATCCCTTTATCCGGTTGCCCATCGGAACTAACCCAGCACAGTAGTGTCTCCTTATAACAATATCACCTCAGCCCTGGTAATATGATTCAAGACAGACTTGACAAGAAATTTCTTCTGAAGAGCGGTGAATTTCTGGAATCCTCTAAACAAGTGAAAGTGGGGGTTCAGTTGCTTAACATATTCAAGAGAACAGTAGACTTTTAGATATAAAACAAACAATGGATATGGGCTTCAATTTAAAGAGTATATCAAGCACTTAGCAAGTCAGACAGCATTTGAGGAGATATGGTGAGAGAGGGAAATAGGAAGTTTTCGGAAGTTTGAGAAATTGATGTTCATGTCATCAAGTTGGAGGCTACCCAGATGGAATATAAGATGTTGCTTTTCCAACCTGAGTGTGACCTCATTGCGACAGTAGAGGAGGCCATGGACTGACATGTCATAATGGGAATGGGAAGTGGAATGAAAATGGGTGGCCTCTGGAAAATCCTGCTTTTTCTGGTGGATGGAGCAAGGGTGCTCAACAAAGGGGTCTCCCAATCTACGTCAGGTCTCACCGATATACAGGAGGCCACACCAGGAGAACCAAATACAGTAGCTGACCCAACAGACCAACAGGTGAAGTGTCACCTCACCTGGAAGAACTGTTTGGGGTCCTGAAAGGTAGTGAGTGAGGAGGTGTAGGGATAGCTGTAGCACTTGTTCCACTTACATAGATAAGTGCCAGGAGGGAGATCAGTGAGGAGGGACGAATGGACAAGGGGGTCGTGTAGGGAGTCATCTACTGTATCTGTGATGAGGCCACTCTCAAGTTGGAGGAGCAACACCATGTATTCCGTCTGGGTAGCTTCCAAACTGGTGGCATGAACATCAATTTCTCAAACTTCTGGAATGCAACACTCCCCTCACCTTATTCCATTCCCATTTCCTCCTCTCACCTGATCTCCTTACCTGCCCATCACCTCCTTTGGTGTTCCTTACCCTTCCCTTTCTTCCATGGCCTTCTGTCCTCTTCTATAAAATTCCCCTTTCTCCAACTCTTTCACCAATCGACTTCCCAGCTCTTTACTTCACCTCACCCCTCGCCCCTTGTATTTCTTGCTGTCCTCCCCCACATTCTTACTCTGACTTATCTTTTTTCTCTAGATCTGCGGAAGAGTCTCAGCCTGAAATGCTGATTGTTTACTCTTTTCCATAGATGCTGCCTGCGGCCTGCTGAGTTCCTCCAGCATTTTGTCCGTGTTGTTTCTATGAACAAAATTACAGTTTTAAACAAATCAGCTAAGACGATTATTAAACTAAATAATTAAAGATTTAGAAATAAGTAAGAAGGGTAAGTTTTTCCTTTTGTTATTGCTGATTTGGCTGTGGTTGCCCATAGTACAGTGCAGGCAGAACAGCAGATGTGGCAGTGGAATGTTCCTCCTGTAGGATGTGGGAATTCATGGAATCTGATGGTCTCCCTGATGACTACACCTGCGGGAAGTGCAGCCAACTCCAGCTCATGAAAGACTGCATTAAGGAGCTGGAGCTGGAATTGGATGAACTGTCATCATCCAGGAGGCAGAGACATTGATAGATAAGACTTCTGAGCAGGTGGGTACACCCAGAGTACAGAATTCAGCGAGTAAATGGGTAACCATCAAGAGAGGTAAACGGAGAAAGACGTCAGTGTAGGGTCCATTTCCCTAAGCAATCCTTTGGATACTGTTGAGGGAGATGACTTGTCTGGGCAAGGTAGCAGCAGCCAGACCAATAGCACTGTGGTCAGCTCTGAGCCTCAGAAGGGTAGGGTGAAGTCAGGCAGAGCAATAGTCATAGGGGACTCGATAGTTATGGGGGTGGATAGGAGATTCTGTGGCAGCAAAAGAGACGCCAGGATAGTGAGTTGCTTCTCGGATGCTGGGTCCAGGATGCCTCTGAGCGGTTGCAGAATATTCTGGAAGGGGAGGGTGAGCAGCCGGAGGTCATGATATATATTGGTACCAATGACATAGACAGGAGAAGGGTAGGGGCCTTGCGCAGTAGGTTTAGGGAGTTAGGAAGGAGGCTAAAGAGCAGGACCTCCAAGGTGGTAATCTCTGGATTACTCCCGGTGCACTGAGCTACGGAAGGACAGAACAGGAAGATAGTGCTGATGAATGAGCGGCCGAAGTGATGGTGCAGGGCGCAGGGTTTCAAGTTCTTGGATCATTGGAACCTTTTCTGGGGAATGGGTGACCTGCACAAGTGGGACAGGTTGCACCTGAACTGGAGGGAAACCAATATCTTGGGAGGGAGGTTTGATAATGCTATTGGGGAGAGTGTAAACTAGATTTGCAGGGGAGTGGGAACCGAAGTGAAGATTCAGAGGATAGGGTGGTTGCCACACAAGTAGAGACAGCTTGTAGGGAGTTTGTGAGGAAGGATAGGCTGATGATAGAGCAAAGATGCACTCAGCCAGATGGTGTGTCTATGTTAATGCAAAGAGTATCATAAACAAGGTAGATGAACTTAGAGTGTGGATCAATAGGTGGAACTATGACATTGTGGCCATTAGAGACTTGGATGTCTCAGGGGCAGGAGTGAATTCTGAGAGTGCTGGGCTTTGGATGTTTCAAATCAGGCAGGGAGCGAGGCAAAAGAGGTGGGGGTGTAGCATTGCTAATCAGGGTTAGTGTCACGGCTGCAGAAAAGTAGGAAGTTATGGAGGGATTGTCTACTGAGTCAGTGTGGGTGGAAGTCAGAAACAGGATGGGGACAATCATTACTGCGCGGTTTTTAGTAACAGAGACAATAGTAACAGAGACAATGAGGAGCAGATAGCGAGGCAGATTCTGGAACAGTGCGATAATAATAAGGTTGTTGTGATGGGAGATTTTAACTTTGATAATATTGACTGGCCTCTTAGAACAAGGAGTTTGGATGGGGTGGAGTTTGTTAGGTGTGTTCAAGAAGGCTTCCTGACGCAATATGTGGATAAGCCAACGAGAGGAGAGGTGTACTTGATCTGGTATTGGGAAATGAACCTGGTCAGGTGTCAAATCTCTCAGTGGGAGAGGATTTTGGAGGTAGTTATCACAAATCTATCTCCTTTACCATCGCGCTGGAGAGGAATAGGAGGAAACAATTTGGGAAAATATTTAATTGGGATGGGGGAAATATGATGCTATTAGTCAGGAACTTGAGATCATAATTGGGAGCAGATGTTCTTAGGGAATTGCACGGCAGAAATATGGCAAATGTTCAGGGAACATTTGCATGGTGTTATGCATAGGTATGTTCCACTGAGGCAGAGAAAGGATGGTCAGATAAAAGAATCATGGTTTACAAAGGATGTAGGAAATCTAGTTAAGAAGAAAAGAAAAGCTTACGAAAGATTAAAGAAACTAGGTACTGTTCAGGCTCTAGGCATTAAGAAAGAGGACGTGCTGGAGCTTTTGAAAAAGCATTAAATTAGATAAGTCTCCAGGTCTGGATGAGATATACCCCAGGGAATCATGGGAAGCGAGGGAGGAAATCGCTGAGCCCCTGGCTCATGATCTTTGCATCATCAACAGGGACGGGAGAAGTACCAGAGGATTGGAGGATTGCAAATGTTGCTCCCTTGTTCAAGAACGGGAGTAGAGATAACCCAGGAAATTATAGATCGGTGAGCCTCACTTCAGTTGTGGGCTAGTTGTTAGAGAAGATCCTGAAAGACAGGATTTATAAGCATTTGGAGAGACATATCTGATTAGGGATAGTTGGCATGGCTTTGTCAAGGGTAGGTCATGCCTTACGAGCCTGAATGAACTCTTTGAGGAAGTAACAAAACACATTGATGAAGGTAGAGCAGTGGATGTAGTGCATATGGATTTCAGTAAGGCATTTGATAAGGTTCTCTATGCAAGGCTCCTTTAGAAAGTAGGAGGCATCGGATCCAAGGAGACCTTGTTTTGTGGATCCAGAATTGGCTTGCTCACAGAAGGCAAAGGGGGGTTGTAGATGGTTCGTATTCTGCATGGAGTTCGGTGACCAGCAGTGTTCCGTAAGGATCTGTTCTGGGACCCCTCCTCTTTGTGATTTTTATAAATGACCTGGATGAAGAAGTAGAAGGGCGATTTAGTAAGTTTGCTGATGACACAAAGTTGTGGGTGTTTTGGATAGTCTGGAGGGTTGTCAGAAGTTCCAGCAGGACATTGATAGGATGCAGAACTGGGCTGAGAAGTGGCAGATGGAGTTCAACCCAGATAAGTGTGAAGTGGTTCATGTTGGTAGGTCAAATTTGAAGACAAAATATAATATTAATGATAAGACTCTTGGCAGTGTGGAGAATCAAAGGGATCTTGGGATCCATATCCACAGGCACTCAAAGCTGCTGCACAGGTTGACAATGTTGTTAAGATGGTGTGTTGGCATTCATCAACTATGGGATTGAGTTCGAGATCCATGAGGTAATGTTGCAGCCAAATAAGACCTTAGTTAGACCCCACTTGGAGTACTGTGTTCAGTTCTGGTCACCTCATTACAGGAAGGATGTGGATACTATAGAGACTGTGCAGAGGACATTTACAAGGATGTTGCCTGGATTGGAGAGGATGCCTTAGGAGAATAGGTTGAGTGAACTCGGCGTTTTCTCCTTGGAGCAATGGAGGACGAGAGTTGAATTGATAGAGGTATATAAGATGATAAGAGTCATTGATTGTGTGGATAGCCAGAGGCTTTTCCCCAGGGCTGAAATGGCTAACATGAGGGGGCATTGTTTTAAGGTGCTTGGAAGTAGGTACAGAGGGGATGTCAGGGGTAGGTTTTTCACACAGAAAGTGCTGGGTATGTGGAATGCACTGCCAGTGAAGGTGGTAGAGGCGGATACGATAGGGTCTTTTAAAAGACTCTTAGATAGGTACACAGAGTTTAGAAAAACAGAGGGCTATGTGGTAGGGAAATTCTAGGCAAGTTGTGGAATGTGTTACATGGTCAGCACAACATTGTGGGCAGAAGGGCCTGTAATGGGTGGTAGATTTCTATGTTCTGTCAAAGAGATACAAAAATATCTGTAGTGTTGTCAGCCCTACAATCACCATTTGAAATTACTGTGCTCATAATTCTGCTTCAGATTCCCCAATATAAATAGTGGGGAAACTCAGCAAATATCAGCACTGCCTCTAACCTTTCCAGGAGTGATTAGCAGCAGCATTCTGCTTGTCATTTGGGGATCTTCAGTTTCACATGACATTCGCACTGAGAAATCCAAGCCTGTCTCAATGTACAGTAATTTCTCTTGTGCGGGAAATTGAGCAGCATTACACATCATTGCCACTCTACGTTACTTAAGAAATCTACTCTTACTTTAACATCGCGGATATTTTTGCTGATTTGTTGCCAAAATTGTGAAACTTGTGCCTTACTCTGCACAGACGGTTCCCACGTTACGACAGGGTTCCATTCCTGAGAACTGTTAGTAACACAAATTGGTCATATATTGGAAATGAACAATAACTGTGTGAAAGAGGATCACAGAAATAGCTTTGACTGGAGAGTAAGTAGGCACGGGAAGAGCATCCACCAGCCAACTTCACTGACTGAGTGAGTCCGCTCAGTGCTCCCAGCTCTGGTAGGCGCGCCAGAGCCGCTGACTTGTTGTGGCTTGATAGGAGGTTGGGATGGCAGGGTGTGAAGATATGCAGAAATGACCTGTGCTGTTCCCACCCCATAGAAGATGCCTGCAGCCCAGCAGCAGTCAGCAAATCCATTCTGCCCATCCCCCAAGTTTGTATGTGTAGGCTCCATGAATTGGGTGTGCATAATCAGGGAAGAGCCAGGATGTTGAGCCAAACTGGATTATTGGCAAGAATTGTACCATTGCTCTGTGTTAGTAAATTGTGCATACAGTTGACCACTTCCAAATCGAGACTCAACATAATTAGAGGAACAGCTCCTCATATGTTGCCAGGGCAGTTTCCAACTTGGTGGCAATTCTTAAGCCTCTGGGAACTGCTCCACCAATCCCCTTTCTCTCTCTTCCAGGCCCATCGGGGCACCGTCATCCTATCTCTTTCCCCTCCCATTTGTCCATGACCCACACACCCCACCCTTTGTCACTTTCCAGCTCTGGTAAAATTTCCATTTGTTCCTCCCTTACCTGGATACACCTGTCTCCTACCCTTACCCTTTTTTCTACTATCTTCCCGCTTTCTTTAGTCCAGGTGAAGGGTCTTGACCAAAAATATCTACCATTCATTTCCCTCCATAGGTGCTGCCTGACCTGCTGAGTTCCTCCAGCACTTTGTGTATTACTTTAAACAGCTTGTTCTTCTTCTCACCACTAAGAGTCGTAAGGCATTGTAAGCCCACCACTAACGTGAAAGAGCAGCATGGATCATTCACCTTCAATGAAACCTGGGCAGGCGACTTGGATTGTTACGCTTGTATTGCCGTGGAAAATACTGTATATACTTTTAATGAATCCTTACAGTAGTTTTGTTGTTTTATCCGGATAGACAGATGATCAATTTGTTTCCACATATTTTTGAATCCAAAAGCTTCGGATATTCACAAACCAGCAATGTCGATTTTGCTGTATTGTGTTTAATTTTTTTTCTCACATACATTCTTTTAGACTATATATTATTCTAGTCATCAAATTGCATTGTAAATATTTATAAATACCACAAGGTGAATTTCTGTAACCCAGATTGGAATAATTCAGGATGCACTGTTCAAAACATTTTTATTTTGATAATTCCTATTGTTTTCCATCTGCTTTGAAGAAAGAAAGGACAGAACTCTTGGTGCTCCATTTTTTTTCGTTTTCTTTCTGATTTCCCAGAGATCACAAAGTGATAGGTTATAAGTGTAAGAGCATGCTTGGAAATTGATATTTAATATTCAGGTGCCACATTATAGGGCTGAGGAATACATAACATCATAGCCAGCTGTGATCTCACTGAAGAGCCTCAAAAGATGAAAAGCTGAAAGGCCAACTCCTGCTTTTATTTCCCGTGTTCTTATTTTAAAATTGAGTTAAAATGAACAAGTCACACCTGCTTGAAATCATGTGAACTCTGCACAGAACAAAAATACATTTTTTTTAATATCACGGTTTTTTTTGTCTCAGTCTGTCATTTTTTTTTCCATTTGACTGAATGACTGTATTTCCGGCCTGAAACATCCGATTAACTTTTCTGATTTGACGTCATCCTAGTTGTAAGGTTTGGATAGGATTGATGGTGGGGGCAAAGGTTTGCTATTTGCCAGTTTACCATAATGGATATCAACAGAACGTGGTAACTACATTTAACACAGTTTTTATCTAAAAATAATAATAATCCGTTTCGATCTCCAGCATGAATGAAAATTGCTGCATGCAGGTTCAAATAAGATAAAACTTGATATTGAAGTATTGGCCCTATAAAATACTCACCATAAATCTCAGACCACTGTGAACAATTCCAATCCAAATGTAAACTTTACCTACCTGCATATTAATTCGCCCGTATTCGCTAAGCGCTTCTTGGGGGAAGTTTCTATATAGTTTTGCACAAGCGAGCAACTTCCTGAAGATAGTGCTGAGAACCTATAGTGAGAGCGATGAGAGGCTATGAATTACATCACTTGTATATCAGGGACAACTGGTTCGGGGAATTGACAAACTTGAAGGAAGTTGCACGCATCGAACATCCATCAAGGCAGACGTGTGCGCCCTTCTAAGTTAGTTTGAACTTTAGCGCGAATATCCAAGGTTTATTTATTTATTTTTGTTAACATCCCACAAATAAAAGCTGTGTTGTTTCTCGACAGGACGTATGGTGATTAACGTCCCAGCCAGAGCCGATCACCACCTGATTTAAAACATGGGCAAGTTTGCCTGTTTGAAATACTTGGCTCTTGCCGCAGCACTATTTGGTGCCACAGTTGAAGCTCAAGGTAAAATAATGTCTTTCTCTCATTAACAGTGTATATATCTTCGCCATAAACGTTTTAATTTTATATTAGTAAATGTCAATGATTAACGGGTGAAAAGATATTTTGCTTTCTAAGTTAATGATGTGTAATATGACAAACTGAAATTATCCTTGCCCCAAAACATAATATAGTATTAAATTTGTATGAAACACTTTCCTATTAATTATTAGAAAAATATATTAATTTTGGAGAGAAATATAGCTGTTGGAGAAACCCCCTCTTTAGTGTAGAATCAAATAGTTTCCCTGTTATTGAGCAATTGTTTCAAAGGTGTGATTTTTTTTCTTGCTTATAGTAGGGACTTACAACCTTCCAGAATACAGTTGGGACAATTAGCTTATTTAAACATAATGTATAATAAATTCCAAGGATGATTGTGACTTGTATCATCGGATGAACACCTCTGCGGGATGGTTTTTCAGTTGCTTAAGATTATGGCACTTTGCACGTTCAATGAAATTTTAACTTTTCAAGTATATTTTCAAGTATATTGTTCTTTCTGGATATACTGAAGTGTTATCTCAGTGTGAATTGGAAGACATGTACAGCATTGAATTTTGATTTTATTCAGTAATGATTACATTTTATATAGTCATTAGTGGCATTTGTGTCTATGTGAGCTGGTTGATCAAATTTAGAACCATGTGTAACTCAATTTTACCCGTACAGTTGAGAAAATATTTCTGTTTCAGAGGGTATTTAGTCAGTTTCGGATTCTGTTTGAACAAAAATATCACTTTTTGGTCATTATTAAGTCTTTTATCAGTAAGCAAGGTGTCACATTTTTATGTTCTTTTTTGTGAGCTGTAATATCAAAGCATATTCTCCAATTTTTTTTCTATGAATTTGTAGAATATTAGCACATCAAGTGTAATTGCAAAACTGACAAATATTAAACCAAAAATATCATTAAATGGGACCATATTCTTAACTATACGTGTAGATGAAGCAACGAGATTTTGGTTTGGATGGAAGGACGCCATTGATTGGTGTACTTTCTGGACATGCAGAATTTTGCACCACTTGTAAAGAATATGAAACAATGTTTTATTCTTTGCTGCTGATGTTATCTGCTACTCTTCTTATCTCGGGTTGTTTGTTCTAGTAAACAACTAACTTCCTTGAATTACGCCTTCAGTTTTGGGGATTTTTTACATGGTTATTGTATATTGTATATTACATTTTGAATGTAAGGCAAAGAACAGAATTTCAGAATTGAGCATTTCAGAAGGAAGTGTTGGTATCACACCTAAAAACTAAAAGACGGGTACCTTTTCACCACTGGATTGCTATGTGCAGCTTGTGTCCCATAAACAGATATAGTCCCCTGCAAATAGTCATCCCTCTGTTATCCCCAAGGTATTCTCAAGCTGTCATTTTCTGACAACATGGAGAAATATGTTTTTTAAAAGCCATTTACATTATCTCAAGGTATCCCAAAGCACATTACAAGCAACTGAATTCAAGAGACTGCAACGGCCAGCGGACATCTCAGTTTCCATGTGCATTTCCAGTTGTAATCTGGTCACCAATACCCATGCTTTCATGCCCATACAGACTTCTTGTTCAAACTTAGAACTACTGTATGTGCACCTGCTGCATAGTAATATTCCTGAGCATTTTACGAGTGTGGGACAATGGCTGGACATCAGATGGGATGGGGAAAGGTTGGCTGTGGTGGATAGGAGGCAAAAATACACCAAAAAGAATGAAATTGCAGCAGTCTTTCAACATCAGATGGGATGGGGAAAGGTTGGCCGTGGAGGTCAGATGGCACAGGTCCCAAAGAAAGGAATTTCAGTAAGAATGGCTAAACAGCCTCTATTACTGAATGTACCTAGCTAAGGCACAACTGCTTTGCAATAGCAATCTACCTGAGAGAGCAGATCCCACTTTGATTCAGTTTTGTATCCTGAAGCTGGCATCTATAACAGTGCAGCCTTCCCTCAGGACTGCACTGCGGTGACTGCTGATCTCAGGTGTGCAAGCCCCTGGAATAGGAACTCTTGTAATTCCTGCGCTGAGGATTAAGGCATGCTTGAACCTCTTCATTGTTTCTCATGTAGGTGCAGCTGAACATAGGCTTATGCATGAAGGATATTGGATCAACAAATGTTGATACTTGATGGGTCTTATATCATGAATTCAAATTTTTTAACATAACTCTGTAGGCCCACTCTGCTATTGGTGCATTACTAGATCCAGTGGATTATGATATATTCACTTATCACACAAGTTCAGGGATTCCAGCTTTGATTTATCAGAAATAAAATGGAGCCTCACAGACAGTCTTAACATGTAAGGAGATAAGTGGGTTACAGTCTGAAGCATTGGGACTCAAGATAGATATAGTCCATTCACCAATCAAGCCTCCTCTTTTGTTTGACAAAGCTAGATATGCACTCATGATTAGCTACTTTGCAGCAACAATAAATTCTCCACACTAAGGTCCCCAGAATTTGAGACTCGTTCATACATTCACATTAAAAGGAGCCAGCACTTAGATAGACGAAGAAAGAGGAAGGAAAAGCCCATCACATAACTTGAACCACTAGATGGTGCAACTTTGTAGACTGCCCTAGCGAGTTCCGCCGACTACATGGAAAAAAAACGTAGCCAGTTTCACCAGAAGAGAACTCTGACAAATGGCTTCCTGGCATTCAGAAAGCAAGCAAGCAGATCACAGATGCAACACTGAATGAATTTATCTAACATAATTTTAAAATCTTGATCTGGTGTCCATACCATTATTCATTTCTGGGGTTTTACTGAGCACCAATGGGCATGAGGTTTACACATGCAATATATAAAATTACTTAAATCACTCAGGAAGTTTACAGCCTTGTCATGGACTAAAAGTCCCATGTTACCCTTACGGAAGCTAATTCCTTTGTATTTATTCCATAGATTCAGATTCAATTCCACTGCTGTCAGTAAGGAGTTTGAATATACTCTCTGTAACCATGGGGGTTTGCTCTGGTTTCCTCCTACGTTCCAAAGCTGACTGTAGAAGTTAGTAGGTTGTTTGGTTACATGGTGTATTTGAGCAGCATTGGCTTTTTGGGCCAGAAGTGTCACTTAACTATGCTGCGTCTCTAAATATATAATGATTTCTCAAATGACTATCACCCGAGGAAGCTGAATGGCTATCACATTGTGAGCCATGTATTGTGACCTGGCAAAAAGTATAGCATAAAATTAAAGGCAAGTCAGTGTCAATCTGTGATGCCATACAGATTAGGCTGACACCAATGGCATACATTAAGTTAATCATTTGAAGCTAAGTGTTTTATTCAATGTAGCTTAACAACAGTAAAACTATACTGAAAATTTTGGACATATCCAGCAAGCAATTACCTGAATTGAAAGATGTAGAAATGGTTAGTGTGCTTTTGTTTCGTTCAATCCATTGATTAATGGATGTTCTCAAAAGGTACTGAAAGCTATTCGGTTGCAGTGATAAAAGCTTTTTATTTCACTAGCTGTGTATGGGACTTGTTGCACATATTGTTAACCTAGGTGATGTGGGAATCAGTGGAAAGGCCAGCAGTTATTTTCCATTCCTAATTTCCCTTAAATCGAGTGGCTGGCTAGGCCATAAGTTAAGGACTAATTTCTTTACTGTGTGTCTGGGGCCATGTATAGACAAGGTTAGGAGATGAAGTGGATTATTTCCCTGGGGGAAAAAACATTAATAAACCATTACTGCATTTAATAACAAACTGGTAATTTCCTAGTCAGTTCCATGTTACTTTTTTATTCCCAGATTTGATGAGCTACTTGAATTTAAAGTTGCCAGCTACAGTGGTGGGGTTCAAATCCTCTTTGCAGAATAATAGCTTATATTTCTGTCTACTTGCCCAGCAGCTTTCATTCCACACATCTGATATCTTCAAGTTAAAGTCTCTTTTGTTATCCTAAATTTGTAAATATATAGTCATGATATATGTTGCAAGAATTCAATATTATAAAGGGCTTCTTACTACTCCAGGGTTGCCTTGATAAAAACTAAGATCATGTCTAAGTGCTCTGTATGTTTTACCAAATGTTAGTTCTGGAAGACTCCACAGCATACTGTAAATTTACCATTGAAGATAAAACATTACAGCTTTCACTGCAATCTTTATAACTGCCAAGCTGTTGGTCCAGTGTCAAGGTTTTAAAAACATTGGGACATGAACTTGCATACACTGAGAGAGACATGTAACCTGTGTGCAAACCACGTAAATCAGATAAGTAAAGGTGGAATTTTGGGTGTGAATATGTTAGGCACACAGATACGAAGTGCCCAATTCTCCTCTTGTTTGAGTGTGCATGAAGCTCTGTCTAATCAACTGCCTACAAAATTAGACACATTTCAGCTCTGAAATGTGAGCGTTTTCCAATTACACCTGTTTGATAAAGGCGTGACTCTCAATATTGCCACCAGGCACAGCAAGAAAATATTATTATGCTGCTGCTGTTTAGTTGCCAATTTACATGGAAGGCTTATTGCAAAGGTCTTATTCTCATTGCTGTCATCTCTATTTTCTGTTTGTTTGGAAAAAAATGTTTATGGAAAATGTAGAGTTGTGTTTAAGATTCTCAGGCTTCCCTGATTGCTGGTCCCTGTGCATTCCATACCTGATGCGCAAGCTGGCTAAATGAACCGAGACATAAGTTGTCAAGTACAAAGATGAAATACGGATGTTGATAGTTGTACTTTAATTATTTCTGCTGACTTACACCCTGTTTTAGTTGAGGCATACTCCTGTGCAATTGGGAAAAATATTTGGAGATAGTTGGAATGATCTCAATGGATGAGATGTTGGATATATTTTCAGATCTAAAGAAAGAATATTAATTTGAAGTTCTTGCAAATAGGAATGTTAGCCATGAGGTTTGTTAAACTATCCCTTAATGCATTGTATACACTGGGCCAATTCACTTAGAATGAAATGAATAATTAACTCAAATCCCTTCAATTTTGAAGTGAGCCATCAAGATATGCATTGGGATTTAATAGTTTCAGATTCTTTATTGACTCGCTTTTTTTTCCTGGTTTTGGATGCCCAAATAATTTTTTGTAAGTTGTTTGTAGTGCTGAAGCTTTTGGCAGTGGTGCCTGTTCAATGCCACACAATCAAATAAGGACTGTGTGGTAGAAAATGGACTCTCAATCTTCTTCCTTGTGGTTAGGGCTGTGGCGTGGTCTGAAGTGAGGCAACTATAAAACAGTCAACTGACATATTCTGGAAAAAAGAAGTAAGCCATTTTGACAAATTAGTCATAAGGGAGATTTAGTAATGGAGGATTTGCATTTTTTTTTACTGAAGTCTAAGTTTTGAATAAATTAAGGAATTGGGAAGGTTCAGCAGTTTTATTTTATTTCTGCCAGCTTAAGTTTCAGGTAATTAGGAACATTTTTAAAAGGCAACTTTTATCTTAGCACATTTATCTGACATGTCCCAAGCTTTACTGGTCTTTATTTAAAACCAAACCTTCTGAGAATATCCTAAACCTTACAAACTTTAGCCAGATCATGCTTGGGATACTACTTGTATTGTCATGAAAAGGATTTAGAGGCACGAGATAGACCGCAAGATTTACTTTTCCTTTCCAAGCAAAATTCCAGTTGCATCTGTTGGGAAAGGATGATGAGAGTGGGATTATTTGTTCTTGAAAAATAAAGGTTGAAGGGTGACAAAGTAGAGGTCTCTAAAGTTATGACATGGGAGGCAGAGTGAAGCTTCCTCTTGTGGGAAAGAACAAACCTAAATGCCATCATTGTAAGACAGTTGCAAAAATAAAATGGGGAAATTCGAAATACACATCTTTACCCAGAAAGCAATAAGAATGTGGAACATACCACCACAGGGAGTAGTTTGGGCGAGCTGCAGCATTAGCACATTTAAGTTGAATCTAAGAGAGCATAGATGAGGGAATAAGACTATTTGTTGATTGACTGAGATGAGGAAAGAGTCTTGGGTAATGGGCCTGCTGGCTTAAACTGCAAATCAATGCAATTTCTTTGCAGTTACTGTTGGTGTTTTGCATAATCAAGTGATAGAAACTGCCATTGCAAGAAGGCAACTGAGTGTCAAACTTTTATTTCCCAGAAAAAGAACATGCCTTGGCATGACACATGGAAGATTTATTTCTCTTAGCAGTGGCAGGTTCATGAAGGAGAAGCCAAGTAATGTTCTCCTTTCCTATTCTGATGCATTGTTACTCTCCTCAGAGATGGTTATTGTACACGGGTACGTTGGTCGAAAGGCTAATTTTTATTAGTGAATTTTCTGATGCTGAGACTGAACCTAGTCTACCATTGTAGCTAGGAGGCTGCTCCATGAATTAGTGACCTGTTTTACGTTTTTCTTCATCTTCTTCTGATGGAAATAATGAAAACATGCTTAGTACTTTGGTGAAAGATTAGCCTCATACTATATGACTGTGGTCTTTATCTGAACCGTCAGATCCTCATTTAAACTGTACTATTGAAAGTCTTGCTTTGACGATCAGGAGCAGGAAACATTTTTGTTTCCTTTTCTAATCCATTGCAGAGGTCCTATTATGACTTCTGTCCAGGATGAACTAAATTAATGCAGAGATGGAAATTAAACTTCCAACTTTTTTTAACTGCAATACAATTGCCCAAAATCAGGTTTGCTGTTATCCTATATAAACATCTTGACATAGATTTGTAACTCTGCTTGCACTGCCCTTTGAGGAAAATAATCCCCAAAAGTTATGACTTTCTGAAGGGAAATATTGCTTTATTTATTTCTCAAGTGGATAACCCCAATATGAATTTGCAACACGGATTGTTTCTTAATCATCTCAAAGCACAAATTCAATATTAAATAGGCAATTAGAGAACTAGTTAACTAGCACTTTATTGTTGAGAGCAAGGTACTATCCCTTGATGTCATTACTATTGAGCAAAGTAGTTTTGGAGGTGACTCTAAGGCTAGAAAATGCTTTCACCCCAAAACTAACCCAAGTCTTAGTGCAAACTTGCACACACACACAAAATGTAGGAGGAACTCAGCAGGCCAGGCAGCATCTATGGAAATGAATAAACAATAGATGTTTCAAGCCACTGGGTCCCCCCCCCCCATCTTTCTTCCCGGACCTCCTGTCCCATGATCCTCTCGTATCCCTTTTGCCTATCACCTGTCCAGCTCTTGGCTCCATCCCTCCCCCTCCTGTCTTCTCCTATCATTTTGCATCTCCCCCTTCCCCTCCCACTTTCAAATCCCTTACTCACTCTTCCTTCAGTTAGTCCTGACGAAGGGTCTCGGCCTGAAACGTCGACTGCACCTCTTCCTAGAGATGCTGCCTGGCCTGCTGCATTCACCAGCAACTTTTATGCGTGTTGCCCTTCATCAGGACCATGCTTTAGGGTCAGGATTGACAACCACAAGCTTTTGACATGACTACTCTGATATACTGTCCTTCCTCCTGTCTGCCTTCTGTTGTTCTGCTGCCTCCATGTTACAGGAAGTTTGGTATTGTGCTCTACCATTTTGTTTTCTTGCTATGAATTAACTTAAATAGTCTTTGAATAGAAGTTTAGAAAATTTGGAAACAGGAGCAGGCGATTCGCTGTTTTGACCTGCCCCACCATTAGATCCTTTTAAATAAATGACATCTTTGCTGATTGACATTTGAATTCCACTTCCATGTGTGGAAGTTGCATTGAAAACATTTACACCTATTCATTGTGCTGCTTTTCATGGAGAACTGAAGAAAGATCAAAGCAAAACATTAACTATAGGTGTTAATTTTTTGTGGGTGATAAGATAAATTTTTTTTTGATGGAACAGCTGATCACAATGAAGGAAGTGGTCTTGAACACATGCATTCAACTCCAATGCTTTTTAAGTTCACCACATATTGTTAACTTATACACTTGTTCTTTAGCTGAAATACAGTCATATTGTCACTATAGTTGGTTGGCATATGATCTACTTAATGGATTCTGGAAAGGACTGGATTTGTTTTACCCTGTAAATTTTATATGAATTCTTTAGGTAGCAGCTATGTGTGTTCTCTGTACTCAATGATTCATGCTATGAAGCAACCCATTTGTATCACTGCTATTTCCATCCAATGAATAGATCAACTGAATGTTCCTATAATAAAGACTGTGTTTTAGTTATTGACCCTACTGGAAAGAACTAGTCTGCTTTTGTCATTCCATTTCCATCACCCAACTAAATTAACACTCTGATCCCAGGTCCCCCACTCTTCACTATTATTGTAAACGGACCCATTTTGGTTTTGTAGGAACTCTACAGGATGTCAGTGCAGTATTCAGTAACTGGAGTTCTTCTCTCTACTTACTAGGACTGTTAGGAGTAGGCCCATGCCCATAATTTCAGATAAGGAGGTCTCCTGTGAATTCAGTTGTGTTGGAATCAAACTGACTTCTGCCATTCTGAAATGAAAGTGAAGGAATGCAGATTAAATCATCTCTTTAAGATGTTTATTTTTAAGATGAGTACAGGGGGAACATGTGTGGGAGGAAATCCCAAGCCTTGATTACGCTATAGTAAAGGGATTTCATGTAAATAATAAGATGAATTAATGAATCTTCTGATGGATTGCTTGCTAATATGACAGGACTCTTTGCACACTTCGTCCACCTCAGCTATCTGTTGTTGAGACCATCGTGTTATTTATCATTATTCCTCAGTAATCAGAAAATCCACTCAAATAATCACCTGCAGCAACTGTGTCATTTATTCATATTAGAGTCAAACTAATAATGAAACATAGCAGTAAATCATTCAACCCTTTTTTTAGTCTATGCCATTTCTCAGACTATTCCAATCCATCCCATACTTCATAACTTATTCTCTCCCACATGCCCAGCATTCCTGATCCCCCTGCCACCTGCCTGTCCACTTACCAACCAGCATTTTGTTGGAATATGGGAAGAAACCAAAGCACCCAGGAAAACCTATGTGGTCACAGAAAGGTTTTGCCAGCTCCACACGTAAAGAATCCCATTAATCCTGGGTCGCTGGCATGGCAGCAGCAGGACCAACTATTGTACCACTGTGCCACTCTGTAATAAGTATTGCAGCTAACATTTCTCCAGAGTTACTCTAAGTGTATTAAGTTGATTTGTAATGGTGGGAATGACTGCTGGAGAAAGAAAACTGACAATATTGCCACTCATTTTTTGTGATGTTCTAATTATAACTGAATAGATTTTGCCGGTCATGTGAGAGCTTAATAATGATGCAAAATTGTCACGCTGTTATCCAGGCAAATAGAGCCAAATTTCAATTGTAAGATCGCAGACAGTAATCCAAGGAATGATTAGTTACCATGTTGATGGATATATTCTGTCAAGGATACTGGGGCAGCTCATAGATATTCTATGGATTATGAAGCTCCAGTAATCCAAGATCCCACAATAAATGAGAGAAATATTTGTTTAGTACATGTGCTCTTACCAATTACATACCCTTGTGTTAGGAACCATAGATGATTCCATTAAACCTTTAATTTGACTATACTTCTGAAGTTTATGAGGGATTTATTAAAATATCTTGGTTGGTCTATGAAAATAGAGAATGTGGTTTGAGCTTTTCAAGCATTTCTAAAACTCAGAACATTAGATATTAATTTGAATGAAAAGGGAAAAATCAGGCAAGTAGAGGGAAACTTTCCATTTATCAAGGAGCCAGTGAGGCAGTGCATACAAATTAAGATCTAGTTTTTCAGGAGTCAAGCTTTCTAAATGCAATTGTGGTAGATCTTTGGAGCATCCTTCCATAAATGATAATTAATGTTATTTGAATTGTTAATTTTAAAACAAAGATTGATGGATTTAAATTATATATTGATGGATAAAAGGCATTAAGAGGTACTTTACATGGATTGATGAATGGAATGGGTCTCAGATCATATAGAATGTAGAACAGCCCAGATGAGCTACTCTTGTGCCTGTATTTCTATTTACTCAGGCTTGCAGATCTCTGTGGATAGTGAGAATATTATGTAAAGCCCATCACTTGTTCCAGATTTGAATATTTTTTTCTGACTTGACATATTAATTCTCTTCCTTTCTGACCTATGGATATTTCCAGATATTTTTTCATTGTTTTCATCTTGTTATGTGACTTGTTGTCTGATGTTTTTGATAATGCTCCTATGAAACACTGTGGCTGTTATCCATTGATAAAGACATTTAAATAAATGTTACTAGAATACTGCATTTTCCACTGCTTCTATTAATCTAAGGAATTTATTAAGATTAATAGATATTGTATGTTGGTGAAGTTTTTCCCTAATCCATTTAAAAAATTGAATTACAGCCGAATATGGTGCTAATCTGTTACTTTAGATAAGATGACACGATAAATCTAGCACATTGAAACAAAACAAAATGGATGCCCAGATCTACAACAAAAATAATCAACTGTACAAATCCAGGGATCTCAGATGCTGAACCTCAAAAGAAATCTAAAATGAAAACAAAAACAAGAACACCCATAAACTTCTAACTCAAATGTCCAATATCACTTCATCGTGTGGTGTCTGCTTGTGGCCGCATTAGTGAAACTATCGTTTCTGAGCCAGAAGATTGGACTGAGGATTAGATGCAGAGTCTTGAGTATCTGACTTCAATGCTGGAGCTTCAGGGAGTGTTGCCCTGCTAAAGGTGCGGCCTTTCAGTAGAGATATTAAACCAAGTTAATGTTTGCCCCCTCCTGTGAGCATGATAGATCCTATTTCAGGATTTTGAAGATAGAATAATCATCCCTGGTATCCCTTCAACAACATCACAAAAAGAAAGATTGTTTGGTGATTACTATTTGTTGTTTGCTCTGAGCAAAATGACTGTTGGGTTTCGTACATTACCACTGGGGCTTTTGTTTAAAATTGCTTCAAGGGCTGGGTCAATAGAAGGTGCTTTGAAAATACACGGGATTATTTCTTTATAGGATCAAATGTAGCTAGATTTTGTTTCATATATAGTGTGAAAAATTAAAAATTGCATTTACTTTTCATCACTAACTGAAATAAGAAGGTGAGATGTCTTCCAGAATCATTGTAGCTAGCATTTCCTGATCTAATAATGATGAAGGAATGATCATTCATTTTCATTTTGAATAATAAATAACATTGGAAATGGTAGTCTTTTTATAAGCCTGCTGCCTCTTGTGGTTTGAGTTCATAAGAAATAGTAGTGCCGGAAGCTTTTCTAAGCTAAATAACAGGTGGAACTATAAACTTTCAACTAACAGCAGTGTCTGTTAAAAGAATGTATCAGAAGTCATAATACATGTTATATTCCGTTCTTAAAGGTGTAGCTGAATTTGTGTACTCCACTGTTTCTCCTGGAACATGTAATAAATCATCAAAACATCAACTATTTACATTAAAGTACAATTATAAACTATAAATTTACTCATTCATTTGGTCTTTTGTTGAATGAACTTTTCACTGCAAACTGGACTTGACAGCTCAGAAGTATGCAATCCAGGAATCTAGGGACTGATGTTTCCACAGGATCACTTCTCCAGACAGGCTTTATACTTAACAGGTCCCACCTACTGTTGTGAATTTCTTACTTTCATACAATTGTCTTTGTAATGATTAAATAATAGGATTGTATGTTCTTGACTGCCATTTTCAAGATCTCACCTGTATACTACTTATGAAATCTTACACAAGTTAAATAAGTCTAGTCAACCAATGGAGCAATTACTGTTAAACATTGTGAGGCCCTTTATGGCTCTGCTTTTATACTATATTGCTCTCTGACTTCCAGTCTGACACTTTGTAGATAGGAAATGTTTCATCTTCTCTGCTTTCTCTTTTGTAATCACAGGGTTCTGTCCCCCGGCTCTCTCTTTCTAGATTATCCCCAGGACTTTTAACTCTTCCTGGTTAGTTTCAGACTATTTTACCACATGGTGGGTTGAGGTGGCATTACTGTGTTGAGCTCAGGATGCTTGGAGCCTTTGAAATATGGCCACACTGCAATGCAGTTCTCTCTGAAACAACCCAACTCACCCTACATTTGTTTCGGGCACCTCCTGCAATTCTGTAAACAACCAAAGTCATTTGGGCACTTGAATAACTCACCAGAACTTGTGCAGTTCCATTTTCTCCACCGGTATTGTTGGTGCCAAATTCAACTGATACCATCTTGGGTTGCAACTTTGTTTTTCTCCAGTTGTGTGTACTCCAGTAACATCCCAGCTATTGGTCTGAAACTCTTGTGAATTGACTTCTATGTTGCTTAGACTGGTTACACACTCCTTCTCTGAAGTAGTTCCCCTTGGGGTTTGTGAGTGATCCTACTCTACCAAGGCAATCCGGGAAGGGTTGTTTTATATTAGCCCTGGATTCAGAACATCTTTCCTTCTGAGGAACATCACCTGGTCTGACCCTCTAGGTTGCTTGTATTTCTCTTTTCAATCTGACGGGCTCCTCTGCAGGCATTTTTTTTTCCCAGTGACAACTTCTTCCCTAGCATCTTGCTTCCCTAGAAGAGCAATGTCTGCTTCACTTGCCGTGAAGTAGGCCCATGCCTTGCCCGTTCTGCTTGACACCCAAACAGACAGTCGTACCAAACCATGGTACTTGAAGAATGCCCTAGGGGATCCTGTTGAACATTGCCATTTGCATATTCTCATTGTCTGATTCCACCACAGGAGAACTGTTCAATGGTTTTGTACCTATATGTCTGAGGCAAATGGTAATGGCCATGTATGCTGGAAGTTTCTGTCTTAGGAGCTTTCTTTAAACTCTAGTACTGCAGATTGCCGACATAAAAGGCTATCTCCAAAACTACTATTGAAAGGCAATAAATCTCCACTGGACAGTAATAGCTAGGTATACTTCACTTAGAGCAGCAATGAAGATCCTCCATCTCTGTCTGTCATGATATTCAGGGCTTCTTTCATTGTGCCTGTAGTTTCCTCTCGGGTTTTACTACCATCAGCCATGCAAGTCCTGGGTGAAGACTCAGGAATGACATAATACATAGATGTAGAAGGATTCTTTATTGTTGTTTCCACACCAGGTTTATCTGACAGGTCAGAGTTGTTAGCCCTGAGCTGAACCCCAGAAACTGAAAGACTGGTGAACCACTGTTAGCCTGGCAACTACCCTTTGAAATGTTTGACATGGGTGACCACACCAAGAACCAAAGCATAAGGCCTGACTCTTTCCAGCGCAGTTCTCTGAGTCATTGAGGCACGCAGGCCTCCAAACCACAACAAGATTGTGGTCTTCCTGGAAGGAAATCCAGGTAGAACAGGTATCAAATGTCAAACTATATAGTTCACACAGTTCTTAAAGATGCACATATAAACTTGGGGATTTAATGTTGCTGAAATTGTGTTTATGTATATCTCAGATGATATACACAACAGACTTTATGCATCTATAGTGAAGGAGTTTTGAGAATATGTTTCACCCAAGTAGGCTGTTTTCCCCTGGGCAGTAGTGAAAAGGTTGTGGAATTTTTGTTTGTTATTGAAAAAAATCAACCGGAAGCTGGCATACTTGGCTCCAAGTACCTGCCAATTGAGCATAAAGTGAATGTTCATGGGATTGCCTTGATACCATGAACATGCATAAATCCATGTTTCTCTCTGTTTATTGACCACAGACAACATTGGAAAATGTCATTGTAGCCACACCATTTCCATTGTCCAATAATTTGGCTTCGAAGAGATATCTTTTTTAAACACAGGATATTTGTCACCCATGGAATTGCAGAGAAATGATCACTCTGCAAAATCTCGTGTGTACATTCAATCACAGAAAATGGAAGGTATAGTCCACTCTGGAAATGGAGGCTACACGTATTCCCAGGCAATGAATGGTAAATGTGATCTGTGGCCCTGACTTGAAGATAGCAAGGAAAGGCAAAAACCATGAAAATCAAGACTGTTTGGTGGAGGAAATTTGTTCAAGGGTAGGTGCGGGTATAGCATTACAGAAAATTTAATGAAATACAAAGGGAATTTTACCTTGTTAAAAAGTAACTTGTAATTCATCAAAATTCCCAGTGATATTAACGGAAGCAAAAATATATTAGGCTGTTTGTTCTGCCACTTTCTTCAACTAAGTAGTGAAGAAGAATAATTTCTCCTAAAGATCTTTATATGATAGTGGATATAAAAATGAAAAGATTTAAGTTCGAATTTCAAATTGAATTTATTATCAAAGTACATGTGTAAATACTACTATATAGATTCCTTTTGTGCAGGTATTTACCGGGAAAAAGTAATGCAATAGACAAATAAAAATGACAAATTATGCAAGTAAAAGTAACATGGAGAGCATGAGTTGTAAAGGGACCTTGCAAGTGAGTCTGTGAAGCTTGGAATTGGGTTAGAATAATGCTGATTGAATTTATCCACCCCATTTCAGAGACCTGAAGGCTGTAGGGTAATAACTGTTCCTGAAACTGGAACCTGGGGCTTCTGAACCTGCTGTCCGATGGTAGTAGTGAGAAGAGAATGTGGCCTGGATGATGGGGGTCTTTGATGATGGAACATTGACGTGCCTCAGAAAACATTACAGCCAATATGAGACGTTTGTGGCATAATCATCAGTGCATTATAGGGAATATGGCAGTTAATCCATTTCCAGCAGGCACTCACAAACAGCAGCAAACTGAGTAGAAAGTAATTTCAGCACTTCTCTCTGTCCAGCATTTTAATTCTTTCTCAGGTTTCGAGCTTCTGCATTTAAAAAAATATCAATGTCAGCTGTAATGCTAGAAGAAATCTGCTCAAAATTTAGAAGTTGCTTCCTCAGAGACTTTTGTATAAATTTGAGCCCATAGTGGTTTATTGCTGCTAAAAGTAGAATTCCACTTTAATCAGTATGGATATTGCATTTTGCTCATAATTTACTTTTAATTTGCTGTGATAAAATCCATTGTGGCCCTGTAATAATCCCAAATGAGATCAAATCAGAATGGGTCCGGCAGCTCACAATTAGGTACCCATTATGCCTATGGAATCAGCTGCTGCAGAATTCGGTTACCTCATGGCCCAAAATGTTGCCTCACTCTATTTTGACTATGAAGCCAGAGGTTCAATGAAGAGTGCAGAAGGGACCTGGGAGCAGCATCAGCACACCTAAAAATAAAATGCTAGCTGGTGAAGGTACAGCACCAGGCTCTGTGCATAAATCACATGCAATAGACAGAACGACTTCATCGCACAACCAATGACGGACCAAAGCTCTGCAGTTCCATCACATCTAGTCATAAGTGGTACTGGACTTATAAACAAGTGGGTTTAATGGGAAATGGGTGGTCAAGGATTTCTCACCAAAAATTAAAAAAAAACTCAGTTCTACTTAATTACCATGGAATCAGTTAATTGTCAAATATCAGCAAAGCGATTGAAGGTGTCATCAACATACCAATTCAGCAAAACTTACTCACTAATGGTCTGTCTAATTAATGTCCTTTTTGGATTTTATCAGCACCCCGTCTCATCGCTTCATCTTGGAACATGGAGGAAAGGGCAAAACTCAAGAGGTGAAGTGAGAGTGACCTCCTTGTTATTGATGTTGCATTTCAATGTGTGATATCAAGGAATCCCTGGTAAAATTGAAGAGATAATCACTCCTACTTTAAATCAGACAAAGGAAGATGTCTGTGGTCATTGGAGATATTTAATTCCACCACAGAATGTCACACTGTGAGTGTTGTAGGGCAGTAACCTTGACTCCAGCATCCTGAACTGCTTCGTCCTTTAGCACATGGTCATACGTGGGGATATTCACTGATGTTTGTATGATGTTCAATTCTGACATGGAGAATAGAATTGACAGATGGCTGCAACACATCATTGAACTCACATTTTTCTGAAAAAAAATCTTAATAATAAGGAAGCAAAACAGATGTGACTTGTGAGCATTGTGATGCTTGCAGGAAAATGTTACATCAATGACTTGAAACAGCCATCTGCCAATTCCAATGTCATGCTATAGAGTTATAAATGTATTGATGCAGCAAGATCAAAGACAATGTTAGGCATAAGCTGCTTAATGACAAAGAACATTAACATCAGAAGGATGCCAGGTATGAAGCACCTCCAAAAAGAAGGTGCTGAACTATCTGCCATGGATAATTAATAGCATTACCATCATTAGTTCTTGCATTTGACTTCCTGGTTAGAATCACCATTGATCAAAAATCTCAAAAAAAAAACTGACCATATAAATACTGCGAACGCAAGATCAAGTTACAGACTGGGAATCTTCAAGGTCAAGTTAAAGCTCAAGTTTATTTTCATCTGACTACATATGTACAACCAAACGAAACAGCGTTCCTTTGGACCATGGTGCACCCACAATACATAGAGCATACACAGCACATAAAACAAAAGATTACTACAAATAAGTGAGTAAAATAGAATTCAAAGTACATGTGAAGTGTGCAGCACAGGTAAACTGCAAACTGCTCACTGTCCAAGTGACAAAACTGTGGTGGTGGCAGGGTATCCGTTAGTCTCATTGCGTGAGGGAAGAAGCTGTTACCCAGTCTGGCAGTCCCAGTCCTGATGCTCCTGTACGACCTCTCTGGTAGTGGGTTAAAAAAATTGTGGGATGGGTGGTAGGGATTCTCAATGATGCTTCGGGCCCTTCATCTGTGACACTAACCACTCCGGGTAAATGTCACAAATGGAGGGGAGGGAGACCCTGGCGACTCTCTCAGCGGATTTTACTATCCACGATGGGGCATTCTGGTCTGATGCCTTGCAGCTTCTGTACCACACAATGATGCAGCCATACTGGACCCTCTTGATGGAACTCCTGTACAAAGTTTTTAGAATGGGGGTAGGGGAGACTGAGGCCTTGCACACATATATCTCTTCAGAAATCATAGACGCTGCTGTGCCGCCTTGGTTAGTAAAGGGTGTTGTGAATTCTGGTTAGAATGTCCATTATGAGCACACAAGGGACTTGGTGCTCTTCACTCTCTCCACAGCAGAGCCACTGATGTGCAATGCAGAGTGGTTGACCTGTGCCATCCTGAAGTCACAATCATCTCTTTTGTCTTGTGCGTGTTCAGATTCAGGTTGTTGTTCTCGTGCCATTTGACAAACCTCTCTACCTCCTCTTTGCTGACTCATTATTGTTGCCGATGAAGCCGGCCACTAGTATCATCATCAGCGAACTCGATGATGCGGTTTGAGCTGAATCTGGCCGTGCAGTTGTGAGCCAGCAGAGTGAACAGCCATGGAGCCCACCAGTGCTCAGCTTGATGGAGCTTGAGATATTGCTGCCAGCTCAGATTTACTGAGGTCTTTCTGACAAGAAGTCCAAGTTCCAGTTACAGAGACAGGTGTTGAGTCCCAGCGAGTACAGTTTATCCACCAGCCGGTGAGAGATGATTGTGTTAAAAGCCGATCTTGTGCAAGTGACAATCACAAGCCAAGTGCGAGGTAGAATACTCTGTACTTGTACCAGCCCAGCAAACATCTGGAAACATTTTTCTCCAGGGTGGCTGTAATGCCCACTATGTACTTTATGCACTGCAGTTACTCATCTAGGCTACTCTAACAACTCCCAAACCCCATGACAACTATTATCACACACTACCACCAGCACCTTTCCCTCCAAATTGCAGTTTTGCCTTGGAAGTATACTTTCAGTCCTTTTTTATTGCTGGATCTAACTCCTGGAGTTCCTGAGGGAACACCTTCACCTGAAGGACCACAGTGGTTCGAGGTGAGTCATCTTCACCTTTTGAAGGACATTTATGGCTAGGCAATAAATTTTGACTTTGCCAATGATGTCTGAAAATTGGGGGGAAAAAAAAGTCCTGCACAAACCTTTAGCATGAACTGCTGTTTTATCAAATGTTCTTAGACATTCATTTCCCATCATATTTAGATAACTTAAAAGTGTGTATCATTTCAGGGGTTTGGAACAGGACTAATGCTTTTAAATAAAAAGTATCTTTTTTGTTCTCAAAGCTCATAAGCAGTCTTTACAGAGAATTAAGACCACACTGCCTTTGAGGTTCACCTTGTTAGCTTGTATTTTCCTTTGGTCTCGGGAATGCAAAGCAAAGTTGGAAACTTCCATAATAAAGGAGCCTGTCCAAAGGAGTAAATGCTGGCCTTGGCAATATTTGAACCACATTTTCGTAAAGGAGAGCCTTTTGCTTGTAAGTCACGTGTGCCATGCTGTTTTATTATTAAGATCTTAGCAGGAAAATGTGACTTCATTGACTTGATGCAACCTGCCAGTTCCAACCATCTTTAAATATTTGTACAAGGCCTGACTGGTCTGGAGGTGCAGTTTTTGATAGTGACAGAACATTCTTGGAAAAATAAATTGCCCAGTGAAAGTGGGATGCTTGTTGGCTTATCGCGGAAAGGCAACTACTGGTGTAAGCGTCAGGTTGTGGCTTGGACAATCCGACCATTTTGGCAGAAGAAGAGTGCAACAGTTGTGTCAACACTGGGTAGTCAGGGCACAGGATGAAAGGGACGCAGCAAATAATATGCCTTTGTGGATAAGTTGCAAAAGTTATCGATGAGCCAGTGTTGGCAAGTTCTTCACAGCATACTTGACTGCAAAATACAAGAAAGCACTTCAGATCATTGCATGCAGTCTTTCATTAATGCTTGAGGTGGTTTCAGTTGCGCTTTCAATAATTAATTATCATGGAAACAATTACTTTGTTTTTCCATTTTCAGGCAGAGGTTAACCACTGGTAATCATTTGCACCCTCATAAGAACAATGGCAGACTTAACAGGTGGAAATTTATTGATACTTCCTGTGATTGTGAAGGTCGTTGATCTGGAAAGTGCTCATTGATGTATGTACTGTATTAGTCAAAAAGGCAATCATAACTCTGGCTTTTCTAATTTCTAACTTTCAACATCTGCTTTTCCAACAGCGTACATTTGATTTCTGGTAATTTTCTTTTTGATTAACACATAGCCACTCTGAGTCCTATAACAGATGAACGTGGAAATCCTATGTTTTAGTTTAAACTCTTTCGTCAGAGACAATTTGATTTTAGTTCTTGATTAGACATGGAGACCACAATCTTCTAGCCAGCTAATCAGATTTGCGTTATCACAACTGCAATATCGCTGACTCTAATTTAAGTTGTGGCAAATTTCAGTCAAAACAGATCAGGGGTGGAGAAGGAGCTTAAGCTGGCAGATATTGTGGGATGGAAAGAGTGACTGCACCATCATCCCAATGGCACATGGGTATCAAAATCATACAGGACGGAAATAGGTCCTTTGGCCCACCAATATATATTGACAATCAAACAACCATTTGCACTAATCACATTTCATTCTCCTTGAACTCCTTTCAATCATCTCCAGATCCTTATCGTGATCCTAGGGCCTATTTATACTGGCTAATTAACCTGCCAACTTGAACGTGGGAGAAAATGAGAGTATCCTGAAGAGGCCTCCAGGGAGAATGTGAAAATTCCACTTGGATCATGCCAGAGGACAGCATTGATCCTGGGTCACCAGGAATGTGAGGTGGCAGATTTACTAGCTAGTGTGAGAGGTGTAGAAGTTTTCTTGAACTTTGTTCTTATTTGAATTTATTTGGATAGGAACCTGTGCTAAATAAGCAAAGGCAATGTGTCTATCTACTGTAGAGACAGGAATATCAGTGAATCTTTTGTGAGACCATGTTGTGAGCAAGTATTTAGATTGGAAAGTGGAACACCCGAGGGGAAGTTGGAGATTACAATCACGAGGTCCATTTTTGGAGTACAGTCATATTTTTATGGACTCTTTCTCCATTATTTTGTTTAACTCTCAGGTCTTCGAGATCCCCCGAAGCTGTGAAAGTTTGGATTTTACATGACACTGATACATCGAGGTCCTTAAGTGAGACAGCACCCTGATTCAAGAACTTTTTTTTTATGGAAGTCTGAGCTGTTGTAAAGTCAAGTCTAATAAACTTTGGGCAATGGTCAGATTTATGTTTCAAACATTTTCATCTATCCATTATGTTGTTCGTCAGGGTACAGGTAGAAAATAGGCCTGGTAGAGCGAGAGTTCATGCTTTTATGCAATCTTTAACAATGAAAGCACATGCCACTACGCTTTATGGTTTATGAAATACAATTACAATGGAAATTTAGGAATTTCTTTACCTGTGTGGTTAACAACTCAATTCCTAAAAGAAGTTAGTCTTTTGACAAGCATATTAATTGGTCAGTCTCCATTTCCTACTCCAAAATTATTTGAGGAGGTGCACTGAAAACATTAGAAATTGGCATGGCATATAGGTTTTAAAACAGCCGCAATATTGTGTTCAATTTCTACTCAGAATGGAGAAGACAAATACATCTTCTTGAGTTTTGATCCAAGGATGAAATATAAAGGAAACAAAATGAAGGACAAGGGATTATGTCCCTTCGAGATTGTTTCATTGTTAAATAAGATCAGAACTGGTCAACTGGCTTTATTTACTTCATTGTCCAATCTCTATCTTCTGAGATTCTCAAGAAAATTTTGATCTCTATCCTGAATAGACTGAATGACTAAGCATCCAGAGATCTTTATAGTATAGAATTCCAAGTCCTTTCCACCCGGTCAGGGATACAACATACCTATTTTACTCTTTTTACTCATTGGCATCTTTGCAAGTTTGTATTTAGCTGCCTTTTTATATCAATACATTTTGCAGCCTATCAAGTGTTGCTTTAGGTAGCCAGAAAATGAAAGAAATTTAAAATTACTTCCAAAGCTATAAATGCCTTTTTACTCTGGTCTCCCCATTCAAAGATGCTGAGTGGGTGGCTCATTTCCAGCCTTTGAATATTGTTCCTGTTCAGCTGGTCTCCAGCCCAGATGTAAAGAGTCCCTATACCCAAATTTACCCTCATACTTCCTCTTCCTCTGAAGAGGAAGATGATCTCTGTTAAGTCCTTTGCCACAGTACTGTGCAAAGATTAAATCAGTGCTATCATATAGCTCTGGTATCTCTCTGAGACCAATCACATTTATTCTCATGTTGAATAGATGTCCTGCCACTTTGTTGTGAAGGGTTTATCGAATGAAAAAAATTATACTGCATGAAACAAATCAAACTATTATGATTTCTACATCTTCTGATGTCCAACCCCACTAATGTGACAACAATACCTTCAGCTCAGCGAGCGTCTTTTCCCCTTTTGGAGCTTTCCTATTGCTCTTTTATAGCATAAATTTGAATATAAGGTCAGTGGAATAATAATTTCTTTTATCCGCTCTCCATTTGGCTATAAAATTATGTTGCCACTGTAATAACCATTATTTCTGATTTTGCTTGAACACATTAATGCTCTTGGTTATAAAGGCTGAAAGACATACAGTGTAAAACCATGCCCTTCAACCCATAAAATCTATGAAAAACATCAACCACCCTTTCTATACCAATCTGACATTAATCTCATTTTTTTTATTCTCGTCACATTTTTTCAACAACTCCTCCAGATTGTAGTTAAAATGACTAAATTATAAAGACAGACTTCATAAACATGCTTCAAGTTCTCAGTTCTCTTCGGTTTTGAAGGTTGAATAGTGGTCACGACGTTGCCTTATTGGGCAGATTATGTCAGCAAGCATTTGAGTGATTAATGAATGAATGAATGCCAGCATGGGAGGATTGGATGAGTTCAAATTTAGGGGAACTGGAAAATGGGACACTGCCACATGGAAATAGATTTGTGAGTTAGTTCAAAAACCACACAGCCTTGGTCTTTAGTTACTTCTGAGATTTATAGTCCATCTCGGGCAGGGATTGTAAACTTAACCTCCAGAACTGGTGTCATGGTAGTGCCATTACAGCGCCAACAATCGAGGTGCAATTCCCAAAACTGTCTGGGGAGTTTGCACGTTCTCGCTGTGACCCCGTGGGTTTTCTCTATGTGCTCCGGTTTCCTCCCATGTTCCAAAGATGTACGAGTTAGTAAGTTAATTGGGCATGTTGGACCAGAAGGCCTGGTTCTGTATTGAGTCTTTAAATAGAAAAAAAAATCAGAAAGTTGCTTATAAGATCATTATCTTCTAGTTCTCCAAGGATCTCACTCCATCCTCTAGCCGTGCTGCCTATTCTCATCCTCCGGAATTCTGCTCCTCCCTGCTCTCTCTGCTGCATCACCCAACCCCTGTTCCTTTGTAGCCCTGCTCTTGGTCCATCTTATTTTCTTTCAAACCCCAATAATCCCTTTTTACTTCTAATCCTCTTCCCTTCCCTCTCCAAAAATCCCTTTGCTGCCATCTTGATGCATGTGGCTCAAATGTAAGCTTTTTCATTAACTAGAGTGGATATTGCATTTTCCAGTCCTCAATGTTGACATTAATTGCAGTATCTCTGCCACTACCCTGAATACAGTAAGCAAATTCATGGCTCAGTAATGACAGAACATGGGAATTTCCTTCTCTGCATGGCTCATGTCCTTCCTGTCGTAACCAGCAGAAGAGTACTCCTCAGAATCCTGGCACAACTCTTTCCTGGCGGAATCAGTTGGATGGAATGAGGTTGTAATGTTGGCAACTGTGCGGCTGACCACTCTACTGAGGGCTACTTTTAAGCAGTTTCAAGTTCCATTCCCTACACCTCCTTTCTAAACTAATTTCCACAAAAATTAAAAAAAGAATAGACAAGCTTACCTTTTCTTTATTAAAGCTAATAAGCAATTGTGTTCAATTTGGATATCCTGTTGTGTCAGGAGTAGCGGAGGCAGGCATTGGAAGTTGTGCCAATGAGTGGGTGTCCTAGTATTACTTCCACTGTGTTGATGTTGTTTTATCCCAATAAGGCCTTCAATGTAATACTTGTAGATTGGGTCCCAGTAGGACTCGAATGCAGATCCTTCAATTAAAGGACACTCCAGGCAGGGCATTTGATATACTCTGGTGCCAGTTACGTAAGAGAGGATGGAGACTAAATAGCCTTTAGGCTGTTCCCTCACCTCAGTGATGACTGTTGGGTGTTCACTTGTTGGAGACTTTATATTCCTTGCTGATAGGAAGGGGAACCCATGAAAACGTGGTAGGAAGTCGACAAAGTGGTGAGCAGTAGGAATACGAGTTTGGTTTTCCCTCAGATATGAATTGGTGCCACAAGGGGGTTAAATATCAGGGAAGGAGAACACAAGGACATTTAGACACACGGCCTGGTGCCTGCATTACTACCAGCTAGCTGGATCTGCCCTCTTAAATCTAGCATGTTGCCTTTTACATTTGCATACTTTGCAGATGCACACCCATCCTCCTGGCTATTACAGTGCCCCACATTCCACCTGTCCGGCCACCACTGATGCTTGACCTCTATTATAGAATGATTTATGGTCACACTGAGCAAACGGTCTCTGCCCGTTCACCACAGTGCCACTGTAGCATAGTGGTTAGCGTGACTGTTGTACAACTCGGGGAGTTCCAGAGTCTGTGGTTCAATTCTGGCGCCATTCTGTAAGGAGTCTGTCTGCGTTCTTCCCGTGGAATGTGTGGGTCCTCCCACCGTCTAAAGACATGCCTGTTAGGTTAACTGGTCATTGTAAATTGTCCATGTGATTAGGTTAGGGTTAATCATGGTTGTGAAGTTGCTGGGACAGTGTAGCTTGAAAGACTGGAAGGACCTTTCTCCATGCTGTATCGGTAAATAAATAAATCAATCAATCAATCAATCATGCTGTAAACTTTGGTACCTTTCTTCACTGTCCACTGCACCATGTACTCTTACTTTCACAGGTGTCCTCTTTTCCCTGTTGCAAGAGGATATGGCTGACAGAGGCGAGACAGAGAAATGGAGACAACTCTCTAGTAATCTCAACCCGTATCTGAGAAGGGGTCAGCCTTGACCACCTGAGAATGTGGAGCTGGTGACAGCAACATTATCTGAGCACTCGTTCAAGCTGACAAAGTCAGCTGAAAGTAAAAAAAATCTTATGTGAATTATGATAACCTTAAACCGTCTTGCTTTGGTAGTTTGAATTCAGGTCTTTAACCTTACATGTGCCATCAAGAGTGCACTCAGATCATCCAGAGGTCAGATGTGTCCTGTCCCTCAGACCCCCAAGCACTCATTCATTCCCACTGACCTCCTCGGTGTCAAAGTGGAAAGAATTGGTCTCCCTAAAGATCATGGCAGAACCCTGGAATCGGCTAAGTGTGGGGACTGTTGTCATGTTTACAGTGGTGGTCATTGGAGCTTGTTCCACAAAGCTGCAGATATCTGCCACCACCCAGCGTCTTTGGTCATTGGTGTTAAGCTGTGTGACAGAAGCTCCACCCTTCCTGTAGATTCTTCACACGGTAGCACCCAGCTGCGAGCTGGATCTGTGTATTGGATCCACGCGCTTCTGTAATTGTTGATGCTCCTGAGGCCCTGACAATTGTTCATGGTCTTAGAGTTATACAGCAGGGAAACAGGCCATTTGGCCCATCATGCCCATGCCAGAAGTGTCTGTTGCTTATACTATGATCTACTGGTGTCAAAATGTACACAGCAATTCAGTGAACAAGTGGTAGCACTAAAGTTTTAGAAGGTAATGATAAACTCTACCAACTTTGTTCTGAAACTAGTGAAACAAGCAACCAACACTGTGCAGAAAGTTAGACTCAGTTGTTGCTGTGGGGCTGCTGTGTTTATTCCCAAATTCCTGGGTCAATTTATTACGTTCTCCAGAACTGTTGTGCTCTGGCCCAACTTTCATTGGTGAGATGCAAGAAGAATGGAAGCCCACGAGTGCTTAGTTAAGGTTGACCTACACCAATGAGCTTGGGGTCAGCAAGCTGCTTCTCCCAAAGGTTTTCTGTACACAGGCATAAGATAACTATGGAAGTTTGGCCATGAGTTTTCAGTGCATTTAACGCCTCCCCAGCAATTCCTGAATGTGAAAGCTGCCTACTTTCTGTGATATGAAGGTTTTTAGAATCAGTTTTACTTGTATGCAGATTCCATTGTGGCCATCTAACAGTGGTTCGCCTTAGACACCTGTGCTTATTCACACAGAGGTTACCATTGTTAGATCAATTTTAATTAATGTGGGAAGGGCCCATTTGTTCTTGGGTCTTCATTTATACATAAAAACTTTAGTGCTGACCAAACAACTTAATAGATGAGAACTCAACAAATCCAGAGATCTGCCAATTTTATTCCTGCTTTGGAGCTCAATCATCTGTGCTCAGAGATTATCGTCCTTCCAACACACACAAAGTGCTGGAGGAACTCAGCAGGCCAGGCAGCATCTAGGGAAAAAAAGCACAGTCGTCGTTTCGGGCCGAAACCCTTCGGCAGGACTGGAGAAAATCAGCAGATGTTCTCTTGCTTATCTTTCTTCCAAATGTCGTTCAAAAAGCCGATCTGGTAGTTAAATTTAGATCAGGCAGCAGAAGCGACACTTACTCAGTGTTGGTCAGCACTTTAACAAAATCCTTTGCACTGCGTTCAGATGTAAATGGGTGTGAGCAAGTATGAGGCACTACAACACGTAAAATTTTCACTCTTTTTCCCTTCCCCCTCACACACACAAACTTATGCACAAGAAAACACCCATACATGTGTGAAGAGACACATACAGGCGCACATACATACAGATGGGAAAGGTGACTTCGACCACATTGAATGTAAAATTGGCGTTACTTCATTATAAAAACTACTTTCATTTCCACTCTTCCTTCAGTTAGTCCTGACGAAGGGTCTCGGCCTGAAACGTCGACTGCGCCTCTTCCTATAGATGCTGCCTGGCCTGCTGCGTTCACCAGCAACTTTGATGTATGTTGCTTGAATTTCCAGCATCTGCAGAATTCCTGTTGTTTTCATTTCCACTTTTGACTTGGAATATTAATTTAATGCAGAGAGCTGGTATTTTACATAGAAAGACACAGAATTTTATGGTTAAAGGAAAAAACACTTCTGCTCAGAAAGTCTATTCTGATACTTATGCTCCTAAGCAGCACCCCACCTTATTTCTGCACACTTTATCAACCCTACCCTTCTATTTTTTATCTCCGGACATTGTCATCAAATGTCTCTTTTCAATACATCTGTGACAGTGAACTCCACATCCTTACCACCCTGTGCACATTGTTTCTGTGCTCTCCTGCTGATGGGGATTTGACAAGCCACCTAAAGTTCCAAATATAGGGTTTTAGACACATGCTGATTCTACCTTTACCATGATGGGAAACGTTTGATGATTTAATATTATCACTGAAGGCTAAATTATTATGTTTTAGTTTGGGGCCCAAGCAGACTTGAAACATACTCTTCATTTCCAGGCTGCGTTAAGTGAATTTTCACCGGATGTGGGTGTTTTTTTTTATCTGAGCTCTACAGTATGCTGAAATTTGCAACAACACACAGTGCACTTCTTAGCATGGGTGGTTTAGCAGGTCCACCCCCATGACGAGTTTCTACCAAAGCCACAGATCTGCATGTATTTCCTGTTGGAGGTAAGTGGGTCATGCTTGTCAATGTCGACTGCAGAAAGAGCTTCTATATTTCTGAGAGGTTTGAAAAAAGAACAGTGAGTTCTTACTTAGTGAACTAACTCACTTTTTACAGTGCACTAAAGGCTGAAAGCAAAACCTCAAACTGATTTTCAAACTAGCCCCAAGAAAAAAAGACATATCATTCAGATTTATGTAATGTTTTCTCAAACTGGGATCAACAGGACTGATACTCCTTTTTTTCAATTTTATGTACCTTTCTCATTGGTGTTTAAAATCAATTATACAGATTCCAATGTTGGCATTAGTAATTCACACAAAGATGGACTTGCTGTGTTTCCTGGTGGAGAAAAGCCACTCTACATGGTGATGCTTGCCTCACACACTTGATCACATCAAACATCTTGCTTGTTCTTTCGCAACTGGAGCAGCTAGTCACTGTTAGAACTGTGTGCTGATTCAAGAAGTAGTACTTTTGGTGATCTCTTTGGAAAATTAAACTTTGATTTCTTTGTTCTTGCCCCATCTCCAACCACCCTCTCCTTTTCAAAATCACGGAATCTGATGCTGTCTCCCAGATTTCTGGCCCTTTTTCCCATGATGCTTCATTTCAAAGCTTCACACCAGGCTTTTGTACCTCCTGCAGGCCTTACAAAGTCAGAAGAAACAGTCTGGGTGTCTCCTCTGTGCTATCATTCCTCATGATGATCAGCCTAACTGCAACATTTGTTACCATTTTCTTGTAGTTTTTTTATCTGATATTCAGTTGGGTGGAAATAACTTACCTGTGAAATTCTTACCTTTTGAAGTGCAACCAATTAGTTGCCAAATTTCACTTCTCATTAACACGTTGCTTCTGGATTCCTCCAGGATCTATTTGTGATTCCAACTAATCTTGATCTATATGCTGCTTGTCAGTGACCTGTTTCACATTCAAGCTGACAACACTCAGCTCTGCCTTGCCTGACACACAAGCATGCTGTTCATGCTGCTTGGTTGGCCCAGAGTTGGTGTAGCAGAAACTGGGTCCATCAGTATAAAGAGAAGATGGAAGCCCATTGGTTGCACTGCACAGGACCCTTGCTTTACCCCTCCCTGCCCCTTCATCCCTGGTTCTAGACAGTCAGCTGGACCACGGGTAGAGAGGAAGGCCCAAAGCTCAAATTGTCAAAAATGCTTCCTAATAGTTGAATGACATGTAAATAATTAAGGTTGGACTCATCATAGATGGTGAACATGAAATGTTGCATTCGGAAAACAGCATCCATCATCAGAGATCCACACCACCCGGGCCATGCTCTTTTCTTGCTGTTGCCATCGGGATAGAAGGTACAAGAGCCTCAGGACTGACACCACCAGGTTCGAGAACAGTTATTACCCCTCAACCATCAGACTCTTGAACAACAGGGGGTAGCTACACTCACTTGTCCATCCATTGAGATGTTCCCACAATCAATAATCTCACTTTAAAGACTCTCGATCTTATTATTTAATGTTTTTGTTATTTATTGCTATTTATTTGCATTTGCAGAGGTTGTTGTCTTCTGCATTTGATCTTACATTGATTCTGTTATAGTTACCACTCCATAGATTTGCTGAGTATTCCCGCAGGAAAATGAATCTCAGGGTTGTATATGGTGACAAATATGTATTCTAATAATAAAATTTACTTTGAACTTTGCACCAGCACTGACAAGCTACCATGATAGAAGGCAAGTAGTTAGCCAGCAGCTCCACCATCCTGGATGCACTCTGTAAACAACAACCTGAAGCAGCCGGACAAAAACAGAAGTGTTGATGGTCTGTGGTTTGAGGGTGATGGGGTTTGGATACTATGTGGTTAGGGGTATGAGAGTGGGGAGAATGTCAGAATCAGAAATTCATGATGCTGAAAGGGATATTATAGTATAGGCATCCGTTAGTCTCAAGAGACCATGGATTTGCGCCTTGGAAGGTTTCCAGGGCGCAGGCCTGGGCAAGGTTGTATGGAAGACCGGCAGTTGCCCATGCTGCAAGTCTCCCCTCTCCACACCACCAATGTTGTCCAAGGGAGGGGCATCAGGACCCATACAGCTTGGCACCGGTGTCGTCGCAGAGCAATGTGTGGTTAAGTGCCTTGCTCAAGGACGTGCACGCTGCCTCAGCCAAGGCTCAAACTAGCGACCTTCAAATCACAAGACGAACGCCTTAACCACTTGGCCACGCGCCAACACATGTAAGGGATATTACAGATCTTAATAAAGGAGGAATGAGTTGTCTGGACAACAGGAGTGAGGACCGGGTGTCAGGAGGGGAATCAAGGATTATGGGGAGAAACAGGAAAGTGGGCCGGATCAGCCGCAGCCTTATTGAATAGTTGAGCAGGCAGGATGGGTCAGGTGCTGAGTGACCTGATCATTTCTACTCACATTGACGTATTCGTCTTTATTTTCCAGTCTACACAGTTGGCACCATTGAGCAACACACACAAAAAATGCTGGTGAACGCAGCAGGCCAGGCAGCATACCTCTTCCTATAGATGCTGCCTGGCCTGCTGCATTCACCAGCACTTTTTTGTGTGTGTTGCTTGAATTTCCAACATCTGCAGATTTCCTCGTGTTGGCACCACTGAGGTTGTCTGCATTTACATTTTGTTATTGTTACACTTGTGTAAGGTTAATGGAGACGTCAAACTGAACCCACTTGCAGCTCCATTTACCTGAGGACTGTTCTCATATCTGTGCAGTACTCTTACTGCTCCTGCATGCTTTCCATAGTCCTGTGCATCATCTACTGGTGGAAAGTTAGTACTGCTTGTAGGTATCAATAGAAATATTTCAGAAGCACTCACTGAGGGGAAAAATACAGAGTTCTTGCAAAGTTCTGCTTGCAGCTCAAGTAGGATATGACTTGATCTAACTATCTTATCTCAGTGCTTTCTTCCTGAAGTTGTTCTCCAGCCATCCCTCCGCAACACAACTACATTGCTTACAGTCAGGAGGCCTTTTACTTTGCATCTGAATTCTGCATCTTAAATAAAGTTAGATTTTTCCACTATGTTGAGGTAATCTGCCACCGCTGGCGATAAGGATTCCCTGTTTGGAAAGGAAAAGCTGTCTGAGATAATGCAACCATCTGCACAGATAGCTGGTGTTAGTGGGATCATGGGGTCAATGGAACCCCATTGTAAAATGAGGTTAACAACCCCAGGATCGCTGGTTGGAAGTATGAAATTGCTGTGAAGTTAATGTTGTAGCTAAGGAAAGTAGGAAATTTAATTTGAATCTGTTATACCTGGCAGTGTACTCCTTGAAGGAGAAAAAATGTTTCATTCTAAAGTACAACGGTAGGTCTGTTTGGCGATGTAGCAATGTTTTATTTCATATGCACAACCTATCACAGTTATTTCCTACATTTGCCTGTACCTGTGCCAGTAGTACCCAATTACAAACGCATCACTGTGGCAATTTACATGCAAATTTTGTTCTGGCACAATCCAAGGTTTGATGTTGCAACCAGATTCTTATGATTTGTGGGTTAACAGCCCACTTTGGTCCTTTGTGATAATTATTGCATAAAATAAATAGTTTCCATTTGACGGGCACATAGCACATGCTACCTGGTTCTTGGGTAATGCAAAGAATGGGCTTTTGAGTGGTAATTAAGAGCATAATATACTGTTGCAGTACCACTCTATAATTACACAAATAGTAATTGAAAATAATGTTAGGAAAGTTGTAGTCATGAAGAATATTGTCTTTCAGGATTCCCATAGGATAGTAATGTTAAGAAAGCTAATTTTTCCACCAAATTTTGTATAAAATACGCCCAGTGGCCACTTTATTAGGCACCTCCTGTACCTAATAAAGTGACAACTGAGTGTATGCTCAAGGTCTTCTGCTGCTGTAGCTCATCCATTTCAAGGTTTGACGTGTTGTATGTTCAGATATGCTCTTCAGTGCACCACAGTTGTAATGCATAGTTATTTGAGCTACTATTGTCTTCCTGTCAGCTTGAATCAGTCTGGCCATCCTCCCCTGATCTCTCTCTGAACAGGGTACTTTTAGCCACATAACTGCCTCTCACTGGATGTGCAACATTCTCTGTAATCTCTAGAGAATATTGTGCATGAAAATCCTAGAAGATCAGCTGTTCCTGGGATACTCAAACCACCCCATCTGGCACCAACAGTCATTCCACGGGCAACGTCATTTAGATCACATTTCTTCCCCATTATGAAGTTTGGTCTGAACAACATGTCAGTGTGGATTTATGCACTGATTTACTGCCAAATGTTGGACTGATTAGATATTTGCCTTAATGAGCAGGAATATATATGTACCTAATAAAGTGGCCACTGAGAATAATTTCTGCTGTGTTATTGAATGTAAATAGTAGTCACTATTTTTTTACTGGCATATACCTGTGCTAGTTTGAATGCCAGGCCAAACTTCTAAACTCTATTGGCAATGCCTTATGCTGATGACTGGTGAAATCCAAAGCATCTATATGGGGTAAGAAGCATCTGTTGGTGTGAAAAGATGGGTAGATTTCAGGGCTTGTGATATTCTATGCAAATTTGATGATTGGGGAGGAGGTAAATAGGAGGGATAAAGTTAGATATGCAACATGTTATTCCAACTGGAACACAATCTTTTCTGTTTTCCTTGTGTATCACTGCTGAGTTGAAGCTGAGAAACCTGATCATGCAATGGTTTATTTGCAGCATTACTAGTCTGGAAATTGATATTTCACTAGGATGGATGCTCCATAGCAATTATTTATAATGTTCCCCAGACCCACTCCTGAGCATTGACTGCTCTGATAATCAATATTAAAGCCAGTGCCACTCTCAACCATCTAACTCTGGGGTCATTCCACAGGGCTGTAGCTGACCTGTGAATCTGCACCTTAAGAGTTTGTCATTTACCAAATTGCTGAGATTATTGATACTATAGCTTCCAAGATATACAAGTTCATTTGTTTCTTTAGTACAGGAGGTATGGCAAAGACGTGTGTGGATTTGTGGGATTTTTCAGCTTGCCTGAGTTTAGGGCATCGTAGACTGCACTCACATAGTCACTGAAGCCTTTTGTTCAGAATATGAAACTCCTCACAGGTTATAAGGGCTTGAATGATCAGTTTGTGGCTGACCCAACATGGAATTTTCTCATGATCAATGAAAGCTATCCTGAAGCTCACATAACTCCTTAGAGGGCTCAGGTCCATAGATTTTCAGATGCAAGAACAAACCAACCCCTTCTATCACAATACAGGCTCTTGACTCAAAATATCAATTTCCTTTTGCCTCCACAAATACTGTTGCTTGATCCCATCAAATATCTCCAGCATTCTGCTTTTGGATTCATATTCCAGCATCTATAGTCTCGCGTGTTTCTCTTGCTATGACCTAACTTCTCAGCTCTATGCATTTCCTCATTCCCGCACCTGAGAAAGGAACTTCATGTACAAGAGGCCTCATTAAAATGAGACTTTGCTACCCATACTACTCTAAGTTTCCCTTCAGTTCTGAGTAGATATGGACAACATTGTGCAATCTGCTATGTACTGAACAACTTGGTAAATAGACTGGAGGTGTCTGGTCTTATCTGAGGGCTTCCAGCAAGAAGATGAGCAGCAGTAAACACAAGATGATCAGGCAAAGAAAAATAATGCAGATGAGAGCTGGACCATCTTCAACAATACCCACAGCATGTGCCACTGGCAGAATCAAATGCCATTGAACCCACCAAGGAGACCACTTCCAACAAGCTGTCTAATTAGCCACAAATTCTCATGATGTGCAAAGTACAATGACCACTCAAAGACATCAGGCACTATGACAGCTATCTCTGTGTTAATGCTAAGGGGCACTGGTCTCATCGCAAATAATATTTAGCATTCTCCAAAGTACTTAAAGATATTTTTGAAATTGCAGGTTTACTCTCTGAGCACCAGTTTGTAGCCTATAGTAGAAGAACTGAAATCATTTTGCTAGGTAGAGTGTGATAGACCCAAATGTTAGAGACATGTGGAAAGAATGTAAGTTGTTTCAATCAGACTCAAACTACAATGGATCCTTTTGTTTAAAATGTCAGGCAAGATTCATATTATCATAATGATTCTTAATTGTTGTTTTTAATGTTGAAAGAATCCATATTCTGATACCCACATACCATTTGCAGGATGCTTATCCCTTCGGACAATAGGCATTATAGAAATCAAATGTTCAAATATAGTGGTTCTAGCATCATACAATCGCTTCCAAATATTGTCAGTCATACTGGACAAACAGTCCTGCAATCCTACTTTGTAGCTTTTGATAATCTGGCATACATTTAAGAGGTTTTCAAACAATTGATTCAATAGCTCTTTTGCCAAGGGCAATTGCATTTGTAAACAGATAGCCAATGTGATCTGATGTAATACCATTTTGATTTCTTTAGTAGGTTAAATGCAATGCGGAAGCATAATGGGCAAATATTGATCTCTTCAATCGAAGAGTATTTAACCCTGATGGGTGCATGGGATCATTTAAGCTGAGAGCTAAGGTCCTCAGACATATTGAGACATTAGCCTTCTTATTCCCAAAAATAACTTGAATGCTACCACATAGATGTGGTCACAGGAGCTTTGTGGGTAACAGATTAATCCTGTGCTCTTTGAAGCTGTATTTAAAGGCCAACTTTTATTGGATCCACTAATGCAGTTAATCTGCATACACTGACCCCTGAACGCCTGACCATTCCCTGGAAATAAAGCCTAAACGATAGGACCATAATTGTAGTGAAATCATTGTGGTGATGAATGGATTTGGATCAGGTGATTTCAAAACCATATTATTCCAAAGGGAAGGAGTGCTATGAAAAATATTGAGACCTTGCAATACGGTCCTTTTTTGAATAGTGTGCTATCTAGATTCTTGGTCCTTTCTTCTACAGCAACAATATATATCAGGACATTTTAACACTGAGATTGAATTCTTACGCAAGTTGTGAGCATCCATTGCTAATAGGTCAATCAGTGGGGGCAAAGGCAAAGGGTCCATGCCAATGCAGAAAAGCTTTGATTTTCTGTGAGTGTGGCTAAGTTTCTGCATCTTCCTGCAATGAGAAACAACTGTGTAAGTGGGCACTGAGTACATTTTCACTTTCATAGCTGAGTTTTAGCCTAGCCATTTATTATGAGGAATACAGTGGCTCAGAAGCCGAGTCTCAGCAGTTTTTTTTTACCATCGCCATGTCATAAGGGTTGAATTGGGTGCTTTAAGTTGCAATGTAACTGGATGTCTATTGAGTAGCCCCATCTATTTTCTCCAAAGTTTGTATGATCTATAATAACTAAATGAAAAGTAAATGATTATGATTATGAAATGTCTTCCCTATAAGCTATATAAAGGAACCATTGAACATCTATGTAATAAACTCTAATGCCTTCTCATTGGTCTTGACTTCCCAGCTGGCCTGATGGTTCTACTGCTATGTTGCAGTATCTGCTGCCTGCTAACTGGGATGCAGCTCTCTCACTATGGTGGGAGGGGCAGATATTTATGTTAAATATGCAAATGAACCCTTAACCTCGAAGAGCAGTCATTTACTGCTGAAATGTATTAGGAGTCACAGCTTGCAATCTGGCAAGGCTGGTTGTCATCTTTATCATCTTCAGTGCAACAAGGATCTCATCAGACCAGGAAACAGAAAATAGGTCAGATAGTATCTGTGGAGGAATAAATAGAGGAAATGTTTCGGGCTGATGGAGCAACAGACAAAATGCTGGAGGATCTCAGTTTGATCAAATATGATCTCTGGATAGAAAAGAACAATAGACAAGTTGTTGAATTTTCTTGAGATCTTCAGATCTTAAGGATATTTTAATGATGGATTTGCTCCATCATTAGAATAGCCTTTTTGATCTCAAATAGACACATTCCACTAAAAGACAACACATGCAGAATTTGCCATGCTATTGTTTCCATCCCCACATTGCAAACACACCATATGGGTTTCCCCTCCACTCCTAAATCTCCATGCTAGGGAGGAAGATTCCAAAGATGAAGAGCCCATGGCCGATATTGTGGCTGACAGACACTCCAAGTTATTGCTTGTATCCTTGCTAATCACCTGCTCAGATACGGACATTGTGAATACAGAACAGAGATTAGTGTGTCATAGTTCATAGGGGCTACCGGGTACGAGTGGGCTACAGTCCAGCAGGAGGTAAGGAAAAATGAGTGGTATTGGATTTGTGACAGAATTTTGTACTTCAAGCACATGCAGCTTCTTGCTTTTCTGAAGATGCATGTATCTGCAAGACAAGTGCACAGAGTTTGCAATAATCTCCTGACACTAGCAGCCATTATACCAAGTGGGGAAACAACCCCTGTTCCTTGATAGCAGCACTGCGGTCCATGGGACACCCTCTCTCCCCACTGACTAGCAGTGGGCTGGTGCTGGAAATTGACATATTGCAGGCTCACAGACAGTAGAGCTCAGAGGGCTATCGCTGTGCCTCTCAACAAAGCAGAAACCTGCTCGTTCATCCACGTCTTGATGGTACCCAGCATGGAAGTGTGTATCACCTCTAGGGTAGGAATAGCGTCCTGCACCACATTCTTTGAGATGCTAGAGATGGACTCCAACATTTCTCCCAGTCATCTTGTGCAATCGATCTCCTCCTCGCTCTGCTTCTCAGCATCCTGACAACAGGTCTCCAGCCTGAAATGTTATCTATGATTCACTCTCCATGATGTTGTCTGACCCATTAGGTGCTTCCAACGTTTTCTGTTGGGTTTTTTTCAGGCAAATTGGATACTGTTCTTTGGCTCGAGGAGGTTAGAAAGAAAAAAGAGATGAGAAAAGTGTATTTTTATTAAGCAAAGCCTTAGTTGGATCCCACCTGGAATTCCATCTTCTTTGATCTACATCTTAGAAAAGATAAAACTTATTTTGGGTTAGTAAAATGGGTACAATTATGTGCCATCAGAAATTATGGTGCAGTGTGGTGTCAATGTCTGCAAACATAAGATTCTTGTGGAGTGCTGGAAATTCCACGAAAACCTCAGCTTTGGATGCATTTAATAGAGTTATAATTAGAGAATCACAGAGTTATATAGCATGGAAACCTCAGCTTTGGATGCATTTAATAGAGTTATAATTAGAGATTCACAGAGTTATATAGCATGGAATAGGCCCTTTGGCCTGACATGTCTGTGCTGAGCAAGTTGCCTGACTGAGCTCGTCCTAGTTCCCTGCATTGGCCCATATTCCCCCTAAACCTATTCTATCCATTTAACTGTGTCTATATTTAAAACAGTGCCCTTTTGAATATCAAAAATTTATACCCTCTACCACTTCTTCTGGAGACTCATTCCATTTACTCACCACCCTTTGTGTCAAAAAAGGAGCACTTAGGAATTCCTTCCCTAAATCCTTCACCTGTCTTTCCTTATTTAAGGAACTTCTTTGATCAACCTTTGTGTTATTTAAACACGAGAAAATCTGCTGATGCTGGAATTTCAGGCCAGGCGGCATCTATAGGAAGAGGTACAGTCAACGTTTTGGGCAGAAACCCTTCGTCAGGACGATCTGAAAGAAGAGATAGCAAAAGATTTGAAAGTGGGAGGGGGAGAGGGAGATCCGAAATGATAGAAGACAGGACGGGGAGGGATGGAGCTAAGAGCTGGAAAATTGATTGGCAAAAGGGATATGAGAGGATCATGGGACAGGAGGCCTAGGGAGAAAGAAAAGGGGGAGGGGGGAAGCCCAGAGGATGGGCAAGGAGTATAATGAGAGGGACAGAGGGAGAAAAAGGAGAGCGAGGAAAAAAATTAATAACAATAAATAAATAAATGACGGATGGGGTACGAGGGGGAGGTGGGGCATTAATGGAAGTTAGAGAAGTCAATGTTCATGCCATCAGGTTGGAGGCTACCCAGACAGAATATAAGGTGGTGTTCCTCCAACATGAGTGTGGCTTCATCTTTACAGTAGAGGACGCCATGGGTAGACATATCAGAATGGGAATGGGACATGGAATTAAAATGTGTGGCCACTGGGAGATCCTGCTTTCTCTGGCGGACAGAGCGTAGGTGTTCAGCGAAATGGTCTCCCAGTCTGCGTCGGATCTCGCCATTATATAAAAGGCCACATCGGGAGCACCGGACGCAGTATATCACCCCAGCCGACTCACAGGTGAAGTGTTGCATCACCTGGAAGGACTGTCTGGGGCCCGGAATGGTGGTAAGGGAGGAAGTGTAAGGGCATGTGTAGCACTTGTTCTGCTTACACGGATAAGTGCCAGGAGGGAGATCGGTGGGAAGGATGGGGGGGGGGGGGGACGAATGGACAAGGGAGTCATGTAGGGAGTGATCCCTGCAGAAAGTGGGGGGGGGGTCGGGTTGAGGGAAAGATGTGCTTAGCAGTGGGATCCCATTGGAGGTGGCGGAACTCACAGAATTATATGTTGGACCCGAAGGCTGGTGGGGTGGTAGGTGAGGACAAGGGGAACCCTACTCCTAGTGGGGTAGTGGGAGGATGGGGTGAGAGCAGATGTGCATGAAATGGGAGAGATGCGTTTGAGAGCAGAGTTGATGGTGGAGGAAGGGAAGCCCCTTTCTTTAAAAAAGGAGGTCATCTCCTTCTTCCTGGAATGAAAGGCCTCATCCTGAGAGTAGATGCGATAGAGATGGAGGAATTGCGAGAAGTGGATGGCATTTTTGCAAGATACAGGGTGGGAAGAGGAATAGTCCAGATAGCTGTGAGAGTCCGTAGGCTTATAGTAGACATCAGTAGATAAGCTGTCTCCAGAGACAGAGACAGAAAGATCAAGAAAGGGGAGGGAGGCGTCGGAAATGGACTAGGTAAACTTGAAGGCAAGGTGAAAGTTGGAGGCAAAGTTAATGAAGTCAATGAGTTCAGCATGCGTGCAGGAAGCAGCACCAATGCAGTCGTTGATGTAGCAAAGGAAAAGTGGGGGACCGATACCAGTAGTATAGGCTTGGAACATGGATTGTTCCACAAAGCCAACAAAAAGGCAGGCATAGCTGGGACCCATACTGGTGCCCATGGCTACACCTTTAGTTTAGAGGAAGTGGGAGGAGCCAAAGGAGAAATTATCAAGAGTAAGGACTAATTCGCTAGACGGAGCAGAGTGGTGGTAGACGGGAACGGGTTAGGTCTGGAATCCAAAAAGAAGCAGAGAGCTTTGAGACCTTCCTGGTGGGGGACAGAAGTATATAAGGACTGGACATCCATGGTGAAAATAAAGCAGTGGGGGCCAGAGAAAATCATCGAAAAATTTCAGAGCATGAGAAGTGTCACGAACATAGGTAGGAAGGGATTGAACAAGGGGTGATAAAACAGTGTCGAGGTGTGAGTTCGGTAGAGCAGGAGCAAGCTGAAACAATGGGTCTACCTAGACAGGCAGGTTTGTGTATCCTTGGGTAGGAGGTAGAAATGGGAAGTGTGGGGTGTGGGAACTATAAGGTTGGTAGCAGTGGATGGGAGATCCCCTGAGCGGATAAAGTCGGTAATGGTGTGGGAGACAATGGCCTGGGTCTCTCTAGTGGGGTCATGATCGAGGGGTAAATAAGAGGAGGTATCCGCAAGTTGTCGCTGTGCCTTGGCGAGGTTAAGGTCAGTAGGCCAGACTGCAACAGCACCCCCCTTCTCAGTGGGTTTTATAGTAGGTTAGGATTGGTGCTGAGGGAGTAGAGAGCAGAGTGTTCGGAAGGAGTGAGGTTGGAATGGGGACAAGGTGCGGTGAAGTCGAGACGGTTGATGTCCCGTCGGTAGTTAGCAATAAAGAGATCTAGAGCAGGCAGAAGACCAGAGCGGGGTGTCCATGAAGAGGAGGAGGGTTGAAGATGGGAGAAGGGGTCATTGGTGGGGGTGGGAAAGTCCTTGCTGAAGAAGTAGGCTCGAAGATGGAGCCGGCGGAAGAAGAGTTCAGCGTCATGGCGAACACGGAACTCGTTGAGGTGTGGGCGAAGGGGGGACAAAGGTAAGGCCCTTACTGAGGACAGAGCGCTCCGCCTCAGAGAGTGGAAGGGCAGAGAGGATAGTAAAGATCCGGTGTGGATGAGAGCTGGGATCAGAGGGGGGAGGGGGAGGGAGGCTGGGGGTGTCAGTGGAAAGGGGAGGTTTGGGGTGAGAGGAAGATGGAGCCTCTGAAGTCCCAGGAGTTGATGATGGGATCTGAGGGAGACGGGGTTGCAGAGTAGTGCTGGGGGAAGGGGAGACGGGAGTCACAATAGCAGCACATAAAGACCCGGCCTGGAGTTCAAGGCTGGAGTCGCAGTTAGTGGTTGCGCAATCGCTGTGAAGGTGCCCATGGTCGTTGGAGGTGCTGGAGTCTGGGTTTTGAATATGCCCTGGGTTGCTGGAGCCAGCAAAATCAATGGCAGGGGGCGCAATCTGAAGTTCATGCCTGCTAGTGTCGGGGCCAGCAGGCTCTGGGGTCTGAAGATATATGATCTTGCGATCCTTGCCTAACATGACAAAGTCAAAAAAAAGGGCGATTGCAGGCATGGAAACAATGGAGGATGAAATAACGGGCAGGTCCATTACAGGCGGCGAAGGAAGTGTCCTGAAGGTGTGGAAGGGTCTGGGATAAGGACGCCAAGAACCTCCTCATGGCGGAGAGGGTCGCCGTCAGAGCTTGATGGGAGAAGCGATGGGAGGCAGAGTCAATAAAATATGAGTACCTGGGATCCTCAGAAGTTTGAGTCTGAGTCAAAATGTGGTGGAAAAGTTAAAGGGCCGAAGAAATTATAGATGGGGAGCAGTGAGAGATGGTTTCACTGAACTCCTGTTGAAGAGAAGGTTTAAACTTCTTCAGTGTAGGCATCACTGGAAGAGGCTTCACTGTAGTGAATTTAAAAATGCAAACATGAGGAAATCTGCAGATGCTGGAATTTCAAGCAACACACATAAAAAATGCTGGTGAACGCAGCAGGCCAGGTAGCATGTATAGGAAGAGGTATAGTCGACGTTCTGGGCCAAAACCCTTCGTCAGGACTAACTGAAAGAAGAGATAGTAAAATATTTGAGAGGGGGAGGGGGAGATCAGAAATGATAGGAGAAGACAGAAGGGGGAAGATGGAGCCAAGAGCTGTGGCAAAAGGGATATGAGAGGATCATGTGATGGGAGGCCTAGGGAGAAAGAAAGGTGGAGGGGGGAAGCCCAGAGGATGGGCAAGGAGTATAGTGAGAGGGACAGAGGGAGAAAAAGGAGAGAGAAAAAAAATTAATAATAATAAATAAATGACGGATGGGGTACAGAGGGGAGGTGGGGCATCAACAGAAGTTAGAGAAATCAACTTCTCTGTTTTACTTAATCACTTTATATAATTTATTGCCAATGTTAGTTAATTATTTGCTGCTGAGATGTCTTCAAAATGCAGTATTTAAACTGGTTTGCAAATACTGCTAAAGTTGCATTAATGCATTGTATAATTTGTATTGTACCTATGAACTGTTTTCCATTTAGCCATTTAGGAACATGAATTTTTAGGATTTCATGGCATGGATCACAATGGTGACAAATATTATCACAAATGTACAAAATACCACTTGCGTTCTTAATGTTAAATAGGGGATCAATACATTTACAATCTTAAAACACAAGATTAATTGTTTGGACTAAGCCTATCTTAATTCTTAAGAGATACTTTGACAAATTTTTGGATTCTCAAAATGCTTTTGGTTTATCTTGCCTGAAATTGCAGCTCAGCTTTGTTAAAAATTAAAATTAAAGACCTTTGAACAAAAACCATTAAGCCATTGGTTTACTTAGGAAAAGTTCTTGGCCGGTGTGGACATGATATTACAAAATAATTCATCATCAAATTGATCCAAGATTGGAGTTCAAAGTATTGGTTATTGTATTATAGCACAGGTTAGGAAATGAAATAATAATTTGTGGGCAGTCCCTGTGCTCCCTGCCATTTAGTTAGCTAGGAAATTATGCAATATTTAGACATGCCAAAAGTGGATATTAGTCAGCTAGCTCAAAAGTAATGTCACAATATTCACACTGTAGAATTTAAAGGTAACATCAATCTGTTCAGCACAAAGACTTTGAAATGGTTGAGAACTTGTGAATCCCCTTACGTGAAAATGACTGTGAGGTCCTAATCTTCATTTTTAGACACCCTTGCACCAAAACTAATCTTGATAAGTATTTTCTCTGAAGTCTGTGACATCCAAATACAAGTTTAATCACATAGTGGTTCATTGGATGCAGAAATATTTCTAAAATTTATGTTGCAAAATGCCACATATCCTGTGCTATTTCACAAGTTCTGACACCCGTGCGATGCCATTTTGTTTAGATTTTTACTTCTCTATTTCAAAGCCATTTTTCCACATCCGTTTAAGACCCAATCTCGTGTACCGCTGACCATGAAATTTGACAATACATTTATTCTAAGGCCATTTTCAAATATCCTGTTAATCCCACATTTGGAGATAACATTTCTTGGTGCAGGTACTTGTTCTTCCACCTGCTTCTGCAACAAAGTACCCTAACTGGCTTGGCTTTACTGTTTACTAGAAAAATATCCATTTGCAAGAAATGTATATAATCTAAGTGATGAAATTTTGTTACATTCTGAGATGTGGAGGATCTGGGTGTTCTGGCCACTGTTTGCAAAAAAGATTAATTACATACACTACAAGTAAATAGGAAAAATAGCAATGCTTGTCGCAAGGGGGATTGAATCTAAAGGTAGTGAAGTTATTCTTGAGTTCTGTAGAGCAGAAGAAAATCAAAAATGAATTACTGTGTGCAGTGTTGGTCTCCTTATTTCAGCAAGTATGTCAATATATATTGAAGCATGTAACTTCCTAAGGGATCTTGACAGAATATATAAGGAATGGATGTTGCCTCTAGAAAGCAAATCCAGAATTAGTAGACATTGTTTAAAATAAGAGGTCACACTTTTAAGACAACTGAGGTGAATTCTTTTCCACCATATGGTCATGAGTCTTTGGAATTCTTATTTACAATGGGAAACAGAGTCTTTGAATGCTTTTAAGGCAGGGATAGATTGAATGATGGAGCAATCTTAAGGGTTTAAGTGACCTAAACCTGCTTTTAAAGTGTGTTCTTGTTGTTATATTTGGACTGAAGGCAGAAGTTTACTTTGGTTAGATTAACATCCTACACTTAATGGCCACTCTGTTATGTACACCTGTACACCTGGTTGTTAATGCAAATATCTAATTAGCCAATCATGTGGCAACAACTCAATGCATAAAAGCATGCAGACGTGATCGAGAATTTCGGTTGTTGTTCAAACCAAACATCAGAATGGGGAAGAAAAGTGATCTGAATTACTTGACGGTGGAATGATTATTGGTGCTATATGGGTGGTTTGAGTTCTCAGAAACCGCTGATCTCCTGGGATTTTCAGGCACAGCGGTATCTAGGGTTTACAGAGACTGGTGTGGAAAACAAAAAATATCTAGTGAACGGCAGTTCTGTGGGCAAAAATGCCTTGCTAATGAAAGGGAAAATGACCAGACTTGTTCAAGCTGACAGGAAGGCAACAGTAACTCAAATAACCATGCATTACAATAGTGATACACAGAAGAGCATCTCTGAATGCACAACATGTCGAACCTTGAGGTGGATGGGCTACACTAGCAGAACACCATGAATGTACAGTCAGTAGCCACTTTATTAGGTACCCTTCTATTTTAGTAAGTTAATTAATTAAGAGCTGTCGCACTGAATATTGATTTTTTTCTTTACAATTATTGGATTGGTTAGGAAAATGAATAAAAATGAACATTTCATTATAATTATCAAAGAAACTTCAGAGCATTATCCCTGCTTTTTCTTTGTTCCCTCACATTTAATTCCTCTGAAGTTATTTAAATCCTTTTAGCTGAAGAGGAAAGATACCACATAGCTAAGAGGAGAGTCTTGTCATCTTGGCCAATATTCATGTTTGATCTGAAAACTCGAACACAGATGACCTGATCTTTGTTCTCATTGATTCAGTGTACTTGTTATCCCTGTAATGTGTTGCCTTATTTCCCACATTATCTTTGTGATTATACTCCTAAATGATATCATTGGATCCAAAGCCAATCCTGAGATTGCAAAGAGAATGCACAGAATGCACTTGAATCACAGTTTGATGGAGCATGAAAACAGGACCTGCAGTACACTAATCTTCTGTACCAACCATCAAGCATCCAGTTCCACAAAATCCACATTTATCCTGTTTTATTTTTCCCACATTCCTGTCAACTTCCCCAGGTCCTCCCTCTCACCTGCACACAGTACTCAGTGGACAAGTCTGGAGAAAAAAAATATTTTCATTGGTTCTGTGAATCATAGGCATGTGATAATTTTTATTAGATGTGGTATTTTCCTTCCATGTTGGGACAAATGTTACTGCTATAACACATGGTCATCAAATAACAATCTGCAGACCTGGATATGTGTCAGTTCGATTAACGAGAATTAATTGCAAATTACCGAATACATCCATGGACTGAAAACATCCAGTTTAATCTTGTTTTTGACATAGTTTATTACTATCACATATACCGAGATGCAATGTAAAGCTTTTGTTCCGTTCAGAGAGATTATGCCATGCATAATTATATTGAGGCAGTAAAGAAAAAGAGGATGCAAAATATAGTGTAGCAATTGCCGAGAAAATGCAGAACTGGCAGATGAATAAAGTGCAAGGGCCACGGTGATATAGATTGGGAGTTCAAAAGTTCATCTTTATTTTCATTATGATCAGTAATAATTGTTCAGACATAGAAATCTGTATGTATAGGAATAGTCCAATGTTTGCAGAAAGTAACATCAAACTTTGGATTAGTCAATACTAGCCACACCCAAACACTAACCGCTTCCTTACAGGCTTGTACAGAAGCTTGCTAAATTTCACATTCATTTTTTTTGTATTGCTATACTAGAGTATTTTCTGTTTGTTGAATAGGTTGTATCATATGATATGATTCCACAGTTGTTATAGAATGCACTTCATGACAGGCGTTTATGTCAGGTGATTTCATTACATAGCTGATAAACATAGGGTACAACTTAAGCTGCTAATTTGTTTATTTTTATCACATGTAACAAAGTACAGTGAAGAACGTTGTTTTGTATGATATCCATACAGATCACTTCATTCCAGCAATCCATTGAGGTAGTACAAGGGGAATCAGAATGCAGAATAAAATGTTCCAGTTCCAGAGAAAATCTCATGCCAGCAGATAATAAGCTGCAAGGTCACAATGAGGCAGAAAAACTTTTGAGCACTTAATTCTTTGAGAATAAATACTGCACGAGTTCTGCTTTTTTTTCTGGGTTCAGCTGTGAATATTGAAATGCCCAACCCCAGTAAAGAATATTTCTAGAACTTGGATCCCACAGTTATGAATGTGATCTCTTGTTGGTTTTCTGCAAAAGCTACTTCTCCTTCAAGGAGGAGGAATGGAAACAATCGTGATTAAGTGCAATTAGTTGTGTTTTTATATATTTGAGTTCACATCCTGTGCAAGTTGTGATGGCAAAAGACTAAATGTAAAAAGTGTACAGAACAAGGTATGCATATCTTTACATGCCATTTATAAAGTCCATTATCTTCTGCCATAATGTGTTTAAGATTCCACCATACATTCTCACTCATTAGTTTTTTCTTCTTTGTTTCTTCCACTATGAATACATAACCTCACAGTTTGCTTTGACCTCTTTAGAATCTTAGTTTTAACTTTCCTCTTTCAAAAGCTTAATTTAAAGTAAATATACAGGAACTCTGAAACAATAATTTTGATGATTATCCCATATCTAATGCATTCTATTTCTGATGTTTCCACATCCATATTCTCACTTTAAGGACTCTTTATCTTGATATTTCATGCTCTCATTATTTATTGCTATTTTTTACTGTATATTTGCATTTGCATTTGTTGTTCATTGATCCTGCTTACAGTTACTTTTCTATAGATTTGCTAAGTATGCCTACAGGGAAAATAATCTCAGGGTTGTATGTGGTGACATGTACATACTCTGATAATAAATTTTATTTTGGACTTTGACATCTGCATTTTGGCAAGCTCTCTTTAATGATTCAGATGGGTTCCCTGAAAGATGTCCATATCCTATCACTTATGCCAGTTCAGCTTGCAATGCTATTGTGTATTTATATATGCATGTTCACAAGTCGCATCACTGTGAAACTAAGTAATGACATAAAAATTATTTTTGAATTGCTTGATCAGTATGGTACTATAGGATCCAAAATCATTAAGTCAAACCATCATGAAAGTCAGCTATAAACTGCAGCTTCTTTCTGAACCCTCTTGATCTCACGTCATAATAATCACTACATTCGTATTTAAAATGGTGTTTGGTAAATTCCTCATCAGTAAGGGTGTCAAGGACTGCAGGGAGAAGGCAGGAGACTGGGGTTGAAAGGGACAATAAATCAGCCTCGGTGGAATGGTGGAGCACACTCACTGGGGCAAATGGCCCAACTCTGCTCCTTTGTCTTTTGGTCTTATGACTTATGAATACTTCCCCTCTCTTTGGTCCGCTGAGTTACCATATGTCACCACTATATTAATGAATGATTGAGATTGGATCATACACACTTTTCTATTATCTCACAAGCCTCACACAACTGCTTTTATTTCAAACAGGGCCATCACAAAATGCATAGTAGTTCCTTCAGTTTGCCTTGTTGCTTTGCCGATACTTAGCCATTTTTCTCAGTACTTAATCTAATTTAAGAAGTTGATATGGTCTCTGGTTTAACCATTAATTTAATGTTGGCATCTGTTGGTTTCATAAGTACTCTAATGTTTTGTCCAATCCTTGTCCACTTGAAAATGTAAAAGGGTGCCCAGGGGTCTAATATAATATATACTGCATACTCACTTTATACCACAGCTATATTGCTTAAAATCATTGAGCCACAGACATTATAGAGTAAACAGATTGGAAGCAGATCTTTCAGCCCACTGAATCCACACTGCTTATCGAGCTTCTATGTACACTAGTCAGATTTTCATCCCATTTTAATTCCCATGTTCTACTTGATGAACCATCAAGGTTATGCACTTAAAATTGATATTAGTTCTCTTTGCGACGACGGTCTCGGCCTGAAACGTCGACTGCGCCTCTTCCTATAGATGCTGCTTGGCCTGCTGCGTTCACCAGCAACTTTGATGTATGTTGCTTGAATTTCCAGCATCTGCAGAATTCCTGTTGTTTTAGTTCTCTTTGCATGCGTTTAGCAGTCCAACCAGAGATCCTTGACTTTACCACCAGTTGTTGCCACTTGAAAGTGGACAATAAGACACAGGAGCAGAATTAGGCCATTCGGCCCATTGGTTTTCTCTGCCATCACATGGTGGTTTATTTATTATCCCTCTCAACCCTATTCCCGTCTTCTTTCCATAACCTCTGACACCCTGACTAATCAAAAATGTATCAACTTCCACTTAAAATATATTCAATGACATGGCTTCTACAGCTGTCTGTGGCAATGAATTCCACAGATACACTACCCTCTGGCTAAAGAAATTCCTCCTCATCTCTGTTCTAAAGGGACATGCTTCTATTGTGAGGTTGTTTTCTCTGCTCCTATACTCCCCCACTATAGGATACATCATCTCCATTCTATCTAGGGGTTTCAATATTCAATAGGTTTCAATGAGATTCCGCTCTCATTCTTCTTAACTCCAGTGAATACAGGCCCAGAACCATCAAAACTTTGTCATTCCCATTCCCAGAATCATTATTGTGAATCTCCTCTGGATCCTCTCCAATGCCTGCACATATTTTCCTAGATGAGGGGCCCAAAACTGCTCACAATACTCCAAATATGGTCTGACCAGTACCTTATAAAGCCTGAGCATTACAGCCCTGTTCGTACATTCTAGTCCTCTCGAAATGAATGCTAACATTGCATTTGCCTCCAACTCAACCTGCAAGATAAATTTAGGAAATACTGCACAAGGACTCCCAAATTCCCTTGCACCTCTGATTTTTGAATGTTTCCCCCCATGTAGAACAATCTATGCCTTTATTCCTTCTACCAGAGTGCAAGGCCAGACGCTTCCCTATGCTATACTCCATCTGCCACTTCTTTGGCCCATTCCTCTGATGGCCCTTCTGCAAACTTCCTGCTTTTTCAACACTACCTGCTCCTCCACCTATCTTTGTATCTGCAAACTTGGCTGAAAAGATATCAATTCCATCATCCAAATCATTGACATATAACATGAAAATACTGATCCCTATGGAACCAGTAATACCATGGGCTCTTATCTTTTTAAGTAGCCTCATGTATGGCAACTTGTCAAAGGTGTTCTGAAAATACATGTAAACAACATCCACTGACTCTTCTTTGTCTATCATACCTGTGAGTTCCTCAAAGAACTCTAATAGATTTGTCAGGCCAGATTTCCACTTGAGCAAACTATGCTGACCTTGGCTGTTTTATCATGTTCCTGCAAGTACCCTGAAACCTCATCATTAATTATGGACTCCAACATCTTCTCAACTACTGAAGTCAGGCAAACTGGCCTATAATGTCCTTTCTTTGGGCTTCCTTCCTTAATAAATGGAATGATATTTGAAATTTTCCAGTCCTCCAAGACCATACCAGGATCTAGTGATTCTAGAAAGTTCGTCACTAATGCCTCTACAAGTCTCTTCAGCTCTTTAGCTATCTCATTCAGAATGCTGGGGTGTAGATCATCTACTCCAAGTGACTTCTTTATCTTCAGATCATTCAGATTCCCAAGCGACTTCTCCTTAATAATAGCAACTATACTCACTTCTGCACCCTGACATTCTTGAATGCCTGGCATACTGCTAATGTTTTCCACAGTGAAGACTGATGCAAAGTACTTAAGTTCATCCAGCAATTTTTTTTGTCCCCCAATCCTACCTCTCCAGTGTCATTTTCCAGTAGCCTGATATCCACTCTCACCTCTCTTTTACTCTTTATATATCTGAAAAAGTTTTAGGTATCCTCTGTTACATTATTGGCTAGCTTACCTTCTGGCAGCAGGTTCAATGCACCGTTCACTCTGTGTTTAAAAAAAAATTACCTGACATCACCTTATACTTGCCTTCAATCACCTTAAAATTATAACCTCTTGTATTAAATAATACAAACAATTTACTTTGAAAATACATATTTAATGTTGACATTTTTGATATGATAAACATTAGGAATAATGTGACTATAGTATTCACAGATGGTAATTTTAATTGAAGATGTGGCATATTACTTTTGGAATAGTTAGTGGCTGATGAATGTACGTTCTTGATAACTGGTACAAATGCCAAACTTGAAAGAGAAATCTGACAATTTTGTGATTATCAATTACAATCTCTCTGTTTTCTAAAATTGCTTATTTATTATTCATTCATGAGATATGAAAAATTACTGGGGGAAACAACATTTATTATCTTTAACTCTAGTGAGCCAGCCAACTTCTCGAATTGTAGCAGGGTGTGAAATGAAAATGAATCACCGTGAATTCCAGGCATTTTCACCAGTGATGGTGAAAGAGCAGCATTAGCAAAGTCAGAAGGTACATCACTTAAGGGGGGCCTTGGAAATAGGAAATGGTCATATTTTTTCCGTGACTGATCTCCCTAATACTTTTTGATGTTAGATATTGCAGATTTAGGATTTGCTGATATGGGGTTGCAACAGGAGCTTCAGAAGATATTAACCAACACCTGGATCTCCCATTTTGGCATTAATTTAACCATAATCATGAAATCTTAAATGATTTCAAATTGCAACGTATTAACATTCTAATTCTCTCTGGTTCCACATAAGCAACTTTCATATCAAATGTAATGTACCCAGAAAGTTTTGCAGGCCAATTGTGTAGTAGGTACCAGCCCAGATGTCTGACATAAAGAGATCTCGTCCTGTGAGAAACCAGGAGGGTAGTGTGATAGCAGTCTGTTTCACATGTTTCAATATTTTCAATTTTCATTAACTTTAAATGAAATAAAATGTTGTACAAATCAGAAACTATTGCATTTTCTGGTTACTGAAGAACAATATTAGGAGAATTCCGCACTTTCTAAATTAGCATGTTAAGAACTATGGTCTAAACAGTCATTTTTAAGCAAGGTATACATTTATAGTTAAGCAATTTGATTGGCTTGGTGAACAGATAAGACATTTATTTAAGCTGGTTGAAATCTCAGGGTTATAAGGAATATTGTACAGGCTTTTAAACTGGAATGTGAGATTAGAAACTCAGAAATGAGCCCAAATGCTTCATGTGTGTATTGCATTATATGAACGATAACTCTCTCACTTATCTCTAAAAAGTATGTTTCCACTTACACGTAGATGATTCTCATCGAATTTTATTAACTTTCTTTCAGGTTCAGTCAGTCCAACCCCGAGAAAAGAGAGTAAGTACCTTCTTCGATATCGATCGTTCAAATCGAACACAGAGTTAACTTTATCTGCAGTGCATGACTATTGTATGATATTTACAATGGATGGTTGAACTCCAATCTTATTTTATGCTCTGTTGTCATGTGTTTCCTAACAGCCTTTCTGATCTGATTTAATAAAAATGGCTTAATTATTTCATATATACAGGCCTGTTGCTAAATAACAGATGCATTGAAAAACAACTTGTGTCAATAATGAACACTGGGAATTGTATCAAAAGCAAAAAAAAAAGACTATTTTGCCTTCAGCAAAAGTATTAGTTTTACAATAGGGTGAAGAATTTTAAACAGTTTAAATTTCAAAGTTCAAAGTACATTTATTGTCAAAGTATGTATACATTAAATGACCTTGAGATTCGTCTTCTAACAGGCAGTCACAAAACAAAGATGTCCCTCCAAAAAACATGTATACATAAAGACAACCACCCAATGTGCAGAAAACAAAATCACATCATGCCATAAAAAAGAACCCATAAAAAAAGAATACAATAACCCATAAAACAGAAGACCATTAAACACCCAAAGTGCGCTGAAAAAAAATTATGCAAACAGTAACCACAAGCAAAATAGGGTTTCTGAACCGAAGTCCACAAGAGAGACCCATAGCTCAGCACAGAGCCAAATAAACTACGATCCAAACTGGCTCTTAACTGGCCTCAATATCCTGACCTTTTCAATTTGGCTTGGTTCATTACTTGCCGTCCCAACAACAGGTTCTGCCACTTGGATACGGCGGACTTCGCCGCCTCGGTTCGGCCTGTAAATCTCGCTCCGCACATTGCGTTCAGTTGTGACTGGCGCCTAGGCAACGTTGCTTCGTGTTAAGGTTTTGATGTGTTTTTCCAGTTGCTTGATGAACAGTTTACCAAAGCCAGTTGCCAAAGTGAGTAAATAAACTTGGATGAATGAAGATTAAGAAAGTCCCTTTGTTTTTGGTTCATTGTTCACACACCACATTCCCTCAGGTTATGCGCATTGTCTAATATGGAGAATTGGTGTTTTTTTAAAAAGATTTTTTTGATGATATCATTAATGTTATCCACTGTTGAAATCAACATGTGATGATTCACTGCTTCCTGCCCCTAACCACTGTGAATAGGCTGGATATTAACACAGTGATAATAATTGTCAAGGTAAAGTGAGCATTAGTATCCCTGAAATATTGGAACAGTAAGCTTATATTGATGATGGAATGCAATTTGCATTCCTGACTGATCCTTACTCAGTTAATATATTGTCCAATATTTCAATCTTTCTACTTTTTTCCCCCAGTGGCACCTCAGATGGAAATTTCATTTGAAATGCCAGTGAAAAAGGAATTGGAAAGATTAGAAAATCTCATAAAATCTGGCCTGTTACTCAGTTATGTTAACTCGAAATTGATCGTAATTCATTTTGAACATTTTAAGTAAACACCGTAGTGAACCCAACAGCTATTCATGCCTTCTTGCAAAATCAGGTAACAATTTCATCATCAAATATCATTTCTTTGCTAGACAAAATTCACCAAAATTCCATCAATGAATTTTATCTTGAAGCAATTACATTTGATCTTTCTTTTCCACTGGGAATAGAAGTTACCTTGGACAACAAAATGTGTGCTCTGTTGAAGTTCAGGTCAATGGGCATTTATGTATAGAAATTTGTCCATATTTCATTTCATTTTTCTTCTACAACCAACGCCTAATCTAAATAAAATGAATCCTGACAACGTTGGTATGACTGCGATATTTTATCAAATGTGACATTTCTTTCTGAACTGTATCACATTGTTCATTAAAATATTATAAATTGGAACGATTTGGTTCTTTTAGAGTTGCACAAGTGATCACATATGGATAGTAACATAACAATAACCCCAACTGTCAACAAACTAAAGCTCAATAATTTGTGATGGAATGTAGTCAAGAGGTAATATTCATCCTTTGTAACAAGGCCAAAATGTTGTTGAGTGTGATAGGCAAGTTATTTTACTCCATGCATGTTTGGTTCCAATTTTGAAGTCCTTCAATTTCACCCACAAGTAGAGTTCACCAGTATGCCTGAAGAAACAGTGACTACTGGCATGCGCAGTAGTCATGCATCGTAAAATAAGACTCGTACCCCAAAGCAAGTTTAATGGAAGTGAGGGCTGAATAGCTCAACTTTGTCTTAATCCTGCCTGGAGGACCAAGTGTGATGTTCTAAATTCATACAGGTTTGGCTGGATGAGGCACATATTCATGCAGTATACCTTATGAATGACAATGACCTCATGTCCTAGATTCTGCTGAACTATACAGCAGAGTCACTACTCCTGGCATCCACAAATACTCCATTAAATGCTGAAATTTATAGGATGTATATCTCGATTCCAAACAATATTTGAGATTACAGTCTTCACTTGATGAACGTTTTAGGGAATCATCTTCAGACATGAATCAAATTGCCTGTATTGTTAATATACCTATGTAAAACATAAGACCTGTGCACTCAGAAGTAATTAGAACATTAGTAAGTTGTAACTCAAAAGCAAGATGCTAGAATTCCAAAGTAAAATACAAAATACTATGCAGCACCTGATTTTCACTGAACAATGGCAGAGTCCCAATAAAAGAGAATTACTTTATCCCATTGCTTATTGGTAACTGTTCCCATGACCTGCTAAGTAATGCCATTCTCTGCTCTTTCCCCATGCAGCTGCAGGTCTGGCTGAATTTCTCCATTTTCATTGTGTTTCTTTTTCAGAGGTCTAAAGTGAAGGATTCCATGATAATGGAACATGAACTGTGTTTGACCCACATTGCCAAACCTCATTCAGGCACCAATAAAAATACCTCACATTCATATACTTCTTTAAATCTTGCTTATTTTAATATTGCCTTGAGTTCCATCCAAAGAACATGGATGAAAATGATCTCTGGATTCTGTTGAACAGCCTCGCTGAACACTCTCTGGTCTCACTGCTGTATATAAATTGAGATCACTTACTTTTACACATTTACAGATTAAAGCTCAACTTTATTTGTCACTTGTATGTTGAAGCGTCGAAACATACAGTGAAATGCCACATTGTGGCAAAGACCAACACAGTCTGAGGATGTGTTGGCGGTGGGAGCAGCCTGAAATGGTTGCATTGCTTCCTGTACAAACATAGCATGCCTACAACTTACTAGCCCTTTCTCATATGTTTGAACTTAATGAAATATTTAGGTGCTTGATGCAAAATTTGATTAACCAAACAATGACCTCAACACAATTTATATTACTTGTAATTAATTGTTGTTCAACTGGATGTGATGCCTCTTCTGTTTGATTGATGATCTTCCCTTCATTTTGTCTTGTTTACGCCCACATTCAATCTAACTGCAGAAGACTTGGACCTGAGTTGACAAGCTCAGTTGATATCTGTGGACAACCATTTCCAAGGAGAATGGCATCATCTATTCCTTCCCAGTTAGTAGTGAAGTCTAGGCTGTGGTTTCTACCTCTGCAAGTGTGGCATTACTCCTCACACTGCTGTTTTTCAAACAGATGACTTACACCTCACACTCACCAGCATAGCTCCACTATCAGTGACGACTTCATTCACAACAGGTTCAAGTATATCCATAGTGATGGACAACTTTTTGATTTAAAGTTAAAATGGATATGAATCATAATCAAGTACCCACTATTTATTCCCTTTATCTGTTCTTTTTTCAATGATGGCAACATCATAAAGGATGTTAAGACACTGAGAAAATAATTTCATCCCATTATTAATCAGCAGCTGTTTGTTCAAACTGCATAAATTCTGCTCTTTTCCCCATTTTCACCTTAATTCTAAGCACAGACAGCTGCAATTCAGGTGAACTTTTCCATTTTCATTTTCCATATTTCTTTGAAAATGCAAGATATAAGTTACAGAAAATTAATGCAAAAAGTAAATATACTTTTTAATGCCAAATAAAGATTGGTTTGTAAGGAAAAGCTGACTTAACCACATTGAGGTATGAATAGCATCCCAACATGATATTTGCTGGTAGAAACCATCTTAAGTACTTTTCCCTGATTTGTTAAGTTTCTTATTGGCTCGCTCTTTACAATGTGAATGAAATGTTCTTTAGACCAATAAACAAAGGATTTGCTCAATATTATCTTACTCTTTTATAGAATTTCCTACTGGCTTTCCTCTATGAAGTACTTTATCATATAAAATACTTTATGAAAGCTATAATTGACTGGATTCTGCAGTGTGGCTAAGCATTTCCTGCTCTTGCAAAACCAGATCAACTGTCCTCAATGCAGAAATCCAAAGGATATTGCCAGAGATCATTGTGTGCAGTTCTGGTCACTCTTTTATAGGAAGGACGTGTAAAGGTGCAGAATAAGTATCCCAGGAGTTTGCCTGGATTAGAGAGTAGGAAAAGTTGGACAAACATGTCGTCTTCTCCCTAGAGCATTGGAGACTGAGGGAGACCTGAAGGATGATTTTAAAACTGTGCGAGGTACAGATAAGCTAGACAGTCAGAATCATTTCCCCAAGGTCGAAATGTGAAGCACCAGAGGACATGATATTATGGTTACAGTGTTAAAGTTTAAAGATGACATGGGGGCCAAGTTCTTTACACAGAGTGGTAGGTGCCTGGAAAGAGCTACCAGATGTAGTAGTGGGAGCAGGCAGTTCCATGTTGAAGAATAATCAGCTTCAGTTGAAATCTGTGGGCAACTGTATGCAATGAGAATTATATGAGCCGTTCCTCTAGAGCTTGTAGTGAAGTCTCTGCTTTTGTTTCTATCTATTCTGATATCGTATGTATTATTCCTCTCACTTTTGTTCTTCCAGCAGGTCACTCAGCATTCACATCCACCAGCACAGCTTCTTCATCAGTGCACACTTCAACTGTAGCAGGTTCAAGTAGGTTCATGGCGATAAAGTTGTTTTTATCAAGATGTTTTATATTTAATTCCAAATCTTTACAAAGTGTATTGATTGTTCTTATTTTTCAATAAAATCACCAACTTCAGTCCACCTCCAGGTACCGTCGTCAGTGCTATGAAGCCCAGTTAGAGTGTGTTACCTCTCAGAGGAGAATGCTGTAGAAACTACGTGCCCTCAATGATTTGGTGGAAAGTTACAGAATGACTGTAGAATAGAAGCGTATAGTAGTACTGAAGAACTCAATTTGATGAATCCATCAGCAGCTGCTGTTTGTTTAAACTATTTAAATAATCCCATACTTCTGCTCTTTCTCTTTGGTTACCTTGATTTCATAGAGGCAATGGCAATTAAGGCTGAAACTACCTGTTTTCATGATCTGTGGTAATTAGGCAGAAGTCTAAAATGAAGGATTCCAAAAAGAGCTATGTTAGACAAATTTTAATATCGTGCTTAATGTCAAAAAATGTACTTAAATTAGTTTAATCCCATCAGGTTGAAAAAGAAGCAGTCATTGGAGCCCTAAACTGTTGGGGAAAAATAATGTATATTATGGTTCAGTCTGAAATCCAGCCACCGGTTTCTGTGTGTTAAGGCAGTGCCCCTCACACACTTTAGTTCTTCCACTTTTCACCCATACTCACAGGCATTGGACACCAGCAGTTACTACTACATTCACAACAGGCTTCTGCAAGTCCACAGAGATGCAATGGCTTTTCAGTTTCAAATTAAGATGTGTAAGAAGTGCCTACAATGTATTATTGTCCAAGTCTAAGTTTCTTTCAAGGATATAAATTGGAGGCATTTCTAGACAGTTTGGTTGTGGCTGAGAAGCACAGTTTAAATGTGTTGACAGCCATCTGTGGAGGAGAATGGTGTAAATAACTCCCTCCCGCTCTATAGTAAAGAGAATATTGTAGTTTCCTTCTGTTCAGATGTGGCACGCATTGCTCATCACGCTTTTGTTCTTCCAGCAGATCATTCATCACGCACACTCACCAGCACAGCTTCACCATCAGTCACTACTTCATCTGCAAAAAATCCAAGTAGGTCCACAGAGGTTCCCCAGTTGTTTTTTAATCAAAATGCTTAAAAAAACAAATAGCCGCAATATATTATCTTTGAGGACAATGCGTCAAGTCATCCAGCTTTTCTTGTTGGAAGCATGTCTACATTGATGATACATTATGAATGAGAGTGGTCTTGTAACCTGGGTTTTGCTGAGCATCAATGGCTCCCACTCAACAAGACTGAAATCACCTCTGGTATTAATAAATACCCTGCTAAATGCAGAAACCTTCAGCTTATTAGCAATCTTTCCCTGATCTTCGGCAGTTTGGGATTACTGGCTCTACGTGTGGAACCTCTAGAAACCCATTTTCAAATGTGACTTGAAAAAAGTTACCCATCTTGTTATCATACTGAATACCAGTGTAAAGTCATGGTAACTACTTCTTTGAGAAGTTGCATGTAAGTGCAAAATAGTGTAGAAGGTGTAAATCTGAAATAAGAAGAATTCGCCATTTTCTTAGCTCATTAGGAAACAACCATGGAGAATTTTGCTGAAATAATGAATTTGATCATTTCTAATCTGCTCTCTGTTTGCTGCATTTTCTGATATTAAACTGAAAGAACTTCTGACCAATAACTCCAGGTTTCTCAGGAGAAATGATGCTTCAGGTATTTTAAAATGCCAGAATTTACCTTAAGTTAAAATTTAATATTTGTTCAACATGTACTTCATAATAGAGTTTCTAGGATTCAACCTTCATTATATTCCTTGGAGCAATGATGGAAATATGACTTAGATTGCATTTTAACTTTTATTTTGCTCTTTGTGTAGCCTCTTCACTGATTGGTTGATGCCCAATTGTGCTTTCTACTTGTCATACTCACATCAAATTTAGTCTTTCATCAGCAGGCTTACTCAAAACTAATCAAGTTCAGTTAAAGTCTGTGGACAACTGTTAGCAATGAGAATGATGTGAACGATTCCTGAAGAGTTAGACGTTCATTCCTATCTATTCAGGTATCCCATGCATTATTCCTCTCACATTTGATCTTCCTACAGGTCACTCCTCACTCACATTCACCAGCACGGCCTCTTCATCAGTGAACATCTTATTTATAGCAGGTTCAAGTAGATCCATAGAGATGATCTTGCTTTTTATTTTTAAATCCCAATCTTCAGAAACCGTATGTGCAAGATGTATTGACATTCTTCTAAACCCTTAATGATACCTAATTCAATCTTTCTCCAGATCCCATACAGGGTGCTAACATGCTGAGTTGCCTTGCAGAGGAGAATGCTGTACAAATCACATGTCCTCAACAATTCAGTGGGATTTGATAATTACATAATGATTATAGAATCATAAAGAATAATATAGCATTGAAGAGTTGGTGAATTAATCAGCTGTAGCTTTTTGTTTAAGCTGTTTATATAATCCCAGTCCTCTGTTCTTTCCCTGTGGTAACCTTAATTTCACAGAGAGAGCAGCAATTCAAGTTGAATTTTTCCATATCTGTACTATATTGACGGAAATCTAAAACAAAAGGATCTAAAAGGATTTGGGTTTTTAAGTCACATGGATGTTAATATATTGGTTAATGTCAAACAAAGGCTTATGCAAACTTGTGTAATGACATTGAAAATCAAGTCATCTGAACCTCATTTATTTGGGGTGGGGGAATAATGCATCTGAAGATTTGGTCTGAAACCCAGCCTGTGGGTTGCATGTGTTGAGGTGTACCAGGCACTACTCCTCACACTTTAGATTTTCACTCTTCAATCGCACTCACGGCCACTGGCCACCAACACTACTACATTCAAAGCACGTCCCTGATTGTCCACAGAGATGCACTGGCTTTTCATTTTCAAAATCAAATGCATAATAAGTGCCCAGAACTTATTGCTGGCATGTAATTTTCCCTTAAGGATGCAAATTAAAATCATTCCCAGACTGTTTGTATTGTGCTGAAAAGCACAGTTAAAGTACATTGAGGACCATTTGAGGTGGAGAGCGGTGTAAATAGCTCCTTCCCACTTTATAGCACAGTGTTGGTTGTAGTTACTTCCTTTCTGGCTGTGGCATGCATTACTCTTCAGTTTTCTGTTCTTCCTGCAGATCTCTCATCACTCACACCCACCAGCACGGCTCCACCAGCAGTAACTATTTCATTTGCAAAGGTTCCAAGCAGGTCCACAGAGATATCACAGCTTTGTGTTTTAAAATCCTAATGTTTATAAAACAAATGGCTGCAAACTATTGTCTGTATCAGGTTTTCGGTGAAAAGCACCAAATTCAAACTACCTTTAGAAAGTTTTGTGACAAGCTGAATAAAACCACTTGCAAAGGGAAAATCTGAAAATCCATTCCATCCTGCTTTACAGCAAAGACTGGGCTGTGGTTTCCAGCTTTTCAGGTATGGTATTACAGCTCACACTCATTTCCTTCCAACAGTGACTACTTCAATCACAACAGCCTCAAGTAGGTCCACCGATTACAACAGGTCGTGTCTGTAATGTTTTGATAAGATTTGATTTTCACGAAATGATGTCAGAATCAAAGTGAATTATTTTTGCTCAATCAAAAGATTGAATGATATTTTAAATGTAATATTTTTTCTCATTCAACATGATTCTGTTTGGATTTCGTTAGACATTGTGAAGAAAATATTCTCTACATCGCAATGCACGGAGAATACAAATGATTGAGACAAAATGTTTGGTGTATTTATCTTTACTGTATGCAACATCGTATGGATTTTCTTGTTTGATGTACTTCTACATTGGTAATACTTTAGAAATGACAGTGTTCTTGTTGCCTGGGTTCTGCTGAACACTTATAGCTGCAACTAAACAAGACCAATAACATCTCTGGCATCAACAAAAGCTCTATTAAATGCATAAGTCTTTAGGTTATCAGCAACTTTGCACCTTTGGGATTACCATCACTGCATGTAGAACCTCTGTAGAAATTCATTTTCAAATGTGACCTGAAGCAAATTGCACTAAATAACAGTTTAGGGTAACAAGATCATCAGGAAGTTACATGTAACTGCAAAATAGTGCAGGTGGTGAAAATCTGAAATAAGAAATATTCTGCTAATCAGGAGGCATCCACAGAGAGTTTTGCTGAGGGATTAATGATTTTGATTATTTCTGATCCTGGCTGTGTCTGCAAAATTCCCTTATATTAAATTAAAGGAACTTCTGAAAAATAAGCTGCGGTAAACCTCTGTTAATGTGTGTTGCCTCGCAGATGAGAATGCTGTACAATCCACATGCACTCATTATTTCAGCAGGATTTAATAATTACAAAATGAGTGTAAATTTTGAAAGGATAATGCAGGGTGGAACTATTTATTTTATAGAATCCATCAGTAGCTGCTGTTTGTTTCATCTTTTTAAATCATCCCATTCCTCTGCTTGTTCCTAGTGCTCAATAAAACATCTACATTTCGGGCTAAATCTTTTTCTGTCCTTTTTTTTTGGGTGGGAATCATTTAAATCTGAGGTGCACGAACAACATTCTCTCAAGGGGGGAGCAAATCTCTGGAATTCTTTACCCCAGAGGGTTGAGAAGGTTAGATCATTGGAGGTATTTACAGAGGAAGTAGATAAAGTTTGGGAAATGGAGAGCTGTGAAGACCTAACACAGAAGGGGACTTGAGACTGAGGGAGACCAGCCAAGATCATATTGATTGGCTGGGGAGATTTAAGAACCCAAGCTACCAAATCCTGATCCTGCTATATTATGTTGAATGCCAACATTTAGTTTTAAGTAGACCTTATCTTTATTCTTAATATCTTTAATATAATTCTCTAGCTGTATCCCGACCTTTATAATGGCCCATATGGAACAATCTCCAGGGGTTCCCAACCTAGGGTCCAGGGACCCTTTGTTTAATGGTATTGGTCCATGGCATAAAAAAAGGTTGGGAACCCCTGATCAGTATAGTTTTCTATATTGCTCGTTTTTACCTGCTTCTTCTATCTGACTGGTTGATAACCTTTCTTTCCATTTTTTAAATTTCAAAATATACTGTATTCAAAAATAAATATATACTATAAACCATTCAATAACTTTCCATCATTTACATACGTTTCCATTATAGTCAGTACATATCCGTATTTATAGCCACCCATGTGGCACTCCGGTAGTTCAGCTTACCATATCATTGTTGAGGGGTATACTCCCCGCCTCCCGACCCCTCCCACTCCCATGGGTGGAGAAACCTATACTGTGGTCCTTCCCCACCGGGCCCTTGCGGTGGCTGCACCGAGTTTCAGTGCTTCCCTCAGCACGTACTCCTGCAGCCGAGAATGTGCCAGTCGGCAGCATTCTCCCACGGACATCTCCATGTGCTGGTAGATCATCAAGTTTCGGGCCGACCAAAGAGCGTCTTTCACCGAGTTGATGATCTGCCAGCAGCACCGGATGTTGGTCTCCGTGTGCACCGGGAACAGCCCATAGATCAGAGAGTCCTCTGTTACGCAGCTGCTGGGGATGAAACCTGACACTAGCCCGTCCATCCTCCTCCACACCCTCTTTGCGAACTGGCAGTGTGCAAAGAAGTGGGTCACAGACTCCTCACTGCAGTCCTCCCGTGGGCAGTGGGGTGCGGAGACGACGTTCTGGGCGTACAGGAGGTCTCTGACTGGGAGGGCCCCTCTCACCGCCAGCCAGGCGAGGTCTTGGTGCCTGTTGGTGAGATCTGGCGATGAGGCATTTTGCCAGATGAACTGGACAGTCTGCTCAGAGAACCACCCCACTGTGTCCATCACGTCCTTCTCCTGCAGTGCCTGCAGGACATTACGTGCTGACCACTGCCCGATGGCCCTGTGGTCAAAGGCGTTCTCCTGGAAGAACTTTGCTACGTAGGACAGGTATGCCGGCAACGACCAGCTGACTTTCTTTCCATTTGATTTGCTAAATGAGGCCGTGGATCCTCTCTTTGAAAATGCCCAATGTAACAGCAAAAGATCTGGTTCATGCTGATAATCCTTTTAAAGATGGTGGGCAACCATTTGTAAGAATACTGTTTGCCATTTCTTTATACTTTATAGCAAAGCCTAAGCTACTGTATAACATTTGTATATTCGGTTGTGAGATGCATTAGAATTCTCGCTTTTGTTCTTTGAGGTAATCAGTTAGCACTCATATCCACCAGCATGGCTCCAATAACAGTCACACCAGGTTTAAGTATGCTTTGTCAGCAGATTGTCTCCATCTAATCATCTGATGTTTGTTATCCAATTATTACTTTATTACTCAGACTTTTTTTCTGCTTAATTTTCCTTCTACTGCACTCTTGATGGGAGAAAATCCATGCGTTTTCAAGGTAGCTGGTGCTTAGTTTACCATGGAAAACGATGTTTATGTAATTCCTTTCAAAGAGTTTACAAGTATAAAGCAAAAGGTTTTATTAAACTTGAGTTTAAATGAGACAGGAAATTGTAATTCCCAGTTTAGAGCTTCCACCAGGTTTCTAATTGATCATAACCATTAGTGAGTGACTGCTTTATTCACTCAATATATATGCATACTTTTTTACTGCAACATTTCATCAATATTGATGGCTGATGACCAGTAGCATGAATGTCCTTGTTAAATTGTACCATTTTGAATGACCTTTCACAGCATCTCTGCTACTTTGAGACCACGAGTTTCTATTTATAACGGAAACATTATATCATCCACACCACTACAATAACCAGAATACTGGAATAAATAGCCAAGTTCTTCACAAGGCTAAATCTGTATTAATTTAGCTAAGAAAACAATGTGTTACTACTTTCAGTAATTCTATTTGGATTTCTAAGTGATTGTTGATAAAATGCTTGTACATACAATTGTAATATATATTGCTGCTTAGGGTTCAGTTTCTCCTTTAGATTACAGCCTTTGTCCACAATTCAACCAAAAGAAATTACTTTCAAAAGGCTTGCTTGCATCAATCTGGCCTTTCTACATGGTACACAGCATGGATTTGATGGATCTGAGCCATCATATTAATATTTCATTTTGGCTTTTATAGCCTTGAGTTTTGGTCTTCCAGCAGTTCACTCCGACAACTATTTGTAAGGAGATTGGTGTAAGCAATTCTTTAACAGTTTATAGCAAAGCTGAAGTGTTGGTAAGTGTATGGTCATGCACTTTGGCAGCAGAAACAAAAGAATAGACTTCTTTTAAAATCGGCAGAAAGTTCTAAAATGTGAGGTGCAAATGGCCATGGGAATCCTCGTGCAGGATTCCCTAAAGGCTAACCCATAGTTGACAACTCTTCTTGCACCCGTGGCAGTTCACAATAGAAGAAATACTCTGGTGTCCCAGGTGATATAGGGCACGCATTTCATGGGACTGGGAATTTCTACTGATATTTCCATTTGTGGCATGTATTTTCACTCACTGTTTTCTTTATCCCGCAGATCACTCTTCACTCACATACACCAGCACGGCTCCATCAGTAACCACAACTAGTGCAAGTATGTCCATGAATAGTTCTAACTCTGACATCAGTATTTCTGTGCAACACACACAAAATGCTGGAGGAAATCAGCAGGTCAGGCAGCATCTATGGGAATGAATGGACAGTCGAGGTTTCAGGTGGAAACCCTTCTTCCAGTATTTTATATGTGTTGCTCTGGACTTCCAGCATCTGCAGAATATCTTGTGTTTATCACTATTGATATCCCCAATGAATTTACATCACCTCTAACATTTTTATACAGCCCCTTTGTTGTTCTGATAATGTTTGCATCACTATTTACCATATGACTAGAACGTCCTCTACATCCATTGAGAATCACAGCATTGAAGAGGTGATTCAAAAAACTAATTCTTTTAGGCTAAATTGGCACTTGAGACTTTTAAAAATAAATTTCTAGGTTTGCCCGATTGAATTATCCTTGTATTATATTCATTGTAAATGACTGATTATATAATGTTTATAAGTATATTTCGGGCACAGACCATTACTCCTGTACAGACCATTGGTCTTTGATTACATCCTGTAAATGGTGCATCAGCAATAACCTTCATTAAGCTTCATTTATCTTTATGGAAACACATCATCTTCTTATTTTGGTACCACAAGGTATACGTCCTATAGTGTATTGACGAGGAAGTGTTGGGGACTGAGGGGACTGAGGGGCCTGTTCCATCTCACTATGTCGTAACCAGTTGTTTGTCACAATGTTCAATTGGTCTTATTCTTATAGACTTTCTCCATTTGTATCTTCTTACTAATCATGGGCAATTGTAGTTATTACCTCAAAGTAGTCTGCTGGAAAGACACCTTATGTCACATGCCAGTGATAATAAACCTGATTCTGATTCTCTATTGAGGGCCTGTCCTTTCACCTCCTCCCTTCTTGATATCCTAAGACACTCACAGTGTGCCACAAATATTCTCAAGGTAAAGTACATTGGTTCAGTGATGAAACCATTCCTGCTCACATCTATTTCCAGAGCATAAGCCTGAGGAGAAATCAAAGGAGACCTGTTGGGCTGGTCTCCATTCTGTTTGGAATTGTTAGTGATTCTTGATAAAATGCTTGTACATGCAATTGTAATACATCTTGCTGTTCATGGTTTAGTTCTCCATTAGATCAGAGCCTTTATCCACAATCCAACCAAAAGAAATAGTTGTTACTAATTTCAAAATGTTTGCTTGAATGAAATGTGGTCTTTCTACATTGTACACAGCATGCACTTGTTGGGTCTGAGTCATCATTTAAATATTTCATTGCAGGTTATGTAGCTTTAGTTAGCTTTGGTCTGCCACTCAGATAACTGTTCGTGAAGAGATTGGTGTAAGCCACTCTTTAACAGGTTATAGCAAAACTTATGTTGGGACGTGTATGGTCATGCACCTTGGTAGAAGAAATAAAAGCATAGACTATTTTGTAAATGGACAGAAGTTTCAAAGATCCAAGGTGCAAATGGTCCTGGATGTCCTCGTGCAGGATTCCCTAAAGGTGAACTTGCAGACTGAGTTATTGATGAGGAATGCAAATTTAATGTTAGTATTTGTTTTGAGAGAATTAGAATGTAAAAGCAAGAATGTACTGCTGAGGTTTATAAGGCATTGGTCAGACAACACTTGTGGCATTGTGAGCAACCATGGACTTCTCATCTAAGAAAAGATGTGCTTACATTGGAGAGGGTTTAGAGGAGGTTCACCAGAATGATTTTGAGAATGAAAGGGTTATCCTATCGGCAGAGTTTCATGGCTCTGTGACTGTACTCACTGAAATTTAGAATACTGTCTGGGGATCTCATTGAACTATCAAATTTTGAAAAGCCTACATGGAGTAGATGTAGAGAGGATGTTTCCTATCAAAACTATCGTAGGGGTAGTCTTGAAACAAAGGGTACAGCATCACAAGAGGAGGACATTGATTGAGAATGGAAATGAGGAGGAATTTCTTGAGCCATATGGTATTGAATCTGTGGAATTCATTGCCACAGACAGTTGTGGAGGCTCGGGCACTGGGTACATTTGAGGTGGAGATTGATAGGTTCTTGATTAGTCAAGCCATAAAGATTGCAGGTAGAAGGCAGGAGATTGGGGCTGAGAGAGAAATGGATCAGCCATGATGAAATGGTGGAGCAGACTCAGTGGGCCAAATGACTTATTTCTGCTCCTATATATTATGGTCTTACGAAATGTCGGAGCACATTTGATGGGCTGAATAGATTAATTCTGCTCCTCTCTCTTTTTGCCTTATGGTCTTGGGCTGTTTGGCGTGCACTGCACTTCCCACTATTTTTCTTCTGACAGATCACTCAGCACTTACAGCCACTAGCACGGCTTCTTCATCAGTGAACACTACATTAACAAATGGTTCAATATGTCCACAGGGATGATCCTGTCTTACATATTTAAAGCAATATGTTAAAAAAAACTGCATGCTAACAATACATTGACAGCATCTAACATTAATTTAAAGGCAGCTAATTTAGTATATTACCGTACGAGTTTTGCCATGCAGACAAGTTCAGTTAAATCCTGTTGATAACCGTTTGGAAGGTGAATGGTATAAGCTATTCCATCTCAGTTCATAGTGAAGCTGAGGATGTGGTTTCTATTAGTTTGGATGTTGCATGCGTCTCCTCACATTTCTGATCTTCCAACAGATCACTCGTCACTCACACTCACCAGCACGGCTACTTCAGCAGTGAATACTTCATCGGTATCAGTATCAGTCAAAGCTACGAAAGCTCCTAATATTGGCAAGTTCTCTCAGTGCGATTTAAGAGTTTTCTCTGCCCTGTACTAATTGTAATCAATATATGCCATTAAATTTGGTAATTAAATATTCTGATATTAACGTCACCACTTCCACTCCTCCCTTATGTTTTTATGTGGATTATAACATTGCCTGTAAACTTGCTGTTCAATTTCCCTCAACATTCTCACTCCCAACATACTTATTTTCCGTAGTCATCAGTTCAACTTCTTCACCAATCATCTTTCCAACATCCTTTCACACAACTATGGTTGTTTATAGACCCATTATTGCATCTCTCCATTTTTATCAGAGTTTCGCTTATCTGCCTCATGGTTCTCACACAATTAATTGTTTGCTATCCCATTTTCATTATTTTAAACTCCTTACCAGTCTCTTACTAATTTTTAGGCTAATATTTTCATGCCTGCTTTCCCCCTTCTGAACATCTGCTCAGTGTCTCCTTCCCTGAGAAACTCATTTAAATAGCTTCCAATGGCACCAGAAAATTTGTGAAGATTTTGATCCCAGCCTATGGAGATGCATTCTATTTGGTATATATATGTTTGAACTTCCCTAGACTGTTCCCAATATCCCAATAATCTAAGTCTCACATTCCTGCATCATTTCTACAACTATTCATTCATCTGTACAATGTTTCTATTTCTGTACTCACTTGTCTACACAATTGTGATGAATCCAATGACATCAATGTTTCAGATCCTGCTCATAATCTCTTTCTTATTGTCTATCGACATCACCTTGTCCTATTTTCCACCTATACTGAATGCACAGATATGGGTCTTGACATCTGGCTATCAGCTGCTCAGTGATACCATCATGTTGGTGCCAAGGAGGAAACGTGCTGTTTTGAAATCATGTCCATCTACCACTACCATCTTGTTGAGCTTTTGAAGTCTTGTCCATTCCACTCCCTTTATTTGGAGATGAACTACTTTAGGCGCTATTTATATTGCTGTGGTCTCACTTTACAGGAGAAACTATTGTCCCATCTGTATTTAGAATGGACTACTGATTAGGACTATAGATGCCCTCGAAGGACCTCCCAGCTGACCTGCCTATTCAACTTTGCTTATCTAGCAATCACCTACAGCCTCTCTGGTAGCTTTTTCTTGAGCTACATAGTGGCTATATCCTGAAATGTAATGACCAAGATATATTCCAGAGTGATCTTGGAGGTTGAGCTAACCCACAGTTGACAACACTTCCTGCACCTGTGGCAGTTCAGAATACAAGATGTACTCTGGTGTCCCAGGTTGTGTAGGGCAAACATTTCATGGGACTGTGCATTTTTAATGATATTTCCATTAGTGGCATGTATTTTCACTCACTGTTTTCTTTATCCCGCAGATCACTCTTCACTCACATACACCAGCACGGCTTCATCAGCAACCACAACCAGTCCAAGTATGTCCTAACTCTGACATCAGTATTTCTGTGCAACACACACAAAATGCTGGAGGAACACAGCAGGTCAGGCAGCATCTATGGGACTGAATGGACAGTCAAGGTTTCAGGTGGAAACCCTTCTTCCAGCATTTTATATGTGTTGCTCTGGACTTCCAGCATCTGCAGAACTTCTTGTGTTTATCAGTACTGGTAGCACATGGTTAGGATCGATATCCTATCAATATTGACTTGGATGTGTTGGGAACCGAGCGGCTTGTCTCATTTCATTAAGTTGTAACCAGTTGTTTGTCACAATGTTCAATTGGTCTTACTCTTGTGGACTTTCTCCGTTCTTGTATCTTCTTACCAAACATGGGCAATTGAAGTTATTACCTCAAAGTAATTCTGCTGGAAAGACACCTTATGTATAGAGGGCCTGACATTTCACGTCCTCCCTTCCTGACTTCCTGAGACACTCATAGTGTGCCACAAATATCCTGAAGGTATTTTGATGAATAGTGCATTGGTTCAGAAATGAAAGCATTTCTGCTCACATCTATTTCCAGAGCATAAGCCTGAGGAGAAATCAAAGGCGACCTGTTGTGCTGGTCTCCATTCTGTTTGGATTTGTAAGTGATTGTTGATAAAATGCTTGGACACGCAATTGTAATATATCTTGTTTCTCCATTAGATCACAGCCTCTGTCCACATTTCAACCAAATAATTACTGTTATTATTTTCAAAAGGCTTGCTTGTATAAGAACTGGCCTTTCTACAATGAACAGAATGCATTTGATGGTTCTGAGCTGTCATATTACTATTTCGTTTCAGGTTATATAACTTTAGTTAATTTTAGTCTTTTAGCCGATCACTCAGACAACTATTCATAAGGAGATTGGTGTAAGCCATCCTTTAACAGTTTATAGCAAAACTAATTGTTGGGAAGTGTATGGTCATGCACTTTGGTAGAAGAAATAAAAGCATAGACTATTTTGTAAATGGACAGAAGATTCAAAGATCCAAGGTGCAAATGGTCCTGGATGTCCTCATGCAGGATTCCCTAAAGGTAAACTTGCAGATTGAGCTATAGATGAGGAATGCAAATTTAATGTTAGCATTTGTTTTGAGAGGATTAGAATATAAAAGCAAGAATGTACTGCTGAGGTTTATAACGCATTGGTCAGATAACACTTGTGGCATTGTGAGCAACCATGGACTCCTCATCTAAGAAAGAATGTGCTTACATTGGAGAGGGTTCAGAGGAGGTTCACCAGAATGATTTTGAGAATGAAAGGGTTATCCTATTGGCAGAGTTTCATGGCTCTGTGACTGTACTCACTGAAATTTAGAAGAATGTCTGGTGATCTCATTGAACTATCAAATTTTGAAAAGCCTACGTAGAGTAGATGTAGAGAAGATGTTTCCCATAGTAGGGGTAGTCTTGAAACAAAGGGTACAGCATCACAAGAGGCAGACATTGATTGAGAATGGAAATGAGGAGGAATTTCTTGAGCCATATGGTATTGAATCTGTGGAATTCATTGCCACAGACAGTTGTGGAGGCCCGAGCACTGGGTACGTTTAAGGTGGAGACTGATAGGTTCTTGATTAGTCAAGCCATAAAGATTACAGGTAGAAGGCAGGAGACTGGGGCTGAGAGAGAAATGGATCAGCCATGATGAAATGGTGGAGCAGACTTGATAGGCCAAATGACTTAATTCTGCTCCTATATATTATGGTCTTAGGAAATATCAGAGCACATTTGATGAGCTGAATAGATTAATTCTGCTCCTCTCTCTTGTTGCTTTATGGTCTTAGGCTGTATGGCGTGCACGATTCTTCCCACTTTTTTCCTTCTGACAGATCACTCAGCACTTACAGCCACTAGCACGGCTTCTTCATCAGTGAACACTACATTAACAAATGGATAAGTATGTCCACAGTGTAAATCCTGTCTTGCAGATTTAAAGCAATATTTAAAGGCAGCTAATTTAGTCTATTACCAAATGGCTTTCTCTATGCACTCAAGCTTCGTTAAATCCTGTTGCTAACCATTTGGAAGGTGAGTGGTGTAAGGCATTCCTTCTCAGTTCACAGTGAAGCTGATGATGTGATTTCTATCTGTCTGGATGTTACATGCACCTCTTCTCACATTTCTGATCTCCCAACAGCTCACTCGTCACGCACATCCACCAGCATGGCTCCTTCAGCAGTGAATACTTCATCGGTATCAGTATCAGTCACATCCACGGAAGCTGCTAACAGTGGCAAGTTCTCTCAAAGCAATTTAGGAATTTTAACTGCCATGTACTATTTGTGATGAAAATATGCCATTAAATTTGGTAATTATAATATCCCAATATTAACCTCACCATTTCTACTCCTTCCTTAATTTTTTGTTGCCCGTAACATTGCCCATAAACTTGCTCTTCAACTTCCCTCAACAGTCTCACTCCCAGCATACTTATTTTCCATAGTTATCAGTTCAACTTCCTCACTAATTGTCTTTCTAACATCCATTCTCACAACTATGGTTGTTTATTGATCCATTATTGTAATCTCTCCTTCTTTATAACCCCCTCCCCCCAGTTCACGCAAAAGTCTATGACCATCTGTGTAGTTCTCGATCAACATACTTCGACATGTCTATCAGAGCCTTTGCTTATCTGCCTCATGCCTCTCACACCATTAGATATTTGCTATTCCATTCTCATCATTTTAAATTCCTTACCTGTTTCTTACTAATTTTCAGGCTAAAATTTTCATGCCTGCTTTCCCCCTTCTGAACATCTGCTCAGTTTCTCCTTCCCCTGACAAACTCATTTCAATAGTTTCCAGTGGCACCAGAAAATTTGTGAAGATTTTGATGCCAGCCTACTAAGACACAACCCATTTGGCATATATATGTTTCAACTTCCCCAGACTGTTCCTAATATCCCGATAGTTTAAGACTCACTTTCCTGCACCATCTCTACAACCATTCATTCATCTGAACAATGTTTCTATTTCTGTACTCACTTGGCTACACTGTGGTGATGAATTGAATGATTACAATGTTTAAGGTCCTGCTCATAATCTCTTTCTTATTGTCTCTCTACATCACCTTGTCCTGTTTCCCTACTGTACTGAATGCACTGATATGAGTATTGACAGCTGGCTATCAGCTGCTCAGTGATACCACGAAGTTGGTTGCAAGGAGGCAACATGCTGTTTTCTGAACAGGTCCATCTGCCACAACTATCTTATCAAGGTATTGAAGTCTTGTCCATACCACTCCCTTTATTTGGAGACGACCTTCTCAAGTTACCTATCTTCATGGCTCTGGCCTCACTCGACAGGAGAATTTATTCTATCATCTGTATTCAGAATGAACTACTGATTAGGGCTATGGATGCCCTTAAAGGACCTCCTAACTTAACTGCCTATTCAACTTTGCTTATCTAGCAATCACCAACTGCCTCTCTGGCTGCATTACCTTGAGCTTACAGGGTAGCTATATCCTGAAATGTGGTCACCAAGATGTATTCTAGAGTGAACTCAGATCTTGAGCTAACCCGCAATTGACCACACTTCCTGCACCGGTGGCCGTTCAGAATACAAGATATTCTTTGGTATCCCAGGTGGTGTACGGCACACATTTCATAGGACTGGGCATTTTTAATGATACTTCTGTTAGTGGCATGTATTTTCACTCACTGTTTTCTTTATCCCGCAGATCACTCTTCACTCACATACGCCAGCACGGCTCCATCAGCAACCACAACCAGTCCAAGTATGTCCATGAATAGTCCTAACTCTGACATCAGTATTTCTGTGCAACACACACAAAATGCTGGAGGAACACAGCAGGTCAGGCAGCATCTATGGGACTGAATGGACAGTCAAGGTTTCAGGTGGAAACCCTTCTTCCAGCATTTTATATGTGTTGCTCTGGACTTCCAGCATCTGCAGAACTTCTTGTGTTTATCAGTACTGGTAGCACACGGATAGGATTGATATCCTATCGATATTGACTTGGATGTGTTGGGAACTGAGCGGTTTGTTTCATTTCATTGAATTGTAACCAGTTGTTTGTCACAATGTTCAATTGGTCTTACTCTTGTGGACTTTCTCCGTTCTTGTATCTTCTTACCAAACATGAGCAATTAAAGTTATTACCTCAAAGTAATTCTGCTGGAAAGACAACTTATGTATAGAGGGCCTGACATTTCACGTCCTCCCTTCCTGAGTTCCTGAGACACTCATAGTGTGCCACAAATATCCTGAAGGTATTTTGATGAATAGTGCATTGGTTCAGCAATGAAAGCATTTCTGCTCACATCTATTTCCAGAGCATAAGCCTGAGGAGAAATCAAAGGCGACCTGTTGTGCTGGTCTCCATTCTGTTTGGATTTGTAAGTGATTGTCGATAAAATGCTTGGACGTGCAATTGTATTATATCTTGTTTCTCCATTAGATCATAGCCTCTGTCCACATTTCAACCAAATAATTACTGTTATTATTTTCAATAGGCTTGCTTGTATAAAAACTGGCCTTTCTACATGGAACAGAATGCATTTGATGGTTCTGAGCTGTCATATTACTATTTCATTTCAGGTTATATAGCTTTAGTTAGTTTTGGTCTTCCAGCCAATCACTTCATAAGGCGATTGGTGTAAGCCATTCTTTAACAGTTTATAGCAAAACTAATTGTTGGGAAGTGTATGGTCATGCACTTTGGTAGAAGAAATAAAAGCATAGACTATTTTGTAAATGGACAGAAGATTCAAAGATCCAAGGTGCAAATGGTCCTGGATATCCTCATGCAGGATTCCCTAAAGGTAAACTTGCAGATTGAGCTATAGATGAGGAATGCAAATTTAATGTTAGCATTTGTTTTGAGAGGATTAGAATATAAAAGCAAGAATGTACTGCTGAGGTTTATAACACATTGGTCAGACGACACTTGTGGTATTGTGAGCAACATTGGACCCCTTATCTAAGAAAGGATGTGCTTACATTGGAGAGGGTTCAGAGGAGGTTCACCAGAATGATTTTGAGAATGAAAGGGTTATCATATAAGCAGTGTTTCATGGCTCTGTGACTGTACTCACTGAAATTTAGAAGAATGACGGGGGGTCTCATTGAACTCTCTCAAGATTCTAAGGCCTACATAGAGCAGATGTAGAGAGGGTGTTTCCTGTAGTAGGTGTAGTCTTGAAGCAAATGGTACAGCCTCAGAAGAGAGTGACATTCATTTAGAATGGAGATGAGGAAGAATTTCTTCATCCATATGGTAATGAATCTGTAGAACTCGTTGCCACTAGCAGATGTGGAGACCCAGGCATTGGGTGCATTTAAGGTCGAGATTGATAGGTTCTTGATTGGTCAAGCCATAAAGATTGCAGATAGAAGGCGAGAGATTGGGGCCAAGAGAGAAATGGATCAGCCATGATGAAATGGCGGAGCAGACTCGATAGGCCAAATGATTTAATTCTGCTCCTATATCTTATGGTCTTATGAAATGTCAGAGCAGGTTTCATGGGCTGAATAGCCTAATTCCGCTCCTATCCCTTATTGCAAGTTGACAACACTTCCTGCACCCATGGCAGTTCAGAATCGAAGATGTACTCTGGTGTCCCAGGTTGTGTAGAGTACGCATTTCATGGGACTGTGTATTTTTAATGATATTTCCATTTGTGGCATGTATTTTCACTCACTGTTTTCTTTATCCCGCAGATCACTCTTCACTCACATACACCAGCACGGCTTCATCAGTAACCACAACTAGTGCAAGTATGTCCATGAATAGTTCTAACTCTGACATCAGTATTTCTGTGCAACACAAAATTCTGGAGGAAATCAGCAGGTCAGGCAGCATCTATGGGATTGAATGGACAGTCGAGGTTTCGGGTGGAAACCCTTCTTCCAGCATTTTATATGTGTCGCTCTGGACTTCCAGCATCTGCAGAATCTCTTGTGTTTATCAGTACTGACGTCCGGTTTCTGCTAACAAATTTGCATGCACTCTTCAATGAATTTACTTCACCTCTAACCTTTTTATACAGCCTCTTTGTTGTTTTGATAATGTTTGCATCTCTATTTACCACATGACTGGAACGTCCTCTACATCCATTAAGAATTACGGCATTGGATTCAAAAAAACTAATTCTTGGAAATTATTTTAAATGCATTTCAAGGTTTGCTGGATTGAATTATCCTGATGCTATATTCATTGTAAATGATTGATTATATAATGTTTATAAGTATACTTCTGGTACGCATCATTACTCCTGGGTTAGATTACTCTTCATTTACATCCTGCTCAATGGCTCCATCAGCAATGACCTTCATTAAGCTTCATTTCTATTTACGGAAACACATCATCTTCTTGTTTTGGTACCACAAGGTATACATCCTGTAGTGTACTGAGGCGGATGTGTTAGGGTCTGAGGGGCCTGTTTCATCTCACTAAGTTGTAACCAGTTGATTCTCACAATGTTCTATTGGTCTTACTCTTGCAGACTTTCTCCATTTGTATCTTCTTACCTCAAGGTAGTCTGGTGGAAAGACACCTTATGTATTCAGGGCTTGTCCTTTCACCTCTGCCCTTCCTGACATCCTGAGACACCCATAGTGTGCCATAGATATCCTAAAAGTATTTTGATGAATAGTGCATTGGTTCGGCAATGAAAGCATTTCTGCTCACATCTATTTCCAGAGCATAAGCCTGAGGAAAAATAAATGGAAATCCGTTGTGCTGGTCTCCATTCTGTTTGGATTTGTCAGTGATTGTTGATAAAATGCTTGTACATGCAATTGTAATATATCTTGCTGCTCATGGTTTAGTTTCTCCATTAAATCACAGCCTTTATCCCCAATCCAACCAGAATAAGTTACAGTCATTATTTTCAAATGCTTGCTTGCATGAAATTTCACCTTTCTGCATGGTACACAGCATGCATTTGATGGGTCTGAGTCATCATTTAAATATTTCATTACAGGTTATGTAGCTTAGTTTTGGTCTTCCAGCCGGTCACTCAGACAACTGTTCGTAAAGAGATTGGTGTAAGCCATTCTTTAACAGTTTATAGCAAAGTTCATTGTTGGGAAGTGTATGGTCATGCACTTCGGTAGAAGAAATAAAGGCATAGGCTATTTTGTAGATGGACAGAAGATTCAAAGATCCAAGACGCAAATGGTCGTGGGTGTCCTCGTGTAGGATTCTCTCTTGCAGATTGAGTCAGTGGTGAGGAATGCAAATGCAATGTTGGCATTTATTTTGAGAGGATTAGAATATAAAAGCAATGTAAGAATGCTGCGGCTTTGTAAGGTATTGGTCAGACAACAACTGGAGTATTGTGAGCAACTTTGGAACCCTTATCTAAGAAAGGATGTGCTGGCACTGGAGAGGGTGCAGAGGAGATTCATGAGAATGACTTTGAAAATGAAAGGGTTATTATATGAGGAGTGTTTCATGGCTCTGTGATGATACTCACTGAAATTCAGAAGAATTGGGAGGGTGGTATCATTGAATCTGATCAAATTTTGAATGGCCACATAAAGTACATGTAGAGAGGATGTTTCCCATAGCGGTGGAGTCTAGAAGCAAGGGGTACAGCCTCAGAAGAGAGAAACATTCATTTAGGATAGAGACGGGGAGGAATTTCTTCAGCCAGTTGATGGTGAATCTGTGGAATTCATTGCCACAGCTGTGGAGGCCATGTCACTGGGTGTATTTAAGGCTGAGTTTGATAGGTTCCTCATTAGTCAAGCCATAAAGATTACATGTAGAAAGCATGAGATTGGGGCTGAAACAGAAAAAGATCAGCCATGATGTAATGGGAGCGCAGACTTGAATCGCCAAATGACTTAATTTTGCTCCTATATCTTATCGTCTTATGAAGTGTTGGAGCAGACTTGATGGGCAGAATAGCCTTATTCTGGTCCTATTTCTTGTTGCCTTATAGTCTTAGGCTGTATGGCATGCACTATTCTTCCCACATTTTTTCTTCAGACAGATCACTCAGCACTCATAGCCACTTGCTCGGCTTCTTCATCAGTGAACACTGCATTATCAAATGGTTCAGTATGTCAACAGTGATAACCCAGTCTTATATATTTAAAGCAATATGTTAACAAATCGCATGCCTAAAATCCATTGACAGCATCTGACATTAATTTAAAGGTAGCTAATTTAGTCTATTTCCATACGACTCTCTCTATGCAGACAAGTTTAGTTAAATCCTGTTGATAACCATTTGGATGGCGAATAGTGTATGGCATTCCATCTCAGTTCAGAGTGAAGCTGAGGATGTGGTTTCTATCAGTTTGGATGTTGCATGCGTCTCCTCACATTTCTGATCTTCCAACAGCTCACTCATCACTCACACTCACCAGCACGGCTTCTTCAGCAGTGAATACTTCATCAGTATCAGTATCAGTATCAATATCAGTAAAAGCCACGGAAGCTACTAATATTGGCAAGTTCTCTCCATGCAATTTAGGAATTTTGACTGCCCTGTACTAATTGTAATGAAAATATGCCATTAATATTACGTAATTAAAATGTTCCTATATTAACCTCACCATTTCCACTCCTCCCTTATGTTTTTATGTTGCTCATAACTTTGCCGATAAATGTGCACTTCAATTTCCCTTGACAGTCTCACTCCCAGCATTCTTTTTTTCCTTCTCATCAGGTCACCTTCCTCACTGATTGCCTTTCTAACATCTCTTCTTACATCTATGGTTGTTATTAACCCATTATTGTCATCTCTCCATTTTTTTTACCCTCCCCCCAGTTCCGTCATAAAGTCTATAACCATCTGTGTTGTTCTTGATTGCCATACTTCCACAGGTATATCAGAGCCTTCACTTATCTGCCTCATGCTTCTTACAACATTAAATATTTGCTATCCCATTTTGGTCATTTTAAATTCCTTACCAGGCTCTTACTAATTTTCATGATAACATTTTCATGCCTGCTTTCTCCCTTCTCAGCATCTGTTCAGTATCTCCTTCTCTTACAAACTTATGTAAATAGTTTCCAATAACATCAGAAAATTTGTGAAGATTTTGATCCCAACCTACCGAGATGCAACCCATTTGGCATATATCTGTTTCAACTTCCCTAGACTGTTCCCAATATCTCAATATCCGAATAGTGTAATGCTCACTTTCCTGCAGCATCTCTCCCACCATTCATTCATCTGTACAATGTTTCTATTTCTGTACTCACTTGTCTACACTATTGTGATGAATCCAATGATATCAATGTTTGAGGTCCTGCTCATAATCTCTTTTTTATTGTATATCTGCATGACTTTGTCCTATTTTCTATCTATACTGAATGCACTGATATGGGTCTTGACTCCTGGCTGTCAGCTGCTCTGTAATACCATCACGTTGGTGCCAAGGAGGAAACATGCTGTTTGGAATCATGTCCATCTACCACAACTATCTTGTCGAGCTATTGAAGCCTTGTCCATTCCCCTCCTTTTATTTGGAGTCAAGCTGCTCAAGGCACTATTTTCATGGCTCTGGCCTCACTTTGCAGGAAAATCTATTGTCCCATTAGTATTCAGAATGGAGTATGATTCGGGCTATGGGTGCCCTTAAAGGACCCCCTAACCTACCTGCCTATTCAACTTTGCTTATCTAGCGATCACCCACTCCATTTCTTGCTGCTTTTTCTTGAACTACAGGGTAGCCACATCCTGAAATGTGGCCACCAAGGAATGTTCCATGCTAATCTCAGAGCCTGAGCTAACCCAGGGTTGACAACACTTCCTGCACCTGTGGCAGTTCAGAATCCAAGAAGTACTCTGGTGTCCCAGGTGGTGTACGGCACACATTTCATGGGACTGGGCATTTTTAATGATATTTCCTTTAGTGGCATGTATTTTCACTCACTGTTTTCTTTATCTCGCAGATCACTCTTCACCCACGTACTCCAGCATGGCTTCAACAGTAATTACAGCTAGTCCAAGTATGTTCATGAATAGTTCTAACTCTACCATCAGTATTTCTGCGCAACACACACAAAATGCTGGAGGAACTCAGCAGGTCAGGCAGCATCTATGGGAGTTAATGGACAGTCAACGTTTTGGTTGGAAATCCTTCTTCCAGCATTTTATATGTGTCGCTCTGGACTTACAGCATCTGCAGAATATCTTGTGTTTATCAGTACTGATGTCCGGTTTTTGCTACCAATTTTGCATGCACTCCTCAATGAATTTACATCACCTTTAACATTGTTATACAGCCCCTTCATTGTTTTGATAATGTTTGCAACTCTATTTACCACATGACTAGAATGTCCTCTACATCCTTTGAGAATCACAGCATTGAAGAGGTGATTCAAAAAACTAATTCTTTTTAGGCTAAATTGGCACTTGAGAATTGTTTTTAATAAATTTCAAGGTTTGCCAGATTGAATTATACTCTTCATTTATATCCTGCTCAATGGCTCCATCAGCAATTACTTTCATTAACCTTCATTTATATTTACAGAAACACATCGTCTTGTTTTGTTACCACAAGTATTAACTCAGATGCGTTGGGGACTGAGGGGCTTGTTTCATCTCATTAAGTTGTAATCAGTTTTTGGTCACAGTGTTCAATTGGTCTTACGCTTGTAGACTTTATTTGTATCTTCTTACCAAACATGGGCAATTGAAGTTATTACCTCGAAGTACCGAGGTGGAAAGATACCTTGTGCCAAGTAGCAGTCACTGATTACAGTGTAGGAGAAAAGGATAAGTAAATTATTATGGCCAGCACCACCAGAAAATAGATTACTGGTTCTTCCCCTTGCCTGCCAGGATAGATAATTATTGCCACGTAACAACTTTTGATAGCAATTACTAACAAATATCCTTAACATGCCATAATGCTGTGAACCGGAGAAGAACAAAATTGTTTGAAAGACAACTAACATATCCAATTTCAAAACCAGAAAGTTAATCTTTGAGAAGCATGTTTAGCCAGCTAATTAAGAACATCCAATTGTGGCTTATATGTCGGAAAAAGACACTTTACCATTCAATTACCCAAAAAAATTGAAAAATCATGAAATTCAAAAATTGTGAAGGAGTAAAGAGCCTTGGGTTCAATGAACACCTTGTCTTGTTATTCTTTGTTTTAAATTAAGATATGTCAAGACTTTAGTAATTTCGTTTTTGAAGCAAACTTTATCTAAGTTGGAAAAATGTTCATTAGAAACAGAAAATCTGATGTTCAACTCATTAGAAGCAAACACTGAAGAGGGCAATCCCTGACAAATCAAATTTGGGTAGGAAATGGACAAAATCCAACTCTTACCTTAGCAGGCCTCTCCTTCACATCACAATAAATATCCAGGTTTCTAATGGAGAAATGTATGGCATATCATCCTATCAGAAAATTGTTAGGTTTTGAGAATGCCTGTCTATTTTTATGTCATTGATGCATTTATTAACACCAACCATTATTATCTGGCTCTTCCAACAGATTTCACATCACTCAGCAGTTCTGGCACCAGCGCAAAAGCAGCAACTACTCAGTTCTCAGAAAACTCAACAGGCACGCTCTACTTTCATATTTGGTTACTGAACTGGGTACTTCTCCCACAGAACCAATAACGCAGCACCTGACTGGCACCAAATGAGCAATCACATCAAGGACCTGCACTTTTCTATAGCAATGTCATCGCAGTTAAACATCTCATGGCATTTGACAGGAGACAAAAAATGTTGAAGATATTAAGGGCATTTTCAGTGAAGTGATCACTATTTTGCTCACGAGAGTAGTATGGAACTAAGAAAGGACAAATGCAGAGAGCTTAAGGGAAAGGATTCCAGACTTTTGGCAGCTGAACTTGTAGCAACAGAAATGGAGAATGAATGAACTGAAGATGAAGAGCAGAGTATTCAAGAATAGGGTGGGGTGGACAGTTGAAGAGAAAATGAATCGGGAACAAATTTTAACCTAAGAGCTTATGTAAGTCTTGGAGGAGCTATGAGATGTGTGAATGAGGCTAAATCCCTGTTAAAATGTGACTATCAGAATAAAGAATCCTTAGAGTTGTGGAGATCAGAAGACAGGTTGCTTATCAGCAACAAATCAAAATGGTCAATTATAGGGTGGCATAGCTATGAAAGATGGCTTCAGCAAAAAATGAGATGAGGCAGGGAAGAAAATGTTAAGATGTAGGCTATTTTAGTAATAAGTTAAATATGGACTTCTAAAGACTTCCTAGATTTAAATTGAACATCAAGGTTGTGAATGGTTTGGAAGCGGAATGGACTGCATGACTAGGAAATGAAATTTCAAATTCATTGACCAATTTCAATGGTTTTGGACTTCCCAATACTTGGAAGAAAGTTCTGCCCACCAGCTCTGGATGATGGACAGGCAGCCATTTTATTTCCATACTGCACTTATCAATGATTTTTCATGTTTATAAATGTTCTCTTCTTTTCACTACAGGAAATTAGGGCTAGCTTGATTCATTGTTATAAAAATAGAATATTGGTATTACTTTGCCTATATCTCAATGTTTCTGGTATAATGTGACATAGATATTTTATGGTGAAAGTTATACTGATTCTATTGCTTGAAAAGAAAGGTTCTTGGTACAAAATGGACGTCTTTAATCTATTACTGTAAAAGAACTGCTGACTTCTAATGACTTGAAACTAGATTAACAAAACACCACTCCATTCAATCCATTCATAGCATCAACAGCAATTTTCCTGCAATACCACAACATACCTAACTGGGGTTACAGGAACTCCTGGTATCTTTGTTAATAGATTTATCAAAGTTGAAGTTTAGTTTTGGTCACCTACCTACAGGAAAGATGTGAACAAGTTTGAAAGAGAACAGAGAAAATTTACAAGGATATTGCCAGGTCTGGAGGACCTGAGTTATAAGGAAAGATTGAAAAAATCTGGACTGTATTTCTTAGTATGTAGAAGATTGAGGGGAGATTTGATAGAGGTATACAAAATTATGAGGGGTACAGATAGAATAAATGCAAGCAGACATTTTCCACTGAGGTAGGATGAGACTACAACCAGAGGTCATGGGTTAAGGGAGAAAGATTTAAGGGGAACATGAAGGGAAAATTCAATCAGAGGGTGATCAGAGTGTAGAATGAGCTGCCAGCACAAGTGGTGCATGTAAACTCGATTTCAGTTTCAATGGTTTTGGCATGGACTAGATGGGATGAAGGGCCTGTTTCTGTACTGTGCTTCTCTAAGACTCCTTTACTTATAATCAGATTATATTTCAAAATACAATGTTCTTCAAATTTAAGGCTTATGGTAGGTAGCTTAAATTTTGATCTGATGCCTAGATGCAGGAATTTTTAGTGGCTTATCTGACAATTTGAGTTACCAAGGGAACCTGCGATAAAATGCGAGTGGTCTGTAGAGGTACGAATCCTGATTTTAAATTAGTTTATGTCCTAATGGGTGGAGATTTCCAGCAAAATATGTTGAGATGCATTCAAGTATTCCAAACCTGCTGGAGGCAATATTTGCCTTTAAGCTTCATTCACAATCCTGTGGATGTTTAGATGTCTACAAACCTTGATGATGCCAGCCTATGATGAAGCTGAATCAGGTTATGTAAGCATGGGAAGCAAATCAAGTGGAGCTTATTGTCATGTGAACAAATATGGTGAGGTACAGGTTCAATGACAGAAGTGTGTGGACCACTGGAAAATGACACTGGAATGGTAGTGATGGGGGGTGGAGGTCAAAGAAACAGAGAATGAAACTTTTAAGTATTTTGCTGTCAGCCTTCACTGTGGAATACCCTAGCAGAATGCAGATTTGCAAAGGTGTCGGGGGTAGAAGTGAATCCCATTACTATTAACAAGGAGAAGGTGCTGGGAAACTGAAAGGTCTGAAGGTAGACAAATCACCTGAATGAGATGGACTACATCCTAGGGTTCTGAAAGAGGAAGCTGAAGTGCTTGTGGGGACATTAGTAATGATCTTTCAGGAATCAGCAGATTCTGGAATGGTTCCAAGGACTGGAAAATTGCAAATGTCACTCCACTCGTTAAGAAGGGAGGGAGCCAGAAAAAAGGAAATTATAGGCTAGTTATTAAGGATGAGGTTTCAGGATACATGGAGAAAATCTTGTCTGATTAATTTGTTGGAATTCTTTGAGGAAATAACAGGCAGGATAGACAAAGTAAAGTGAGTGAATGTTGTTTATTTGGACTTGGGAGTTCTTGTGCAGGATCCCTAAAAGTTAATTTGCAGGGTGAGTCAGTCGTAAGGAAAGCAAATGCAATATTAACATTCATTTTGAGAGGACTAAGATACAAAAACAAGGATGTAATGCTGAAACTTTATAAGGTATTGGTCAGACCACATTTGGAGTATTGTGAGCAGTTTTGGGCCCCATATCTAACAAAAGATGTGCTGGCCTTGGAGAGGGTCCAGAGAAGGTTCATGAGAATGATCCCAGAAATGAAAAGGTTAACACATGAGCAATTGGTTTCTCTGGGACTGTACTCACTGGAGTTTAGAAGAATGAGAGGGATTTAATTGAAACCTACTGAATATTCAATATCGTGGACGTGGAGTGGATGTTTCCTATAGTTGGAAACTCTAGGACCAGAGAGCACAGCCTCAGAACTGAGGGATGTCCATTTAAAACAGAGATAAGTAAAAATTTATTTCGGCTGACGGTGGTGAGTCTGTGGGATTCATTGCCGCAGACAGCTGTGCAGGCCAGTTCACTGAGCGTGTTTAAGGCCGAGGTTCATTGGTTCTTGATTAATCAGTGCATCAAAGTCTACAGGGAAAACGCAGGGAGAAAAGAGTTGAGAGGGATAATAAATCAGCTATGATGGAATAGCAGAGCAGACTCAATAGGCTGAGTGGCTTAATTCTGCTGCTATGTTTTATGGTCTTATGACTGCAGTTTGTCAAATCCACAAAACTCACCATTGCCATGTGACTCCCCCAAAACCAACTCCACCAGGACGTCAGGCACATGAAAAGAACATCACCTGTAAATTCTCTTCTGAATCACATATCTGACTTGGAAGTATCTTCACTTCTTTTGACATTGCTGGTTCTACATCATGCAATTTCCAATACACAGTTCTGTGGGTATTGTCCTCGAGGACAGCATGAATTCAAGATTGTGCTTCTGAAGCACCTTCACAAGTGCAAGTACAGATTAGCACAAAACCCTGGCCTTGCCAATGATAACCACATTCTAAGAAATTAAATCACATCAAGATGCCCTGGGATTTCAATAAATGAATCACTGGCTGTAGGATATCCATCTAAATACAGTATTAATGGAGTTAGCCCAGTTAAGTTTAGTCAATAGCCACCACTAAGATCTTGTCGATAGAGGATTCAACAATAGCAATACCTGTGAACATCAACTATTTGTATAGCCACCTATAGGTGTTTGTTTAAACCTGGGAGTATTGAATTTTGAGGATGATGTGAATTGTTACTTTATTGATGGTGAAGGATAAAAATTGTTTTGATAGATATGGAGCCATAACTTACATAAATATTTAAAGTATAATATCATCCAGAGATTTTACCAAGATCCAGATAAGAGGAAGCTATAAGACAAAGTACACGTTTTCTATTGCTGTATAGTAATGCTGTTGTCATTGGAGATAGTCAGAATCTAAGAGGCTAAACCGATACTTGTTACTTATTTAGTTATAAATTACCCTTTTTTCCTTATAATGTGATTGTTTTTGAGCAAACTGGTTCTAATCTAATTTTAGGTTTGAAAGTAAAGTTTTCCCTTTCTCTGGTACCGAGCTAAACTTTTTCAGTCAGGCAATCATGTTTGAAGGCTCCACTTTATTACATGATCGCCATCCAAGCACGTTGCTAAATGATAGCTGGTATGAAATATATTTTCTTCAGATATGTGCATATTCACTTAACTGCTTTGATCTTTCTGCAGGCACAAGTAACACCACAACCACAGACTCCAACATAACAGAGCCTACTGCATCCACTCTCAGCACAGCAGTCCAAAGTACGTTATAGAAGAGCCATTTTGCATTTGACACGGCACTTAATGAACAAACAGACTTTGCATTTGCACTCCTAGTGCCATTGTTGAATGCAGAGTGTTTCATTTGTTAACTGTGTTTGTGCCCGCAAACAACACAAACGTTATGATTCCTGAAGTCCTGACAAAAAAGGTCAGACATAAGACTCAGGCTTGAATTGTTAGAAAAAAGCATTCACCGAAAAAGTCATGAGCATTTTCCCTCTGTTCTGTTGCCACCTTTGATGGTTTCTTTAAATGAGAGGGTGATTGGATTTTGAGGAGGAAGTGTGTCACCGGAAATGATCCAAATTTGCATTGATTTGGACAAATCCAGCAAAATTTTGGTCTGTAATATAGTAAAAATTCCAGTAGCTCAAGAATATTCTACCTTCAAACTTACTGCAGTTACTATTCTGTAAACTTGGCCCATATGAAAGAAATGCAATGTGTTTGTATTTAAACTGCCAAATGTAGATGATGTACTTAAATTTGAAAGCTAATTCAATTTTGTAACATATTGTAATCCATTTTAAATTTCAGCTTCTGGTGCTAATACTACGAATTGCAGTAAGAAAAATTTTTATTATTTCTGAACAAAGAAAATGTGGATTAGTTTAAGTGGAATCTATTAAGTATGATTATAAAACTTAATTTATTTGCAGTGGTTACACTATATTTTGGCACATCATATTTTGTCCTTTCCTCGCTATAAACTGACAACCTCATTTTTATTACCTAAACAAATTTGTGAAAACTATAATTAATGTACAAACGTCTAAGATATAATTTCAGATGTACTGCTCCCAGATTTGGAAAAGAGAGGTCATTAACAACAGCCTCATCCAAAGTTTTCATATTGGAAATGGTGGCCTCTTATGCTCCATAAATCAGTAGGGATATTGTTGAGTTACCGGTCTATCGGTTAGACTTCTTGAAAATATCTCTGAAATCTCACTATAGAAAATCTGGGTGTTTTTAACTTGACTAATTAAATGTAAAATCTGAGAGGGATGGGCTCCGCCAGGTTTCAGATGCCCAAGTCACACCGTATGATGAGCAACACACACACACACACACACGCACACACGCACGCACGCACGCACGCACACACACACACACACACACACACGCGCGTGTAGAGTAAGATTATATATATATAATTCTCTACAAATAAAAAAAATACACATTTTGTTGTACATGACAGACAGGAGAAAGCCTCTCATCTCTTTGAGCCTGCTGTGATCAGTAAGATCATGGTTGATGTGACTGCAACTGCACAATCCTGCCCCACCACCTTCTAACCAGCCCCCATAACCTTTCCGTAGTAAATGGCAACTGTAGTTAATCCAAGCACAGCAACACACCTGACTTAAGGCAAAGTTTCCATGATTACGAAGTAGAGGGAGGGCACAGAAGGCCAGAAATGCCCCTGTCTGTACAATCATCTGCCCTGATGGGTAATTGGGGGAGGACATCAGCGTACAACATCAGCTGAATTACTCCAGTCCCTGTTGTCAGAAACTAAATAATTCATAGTCCATCCTTTTTAAAGAATGTATTTGTTAATAGGATATGGACATCACTGGCAGTTACGTCCTCTTCTATCCAAACAGGAAGGTTACAGTATTGTGCCATAAACTGATAGGGTTTTCAGGAATTCTCAGTAATCTCATTGAATTAAAAACTTCTTTCTGTGACTTAGTGTGTAAAGAAAAAGTAATTGCCCTTTCAGATCTATTTCATAAAACGTAATATTTTATTGGCCAGCATGTGATGAATTATGACTGTATGTTCCAAAATAAAATGTATGATTTTTTTTCAGATTATAAAATTAACTGTGCTGTAAGTAGAGTGACGGATAGAACCATCACAATGGACATCACCTACATCATCAATGAAAATGTAACAATAACTATTCTGACTGAAGTCTACAATCTTAGTGCAGATAAAAACATGACGAATATAACGATAGAAGGTCTCAGTGTATGTACTTCTTATAACCTCTCAGTAAGCGTGAATAAGTGCCCTACATTTTGTGAAAATGCAAATGCCACAACAAAACCGCCGCCTAGTAAGTATTGAGTAATATGTTTCAATTTAATGCAAATTAACAATTTCAAAGTTCAAACTTCAGAGACAGCGTGGAGTGCTGATTGGGATGTTATTCTGATTCTTGGTCTACGATAGTGGTGTAGGCAGATATTAGTGCTGAGACCTCTTGTGTTTTTATGACATAAATTATTTGGACAAAAACATAGATGAGTTGTTTTGCAAGTTTGTGGAAGACACGGAAATTGGAGGAGTTGTGGATAGCATGGAAGGCTGTCAAGCAATCTAGCAAAACAGGTTGTCAAAGGGCAGTGGATTTCAATCTGAAAATATCTGAGATGTTGCATGTTGAGAGATCAAGTACAAGATTTCCTATAGTAAATGGCAGGACCCTTGGGGACATTGATGTACAGAGGGATCATAGCTCCTTTGAAGTGGCAACAGAAGTACATAGGATAGTAAAGAAGGTGAATGGCATACTTGCCTTAATCAGTCAGGCAATTGAATATTAAAGTTGGGAAGACACGTTGCAGCTGTTTAAAACCTTGTTTTGGCCACATTTGGAGTATTGTGCGCCATTTGGTTGCTGCGTTACAGAAAGGGATTGAAGGCTTTGGAGAGGTTGCAGAAGATATTCACTGAGGATTTGTCTGTATTAGAGAGTATTAGCAGTAAGGAAAGGTTGGACAGACCTGGGTTGTTTCCCCTAGAGCACTGGAGGCAGAGGGAAAGCCAGGAGAAACTATATAAAATAATGAGAGACAAAGATCAAGGTGTAGAAACAGAATCTTTTTTCCATGATAGAAACGTCATATATTAGCAGATGCAGCTTTAAGATGAAAGAAGGAAAGTTTAAAGGAGATTGGCAAGGCAGTTTTTTTTACACAAGAGAATGGTATATTCCTGCAGCACACTGACGGGAGAGCTGATGGAAACAGATGCCATAGCAACATGGAAGAGGCACATGTACAGGGACAGAATGGAAGGATATAAACCATGTGCAGGCAAATGTGATTGGTTCAGATTGGGATCATGGTTGTTACTGACATAGGGAGCTGAAGAGCCTGTTCTTGTGTCCTCTATTCGAAGTATTGCGTATTGTTTTTAGGGATTATAATTCACAATGGACATGCTAGTCTTCAAAAACTGTGTTGCTAACTTAGTAAAATATGAAGTAAACATATGTTGCAAATGTGAAAGAGCAATTTTAAACATTTTAAACATTTATATTAAAATGTTTATGGTTTTAAATGCTTTTGTAGAGTGTGATTACTTTATTAGTAACCATTATTTTCTATATCTTTTCAAGGTTTTGACTTTAATATTATCCAAAACCCGCCTTACTTCTCAATCAATAAAACTTCAGATATGAAACGATGCAATCTTACTTATGATTGGAACTGTAAAAGTGGTAATTATAATAATGAATTTACTATGATTTTTTTTGTTGTTCTAGTCCAAACAGAAACACCTATAGACCATATTTTTACAATGAAGCAAGATTAGAATCCATTTGAGTGGATTTCTTGTAAATGGTTCTATAATAGAAAATAGAGGTTTTATATGTATATGACATTTTACATGATCTCAAGCCTCAGTCAGTTAAGCACCACTGAAGTGTGTTATTGGAGATGTGCAAACTAATTTATACACTACAACATAGAAATGACATGCGGGCTCAGAAAAGATTTCCAAGAATGGTTCCTGGGATGAAAGATGTCTGTTATGAGGTTAGATTGGAGAAAGTGGGACTTTTTTTTAAATAAGAAGGCTGACGGGAGGTTAGATTGATGTTTGTATACTAATGAGGGGTTTGGAAGACTGGATTATGAGAGACCATTCCTGTTGGTAGACAAATGGAAGAATAAAAGACATAATAGAAAATAAAGGGAAAGGGAGCTATGAGTGGCATGAGGGAAGTCTTTTTACGCAGCAAGTTGCTGGAATCTGAATGACACTGCCTGTCGATGTGGAGACAGGTTCCATTGTGGCCTTCAAGAATGAATTGGATAAATATATGATGGAAAAAAATATTGCCAGATTGTGGAGAAAAGGCTGGGGCAGAGGCGGAATTTGGAACCGGTGAGTTGCTGTGGTCGAAAGAACTCATTGGGTCAAAAGGCCTGCTTCTATGTAACGATTCAATGATTCATAAGATCACATGGACAGCAATGAACTTGTTTTTATTTGTTTGTTGAAATGTAAATTTTAGCTGGGACATCTTCACTGGTATTCTGAGGAACTTTGTTAACCCATTGCTAAGAGTTGTGGTCTTTCAGGTGAGATACGCTATAATGTCTCACCACTGACAATGTAGCCCTGAGCACGTCTTCATAATTTTGAAGTTAGGGTATGCTATGGAGACAAATGAGACTGCAACATTGAAAACTTTTGAATAGTGGTGCATGTCATGTGGCTGGGGTGGTTCCAGCCTCCTCCCAATCATTGTTTGCTAGTCCACAGTGGACTTTCACAAATGCTGTGCAAGCTTCCATTAGGTCAGCAGCTTCTTTTATACAAAGAGAGAAGAGAAAGAGAAAAATCACTGAAAGATAGATTTTCTTATTTTCCACCCCAAGAATAATATTTTAAAAAAGTAAATAGAAGCTGTGACTCTGACTATTAGGTCTCTGACCTGAGCTATGCCCTGTGATATCACGGGTTTTACTTCAACTGGTCCTGTATCTTGTGTATGGATATGCATTTGGTCCATTATAAGGCTGCAAGTGAAAGAAGAGTAAGCATTCTTTAGCCAATGGACTCATTTTTATTGTTCTTCTTTATTCTTTTTATGTTTATTTTTTTTTGCATCTCTAGTCCAGATGCAGGTACTTTTCAGATTGCTGATGTGAGGTACAGTTGGCAGGATGCCCTGCTCTGAGTTGAAAGTCCCCCTCCATTTGGTTCTAGGTACAAGCATTTTAGTGGGGGCTCCAGTGTAGTACTGAGGGAGGACAGCTTTGTGTGAGATAGTGCTGTTTAGGTCAGGTGATAAACCAAGGCTCCTCCCAGCTGAGCTTATATTGGTTTTTTAATGACGAAATGTTATGAAACTGCCCTCGGTGTCATTCAACCATTGAAAAAACAAGTAGGTCATTTCCACATTGTTCTTTGCATGAGCTTCATGGGTGTAAATTGGATGGTGAGTTTCCTACATTATAGTTGTGACCAAAAGTTAGTACTACATATTTTATTTAGCAGATTCTGAAATGAATACACAAGGTACTTTGTTAATGGTTGTACACTCAGATTCCACTCCAGGTTCTTCAATAGCAAGCATGTAAGGGAAGCGTCCAGTGGAGTACTGAGGAAGTGCTGCTTTGTAGGAGATGCTTTGTCAGAGAATGGAGAAGGCTCCACTAAACAGAAGATCAGTGTTAAACCTTGTAGTGATATTTTCTACATACGTCTGTCTCACTGATACAAGTGCAGGTCTCTTTGCTCACCCCTCTCACCTTAACCAGACACAAGGTTCATTCGGGGAATGAAGGGGTTAACATATGAGGAGCATTTGGGAGCTTTGGGCCTGTTCTCACTGGAACTTAGAAGAATGCAGGGGGATCTCATTGAAACCTACTTAATGTTGAAAAAATAAGATGGGGTAGATGTGGACAAAATGTTTCCCATAGTGGGTGGGGGGGGGGTATCCAGAACTAAAGGGCACAGCTTCAAAATTGAGGGGCGACCCTTTAGAACGGAGGTAAGGAGGAATTTTTTTTTTTAGCCAGAGAGTAGAGAGTCTGTGGAATGCTCTGCCACAGACTGTGTTGGAGGCCAAGTCAGTGGGTATATTTAAGTTGATGGTTTCCTGATCGGTCAAGGCATCAAAGGATATGGTGACAAGGCAAGTGTATAGGGTTGAGTGGGATCTGTGATCAGTCATGATGGAATAGCGGAGCAGACTCGATGGGCTGAATGGCCTCATTCAGCTCCTATGTCTTACGGTTTATTGGAATTTCTTCTTTAGCTACGTTAAAACCAAAGTGATAAAAACAAACCTCTGGTGAGGTAGGACCTAAGGATGCACTTTTACCATTCATTAATCACTCCCCTCATGAAATGCTGGACTGTCAGAATCAGATCTATTATCACTGACATATGTCATGGAGTAAGTTGTTTTGTGGCCGCAGTGCATTGTAATACTTAAAAATTACTATAAATTACAATAAAAATTTAATAAGTGTGAAAGAGAGGGCAAAGTGGTGAGATAGTGTTCATGGGTTCTGAAATCTAATGGCAGAGGGGAAGATGTTCCTAAAATGTTGAGTGAGTGTCTTCAGGCATCACCTTTTGAAGATGTCCTGTACGGTGAAGAGGCTAGTACACATGATGGAGCTAACTGAATCCACAACCATCTGCAACCGCTTGTACTCCTGTGTATTGAAGGCCAATCAGAGTGCTCTCCACTGTGCCCCTGTAGAAATTTGCAAGGATCGTTGGTGAAGTATCAAACCTCTCAAATTCCCAATTAAATACAGCAGCTGGGGCACCTTCTTCATGTTTCCATCAATGTGTTTGCCCAGGATAGATCCTCTAAGATGCTGATGCCCAGGAACTTGAAATTGTTCATCCTTTCCATTGCTAATCCCTTAATGAGGATTAGTATATGCTCTCCAGAATTCCCCTTCCTGAAGTCCATAATGAATTTCCTAGTCTGACCGATGTTGAGTGTAAGGTTATTGTCGCAATACCACTCAACCGGTTGATCTACCAAACTCCTATGTGGCTCCTTGTCGCCACCTGAGATTCTGCCAACAACAGTGCTGCTATTGGCAATTCTGTAGATGCTATTTGAGCTGTGCCTAGCCACACTGTCATGAGTGCAGAGAGTAAAGCAGAGAGCTGAGCATATATCCTTGAGGTGCAACTGTGTTGATTGTCACTGAGGAGGAGACGTTATTTCTGGGTTACGAACTGAAGTTTAGGAGACATCCAGGGTTTTGCAGCCACCAGGGGGTGAATGCAGATGAGTGTTCGTATCTTGTTGAACCAGGAATGATCTGGTTTAATAATAGTATAAATGGGTGACAGGAGCAAAGGGGACCAAAGGTACTTGCTTTGAAATCATTTAAATTTGATTAATTTTGACATTGATAAGCAGACAAAATTATTGAGTTGGTTTCTGGAAAGGTGGGAGTGAGTAAAGCTGTGTTAAACTTGTATTGTGCCTTAGTTGAACCACATCTGAAATATATGGTATGGCTTTTCACTTGATATAATTAGAAAGAAATGAGAGACACTGAGGAAGATGCACAGTACCTTTTCAGAATAATATTAGAATTGAGAGAGGGAGAAAGACAAGGGACAAGAGGGAGGGAGATTAAACTGAATTCAGAAAGAGAATGCTGGGTAGAGGTTCTATGGTAAAAGACATTTGATAGGGAAGACCTTTTTCACTTGGCAAAACATAAATGATGCATAATTAATATAAAAAGGTCACTAATAAATCTAGTGAAGAATTCAAGATGTATTTCTTAATTCAAATACTGGGGAGCTCAGATGCATTATGAAGAGTTAAGGTAGAGATTGCGATAACAGGAATCTAGATAAAAAGAATGAGGGAGAAAAGAATAGTAGGTGTGTTAACAGGATCAGCTGTGTTGAATGGGAGTAATCTATATGGACCATAGTCTCTGGAATCATCGGTTGTGCTGAATGGCATTTTGTGCTTTACTCTCAATATAATTTCAAAGATCCAATTTAATGTCAGAGAAATGTATACAATATGCATCCTGAAATGCTTTTTCTTCGTGAACATCCACGAAAACAGAGAAGTGCCCCAAAGAATTAACAACAGATAAACGTAAGAACACCAAAGTTGCCCCCCCCCAGCTCCCCTCTCTTCCTCCCGTATGTAAGCGGCAACGAGCAACAATCCGCCCTACCCCCACCGACAAAAAAAAGCGAGCATCGGTACTGTCACTGAGCACTCAGCATGAGCAAAGCAATAGCCAAGACGCAGAGTTGCAGTTACCCCAAAGACTTTGCGTTACACCCGGCATTCGACATACTGCAGATTCTCTCTCTCTCCCTAATAAGGGAGAAAAAGGTGTCTCCATTTTCCCAGCGAGCAGGGAGACATAACAAACAACTTGCTGGTTTATGATGTTAAAAGTCCATTGTGTCGCTTTTTCGAGCGCTGTGCCCAAAGATCGCAAAGATCCTGGATCTTCGGGCCCACAGCAGATATCCCAACTCCCCCGACGACACAAGGGTCTCCTGCCGTGACATCAACCCTTGATCCGCCCGTCTCCAGAGCCCTAAGATCTTAGGCTTCTGAATTCGAGCCAGACTCTCAGTCCTAACCCTTGTTGTGCCGAACAACAGCCGGTCCTGAAACCCCGAGAACGGGTCCCATTCCCGCAATGAACCGAAGTCAGCATGTAACTGCAGGTCAGGGTCTTCAAAAGAACCCTGAAAGGGAAAAATAAAGATATTAAAGATGGAAATAGAGCTGTTTCCAAAGATGCAAACAAAGGAGTCGCCGTTTAGCGCATCTTAACTTCGCTCCGCCTCCCTGATTATATCAAATATGATATAATTTGCAATAAATATCAATGATTTAGATGAAAATGTAGCGAGATAGATTAGCGAATTTGTCAATGGCGCCAGACTTGTGGAGTTGTGGGCAGTGTAAAGGACTATCAAAGAATACCATGGGATATAGATCATTTACAGTTATGAGCACAGAAGTGGCAGATGGGGTTTAATCTGGGCAAGCGGGAGGTGTTGCATTTTGGAAGGTCAAATAAAAGGCGAAAGTATACATTTAATGGTAGTCCCTTAATAGATATGGAGGGAGCGGAGTCAGGTCCATAGTTCACTGAAAGTGGGTCATTTGCTGTACTGATCTATGTTTTATAATCACAGTATTGTAGGTTTAGCAAAGTCTTAATTGTATTACCATTTTTGCCATTTTGTTTTTTTTTCAGAAAATGTAACTAAAGTAGATGAAATAACAGTGAACATTTCAACTCCTTGTGAAGAATACAATTGCTTTATCACATTCAGCACTGGAAATTGGAAAGGGGTTAAAAACGTAAGCCTGAAAGCAGAAAAGGAAAGTAAGTATTTAAGTTTACAGTGCTTTATGAAAATCAAATGCCTGAAAAACCAGTCTATTCCAATGATGAGAAGATGGTTTTTCATTTTGAATTGTGTGCATTGATAACAAATTTGGACTTTGTGTTAGATGACCATGACTGCTGTGTTCGGTTTGGCATTTTCTGTTGAGAAAGCCAAAGTTGCCTGTTTTTCTCTTAGTGGTACATGTAAAAGGTACAAAGTCTGAATTTAAAATGTTTATTTAATACAAAGGCTACCTGCTCATAATGTGCATGGATTTGGAAGTTTACCACTGAATGAGTCTGCTCAGCTTCCTTTGTACTCAACTCTTCACCACATTGATGGGGCAAAACTATAGACTGATGTCTAACCTATAAAACAGACAGCAACACTCAGACTGCTCACAGAAATCAATGAATCCATTATATCTGATCATTCCTTAATACACAATAAGAAACTACAGTGCAGTCCATCTTCACTAAAACACCTCATCAGGCAAAATATTGTTTATTATACCCTTAAGTCTCTGAAACTGCAGTTTGATGGCACTCACATAACCGTCATATTTCTGTGGATGATTGGCAAACAATAAACATCATCACAAAAGTAATACTAATAAATGTTTATCTTCAAGCCCGAATGCATCATTCATTCTACTTATGGTAGCACTGTGAGTGAAACGTTTGCTTCACATGGGACCAAAGTTATCCTTTTCAACTTTAGCTTAAACCTAGAGCACCAGATTTCCCCTTAATAGCCATCATGAATATCGTGTTGATGTGTGTAGAATTGAGTTCACATGCTTACCAGAACAATGGGCAAACATAGGCAGAGGGCAGACAGAGCTTCACAATAACATCACGCTGTGATTGCCCTTGTGTGCTGTATGTGGTGTTGTTTTGCAATCTAGAAGGGCTGTCCTTTTCAGTAGATAGAAGAGGATGTGGCCCAAATGGTCTTACTATCTCGGATGAAATAAAGCAATCAGTAAATTGTTGGATCCATCTAATACAATGTCAAACTTTATTATATCTACAGTATGCAACATCTTGATTGTATATACTGCCCCTGTTCTCCTTTGACATGGCTTTCCAAATCAATTTGCTCCAGTTGACCAGGGATTGGTGACTCATCTGCAGTACACTGATGCATCAGGCATCCCTTCCAATTTTGAACCATCCCATCAAAAGTAAATTGCCACTGAACAGCTGAATTAATCTGTAACCAACACACACAAAATGCTGGAGGAACTCAGCAGGCCAGACAGCATCTATGGAAAAGAGCACAGTCGGCAACTTGGGCCAAGACTCTTTCCCTGTCATAAGGCGGTGGCTGGGAATGGACCCAAGTGCAAGACACAGACACTGAAGTACTGGAATAGGACAAGAGAGCTAGGAGCCCGGGCTTGGACTCCGAGCCAGAGACTGGACAAGGACCCAGTACCTGGGTCTTGCCTCTGGCTTGGACCCCGGAACTAGGCAAGGACGAGGCTTAGCAGGCAGGCAGGATGAGGCTGGAGTCTTCAAGCTTGAGGCTAGAGGCAAGACTTGGCAGGAGGCTAGAGGCTAGAGGCTAGAGGCTGGAGGCTGGAGGCTAGAGGCTAGAGGCTAGAGGCTAGAGGCTAGAGGCTAGAGGCTAGAGGCTAGAGGCTGGAGGCTGGAGGCTGGAGGCTGGAGGCTGGAGGCTGGAGGCTAGAGGCTAGAGGCTAGAGGCTGGAGGCTGGAGGCTGGAGGCTGGAGGCTGGAGGCTGGAGGCTGGAGGCTAGAGGCTGGAGGCTAGAGGCTAGAGGCTAGAGGCTAGAGGCTGGAGGCTGGAGGCTGGAGGCTGGAGGCTGGAGGCTGGAGGCTGGAGGCTGGAGGCTAGAGGCTAGAGGCTAGAGGCTAGAGGCTAGAGGCTAGAGGCTAGAGGCTAGAGGCTGGAGGCTGGAGGCTGGAGGCTTGGCATGGCTAGAGGCTAGAGGCCAGAGTCTTCAGGCGAGGCAAGGCTGCAGGCCGGAGTGTTGAGGTGAGGCGAGGCTGGAGGAAGGAGACTTGAGGCAAGGCTGGAGACGGGAGACTAGAGGCGAGGCTGGAGGCAGGAGACCTGGGGTGAGGCTGGAGGCTGAAGGCAGGAGACTTGAGGCGAGGCTGGAGGCAGGAGACTAGAGACGAGGCTGGAGGCGGGAGACTAGAGGCGAGGCTGGAGGCGGGAGACTAGAGGCGAGGCTGGAGGCGGGAGACTAGAGGCGAGACTGGAGGCAGGAGACTTGGGGCGAGGCTGGAGGCAGGAGACTTGGGGCGACGCTGGAAGCAGGAGACTTGGGGCGAGGCTGGAGGCAGGAGACTTGGGGCGAGGCTGGAGGCAGGAGACTTGGGACGAGGCTGGAGGCAGGAGACTTGAGGCGAGGCTGGAGACAGGAGACTTGAGGCGAGGCTGGAGGCTGGAGGTAGGAGACGAGGGGAGTCTGGAGGCAGGAGACTTGGGGTGAGGCGAGACTGGAGGCTGGAGGTAGGAGATTTGGGGCGAGGCGAGGCTGGATGCTGGAGACAGCAAACTTGGAGTGAGGCGAGGCTGGAGGCAGGACATTTGGGGAGAAGCGAGACTGGAGGCAAGAGACTTGGGGCGAGGGGAGGCTGGAGGCAGGAGACTTGACATGAGGCTGGAGGCTGGAGGCAGGAGACTTGGGATGAGGTGAGGCTGGAGGCAGCAGACTTGGGGCGAGGCGTGGCTGGAGGCAGCAGATTTGGGGCAAGGCAAGGCTGGAGGCAGCAGACTTGGGGCAAGGCGAGGCTGGAGGCAGCAGTCTTGGGGTGAGGCAAGGCTGGAGGCAGGAGACTTGAGGCGAGGCTGGAGGCAGGAGACTTGGGGCAAGGTGAGACTGGAGTCTGGAGGCAGGAGACTTGAGGTGAGACTGGAGGCAGGAGACTTGAGGCGAGGCTGGAGGCAGGATTCTTGAGGTAATGCTGGAGGCAGGAGACTTGCGGCGAGGCTGGATGCAGGAGACTTGGGGCGACACTGGAGGCAGGAGACAAGACGAGGCTGGAGGCAGGAAACTTGAGGCAAGGCTGGAGTATGGAGGTAGGAGACGAGGCGAGGCTGGAGGCAGGAGACTTGGGGCGAGGCTGGAGGCAGGATACTTGGGGTGAGGCGAGACTGGAGGCTGGAGGTAGGAGATTTGGGGCGAGGCGAGGCTGGATGCTGGAGACATGAGACAGAGTGAGGCGAGGCTGGAGGCAGGACACTTGGGGAGAAGCGAGGCTGGAGGCAAGAGACTTGGGGCGAGGGGAGGCTGGAGGCAGGAGACTTGACGTGAGGCTGGAGGCAGGAGACTTGGGACGAGGTGAGGCTGGAGGCAGCAGACTTGGGGCGAGGCGAGGCTGGAGGCAGCGGACGGGGCAAGGCGAGGCTGGAGGCAGCAGTCTTGGGGCGAGGCGAGGCTGGAGGCAGGAGACTTGAGGCGAGGCTGGAGGCTGGAGGCAGGAGACTTGGGGCGAGACTGGAGGCTGGAGGCAGAAGGCAGGAGACGGGGCGAGGCTGGAGGCAGGAGACTTGAGGCGGGACTGGAATCTGGAGGCAGGAGATTTGTAATGAGGCGAGGCTGGAGGCAGGAGACTTGGGGTGAGGCGAGGCTGGAGGCTGGAGACTTGGGGCAAGGCTGGAGGCAGGGGATTTGGGCTGAGGTGCGACTGGAGGCTGGAGGCAGGAGACTTGGGGCGAGGCAAGTTTGGAGGCTGGAGGCAGACTTGAGGCGAGGCTGGAGGCAGGAGACTTGGGGCAAGGCTGGAGGCAGGAGACTTGAGGCGAGGCAGGAGACTTGGGATGAGGTGAGGCTGGAGGCTGGAGGCAGGAGACGGGGTGAGGCGAGGCTGCAGGCAGGAGACTTGGGGCAAGGCGAGACTGGAGTCTGGAGGCAGGGGACGGGACGAGGCAAGGCTGGAGGCTGGAGGTAGGAGACGGGGCGAGGCGACGCTGGAGGCTGAAGGCACGAGATTTGGGGCGAGGCTGGAGGCAGGAGGCAGCAGACTTTGGACGAGGCGAGGCTGGAGGCAGCAGTATTGAGGCGAGGCTGGAGGTAGGAGGCTTGGGGCGAGACAAGGCTGGAGGCTGGAGGCAGGAGACTTGGGGCGAGGCGAGCTGGAGGCAGGAGACTTGTGGCGAGACAAGGCTGGAGGCAGGAGGCTTGGGGTGAGATGAGGCTGAAAGCAGGAGGCTTGGGGCAAGACGAGGCTGGAGGCAGGAGACAGCGAGGCCAGACTTGGGCAGGAAAGTTGGGATGAGGCGAGGCTGGAGGCAGGAGACTTGAGGCGAGACTGGAGTCTGGAGGCAGGAGACTTGGGACGAGAGGAGGCTGGAGGCTGGAGGCAGGAGACTTTGGGCGAGGCGAGCTGGAGGCAGGAGACTTTGGGCGAGGCGAGCTGGAGGCAGGAGACTTGTGGCGAGACGAGGCTGGAGGCAGGAGGCTTGGGGCGAGACGAGGCTGGAGGCTGGAGGCAGGAGGCTTGGGGCGAGACGAGGCTGGAGGCTGGAGGCAGGAGGCTTAGGGCGAGACGAGGCTGGAGGCTGGTGGCAAGAGACAGGGCGAGGCTAGAGGCAGCAGACTTGGGGCGAGGCGAGGCTGGAGGCAGGAGACGGGGCGAGGCAAGGCTGGAGGCTGGAGACTTGAGGCAAGATTCTAGTCTGGAGGCAGGAGACTTGGGACGAGACGAGGCTGGAGGCAGGAGACTTGGGGCGAGGCGAGACTGGATTCTGAAGGCAGAAGACTTGGGACGAGGCGAGGCTGGAGGCAGGAGACTTGGGGCGAGGCGAGACTGGAGGCAGGAGACTTGGGGCGAGGCGAGACTGGATTCTGAAGGCAGGAGACTTGGGACGAGGCGAGACTGGAGGCAGGAGACTTGGGGCGAGACTGGAGGCAGGAGACAGGGCGAGGCGAGGCTGGAGGCAGGAGACTTGGGGCGAGGCGAGGCTGGAGGCAGGAGAATTGGGCTGAGGCAAGGCAAGAAGCAGGAGACTTGAGGCGAGGCTGGAGGCTGGAGCCAGGAGACTTGAGGCGAGGCTGGAGGCAGGAGATGAGGCGAAGCTGGAGGCTGGATGCAGGAGACGGGGCGAGGCGAGGCTGGAGGCAGGAGACTTGGGGCAAGGCTGGAGGCAGGGAACTTGGGGCGAGGCTGGAGGCTGGAGGCAGGAGACTTGGGGCAAGGCTGGAGGCTGGAGGCAGGAGACGGGGCGAGGCTGGAGGCAGCAGGCAGGAGACTTGATGGGAGGCTGGAGGCAGGAGACTTGATGGGAGGCTGGAGGAAGGAGACTTGAGGTGAGGCTGGAGGCTGGAGGAAGGAGACTTGAGGCGAGGCTGGAGGCTGAAGGCAGGAGACTTGGGACGAGACGAGGCTGGAGGCTGGAGGCAGGAAATGTGGGACGAGGCGAGGCTGGAGGCAGCAGACTTGGGATGAGGTGAGGCAAGGCTGGAGGCAGGAGACTTGGGGCGAGGCCGGAGGCTGGAGGCAGGAGACTTGGGGCGAGACTCTAGTCTGGAGGCAGGAGACTTGGGACGAGACGAGGCTGGAGGCAGGAGACTTGGGGCGAGGCGAGACTGGATTCTGAAGGCAGAAGACTTGGGACGAGGCGAGGCTGGAGGCAGGAGACTTGGGGCGAGGCGAGACTGGAGGCAGGAGACTTGGGGCGAGGCGAGACTGGATTCTGAAGGCAGGAGACTTGGGACGAGGCGAGACTGGAGGCAGGAGACTTGGGGCGAGACTGGAGGCAGGAGACAGGGCGAGGCGAGGCTGGAGGCAGGAGACTTGGGGCGAGGCGAGGCTGGAGGCAGGAGAATTGGGCTGAGGCAAGGCAAGAAGCAGGAGACTTGAGGCGAGGCTGGAGGCTGGAGCCAGGAGACTTGAGGCGAGGCTGGAGGCAGGAGATGAGGCGAAGCTTGAGGCTGGATGCAGGAGACGGGGCGAGGCGAGGCTGGAGGCAGGAGACTTGGGGCAAGGCTGGAGGCAGGGAACTTGGGGCGAGGCTGGAGGCTGGAGGCAGGAGACTTGGGGCAAGGCTGGAGGCTGGAGGCAGGAGACGGGGCGAGGCTGGAGGCAGCAGGCAGGAGACTTGATGGGAGGCTGGAGGCAGGAGACTTGATGGGAGGCTGGAGGAAGGAGACTTGAGGTGAGGCTGGAGGCTGGAGGAAGGAGACTTGAGGCGAGGCTGGAGGCTGAAGGCAGGAGACTTGGGACGAGACGAGGCTGGAGGCTGGAGGCAGGAAATGTGGGACGAGGCGAGGCTGGAGGCAGCAGACTTGGGATGAGGTGAGGCAAGGCTGGAGGCAGGAGACTTGGGGCGAGGCCGGAGGCTGGAGGCAGGAGACTTGGGGCGAGACTCTAGTCTGGAGGCAGGAGACTTGGGATGAGATGAGGCTGGAGGCAGGAGACTTGAGGCGAGACTCTAGTCTGGAGGCAGGAGACGGGACGAGGCGAGGCTGGAGGCTGGAGTCTTGGGGCGAGGCGAGGCTGGAGGCAGCAGTCTTGGGGCAAGGTGAGGCTGGAGGCAGGAGACTTGGGGCGAGACGAGGCTGGAGGCAGGAAATGTGGGACGAGGCGAGGCTGGAGGCAGCAGACTTGGGGTGAGGTGAGGCAAAGCTGCAGGAAGCAGACTTGGGGCGAGGCGAGGCTGGAGGCAGGAGACGGGGCGAGGCTTGAGGCTGGAGGCAGGAGACTTGGGGCGAGGCTGGAGGCAGCAGGCAGGAGACTTGGGACGAGGCGAGGCTGGAGACAGCAGACTTGGCGTGAGGTGAGGCAAGGCTGGAGGCAGCAGACTTGGCGTGAGGTGAGGCAAGGCTGGAGGCAGGAGATTTGGGGCGAGGCTGGAGACAGAAGACTTGGGGCGAGGCTGGAGGCAGAAGACTTGGGACGAGAAGAGGCTGGAGGCTGGAGGCAGGAGACTTGGGGCGAGGCGTGACTGGAGTCTGGAGGCAGGAGACTTGGGACGAGGCAAGGCTGGAGGCAGGAGACTTGGGGCAAGGAGACACTGGAGGCAGGAGGCAGGGCGAGGCGAGGCTGGAGGCAGCAGACTTGGGGCGAGGCGAGGCTGGAGGCAGGAGACTTGGGGCGAGGCTTGAGGCTGGAGGCAGGAGTCTTGGGGCGAGGCTGGAGGCAGGAGGCAGGAGACGAGCTGAGGCTGGAGGCAGGAGACTTGATGGGAGGCTGGAGGCTGGAGGAAGGAGACTTGAGGCGAGGCTAGAGGCTGAAGGCAGGAGACTTGAGGCAAAACGAGGCTGGAGGCTGGAGGCAGGAGGCAGGGTGAGGCGAGGCTGGAGGCAGCAGACTTGGGGCGAGGCGAGGCTGGAGGCAGGAAACTTGGGGCGAGGCTGGAGGCAGGAGACTTGGGGCGAGGCTGGAGGCAGGAGGCAGGAGACGAGCTGAGGCTGGAGGCAGGAGACTTGATTGGAGGCTGGAGGAAGGAGACTTGAGGCGAGGCTGGAGGCTGAAGGCAGGAGACTTGAGACAAAACGAGGCTGGAGGCAGGAGGCAGGGCGAGGCGAGGCTGGAGGCAGGAAATTTGGGATGAGGCGAGGCTGGAGGCAGCAGACTTGGGTGAGGTGAGGCAAGGCTGGAGGCAGGAGACTTGGGGCAAGGCGAGGCTGGAGGCAAGAGTCTTGGGGCAAGGCTGGAGGCAGGAGGCAGGAGACTTGAGGCGAGGCTGGAGGCAGGAGACTTGATGGGAGGCTGGAGACTGGAGGAAGGTGATTTGAGGCGAGGCAGGAGGCTGGAGGCAGGAGACTTGGGGCGAGGCAAGGCTGGAGGCAGGGAACTTGGGGCGAGGCTGGAGGCAGGAGACTTGGGGCAAGGCTGGAGGCAGGGAACTTGGGGCAAGGCTGGAGGCAGGAGACGGGGCGAGGCTGGAGGCAGCAGGCAGGAGACTTGATGGGAGGCTGGAGGCAGGAGACTTGATGGGAGGCTGGAGGAAGGAGACTTGAGGCGAGACTGGAGGCTGCAGGCAGGAGACTTGGGACGAGACGAGGCTGGAGGCTGGAGGCAGGAAATGTGGGACGAGGCGAGGCTGGAGGCAGCAGATTTGGGGTGAGATGAGGCAAGGCTGGAGGCAGGAGACTTGATGGGAGGTTGGAGGAAGGAGACTTGAGGCGAGACTGGAGGCTGCAGGCAGGAGACTTGGGACGAGACGAGGCTGGAGGCTGGAGGCAGGAAATGTGGGACGAGGCGAGGCTGGAGGCAGCAGATTTGGGGTGAGGTGAGGCAAGCCTGGAGGCAGAAGACTTGGGGCGAGGCCGGAGGCTGGAGGCAGGAGACTTGGGACGAGAAGAGGCTGGAGGCTGGAGGAAGGAGACTTGAAGCGAGGCTGGAGGCTGAAGGCAGGAGACTTGGGGCGAGATGAGGCTGGAGGCTGGAGGCAGGAAATGTGGGACGAGGCGAGACTGGAGGCAGCAGACTTGGGGTGAGGTGAGGCAAGGCTGCAGGCAGCAGACTTGGGGCAAGGCGAGGCTGGAGGCAGGAGACGGGGCGAGGCTTGAGGCTGGAGACAGGAGACTTGGGGCGAGGCTGGAGGCAGCAGGCAGGAGACTTGGAACGAGGCGAGGCTGGAGACAGCAGACTTGGGGTGAGGTGAGGCAAGGCTGGAGGCAGCAGACTTGGCGTGAGGTGAGGCAAGGCTGGAGGCAGGAGTCTTGGGGCAAGGCGACGCTGGAGGCAGGAGGCAGGGCGGGGTGAGGCTGGAGGCAGCAGACATGGGGCAAGGCTGGAGGCAGGAGACGGGGCGAGGCTGGAGGCAGCAGGCAGGAGACTTGGGACAAGGCGAGGCTGGAGGCAGGAGTCTTGGGGCGAGGCTGGAGGCAGGAGGCAGGAGACGAGCTGAGGCTGGAGGCAGGAGACTTGATGGGAGGCTGGAGGCTGGAGGAAGGAGACTTGAGGCGAGGCTGGAGGCTGAAGGCAGGAGACGAGGCAAAACGAGGCTGGTGGCAGGAGACTTGATGGGAGGCTGGAGGCTGGAGGAAGGAGACTTGAGGCGAGGCTGGAGGCTGAAGGCAGGAGACAAGGCAAAACGAGGCTGGTGGCAGGAGACAGGGCGAGGCTGGAGGCAGGAAATTTGGGACGAGGCGAGGCTGGAGGCAGCAGACTTGGGGTGAGGTGAGGCAAGGCTGGAGGCAGGAGACTTGGGGCAAGGCGAGGCTGGAGGCAGGAGTCTTGGGGCAAGGCTGGAGGCAGGAGGCAGGAGACTTGAGGCAAGGCTGGAGGCTGAAGGCAGGAGACTTGGGGCGAGACGAGGCTGGAGGCTTGAGGCAGGAAATGTGGGACGTGGCGAGGCTGGAGGCAGCAGACTTGGGGTGAGGTGAGGCAAGGCTGGAGGCAGGAGACATGGGGCGAGGCTGGAGGCAGAAGACTTGGGACAGGAAGAGGCTGGAGGCTGGAGGCAGGAGACTTGGGGCGAGGCGTGACTGGAGTCTGGAGGCAGGAGACTTGGGACGAGGCAAGGCTGGAGGCTGGAGGCAGGAGACTTGGGGCAAGGCGACGCTGGAGGCAGGAGACAGGGCGAGGCGAGGCTGGAGGCAGCAGACTTGGGGCGAGGCGAGGCTGGAGGCAGGAGACTTGAGGCGAGACTGGAGGCTGGAGGCAGGAGATGGAGTGAGTCAAGGCTGGAGGCAGGAGACTTGGGGCAAGGCGAGGCTGGAGGCAAGAGACTTGGGGCTAGCGGAGCCTGGAGGCAAGACACGATGCGAGGCTGGAGGCAGGAGACCTGGGATGAGGTGAGGCTGGAGGCAGCAGACTTGGGGTGAGGGCGAGGCTGGAGGCAGAAGACTTGAGGCGAGGCTGGAGGCAGCAGACTTGGGGCGAGGCGGGACTGGAGGCAGGAGGCTGGAGACTTGGGACGAGGCAAGTTTGGAGGCTGGAGGCAGGAGAATTGAGGCGAGGCTGGAGGCTGGAGGCAGGAGACTTGAGGCGAGGCAAGAGGCAGGAGACTTGGGGTGAGGTGAGGTTGGAGGCAGGAGACTTGAGGTGAGGCTGCAGGCAGGAGAATTGGGGCAAGGCTAGAGGCAGGGGATTTGGGCCGAGGTGCGACTGGAGGCTGGAGGCAGGAGACTTGAGGCGAGGCTGGAGGCAGGAGACTTGGGGCGAGGCTGGAGGCAGGGGACTTGGGGCGAGGCTGGAGGCAGGAGACTTGGGGCGAGGCTGGAGTCTGGAGGCAGGAGACTTGGGGCGAGGCTGGAGGCAGGAGACTTGGGGCGAGGCTGGAGTCTGGAGGCAGGAGACTTGGGGCGAGTCAAGACTGGAGGCAGGAGGCAGGAGACTTGAGGCGAGGCTGGAGGCAGGAGACTTGGGGTGAGGCAAGACTGGAGGCAGGAGGCAGGAGACTTGGGCCGAGGTGCGACTGGAGGCTGGAGACAGGAGACTTGGGGCGAGGCAAGTTTGGAGGCTGGAGGCAGGAGACTTGAGGCGAGGCTGGAGGCAGGAGACTTGGGGCAAGGCTGGAGGCAGGAGATTTGACGTGAGGCTGGAGGCAGGAGACTTGAGGCGTGGCTGGAGGCAGGAGACGAGGCGAGGCTGGGGGCTGGAGGCAGTAGGCTTGGGGGGAGGTGAGGCTGGAGGCAGGAGGCTTGGGCGAGGCAAGGCTGGAGGCTGGATGCAGGAGACGGGGCGAGCCGAGGCTGGAGGCTGGAGACAGGAGACTGGGGGCGAGGCTGGAGGCAGCAGGCAGGAGACTTGGGGTGAGGCGAGACTGGAGGCTGGAGGCAGGAGACAGGGCGAGGCTGGAGGCAGCAGACTTGGGGTGAGGTGAGGCAAGGCTGGAGGCAGGAGACTTGGTGCGAGGCCGGAGGCTGGAGGCAGGAGACTTGGGATGAGAAGAGGCTGGAAGCTGGAGGAAGGAGACTTGAGGCGAGGCTGGAGGCAGGAGACTTGAGGCAAGGCTGGAGGCAGGGGACGGGGCGAGGCTGGAGGCAGGAGACTTGAGGCGAGGCAGGAGACTTGGGATGAGGCGAGGCTGGAGGCTTGAGGCAGGAAATGTGGGACGTGGCGAGGCTGGAGGCAGCAGACTTGGGGTGAGGTGAGGCAAGGCTGGAGGCAGGAGACATGGGGCGAGGCTGGAGGCAGAAGACTTGGGACAAGAAGAGGCTGGAGGCTGGAGGCAGGAGACTTGGGGCGAGGCGTGACTGGAGTCTGGAGGCAGGAGACTTGGGACGAGGCAAGGCTGGAGGCTGGAGGCAGGAGACTTGGGGCAAGGCGACGCTGGAGGCAGGAGACAGGGCGAGGCGAGGCTGGAGGCAGCAGACTTGGGGCGAGGCGAGGCTGGAGGCAGGAGACTTGAGGCGAGACTGGAGGCTGGAGGCAGGAGATGGAGTGAGTCAAGGCTGGAGGCAGGAGACTTGGGGCAAGGCGAGGCTGGAGGCAAGAGACTTGGGGCTAGCGGAGCCTGGAGGCAAGACACGATGCGAGGCTGGAGGCAGGAGACCTGGGCCGAGGTGCGACTGGAGGCTGGAGACAGGAGACTTGGGGCGAGGCAAGTTTGGAGGCTGGAGGCAGGAGACTTGAGGCGAGGCTGGAGGCAGGAGACTTGGGGCAAGGCTGGAGGCAGGAGATTTGACGTGAGGCTGGAGGCAGGAGACTTGAGGCGTGGCTGGAGGCAGGAGACGAGGCGAGGCTGGGGGCTGGAGGCAGTAGGCTTGGGGGGAGGTGAGGCTGGAGGCAGGAGGCTTGGGCGAGGCAAGGCTGGAGGCTGGATGCAGGAGACGGGGCGAGCCGAGGCTGGAGGCTGGAGACAGGAGACTGGGGGCGAGGCTGGAGGCAGCAGGCAGGAGACTTGGGGTGAGGCGAGACTGGAGGCTGGAGGCAGGAGACAGGGCGAGGCTGGAGGCAGCAGACTTGGGGTGAGGTGAGGCAAGGCTGGAGGCAGGAGACTTAGTGCGAGGCCGGAGGCTGGAGGCAGGAGACTTGGGATGAGAAGAGGCTGGAAGCTGGAGGAAGGAGACTTGAGGCGAGGCTGGAGGCAGGAGACTTGAGGCAAGGCTGGAGGCAGGGGACGGGGCGAGGCTGGAGGCAGGAGACTTGAGGCGAGGCAGGAGACTTGGGATGAGGCGAGGCTGGAGGCAGGAGACTTGAGGCGAGGCAGGAGACTTGGGATGAGGCGAGGCTGGAGGCTGGAGACTTGGGGCGAGGCGAGACTGGAGTCTGGAGGCAGGAGACTTGGGATGAGGCCAGGCTGGAGGCTGGAGGAAGGAGACTTGGAGCAAGGCTCGAGGCAGGAGACTTGAGGGAAGGCTGGAGGCAGGAGACGGGGCGAGGTGAGGCTGGAAGCAGGTGGCTTTGGGTGAGGCAAGGCTGGAGGCAGGAGACGAGGCGAGGCTGGAGGCAGGAGACTTGGGACGATGCAAGGCTGGAGTCTGGAGGCAGGAGACTTGGGACGAGGCGAGGCTGGAGTGTGGAGGCAGGAGACTTGGGATGAGGCAAGGCTGCAGGCAGGAGACTTGGGGCGAGGCTGGAGACAGGAGACTTGAGGCGAGGCTGGAGGCAGGAGACTTGGGGCAAGGCGAGGCTGGAGGCAGGGAACTTGGGGTGAGACTGGAGGCAGGGAACTTGGGGTGAGACTGGAGGCAGGAGACGGGACGATGCGAGGCTAGAGTCTGGAGGCAGGAGACGGGGCGAGGCAAGGCTGCAGGCAGGAGACGGTGCAGGGCGAGACTGGTCTGGAGGCAGAAGGCTTGGGACGAGGCGAAGCTGGAGGCTGGAAGCAGGAGACTTGGGGCAACGCTGGAGGCTGGAGGTAGGAGACTTGAGGCGAGGCGATGCTGGAAGCTGGTGACTTGAGGCAAGGCGAGGCTGGAGGATGGCGACTTGAGGCGAGGCTGGAGACTTGGGGCGAGGCGAGGCTGGAGGCTGGATGCAGGAGACGAGACGAGGCGAGGCTGGAGGCCTGAGGCAGGAGACTTGGGGAATGGCTGAAGGCAGGGAACTTGGGGCGAGGCTGGAGGCTGGAGGCAGGAGTCAGGAGACTTGGGACGAGGCAAGGCTGGAGGTAGGGGTCTTAGGGCGAGGCTGGAGGCAGGAGGCAGGAACCTTGAGCTGAGGCTGGAGGCAGGAGACGATGGGAGGCTGGAGGAAGGAGACTTGAGGTGAGGCTGGAGGCTGAAGGCAGGAGACTTGGGGCAAAACGAGGCTGGAGACTGGAGGCAGGAGACAGGGCGAGGCGAGGCTGGAGGCAGGAAATTTGGGACGAGGCGAGGCTGGAGACAGCAGACTTGGGGTGAGGTGAGGCAAGGCTGGAGGCAGGAGACTTGGGGCGAGGCCAGAGGCTGGAGGCAGGAGACGTGGGGCGAGGCTGGAGTCTGGAGACTTGAGGCATGACTGGAGGCTGGAGGCAGGAGACGGGGTGAGGCGAGGCTGGAGGCAGGAGACTTGGGGCGAGGCGACGCTGGAGGCTGGAGGAAGGAGACTTGGGGCGAGACTGGAGGCAGGAGACAGCGCGATGCGAGGCTGGAGGCAGCAGACTTGGGGTGAGGCTGGAGGCAGCAGTCTTGGGGCGAGGTGAGGCTGGAGGCAGGAGAAGAGACGAGGCTGGAGGCTGGAGGCAGGAGACTTGAGGCAAGGCGAGGCTGGAGGCAGGAGACTTGGGATGAGGGGAGGCTGGAGGCAGGAGACTTGGGGTGAGGGGAGGCTGGAGGCAGGAGACTTGCGGCGAGGCGAGGCAAGAAGCAGGAGACTTGGGGCGAGGCGAGGCTGGAGGCTGGAGCCAGGAGATGGGGTGAGGCTGGAGGCAGGAGACTTGAGGCGAGGCTGGAGGCAGGAGTCTTGGGGCAAGGCGAGGCTGGAGGCAGGAGTCTTGGGGCGAGGCTGGAGGCAGGAGCAGGAGACTTGATGGGAGGCAGGAGGCAGGAGACTTGATGGGAGGCAGGAGGCAGGAGACTTGAGGCGAGGCTGGAGGCAGGAGACTTGATGGGAGGCTGGAGGCTGGAGGAAGGAAACTTGAGGCGAGGCTGGAGGCTGGAGACTTGGGGCGAGGCGAGGCTGGAGGCAGAGACTTGAGGCGAGGCTGGAGGCAGGAGACAGAGTGAGTCGAGGCTGGAGGCAGGAGACTTGGGGCAAGGCGAGGCTGGAGGCAAGAGACTTGGGGGCGAGGGGAGCCTGGAGGCAGGACACAACGCGAGGCTGGAGGCTGGAGGCAGGAGACCTGGGACGAGGTGAGGCTGGAGGCAGCAGACTTGGGGCGAGGCGAGACTGGAGGCAGGAGGCAGGAGACTTAGGGCGAGGCAAGTTTGGAGGCTGGAGGCAGGAGACTTGAGGCGAGGCTGGAGGCTGGAGGCAGGAGACTTGAGGTGAGGCAAGTGGCAGGAGACTTAGGGTGAGGCGAGGCTGGAGACTTTGGGCAAGGCTGGAGGCGGGATTTGGGCTGAGGTGCGACTGGAGGCAGGAGACTTCGGGTGAGGCAAGTTTGGAGGCTGGAGGCAGGAGTCTTGAGGCGAGGCTGGAGGCAGGAGACTTGGGGCAAGGCTGGAGGCAGGGGACTTGGGGCGAGGCTGGAGGCAGGAGACTTGGGGCAAGGCAGGAGGCAGGAGACGGGGCGAGTCTGGAGGCTGGAGGCAGGAGACTTGAGGCGAGGCTGGAGGCAGGAGATGGGGTGAGGCGAGGCTGGAAGCAGGAGACTTTGGGCGAGGCGAGGCTGGAGGCAGGAGACGAGGCGAGGCTGGAGGCTGGAGGCAGGAGACTTGGGGCAAGGTTAGAGACAGGGAACTTGGGGTGAGGCTGGAGGCAGGAGACGGGACGAGGCGAGGCTGGAGCCTGCAGGCAGGAGACTTGGTGCGAGGCGAGAATGGAGTCTGGAGGCAGGAGACTTGGGACGAGGCGAGGCTGGAGGCAGGAGACTTGGGGCGACGCTGGATGCTGGAGACTTGAGGCGAGGCGATGCTGGAGGATGGAGACTTGAGGCGAGGCTGGATGCTGGAGACTTGAGGCGAGGCGAGGCTGGAGTCTGGTGACCTGAGGCGAGGCTGGAGGCTGGTAACCTGAGGCGAGGCTGGAGGCTGGTGACTTGAGGCGATGCGAGGCTGGAGGCAGGAGACTTGGGGCGAGGCAAGACTGGAGGCAGGAGGCAGGAGACTTGGGCCGAGGTGCGACTGGAGGCTGGAGGCAGGAGACTTGGAGTGAGGCAAATTTGGAGGCTGGAGGCAGGAGACTTGAGGTGAGGCTGGAGGCAGGAGTCTTGGGGCAAGGTGAGGCTGGAGGCAAGAGTCTTGGGGCAAGGTGAGGCTGGAGGCAGGAGTCTTGGGGCGAGGCTGGAGGCAGGAAACTTGGGACGAGGCGAGGCTGGAGGCAGGAGACTTGAGGTGAGGCTGGAGGCAGGAGACTTGAGGCGAGGCTGGAGGCTGGAGGCAGGAGACAGAGTGAGTCGAGGCTGGAGGCAGAAGACTTGGGGCAAGGCGAGGCTGGAGGCAAGAGACTTGGGGCGAGGGGAGCCTGGAGGCAGGACACGACGCGAGGCTGGAGGCTGGAGGCAGGAGACCTGGGACGAGGTGAGGCTGGAGGCAGCAGACTTGTGGCGAGGTGAGGCGAGGCTGGAGGCAGAAGACTTGGGGCGAGGCGAGGCTGGAGGCAGCAGACTTGGGGCAAGGTGAGACTGGAGGCAGGAGGCAGGAGACTTGAGGCGAGGCTGGAGGCAGGAGACTAGAGGTGAGGCAAGTGGCAGGAGACTTGGGGTGAGGCGAGGCTGGAGGCTGGAGACTTGGGGCGAGGCTGGAGGCAGGAGACGGGGCAAAGCTCGAGGCAGGAGGCAGGAGACGGGGCGAGTCTGGAGGCTGGAGGCAGGAGACTTGAGGCGAGGCTGGAGGCAGGAGACTTTGGGCGAGGCGAGGCTGGACGTAGGAGATGAGGCGAGGCTGGAGGCAGGAGACTTGGGGCAAGGTTAGAGACAGGGAACTTGGGGTGAGGCTGGAGGCAGGAGACGGGACAATGCAAGGCTGGAGTCTGGAGGCAGGAGACTTGGTGCGAGGCGAGAATGGAGTCTGGAGGCAGGAGACTTGGGACGAGGCGAGGCTGGAGGCAGGAGACTTGGGGCGACGCTGGATGCTGGAGACAGGAGACGAGGCGAGGCTGGAGGTAGGAGACTTAAGGTGAGGCTGGAGGATGGAGACTTGAGGCGAGGCGAGGCTGGTGACTTGTGGCGAGGCGAGGCTGGAGTCTGGTGACTTGAGGCGAGGCTGGAGGCTGGTAACCTGAGGTGAGGCTGGAGACTTGGGGTGAGGCGAGGCTGGAGGCTGCTGACTTGGGGCGATGCGAGGCTGGAGGCAGGAGACTTGGGGTGAGGCAAGACTGGAGGCAGGAGGCAGGAGACTTGGACCGAGGTGCAACTGGAGGTTGGAGGCAGGAGACTTGGAGCGAGGCAAATTTGGAGGCTGGAGGCAGGAGACGAGGTGAGGCTGGAGGCAGGAGTCTTGGGGCAAGGCGAGGCTGGAGGCCGGAGTCTTGGAGCGAGGCTGGAGGCAGGAGGCTGGAGGCAGGAAACTTGGGATGAGGCGAGGCTGGAGGCAGGAGACTTGAGGAGAGGCTCGAGGCAGAAGACGGGGCAAGGCTGGAGGCAGGAAACTTGGGACAAGGCGAGGCTGGAGGCAGGAGACTTGGGGCGAGGCCAGACTGGAGGCAGGAGACTTGAGGCGAGGCTGGAGGCAGGAGACTTGGGGCAAGGCGAGGCTGCAGGCAGGAGACTAGGAGCGAGGCGAGAATGGAGTCTGGAGGCAGGAGACTTGGGACGAGGCGAGGCTGGAGGCAGGAGGCTTGTTGTGAGGAGAGGCTGGAGGCAGGAGACGGGGCGAGGCGAGGCTGGAGGCAGGAGACTTGGGGCAAGGCTAGAGGCAGAGGACTTGAGGCGAGGCTGGAGGCTGGAGGCAGGAGACGGGGCGAGTCTGGAGGCAGGAGGCTTGGGGCGAGACGAGGCTGGAGGCTAGAGGTAGGAGACGGAGCGAGGTGAGGCTGGAGGCCTTGCCCCAAGTCTCCTGCCTCCAGCCTCGAGCCTCGCCTCAAGTCCTCTGCCTCCAGCCTTGCCCCAAGAGGACTTGAGGCGAGGCTCGAGGCTGGAGGCAGGAGACTTGAGGCGAGGCTGGAGGCAGGAGGCTTGGGGCGAGATGAGGCTGGAGGCAGCAGACTTGGGGCGAGGTGAGGTGAGGCTGCAGGCAGGAGACGGGGCATGGCGAGACTGGAGTCTGGAGGCAGGAGACGTGGGGCGAGGTGACGCTGGAGGCAGGATACGGAGCGAGGCTGGAGGCAGGAGACAGGAGACCTGGGGCGAGGCTGGAGGCAGCAGACTTGGGGCAAGGTGACGCTGGAGGCAGGATACGGAGCGAGGCTGGAGGCAGGAGGCAGGAGACCTGGGGCGAGGCTGGAGGCAGCAGGCAGGAGACTTGGAACGAGGCGAGGCTGGAGACAGCAGACTTGGGGTGAGGTGAGGCAAGGCTGGAGGCAGCAGACTTGGCGTGAGGTGAGGCAAGGCTGGAGGCAGGAGACGGGGCGAGGCATGACTGGAGTCTGGAGGCAGGAGACTTGGGATGAGGCAAGGCTGGAGGCAGGAGTCTTGGGGCAAGGCGACGCTGGAGGCAGGAGGCAGGGCGGGGTGAGGCTGGAGGCAGCAGACATGGGGCGAGGCTGGAGGCAGGAGACGGGGCGAGGCTGGAGGCAGCAGGCAGGAGACTTGGGACAAGGCGAGGCTGGAGGCAGGAGTCTTGGGGCGAGGCTGGAGGCAGGAGGCAGGAGACGAGCTGAGGCTGGAGGCAGGAGACTTGATGGGAGGCTGGAGGCTGGAGGAAGGAGACTTGAGGCGAGGCTGGAGGCTGAAGGCAGGAGACGAGGCAAAACGAGGCTGGTGGCAGGAGACAGGGCGAGGCTGGAGGCAGGAAATTTGGGACGAGGCGAGGCTGGAGGCAGCAGACTTGGGGTGAGGTGAGGCAAGGCTGGAGGCAGGAGACTTGGGGCAAGGCGAGGCTGGAGGCAGGAGTCTTGGGGCAAGGCTGGAGGCTGAAGGCAGGAGACTTGGGGCGAGACGAGGCTGGAGGCTTGAGGCAGGAAATGTGGGACGTGGCGAGGCTGGAGGCAGCAGACTTGGGGTGAGGTGAGGCAAGGCTGGAGGCAGGAGACATGGGGCGAGGCTGGAGGCAGAAGACTTGGGACAAGAAGAGGCTGGAGGCTGGAGGCAGGAGACTTGGGGCGAGGCGTGACTGGAGTCTGGAGGCAGGAGACTTGGGACGAGGCAAGGCTGGAGGCTGGAGGCAGGAGACTTGGGGCAAAGCGACGCTGGAGGCAGGAGACAGGGCGAGGCGAGGCTGGAGGCAGCAGACTTGGGGCGAGGCGAGGCTGGAGGCAGGAGACTTGAGGCGAGACTGGAGGCTGGAGGCAGGAGATGGAGTGAGTCAAGGCTGGAGGCAGGAGACTTGGGGCAAGGCGAGGCTGGAGGCAAGAGACTTGGGGCTAGTGGAGCCTGGAGGCAAGACACGATGCGAGGCTGGAGGCAGGAGACCTGGGCCGAGGTGCGACTGGAGGCTGGAGACAGGAGACTTGGGGCGAGGCAAGTTTGGAGGCTGGAGGCAGGAGACTTGAGGCGAGGCTGGAGGCAGGAGACTTGGGGCAAGGCTGGAGGCAGGAGATTTGACGTGAGGCTGGAGGCAGGAGACTTGAGGTGTGGCTGGAGGCAGGAGACGAGGCGAGGCTGGGTGCTGGAGGCAGTAGGCTTGGGGGGAGGTGAGGCTGGAGGCAGGAGGCTTGGGCGAGGCAAGGCTGGAGGCTGGATGCAGGAGACGGGGCGAGCCGAGGCTGGAGGCTGGAGACAGGAGACTGGGGGCGAGGCTGGAGGCAGCAGGCAGGAGACTTGGGGTGAGGCGAGACTGGAGGCTGGAGGCAGGAGACAGGGCGAGGCTGGAGGCAGCAGACTTGGGGTGAGGTGAGGCAAGGCTGGAGGCAGGAGACTTAGTGCGAGGCCGGAGGCTGGAGGCAGGAGACTTGGGATGAGAAGAGGCTGGAAGCTGGAGGAAGGAGACTTGAGGCGAGGCTGGAGGCAGGAGACTTGAGGCAAGGCTGGAGGCAGGGGACGGGGCGAGGCTGGAGGCAGGAGACTTGAGGCGAGGCAGGAGACTTGGGATGAGGCGAGGCTGGAGGCAGGAGACTTGAGGCGAGGCAGGAGACTTGGGATGAGGCGAGGCTGGAGGCTGGAGACTTGGGGCGAGGCGAGACTGGAGTCTGGAGGCAGGAGACTTGGGATGAGGCCAGGCTGGAGGCTGGAGGAAGGAGACTTGGAGCAAGGCTCGAGGCAGGAGACTTGAGGGAAGGCTGGAGGCAGGAGACGGGGCGAGGTGAGGCTGGAAGCAGGTGGCTTTGGGTGAGGCAAGGCTGGAGGCAGGAGACGAGGCGAGGCTGGAGGCAGGAGACTTGGGACGATGCAAGGCTGGAGTCTGGAGGCAGGAGACTTGGGACGAGGCGAGGCTGGAGTGTGGAGGCAGGAGACTTGGGATGAGGCAAGGCTGCAGGCAGGAGACTTGGGGCGAGGCTGGAGACAGGAGACTTGAGGCGAGGCTGGAGGCAGGAGACTTGGGGCAAGGCGAGGCTGGAGGCAGGGAACTTGGGGTGAGACTGGAGGCAGGGAACTTGGGGTGAGACTGGAGGCAGGAGACGGGACGATGCGAGGCTAGAGTCTGGAGGCAGGAGACTTGGGGCGAGGCAAGGCTGCAGGCAGGAGACGGTGCAGGGCGAGACTGGTCTGGAGGCAGAAGGCTTGGGACGAGGCGAAGCTGGAGGCTGGAAGCAGGAGACTTGGGGCAACGCTGGAGGCTGGAGGTAGGAGACTTGAGGCGAGGCGATGCTGGAAGCTGGTGACTTGAGGTGAGGCGAGGCTGGAGGATGGCGACTTGAGGCGAGGCTGGAGACTTGAGGCGAGGCTGGAGGCTGGATGCAGGAGACGAGACGAGGTGAGGCTGGAGGCCTGAGGCAGGAGACTTGGGGAAAGGCTGAAGGCAGGGAACTTGGGGCGAGGCTGGAGGCTGGAGGCAGGAGTCAGGAGACTTGGGACGAGGCAAGGCTGGAGGTAGGAGTCTTAGGGCGAGGCTGGAGGCAGGAGGCAGGAACCTTGAGCTGAGGCTGGAGGCAGGAGACGATGGGAGGCTGGAGGAAGGAGACTTGAGGTGAGGCTGGAGGCTGAAGGCAGGAGACTTGGGGCAAAACGAGGCTGGAGACTGGAGGCAGGAGACAGGGCGAGGCGAGGCTGGAGGCAGGAAATTTGGGACGAGGCGAGGCTGGAGACAGCAGACTTGGGGTGAGGTGAGGCAAGGCTGGAGGCAGGAGACTTGGGGCGAGGCCAGAGGCTGGAGGCAGGAGACGTGGGGCGAGGCTGGAGTCTGGAGACTTGAGGCATGACTGGAGGCTGGAGGCAGGAGACGGGGTGAGGCGAGGCTGGAGGCAGGAGACTTGGGGCGAGGCGACGCTGGAGGCTGGAGGAAGGAGACTTGGGGCGAGACTGGAGGCAGGAGACAGCGCGATGCGAGGCTGGAGGCAGCAGACTTGGGGTGAGGCTGGAGGCAGCAGTCTTGGGGCGAGGTGAGGCTGGAGGCAGGAGAAGAGACGAGGCTGGAGGCTGGAGGCAGGAGACTTGGGGCAAGGCGAGGCTGGAGGCAGGAGACTTGGGATGAGGGGAGGCTGGAGGCAGGAGACTTGGGGTGAGGGGAGGCTGGAGGCAGGAGACTTGGGGTGAGGCGAGGCTGGAGGCAGGAGACTTGGGGCAAGGCTAGAGGCAGAGGACTTGAGGCGAGGCTGGAGGCTGGAGGCAGGAGACGGGGCGAGTCTGGAGGCAGGAGGCTTGGGGCGAGACGAGGCTGGAGGCTAGAGGTAGGAGACGGAGCGAGGTGAGGCTGGAGGCCTTGCCCCAAGTCTCCTGCCTCCAGCCTCGAGCCTCGCCTCAAGTCCTCTGCCTCCAGCCTTGCCCCAAGAGGACTTGAGGCGAGGCTCGAGGCTGGAGGCAGGAGACTTGAGGCGAGGCTGGAGGCAGGAGGCTTGGGGCGAGATGAGGCTGGAGGCAGCAGACTTGGGGCGAGGTGAGGTGAGGCTGCAGGCAGGAGACGGGGCATGGCGAGACTGGAGTCTGGAGGCAGGAGACGTGGGGCGAGGTGACGCTGGAGGCAGGATACGGAGCGAGGCTGGAGGCAGGAGACAGGAGACCTGGGGCGAGGCTGGAGGCAGCAGACTTGGGGCAAGGTGACGCTGGAGGCAGGATACGGAGCGAGGCTGGAGGCAGGAGGCAGGAGACCTGGGGCGAGGCTGGAGGCAGCAGGCAGGAGACTTGGAACGAGGCGAGGCTGGAGACAGCAGACTTGGGGTGAGGTGAGGCAAGGCTGGAGGCAGCAGACTTGGCGTGAGGTGAGGCAAGGCTGGAGGCAGGAGACGGGGCGAGGCATGACTGGAGTCTGGAGGCAGGAGACTTGGGATGAGGCAAGGCTGGAGGCAGGAGTCTTGGGGCAAGGCGACGCTGGAGGCAGGAGGCAGGGCGGGGTGAGGCTGGAGGCAGCAGACATGGGGCGAGGCTGGAGGCAGGAGACGGGGCGAGGCTGGAGGCAGCAGGCAGGAGACTTGGGACAAGGCGAGGCTGGAGGCAGGAGTCTTGGGGCGAGGCTGGAGGCAGGAGGCAGGAGACGAGCTGAGGCTGGAGGCAGGAGACTTGATGGGAGGCTGGAGGCTGGAGGAAGGAGACTTGAGGCGAGGCTGGAGGCTGAAGGCAGGAGACGAGGCAAAACGAGGCTGGTGGCAGGAGACAGGGCGAGGCTGGAGGCAGGAAATTTGGGACGAGGCGAGGCTGGAGGCAGCAGACTTGGGGTGAGGTGAGGCAAGGCTGGAGGCAGGAGACTTGGGGCAAGGCGAGGCTGGAGGCAGGAGTCTTGGGGCAAGGCTGGAGGCAGGAGGCAGGAGACTTGAGGCAAGGCTGGAGGCTGAAGGCAGGAGACTTGGGGCGAGACGAGGCTGGAGGCTTGAGGCAGGAAATGTGGGACGTGGCGAGGCTGGAGGCAGCAGACTTGGGGTGAGGTGAGGCAAGGCTGGAGGCAGGAGACATGGGGCGAGGCTGGAGGCAGAAGACTTGGGACAAGAAGAGGCTGGAGGCTGGAGGCAGGAGACTTGGGGCGAGGCGTGACTGGAGTCTGGAGGCAGGAGACTTGGGACGAGGCAAGGCTGGAGGCTGGAGGAAGGAGACTTGGGGCAAGGCGACGCTGGAGGCAGGAGACAGGGCGAGGCGAGGCTGGAGGCAGCAGACTTGGGGCGAGGCGAGGCTGGAGGCAGGAGACTTGAGGCGAGACTGGAGGCTGGAGGCAGGAGATGGAGTGAGTCAAGGCTGGAGGCAGGAGACTTGGGGCAAGGCGAGGCTGGAGGCAAGAGACTTGGGGCTAGCGGAGCCTGGAGGCAAGACACGATGCGAGGCTGGAGGCAGGAGACCTGGGCCGAGGTGCGACTGTAGGCTGGAGACAGGAGACTTGGGGCGAGGCAAGTTTGGAGGCTGGAGGCAGGAGACTTGAGGCGAGGCTGGAGGCAGGAGACTTGGGGCAAGGCTGGAGGCAGGAGATTTGACGTGAGGCTGGAGGCAGGAGACTTGAGGCGTGGCTGGAGGCAGGAGACGAGGCGAGGCTGGGGGCTGGAGGCAGTAGGCTTGGGGGGAGGTGAGGCTGGAGGCAGGAGGCTTGGGCGAGGCAAGGCTGGAGGCTGGATGCAGGAGACGGGGCGAGCCGAGGCTGGAGGCTGGAGACAGGAGACTGGGGGCGAGGCTGGAGGCAGCAGGCAGGAGACTTGGGGTGAGGCGAGACTGGAGGCTGGAGGCAGGAGACAGGGCGAGGCTGGAGGCAGCAGACTTGGGGTGAGGTGAGGCAAGGCTGGAGGCAGGAGACTTAGTGCGAGGCCGGAGGCTGGAGGCAGGAGACTTGGGATGAGAAGAGGCTGGAAGCTGGAGGAAGGAGACTTGAGGCGAGGCTGGAGGCAGGAGACTTGAGGCAAGGCTGGAGGCAGGGGACGGGGCGAGGCTGGAGGCAGGAGACTTGAGGCGAGGCAGGAGACTTGGGATGAGGCGAGGCTGGAGGCAGGAGACTTGAGGCGAGGCAGGAGACTTGGGATGAGGCGAGGCTGGAGGCTGGAGACTTGGGGCGAGGCGAGACTGGAGTCTGGAGGCAGGAGACTTGGGATGAGGCCAGGCTGGAGGCTGGAGGAAGGAGACTTGGAGCAAGGCTCGAGGCAGGAGACTTGAGGGAAGGCTGGAGGCAGGAGACGGGGCGAGGTGAGGCTGGAAGCAGGTGGCTTTGGGTGAGGCAAGGCTGGAGGCAGGAGACGAGGCGAGGCTGGAGGCAGGAGACTTGGGACGATGCAAGGCTGGAGTCTGGAGGCAGGAGACTTGGGACGAGGCGAGGCTGGAGTGTGGAGGCAGGAGACTTGGGATGAGGCAAGGCTGCAGGCAGGAGACTTGGGGCGAGGCTGGAGACAGGAGACTTGAGGCGAGGCTGGAGGCAGGAGACTTGGGGCAAGGCGAGGCTGGAGGCAGGGAACTTGGGGTGAGACTGGAGGCAGGGAACTTGGGGTGAGACTGGAGGCAGGAGACGGGACGATGCGAGGCTAGAGTCTGGAGGCAGGAGACTTGGGGCGAGGCAAGGCTGCAGGCAGGAGACGGTGCAGGGCGAGACTGGTCTGGAGGCAGAAGGCTTGGGACGAGGCGAAGCTGGAGGCTGGAAGCAGGAGACTTGGGGCAACGCTGGAGGCTGGAGGTAGGAGACTTGAGGCGAGGCTGGAGGATGGCGACTTGAGGCGAGGCTGGAGACTTGAGGCGAGGCTGGAGGCTGGATGCAGGAGACGAGACGAGGTGAGGCTGGAGGCCTGAGGCAGGAGACTTGGGGAAAGGCTGAAGGCAGGGAACTTGGGGCGAGGCTGGAGGCTGGAGGCAGGAGTCAGGAGACTTGGGACGAGGCAAGGCTGGAGGTAGGAGTCTTAGGGCGAGGCTGGAGGCAGGAGGCAGGAACCTTGAGCTGAGGCTGGAGGCAGGAGACGATGGGAGGCTGGAGGAAGGAGACTTGAGGTGAGGCTGGAGGCTGAAGGCAGGAGACTTGGGGCAAAACGAGGCTGGAGACTGGAGGCAGGAGACAGGGCGAGGCGAGGCTGGAGGCAGGAAATTTGGGACGAGGCGAGGCTGGAGACAGCAGACTTGGGGTGAGGTGAGGCAAGGCTGGAGGCAGGAGACTTGGGGCGAGGCCAGAGGCTGGAGGCAGGAGACGTGGGGCGAGGCTGGAGTCTGGAGACTTGAGGCATGACTGGAGGCTGGAGGCAGGAGACGGGGTGAGGCGAGGCTGGAGGCAGGAGACTTGGGGCGAGGCGACGCTGGAGGCTGGAGGAAGGAGACTTGGGGCGAGACTGGAGGCAGGAGACAGCGCGATGCGAGGCTGGAGGCAGCAGACTTGGGGTGAGGCTGGAGGCAGCAGTCTTGGGGCGAGCTGAGGCTGGAGGCAGGAGAAGAGACGAGGCTGGAGGCTGGAGGCAGGAGACTTGGGGCAAGGCGAGGCTGGAGGCAGGAGACTTGGGGTGAGGGGAGGCTGGAGGCAGGAGACTTGGGGTGAGGGGAGGCTGGAGGCAGGAGACTTGCGGCGAGGCGAGGCAAGAAGCAGGAGACTTGGGGCGAGGCGAGGCTGGAGGCTGGAGCCAGGAGATGGGGTGAGGCTGGAGGCAGGAGACTTGAGGCGAGGCTGGAGGCAGGAGTCTTGGGGCAAGGCGAGGCTGGAGGCAGGAGTCTTGGGGCGAGGCTGGAGGCAGGAGCAGGAGACTTGATGGGAGGCAGGAGGCAGGAGACTTGATGGGAGGCAGGAGGCAGGAGACTTGAGGCGAGGCTGGAGGCAGGAGACTTGATGGGAGGCTGGAGGCTGGAGGAAGGAAACTTGAGGCAAGGCTGGAGGCTGGAGACTTGGGGCGAGGCGAGGCTGGAGGCAGAGACTTGAGGCGAGGCTGGAGGCAGGAGACAGAGTGAGTCGAGGCTGGAGGCAGGAGACTTGGGGCAAGGCGAGGCTGGAGGCAAGAGACTTGGGGCGAGGGGAGCCTGGAGGCAGGACACAACGCGAGGCTGGAGGCTGGAGGCAGGAGACCTGGGACGAGGTGAGGCTGGAGGCAGCAGACTTGGGGCGAGGCGAGACTGGAGGCAGGAGGCAGGAGACTTAGGGCGAGGCAAGTTTGGAGGCTGGAGGCAGGAGACTTGAGGCGAGGCTGGAGGCTGGAGGCAGGAGACTTGAGGTGAGGCAAGTGGCAGGAGACTTAGGGTGAGGCGAGGCTGGAGACTTTGGGCAAGGCTGGAGGCGGGATTTGGGCTGAGGTGCGACTGGAGGCAGGAGACTTCGGGTGAGGCAAGTTTGGAGGCTGGAGGCAGGAGTCTTGAGGCGAGGCTGGAGGCAGGAGACTTGGGGCAAGGCTGGAGGCAGGGGACTTGGGGCGAGGCTGGAGGCAGGAGACTTGGGGCAAGGCAGGAGGCAGGAGACGGGGCGAGTCTGGAGGCTGGAGGCAGGAGACTTGAGGCGAGGCTGGAGGCAGGAGATGGGGTGAGGTGAGGCTGGAAGCAGGAGACTTTGGGCGAGGCGAGGCTGGAGGCAGGAGACTTGGGGCAAGGTTAGAGACAGGGAACTTGGGGTGAGGCTGGAGGCAGGAGACGGGACGAGGCGAGGCTGGAGGCTGCAGGCAGGAGACTTGGTGCGAGGCGAGAATGGAGTCTGGAGGCAGGAGACTTGGGACGAGGCGAGGCTGGAGGCAGGAGACTTGGGGCGATGCTGGATGCTGGAGACTTGAGGCGAGGCGATGCTGGAGGATGGAGACTTGAGGCGAGGCTGGAGGCTGGTAACCTGAGGCGAGGCTGGAGGCTGGTGACTTGAGGCGATGCGAGGCTGGAGGCAGGAGACTTGGGGCGAGGCAAGACTGGAGGCAGGAGGCAGGAGACTTGGGCCGAGGTGCGACTGGAGGCTGGAGGCAGGAGACTTGGAGTGAGGCAAATTTGGAGGCTGGAGGCAGGAGACTTGAGGTGAGGCTGGAGGCAGGAGTCTTGCGGCAAGGTGAGGCTGGAGGCAGGAGTCTTGGGGCAAGGTGAGGCTGGAGGCAGGAGTCTTGGGGCGAGGCTGGAGGCAGGAAACTTGGGACGAGGCGAGGCTGGAGGCAGGAGACTTGAGGTGAGGCTGGAGGCAGGAGACTTGAGGCGAGGCTGGAGGCTGGAGGCAGGAGACAGAGTGAGTCGAGGCTGGAGGCAGAAGACTTGGGGCAAGGCGAGGCTGGAGGCAAGAGACTTGGGGCGAGGGGAGCCTGGAGGCAGGACACGACGCGAGGCTGGAGGCTGGAGGCAGGAGACCTGGGACGAGGTGAGGCTGGAGGCAGCAGACTTGTGGCGAGGTGAGGCGAGGCTGGAGGCAGAAGACTTCGGGCGAGGCGAGGCTGGAGGCAGCAGACTTGGGGCAAGGTGAGACTGGAGGCAGGAGGCAGGAGACTTGAGGCGAGGCTGGAGGCAGGAGACTTGAGGTGAGGCAAGTGGCAGGAGACTTGGGGTGAGGCGAGGCTGGAGGCTGGAGACTTGGGGCGAGGCTGGAGGCAGGAGACGGGGCAAAGCTCAAGGCAGGAGGCAGGAGACGGGGCGAGTCTGGAGGCTGGAGGCAGGAGACTTGAGGCGAGGCTGGAGGCAGGAGACTTTGGGCGAGGCGAGGCTGGAGGTAGGAGATGAGGCGAGGCTGGAGGCAGGAGACTTGGGGCAAGGTTAGAGACAGGGAACTTGGGGTGAGGCTGGAGGCAGGAGACGGGACAATGCAAGGCTGGAGTCTGGAGGCAGGAGACTTGGTGCGAGGCGAGAATGGAGTCTGGAGGCAGGAGACTTGGGACGAGGCGAGGCTGGAGGCAGGAGACTTGGGGCGACGCTGGATGCTGGTGACAGGAGACGAGGCGAGGCTGGAGGTAGGAGACTTAAGGTGAGGCTGGAGGATGGAGACTTGAGGCGAGGCGAGGCTGGTGACTTGTGGCGAGGCGAGGCTGGAGTCTGGTGACTTGAGGCGAGTCTGGAGGCTGGTAACCTGAGGTGAGGCTGGAGACTTGGGGTGAGGCGAGGCTGGAGGCTGCTGACTTGGGGCGATGCGAGGCTGGAGGCAGGAGACTTGGGGTGAGGCAAGACTGGAGGCAGGAGGCAGGAGACTTGGGCCGAGGTGCAACTGGAGGCTGGAGGCAGGAGACTTGGAGCGAGGCAAATTTGGAGGCTGGAGGCAGGAGACGAGGTGAGGCTGGAGGCAGGAGTCTTGGGGCAAGGCGAGGCTGGAGGCAGGAGTCTTGGAGCGAGGCTGGAGGCAGGAAACTTGGGATGAGGCGAGGCTGGAGGCAGGAGACTTGAGGAGAGGCTCGAGGCAGAAGACGGGGCAAGGCTGGAGGCAGGAAACTTGGGACGAGGCGAGGCTGGAGGCAGGAGACTTGGGGCGAGGCCAGACTGGAGGCAGGAGACTTGAGGCGAGGCTGGAGGCAGGAGACTTGGGGCAAGGCGAGGCTGCAGGCAGGAGACTAGGAGCGAGGCGAGAATGGAGTCTGGAGGCAGGAGACTTGGGACGAGGCGAGGCTGGAGGCAGGAGGCTTGTTGTGAGGAGAGGCTGGAGGCAGGAGACGGGGCGAGGCGAGGCTGGAGGCAGGAGACTTGGGGCAAGGCTAGAGGCAGAGGACTTGAGGCGAGGCTGGAGGCTGGAGGCAGGAGACGGGGCGAGTCTGGAGGCAGGAGGCTTGGGGCGAGACGAGGCTGGAGGCTAGAGGTAGGAGACGGAGCGAGGTGAGGCTGGAGGCCTTGCCCCAAGTCTCCTGCCTCCAGCCTCGAGCCTCGCCTCAAGTCCTCTGCCTCCAGCCTTGCCCCAAGAGGACTTGAGGCGAGGCTCGAGGCTGGAGGCAGGAGACTTGAGGCGAGGCTGGAGGCAGGAGGCTTGGGGCGAGATGAGGCTGGAGGCAGCAGACTTGGGGCGAGGTGAGGTGAGGCTGCAGGCAGGAGACGGGGCATGGCGAGACTGGAGTCTGGAGGCAGGAGACGTGGGGCGAGGTGACGCTGGAGGCAGGATACGGAGCGAGGCTGGAGGCAGGAGACAGGAGACCTGGGGCGAGGCTGGAGGCAGCAGACTTGGGGCAAGGTGACGCTGGAGGCAGGATACGGAGCGAGGCTGGAGGCAGGAGGCAGGAGACCTGGGGCGAGGCTGGAGGCAGCAGACTTGGGGCGAGGCGAGGCTGGAGGCAGCAGACGGGGCGAGGCGAGGCTGGAGGCAGCAGTCTTGGGGCGAGGCGAGGCTGGAGGCAGGAGACTTGGGGCAAGGCTGGAGGCAGGAGACTTGAGGAGAGGCTCGAGGCAGAAGACGGGGCAAGGCTGGAGGCAGGAAACTTGGGACGAGGCGAGGCTGGAGGCAGGAGACTTGGGGCGAGGCCAGACTGGAGGCAGGAGACTTGAGGCGAGGCTGGAGGCAGGAGACTTGGGGCAAGGCGAGGCTGCAGGCAGGAGTCTAGGAGCGAGGCGAAAATGGAGTCTGGAGGCAGGAGACTTGGGACGAGGCGAGGCTGGAGGCAGGAGGCTTGTTGTGAGGAGAGGCTGGAGGCAGGAGACGGGGCGAGGCGAGGCTGGAGGCAGGAGACTTGGGGCAAGGCTAGAGGCAGAGGACTTGAGGCGAGGCTGGAGGCTGGAGGCAGGAGACGGGGCGAGTCTGGAGGCAGGAGGCTTGGGGCGAGACGAGGCTGGAGGCTAGAGGTAGGAGACGGAGCGAGGTGAGGCTGGAGGCCTTGCCCCAAGTCTCCTGCCTCCAGCCTCGAGCCTCGCCTCAAGTCCTCTGCCTCCAGCCTTGCCCCAAGAGGACTTGAGGCGAGGCTCGAGGCTGGAGGCAGGAGACTTGAGGCGAGGCTGGAGGCAGGAGGCTTGGGGCGAGATGAGGCTGGAGGCAGCAGACTTGGGGCGAGGTGAGGTGAGGCTGCAGGCAGGAGACGGGGCATGGCGAGACTGGAGTCTGGAGGCAGGAGACGTGGGGCGAGGTGACGCTGGAGGCAGGATACGGAGCGAGGCTGGAGGCAGGAGACAGGAGACCTGGGGCGAGGCTGGAGGCAGCAGACTTGGGGCAAGGTGACGCTGGAGGCAGGATACGGAGCGAGGCTGGAGGCAGGAGGCAGGAGACCTGGGGCGAGGCTGGAGGCAGCAGGCAGGAGACTTGGAACGAGGCGAGGCTGGAGACAGCAGACTTGGGGTGAGGTGAGGCAAGGCTGGAGGCAGCAGACTTGGCGTGAGGTGAGGCAAGGCTGGAGGCAGGAGACGGGGCGAGGCATGACTGGAGTCTGGAGGCAGGAGACTTGGGATGAGGCAAGGCTGGAGGCAGGAGTCTTGGGGCAAGGCGACGCTGGAGGCAGGAGGCAGGGCGGGGTGAGGCTGGAGGCAGCAGACATGGGGCGAGGCTGGAGGCAGGAGACGGGGCGAGGCTGGAGGCAGCAGGCAGGAGACTTGGGACAAGGCGAGGCTGGAGGCAGGAGTCTTGGGGCGAGGCTGGAGGCAGGAGGCAGGAGACGAGCTGAGGCTGGAGGCAGGAGACTTGATGGGAGGCTGGAGGCTGGAGGAAGGAGACTTGAGGCGAGGCTGGAGGCTGAAGGCAGGAGACGAGGCAAAACGAGGCTGGTGGCAGGAGACAGGGCGAGGCTGGAGGCAGGAAATTTGGGACGAGGCGAGGCTGGAGGCAGCAGACTTGGGGTGAGGTGAGGCAAGGCTGGAGGCAGGAGACTTGGGGCAAGGCGAGGCTGGAGGCAGGAGTCTTGGGGCAAGGCTGGAGGCAGGAGGCAGGAGACTTGAGGCAAGGCTGGAGGCTGAAGGCAGGAGACTTGGGGCGAGACGAGGCTGGAGGCTTGAGGCAGGAAATGTGGGACGTGGCGAGGCTGGAGGCAGCAGACTTGGGGTGAGGTGAGGCAAGGCTGGAGGCAGGAGACATGGGGCGAGGCTGGAGGCAGAAGACTTGGGACAAGAAGAGGCTGGAGGCTGGAGGCAGGAGGCAGGAGACCTGGGGCGAGGCTGGAGGCAGCAGGCAGGAGACTTGGAACGAGGCGAGGCTGGAGGCAGCAGACGGGGCGAGGCGAGGCTGGAGGCAGCAGTCTTGGGGCGAGGCGAGGCTGGAGGCAGGAGACTTGGGGCAAGGCTGGAGGCAGGAGACTTGGGGCGAGGCCAGACTGGAGGCAGGAGGCAGGAGACTTGGGGCGAGGCAAATTTGGAGGCTTGAAGCCGGAGACTTGAGGCGAGGCTGGAGGCAGGAGACTTGGGGCAAGTCGAGGCTGGAGGCAGGAGACTTGAGGCCAGGCTGGAGGCAGGAGACTTGGGGCAAGGCGAGGCTGCAGGCAGGAGACTTGGAGCGAGGCGAGAATGGAGTCTGGAGGCAGGAGACTTGGGACGAGGCGAGGCTGGAGGCAGGAGGCTTGTTGTGAGGAGAGGCTGGAGGCAGGAGACGGGGCGAGGCGAGTCTGGAGGCAGGAGACTTGGGGCAAGGCTAGAGGCAGAGGACTTGAGGCGAGGCTGGAGGCTAGAGGCAGAGGACTTGAGGCGAGGCTGGAGGCTGGAGGCAGGAGACTTGGGGCGAGTCTGGAGGCAGGAGGCTTGGGGCGAGACGAGGCTGGAGGCTAGAGGTAGGAGACGGGGCGAGGCGAGGCTGGAGGCCTTGACCCAAGTCTCCTGCCTCCAGCCTCGAGCCTCGCCTCAAGTCCTCTGCCTCCAGCCTTGCCCCAAGAGGACTTGAGGCGAGGCTGGAGGCAGGAGACTTGGGGCAAGGCGAGGCTGCAGGCAGGAGACTTGGAGCGAGGCGAGAATGGAGTCTGGAGGCAGGAGACTTGGGACGAGGCTGGAGGCAGGAGACTTGGGGCAAGGCTAGAGGCAGAGGACTTGAGGCGAGGCTGGAGGCAGGAGACTTGGGGCGAGTCTGGAGGCAGGAGGCTTGGGGCGAGTCGAGGCTGGAGGCTAGAGGTAGGAGACGGGGCGAGGCGAGGCTGGAGGCCTTGCCCCAAGTCTCCTGCCTCCAGCCTCGAGCTTCGCCTCAAGTCCTCTGCCTCCAGCCTTGCCCCAAGAGGACTTGAGGCGAGGCTCGAGGCTGGAGGCAGGAGACTTGAGGCGAGGCTGGAGGCAGGAGGCTTGGGGCGAGATGAGGCTGGAGGCAGGAGACTTGGGACGAGGCGAGGCTGGAGGCAGCAGACTTGGGGCGAGGTGAGGTGAGGCTGCAGGCAGGAGACGGGGCGTGGCGAGACTGGAGTCTGGAGGCAGGAGACGTGGGGCGAGGTGACGCTGGAGGCAGGATACGGAGCGAGGCTGGAGGCAGGAGGCAGGACACCTGGGGCGAGGCTGGAGGCAGCAGACTTGGGGCGAGGCGAGGCTGGAGGCAGCAGACGGGGCGAGGCGAGGCTGGAGGCAGCAGTCTTGTGGCGAGGCGAGGCTGAAGGCAGCAGTCTTGGGGCGATGCGAGGCTGGAGGCAGGAGACTTGGGGAGAAGCGTGACTGGAGGCAGGCGGCTTGGGGCATGGCGAAGATAGAGGCAGGAGACAGGGCGAGGCGAGGCTGGAGGCTGGAGGCAGGAGACTTGTGGCAAGGCTGGAGGCAGGGAACTTGGGGTGAGACTGGAGGCAGGAGACGGGACAATGCGAGGCTAGAGTCTGGAGGCAGGAAACTTGAGACGAGGCTGGAGGCAGGAGACTTGGGGCCAGGTGAGGCAAGAGGCAGGAGACTTGGGGCTAGGCGAGGCTGGAGGCAGGAGTCTTGGGGCGAGGCTGGAGGCAGAAGACGGGGCGAGCGAGGCTGGAGGTAAGAGACAGGCGAGGTGAGGCTGGAGGTAGGAGACTTGGGGCGAGGCGAGGCTGGAGGCAGGAGACTTGGGGCAAGGCTAGAGGCAGAGGACTTGAGGCGAGGCTGGAAGCTGGAGGCAGGAGACTTGGGGCGAGGCCGGAGGCAGGAGACTTGGGGCAAGGCGAGGCAGGAGGCTTGGGGCGTGGCGAGGATAGAGGCAGGAGACAGGGCGAGGCGAGGCTGGAGGCTGGAGGCAGGAGACTTGGGGCAAGGCTGGAGGCAGGGAACTTGGGGTGAGGCTGGAGGCAGGAGACTTGGGGCCAGGTGAGGCTGGAGGCAGGAGACTTGGGGCAAGGCTGGAGGCAGGGGATGGGGTGAGGCTGGAGGCAGGAGACTTGGGGCGAGGCTGGAGGCAGAAGACGGGGCGAGCGAGGCTGGAGGTAGGAGACTTGGGGCGAGGTGAGGCTGGAGGTAGGAGACTTGGGGCGAGGCGAGGCTGGAGGCAGGAGTCTTGGGGCAAGGCTGGAGGCAGGGGACGGGGCGAGGCTGGAGGCAGGAGACTTGGGGCGAGGCTGGAGGCAGAAGACGGGACGAGCGAGGCTGGAGGCAGAAGACGGGGCGAGCGAGGCTGGAGGTAGGAGACTTGGGGCGAGGTGAGGCTGGAGGTAGGAGACTTGAGGCGAGGTGAGGCTGGAGGCAGGAGACTTGAGGCAAGGCTAGAGGCAGAGGACTTGGGGCGAGGCCGGAGGCAGGAGACTTGGGGCGAGGCCGGAGGCAGGAGACTTGGGGCAAGGCGAGGCAGGAGACTTGGGGCGTGGCGAGGATAGAGGCAGGAGACAGGGCGAGGCGAGGCTGGAGGCAGGAGACTTGGGGCAAAGCTGGAGGCAGGGAACTTGGGGTGAGGCTGGAGGCTGGAGGCAGGAGACTTGGGGCCAGGTGAGGTAAGAGCAGGAGACTTGGGGCTAGGCGAGGCTGGAGGCAGGAGACTTGGGACAAGGCTGGAGGCAGGGGATGGGGCGAGGCTGGACGCAGGAGACTTGGGGCGAGGCTGGAGGGAGAAGCCGGGGCAAGCGAGGCTGGAGGTAGGAGACTTGGGGCGAGGTGAGGCTGGAGGTAGGAGACTTGGGGCAAGGCTAGAGGCAGAGGACTTGAGGCGAGGCTGGAGGCAGGAGACTTGGGGCGAGGCCGGAGGCAGGAGACTTGGGGCAAGGCGAGGCAGGAGGCTTGGGGCGTGGTGAGGATAGAGGCAGGAGACAGGGCGAGGCGAGGCTGGAGGCTGGAGGCAGGAGTCTTGGGGCAAGGCTGGAGGCAGGGAACTTGGGGTGAGGCTGGAGGCAGGAGACTTGGGGCCAGGTGAGGCAAGAGGCAGGAGACTTGGGGCTAGGTGAGGCTGGAGGCAGGAGACTTGGGGCAAGGCTGGAGGCAGGGGATGGGGTGAGGCTGGAGGCAGGAGACTTGGGGCGAGGCTGGAGGCAGAAGACGGGGCGAGCGAGGCTGGAGGTAGGAGACTTGGGGCGAGGTGAGGCTGGAGGTAGGAGACTTGGGGCGAGGCGAGGCTGGAGGCAGGAGTCTTGGGGCAAGGCTGGAGGCAGGGGACGGGGCGAGGCTGGAGGCAGGAGACTTGGGGCGAGGCTGGAGGCAGAAGACGGGACGAGCGAGGCTGGAGGTAAGAGACAGGCGAGGTGAGGCTGGAGGTAGGAGACTTGGGGCGAGGCGAGGCTGGAGGCAGGAGACTTGGGGCAAGGCTAGAGGCAGAGGACTTGAGGCGAGGCTGGAAGCTGGAGGCAGGAGACTTGGGGCGAGGCCGGAGGCAGGAGACTTGGGGCAAGGCGAGGCAGGAGGCTTGGGGCGTGGCGAGGATAGAGGCAGGAGACAGGGCGAGGCGAGGCTGGAGGCTGGAGGCAGGAGACTTGGGGCAAGGCTGGAGGCAGGGAACTTGGGGTGAGGCTGGAGGCAGGAGACTTGGGGCCAGGTGAGGCAAGAGGCAGGAGACTTGGGGCTAGGTGAGGCTGGAGGCAGGAGACTTGGGGCAAGGCTGGAGGCAGGGGATGGGGTGAGGCTGGAGGCAGGAGACTTGGGGCGAGGCTGGAGGTAGGAGACTTGGGGCGAGGTGAGGCTGGAGGTAGGAGACTTGGGGCGAGGCGAGGCTGGAGGCAGGAGTCTTGCGGCAAGGCTGGAGGCAGGGGACGGGGCGAGGCTGGAGGCAGGAGACTTGGGGCGAGGCTGGAGGCAGAAGACGGGACGAGCGAGGCTGGAGGCAGAAGACGGGGCGAGCGAGGCTGGAGGTAGGAGACTTGGGGCGAGGTGAGGCTGGAGGTAGGAGACTTGAGGCGAGGCGAGGCTGGAGGCAGGAGACTTGGGGCAAGGCTAGAGGCAGAGGACTTGAGGCGAGGCTGGAGGCTGGAGACTTGGGGCGAGGCCGGAGGCAGGAGACTTGGGGCAAGGCGAGGCAGGAGGCTTGGGGCGTGGCGAGGATAGAGGCAGGAGACAGGGCGAGGCGAGGCTGGAGGCAGGAGACTTGGGGCAAAGCTGGAGGCAGGGAACTTGGGGTGAGGCTGGAGGCAGGAGACTTGGGGCCAGGTGAGGTAAGAGGCAGGAGACTTGGGGCTAGGCGAGGCTGGAGGCAGGAGACTTGGGACAAGGCTGGAGGCAGGGGATGGGGCGAGGCTGGACGCAGGAGACTTGGGGCGAGGCTGGAGGCAGAAGACGGGGCGAGCGAGGCTGGAGGTAGGAGACTTGGGGCGAGGTGAGGCTGGAGGCAGGAGACTTGGGGCAAGGCTAGAGGCAGAGGACTTGAGGCGAGGCTGGAGGCTGGAGGCAGGAGTCTTGGGGTGAGGCCGGAGGCAGGAGACTTGGGGCAAGGCGAGGCTGGAGGCAAGAGGCTTGGGGTGTGGCGAGGATAGAGGCAGGAGACAGGGCGAGGCGAGGCTGGAGGCTGGAGGCAGGAGACTTGGGGCAAGGCTGGAGGCAGGGAACTTGGGGTGAGACTGGAGGCAGGAGACGGGACGATGCGAGGCTAGAGTCTGGAGGCAGGAAACTTGAGGCGAGGCTGGAGGCAGGAGACTTGGGGCCAGGTGAGGCTGGAGGCAGGAGAATTGGGGCAAGGCTGGAGGCAGAAGACGGGGCAAGCGAGGCTGGAGGTAGGAGACTTGGGCAAGGCTAGAGGCAGAGGACTTGAGGCGAGGCTGGAGGCAGGAGACTTGGGGCGAGGCTGGAGGCAGGAGACTTGGGGCAAGGCGAGGATGGAGGCAGGAGGCTTGGGGCGTGGCGAGGATAGAGGCAGGAGACGGGGCGAGGCGAGGCTGGAGTCTGGAGGCAAGAGACTTGGTCCGTGGCGAGGCTGCAGGCAGGAGACTTGGTGCAGGGCGAGGCTGGAGTCTGGAGGCAGGAGGCTTGGGACGAGGCGAGGCTGGAGGCTGGAGGCAGGAGACGGGGCGATGCTGGAGGCTAGAGGCAGGAGACTTGAGGCGAGGCTGGAGGTAGGAGACTTGAGGTGAGGCTGGAGGCAGGAGTCTTGGGGTGAGGCGAGGCTGGAGGCAGGAGACTTGAGGTGAGGCAATGCTGGAGGACGGAGGCGAGGCGAAGCTGGAGGCTGGTGACTTGTGGCGAGGCGAGGCTGGAGTCTGGTGACTTGAGGCGAGGTGATGCTGGAAGCTGGTGACCTGAGACGAGGCGAGGCTGGAGACTTGAGGCGAGGCTGGAGGCTGGAGGCAGGAGACTTGAGGCGAGGCTGGAAGCAGGAGGCAGGAGACGGGGCGACGCTGGAGGCTAGAGGCAGGAGACTTGAGGCAAGGCTGGAGGTAGGAGACTTGAGGTGAGGCTGGAGGCAGGAGTCTTGCAGTGAGGCGAGGCTGGAGGCAGGAGACTTGAGGCAAGGCGATGCTGGAGGACGGAGGCAAGGCGAGCTTGGAGGCTGGTGACTTGTAGCGAGGCGAGGCTGGAGTCTGGTGACTTGGGGCGAGGCGAGGCGATGCTGGAAGCTGGTGACCTGAGGCGAGGCGAGGCTGGAGGCTGGAGACTTGAGGCGAGGCTGGAGACTTGAGGCGAGGCTGGAGGCTGGAGGAAGGAGACTTGAGGCGAGGCTGGAGGCAGGAGGCAGGAGACTTGAGGCGAGGCTGGAGGCAGGAGACGGGGTGACGCTCGAGGCTGGAGGTAGGAGACTTGAGGCGAGGCTGGAGGCTGGAGGCAGGAAACTTGGGGCAAGGCTGGAGGGTGGAGACTTGGGGCGAGGTGAGGCTGGAGGCAGGAGACTTGAGACGAGGCGATGCTGGAAAATGGAGACTTGAGGCGAGGCTGGAGGCTGGTGACTTGTGGTGAGGCGAGGCTGGAGGCTGGTGACTTGAGGCGAGGCTGGAGGCTGGTGACTTGAGGCGAGGCAAGGCTGGAGGCTGGAGACGGTGCGAGGCGAGGCTGGAGACTTGAGGCGAGGCTGGAGGCTGGACACGGTGCGAGGCGAGGCTGGAGGCTGGAGACTTGAGGCGAGGCTGGAAGCTGGAGACTTGAGGCGAGGCTGGAGACATATTTCCCAAGCCATCTACAACTTACCTGTAGCATCCTTCGGCGCATTAAATTTAAATCTCATCACCTCATTTATAAACTTCCCTTGATTTTGCACAACCAATTTCTTTGGTCATGTCTGAAGGCTATAGTCTTCCGTAGATACTCAAGCCCTTTGTATGCCATCTGCTTATCTTGCAATTTTTGTCAGATTACTTGGGTATTTTGATACCTAAAACTTTCAACTTCAATTTTTTCTTTATATAAAAGATACAGTATCAGTGAAAGTTTGTCATCTTTTATGGTCTATGCAATTATTTTCCTGAGGAACTTAGCAACTGGTATATTGCCTGTCAGCTGTGTATGTTTTCTGCCACTGAAGTGATTCATAGATATTCTATAAAGAACTCCTCATTGGAAAGATTCTATCTATTTGTAACAGATTTCTGTTATTCCTTCAGGCTTTTTTCTATGTTTACTGGATGTGTGAATGCCTGTTTTATGTAATGGGATTGCTAGAGGCATTGTGCCAGAGATAAGAGCTTGCAATGGAAATAACTCTGAAAATGTGTAGCTCGGGTGGTTGATGGTTGGGTTTAGTTGTTCTCCCATCTTGGCTATCCATTTGCAAATGTTTCGTCTTCTTATGTGGTGACAAAACTTTTGCAAGTGCATTGCCAAGATCAAAGAACAACTCAACCCAACCATAGAGCATACACAGTTAGTAAGGAAAAGGATTTTGAATTTCTAAAGGTTTGCAATAAAATTGCATTGGGTTGAAAGGCTACATATTGTACTGTCCTCCAGCACCAATCCTTCCATCAAACCTGCACTCTTTTGATTGTGTACATACCGTACATACTTTCACACTACTTGCAATTCTCCTCGGTCAAATAAACATCACAAGAGAAGAATGTTACTCACCACAAAGCTGTGAAGAAGCTTGGACCTGAAGAAGCTAGGTTTACAAGCTTGTGATGAGAAAAACCTTATTTTTTTCTGAGTATTATGTCACATCTGTCCAGAGAAAATTCAGCTGATGAGTTCAAATGCTTTTTAAAGTATGGACAAAATCATTGTGGAATTGATTTCTGATTTTCCGTTTTTTTTTGGAATTTTATAGTACCTAACACGCCATATATTTACAAGAAGACCGTTACTAGTTCATCCATTCAAATGATCTGGAATGTGATGAGTACTGGTTTAAATCCCGTAAAGGACGTCATCGTATTCTGTGTGCTTCAAGGTAAGAAATTACTGGGTAAATAAGCAACAATATGTATCTTATTTTGGATATTATTAGCTCAGAATTTGCTGCAGTGCTGTGGTGTCTGCCAACATATAGGATTGTCCTTTGCTTGATCTCCATATTTTTATGTTTGTGAGGGAGTGAGATGGAAATGGTGTTGTGCCCTCCATAAGCGATTTGCAACATGAAAGAACAGTGTAAGTAGCTATGGAGAGCCTAATTCAAGTGAGTGAGGAGAACTGTGGAATTAGTGGTGACAACAGTGAAAAGGGGATAAGTTAAAATGTTGAATTTGTTGTCACTTCAGGTTAAGAGATGAAAAGCAAAATGATGTTTGGGTTATGAAGGAAGAGAAAAACACAAAATTATAAACACACGAGATTCTGCAGATGTTAGAAATCCAAAATAACACACATAAAATTTTGGAGGAACTCAACAGTTCAGGTAGCACCTATGGAAATGAATAAACAGTTATAGTATTTCCAACATTTTGTATGTGTTACTCTAAAATTATAAGGATATGGTCAAATAGCTTATTTAAACAAGTCCTAGCGTTACGGAAGGAATGTGACTTCATATCTGTAGAAGTTAAATTTCAAAACAGGATTGGATGATTGGGAATTATTAACATATGAAATTTAAGTAAAATATTTGAAATGATTTAGTTTAATTAACAGTGATAGGGTTAGTTCATAAGCACACCAAAATAGAAAGAAACTACATATCTCACTGCATTTTAGGAATGTGGTTAGGTGACTGATCTATTTTCCGGAGCCTTGGATATTAAATGGACAGCAGTGATACAGTAACAAAATGCTGCTAAGAATAGGAAGACTATACATGTATATGAGTGTACTGCAGATAGAATTAAAGTAGTGAAAATACTAAAGACAATGTTAGGACTGATTTTTTTTAGGATATGGTTGCAAGGTAAGATTGCTCACAAGTATACATACCATGTTATGTGGCATTTTGGAAGGAGATCTGGAAATGAAATGAATGTGCTTTGGCTTCCCAACACTGATTTAACATACTGCCTTTTGTAAACAGTATGTTAACAAAACTGACAATATAGAACTGACAAGGATCGCAGCATTTCTCCATGAGATGTCAGAACTATGACCCTAATGATTAATATGCAGCAATTAAGCAGAAGCATGAGATCAAACCGGACTGCTTCATTGGACCCCTGTCTTTCCACCTTCAGTTTTTGAATCCTCCACTCCTTCTCAATCTTTCCCGCTTCCCCCTGTGCTTTTTACCTTCATGTGCCTCACACTATTACTGCTCCCAACTTCTGTGTGTTTCCATCACCATCTCTATGGGAACCACACATAAGAAGTATATGCTGTAATTTGATATTCATTTTTTAACAACCATTTTATGTCCAATCAGAAATATTTCCTTTGTTTTACCCATTGTTCCTGTATGTCCTCTGCTTCTGAAAACTAACTTGTTTGATTTTTTCCCCCCAAAGGACCCAAACCTTAAATGTTGCTTGTTTCTCTCCCTGTAGATGCTACCTGACTTGTTAAGTGTTTCCAGCACTGTCTATTATTTATGTTCTCATTTAGTAATCGAAAATGAAAGACGCTCAATAGACAGGGCAACATCCATGAAAAGAAAAACAGATCTAATATTTCAGTTTGGTTACCTTTGTTCTGGTTCAAAGGTCAAATTTAATGTCAGAGAAATGTATACAATATACATCCTGAGATGCTTTTTCTTCGCAAACATCCACAAAAACAGAGAAGTGCCCCAAAGAATGACTGACAGTTAAATGTGATAACCCCAAGGTCCCCCCCCACAGTTTCCCCCTCCCACGCGTAAGCGGTGGCGAACAACAATCCCCCTCCCCCCACCGGTAAAACAAAAAGCACACCCGCTACTGAGCACAAGCATGAGCAAAGCGATAGCAAATACACAGACCAAAGTTACCCCAAAGGCTTCGCACTTCATCCGACATTTGACAAACCACAGGTTCTCTATCTCCCTGGCAAGGGAGAGGGCGATGTCCCCCATTTTCACAGTGAGCGGGAGACATAACAACAACTGGCTGGTTTATGATATGAAAAGTCCGTTCATCGCTTTTTTTGAGCTCTGTGTCTGAAGATCGCAAAGACCTCGGGTCTTCAGGCCCACAGCAAAAGATTTTCCAGCCTCCCAATGACACATGAGTCTCCTGCCGCGACACCGACCCTCGATCCGCCCATCTCCAGAGCCCCAAGATCTTAGGCTTCCGAACAGGATCGAGACTCTCAGGCCAAACCCTTGGCATGTCAAACAACTGACGGTTGTGGAACCTCAAGAATGGGTCCCATTCCCGCAAAGAACCGAAGCCTGCGTGTAACTCCAGGTCTTCAAAAGAACCCTGAAAGGGAAAAGTAGAGATATTAAAGGTGGAAATAGAGCTCTTTCCAAAGATGCAAGTAAAGGAGTTGCCGTTTGGCTCCATTATCCCTCCTAAGCTCTGTTTTGGCATTGGGTAAAACACGATGCCCATACAGTGCAACAAAATGGAAGAAATCTAATTTTTAAGCCTTTATGTGTTGTTATTTTTATTTTTAATGATAATGATGGATCTCTCATTGTGATTGTAAATCAAAATATTGACCAATTATTATGATTGGAGTGTACTTGTGATGGGTAAAAGCAAGAAGATTATGTCCAGTATGGTGAGAAAGACAATCAAAGTGAGAGCTTATCAGAGAAGGAAAGTGCAGCAGAAAATCACAGGGCTAAAGAGAGAGGTAAAGGAGGGCATTTGATATGGCAAAACTGAGGCTCTAAATTTCCAGTAATCACCATGCAAAATAGCCATTTTTATTACAAAAAGAATTGCAATATGGTCAGACATCATGTTCAGGCTTTGTCTTTTCATAGTGTCTGCATTTGCCAGTGGGCTGAGTGGTATGCTTACACAGATTGGCTAATCTTGTCCTGGATTTCTCTCTGAAGATCAGCAACGCTCACTTAATGAATTCTCAGTGCTGGCCTCAGGTTTACTGGCCGAGTCCCAGTCAAGCTTCTGCCCACTGTGAACTCTTTACTGAAACTGCTATGCAGATGTCCAGAACAAAGGGGTTGCTTCACTGTTAATTTTTACTAAGATCAAGCTTTTGTAATGGTGATTCAAAGACAGTTTTTCTTCTCTTACAGGTCAACAAGAGGCACACATATGTGAAGGTAATGCAAGTAACTCAAAAACCTCAGGATCATATACATGTAGAAACCTGAATGCATATAAAAACTATACATGTCATGCTACAGCTACAAACAATAAATGCAATGGTACCATGCAATCAAGTGATGAAGCTACTATCACCTTGCAGACTGACCAAGGGTGTAAGTATTTACATGTATTAATGTTGCTTTGCAGTTTTTGAATAATAGTTCTTATCTTTCTCGTACGCTGCCCATCTACAGTTGCAGTGAGAAATTTCTGGTGAAGGTCTTACTTTGAACCATGCACTCCAAGCAGTTTTGTTCCCTAAAGAAACACAATTGAGTTCATTATCACTGATATATGTACCAAAATTTCTTGTTTTCGTGGCAGCGCTAAAAGAGCAAAGATATAAAAATTACTGCAATTGACAAAAGTAGGTAAATAGTGCTGGGAGGAGGAGAAGATAGTGGCGCGACGCAGTGTGCGCAGCCACTCCGGTGGTGATGTCTTTTATTTGTCAAGTAGGGTTCCGTGCACCGTTCTGATTTGATGGAGACAGATGTGAGAGTACGGAGGAACATCTGGAGAAACTTCTGAAATGCCCGCTTCACTGCCGCTGCTACTGTGTGGTCCAGAATCTCCGGAGGAGAGGGCCCCGAATCCTCGGCTTTGCTTGTTTCGGCGGCCAGGGTGAGGTCGAAGGCGCTCCGCAGAGAATGGCGCTCGGGAGGCTGGTCGGAGGCTCAAAGTTTTCGGACAGACGGACTCAGTGTCGGCTGTGATCGGGTGCTTCCAATGCATCGGCAGTTGACAGTGCCTGGAGGTTTATGGCAGGGAGTTTCTCCCTTTTGCCGCCTGCTGTCGGGGACTCGGGAGTCGATCGGGACTTTGAGACTTCTTTTTTACCGTGCCCATGGTCTGCTCTTTATCAAATTATGGTATTGCTTTGCACTGCTGTAACTATATGTTATAATTATGTGGTTCTGTCAGTGTTAGTCTTTGGTTTGTCCTGTTTTTCTGTGATACAGTATCACTTTGGAGGAACATTGTATCATTTCTTAATGCACGCATGCATTTCTAAATGATAATAAACGAGGACTGAGTGTTCTCATAATCTAAAAAAAAGATGAATACTGAGTTAGTGTTCATGGGTTCATGGACCATTCAGAAATCTGATGGTAGAGGGGAAGAATTTGTTCTTAAACTATTTGAGTATGGATTTCTAGGTTTCTGTAGCTCCTCCCTGGTGGTAGTAATATGAAGTGGGCATGTCTCTAGACAAAGAGGGTCTTTAATAATAGATGCTGTCTTCTTGAGGCACTGCTTCTTGAATATATCCTTCTTGGCAGGGAAGGTTGTGCCTGTGATGAAACTGGTTGAATCTACAACCCTCTGCTGTATCTTGTAATCGGGTACTTTTGAGGTTCCATGCCAGGCTCTGGTACAACCAGTCAGAATGCTCTCCACCATGCACTTGCAGAAATTTGCAAGGGTCTTTGGTGACATACCAAATCTCCTCAAATTCCGAATGAAGCAAAGCAGCTGGCATGCCTTCTTTATGATTGCATCAATGTGATGGGCCCAGAATAGATCCTCCAAAGATATTGATGCCAAGAAACTTGAAGCTATTCATCTTTCCACAGATGACCTCTCAATGAAGATTGATGTGTGTTCTTGTGAATTCCTCTTCCTGAAGTCTGCAGTCAATTCCTCGGTCTTGTTGGCATTGAGCACAAGGTTGTCATAGTGATGCTCCTCAACCAGTCAATCTATTTCACTCCTGTACCTCCTTGTCACTCTGTCTGATTCTGCCAACAACAATGCTATCATCAAAGACTTTTGAGGTGTGCCTGGCCAGCAGAGGAAGTAGAGCAGTGGGCTAAGGACACGTCTTTGAGATGATGTTCAGCATGGAGGTGTTATCAACAATCCCCACACTTGGTAGTCTCCTAATGTGGAAGTTGAGTATTCATTTGCAGAGGATGTACAAGAGCCCAGATTTAAAGCTTGTTAGCTAATAATGAGGGGATAATGGTTTTGAACGCTGAGCTGGAATTGATAAATGGCAATTTGATACATGTTTTGCTGTTGTTTGGGTTCTTCAAAGTTGAGTGGAGAGCCAGTGAGATTGCATCTGTTGTTGTGTTAGGCAAATTACAGGGAGTCTAGGCCGTTGCTCAGACAGGAGTTACTCTAGCCATGACTAACCTCTCAAAGTACTTCATCACAGTAGATGTCAGTGCTGCTAGACAATAGTTGCTGAGACCTCTCACCCAGCTGTTTTTGGTTGCTCCCCTTTTGAAGCAGGTGGGAGCCTCTGACTGGAGCAGTGAAAAGTTACAGATATCCTTGAACACTCCACTCAGTTGGTATGCACAAATATTTAGTACCCTGCTAGGTACACCAGATCTTTGATGACTCCATGATCATCATTGCTCATTACTAATTTCTTGATGGTCAAGATGATTCTCTTTCCTGAATTCGAATTGATGATCTCACACTTCTTTGAATTCTTCATCACTGTTCTAATCATTCAAGGACACAGTTCTGTGGTTTATAAACAACAACAAAAAAATCACATGTCAAAAGCAAATGTTGTGAACAGTAGAAATCTGAAGTAAAAAGGAAATCCTAAAGTGAGTTTGTTATTACTTAAACTTAACAACACCTCTGAGAGTTCTTTCTCACCTGAATTAGTACTTCCAGCATTTTTTGTTTTATCTCAGAAGGCAAAAATCAATTTGTGTAATTTTTTAAAATTTGCATCCTTTTCATAAAAATCTCTGAAGACATTGTACAAACATATAAAGAGAAATAATATTGAAATCTCTTAAATAAGAATCAACAGCCCGTGATTATCGGCAGCATTAGCTCAAATGGTAGTTTTATTTCTGAATCAACATGTTGAAGGCTCATCTTCCACTCTAACAATGACCAAGGCTATAAATCCAATGACCACCTAAAGGAATACTCCTCTTGTGCCATCCCTCATTGCCATGGATGACTTGTTTTCATTCCAAATGTATGGTTTCTTTAGTAACTGTTGAGGTCCAAGTGGCAACTATATACTCTTCTGTACGTGGGGCAAGAGGTGTCTGAAAGGTAGATGGGTATTTTTTAGGTTAAAAGCTCCATAGCTGTTTATACAGGGCTACTGAATGAACCTGGAGCATGGACTCCAGGTTCTCTAAGCCATTCAGAATATTCCTTCTACAATTTGAGTGGTCATGGGCAAGAGATTCCCAAGGCAAATGGGAATATTACATTTTTTTCAAGAGTGCTTCAACCACATCTGTGAATTCTTTCCTCTAGTTGCTTGGTAATCTCTTCCATTGATTAGAGTTTAGACTAGACTGACTGCCTTGAGAGTCTGGTGTTGGCCATGAGAATGATGTGACCTAGCCCAGCATTGCTGACAGAGTATAACCAGGGCCTCAATACTAGTGATGTTGGCCTGAGGGAGGATGCTGACATTGATTCACTTAGACTTCCAGCGTATTTGAAAACAGCTCTGCTGGTATATTTACATTTCATGAGAGTTTTCTGCCAAGCCTCTGATGTCTTGAAGTTCAAACACCTTCTCCTTAATCTAAGAAAGACCGCATTAGCTCATTCAAAGCAATGATGAATTTTATAATCTATATCTGTTTTCACTTAGAGGTGGTTCCCAATATTGAGAGAGTTCTTTTTTTTTACAGGTTCTCACTATTAACCTTCATCTTCAGAGAACAGTGCGGGGGAGCAGGGACAGGTTGTCTTGCAGATGGATCTAGTGTATGGCCTAACCGCTTGTATGTTTTAGTGAACATGTCAGCAATGACTTGGAGTTCAGCCTCCAAGTATGTGCAAACCCAAATGCGATGTGCAGGTAAACCTTGTGTTCAGCTGACCTGGATGCTGAATAATGGTTACCATAGGTTGAATAATTTCCCATTAGTTCTCAAGGTCTCCTCCATTCCTTCAGGATTTGTTTGAGATAAGGTGGAGTGCATCAGTGAGAGTGATATAATAGGTCAAGACGCAGTTTTCATTGAAATTGGTTCTATTATTGGCTCATTAGTTACATTTGGACCTACCCGCCATCAAGAAAGAAATATGAGATGGAGACAAGTTTCTAGGGTATCTGAATCTGAGGATGCTGTTCCATATTCCCTCCCAAAAATAGCATCAAAGGCTTTAGTGAGGTTGAGAAAAGGTTTTGCTCCCTGCATTTTCATTGGAGTTGTCTTGTTGTGATGACCATGTCAACTATACCTCATACTGATTTGGGGAGCATCCGTCAGTCATTGGGAAGTTGAGAAAGGCTCCAGCACTGATTTTCAATGTGGCAGACAGGAAGGAGATGCTCTACGGTGAGATGGTTCCTTTCTTCAAGCTGGGCATTATTCTGGTATTTCTGATGTCCCTGGTGATACTTTTCCTTCTTAGATCTGGGTAATTAGGTTGTGGATTTGGAATAAAGCTATTTCCAAAAAGTTTAAAAACTTCAGCAGGGATCCTTCTACTCCTGATGACTTTTACTTTTTTAAGTTGGGATGTGACCATTTTCAGTCACATAGAGAAGTGCTGGCAAAGTGGGACTGAGTAGGTGGCCACATGATGACTTCAAGTGTGCACACGTGAGGGATGGAGATGTGGTTGAGGTGGTCTATGAAGCATTCCTTCTAACAGTTGCTGCTTACTTCTCTATTTCTAATGTGTTCACCTTGGTTCTTCACTCTCAGTCGGGCGGGCCTTGTGCATTTATGTTAAAGATGGCATTGTCATTGATGAAAATGCTTTGCACATTTTGATTATAAACAAGCCATTTTATCTCTTGTGCTCTCTTTATCATCATTCTTTTTTTATATGTAGATCAAGGATTTTTTTTTGTCTTCGGGTGCCTGTAGAGCTGATTCTTTTCTTTGAGAAATTGTAGAGCTTTCATTCTAAGCTGCCCTACATTCATGGTTGGGTAGCTCTTCAATCTCTGTGTTGTTCTCATCACTAATGGAGGTGCAATCTGCTCATTTAGGGTATTAAATAAGGAGCTGTCTGCTCACCCTCACAAAATCCCATGACTTCATTTTGAAGAAGAGTTTCCCTTGTTCCCAGCTAACTTTTATTTCTCTCAATTAACAAAACATAATACTTCATCATCATTATCACATCTGCTTGTGGACGCTAGGCATATGGTAATCAATTGCTATTGCCTTTTACCTTTAGAGAGTTACTTAAAAGTACCTTACTGATTGTACAGCACTTCCAAATCTCGGGAAAGAAATGTGGAAGAGCACAACAATGACTGAAAGACTTTCTTTAATAAAATATGGAATATCAACTGTAATTTAAGTTTTCTTTTGCAGAAAGCAGTGTTGTGCCCACCACAAAGGACTTCAAGTTTTTATTCCCCAATGTGTCGAGCATCTATTCTGTTGAGTTGTAAAGCTAATAGTGCTTTGAAATTTAAACCAGTTTTTTATTTAATAAAAACTAGTAAATAATTGTTTTTTATTGATTTCTTTATTATAATGTGGCTATATCCACACCTACCAAGCACCAAGACATTGTGACTGAAAATTCAAAACATAATTTAGATTAAGCTCAATGTCTTAATTATTGATTTTTTTTATTTAAATGAAAACAGAACAGTGTGTATTTTATTTCTTAGTTTATGTTTTTGACTTTTTTTTCTTTTTCCTCATAGGCCCAGCAAAACCTGAAAACCCAAAAATCAACATTTTAAGCAGTAATGCCATTAGCATTACCTGTACTAGACTAGAAAAAGAACAGTGGAATGGAGAGAAGGTTACATATTCAGCCACGCTACAACCAAAATCCAGCAACAGTAATAAAGAAATTAAAAATCATACCGACTGTTCATTTGAATTCAAAGATTTAAACTATCTGTCTAAATACATAATACAGGTAACTGGACTTTGTTGTTGAAAAGACATATTTCAGCTTCTGTCAGGTACGGTTTGGACTTGTACTAACATAACTGTTGCCCTATTCCAGTTGCAGGTAATTGGTCCAGCTTGTACTACTAAAGTCAATTTTGAGGATTACGAAACTGGATGTAAGTAAAATACTTCCTAAAATCAAATTTTGCTAACACTGTCCTGTGAAAAGAAATCCACTATTTACTTTGTTCTACCAAAACTGAAATAGACTGAGTGCAAATAATTTTAGTTCTCATAGTTGGTGAACCTGTCCAGCTTTCTATGGTGCACAAGGCTCATTGAGTATAAGCTATAGAAGCTGATGTCAGCTGCTCGTCTCATGAGCAATTTGACAAGATCTACTGGACTTCTGCACAGTAGGTCTACTGTACTTTTGCACAGCTTTCTAGCTTGATCCCCATCACCTCAGATTTTTTGTAATGTATGAGAGTCAATCAATCTCAACCTTCAGTAGATATTCCAATATTTCAAAGATTCACAGTCTACTGAATGAAGAAGTTTCTTCTAACCTCAGTCCCATATATTTAACTCTAGCATGTAGTCAGGCTCCTTGGCTTTCAAATCTCCAACCAAGGCAAGCAATCTTACTTTATCCACTTTGCCAAGCCCCTCGCATTATGTAACCTTTTAATTTTTCCATAATGTATCTGTACATTTAGAACCTGGTTCAGTTACATTTCTTTTATACTTCCTCAGTTACAGAAATTAGCTACACTCAATTATACCGTTCTTCATAATATAACAAACCTCTTCGTATGATATTTCACCCTCCTTGCCTCATTAGTCATATACTTGCAAGCAAATATGCTGTTTCAGATCGGGGTGACGATAATATTTTTGGTCTGCAAAAAGGGTGGATTCTATTGCATCCACCCTTCCCCTCCATGCACCTTAAAATATGCTTGCATTCTCACTTTTCTAGTTGAGATCTTGACGTGAAAAGCTAACTGTTTCTTCCTCGACTGATTTTTCTTGACCTGCTCTGAACTTCCAGTATTAGTGAAGACTTAAGGGCTTCGGCTCACCGGGCTTAGGCGGAAGCGGGCGAGGCGAGGAAGGTTTGACATTCATTTTCTGTTGCTATTTGAGGAGAGGGGCATTATGACTGTGAGGGCAGTTTGCTGTTCTCGGTGTCGGATGTGGGAGGCCCTGGAGTCTCCAAGCCTCCCGGACGTCTACATCTGCGCCAAGTGCATCGAGATGCAGCTCCTAAGGGACCGCGTTACGGAACTGGAGCTGCAGCTCGATGACCTTCGTCTGGTCAGGGAGAGCGAGGAGGTGATAGAGAGGAGTGGAAGGCAGGCGGTCACGCTAGGGCCACGGGAGGCAGACAAGTGGGTCACGGTTAGGAGGGGGAAGGGGAAAAGTCAGGTGATGGGGAGTACCCCGGTGGCTGTGCCCCTTAACAACAAGTACTCCTGTTTGAGTACTGTTGGGGGGGACAGCTTACCCGGGGGAAGCGACAGTGGCCGTGCCTCCGGCACAGAGTCTGGCCCTGTAGCTCAGAAGGGTAGGGCAAGGAAGAGGAGGGCAGTTGTGATAGGGGACTCGATAGTAAGGGGGTCAGATAGGCGATTCTGTGGACGCAGTCCAGAGACCCGGATGGTAGTTTGCCTCCCTGGTGCCAGGGTCCGGGATATTTCTGATCGTGTCCAAGATATCCTGAAGTGGGAGGGTGAGGAGCCAGAGGTCGTGGTACATATAGGTACCAATGACATAGGTAGGAAAAGGGATGAGGTCCTGAAAGGAGAATATAGGGAGCTAGGAAGGGAGTTGAGAAAAAGGACTGCAAAGGTAGTAATCTCGGGATTTCTGCCTGTGCCACGCGACAGTGAGAGTAGGAATGCGATGAGGTGGAGGATAAATGCGTGGCTGAGGGATTGGAGCAGGGGGCAGGGATTCAAGTTTTTGGATCATTGGGACCTCTTTTGGCGCAGGCGTGACCTGTACAAAAAGGACGGGTTACACTTGAATCCTAGGGGGACCAATATCCTGGCAGGGAGATTAGCGGGGGCTACTGAGGTGACTTTAAACTAGAATGGTTGGGGGGTGGGAATCAAATTAAAGAGGCTAGGCGTGAGGAGGTTAGTTCACAACAGAGGGATGGGAACCAGTGCAGAGAGACAGAGGGGTGTAAAGTGAGCGTAGAAGCAAAAAGTACAAAGGAGAAAAGTAAAAGTGGCAGGCCGACAAATCCAGGGCAAGCATTAAAAAGGGCCACTTTCAACATAATTGTACAAGGGCTAAGAGAGTTGTAAAAGAGCGCCTGAAGGCTTTATGTGTCAATGCAAGGAGCATTCGTAATAAGGTGGATGAATTGAAAGTGCAGATTGTTATTAATGATTATGATATAGTTGGGATCACAGAGACATGGCTCCAGGGTGACCAGGGATGGGAGCTCAACGTTCAGGGATATTCAATATTCAGGAGGGATAGACATGAAGGAAGGGGAGGTGGCGTGGCGTTGCTGGTTAAAAAAGAGATTAACGCAATAGAAAGGAAGGACATAAGCCGGGAAGATGTGGAATCGATATGGGTAGAGCTGCGTAACACTAAGGGGCAGAAGACGCTGGTGGGAGTTGTGTACAGGCCACCTAACAGTAGTAGTGAGGTCGGAGATGGTATTAAACAGGAAATTAGAAATGTGTGCAATAAAGGAACAGCAGTTATAATGGGTGACTTCAATCTACATGTAGACTGGGTGAACCAAATTGGTAAAGGTGCTGAGGAAGAGGATTTCTTGGAATGTATGCGGGATGGTTTTTTGAACCAACATGTCGAGGAACCAACTAGAGAGCAGGCTATTCTGGACTGGGTTTTGAGCAATGAGGAAGGGTTAATTAGCGATCTCGTCGTGAGAGGCCCCTTGGGTAAGAGTGACCATAATATGGTGGAATTCTTCATTAACATGGAGAGTGACATAGTTAATTCAGAAACAAAGGTTCTGAACTTAAAGAGGGGTAACTTTGAAGGTATGAGACGTGAATTAGCTAAGATAGACTGGCAAATGACACTTAAAGGATTGACGGTGGATATGCAATGGCAAGCATTTAAAGGTTGCATGGATGAACTACAACAATTGTTCATCCCAGTTTGGCAAAAGAATAAATCAAGGAAGGTAGTGCACCCGTGGCTGACAAGAGAAATTAGGGATAGTATCAATTCCAAAGAAGTAGCATACAAATTAGCCAGAGAAAGTGGCTCACCTGAGGACTGGGAGAAATTCAGAGTTCAGCAGAGGAGAACAAAGGGCTTAATTAGGAAGGGGAAAAAAGATTTTGAGAGAAAACTGGCAGAGAACATAAAAACGGACTGTAAAAGCTTTTATAGATATGTAAAACGGAAAAGACTGGTAAAGACAAATGTAGGTCCCCTGCAGACAGAAACAGGTGAATTGATTATGGGGAGCAAGAACATGGCAGACCAATTGAATAATTACTTTGGTTCTGTCTTCACTAAGGAGGACATAAATAATCTTCCAGAAATAGTAAGGGACAGAGGGTCCAGTGAGATGGAGGAACTGAGTGAAATACATGTTAGTAGGGAAGTGGTGTTAGGTAAATTGAAGGGATTGAAGGCAGATAAATCCCCAGGGCCAGATGGTCTGCATCCTAGAGTGCTTAAGGAAGTAGCCCAAGAAATAGTGAATGCATTAGTGATAATTTTTCAAAACTCGTTAGATTCTGGACTAGTTCCTGAGGATTGGAGGGTGGCTAATGTAACCCCACTTTTTAAAAAAGGAGGGAGAGAGAAACCGGGGAATTATAGGCCAGTTAGCCTAACGTCGGTGGTGGGGAAACTGCTGGAGTCAGTTATCAAGGATGTGATAACAGCACATTTGGAAAGCGGTGAAATGATCGGACAAAGTCAACATGGATTTGTGAAAGGAAAATCATGTCTGATGAATCTCATAGAATTTTTTGAGGGTGTAACTAGTAGAGTGGATAGGGGAGAACCAGTGGATGTGGTATATTTGGATTTTCAAAAGGCTTTTGACAAGGTCCCACACAGGAGATTAATGTGCAAACTTAAAGCACACGGTATTGGGGGTAAGGTATTGGTGTGGGTGGAGAATTGGTTAGCAGACAGGAAGCAAAGAGTGGGAATAAACGGGACCTTTTCAGAATGGCAGGCGGTAACTAGTGGGGTACCGCAATGCTCAGTGCTGGGACCCCAGTTGTTTACAATATATATTAATGACTTGGATGAGGGAATTAAATGCAGCATCTCCAAGTTTGCGGATGACACGAAGCTGGGTGGCAGTGTTAGCAGTGAGGAGGATGCTAAGAGGATGCAGGGTGACTTGGATAGGTTGGGTGAGTGGGCAAACTCATGGCAGATGCAATTTAATGTGGATAAATGTGAAGTTATCCACTTTGGTGGCAAAAATAGGAAAACAGATTATTATCTGAATGGTGGCCGATTAGGAAAAGGGGAGGTGCAACGAGACCTGGGTGTCATTATACACCAGTCATTGAAAGTGGGCATGCAGGTACAGCAGGCGGTGAAAAAGGCAAACGGTATGCTGGCATTTATAGCCAGAGGATTCGAGTACAGGAGCAGGGAGGTACTACTGCAGTTGTACAAGGCCTTGGTGAGACCACACCTGGAGTATTGTGTGCAGTTTTGGTCCCCTAATCTGAGGAAAGACATCTTTGTCATAGAGGGAGTACAAAGAAGGTTCACCAGATTGATTCCTGGGATGGCAGGTCTTTCATATGAAGAAAGACTGGATGAACTGGGCTTGTACTCGTTGGAATTTAGAAGATTGAGGGGGGATCTGATTGAAACGTATAAGATCCTAAAGGGATTGGACAGGCTAGATGCGGGAAGATTGTTCCCGATGTTGGGGAGGTCCAGAACGAGGGGTCACAGTTTGAGGATAGAGGGGAAGCCTTTTAGGACCGAGATTAGGAAAAACTTCTTCACACAGAGAGTGGTGAATCTGTGGAATTCTCTGCCACAGCAAACTGTTGAGGCCAGTTCATTGGCTATGTTTAAGAGGGAGTTAGATCATGTAGCTTGTTGCTACAGGGGTCAGGGGGTATGGAGGGAAGGCTGGGTTCTGAGTTGGATGATCAGCCATGATCATAATAAATGGCGGTGCAGGCTCGAAGGGCTGAATCGCCTACTCCTGCACCTATTTTCTATGTTTCTATGTTTCTATATGGTTTTGCTTCAAGCTTCCAGCATCAACAGTTTTTTGCTCCAATTAAGTTTACCACTACTCATCTAATAAGTTATCCAGGTTCCTTTGTCTGCCTCCTTGCCTTAAGTTTATTCCAGCTGTGCCATTTCACAAAATGCTAATGTAAAGAGCAATAGTAAGAATCATCCATTTGAAGGCCTTATCTTATACATCTAAATCAAGTGAGGTAATATGCCAAATTTCAAATCTTAAACTTGCAGCTTCTGTCTAATCTTTTCACTTCAGTATTTCTTTATATGAATGGCAAACATTCCATCTTGATAAAAGGACATGAGCAGACCAGCTGTTATCACATGGACAACTTAATATTTAAGAAGAACAAGGCCAAAATGTGTCCTGGGCTTCCTCACTAGGACACTGCATCATGTCCTCACTGCATACAAACTGTTCTGTTAGAGCATTCCTCTTGCTCTGTGCGTAGCTTTAACAGGGAGAGCAAGCTGGATCTGCAAGGCCTTGGTGAGACCACACCTGGAGTATTGTGTGCAGTTTTGGTCCCCTAATCTGAGGAAAAACATTCTTGCCATGGAGGGAGTACAAAGAAGGTTCGCCAGATTGATTCCTGGGATGGCAGGACTTTCATATGATGAAAGACTGGATCAACTAGGCTTATCCTCGTTGGAATTTAGAAGTTTGAGGGGGGATCTTATTGAAACGTATAAAATCCTAAAGGGATTGGACAGGCTAGATGCAGGAAGATTGTTCCTGATGTTGAGGAAGTCAAGAACGAGGGGTCACAGTCTGAGGATAAAGGGGAAGCCTTTTAGGACCGAGATTAGGAAAAACTTCTTCACACAGAGAGTGGTGAATCTGTGGAGTTCTCTGCCACAGGAAACAGTTAAGGCCAGTTCATTGGCTATATTTAAGAGAGAGTTAGATATGGCCCTTGTGGCTAAAGGGATCTGGGGTATGGAGGGAAGGCTAGTACAGGGTTCTGAGTTGGATGATCAGCCATGATCATACTGAATGGCGGTGCAGGCTTGAAGGGCTGAATGTTCTACTCCTGCACCTATTTTCTATGTTTCTATGCAGCCTTCATCTTTCCAAGTGATGGAGGTTGCACGTTTGGGAGAGGCTGCTGAAGAGGCCTAGTAGCTTGTTATTCTGCGATCACATAGATAACAGGGAACAGTTGTTTAAGCAGGTGCTTGGGGCTTTCACCACTAGTTCATGGGTGCAATCTAGCGATCTTCAATTGTTTGCTTCTTTAGTGCTTTCTGACTTGTAATAGATCAAAGATACAAATTTTGCATGTAAACTGTAATTCACAGATATCAAAGTTACTCTTAATGAAATGTATAAGAAATATCCAGCAAAATTATGCAATTCAGAGTTATCATGTTAACATTGTCCTATAATTAATTATACATTTTCCTTCAGTAATCCATTCTTGTGAGTGATTGTAGAATTTTATATTGCAGACAATGAAAAGGCATTGATTGGATTCCTGGCATTTCTGATCATTGCTACAACAATAGCTCTGGCCATTGTACTCTACAAAATATACATTTTGCAGAGGAAATCTTCAAGGTACCTGAGTTAAAATGGTTTGTCTCACACCTCATATTTTCTGCAGCACGGAACTGTATTGTAAAATATTGAAAACAGAAAGCAAGAAAAAATGGTAGAAACATTAGAAAGGAAACCATATTTTCTGTAAATTGACTAAAGTTTCTGGAAGCAACTTCATTGTTTCTGAATGTGTTATTTATTAATTTATTGTGGATTATACCAATTGACTTCCAGCTATTGTTGCTTGTTTCCTCCTTGTACCATTACACTTAATTCTTCAGTCAATTCTCTCTAATGAATTTCCCACCACAGTATGTAATATTACTGAAAGGCTGCTTGGGATCATAGTATCTATCATCAGATCAAAATCCATTCTGTGTTTGTTTCTCTTTATCTGAGGTGATACCAGTTAACATTCAGCATAGTTTATTCATTGATAAGCCCATTGAACACAGTGATGGGTATAGGGCATGCAACTGCCTGGTTAATGGGAATTTTTTTCTGCAGTGGATGAGTGATAACTGGATTTCATACTTGTGAATTCGATTGACTCCGCTCTCTGAGAGAATCCTCAGATGTATATTCCTTGGGCAAATATATTGTTTTTTATTTATACTTTCAAACCAATCATAGATTGGTACTGCTGTAGATTTTAAGGCAAAAATAGCTTTGAGCAAAAGGATTTCTTTTAGAATGGCATGGCTAATGAAGGGAGGAATGGTGTTCTTTTCCTCCCAGTTTCAGACAACTTAGTACATAGAACTGTGCAATACAGGATCAGGCCCTCAGCCCACAATGCTACGCTGATCTAGTCAAACTAGTAATTAGACACCTAACTACACTAATTCCTTCTACCTACACAATGTCCATATCTCACCATTCCCTGCACATGCATGCGCCCATCTAAGAGGCACATGAACACTTCTATCGTATTTACCTCCACTACCAACCCTCGCAGCAAATTCCAGGCACCAACCCACCAGTCGTTGTGTAAAAGAAAAATTTGGCCCACACATCTCCTGTCACCTTCGATGCCTGACCTTCAGTATTAGGCATTTGACCTGGGTATAGGAAACCAGCTGTCTACTCTATTTTGCCTCATATAATCTTACAATGTTCTATGAGGTCTCCCCCTCAGCCCTCGCCATTGCATAGTAAATAGCCCAAGTTTGTCCAACCTCTCCTTGTAGCACACACACTCCAATCCAGGCAGCATCCTGATAAACGGCTTCTGCACTCTCTGGAGCACCCACAATCTTCCTGCAGTGGAACAACCAAATTAAAAGCAGTACTCCAGATGCTGTCTAACTGGAGTTTTATAAAGCTACACCATAGCCTCCTGACTCTTGAACTCAGTACCTCAACGAATAAGGACCATTAGTTCACACCACGTGCCTTCTTGAACATCCTGTCAACCTTGCAACTACTTTGAGGAAGTTATGAACAAAATCTCTCTGTACATCAACACTGTTAAGGATTTTGCCATTAATGGTGTGCTATCCTTTATAATTTGCACACGTGTTTTTCACTATCCTTTTACATTTGTTCTCCCAAAGTGCAACACCTCCCATCTGACCCGATTAAATCCAAACTTATTTAAAATAGGAAAAGCATATAATTTTAATTAGTAAAAGAAAAAACAAATTGGAGTGAATGCCACTAATGCAAAGTAATGATTTTATGGGAGAATTGTACTTCTTTATGGCAGGAACCCACTGTAATATGGCAAAGTATTATTTTAATAATTTCTCAGGGCGATGTTTGTATTTTTGTTCAAGTGAGTGATAACTCTGGTGTGGGGTTAACTGCTTTCCAACACTTTACACATGTTCTCAGCACTAAAACAATGAGATATGTAACCCTCCTGCCATTTCTGCTTCAGAAATCCTATGTTGTGCCATTTTCTTTCACACATTCACTCATCAGCCAGTCAAGTAATTATTATCTCATGAAGACTTGCTTGCTTCACCTGAGAGAGTACCCAAAATAATCTTTCTGAGCAACACCCATAAAATGTTGAAAGAACTCAGCAAATCTGTCAGTATATATGGAGAAGAATAAACAGCTGATGCTTTGGGCTAAGACCCTTCATCAGGACATCTGAACTGAAGTATTTCTTTTACAAGTTTAGTCTGAAGGGAAATGTAAGTCAAATTACCCAGTTTTCTTTGATCCTCTTATTCTTATGAGCAAATTCTCCACTTTACCTCAATTTAACCAAATACATTGTCAGCAGATAAATATCAGAAAATTCAATGAAGTAATATTGCTCTTGTGTTTATCTGAATACTTGAGTAAATGCAAGTGAATATATGAAAATCCTATCCAAAGATTTCTCACAATTAATAGTATAGTCACTGTTCTCTCTAAGCTGCACAGGTGCATGGCTGCGCATTAACTGAAATGCACCTGCACACATAGCCTTTGTTGCCACGCAGCAGGAATTTTCTTTCACATAATGCTTTATTAAAGCTCTGCACAGTTTTCAGGCATGGTCCAAGCAAATGTTAAAAAGAAATTAGAGGGAAAGTTGATCATAATGTTAATTATAAATACTGATAACACTAACTAATAGTACATTCTTTTTGATGTGGTAGTGCTATTTAACATGTTTTTTTTTCTTGCTCTATCCTGATTATAGACATCCTGAAGAATCCGTGGAACTTATTGGACATGGTCAGTAACCAGCTTTACCCCTTTATTTTTACGTGTTGAGCATTTGGTCTAAACCTTGTCTCAGGGAATATTTCATATAATTAATATCCAATGTTGACCACTCCTTACAGATGATGAAAAACAGCTGCTCAATGTGGAACCCATACTTGCTGAACAACTGATTGATGTCTATAGGAGAAAGCAGGCCGATGAATCCAGATTATTTTTAGCAGAATTCCAGGTAATTGGTGAATCATCACATTCCTAAGTTCCTGTCCACTCGAAGACAAAGGCAATGATGGTTAATGTATTAAAGGGGAGGATAATGACACTGAAGTGTACCACTCATTTGCAGTGACAGATGAGCCAGAATAGGGTGTGGGTGCTCAGCTGTTTGCTGAGAATGAATTTGAAAGTGCAGGCAACACCTAAAGAAGAATCCTCTCAAGTTCATGTTTAATTGTCATTCAACCATACACATGAATATAGCCAAAGGAAATGGTGTTCCTCTGGGGTCAAGGTACAAAACACAGTACCAACAGTCACACACAGCACGAGGCACATATAGCACATACAATAATGATAGAAATAAAAGATAGTCACAATAATAATTATAATTGTAATAATATAGACCAAGTCCCTGAGTGTCGTGGGAATGATGTTCTGGAGCCACGTTTTCTGCAAGAATAAGCAGCAGTTCCTCATGTTGCACTAGTGTATCCACAAAGAACACAATCCAGCTTGTCTTCCATCGAACAATCACCGGGGGGGTAGCACAAATGGGAGGGGCCAACAGACCCAGCCCCCAAACCCAGCACAGCCGCCCGCCACGCCATGCCACCTCTGTGTCTGCTTCTCCGGGCAAATGCAACTGGAACTGGTGACCCTGCAGCATGTGAGCCTGGTCCGTGCAACAACTGAGGCCACGCATCTCCCTCCCACCCCCCCACACAAGAAAAATGGCAAAGGCATTCATTTGCGCTGGTTGTTGGACCATGCACCAGCTTTGACATCTTCCCCCTTGGGTGGTGGTGGCAGTAGCAAGCAGCAATGTAGTATACAAAAAATCCAGCTCCACATCTATTGAGCAAAGTTTCTGATGGGGTAGACCTCCAGTACTTGATGTTCTTAATACCCAACATTGTCTTCTGATCATAGAAATGACATAATGGTTGAACAATTATTGCTTTGGGCCCAGAGAGGTTGCTGCGATCAAGCGCGCTGTCATTTTACTGGGCGATTGTAGCACCTAGATGCACCAAATTATTGTTGAAAAGCGGAAAAAGTAATTTGCCTACTAAACATAAAAGGGTAAAAATTCGCCCTGTATCATTACTGTTAAATATGTAAAGTTGCAGCTGTTATGAATTGTATACCTCTTTTGAAATTCAGTTCCATTGACTTCTATGGAACTAGGGATGGGCAATAAATGCTGGCTTAGTTGGTGATGCCCACATCCCATAAGTGAATAAATTTTTTTAAATCCCTCAAAAGTAGAGAACAATTCAGAATTCCCAAAGGTGATGTGCACCAATGATTAAGGATAAATCTTTTCGCAATGTATTTAATTGAGGTTTGTAAGATGAATAAATATGAGCTGAATTATCAAGGAGAATGCACAATATGGAGCATGGAATGCATGGTGCTCCATAAAGATCTATGGAGATCTTTAGCATCTACAGAGGGTAAAGTAAATCTCATTTTACCATTTAACTGCTGGTCTTACCACCTCAGGTGACCTCTATATTAATAACACCTGAATCACAGACTAACTGCTGATTCAGTATTGGTGAAGCACCTCAGTATATTCTGCTTCATGCACAAAATGTGATGAATGTGCTTGTTATGTTGAGTCATTTGCATGTTTGGTTATTTATGTGTCCTCGTCCAACTACCCAAAGCCAGTGGTATAAAAAGCAGACGGGACCTTAAAGTACAAGCGATTCATTCCACCACCCTGGCTGCAGCAGTGAAAATTAGAATCATAAGACTGTACAGTAAAGAAAAGAACCTTGATAGTCCACCATGAACATTTTGACCATGATGCCTACCTAAGCAAATCCTATTTGTTTGCATTTGGCTTATATCCCTTTATGCTTTTCCACTCTAAGTGTCTGTCCAAGTACCTTGTAAACATTTGTATCTTCCTCTGGAGAATGATTCCAGATATTTAGCAACCTCTGTGTATAAAATGTACCATCCAGATCTCCCTTAAAGTTCTCACCTTTTCCTTAAACCTGTGCTTTCTAGTTTTATACATGCTTACCCTGGTAAAGACCTGGCTGGTGGCATAGTGGCATCAGTGCTGGTCTGCGGGGCGGGAGGTCCCGAGTTCGAATCCAGCTGGCTTCCCTGCATGCTTTTCATCCATGGTGGGTTAAGAGCTGGTGATCTCTTTGAGGAAAAAAAAACACCCGGTAGAAGGCAATGGCAATGGCAAACCACTACTGTAACTTTCCTCATATGCGATTTCCCACTACGTCAAGAGCGGCATGGGAGGAAGTCATCCGTTAACTGGAGTAATTCCGGATGCAACGTACCTTTCCTTTTTACCCTGGCAAAAAGACTCTCTATCTACCCTATCCATTTCTCTCATAATTTTATAAACCTCAGTAAGGTCACCCCTTCTGTCTTCTCTGTTCCAGTGAGAATAAACCAGTCTATCCAGTCTCCCTTTATAAATACAGCAGTCCATTCTAGTCAACATCCTGAAGAATCTCGCCTGCACTCTTTCAATTGCCATCACAACCTTCTGCTAGTGCGGCAACCAGAACTGTACACAGTAATTCAAAAGCAGCCTTAGTAGCCTCAACATGACAGCCCGACTCGTAAGCACAGTGCCCTGCCCATGAAGGAAAGCATCCCATTTCCTCCTCAAGCTTTCTGAATTTCCCTATCCAACTTTGTCAACATTTTCAGTGAGTTCCCAAATTCGCTCTGTACACCAATGTTCCTGGTCCTTTCCATTTACTCTGTATGCTCTACCAGAATGTACTGTACTTTCACAAAGTGTGTCACACTTGCCTGCATTAAGTTCCATCTGCCACCACACTGCCCAACTTTCTAGCTGATCTATGTCCACTGTATGTTTAGACAATCTTAAGACCAGAAGACAGAGCAGAATTAGGATATTTGGCCCATCAACTCTGCTCCACTATTCCATCATGGCTGATTTATTATCCATCTCAACCCAGTTATTCTGTCTTCTCCCTGTAACCTTTGATGCCCCTACTAATCAAGAACCTATCAACCTCCACTTTCTTCCTCATCTCTGTTCTAATGAGGCATACTTCTATTCTGAGGCTGTGCCCTCTGGTCTTAGACTCCCACATCCATTCTATCTAGGCCAAGGGTTCTCAACCTGAGGTCCATGGACCCCTTGCTTAATGGTAATAGTACATGGCATTAAAAAAAAGTTTGGGAACCTCTGCTCTAGGCCTTTCAATATTCGATAGGTTTCAATGAAATTCTCCCCCCCCCCACCTCATTTTTCTTCACTCCACTGAGTAAAGGCACAGAGCCATGAAACCCTCCTTATCTGTTAACCTGTTCACTCCCTGAATCATTCATGTGAACCTCTTCTGGACTCCATCGAATGCCAGCACAACTTTTCCTAGATACAGGCCCCAAAACTGCTCATAGTACTCCAAATGCAGTCTGACCAATACTTTATAAATCCTCAGCATTAAATCCTTGCTGTTATATTTTAGTCCTCCTGAAATGAATGCTAACAGTAAGTTTGCCTTTCTTACCAACTCAAGCTGCAAGTCAACCTTTAGGGAATCCTGCACAAAGACTCCCAAGTCCCTTTGTTTTCCTGATTTTTGGATTTTTCTCCTCATTTAGAAAATAGTCTATACCTTTAATCCTTCCACCAAAGCACATGACCATGCTCTTCACTACACCATATTCCATTTGCCCCTTCTCTACCCATTCTGTCTACAGTAAGTCCTTCTTCACTCTCCCTACTTCCTCAACATGACTTGCTCCTCCACCTGCCCCTGTATTATCTGAAAACTTGGCCAAAAGGACATCAATTCCATCATGGAAATCATTGACATATAACATGAAAAGAAGCAGTCCCAACTCTGACCCCTGTGGAACATCACTATTCACCGATAGCCAACTATAAGGTCCCCTTTACTCCCATTCTTTGTCTCCTGCCAGTCAGCAATCTTCTATAAATGCTTGTATCTTTTCTGTAGTGTCATGGGCTCTTGTTTAGCAGCCTCATGTGCAGCACCTTGCGAAAATCTTCTTCACAATGACTCCACCAATTTTTTTTGTCATCTGCAAATTATAACAGCTGAATGATAGCAATACAGAATTAATTGTACATCAAATAAGAAACTTGGTTACTGTGTTGGTAGAAAATAATGTAATTTTGAAATTATCATTTCAGAGCATTCCAAGGGTCTTCAGCAAATTTCCTGTTAAGGATGCACGTAAAGGTTGTAATTCGAACAAGAATCGATATATTGACATCCTACCATGTGAGTTTGAATGGAACCTGCTAATTAAGTTTTTAACTGATGTGTTTCTATATCATTGCAGGACAATATGGCCCCATAGAATATCTCAGTACTGAAATAATACTCAGAAAGTTAAGAGAAATTTGTCAAGAGTGTAGCAGTTGTATAGGCTGGGGAGCTTTTTTGTTCTGTTTATTGAAAACTATAATTTTGAAACAGTTGGAAAACTTGTTCTTTTCATTTAGAAAAAGGCATTAATTTACTTGTGATAGGAGGATGAATATGTTTTTCTTCAGAGATTTGGCATGTTGCTGAAACACAGGATCCTGAGCATGGGGGTTGATGGGTTCTTCAGGAAAATGACAGATAAATTGTTTCTCACAGATGTAGCAATCAGGTGTTCATTATGAAAAATATTCTGCAGGTTTTAGTCTTTGTTCACCAGTCGAATGAATACTTACTGGACTGATATGATTAAGGGACCATCTGTTATATCTGCACTATTTCTGATCAGCAACTTGAAACTGTAATTTTCCTCAAGAACAATTAATTACTTTGTAAAGACATTTCATTAAGAGGATGATTAGATGTAAATAGTTCATTTCATATCTGTCTCAGGATGACTTAAATTATTTGCAGCCAATGAAGTATTTTTGAATGAAGCACTGTATTCAGTGTTTTGGTGTAGATAGTGGAGAAGACAGTTTGGCAGAGTAAGCTCCTATAAGCAGCAATGCATTAGTGGGCAAATAATCTGATTATTAACAATATTAATTGAAGGACAGATATCAGCCAGACTTTGGAGAAATGATAAGGTTCCAGTTCCGCTTGCAGTTTGACCAATCATGCACCATATAAGTTTAATCCTCTGTGAACATTCTTTTACCATATCAGTCTATTTCACTTTTCATAAATATATTGAACATTATTAAATATCAGCATGATCGCAAGCTTCCATCATTACTCTCAGGTACATTCTACATCCCCTTTGTGCAAAAAGACAATTTGTATTAGAATCTTTACCATCGCTGTGAATGTATTTAAATTTGATCAATACATAACTCAGTCTAGGTACCTCAATTACTGAAAATGTATAGCATAGTGGTTTGATTACTCAATGCATGTTTATTAAGTGTGCTGTAAAAAATCAGTTTTCCTGAAGTGGGTTGCATTAGCAAACATTTCTGGGTGAAATACAACTTCTAGGCAGTCAGATGTACAGGTGATGATGTCCCACTGCCAGCACCACATCTTTGATTTCCTTCTGCATAACATTGGAACTGTTAATTCAGGACAACGACTGAGCAACAAATTTCAAACACAACATCTGACAGACTTGTGCCCCAATGGTCAAAATATTATCCCAGCTCCACTGTAGTTTGTGGCTGTCTGTGTGGGATTTGCCCTGGGTGTTCCAGCTTCCTTCCACCTTACAAAGATGCATGAGTTGCTTATTTGGAATTGTAAGTTGTTGCTGGTGAGTCTGAGAATCTTAGGGCAGGTGGTAGGAATTGAAGGAAATGCAGGAAGAATACAATGAAACTGTTGCAAAGTGGTTGCTTGATAGTTGGTGTAGATTCAGTGAGCTGATGAGCCTATTCCTATGTTCTGTAACTATGAGGATTTCAGTGGACATTACAATCAATTTCAAAGTTCGAACTGTCAAAAGTGTTCAACACAATAATTTTTTATTGCACTTCAATGGGTCCAGTTCAACTTAATTGTTTCTGTTTCCCAATATGTTGTTCTATTCTATCATTCCATAAATTCTCCCCTCATTCCTGCTCTTCTTGTGAAAACCACTGCAATTTTTGAAGTCAAAGCTGGGTCATTACCGAAAATCGTTCAAGTGATGATGAATGGATTTTGTTGTGTATTTAACACTTTGGTAGTATTAGAGTAATATTGTAAATGAATTGTTTGATTAAGTAATCTTGTTTGTTTAAATAACTCTTTATGGGTCATATGTAAAAATAGATGAATTGCATACATCATGACACTACTACATGATATGTGCATGGTTCGCTTAAAGTAAAAACAGATTTAGGTCGGAACATTTATGCCTTCTTTGTTTAATAAACTTATTAGGATTGTACTTTCTCAACAGATGATTACAACCGTGTTGAACTTTCCCCTGTGTCTGGAGAGCATGGTTCAGATTATATCAATGCAAGCTTCATTGATGTAAGTATGAAAGCTTGGAAGTGACGGACAAATTATATTTAAGTATTTATTATTGTGTACTTTGACAACAGAAGTTTAAATAGAATTATTTAATCCTTTTGATGATTAAAATGGAAGAGAAAAGTGTTCCCTTTACAGAATTCATTTCTGCAGTTGACCCCAATCTACACGCATCCCCAGGGTTTACTTCTGAAGGCTGTTACGACCAATATCACAGTTCTTCCTGGGAAGATCCAAGTTGGCAATGGTGTTCAATACAATAGCATTTTGTTGTACCAAAGTTCATTTTTATTTTCTATTTGACCCTTCATTCCACTATAAGGCCTGAGGTTCAATATTGGAGACCCAGTAGGCCTCTATATTCATGTCATTTCCTTGACATGCTTTTTAAATAAACCTAGCGTTGATTATTGTAAAACTCACTCCATAACTCCAATGTTTGTAATTCTCCCCATTGCTGACTGATTATTGAGCATTTAATTACGAGTGAAGTATTGTTGTTTTTAACTTTGTTATTTTTTATTACATAGGGCTTCAATGAACCCCGGAAGTACATTGCCGCCCAAGGTACATTTACTTGTATACAGGCAATATTTTTCTCAATATTGCAGAACAAGTTTAATGAAAATTTGCTATTTATCTGCAGATATCTATCTCAGAGAATCAAGAGTTTGAATGATTTCGATGTACAACATGATGGAATTTAATAACCAAGTTACACTGAGTTGCAGACGTGTTAACTGCAGTTTCTCTGCCTGAACTATGCAGTTTTGAGACTCCTCCCATTGTGTGATCATGCTTCCATGCAGCAGCACCCAGGGTAGCTATAGCAATTTCAGCAGAAGTAGCCAAATAACCACCTTACCATAGGGACAGTAAAATACACTTCAGTGGTTTAACAAAATTGCACTATGGTAGACCATACCTTAATTATACCTCTCGCGCACTTATTGTAAACTTTGTCCCCTTGATACAAAACAACCCTACTTTACATAGTACTGTGCAAAAGTCTTAGACACACACACACATATATATATATATATATATAGCTAGGGAGCCTGAGACTTTTGCTCCATACTGTAGTAATTTTATGTATTTCACTGTGCTGCTCCTGCTGCAAAAAGGAAAAAAATCATGGCATAAGTGATCAAAGATGAATCTGATTCTGATATGGATCACTGTTGTGGACTGAAAGTGGGAAGGCGGCAGGGAGAGGGGAATCATGGTTGGGAAAAGGGGAAGGGAGAAGAGAGGGAGTGAAAAGCAACAGAGAGACATTCTATAATGATCAATAAAACAATTGTTTGGAATTAAGTTACCTTGACGCTATTTGCTTGCTGTTTATGTTTTCATTGCACATTGAGTTTTGACGTCTTCTTTTTTATGGGTTGTCTTATTCTTTTATTTTTTTATGAGCATGATGTGGCTTTTGTTCTCTGCACATTGGGTCTTTCATATATATTTATATGTGGTTTGGTTTTGAGTTTTTTTTGTTTCGTGGCTGCCTGTTAGAAAAAGAACCTCAAGGTTGAATAATATATACATATTTTGATTATAAATCTACTTTGAACTTTGAATCTTGCCTGGTGTCTCAGGGCTGGGTGTGTCTGGACCTGTGCCACACCTGCCCTGGCACTCCATCCTCACCATTCCCAACATTCTTTGCTCTCACCAGATTTACAAACTCGCTCTCCGTTCCATGTTGACAAATACAGTATTGTGCTAAAGTCTTAGGCATTCTAGCTATATGTTTGTGCCTGAGACTTTTGCACAGTACTGTAAAGTGAAAATTTTAAAAGGAATCAAGCACTGCTGCGATAGCAGCCAACCACCTTCCAACAGGTGTTTTAGAATCAGTGGGAGGATTGTGGTCATAGCACAGCAAATGGAAAAAGAGCAAGTTCCCTCAATCCCAACTTTACACCTGACACCTGTTAGTTGTCACCACAGTGGGGAAGTCCAGATCAGAAGTAATAGAATAGGTCTTAGCCATGACAAAAGTCGTGTCAGACACAACCTGAGAGGGAGGAATCTGAATATATCATGTGGCTGGTCATCTATAGAAAATAAATTAGTTCCACTTTCATTAAAATCCAAGGTTAGTTTGTTTGATGAGAATAGCATAAGAGTGGATCTAAACCTTTATTAGGCTACAGACCAAGTGTGGTAAATAGGATTAGTACAAATAGGTTCTTGATGGTCATATGTAAGTAGTGAGCTGAAGAGACTCTTTCTGAGCCAAATGACTCTGCGACTCAAAATGGAAGATGTCCATAATCATTGAACATTGTAGAGAGTTAAATGATTGGCCCAAAGATTTGTATGAATCAGCTGATGAGAGATTAATTCACTGTATACCCTTCATCCCAACACAATTAACAGAGGCGTTATTTATTTTCAGCTTCCTAATGTTTAATTTTGAGCAAATATTCTGTTTTATCAAGAGTTCCAATCTTTCTCCTTTAGACTGTCCCTCAAATGAATCACATATCAAATTAATGATTTAGTAATTGCACCCCTTCTTTTTCTTTAGACACAGAGTTACCACTGATTGATGATTACCCCAATGTCCTCATGCTTCCTTCTCCCATCTTTCATGTCCCTGCGTGAATTCTTCTTTTGTATTTCACTCGCATTTCTTCCCTGTGCTTCCAGTTAGTTTCTGAATATGCCTCGATGTAATTTAGTAACTTACCCTGTTCTAGTTCCTTTTCATATGTAGCTGAATTCAACTAGTTTAAAATAGACCAATCACACAAATGAATGTCTCCAGTTTTGATTTTCTCTGTGTTTGCTCAATGATAACTTCTGCTATTTTTCAGGACCGAAAGAAGAAACATCTGATGATTTCTGGAAAATGGTGTGGGAACAGAAAGTAACAATCATTGTCATGGTGACTCGCTGTGAGGAAGGGAAGCGGGTGAGGCACATTCTCCATTACTCATGCTTGACCATTTTTTAAAAAAACCTTCTGTGCACCATACTATAATTATGTGAGGATCATACGGAGTAGATGCAAGAGGAAATAAAAACAATCTGCAGATGCTGAAAATCTGAAACAAAAACAGAAAATGCTACAACACTCAGCAACCTAGGCAGCATCTGTGGAGAAGCAGATAATGTGTTCTGTCTGTGATGCTTTGTCAGAACTAGTAAAATGAGAAGACACATGCAAAATGCTGGAGGAACACAGCAGGTCAGGCAGCATCTATGTAGAGGAATAAACAGTTGATGTTTCAGGCCGAAACTATGGTTTTCTTTAGGAGAGTTGGGGGAGGGATATATAATTCAGACCATTCTCACAGTGGTGAAAACAATGAACAGAAGGATAAAAAATATATATATATAATGTCTATTTACAGTCTCTGATCTATATTGACCAATGAAAGGTCAAAAATTAGATTTGACAGCCACATTATATCATCTTTTCTAATACATCTGTTGTACCTGACTGATCAAAGCCACTTGGAAGCTGTAACTGGGAGATTTGAAAGCCTTTATTTTACATAGTAGATCTTCCACAGAAAACCTCGTTCACCACTTCTAACAAAATGCTTCTTACATGCAGGTATTTCTTAAAAGCAAAGATACTTCTGAAACACAAAGATAACAATAAACAATTAACTAAGGTTTTAATGACTATAATCACCCACTATAACATTTTGAATATAGAGAATTAACTTTGCAGAATTACATATTTACAATGTTAGCATGTACCAACTAGCAGAATCCCTTTGCATATTCAATACTGTAGTTGATCTGAAAGCTTCTCAGCACAAACTCCAGCCACCCAGAACATATCTATTCAGTGTTGAGAGTTGGCTCCCTGAATATAAAACTAGCTAGAATATCAAGAGCAAAACAGCTCTGCCCTGAATTGTACATTAAGTAGCAGGGATATCTCTTGAAGGCAGTGTTAATACAGGAGATGGCCATTTAATGCCTTCCCTGATCATAAGACAGCAGCATGCAGGGACACAGTGGCTACTCTGGCTCCCAAAAGTGTTGCTAGTTTTAAGTTCTTAGATTGTACTTCAAAGTTTCTAGTTAGGCTTTTCTGTTATCCAAAGCTTCGTGAATGCAGCACCACCAAAATCTGAAACAAAGTTACATCTAAGCAGAGTTAACGGACAAAGGGATTCTACAGACACCAGACCAAGTGACAGCAACCAGGCCTAAGCACCTCAGCAGGGGAAGCAGTGGATGCAGGTGATAGAAAGAAAGCAAAAATGTGGTGAAAGAGCTGTGGCACTAGCGATGTTGAGAGCTAACCTGGCAGTAACACACCAGCAGTACCATCACTTTTCTTGGCCAAAATCTGCTTGCTAGATAATAAAATGGACTTACTGAGACTGAGAATGACACACAGAAAGAAATAAGAAACTATTGCATTCTAGTTTTCACCATAATATCATTAACCACCAACATGCCCGACTTGGCGTTTCAACTTGATGTAGTGATTCTGTTCCTGTGCAGACAGGAACTCCCTGTTGGGGAAATCCAAAGGAGGTGGAATTTGTGTGCACATTAACAAAGGTCGGTGCACAAACTCGTCTGTAGTTAGCAGTCCTTGTTCTGGGAAAATTGAGCAAATTAGAATTAAATGCCAGCCATGGCTCAAAGAGTTTACTGTTGTATTCATCTCTGCTGTCTCCATCCCCCCGAGCACGAACGCCAAGGATGCACTGGGAGAGCTTTACAGTACCATCAGCTCTCTGCAAAACAAGCATCCAGATGGTCTCTTCATAATTGCAAGAAACATCAATTGTGTTAACCTGCAGGACATTTTACCCAAGTTCCAAAAACACGTCACCAGTGTGTAGATGATATTGGTACCTCAAGAAGGGTCAACTATTGCCCCAGCTAGAAGCCCTGGCAGAACACAGAGGTGTGCTCGCTACTGAAAGCCTGAGGCACTGCCTTCAAATCCACTGACAGAACAGATCTCAGAGAGGCCAGGAGAAACCTCGTCTTAGGCATCAAGAGGGCAAAGGTCGCCTCTGCACAAAAAAATCAATACCTCTCCGATAACAATCCCCGGCATGTATGGCTAGACATCCAGGGCATTACATAATAGGCAAGGGAAAACTGTGTCAAGTACACCGGTGATGCCCCCATCGCTGACACTCTAAACAACTTTTTTTTCCTTTTTTTTTGAGTGTGCAACACAATACCAGCCATGAAAGCTACTCCCCCAGGAGAACAACAGTGGTCAGCAGATATGAGAAGAACTCTGCAGAGAATCAACACCTGTAATGTGGCCAAGCTAGATAACTTCCCAGGACGTCTTCATGGACACCTTCAACACTTCACTCATCCAGGCTTCAAATCAACCATCTTCATCCCTGCACCAAAGAATGCTCCACCTTCAGAACTAAACAATCTCTGCCCGTAGCACTGATACAAATCATCCTGAAGTACCTTGAACGGCTGATAATGCCATGTATCATAAAGTCCATTCTTGCCACATTGGACACTCACCAATGGGCTTACCAACAGAACTGCTCTATGACAAATGCCAGAGCATCTATTATGCATCTGGCCCTGATGCACCTAGAATTCAAGGACACTTATGTCAGAATGTTGTTTCTGGATTCCAATTTGACATTCAACACTACTGTCCCATAGACCTTGTTGAACAAACTTCTACTCCTCAGTCTAAATACACTGCCGTGCAACTGGAACTTCCTAACGAACAGACTTCAGATAGTCAGGATGCACAATTTCTCCTCCCTCCCCATCATTGTCAAGATGGGCTCCCCCTTCCCCCAGGCTTTGTGCTGAGCCCGCTGTTGTACACTCTGCTTATACGTGACTGCACGGTCAAACACCCGAGCGATCACATCGCCGAAGACACGACAGTCGTGGTGCTCATCACCAACAACAATGAGACAGCCTGCAGAGAGGAGGCCCGGTGCCACACAAATAACCTCTCCCTTAATGTCAAAAAGACAAGGAAATGGTTATTGATTTGAGGAGAACTTGCACTACTCACACCCCTCTTTACTTCAGTGGCACAGCAGTGGAAACTGCAAGCAGTTTCAAATTCCTGGGAGTGCACATTTCACATAACCTCCGGAATACATCCTCCGCAGTAGAAAGCTCATCTCTTCAACCTCCTCTACTTTTTGAGAGCATCCTGACAAGCTGCACCACTGTTTGGTACTGAAACTTCACTGTGGCAGTCAGGAGGCGCCTTTTTGTGTTGCATTGGATCCGATCTGTTGCACTCACAATGCATATGTACAAAGCTGTGCAGTGAGTTATGTACCTTCTCAAAAATCACCCAAAATGAAAACTTTCTTCGGGGTTTTTGATGAGATCTTACTTGTGAAAAGATATTGCTGTTTCAAAGGCAAATAAAGGGAGGATGGAGATGGATGTCATTCTACTGTGTATTTCAAATTCAATTCCAAATTAATCTGCATAGGAAATGATATAAACGCAGCTTATGTAAAGGAAGTGACATTCAAACTGCGCCTCTAGAGGGCAGAACATTTCCCACCCAGCATCTGCAAGATGTCAAACTTAAATACTAAAACTGAAAGTAATTTTTAATTAAGTGATCCTTGCATTAAGTCTTTGGCAAAAGAAACATGGTCCCAGAGACTGATTTTGGAAACAGTCTTACCACACCATCTTTAACCATTTTCACTTTGAAAATACTAGCCTTGATGATGTTCCTGTGGGGATCAACAGGAAGTGCTGGACCACTGTACCATGAGGAGAGGGTGAGCCGATTAGCTTGGAGCCCTCTCGTGGTGTGATCAGCCAGGTTGAGATCAGCAGGAACACAGTTCCATTGGCCCTTCTGGGTTGAGACCTGATACATTGGATCCTATTATATACATCAACATGGAATCTTCTTGTTTCATTAAATATATAACTGATCACAACATTGCTGTTGGTAAAGAACTTGATATAATCTAGTTCTTTGTCCAGCTCTTAAGTTATCATCTCTGCTATCTCAACTGCTATACCAGCACCACTGAGTTCAAGCCTTCGTAGGGTGAGATTTGGTTTGGGAGTAAGCTTTGCCTTGCCCTGGAGAAATTCAGCTTCACTATATCCAGCAGTGCCTGTGACCTTCAGGTATGCAATAGCACCAATAGCTTTAGTTGATGCATTACAGAAGATGCAAACCTCTTTCTTTGAGCTGTAAGATAGTGGAATTGTTGAGTAGGTTCTCAGAGTTTTCAGGACTTTAAGATCCTGAAAGGAAGAACTCCACTGCTACCACCGTTTCTCTCTAGAGAGTGGGGAACCCTATTCACAAGTGCTCGAGTTCAACTCTGTTAATATGAAGCATCCCTGGATACAGACTGGAGCTGCAAATTAAGAGGGTCCAGTAGGCTGTTGACGGTCGATAGCACACCATGACGCACAAAGGTATCAGCAGCCTGGAAAGTAAGGCTGAGACTGTGCTGCATAGAGTGGAGGTCCTGTCCAAGATGAAGATTCTGTAGATCTTTGGGCCAGATCTTCAGATGGGAAACATCGCATGAACTCAGCATTGTTGCGTGTGATCTTACGCAGTCTGAGATTAAACTGCGCCAGCATGTCTCTGCTGCTTTCAGCATGCTGACTATTACTTCTGCACTAGAAAATGATTTAAGGCCATTATCCACGTAGAAATGCTTTTCTATGTACCTTTGTGCTTCAGTCCCGAATTCCATCTCTCCCTTGCTAGCTGTCCTCTTAAGGCCATAGTTTGCCGCAGCTGGCGAAGGACAGTTACTAAGTACGTGAACTCGTATGCAGCATTCCAGAATGTCATTGTCCATTTGGTGATCACAAAGCCACAAGAATCTGAGGTAGTCTCGGTGACCGTTTCTTATTAGGAAGCTGTGGAACATTTGTTTGATGTCTGCCATCACTGCAACAGACTCTGTTCTGAGGTGCATTGGGACCCCGAGCAGGCCGAGATCTGGGCCCTGTAAGAGCATATTGTTCAATGATGTGTCTTTGAACTGCACATTTGAATCAAAGAAAACTTGTTCTTGTGCAAGTTTCTGTGGGTAATAATACTCTCATACTGAACATGTCAAAGAATGTTGACTTTGCCAATGACACATTGCTCTGATCATCTAATATCATGTATGCCTTCATTTTTTGCTCAGGAGATCCCTTCGGGTAGATGTTGGTGGGACATATTTCAGAGCAGCACATGCCCTGGACGTCTTTCCCACATACCACTGCGCATGAGCAAGTAGCTGTATCTAATGAATGCCCAGCTGGCTCCCCGCTGTGCTCTGCTGCATCTGTGCTGGAACCAGTAGTAGCCCAAGGTGCTGGCCCTGAACGAAGTGCTGATCACTGCTGCATTCAGTGCAGTGGAGAATAGTTTCATAGTCCTTTGCTTGCCATGCTATTGAAGCACAACATTGGAAACATACTGAGTGCTCCTTTAGAAAAAAATCTCCAGTCTGCAAGCATGTTTTCACTGAATCCTCTGGATTTCCTTAGGTGTGGGGTTTCTCACTGACAGGGCGTTGTCTGTCGAGGTTCATGACAGAGTTTTCTACTTCAGCTTTGCTGACTGTGGTAGGAGTTTTGGTTTTCCATGGTTTTGCTGAAGATCTCCCTTTGAATGATGTGCTACTGGAAGTTGACGTCATAAAACTAGGGTCATTGTGCATTTCTGCATGGTTGCTGGCGAATTCCGCTTAAGAATGAAAATGGTAGATAGGGGGCATGATGTTTCATTTTATACTTGAACCAGCCACTCTTAGAAACATAGAAACATAGAAAATAGGTGCAGGAGTAGGCCATTCGGCCCTTCGAGCCTGCACCGCCATTTATTATGATCATGACTGATCATCCAACTCAGAACCTTGCACCAGCCTTCCCTCCATACCCCCTGATCCCCGTAGCCACAAGGGCCATATCTAACTCCCTCTTAAATATAGCCAATGAACTGGCCTCAACTGTTTCCTGTGGCAGAGAATTCCACAGATTCACCACTCTCTGTGTGAAGAAGTTTTTCCTAATCTCAGTCCTAAAAGGCTTCCCCTTTATCCTCAAACTGGGACCCCTCATTCTGGACTTCCCCAACATCGGGAACAATCTTCCTGCATCTAGCCTGTCCAATCCCTTTAGGATTTTATACGTTTCAATCAGATCCCCCCTCAATCTTCTAAATTCCAACGAGTACAAGCCTAGTTCATCCAGTCTTTCTTCATATGAAAGTCCTGCCATCCCAGGAATCAATCTGGTGAACCTTCTTTGTACTCCCTCTATGGCAAGGATGTCTTCCCTCAGATTAGGGGACCAAAACTGCACACAATACTCCAGGTGTGGTCTCACCAAGGCCTTGTACAACTGCAGTAGTACCTCCCTGCTCCTGTACTCGAATCCTCTCGCTGTAAATGCCAGCGTACCATTCGCCTTTTTCACCGCCTGCTGTACCTGCATGCCAACTTTCAATGACTGGTGTATAATGACACCCAAGTCTCGTTGCACCTCCCCTTTTCCTAATCGGCCACCATTCAGATAATAATCTGTTTTCCTATTTTTGCCACCAAAGTGGATAACTTCACATTTATCCACATTAAATTGCATCTGCCATGAATTTGCCCACTCACCCAACCTATCCAAGTCACCCTGCATCCACTTAGCATCCTCCTCACAGCTAACACTGCCGCCCAGCTTCGTGTCATCCGCAAACTTGGAGATGCTGCATTTAATTCCCTCATTCAAGTCATTAATATATATTGTAAACAACTGGGGTCCCAGCACCGAGCCTTGTGGTACCCCACTAGTCACTGCCTGCCATTCTGAAAAGGTCTCATTTATTCCCACTCTTTGCTTCCTGTCTGCTAACCAATTCTCTATCCACATCAATACCTCACCCCCAATACCGTGTGCTTTAAGTTTGCACACTAATCTCCTGTGTGGGACCTTGTCAAGAGCCTTTTGAAAATCCAAATATACCACATCCACTGGTTCTCCCCTATCCACTCTACTAGTTACATCCTCAAAAAATTCTATGAGATTCGTCAGACATGATTTTCCTTTCACAAATCCATGCTGACTTTGTCCGATGATTTCACTGCTTTCCAAATGTGCTGTTATCACATCTTTGATAACTGACTCCAGCAGTTTCCCCACCACCGACGTTAGGCTAACCGGTCTATAATTCCCCGGTTTCTCTCTCCCTCCTTTTTTAAAAAGTGGGGTTACATTAGCCACCCTCCAATCCTCAGGAACCAGTCCAGAATCTAAAGAGTTTTGAAAAATTATCACTAATGCATCCAATATTTCTTGGGCTACTTCCTTTGGCACTCTGGGATGCAGACCATCTGGCCCTGGGGATTTATCTGCCTTTAATCCCTTCAATTTACCTAACACCACTTCCCTACTAACATGTATTTCACTCAGTTCCTCCATCTCACTGGACCCTCTGTCCCTTACTATTTCTGGAAGATTATTTATGTCCTCCTTAGTGAAGACAGAACCAAAGTAATTATTCAATTGGTCTGCCATGTCCTTGCTCCCCATAATCAATTCACCTGTTTCTGTCTGCAGGGGACCTACATTTGTCTTTACCAGTCTTTTCCTTTTTACATATCTATAAAAGCTTTTACAGTCCGTTTTTATGTTCCCTGCCAGTTTTCGCTCATAATCTTTTTTCCCCTTCCTAATTAAGCCCTTTGTCCTCCTCTGCTGAACTCTGAATTTCTCCCAGTCCTCAGGTGAGCCACTTTTTCTGGCTAATTTGTATGCTTCTTCTTTGGAATTGATACTATCCCTAATTTCTCTTGTCAGCCACGGGTGCACTACCTTCTTTGATTTATTCTTTTGCCAAACTGGGATGAACAATTGTTGTAGTTCATCCATGCAATCTTTAAATGCTTGCCGTTGCATATCCACTGTCAATCCTTTAAGTGTCATTTGCCAGTCTATCTTAGCTAATTCACGTCTCATACCTTCAAAGTTACCCCTCTTTAAGTTCAGAACCTTTGTTTCTGAATTAATTATGTCACTCCATCTTAATGAAGAATTCCACCATATTATGGTCACTCTTACCCAAGGGGCCTCTCATGACAAGATTGCTAATTAACCCTTCCTCATTGCTCAAAACCCAGTCTAGAATAGCCTGCTCTCTAGTTGGTTCCTCGACATGTTGGTTCAAAAAACCATCCCGCATACATTCCAAGAAATCCTCTTCCTCAGCACCTTTACCTGTTCTTGCATATTCTTCAGTAGTTTCTCCACTATAGGGGTTTATTCCTCTTGCTGTGTCCAAGAAACCCAGTCCTGATAGGTAACCCTTGCCTTTTGAAGCTTGCAGTTCTGACAACAGATCTGCAAACTTCTGTAGCTTCTGTGATTCTTTGTGTGAGAGCTTTGGAAAATGATTGAGTCTGCTGAAGGGAGATTCTTCGATTGTCTCTGGAGAGCCAAAGAATTGCCCATCCTTTGCCACAACATTTGTAAAACCTTAGCTGGATTACTATGTGCACTGCTCTAACCCTTCTTGCATGTTACAGTGACTCCCCACCAAGCCACTTACAAAGAAGGTCTAGCTCTTTGCTAGGCCTGAGACTTAATCCAGCCATGGAGTTATGAAAGCTTGACTTCCAGGCCAGATAATTGGCAGACTGGTTGTCAGACACTTTTAGTCCTGCTGTGACTAGTCTCAATGAGCTAGACACCAAGCCAAATCTTATGCACCTGCAGCTCCAGAATGAAGGCAATGGGTGTCGTAGGATAGATGGAAGTTCCGTCTGTCCATGTCTGTCAAATGGGATTGGCATCAGTAGTAACACTTGACTGAGGTCTTTGCTGTGGTGAATCTGCAGAAAGGTGTGTTGTGGGTCTTTGTTTTAAGACCTTGACTGTCTTAACTGGATTACGTCAAAGGCCTGTTGGCTGTCTGGTGTGGACAGCTTCTCCTTGTAGAGCTGAAGCTCGGTCTTTTTTTATAGCCAAAAGTAATTTGGACATATTCTTTAGTAAGCTTCATTGTGTGTTGTGATGGCAAAGCATGGCAGATTCTAGTTATAAACTCACCCCTGTCAGCTGCTGCTTCATACACTTTTGCTTCTGCTGAGGCAGCCTCGGCTTCACACTCTTCCTTGAGACCACTTAAAGTAGCCTCTACACTTGCTCTCTCCACGTCCATGCGAGATTTCTCCATTTTACACCTCAGCTTTACACTTAACATAAGCTGCTGTCATTCTTGCTGCTTCAGCTCTGGCATACGGTCATGCTGTAGTTACGCTAATGGTGGATTTGTTTGAGCATCGCTAAGATACGGTTGATGCGCCACATTCTGACCTGACTTCCAGTTCTTGGCAATTGCTGTTGTCCGGGTCGGGAGCTGACATTGTCATATATGGTGTTCAGATGCATCTCCAGTCTGCGGGCGATGCCTCTGAAGATGAATTAACTTTTTACTCTACTGTTCCCTCTCAGAGTGTACATACAAAGTTGTTCAGCAAATTAAACACCTTCTCAACTGAGACTGAAGTTTTCTTTAGGATATTTAATGAGATCTTAGTTGTGAAAGTATATTGTTGTTTCAAAGGCAAATAAAGAGAGGATGGAGATGGTGTGCCTCAAAGTGAAATCTAAATTAACCCACACAGAAAATGATATAAAAACAGCTTACGTACAGGAAATGATGTTCATACAAAGCGAACTGTGCCTCCAGAGACCAGAGCATCCACAGTAACAATTATTTTGTTCTCCTTTACACTTGCGTACAGGAAATAACATTAAACAATCTTCAGTCTTGAATTCTGAAGTTCTCAATGAATGCCTCTCCAATGAACATCAATGAACATGATTTTATGTCCATTATATTCCATTGCATCGCTTCAATGGGACAGAATCAAAATGTCCCACACCCAGTGATTGGTTTCAAATGCCTCAATGTATCAGTTGAGGTTACATTGTAAACCGATTTATTTCCTGAACACGAGAGATTCTGCAGATGCTGGAAATTCAGATCAACCCACACAAGATGCTGGAGGAACTCAGTGGGTCAGGCAGCATTGATGGAGAAGAATAAACAGTCAACTTTTCAGACCGAGTCCCTTCACTAGGACTTATTGCTTTTTTGAAGACCTGTTCTCATTTTAATTGATACATAATTATACCATCTGTAATTTCATATCTCCAGAATAACCCATAACAGAAGATACTCAAGTTTTTCCACTTTCGTGTTCAGAATATTAAACTTTTTTTAACAAAAGAAACTGAACCTGTTGGGATTCTCACCAAGATGGGCAACTTCCATAGACAGATTAAAAAAAAGTTAATGCAAGTTAACAAAGTTAGATGAGGTGGATCTGAATGGTTAATTCTCTTTCTTATTCTGCAGATGTCTTCTGACTTGTTGAGTGTTTCCAACATTTTCTCTTTTTGTTTCAGATTTCCAAAATACTGTAGACAGTTTTTTAAAAAAGAGCTTGTGTGAAAATTGAAAGAAAACATACTCAGAACATGTTTATTAAAAAAGATTTTTTTTTTCACAGCCCAAGTGTGCTCAGTATTGGCCCACCATGGATGTAAAGTCCATGTACTTTGGTGACTTCTCTGTGAGAATTAGTGAGGAGAAGTTGTGTCCAGACTATGTTATTCGGAAGCTCTTCATTTCACAGGTAAATCACTCTATTGCCTTCTGTTCCAGTCATTCTTAAACTTTGCTTTGGCTAACTAAAGAGACTATTAATTGATATTTTGCTGAATTCCTTCAGAAGGAAAAATCTCCAGAGAGAGAAGTCACACACATACAATTCACCAGCTGGCCAGACCATGGTGTTCCAGAAGATCCACATCTTCTTCTCAAATTGCGTCAGAGAGTTAATACCTTCAGAAACCTATTTAGTGGTCCAATCGTTGTACACTGCAGGTAATTGGGGCATGGCTCTGTCATAGCCTGGAAGTAATTGCTTTCTTGTTGTTACTAATTTGCTTGTCTCATAAATGGAATTATCATAATGCAATATAGAGATACATCCGAGAATACACTGGGATGCATAATTAGTGATGTAAGCTGGGGTCATTGGGTGTATTGGGTCTTTCAACATCAGGCACTCTCGCTCAGGTGACCCAGCCAGTGTTGATCAGGTGCCAGCTTGTGTCGTAACAGTATTGGTCCACAGGTCATACCTCTTGATCCATAGTCATCTGGAGGCATCAACAGCATCCTCTGTGACGGTTCAGATAGCTCTTCTCTTTCTAGCTCCCAGTAATGCCAAGGAGAGAGTAGGTTCTACAGAGTGAGCAGCCAGCAAAACCTCTGTGCCCCATCACTACGGACTGGCATCGTGCCCTCCACCCCTGTCTCTGGTGCTGCTCTGCCAGCTGCTGGTATTCGGCCTTCTTACGTTTGGACACCTCCTTAATCTGGTATTCCAATTGCATGTCAGTCCTACCATGACCACCTATTTTGAAGTGTCTGGCAGAATGACCATGTCAGGTCTCAGTGATGATGATGTAATGAAGTCAAGAAACTTTAATTGCTTACCAAGATCGACTGTCAGTTGCCAGTCAGATGCCATGGCGAGCAAGCCTGCCGGTAATCTGGGCTGAGGCTGTGATTGGTCTCCAGTTTTGACAAAGGCTATGGGCTTTCTTGGTTGGCAGAGGTGCTTACTGTTATTAATGGCCAAGGAGATATTTTCTTCCATTACCTTCAGTACCTGCTCATGGTGTCAGGAGTAGCGGCCTTCTCCCGAGGCTTTCAGGCAGCTGTTGAGGATGTGTCCCAGGATCCCACTGCTAGGGCAGAGAAAACATAATGGTGCCTCACAGTTGCCCCATTCAGAAGGTTCATTAGACTATGCAGGATGTCATACATAGCCTGGATCACGAACTTGACGCACTGGGATTCTGTCTGCCGGGTGCTGGACCTGGCAATGCCATGCCCAATGTGATCAAAAACTATACATCAAGTGAGCGAGCTAATACTCCTGTTTGAGGGTGATCCTATATAAGGAAAATACAATTAAATATTCTTGGTTTTGTGAAAGTAGCATAGCTATTCTTTGAGTGAAAATGTTTTCTCTGCCTCTCTCTGATCTTTCAACTAATGACTTCAATTTATCTTCCTTAATTCTCAACTGGTAGGAATTGACCCTTCCTGATCACTCTGCCAGGCCCCTCATTACTCTTTACACTTTAGGAGAATTTTCCCTTAATTTCTTTTGTTTAATGAGTACAACATAGCCTGGTGTACACTTTCCCAGCACTGGTCAAATCTTTCTAAATCTCTTGTACACGCTCTGTGGTACTGGTCCATCCTTCTTACTCTACACTTATCAGATTCTCCTTTCCCTTCGAATGTCTGTTACTGGCTATTCATAATGTGAATGAAGAGAGTGCATTGAATAATAAATATACCAATTAACATCATCTTCATTCATGTGGTGGGAGTATGAGTGTGATGTCCAACAAGCTCTTTTTCTTCCAGAAAGAAACATCCCAGGAATCAGGTCTATAATTTATGTGTATTTATCAGCCATTTGCTTTTAGATATGAAACAATTCTATTGATTTTATTCACATGCTTTAGCTTCCATTTTGTGGCAGTTCTTCAAAATATTGCAGTTGTTATAAATTCTAACACAAACCAGAAAATGCTGGAAACTCTCAGCGGTGGTGGAAGGGGGGATGTGAACTCTTTCTTGATTCACACACAGATTCCTGAGCGCATCTGGCGAGTTTGAATATTCTTGAGAGCATGGTGAGACAGCATGTTTAACTATTTGCCACATTTCTTCACAGTGCCGGGGTGGGTCGCACGGGCAGCTACATTGGAATTGATGCCATGTTGCAGGCCCTGGAGGCTGAAGGACGAGTGGATGTCTATGGTTACATAGTTCAGCTCCGTCGGCAGCGCTGTCTCATGGTGCAGGTTGAGGTACGCTAATCATTGCATCACTCGCTCTCTCTGCTGAATTACAAAGGACAGGGAGAGAATTCAAGCTTATTGACACATCCACTTTCTATAAGTGCACTATCTCGGCAATGGGGATTGGAAACTATTCAGTGAGATGCAATGCTTTCCCTGTATTGGATATGCTTCACATTTCATACCTCTCACAATATATGGATACCACTTGGCCAGTCAGATCTTGGGTAGCTCTCAGAGCGATCTCATCAATCTCATTTCTCCACCTTACATTTTCCCAGCAATCTCTTCTTTCACACATCCATCTATCCCACCCTGCTTCTGCAACCAAATTATACCGGGAAACTTGCATTGACCAATTAGTCTGCATATCGTTGAGTAAGGGCCATTGAAATTGTCACAGTGCCACACAGCACAGAAATGCTGAGTCAACACCAACCATCGAGCACCCATTTTAGAGTAATTCTTCAGCAATTTCAAGTAATTCTCCCACAGTCCCATTATTTCCTCCACTGCACTTTGCCCTTCACACATCAGCATTCTACACAGATTTGTGCAGTGTGGCAAATTTTGTACTGATTGCTCAGCCCATTCTTCCTTTCACAGAGCCAGAATCAGGTTTAATATCTCTGGCATATGTCATGAAATTTGTTGTTTTGCAACACCACTACATTGCAATACGTAATAATTATTTAAAACTTTAAAGGGCAATAAGAAATATATATTTAAAATTAAATAAGTAAGTAGTGCAAAGTGAGAGCAAATGAAATAGTGAGTTAATGTGATTGGGTTCATTGCCCATTCAGAAATCTGATGGTGGAGGGGAAGAAGCTGTTTCTAAAACATTGAGTGTGTGTCTTCAGGCTCCTGTTTTTCCTCCTTGACAGTAGCAATGAGAAAAGAGCACGTACTGGGTGATGGGGTTCATTTTGATTGATGCTGATTTCCTGAGGCATTATCTTTTGAAGGTGTCTTGCATGCTGGAGAGGCTAGTGACCAGTGTGAAGAGTTGGATGTGTTTATAACTTTCCTCAGCTTTTTCTGATCCTGTACTGTGGAAATCCAAGCAACACATACAAAATTCTGGAGGATCTCAGCTGGCCAGGCAGCATCAATGGAAAAGAGTAAACAGTCAACATTTCGGGCCTGATAGAGGGTCTTGACCCGAAACGTCGACTGTACTCTTGTTTGTAGATGCTGCCTGACCTGCAGAGTTCCTGCAGCATTGTGTGTGTGGTGCCTGATACTCAGGTTTTTGTTCTCACACAACTTGTCAAGACTCTCTCCCACCTCTCTGTATGCTGACTCATCATTGTTGCTCATGAGGCCAAGCACTGTTACATCATCCGCGAACTTGACGACGTGGTCTGAGCTAGATTTGTCAGTGCAGTCTTGAGTCAGTAGCATGAACAGCAGTGGGCTGAGAACTTAGCCCTGGGGGGGCGGAGGGGGCACCAGTGTTCAGTGTGATGGAGCTTGAGATGTTACTGCCAACTCGGACTGACAGGGGTCTTTCTGTCAAGACAAGATCCAGTTACAGAGAGGGGTGTTAAGTCCAAAAGAGAACAGTTTACCAACCAGCCTCTGAGAGATGATTATGTTAAATGCCAAGCTGAAGCTGATGATATGAGGCATCATTTTCTAGGTGGGAGGCAGGGTGGAAAACCAGGACTATAGCGTCATCAGTGCGTGGGTCTGAGCAGTAGGCAAAATGGAAAGGGCTAATGTAGCTGGAAGGTGGGATTTTATACAATGCATTGCCAGCTGCTCAAAGCACTTCATGATTGTACTTTTGTGTATCGGAATAGTGGTGGCTGATTTGAAGTCTGCAGGGTCAGTGAACTGTTGCAAAGAGATATTAACTATGTCTGTAAGACCCTGTTAGTTGGACTACACAGTCGCTCAGCACCTGACCCAGTACATTGTCTAGCCCCTCAGCTTTGCATGAGTTTATCCTGGCTAGGATCCTCCTCACCTCAGCTGTGGCCCTACAGGCTACCTGTTCCTCAGGGGGAGAGGAGACTTTCCTCAATGTTATGTCATTCATTTCTATTGAAATCACCTCCCTACCCATTTACAGCTGAGAGGGAGAGGATTATAAGGCAAGAAATAAACTGTGGTTCTGTAAAAATCTATTGAGCTGGCAAGTAAGAAAGTTGAGATAGGATCTCAGGTTAGCTTGCTTTCGAAGCTTAGATTCTACTGCATTCTTTGTCAAATGAGATACCTTTCACCTACATACTGATTGTGTGTGTGTGTGTGTGTGTGTGTGTGTGTGTGTGTGTGTGTGTGTGTGTGCTTGTGAAAGATCCATCATTGGAATTAGACTTAGGAAGATCAAGTTAGTTTTCAGGATTGCTAATTGATTCATCCAGTCACCCCGCTATCTGAAGCACTTTCAAAACCAGTGATTAACAATATTGACTTCATCCTGTCAACCAGTCACTTTTATCATTTGGCTTTGATGTGAAGGTGTTGAATCTGTGGAATTCATTGCCACAGACGGCTGTGGAGGCCAAGTCATTGGGTATAGGTAGAGGAGGTAGATAGCTTCTTGATTAATGAGGGGCGTTAAATATTACACGGAGAGGACAAGAGAATGGGTTGAGAAGGATAATAAATGAGCCATGATAGAATGGTGAAGCAGACTTGGTGGGCCTAATTCTGTTCCTATGTCTTATGGTATTATAGTATTATGATGAGTTGTCTGAATGTATCGTGCCTTAATGCTATGTTCTGTTCCAGGCCCAGTACATTCTGATCCACCAGGCTTTGCTGGAGTACTACCTCTATGGTGAAACAGAGGTCAACCTGTCTGAATTGCCCAAATACCTCACCAATTTTAGAAAGAGGGACCCACCTACGGAGCCTTCCCTCCTGGAGGCAGAGTTCCAGGTTAGTTCAACTAGCCAAGTACATAACCTCAGTGACAGCATGAGTGATGCCAAGCAAATGACAATTGCTGTTGAGATAAAGTTTAGAAGCCAGAATCATCTTGTCATGTTTAACTGGGATGATATACAGAAGTAATACTGAGTTGTTGCTAGATTACTATGCATTTCACTTCAGAAAGGACATGGTATCGACTCAGTGGAACTTTACTCAGGCTTTATGGTTTAGATTCTGTTAACCAGTCTTGGATTCCTGCACAATTTAGTTAAACTTTTAATATTTTGGATGGAATTGTTGAGCTGGATCGCGTAACAGCCAAACAAAACTAACACAATTGCTGCTGCCGGCAACCCTGTGGAGCTGCTATATTTGCAAGACATGTTCTCACTCCAATAATGGTTGCTTCAAAGTTGAAGATGTGTACTGGATCCTTTGTTAGCTATTAGCAATGAAACTTCAGCACACCTAAGCTTAATTGAGTGTTATTAAGCAGCCAGCAAAAGATACGACATCTGCCGGTCTCCAGCTACGAACAAAGCATGAATACGTGACTTATTCCTTTCGCTTTTACTATGCCCTACTCATGTGACTAGTTACCATAACAAACATCATAAACCTGCAACACAAAATACAGTGCAAAAACAGAGCAGATGCATGGTTTCTACAGATAGGATAAAATCTGTTCTCCTAAAGGTGTGAGGGAATCAAGGCATTAAAATCAGCACCAGGCCATATAGCAGAGAAATTAGGAAATGCTTCTTTATGCAATAGTTTACTGAGTCATCTCCAATAAAGGACACTAGATGCTGGTTCCATTGGTAATTTTAAACTGGGAATCAATAGTCTTTCACCAGCTAATGGCTTTAAGAGTCAAAACACCTCAATACTATCAGGAACAGTTTACCCATGGTCTCATTGAGAAATGGAATAGGCTCTGGGGAATTTGGAGTTATGAGGCTATAGAGGAATGCATGGCAGCTGACTGACTGGGCAAACTGCTGATATTGAAGGAGCCTAGCTGCGGCACTGCTCCACTGAATGGAATTATTCAGTGCCTTAGTGATCTACTGCACAGCAACAGCATGCAGAAACTGTCAACAGCCAACCCATTTCTAGAGTCTACGATACAGAACAGAAATGGTTCATTGCCCTTTACTTCACAGTGTAAACCCGTAGTGGAGAGAAACTAGTGTTATCCCCATAATATTTGTATGTTTGATTTGGGCCATAACATTTCTGGCAAACTATTGCTACTAATCAGTCCCCTTTTCATCACCCTTTACTACTGGTTTCTGTTAGGTTTTCATAGCTGCTATTTTAATGCTGAACACTGAGTGCTGGGATATTTAAAAGGGAGCCTTAATTTCAGGACAACCTTCTGAAATCAAATACAATATTAAAATATATGACAGCCTTTTGTTTTATTTTAGAGATCATTGAGGGTTCTTACATTTTCATGTTTAAATTTTGAAGTGGGTGGCAAGATGAAATGAGGTCCTGTTTTTGTAATAAATGGTGAAATGATGAATAACAATTTGAAAGGAAACTCGTGAATTTGTGGAATTATGTGGGATTAAGAACTCAAAACCAAATCAGTGCCTGAAGGACACATACTGAGGAGACTTTATGTCTAACAATATCGAAAGGTGATTATAACATACGTTCATAATACACTGGTTAAATATGGAACCAGCTGTTGGTGATAGAAGCGGTGCTGGACTTTTGCTAAAATTCGGAAATTCTCAGCATTTCCTTTTTGAAGATCTTCACTCAACATTAACATGGGTGAGGAACCAAAAGAATCTGTTCAACTAGAAAAAGAATATCAGAAACAATTTTGAGAGGAACTAAAATGTACAATGATAACCTGAAGAATCTGGCAATTCAAACTGTACTTCTCAATGTCATAATATTTTGGAAGAAAGCAAACATTAAATGATTTGTTTTATTATGTCAGTATAAATAGATTTTATCATGTTATACAAACATCACTATTTGTTATCCCTAAATATTTCAGAGGATTCCATTTTATACTGAATGGAGATCCCAGACAGCAGCAAGACACGCTGATAATCAAAGCAAAAACCAATCACTTTCAGTGATCCCATGTGAGTATTGCAATTTCTCTCTATGTCAGATTATTTTTCTCCCTTATTTTCTCTTCCACTTCTTTTTTTCCTCTCCCCCTCTCTCCCCTGCCCGCCCCCCCACACACACACACACACACGCACACGTTTCATGGGATTATTCAGATTTCTACCACAACAGCACTTTGTTCTATTTTTCTGAAGTCATACAGCAATACAGTATGGATGCAATTCCTTTGGCCCAACCACTGTTCCCATCTAACTTGTCCCAATTTCTTCTGTTTGGCCCACATCATCCCAACCCCACATCATCCATCTGCTTCTTAACTGTTACTATTGTACCTGCCTCGATAATTTCCTCTGACAGTTTGTTCCATGTACTCACCTCCTGTGTGAAAAGCTGCCCCTTCGGTTCCTTTTAAATCTTACCCCTCTCACCCTACACCTATGCCCCCTGGTTTTTGGTCTCCTCTGTCCTGGGGGAAAGAATGTTGCCATCCACCTTATCTGCCCCTCTCATAGCTTTAAATACCTCTGTAATGTGACCCCTCATTCTCCTATATTTCAATAAAGACCTGGCCTGGCCGGCTTCACCCCATGACTCAGGCCTTTGAGTCCTGGCAACATCATCGTAAATCTTCTCGGCACTCTTTCCAGTTTAGCCACATCTTTCCAATAATACCTTGACTAAAACAATATTGCTTGGCTGCCTGGAGGAAAAGCAAAGAAGCAAATTGGGTGTAAGGATTTAAGAGTTACCATGGCATTATGGTTATTGTTGCACTGGTATCCAGCTGCCAGGATTGTTGATTTGGAGGCTAAAACATGAAGCCTGGGAAGCCAATTTCAGTAGTAGTGACTGATAATCTACCAGCTTATCATGAGCACTTACTTGCTTCATCAGTGCTCTTTAAGGAAAATCTGTTATCCTTGCCTGGTCTAGCCTTTCTGTGACTCCAGATTAATAGTAATGTTGCAGACCCTGCAGTCACTGTGTCTCCTGGACTCTGAAATGTCAAAGCTAGTCACCCATTTCAAGGACAATATGTATCACCCAAGCTCGTAGTTTCACATTTCATATATGTATAAATAGAACATAATTTTTACTTTGAAACTCATCCTGAAATGCAGACTAAATGTGGTTTATGAATTTCTTTTTCTAAAGATGACTACAACAGAGTTTATGTCAAATTGGAGAGTGACAAAAGCAAGGAGAATGAAAATCTAAGTGACACTGAATCGAGCTCTGATGATAGTGATGATGAAGAATCCACAAGATATATCAATGCTTCCTACATAGAAGTATGTATCAGCGTTCACATTACAATAGTGCTCCTCTCAGTGCTTTGGTGATGGGACAACTAGACACTTCTTACCTTAGGAGCAAAAACTGTCATTTTAATTTCAAACCTCCACAGTGTTGTCATGATCCTTGTATATGTTATTGTCTCCGCCACTGTTTGATCAGGGTTACCACAATGCAGCTTGGCAAAGTTTCAAAGTGCCACTTGTTGATCAGGGGGGGCACATCAGCCATGACCAGTTCCTGTCTTGTTTAAGATTGCCCACATAGCAGGTAGAAGTCTAGTTGTTGTATTTTCTTTCTCATGAAGTAGGAGGCTATGTAGAGCATTAAGTGTGGGTCAGATTTCAAAGTATTCTCATCTGATCACTGCCCCCAGTTATTTCCCAGAAATGTATTCTCTTGCACATGACCATTAACTCCCTCTGATTTTTTGCCACCTACCTACTCTGAGGACAATTTACTATAACCAGTTAGCCATCTTTGGTCTTTGTAGCTGAGCAAAAGCTGCAGGTTCACAGAGAGAACTCGCAAGCTCCACAAAGGTAGTTGTCAAATTGGATACAAGCTATTTGTGTGTGAAGTTGTCTTCTTCCCAAGTTCTAGGTGCTGTGAAATGGAAGGTCCTCAGGTGCTGCGCAGAAAGGGCTTGTGGAGATCATGCTTTAGTTTGGGAGGTTTGGAAAGTCTTGAGTAGGATGCACCCATTTGTGTTTATAGAGATATGGTCACTCAACAGGAGTGCAAGAGTTGAGTGAAGTGGACCAAATGCACATTAAAATAGACCTGATTTTACATCGAGGGGAAAGCTGGGCACCATCAGGTAGCAAAGAATCCTGTGAATAGTCACTGCCAGCTGCTTCCAAGCAGGGACACAAAACAGAGAATAAACAATATCTCTGAGAGAAAAGAATGAATATTATAATTTACAGCATGAGATTAGAGACAGTCTCTCTGAAAAACTTGGGGCTGAAAATGAAACTTGTAAGGCCGGCGGAGTTGGGTTCACTATTAGTTGTCAAAAGAGAATGGTATGAATAAGTTTGAAGGGGTAACACTTGCAACACAGTCAGGAAAGAGGAGGGGGCCAGGACTGAACCGGTGTCTCTTTTAAAGAACAGACACGGATATGATGGCCAAAACACCACCAGCTTTGCATGACTCCACAGCAAATACTTTTTAAAAATGTCTGCATTTTTGGGCTGCCTCAGTTGCTCAGCTTGGTTTATAAATAATTGTTTTTTTTTCGGGATTTGGGAACCTCTGGCAAGGACAGCATGTGTTGGCCATCCCTGCTTGCACTTGTGAGAATGGCTGGTTGGCTTCTGATGAAAGTGTTCCCTCAGTGGTAGAGTGTTCCAGCATTCTTGCATTTAGACCCAACACAGTCAAGGAATAGTTTAACTCTCATGGAGCTGGGAATTTCAATTTAAGCAAAAAATAAAAAAAAACTAAGTCCCGGTGATAATAACCACAAGCCTACCATTTATTACAGAAATCCATCTGGTTCGTTCATGATTTTCAGGGATGGAAATCAGCTAACCTTTCACTTTCTGGTATGTCTGTGGCTACAGGTATCACAAACATGGTTGCCTCTTAACCATTCCTCATTTTATGAGCAATTAGAGATGGTCAGTAACTGCTGACGTAGCTTTGAACATCCACCTTCTGTGAACTAACAAAGAGAAAATTCCAAGTCAAGATGCATGCTGGAGGGGGAAACTGCAGGTGGCGGTGCTCCTGTGCACATATTGCCCTTGCCCTTCTTGCTGATGGAGGTTTTGGGTTTGAGAGGTGCAACTGAAAGAGCCCAGGTGATTTAACTGCAATGCAAATGTGTGGTGAAATGCTGCTGTTAAGCTCCACATCAAAAAAAAATGCTTCCAAAGACCTTGACCTTTTGAGAATCCCCGATAAAATGCCTCACAGGCACCTGCCCACACATTAAGCAACGGCGTTTTCAAAGCATCCTGCAATGAGTCAGAAATGTGCTCTGCCTCCTGCTTGTTTCAGCCCAATAATTTTCACCAGACTTGCCAGACAAGAACTTGCCATCCTGTGGGGTGCAGCAATAACCTCTCACCTCCCCTCTCTACTTTTCTCCAATCACTTTAAAGTTATGCCCGCTCATATTTAGCTCCCCAGAGAAGCAGTATTAGCTGCGATTTCCCTAAGGCAGGAAGGAAGGCAGGGTTTAAGCAGCATTAGGGAGGGCAGTGTGAATTGTGATTGCTTGAATGAGATTGGAGGCATAAGCAGCAATGCACGTTTGCGAAACGGAAGGGCCAATACAAGCTACGTGTAGAAAGAAGTGCCAGCATAAACTAAGGGGAGGAAGGATGTTTAGTGTGTTTGCAAGGAAGGAAGAAAGGAATAGCAGTAGGGGGAAGACTGTGCCATCATGGACTGAAGAATGGAAGAACAAGATATACATGTCTGTATAAACTGAATGAAGAATGAGGGCAACGAGGAATATTGCAACATAAGGGACAAGAATAAAGAGAGGGAGCACCAGAGTGACATTGGAAGGAAAAAATATGAGAAACGACAGTGCAATCCATTGGAAGAAAGGTTAAATTCTAATTTGGGGAGGGAAGCCAAAAGTGATTAATCTTTATGAACAACAGGAATAGGAAGTTTGTGAGGGGAAACATGATAACCATCTGTGTGTCAACCTTTGGGTTGTAAGTAGCAATTTTTGCCATAAGCCTCCAAAAACGCGTCCTTGATCTGGTAATGTATCATTGTCCACTTAGGTATTGTTTTGAGTTATCTTTTTTATAACTACTTTTAACCAGTGGCTTTCTTAAAGCTCTTGGCCAACCATTGTCTATTGTCCAGAATGATTTGGCATATGAATCCATATGTTGAGACTGCTTTGTTTCACCCCTGAGAAAGATGTATAAAAAATTTGGTGGAACATGAAATTTTTGCCTGCAATTAGACTTGGGTCTTTAAGAAGTAGATAGAAATAAAGGGAATATGTTGAACTTTTCTGTTAGAGGAATAGAAAAATGATAATTTATTCTATAGACAAAAAACAGAATATTGAACCTGAAAAAAATGTGTAGAAATGCCCTAAGACAATGTACGCAAAGGTGGATCTGAATCCACAAGGCACATCAGTAGCACTACAAACTGAAACACCACCACCCCCACTCTGCATTGTATCTTCCAGGGATATTGGCATACTGAGACACTGATTGCGACACAGACTCCACTGCCTGAAACTATTGCTGACTTTTGGTCGATGATCTATCAGAAAAAGGCAAAGCTCCTCATATTTCTGGGCCAAGTAAAAGACGACAAGGTAGGAACCAAGACTTCCCGGTGCTGACCTTGCCATTTAATGCTTCATTTTATGTTTCAAATCAGAGCATTGCTTTGATAGCTTTTGAGAAGGTACTTGCAACACAATTAGTTAAAATCAAAGATGGTCTTGCACTAGTACAAGCGTAATTACTGTGAGTATCCTAAGATAGTCCAGGGCAAGAGAGGTGCAATATTCCGAAGGTGACGAAATTTGGCTATTTCATTGCTGCCCGTATTGCAGATCTAAGGCCACATAGGAATAATATAAAATGGATTATTTTTATCCCTGATTTATTGGTTCAAGAATAAAGATATAAGGCTTGTAAATTTGTGCTAAAGCATGGGAAATGGAGGGGATGGTGGGAATTCTGCCCTCTGATGCCCATGAATCACATGGGGATCATAGTAGCTTTATGCTCACTTAGACATATTTGCAAATCAAATTTTTGGAGAATTGGGCGATGTGATTACCCAGACCAAATAGAAAGCCATCCATTGAGTCAAACAATTGTCTGGATTGACTGACAATATTTTGAGTCCTTAAGAATACCCCTGCTGTAGGGACAACCCCAGCCATCCTTTTACCAGAGGCTACGAAAGAGACTATTTCTATGCTTACTCCTTGACTGTCAGAGATCCTGTCACAACAAAGGTTTAGGTGTGAGGGACAGTCAGGTTTAGACTGAGTTTCCATCCATTCCTCTTGGATTGTGTTCACATAAAAAAACAGGGTGTTTTTAGCATACATAGATGCACTTTTCATGCAGATTTTGTGTACCACAGCATAGCAGGACAGGTGCTGAGAGTTAGTTTTGCAGTTTTATATATTATTTTATTCTATATGCCTCAATATTTTAAGAGTTGTGTCATATTATTTTTAGGATTGTACACGATATTGGGAAGATGAAAAGAAAACTTATGAAGATATTGAGGTTAAGTTGACTGAATGCAATGAACAACCAGAGTTTACTGTTCAAGTCTTTGAAATAAGACATATAAAGGTAAACACTTAATGATCTTCTATGGTTTAAAAGCTATTCACAGAGTTCTCTCACATTCTGAATCGCACAAGCAAGAAATTTAATTCCACAGGAACAACATGGACTATTGAATTCCTAGTCCTGGCTATCGGTGTAGCAGCTATTTATCAAACTGGTATGTTACTAATTGCACTGATTGAACCACCACCATAAACTGGACTGGTCAAAGAACACTGAGGCTGTCTACAAGAAGGGTCAGAGCCGTCTCTATTTCCTGAGGAGACTGAGGTCCTTTAACATCTGCCGGCCGATGCTGAGGTTGTTCTATGAGTCTGTGGTGGCCAGTGCTATCATGTTTGCTGTTGTGTGCTGGGGCAGCAGACTGAGGGTAGCAGACACCAACAGAATCAAAACTCATTCGTAAGGCCAGTGACGTTGTGGGGATGGAACTGGACTCTCTCACGGTGGTATCTGAAAAGAGGATGCTGTCTAAGTTGCATGCTATCTTGGTCAATGTCTCCCATCCACTACATAATGTACTGGGTGGGAACAGGAGTACGTTCAGCCAGAGACTCGTTCCACCGAGATGCAGCACAGAGCGTCATAGGAAGTCATTCCTGCCTGTGGCCATCAAACTTTACAACTCCTCCCTTGGAGGGTCAGACACCCTGAGCCAATAGACTGGTCCTGGACTTATTTCATAATTCACTGGCATAATTTACATATTACTATTTAACTATTTATTACTATTTTTCTATTACTATTCTATTACTATTTATTATTTCCATGACTATTACTATTTACTAATAGTAGTATTACTATCACTATTTCTATTACTATTTATTATTTTCTGGTGCAACTGTAACGAAAACCAATTTCCCCCGGGATCAATAAAGTATGACTATGACTATGACTATGACTAACTCATCTACCTTATTAAATATGAGATGTGGGTTCAGATGAAGAACTTTAAGCTTTGATTTGCATTCTTTACCTTAAGCTGGATTTATTTTCTGTAGCATGCCTTTATTTTTATTTTCTGGCCCTTCCTGTTATGTCTTAACTTTCATTCCCAACCACACCGCCCCACACACCATCCTGTCTCACTTCTCTCCCATTTTTCTTTCTCTAATTGATTCAAAACATTTTCTACAGCCCCATTTACATTATTTCTCCAGTCCCAGTATGATTCAGATGAATTTTTTTCCAATGGAACATTCTCCCCTTCTCCTTCATACTGATGTTGGTGCTCTATGAATTGAAGCCATTTCGCCAATACAAAAAAAAGATGTGGAACATGAGACCCGAACTGTCAAATGTGTTGCTGTGGTGCTTTAAGTTATGCATATAATATCCTCTAGCATTTCTTTCTGTCAGTGAAAGTGGAATTGCAGAATGTAGATCTATTGCCAGAAAATTACTGAATAAAAAATGCTGGGAAACGTTAGTCAGAAAAAAGATTCAGAGCACTGGAGATAAATTGATAAATTGGTTTATTAATATAACGTGTACCGGAGTGCAGTGAAAAACTTGTCTAGCATACCATCCATCCAGATTAATTCACTACTACACTGCATTGAGGTAGTACAAAGTAAAGCAATAGCAAAGTGCAGAATAAAGTGGTACAGTTACAGAGGAAGTGCAGTGCAGGTCGAAAGTATGGTTTCAAGGTCATAATGAGGTAGACTGTGAGGCACCAGTCAGGTTTCTTTACCATGGCATCAATGTGGTTATGCTAGGACAGGCTATGGGTGAAGCTCACTCCTAGGAACTGGAAACTCTTAATCCTCTTGATGTCAGCACCATTGATGAAACAGGAGCACATGCACTGCACTCCTTCCTGAAGTCAATGACCAGCTCTTCTGTTTTGCTGACATTGAGGGTAAGGTTGTTGTCACGAAACCATATCACTAAGCTCTCTATCTCCTTCCTGTACTCTGACTCATCATTGTTTGAGATATGGCCCACTACCGTGGTATCATCAACAAACATGTGGAAGGGATTAGAGCAGGATCTAGTGTGTTTCATAAGTGTACAGGGAGGCGAGAAGGTGACTGAGTATAAAGCCTTGTAGAGCACCAGTTGTGGGCACGTGGCCAAGTGTTAAGGCATTGGACTAGTGACCTGAAGGTCGTGAGTTCGAGCCCCAGCTGAAGGAACGTGTTGTGTGTCCTTGAGCAAGGCACTTAATCACACATTGTTCTGCGACGACACTGGTGCCAAGCTGTATGGGTCCTAATACCCTTTCCTTGGACAACATTGGTGTCGTGGAGAGGGGAGACGCAGCATGGGCAACTGCTGGTCTTCCATACAACCTTGCCCAGGCCTGTGCCCTGGAGAGTGAAGACTTTCCAGGCGCAGATCCATGGTCTCGCAAGACTAACGGATGCCATAAGAGCACCAGTGTTGAGGATAATCCTGATAATGGTGCTGTTGGCCATCCTTACTGACTATAGCAGGAAGTTAGCCAGGAAGTCAAGGAGCTATTGCAAAGGGAGTTGTTGAGTCCTAGATCCAAGTGTTTGGAGAAGAATTTAACAGGAATTATAGTTCTGAAGGCTGAGCTGGAGTCAATATACAATAGTCTAACATTGGTGTCTTTACTGTCCAGATATAATAGTAGGAGTAAGGAGATGACATCTGCTATAAACCTGTTTCAGTGATAGGCAAATAACAATGGGTCAATGTCAGATGCTAAAATTTAAGTGTGCCATGAAGAACTTCATAATGGTAGATGTCACAGCCATCTAGTGATAGTCATTAAATCATGTTCCCTTGTTTTCTCAGGTAACAGGATAATAGTAATATTCCTAAAGCAGGTGGGAACATCAGATTGAAACAGGGAGACGTTAAACACTTCTGCAAATACACCAGCAGCTGAACTGTCTAAAACAAAACATTTTGGAAATACTTGGCAAAGTGGACAGTTATCTTTGGAAAGAAAAATAGAATTAATATTTTCCGATCAAAACCTCATTGAAATTAGTCAAGAATTAACTTCTGATGTAACTGTTTTATTTTCAGAAGGAAACAACTCAGAAAGTATACCAGTATAACTTCCGTGAGTGGAAAGAATCTGGGCTTCCTGAAAGTCCAAGTAACTTTATCACCATGATGAGAAGCATCAAAGAAAAACTGTCAGTGCTTAAAGATGATCAAAATGGCATAGTACCACCCATCATTGTACATTGCAGGTAAAGTCTGCTAGCATTAAAGACTATCATTCCAGCAAAAGTACATTTTGAGTGCTTTTGAGATCATGCATCACCTTTCGAGGACAAAAATGAGCCTCAGTTCTAAACTTATTCTATAACCTATGCACTCACTTCCAAGGAATCTGCAGCCCATGTTCTTAGTATTTGTTTATTTGTTTATTCAGTATTTACACAGATTGTCTTCTTTTGCACATTGATTGTTTGTCTATCTTTCTGTAGTTTTTCCTTAATTTTATTGTATTTCTTTGTTCTACTGTGAATGCCTGCAAGAAAATGAATCTCAGGGCAGTATATGGTTACATACACATACCTTTGATAATCAATATACCTTGAACTTTGAGCTAAGTAGTTCCTTTGGTCTGTGTGTTTTATTAGGAGGAATGTTTGGCAGAGGAGAATGATAGCACCTCAGGAAAAACAACATCTCATTATGAGCAATAACCACAAATTTAGCAAGTTTTATTGCAAAATCGTCCAAAATCAAGTTTATTATCATATGCCCAATACATGTATTGTAAAGGTAGAATGAAAATCTTACTTGGGGCAGCAGCTGCACAGATGCATAGCATAAGATAAACGGCACTCACAAGATAAACATAACTTATCCACAGTTTTTGAAAAAATGACACAACACTGAACTAATATGAACCAATTTGAAATATTCAATTTCCTATTTTGTTTATTCGCACAGATTGTCTGAAACATTTTGGCTAACTAGACTTACTGAAACTATTTTGCTCTGTAAGGTCTCATGGAGAGCCAGCTGTTGAGAAGCAACAAACTAATCAATCAGGAACATTAGACAAAGGAGAATTACCATGCCTCATTTCAATTTACATTCAAAGCCAGGTCTCAGAGGAAATCTTGTGGGAGACAAATACACTCTGTGAAGAAAAAAAACTTTCTCAGTACATCTTCACCGGTACTTTGTCCACTAATGGATTCGCATTTTGTTAAGAAGTGCTGAGAATAATCATTGTTTAAAAACAAATCTCTAAGAAAGCCATTGCTATCTATAAGGAGTTTGTGTGATCTCCCTGTGACTGCGTGGGTTTCCTCCGGGTGCTCTGGTTTCCTCCCACATTCCAGAGACCTACAGGTTAGGAGGTTAATTGTTCACATGGGTGTAATTGGCCAGCATGGGCTTGTTGTGCCAGAAAGGCATGTTACTGTGCTGTATCTCTAAATAAATACTAAACTCTTCTATCAATTCCATAGTGAGAATTGCAGCATCAACTTGATTTCAAGCCAAGAGCAAATACATCTGAATGTAAAAGTCACAGTAAAATCAAAGTACTGGCTTTTGCATGTAAACAGTCTCTAGCAATCACCATAACTAAGGCTGCAATTGAACAGCCATGCATGGCGTTCATATAGGCAGAGTCAGTGTGAGAATTTTCAGGTTGCTTTCAGAATTGCTCTTTTCCACCACAAGCTTCGTTGTAACTCAGCATGCACATAATGTGTGGAATGGTATGAACTGCAACAAACGCTACTTGATATCACTAAAATTCCTAACTATTCAAGTGTAAGCAAATCTTTAATGGCAGGTTTTAAGTACAGTACTGCCAATATCTGTGGTTCTGAACATTACCTTTTAAAACTGTTAATCTCATTCATTTGTGGTTTTATTATTTCTATCAATATTTAAAAGAGTTAAAATTGCACGCTTAACAAACAAGAGAAAATCTGTAGATGCTGGAAATCCAAGCAACACACAGAAAATGCTGGAGGAACTCAGCAGGCCAGGCAGCATCTATGGAAAAGAGTACAGTCGACGTTTCCGGCTGAGACTTATCAAGAAAATTGCACACTTTCTCTTTTTTTAGTTTTGTTTTTCTTTCAATCTTGTTACAGAGACTCTCAATTTCTGGTCATGATTTATGTATATTTAGCATCAGATGTGGGTAAGGTCAGAATGTAATGCCCATTCCAACCTGCCCGTTAGAAGGTCATAGCGATTCAACTTCATGATTTGCAGCAGATCTTCAGGTGAAGATAGAAATATCAGTTATTGCCTTTAACGACGAAGGATCAATGTTCAGACAAGAGCCATATTCTGTTTGAAGACAGAGCAGTACTTGATCTTTCTAATCTTTGGGAAATGAGGAGTATTATGAATGCTGATGGTTTATTTCTAATTAATCGCCAATAAAGGAGCAAAGTGATGGCCTCCCCCTAACTGATTCGTCTCATTAATCATCCTGTCGTCAGCTAATTAATTTTAAAAAGATTCAATCAATGCACTGGTAGGATTTAATATTTGAGAATAGTATATTCACAAGTTACTGTGCTGCTAATAGAATTATATCATGTATAAAAAAATCTTATTCAAAATACCAGGGGGTAAACTCCAATGAAGATCACATCTGGGAATTGCACCTGAACTCTAGATCCAAGATTTCTGGATAAGTTACTGTGAGACAGTGATCTGCAGATATGTTGTCATTGTGTCTTTCTCCATAATTTTTGTTCAGGGCATTACAGGGCACTACTTGTGTAGTGCCAGGTTAGAAGTTCAGAACCGGTCTTGGTGTTGTGAGGGTCTTATTTTAACACCGTTGCAATGGAAGGAAAGATTGTACAAGGCATGTAACTGGCAGTCTACTGTGCCACCTTTGTGTGTACCTGTGTACCCGGGACAACTTGGGTTTCTTCATGTTGTGAAACCTTCTTTTCTTTCAGTGATGGATCCAAGCGGACAGGAATGTTCTACGCTCTTTGGAACCTACTTGATAGCGCAGATAATGAAAAGATAATAGATGTTCTCCAGGCAGTCAAAGCATTGCGTAAGCAGAGACCTGGAGTGATCCCGACCTTTGTAAGTATTGCTCAGCCCATCCCACTCATCGTGTTCATATACTGCACATCTCTGAGTCAATCATCCACTTCTCTCTACATCATCCTTCACATCAGCTGATTATATTTGCAACAGAAATAATTTTCAGGATGAAATTAAGTTGATCCATAGTATTAACTTTTCCCATGAGATATGTGTTACCATTAATGTGCCACTAAATGCATCAACCTCTATGCAATTTCCTTTTTCCACATTCTTTTAAAGCAATGTTCAGGTTTTGCATCCACTACCAAGAGGTTTGTAAATGGTTCACTTGGACAGGAGAGCCTGCTGTGCTGCTGGGATTTATGGTGCAACTGATTTCCCCTGCCCTTCCTCCATTATGAGGCTTTGATTAGAGATTTCTAGTGTAAAATGTTGAAAAGTGCAGGTCAGATGGAGTAAAATTCCATCAATCTGCTATGCCCAGGACTTTGGTGTCAGGCTGGCAGATATTCTGAACTATTGGATATTATTCCATGTCATACACTATTTTATTAGTAAGTTTAAAGGGAATATTGGAAGTGAGAGTCTGGTGAATTCCAAGGGAGGGTAGAGAAACTGACCGAAGTGAATTTAACAGCAGCACAGGGTGTGTTAAAGGGAAAATGGAGATCAGTACCCAGTGAGCCTGTTCATAATCACTGGGGTTTCTAAACTGTCAGTCAGTAGATTATTGGAGTTTTACTTTGTGAGGAAAAAAATGGCAGTTCCATCACTGACATCATTAAAAATATGATATGAGAATTCTGAGTTTTTGGCTAGAATGTAGTTCTGGGTGTAGAACCTGCAGTCTCGAGTGCAGGGATTGCCAACTTCTTTAATGCCATGGACTCCTTCCATTAACCAAGGGATCCTTGGACACCAGGTTGGGAACCCTTACTCTAGTGTCTAGACATTAACAAGAAAACTAACAATGTGTTTGATCTATTTTGACAGGAGCAGTATGAGTTCCTCTATGATGTTGTTGCTAACACATACCCTGTGCAGAATGGGACATTAATCTCTGGCAATGGCTCATCACAAACCTCTGTTGAGGTCATCTCTGAAACCCCCTTGGAAAACAAATCCCAACAAGAAGCCGGTTCTGATTCAATAGAAAATAAGAAAGAGACATCTGCTGAGGAAGACAAAGCTAAGTCTGAAAGCAGTAACATCAAACAACCAACAGAAAATCCTACTAATGGACCTATAACTAGTGATGAAAATGTGTGAAAAAAAACTGTTGTTGTGCATGCAGTACTGGTATTAATCAGTATTTGTGTTACTAAGAGAAATGCCTAAGTGTGGCTGTTAATTTTTATTTGCATGAACTTGGTTTATCACTGGATGCACCCAATATTTTTGCCAGTACACAGTTCAACAATGGCAATCAGCTCAAACGTAAGTATGAATGTATTTCCATGATGATATTAGTTTCCTAATTTAAAACCTAGTTTAATGTTTTTGGTCTTTCAAGTTACACCAGTAACTCTAAAATAAAGCAAAAAGACCTTTTAAAGAAAGAACTTTATATATATATACATATATATATATATATATATATTTTATTGTGTGTATTGAAAATCTAAATGCTAATTTTGCTTGGGGATGTATTATTTTTAGCAGTTCATATTTTAAGATATGGCAAAAATGGTCATGTATTGAGTGTGAAGAAATTTGGCAATTTTATTAAGCCCTGTAATTTTTAGCTTTTTATAATGCAGCCATTTTTCAATTTACAAATTATTTTTATAGTTATTTTTTCCAAGTTAAAGCTGTGCAGTTGATCTGCTTAAAAATGATAATGTATATAGCTATAAGAAATTAGATCAAAACTCATTATATGGAAGCAAACTGATTATTTGTAGCAGATTCATAAAACGGCTAATGATTTGTAAATGGAAATATCACAGTTCACTGAAAAAGACCACAGACATGAAGCCTGATTGCAGAACAGATTCAGATTCAGATTCAGATTCATTTATTTATCACATGTACGTCAAAACGTACAGTGAAATGTGTCGTTTGCGAGAGCAACCAACACAACCTGAGGGTGTCCTAGGGCAACTCATAAGTGTCGCCACACATTCTAGCACCAACGTAGCATGCCCACACTGTTCAGCAGAACAACACAAGCAACAATAACAATACAACAACATCAACTAAACAACAACAAAACAAGCCTCTTTCCTCCCACCCACATGCACAGACTGACCTCCAACCCCAGGGCAGACTGCCTCTATAGTCCTTGGTCCAGCACTCTGTCTCACAGACATTAGGTGCAGACTTGCAGTTGCCAACCGGCAATCATCAGGCCTGTAGATCAACCCAAATGGCCACAGAGCAAGATAAAAGTTTATGTTTAAATCAGTATTTAAACGTAAAAGAGAAACCTCATTTCAGGTGAGGTGTCTGAGGAACAGTGCAATAGTGTGGTAGCATCAGATAATGTCACTGGAGATTTGTGGAAAAGATTCAGAAAGTGCTGGAAAATCTCAGCAGGTGAAGTGTTATTTGTGGAAAGAGACGTGGTTAATTGTCAGAAATGAGAAAGGGTCTAGGTTGCAGAAACGGTGAAGGAGGGCAATGGGTTGAATAACATGGGAGGGAAATCTGGGGATTTATGGGTTAATAATCCAGCCTGCCTGACATGTGGTAGAGCTCAAAAAAATGGCCACTCATGGTGATGTGAGAAGTTATAAAGTCTTATCAGAGATGTACTGTGAACCTTTGTTGTAAATTGTCCTGGGAAGGAAAGGTCTCGGAATCCACCAATAATTCCATTTCCATTTATCAGTGACAAGGAAAATTATATGTCCCAACTGAGGTAAAAAATAACTCTGAAAAATAAACTTAAAACCAAACTTTTTCCAAAGATTTAGTTGATTACATGTTCATTAAGAACTCCTAAAAGATTCTGTGTTCAGTGACAATTGCTGCTAGTATTTTTTTTTTGGTTCCTTTGCTGTCAGTAAATGGTGATAAAGCTGTTCCTGTTGATCACTTATAATCAGCTTCCTGGCTTCATGTTAACATGTTTCCAATTGAGATAAATTATTCTTGGAGTAAGCCTTGATTTCTTGCATTCCAAATAACTCCAACAATGGCAAGCTGTACAAAGTACAAAGTATGACCTCATTTCTATAATGTAATTCATGACCTCAAGACATCCCAGAGTGTTATACAACTAATTGAGCAAGTTCTGAATTGATGGCACTGTTTTGATGTAGGAAATGCTGCGACCAGTTGTATCAAATCATAATGTAATAATGATTTGCAATATATATTTTAATGAGGTTTGTTAAAGGTTTACAAATTGGCCAGGACATCTTGGATTAGCTCTCTCTTTCTTCTGCAAAATGTTGCACATGATTTTGCATCCTCTGTAGAGAGCAGAAAAGGCCTGGCTGTCCATTAAAAAGTGAAGTTGATTTCCATATTATAACAGTGTTACTTGATTAGTAGTTGAGAAAATGCATTGCTTCAAATAATGGAAAAATGATTTCTAGAAATTTGTTTGGCTTGTTGCATTCAAACTGGATTCTGTACATTTTACTCAAGATAATGCTATTTAATTTTGTTTGGATTTTTTTCAACAGCTTACAGTTTTCTAATGCATATTTCTTTAATTCAGACGTTCTTTGTACAACAAAAGATTTTTGTACTAATAGTGTTCTTGAATAAATTAAATGTCACATCATGTTGTGCAGTGTGACGACAATTGATGTACATGTCTCAGTGCAATTGATGTACATGTCTCAGTGCAGGAGCTAATATAGTTTAACATTTCAACCCCCCCCCCCATTTCATTTGCATCACTTTGGAGACTGTGAACAATAACGTAATGTCAATCATGTCTCAGCCTTTAATAGTTTTAAACTGTCTGCAGTTTATTTGGACAAAAAGCAATTTGTTGAGCTGGAGGATGATGGGGTCAGTAATGGGTAAGGCTACAGTTTCTAGCCACTGTTAATATGAAGCATACAGACCATTCTTGACCTACCTTGTGAGCAGCTTCCCTTGCAGTTGGTGACAGTGACCTAGGTTCATGAATGGAAACTAGCTGGTCAGGAATCCTGCAGCCAATTACTAATCGGATGAACTCAGATTGAACAGCCTCCCAACACTCACGCTGAAATGGCAAACCACCACTGTGATATCACTGAATCCTCTATCTGAGAAGCAGCTGTGAAAAAGATGAAAAGCAAAATTGCCATAGATGTGAATAACCACAATGTTCAAACTCCAAACTTTGAGAATCTGATCAAAACAAGGGACTTCAGAGGATTTACAAGTATGTTCTTCTGAACATTTAAAGCAGCAATTAATAAAAAAGTGAACTATGAACTACTTAGATTTTATGAATGTGGAAAAACTATAATATATCATAAATTATTAGTTCCAGTTATCTTCAATTGGTCCTTTGGTACTTTCTTCTGCATCTTCAGATCCTAGCAAGTAACAATGTTTAGTACTGTGACTGGCATTTAGGTGTAACATCTTTATACCCCAAAACAGTTTCCATCCATTAAAGTAATTTGAATATTATCCCTAATGCAGTAGGAAACTCAGCTGTCAGTTTATGCACAGTAAGATCTCATCATTTTTTAGGCAGCTCCCGAGATCGATGATTACTCACATCCATTCCAGTTTTGCAGGTTCTGAGGTGTCAGTCGAGGGCAATGTGGGAACTGCAGACTCTTCTGAGGAAAGCAGTAGTTGACACGTTGTGGGCGGTTAGTGAGCTGGTGGGCCACTTCCACTATTTACACTGGGCCTCTGACTATACCCAAAGCAGGCCCTCTAAATTCTCAAATACAGCACAATTCTTCTCCATTTTTGCTTGTAATCATGACTGGAGCGTAGTTATTAGCCAGGACAGTAGTGGGAATACCTCTTCTGTTTTTCCTCAAAATAATGTCTGCAATTTTGACATTTATCTTCTCAGGTATTTGTGGGTATTTAATCTTACATGATGTAGTTCCGAGAAAATAATGAACCCTAAGTAGATACATACAATGTTTAAATGCTATCTGGGCAAGTACATGGATTGGAAAGATTGGAGTTCTTTCTGGCCAATGCCCTCCAATCTACAAATCAGTGAACAGCAATGAGGCAAGGGCAATGGAAGCAGAAGTATTTGACATTGCCATATGTTTGCAGGAATGGAGGCAGCCACACTGTGAGCTGTTTGGTGAACTGATTCTTGCTTCGGGATAACTTAAGCACAGCAAATGAACATGGACACAATGAGCTTTCTACTGAGACCATTTTCCGATGAGAAGTTATTTATTATGTTAAATGCGGGCTTGGGGGAGGGACATCCTATTACTTGGTCAACTTGTTTAGCTGACCTGGTTTGAACCAGTCTGAGTTGGACAGAACAAAAGACACAGGGCTGAAGAGAGAGGCATAAAGCAATACTGCTTCTAGCCTTGGGCCATTTCCAATAAGAAGCTGACACAGGTCAATCAGATGACCTTGAGCCAATAAAATTGAACCATCATAGATTGATCTGATCAGGGAAAAAAAAAGACTGGAGAATTTTGGGAGAACAGGCAGCGACATCTCTGTGGAGACCAACCATTGCAGAAGTGGATGAGCCTATGTTGAAAACATGGAGATTACATTCTGATCAAGAAGAATGTCTGACCAGCGTAGACCCTTTTTTCCTGGGTACTGCCTTTTCTATTTGACTGCTCATGGAGGATCTGGGAATCCTAGTGGGTGTACACACAGGTATTTAGATTTGTAAACTCACATGCCTCTAACTATGCCTATAAAGGTACTTGTCAGTAAATGTGGATTCTCTCTGTGCCTAACCTATCATTATTATTGAGTTTAATTGTTTTAACAGAATTAGCATTCCTATTTGGGGCTCGAGGATAAATCACCTCTGTTGAATCAGCAGGTGACTTGAGTCAGACCATCTAAGTGAGGTACAGAGAGATTTGGGGTTGGGTAGTTAGCTGTTATTAACCCAAGATGAAGAATTTTGGGAAGTCTGCATGTCCCAAGGACTAGGATTATTTTGAATGGAGGGGACTCCTCTAAAAATCCATATTAGGGAAATGCCCGCAACACAGGGCCATTGCTGGTCACACCGCTGGTAAAAGGAAAACGACTGGTGAAGCTCTTTGGAAGATTGCTCAAGGGAAATTGTCAAACAAGGAACTTAAGTAATTACAGAAGCCAGTAGCAATTGTCTCTTTCATTGAGGATGGGCTAGAATGTTGGCAGAAAGCTAAAGCAGAGTGAGACAGATTCAAACTGGAAATCTGAAGACTTTGCAATGAGGTAGTGCACCTTAAAGAAAAGGTTACTGATTTACAGGGGCAGTATGGATTCCATGTAAATGTACCTGTTTGAGCTGAAGGGTGAGAACTGATTGCAGAAAAGAGTAAGCAAGAAGAAGAAGCCCAAATAACTAAGAACAAAGTGAGAAAACATTGCAGTAATTTAAAGACTGCTATGAATGTGACACAGAAATAAGTATGGCAAAAGAAAAATAACACTGGAGATCACACAAAGTCTTTAAAGTGGCTGAAAAAGCTGTATGACTAACTTGCTGCCCAGAGAGGAATAACGTGTGCTTTTGGATCCTACAGAGGGGAGGAAGGTGAATATGCAGAAATGGATTGGAGTGATTTAGCAGATAAGGCGAACAGATATGGATATGATGAGGAGCCTCCTCCCAAGGATCCCCCACTGATGTACAACCAAAATGAGCCGGTGCTACCATTTGCATGACTGCACGCCCCATCCATGATGATATGAATCCATCAGCTGGTGAACACCTTCCACCATCCTAGGTTCCAGTGGTGCAGGCTCCGGTGGATTAAATGGTCCATGAACACCAGGGTTGAGGCAGGACACATGGAAGGTCGGTGTGATCCTGAGGGCGGTGGCAGCAGGAGATGGTAGGTGACTGGATTCATGCAATGGGTAATCTAGAGGGGACCAGTGAACGGCAGCGAGAGCTTGAGAGAGTCGATGTGCAGGAGCTGATCTTGGGTGGACAGCTAGACACGATCCACAGGCCAGAGCAGTCTGACTTGTGGCCTGGTGGCAGCAGGCACGGTTGGCAGCTAGGATGGCCCTCCAGGCCCTCTTCTAAGCATTTTGGCAGCAGCAAACCAAGGCCCTGGCAGACGGTATCTCCACCATTGCCTTCACCGCAGCGTGCAAATGTAATGTTGAATCAGGTTTGCGGGCCCAGAAAGTGAAACAGAAAGCTTTCTCTGTGAATGGGTATATTAATCATTTATTTACAAAGAATAAAAATTTGACCAAACATTCATGTTCCTCAAGTTACAGACGCTACAAATCTGAATATTCAACAAGCATATGCACACTCAACAAACATACTTTGTTAAAAGTGCATGTAGAGTATTGCTTCCCGATCATCATGTGCATCCTTGCCTTAAACAAAGGAGGAAGAGAGCAAGCCCCTTCCACATGCTATTTTATATACTCAAGATATTCGAAAGTGGACCCCAGTCATCTATCCAAATGGAAAAGCAGCTTCAGCTTCTAAACTAACCAATCACAGTGGAAGTGACTTTAAACAATCAGAATAAGACATGCACCCATAGGACACTCCACCCCCGCCGAAAACTGCAAAAGTGATGATCCAACCCTCAGACTTGTATGACACTCACGAATTGCCAACTAAGTTACACATAAAACTCGAGTATAATACCCAGTACTGTAAACCCAATAGTCACCTCCCAGTATACTAGAGTAGAGTGCCAGTCTCCCTATGCCCCAAAGGATGTCAGCCCCACCCTGGAATGTAATAGCTAATGAGTTGGTCTCCCACTTAACCATATATACTGACCCTGAGATATGGTCAACCAGGGGAGTGATGTTCACCAACCCATCAAGAGTGTTGGTGCAGCATTTTTAACCAATAACAGTCCAAGCGCCAGCCACCTCCCTTTGTGAGCAGGTAATCCAAGGTAATTGAAATCAGTTCCCAGGATAATCTAACTGTACCCTGCTGAGAAAGGCTATCATTCAAAACATCCTTCCCTTGTAATACCACTCTTACCAACCAGCATGGGTAAGGTTTTCATCCAGGTTTACATATGGCACCACATAACAACTGCACCACCCTGTGGGAACAACGGGCGGGCCTACTAAGTGTCCAGCTTCACAACAGCATTTGGCATTGCCACAGTCATCCCAGGATACTGTTCCTGTTCACACTTACTGTCTACCTTGCACCTTGTACCTGTACTCAACATACCACCTACACTAACACCCCCGGTCAGGTGTGTGAATCACCTTAAGAGTCAGAACATCCTAATTAAACAAATGGTACATGGGGAAATACCAGCCCTTAAAACACTTACTCCACCAAAACTATTGAGGCTCAACTCCCTTAGGGCTGTTACCATACTCTGGGCTAAGGTTGGCTGAAATAGACTACTCCCTCCTAGCTCCCCCAAAACAGAAAGCCAAAACCCAAGAAACCAGATAATTTCCCCCAACAGTTTTTTCTTGTCATCAAAGGGATTGATATCAGTGGTATCCCTTCTGTCATGTAGACAAGAAGTCCTCATTCAAATTCAGCCATCTGACCCATTGGTTCAGTATGCAAATTTGAACACACTTCACAGGAATGTATGATAGGATCTTCCACCACAAATCAGCATAAACACTTTTCCATTCTGTAATGCAGGGAGATACCAATGTGCTCACTCCTGATTAGTCACTGTATATTTAGAAAACACAAAAACAATACAATTGCTCCCCAAATGCTCAATTCCCTCTGAAATATGGGCATCTCATATCTAGAATAAAGTTGCCCAGATTTCAACTCAAATTTCATATGGCCAGTATGAACAATGAGTCATCTGTAAAAACCAATTATATGGGGAAACAAGTAACAAAATAACAGATTAAGACACAGTAAACACATAACAGATTTAAAAAACAAGAAACAAAGTGACCAACTAAACAAACACAAGAAGCAAAGTAATAGGTTAAACATAAAACACAAAGCCCAGGCTGTATTCATCTTCTTTTAAAGCTTCACATAGAATCTGCAAAAACTTAAAACAGACCGTTCATTTCTCAGAAGAGAAACAGCACTTATCACAGAACAACTGATAAGGAGTAAGCAACTGGGTGGGGCCTAACACATTCACAGCGTCTCTTAAAGGCAAACTCCATGCATGCGTGCACATGCACACGCCCACACACACAGGAAGGAAGTGACTGGAGTGTGGAACTGACATTTCTCTAACTTGCAGTGTAGTTGGTTTTCGAGGAGACCAAACTGACATGGCAGGCAAGATTCAAAGTTCAAAATGCACATACAAATTATCAAAGCATGTATAAATTATGCAGCGAGATTCACCTCTTTACCGGCAGCCACAAAACAGAGGCTTCAGAAAGAATCCACCACAAAAACAAAAAGATTGCCAAACACCCAATGTTCAGAGAGAGAGAGAGAGAAAGAACAAATCATGCAAACAACCAAAGCAAGCAAATTGCTTCAGAACTGGAGTTTTACGAAAGACACAAAAGCCAAGCATTACCTCAGCTGGTGCAGGCAACAGCCACAGTTCAATGCCAAGCTGAGTAAATGTTGCGAGGTCACAGATGTGAAGCCAGGTGTCGCTGCAGCTAGCAATGCAGTCTAGCGTAGAGCCAAGCAAACATTACAGAGCAGCAAGATAACTTGGCCCATACCTTGCCTCTGGTCCTGACACCCAAACCCAGTAATTCATAACAGGGGCAGCTACATTCTGAGGGGGTGTTAGGGGAAATGGAAGTCGTCGGGGGGTGTTCAAGATTCTTGGGTGGGGGGGGATGGTAAGCAGCTCACTAACTTCAGGCATGAGACCTGACTCTCTGTTAGTGGAGCAGGCACTTCCAAGAAAAAAGAAAAAGCATGGGAACTCAAGATGAACCACAACTCTGCAGGCTGTGGGCACTCGTCGTCACAATGTGTCTAAAAACTCAGCAATTTCATCTGATCTTACCAACCAAACAGATATTATTGGAGATGCATAAATTAGCAACCAGCTTGCCCAACTGTTAAATTACATGAACGGCATGGAATGAGTTCATGTAATTTAACAGTTGGTATGTCAAGTACACCCTCTCAACTTTCTCTACAGATCTATTGAAAACAGACTGCATAACGATACAGCACTGGCTGGAACCAAATGGAGAAATAAAGCCAATCAGTGAACCAGCTGACCCCAAAGATTTCTCTTGAGATGTTCAAAGTGACCTCAACTTCATATGTGCAGTCAAGAACCATCTTTAGGGATTATGAGACCTTACGTGGTTGGACAATCACACCAACTGGAATTGTATAAAGGTAGCTTGCCAAACACCGGCTCTATCCCAACTAACATTCAGATTCCAATCTGAATCCTTGTCAACGTAATTTTCACTTTGTGATCATCTTCATCTTCATCTCGCTGTTCCTTTGCGTGCTACAATCATCGGTATCAACTCACTGTCATCATCAATATCCAATAGACATTCCTAGTTTGTGTTAAATTTTTATTTTAATTTAGTCCTGTTAATAATGGATGAATACATAAGACGCGATCTCTATGTGTCCAAAGGCTGAGAAACCTTGAATTCTAATACTCCTAGGGAACAGAAACTACAGAAAGTGCAACAACACAATGTTATGTACCTGGAGTGTGGTTTTATTCCATTTCCATCAGATCAGCGACGCCCCGTGTGTCTTATTTGTAATACTGGACTGTCTATTGAAGCCTTGAAAGTATCAAGATTGCAGGAACATTTCCATAAAAGACACCCTGTAAAGGCTACTTAGTTATTACTCAGTTCCAGAAGATGAAAGAAACATTTGAAAAGCATTGCACAGTCAAGTCATTTGCCAAGAAAGCCAAAAATAACCTTGATATGTGGAAAATCTCAACTATTCACAAAGCTACAAGAAACAGAATTTAGGATACAACTGGATGAGTCAACTGTGCAAGCCAGCAAGGCAATGCTAATGGCATATGTATGGTTTATCAAAAATGGAAAAGTTTATGAAGAGGTTCTCTTTTGTAAATAGTTAAAAACAATTGTCAACAGAGAATCAATCTATGATGAGTTCAAAATGTATGTTGAGGATAAAAATATTCCAAATAGGAACATGATTTCTTGTGCAACGAATGGAGCACCGTTCAATGACAGTTCACCACACTGGTTTAGTGGCATTTATGAAAAAAGAAATTCCAAGTCTGTTTGCAGATAAAAATCTTAGCCAGTGACTTTTTCAAGCATTATTCTTATAATATCTGATATCAACGAAATTAAAGCTCATCCATTAAATAGATTATTTCATCAGTTATACCAAGATAACGATGAAGAGTTTGAATACTTGCTCCTTCACACTGAAGAACAATGGCTGTCAAAAGGCTCCTGCTTAAAACGCTTCTTCAATCTTTTTGACACTGTGGTTGAATTTTTGCTCAAAGCCAACAAGAACTTGGGAAACACAATTGAACTTCTACATGGAGATGTGGCATACCTAGCCAATCTGTATGACAAAATGGACATTCTACATATGAAACTCTAGAGTGAGCATTTCAATTTAATCCAGGCAAAAAGTGCAGTGTCCACTTTTATCAGAAAATTGGAAATATATAAGCAAAACATTGAAAGAAGAATGTTCTCACAGTTTCCCTGCATGTAAGGTATGGCACTCTCTTTCACAGAAGGTAATTTGCAGAGTACTACTTATACCTGCAGTCACTGAAGAAGGATGTTCAGAATCAATTGAAGGATTTGAATGATCTGGAATTTCTGGACTGAGTAATTAAACCATTTCTTTGCAAGGTAGAAGAACAGGAAGAGAGCTTTGAAGAAGAAATTATTGAAATACAGAATGATGAAAATGCAAAAATTCTTTTCAAAAATGTCAGCCTTTGTGTTATGGGGCTACACTGTCCTATGAAGTTTCCTGGTCTTTGGAGAAGAGCTAAACTGCTCTTCATTGCATTTCCATCCTCCTACCTTGTTGAAAGAGGCATCAGTGCAGCGAACCACATACTCACAAAAACAGAACCGCTTGGACATTGTTACATTTGGGGACTTAAGGCTTTTGCTGTCACAAATTGAACCAGGGAATTAAATCTTGCTGAAAACCATCAAACTCAAGGATCGCATTGATATCGAAGCTGCTGTACAGCTCACAGGCATTGTGTAAGCTAGGTTTCAAGAGAAATAAAAATTTAAAGCAGAATCATTTTTCTCATGTTAGCATATGATAGACATGTTTTTACATTATGGGGGCACCAGAATGTATATTGTGCCTAAGGGGGGCATTGACAAGTATGAAAGTGCTTTAGGGGCCTTGGATTCTGCCCTAACGTTTCCAATCAGGCCTGGTGCTTAAATTATCCAAATATCTGGTCATTCCTTGCTCTCAGAATGCTCAGAATCCTGGAGACCACTGCCATGATTCGGCCCGTACCTAACCTTTCCAGTGGAGGCTAGCATAGGGACTTTCTTCACTCTCAGGGACACCACGACTCTGCCTTGACTCTGCTTCGTCCTCGACTCCACTTGCAATGACCAGGCCTTCCCTGTGCCTCCCCCACCACTAGTCCTCATTAGCCACTGCCTGCACCTCCACCTCCACTTGTCACAACCACCCTTTGCCCGCCTGTCCATTGTCAGCATTGTTAGTATTGATCGTTATTAATAAAGTGTTAATAGTAAGGTATATAGTAGTTCCTTTTGTTTTTCTATCACCATTAAGTAATCATTGGGCATCGCCAGTGCCATCTTAAACCAAAACGTTTTGGGGGCCCTTGGAGAAACTGAGGATGTGGTTAAGTCAGACAATCCCAGGCTCCAAGGGATGCCTGTCAATGGCCTCGATGCTGAAGGGATGAGAGATAGGCTTGGTAGGGAGTTCAAGCTGCACACATAGACTCTGATCCAGAAAGTTGCCTGCTGCACCAGAATCCAACAGAGCCTCCTGTGTGAATAGAATGATTGGGGTGTGGATAAAGGCAGAGAGAGTCAGTTGGCAATGTTTCTCAAATGAGTGGCTGGAGGGACCTTACCAGACAGAAGGCCCCTCATCTCTACCTGGTGGTTCCATTTCCAAGTGCAGAGGGCATTTGACGTGAGGGTGACCAGCTTCTCTGCGGTAAGAGCAACTTGTTTCTCTACTGACACACACGCACATCCTTTGGAGGGAGTGGCTTAAGGGATCCCTGTATGGGTTCTGGAGGTATTGCTGATGCAGGTCCTGCAGCCTGAAATGGTTTTGTGAATGCAACTGGGTTTCTGGCTGATGATCTGGAGGGTTGTTCCATAAGAGGTTTGTCAATGCAGAGGGCCAGAGTGATAAGGCTTTCAAAGTTCATTGGGCATCTCCCAGATAGACAGCTCATCTTTAAAGTGCTTTGCGACGTTGTGAGGTAATGGGCCAGCAGTGCTTCTGCGTTCTGCTGTGAGAGTCCTGAGTTCCAGAATGTAATCCAGCACCAAGGGGAGCCTTAACTCAGACAAAGTTTCTGATCCATTTCCTCCCTTCCACTTCACGGACGGCCATAAACCTCGCATATCTCAGCAGTAAATTCCTCATATTTATTGCAAATGGTGGTTCTGTTGTCCCACTTACCAGTGGCCCAGGTCAGAGCTCACCCAGTCAAGAGAGAGATGACAAAGGCGATCTTGGTCTGGCCCATACAACACAGAAATAGCTGGAGCTCAAAGTGTAAGACACACTAGGACAGGAAGTTGAGACATTGAGTTGTAGATCCATTGAAGTGGTTGGGCACCAGAATCCATGTTGCTGAGGGATGAGGTTGACTGGTGTGAGGTTGCTGTAACAAGATGGAGAATTGGTTGAGTTGTTGGAAATAATAAGCCACAAGAGGCCACAAAATGAGAGAGAACAGATACTAAGCACTGCAGGCAACAGGGTTACTGAAGGCTAGAAGCAACTAGTTGGGGTGGCCAGTTGGATGGGTGAACCAAGACTGTGGATGAGATCTAGGTTTAAATAGGATGCAGGTGATGAGTTGGAAATGAATGGCATGTGACTTCTGTTTGTTGGACGGAGACTGGGAGGTGTTTGCCTGTGCAGGCCTAGCAAGAAATATAAGCATGGACATTTGTTTTGTTGTGTCTGTGTTTTTAGTTTGTTTCCTTATCTGTTTTCTATGAAATTGGTTTTTGAGAGAGAATCAGATTTCATGCTGGCTGTGTGGAATCTGGGTTAAGGTGATGGAAATCTGTGCATCTCTATTCTGTACATGAAATACCATTATTTCAGAGGGAAGTGGGCAATTGGGGAAATTGCTTATTGATAGACAGTTAAATTGAGAATTTGGAATTGATATTTTGGAAGTTTGGAATACTTAGGGAGCAATCCTGAATGTTGTTTTGACTAACAAGACTGCTTTCTTTTTACAGAACATAAAAGTTGTTGCTCAAGGCTTTTGACATATGGATTTTGAGAATGAATTCTTTCGAAAATAGTTTTATTGCAATTATAGTTTTTGTTGTGTAAATTACAAATAAAAGTTCAATTTTAATATTTCCTATGGTGGGAGAGTCTAAGACCAGAGGGAATACCTTCAGAATAGAGGGGTGTCTTTTTAGGTGGAGATGAGGAGGAATTTCTTAAGCCAGAGAGTGGTGAATCTGTGAAATTTGTTGCCACAGGCAGCTGTGCATGTCAAGTCTGTTTGTATGTTTAAAGCAAGGGGTTGATAGATTCTTGATTGGTCACGGCATGAAGGGATACAAAGAGAAGGTAGGAGAGGAAAAATAGATCAGCTATGATGAAATGGCAGAGCAGACTCCACTGGCCAAATAGACTAATTTTGCTCCTAAATCCTATTATCTTGTGGTCTAAAGCAACACAAAAGTGTACAGGTGCAATGGATGAATTCCTGCGGCGATAGCAATTTGCAGCTAGTTCACCATTTTATAACACTGATGTGTTATTGATCACGTGCTAACTTGTGTGGTTCATTTAAATGCATGATTTGGTACTCTGTTGAATGGTAGTTTGTCTTTTTTAATTCATTTTAACTATTTCCATGAAACTTCTGCTCATTGGGACAATCGCTTAACTGGGTCAAAATGTACTGGACTCGATGTGTCCCATTAACTGGTGTGACGGGGTCCTGAATTACCCCTATGAACTGTGCTTTTGAAAAGAGAGAGAGGGGGGTGCTCAACCACAGACACCTGTTAAAAAGAGAGAGAGAAAGAAGGAGAGAGAGGGACGAAGACTGCTCACAGTTTGTTTATACTTTCCCAAGGACGTTGCCTGTTTGTACATTCTTACAGAAAGAGAAGAGAGGAGCTGTTATTTGAGAGACAGTTGGTACTCAGTACGGGGAGATAAATAGAAGATCAGATGATAGACCACAGACACATGGTTTTGGACACTGAATGAGCTTTGTTGTGCCCACAGAAAAAGTGGGTTTTGGAGGATCGATTTGGCGGATCAATCAGTGGCTCTCACAGGGTGAACAGGGTGTGACCGGTGGGGAGTTATTTGTGTGTCCAACCCTCATCTGGGTTGATAGCTCCACCACAGAAGAGTGGTCCCCTTTTGTTGAGGTCACAGTCAGTGACTTCTAAAGGATTTTGGAGGACAACGGGAAGATCGACGGCGTCAGCTCACCTGAAGACTCAGATCTCTCCCTCTCTCTTTCTCCATCACTACTCAACTCAATACCACGAACTGAACTGAACTTTACTCATCATCGTAAGACTATCTATTTACCCCTGGACTTGAAGAAGCTTGGTTTTCATATATTTCTACACTAACTGATATACTTACTTATGTATAATTGTTGCTAATCTGTTTGATTTATCTGCAGTTATATTACTGTAATGCGTAGTTACTAATAAATATCATTAGTTAATAGCAATACTGGACTCCAAAGTGTTTTCCATTTCTGCTGGATTTTTAACCCGTCATGGGGTACATGACACTGGAATCCACTATTTTTTTCTGTGACTGTATGTTTACTGCTTCCTTATATGTGCTACATGTGCCTTAGGTTGTGTGTGAATGTTAAACAGCATTTTACACCTTGGCTCCAGAGGAATGCTATTTCATTTGCCTGTATTTGTGGGTAATCATGTGCGGCTGAATGATAATTAAAACTGAACTTGAACTTGAACAGATGTGTCAACAGTGATGTTGTCATGCGAAGAACATTTTGTGATCAAAAACAACTTTTCTCAACAGAATGGGGTAATACAGGGCTTATCAAAGGAGGAATAGAGGACTCAAATTTATATTATTGTGGGGTGGATGATTTGACATGTGTCGACAAAATACTAGAGATCCCTGAGAGAACAAACATACAATTTTTATATAAAATTCTTCAGATGACATTATCAAGTGTCCCTGAGGGAATAATAACTAGTTTTTAGGTCCAATTACTGAGCAGCCTTCGGGTAATGAAGGGCAGAGTAAGATTACAACTCTGTGGAATTCACACTCATGTGAGTATTGACTGATGCAGTAATTCACACAAGAGATGAACTGCATAGAAAATGTACTCACACCCCACCCCCAGGAAGTTCTCATGTTTTATTGTTTAACAACATTGTATCACAGTGGACTTAATTTGGCTTTTTTTTTGACACTGATCAACAGAAAAAGACTCTCGTGTCAAAGTGAAAACGGGTCTCTACAAAATGACCTAAATTAATTACAAATATAAAACACAAAATAATTGATTGCATAAATATTCTCCCCCTTTCGTATGCCACACCAAATCATCACTTATGTAACCAATTGGTTAAGTTCCATAATTAGTTAAGGGTGTCCTAGCTATATATAAACCTATGAGCAGTCAAGGATTTTCAACTGATTGTAGTAAAAATACACCTGTATCTGGAAAGTCCAACTGCTGGTGAGTCAGTGTCCTGGCAAAAACTCCACCATGAAGACAAAAGAATGCTCCAAGCAACTCTGCAAAAAGTTTATTGAAAAGCACAGGTCAGCCATCAGGAAATGTAAGAATATGGCACAGCTGAAGATGGCAGACCATCATCAGAAACTGAGTGACTGTGCAAGAAGGGGACTAGTGAGAAAGGGAAGGCCACTAAGAGACTTATGACAACTCTGGAGGAGTGGCTGAGATGCACTTCAGTTTGGAAAGTTAAGAGCCATGTGTCTAAGGAGAACAGGCTCTGTAGAATGTGGCCTCAAAAGTACGGGCACACAGCTTACATTAACTTTCCGAAGATATATGACCCAGCCCTAATTGATTGGGATGATAGTGTAGAAAGGCACAACTGAGCCACTGCAGCTCACAGACTCCAGCAGAGCTGTCAGACAGCCAGCTCCAGGATTTTAATCAGGCAGGAATAAAGGAATGTCAATGCATTTCCAAAGCAGGATGGGCATCTTTGAGGGGTACAAGAAAGAAGTATTCCCACACACTTGTCTCACTGTATCTTGTAGAGTCTGGTACATTGGTTCTTGTAGGAATGAAAGAAGTGGTTGGCATGCAGGACTGCTTACTTGGTGTTTCTGGAGCTCCTGTCACTATTCATTAAAGTTTTGGAGGGACTTGCCACAGGAAACCTGGCTTCTAACCTTGTCACCACAGTATGTGTTTGACTGGCTCAGTTAAGGTTAATGGTAGCTCCCAAGTTGTTGTTGGAGGACGTTGGAAGATCAATTGGAATAAACATTAAGATGTTCAAGATATGGTTTGTATAGTGATGTGACCAATGGACATTCTTGTCAACATCAGACAAACAGAAGGGAAAAACACAGCAGAATGATATCTACAATCACTGGATCTGCATGAAGTTGGAACAAAGCAAGAACAAACTTCCTTCCCTAAAGAGGTTTGGGCCTTACAGCAAAGCAAAAATTTCATCACCAGTGCCAACTATTTTTAATTGCCAAATTCAAAATTGCAAACTACAATAGATTTTGGATGAAATCCCCAGACTGTTGAGCGAGACCTTAGAATATACAATATCTGTAGTAATGTAGCCACTGTAACATCAGACCTGATAGGAACACAATAAGTTGGACCTAAGCCACTTTTTTTTTGGAACTTGCTCATTAAACCTGAAAGCAAATCCCACAAGGGACAACCTCCAGGTATTAATAACATTGATGTCAAGGTGTATTCAGAAACCAAAGAACATCCGTTTCATTTAATCTTATCACTGGAGCAAGAATCGGCCAGTTGATCCCGTGGACATGCCCCACCATTCAGTAAGTTCAATGCTGATCCAAGTGTGATCTCATTATCATTTTCATATGTCTCTGCATACCCCTTGAAGTTCCTGTAAACATCTGACAGTCTCTACCTTAAATATACTCACTGTCTCTGTTTCCAGATCTCTCTGGAATAGAGAATTCCAAAGAGCCACGATCCCTCCAAATGAAGTGGGTGATGCTTATTCTGATCCTATGCTGCTGGTTCTAGATTCCCCCACTGAGGAAAATAATCCATTGATTACACCGCCATCAGGCTCCTGCACTAGTGTGGATAACATCACCCACCTCAATGCTGAACTGAATCCTCTACCTATAGAATCATTTTGAAGGACGCTACAGCTCATTTTCTCAGTATCATTTGCTTATATTTTTATTATTTGCATGATTTGTCTTTTTTTGTACATTGGTGTTTGTCAGCCTTTGTTATGTAGAGTGTTTCATGAATTCTATTGTATTTCTTTATTTTTAAGTATATGCCTTCACTCAAGGTAGTACAGTGCCTATAAAAAGTATTCACTCCTCCCTTAGAAGTTTTCATGGTCTATTTTTTACAACATTGAATCACAGTGGATTTAATTTGGCTTTTTTGACACTGATCAACAGAAAAAAGTGTCAAAGAAAAAACAGATCTGTACAAAGTGATCTCAAGTAATTACAAATATAGAACACAAAATAATTGATTGCATAAGTATTCACCCCTTCACCCCCTTTAAAGTGACACACCAAATCATGACTGATGCAGCCAAAATTGGTTTTAGAAGTCACATGATTAGTTAAATGGATATCACCATGTGCAGACATGATATTTCAATTGATTGTAGTAAAAATACTCCTGTATCTGGAAGGGCCAACTGCTGGTGAGTCATTGTCCTGGCAAACACTACACCATGAAGGAAAAAGAACACTCCAAGCAACTCTGCAAAAAGGTTATTGAAAATCACAAGTCAGGAGATGGATAAAATAAGATTTCAAAGTCACTGAATATCCCTTGGAGTACAGCTTAGTCAACCATCAAGAAATGGAAGAATATGGCACAGCTGTAAATCTGCCTGTAGCAGACCATTTGTCAAAAACTGAGTGACCGTGCAAGAAGGGGACTAGTGAGGGAGGCCACCAAGAGACCCATGACCACTCTGAAGGAGTTAGAAGCTTCAGTGGCAGAGATGGGAGAGACTGTGCATACAACTGTTGCCCAGGTGCTTCACCAGTCACAGCTTTATGGGAGAGTGGCAAAGGGAAAGCCACTGTTGAAAGAAACTCAAATGAAATCTTGACTGGAGTTTGTCAGGAGGCATGTGGGAGATTCTGAAGTCAGCTGGAAGAAGTTTCTATGGTCTGATGAAATCAAAATTGAGTTTCTTGGCCATCAGCATGGTCTCCCTACCATGAAGCATGGTGGTGGCTGTATCGTGCTGCAGGGATGCTTCGCTGCAGCAGGCCCTGGAAGGCTTGTGAAGGCACAGGGTAAAATGAATGCAGCAAAATACAGAGGAATTCTGGAGGAAAACCTGATGCAGTCTGCAAGAGAACCGCAACTTGGGAGGAGCTTTGTTTTCCAGCAAGACAATGGCCCTAAGCATAAAGCCAAACCTACACAGGATTGGCTTAAAGACAACAAAGTTGATGTCAGAGTCCAGTTGAAAATTTGTGCCTGGACTTGAAAAAGGCTATTCACTCTTGATCCCTATGCAATCTGATAGAGATTGAGCTGTTTTGTAAAGAAGAATGGGGAAGAATTTCTGTGTCCAGATGTGCAAAGCTGGCAGAGCCCTATCCATATAGACTCAAGCCTGTAATTGCTACCAAAGGTGCGTCTACTAAATACCGATTTGAAGGGAGTGAGTAATAATGCAATCAACAATTATGTGGTTGAATAATTGTCATAAATTTAGACCAATTTGTAGAGATCTGTTTTCACTTTGTCATGAAGGAGTCTTTTCTGTTGATCAGTGTCAAAAAAAATCAAATTAAATCCACTGTGATTCAATGCTGTAAAACAATAAAACATGAAAATTTCCAAGGGGGAATTGAAAACATTTTATAGGCACTATTTATATATTGGGGCAGTTGCAACTAAGCATTTTCCAAAGATTTCTTCAACTATTATTAACTATACATAGGAGCACATAGTACAAGGGGGAAGTAGAATGAAAAGGTTCACAATGTGACAGGTATCATGAAAGTACTTCTGGCTTCAGTTGTAATGGATATTGTTCTTTGTTTTTTGCCTGTGAATAATCAGTCTTTATTGCAATATGCACTAGTGTGACTGATGTATTATACAGCAACAGCAACCACAAATTATACCAAGGAATGGAAAATAGTGCCCTTTGGAAAATCATAATGTCACCATTGCAGTTGTGACTTTAGTTCTGGCTATAGGAGGATGAACTTTGCCTCTGCCAGCAGTAGACGCGGTAATGAAGGAAAACCTCACAATCCTACGCAGTGATATGGATCAATATTTGAGGGGCTATGTTATTACTGAGTTGCCACCAGTTCCACACTTGGCTGCAGACTGAACATGAGTTGTGGAGGAGGTAGGGAGATGATCCATCAATGGACTAAACACGCAACTGAAGTGTCGAGTGACTCAGGTTTTTGGAGTAAACTTTGGAATTGGAGATCGAATGTTCAAATACACTCATGGATGAGAACAGAATCACCTGCTGCTGTAATACTAATTTAATGTATGTTGATAATTGTAAAATTCAATGTGTACCAAGTAAGAAGATGGAAGGCTGAAAATATGTGCAAATAGGATAATGATGCTCTTATAAAACAGAAGAGATGATTGTCAGTATAAAAAGTGTGTGAATTTACTAAAAAAATGATATTTTGACCTTTATATAAGGTGAGTGTATCACACCTACTGGGAGTCCATTGCAGTCCTATGGGCAATCAACAAAACGAGAGGAGGATAATGATCCTAAGATAAATTTCTTTGGATCAAGAGGAGGGAGATATTGGCCAGAAAGAACTCCAATCTACAATCAGTGAACAGGAATAAGGTAAAGGCAGTGGAAGCAGACAAAACAAATGTGTTTGTTCTTGTCATACAGTTGCAGGAATGAAGGCGACCATATTGTGACTGTCCTTGCAGCCGCCATTTTATGAACTGTTTGGCGAACCAATTCTTGCTTCAAGATAACTTAACCAGAACAACTGAGCATGGGCACTGCGAGTTTTCTGCTGAGATCATTTTCAGATAAGAAGCTCTGTATTATGTAAAATGCAGGCTTGCAGAAGGAAAAGCTTGATATCTGGTCATTTGGGCCCAATTTTTTGCTGACCTGGTTTGAACCAGTCTGAACAAAAGGCACAAGGCTGAAGGGAGAGGCATAAAGCAATACTGCTTGTAGCCTTGGGCCACTTCCAATGAGAAGCTGACACATATCAATCAGATGACCTTGAGCCAATCAAATTGAACCATCATAGATCGATCTGATAAGGAAAAGTATAAGATTGGAGGATCTTGGGAGGGCAGGCAGCAATAACTCTGTGGAGACCAACTATCAAAGAAGTAGATTACCCCAGATCAGAAACATAGAGATTACACAGGATCAGGAAGGACGTCTGGCCACTGTAGACTCCTATCCCCGGATATTGCTTTTTCTATTTGTTGACTGCTCATGGAAGGTCAGAGAGACATAGTGAATCCAAACATGAGTATTTTGATTTGTAGACTCACAAGCTTTTAACTGTGTCAATAAAGGTACTTGTCAGTAAGTATAGATTCATCCTGTGCCTAACTGATTATTATTATTGAGGGTTAATCCTTGTAACGAGAGCAATATGGGCCAGAAGCATGATGTTTGATAAGATAAGTATCTTAGTACATGTCTGGCTGAAGAGCCTGTTTCCCTGCTGTATGTCGCTGTGCTTTATCTTGGTCAGCTAGCAGAAGGGTGAAACTTTGATGCCCTGAGTAATAGTTAAACAATTAGTTGACATGATGAAATAAAAACAGAATGCCGGGCATGTGACTCCTTGGAAAGACAATAAATTCTCATGTTCTTCAATACAAAATTGACAGAGGTCAGATTACTCTCTAACGTCAAGATTAAATTGAAAATATTATATTTTCAACAATGCTCAGAATGGAAAAAAAGTTTAGAATGAAACTGTTCAGCTACTTGTCAGTACCTTTTAACACTGCAATAATTGAACAGTTGCAAATAAAAGGCAGCAGTAAAGTATATGCTTTTGGATTAAAAATAGGCTTTGCTAAATTTGATAGGGCAGAATGCATCAGGAGGTAAATCTTGTGGCCACTCATTTGACAATTTGTCCAATGCTCTTACAATATGCCTGCTCTCAACTTTTTGCCTCTTTTCAAAGCGCACTCTGTTTCCTACATCCCTGATCCTCCACTCTCACTTTCCATCTTTTCATTCATCAAAATTTTAAGAATATTGTATCCATGTAGTTGAAATTACCAACTTCTTGTTAAGATAAGTTTGACAGACATTTTGTTTCAGCAATTTCCCTCAAAGAGCAGTGAGAGAAATCAGCTGTTAAGTGGGTGTGGGTATGTGTCAATGTGTGTGGGGGAGGGTTGGTGGGTGTACTACCGTTTGTAGAAAGCATATTTTCCCTAAGTTGATTGCCATGTTTCATCTGTTTGAGAGAGGAGAGTTTCAGCATAAAACACATGTTGAATTCTAACACTTTGTCATGTTGATGTGTCAAGTTTGATGTAGAGATAGCTACTTCCTCAACTGTGTGCTTGCAAATAAGCTCAGGTTTACACATGACTTCTTTATGTTTATGCTATGTTTAAAAGGAAGTTAGATATGGCCCTTGTGGCTACAGGGGTCAGGGGGTATGGAGGGAAGGCTGGGTTCTGAGTTGGATGATCAGCCATGATCATAATAAATGGCGGTGCAGGCTCGAAGGGCCGAATGGCCTACTCCTGCACCTATTTTCTATGTTTCTATGTTTCTATGTTTACAAACTTAACCTTAAAATCTAAGAATGTGAAGAAGTGAACTGCAGTTGATGGCAGAGCATTAATTTTAGAGAGGCCTGGGAGTGGACTGCCTATAGAAGACAAACGTAAGGGAATGAAACTGACAATGTGACTTAGTGTAGATATATTTCTATATGCCTAACCCATGGGTGTGTAATGATGAGAAGACGAAGAAGAAGAAGAATAGCCCTTAACTCGACAGTGGAGTTATCGGGGCACCATCTTTTCCCAAAAGTGTCAGTTTCAAAAGAAGTGCTCTGTAAGAATTTCAGTGTTGAAGTTCTCAAGGACTACACAGGACTTGGTTAAGACAGTGCCTCGTAAACAACCTGCCAACTCCCAGGCTGCAAGAGGTGCAAGGGGTCTGTAGATCTTGGGCTGCCTGGATGTCTGCCAGAACTAGATAGTGAATAGGAGATTCTTGGTTTCTGTAATAAGAAGAACCTGGACTGCTGTGCTGAGAAGCACGAGGTCATCTAGCAATTAGGAGCAATATGCGTTGAGGGACTGGAGGCTCCACCATTCCTCCACTGAAGTGGAACAGCTCTACATGCATCTGAAGACAGAAGAAAACCCACAAACTGAAATAATGTTGCTGTATGAAGAGAGAAGAAGAGACTCAGCATACTTGACACATGCAAATGTCAGCACTGTTCTAGACATCAGTCAAGACCTCACTCCACAGAGAGGCAAGAACAACCGAGAACTGATCAATGGCAGTTGGCCAGTTCACTACTCAGTGCTCGGCCATGACTCTGTATTTGACATGATCGCCCTTGCCTCCAACCCACAGCCTCTTCGTGCCAGCTTTGTTGCCTTTCTTGACTGACGAGGGACTAAGAAAGCTATACCCCAACTTGTAAATAATAAGGACTAGGAGACAGAGGATATCCCAGTTGAAACTCTGGTATTCAGCTTCAAATACGAAGCCACACTGGCAATTTCAGAGTTGCCGTAATCGTGACCACCCTCAAGAGGATATGACTATTATAACTCTAGAGGCGTCCCACAATGTGTGCTGCAAGGTTCTCCTCAACTACTTCCTCCCGGTGGTCAAAGGGATGATTCCCAAGCACAGCATGAACAAAAATTCCAAGGGAAATGTATGGAATAGAACCAGCCACCAGATGAAAATCAAAGGAGTAGGAAATCTGAAGTGAAAATTATAAAGTGTTGCAAGCACTCGGCAGGCCAGGCAGCATCCATGGAAAGAAAAGCAGAGTTAATGTTTCAGATCAAAGGCTGTGCATTAGAACTGGGAAAGTGAGAAAATAAGTTAAAATTAAGTTGCAAAAAGGGTGGGAGTGGAAGGTGAAAAACAAAATGAATGTCGCTGATAGGGTGGGCCTGGAATTGATAAAATGTCAATGAAACCATCTGGTTCATCAATAAGGATAGTTAGAGAGAGAAAATAAATAAAGAGATGTAAAAATGTGGTGTAGCTCAAAACTAGGAATCGCTCACCAGAGTTTTCCTCTCTGCACTGAGCTAATATTACAGACAGAATTCTAGAAAGCTGGTTGGTTCTGATATGAACAGAGAAATTGCTAATAAGATTGGGATTTCCTGAACATGTTTTGCTTTTCTTTATGTCTTTGTTTTACTCAAAAGATGCATCCTATCAGCTTGTGATTTATTCTGAAAGCAAGGGATTTCAAGCAGAAGTGCCACTAAACTCTTGGTAGGCCTGCTGGAGTTGGATTTGATTGATTCTGTAAGATTGCTGTGTCTCATCATTGTAATGGCTTTCTGTTCTGCCAAAGAAGCTGCATATTAATGATGCTTAGGCCTGTACTAGCAACTGTGAGGACTTAACAAATATGACTGTTAATTGAATGAATGAACAAGTTTATACAAAGCCATATCCACTATTTTCTGGAACATGGAAAATGAGCCACAAATGGACCACTCAGAAGGCTGGTGATCTGTCACTATTTATGGTAGAGCTCTTAAAGATAGCGGAATCAAAGGTTATGGGGATAAGGCAGGAACTAGATACTGATTGTGGATGATCAGACATGATCACAGTGAATGGTGGTGCTGGCTCGAAGGGCCAAATGGCCTACTCCTGCACCTATTGTCTATTGTCTATTGATACTTGATAAAGTACCCTTTTCTTGCAATAAAAAGGAATGTAGGTTCGGGTGGGGAAAAAAAACTAACTTCCCAGTATGCTCAAACACGAGGAAATCTGCAGATGCTGGAAATTCAAGCAACACACACAAAAAATCCTGGTCAGGACGAAGGGTCTCGGCCCGAAACATCAACTGTACCTCTTCCTATAGATGCTGCCTGGCCTACTGCGTTCACCAGCATTTTTTGTGTGTGTTCCCAGTATGCTATTGTATCTGAACATTTGCTATTTGTCAATAAAGACAAGGATATCAAATAGTGGAAATCCTTTCTCCTTTGATCTCCCCTTCAGTCAAGATTAGTCAGCCAACACATCTTTGTTCCCAGCATCATTTTATTGTTCGGGGTAGTGTGGGATTGTCATGCGATGTAATTGTGGACCTTTGTTGTATCTCATGTCAAAATATTGTTATTAACCCCACAAGTTACAGCATGTTCTATCTATCCTATTCCATTACTATTGATAATGTAACAGAATTATAGTCAATACTTTAATAACTGCTTCCCTAGCGTTACCTCAACCTGACTAGTTTAATTGTCCAAAATAAATCCATACTCTGTCCTTTATTATCAGACTTGCTTTGTATAATTTTTTTAAAGTTTTCATGTACTTTCAGAATTTTGCACCCTGTGCCCCTTTACGTTACTTGTATCCCAGTTCTACTATTGCTACAACACACATCAAAGTTGCTGGTGAACGCAGCAGGCCGGGCAGCATCTCTAGGAAGCGGTACGGTCGACGTTTCAGGCCAAGACCATTCATCAGGACTGTACCTCTTCCTAGAGATGCTGCCTGGCCTGCTGCGTTCACCAGCAACTTTGATTTGTGTTGCTTGAATTTCCAGCATCTGCAGAATTCCTGTTGTCTATTATTGCCCCCACCGATGACCCCTTCTCCCGTCTTCAACCCTCCTCTTCTTCATGGACACCCCGCTCTGGTCTTCTGCCTGCTCTGGATCTCTTTATCGCTAATTGCCGACGGGACATCAACCGTCTCGACTTCACCGCACCTTGTCCCCATTCCAACCTCACTCCTTCGGAACGCTCTGCTCTCCACTCCCTCCGCACTAATCCTAACCTTATTATTAAACCCGCCGATAAGTGGGGTGCTGTTGTAGTCTGGCATACTGACCTCTACCTTGCCGAGGCACAGCGACAACTCGCGGATACCTCCTCTTATTTACCCCTCGATCGTGACCCCACTAAGGAGCACCAGGCCATTGTCTCCCACACCATCACCGACTTTATCCGCTCAGGGGATCTCCCATCCACTGCTACCAACCTTATAGTTCCCACACCCCGCACTTCCCGTTGCTACCTCCTACCCAAGATCCACAAACCTGCCTGTCCTGGCCGACCTATTGTCTCAGCTTGCTCCTGTCCCACCGAACTCATTTCTGCATACCTCGACACGGTTTTATCACCCCTTGTTCAATCCCTTCCGACCTATGTTCGTGACACTTCTCACGCTCTTAAACTTTTCGATGATTTTAAGTTCCCTGGCCCCCACCGCTTTATTTTCACCATGGATGTCCAGTCCTTATATACTTCCATCCCCCATCAGGAAGGTCTCAAAGCTCTACGCTTCTTTTTGGATTCCAGACCTAATCAGTTCCCCTCTACCACCACTCTGCTCCGTCTAGCGGAATTAGTCCTTACTCTTAATAATTTCTCCTTTGGCTCCTCCCACTTCCTCCAAACTAAAGGTGTAGCTATGGGCACCCATATGGGTCCTAGCTATGCCTGCCTTTTTGTTGGGTTTGTGGAACAATCTATGTTCCGTGCTTATTCTGGTATCTGTCCCCCACTTTTCCTTCGCTACATCGACGACTGCATTGGCGCTGCTTCCTGCACGCATGCAGAACTAGTTGACTTTATTAACTTTGCCTCCAACTTTCACCCTGCCCTCAAGTTAAACTGGTCCATTTCCGACACCTCCCTCCCCTTTCTAGATCTTTCTGTCTCTGTCTCTGGAGACAGCTTATCCACTGATGTCTACTATAAGCCTACTGACTCTCACAGCTATCTGGACTATTCCTCTTCTCACCCTGTCTCTCGCAAAAACACCATCCCCTTCTCGCAATTCCTCCGTCTCCGCCGCATCTGCTCTCAGGATGAGGCTTTTCATTCTAGGACGAGGGAGATGTCTTCCTTTTTTGAAGAAAGGGGCTTCCCTTCCTCCACTATCAACTCTGCTCTTAAATGCATCTCCCCCATTTCACGTACATCTGCTCTCACTCCATCCTCCCGCCACCCCACTCGGAATAGGGTTCCCCTGGTCCTGACCTACCACCCCACCAGCCTCCGGGTCCAACATATTATTTTCCGTAACTTCCGCCACCTCCAACGGGATCCCACCACTAAGCACATCTTTCCCTCCCCCGCTCTCTCTGCATTCCACAGGGATCGCTCCCTGCGCAACTCCCTTGTCCATTCGTCTCCCCCATCCCTCCCCACTGATCTCCCTCCTGGCACTTATCCGTGTAAGCGGAACAAGTGCTACACATGCCCTTACACTTCCTCCCTTACCACCATTCAGGGCCCCGAACAGTCCTTCCAGGTGAGGCAACACTTCACCTGTGAGTCGACTGGGGTGATATACTGCGTCCGGCGCTCCCGATGTGGCCTTTTATATATTGGCGAGACCCGACGCAGACTGGGAGACCGCTTTGCCGAACATCTATGCTCTGTCCGCCAGAGAAAGCAGGATCTCCCAGTGGCCACACATTTTAATTCCACATCCCATTCCCATTCTGACATGTCTATCCACGGCCTCCTCTACTGTAAAGATGAAGCCTCACTCAGGTTGGAGGAACAACACCTTATATTCCGTCTGGGTAGCCTCCAACCTGATGGCATGAACATCGACTTCTCTAACTTCCGCTAAGGCCCCACCTCCCCCTCGTACCCCATCTGTTACTTATTTTTATGCACACATTCTTTCTCTCACTCTCCTTTTTCTCCCTCTGACCCTCTGAACATATCCCTTTCCCATCCTCTGGGTCCCCCCCCGCTTGTCTTTCTTCCCGGACCTCCTGTCCCATGATCCTCTCGTATCCCCTTTTGCCTATCACCTGTCCAGCTCTTGGCTCTATCCCTCCCCCTCCTGTCTTCTCCTATCATTTTGGATCTCCTCCTCCCCCTCCAACTTTCAAATCCCTTACTCACTCTTCTTTCAGTTAGTCCTGACGAAGGGTCTCGGCCTGAAACGTCGTCTGCACCTCTTCCTACAGATGCTGCCTGGCCTGCTGCGTTCACCAGCAACTTTGATGTGTGTTGCTTGAATTTCCAGCATCTGCAGAATTCCTGTTGTTTGCATCTACTATTGCTACCTTGTTTTGTTTTGCATTTTTCAGGGACTTGACTACATTTACACTGGCCACTTTCAGATTGGCTCTTTAGTGGCTAACAGTACACCGTGTAGTTTAATGCCCTTTAATTTGTGACAAAGTTCATCATATGCAGTCTCATTTTGTTCTTTCTAGTATTACATTCTTCCTAACAGCTATTATTGTTTTATAAACCAATCTTACTGTATCCATCAGTGAAATTTTGTTCGTGGGACCACTCCTTCACTTTCTAGGATTGAATTCTTTCTCCCAGCTATTATTAATTTCGAAACTGATCTTACTGCATCCATCAATGAATTTTTGTTCTTTGCACCGCTCCCTTCATCTTCGTAAACAGAGAAGCAGAAATGTCAATTTACCATTCATACTGTTTTCATCCATGAGGAAAAAGTTTTTTCTTTGGGTGGGGGCTGAGAGTACAGAACAAAATTGGAGCAGGGGTTGGCCACTGTCCCCCTCTAGCCTGTCCGCTGTTCAATATGGCTGATGTGTCCCCAAGTTACTGTACCAGTTCCACATTCTTTCAGAAATGTACCCACATCCTCTTCAAATAGTTCTATTGATTTAGCTTCCACAACTCTCTAGGCTTGAGAATTCTAAAGAAGCATTTCCTTCTGTGAGAAGAGGTGGGTTAGCATGATTTATCACATTGATAAAAGGCACAGTAGTTAATTGTAGAAAACATTTTTATGAACTTGTCTTTTAAATGCTACTCGATTGCTTCTGCTTCAACCTCCTTTATACCTCAAGCTCAAAGCTTTCATGCTTTTGAATCACTCATTTTCTGAGTGAGTTAAATGTTGGCAATGAGGCTCCCAAAGGGATATTAAATCTGCCAATTGAAACCACATAGACTACTAAGGTCACAGGGTTGGTTTCCCCCACATGTAACCAATTTGCTGATCATAGCAGTAGTTTGTGAGTGCCTCAGCCTACTTGTATATTTGTTTTTTTTACCAAATAGAGAGAAGGAACTAATTAATTTTCTTATCATACACCTGATCAAGCTGTAGTAACAAATGCCTCTATGGATAAGATGCCGTGGAGTGGCTAGTTCCTCAGGAAATTGAAATGAAATGAAATGAAAGAAATGAGATGAAATAACTTTATTGTCATTGCATAGTACAATTTGTCATGCACCAATACAGCGAAAATGAGTTTGCAACTCTCATACTCAATGCTATAAAACAACAAATAAAATAAATAAACAATAAATAAAATCAGGTAACCAGCCAGTACAACCAGCAACCATAAAACCAGTATTAAAGTAGCAATATAACAAATTTATGGATGATGCTTGATCGATTGGTTCAGAGCAATTATAGCTCTGGGGGATAAAGCTATTTTTCAGTCTGGAAGTGCGGGCATAGAAAATCTTACAATGTCTGTCAGATGGAAGAAGATCAGACAGATGATTGCATGGGTGTGTATTGTCCTTACAGATGCTTGTAGCTTTCCTTAGGCAGCGAGAGCTGTAGGTGTCCTCCAGGGCTGGGAGCTGTGTCCCGATGATCTTCTGCGTGCTAGACACGACCCGCTGAAGTGCTTTCCTATCAGCTGCTGTTGATATTGTTTGAAATTGATATTGTTTGGTAGCATAATTCCTTATGAAGGGCACTGAAGGAAGTCATATCAAACTTATAACATATATTCTATAATTGCCAATATTTTAACCAAGAGGCAGTAAGTCATTCACAGCCAATTCAATGGATCCACTGGAGGCTATGTTATAGGCCCGTTAAAAATGGAGTGTGTTAAAACAATGTCAGACAATTCCCTCAGGAAAGATAATGAGGAACAGTGAAAGAAGAAAAAATAATTTACATTGAATTAATAATTGCTCACATAATGAAGTCCTAATTTAGTTCAAAAGTCAGCCAAAGCTTGAACACATACTTGTAATAGGTCGACAAATCTCTAGATTTGTTGTCACAGTTAGTTTCCTGTTTTGAAGACGGCACACGACCTCCATTAAGGTGCCACGCCTCTGAGAGTTGGTTCAGACAAAGCATATGCATACACCACAACCCCACAATAAATTTTTTGTTCTATGACTTTTTCTCAGACTCAAATTTCCTTGGGTAACTTCTCAATAGACATCACAACTCCAATGAATCTCTTTGCTTACCAATGGTGGAAAGGAAGTTTGAGCAAATGACAATTGTCTTTAGCACTGTAATAGCAGTTTGATACTTGTTTTGGCACTGTGCTTTCCTATAATCTGGCAATTAAATTAATATTTCCACATTTCCTGTTTTCTTTCTCTTTAAAGTATGCAAAATTCTATATTTGGTGAAGAGTTATCATGTCAGGATATTGTCACCATGTTTCAAAACTTGAGGTTTGAAATGCTTGTCTAATATGAGTCAATTAAAATTAATAACCGCTGCTTAAAAAAGGGAAATAATCCTCTGGAGGATGGCATGTATGTATGATGTGAAGATCAATGCACGAGTTTAATTCTATTGGAATGTATGAATGTATTTATGCTTTTTAGCAAGTTTTATGAGAACTGTCAGCTCATCACCAAGCTATTGAATTCAATCAAAAAAATCTTTACCCTTTCCTGTTGATGAAAGTAGATCCTTTGGTTTTACCGCCTATAGACCTATTTGTTCCAATAGTTTTCTCTTGGCCAGTCTCCAACCCTATACCATTTGTAAATTAGAGTTAAACCCTCCTACCAGTGATCTAACTTGTACCAGTTCATTCCTGTACGTATTCATCTTTGTTGGCTCTCGGTTGAGCAATGACTTAATATTAATATTATTCTCTCTACTACCTCATTCCTCCCTAATTCTTGAATATCCTGGAGTTTATAACCCTACGATATCAAAGTGCTGCACCAATTCAGGTCTGTGTGTATGACTAATTTTTAAGTTTTGGTACTGATTGTGGAAGAGCAAAAAGAGGGAGGCATAATCAGAGGAACTGTTGATAACAAGGGCAGATTCCAACTAATTCCGGTTGTCACACACAAAATGCTGGAGGATCTCAACAAGCCAGGTCAGCATCTATGGAAAAAAAGTACAGTCGGCTGAGACTCTTCAGCAGGACTGGATGATTTAAACTTTTTCACGGTAGGCATCCCTGGAAGAGACGTCGCAGTGTAGCAATCCAATCACAAACAAGAGAAAATCTGCCGATGCTGGAAATCCAAGCATCTGCATATTTTCTCTTGTTTGTAATTCCAGTTGTATCCATTAAAGATATTGCAAAGTCCCAGGTCTTCTATAGATATATATATAATAAACAATAATCAACGATTCAAATCATGAGGACACACCCTTGCCTTTAAAGGCCATTACAGATAAAGAAGGCAGCTGCATGGCTGCATCCACTTGATCTCACTGTTTCTTGAAACTGGTCTCAGCATACGGACCTTGACAGAAGTTTTGGCAGATGAAATCCTAACTTCCATTGCTTTTATAAACATAGATACATGTTTATTCAATGCTGGTATAGACAGCAGATGTATTCTGGGCCAGGACACATTCTGGCAGACTTGGCCAAAAGTGCAGGGATCACCTTGGGACTAATGAAACCAAAGTTAAAGATAGCAGGAGTCCACATTTACTCCTTGAATCCCTCAGCTGGGAAACACTGGTGAGATAAGGACAAGGGGAACAACAGTTGAATGCTTTGTTATATCCATGTAGAATGTAACATCCATTGATAGTTTGCAGGCAAATTGTGAATAGACAGAGCATTAGGGGCACAACAGATTTGAGAATTGAAGTGTCTGATAGCATTATAAAATGATGGGAAGCTGGTTTATTATTGTTACGTATTGAAGTATAGTGCAAAGCTTTGTGTTGCATTCCTTCCATATAGACCATTTCAATACATCAGTAAATTGAGGTAGTGCAAGGGAAAAATAGTAACAGAATACAAAATACAGTGTAATGCTTAAGAAAAAGTGCAGTGTAGGTAGACAATAGGGTGTAAAACCATGACAAGGTAAATTGTGAGGCAAGTCATGAATGTTACAAGAGGAGACCTCTGACTTGAATTTATACATAGAATTGTGGATGGTTGGAGAAAAGCAATCCTTTGCTTAACCTTACCAAAAGTGGTCATAGTCACATGTCACACATTATCATTACAACCAAAATGCATGGAACGCAACATATTCATTCTTGGAGAAACTATCCCAGCGGATCTCAAACATGAGAAAATCTGCGGATACTGGAATTCCAAAGCAACACACACAAAATGCTGGAGGAACTCAGCAGACCACACAGCCTCTATGGAAAAGAGAAGGGTCTTGGCTCAAAACGTCAATAGTTTACTATTTTTCTGCCTGGCCAGCTGAGTTCCTCCAGCATTTTGTCTGTGTTCAAGCACATCTCCCTTGCATTTCTGTTTGTACTAAAGCTAATGCTGGATAATTGAAGTTTGAATAAAAGCTTACTGCATTTATTACTCTGGTTTTGGTGGCCTTTCATTGACAACAAGTTGCATGCTTGCATAGAACAGAGAACAGCACAGGAACAGCCCCTTCAGCACATGACATGCCAAATAATTTAAGGTAATGATGCTTAATTGCTCTAATTTCTTCTGCCTGCACATGTTTGATACTGTATACATCTATTTTTTGCATGTTCACATGCCTATTGAAAAGCCTCTTAAACTGTTCCATCATCACTCCTGGCAGAGTATTCCAGTGATCCATCCCACCTCTCTGTGGGGAAAAAAATTGCCTGGCATATCTCCTTTAAACTTTCACTCTCTCACCTTAACTGCATGCCTTCTATCATTAGGCACTTGCCCCCGGAAAAAAAATATACCAGATACCTAATCCATCATGCCTCTCATAAATTTATAAACTTTTATTTAGTACCTCCATCCTCTGCCCCAGCCAAAGAAAACACCATTGGATTATCCCAGCTCTCCTCATAGCATCCACTCTCTAATCCAGGCAGCACCATAGTAAACCTTTTCCAACGCCTTTCCTTTGCTGAAAATCTTTTGGTTTGGAATCAGCTCCTAACCCTTCTGTTCCTTTACCTCTTATTTTCTCTTTTTTGAAGACATTTATAAAGAACATGACTGAGTTTTGGGCCACGTATCTAAACCACTTCCTGCACAGTTTGGTCTAAAATGAGATTTTGATACATAAAGACATAAGACAAGTATTAGATTAACTTGTCAGTAGCATGTGGGCGTCTCTTGCTTCTAGTGCAGAAATGCCAACAGCAGCACCAACTGTAGGCTCTTGAAGAAACAATGAAGATCTTATCAATATGTTTTCTAGCTTTGCTGAAAGACAGTGAAGCAGTTGAATTATTGATGTTGACATTTCTAAGAGCCACAATTATTTTACTAGTTCATGACCTTTGCTCTGATGCCAACTCTGATAACGTGATGCCTCATTCATCAAAGTGCTTCAGTAAACTGAGGGACAAGATAACTTTAAGTAAGTCTTCAATTTGTTAGTTTTTTTAAAGTTGAGATGTTAAGAGAAAACAACTTAATAATCGGGTATTGGATTATGTGTATCAAGAAAAACATCCAGTGTTCTTAGGTAATTAAAAAATTCAAAGTTCAAAGTAAATTTATTATCAAAGTACAGTACTGTGCAAAATTCTCAGGCACATGCCTGTATATATATAACAATAGTATCTAAGTCTTTTGGCAAAGAGGTTCACTCCCAGATGAGCTTTGATGAATTTTATGCTTCTTTTAGGGAGTACTCTGGTGTTGTCTGAATCTGGCAGATATTAATTCAAGCAAGAATTAGTCTTCAGTACTTAATGCAAATCGCAAGCAGTAAATTGAAGTTATAGTACTGTGCAAAAGTCTTAGGCACCCTGGCTATATGTATGTGCTGAAGACTTTTGTACAGTACTATATATATATGCCAACACATATCACCCTTAGATTCATTGTCTTGCGGGCCTTCACAATAGATACAAAGAAGCACAATAGATTCAATAAAAGACTGCACACAAAGATAGACAAACATTGTGCAAATACAAAAATAAATAATAAATAAATAATATCGAGAACCTGAGTTGTAGAGTCCTTGAAAGTAAGTCCATAGGTTGTGAAATCACGTCAGTGTTGGGGTGTTTGTAGTTATCCACTCTGGTTCAGGAACCTGATGTTTGAAGGGTAATAACTGCTCTTGAAACTGATAGTGTGGGATTTAAGGCTTCTGTACCTTTCTCCCGATGGCAGCAGTGAGAATACAATGTCCTTAATGATGGACGCTGCTTTCCTGCGACAGCACTCCTTGTAGTTGTACACAATGTTGGGGAAGACTTTACCTGTGATGGACTGGACCATATCCACTAGTTGTTCTAGGCTTTTCCGTTCAAGTGTAATGTTGTTTCCATACCAGAGGGTGATGCAACCAGTCAGGATGCTCTTCAATGTGTATCTATAAAAGTCTGTCAAAGTTTCAGATGACATGCCAAAATTTGCAAACTTCTGAGAAATTAGAGGTGCTGCCATGCTTTCTTTGAAATGGGACCTATGTGTTGGACCCGGGATAGGCCCTCTGAAATGACAACACCAAAAACTTTAAAGTTACTGACCTTCTCTACCTCTGTTGCACTGATGAGAGCAGGCCCCTGGATCTCTGGTTTCCTCCCCCTGTTGCCAATAATCAGCTCTTTGATTTTTCTGTTGTTGAGAAAGAAGGTTGTTATTTTGGGACCACTTAGCTAGCCAGGTTTTCAATCTCCCTCCTGTATGCTGATACATCACTACCTTTGATTTGATCACAACAGTGGTGTCATCATAAGACCATAAGACATAAGAGCAGAATTAGGCTATTTGGCCCGTTGAGTCTGCTCTGCCATTTCACCATGGCTGATTCAATTTTGCTCAGCCCCAGTCTCCTGCCTTTTCCTTGTATCCCTTCATGCCCTAACCAATCAAGAATCTATCAATCTCTGCCTTAAATATACATACAGATTTGATCTCCACAACTGCCTGTGGCAAAGAATTCCACAGATTCACCACTATCTGGCTAAATCATCTATGTTCTAAAAGGACACCCCTCTATTCAGAGGCTGAATTCTCTGGTCTTATACTCTCCTCATCCACTCTTCATCCATTCCATCAAGACCTTTCACCATTAGATAGGTTTCAATGAGGTCACCCCTCATTCTTTTAAATTCCAGTGAGAAGAGGCCCAGAACCATCAAACGCTCCTCATATGATAAGCCTTTCAATCCTGGAATCATTTCCCTGAACTGCCTTCGAATCCTCTCCAATGTCAGCATATCCTTTCTCCGATAAGGAGCCCAAGACTGCTAAAAATTCTCTGTGTGAGGTCTCAGCAGTGCCTTATAAAGCTTTAACATTATATCCTTGCTTTTATATTCTAGTCCTCTTGATATGAATGCTAACATCAGATTCAACCTGCAAATTGACCTTAACGGAATCCTGCACAAGCACTCCCAAGACCCTTTGCACCTCAGTTTTTTTAATATTTTCTCTCTATTTAGAAAATAGTCAACCCTTTATTTCTTCTACCAAAGTGCATGACCATGCACTTCCTAACACTGTGTTCTATCTGCCATTTAATTGCCCATTCTCCTAATCTGTCTGTCCATCGGTATCCTCTCTACTTCCTCAAAACTACCTGCCCCTCCACATATCTTCATATTGTCTGCAAGCTTTGCAACAAAACCATCCATTCCATCATCCAAATCATTAACATATAATGTAAAAAGAATCAGTCTCAACACAGGCCCCTGTGGAAAACCACTAGTCACGGGCAGCCAACCAGAAAAGGGTCTCTGTATTCCCACTCTTTGCCCCCTGCCAGTGAGCCACTGCTTTATCCATGCTAGAATCTTTCCTGTAAAGCAATGGGCTCGTGGTTTGTTAAGCAGCTTCAAGTGTGGCACCTTGCAAAGACCTTCTGAAAATCCAAATCCACAACATCAGCTGATTCTCTTTCTCTATCTTGTTTGTTATTTCTTCAAAGAATTCCAACAGATTTGTCAGGCAAGCTTTACCCTGAGAAAACCATGCTCACTATGGTCTATTTTATCATGTATCTGCAAGAACCCCAAAACCACATCCTTAACAATTGACTCCAACTTCTTCCCAGTCACTGGTGTCAGACTAACTGGACTGTAATTTTCTTTTTCCTGCCTCTCTCTGTCTTGAAGAGTGGAGGGACAGCAAACATAAATATGGCATTGGATCTCTACTTCCTCACAGTCATGAGTATAAAACAAGTGGAGCAGGGGACTAAGCACACAGCCTTGTGATGCACCTTTGCTGATGGTGATTGAGGAGAAGATGTTTTTGCTAATTCCAAACTGATTGATATCCATGACTGAGGAATTTGAGGATCCAGTTGCACAAGGAAGTATTGAGGCCTAGGTCTTGGAAGTTATTGATTAGTTTTGAGAGGATGATAGTGTTGGATGCAGAGTTGTAGTCAATGAAGAGCATCCTGATAAATGTGAATTCACTGTTCAAATGTTCCAGGGCTAAGTGAAGAGCCAATGAGATGGCATCTGCCATGGACCTTTTACTCCAGTGGGCAAATCCAAGCATGCCTAAGTCACGTCTCAGGCAGGAGTTGATATGTTTCATCATCAGCCTCACAAAGCACTTCATCACAGTGAATGAAAGTGCTACTGGGCAATATTCATTGAAGCAGGCCGTCACGTTATTCTTGGGCATTGGTAACTTTGAAGCTGCTGAAAGAGGTGAGTACCTCAGATTTCCAAAGAGAGAGATTAAAGATATCAGTAAACGCTCCAGCCAAATGATTAGCATGGATTTTTTCATACTTGGTCAGGTACACCATATGGCGAGATGCATTCTGTGGACTCACATTGGCCTCAGAGACTGAAATCACCAGGTCATTGGGGGCTGTATGACTTCCTAAGGGTGCGTCCCTGTATTGTCAATCAAAGTGAGCATAAAAGGCATTGAGGTCAGCTGGGAGCGAACCCTTGTTGTCACATAGGTCAATTGGTTTTACTTCGTAGGAGGTGATAGCATTCAAGCCCTGCTGCAGTGTTGAGCATAGTTCCATGATTCAGGTTTGGTTTGGAAATGCCACTTTGCATGTGAGGTGGCTTTCTGGGGGTCAAATCTGGACCTCTCGTACTTTCCTTATTTGCTAGACTTGAACACCACTTGTCTAGCTCTCAGTAGATTGCTTGCTTCATCCAAGGCTCCTGATTTTGCGGGGACACACTGAGCCACAAATGTATTTATGAAGCCCATGACAACCATGGCATATTCATACAGATCCTCTGATAAGTCCTTGAACACGTCCCAGTCTATCAACTCGAAGCAATCCCTTAGCTTCTCTTCTGCCTTCCACATCCACCTCTTTGTTGTCTGTACCTCTGCTGCCCTGCTGTTTAGCTTCCGCCTGTATGCAGGTAGGAAGAGAACAGCTAGATGATCAGATTTCCCGACATGCAGTCTAGGGATGGAATGGTAGGCACTGCCGATCGCAGTGTAGCAGTGGGTCAAGTGTGTTGGGACTCCTGGCGATATGTTGACGATGATTGGGCAGGGATTTCTTCAAGCAAGCCTGATTGCAGTCCCCAGCAAGAATGTGGAACCGACAACACAACAGTCCCTCATTTCCCTCCAATGTGGCTGTTAGAGTGGATTTCTTTTGGGTAGATGATTTGTTCACACTTAAATGACTTTGGCCGCCAGACTTCTACTTTAACTGTTTGACAAAGGACTGTGGATTGAGTCCACCACAATGGGCTTCCTAAAAGGTGTGAATACCACATACTTCTGGTAGTTTGATCTGATGCTGTAGTTTTGAAGGCAGTATTTATATACATTATAAATATTAATTGTCTTCTATGTTAGCACGGGAAATGCCAAATAAATGTAACGTAGACTTAACTTATGTTCCTGAAGACTGTGGATACCAACCCAGACATGCTGGCTTCAGGAGGAAAGGATGGTGTGATTTTGTATGTAGCTTCCATAGGAAACATTGTCTATGCATTGTCTATAACTTTTAAGTAGCAATTGCCTTTCTGTTTAGCATATAAATATCAAGCTCACGTTGAGCCAACAGACCTTTCTGCGGAAAGCGTCTCGGTATGTAGATACCTGCTGTACCTTGTTGTGTCGAATAAAGAAGCTACTTTGTATCTACCAGTGACTGTTTCTCTGGTAATTTCATTGCGCTACAACATTTGGTGTCAGGAGTGGGATATCTTTGTGAGCTGTTGCGTGGCCAGCGTTCCTAGCAGTCTTAAGTTGATGAGTATTTTTCTAAAATAACACTCACACTTGGATCTGTTCAGTCGGTGGACACACGGGAACACAAGGTATCATGAATGTGGAGAGCTGAATTGGTAGATATTAAAGTAGTGTGTACGTGTGCATGTGTGTTTATGTAAGTGAGGAATCTTTGCATGTTAACTTGGTTAACTTGGAGCCACCAGTTGCACCGGTTGGGGACACCAGAGGGGCGTGTACACTCGTTCGGGGAGCTGCATTCTAGTGTATGTGTTTGCAAGTGTGATGCAAAGGAATACAGTAGGCATCATGAGTTCAGGTACTCAAAGGTGGCAGATTGTGGAATACATACTCTGCGGTTTTATATTTTGCGTAGTGTGGGAACTAGTGTGGGGTTATCTCAGGCAGAGGTTTTACCCAGAGAGATCTACCAGAGTGGCACCTATTGAGATCAAGCAAAGTCAGGTTGAGAACCCTGATGATCCGAGCCAGACCTTGACTTTGATTACGACTATTCATAAGCCCTTCACCCCTGGGGAGAAACAGAGCATTTTGTCCAAGTTGCCCTCACTTGAAGTCACCTGTGGGAATTCAGAAGTCTGGCGCAAACTCAAGGAAATGGTTGAAATTCACCAGATGCACCCTAAAGATATACATGTGTTAGTGAAAGCGAAGTGCCCGAGGAATATGTGGGACAGAATGGCCCGGGGGGGGGTGCAGGATGGTACATGGACAACTACCGGGAGCACCAGTAATGAAGAAAGATATCGCTCTTTTAAAGGGGAAGTGAGGCAGCGCCTGGGGGGAGGCAAGAGTAGCTGGGGAATGATAATGGCAGTGATTCAAAAGGCTGACGAGACAGCCATGGATTACGCAGAACGTAAATACAGAGTGTACGAGGAGTATTCCGGGTTGGATAACCCAGGGAGGGAGGACCCTGTCTTCCTAAAAATGCTGAAGGAAGGCCTGAGCTCAGCCCACCAAGAAGTTTTAGATTTAGGCGTAATGGTAGGGTCCAACTACTCTGAGATAGTTTCACGGGCCAGTGAGATAGACCATAGAAAAGGCAAGAGAAATCGTAAAGTGGGTATATTGGATGCAGCTGCTGTGATGTCCCGGAGAGCTTGTTTTGCTTGCCAGCAGCCAGGGCACTTAGCAAAGGACTGTTGGACCAGGTATAAAACACTGAAGGAGTTGCTATGTTACAGCTGTGCCCTATCTGGACGTGGCTGGAGGCAGTGTCCAAACGAGAAGGGGAAAACCCAGGCGAAGGCCACAGCAGACACCCAGTCACTCACCCCATCAGCAACCAGTCTGACTGTCGATCAGATCAAAGAGTTAGTGACAGCGCCTCTTAAGGCAGAAAAGGATGTGGCAGCGGGCTCCACCGCCAGCTCTGATGACTCACGGATGTACATAACGGTTTTGTTAAGGGGACCCTGGGAAAACATCCAGATAGACTTCACAGGGCCCCTGCCAAAAAGCAGGGGGAAAAGTTACTGTCTAGTAATCATGGACCACTTCACCCGGTGGGTGGAGGCTTTCCCAACAAGGGACTGCACCGCTGCATGGATCCTAGTTCAGGAAATCCTCCCAAGGCGGGGAACCCCAGTCCAGGTGGATTCAGATCAGGGAGCACATTTCACAGGGAAAGTGATGAAGGAAATGTGCCGACTACTAGGGATTCAACAATGGTTCCACGTACCCTACCACCCCCAGAGTTCAGGGATGGTAGAAAGGATGAACCGAATAATCAAGAATGCGTTAGCCAAAGCTATAGCTGAGACAGGAAATACATGGGTGGATGTATTACCAGGAATCCTGATGAGATTGCGCGCAACCCCGAACCGCACTTTGGGACTCAGCCCCTACGAATTATTGATGGGGCGAGCAATGTGACTGCCTTATGGGGTAATTATGGGTTGCGGGGAGCCTGGGGCTTACAGGGATAGAATGACCCAATATGTGAAAGACCTTTGTAACCAACTTAAAGTATTAAAGGACCGAGCGAAACAGCAGCAGTGAATCGCTGATCAGAAAGAGCCAGAGGGAAAGGGGATAGCTCTTCCACAGCCCAGCGACCAAGTTATGGTGAGGGTGCTGCCAGAAAGGCCGGGGTTTTCCCCCAGGTGGATTGGACCACAGACGGTACTCTTTAACCAATGATACCTGTGTCTGTGTACAGACTCGGCGAGGCAGCCAGTGGAAACACTGGACTCAGGTTAAAGCATACAACTCACCCTTTTGTTGCTCCCACAGATGGAGTGGGGAACCAAGTGTACCCAGTAACCATGTAATTACAGAGAACCTAAGAGAGGAACACCAGCTGGCCATGCCAGACCTGACCACAGCTGATGAAAACATACCCGGAGAAAACGCAAAGGCAGAAAACACTGAGAGCGTGGCAGAAGACACTGAGAACATGTTGGAAAACAATGAATAGCCTGCTAAAGTGTGATGACGATGGTACTCTGTAAAGAAGGCTGGTTGCTGAAGGTAGATGATTAATTTTATAGCATAGTATAGAAAATTATTTGGGAAATAGATGGGGAGGGATTTTTGAGTTAAAGCAGAGATGGCATGTTCCACCACTTCGATGGCATTTCAGACTGCACCCGGCATCTGAAAGCAGTCACCCCAAGTCTGAGGAGCTGGGCCCTTTTCAGCAGTTGAGCCAGTGATCAACAGAACAATTCGGAAGGGGGTGCCACCAGGGAGAGGTCCTTGCAGACGTTTATGTAGAGGCCACCCCAACCCCTTCCTGTACATCGATGAGAGAGCCTGTGGGTGCTCCTGGAAGGACAGTTTCAGTGACCAGAGGATAAAGGGCTGAAGACAAAGAAATGTAATTAAGCTGCAGTCAGCCTGCAGGGAAAGAGCAGGCACACGAAAGGAGCCGCATTCCTAAAGACTTGGAACAGCCTCTCTGCTTAACATTTGGTAGGTAATGCTAGGATCGATATCGAGGTACATAAAATTGGAGGGGAATTTCGAGACAGGGCATTTTTGCTGCCCTATTTGAGCAGATCCTCCTAGGCTGGCCTTTCCTGATACAAATTTAACTTGTCCAGGAGGGCCAAGAGGAGAAACTGTTAGAGTGGATTTCTTTTGGGTAGATGATTTGTTTACACTTAAGTGACTTTGGCCACCAGACTTCTATTTTAACTAGGAAGAGGTGCAGTCGACATTTTTGGATCTCCCCCTCCCCCTCCCACTTTCAAATCCCTTACTCACTCTTCCTTCAGTTAGTCCTGACGAAGGGTCTCAGCCTGAAACGTTGACTGCACCTCTTCCTAGAGATGCTGCCTGGCCTGCTGCGTTCACCAGCAACTTTGATGTGTGTTGCTTGAATTTCCAGCATCTGCAGAATTCCTGTTGTTTTTTTTCTATTTTAACTGTTTGACAAAGGACTGTGGATTGAGTCCACCACAATGGGCTTCCTAAAAGGTGTGAATACCACATACTTCTGGTAGTTTGATCTGATGCTGTAGTTTCAAAGGCAGTATCACCTATACATTATAAATATTAATTGTCTTCTATGTTAGCACGGGAAATGCCAAATAAATGTAACGTAGACTTAACTTACATTCCTAAAGACTGTGGATACCAACCCAGACATGCTGGCTTCAGGAGGAAAGGATGGTGTGATTTTGTATGTAGCTTCAATAGGAAGCATTGTCTATGCATTGTCTATAACTTTTAAGTAGCAATTGCCTTTGTGTTTAGCATATAAATATCGAGCCCACGTTGAGCCAACAGACCTTTGTGCGGAAAGCGTCTCGGTACGTAGATACCTGCTGTACCTTGTTGTGTCGAATAAAGGAGCTGCTTTGTATCTACCAGTGACTGTCTCTCCAATAATTTCATTGCGCTACAACAGTGGCAATCTTGCACTTGGGGTACTCCAGTGACTGTATATTAGCTAACAATATGCTAGGGAGAGGAAGCACTTTTAAAACTTTCATGCAGTTTTAAAACATTTTTTATTTGAAAACCAATCATTTCAACAGCTCCAGTACATTCCACATCATCATGATAAGTTCTGACCATGGGGTAGATTGTGCTAATGCATGAAGGGTGCTTGGGGCACAGTAATGTGCCAGTCAATCTTTATCTCATTGTCACTGAAGCAATATGCCAGCATGAATGTGGACTTCAGAAAGGATATACAGCAGCTTCAAATGCACAGGGTGAGGACACATCCCTTCTTTGGATGGTGTAGGGGAATCTTTGCAATTGGCTTTGATCCGTTTTATCTCCAGCATACGCTCAGAAACAATAACTTGTCCTGGCCATCAGCTGGTATGACTGGTTGGTATCAACCCTGTTCCCCAAACACGTCCTGGCCAGCTCTGCCCCTGAATAGCCTCATTACCTGAAGCTTCTACTTCCTCCATGGCTGCAAGATTCTACTTCTCCTTTCATTTATGGCACATGTGGTTTTGGCGCATAATTATGCAAATGCATTGCATACTGAGCACTAGAAAATTTCTCCCCACTTTGCCAAGCCTGAAGCGGGCACTGGCGGATCATTACATGTTTTAACTCACATGAGTAGAAAATTGTGAGTGAAAACCAGTGATGCTGGGAGATAAAGAGAAGAAGCAGCTGTCCCATGTTCTGCAGACGTATATATGACTGGTTAACCTTCCCCTTTAATTCCTGGCACGATGTAGTGTAAACAAGTCCAGATTCTTTATTCCTTTACACATCCAGCAAAATGTTGGAAGATGTATGACATCTTGCCGAGTAAATGCTTTTGCAGTGGTCAGGGATGTTACATGAGTAGGTTTTCATATCTATTCTTACAAAGAGCTCTTGAGTATGAGGCAGTAAAACTAAATGGACAGTAAAATGATGCTCTCTTCAAGTTTAATATAATTACTTTTACATAAAATAAGAGAGAATTTCTCTGGGTGACAAACATGAGCTAGTCATGTGAGTATTGAAGTTCAATCCATAGGTGGGAGCAGTGGGGAGTGGATGTGATTCATTTTTCACTTTGGTGAATGTCTTGGAGCTGCTCACAATAGGTCAGAATCATAATCGAGTTTATTACACTGATATATGTTGCGAAATCTGTTGTATTGCAACAGCAGTATAGTGCAATACTTAAAAGTACTATAAGTAAGTGTAAGAATTACAAAAACATCCATAAGTTGTGCAAAAATGGGGCAAAATAGTGAGGTAGAGCTCATGGGTTCATGGACCAATCAGAAACCTGATGGCTGAGAAGAAGCTGTCATAAAATGTTTAGTGTGTGTCTTCAGGCTTGTTAAAATGTGGTTCATGGCTATTAATTTTACAGAAGTAAAAATGGCTGGAGTCCCTTAGCACTTAGTGAAAGAATGTTTATTAGATGCGTCAAAAATAAAACTTACAAAAATCAGTGAAGATTAGCGGGAGTAGTTTAAAAATACCAATATTTACAAAAAGATATCTGCACACAATAGTAGCTCTGTACTTATTCTTGTCCAGTATGAATTCCTGGCAGCTCTGATCACTCTCGCATACTGAGGACAACGAGCTCCTTTTACAGGCACTAGGACATACTACCTTTAAGTACCAATAAAGTTAACTTAAGACTACACATAAATTAGAATATGATGCACCCCACAATGTAATTACAATCATATTACAAAATAGACAGAAGTATCAACTTTAAATGCAGTAAACAAAAATATATACACATTTACATATCACCATTGCTAAAGAAGTGGAATATTCCACCGTGTATGGTGGGAAAGGCACCATTAAGCTGATCCAAGCGCGTAACCTTGGTTTAGGACCCAGCGGATGCCATGGAACTGCCAGGAGATGACAACATGAAACAGTAGAATGCTTAGCACAATCGCACACTTACAGTTAAGTACAGATAAAGAATGAAGTTAAACTTAACTTCGGTGTCCGACTCTGCATGTATGTAGCAATGCTGGGGTGGGGGGAGCGGGGAGTTGATTTTGAGAATCTACCAGGGAAGACATTGAAGTGCGTACTCTCACCGCAATGACAACAGAATGGCATGGCAATGTGAGTGCAGCGAGTGCGTTTACTGAGTGCTCTCTGTCACAGGACTCCCGTACTTCATCCTTCAGGGTCGTGATGACTGAATGGTGACTGTCCTTACTGACGGATGCTGCCTACTTGAGGCATCACCTTTTCAATATATCCTTGATGGTGGGGAGGCTAGTGTCCATGATGGAGCTGGCTGAATTTACAACGCTCAGCATGTTTTAACCGATCCTGTGCTTTGGTGCCTCCACACAGACAGTGCTGCATCCAGTCAAAATGCTCTCCATGGTACATCTGTAGAAACTTGGTTGACTACCACACCTCCTCAAACTTCAAATGAATATAGCCACTGGTGTGCTTTCCTTGTAATTGCATCAATGTATTGGTCCCAGGTTGTGACAGCACCCCTCACCTTGGTTCTCCTTAACCTGTGTTGCCTTCCCTCCTGATGTGATTTGCCCTGAAGTAACACAATATAAAATGAATACAGAGCCTCAAAAGTATTGTAATTCTTGAATGCTATTTTAAACTTACTGATTTGGTCACTGCTCTGTTTTGGCCAATCTAAGTACTTGTTATGTCGGATATGCAAAGCAGATTTACTTATCAGATAAAATTACTAACTCATTTGGGGCCCCAAAACAAATGGTTTTGCTCATCATTACCAATGTCAGATTTTCATTTCAGATGTATTTAAATAACAGATTCAACTTCACAAACTGCCAAAGAAGGGTTCAAAGTCATATCTCCAAATTATTAATTCAGCAACGAAGGTGTCCTTCAGGATGATGTGGAGCTCTAAATGACAGAATTAACTGGCGTTATCTCAGTTCTTCAGATTCCTTTAACACAGTGATTCCCAATCTGAGGTTCACCATCCCATTACTTACTAGTGTTGGTCCATGCCATAACATAATGAACTTGAATGAATTCTGGATAACATTAAAATTGCTGCCGAAACCAAGATGAAAATTCAGAGTCTGTCAGCTTTATTCACACATATTACACATCTGTTGAATGAGGCAGTATAGCGACAAGTAGGAAAGAAAATGACTGAAATATTAACAGAGTTGCATATGAAGGAACAGAAGTGTGAATGGGAACGTAAACAGGATTAAGGTTGCTTTTGATGTTCGGTATGGACATGGTGTGCTAACATGTCTACTTCTGTGCTAGACGACTGAAGACCTAAAACAACATGGTTTGCGTTTGCATTACCTGCACACCACATTTGCTCAGTAAGCCTTTCAATGCAAAGTGGAAAAAATAAATTCTGTCCTCATCAACAAAGTCTAGGCCCCATTAATTTAAAGAACAATTTAACTTGCATTATTAATCCTTGCCATGTTTCATTTTTTTTTCTCTGCCATGTTAGCCAATTGCTGTGCGACAATTCAAGTTGGAGTTTCCAGGAAGTCTAAGGAAACGTGGGAGGGACAATATGGGTGATAGTTCCTCATTCTTGTAGTATCTATGCGGGTGGTGAATCATTTTGTTTCTTATAAACAGGAACACAGGCTATGAAATGGCTGTGGAAATGAGTTAAAAATAAGAAATACTGTCAGATCAAAGCCTTAACACTATGAGTGGACTACTCCACTGACATGCAATGATTTTGTAAGACACAATGTATACAAGGAGTTCCATGGCATCTCCATTCACAAAAGTTTTCATTTGAACAGTTAATTCCACACAGTATCTTCACTGATAGGCACAACAGTTGGCTGAACCTTACCAGCCCATAGCGATAGGCCAGCATTAAGAGGCCTGCAGTGACAGTTAATAACTAGCCAGGCACCATAGTGGTAAATGTCTCTGCATATACATTTGTGGAAAGCGTGAAAAGAAAGAATGTTGTTATTTATACAATAGCTATATCCTGTTCTTGCTGTGGCTAGAATTTTTTGTAACAGAGCCTTTGTGGTCACTGAGAAAAAAAAACTGTAAAGAAACTGATACTTGTCTTCCTATGTAAAAAAAGACCTCAGTAGTGAATGCAAAGAGCTTCAGATGTTACAGAATAAAGGCAATCTAGGTGGCTGAGCACAGTGCATGAATTAATTGCATATGTGCCCTAATTGCTCTAAACTGGGCCAAGGACTTTTTGACAAAGTCCTTGACTCAGTTTGGAACAGTAGCAGTTCCCTGACACAACATGCACACAGGTACAAGGAATACAAGGATATAGGATTGCAGTGGAAGCTGCAGTTGTTTCTGCTTTTATTGTTATCATCTACATGCACTGTACATGCAGATAACAGCAGCCCTGGGCTCTCTGCTTATGACACAAACCTACATGTCATCTTTAAGGTTGCAAAAGTAAATTTAATTGTGAATTCATGGAAAAATTAGTTTGAATTTTTTTTCCCAGCCTCAACACCTCTGGTACTAGCTCTGCTGTGGCTTCTGCCATTTTGATGATGGATTATCCCCAGGAATTCAATGGAATTTAGGCAGCATGCCAACTCAAAGATCACCATTAATGTTGATAGGCCAGCTCTGCATTTTCACTGGCAGATTACCAGTTCAGCTCCATTTCAAATCCCAAGAGGTGAAGTGCAATTGGCTTGTGCAGTCAGAGTAGGAAGGTAGTAGTGCTGATGACACACTATGACATGATTTCCCAGTCATGGCTTTACTTGATTAAATCAGAAAATTGGGGGAGAAAGTGGGCATTGAAAATGTTCAAACAACACACGCAAAATACCGGTACTCAGCAGGCCGGGCAGCACCTATGGAAAAGAGTACAGTCGACGTTTCGGGCCGAGACCCTTGAAATTGTTCATTTATTTTGAATTCCAAGTTCCCTTTCTTTCTCAATAATGACAGTTTTTTGCTTACATGTCATTTGAGTTGGCTTTCCACTACAAAGATCAGTCAAAAACCTCAAATTTCCAATTCCGCAACTGGTTTGCACAAAGTTGAAGATGGCTTTAATTTCTTGAGACTACCTTTTCCCAGTTAAGATTCAGAGAAAATTTTGTGAGAATACTTAATAAGATGCATATCTTCATTGCACCATTTTTCTTCTGTTCATTGGGCTTTTCCTACATGGAATTCTGAACTTAAAATGGCTGAGGCTGCATTAAATTCAGGCATTTGAAGAGGATTGTTCCACTCCTGAAAACAAGCTAGTCATCAGAAAGAAAACCACATTTGTTTCGGTTCCAAGGATGGTAATGTGAAGACATATACTTACCCAATAAGTTATAGTAGGGATAGTATCGCCCTCTGCTGTCTCTGTGCATTATGGCAATTTAATTATTATTGAATAATTATCAGCAGTTTAATTATTTATACTGAAGTGTGGCTAAGGATTATTTTCTAAATGACAAACTGCCTCCATCCCAGAGGGTTATGGAGGTATTTAGAGGAGAGATGGGTAAATGTGCAAAAGATTAGAGAATTGAAGACCATGTTGTATTGGCTCAGAAGAGGAGTTGAGGCTGGGGATACAGAACGGCAGTGATTAAATTGAATGGTGGAACAGACTTGAAGGGCTAAGTAGCCTACTTGTGCTCCTATTTTCTTGTGTACTTTTAAGATAAAATCATACTGGCACAAGCAACAGGAATTGCAGCTTTCCCTTTGATCTAGCACTGTGTTCATAAGCACTTCCCCAATGGCCTGAATTAAACAGTAGCTCAGCTCTCTTCCCCTTTCCTGGCTAGTACAGTACTGTATATTAACTGTAATGCTGCATATTTTTGTATTAGTACTATGTACAGATGTTTGACTCAGTGTTAATGCTACTAATTCCTCTGTTACTTCTCAGATGATCAAATACAATGTTAGTAGTTTACTGCAACAATATTTCAGGTGCAAACCGTTTCAGTGGGTTACAAATTCTCAATGGGGTACATTTTAGCTGCTGAAATTAAAAAAACTACGAGAGCTCCCAGCTAGTTTATAGTTGGCATGGATAAACAAATTATCCCAGTGTTTCACTACTTCTGAAAACTGGACAAAATAGAGATATAAGGAATGTTTATTATATGACAGTATAGCTGGGGGAGAAACCAACACTACCAACCCCACCCCCCACACACACTAACAGTTCATATATTTAGCTCTCAAACTCTCGTTCTTTCTCTCACTTTCCTCACAACCATACTGTTTTTGCAGCTTGTGTATGCATAGGCCATGGTATGTAGTTACACTTTTTAGCTAATGTCTGAAATGTAGACACAAACTCTACCTTATTTCATATTGCTTGTACAGCCAACACCTTTATGCAGGTTGCAGTCAGCCATTCCGACTGCTCTTTACCATAAAGCTGAAAACAACCCAGACATTTTGTGTTTGTTGGTTCATGCTGGTGCATGTGTGTGTTAACCAACATACACACAATGCTGGAGGAACTCAGCAGGTCAGGTGGCATGTATGGAAGGAACTGAACAGTCAATGTTTTGGGCAAAGATCCTTCATCAAGTCTCATCAGTGTGTTTTAACTGCTTGTTAGTGAACTGCCTGTCCTGACACACAGGTCAGCTCAGGCAGACTGGGTGGATAAGACCTACAGTGAGATCCAACTGCCTGGAAGATGGTACTGCAATGCTCCGTGGAGAGTGAAAGGCATGACAAGGCACAGAAGATGTCATGGTCATCCATAGCAACTAAGGAAGACCGCAATTTGTGATGCTTACTCAGACCACTGGACTCAGACTTCTGAGGTTGAGAGAGTGAATCTCTGCCAGTGCAATGGCTTTTCCACTTTAAAAACTCCCCCCGCACAGGTTTCCTGTCATTGTCAGACACACCAGACAACCACCAGTGAACTGCCTCTGTTGGTCAAAAGAGCAATAGATGATCCTGTTGTGATCTATAGGACTTGAAGTTCAAATTTCAAAGTACAGTTATTATCAAAGTACATTTATGTCACCATGTACACTGCCTATAAACATTATTCAACACCCTTGAAAGTTGTCATGTTCTATTGTTTTACAACATTGAATCACAGAGGCTTTTTTGGCTTTTTTTGCCTTTTTGACACTGACCAACAGAAAAAGACTCTTTCATGTCAAAGTGAAAACAGATCTTTACAAAGTGATCTAAATTAGTTACAAATACAAAACACAATTAATTGCATAAATATTGACCCCTTCAAGTCAGTATTTACTAAATGAACCTTTGGTAGCAATAACAGCCTTGAGTCTGTGTGGATAGGTCTTTACGCGCTTTGCACATCTGGACACTGCAATTCTTCCTCATTCTTCTTTACAAAACTGCTCAAGCTCTGTTAGATAGCATAGGGATCATGCGTGAACAGTTCTTTCAATTAATAAAACATAATAACTTCTGGGGGGGGGGTGTTGAGGAATGTTTGTTATAGGCACTGTACTACCTTGAGATTCATTTTTGTGAAGGCATATACATGAAAACAAAAAAATACAATGGGTCTCTACCCACTTTGCACATCTGGACACTGAAATTCTTCCTCATTCTTCTTTACAAAACTGCTCAAGCTCTGTCAGATTGCATGGGGATCATGCATGAACAGTCCTTTTCAAGTCCAGCCACAAATTCTCAGTTGGATTACAGTCTGGACTTGGCCACTCCAGGACATTAACTTAGTTGTTCTTAAGCCATTCTGATGTAGCTTTGTCTTTATGATGAGGGTCAATGTCTTGCTGGAAAACTAACCTTCTCCCAGGTCATAGTTCCCTTGCAGACTGCATTAGTTTTTCTTCAAGGATTTCCCTGTATTTTGCTGCTTTCAATTTACCCTCTCCTTTTACACATCTTCCAAGGCCTGCTGCAGTGAAACATCCCCACAGCATGATGCGGCCACCACCATGCTTCACGGTCGGGATGGAGTGCTTTTGATGATATGTGGTGTTGGGCTTACACCAAATGTAGTGTTTAGTCTGATGGCCAAAAAACTCGATTTTGGTTTCATCAGACCGTAGAGCCTTCTTCCAGCTGACTTCAGAGTCTCCCACATGCCTTCTGGCAAACTCTAGTTGAGATTTCACGTGTGTTTTTTTGCAACAGTGGCTTTCTCTTTGCCACCCTCCCATAGAGCTGTGACTGTGGAAGCACCCGGGTAACAAGTTGTTGCATGCACTGTCTCTCCCATCTCTGCCACTGAAGCTTGTAACACCTCCAGAGATGTCATAGCTCTCTTAGTGGCTTCACTCACTAGTCCACTTCCTGCACGGTCACTCAGTTTTTGAGGATGGCCTGCTCTAGGTAGATTTACAGCTATGCCATATTCTTTCCATTTCTTGATGATTGATTTAACTATACTCCAAGGGATAGTCAGTGACTTGGAAATTTTCTTGTATCCATCCAACACGTGTTTTTCAATAACATTTTCACAGAGTTGCTTGGAATGTTCTTTGAATTCATGGTATAGCTTTTTCCAGGATACTGACTCACCAGTAGTTGGACCTTCCAGATACAGGAGTATTTTTACTACAATCAATTGAAACATCATGACTGCACATGGTGATCTCTATTTAACTAATTATGTGACTTCTAAAACCAATTGGCTGCACTAGTGATGATTTGGTGTGTCATTTTAAAGAGAGTGAATATTTATGCAATCAATTATTTTGTGATTTATATTTGAAATTAATTTAGATCACTTTGTAGAGATCTGCTATCGCTTTGACACAAAAAAGTCTTTTTTCTGTTGATCAGTATCAAAAAAAGCCAAATTAAATCCACTGTAATTCAATGTTGTAAAACAATAAAACATAATAACTTCTGGGAGTTGGGGGTTGAGGAATCTTTGTTATAGGCACTGTACTACCTTGAGATTCATTTTTGAGAAGGCATACACATGAAAATTTAAAAAAACAATGGAATTCATGAAATGCTGTACATAACAAAGACTGACAAACGCCAATGTTCAAAAGAAGGCAAATCATGCAAATAGTAAAAATGTAAGCAAATGATACTGAGAAAATGAGCTGTAGCGTCCTTCAAAATGACTCTATAGGTAGAGGAGTCAGTTCAGCATTGAGGTGGGTGATGTTATCCACACTAGTGCAGGAGCCTGATGGCTGTGTAATCAATGGATTATTTTCCTCAGTGGGGGAATCTAGAACCAGCAGCATAGGATCAGAATAAGCATCACCCACTTCATTTGGGGGTGAGGGTGGATTTCTTCATTTGGAGGATCGTGACTCTTTGGAATTCTCTATTCCAGAGAGATCTGGAAACAGAGACAGTGAGTATATTTGAGGTGGAGACTGTCAGATGTTTACAGGAACTTCAAGGGGTATGCAGAGACATATGAAAATGATAATGAGATCACACTTGGATCAGCATTGAACTTACTGAATGATGGGGCATTTTCACGGAATCAACTGGCCAATTCTTGCTCCAGTGATAAGTTTAAGTGAAACGGATGTTCTTTGGTTTCTGAATGCACCTTGAAGAGGAAGAAGAAGTTATTATTAGCTGGAACTTGTCCCTTGCGGGATTTGTTTTTAGGTTTAATGAGCAAATTCCAAAAAAAGTGGCTTAGGTCCAACTTATTGTGTTTCTATCAGGTCTGATGTTACAGTGGCTACATGTTAACCTGAACTGAGCCAGTCAAACACATACTGCGGCAAGAAGGTTAGAAGCTATGTTTCCTGTGGCAAGTTCCTCCAAAACTTTAATGAATAGTGAGAGTAGCTCCAGAAACACCAATAAGCAGTTCTGCATGCCAACCACTTCTTTCATTCCTACAAGAACCAATGTACCAATACACTGTGATGGCTTTAGGCAGCATGTCTCAAGTTCTCAAACCCAATTAAAAAGGACAAGTGTGTGGGAATACTTCTTCTTCCTCGTACCCCTCAAAGATGCCCATCCTGCTTTGGAAATTCATTGTCATTCCTTTATTCCTGCCTGATTAAAATCGTGGAGCTGGCTGTCTGATAGCTCTGCTGGAGTATGTGAGTTGTGCCTTTCAACACCATCATCCCGATCAATAAGGGCTGGGTCATATATCTTCAGAAAGTTAATGTAAACTGTGTGCCCACATTCTACAGAGCCTGTTCCCTTCGGACACATGACTCTTAAATTTGTAAACTGAAGTGCACCTGTCAATTTTGATTCAATGTATTTTCCTAGGCCAAGTCATGTTGCATCTGTTGAAAACATTGGTCCAGCCACACTTGGAATATTGTGTATGGTTTGGGTCTCCTTGCCACAGGAAGGATCTAGTAGCATTGTAAAGCATGCAGGAGTGGTTTACAGGAATGTTGCATGGAATTGAGAGTTGGGATAAGGTGGGTTGTCTCTCATTGGAATGTAGAAGGTTATAATCTCCAATTTCAGGTTAAAAAAAAACCTTGGCCTCCTTTCTATGTTTACAAATGCCAGGTGTGAGTGGGCTTTGTTGGCTGCTCTTGTAACTTACAGAATGTTACCCTACTTCTGCATATTTTTGTTTTGCTCCAGAGAGCAGTACACCTGTCTCTTTGTTGGCTAATGGTTTTGCAAAGAAAGGAAGAGAGCCCAGAATAAAGCAATTTACCTCCCACCTGCTCTGCCCATAACCACAGAAAGTGGGTTTGTGTATATAGAACAATTGGCCTCCTTTTTCTGTGCTCAGTGGAGATGACCTACTGCATGTTACTGCTGCGCCTGAAATCTCTCACCACGTTTTTGTGCCTCAGTTCCTGATCAAATATAGCTTGAAGCATAACATGTTCAGCAATAAAAAGATAAATGTTTGACAAAAGGAAATGCTTTATTTCCACTTGTGTTCTGTATGTGTTAATCATGAGGTGTACATCATTGAGGAAAATTATAGGCATTAAGGTGAGACTTGGGAGATGAGGCCAATGTTTTAGTAAATGCAACGTGCTACTGTTGTACCTGATAATCTACATTTCCTGAGTGTGACAAGATGGACTTTAGATTACAAAATCTACTTTGTTCTAATCTTGTGCCTTATTGTCTACCTGCACAAAGCATTTTCTCTGTAACTGTGACACTTAATTCAGCACTCTGCTATTGTTTTAACTATGCACTGTTGTAATAAATTGATTTGTGTAGATAGTTTGCAAGGCAATTTTTTCCATTGTACCTCAATACATGTGACAATGATAAACCAATTTTCCATTTACACTTCACAAAAATTAAGTATTTGTATTTGCTCAAGTACTCAGCCAAGTAATTTCATGTTTTGCACACCCCGCTCACAGAGCAGTCCCATTCCCCCACTGATGCTCCCGATAACTTATTCTCCCCAGATTCTACATACCAGGCACAAATTGCAATGACCAGTTGAATGAGAGCTTTTGTCTCAACTATCCTTTCTGTCAGTCAGTTGGACAATTCCACACACAAATTTTCCTTCAGGCAAAACACTGTCATTTTAGATTGATGTTACTCGGTTATTTATTCTCAGCTAGGGGAAGAAATTTGTTTCTATACCTCTAATATTTTAACCTAGGTGTCCTCAACAGTACATGGACCACGAATGTCGAGGCCATGATCATAAAAGCACGACTTTAGTGGACAGGACATGTCATAAATATGAAGGATGCCTAAATCCGCAAACAGCTATTGTACAATGAGCTTTCACTGAGCCAAAGAAATCAAGAAAGGCCCCGAAAAAGGTTCAAAGACTGTGTGAAGGTTAATATTGCACATGCTAAACCTGCTCCCAAATGACTGGAGCTGAATACGCAAGACACGAGTGAGTGGCAAACCCTGGTTAGAATTGCTCACAAAAACCCAGAGTAGAGCCCCAAGCAAAACTAGTTGTTGTCTGTCAAAGAAGGAAAGCTATCACAGTAGTTCCACTATCAGATATAGGACAGTTTCCATTTCTTTACTGGGGATGTCCGCATGGTTCCCACTTGGACTCAACAGCCAACCTTCAAATACGCAACAGAAGAACGGTACAAGTCTGTCATCATCGGTTACAACAAACAACCAACCAATCAATTAACATTTGATACACTTCCATGCAATTTTCCACAGTTGTTTCTGCTTGATGGAAAACAACTCTAGTCTTTTTTTGCAGCTAAACTTTGCCACCCAAGCAATGCACTTATAATTCTCCTTTCATGCTATCACATCTTCCTTGTAGTGAGGTGACCCTGAAGGGGCAGTCAAATCCAGATGCGGCCTACATTGTTTCTGCATAGTGTTAGAATGACTTCCCTGTTCTTGTATTCTTTGCTGTTGTTAGTGTAGGCCTTGTGAGCCACCTCAATCACCTTTTAAGCCTACACTGCAATTTTCAGGGATTTGTGGATGTGCTCCAAGGACTTGTCACTTCTTCTCAGAATCTTCCCTTCATTATGTATTCCTTACCTTATTTTATCATCTCCATCCACACAAGTGTAATGCATTTGAAGTTCCAATGACTACTTTTCTGCCCTTTGTCTTCCTGTTGTCAAAAGATGCTATAAACTTCCATCCAACATAGTCTTTTTTTTTCGTTCATTGCAATCTTCCCAAAAAGCAAAAACCAAACATCAGGTCCTGCAGAACCCCACTGCACACGGCCTCTTAAGCTCTAGTCTCAAACTTTCATCCAAGTTCACACTCTTTTAAAGAACGTGAGCTTTATGGGAAAGCGCTTCAGTGATGGTTGTACCAGACTGAAATGTGTGTATTGCTTCAAATTCTACCTAAGTTAGGATTTTTTTTCTAGTTCTTGCTGTAATGAGAGATTTGGGTTACTGGTTACAGTTACACTTCATAAAATAAATCTGATTTGTATTTTTCATTATAAAACCTGACATCCCCCTGATGTTGGGGGAGTCCAGAACCAAAGGCCACAGTTTAAGAATAAGGGGTAGGCCATTTAGAACGAAGTTGAGGAAAATCTTTTTCACCCAGGAGTTGTTGATCTGTGGAATGCTCTGCCTCAGAAGGCAGCGGAGGCCAATTCTCTGGATGCTTTTAAGAAAGAGTTAGATAGAGCTCTTAGAGATAGTGGAGTCAAGGGATATGGGGAAAAGGTAGGAACGAGGTACTGGTTGTGGATGATCAGCCATGATCACAGTGAATGGCGGTGCTGGCTCAAAGGGCCGAGTGGCCTACTCCTGCACCTATTGTTTGTGGTCTATCCCTTAACCCTCCTGGGTCTGAGTCACTGTTACTTTAAGATAGGCACTGAAGGAACTGTGCCTTCACAAAGCCTTCTGTGATTGCAACACTTTCACACCAGTTCTTGCAATTGTGAAAATAAAATGCAAACATTTTCCTTTGAAGAAGTTATACTTCTGCCTCATCACCAGCAGGCAGGAAAAGCCTTGGTAACAGTTTGAAGTTCTGATGATGAATGTTCTGTCACATGACTTTGGCCGCTTGCTGAGGAACTATGCAACAGAATCCACTGTTTCCTTTCCCCACAGGGTCTTGGGGCCATTCTGTCGGAGTTAATTGTCACGTGCACAAGAACACGTATGCACAGGTACAATGTAAAGCTTACTCGCAACAGTATCGCTGGCACATAGCATCATGTAAGCAGCACTCGCAAGAAAAACAAAGCTAAAGACAAACATAGATTATGCACAATTCTTTCAAGAAAAAATACAACTAAAACCAAAAAATTATATATTTTAGTGCAAAATGACCTTGGTGTGGCTATACTGAGGTAGATTGACTGACTTATGGTTGAAAGTGTTTCTTGGCACAATGTATAATACTGCAATCCAATTGAATGAAATGTTTAGTCACATGGCTGACTCCATCCTTCACTACTCTAGGAACAGGTAGAATGCCCGATGCATGCTGGTTGTATGCTCAAAAATTATACACAGCCTCAAGCAGCCATACATGGAGGTTATCAAGGCCAGCTTAATCTGTGTACAAATGCTCTGTTAAATGGCATTGGGACAAAGAAGAAATTGGCAAATTATAAACATGAGAGATTCTCCAGATGTCAGAAATCTTGACCAACACACACCAAAATGCTGGAGGACTCTGCAGGTCGGGGTTTGGCTTGAAACATCATCTGTTTATTTTCCTCCATAGTGCAGCCTGACCTGTTGAGTTTCTCCAGTATTTTGTGTGTGTGCTCAAGAATTTGGCACTGTTGTCCATGTACAGGAAGACTTTAACATGAGTACCTCTTCTGCATGCGATTTCTATCCTCCTTTGGTGATGGATATCCACAGTCCAGGGCAGGAGCTCTCATGTTTGCTATGCTTGCTTTCTAAACAGTAGCTGAGATTTGTAAGGCCAAATTCAATTGTAAATAAACTTCCAACTAACAGTTTGTTTAGTTTCTGGTCATAAATGGGAGTCAGTCTTCAATTCTTAAAATGTAAATGGAAAGTAATAATCAGCTTGAAGTTAAAAGAGTACTCTCTATAGAACAGTTTTAAAAATAACTCTTTATTTTGCAGACACTCTGTCTGTGAGAAAGCAAATGCTATTTGCTGCACCTGCTTTGCTGCTCAAGAATGCAGTAGAAGACAATGGATTGTTAATTTGTGTTGTATCAAACAGATCAGCTGACTCTTAAATTGCTTAGTTCAAGGAAGCCTGCAGAACAGATGGATCATTTAGCATGTCAAATAACTGATGTGTTTATAGTGGAAAGGTTTTTATCTGCTCTAGGAAGTTAACCTTGCAGCATTCACAGCATTGATTGAGAACTATGTCTCCAAACAATGTTTTTAGACCATTTGAGTGGAAGAGATATCTGAGGCAATATTATATGCATGTGAAGTTGCCTAAGTGGGATAAAAGATATATAAATGTAGAGGGCAGTTTGGACATATTAAGAATGGGGAAGGAACATCAAGAAACATGGAAGAAACATAGGGTGAACTCAAAATCTGTTCCTCCAGCATTGATTTCTGCAACAGATGACTTGTCTAGATCATGGTATGTCTTTTAATTTATAAGAAATATACCCATGTTTTGGAAATCTTTTTTTGTACTTAAGAAGTACTTTGTGCTTTATGTTTTAAAATGTTTTGAGCTTTGAGTTTAGGAAACAATTTTTAAGATAGAAATCCTCTGAGTTTTAAATGTGTTTTAGAAGTGTTCTTTGGATTTAAGCATGTATTACTTAAGATAAATGAACTGTGTTTTAATCTATTTTGTTTGGGAGAAGGGACCCACCACTCAAATGCTGTGTATTGGCAGCTAAACTCACCATGCAGAATAACCAGGGAAGTAGACTAACCTTTGAAGATTGGGTACTTACACTATAATCTCCCTTTGGTGAGAGTACTCATGGCTATTTATGTCTGATAGGGCTTAATGTTTTTGTTTGAGTTTAGAACTTTGTATCAGCAAACCCAAAAGCATCACACTTCAGCATCAACAGATCTTGCAAAAGGTTCCATTCAGCATGCAAGCCAAACAGAGAAGAGGGAGCAGACTCTTGATCACTCCAGCTTTGTCAGGAGGTTTTCCATTTCTGATCTGGGCCTGCTACTGACAACTGTGTGGAGCAGCTGTCAACTGAATAGATTTGGAAAGGAGTGCTTCATTAGGTAAAGTAAAGCAATTGCAGAAAGTGGTTTCCCCAGGGCAGGCAGGTATTCAAAGCATTGAATAAGACCCAGTGCAATCCGAGCATGTGAATGGTAGAGATGGCAATGCACCTGAGAGGACACCAGCCTGTAAATGCCACAAAGATGTTCTTGTAATAGTACATGTTCCAGTGAAAAACAATTGACCTGAAACACAGTCTGTTCCCCACCCTGCACTGCCATCTCACCTGTGTTTCCAACATTTCCTGTTTTTTTTGGTTTTTTGATTATCATATTCTGCCACATTTTTCTCTTTTGCATTTTGAGTCATGGTTTATTTCATCAAATTATGTATAGTAAGGATGTACTCCAGTCAATTCAGGAACCATCCATAAACATTTAAACTAAACTTTAGAATATGACTAGGTGATACCTAATAGCATATAATGTCACTTGAGGTTGTGTATGACAGCATTGTTTTCAGGTTTATTATACAAGAGTAGCCTTCTAGACACCTGTAAAGGACCCAAAGGTGGAATCCTAGTGGCAGCTCAAGTCACAGCTTTTATAGAGAGTGAGAGAGCCAGGAAGTACAAGGAAATCTCAACATTGACAGGAAGTGCTGATACAGCCTTATTGAGCAAGATGTTGGTGAGAAGATGGAGTCACAGGTAGACTGGGTGCTGAAGGAGGAGTCGGGCATGGGGACCTTCACTATTCAGGGCATCAAGTATAGAAGTTGGGATGTCACGTTGCAGCTGTACAAAATATTGGTTAGGCCACATAGGGAGCATTGTGCTCTGTTTTCATCACCCTACCATAGAAAGATATCACTTAAGTTGGAAAGAGTGCAGAAAACTTTACAAGATTAAAGGTGAGGGGTGAAATTTTTGATAGGAGTCTGAAGGGCAACTTTTTCCACAGAATATGGTCAGTGCCCTGAATGGTGAAGGTCAGCAGGCCAAACGTCTTCTTCACCACCCAGAGTTGCCAAAGGAAGTGATTAAAGCAGCTACAATAACATTTAAACTGTACTTGCACGGGTGCATTCATAGGAAAGGTTTAGTGCAGGGGTTCCTGACCTTGGATCCATGGACCTCTTGTTTAATGGTGTTAGTCCATAACATAAAAATGTTTGGGAACCCATGGTTCAGAGGGATGTGGGCCAAATGTAGGCAAATAGGACCAGCTTCCATATGAGTCTTGATCAGCATGAATGAGTTGGGCCAAAGGATCTCCCTGCTGTATTACTGTAACACTATGATTCCATTATTCCACATGGCTGGTGAGTTTGGGATGGGGCTCTCACTGGGACCCACCTGTTGTCAAGGCTAGTCAAGGGTGTGAAGTCAGCTGGCTGGAGTCAGCCTCCTCAAAGACTGTGCCGAGGGCAATCCCTACAAATGCCATGACTGAATTACTTATAGCATGGATGCTTGAGAGTTGCTAATGGGTAAATAAAGCTGCTGCAGCCAGTTTTATATCAAAGGTGATTTGGTTAACAACTAATATTTCACACTCCGAAGCAATGTGTCAACTGAAACCATGAAGATCTAGTTCTCTTAATATAAATATATATGGTAAAGAAATAGTATATGTTAACACTGCAAAATATAGCATTTTGAACAGTTTCATAAAAAAAATCAAGTTTCCTCTTTTCATTACACTAATTTTAGTGTTCCACTTAATATTGGATAATAAGAAACAAGTACTACAATGAACAGAATATTCTCTATTCCATTCATGAGAGTGTTCAAACTTGTATTAAGTGTGATTGGCAAAGCAGATTTGAGTTCAAGAGTACTTTATGTTCATCATTTTACATTCCAGTTATTCTCCATCTATAAATTGTGGCAATTCTATTTTCTGAACTTTTTTATGACCGCTATTCACATTATTTCTACTCATTGAAGTTACAAAATCAAATCTGGATAAAAATAGTTCCATCTTTAATAATGGGTAGTGCGAAATATAATCATATAGACCTACTGACTTCACCTCCACTTAAAAAAAGGTTAATTAGAGTAATCACAAGTAATTCCTGTTATGTCAAGAAGTTGGATTTCCACTCCTAATGAACAGATTGCTACCTCCATTCATTTAGGAGACATGCCACATCACAGGACTGAAAAACATGAAGCTTCACACAGAAAGTGGTGTCACAGGTAGACTGGTTGGTGAAGAGGGCAATTGGCATGTTGTCTTCATCATTCAGTGCATTGAACACAGAAATGGGGATGTTACTTTACCGTTGTGCAAGGCGTTGGTGAGGTTGTATTTGGAGTATTGTGTACAGCTTAATCATAAGTTGTAACAATTTGATTCATACTGGGAAAAATGGATTAACTACATAACACCTCATAGGCCTGATTTTATTCTCACGAGTCAATGAATATGTTGTAAAAAAAAAGATCACTCCCTACTTTGTACATAGTTTTCTTCGTTTGATTGTTCTTTCTTTCTTCTCCTTTCTATAAGTGTTTACCGCAGATAAATATTATGTGGAAACTTATGACAAATATGACTATATGATATATATGTACAGTATCTGAAATACTTCTTATGGAAATATTTGTTTGATGATGAACTTCAATAAAAAATAAATTACAAAAAAAAGAAAAGATGCCATTGAACTGGAGAGTGCAAAAAGATTTATCAGGACGTAATGGATCAGATTCTATACTTCTATCAAGGACTCTATACTTTGAGGCATAGGATATGAATTGTAATTTTAGAGGTGTATAAAATCATGAGCAGCATGGAAATGGTCAATGCACAGAATCTTTTTCCCAGGGTTGATGAATCAAGAATGATACTGTATAGATTTATCATGAGAGGGTAAAAATTTAACAAGAATCTGAGCTGCAACCTTTTACATACAGGGTGATATGTATGGAACAACTGCCAGAGAGATGTACAATAACAACAATTAAAATAAGTTGGACATGTACATGGATAGGGGAGGTTTAAAGGGATTATAGATCGAACAGGCAAATGGGACTAGCATAGATAGTCATATCGGTCAGCAGTGACAAGTTAGGCCATAGGGCATGGTTCCATGCAGTGTGACTCTAAAAGCCTAAAGTAGCACCTTTCTAGCTATTGGTCAATTTGGTCTGATTAAACATTGTAATTTCTACACTTTGGCATGTGCATTAATTGCAGCATATGGATAAAGCCGCAGATAGTTTTGACACTGAGCCTACATTCATTGCACCATCTGTCAAAAAATAATGTCAAGTTTACATTTGATGCAATGTGCGTGTTTTATGCAAATTAGTTGGTTTCATTTTATGCCTTCTTTCTTCCTCTGAAGCCCCCTATCACCAAGAACCAAAAATATTTTGAGAATTGCGATTTACAAGCCAGTTTTTCTTATTATCATTCTGCTTAATCATATTTGTTAGGTCAGAATCCTGGAATTGCCTACATTGGAACAGGACACTTTCAGCACAGGGCCTTTGAGCAGGCATGTTGCTCCATTGTAGCATTCCATTTGTCTGAAGGAACACCTTCTAATTTGTTTAATATGTCCCAACTATCAAACAGCCTCTTGGAGCTCATATCCTCCTTCCCAATATTTGTCTCTCAAATACTCCTTTCTATTTCATTCTCTCTCTTGCAGAAATACAAGATATTTTGGTACACATTGTTACAGTTCAAATTTAAGCTGTTGGATCTTTGTTCTTAATTGAATGTTGCAGCTTGTAAAGCATATGATTTTATAATTAATACAAAAATCTGTTGACCCTCTCAGTCTCCATTTCTAACTTGAGTCGCGGAGACAATAATTATCTCCACAGTCACCTAGTCTTTGCAGCACTTACTGGTCCGATTGCTCTAGAACAGGGGTTTCCAATCTGGGATCCACAGATCCCTCAGTTAATCATAGGAATCCATGCCAAAAAAAGAGGTTGGGAACCATTGGTTTAAAATTTGACTCCTAACTCTAATATTAATTATAGTCTCTAACCCTATAGTGCTAGGGGAATCCATTATTTTGTTTTAATAAAGTTGGCCAGTTCCCATTAAACCATAAGTCATAGGAGCAGAATTAGGCCATTCAGCCCATCGAGTCTGCTCCACCATTCCATCATGGCTGATCCCAGATCCCACTCAACCCCATACATCTGCCTTCTCACCCCTCAATTTTGAGGCTGTCCCCTCTAGTTCTGGATATCCCAACCTATGAAACATCCTTTCCACATCCACCCTGCCCAGTCCTTTCAACATTCAGTAGGTTTCGATTTGTTCAGTATTTTAATACTTTTATCATACTGCATTTTTCCTAAATATGTATATTTTTCCTAATTATTTAAGACATTATATTTTTATCTTGATGTATGTTTGGAATCTTAAAAGCCTGTTGTTTTGGGCACGCTATAGAAACAACATGAAGCCTGTGAGCATTTATTATTGAAAGATGCCCTTTACTTGCCCTAATTTTGAGCTGACATACTTAGTCCATTTACAAAAAAAAACTGTAAGACTTTTCTAACTAGTCAGACACAATAATGTTTCCCTGACTCCTTGTGAATGACTGCAGGCCAGTTTTCCATGTAAAGAACAAATCTTGCATTGTGTATTGAAGTGAGGACTCCTGCTGGCTGCCCTCCTGTGTAAGTGTGGCTGTGGACCAAATGTACAACATGATTAGCGATTGCATTCCAGCCTCGGGCTCCTCTCTGCATGCCTCATTTTTCTGGCTTGGGTTTATACAAGTGTCCTGGGCAAATTTACATCAGTGCACTCAGCGTTCCCAAAACAGATAATGCTTGGAGATCAACTGGAATGGAGTATGATGGGGGAAAGAACATCATCTTCCCATGGGGGTTATATCTCATTTGCCCACATTTAAGGAGTTATTACCCTACAACCATCAGGCTCTTGAACCAACATGGATAACTTCCCTCACTTCAAATCTGAACTGATTCCATTACTTATAAACGCACTTTCAGGACTCTACAACACAGTTTTTTTTTATTGTTTGTATAATTTGTCGCCTTTTACACATTGGTTGCTGGTCAGTCTTGGTTATTTTAAATATTTTTAAATAAATTCTATTGCATTTCTTTATTTTCCTGTAAACACCTGCAAGAAAACAAAGTTCAAGGTAGTATATGGTGACATATATGGAGAAACTTACGAAATGCCTGCTTTGCTGCCGCTGCTCCTGTGCAATCGAGAATCTCTGGAGGGGAAGGCCCAAATCCTCAGCTTTGCCTATTGCCTGTTGCCGGGGCCGGGGTCAAAGCGCTCGGCACAGTGCTCGGTGTCGGAGGGCTGGTCGGAGGCTCGAAGTTTTCAGACGGACTCAGAGTTGGACTGTGGTCAGGTGCTTCCAGGATGCTGCATCGGCAAGTTTGCAGCGCTGGAAGCTCATGGCAGGGAGAGTTTCTCTCTTCAACCGTCTGCATGAGATGATGGGACTTTCGAGAGACTTTGAGACTTTTTTTTTACTGTGGCCATGGTCTGTTCTTCATCAAATTATGGTATTGCTTTGCACTGTTGTAACTATATGTTATAATTATCTGTTTTTTGTCAGTTTTTTTTCGTCTTGGTTTGTCTTGTGTTTCTCTGATATCATTCTGGAGGAACGAATTGTATCATTTCTTAATGCATGCATTACTAAATGACAATAAAAGAGGACTGCGTGTCCTCATAATCTAATCTAATCTAATATGTAATTAGATAATAAATTTACTTTCAAGTTTGAGTGCAGAGGCTTTTTGCCAAAACCTAAGGGTTAGAAACCAATAGTTTTATAGGAGTTAATCAGATGAAATTGCACAGTTTGCCAGTGGTAGTTAACTACTTGCAGCTTGTCTAACTATTCTATGGATGATGTTCTCTTTCAGCAAAAGCTGGGAGTTTATAAAATGGAAGTATACTCCCTATACATTTGTAATATTCCTCACCCTCTGAACTTTTTAAATGTCACATTTTTGAATAGAAGGTGGGAGTGATGGAGGCAGATGCTAGGAATGAGTTGATACATGGGCAGAATGTCTGAGAATAACTCCAACTCCAGCAACAAGTCTGAAAGTGCAAAACAGATCTGCTCACGTGGGCTGGACTTTGTAGATCTCTGAGCCAGATGAGCTTTGCTTCAGAGCGAATGCTGTTTAAAACAGGAAGTGCACACCCTCGCACATTTAGGTTCCCCATAATTAGTGGCACTGATAAATAATGAAAGGAAAGTAAATGTCACAATACATTGGCTCTTATTTGCTGTTGACTTTTTCCAGCTGACTCTGCACAAAGGGAGCCCAGCAGAACCAGGTGGATTGATTGCAGGCCACAGATATTTAGATCATTGACTGATGCATCATAATGCAGTCCGAGCAGCCCTTAAATGACAGCGTTTATCTGACACTTCAATAACTCCTGCATGTTGCTTTTCATGAGTAAGAACTATACCATTGTCATGTTATTGAAAATTGTTCTCATGAACAAACAAGAAATTTCTAAATGTTGGGAGAGTGAAAGCAGACGTTTGCATAGTGTAAATGTATTACTACAGACACAAGGGCAGAGGATGTAATTTAATACTTTGACTTTGCCCAGAATTGTTCACTGTTCAGTGAATGCTCTGCAGTAGAAAGGAAAGCATTTCTGATTTGCAAATGCAAGAAGTGGAAAGTTGTAGTTCTTTCTTAGGAACAGATTGAAACCGCTGGAGTGTCTTGGAATCTCAAATAGAATAGCACCCAGCTCTTTATCACACCTCAAGAATGATCAGTTGTAATACATGTGGTCTTTATTTTTATATAGGCGTATGACCTCAGATGATATAATTAGAAGAGTGTTTGCTCTTCATGAAAACTGCAGAAGCCTGAAATGTTTTAGAAGCTTTCTGGAATTTGAACTTATTTAAATCTTACATCTTTGCATTATGACTCTGTCGCAATGTACAGACATATGAATTTATAAATCTAATGGCTTGTAGAAACGGCCTACTGCCCCAGGCTTTAATGCTGTGGTAACATTTGCCAGACGGAAGCAGCTGAAACAGTTTATGGTTGGGGTGACTGGTGTCCCTGATGATCTTCCAGGCCTTCTTTATGAACCTACGTAAGTTTCTTCAATGGAGGGAAGTTCACATCCACAGATGTGCTGGGCTGTCCTTACCACTCTCTGCAGTGCCCAGCAATCAAGGTTGGTGTAGTTCCTGTACCATGCAGTGATACAGCCAGTCAGGATATTCTCAAAGTGCCCCTGTAGAATGTCTTGAGGACCTGGGGGCTCATGCCATACTTCTTCAGCTGCCTGAGGTGGAAGAGACACTATTGAGCTATTTTTACCACACAGCCGGTCCAGGTGAGATCTTCAGTGATGTGTATACTGAGTAACTTGAAACTACTTATCCTCTCAACTGCAGTCCCATTGACATTGATCAGGGCAGTCTGTAATCCTCCTGTAATCCACGATCAGCTCTTTTGTTTTTTGGACATTGAGGGAGTGGTTGTTATCTTGGCACCACTATGTCAGAATGTCACCCTCTCCTCTGTAGGCTGTCTCATCACTGCTAGAAATCAGGCCGGTCAAAGCCATGTCATCTGCATATTGGATCAGCAGATTAGAGCTGTGTGGCAGTACAGTTGTGGGTGTAAAGGGAGTGGAGGAGCGGACTCAGGACACAGCCTGAGAGGCACATGTGTTGAGGGTCAGAAGGGTAAAGGTGAGGGAGCCCATTCTTACCACCTGTTGGCAATCTGATAGGAATTCTAGGGTCCAGCTGCACAAGTCGAGTTGCAGGCTGAGGTTCCTGTCAAGTTTGGAGGAATTACGGTGTTGAATGCTGAACTATAGTCCGGGAACAGCATTCTAACATATGCATCCCCCTCCTCCAGGTGAGTGAGGGCAGTGTGTAGAGGCTGTGGCTATGGCGTCATCGGTAGACCAGTTCCATTGGTAGGCGAATTGTAGTGGGTCCAGTGTGGGTAGTAGTATGCTGCAGATATAGTCTTTAACAAGCCTCTCAAAGCATTTGCTTATAATTGAGGTGAGTGCAACAGGGCACCAATTGTTCTGACATGCTACTTTGGTTTTCTTAGGTACAGGGACAATTTGAAACAGGAGGGCACTACACACTGGGAGAGGGAGAGATTAAAAATGTCCAATGAGCATTCAATGCTGCAAATTATTGACTACTTGCATTCCATCTACCTCTTGACATGTTTTTAACTTAACACCTGAGATTTTAAAACTGAAAACAATTAACAATTAAATGTTAAACTGATGAACTAGACCTTCAGTTCTATTAATGTTTTTGAAGGAAAACATCATTTCCCTTTTTGGAGAGTTGTTTTAAACACATATTTGACTTCAGCTCCTAGCTGACAAAGGGATTATTTTCCTCTAAACACTCCCCTCTGATTCAAACTATACCAAACATATTGGCTTGTGGACATCTATGATTGATGAAAATAGATTTTGTTCTATACCGATATGTTTTTTAAACCTGCTGAACTACTAAAGCAAATTAACATTGTTCTTTCTCTGAGTTATAAGAGCATAAGAACTAGGAACAGAATTAGGCTGCTTGACCTACCTAGTCCGCTCCAACATTCTGTCATGGCTGATTTACTTTCCTCTCAACCCCACTTACCTGCCTTCTCTTCGTAACCGTTGACGCCCTGTTTAATCAAGAACCAATCAACATCCACCTTAAATATATCTAATGACTTAGCCTACACAGCTGCCTATGGCAAAGAATTCAACTGATACGCCACACTTCAGCTGAAGAAATTTTTTCTCAAATCTGTTTTAAATGGACATCCCTCAATTCTGAGCCTCTGCCCTTTGGTCTTATACTGCCCCTCTTCTTCACATCCACTCTATCCAGACCTTTCAATATTCGACAGGTTTCAATGAGATTCCCCCTACACCCCCCCCCCATTCTTCTAATCTCTAGAGAGTACAGGTCCAGAGCAGTCAAAAGCTCCTCATATTTTAAACCTTCCATTCTTGCAATCATTCTTGTTAACCTCCTCTGGTCTCTCTCCAATATCAGCATATCTTTTCTTAGATAAGGGATCCAAAACTGTTCACAATACTCCAAGTGTGGTATGACCAATGCCTTATAAAACCTCAGCATTACATCCTTGCTTTTTTCATTCTAGTCTTCTGGAAATGAATGCCAACATTGCATTTGTCTTCCTTACCAACCTGCAAGTTAACCTTCAGGGAATCCTGCACAAGGATTCCCAAGTCCTCTGCAACTCTGATTTTTGAATTTTCTCCCCACCTTTATTCCTTCTGCCAAAGTATATGACCATGCACTTCCCGACACCATATTCCATCTGCCACTTTGCCCTTTCTCCTAATCTGTCTAAGTCCTTCTGCAGAAATCCTCCTTCCTCAACACTACCTGCCTTTTCACTTATCTTTCTATCATTCACTATTTGGCCACAAAGCCACACAATTCCTTCATCCAAATCATTGACATACAATGTGAAAAGAAGTGGTCCCAACACCAACCCCTGCAGCACACCATTAGCAAAAGCATCTTTTATTCCTATTCTTTGTCCACTGCCAATCAGCCAATCTTCTATGAGCTCTAGTGTTACTACGGGCTTTTATTTTGTTAAACACCCTCATGTGCAACACCTTTTCAAAGGCCTTCTGGAAATCCAAACAAACAACATCCTGTCTGGTTAGTTCCTCAAAGAATTCTGAAAGATTTGTGAAGCAAGACTTCCTCTTTAGAAAACCATGCTGACCTTGGCCTATTTTATCACGTACCTCTAAGTAACTCTGAAACCTCTTCCTTAATAATATAGAGTCCAACATATTTCCAACCACTGAATTCAGGCTAACTGACTTATGATTTCCTTTCTTCTGCCTCCTTCCCTTCTTAAAGAGTGCAATTTTCCAGTCCTCATTAACCATTCCAGAATCTAATGATTCTTGAAAGTTCATTACTAATGTTTCCACCATCTCTTCTACTACCTCTTTAAGAACCCTGGCATGTTGTCCATCTGGTCCAGGTGACTTATCTAACTTCAGTCTTTTTAGCTTCTCAAGCACCTTCTCCTCAGTAATAGTAATGACACTCACTTCTGCCCCCTGACACTCCTGCATTTCTGGCACTCTGCTAGTGTCTTCCACAGTAAAGACCGATGCAAAATACTTATTAGGATCCACAACTATTTCTTTGCACCCCATTTCTACCTTTGCAATGCCATTTTCCAATGGTCTGATATCCACTACATTTTGTACCCTCTTTTATATTATTGGCTAGCTTACCTTCATATTTACCTTCTTATGGCTTTTTAGTTGACTTCAGTTGGCATTTAAAAGCTTCTCAATCCTTTATCTTCCCACTAATTTTTTCTATGTATTATGCACTCTTTTTTGCTGTTATGACAATAGACAATAGGAGCAGGGGTAGCCCATTCGGCCCTTTGAGCCAGCACCGCCATTCACTGTGATCATGGCTGATCATCCACAATCAGTATCCAGTTCCTGCCTTATCCCCATAACCTTTGATTCCGCTATCTTTAAGAGCTCTATCAATCTCCTCCGTGAAAGCATCCAGAGACTTGGCCTCCACAGCCTTCTGGGGCAGAGCATTCCACATATCCACCACTCTCTGGGTGAAAAAGTTTTTCCTCAACTCCGTTCTAAATGGCCTACCCCTTATTCTTAAACTGCGGCCTCTGGTTCTGGACTCAGCCAACAGCGGGAACATGCTTCCTGCCTCCAGCGTGTCCAATCCCTTAATAATCTTATATGTTTCAATCAGATCCCCTCTCATCCTTCTAAATTCCAGAGTATACAAGCCCAGTCGCTCCAATCTTTCGACATATGACGTCTTTGACTTCTCCTGTCAAACATTGCTGCTTCATCCTCTCTTTAGAATACTTCTTCATCATTGCTGTTCTGCTGTCATTTCTGCTAGTGTCCTCTTCCAAGCAATTTGGCCAGCTTCTCTCTCATGCCTCTGTAATTCCCTTTACTCCACTGTAAAACTGATGCATCTGATTCTAAAATTGCAGGTTGAATTCTATCATATGGGCTATTACTAGGGCTATTATTCTATTACTAGGGCTATGGGTAACCCTAGTAATTTCTAAGGTAGGGACATGTTTGGCACAACTTTGTGGGCCAAAGGGCTTGTATTGTGCTATAGGTTTTCTATTCTATACTATTCGTATTATGATCACTATCTCCTAAGGGTTCCTATACCTTAAATTTCCTAATCGAATCTGAGTCATTACATAACACCCAATTCAGAATTTCCATTTCCCTAGTGGACTCAACCACAAGCTGCTCTAAAAACCATCTTGTAGGCATTCTACGAAGTCCCTCTCTTGGATTCCAGCACCAACCTGATTTTCCTAATCTACGTGCATATTGAAATCGCATGTGATTATTGCAGCATTGTCTTTTTCACATGCCTTTTCTATCTCCTGTTGTAATTTGCATCCCAAATCCTGGCTAATGTTTGGAGGCCAGTATATAACTCCCATCAAGGTCTTTTTACCCTTGCAATTTCTAAACTCTACCCAGAAGGATTCCACATCTTCTGATACTACATCACCTTTCTAAGGATTTGATTTCATTTTTTACCAACAGAGCCACACCACTCCCTCTGCTTACCTGCCTGTCCTTTTGGTACAATGCATATCCTTTGATGTTAAACTCCCAATTGTGATCTTCTTTCAGCCACGACTCAGTGATGCCCACAACATCATACCTGCTAATCTCGCGCTGCACTACAAGATCATCTACCTTATTCCGTGTAGCGTGTACATTCAGATATAACGCCTTCTTCCTGATTGCATCACCCTTTTCAATTCTGGCCCCCCCCATCACAATTTAATTTGTCCTACTGACAGCAATGTTGCCCCTATCATCTGTCTGTCCTTCACAGTCTCACTACACACTGTATCTACTTCCATCTGTCCCATTCACAGCCCTTTACTTCGGTTCCCACTCCCCTGCCAAATTAGTTTAAACCCTCCCATACAGCTCTAGCAATCCTGCCCACAAGGATATTGGTTCCCTTTGGGTTCAGGTATAACCCGCCTTTTTTGTACAGGTTGTAAATTCACCAGAAGAGATTCCAATGATCCAGAAATCTGAAATCCTTCCCTTTGCACTAATTCTTCAACGTTGCATTGATCTGACACATCATCCTATTCTTACCCTCACTGGCAAGTGTCACGTGCAGCAATCCTGAGGTTACTGCTGGGAGGGGGTGGGGGTCCTGCTTTTCAGCTTTCTAATTAACTCCCGATATTCTCTCTTCAGGACCTCCTCCCTTTTCCTACCTATGTTGTTAGTACCAATATATACCACGACCTCCTGCTGTTCACCCTCGCCCTTTAGAATGTCGTGGACCCGATTCAAGGCGTCCCAGCCCCGGCACCTGGGACGCAAGATAGCATATGGGTGTCTCTTTCATGTCTACAGAATCTGCTTTCTGTTCCTCTAATTATGGGATCTCCTACTATACTCCTCTTCTTCCCCCCTTTCCATCTGAGCCAAAGAGCCAGACCCAGTGCCAAAGAGCTGGTCGCTGCTGCTTCCCTCTGGTAGGTTGTCTCTCCCAACAGTATCCAAAGTGGTATACTTACTGTTGAGGGGAATAGCCACAGCGGTACTCTGTACTGGCTTCCTAATCCCTTTCCCTCTTCTGACAGTCACCCTGCAACCTGCCTCCTGCAACTTAGGGATGACTACCACTCTGTAGATCCTATTTATCGCCTCCTCATTCTCCCATATGAACCAAAGGTCATCGAGCTGCAGCTTCAGTTCCTTAATACTGTCTCTAAGGAGTTGCAGCTTGGCGTACTTCATGCAGATGCAATTGCCACAGAGACTGGAGTTCTGCCAAACTTCCCATACCTCGTGCAAGAAACATGCCACTACACTCAGATCCATTCTCTGTGCACCGGCTATGTACGAAAAGGGAAAAAACTTCCTTGGAAACTTCCTTACATACCTACTTAGAGCCCCCACCTGTGCTTACTGAAGCCTGTTCTCACCTAAGCACCTCCTTTCTTGTTATTGGCCCCACAATGATTGGCGCGCACTGAGAAAAAGGCCAAAAAGCACCCAAGCGCTGTGTCACCGGCGGATGACCGCTCGTGCTGATTGCTCCCCACTGAGTTACGTTAAGACAAATTTATCTTAAGTAGATTAACAGTTGAACAAAAATGATAAAGGTTTGCGACTGCATTCATCTGCCAATATTAGTAAGTCTTCTCTAGACTTGTGGTTCACTGCAGGAAAAATAGAGTTCCAATTGTAACTGGGCTGGAGGAAGTTCATTATCACGTCACAGATTTTGATATGGAAAACCATGTGACCAATTATAATGAACCTGTCTTGTATAATTGCAATGACCTGCTTCACAATATTCAATAATAACCATATAACCATATAATCTTTAAAAATAACTGAAAGCCCATTATATTAGGAGTTGATGTTAGGATTATTGTTAAGTAGGAAGAAAATCTTTCTAAACAACAGCCTTAAATGAGCAGGGTGCACATTATCTCCATGTTAAGCTTTGACCTGTAATTTCTCTGGATCTATTCTCCCTCAGAGAAACTGTTTTTTTTGAACTGCACACGAATTGCTTTTTTCAAACATTGTTTTTAAGTTGCCCTCCTCCATCTGAAACATCTGATCAAGGTTAGTTAAAGGAACAAAAGATTGTAGTTGTGAACTATTGGTTACATCAGCTGGGACTGTGGGCAGGCAGGCTGCACCACTCCCTGGAGTCTCTGGAGCCGAGCACCTGTCTATCAGCTGCTTTCTCTGTGTATAGTGGGTCAGGCACTCAGAGAAGATGCAAGCTGTTATAGGTGAGGTTGAGCGCACTTACAAGTGCAATATGCACTGATGATTTTATGAAAGAGCAGAATTGCCAAAATTAGGTTAGTAAATTGTGCTTATTTTAAGCAAAAGTCATGCATCAAAGCGTTTACAAATGTTTTTAAGTGCTTTTGGCAGAAACCTTACCCATTAAGAAACTGGACCATACACTCCCAAGTAAAATTCCAGGCAATGTGATATTGCTTCCTCGTTGTATTTAATCCATTTATGCATTCTTGATTGCATTGTTGGGAAAATGTTGGAGTCCATTATTAAGGGTGAGGTTTTGGGTACTTGGGCGCAAATGAAAAAATATGCCAAAGTCAACACAGTTTCCATGGTTCCCAATCTTTTTTTTATGCCATGGACCCTTGCCATTAACCGAGGGATCTATGGACCCCATGGATCCCAGGGTGGGAACCCCTGCCTTAAGCAGAAATCTTGCCTGACATATCTGTAGGAATTCTTTGAGGAAATAACAGGCAGAGTAGACAAAGGAAAGAGTCTGTGGATGTTGTTTACTTGGATTTTCAGAAGGCCTTTGACAAGGCACCACACATGAGGCTGCTTAACAAGAGCACATGACACAACAGAAACGATACTAGCATGGACAGAAGATTAGCTAACTGGCAGGAGACAAAGAGTAGAAATAAATGAAACCTATTCTGGTTGGCTGTTGGTGACTAGTGGTGTTCTGCAAGGGTCAGTTTTGGGACCACTTCTTTTCACGTTATATATCAATAATTTGGATGACAAAATTGATGGTTTTGAGGACAAGTTTGTGGATAATACAAAGATAGGTGGAGGAGCAAGCAGGGTTGAGGAAGCAGGGAATCTGCAGAAGAACGTGAACAGATTAGGAGAATGGGCAAAGAAGTGGTAACTGGAATACAGTGTCAGGAAGTGTATGGCTGTGTACTTTACTAGAAGGAATAAGGGCAAAGACTATTTTCTAAACATGGAGAAAATTCAAAAATCAGAGGTGTATAGGGACTTGGGAGTCTTTCGGCAGGATTCCCTAAATGTTAACTTGCAGGTTGAGTCGGTGCTAAGGATGGCAAATGCAATGTTAGCATTCATTTCAAGAGGAATATAGTAAAAGCAAAGATGCAATGGTGATGCTTTAAAAAGGATTGGTAAAACCACACAGTGTATTGTGAGCGGTCTTGGTCCTCGTATCTAGGAAAAAGATATGCTGGCATTGGATAGGGTCCAGAGCAGGTTAACAAAATGATTCTGGGCATGAAGGGGTTAATGTTTGAGGAATGTTTGATCTCTCCGGACCTGTGCTTGCTGGAGTTGAGAAGAATGAGGAGAATCTCATTGAAAGCTACTGAATCTTGGAAGTCTTAGATAGAGTGGATGTAGCGAGAATATTTCCTACAGTGGGAAAGTCTCGGACCAGATGGCACAGCCTCAGAATAAGGGGACATTCATTTGAACAGAGATGAGAAGGGACTTCATTAGCTAAGGGGTGGCAAATGCATGGAATTCATTGCTGCAGATGGCTGTAGAGGCAGTCAACTGGTATATTTAAAGCTGAGATTGATAGGTTCTTGATTAGTCAGAGGTCACGAGGAGAAGGCAGGAGAATGGGGTTGAGTGAAATAATAAATCACCCTTAATGAAATGGTGGAGCAGACTCGTAGGGCTGAAAGCCTAATTCTACTCCTATGTCTTACGGTCCTCTGACCTACCAAGAGAGGTTGCATCAAAAAGGTATGATCCACAACCATCGTTGTTCACGAATGGTAAAGTGAGGATGCATAAAGTCAGGAACTGTTCTTGAAAGAAGAAACCACAGTGGGATATTATTTGCATCTTCACTACCTTCTCCATATTGAGTTGCATATGCTGCTTTTTATCCGACTGGCAGGAGTGTCCATGATTGCAGCATTTCAGGTTGTATACATTCTCTAATATTAAATGGACTATTGATCTTTGCACTAGATTCTGTCTTATGTGGCCCAATAATTGCTATGCAGTATAAAGGTACAATGTAGTATATAGGTGGGCTGTCTAATTATTGAATATTGCAACATTCTACCCCAGTCTCTATTCCTCTTGTACTTTTTCCCATTCTGTTCATTCTCAGTGTAGAATCCAATGATATTGAGAAAGTTATTTGTCCCTGGTTTTCTCCAATGCCCTACAATTACTTCCTTATCAAGTGCTTATCAGATTCTTCTTTTGAGTTAGACCTCTACCATCATCTGCTCAGGTGCTCTCGATCAGATTAGATTAGATTAGATTCAACTTTATGGTCATTGTGCCGAGTACAGATACAAAGCCAATGAAATGCATTTAGCATCTGACCAGAAAGGCAAAGACTAGTGTTATTTACAAAATAACTGTGAATAAAAAAATTGCTACAGCACACAAATATAAAAGTACTGAGACAGTACAATACGGATGCATTACTGCTTAGCGCTGTGATGAGAGGTTCAGCAGTGTCACAGCCTCAGGGAAGGAGCTCTTCCTGTGCCATACCACACTGAGATGCAGTTGGTGAGTATGCTGTCAATGGTACAGATAACAGCATGCTGAACAAAAAGAACTCTCTTCCTCTCAGATGCCCATGTTGCAAATGGATTAGCATATGTGGCCCCTGACTGCCAAATTCCTTGCCTCAAGAAACAAATTATTTTCTTCTGAGTCTTCCAAAAAGTGTAAAAAATGCCAGGCATCACATTTTCTGCATTTGCTAGCATATTTATCGTTTCCTTAGACTATTCACATTGTCAAGATGGCATCATTTTTTCAGTCCCAAACTTTCCATTACGCCATAAGACCATAAAAGCATAAGATATAGGAGCAGAATTAGAATATTTGGCCCATCAAGTTTGCCCCGTCATTTCATCATGGCTGATCCATTTTCCTTCTCAGCCCCAATCTCCTTCCTTCTCCCCATATCCCTTCATGCCTTGATTAATTAAGAATCTATCAACCACTGCCTTAAACAGACTTGGCACCACAGCCACAGGTGGCAATGAATTCCACAGATTCACCACTCTGGCTAAAGAAATACCTTCTCATCTCCGTTCTAAAAGGACGTCCCTCTATTCTGAGGCTGTGTCCTCTGGTCTAGGACTCTCCCACCACAGGAAACATCCTCTCCACATCAACTCTATCAAGGCCTTTCACCATTTGATAGGTTTCACCCCTCATTTCTAAATTCCAGTGAGTCGAGGCCCAAAACCATCAAATGCTCCTATGACAAGCCTTTCAATCCTGAAATCGTTTTCCTGAACTCCCTTTGAATCCTTTCTAATGTCAGCACATCCTTTCCTAGTTAAGGAGCCCAAAACTGCTCACAATACTCCAAGTGAGGTCTCACTATTGTCTTATAAAGCCTCAACATTACCTCCTTGCTTTTATATTCCAGTCCTCTTGAAATGAATGCTATCATCACATTTGCCTTCTTCACCACCAACTCAACCAGCAAATTAACTTTTAGGGAATCCTGCACAAGGACTCCCAATTCCCTTTGCACCTCATATTTTTGAATTAGAAAATAGTCTACCCTTTTCTTTCTTCTACCAAAGTGTATGACCATACACTTCCCAACAGCGTAATTCATCTGTCACTTCTTTGCCCAATCAAATCTGTATAGTCCTTCTGTAGCCTCTCTACTTCCTCAAAACTACCTGCCTCTCCACTATCTTCACATTGTCCGCAAACTTTGCCACAAAGCCATCAATACCATCATCCAAGTCATTGACATATAATGTAAAAAGAAGCGGCCCCAACACAGACTCCTGTGGAACACCACTAGTCATAGGCAGCCAAACGAAAAAGGCTCCCTTTATTCTCATTCTTTGCCTCCTGAGAATCAGCCACTGTTTTATCCATGCTAATATCTTTCCTGTAATACCATGGGATTTTAACTTGTTAAGCAGCCTTGTGTGTGGACCTTGTCAAAGGCCTCTGAAAATCCAAGTACACAACATCTACTGATTCTCCTTTGTCTATCCTGCTTGTTATTTCTTCAAAGAATTCCAACAGGTTTGTCAGGCAAGATTTTCCCTTAGGGAAACCATGCTAACTACAGCCTACTTTGTCATGTGCCTCCAAATACTCCAAAACCATATTCTTAACAATCGACTCCAACATTTTCCCAACCACTGAGTCTAACTGGCCTATAATTTCTTTACTTCTGCCTTTCTTTCTTCTTGAAGAGTGGAGTGACATTTGCAATTTTCCATTCCTCTGGAACCATGCCAGAAGCAACTGATTCTTGGAAGATCATTATTAATGCTTCCACAGTCTTTTCAGCACCTCTTTCAGTACCCTGTGATGTAGTACATCTGGTCTAGGTGACTTGTCTACCTTTAGTCCTTTCAATTTCCCAAGAATCTTCTCACTAGTAATGGCAACTTCACACATTTCTGCTCTCTGACACTCTCAAACTTCTGGTATATTGCTAGTGTCTTCCACAGAGAAGACTGATGCAAAATACTTATCCAGTTCTTCTGCCATTTCCATTGCTCCCTCTGCAGTATCATTTTCCAGCAATCTGATATGAACTCTCACCTCTTTTTTACACTTTATGTATCTGAAGAAACTTTCGCTGTCCTCTTTAATACTATTGGCTTTCCAGAAGAATTCCATATTTCTCTCTGTGCACATCCCTGGTGATAGCATGTAGAGCAAAGAACCTTGTGTTCAGAATGATCATCAAAGACTACTTGATCCTCTTCCAGAACGTTATGGTGAAAAACACGGTCCAGATTGAAGTGCCATCTCAAAACAACATGTGATAATGCTGAGAACTGTGCTGTGCATGAACGATTTGCTAGGAAGGGCTTGTCTCAGCATTAGCCCAGTAAGTTCTTGTTGCTTGTTTGAGAGTTCTCATCAGGAATAATTCCCCAGATGTCTTTGACCATCTGCTCAGGAGAATGTACCATAGACTGTTGTTGTCTGATCAGCTGAGCATCTCCAGAATTTTCTATTTGTTTTCCTTAATTTGTTTCTCTTTTCTCTCTAACTTCTCTCATTAGCCCATCAACCAGAAAATCTCCACAACAGTAACCCTGGACTTGACATATCAGAGATTTTATCCACTGCATCCCCACCCCTAACCCTTATCTGCAAGTTGTAAATACAATATTTTCTCTCTTGGGCTTGATGAAGACCCATATGAAACATACCAATTCCTGCTTGAGTACATTTTGCATAAGCTCCTCTTTGCCCACTAACACAACATTTCCACAGTAGATGTTATTTCATTGGCTCTTCACTCAACGCTGGACTGTCAGTACTGCAAAGATGCATGCATCAGGATGCTATTTATCAACTGAAGCTCAGCATTCAACACTATCATCCCCACAAAACTAATCAATAAGATTCAAGACCTTGGCCTCAATACTTCCTTGTGCAATTGGATCTTCTATTTCTTCACTTGCAGCCACCAATCAGTTTGGATTGGCAACAATATTTCCTCCACAATCTCAGTCAGAACAGACTATGTGCTTAGCCCCCTGTCACCTATCACATCCCAGCTTCTTAGTTCTTACCCCTCCTCCACCCACCTACATCCCCCCTCACCTAGCTTCACCTGTTAACTGTCAGCTTGTACTCCTTCCCCTCCCCTCATCTTCATATTCTACTATCTTCCCCCTTCCTTTCCAGTCCTGATGAAGATTCTCGGCCCAAAATATTGACTGTTTATCCCTCTCCACTGATGTTGCCTGACCTGCTGAGTTCCTCCAGTATTTTGTGTGTATGGCTCACTATATGGAAAAGAACTTGACACATCCACAGTTCCCGACTGCTGCGCTTTCCCTTGGGAGGAAAGGGAAACGAGATTTCCAAGTCACCCTGGGCATCTGTTACAAGTCTTTGGCCAGAAGCCGAACATTATCAATGACAGAGATCTCATATTAAGTCTTCTGGTTAATATCTCAGCCGGGCTCACTGTGTAATACAAAGAAATCTAGAAGAAAGGAGTGGAAACAAAGAATGTAATCGCATATCTCATCATTACAACGTTACACTTTGCAGGCAACAATGGATTCTTGGATTCACAATCCCATCTCCCATTGTATGTGATCTATTGGTGGTCCTAGGTCAACCTGTATGGGGGAGTGGGTTCTTGTAGTTGATCCATGGCAATGCCAGGCACCTTGTAATTCTTGACTCACTAACTGAAGGTAACTGGTATAGATGCTAATAGAATTCCAGTGAAATACTTTAGAAGCACAGTGCACAAATGGATCTTAAGCAGAGTAAAATTGTTTAACACTAACCTCCGTGGTGTACTTCGTCAGTTAGCGGATGACTTCATTATCAGACTGAGGTAATTACATACCTCTATCATTTTCTATAAGGAGCTTCTATTTTTAATAATAAAATCTGGAGGCATTTTCATCTGTGATAAAGCAAATCTTTATCCTTCAGCCAACACCTCCAAAGACACATTATCTGATCAATTATCTTTGGTCTTTACCAAAGTTAGAGCTGGATGAGTGAGCATTCGGCATGGACTAGAAGGGCCGAGATGGCCTGTTTCTGTGCTGTAATTGTTATATGGTTATATGGTTTACAAGACCTCCCCATCGTGTCAAGCTCTCTGTCTCATTTTCCTTCATGGTAAAACCAACATTGTCTGAATAGTGCTTGGGGTGTTCTGAAATTATCTTTCGTCTTTGCAATGCTATATTTAAAATAATTTTAACCCAAATGTCCTGAGATGGTCTAACTGTCTTGCAAAAATGTTAGCAGCATATAAAAACTGTGAAGATGTGCTTCAGCGTACCAGGTTTTTTTTTTGCGGTCGGGCTGATTTAAATGAAATGCTTAGAATAACTGTGCATGATACCACATTTGCTCAGAAAACAATGTAATAAGCATAGTCTGATGTTGGAGTTGTCAGCTACCCAAGAGCAGAAAAATTAACTTAATCTGCACGATTTATCCACGGATATGTCAGTTAGGAGGCAAGTGAGCCTAATTCTGTCAGCAGGATGCAATGTTTGTACTATTCTTGAAATGACACTGTTCCCAAGAGGCCAGCAACCCTTTGGGGATCATAAAACAATTGGGTAGCCTATACGGAAGCATTTGTGTGTGTCAATGATCAAACAAAGTGATGAATTAAGCTGAAAATTAAATTTTAGAGATGTAACATATTTTGCTTGGGGAGAGAGGAGGAATCTGTTTAAAGGGCATCTTGGGTTATGTTAATATTTAGAAACAAAACTTGTGATTTAAAAATGGAGAAGCTTCTTAATGCAAACTAAATGTAAAATTGAATTGCCTGTGGCAAGAGACTGCCAGTCTGAAACTTCAACATTGTTAATATTTACAAGAACTGTTAATATGAGGTAGATTAATTTCAAAAAGGTATTTTCTGATGAGATGGCACAGCACTCGAAGCAGTGGCCATTCCAGTGCAATTGTTCATCTTGGATGTCTTTTTTATGATCACAAGTTACCGCTGGGTACTAAAAATATTAAGTGCTGCAGGACTGTCCCATCAGCAAGTTGCTCAATAGCAATGAAGCTGGACTTACTACATACCATTGTTGACTGGACTTTTCATGTACCAATGGACAGTACACAGTACATGGGATTGTCTTGGGCACTTTTATTCTGATCGCAAGACTCTGTTGGACATTGATAACGTAGATTACTGCTGGTAGATTCACAGGTTCATTGGAAAGACTGACAGTGTGGGAGTTGTACTGCCTCGGTTGTGGCAAGACTTCATCTGAGGCTGCAGGGTCACCTGTTGCAACCGACTAGGAGCGGAGACACGGAGACATTGTGGAATAACTTCCACAGGGTGTGCTGGCATCCATACTTCAGTTGGGGGCTAACCCCTCCTGACAGTGCTCCTCTAGTGTTTGCTCTGTGCTACCCTCCAGGACGACTCACCATCAATTCCACAGTCATGATGGTCAGGGACTTGAGCTGTATTTCTTTTTCTTTGTGACTGTATGTTTTTCTGAAATCATAAACATATGTGCTAATTGTGCCATGTGCAGTTTGCTGTTAGTAATGTGTTTTGTACCATGGCCCCAGAGGAATGCTGCTTCGTTTGTCTATATTCATGTAGGGTTGAATTATAATTGAATGAATGAACTTGATTCAAGGATGATAAGTGTAGGTGGTTTACTCCACTCTCCTCAGCTCTGAGGATGAGGTTGTTTCCTGCCCTAGACTTTGTGTCTGTGAGCTTCGCAATGATTTGCTCCATTGTGTGATGAACTGAGGATAAAGCTAGGGGCCTCTTCCGGCTGCTCCGGGCTTCGAGCCAATGGGCTCACTTTCGTTCTGAATGCTATTGCTTGCTTCCATTGTTTGCACGATTTGTGTTTTTTTTTCTTTCTCTGCACATTGAATGTTGGTCTTTTTTTTTTAGCTGGCTTCTTTCCGGTTTCTTGTTCTGTGGCTGCCAGTAAGCAGACAAATCCAAAGGTTGTATAATTTCTACAAACTTTGACAATAAATGTACTTTTTACATTGAACATGTGCTCATGAGCCCAAGACCTATTCCACTTTTGAAGTGGTTGCAAAGTGGAGGTAATCAAGTTGGAATACACTAATGTAATTCATTTGTAAATTAAAGCTATACATTTGGCCTTTATTTTTTAATTCCATGTTAAATTGCATGTATTTTTTTTATTAGAAACAGTGGGATAGAAATTTGTTCATGACTGCATGTTGAGCGTTAAGGCCAACAGAACTAGGCTTTGGAAGTAAAGTCAACATGCATATGTAAATTAATTTAGTGCAAGCATACAAGGACAGCTTTTTGCCCTTGTCCATGCCGATATGTTAATATCATGTTGGAAAGGTCAGTGACAGCGCTGCAGGAATCCCAGTGATGGAAGGGTAGAATAGCAGTACTACAAATGTACATAGTTGCCAATGTAAATAATTATCAGTATAAAAGTACAAGTAAGAATTTACTTATGGATAAAGGTGATATCAAATATATGCTGATGCACCTAGTATATCCAAATTGGACTAAGTCAATGCAATCTCAGTTAGCCTCCCACCTACTGTGCTGCAGTAACATTTAAGCTCATTCTCAACCTAATTACCCTAATTCATTTACCCGTTCCTCTGCGCTAACTGACTGACTTTGGTTCTTCATTGAGCAAGGTCAAGATTTGAAAAAGCTTATTCTTATTTTCAAAACAAAACGTGCTATGAATATCTTTTGGATTTCTGCTGCTCCACTTCAACTACCAGCTATCTGTGTAACTTGGGTCAAAACTTACAAGGAATTATTATTTATTTCCAGTTACAGGTGCATCCTAAGGTAACTCACAGGCATTTAATGTGGGCACTAAAATACACAGAAGGGATTTTGATGGTGAGATTAAATCTCAAGTGTTATTGAATAGTTATGGTATGAAAGGAGGATATTCAGCTCATCAAATCTGTACTGGCATCATTCAAGAGTCTAGAGAAAACTAGCGTATCACTATTTTCATAGTCCTGAAAATCAGTTTCTTTCAGATACTTATCCAGTTCCATAGCCAAGCTGAACTCCACAATTGAATCTGCCCTCAGTACTACCATTATAGTCCATTTCAAAACCCAACTACTTGCTATATACTAAAAAAAAACTTTTCCTCACATCATTTTGATTTGTTTTTGCCAATTATCTTAGTCCTCTGGTCTTGACTGTTCTACCAAAATAAACGGTTTCGCTCATTCTTCTCTGGCAGTACCATTTGTCCTTTTAAATACCCCTATCAGATCTGCTTGCAACATCCTTTATCTTCATTAATGTATCCACATCACTAAAGTTCCTTGCCCCTGGATTAATATTGATAAATCCCTTCTGCACGCTCTCTGATGCTTTCACATATTCGTGATGTAATAGTCCACTTCTGGCAGAACTTGAATTTCAAGGAAGTTCATTGTTGTTCCTTTATGTTTTCTGGCTTTATAAATGAACCCCAGGATCCCAAATGTATTTTTTAAATAACTTTCCCAACTTTGCCTGATACTATCAATGATCAAATCAGATGTATCACAAGATCGCTCCATATATGCACACATTATGGAGTTATTCCCTTTTGCTTACAACGTCCTTTAATGTTCTTCCTACCAAAATGTAATGGCCCCATTTCTGCCCATTCCACTTGCCTGCTCGTGTCTCTTTAAAGCCCACCATTATCATCCCCACAATTCACTACATTTCAAAAGATTTATGTTAGTTACAGACTGGAAAATTATGCCCTTGATGTACAAGTTCAAATCATCACCCATGAGGAATTCCTCTGTGTCTTTGATTCCAGTCCAATAAACCAACTTTTAAATAATACAATCCATTATCACCTTTTAAGTAACACAATGTACTTGGCTACATCAAAACACTGATAACCTGCTACCCAATAGTTCAAAATTCTGATGGTTCAGTGTCTAGTCCACCGGGTAATGTTTCCTGCACTCCCTTTAAAGACACCAAGTTTGTGTTCACATGTTCTCTTTAAACTTGCTGAGGTCCTATTTCCCACATCCCCCTTAAACTTACTAGAGCAATGGTAAAATTGATTATATGACTGTGTGAAACCTTAGACGTGAATGAAGTGTTCGGCTGTATTAGAGGCACAGAGTAAACAAGAGACCATGTGCACATTGATGTTGTTCCCTTAGTCTGCGTAATCAGTGCCATATCTCTGGACTGGAAAGCCCACAGTGATAAACATGTCCACATTATTGAGGTCTTGGAACCATACTCAGTGAGCAATTAACTTTTAACATGGTGATACCAAAGTTTATCAGTCAAATCAAAACCCACTTCAGTTCCTATTGCCTGAGTCAGGAGCTCCCTCTGGTGGAAGTAACCAAATCTGTAAGCTTTTGATATCTATGCAATTGACGAGCAGATTGTCTCTCCAGCCCTGGGCTTCTCAATGTTCACAGTTTGAAAATGATTATACTTCAGGAGTTATTGTTCCAACAGGATTATCCACTCCTCTTGACTATTTCAAGGCTGGATTTTGAACTCTGTTGTGCTTTTCCTCAATGTTTCTGTGTTTGGAGAGGAGCTATCTTTCATATATCTTGCTGTTATATTTCTGGTCTGTGACAATAGACTAAGACGTAAATATAAAACAAGATGCTCTATAATGCTGGAAATCAGAGAGTAAAAAGTGAAAAATTTGTATCTAAAATGTTAGTAGGCAAGATCAGTGATGGAAGAACAGGTTTAATGATCTAAAGGAGAAATAACTGCAGATGCTGAACAGAAATAAAAAATGAAGATAGCAAGGTCAGGCAGCTTCTGCGGAGAGAGAAGCAGTTGGTATTTTTGCTCTGGGACTTTTCAGAATTGATCATAACTTTTTTGAAAAAGAGCTCCACACCTGAACTGATCACTGTTACTCTGTGAACTGCAAACACGAGGAAATCTGCAGATGCTGGAACTTCAAGCAACACACATAGAAGTTGCTGGTGAATGCAGCAGGCCAGGCAGCATCTCTAGGAAGAAGTACAGTCGACGTTTCGGGCCGAGACCCTTCGTGTGAACTGGCCTGTTTCCAACAATTTAACCTTTCCATTCGATGGGATTAGCAGCCATAAGGGATCCTCTGCTATGGCTTATTGTGAGTCTTGGGCTGCTAACCTTCCAGCACCTGTTTACACCTGTCTGCAATGTTTTCGAGCAGGACTGGATGATCAGGTGGGAGACATGGAGACATAAGAAAATGGTCTCATATCAGAAGGCCACCGGTAGGAGAGTAGGATTATAAAGAGCTGCCAGTGATGGGAATGTGGAAAGGAAGTTTGCCTCTGCTGAAGCTCATCAATTCCATGCTGAGCTTGAAGAATTAATAATGTTACTTCCAGCCTACGAGAAGTACAAGTTCGGGTATTCAAAGTTGCTTCTCTACTGCAGGAGTGACACCACCTCATATTCCATCTGGGTAGCCTCCAATCTGATGGCATGAACCGGTAATTTCTCCCTCCTCCCTCTTCTCTGTTCTTCAATTTCCTGTTCTGATCCCACTTTCACCCCTTCTCTCCTCCCCTACCCGTCACCTCCCTCTGATTTCCCCTTGTTGTAGCGTGGATGTAATCACCGGAGAGACAGAGTCACTGGTAGATACAAAGCAGATTCTTTATTCAACACAACAAGGTACAGCAGGCATCTTAGCGGATGGAGGCGCTTTCCGCAGAAAGGTCTGTTAGCTCAATGTGGGCTCGATATTTATATGCTAAACACAACGGCAATCGCTACTTAAAAAGTTATAGACAATGCTTCCTATTGAAGCTGCATACAAAATATCACACCATCCTTTCCTTCCGACACCAACATGTCTGGGTTGGTATCCACAGCCTTTAGGAATGCAAATTAAGTATACAATACATTTATATGGCATTTCCCATGCTAACATAGAAGACAATTAATATTTATAATGTATAGATAATACTGTCTTCAAAACTACAGCATCAGGTCAAACTACGGCACCAGAAGCATCTGGTATTCACACCTTTTTAGGAAGCGCATTGATGTGGACTTAATCCACAGTACTTTGTCAAATAGAAGTCTGGTGGCCAAAGTCATTTAAGTGTAAACAAATCATCTACCCAAAATAACTCACTCTAACACTCCTCCTCCTTCCCTTTGTCCCATGCTCATTCTCCTATCAAGGTTCTTAGGAATCCATTGTTCAGAGCTGCACTGTAGACTTAATCTTCAATGCATATTTCAATCTGAAGAATGATCACTGAAGTCAATATTTGCTTTAGGTCCTAACCCCAAAAACGCCCTGAAAGTCCCTCCTCTTGGCCCTCTTGGACAAAATAAGTTTGTACCAGGAAAAGGCCAACAACCTTAAGGAAGATCTACTCAAATAGGGCAGCAGAAATGCCCTGCTTTGGAACCCTTCCATATATGTGTATCTACATCTACCCTATCATCCCTAATAGCTACTTACAAAATGCTAAGCAAAAAGGTTGTTCCAGAAACTTGAACAGTCTTTAGAAATGCAGCTTTGTTCGTGCTCCTGTTGGCTCTTTCCCTGCTGGCTGGTTGCTATTCCGTGTCTTCACCCCTTCATTTTCTGGTAGACAAAACTCCTTCTTTCTAGGAGTACCAGCAAAGTAAATGTATCAGGCTCTCAGGCCCTCTTATCGATGTACACAAAGGGGGTTGGGGTGGTCTCTATTTGAATGACCGCAAGGACCTCTCTCCAGTGGCATCCCCTTCCGAACTGTCCAGCTGATCACTGGCCCGACTGCTGAAAGCACCCAGCTCATTTGTACTCACTCTCCATTCAGGCTGGGGGTGACTGCCTTCAGATGCCGTGTGCATGCCATTGAAGTTATAGAACCTGATATCTCTGCTTTAACTTAAATCCCTCCCCATCTATTTTCCTCAATATTTTTTCTTTTCTATTCTATGCTATTCAACTAATCATTGACTTTCAGCAACCAGCCTTAATTACAGAGTACCATTTTCAATACACTTTAGCATGCTATTCACGGGTTTCTGGCGTGCCCTCAGTGTCTTCTGCCTTTGAGTCTGCTGTGCGTGTGTTCCCATCAACTATGGTCAGGCCTGGTGTGGCCTTCTGTTCATCTCTTAGGTTCTCTGTAACTACACAGTTACTGGGTACACTTGATCTCCCACTCTGCCTGTGGGGCAAACAAGAAAGTTTAACCTGAGTCTAGCGTTTCCACAGACTGCCTCACTGAGTCTGTACACAGTCATTTGTTAAAAGTACCATCTGTGGTCCTAACCATCTGGGAGTAAACCCTGTGCTTTCAGGCTGCACCCTCACCATGACCTGGTCACTCAGCTGTGGGAGGACTATCTCCTTTCCTTCTGGCTCTCTCTGATTAGCAGTATGCTGCTGTTGTTTTGCTCGGTCCTTCAATGCTTTAAGTCAGTTACAAATGTCTTTCCCTTGCGGGGTCATTCTATCCCTGTAAGCCCCAGGCTCACTGCAACCCATAACTACCCTATAAGGGAGTTGCATTGCTTGCCCCATCAATAATTCGTAGGGGCTGAAACCCAATATGCCGTTTGTGGTTGCTCACAATTTCATCAGGATTCCTGGTAATACATCAACCCATGTCTTTCCCATCTCAGCTACAACTTTGGCTAAGATGTTCTTGATTGTGCAGTTCATTCTTTCTACCATTCCTGAACTCTGAGGGTGGTGGGGTATGTGGAACCGTTGTCGAATTCCTCACAGTCGGCACATTTTCTTCATCACTTTCCCTGTGAAATGTGCTCCCTGATCCGAGTCCACCTGGACTGGGGTTCCCCACCTTGGGAGAAACTCCTGAACTAGGATCCATGCAGCAGTGCTGGCAGTGCAGTCCCTTGTTGGGAAAGCCTCTACCCACCGGGTGAAGTGATCCACAATTCCTAGACTGTAGCTTTTCCCCTTGCTTTTTGGCAGAGGCTCCATGAAGTCTATCTGGAAGTTTCCCAGGGTCCCCTCGGCAGTGGCTGATCTGCCAGCTGTAGCTTTATGCCCTGACCAGGGTTATACTGGGCACAAATGATACAATGTGGCAGAATTTCTCAACATCCCCGCCCATTCCTGGCCACCACCAGTCCTGCCGGAGGGTCATGATCAAGCTCTGTCTTCCCTGATGTCTCACCCCATGATATAACTTCAGTAGTATCTGCCTAATACATGGTGGGGCCACCACAACCCCTTCCTCCCCGTGTGTCCAGCACCCATCTGGTCCCTCCTTTGCTCCTTTTCTCCTTCATTTCTCATTCTCTTCTGCCTCTACCTCTTCATATAATTTTAAACTGGCTTCTGTCATTTCCTCCTGCACACTTGCAATTTCAATTGCCTCTTGTTCCTCCGCTGCCTTCTTCACACTGGCATCTGCCCACTCATTTCCTTTCTGCTCCTCACTCTCCCCTTTCTGGTGAGCTTTTGCTTTAGTTACTGCCACCTCTGTTGTCAGACTCACTGCTTCCAGCAGTTGTTGTTTTAGGTGCCCGTGCTGAATACCTGCTCCTGATAAGGTTTCAGATCCTCATCGTGCCCACACTATCAGATAATCATGTACCACCCCGAAGGCGTACCAGCTGTCTGTATATATATTTGCCCGTCTGCCTTTACTGCAACTCAGTGTTTCTATCAGGGCCACAGTTCCGCTTCCCAGTCTGAACAACCGCTTGGCAGTGCTCCTGAAGCTAATTCTTCACCTGTTTCCTTCACCATGCCCCACTTAGTCCGTGGCTTCCCATCTACGTACCTCCAAGACCCACCTATAAAAATTTCCTCTGCTTCCCTTTCCGGAAGTGTTTCCTTCACACCAATATATTCTTCCTGCTCTATTTCCATTTGGCACTCGTGTGTATCCCTCTCTGTTAGGGTGCTGCTTGCGGGGTTCATCCCAGTGTCCCTAACTATCGTTACTGACTTGTCTTTCCAGATGAGAACCACCTCCCAAGCTGCCCTTCTGCTGTTGGTGACTGCTCTCAGCCTCCCTGTGGTCAGGAGCTCTACAATGGTATAGGGTGTGTGTGGAATGAGCTCTCCCACCATAACAACTGGTTTGCTTACTCCCACTGCCCATACAACACAGTCTAAAACTGCTACACAGTGGGGAAGTCCTGCTGCAATGGGAGTCTGTTTCGTTGAATAATATGCCACTGGTCTTTTTTTGTCCCCATGGTCCTGCACCACTCGTGCATTGTAACATACTCCCTTATTGCTGCAGTATAGGCGAAAGGGGCCACATCCGGTAATCCTAGAGATCAGGGCTTTCTTAATATCTGGAAAAGCCTTTTCCTCATCTGGCTTCTCTCCTTTAATCAAGGCCTGTATCGGGGCCACTAGTGCTGAGAACCCTGGTATGAAATTACAGCAGTAATTAAATAGACCCTTTACCTTCCTCACTCCCCTTACCTTTGCTGAGCGGGTCGTGAAGCTGATTGCTGAACGTCTGTCATCTGTCATGTCCTTCCTCCCCTGGGAAATGGTGTAGCCTATGAGCCCTGTGTGGACAGATTTTAAACCCATCATCTTGCAGTATCTCTAGAACACTGGCTATCACCTCTAAATGACCAGCTTCATCTTCTGAAGCAATTGGTAGATCATCTACATATTGTAAGATGGTCGACCAGTAGGGCATTAGAGTGAGCTTTTCCAAAGTCTGCAGTATGACCTGGCTGGGCTATTGCGGAATCCCTGGGGGAGTCTGGCCCACGTATGCTGCTGCCCATCCAGGATGAAGGCAAATCGGTCTTGGGACTCAGGTACTAAGGGGAGCCCCCAGAATCTATTAGCGATATCCAGGACTGATAAAACATTATGTTCTGGAGACAAGCCATTCAGTATTGTTGCAGGGCTCGCCACAGTGGGATGCAATCTCGGCGTGGTCTTATGAAGAGCAGTATAGTCTATTGTTGAGTCTATTGTTCTCCTTTCTTTTAAGTGGGTTTATCTTTATTCCACCACAATCTTGCTTGTGTCTCACCCACACTGCTGGGAACAGCTGACGAAGTAACCCATAGACACTACCCTGACTCTACTGTCTCATGGTCTGGGCAGTTTTTGCTATGCTGGCTAGGTTGTGTACTTTATTGCTTGTATGTGTTTGCTGCCCCTGACTTACCCATATCATTTCACCCTTTCCTAAATCTATGATGGCCCCTGCTTCTCTTAGGATACGTATTCCAAGGATAGCACCCTCTTTATTTGGACAGACCCAGCAATACACTGGAAGTTGCACTCTGCCGATTTCAAGTATCTGCAACTCACTTCTTTCTGCTTTCACTGCTTCCCCACCCCGCGCACACACGTAATATAAATAGCATGCCTGGTTGTTAGCAAGGGAAGGTCAATTATCAATACTGATGTCCCCTGTGCCAATTAACATATCGCACTGCTAGTCCCCTAACAATGCTTTGTGTACATCTGTGGGTCACCAGCGCTGGCACTGGGGGCCGCCACTAGATATTTTGCTGACCTAGAAGCTGCCTTCACCAGCCCTATAATCTGATCAGCAGGCAGATTGAACAAACTGGGCGCTGATGGGGTGAGAGATTACGTGTCTGCCATAACTTCTGCCTGTTCCCCCCCCCCCCAACTCTATTTTGGACACTGCCTCCAACCATGTCCCGACAGGGCACAGCTGTAGCTTATCGACTTCTTTACTGTTTATGCCTGGTCTGACAGTCCTTTGCTAAGTGCCCTAGTTGCTGACACACAAAGCAAAGCCTCTGTGATGCTATAGCAGCTGCATCCACTAGAGCCATGTTACAATTTCTTTTGCATTTTCTTTGGTCTATCTCACTGGCCTGTGAAACAATTGCAGAGTAGGTCAATCCTATCACTATCCCTAAATCTAAAACTTCCTATAGGGCTGAGTTCAGGCTTCCTTCATCATTTTCAGGGAAACTAGGTTGTCTCTCCCTGAATTATCTAATCTTGAATACTCCTCGTACACTGGATATTTATGTTCTGGAAGTCCTTGGCTGTCTCATCAGCTCCTTGAACTATTATCGTTCCCCAGTTATTCTCAGCTACCCCAGTAGCTGCCTCACTTCCCCTTTAAAAGAGTGGTATCTTTCTTCATTGCTGGCACTCCCAGTAGTTGCCCTGTACCATCCCGCACTCTCTGGGCCATACTGCTCCAAATATTCCTCGGGCACTTCGCTTTTTACCAATGTATGTATATTTTTAGGGTGCATCTGGTGAATTTCAACCATTTCCTCGAGCTTGCATCAGAATTCTGAATTCCCACATGTGACTTAAGTGAGGGCAACTCTGATAATGCCCTGTTTCTCCCTGGGGGTGAAAAGCTTATGAATGGTCGTAATCAAGGTCAAGGGCAGGCTCGGATCATTGGGGTTCTCGATCTGATGTTTGCCTGACCTCAAAAGCTGCCATCCTGACAGATATATCTGGGCAGAACCTCTCCCTGAAATATCTCCACACTACACAAAATATAAATGACGGCTACCAGTTGAGCAGCGCAAACTTAAAACCGCAGAGTATATGCTCCGCAATCGGCCACATCTGTGCACCAGAGCTCATGATGCCTGTTGTATTCCTTTGCATCACACTCGCAAAACGTGTAAGCTAAAATGCAGCTCCCAGAACGAGTATGCACGCCCCCACTGGTATCCCGCACCTTCAATACCCTTCGCAACTGGTGGCCCTGTCTCACCAAATTAACACACAAGGTTTCGTCTCTTAAATAAACACACATGCACGTGCACACACTGCTTTTATATCTATCAATTCAGCTCTCCATGTTTGCTATACCTCGCATTCCCGTGTGCCACCGGCCCAAACAGATCCAAGTGTAAATGCTAATTTAAAAAACACTCACCTACTTAGACTGCTAAGATCACTGGCCACACAATGGGTCACAAGAAGGTATCCCATTCCTGAACGAAATGTTGTTTTGTGAATGAAGTCACCAGAGAAAAGTACTAGTAGTTATGAAGCAGCCTCTTTATTCGACAAAACAGGATACAGAAGGTATCATATTGAGACCCTTTGTGGAAAAGGTCTGCTTGGCCCAGCTCTACACAACATTTTATGTCCCAAAAATCAAAGAAAAATTCAGGACAATTCAAACAAATCCATATTTACAATGCTTTCTTTCAATTACACACCATAATTCCGTATTTATAATGCTTTCTTTGACCTACACACCACAATTCCATATTTACAATACTTCCCTTGAACACACCACTTTCACACCTCCCTCGTTCGCACCCATGCTACAGACATCCAAATACACACAAATAATGAACTTAAATCAGCAGTGTGTGATCTTCTGCTTAACTGTTGTCTTCCAAAGAGCTTGGTTCAAGGTTCTTAGGAACCCATTGCTCAGAGTTGCATTTTAGAGTTAATCTTCAATGCACATTCAGATCTGAAGGTTGGACACGGAAGTCAATAGCCAATGTCCTGACCCCCAAAACAGCCTAACACATGGTTGTGCCCTCGACGCCTCAGTGAGAGAGAAGCAATGGAGTCAATCATTGGCTCGTTACCCATCTCCAGGCTACCAGACCTCCAGACCATACACTCTGCTCTAAACCTCATCAAACTCCCTTGGAGTCAGCAAAGCACAAGATCACTCAATCAGCCTCAAAATACACCATCACAGGTTCCCATTGCACATAGTTTAGTAGTAGAATCTTATCTGAAAGAAGCAGTGAAAGAAGGAAAAGAAATATTCTGGTTTCTTCCCCCGTCCTTTCAAGCACTGTTGAAAGGTCCTGACCTGAAATGTTAACTGCTAATTCCCCCCAAAGACACTGCCTGACCTGTTGAGTTCCTCCAGCATTTTGTCTGTTGGTCTGTTTTGAATTCCTCCGGATGTTCTGCAACTCTTGATGAGCATTAGTTTCAGGTTAAAATAGGGTTACGTGCTCTGCTAACACTGGACGCATTTCCAAGCAATTGAAGACTGGCTGCATGCAGTCCCCCTGACAGAAGATCGTTTTTATGGGGGGATCACAAGAATATTGCTGGTATTGCTTTTGTTTTTGCAGGGCAGATATGATTCCAATCAAGCCATCAGAGTTATGATACAGCACAACATCCAGAGCATGCTAACCAAAGTGAATGTGTGCAGTGCTGCTATCTTTCTGCACATGCTGCAACCATTAGTGCAATTGGCTTCAAAATGCTTTGAGCACTCATTGGAATACTGATCTGATTTCAAGAGCCTATTGCTTCAAATGTAACAGTGCCCTAACAAAATGCCACACACTTTAAAATGCTATGAAAGGCAATGCGAGTAAACTCTGTCACCAATTATTTCTGTGCTTTACACTTTAAAATGTCATCCATGTTCAGCCCTCCAGTGAGAAATGGGGAATACTGGTTTGAAAGGCACTAGTTTGTGTACAGAGCATCAAAAAATACACTGACATTTAAGTTTTTTTTATCTTGTTTATTTGTTTCAAGTAACAACATTACTTGGGCTGAAGTAGTGCATCCATATCTCAGAACCCTTAACTCTGCAGAGATTTACTAGAAACACAGCCCATCAGGCTTATTGCGTAGGTTCTGTGTGGCCCAGAGTTTCCCAGCTTAACCTTGGTATTTCTGAAGCCCAGTGTAATCCTGTTCAATGCTCACTGTCAATCCCACCCAACATAATAAAGAAAGTTTTATATTTTATTGAGCCAAAAAAGGGAGTAAGAATTATAAAAGGAAACATTATTTGTCTGAATTGGTATATGGTCCAAAATATTACAAGAGATGTCATTCATGGTGCCTCACAGTTCTCCCTTGTCTTGTACACTGAAACCGCTGGCCAGATGCAGCTGTTATTTGGTGACATAGTGAGCCCTCTCTCTCTCTTTCCTGACACAGACTGTGTGCATCTTTGCCTATTCACTAGGCACAGGTGATGGGTACAGCACAGCAATGAGAAGTACGGTATGTGGATAATTTCCCTTTGAATGTTTAGAATGAAGCAACAAGTCAGAGTACATTTTCCTTTGCTGCGATATATTGCAACGATCATAACTAAAGTGTTCCTTTATCCATTCATTCCCATGAAAAGATATATTCTATGGGGACAATCATAACTAAAATGCTCCCTTTATTCATTCATTCCTCTGAAAAGATGAAAGTTTTCCATAGGTCACTACCTTCAGTGCCATGGGCTAACCCATTAATGTGCTTAATTGCATGCTTTATCAAAAACACTTTGCACTCAATTAAAACTGAATTACACAGTGACTGGTTACTTCACTATCTAGGGGAACATTGGATGCTGATAATATTGAATGTGTCCCATTGTATCTCCTTGGTGATCGTCTGAATTCTCCCACACTCAGATGAAATAATGTTATTCCTGATGTTTGAGATATGTACAGTATTTTAAAAGATTAGGTGAATATATTGAATTGTGCCTACTCTTCCTTCTTTGGCAATTGTTGTTGTCATTTTGTCTCTCTGTATGGGCTGCAGATTTATACAAGGATTGCCTACTGTTCTTTATCAATGTGAAACTTGGATGATTTTCTAACCTCACCTGAAGAGTTCGGGGTGCGTGCCTTTGAAAAATGTTCTGCATTGAGTATACGAGGGGTGATTGATAAATTTGTGGCCTAAGGAGTCAATTTTAGAAAACCTAGCACATTTATTTTTCAACATAGTCCCCTCCTACCTGTACAAACATAGTCCAGCAGTCATGGAGCATACGGATCCCTTCTTTGTTGAAGTGGTCCACAGCAGGGGTGATTGATAAGTTTGTGGCCTAAGGTAGAAGGAGATGAGTTATTAACTTCAAACTCTCTGCATTATCACTCAAAGAGTTGAACTGCACGTGCATGTAACGAGAGCGTCTTGGGCCTCCAAGTAGTCCACAGAAGGGGTGATTGATAAGTTTGTGGCCTAAGGTAGAAGGAGATGAGTTATACAGCTGTCATTACATGCACGTCCAGTTCAACTCTTTGAGTGATTATGCAGAAAGTTTGAAGTTAATAACTCATCTCCTTCTACTTTAGGCCACGAACTTATCAATCACCCCTCGTACTTTGGATCATATTCCAGTTCAGAAAAATAATGGTTCCCTTTATAGTTTTAACTTCCTGTTGCATGAAATATTATTATACTAGGTAGGATTGATACCAAGCATTGGACTATATACTCTGAGGATAAAATCACCAATCACTCAAGGGTTGAAAAGTGCTAAGCTCAGCTAAGCCGTGAAGTTTTGGGGTATGTGGATCCCTAGTAATGGACTCTGCTCCCAATGAAACATTTTAATAAATACATTTTATAAATAATGTTATCACACCAGCAGTTTTGTTCAACTTTTGAAATGTAAATTGCAGCCCAACTTATTACTATTAATAATGACCTTTGTGGCATCAATTCTGTTGAATTAAGACTTGGCGAAAAAAGCCTGACTCAGGTTTTCAGCTCTAAGACCAGGTTTGGTAAAGGAATTAATGGCAGTAAAGGAAGTGCTACAACAGCACTATTTTTCTTTTGCACAATACGTATAAAATTTAATCCCCCTTCTCCAATAAAAGTTAGGTATTGTATATCCTGTTTGTGGCCTTGACTATATTATCTGTCTTTCTTGCTCTCTTTTGGACACCAGACTAGAACAATGCAAAAATCCTGCTGTTCCTCTACACTACCTTGCAGTCAAGTGAAGCAATTTTCTTTTATTGTATATTTGTTTGTCAACTTTACCCTCCTAATGCATCACCTCACACATCTCTGGATGGAATTTCATTTGTCATTTTTATGTACACTTTATTTATTTATTGAGATACAGTGAGGAATAGGCCTTTCGAGCTGCACCACCCAGCAAACCTTCGATTTAATCCTAGCCTGATCATGGGACAATTTACAATGACCAAATAACCTGCCAACTGGTACGTGGGAGGAAACCAGAGCACCAGGGAAAACCATGCAGTCATGGGAGGAACGATAAAAGTCCCTACTGGAATTGAACACGGTTACTGGTACTGTAAAGCGTTACGCTAACCATTACATTACCACGCATCCATAGGCTTCATTCCTATGTCAAAATGTTCTTCTTCACAATCAATAATGTTGCCAAATTTGGTATAGTGAGTATGCTCCCCAAACATGGCACCTCTGTTTAAGCTCACGTTATTGATAAGCACTCAGTGGCCACTTTATTAGGTACAGGAGTACCACACCACCACTGCTGTAACATGTGCTTTTTCAGTTACTGTTGTCTTCCTGTCAGATTGAACCAGCCTGGCTATTCTCATTTAACTTCTAACCTCTCTCATTAACAAGGTATTATTGCTCACAGAAATGACACTCACTGGATCTCCATGTCATTTAATTTCCATTTTATTTTAACCTTTGCACCTTCTATATTCTTCAGGCTTTTTGCTGCATTGTTTTCTCATTATTTAATATAAACCTCATTGACAAGGCATTATTGCCCACAGAACTGACACCCACTGAATATTTTTATTTGTTTTCCACATCTTTCTCTGTGAACTCTACAGACTGCTGTGTGTGAACATCCCAGGAGATCAGCAGTTTCTAAAATACTCAAACCACTCTGTCTGTCACCAACAATCACGCCACAGTTAAAGACACTTTCCCACTTCTTCCCATTCTGATGTTTGGTCTGAACAACAACTGAAACTTTGACCATGTCTGCACTGAGTGGCTGCCACAGGATTGGCTGATTAGACACGACTGGCTGATTAGATATTTGCTTTAATGAGTAGGTGTACAGGTATACTAACTAAAGGAGCAATGAGTATATACCACAAAAAGCAAGGGACCTGATAGCAAGCTCGGTAGGCTCCGCTGCACACCTCCTTGTGACATTAAAATTCCTACCAACTGTTAACCTTTGTGTTCTCTCATAAAGCCCATTTTTAATCCAACTGGACACTTTTCATGCAATTTCCAAAAGGTTTTACTTTCCTGATCGGTATAATATCTGGAACTTCAATATAACACTTCTACTGGAATCCATCAAATGATCAGAAGACATTGGCTCCTTTTCACCTAAACTTTTGAAAAAAAAAAATTCAACCAGGTTTATGAGACATGGTTTTCCTTAAAAAATCCATGCTGAATGCTATTGATCAATCTTCTTTTCTTTTTAAATCTTTTTATTGAATAAGTATACAAAAAGGTAAGCCATATAAACATTAATACAATGTTAAAATATAATAAAATTCCAGAAGGTATCAATACCAAAAAAAAATACTACAAACAATGTAATTTAAACATAAGAAACCAAGATAACATAATAGTATACTAAATTTTATATATATCAATAGAAAAAAAGAAAAAAAAAACCCCAAAAAAAACCCACCGTGCAACTAACTAAAAGCAAAGCAAAGCAATGGGCTAACTTGAAACCAAACAGAGTTAAACTTAAAATCACGTCCTCAATCCCGACCTCCATTAAAAACAGTGAAAAAAAAACAAGAAGGGTATATATTACATTAAATGAAAATATCGAATAAAAGGTCCCCAAATCTGTTCAAATTTAAATGAAGAATCATAAAGGTTACTTCTAATTTTCTCCAGATTCAAACATAAAATCGTCTGAGAGAACCAAAAAAAGGTAGTTGGAGCATTAAGCTCTTTCCAATGTTGTAAAATACATCTTTTCGCCATTAAAGTAAGAAATGCAATCATTCTACGGGCTGAAGGGGAAAGATTACTAGAAATTTTAGGTAGTCCAAAGATAGCAGTAATAGGGTGAGGAGAGATATCTATATTTAATACCTTAGAAATAATATTAAAAATATCTCTCCAAAAAGTTTCCAAAGTAGGGCAAGACCAAAACATATGAGTTAAAGAGGCTATCTGCCCCGAACATCTATCACAAAAAGGATTAATATGCGAGTAAAAACGCGCTAACTTATCTTTGGACATATGTGCTCTATGAACCACTTTAAATTGAATTAGGGAATGTTTAGCACAAATAGAGGAAGTATTAACAAGATCAATCTTCTCAAAGTGCTGAGATCTGCCAACTCTTTGAATTTCTTCCAGTGATTTGTCTACTATCAATACAGGATGGTCAGGCTATCTCCCTCCCCTTTTTCAAACAATGTCATCACTTCAACAGTCTTGTCCTCCGGCATTGTGTCAACATGGATTAGAAAATAGAAATCGGAGCCAATACTATTTCTTCCTTTTCCCTTGCCTCTTAATGGTCTAAGCTCCATTTAATCTGAATCTGGTGATTTTCTCAATTTTTCTAAAAATGCTGATCCCTTTTAACGCTTTTCTATGTGTGTTTTACATTCACAATCCTTTGCGTTTTTCTTTCTCAATGGCAAATACTTTGAATTATTTATATCTTCTTTTGCACTCAGGCTAATAGATTTCTTTATTCTTTTCATTAAGGATTTTGGGATTTTCCTTAATTTTACCTGCTTGTATTTTTCATTCCTCATCTTTAGGTTTGTAATTTTCCATTTTATTTTAACCTTTGCAGCTTCCTTACTCCTTGGGCTCTTTGCAGGGGTGTTTTCTCAGTATTTAAAATGTGCTTCTCTTGTTTTACATTATTTACTTATTGACATACAGCGCAGAACAGGCCTTTCCCACCCTTCGAGCCAATCCACGCAGCGATTCCCCAATTTAACCTAGCCTAATTACAGGACAATTTACAATGAACAATTAACCTACTAACTGGTGCGCCTTTGAACTGTGGGAGAAAACTGGAGCACCCGGAGGAATCCCGTGCAGTCACAGGAAGGACATGCAAACTCCTAACAGGAAAAGGTGGGAATTGAACCCACATTGCTGGTATTGTGAAGCATTGCACAAACCACTACGTTGCATTTACCTTATATTTTCCTCAACATCCAAGGGGTCCAGATTTTTGAATGACTATAGTCGATATTTATGAATAATTAATTTGCTATTTATGAATAATTCTATTGATTTACCTTCAAGTAAGTTATTTCTGGACTAGTTGTCACAGGAGTGATTAAACTTTCCTTCAAGCCCACCAGAAAATTTTAACTCCTGCTCCATCCTTGCCCCTTTCCATAACTATGGAACTTGTAATTTAATTATGCTCAGTTACTCAAATATTCTCCCTCTGCAACCATTAGTCTCTCACTTGCCCCAGTTTATTTCCTGAAACTAGATCCATGACAGCAGATTGAGTTCAAGATTGTTTAATATAATTTCCAATGCACAAGTGTAAAGGAGAATGAAAAGCAGGGGTTCCCAGCTGTTTTTATGCCATGGAGTCTTGCCATTAACTGAGCGGTCTGTGGACCCCAGGTTGGAAACCCCTGTTACTCTGGATCTGATGCAGTGCACAAAAAAACCACTAAGATAAAGAATGCAATAATAAAAAACACAATAAATATAAATAGATAAGATAGCTAATATACACAGCTTGAATGTATGTCCATAAAGTAACATTAGGCACAGGAATGCTTGTACATAAAGTGACTGACATAATGTTGGTGAATTAGGCACCAGCCACCATCTTCTCATCCCTCTTCAGTGAATTCACACTTAGAAATGTCTGAGTTTCAGACACTGAACTGTGCTCTGTGCATCCACCTTCTGCTTGCCCCTGGGAGTGGAAGGACTGGGCCCAGATAAAGGAAACCCGTATGTCTACTTTGAATCACAGTCTCTGTGGACACATTAGTGGCAGTGACCCAATCAATTAGTAAAACAAGGTAGAACTTAACCTTGAATTGAAGAATGGTTGATAATTACATTTCATACAATCCATGAATGTGTGGAATTGAGAAACAAGTCCTTGAATTAACAATACTATACATGCAGAAGGTATAAACACATTAAGCTAAGTATTCAGAACACAAAGGTAGACTGACTTCATCACATTAAGGACATTACTGTGAAATACAATACAGAAACAGACAAGGTTAAAATTTAAAAAAAACATTCAATCTGATGGTAATGATAATTTTGAAATTTCTATAGATATAGAACAGTACAGCACAGTACAGGCCCTTCGGCCCACAGTGTTGTGCCGACCCTCAAACCCTGCTTCCCATATAACCCCCCCATCTTAAATTCCTCCATATACCTGTCTAGTAGTCTCTTAAATTTCACTAGTGTATCTGCCTCCACCACTGACCCAGGCAGTGCATTCCATGCACCAACCACTCTGAGTGAAAAACCTTCCTCTAATATCCCCCTTGAACTTCCCACCCCTTACCTTAAAGCCATGTCCTCTTGTATTGAGCAGTGGTGCCCTGGGGAAGAGGCACTGGCTGTCCACTCTACCTATTCCTCTTAATATCTTGTATACCTCTATCATGTCTCCTCTTATCCTCCTTCTCTCCAAAAAGTAAAGCCCTTGCTCCCTTAATCTCTAATCAGAATCCATACTCTCTAAACCAGGCAGCATCCTGGTAAATCTCCTCTGTACCCTTTCCATTGCTTCCACATCCTTCCTATAGTGAGGCGACCAGAACTGGACACAGTACTCCAAGTATGGCCTAACCAGAGTTTTATAGAGCTGCATCATTACCTCATGACTCTTAAGCTCTATCCCTCAACTTATGAAAGCTAACACCTCATAAGCTTTCTTAACTACCCTATCTACCTGTAAGGCAACTTTCAGGGATCTGTAGACATGTACCCCCAGATCCCTCTGCTCCTCCACACTATCAAGTATCCTGCCAATTACTTTGGACTCTGCCTTGGAATTTGTCCTTCCAAAGTGTACCACCTTCTCCAGGTTGAACTCCATCTGCCACTTCTCAGCCCACTTCTGCATCCTATCAATGTCTCTCTGCAATCTTTGACAATCCTCTACACTATCTACAACACCACCAACCTTTGTGTCATCTGCAAACTTGCCAACCCACCCTTCTACCCCCACATCCAGGTCATTAATAAAAATCATGAAAAGTAGAGGTCCCAGAACCGATCCTGGTGGGACACCACTAGTCACAACCCTCCAATCCGAATATACTCCCTCCACCACGACCCTCTGCCTTCTGCAGGCAAGCCAATTCTGAATCCACCTGGCCAAACTTCCCTGGATCCCATGCCTTCTGACTTTCTGAATAAGCCTACCATGTGGAACCTTGTCAAATGCCTTACTAAAATCCATGTAGATCACATCCACTACACTACCCTCATCTATATGCCTGGTCACCTCCTCAAAGAACTCTATCAGGCTTGTTAGACATGATCTACCTTTCACAAAGCCATGCTGACTGTCCCTGATCAGACCATGATTCTCTAAATGCCCATAGATCCTATCTCTAAGAATCTTTTCCAACAGCTTTCCCACCACAGACGTAAGGCTCACTGGTCTATAATTACCTGGACTATCTCTACTACCTTTTTTGAACAAGGGGACAACATTCGCCTCCCTCCAATCCTCCGGTACCATTCCCATGGACAACGAGTACATAAAGATCCTAGCCAGAGACTCAGCAATCTCTTCTCTCACCTCGTGGAGCAGCCTGGGGAATATTCCCTCAGGCCCCAGGGACTTATCCATCCTAATGTATTTTAACAACTCCAACACCTCCTCTCCCTTAATATCAAAATGCTCCAGAAGATCAGCCTCGCTCATATTGTCCTCACCGTCATCAAGTTCCCTCTCATTGGTAAATACTGAAGAGAAGTATTCACTGAGGACCTCGCTCACTTCCACAACCTCCAGACACATCTTCCCATCTTTATCTCTAATTGGTCCTACCTTCACTCCTGTCATCCTTTTGTTCTTCACATAATTGAAGAATGCGTTGGGGTCTCCTTTACCCTACTCGCCAAGGCCTTCTCATGCCCCCTTCTTGCTCCCCTCAGCCCCTTTCTTGCTACCCTATATTCCTCAATAGACCTATCTGATCCTTGCTTCCTAAACCTCATGTATGCTGCCTTCTTCCACCTGACTAGATTTTCCACCTCACTTGTCACCCATGGTTCCTTCACCCTATCATTCTTTATCTTCCTCACCGGGACAAATTTATCCCTAACATCCTGCAAGACATCCCTTAACATCCCTAAACATCGACCACATGTCCTTAGTACATTTCCCTGCAAAAACATCATCCCAATTCATACCTGCAAGTTCTAGCCTTATAGCCTCGTAATTTGCCGTTCCCCAATTAAAAATTTTCCTGTCCTCTCTGATTCTATCCTTTTCCATGATAATCCTAAAGGCCAGGGAACAGTGGTCACTGTCCCCCAGATGCTCACCATTGAGAGATCTGTGACCTGACCCGGTTCGTTACCTAATACTAGATCTAGTATGGCATTCCCCCTGGTCGGCCTGTCCACATACTGTGACAGGAATCCGTCCTGGACATACTTAACAAACTCTGCCCCATCTAAACCCTTGGAACTAATCAAGTGCCAATCAATATTAGGGAAGTTAAAGTCACTCATGATAACAACCCTGTTATTTTTGCACCTTTCCAAAATCTGCCTCCCAATCTGCTCCTCGGTATCTCTGCTGCTACCAGGGGGCCGATAGAATACTCCCAATAGAGTAACTGCTCCCTTTCTGTTCCTGACTTCCACCCATACTGAATCAAAAGAGGATCCTGCTACATTACCCACCCTTTCTGTAGCTGTAATAGTATCCCTGACCAGTAATGCCACCCCTCCTCCCTTCCCCCCCCCCACCATCCCTTTTAAAGCACTGAAATCCAGGAATATTGAGAATCCATTCCTGCCCTGGTGCCAGCCAAGTCTCTGTAATGGCCACTACATCATAATTCCATGTATGTATCCAAGCTCTCAGTTCACCACCTTTGTTCCTGATGCTTCTTGCATTGAGGTACACACACTTCAGCCCTTCTACCTTACTGTCTTTACACCCTTTATTCTGCTTCTCTTTCCTCAAAGCCTCTCTATATGTTAGATCTGGTTTTACTCCATGCACTTCTTCCACTGCTCTATCGCTCCGGGTCCCATCCCCCTTGCAAATTAGTTTAAACCCTCCCGAACCATGCTAGCAAACCTACCTGCAAGGATATTGCTCCCCCTCGAGTTCAGGTGCAACCCATCCAATCTGTACAGGTCCCACCTTCCCCAGAAGAGATCCCAATGATCCAAAAATCTAAAACCCTGCCCCCTGCACCAACTCGTCAGCCACACATTCAACTGCCATCTCCTCCTATTCTTACCATCACTATCACGTAGCACTGGCAGCAATCCTGAGAACGCCACCCTTGAGGTCCTGTTCTTCAGCCTAGTTCCCGAAACTCACACTTCAGGACCTCATCCCCCTTCCTGGCCTATGTCGCTGGTACCAACATGTATCACGACTTCTGGTTGCTTTCCCTCACTTACCAGGATGTCTTGCACCCAGTCAGGAACATCCCAGACCCTGGCACCCGGTAGGCAACACATCATGCGGGTGTCCTTCTCACATCCACAAAATCTCCTGTCTGCTCCCCTGACTATAGAGTCTCCAATGACGACAGCTCTCCTCTTCTCCGTTCCACCCTTCTGCACCACAGGGTCAGACTCAGTGCCGGAGGCCCTGCCACCGTGGCTCACCCCTGGTCGGTCATCTCCGCCAACAGTATCCAGGACGGTAAACTTATTATTCAGGGGAATGGCTACAGGGGTGCTCTGCACTACTTGTCTGCTCACCTTCACTTTCCCCCCTCTGACTGTCACCCAACCACCTGCTTCCAGTAGCCTAGGTGTGACTACCTCCCTGTAGCTCCCCTCTATGACTGCCTCATTCTCCCTTACGAGTCGAAGGTCATCCAGCTGCTGCTCCAGATTCCTTACATGGTCTTCCATATCGCCCAGCTGCATGCACTTCCGGCAGATGTGACTCTCCGGGAGAGGGGAGTTGCCCCAAGACTGCCACATCTCACATGAGAGGCACATCACCGTCTCAGGAGGCATTGTAAAGCCTAATGGGGAGCAAGCTCATCCTCCGCCTCTTCTCATCGAAGCCTCTCGAGTCAAAGCCTCAAAGCTCCACTCCTTCACTGGCCCACTCACTCTTGTATGATAATATTTGACAATGACACTCATTTTAAATTAACAATACAATTACTGGTTTCAATTATTGTCCACAGATAAAACTTGAAACCTGGGATCAACTTGACTGTTGCCAATGGACAGTGTGCATAAATCACAGAAAAAACAATATGTCTTCCCCTTTGCTGGAGGCTGCAAGAGTTACCACAGGCTAGTTCACAAACCCAGCTTGACTGTAAGAGTTCTCCAAAGGGCTTTCAGTATGTGTTTACACTTTCTTGAGACACACATACAGATAGTTTCTTACATTCTCATACTGATCGAGCAGAAGCCACGTGGCTTTGGCACACTGCTAAGAGGACTAATACTAAGTGTTACAAGTAATGTGAAACCCTCCTCAAGGATTATCATCCAGTAGCACTGGCATCCACAGAGATGAAGTGTTTTGAGAGGCTGGTGATGAAACCCATCAACTCCTGCCTGAGAAGCCAATTGGATCTGCTCCATTTTGCCTACAGCACAACAGGTCCTCAGCAGCTGCCATCTCAGTCGCTACTCACTTCAGTCTGGAACGCCTGGACAGCCAAGGTACATAACATCAGGGTGCTCTTTATCAATAAACATGAGAAAATCCGCAGATGATAGAAATCCACAGCAACGCACACAAAATGCTGGAGGAACTCAGCAAGCCTAGCAACATCTATGGAAAAGAGTGAACAGTTGACATTTTGGGCCGAGACCCTTCATCAAGACTGCAAAACATAGAAACATCGAAACATAGAAAACCTACAGCACAATGCAGGCCCTTCGGCCCACAAAGCTGTGCCGAACATATCCTTACCTTAGTTCTAGGTACTTAGAACTACCTAGGCTTACCCATAGCCCTCTATTTTTCTAAGCTCCATGTATCCATCCAGGAGTATCTTAAAAGACCCTGTTGTTCCGCCTCCACCACTGCCACCGGCAGTCTATTCCACACACTCACCACTCTCTGCATAAAAAAACTTACCCCTGACATCTCCTCTGTACCTACTTCCAAGCACCTTAAAACTATGCCCTCTCGTGCTAGCCATTTCAGCCCTGGGAAAAAGCATCTGACTATCCACACAATCAATGCCTCTCATTATCTTCTACACCACTATCAGGTCACCTCTCATCCTCCGTCGCTCCAAGGAGAAAAGGCCGAGTTCACTCAACCTATTCTCATAAGGCATGCTCCCCAATCCAGGCAACATCCTTGTAAATCTCCTCTGCACGCTTTCTATGGTTTCCACATCCTTCCTGTAGTGAGGCGACCAGAACTGAGCACAGTACTCCAAGTGGGGTCAGACCAGGGTCCTCTATAGCTGCAACATTACCTCTCGGCTCTTAAACTCAATCCCACGATTAATGAAAGCCAATGCACTGTATGCCTTCTTAACCATAGAGTCAACCTGTGTAGCAGCTTTGAGTGTCCTATGGACTCGGACCCCAAGATCCCTCTGATCCTCCACACTGCCAAGAAAGAAGAAAGAGGAGCATTCAGAGTAAGAAGGGGAGGGTTGAAAGAAGTACAAGGTGGAAGGTGATAGGTGAAACTGGGAGAGGGGAAGAGGGTGAAATAAAGAGCTGGGAAGTTGATTGGTGAAAGAGATAAAGGGTTGGAGAAGGGGAAATCTGATAGGAGAGGATAAAGACCATGGAAGGAGGAGGAGAACCAAAGAAGGTGATGGGGAGGTAGGAAGAGATAAGGAGAGAGAGGGAACAGGAATAGGGAGTGGTAAATTTGGGGATGATTACTGGAAGTTTGAGAAATCAATGTTCATGCCATCAAGAGGATCCTCAGACGGAATATAAGGTGTTGCTCCTCCAACCTGAGCGTGGCTTCATCACGGCAGTAGAGGAGGCCATTGACTGACATGTTGAAAAGGGAATGGGAAGTAGAATTTAAATGGGTGACTACTGGGAGAACCCGCTCATTCTGGTGGACGGAGAGTCGGTGCTCAGCTAAGTGGCTGCCCAATCTACATTAGGTGGCACTTGTTCTGCTTGCAAGGGTAAGTACCAGAAGGGAGATCAGTGGGGAGGGATCAGTGGACAAGGGAGTAGCGTAGGGGGTGATCCCTGCAGAAAGCAGAAAGTGGAGGGGGGTGAGGGTAAGATGGGCTTGGTGGTGGGATCCCACTGGAGATAATGGAAGTTAAGGAGAATTATGTATTGGATGCGGAGGCTATGCGGGGGGGGGGGGCGGGGTTAGATGAGAACAAAAGGAACACTATCCCTGTTGTGGCAGCGGGAGGATGGGATGAGGGCAGACGTGCATAAAGTTGAAGAGATGGCAGGTGAGGACAGCGTTGATGCTGGAGGAAGGGAAGCCCTTTAAAGAAGGAGGACATCTGAGTAGTTCTGAAATGAAAAGCCTTATCCTGAGAGCAGATGCAGTAGAGATGGAGAGAAGGGGATGGCATTTTCACAAGTGACAGGGTGGGAAGAGGTATAGTCCAGGTAGCTGTGAGAATCAGTGGGTTTCTAAAAGATGTATCTCTTTATCTCTTTATTGACTACAGCTAACATTCGATACCATCGTTCCCTCAAAACTAATCAATAAGCTTCAAGGCCTGGGCCTCAACTTCTGTAACTGGATCCTCGATTTCCTTACTTGCAGACCCCAGTCATTTTGGATTGGCAACAACATCTCCTCAACAATCTTCATCAGCACAAGTTCACCACAAAGCTGTGTGCTTAGCCCCCTGCTCTACTCGCTTTACACTTATGACTATGTGGCTAAACACAGCTCCAATGCTGTACTCAAGTTTGCTGATGACACCACCGCCACTGGCTGAGTCAAAGATGGTGACAAATCAGCATATAGGAGGGAGATTGAAAATCTGGCAGAGTGGTGTCACAACAACAATCTCTCACTCAATGTCAAGAAGCTGATTATTGAATTCTGGAGAAGGAAACCAAAGGTCCATGAGCCAGTCTTCATTGGAGAATCAGAGATGGAGAGCGTCAGGAACTTTAAATTTTTTGGTGTTATAATTTTGGAGGACCTGTCCTGGGCCCAGCTTGTAAGTGCAATTACGAAAAAAGAACACTTCTTTAGAAGTTTGAAAAGATTTGGCATGACATCTAAAACTTTAACAATCTTCCCATAGATGTGTGGGGGAGAATATACTGACTGTCCGCATCAAGGCTGGTATGGAAACACCAATGCCCTCGAATGGAAAATGCTACAAAAAGTAGTGGATATGGCCTAGTCCACCATAGGTAAACACCCCCTCACCATTGAGCACATCTACATGGAAGGTTGTCACAGGAAAGCAGCATTCAGTCCTGACGAAGGGTCTCGGCCTGAAACATCGACTGCACCTCTTCCTAGAGATGCTGCCTGGCCTGCTGCGTTCACCAGCAACTTTTATGTGTGTTGCTTGAATTTCCAGCATCTGCAGAATTCCTGTTGTTTGCAGCATCCTTAATTAGAGACCCTCACAACCCAGGTCATACTCTCTTTTCACTGTGGAAGAAGGTACAGGAGACTCAGCGCTCACACCACCAGGTTCAGGAACAATTATTGCCCCTCAACCATCAGGCTCTTGAAGCAAAGGGGTAACTTCACACCACATCACTTGTCCCATCACTGAAATGTTCACACAATCTATGGACTCACTTTCAAGGACTCCTCATCTCACGTTCTTCATATTTATTGTTTATTTTTTTTGTATTTGCACAATTTGTTATCTTTTGTACACTGGTTGAATGCTCAAGTTGGTGCAGTCTTCCATTGATTCTATTACAGCTATTATTCTATTATGGATTTATTGAGTATGCCCACAAAAAAGTGAAGCTCAAGGTTGTATATGGTGACATATATGTACTTTGATAATAAATTTACTTTGAACTTTGGCCAACACTAACTTCTTATCTCTTATCCTTACACCTCCCTATAAGGCTTTGCATTCCTTGCAGGGTGGACTGAAATTATCTCTTCTGTTCTCTCTAAGCATAATGTTGCATTTCATTACTCAATTTAATTCTAGCCCTGCACCTTCAAGTTGTTCATCTCAAATCAATTGAAACCGAATTATAAAATAACTTAACACCCATTCTGACATGGTTCATTAATTCTCTGTGCTTCACCAGAGTCCTTCCCATTTTCTGCCAACCATCCCAGCAAGCCATAATTTGCTAATATCAGTTTACCCTGTACCACTGACAGACTGTTTTTAAGTTTTGTATTAATTGTGCAAAGCAAACATGTTGGAAACCATCACGTAAAGCATCAACAGATCAACAGCAACAACCACCAGCTCTAGAACAGAGAATGTCAGGGATGCACAAGGAGCAGAAATGGAGTAAAGTGGTGAGAGTTTGGAGGAGTTACAGAGAAGGGAAGGCCAAGAGCCTGGACAAGATTGAATCAATGTCAAAATTACTTTTGTCTGTAAATGGAAGTTTCACTCTAAATGACAATGCCAGAGGGCCTGCCTAGCTGTTTTACTTAGTCACTGATTTAGCGTTAATCTTCACCGCTTTTCTTGCCTGTAATAACTCTGCAGAGTCTGACAGCTTCAGGATGGAGCCAATATGAGAAAATAATCCATGGAGAGATGTTTAAAATTAGTAGTAAGTTGCATCAATCAGCAATTGGCATCAAGTGGGAAAAGGCATCCTGGCAAAGGAATCGAGAGGCAACAGTGGGGAGAGCTCCAGGCATCATGAGCCGCACAATTGATGACTGCATTCTTGCAGTGATATTAACACATCACTACAACCAAAGTCAAGCACAATTGAACAATTATTTTTGAAGTACAAAATGTGCAGTGACAGGACAAATAGAGCTGCCCCTGCCAACTCCAACAATTTGGATTCAAACCTGAGCTCAGGTGCTGTCTGCGTGGAGTTTGCATGCTCTGCCTGTGACCACAGGTGTTTCTTACCACATCTAAATACTTATGGGTTGGTAGGTTAATTAGCTACTGTTAGATGCTGCAGGAGAGTAGGTGGATGGTAAAATCTAGGGACATGGGGAGAATAAAATGAGATTGGTGTAAATGAGTGTTTAATGGCTGACTTGAAAAGCTGATTGCACACTGCATGGATCTATGACATCAACTTTGAATTTACTTTTCACTTTATTTTACATGGCCTTGCCTATTCATTCTCCGAGCACACTTGTGTCAATGTCATATGCAATGCTGACCTCCAGAGGGCACTGGAGTGAAAAAACTTAGCCAAAGACATAAGTCACTACAACACACATCAAAGTTGCTGGTGAACGCAGCAGGCCAGGCAGCATCTCTAGGAAGAGGTACAGTCGACGTTTCAGGCCGAGACCCTTCGTCATAAATCACTATTACTTACAAAAGGGGACATTTGAAACATTGAGCCCCATGGTAGTGCAGCAGTTAGCACAATGCTATTACAGTTCGAAGCATCAGAGTTCAGAGTTCAATTCCGCCACCCTCTGTAGCCAAGTTTAAACGTTCCTTCCAGTGTGCACATGGATTTCTTCTGGTTGCTTCAGTTTCCTCCCTCAGTCTAAAGACATATGTACCGGTCAGTAGATTAATTGGTCATTGAAAATTTTCCCGTGATTAGGCTGGGGTGAAATTGGTGGGTTGCTAAGTGGTGCGGCTCGAAAGGCTGGAAGGGCCTGTTCTGCACTGAATCTCTATATAAATATAATTTGAGGGTGGAGAGAGATTGAGGGAGTGACAACTAACGAGAAAACCTAAACACCAGAAGTACCTGAAGTCGGTGGTGGGAAAGATGCTGGAGTCAATTATAAAAAATGAAATTACGACACATCTGGATAGCAGTAACAGGATTGGTTCGACTCAGCATGGATTTACGAAGGGGAAATCGTGCTTGACTAACCTTCTGGAATTTTTTGAGGGTGTAACTATGAAAATGGACAAGGGAGAGCCAGTGGATGTAGTGTACTTGGACTTTCAGAAAGCCTTTGATAAAGTCCCACATAGGAGATTAGTGGGCAAAATTAGGGCACATGGTATTGGGGGCAGAGTACTGACATGGATGGAAAATTGGCTGGCTGACAGAAAACAAAGAGTAGCGATTAACGGGTCCCTTTCGGAATGGCAGGCGGTGATCAGTGGGGCACCACAGGGTTCAGTGCCGGGACCGCAGCTGTTTACAATATATATTAATGATTCAGATGAGGGAAGTAAAAGTAACATTAGCAAATTTGCCGATGACACAAAGCTGGGTGGCAGTGTGAAATGTGAGGAGGATGTTATGAGAATGCAGGGTGACTTGGACAGGCTGGGTGAGTGGGCAGATGCATGGCAGATGCAGTTTAATGTGGAGAAATGTGAGGTCATCCACTTTGGTGGTAAGAATGGGAAGGCAGATTATTATCTAAATGGAGTCAAGTTAGGAAAAGGGGAAGCACAACAAGATCTAGGTGTTCTTGTACATCAGTCACTGAAAGCAAGCATGCAAGTACAGCAGGCAGTGAAGAAAGCTAATGGCATGCTGGCCTTCATAACAAGGGGAATTGAGTAGAAGAGCAAAGAGGTCCTTCTGCAGCTGTACAGGGCCCTGGTGAGACCACACCTGGAGTACCGTGTGCAGTTTTGGTCTCCAAATTTGAGGAAGGTCATTCTAGCTATTGAGGGAGTGCAGCGTAGGTTCACGAGGTTAATTCCCAGGATGGCAGGATTGTCATATGTTGAAAGAGTGGAGCGACTGGGCTTGTATACTCTGGAATTTAGAAGGCTGAGAGGGGATCTTATTGAAACATATAAGATTATTAAGGGATTGGACACGCTGGAGGCAGGAAGCATGTTCCCGCTGATGGGCGAGTCCAGAACCAGAAGCTACAGTTTAAGAATAAGGGGTAAGCCATTTAGAACGGAGTTGAGGAAAAACTTTTTCACCCAGAGAGTGGTGGATATATGGAATGCTCTGCCCCAGAAGGCTGTGGAGGCCAAGTCTCTGGATGCTTTCAAGAAAGAGATGGATAGAGCTCTTAAAGATAGCGGAATCAAAGGTTATGAGGATGAGGCAGGAACTGGATACTGATTGTGGATGATCAGCCATGATCACAGTGAATGGTGGTGCTGGCTCGAAGGACTGAATGGCCTACTCCTGCACCTATTGTCTATTGTCTATTGTCTACCTTGAACATTAGGCCAACAGAGCTTTGTCTGAGTGTGCAGGAGTAATGCTCACTTTAAAATAGGCAAATAATCATGGGTTTCCTGACGTCTGGAAATTCTTCAACACTGAAGTCAGTTGTGGAGATGCTTAGAGATCAAAACATCTGATATGAATAGGGAATAAGATAGGGCAAGTGACGTAGGTATGTGTTGGGGAGCACTTCAGGTCCGGTCATCATTATACCATTAGTTTCAATATAATTATGGAGAAGGATAGGACTGGACCCAGGGTTGAGATTTTTGATTGGAGAAAGGCTAACTTTGAGGAGATGCAAAAGGATTTCGAAGGAGTGGATTGGGACAATTTGTTTTATGGGAAGGATGTAATGGAGAAATGGAGGTCATTTAAAGGTGACATTTTGAGGGTACAGGATCTTTATGTTCCTGTTAGGTTGAAAGGAAAGGTTAAAAGTTTGAGAGAGCCATGGTCTTCCAGGGATATAGGAAACTTGGTTCGGAAAAAGAGAGGGATCTACAATAAATATAGGCAGCTTGGAGTTAATGAGGTGCTCAGGGAATATAAAGAATGTAAAAAGAATCTTAAGAAAGAAATTAGAAAAGCTAAAAGAAGATAGGAGGCTGCTTTGGCAAATAAGGTGAAAATAAATTCAAAGGGTTTCTACAGTTATATTGATAGCAAAAGGATAGTGAGGGATAAAATTGGTCCCTTAGAGAATCAGAGTGGACGGCTATGTGCGGAGCCAAAAGAAATGGGGGAGATTTCGAACAATTTCTTTTCTTCGGTATTCACTAAGGAGAAGGATATTGAATTGTGTCAGGTAAGGGAAACAAGAAGGGTAGTTACGGAAAGTATGATGATTAAAGAAGAGGAAGTACTGGTGCTTTTAAGGGATATAGAAGTGGATAAATCTCCGGGTCCGGACAAGATATTCTCTAGGACCTTGAGGGAAGTTAGTGTGGAAATAGCAGGGGCTCTGACAGAAATATTTCAAATGTCATTAGAAACAGGGATGGTGCCGGAGGATTGGCGTATTGCTCATGTTGTTCCATTGTTTAAAAAGGGTTCTAAGAGTAAACTTAGTAATTATCGGCCTGTGAGTTTGACGTCAGTGGTGGGTAAATTGATGGAAAGTATTCTTAGAGATGGTATATATAATTAACTGGATAGACAGGGTCTGATTAGGAACAGTCAACATGGATTTGTGCGTGGAAGGTCATGTTTGACAAATCTTATTGAATTTTTTGATGAGGTTACTAGGAAAGTTGACGAGGGTAAAGCGGTGGATGTTGTCTATATGGACTTCAGTAAGGCCTTTGACAAGGTTCCACACGGAAGGTTAGTTAGGAAGATTCAATCGTTAGGCATTAATATCGAAGTAGTAAAATGGATTCGGCAATGGCTGGATGGGAGACGCCAGAGAGTAGTGGTGGATAACTGTGTGCCAGATTGGAGGACGGTGTGTAGCGGTGTGCCTCAGGGATCTGTACTGGGTCCAATGTTGTTTGTCATATATATTAATGATCCGGATGATGGAGTGGTAAATTGGATTAGTAAGTATGCAGATGATACTAAGATAGCTGGCATTGTGGATAATGAAGTAGGTTTTCAAAGCTTGCAGAGAGATTTAGACCAGTTAGAAGAATGGGCTGAAAGATGGCAGATGGAGTTTAATGCTGAGAACTGTGAGGTGCTACATTTTGGTAGGACTAATCAAAATAGGACATACATGGTAAATGGTAGGGCATTGAAGAATGCTGTAGAACAGAGGGATCTAGGAATAATGGTGCATAGTTCCCTGAAGGTGGAATCTCATGTGGATAGGGTGGTGAAGAAAGCTTTTTGTATGCTGGCCTTTATTAATCAGAGCATTGAGTATAGGAGTTGGGATGTAATGTTGAAATTGTAGAAGGCATTGGTAAGGCCAAATTTGGAGTATTGTGTACAGTTCTGGTCACCGAATTATAGGAAAGATGTCAATAAAATTGAGAGAGTACAGAGGAGATTTACTAAAATATTGTCTGGGTTTCATCTCCTAAGTTACAGAGAAAGGTTGAACAAATTAGGTCTTTATTCTTTGGAGCGTAGAAGGTTGCGGGGGGACTTGACAGAGATGTTTAAAATTATGAGGGGGATTGATAGAGTTGACGTGGATAGGCTTTTTCCATTGAGAATGGGGGAGATTCAAACAAGAGGACATGAGTTGAGAGTTAAAGGGCAAAAGTTTAGGGGTAACATGAGGGGGAACTTCTTTACTCAGAGAGTGGTAGCTGTGTGGATCGAGCTTCCAGCAGAAGTGGTTGAGGCAGGTTCGATGTTGTCTTTTAAAGTTAAATTGGATAGATATATGGACAGGAAAGGAATGGAGGGTTATGGGCTGAGTGCAGGTCGGTGGGAGTAGCTGAGAGTAAGAGTTTGGCATGGACTAGAAGGGCCGAGATGGCCTGTTTCCGTGCTGTAATTGTTATATGGTTATATGAATACCTCAGAGGCTTATTTCTGTTCTGTAATTGGACCAGGGATGAGGGCGCAAATCGGGAGAAGACACATAGTGAAAAGTTGGTGAAGTGGGGTGGTGATTACAGGTGACCAAAAGAGAGGGTAATGATCGCAGAGGGTCATGTTCACAGGAGGCACCATCTGTCCAATAGAGTCCACAAAGACTCAGTTCCCTTGTATTAGAAGACCAGGCACAGTGGTGCAGAAAGCTGGGATCACCAGTTTGGATGATTTGGAGAATATCTGCTCTCTACATAATTTGCTAGCTGCTCATTAGCAGGATTGGTGGAGGTGCTCTCTGTCCTCAGTCTTCATTTTCAGCTCACTCTGGGCACAACCAAAGCCTGATCTTCCAGTCAGCTCACGTACTTGCAAAGAATGAGTTTGTATGACCATGAATCTATGGATACTGGGACCCACATCTGTAGCTGTTTTTCCACAGCTACATATACCATCCCTGTTGCCAAATAAATTTCCGTGAGGAGCACTGAACAGCCCACACTGAAGTTTCAGACAGATAAGCTTCAGATTCCCTGGGAGGTGACACAGTGCTTTCTCCTTGTGCTGGTACACCACTCCTCTTGTGCTTGTGGCAATGAGACACGTTATCAAACAAAGCGGGAAGTATGTGTGAGAAGCATTTCAAGTGTCTAAAGTGCTTGAAGGCCTCCTCCAGCTAGAGTGTCTATAATAACCAAGATGACGCATAGGACAGTGCAGAAATCTCAGAGGACAAACCTCTTGCTATTCTTCCACCAGTGAGGTTTCCAATCAAAACGAGGAGAAGGTAAAGGGCATCACCACCGAGCCAAATACAGACTAAATCAGCTGGCAAGCATGTTCTTGAAGCCTCAAAGTTTCAGTAAGGCAGTTCACAAAACTGAATTTTGACCTGCCCCCATTGCACCTTCACTGACGTTAGGTTGCCAACAATCACAATTCATCACTGCATGTGCAAGAACTGGCTTCGTTCCATTTATGTCCTTTTCAGTTATGATTAAACAGTAAAAAAAAGCGTCAGTTGTCAAGAACGGTGAATATAAATTAAAACATTTTCTGTGATTTAATAACTAAATGAAACTTTCTAACAACAAAGAAGCATGCTTTTCTTCAGTAGGCTATGCGGCCCTTTCAGAACATAAACACAAGAGATTCTGCAGATGGCCTGGCAGAACATCCCAAGTGCATCCCTTGTTGTAATGTAGGAAATACATCAGACTATTTCAGCATAGTAATCTCCTAAACATTACTGTGAGAATGACTCATGGGCTTGTGATTATCAGAGACAGTCTCCCCTGCTCTCTTAGTCATTTTTCAGGCTACAAGCTGATGATAGCATTATAGGTTTCCTATTCCAAATAGCTCCAGGGGAGGTGATGGTGAGCCACTTTCTGAAATGCTGGTCTTGATTAAGCTTAAACTAAGACAGTAAAGGAGCCAGCACTACAGGCAGACCCCTGAGGGTACGGTCCTGGGACAATGAACTTGCAGGGCAGTCACCCAACAGCGAACTCAAACAGGGTTCTAACAGGCACTGAGCCGGACTGCACACAAGCGAAGGAGCTGCTCGATGGAGACATTTTATAAATACACACGTGGCAGAAGTGTACATGTAGACATGTTCATTGACATGCGGCAGTGTAGAGGTTGCACATGAATAGACACCAGGGACTGGGCCACTGATTCTGCAGGACAGGAAAACCACAACTCAACACTGGGCCCCGAGGGGCGCCAGTGCGCATGCGTATGGATTAGACGTGTTTGGTCAGTGTTCCTCTCCAAGGCCTCAATAAAATTACTATTATACCGTGCTTTATTCATTCATAGGCCAACAGTGCATGTCTAAACTAAGTGTCCGGAAAAGTTTGACAATGCCGAAGGCAAATAAAGCCAAGACCGCCGACTGCCAAACGACTGGAGTTAGTGTTAACAACAGGTCTGTAAAGAACTTCTCGGCGTCTGAGATACCACCGGATGAAACATATGCCACGTGCAAGGAGTTGGGTCAGGAGATTTCTGAGTCAGTTCTGCGCGGCATTAACGACCGCTTTGATGTTTTTGAGACCAAGTTTCAGACACTTGTGGCCTCACAGGCCGATCTACAAGTCCGTGTGGCTAATCAAGAACTAACCGCTAGTGACCTTGAAGCACGCGTGCAAGAGCTTGAATCTAAGTATTCAGAGCTAATGAGACAAAATAGCCAGCTCCAAGCTAAAGTGCTTGACATAGAGGCTCGTTCCCAGAGACGTAACATTAAGATTGTAGGGATACAAGAGGGTGAGGAGGATGCTAAACCTACTGAATTTGTTTCCAGACTGTTTCCCAAGTTGCTCGGGGAAGAGCATTTCCCATACCCAGTTAAAGTCAATCATGCACATCGCTCTCTCCAGCCGAAGCCGGCTGCCAGCGCTAAGCCGCGCACCACTTTGGCACGTATCCACTTTCAAGTGAAAGAGCTGATCCTGCACTGCAGCAGACTACGACCCATGGATACAAGGGAAACAAAGTCTTGATCTTCCCGGATTATACTAATGAGGTGATGACTCAATATCGTGCCTTTCGTGATGTACTGCAAACTCTGCGTGATGGAGGAATCAAGCACACCCTGCGGTATCCGGCTAGGCTCTATATTTATCATCAGGATGGAGGAGCGCCTATAGTATACGACGACCCGATGGAAGCAGCACAATTCTTGGAAAGGAATAACGCACACAAAAGGGAGTAGCTATATTGACACTGTTTATTCAGCTTATATTTGTGCCCGTTTCCATGTTGGGGATAAGGGGAGGGACCTGCTTGTTATACATAGTTTTACAATGTTGTATGCCGCACTGAGATTTAATTGCAGAGAATGTTCTAAATATGTCTGTTATTATAAGGGTTAAATTTGAGTTGGTGTCATGAATGTCCAGCTTCAGGTGTGGACATTGGATAACTCTAACCCAGCCCTAATAGCATTTATCTAATGGTATTATATAGTTTGTGTTATAAATTTTCTCAGAGAGAGGGTTTGTGATAATTCTGTAATGTTAGTTACCTGCCCAGCAGCTCCTTTTGGGATGGAAATGGGGAACTATGTGTCTGGTTGTGGGAAACACGAAGGTGGGGTGGGCTAGGGTGTGTGTTGTTCTTGTTTATGGGTCAGACATGCTTTTTTTGTTTACGTTGTGTTTTTATGAGGCTGCCAGCTATTTTGCATTGTTTACTATGTTTGTGCTCAACTCTAATAATCTCTTTTTTATTCTCATATGCAGAGGCCTTGCGGAAGAACGCAGCTGGGGGGTAAAGATATTACAATAGTCTCGTGGGATGTTAAGGGCCTTGGTCATGTTGTTAAGAGGGATAAAGTTTTTAGACATCTCGAATCTCTATCTGCAGATGTGATTTTTCTACAGGAAACCCATATCAAAGTAACTGAGCTACACAGATTGAGGTCGAGCTGGATATTGCAGGTTTACCAGTCACTATTTACTTCTCATGCCCGTGGTGTGGCTACCCTCTTTAGGAAAAATATTCCATTTCAACTCACCTCCATGACCACAGATCCTCTCAGCAGGTTTATCATGACCTCTGGCACCATTAATTCGTTTCCGCTAATCTTCCTTAATATTTACAGTCCAAAGACAGACGAGCCAAATTTTTTTAGGAAAGGTTTTGATTTACTTTCAAATATAGTAATTGGCAGTGACTTGAATTGCTACTTAGATCCATATTTAGATAGATTGTCCTCCCGCCTGCCCTCAAATATCATGTAAGCGCAGATCCTAAATAATTTGATTAAATCTAGGAATTTAGCAGATATCTAGGGAGTTCAACATCCCACCGACAAGGACTATTCTTATTATTCTCATGTTCACAAATCTTATAGTAGAATAGACTATTTTTTGGTTGACTCTCATTTGATTGCTCGTGTTACCAATACAAAATATCATAATATATTAATTTCTGACCATAGGCCCTTGACAATGTCCCAAAATCTCTCCCTTCCCAAACAAATATATTCATGGTGCTTTAACCCCTCCCTACTTACTGATAAGAAATTTATAGAAAATATCACCACCAGATTAAAAGATTTTATAGAAATTAATGATAACGGTGAGCTGTCAGATTCCACGCACTGGGAGACATTAAAAGTTGTAACTCGTGGGTATATAATTTCATATGAAACCGCTGCTAAGAGGGAGAGAGAAGGGCGATTATTAGAGATTGGGAATACTCTCCCAACCCTCGAAGCGACATACCAGGCTTCGAAATCCTCTGAAGATTATAATAATATAATGAAGCTTAAATACGAGTACAATTGTATCTTGGGTAGTCAAATAAATAACCTCCTCTTAAAATTAAGACAAAAGCATTTCAAAATGGAGGACAAACCTGGGGGGGGGGGCTTCTGGCGCAGCAGCGTAGGGGTACCCAGGCCCTAAGGTCAATTCATTGCTTTAGATCGAGGGCGGATACCCTGTTAACTAACTCCAAGGAGGTAAATGATTTTAAAAGAATTTTACAGTGAACTCTGCACTTCTAAATGCAATGCCACTCAATCTGATTTGAATGACTTCTCTGATTCTTTTGTAATGCCAAAACTTAGTGACACTGCTCGGGAGGACCTGGATTCTGACTTCACATTGGAAGAAATAACTTCTGCCATTAAGTTATTTCGGTCCGGCAAGGCAGCTTTGGCTGTGAATTTTATAAGAAATTTTGTGATATCCTTGCTCCACTTCTCCTCAGAATTATATCTTGCTCTAACAGGGATAAAGTCTTATCTAAAACATTGTACGAGGCTAACATTTCCCTCATTTTAAAGAAAGGTAAAAAGGAAACAGACCCAGCCAGCTGTAGGCCCATTGCACTCCAAAATTTCGATAGAAAGATAATTACTAAAATGCTGGCTAATCGACTAAATAAGCATTTGTCATCTATCACTCATCCTGATCAGACAGGATTTATTCCGGGTAGTTTCTCTTTTTCCAATGTCAGATTCTTCTGTAATACTATATATGCTGATCATGGGAAAGTTAGTAGGGCAGCAATTTTATCCCTTGATGCACAGAAGGCTTTTGACCAGATTGAGTGGCCTTACATGTTTGAGTCACTGTACAGGTTTGGATTCAGCGAGTCATTTATTTCCTGGGTAAAACTGATATACAACAGCCCAATGTGTTTTATTATAACTAATGGTGACAATTCAATTCAATTACATCTTTGCCGTCGCGGTAGAGCCCATTGCCCTAAAAATAAGAAGTCAACCAAATATTGTGGGTTTGAAAGTGGGAGGTATTGAAACACTTATTAGTTTATATGCCAACGATGTGATACTCTACTTACAAAACTCAGAAAAGGTAGTCCCCCTTCTTCTAGATTTAATCACCTCTTTTGGCAGACTATCGGGATACTCAAACAATTGGCCAAAAAGTGACTTCGTGACCCTATCCATCGTCTACACGTGGGGTTTTTTGGAAAGTGTCCCATTCAAAGTAGTTAAAGATCACTTTACTTATCTTGGTTTGGCAATCCCCAAAGATCCTAAATTAATATTTGAATTAAACTTTGCAGAGTTTATTTCAAAACTTAAACAAAATATAGGAAGTTGGAAAACCCTACCTCTGTCCATGATTGGTCATATAAATTCAACTAAAATGGTTTCCCTTCCTAGGTTTCTCTATCTTTGTCAAAATCTCCCCATTTTTCTTACATCAGCCTTCTTTAAAGAATTGGACTCCATAATATTGTCTTATATCTGGAATTAAAAGAATCACAGGATTTTGAAAATTCATTTACAAAAGCCCAAGTCTGAAGGAGGGCTGGGATTACCTGTATTTAGACACTATTATTGGGCTGTCAATGCTAGGGCTTTAATGTTTTGGCAAAAGGGGCTCTGCATAACCTATCCCCTGGGGCTCGCTTATGGCTATGTATGGAGTCTAACTCTGTTGTCAATTCCTCCTTGCCAGCCATGCTGTTCTCTAAGTTAGAAAAGCCTGGGACTTCAAAAAGTTTAAGTTTTGTTTTGAAAACTTCCGTCAGAATCCTAAATCAGATTAGGAACGTTCTGAATTTACCAGAGACCTCTGTACAAATACCATTCTGTTTCAATCACTCCTTTCTACCCTCATGGTCAGATAGAACCTACCATGCTTGGAGGGAGAAGTGTCTAGTTTCTATTGAAGACCCGTACATAGAGGGATGGTTTGCAACATTTAGTCTGCTGAAAGAGAAATTTGAGCTGCCTCATTCGCACTTTTTTCATTACTTACAAATTAGACACTACGTTCAATCTAAGATTTGTAATTTTGAAATCCTTCCAGGGAAGCATATATTTTTTGATATTTTAAAGAACCCTCCTGACTCCAGGCATCTCATTTCTAAGTTTGTACGTTTGTTTGATGATTGTACTGTAGCGTCTACTGTGAAGATTACAGATGCCTGGAGAGAGGAGTTGGGCATTGAATTATCTGAAGCTGCCTGGGACAAGAGTTTGTCTATGATACAGGCTTGCTCTGTTAACAACAGACACCAACTGATTCAGTTTAAATTTGTCCATTATCTCCATTACTCTAAACTTAAATCGCACAGATTTACCCTTCTGTCTCACCAATGTGTGATAGATGCCAAGGGATGGAGGCCATGTTGTCACACACCTTTTGGTTTTGCCATCATTGACTGGATTTTGGTCCAAAATATTTGACTGGTACTCAAAGGCCTATGAAAGATCCTTCCCCTTGGAAGCTGGTCTCGCCATCTTTGGCTGTTCACAATCTACTCTATGCTTCTCTACAGCCATACAACAGTCTCTGATGCTGAGGATGATTGTCGCGAAAAGACTTATCTTGAGGGAATGGAAATCACCCTCTCCCCCTTCCTTTCGGAGATGGATGGCTGACATGACCTCAGTCATACAGATGGAGAAACTCAGGTTCTTGAGAACCAATTCAATTAAAAAGTTTTCAGCTATCTGGGATCCATTTCTTGCCTACCTGGATGAGGCCGGGGGCGGATGAGCAAATTCCGCCCATCTGATTTCTCACGGCCCTCATTTGAGATTTAATGTTTAGTATTTTTGAGCACTTTGTACAATAGGCACCCCTCTAATGTTATGTCCCTTTTTTTTTTGCTTATTTCATTTTTACACATGTCTGAGCTGGTATGTTCTTGTTGATTTCATTGTTTTTTTTTAATTTTGAAAACAAAGTACGAAAAAAACACTGGGCCCCTGGCGAATCAAGCCTGGCTTGTCCTAGAGACAGGAAGACAGCCTGTTAGCTCTTATTCTGGTAGTTTGAAAATAAGCCCCATATTTTGGAGGTCTGTTCTTGTTTCTTTTTCTCCCTCATTATTGAAGCTTGAATGAAAAATACACACTCATTAGCCACTTTATTATTTAGAAACACTTGGTCGTTAAAGCAAAATCTAATCAGCCAATTATGTGGCAGCAACTCCATGCATAAAAGCATGCAGATATGGTCAAGAGGTTCAGTTGTTCTTCAGACCAAATATCAGAATGGGGATGAAATGTCATCGAAGTGACTCTGACCATTGAATGATTGTTGGTGCCAGGTAGGGTGACTGGAGGATCTCCTGGGATTTTCACGGACAACAGTCTCTAGAGCAGGGGATCCCAAGGTTTTTTTTTAATGGCATGGACTAATATCATTAAGCAAGGGGTCCATGGACCCTAGGTTGGGACCCCATGCCCTAGGGTTTACAGGGAATGGTGCAAAAAACAAAAATATATCTAGTGAGCGGCAGCTCTGTGGGACAAAAATGTCATGTTAATGAGAGAGGTTGGAGGAGAAAGGCCAGACTGGTTCAAGCTGACAGGAAGACGATAGTAACTCTAATAACAATGTGCTACAAAAATGGTGTGCAGGGAAGCATCTCTATTGCACAACACATTAAATTTTGAAGTGGATGTACTACAGCAGTCGATGACCATGAATATACACCCAGTTCGATGATTCAAAGGCTCAGTTTAAAATCAGAGCACATATACAGTATACAACCTGAAATCCTTACTCTTTGCAAACAGAGAACAAAATTCCGAAGAACGAATGACAGAAAAACGTTTGAACCCCAAAGGCCACCCTCTCCCCCACACACATAAGTAGCAGCAAAAGCATCAACCCTTTCCCCTCCCCCTCCCTGTCTAGCTTCAGCAAATGCATCAGCACCACCCACCATTCAAGCAATAGCAAGCCCCCAGAAGCTATGATCTAGAGTCAATCAAAACCTACTGACCATCCCAACACTTCAGCATCTCAACAGGCCCTCTCTCTCACTAATGAAGGAGTGAGAGATATCAGTCCTGCCACAGCGAGAGGGAAGGCCAAAAGCCCGCTATTTTGATGTTACAGTCTGCAGTGTCACTTATTTGAGTTCCTCTGACTTGGAGCCAACAGATTCTTACTCACTATCAAAAGGGAGAGACAAAAAGATAGAGAGACAGCTGTGCCTGCTGTCTCAGTGTTTCGAACTCCTGCGACGCTTCAGTCAGTGTCACCAGCGAGGAATCGCGTCGCCCACAGAGAAGAGTGAGAACCGACTGCCCGTGAAGAACATAGTTTGAGTGCAGCTGCAGATCATGGATGCTGACAAGATCCCAGGCACCTTGAAAAGGAAAAAAGACAAATGAGAACAGGAGATTTAAGCTGTTTTGCTGATGAACTGGAAGAAGTCATCCAAGTCCCCAAAATCCTCTGGTGCCAACTTTTATTTAACGTGGCCTCGTCAACAAGTATAGGAGGTATCTAATAAAGCGGCCACTGTGTGCTAGGTTGTGCAATATTGGATAATTATCCCTTTAAGAATTGTAACGTGTGATCAACTGCTCCCTGTGTGTTGCTACAAACATTTCTGTCTGGAAGTGGGCAGAACCAGCCTGGCTGTGTGGAAGTCAGTCACAGCAAGAATGAGGTTCACACTTTTAGCTAATTAATCTAGTTGGTTGCCTATTTTCCAGAATCGTGGAGAGCGAGATTGAAACAGAGGTCCCTTCTGCAGTGGGGTTCTTTCTTTCAGAGACTGTGCTGACTGTTACTTGCAACGACACAGCAGTTTCTAGTGTTGGTAGCATCATCTTTGTATGTGGACAAAGGGACACTGCAGGGCAAACAGCTAATGATTGATTCATTATATCAGCCACTCCATTCATACCAATTTCCCATTCTCTGTGTGCACAGAGGCTCTGTCCTGTGTTTTATCTTGGCCTATTTCTGTATTAAAAGAAAGAATTAGTGTCTTTTCTCAACTTCAGAACATTCCACAGTCCCACAAACAGCTAGGACTAGGAGCAGCTGCTCCAACCTCTGGGTTAATACATTGCATCAAATGTTTATACTTTGGTATGTTACGTGCTATTTTGTCTCCACAAAAGAAAGGGAATTAATTATGTGCATTGGCCCATTCATTAGGGATATACCGAGGGAAAAGACTGATTATCTCTGAGAATTAACAACTTAGACTGAAAATGCTTACCCTGAGGCGTATCCTCATAAATCTCTCATTCAAAAATGACAGAGCCACGGCAGAGGCTACCTTTCTCCTATCTGTCTGCAAGGAATAACATCAGCACTGGTCTTGCTGGGAGGGAACAGATCGAAGGACGTGAGAGTTTATTGGGGCAGGAACCAGATCATCCAGGGTTGCCCAGACGGCCACGCTCTCACCTCGTAGCCACGATATTAAAAGTCAGAGTTGTAAAGGTGTCAGCTGACATGAGGTCTTCGAAGGGCTTAATTTCCACATTCTGTTGCTAATTATCTCAGATATAGAAACCACTGTATTTAGTGTTTAAACTTAAACTATTGTGTTATTGCTTCTGTGTAAGTTTCTGATTCTAAGTTTGGCTGAGTTTCTCTCCTGAGTTCCAAGGTCCAGCACTAGTGTCTGATTGCAAACTGTGTGGATTCACTGTGGAATATAACAATAGATGTTAACTCGTCTTGTGAAAGAGCATGGCTCTAAAGTTCAGATAATTGTTGGGGGGTGGAGGCTGGGTTCGTGGCAAGGGGGAAGAACACGAGGATGTGGTAGAGTACAGTACACTGGTAACTATCTTACAAAGGATTTTCTAAACTATCTGTCTAATTTCAATTGAGCCAGATAACCAACATCAACTCTAAATACGTCATTTAAAATAATCAAAATATTGCATTGAAATTGTCCTTGTAACACCAAATATTTTACAGTGGTCAGTGTCTTGCTTGCATGGTAATCCCCCTCACATATTATTCATTATTTATAGGTTATTTGGTTGCCAAGGGGTCTGACCTTTCAGAAGAATTGCCCTGGCATTGGCGGAGGCTGCAGGTGGTGTTAGAAGGCAGATTTAGTCTGTCTTCAATTGGTTTGAGATGGTTGTTCTGTTTTAGAATCAGGGATTGTGATTTACCTCTGCTTTTCAAGTCAAGTCAAGTCAAGTCACTTTTTATTGTCATTTTGACCATAACTGCTGGTACAGTACACAGTAAAAACGAGACTTTTTCAGGACCATGGTGCTACATGAAACAATACAAAAACTACACTGAACTACGTAAAACAACACAAAACGACACTAGACTACAGACCTACCCAGGACTGCATAAAGTGCACAAAACAGTGCAGGCATTACAATAAATAATAAACAAGACAATAGGCACAGTAGAGGGCAGTAGGTTGATGTCAGTCCAGGCTCTGGGTATTGAGGAGTCTGATGGCTTGGAGGAAGAAACTGTTACATAGTCTGGTCGTGACAGCCCGAATGCTTCGGTGCCTTTTGCCAGATGGCAGGAGGGAGAAGAGTTTGTATGAGGGATGCGTGGGGCCCTTCATAATGCTGTTTGCTTTACGGATGCAGCGTGTGGTGTAAATGTCTGTAACGGCAGGAAGAGAGACCCCGATGATCTTCTCAGCTGACCTCACTATCTGCTGCAGGGTCTTGCGATCCGAGATGGTGCAATTTCCGAACCAGGCAGTGATGCAGCTGCTCAGGATGCTCTCAATACAACCTCTGCAGAATGTGGTGAGGATGGGGGGGTGGGAGATGTATTTTTCTCAGCCTTTGCAGAAAGTAGAGACGCTGCTGGGTTTTCTTTGCTATGGAGCTGGTATTGAGGGACCAGGTGAGATTGTCCACCAGGTGAACACCAAGAAATTTGGTGCTCTTAACGATCTCTACGGAGGAGTCGTCGATGTTCAGTGGAGAGAGGCCACTCCGTGTCCTCCTGAAGTCAAAAACCACCTCTTTTGTTTTGTTCACATTCAGAGACAGGCTGTTGGCTCTGCACCAGTCTGTTAGCCGCTGCACCTCCTCTCTGTTTGCTGACTCATCATTCTTGCTGATGAGTGAACAGCAGTGGACTGTGCACACAGCCCTGGGGGGCCCCGTGCTCAGTGTGATGGTGTTAGAGATGCTGCTTCCAATCCGGACTGACTGAGGTCTCCCAGTCAGGAAGTCTAGGATCCAGTGTTCTGACAAGTCTGCCAAATTGACCCATTTTAGGCTATTATAGAACATAGGACAGTACAGCACAGGTAAAGGTCCTTCAATTCAAAATATTATGCTGAACTAATTACATTAATAATCAAATACCCAGCTAATCCCTTTTGGCTACAAAATGACCATATCATTCCATTTCCTGCACATTCATGTGCCTATCTTAGAGCTCCTAAACAACAGTATTGTATTTTCCTCCACAATCACCCCAGGGAGTGCATTCCAGACATCCACAACTTTGTGTGTATATAAAAAAGTACTTGCCCTGCACATCTCTGTTAAGCTTACTCCCTCTCCTTAAATGCAAGCCTTTTCTTATTAGACTCTTCAAACCTGGGTAAATAATACTGGCTGTCTATTCTATCTATGTCTCTCATAATCTTATAAACCTCTATCAGATTTCCCCTCAGCCTTCATCACCCCAGATAAAGCGACCCAAGTTTCTATAATCTCTCCTTATAGAACATGCCCACTAATCAAGACAACATCCTGATAAACTTCTTCCACACTTTCTCCAAAACCTCAATATCTTTTATATAATGGAGTGACCAGAATTGAATGCAATACTCCAGATGTGAATACACCATAATCTGCGCGGATTGGTGATAACATATCCTCCTCACTGACCATGAACACTGGCGCACCTCAGGGGTGTGTGCTTAGCCCACTGCTCTACTCTCTGTATACACATGACTGTGTGGCTAGGCATAGCTCAAATACCATCAATAAATTTGCTGATGATACAACCATTGTTGGTAGAATCTCAGGTGGTGACGAGAGGGCGTACAGGAGTGAGATATGCCAACTAGTGGAATGGTGCCGCAGCAACAACCTGGCACTCAACGTCAGAAAGACGAAAGAGCTGATTGTGGACTTCAGGAAGGATAAGACAAAGGAACACATACCAATCCTCATAGGGGGATCAGAAGTGGAGAGAGTGAGCAGCTTCAAGTTCCTGGGTGTCAAGATCTCCTGAGGATCTAACCTGGTCCCAACATATCGATGCAGCCATAAAGAAGGCAAGACAGTGGCTATAGTTCATTAAGAGTTTGAAGAGATTTGGCATGTCAACAAAAGCACTCGAAAACTTCTATAGATGGGTACTGTGGAGAGCATTCTGACAGGTTGGGTCACTGTATGGAGGAACTACTGCACAGGACCGAAAGAAGCTGCAGAAGGTTGTAAATCTAGTCAGCTCCATCTTGGGTACTAGCCTACAAAGTACCCAGGACATCTTTAGGGAGCAGTGTCTCAGAAAGGCAGCGTCCATTATTAAGGACCTCCAACACCCAGGGCATGCACTTTTCTCACTGTTACCATCAGATAGGAGGTACAGAAGCTTGAAGGCACACACTCAGCGATTCAGGAACAGCTTCTTCCCCTCTGCCATCCGATTCCCAAATGGACATTGAATCTTTGGACACTACCTCACTTTTTTTTAATATACAGTATTTCTGTTTTTGCATGTTTTTAAAAATCTATTTAATATACATAATTGATTTACTTGTTTATTTATTGTTTTATTTTATTTATTATTTTTTTCTCTGCTAGATTATGTATTACATTGAACTGCTACTACATTAAAGCTGCAAATGAACTTCTCAACTCTTGAACTCAGTTTGTTGACTGATAAAGGCAAGCATGCCAAAAATCTTGTTTACCATCCTATCAACCTGTGCAGCCACTTTCAGGGAGCTATGGACTTGGACCCCAAAATCCCTCTGCATATCAACATTGTTTAGGGTTTTATCATTTGGTTTGATTTCCCAAAGTCCAACACTTCACGTTTGACCAGGTTAAACTCCATGCATATCTGCAACAGTCCTAATGGGATATCCCTCTGTATTCTTTGCCAGTCATCTATGCTGTTCTCAATACCACCAATGTTCATATCATTTGCAAACTTACTTGCTCATGCATTTATGTTTTCATTCACGCCATTTATAAATATCATAACCAGCAGAGGCCTCAGTACATATCCCTCCAGAACACTGCTAGTCACAGAGCTCCAGCTGGAGTCAGTCCCATCAACCACTACCCTCTGTCTTCTACAGGCAAACCAATCCTGAGTTCAAACGGTCAATTCACCATGGGGCCCATGCATCTTGATCTTCTGGGTGGGTCCATGAGGGGCCTTGTCAAACAGCATATAAAGTCCATGTAGACAACATTCACAGCTCTATCCTCATCAATCACCTTCATCAGCCCCACAAGAGCCCCATCAAGTTAGTAAGATACACCTTGCCATGCACAAAGCACAATCTCTAATTAGTCCATGGTGTTCCAACTAGTCATAAATCCTATCCCTAAGGATCCTCTCCAGTAACTTCCCTACCACTGAAATGAGACCCACCAGTCTATAGTTTCTATAGTTATGCTTGATCCCCTTCCTGAACAACGGAACAACATTAGTTACTCACCGGACATCTAGGACTTTACCTGTGATTAGAGAGAGCACAAAGATATTGGTCAAGGCCCTAGCAATCTCACCTCTTGCTTCTCTCTGTAACCTGGGCATATCCATCAAACCCTGGAGACTTATCCACTTTTCAAGATACTTCTGTATCTTGAAATGCCTTAGAAAATTATCATGTTTCACTATCATCCCCCCCCCACCCCCACTATCCTTCACATCCTTTGTCTTGATGAACACTGATGCAAAGTACTCATGTACTACCTCATTCAGATCCTCCACCTCCTTTCTTTATCCTTAAATGGTCCTACCCTCTCCCTAGTTATCCTCTTGCTTTTGATGCAAGTATAGAATGTATGGGATTCTCTTTAATCCTAGTTCCCAAGGACTTTCATGGCCCCTGCTGGCTGCCCTAATTCCCTTCATGAGATTTTTTTTCTGGCTGCTTTATAATCTTGAAGGACTCTTTTTGGTTTTAGCTTCCTCAATCATACATGTGTTTCCTTTTCCTTCTTGATTAAATTCACCAACCCTGACCTTGCCATCCTCGTCTTTCCTTCCTTACTGGAACACATCCACCCTGTACTCTATGCATTTAGTCTTTAAACACCTTTCACCTGTCAGATGTAGTCTTACCCAAATCACCTGATCCCAATTAACTCTCCCTAGTTCCTGTTTAATATCCTTTGAATTTGCCCTGCTCTAACGTAATATTCTCCAGCAACGTCCATACTTACCCTTATCTATAGCTATCTTAAAACTTAATGAGTTGTGATCACTGTTTCCTAATTGCTCTCGTACTTAAAGGCCAGTCATCTGGCCAGACTTTTTACCCAACACCAGGACTTTACAAAATCCTTATAATGAATTCTGCTCCATCTAAACCTTTTGCACTAAGGAGGTTGCAGTCTATATGAAAGAAATTTAAGTCACTGACGACCAGAAGCCTATTGTTTTTGCATCTTTCCCTAATCTGCTTGCATATCTATTCCTCAATGTACTGGTGGCTATTTGGGGATCTGTAGTATAATCCCATCAGAGTGATTGTACTCTTAATTTTTACTCCGTAGAAGCTTCTTCCATTATGTCCCCTCTAAGTGCAGGGTCCAGTGTACATCTCTGCATCTGGTTTTGATGCTGCCTGCGTTTGGGGTGCTCCTGTTCCCTTTGGTATCAAGAATAAGTATCTGTCTCTGTGACTGTGTACTCAAAACACCTAGCCAGCTTCAGCTAGTACTGGATAATCTGGATCCCAAATCTGAAGGTGTGGACCCCCCCCCCCCCCCCCGTGAGTGCATTGTCATTAGTGGAGCAATCCTTGAACATTATGTTGAGATGCTAAGTGCTGATCCAGGGTCTCCATCCAATTTCTCTAGATCACCCCAATCTGGCAGCCGCAGAAAAGTGCTGGAGCCATCACCACTGTGGAATTGAAGCCTAATGGGTGCTCTGACAAGGTGTTACTGAACATCTGGTGAGGCAGCCTGCCAAACAAAAAGCTGGCACTGAAGATCTGCACTGATTCCTAACAGCTATGTTAATCCTCTGGGAAAGGTGGTTGTCAAACTGTTTGATATTTTCCAGTTACTTACTGTCAATGTTGAACTTCTTTGCTAGTCCTGAGGGTTGACTGGGAGCAAGCTGATAGAGAACTACTTCACTACTTCACCTGGTGATCAGGGCAATACTTGGGCTATTTCCAGCTTCAGAGAAGTAGTTAAGAGCTGTTATCTTCCTCTTTAAGTGTGCTGTTCCAGCACAATTATAGGTATACTTAAGTCTGATTATCTTTATCATTGTTACTGTGCTTCTAAGATGATGTGGGAAGATGGGGCGCCTTGTACAACACTGATCCACGGTAAGACCCTGGAAAACACTAACAACTCTCCATATCTGACAAGTCTCCTCTCAGTGTGGACAGACATCGATGAGGAAAATTACAATCATCTTCTGTATGCCAGCACCCCATGAAAACCTGAGGAAAAGATGGTTTGATAGCCAAAGCATATAGCTCATTGTCTATAGCCAGCTCTGATCCCTGTGGTTTGAAAACTTTGTCTATTGCAGCAGACATCTCCAAATATTGAAAAAATGCCACCAGCGTACTTTCTGAAAAATCATCCAAATTCCCTAGAAGGATAAGTGAAGCAATATCCTCCCATTGACCTCCCACATCATGAAGACCTTGGAGAGACTTGTTCTGGAGCTGCTCCGGCCTATGGTCAGGCCACACTTAGATCCCCTCCAGTTCACCTACCAACCCCGACTAGGAGTTGAGGATGCCATCGTTACCTGCTGAACCGTATCTACGCCCACCTGGACAAGCCAGCGACCACTGTGAGGGTCATGTTTTTTGACTTTTCCAGTGCGTTCAACACCATCCGCCCTTGCTCTGCTGGGGGAGAAGCTGACAGTGATGCAGGTGGATGCTTTCCTGGTGTCATGGATTCTTGATTACCTGACTGGCAGACCACAGTACATGTGCTTGCAACACTGTGTGTCCAACAGAGTGATCAGCAGCATTGGGGCTCCACAGGGGACTGTCTTGTCTCCCTTTCCCTTCATCATTTACACCTCGGACTTCAACTACTGAACAGAGTCTTGTCATCTTCAGAAGTTTTCTGATGACTCTGCCATAGCTGGATGCATCAGCAAGGGAGATGAGGCTGAGTACAGGGCTACGGTAGGAAACTTTGTCACATGGTGTGAGCAGAATTATCTGCAGCTTAATGTGAAAAAGACTAAGGAGCTGGTGGTAGATCTGAGGAGAGCTAAGGTACCGGTGACCCCTGATTCCATCCAGGGAGTCAGTGTGGACATGGTGGATGATTACAAACACCTGGGGATCGAATTGACAATAAACTGGACTGGTCAAAGAACACTGAGGCTGTCTACAAGAAGGGTCAGAGCCGTCTCTATTTCCTGAGGAGACTGAGGTCCTTTAACATCTGCTGGACGATGCTGAGGATGTTCTACAATTCTGTGGTAGCCAGTGCGATCATGTTTGCTGTGGTGTGCTGGGGCAGCAGGCTGAGGGTAGCAGATACCAACAGAATCAACAAACTCATTCGCAAGGCCAGTGATGTTGTGGGGATGGAACTGGACTCTCTGACAGTGGTGTCTGAAAAGAGGATGCTGTCCAAGTTGCATGCCATCTTGGACAATGTCTCCCATCCACTACATAATGTACTGGTTGGGCACAGGAGTACATTCAGCCAGAGACTCATTCCACCGAGATGCAACACAGAGCGTCATAGGAAGTCATTCCTGCCTGTGGCCATCAAACTTTACAACTCCTCCCTTAGAGGGTCAGACACCCTGAGCCAATAGGCTGGTCCTGGACTTATTTTCTGGCATAATTTACATATTACTATTTAATTATTTATGGTTCAACTGTAACGAAAACCAATTTCCCCCGGGATCAATAAAGTATGACTATGACTATGACTACTATCAGTGTCCTCACCCTGGCAACATTGCCAATACTGAAGTTGGAATTGCCTTCCATTTCCTTCAAGAGGCAGGCCTTGTCATTCACAAGCTGACACCAAACTGCACAGCAGATACTTTATTTCAAGCTTGAACATGGTCATAAATTGTCGGGTGCATGAGGGAAAATTTGAGAATATTTTCACAGCTCCAGTGCCCCATTGGGATATTTTCCCATAATTGCTTATGCTGAAAGTGGAGTACTTGGAATGCCTGGAGCCCTTGCAACAGGAGCCTGCAAAACTCTGACATAAATGGTAAAAGGAATGCTCCCTTTCAAACACCTCCTGCCCACCTCTGGCAAAACTTGTGGCTTTCATGGTCTGAGCAGCTACCTCAGAATCCACAGAACTGGAGTGGAAGGAAATCCTCCTCAAACTCATGGGAAGAGAAGAAGGAAGATGTGCAAGTTAATGAAGTCATTGATAATGGCACCTCGCAGCACCTTATCCAATTGGATGGCTGAAAATTGCTGCTAGCGTTTGAGCGCTGGTCAGGTGGCAGGTTAAAATCCTTTGTGCTGAGAGATTGACACGCACTTTATAACTACATTCATTAACTGTTCAAACCAATATGAACCAAACCTTGATGCCCGTCTGTCCTATTGTCTAGTTGTTGTCTGATCTTGCTTTCAAAACAGTGATTCTCCATGATAGTTTTAGCACAGGGGTGCGCCAAATGTTTCAAATATTTTTAAAGCCAGACAAAATTATTTTACCATCACTGACCCTGTTGTGTATCAGTCAGTAATTTCAAAATTTGCATACCTGAGGCTTATGAATGCTACCATTCGAGAAAAATTTGCTTTATGAATCTGCATTCCTGTCAAATAAATGAGAACAAGCTGCTGGTACAGTGAAGTCAGAGGTCAGCTCAGGTAGTCCATACACCAGTTCCTTCTTCACAATGGGTAAGGCAAGATCATGTGTTATGCAGTACCTGAGGTAACCCTGAATCATCTTCCTAGCTCTAATTATTGCAACTGAACATTTGTTATCGTCATCAACTTTAAATTCCTCGGTGTTATTATTTCAGAGGACCTGTCCTGGGCCCAGCACGTAAGTGCAATTAAGAAGAAAGCACAGCAGTCCTCTGCTTTCTTAGGAGTTGGCAAATATTCAGCATGAGGCATGATATCTAAAACTTTGACAAACTTCTATAGATGTGTAGTGGAGAGTATATTGACTGGCTGCGTTACAGTCTGGTATTGAAACGCAAATGCCCTTGATTGGAAACTCCTTCAAAAAGTAACGGACACGGCCTTGTCCATCACGGGTAAAGTCTCCCCACCATTAAGCGCATCTACATGGAACGTTGTCGCAGGAAAGCAGCATTCAACAGCAGGGACCTCCACCAGAGGACATGCTCTCTTCTTGGTCCTGTCATTGGGAAGAAGCCGTAGGAGCCTCAGGTCTCACACCACCAGGTTCAGGACCAGTTGTTACCCCTCGACCATCAGGCACTTGAACCAAAGGGGATAACTTCACTTGTTCATCTTTGAAATGTTCCCACAGCCTATGGACTCACTTTTAAGGACTCTTCATCTCATGTTTCTGATATTTATTGCTTAATTTTTTTTTTTGTCTTTGTACCGTTTGTTGTCTTTTCCACATTGGTTGAATGCCCAAGTTATTACGGTCTTTCATTGATTCTATTAACACTCTATTATGGAGCATGCCTGCAAGAAACATTTATGTACTTTGCCAATGAATTGACTTTGAGCTTTGAACTTTATTTTGTAGTTACTGACTAAAACACATCAGAGTCAATGATGTGTAAGTATTTATGACTGGCTTCAAAATTATTTGAAGCATTTTGTATGTTCCTGATCTAAATATTCTGCATTGAATCACTATGTTCTTAATATTAAGTGAGTCAGGATTTTCTCTGTTTTATTTTTAAATGTAACTAAGACTATCTGTAAATATGCCAAACTTGTTCCCAATTCGGCAGCCACTGCAACTAACCTACTTTAGCTCTAGAGCTGCCAGTACTTCTGCTTTGGAATCAAAATTCCAAGCTGTGACTGTAGCTCATCGGGAACTCGGAACAGCATGCAATTATTGTATCTTAGAGCAGAAATAGAACATTTGCATGTTAATGAAATTATTGGAATTATTGAAATACTGAGATTTATTTAATTTCAAAAATCTTTAATGCATACCCATGAGACCTTATTATAAAATTGCTTCACTTAAGAAAATTTCCATTTTTATTTGGCAACCAAGATGTGTAAGTACAAAGCAGTACTATGATTAAAGTGACAAACTCTGTGTGAGTGGTGGAATAGTGGAGGGGGTGGTGATGGGAATATGGGGAGTTTTGGCATGGATTGCGTGCAAATGGGTGCCTGATGGTTGGCACAGACTTGATGAACTGCAGGGTCTGTTTCTGCACTATATTTGTGAAAAGTGAACATTTTGTCCAATAGAGGAGTTAAATTAATTTGTTCAATTAAGGAAATAACGATGCAATATGCTCCTGAGGAAAGAGGTTGGTGCCATCTCCACTGCTAGTAAACTACACTTGACTATACTTACTAACTGTATAAATTCAGTGCAGCTGCTACATAAGATCATTGTGGATAATACTTTCATCCAGCATAAATAAATGTACATTCTCTGTGGATTTACTCTCACTATTGTCTTCTCATGTTTGTCAAGTTTAGTCAGTACTGGAGAGCTTCAGCTAATTGCAATGTCAGATTGCCAACTCACCTCAGTTAGAAGTTCCTAGTACTGATGCTGAATTGTGATGTGAAATTGTGTAGAAGTTTTTGATCTCCTGTGGTTTGTCTATAAGTTTGTGTGCAGGTTTGTCAGAGCCTCAGAGCAGGCTATATACACGTGCACAAGGCAATGTCACCACTGGCCCAAAACAGTCATTCATATCCGTGGCATTGTTTTCTACTAAAGTTGCAGGCCAGAATCTTTGTGATGTAAATGAGCGCAGTTCCTTTTGTCTACTGTTACGAGAATACACATAAAATTAAGATGTTTGCTGGCCTGGGCTAGCATCAGTGGCATCAGCAGTTGGTCTGCCACCTGCCCTCAGGGGAAGGAGAGATAAGGAACAATGGAGCAGCGTCTGGAGATGTGTAATGAAGGGATGTGGGAGGAAGAGCTGTCTGGAGCGGCTCCCCCCTTTGAACCCTGAACTGTTTGAAGTGATGGACAGGCGATACCCCAGCAGGGGGATAAAAAGGGACAGGTTCGCTAAGACAGACACACACGCCACCCGAGGTAACGAGACCCTGGAAGCGGTACGCTTCTCACGAGTGGGTGAGAAGTGCCAGACAACGACCAGGGTGGAAAGGTACGATCAGCGGGAACCCGGTGTGTGTCCGCCCTTGCCTGGGTGCCGGGTTCACTGCAGAGGATCGACCGCATCTGGAGGAGGGGTCACAGTCGGTGACCTCAGGTGACATCACCAAGGACCCGCCCAAAAAGCTGTTTGTGAGCCATCTCGCTGGTCTGTGAGTGAAGCCGTTCTGAATGATGAGTTGTTCCTATTCTATCTCTCTCTTCCCCCACGTTGTCCACCGCCATGGCAACGATTACTGCGAACTGAACTTTGAGTCATTTTGAAATTGGTCATTTACCCCTAGACAACGATAGAGCTTGATTGATGCTGTTATCTTAATTCTGTGCACATGTATGGTTATCATTGTTGAATTGTTGCATTTATTATCCTTTCGATTACTGTGTTGCTTGTTTCTTTAATAAAACTTTCTTAGTTCTAGTACTCCAGACTCCAACTGAGTGATCCATTTCTGCTGGTTTGGCAACCCAGTTACAGGGTACGTAACACTACAAACCCCCACCCACTGGTCCTTCATGTCCCTTGCCACTCTGCTCCTCAATCATGCCCCAGTGCTGATCTCTTCTGTTGTCAGGTTAAGGTAGGTCGCCCCATTACTGTCTACAACTGACACTGGGCAGTGAAGCTCAGGAAGGATAATAATTCTTAAATTGTGACATTCCTGCTTGTTTGCCAAGATGTTTCATGATGCTGTGGTGAAGCATCTGCAAGTAGTTAAGCGGAGATCCACACAAGGTAAGTAAGAAATGTGTTTTTTAGGTGTGCTGGAAGGGACTCTGTCAACCATTTTGTGTATGTGCTTTGATGAGGTTGGAGATCCACCTTTAATGCCCTAACCTAAGGTAGTTTTGTTAAATCCGAAGAGGTGATCTGATATAAACCATCAGTGTTCAGGCAGAGTGAGACTGTAAAATTTCCAGCATGAAATTACCAAGTTAAAGTTGTTATTATGGGATGTAGCAGTTGATTGTGTTTGCATTAGGATTTAGTGCAGTGGATTGACTTTTAGTCTGCAAAATAAATCAGGCCCAGAAATTCAATGGCACTCAGAAGGGTATATTAAACGGGCAGAGAGTGGCATCCCGATGAATGTTTTATTCAAGGGCCAGTTACTGTTCTGGAGGATTCTCTAGTGCACTAGGCACAGTGCATTGCAGAAGAACACTTGCACTCTTTGTGCTTAAGGGCCTTTCCTTCATGTATTGAGCTCTAATCACCCCTTATAGTTCCCTCTGCTTGGACCTAAACTTCCGATTTGAGACTAAACAATAGCACTTACAAGGTTAATGCAAAATTCTGAAGTATTGTGGTCATTGTATTCTAGGAGCCCCTTTACAACAACATGAAAGGTTGTACCCAGGTTAGGCAGATTTTCATTTCTTTGAACTGTAAGTAACCTGGACAGAAATCCTGGACACGTTCTCAGGTGGCAGGAGGTAACTGTAGCCCTGCAGCGGCCAGCAAATCCATCCCTCCAGTCTCTGGAAAGCTCGTTTTTATGTTTGTACTGTACACAGGTTTGGCATTTGTAACATGGAGACAACTTGTAGGTTAAGGATCCTTTCATGTTGCCCAATACTAAATCTAAAATAGCCTGCTTCCGAGTCAGTTCTTCAATATACCAGAAATCCATATTGCGTATGTTTCAATAATTTATTCACTACATCTTCCGTACTAAATGATTTGCCCAGCCTATATGTAGATTGAAATTACCATAATTACTGTCTTGTCATCGTTACTTGTGTAATGGGTGAAAATTGGAGATTAGAGCAGTAGATGGTGAGAGCCTCTATTCAGTCACAGTACTTTCACAGGAGATCAGCAAGGAGAATTTTGCCAAGGAGTAGTAAGATATTTTGCTCTATATATTTTGGATACAATGATAACATCTGACAGGTGATTGACAGCTCATCAGATGTAATTACGGCCATTCCTTGCCTGGCTTGACGGACAGCAACCCATGGTCAATCCTTATATCTCTTGGAGATCCATGTTAAAATAGTGATGGTCACGAATTCTCAAATTGACCCCTAATGTGCTGCCCATTCATACTTTATCTGCTTCCTACTGATAGCTTTTCTCAGTGATCTAATAAACTTCACATCCCTTTATACCATTTCAATCCATCATTTCTCTTATCCATTGTCACAACACTGTCTTGAAGCTTTAATGTATCTATCAATGGAATAATGTGGATTCCTGCGAACTTGATCCTTTATTCTGTCTGTTTCAACATAGCCTTCCATGTTCACTGTACATTTGGCCAAATATGCCAGACTGCATACCATCTGTTGTCTATCCCAGCACTACAGAAAGAAGTATCCATGCGCATATTCCTATTCAAGGTCAGGATTTCTGGCACATATATTTCATTCTGAGAGTGTACACTATGAACCAATGATGTCAAGTGGTTGCTGTCTGGGTAAACATTGTGCATTTCCATTTTAATCAACAATGATCTTTGATCACACAGGTGTATGCTGGGGATTTCAATGGCTATTAATTATTGCAGTATTACAGAAAACAATATTTTGTGATATCAACATAGGATACAGTAGAAATGGGTTAAAGGCTGGAGCTTGCTAAATATCAATGGTTCCTATTAACACAAACTTCAAGCATGTCTCCTTCTTGTATCCATATCAAAACAAATCTTAGATTTCCTCATTTTTACCATGTCCTACACCATAATTTCTAATCAGACTTTGGGAGACACCTTTATTTTCAGTCAATTTTTCTTAATTAGCTCCATCCAAATTGATTCTAGTTCTTCACAACAATCTGCCAAGTCAAGATTTTTCAAACACTTTTGACACCATCCCTTTGTTCTAGCGCTTCCATATTTCCTTTTCATTTTTACCCATTCCTTCTAAATGTTGTATTCTCTGGAGTTATTATTCCCCAACTTTGCCCATGTTTTGGTCATGACAATATGTTCATACACATATATATGACAATCTATGCCCTTAATTATAGAACATAGAACATAGTGGCACAGGGCATGCCCTTTGTGTGGTCTTCCTTCCTACATAGCTCTCCACTTCTCGATGATCCATGTGCCTATCTCAGACTTTTTTAAACCCTTAATATATCTGTCCTTACCAGCATCCTTGGCAGGTCATTCCATGCACCCACCACTCTCAATGAAAAAAAACTTATCTCTGACATTTGCGCTATACTTCCCTCAATCACCTTGAAATTCCATGCTCTTTCATTAGCCATTTCTGCACTGGGAAAGTCTCTGGCTATCCACTCAATCCATGCCCCTTATTATCTTGTACACCATTATCAAGTGACCTCTTCTCCTCCTTTTCTCCAAACAGAAAAGCCCTAATTTAGTCAACCTATCCTCATAAGTCTTTCAAGCAGTGTTGCCATAAGTATCCTCTGCATCCTCTCTAAAGCTTCCACATCCTTCCAATAATGAGCCAACAGGAACTGAACATAAAATTCTAAATACGGCCTAACCAGGATTTTACAGAGCTGAAACATTACCTCGCATCTCTTAAATTCTATCCAATAACAAATGAAGTCCAGCACATCATAAGCCTTCTTACAACCATATCAACTTGTGCATCAACTTTGAGGGATCTATGGACGAGACCCAGAGATCCTCCACACTGCCAATAATCCTGCTATTAACCCTGTAATTCAACCTTCCAAAGTGAATCATTCACACTTTTCCGGACTGAACACCATCTGCCACTTCTCAGTCCAGCTCCGCATTCTGTCAACGTTCTGTTGTAACTTTCGACAACCTTCTACACTATACACAACTCCAGCAGCCTTCCTGTCATCTGCAAACTTACTAACCCACCCTTCCACTTCCGCATCCAAGTCATTTTAACAAAGAGCAGCGTCCCAGAACAAGTTCCTAAGGAAAAACACTGGTCACTGGCCTCCATGCAAAACAAGCTCCATCTACTCCCACCTTCAGCCTTCTGTGGGGAAGCCAATTCTGTATCCACACTGCCAAGTTTCCTTGATCGCATGCCCCCTGAATTTCTGAATGGGCCCACCGCAAGGAACCTTACCAAATACATTACTAAAATCCATATACACCACATCTATTGCTCTGTCTTTGTCAATGTGTTTTGTCACTATTCAAAGAATTCAATCAGGCTCGTGAGGTATGACATGCCCATCACAAAACTCTGCTAACTATCCCTAATCAGACTATGCTTCTCCAAATGCTTGTAAGTATGCTCTCTAAAAACCCTCTCCAATATTTTGCCCACCACTAAAGTAAGACTCACTGATCCATAATTCCCACAACTATCTCTACACCTTTTCCTGAACAAAGGTATTACATTTTCCATGCTTCAGTCATCTGGTACAACTCCTGTGGCCAGTGAGGACATGAAGCTCATTCCCAAAGGAACAGGAAGCTCTTCCCTTGTTTCCTTGAGATATATCCCATCTGGCCCCAGGGATTTTCCAAGTTTTTCAAAAGTTCCAGCATATCCTTTATCTTAACGTCAACATGCTCCAACACATTAACCTATTCTATGCTGACCTCATATTCATCAAGGTTCCTCTCACTGCTGAATACTGAAGCAAAGTATTCAATGAGGACCACCACTACCTCCTTCAACTCCACGCAAGTTTCCTTTTTAATTTCTAATCAGTCCTACCCTGGCATTAATTATCCTTCTATTTTTCACATATGTGTAGAACTCCTTGGGGGTTTCCACAATTCTACTTGCCAAGGCCTTCACATGCCCTCTTCTAACTCTCCTAAATCCATTCCTCAGCTACTTCCTAGCTACCTTGTACCACTCAGGAGCCCTATCTGATCCTTGCTTCCTAAACTTTAAGTAATTTCAAGTTCAAATTTAATTATCATTCAATCATACATGAATATAACCAAATGAAACAGCATTGCTCCAGGGCCAAGGTGCAAAACACATTCCTGACAGCACACAGCAAACTGCACAAAAGCAGAAATGGTTACAATAGCAGAAAAACATACAGTCACAAGGAATAAAAAGAATTATAGTCTAAGTCCCTGAGTGGCGTGGCCTGGAGACTGAAGGTAAATTGTCCTGGTCCGGCTTGTTCTTCCACCGAAAACACAGGAGAGCAGCACCAAGCGAACACTGGAGGACAGCACTGACAGGAGAGGCAGCTCCCAACCCGGTACAGATCGCACGCACCCACATCTGCTCTCTCCCACACTGCCTCCGCCCCGCAGCTTGTGTGCCTAATCCTCGCCACGACCGAGGAAATGCAGCTCCCCCACCGTCAGTCTCACCTATGAACTAGTGAACCGGATTTGCAGTATACTACATTACCAATGTCCAGCAGGGTCTTGCAATCACAATAAAAATGTCCAAGACAATCACTATGCACCGCCTCGGCATAATTACACCTACCATTGGATCCAAAGTAGCCGCTGAGTCCGAGCAAGCCAGCATCTTATCAGCAAGCTTCTTTCTTTCTCTTGTTGAGATGTTCCACATATTTTATCAACCATGTTTCCATTACCCTACCATTCTTTCCCTTCCTCAATGGGACATAATTATCCAAAGCCCCATGCAAGGGCTCCCTAAACAACCTTCATATTTCTTCATCCTTTTTGTGGATTCAATGTGCATTCAGACATGGTGCCTTTAAATCTCATCTTTTACCGTTTTCGTCACTCTGACTGTTTTTGTGCACGCCTTTATTTCCACTGTCTGTTTACTTATTACATTTCCGACTCCCACTTCTAGGATTGTTTCTCTCCCTCTTGGCTCTCCTCTCAGTTTCACATCACCCTTCCCAAGCACAGGGAACACACCATTGCAAGGATAGTCCCAGTTTTGTTGAGTATAACCATTTGATTTGTACAGGTCACAACTGTCTCCAAAGTCTAAAGTCTTCCCTCATGCACTATTTCTCAACTCATGCATTCATTTATTCTGCCTTCTTTCTGTTTTTGTTAACACTGGGAGTAACCCTAAGATTACTTCCTTTCAGATTATTTATAAATATGTGTGTGTATCTTTTCACCTCCCCATCATCTTCCTCAGTTATTGATAATGCCTGTTGGTCAGAATTCTTTATTTTTTTAATCCTCTCAGCAGCAGTTCAGTGAGCTTCTTGATCCTAGGACCTGGAAGGTAACATACTAAGGGATTGGACACGCTGGAGGCAGGAAGCATGTTCCCGCTGATGGGCGAGTCCAGAACCAGAGGCCGCAGTTTAAGAATAAGGGGTAGGCCATTTAGAACGGAGTTGAGGAAAAACTTTTTCACCCAGAGAGTGGTGGATATATGGAATACTCTGCCCCAGAAGGCTGTGGAGGCCAAGTCTCTGGATGCTTTCAAGAAAGAGATGGATAGAGCTCTTAAAGATAGCGGAATCAAAGGTTATGGGGATAAGGCAGGAACTGGATACTGATTGTGGATGATCAGCCATGATCACAGTGAATGGTGGTGCTGGCTCGAAGGGCCAAATGGCCTACTCCTGCACCTATTGTCTATTGTCTATACTACTAAACAGGGACTCTTCAGAGACAGATGCACCTAGCTTCTCCCCAAGTCAAATTTCCTTTAACGTTAGCAGCTCTCGCTTCTTCATCTTCTCCTGTATAGCTGCCACACTCCCAGTTCTAGCTGTGCTCCCCAGGGGACCATTCTCCTCACCACAATCCAAATCCTGTACATGAGACAGGCAGACTCATGGGGACTCCTGGATGACCTATCTGCTTCTTCCAATTTACCTGCTGGTCTGTACGCTCTCTTACAACTCTATCAGTAGCTGATGATGAGGTCACACCACTGAAGTGAAGACATTTAACATAATTCCCTGTTCTTTTGTTTAAAAAGATATAAAATAAATATGAGGAAACAGCAGCACTGTAGAGTTGGAAGGTTGGAGCTGATTTCAGTTTTTACTTTAATGCATGTCCAGATTTGGACTAAATTGAGGGGACATTATTTTATCATGTAAAGGGTTTTAGAGTCATATAGGACTTGGGCTTACCGAATAGACACCAGCCATCATACAACCATTCACACTAAGCCCACACCATTTTTTTCCCCTCATCAGCCCCTCATTCCCATCAACCGTTCGGGCTGACCGGAAGTGCACTGAGAGCGGTAAGCGTAAAGGAGTTGGGGGCTTGCTGTTCTGGTTAACAATGGATGGTGCAATCCTGGTCATATTACGATCAAGGAACGTGTTTGTAGCCCGGATATTGAACTTTTTGCTGTTGGACTCCGGCCATATTCCACCGAGATACAACACTGGGCATCATGGGAGGTTGTTCCTGCCTGTGGCCATTAAACTTTGCGGCTCCTCCTATGGAGGATCAGACATCCTGAGTCAATAGGCTGGTCCTGGACTTATTTCCATCTGGCATAGTTTGTATATTGGTGTTTGATTGTTTGTGGTTTTTGTATTGCTATATTTATGCTCTATTCTTGGTTGGTGCAGCTATAAGGAAACGCAATTTCCCTCAGGATCAATAAAGTATATCTATATCTATCTATCTATCTATCTAACTCTACCCCATCCCTTCCAATTTCTACAACAACGTTTCACTAATCAAGTCAAGTCAAGTCACTTTTATTGTCATTTCAACCATAACTGCTGGTACAGAACATAGGGAAAATGAGACAACGTTTTCCAGGACCATGGTGCTACATGAAATAATACAAAAACTACACTGAACTACATAAGAAAACACACAAAAACTACACTAGGCTACAGACCTATCCAGGACTGCATAGTGCACAAAACAGTGCAGGCACTACAATAAATAAATAATAAATAATAAACAAAACAGTAGGCACAGTAGAGGGTATAGTAGGTTGGTGTCAAGCCAGGCTCCGGGTATTGAGGAGTCTGATGGCTTGGGGGAAGAAACTGTTACATAGTCTGGTCATGAGAGCCTGAATGCTTCGGTGTCTTTTTCTAGATGGTAGGAGTGAGAAGAGTTTATATGAGGGGTGCATTAGGTCCTTCATAATCACATACATACTAGGTGCTTTTCGTAGAGGGCAATTAATCTACCAACCCACACCTCGTTAGGACACAGGCGAAAACTGGAGCACCTGAAAGACACCTGTGAGATCACATGAGAACATGCAAACTCCAAGCGGAGAGCAGGTCAGGGTTGAAGCCAGGTCAATAAGATGAGGCAGCAGCTTTACTAACTATGGCACTGTGCCATTTTGTGCTGGCAAATTGCTTTGTATGAATTATACAACAACAGTCAAACCAAAGCTCTTTATGGTTTTCCCCAAATTCCTGCATCAAAAGTTAATTGATGGTCCTCACACCCTTTGGTGAGATCTGCCAAAATTCTCTACTTATCCCTTTAGACAATAACTGGACACAATTTTCTCCAGAGGTTAATTGTTTCATCAGATTTGCCCTTGCCTTGCTGTTATTTTCAAATTTTTGTAGTATTTTGCCAAAATAGTGAGCTGATGAAAGTACCTATTGTAAGGTGATATTCCCCAAAGGTGCCTGGCATCTGAATGATTGGGGCAGGTAACTATTCAGGTCTTTGATACAAGGCCAATTTTATTCCACACAATTCCTCATGACTTATGTACGCTGCTGTTCTACTGTGGGTGGGGTTGGGGCTATAGAGGGAAAAAAGTGGGCCCTGCCTTCCTTCCACCTGTTGTGCCTGTTTTAAGACACAGACAGTTTCCTTGGCCCTGAACAAATAATTGCAGTATTTAACCATATTCATTTTTCACATAATGAAAATTAGATTAAAAATTACTCTTCGCAGTAACAGCAAGCCAACACTTCACCAGTTCACCTGACTTTCAGAAAGTCAAAATAGATCAATTAACACCATCTGTTATTCTGAATGTTGGAATCAGACCATTTAATTTGACATTTACATATACTTATCTGTTCCAGGGGAGTTTTACTTTTAAGCTTGAAGACAAAGTTGCAAGAGCTTTTAATCTGGTGGAGAATCGTCACAGAGTGAGAGAGAAAGAGAGAAATAAAGCCATTGGCTCAATTAACATCTTCTGGGAGCAAGAAGTGCATCCTGCTGGAAAATAAATTTCTGTTCTTCAGCCTTTGTCTCCTTGAGACTCTCAATCTGGTGCAATGGATAGGAGTACCAGTTAAGGAAAAGCAAAAACTAATGCCATTCCATCCAGTTTAGACAAAGAAAACAGGATTCAACACGGCCAAAGCCAGAAACTAGAGGTGGCTCATTAGATTATCCTGGAATCTCTTGGCATTTCTTTAGTACAGGCCTGAGAATTTGAGGAGCATTTTATTGCCTCATTAACATGAGGTGTATCAGAAAAACCTACAGAAAGGTGAAGCAATTAACATCAGTAGGGCCCAATGAGCCTTAATTTCTTCCACAAAATACACATCCCAGTTTGGTTGCTAGAACAAGTGAGATTTCTGATCCAGATAGTTGTTTACACAAGTCTCACTTCAGATATTTGAGTACATAATTGGGATATTCATGTGCAATACTGAGGGAGTGCAGCTTTGTTGGCAAGTTACATGTTAATTTCTGATCAACCTGAAACATTAATCAGATATCTCATTATGCAGATGCTGCCTACTTTTCTAATTGTTTCTAGAATTTTCTGATTTATTTATTTTGATAAGATGCCAAATGAAGTGCGGTTTCCCTCCTTAAAAAATTCAGTGGCACAACTTCAGGGCGATTAAGCGGAGCTGCTATCCTGGCGAATCTTTGTCAGTCTACATCACTTAAAAGTGTGAGTCATCTTGTCTTAATCATTGCTGTTTGTGAAAATTTAATGCACACAGATTGGCTGGTCCATTACCTCTCACTGAAACAGCACTTCATTGAATGGAAATTTCTGCAGGACACCCCAAAGCAGTGGAATATTTTCCATAAATATAAAAGTGTTTTGTATTGGATATTCAATTATAGGAATAAATACAATACTGGGGGCAAAATAGCAATCATACAGAAAGGAATCGAGCAGTATATGGACCAAGTATTAATCGACTCTTTACTTGCATTGTACTGACAGTCTATACATTGGGGTAAAAAGAGAAATGTTTTATTGCTGTGAAGTGACTGTGTGCATTTTGAATTCATGGGATTAAAATCAGAAATATCTATGGTATATTGACCATGTTTATTAATTTACGAGTAAGATGATATGCAACTTCATTTGTTAATTCACGATTCATTCAGTAATATCAAAAAATCATCAAATAGAAGTTGGCGATATTGTGTACCTGTGTCTGCCCTTGTGTGCCTGTGTGTCTCTCCATTGGTGTCCTTCAGCACCTGCATATTTTTCTGTTGCCGTGTTTGTTTTGTGTGTGTGTGTGTGTGTGTTCTATGTTTCTGTACATCTGTGTATGTTTCTATGTCTTTTTGCATCTGAGTTTTCAGGTAGTATATCTGTGCATTTCTGCACTGGTGTGGTGTGTGCGTGCGTGCGTTACTGAGCTGGTGATGGCTCCTGCCTTTGAGTTTTGGTGTCAGCGCTTTTCTATGTGTATTTCTGTGTCTGTGTCAGGTTTTGTAGATGATCCCATCTATGTACCTGGGCATACTTCTGTGCCTGTGTGTGTACACGCATCCGCGTACATCTATAATTCTGCATTTCTCTGTGGGTTTCTGTTTCAGTATGTGCCTGAGAGTCTGTATCTGTGTTGTTGTTATTGCATGTTCCCGTTTCATTTATTTCTGCATCTGAGCTTTTGTATGTTACTCTGACTGTTTCTTATGTGTGTGAATATCCATGTGTGCCTCTGCGTATGTGTTTCCACAACTTGTTGCTTTCTCTCTGCATTTCTATGCTTCTGAGTTGGTGTGTGGTTCTGAATGTGTGAGTGTTTGGTTTTATATGAATGTCTCTCTGTGTCTCTATTTGCTGTAAACGTGATTGTTTCTGAACTTGTGTGATTCTGTAACTGGTTTTCTCTGTGTGTTTCTGCCTCTGTACTTGTTTCTGTGTTTTTGAGTTTCTCTGTCCCTGTACATCTGTGCTTGTGTTTGTTTCTGTCGATGCCTTTGTCTCTGCACATCTTTGACTCTTTGTTTCCAAGTGTTTCTGTGACTTTATATTTCTGTCTCTGAGCTTGTATCTTTGTCTTGATGGGTGTATATGCACAGAAACAAGCACAACAGCAGAAACCACTGGAGGTTCCTCGAACTCACTTAGTCAGGGCCAACCTCAGAAAGGCGCTGCCAAAGTTACACCAACATGTCTCCCTGCCCCACTAGAGGCCCGAATATACTTGACCACTGCTACACAGCAGTCAAGGATGCCTACCGTTCCGTCCCACGACCTCACCGGAAAATCGGACCATCAGGACGCACTCCTCCTCCCGGCTTGCAAACAGAAACTGAAGCGGGAGGTCAAGGTGTCAAAAGTAGTGTCGCGTTGGACGGAGGAAATGGATGAGGTCCTCCGTGACTGCTTTGAATCAGTGGACTGGTTAGTATTCAAGGACTCAGCAGCTAACCTCAATGAGTATGCCTCAGCTGTCACGGACTTTATTTGGAAGTGCACGGAAGACGATCCAGGTATTCCCTAACCGGAAACCTTGGATGAATTATGAGTTCAAGTCCCTTTTAAAGGCTAGAGCTGCAGCTTTTAGGTCCGGGGATACCAGTCGCTACACGAAATCCAGGCGTGAACTCCGGAAAGCCATTAAGGGTGCCAAGAGGCAATATCGAGCCAAGTTGGAAGCCCAGGCTAACCAAGGGATGCCAGTAGACTATGGCAGGGTCTAAATGAGATCACTGGGTGCAAAGAAAAGGCTGGGAATATCAATAACTGCGGCGCTTCTCTTCCTGATGAACTTAACATATTCTATGCATGATTCGAACAGAAGAGGAGCGTCCTGCTCCCTCCGGCTGAACCGGACCTGGTGGCATCGAGATTCATCGTCACTGAGGAGGACATTAGAAGGGCCTTCCTGAAGATAAATCCAAGGAAGGCGACAGGCCCAGATGGTGTCCCAGGACGGGTTCTCCAGGCCTGTGCAAGCGAGCTAGCTGGAGTGTTTGCTGACATCTTCAACAACTCCTTGCTTCAGTCTAAGATCCCCTCATGTTTTAAGAAGGCAACGATAATCCCAGTGCCGAAGAAGGCAAGGTGGCACGCCTGAATGACTATCGACCTGTGGCTCTGACATCAATTGCTATGAAGTGCTTCGAGCGATTGGTTATGGCACACATCAACCACAGCCTACCGGTCAACCTCGATGCTTTGTAATTCGCCTACCGGAGCAACAGGTCAATGGCAGATGCCATCTTTCTGGCCCTACATTCCTACTTAGAACACCTGGAGAATAAAGACGCATACGTAAGGCTCCTTTTCATTGACTACAGCTCTGCCTTTAATACTATCATTCCAAATAAACTGATTCCTAAGCTCCGGAACCTGGGCCTTAGCACTCAGATCTGCAGCTGGATCTTCAACTTCCTCACAGACAGGACCCAGGCTGTAAAAATAGGGGACAAGCTCTCCTCTACAATCACTCTGAGCACCGGTGCCCCACAAGGCTGTATACTCAGCCCCCTGCTGTACTCACTGTACGCCCATGATTGTGTAGCCAAGTTTCCATCAAACTCAATATATAAGTTTGCTGATGACACAATTGTAGGCCGTATCTTGGGTAATGATGAGTTTGAGTACAGAGAGGAAATTAAGAACCTGGTGGCATGGTGCGAAGACAATAACCTATCCCTCAACATCAGCAAGACGAAGGAATTGGTTGTTGACTTCAGAAGGAGTAGTGGACCGCACAACCCCATTTACATCAGTGGTGTGCAAGTGGAACAGGTCAAAAGCTTTAAGTTCCTCGGGGTCAATATCGCAAATGACCTGACTTGGTCCAGCCAAGCAGAGTTCACTGCCAAGAAGGCCCACCAGCGCCTTTACTTCCTGAGAAAACTAAAGAAATTTGGCCTGTCCCTTAAAACCCTCACTAATTTTTATAGATGCACTGTAGAAAGCATTCTTCTAGGGTGCATCACAACCTGGTATGGAAGTTGTCCTGTCCAAGACCGAAAGAAGCTGCAGAAGGCCGTGAACACGGCGCAGCACATCACACAAACCAATCTTCCATCCGTGGACTCACTTTACACCGCATGCTGTCGGAGCAGTGCTGCCAGGATAATCAAGGACACGACCCACCCACCCAAAACACTTTCGTCCCTCTTCCCTCCAGGAGAAGGTTCAGGAGCTTGAAGACTCGAATGGCCAGATTTGGGAACAGCTTCTTTCCAACTGTGATAAGACTGCTGAAAGGATCCTGACCTGGATCTGGGCCGTACCCTCCAAATATCCAGACCTTCCTCGCAGTTTTTTTTCACTATCTTACTTCCCATTTTTCTATTTTCTATTTATGATTTATAACTTAAATTTTTAATATTTACTAATTTTAACTATTATAAATATTTTAATATTAATATTTGTAAGCCAGGGAATGTGAAGCACAGAATCAAATATCGCTGTAATGATTGTATGTTCTAGTACCAATTGTTTGGCGACAATAAAGTATAAAGTATATGTGGGCAACCAATTAAAACTCTGATATTCCCTATTTTCCCATACACCCCAGCTCAGACCGACCAATCCTGTCAATAACGGTAGATCAAAGGTTATATTCATTCCACGTGCTTCCCAGTCAGTTTCAGTACTCTTTAGCCCTTGCCCTACAATCTGCCCAATTTGAAAATGAGGAGAAAATCTGTTTCACACTCACTGCTGGCAATGTTGCCTCTTTCTGCAACTTCCCTGCAGCAATTTGGCGCTCATTGTTGTGACGTAATATTTGGTATTACACAGAAGTAAGATGAACCAAATATGACAATCAACAAAATGGGAAGGAAAACACCTCCCCCAAACCACTGCTGAATGCTACATGTTGGCTTGAATTATTTTCAATTGGCTTGATATGCTGTAATAACAAACAAGTACCTCAAGACTAAAGGGCATAGGAGCAGAATTAGGCCACTTGGCCCCTTGAGTCTACTCTACCATTTCACCATGGCTGCAGCTCAACGCACTTCATGGATATGTAGTTATCAGGAAGACAGGGGGTCTCCCAAAGATCCCAGGTCTCTCACAAGAAATACACCACTACCTCTCGATCCATTCTCAGCAGACTAGCTATGTACTAACCGAAAAAACACTTAATATAAACTTTCTTTCTTATTTACTTAGAACTTCCACCTGTCTTTGCCCAAGCCTGTTCTCACCTAAGCCTGTGGAACTAAAGCCAAACCACTCTAACATTGCCCCACTCCAACAATGGTCCCTCTGCTTCTGTACTCTGTGGGTATAATGACCATATTTCTGTATTTCCTTATGATATGAAGGAAGCTATTCAGTCCATTGAATCTCACAGAGCAATCCCACTGCTGACTAATTTTCCTTGTAACCTAGTTTCCCCACATCCACTTGTTATCGGGGCAATTTACAGTGGCCAATCTTCATGATGGGTCAGGAACTAGAACACCTGGTAGACACCTACATGGTCGCAGGGTAAATGTGCGAACTCCACATTCATAACCAGAGGTGAGACTTGAATACTGGTCACTTGGACTGTGAGTTAGCAGCTCTACCTAGTGTGCCGCTGTGCCACACAATATAGGTACCAAAAGAAGGGAGCTTAACTCTTGGGAATGCATCCTGCAAGAGGGAGGCAGGCTAATTTTAATCACCAGCCTTATTAATTGGGTATCCTCAAAGCACCTCCTCTCTGCCCTAAATTACAGAGGTCTTTGCAATGAGACCAACATAATAAGAGCAGTCTGTGCTATTCTGTGTACCTAAAGGTGAACTCTATTAGCATCATGCAGAGTTTAGATTGCCAGCTATGAAAATTAGTCAGCAGGAGGCTATTTTAACAGCTGGTCGCCTCCACTTGTCAGATAAAGTTAAAATTATGCCCCCTGCCTACCTTAACAATGCATCTTTTGACCAACACAGGGGATTCATAAACATTCAGGCTGGATTTTTAAATTCATTTTAGAGGATCTCAGCAGCACGAACAGGACAGCATTTATTCCCCGTCCCTAATTGCCCTTGGGACAGAGGTTGCGAGCCATTAGTTTGACCTGCTCCAGCCCATCAGGTGAAAATGCCAGAATACTACGCTGTTGCACAAACAGTTCCAGGACTTGGAGTAAGGGAAGATGAAGAATCAGTGTTATATTTATAAATTGGGGTGATGTGTGATTTGGAGGAGAATGTGAAGCTGGAGCATGCATCCACTGCCTTTGCCCTTGTTGATAATGGAGATATGCAGTCAGAATAATTTGGGTGAGTAATTGTGACTGTGCATGATAAACACAACAGTCACAGTAGTCTGCCGGAAGAGGGAATGACTGTTAAAGGTGGGTGCTGGAGTGCCAGCTTGCTTTGTCAATGACTTCATGAGTATTGTTAGAGCTGCACTAGGGTAAGCTTGGATATTGTGTCACATTTCTGTACCGTGCCATGTAGATGGTGGAAAGGCCTTGCAGTGTCAGGAAGCAAATAATTCACTGAAGGATATAGTAGTCAGTATCTGATTGCCTCTCATAGTCACAGGATTTATGTGATAGTCCGTTTGAGTTGCTGGTCAGTGGGGTCACCCAAGGTGTTGATATGGGCACTCGATGATGGTAAATCCATTTGATGCTTGTTTTAAAAGAGGAATAACATGAATGTGTTTTGCATTAACAATAACACAAAATGTTCCATGTGTTTGCAGCCAAACCAGTATGAATTCAATGTTTGGCTTTCGGTTCAGGACCACCTCCAAGTGTTTGTCATCCACAGCTTAAGCTTTGCTCTTGCATCGGCACATAAAAGAAAGCGCATGCTTTAAAATCTGAATTTCAAAGTTTTCAAATGAGCTGCTAAGACGTCCTGGCAATTTGAAGTGCATTTATGAAACGAGAGGCAGTTTACAGACTGGCATTCCAGTTAGGTGTTTGGAAAGTGGGAACTTGAGTTCAGACAACATATCCGAAACACTTCATATCCTATGAACTAGATTTTAAAGACAGTGATTGTTATGTGCTGAAAGTCATCCAACGTACACACACGCCCCACAAAGATCAAATGAGGTGAATAGTTGGTTTGAGGTGGTGCTGGCACACTGAGAACTGCTGGCCACAACACGAGGTTTCTTTGCTCTGATGCAAGCATTCGGATCTTGCCATAACAAACTCTGGCTTAACCTCTCAGCCAAAAGACAAACCACTTCAACAATGCACCATTCCTTTGCTATTGCACTGACAACCAAAGGAGTCTGCACAACAGTTGCTGTAGTCCTTAGTAGCAAATCAGATTTTCAGCAGCATTATTTCAATTGAGATGTTCAACATACAGATGTATCGCGTTAGTTCAATGGAGGGCAAGAGGGCTGCTCTTCTAGCCCATGTTAGTTTTTCATCAAAAATCACTGTAGCTCATACTCTGGGGATGCAAGAGATGGAGCATAGCACAGTACAGCACAATATGGGTCCTTCAGCCCGAGATGTTGTACCAACTTGTATAAACCTAATCCACGATCAATCTAACCCTTTCCTCCTACACAGCCCATAATCCTTAATTTTTCTTACTGTACATCCATGCGTCTAAGAGTCATTTTAAATGTCCATATTGTATCAATCTCTACCATCCCTGGCAGTTCATTCCAGGCACCCACCACTCTCTAGGTCAAAAAAAAATCTACCTCTGATTTCTCCCCTAAACTTCCCTCCACTCACATTAAATGAATATCCTCAGAAAGGACATTGCATCTCCGGGAAAAGGGTGCTGGCTGTCCACTTTATCTGTGCCTCTCATTATCTTATCCACCTCTATCAAATCACCTCTCATCCTTTGTTGTTCTAAAGTGAAAAGCTTTAGCTCATTCAATCTGTCCTCCTAAGGCATGCTCACTTATCCAGACAGCTTCCTGGTAAATCTCCTCTGTACCATCTCCAAAGGTCACCCGTCCTGCCTATAATGAGGGAATCAAAAATGAACACAACTCTGTAAGAGTGGTCTAACCATTGAAAGGAAATCGGCACCACAACATAAGGATTTTGAAATCTCAGCTAGCTAGTTAAATCTAATGGTCAACTTAAAGATCATCTGTAATCGAATGAGACCTTGTGTTTCTCTCATTAGACAGTGGTTAGTAATGAGCCTCCTTCAACACTGTACTTGCAGTACAAGTGAAGCTTGAAGTGCTTGAAAGTCCAAAAGCTGATGCAATTGACTTAGTTTGGGAAATAAATCAAATTAACCAAGGTATTGTTATTTCACATATTTTAGAAAGTGACGAGTAATTTTGAAATACTCTAACCAATTTTTGCTCTTCTATGTTTGCTTATTCCTCATCTGAATGGTGTTGCTGTAGCCCACTGGTGACAGACTTCCCTCTGAGTCAGAGTATGACTTCAAACACTTGGCCAGCTGAGTATTCAAACCAGAATGGCAATTTTATAGTGAATATTGTGTTGCTGGAAGCGCTGGATTGCACAAAGCTTTGTTGTCACATGCAGTGAGGTTCGATTTCCAAAGCAAAATTAGTCACTGAGGAATATTGTGGACTAAATGTAGGTTTTGTGAAACTCTGTGATTTAGGTGTTGTGATTTGCTAGCATGTAGGGGATAGGTTGTACAATCCTGAACATTTTTGGTTGAGAAAGGAGCCACTCAGTCTATCATGGAATATGCAAAGCAAAAACAGCCTATTTCATCTTACTTCCAATCTCTTGGCACAGACAAGGTGTCCAGACACCATATCTTGATGTGGATGGGTGCTTGATGGTTGATGCAGACTTGTTTTCAGTACTGTATGAATCTCTGACTCATACTGTGGTATCTGACTTTATATAAAGCACTGCTAGAAGCATCTCCATAATGTTGGTACATAATCTCTCGTCTCTCGGGCCACACATACAAAATGCTTTTACAATGTGTGCAGTCTGCTCTGTCATGACTTATGGGGTCCTACATAGAAGTCTGGCACTGATGAACTCCCCTCGGGTAGGTCCTATTTAAAGTGTAAATCAGTCACAGTACACAAAAGTGTTCATCATCACTTCTCTATGAAAGACAGGTTGCGCAGCCCAGTCCAGCTAAATGGAATAGCCCCCAGCAACATGGTTGGGCCCATCCTAAACATCAGTGGGGACAAAGAGAACTTCAGCATGTAATCCAAGGCCACCTCATTATTGCACACTGAGGGATTAGAGTTTGAGTTAAATAAAAGTCTGAAAATCTTTGCTCAAGGAGTGTATGAAAACTGATGCCACATTGCTGTGACATAAATGAAAATATGTTTTGCTCACACATAAATGTACTTTTTCATATATTCAAACTTTAGAGAGAAAAATAAATCTTCCCTATAGCTAAGTTGGCTGTTACTATGATCATGGGATATGGGAGTCGAACTAGCTCATTCAATGCATTGAGCATTGGAGCTGCGCCCAGCCACACAGTCATACTGTAAGTGTAAAGTGAGTAGAGCAGAGAACTAAACCCCAGCCATGTGGTGGACCTGTGCTGATGGTGATTATGGAGGAGACACTGTTGCCAATCTGAACTGTGTGGGGACTACAATTGAGGAAATCGAGAATCCAATTGCACAAAGAGGTATTGAGGCCAAGGTCTTGGAGCTTATTGATTAGGTTTTAGGGGAGGATGGCATTGAGTGTTAAGCTATAGTTGTCAGTAAGTTCACATATGACCCAAGTGTGGAGAGAGAGAGAGACATTAGAAGTGGGTCAATAGTTCACAGACTTTAATGTGAACAGAGTTTTAAGGGAAAGGAAAACAATAAATGCTCGGCCAAACAGCATCATTGAATAAAACTTTCAAACAGAAAACTAGGTACCAACACCGCAGCTGAAAGGAATTTCTAAATACAAAACAAATACCACAAGTCTTCAGTGTCAGTTGACTCGATAGTCCACTTTCTCAGGCAAGGCTGAACGCAGGCAGGCGGCGTAACATTGCTGTGCTTTGCTCAAGTCTTAACAAGTGCTACAAATCGAAAAGAAGGGAGTTAAATACTGCCAAATTAAAGTAATAATTAGCTGCAACACACATCAAAGTTGCTGGTGAACGCCAGTAAATAATTAGCTGACAAGTGCATATTCACAAGCACAATTGCCGAATTTGCTGCGCAGCCAAGTCTGTGGTTGTGACAGGGCCCTTTCCCCAGGGCAGCTCCTGAGGCGTCAGACCTGTGCCCGCTGGAAGTCCAGGGTGAGTGAGTTGTCCAAGATGTATTTTGCCAGGATCCAAGAGGTTCTTCAGGAGAATATCCTTCAGATCCGCAAGGTACTGGACCTTACCACATACCGGGAGAAAGGCCAGGAGGTGCCGCACCATCTACCAAGTGGGGAGGAGGGAGAGGTGGGACGACTGGGGCCAGGGGAGAGGTGGTAATTAACTTAAGCTCAGAAACCTGGAACGTTGGGTGGATCTTCATTGATGCTGGTAGACACAATCTATACGAGAGCTTGTAGACAGCCTTTTCCACTACAATGGTCCCATGTAGCACAGAGCCAGTTTACAACTCTCGACTTTCAGGGGAAGATCCCTTGATGCCAACCAGACCTCCTCTTCTGACTTGAATGGCCTTACCTGTCAGTGGAACTGATCAGTTTACCAGGCATGTTATTTCTGGGTGCGAAGAAGAGAAGCCCTAGCTCACCTCCAGGTGTGCTTGTAGCGCTGAATCAACTGTTCATCAGCAGGAACTCCTACATCAATCGGCTGCTCAAGGAAAAGCAGTGGCTGGAATCCTTTTTGGCATTCAAGGGGGGATATTCCCATGGAGGCCAACTGGAGGTTATTGTGGGCAGTCTCTGCACAAAACAATTGGGAGCTCCAGGACATGGGGTTGGAAGAGGCAACAGAGTTGTCTCCAACTCTTGGTTCACTCTCTCAGTCTGGCCACTGGATTGGGGTTGGAAACCAGAGGAGAGGCAGACCGTGGCTCCTACAAGAGAGCAGAAAGCCTTCCAAAAGCAGGAAGTAAACTAAACTGTGGTCCAAGATCAGACACTATGTCTTGAGGGAAGCCGTGGAGCCTGAACACATGTTGAACCTTGAGTGTGACAGTCTCACCAGCCGATGGGAGTCCAGGGAGGATAATGAAGTGGGCAGCTGTGCAAAATTGATCCACAATGACCAAAATGGTTGTGTTTCCATGAGACGGGGGCAGCCCAGTGGTGAAATGAGAGGTGTGGCCAGGGGCAGCAGACATAACAGACCCACAGGATGCTGGCATGACGTCTTGTTCTGAGTGCAGGTGGGACAGTTGTTGAAATCCTGGGACATAAGTCAACAGAGGACACCATCTCCACGGCACTTCATTCTGCCCTGACCCACCTGGACAGCCCCAACTCTTACGTCAGAATGCTGTTCATTAATTTTAGTTCGGCATTCAATACTGTGATCCCCTCCAAGCTGATCGCCAGACTTCGTCAGCTTGGTATCAGCTCATCCCTCATCAACTGGACCTTGGATTTTCTGACTAACAGACCCCAATCAGTTAAGTTAGACAATCTCTCCTCCTCCACTCTCACCCTGAATACTGGTGTGCCTCAAGGCTGTGTGCTAAGCCCTTTTCTGTACTCCCTTTTCACCTATGACTGCATTCCTGTACATGGTTCTAGTTCCATATTCAAGTTCGCAGACAACACCATGGTGGTTGGTCTGATCAGGGAGGATGACGAGACGGCCTACAGGGACGAGGTCCAGCACCTGGCTGCATGGTGTGCCGACAACAATCTGGCCCTTAACACCCAGAAGACCAAGGAGATCATTGTGGACTTCAGGCATGCTAGGAGCCACACTCACGTCCCCATCTACATCAACGGAGCTATAGTGGAGCATGTATCAAGCTTCAAATTCCTTGGTGTCCACATTTCCGAGGATCTCACCTGGTCCCTGAACTCCTCCATCCTGATCAAAAAGGCACAACAGCGCCTTTATTTCCCGCAGAGCATGAAGAAAGCTCACCTCTGTCCCAGGTTACTGACGGACTTTTACCACTGTACCATTGACAGCATACTCACCAACTGCATCTCAGTGTGATATGGCAATTGTCCTGTATTGGACCACAAAGCACTCCAGTAGGTGGTGAAAACTGCCCAGCAGATTATCGGCACCCAATTGCCCACCATTGAGAACATCTACCATAAACGCTGCCTGGGCAGGGCGAAAAGCATTATCAGGGATGCATCTCACCCTAACCATGGACTTTTTACTCACCTCCCATCCAGTAGGCGCTACAGGAGCCTCCGCTCCCACACCAGCAGGCACAGGAGGAGCTTCTTCCCTGAGGCTGTGACCCTGCTGAACCTCACATCACAGCGCTAAGCAGTATTGCACCCATATTGTACTGTCTCAGTACTTCTATATTTGTGTACTGTAGCACTTACTTTTTATTCACAGTTATTTTGTAAATAACACTACTCTTTGCATTTCTGGTCCGATGCTAACTGCATTTCATTGGCTTTGTATCTGTACTCGGCACAATGACAATAAAGTTGAATCTAATCTAATCATAGATGGCCCCCAAAATTGTCTCTTTATAATCTCCTCGGTCCATTGAATTCCCAGACTGGAGGAGCAACCCCATTCCAACACTTTGGAGTGCACCGCAGCAGGGACAAACAGCCGGTTGGGAGGTCTCCCACCTTGGTCAGGGTCTGACTGTTGGGTGGTCCTCAAATCTGCCTTTATTCCCCAGATCATCAGAGCACCAATGCATGAGTGAGGAAGGATGGGCTCCGGATCAGCATTGTCCTCAGATCTGTTGAACTATCGGGAGAGAGCACTGGCCTTGGTATTCTTCCTGCTGGGACGATAGGGGAGGAAGAAGTTAAACCGTGTGAAGAAGAGAGCCCACCCAGCTTGACGAGAGTTGAATGTAGGAGAGGTTTGTGTGATCTGTCCAGACCAAGAATGGATGCTCTTCCCCCTCCAGCCAGTGTTGCCATTCCTCCATGGCCTCTTTGACAGCCAGAAGTTCCTGGCTCCCATCCTTGTAGTTACTTTCGGCCACAGACAAGCAGAAGGGAAAGAAAGGCACAAGGGTGCTGCCGTCTATCCACAGAAGAGCGCTGCGAGAGGATTGCTCCATTGCCAGCATTAAATATGTCCACCTCAACTATGAATGGCTGTGATGGGTCTGGGTATTGCAGCACTGAGGCAGTGGTAAAGCATCACTTTAACTCCGAAAATGCTCAGTCAGCATTGTCTGTCCAATGGAATCCTGCACAGGCCTTCCTGGTGAGGGCATCCATGGGAGCCAAGATAAAGCTGAAATTTCGGATGAAGCAGCGATAAAAGTTCGCAATCCCCATGAAGCACCATACCTGTTTGACTGTAGATGGGTTGGGCCACTCTGAAACTGCCTGAGCTTTACTACAGTCCATTTGAACACTGCATGGGGTAAGTATATAACCCAAAAACAACACCTGGTGTTTATGTAACTCACATTTTTCAGGCTTGGCCTACAGGTAATTTTCGAGGAGCTGTCTGAAAACCCTTCGGACATGCTGAATGTGTTCCTGATGAGAGTGGGAATAGATAAGGATGTCGTCTAAATACACAAAAATCAAGTGGTTCAACATGTCCCTGAGCACATCGTTAACTAAGGGCTGGAATACAGCATACTCATGTTGGCCAGACTAAAGTGCATCACAAGGTACTCATAGTGGCCATTAGAGGTGTTGAAAGCTGTCTTCCTCTCATCCCCTTCTCTCATATGAACCAGATTATATGCATTGTGCAGATCAATTTTGGAAAATATGGTTGCTCTCTGGAGACGTTAGAATGCAGTCACCAGCAGGGGAAGACGGCAGCGGTTCTTCACAGTGATATTGTTCAGGGGCCAATAATTGATGCAGGGCTCGAGCTTGCCACCTTTCTTGCCCACAAAAATAGAAGCCTGCTCCTGCTGGCGAGGTTGATGAACAGATAAACCCTATGGCCAATGCCTCCTTCATGTATTCCTCCATGGCCACTGTTTCAGGATGAGAGAGGGAAAAGAGCCTGCCCCAGGGAGGAAATGCCAGGGAAGAGGCCCATGGTACAGTCATATGGGGTTAGGGAAGTGGCCTTCCTCTTACTGAAGACCTCAAGAAGATCCACATATACAGACATGCCAGCCCCCACCCTTGGAGTGCTTCCAGAGACCAATCGATCCATAGGTTATGTTGGAATAACCGGGGGAGACCAAGCACCAGTGGCAGTTCAGACGAATCAACCAGATAGATGGAGAGTTCTTCACTGTGGTTGCCTTCAAGCATAAGTTGGAGGGGTTGGGTGGAAAGGTGGATCTGGCCAGTGCCCAGAGGTTGACCATCCAGGGCCTTGATATTGACCTTTTCTTTTAATTCCTGAGTTGGAACTCCCCATCAGTGAGCTCGAAGGATGTTCATGAGATTCCTGGCTGAACCGGAGTCGATAAACGTCTTAAGTTCACGGGTCTGAGACCCCTACAACAAGGAAGTCAATAAAGAGCATTGCACAATTAGGGGAAGCTGACTGCAGAGAGAACCAATCCATCTTTTACTGGACTGTCGGGACATGTCACCCGGAAATGTCCTGGGTCACCACAATAGAGGCAGGAACTTGTTCTCCTGCACCACTCTCGTTCCTCCTGAGACAGGCACACGCACCCCGCTTGCACAGGATCGTCCATGGACGGGGTGCAAAGTGATGAAGGAGAGGCTAAGGAAAGGTGGTGGAAGCTCGAGATATTCTTTCCCTGCACCACTTAGTTACTCGGTCGTCAACTTGAATATCCAGATTAATCCAGACTATCCCGCTCGTTACGGACAGCGATCTTGTGCTGGACCCCTGCGGTCAGTCAACTCTAGAAGGCAGTGATTGAGAGAGCTCTCATTTCATCCTGTCTCTACTGCAAGTGTGTGGAATTTGACTGTAAAGGCCCTTGACACAGGTCCAAGAATCAGTGGGCAGTCTCTTGACCTCATACTGGAAGATCACAAACCTTCCTTAACACTGCAACAAAATAGCAGAATGACTGGGGTATCCTTGCTCCCATAAAGCCTTGAAAGGGCTGAGTGGAGCTTCATCTAGGAGACTGGCCATGTACGCCAGTTTTCATGTATCATCACCAAAACGACCAGGCTGGGCTTGGAATGTCAGCTTGCACTGGGTAATATGATTTCTGCAGCCATCAGGATTGCCAGTGTATCTGCCCAGTCGTAGAACACTTGGTTCTTGTACGGACACGGGAGGCTGTGATGGTCCAAAATCGGGAGTCAGTTCTGGACCAGGCGCGGGACTGGGAGCAGTAGTGGCAGAGGTTGTCAGGGCAACAGAAAAAGAAGGCCTGTGAGATACTGGGAGTGGGACTGATATGGCCAGAGGCTGCTGAATTGTGTTGGCAAGAACCCTAATGGCTGTCAGCTGATGAATTCAAGGACGGCAGCTGTGAGAGTGGAAATCATAGATATCTGACTCCGATTGTCTGTGGTGAGCTGTTGAACAGTTGCGACAAGGGATGATACCTGTTCCTCCAGATGAGGCTGGGCTTGTCGGCATGACATTATCTGCCTCATTGCTTCAGTAACTTCACCCAGAACAGATTCAATTGCCTGTAGCTTGTATCTTACCTGACTATTGAATCTCAGGGTCAGCTGCTTTCTCTCTCTCTCTCTGCTGGGTCCAGACGTCTTCGTGTTGTCAAGACGTGCTGTCGGTACATTCGTGTATGGTCCAGGAGCGGAGAGAGAAACACGGAAATGGGTCGATAATTCAGTCTTTAATCTGAACAGGGTTTTAAGGGAAAAGAAAACAATAAACATTAGGCCAAGCAGCATCATTAACTAAAACTCTCAAATGGAAAACTAGATGGCAACACTGCAGCTGAAAGAAATAGCTAATGTAAAATGAATAACGCTAGTCTTCAGCTCTGCTCAAGTCTCGACAAGCGCTACAATGAAAAGAAAGGAGTTAAAAACATGCAGCCGAGTTCATGGTTGTGACAGTAGCTGATAAAGAGTATTTTAATACTTGCATCTTTGCTGTCTAGGTGTTCCAGGAATGAGTGAAAAACCAGTAAGATGGGATCTACTGTGGACCTGTTGCTCCAGTAGACAAACTGGTGCAGAACGAATTCGTTTTGCTGGCAGGAGTTGATGTGTTCCAACACCAATCACTCAAAACACAATCACTGTGGATATAAGTGTTACTGGGTGTAGTCATCGAGACAGGTCACTGTGTTCTTGGGCACCGGTATAATTGAAGCCTGCTTGAAACAGATGGGTACCATATACCGCTGAAGCAAGAGGTTAAGAGATCTCAGTGAACACACCAGCCAGTTGATCAGCACAGGTCTTTAGTATTTGGCAGGTACCCCTTCTCAGCCAGATGCACTTCTTGGGTTCACCCTCCTGAATGCTGCTCAGGATCATCAGGGTAATAGGAGTTCATGATGGCTCCTCTGTGTTTTGACAGTCAAAGCGAGCGTAGGCTTTGAGCTCATCTGGAAGCAAAGCTCTGCTGTCTCCTACGTCATTTGATTTAACTTTATAAGAGGTGATAGTATTCCAGCCCTGCCACAACTTTCGTTAATTCAAGTTTGGTCCGAAATTGCCACTTCGCCTGTGAGATGGCTTTCTGGAGATTGTACCTGGACCTCTTGTAGCTTTCTTGGTTACCAGACTCGAATGCCTCTGACCTGCCCGTCAGCAGATTTCACATCTCATTGTTCATCGAGGGCTTCTGATTGAGGAAGACTCTGAATAACTTTGTGGGGACACACTCGTCTACAGCTGTTTATTTTAATAAAAACCATTACAGCCATGGTGTATTCATTCAGATCCCTAGATGAGCCTTTGACTCAAAGCAATCCTGTAGCCGCTCCTTTGCATCCTGTGACCACCTCTATGTTGTCCTCATCTCTGGAGCTTTTCTCTCTAGCTTTTACCTGTATGCAGGTAGGTGAAGGCTGATTTATTTTCCCTGCTCAACCCTAGTCTCCCGGTTTCTCCTCATAATCTTTGATGCCCTTACTAATCAAAAACTTATCGAACTCCATTTTAAACAAACCCAATAATACTTTGATACTAGTGCCAAAACTTTCTCCCCTCACCTCCTTATGCTCTGATTTGCACCTACCCCAAAATGAGCAGCAGGTTAATACCCTTTCACCTACATTGCCCCATCCTTCCATCTCCAGCTCCCACCCTCCCAACAACCTACCATCCCAGTCACTTTAATTAACCATCACAATATCCAACTTAGCTATGTTAAGTTCCCCGCCCCCCCCCGACTCCAGGCCTATCTCGGCCATAAACCCAACTCCCCCAGGTCCCAAATCCCATGAAAAAATGTGGTTCCTTCCTGAGCAATCAATCAAGGAAAAACGGACTCCTTTTGCCAAAAAAATTTTTTGACATTGATGTACTTGGATGTAGGGAATATTAAATCAGTGATAGCTAACCACAGATCCTAAATTTTAAACTTCGCCCTCAGTTATGTTTTATCCTACTTGACATAAGACCCACTTATATTGTTATCATATTTTCGACCTATATTTTTTGGTTTTCAGATGCTGAGTATGTAAGCACAGCTTTGTGTTTTTACATAGACTTACTCAATGAAGCTTTGTACAAAAAAGGGCAAGGTTCCATTTCCTCCGTGGTATTCTGTCCACTTCTTTTTCACCTGAACTTTGGTTAGCCTTTCTCTTATCTCGAGATGATCTCATCAATGTGCCAGGGTTATGGCAAGTTCAAATGGGCAAAAACAACCAATTGAATATCCACAAATAATGTTTGTCTTGTTGCTAATGGTTAACATGCAGCAGCATTTAAGACCACTAGCTAGTGATTATGGAGAGTGGGTTATTTCAGTCAAGCCTACTCTGTGTTTACAGGAGCCTGAAATTATAAGTTGTATTTATTGCAGCTTTTTGTTTTTAAAGTTTTGAATAAGGGTTTTACATCTGTTTTGTTTCAAGAAAACCATCTATGTAGCCTACATAGTTCCCATTTTTCAGATGTTATACTTGTCTTCTAAGTCCTAATATGGTAGTTAGGAAATCATACACATTTTTCACTTAAAATGCCTGAACTATCCAGAATTAAAATAAAATGCCTCCGTTACTCAGACGAGAGGGAGCACTGGCCCTTTGAATACACAGATAATAGGCCGAACAATTGTTGAAGAAGCGGACAATAAGCTGGAAGAACCCAGTGGGTCAAGCAACATCTGCAGGACAAAAGGAATTGTTGATGTTTCTGGTATAATGACTGCATCAGGACTGAGAGGTGAGATGGATAGGGGAGTGGCGAGAAAGGATTAAGAGGCAATTGGCGGAGTTGGAGAAAAATATTAATGAAACCATGCCATGGATCCTGATCTCCAAGTTTACATTCATTCAGTCTTGATGCCTGATATCAGATGCATTTCTCAGAGCCACTGACCTAAGTACCATTGTGACAATGTAAGTACCTTGAACTTGCACTCCACATGACTGTTGAATTATAACCAGGCCCAATATCTGCAGGAGCTTCAATGCCATAAAGGAAGATTTGAATGTTGAACATTTGAATATTAAACTTTATACTTCTCATGCAATGTAAATGGACATTCTCCATTGCTGGATCTTGGTGTTAGGGGTTCTGCATGTTCTACTGAAGTATTTCCCTTGAAAGGAAGATGCTCAGAGAATTATCAAATACATCTTGCACCTTGCATACAGCATTGAAGCAGATCTTCCCATCAAGATGGTGCTGAGTGCAGTCTCTGGTGAAGTCGTGACTCAGATTTAGTCCACTTTCGATTTTGTAGAGATGGATTTGGGGACAGGTATAGAGCTAGGGGTGAGGGTAGGGTCCTGGATAGGGCTGTGTGAAGTTGGAGATCAGGACGGAGTCCATATCAAAGCACTCTGTAGTTGAAGACTAGGACTCCCTTGGATGGATATTGGTTTGGCAAGTGCTGTGGATGAACACCAGTGAGTAAAAGGACTGGTGACCCCCCCCGACCCCCCACAAGAGAAAACAGGTTAATGAGTTCCCCCAACTTGGCAGGTCCAAGGACTGGTGGTCCATTTGGCCAAGTGGTATGAGGACCAATGACTCCTCTGGGTCAGCAAGTTGGCAAGTTCAGAGTTGGAGGCCTGGAGTTCATGGTCCTGCCATTGGCGCCTCCTGGGGTCGATACTGAATTTTGAAGCCCAAGGTCAAAGCCTGATGTCGGCGAGTCCAGGTGTCGAACCCTCATGGCTGAAGCCCTGGTATGCAAGTTCACCGGGGAAGTCAAGGGCCTGATGTCTGCAAGTCCAGTGGAGAGCTGGAGGCATCCTATCCTGCAATTGGAGGCCTGTGTGTGTAAGTGGGTGGGTGAGAGAGAGAGGAAAGAGGCTTGTTTTGCTTTTGTTGTTTCATTGCTGTTGTCGTGTTGCTCTTGTTGGTGCTTGTGCTGCTCTGCTGAACGTTATGGACGTGCTGTGTTGGCACTACAGTGTGTGCCAGCACTTGTGGTTAGGTTGTGTCGTTTGTTATCACCAAAGACACATTTCACTGTATGTTTTGATGTGCATGTAATAAATAAATTAATCTGAAGCTGAATCAGATGCTGTAGTGCAAATGCAGCCTTCTGCAGTGCCATGTTAGTGATAGTATCAACGAGGACAGATTGTGGGAGTTTCTGCTATCCATTTCAAATCCCTGTAGCTCATTGAAGAAAGACCATCAGTCTTGACTGGTAGTTCAAAACAGTAAACAATGAATAGGGATCTAACACCAATCACATTGGTACACTTCACCTATTTACTCTCATTTCCCCATTATAATTTCAGTGTTACCTCATGGTACAGTGAAATGTTGTTAAAGTTAGAGAGACTTGTTTCTGACATGACTTGACAGGCTATTGAGGCAGAACAAACTGAAACTGTTGGCTTCAAAATCATGACAATTACAAGATGGCAGAGCAAAAAAATTCATCTGTTGTCTCCACAACACTTAATAAAACCCAAACTCCTAAGCGTGTGCTCAGGGACCAGCACATTTAAAGTGTGTAACTCAGGATTGCTTTGATTGAAGATAAGGTCATACTGCTTTAACTGTAGGTGACCTTAACATGGGTTTTGGAATGCGATAAAAATCAGCAAGATAATACTTCCTTGATTGCAACTGAGTGTGAACTGTAGAATAGGAAAAGATTCAAGCATTGCTGTGAAATTCTTCTAGCCCCAGTTATCTTCCATTGCCTTTTTCCATATGAGGTGTCAGTGGGTTCTTGGTATATGTGGAACTACTATGCTGAAGTGGTATCCCTGCTGAAGGTCTAAATATTGACAGAGGGGAATTTTGGACACAATTTCATCAGCTCACCCGCCCATCTGGAAAGAGGAGATGTACCGGGCGCCAGAAATGTACCATAATCATGACCATTTTCGGGACAAATCTAATGGGAGGAGGTCTTCTATAGGGTAAGTCATCAGGAAGGATCTTCATCACCTCCTCTTAGTGATCTGTTCGGAACTGTGGTGTCTATTCTGTACATCCAGACAAAATGAATCTGATTTTCGCAGAGCAACAATTCCAAGTAAAATGCAGAGTTTGGCAGGAATGACAATACATGAGTCACTTCAGATCTTTAAAAAAAAGCATCTGAATCCTTCAGTCAAGAGGAACTGTGATTAACTTTCCCAAATTCAGCAGGTATATCAACATCTGCTACATGACAGCGTGCAGGCAAGGATTCCAACCAATAGGCTTAGCCATGGACAAAATCCTTTGCAGAATGATGTTCAGCTTCAATCTTCTTCACAAGCTTTTATCACTCTCAGTGAGATCCCTGCTGGAATAAATCTGATCTATGGGATAGTTGGGAAAACCACTAAGCTGTTTTTACTTTCAGTACAAGATCAAGGTCACTCTCATCTCAATAAAACAACTGAAGTGCACTGAAGCCACTAGCGGCTGGGGAGGTTTGGAGACCAGGGTCCAAATTACAGCAAGGGTCTTAACTTCTGCAAAGCAATGTTCTATCAACATTCTCCCAGCACACAATGCTGCGCTCCTATTATAAAAGTCCACAGCAAAAAGCTAGAAATTATTGGCCAATTCAATATTTCAGAAGACAGCCCTCCCTAACGGCAAAGATTAAGGATTAAATTTTCCCATCACTTCTAGTTGTCTGAAGAAACTGAATTATTAAGGCCTCAAATAGAGTACGAAGCTCAGTGTAATAGAAATTTATAAAGATGTACTGTGGAGCGCATTCTAACTGGTTGCATCACCGTCTGGTATAGAAAGGCCACTGCACAGGATCGGGAAAAAATGCTGTTGGAAGTTCTAAACTCAGCTTGCTACACCATGAGACAGCATCAATGACACTTCCAAAAGGCAATGCCTCAAAAAGATGACATCCATCATTAAGGACCCCATCACCCAGAACATGCCCTTTTCTCATTGTCATCATCAAGGAGGAGATATTGGAGCCTGAAGAGACACACTCAACGTTTCAGGATTTCTGAACCCATGTACACTATCTCACTTCTTTTTCTTTTTTTTTTGCTTTATTTTTTGCACTACTTATTTAACTTAATTCTTTATATATATGTCTTATTGTAATTTATAGTTTTCTTTACTATCATGTATTGCAATGTACCACTGCTGCAAAACAACAAACCTCACACCACATGCTAGTGATATTAAACCTGATTCTCATTCTGACTACAGTGGCTCTTGTCCTCCTGTATGCCTGTGAGGTAAGGATCACTTGCAATACAACAGAGAGGAGCTACTAAAACCATCTCTGCAAAATTCTCCACAGGCACTGTAAGGAAACCAATGTCAGTGTTGTCTCCCTAACACTGATGTCCTGGTTACAATCAACCTGTTTCTGGGGTAGAACTCTAGGCTATCAGACCCCTGAGGCAGGTGCCCTATTCTGAGGTTCCTCACAACAGGGGATTACCAAGAGGAAAGAAGAGTTCAAGGATGCTCTCAAAGCCTCCTTGAAAACCTGACCTGTTGCAACGCCTGACCCATGGCCTCCTGAAATGTACAAGTATTACGTGGATTTCACTGAGCTTGTCTCTTAAAGCTTGTGAAGCAAAGAGGAATGAATCTTGACACTATCCCCCGCAAGAATCTGAACTGTGGGTGGACCTGTTGACACAGTAAAAATGTGCACCATCACCCATCACCTCCATTCCCTGTCAGGACTTTCCTGCCCTACCTGTGGCAGTAAGCGGGCCACACACTGCATTTACTACCTACTTCAGAACTCCCACACTGGAGTGGAAACAAGCTGTCCGTGACTCCAAAGGGCTGATTAAGGGGAAGGCAGCCTGACCTTCAGAGCAGGACAGGAGAGGATTGCATGTCTCTGAATTAATCTGGGCATGAATTGCGTGCAGCTGGGGCAGCGTCTTTAAGAATGCCATCTCTGCAATAAAACTCATCACAATCGCAGCCCTTGTTTTATGGTTACAAAAGGGAGTTTTATGTCGAGGTGCTTTCTCAGTATTGCACTGCATTGTGAATGGGTCATGGTTTGTGTTCTGTGCCAGTTTCATTGAGTTTCAGCTGAATTCATGTGAAGCTGCACTTCTGTTAATTTAATCTTGCACAAATGAGTTGGTGGTTTAAAGGGTTTCCCTTTAAAAGAGCAGAATTGGTTTGATTTTGGAATTACACTGTTATGGTCAGTCAATTTAGTCTTTTACCTCATTAAAAAAAACTGTTGATGCCAATTCTAATTATTTTATCAACACAGAACCAATCAGACAATTGTCTTGAGATTTAAAGAAGCCCTTCGGGGTGACTTACACCTGAGACTTCGCTTTATTTTAAAGTTTTAGTAATCAAAACTCTTGTTTATAATTCTCTGTCACTTCATATGAATTCAAGGCCAGAACAAGCAAAATGAAACGATGTTATGCTTTGGACTAAAAACAAGGTCATCGAACAGAAGGTTAAAGGTTTAGAGCAGATGGCAGAATGAAATGGGACTAATGGCTCTCTAGTCCTTTCCCCAGATTAATGGATGGAAAATGAAGCCATGTTATGTATCTCTGCAATTTCTCTCTCATTTAACATCAGATTTTTAAAAATACAAAGGAATAGTCCTTTTGGGTGTATTGTTGAGAATGTGTTCTTGTGGAGCATTTCCTATTGTGAGAACTTAAGTTCTTTGGGCGAATGCCTGACTATTAATGAAGTAGGTTAAATCATGCCCTTGAATTCACCCCATCCTTTTGTGGTGGCCATTTACTGTCGGTTGTAAGTGTTGTATGAACAGGTGAGGTCAGGTGAGGGCATCAAAATAAAGCACATGTTTCTTTCAGACAACATGAAAATCCTCACCATAGGATAAAAAGTCAATTAATATACTTAGTAAACCCCTGATGAACAGTGAACGAGTTGCCAACAGTGTAAGTTTTTGTAATGTGTCGAACAGCTAGTAACTAAAGGATATATTGGCACTTTGGGTCAATAACTCAGCAATTTCTGCTGGTTGTAGGAGTAACTATGCTTCTTGCATGGATTCTGTTAAACTATGATTCCTCGAAACCAAGCATCAGAGGAGTGCAGAGGCCCTGTGTGGACTGCGGAAGGAGTGTACCTCCCAATTTGTAGAAAACTCTGTGGTTCCCACATTAGACATATTATTCATTTCCAGATCAACAAAGCTAGAGTGGAAAGAAGACATCCTCAACTTCTGATGGATTATTGTCCAAGAGGAAGATTCCTCACTTTAATTTTTACCTGATAGAATTTCACAACTTTCCACGCTGACAGACAAGCGAGAGAATTCTGGCAAATTCTTTGATCCAGGTGGCTAAAGGCCGAATTTCAGCATAATGATGATTTTACAAATGTAAACATTGTACACAGATCACTTTAAACAAAAAAATACTTCAAAATATGGAATAAGTCTGAAAGTATTTAATCTGTTTAAAACATAGCTCCTTGTCATTGTGAATAATTATGTTTGCACCAGATGGAGGGGGAAAAACCGTCATATTTTTCCAATGATTCCCACAAGTTAATTTGAAATTGCTTTCTTGGTTTAATATATTTATGCAGCTGGGTAGCTGAGCTTTGAAGTAAGGCATACAGGAACTGCAGTAAGGTTTGAAATACCCCATGAGGCTTGAGCTGTGACCACCAGGCTACACCATGCTGTTTTAAAATGTTGCCCATTCAAGCAGCGGGGAAACTAGTGCAGGACTTATGTGAAGCAGTTGGATAAAATCAGAATGCATTGGAATGAAGAAGTGCATCGTTATGCTCTGCACTTGACAGCCAGGTTGAGGGGAAACAACAGATTATGAGGATGTTACATTCTTGAGGACAGCAGGCAAATGGTAAATCTAGTCCGGTAGGAAATTCTGCTCATCTATACTTAACTCCTTTTCCAGTAGGCCATACTACGACTGGCAGTTAAACCCCTCAGTTTAATGAACAGTAGGAAAAAGAGTGGGTAAGGAGAAATTTTTTGTAATTCTTTGGTTTCAAGAGGCATAGCAATAATGCTTGCATGATATTTTATGTGACAGAGGGATACTTCAGAGTCATTGAAAAGACACCCAAATTGAAATAAAGCTTTTGTAATGATGTGTTTCTTTAGAGATTGTCATGACATCATTTTTTACAAATCTACTGTCTCCAACTCTACAATCCCGAGAAATATTCTCAGAATGACTCGACTGGCAGCAAAGTGAAATAACATCAGAAATTTTATTACAAAACCTAACTTCAAAGATTGATTCGTAAACACGAGCAATGAGGTAATAAATAAAGATGAAGATTGATTTTACTTTTAACTCTTGCAAAGCATACACCAAAAGACAACTGTATTCAAGTCTCCATTAGTAATGAATAAAAATCTGGCCAAAGAACCAAGCTAGTTGTAACTTGGCTTAGTGACATGGGAGTGGAATAAATGTTTGTTTAAAAAGCTCTTTTCTGGCCCTCCGTTGAATTGATGATTCAAATAGACATTTGTGTATATGGAAGAGTGATGACCTAATTACTCATGGTTAAAAGTCACTGAGTTCATTCTCGTGAGGAGATATATGTCATTTCTCATTGCTCAGCATGTAGTAATTTGTATCATAAAGCCGCTTATTGCTCTGGTTACTTTGTGATCATTGAACTGGACTGGAATACATGATACAACTTGCTTTCTGTGCAGTATTGCATTAAGAAGAAACAGAGCAAATTCCTGCAAATATCACTCATTGAGCCCATGAATCACATGCTGCTGTGCTGTCTCTAAAGATGTTCTTGACATGGAGACACTTTACTGATGAATATTTCATTTTATTTAGATAAACAAAATTCCACAAGGGTTTCCAATTGAAACAAAATGATGGTCTAAATAAACTCAAATAGAATTATTGGTTGCCAGTGCATAGCTTTCAAAAGTCCACTGACAAACAAAATGAGCATCATTGCAGAAATTAGGGACACCAGGAGTTTAAAAATGTGCAGCCAGTCTACTCCTAGCCAGTAGTCCTAAAGCAGTTTACTGTAAGAAGTCGGGAGCATTGGCAGTTTAACCGAGTTTGGAAGTCTGAAATTGTAGCCATAGGGGCAGTCTAGAGAAGCCGGAACACAGGAAGCCTATAGCAACAATTATGGGGAAATTTGAGAGTTTGTCTGGGATTTTACAACAGCCATTACTAAAAGATGGTTGCAATTATGCTGAGAAGCTTGGAGCAACCGTCACAGGGAGATGCACTCAGTGTCTCCACAAAGTCAGGGCCTCACTTTCAAGAATGTAATATCCTTTGATGGGCAACATTGGAAGCCCCCTTAGCTACAGACTATTAGAGCAGGATGGAGCCAGAAATCCTCAACTAAAGAACCATAAACACTGTTTTTCCCCTCTTTTGAGAAAAAGGGAGAAATTATCTTTGGTAGTTGATGATTTGCATATCTGGAGAAGACACATGTTCAGAGTCTGACTCACTGCAGTGCATGCAGGAAGACAGCCAGGCTGTATCTAAGTATTTCATGCAAACTGCCCACAGCTCTCGAGGTGGGGACCTCCCCCACTCTGTCTCTGAGGACCTACTTGAGAGCCTCAAAAACCCTAATGGGTCAGTGGCCAGTGTTCCAAAGAGTGGCTGTCAAGCTACATGGACCAGGAATTAACTTCATAATTAGTCTCGCCAAAAATAATTTCGAACTCACTATTACCAGTGAGACAACTTCTTCTTTGTTGACAGAACAGTTGGTGTGTGTACTTTCCACATCTGTGATACAGTGAGACAATGAGGAGCCATACAGAGATTGGTTGGTTGAGTAGTGTCACAACAACAACCTTGCATTCAACATCAACAAGGACAAGGAGTTGACTATGGACTTCATAGAATAGTACTACGTGGTTCCGGCCCTTTGTTCCACAACATTGTACCAACCTTTTAACCTACAGCAATCTAACTTAGCTCCAATATAGCCCTTTGTTGATCTTATATCCATGTGCCTAGCTAAGAGTCTCTTAAATGTCCCTGTTGTATTAGTGTCACCATTCCCAGTACAGCATTCCAGTCTCTCACCGCTTTCTGTGTAACAGAAAAATCTCTGTGAAACTGTCCTCCACTCACCTTAAATGGATATTATCTGGTGTTGGCCATTACTGCCATGGGAAAAAATGTGCTTCGTGTCCACTCTGTCTATGCCTCTCATTATCTTATATGCCTCTTACAAGCCACCTCTTATTCTTCATTGTTGCATTAAAAAAAAAGCCCTAGCTTGCCCAGCCTTACCTCATAAGATTGATCTCTAGTCCAGGCAACATCCTGGTAAATCTCTTCAGCACTCTCACTAAAGTTTCTACATCCTTCCTGTAATGAGGCAACCAGAAATGAACACGATACTCACGTGTGGTCTAACCAGGGTCTTATGGAGCAGCAACATTACCATGAACTCAGTTCCTCCAACTAATGAAGGCCAACACACCATATGCCTTCTCAACCACCCTGTCAACTTGTGTGGCAACTTTGAGGGACCCATGGACCTGAACCTCAACATCTCTATGCACCTCCACACTGCTACAAATCCTAATGTTAACCTTGTACTCTGCCTTCAGGTTCAACCTTTACTTCACACTTTACAGATTGAGTACTATCTGACACTTCTCAGCCCAGCTCTGCATCCTACCAAGTCCCATTGTAACCTACAACAACCTTTTATGCTATCCACAACACCACAAGCTTTCCTGTCATTGCAGACTACGATCCCACCCTTGCACTTCTTCATACAAGTCATTTATAAACATCACAAGGAGCAAGTGTCCCAGAACAGATGCCTACTGAACACCACTAGTAACAGATTTCCAAGCATAATATGCTCCATCTACTAGCACCCTCTGCCTTCTGTGGGCAAGCCAATTCTGAATCCATGTAGCCAAATTTCAATGAATCCCATGCTTCATATTATTATAAATGAGCTTAAGATGGAAGCCTTGTTGAACGCCTTTCTAAAATCCATATGCAGCACATCCACTGTTCTACCTTGAAGAACTCAAAATGGCTTGTAAGGCATGATCTGTCCCTCACAATATCCCTAATCAGAATTCTCTCCAATAATTTGCCTACCATTTGTTGTAAGATCCACTGGTCTATAACTCCAGGATTATCCCTATTATTTTTCTTGAACAAAGGAATAATATTTGCCATCTTCTAATCTTCATGCTACTCCTTCAACCAGCGAGGACACAAAGATCATCGCCAAAGGTGCAGGAATCTTTTCCCTCACTTCTCATATTAATCTGGAGCATATCCCATCCAGTCGCAAGAATTTACTTATTCTAATATTTTTCAAAAATTGCAGCACATCCTTTTACTTATCATGGACATGTTCCAGCAAATTAGCATGTTCTACGCTGAACTCACCCCCGTCAAAGTCCCTCTCACTAGTGAACACTGAAGTAAAGTATTCATTAAGGACCTCCCTTACCTTCACCAAATCCAAGGAATCCACCAAATCTTTTATCCCTGATCATCCCTACCTTCACTCTCATCATCCTACTGTTCTTCACATACGTGTAGAACACCTTGGGATTTTTCTTCATCCTATTTGCCAAGGCCTTATCATGTCCACTTTTAGCTCTCTAAGTCCATTCTTAAGCTCTTTCTTGGCTACTTTATAACTCTCATGAGCCCTGTTTGATCCTTGCTTCTTAAATACTAAGTATGCTTCCTTCTTCCTCTTGACTAGATATTCCACTTCTCTTGTCAATCATGGTTGCTTCATCCTATTATCCTTTCCCTGCCTCAATGGGACAAACCTACCAGAACCCTGTGCATGTGCTCCTTAAACAACCTCCACATTTCTGTTGAGCATTTCCTCAAGTACATCTGTTCCCAACTTACTACCTAATAGCATCATAATTCATCCTCCCCTAATTAAATGCTTTCCCATACCATCTATTCTTGTCCCTGTCTAAGGCTATGGCAAAGGTCAGGGAGTTGTGGTCACTGTCTCTGAAATGCTCACCCACCGAGAGATTTGTCACCTGACTTAGTTTAATGCCTCGTACTAGATCCAGTATGACCTCTCCTTTAGTCAGCTTGTCTACATAGTGTGCCAGGAATCCTTCCTGGACACATCTAAAAACCCCTGGGGAGGATGAAAGCATACTCCTAATGGAGTGATTGCTCCCATCTTTAGCCACACTAACTCAATAGACAGTCCCTCCATGATGCCCTCCTTTTTTGCAGCTGTGATACTATCCTTGATTAGCAATGTCTCTGCCCCACCCTATTTATTATCGCCCTGCCCCTTTTGACACATCTAAATCCTGGAACATCCAGTAGTCATTCCTGCCCAAGTCTTTATAATGGCCACAACATCCTAGCTCCAACTACTGATCCATGCTCATCTTATTCATCACTCTTGTCCCTAATACTTTTCACATTAAATTTGACATACTTCAACCCATATAATTAACTTCATAGATGGTGCATCGACTGTCCATGCTTCTTCATAGTCTCTCTACTCATTTCATCTAACAGTACAACAACTGCTCCATCATCTGACTGATCACTCTGGTTCCCATCATCCTGTCAAACTCGTTTAATCTCTCCCCCCACCCCACCATCCCTAACAGCTATCCCTCGCCAACCCAGTTTTAAACCCTCCCCAACAGCTCTAGTAAAACTGCCCACGAAGACATTGGACCTTCTTGAGTTCAGGTGTAAACTGAGCCTTTTGTACAGGTCATACTTTCCCCAGAAAAGTTCCTAACAATCCACAAATCTGAACCTTTGCCCCTGCACCAGTTTTTCAGCCATACATTCACCTGCTAAATTATCCCACTCTTACCCTCACTGGTACGTGACACAGATAGTAATCCAGAGATTTCTACCCTTGCAATCCTGCATTTTAGCATCCTACTTAGTTCCCTATATTCACTCTTCAGAACCTCATCCCTTTTCCTACCTATGTCAAAGGTATCGATGTGTACCATGACTTCTACCTGCTCTCTCCCCCTAAAGAATGCTGTGGATCTGAGATGTCCCTGACCCTACCATTTGAGAGGCAACATACCATCCGTCTCCTTGACATATACAATAATCTCCAGTCTGTTCCCTAACTATTAAATCTCCACCACTCTCTTCTCCCCCCATCTCCCTCCCCACTTCCCCTGGAAGCCACAGAGCCAGATGCCAGAGACATGGTAGCTGTGGAAGGGGGAGTTGAAGATCACACAGCAGTCCTCGTTGAGGGGTCAACAGTGGAAAGGGTGACCAGCTTCAAGTTCCTTTGTGTCAACATTTCAGAGGATCTACCCTGGGCATGTCAGTAGCTCCAGTTCATTAGGATTTGAGAAGATCTGGTTTGCCATCAAAGGATCTTGCAAGTTTCTATAGATGCATTGCTCCATCATGACCTAGTAGGGGTTTCCAATATGCACCATCACAAAATGCTGCAGAGGGCTGTAGACTCAATTAGCTCCATCACAGGCACAACCCAACCTGGCATGGAGGACATCTTCCAAATGGGTGCCTCAGGAAGGTGGCATCTATCAGTGAAGACCCTCACCATCTGAGGCATATCCTGTTCTCATTAATCCTCAGGCACAGGGGCCTGGAAACCCACATTCAACATTTTAGGAACAGCTTCTTTCCCTTTGATATCAGTCCATAAACCCATGAACACTGCCTCGTTAATTGTCTTTTACACTTTATTTATTGTGACATAGTAATTTTTAAGTTTTGCACTGTACTTCTGCAAACCAACAAATTTTTCAGCATAAGCACAAGAGATTCTGCAGATGCTGAAAATCTGGAGCAACCCACACAACATGTTGGAAGCATTCAGCTAATCAGGCAGTATCTATAGAGTGGAGTAAACAGTTGATGCTCTGAGCCAAGATCCTTCATCAGGACTGGAAGTGAAGAGCGAAGAAGCCAGAATAAGAAGATGGGGGAGGGAAAGAACGAACTGGCAGGTATTAGGTGTGACTAGGTGAAGGGGAAGGTGAGTGAGTGGGGAGGGGGAGAGGGGATGAAGTAAGAAAGAGGACATCTCAGATGTTCTAGAATGGAAAGCCTCATCCTGAAAACAGATGTAGTACAGATGGAGGAACTGAGAAAAAGGAATAGCATTTTCACAAGTTACAGGGTAGGAAGTGGTATAGTCAAGATGGTTGTGAGAGCCAGTAGGTTTATAAAAGATATCAGTAGGGAATCTTTTCTCCAGAGATGGAAACAACGGGATCGAGCAAGGCGAGGGAAGTATCAGAAAAGAGCCAAGTACGTGAGGGTAGGGTGGAAGTAGGAGACAAAGTTGATGAAATTAATGAGCTTGGCATGGGTTCAGGAATCAGTACCAATGCAATCGTCAATGTAATGTAGAAAGGACTGGGGAGCATTTACCGGTGTAGGCTTGGAACATGGACTGTTCCACATAGCTAATGAAAAGGTAGTCGGAACTGGGGGCCATGCAGGTGGCCATGGCTACACCTTAGATTTAGAGAAAGTGGGAGGAGCTGAAAGAGAAATTGTTGAGGGTGAGAACCAGTTTCACCAGACGGAGGAGGATGATGATGGAGGGGAACTGATTAGGTATGTTGTCTAGAACTTTAAGCCCTTCCTGAAGAGGGATAGAAGTATATAGGGACTGGATATCAATAGTGAAAACGCAGCAACCAGCGACCAGGGAACTTTGAATGATTGAAGCAATTGAGAGCTTGTTAAGTGTCACAGATTTAGGTTGGAACAGACTGAACCAAGAGGGACAAAATGGAGTCGAGATATGTGGACAAGATTTCAGTGGGGCAGGAGCAGGCAGAAATAATGGGCCTACCTGGACAGTCAGTTTTGTGGATCTTAGGTAAGAGTTAGAAACGAGCAGTGTGGGGTATGGGAACTATGAGTCAGTGATAATGACCCCGATTCTGAGTCACAGCTGACATCCTGTGCACACTGTATCTATCATCCAGATGGGTATTTTTATTGTCCAAGAGTGGAGGTGTGAAAGTCGCAGTGGTCCAGTTGGTGAGATAACTAGAGCAAGTTACTGAACCCAGATCCAGGGCCTTTACTGGTCCACTATTGCCAATATTGGCACTGAAAATTAACCCAATCAGTTTGTAAGATATACATTGCCAATATATCGTATACAAAAGTTCAATATTTGCACTTGACAGCTTTTAAAATCCAACAGTAAAGACTTAGTGAAAGAGTATGCGAATATAACAAACTCACATATAATACATTCTTTGACACAGTACACATGCATGTTGTATGAAAATGCCATCAATTCTCTGCTGGTTTTTGTTAACAATCCAGCAAGTCTATAAGGTCAGGGCTGGCCTTTTAGCTGGTGAGACACTGTTCACATCACAAAGGGCATCTTTGGCCCTGTGTGTCAGCTCCACTCCAGGACAATTAGAAAGTCTACAAGTCCATTTAATAGAACATAGAACATTACAGGCAGTACAGGGTCTTCAGTCCATGATGTTGTGCCAACTTTTAAACTACTCTAAGACCAATCTAACCCTTCGCTCTTACATAGCTTTCCATTTTTCTATCTGTTGAATTGCTTGTACATGCAATGTGCGAAGAATACCATTTTAATACACAAGTCATCACTGTGGACACTGAATTTTCCTGTAAAAAAGCACAAGGGATCTAAAAATGAAGAGTTTCAAATTATTTTTGAGAGGACTATTCAGCTGCTGGGTCAGGCGGCTTCTATTGCCAGTCCTCCAGCTATGGTAGCTTGGCAGAGATGGGCGGGAGAACAGTTGTGTAGTGAACTCTTTAGCCACCAGGTTGTGAAGTAGGGGGAGAGTATGCTGTTTCTTTTGCATCACTTTGGCCACTGACCCACAGGGGTTCCTTCTGGGATGATCAACCCCAGGGGGCATTCTCTATCTACTTCAGATTCCAGAGGCTACTTCAATCTACTTAGTGTTCAAGTTTTGCTTGAGCAGGAAAATTTAGGCTAATTTTTCAGTATCAGGTATAAGGGCTGCTACACTGCTGAAGATGCCTATTAAACCAAGGTAGGTGTCTTCTCTTGCATTGACTTAGCTTCACTTTTTACTAAAGAGGAATGTGGTAGCAGGGTGCAGGAGGGGCTTGGTGTCACCTGGGGTCCTACCCGATATTTATACTGCAATCAACATAACAGGAACAGATTGTATTATCCTAGTTCTATTACATTGCTGATCACGGGAACTTTTGGTGCAGAGATTTATTGGCACTTTTCTAGCTACTTCGTTATGATCTTGCACTACTCATTTTCAGTAGATTTTACATTTTATTCTGCATTGTTATTGTTTTACCTCAATGCACTGTGCAATGATTTGATCTGTATGAACAGTATAGAGGACAAATGTTTCACTGTACCTTGTTACATATGAAAATAATAATACAATACCAATACCTACCTTACAAAAGTGAATACAAGTGAAAGTACTTCGTTGTTTGTAGTGTTCTGGGATGAGTCAAGGCTGTCAAGAGAGCTAGACCTCAGTCTTAATTTTTCAGCTCAGTTGCAAAATTATTAAAATATTCTAGAATTTGTTGATTTTTAGGATAGAGCCAATCGTCAATACGTAACTGGTACATTACTGTTGTTCAGAGAAACTCCCGTTTCAGTGTTCCAACACAGAGTTTAAACGATCGATTGAATTTCATTACTAAATGTTTGGTTCACGGTCCACACAAGCAGCCCAAAGCAGAGGGCTGTGGTCTCTGGAAGTGTAATACGTTCAATAGAATTCCTCACGTGTGGCTTTTCCATTAACACTTCCCTGTCAGATTATGAATGTGTTCCGATCGTGGAATTAATCGCTCTCTACTGTCCCTTTGGATTGTCATTGGTGGATGCCACTAGATTAACTCAATAACTTCATCATTTTGCTTCATATATAAATCAACAGAGGGTGACTACCTCACAGATTTGGGAAGTGTTCTCTCAATGTGCAGCAGACGGGGTGTACAAGGGGGAGGCGTGTCGCTTTAAATCTCCTTTGCTCAGTGTGCTGGACTAGATGGCTGCTGTGCAGGTGCAGAGTACTTCCTGACCGTTAATTCTTTGCAGCACAGTCCTGACCGCCAACCCCCACCCCCAAGGTAGCTGCAGGCCAGCTGTGCATAATTTTTAGAGCTGGGAAACTCAACGATTGCACGGGGGGGGCGGGGAGGGTGTGAAGAGGGCAATATTGGTAACCGACGGCAAAGTGGAAAGAGGTACATCTGTCTGCCGCTGCTGTATTGTTTCAGCGGAGAAGCGCCTCAGAAGGTGTAGTCAGACCCCAATTGATTCCCCAGCTGCATTGCCTGGGCGCCATTGTAAGTTATGAGCAACTCTCGGGGCAGCGATGTGCTCCGCGAGAGCAGCTCATAGCCGCGCCGCCTTCTGTAATTGTGGATTCTGTCGTCTGTGTGGAGCGACATTCCTCAGTGGCAGACGCGTGCAAAAGTTCAAACCATCAAGTGCGCGACGGTGAAACGTGACTCCCCGCCGCCTTGTCTGGAGGGCTTCTGTGGGAGTCCGGGTCGCATTCCAACGCAAGAGTGCAACAACAAGGCCGGGGCATTTAGGGGCTGCACGGCTGCATTCCTCCTGTAGGTGTAAAGCCCTTTACATCGAAACACTATTTGTTTTGTTCCAATATGACAATCCACCCGTAAATCAGTCGTTGAATAGTTTAAAGAAATAAAGAAGTCCTAGCCGTTCTGAGGGAGAGCGCCAGAGGATTCCATTGCCTGATCATGTTTTAAGAAGGACCGGCCGAGGAGAGTGACTCGAAGCCAGGAGCTGAGTTTAAAATATTCGACTTCCCAGATTTTTAAGTCTTGCACTTGAACTTGAGTCTGTTTTGTCTGGGCTCAGACCAGTGCCTCCGGATCGAATAACTCACTCACACAAGTAACTGCTCCATTTAAAGTGGGGGGAGGGGAGGAAGAGTAATTACAGCCTGTCTGTCTACTTTAGGTTTGAATTATCGCTCCTGCTAGCTCACCCTTAATGGCCACGAGAAGCTCAGTAGTTGAAATAGCAGGGCGCCTGAAACAAGATGACTGACTCTTAACAGGGCCATAAAGTGGGGGGAAACTGAAATAAGCAGAGTTAATCTTCATCACATCTCCAATTTAAATTCCAGTCGGAATAGTTGTGTTCTTGGTTCACTTTTTCCTTTAACCCTTCGAGCTCCATATTCTGAAGTGACTTTGCTGTTCAGATTTGCCTGTCAAATAGGATCTGGTTTGCTCGTGTTGCTCTTTGCAGCTCCATGAGTTGGTAATTTCCATGCATGAAAGGTTTTTTTAAGTGTCCAGTTCTCTGCCAACCCTCCCTCTATGCCTATGAAGGGCAAATTCTGTGGCTCACAAGGGCAGCGTTCTGACTGCAAGACAAAGGTGAAGCTAGTCTTTCCTGGCAGGAATTTCTGGGCATTACCCATGTCCTATTTTCTAAGCAATTCACATTGTGGTTTCCATACTCAGTGACAGGTTGGAGATCACCAAAGCCATTTTGTATTAGCATGAAGTCTCCCAGCATAGGGTTGAATTAATTGGTCATCGGTGGTTTATGCTTTGGGAGCTCTTGGACTTCACAGCAAATGCAGTTAGATGCAGAATCCCAAAAGATGCAAGAGTCAGAAACAGGAGGCCATTCAGCCCTTTGTATCGGCTCCACCATTTGGTAAATCCATGGCTGATATTTTACCTCAGCAGTACTTTTCTGGATTAACTTCATGATTCCTTTAAGTTTACAAAAATGTAAACACACCTCTTGAGTAGAGAATTCCAAAGGTTCACCACCTTGTGGATGAAGAACCTTTTTTTCTCCTCAGATCTGAAATGCTGGTCCCTGAATTTGAAGAGTCGATGCTTAGCCTGGACATTAAAGTCAGTGCAAACATCATCCCAACATCTTGCCTTTTGAGGCTCCACTATAATCGTTCCTTCTAACCTCAAGAGAATGTAGGCTTAATCTCACTTCATAGAACAAACTTCTGTCCGATGAATCTTCATGGTATTACCATAATCCATGGATAGGGAGATAAAACCTGGTTCAATCTCTATATTCCAGGTTTCATCTCACCAGAGCTGATTAAAGTCCAAATACATTAAATCAACTCACTCTCCTTAATCATTAAGTTAGTCCGACACATCCTTAACGTCAGGTGGTTCCTACCAGATTGCGTGCTGCCTGAAGAGAAGACCTCAGATTTGTCTTTAGCATTGCGACAGGGAGGGCTAATGTAGGAATAGGTTTTGAATAGGTTTCCTGTTTGATCTGAATAGTCTTTGGATACCGCAAAGGACTGCTAAACACAGGCGCAGCTCAAGGATGTGTACTTAGGTCATTATTTTACTCTTTCTATACTCATAACTACATGGCTAGGCACAATGAAAGCACCATTTGCAGATGACGGTGACGATGACGCCTGTAGAGGTGGCTGGTTGAGTGATATTGTAACGATAACCTTTCACTCAGTGTCAGCAAGACCAAGGAATTAATTGTGGATATCAGGAAGGGGAAGTCAGCAGAATATGATTCAATTCTCATTGCGGTGTCAGTGGTGGAAAGGGTGAGCAGAATTCATATTTCTCGGTGTTAGTTCCATCCTGAGCCCAACATATAGATGAAACCAGGAAGAAGGCTTGTTAGTGGCTTTATTTTGTTCGAAGTTTGAGATTTGGTATGTCACCAAAAATTCTTACAAAAGAGCATTCTGATTGGTTACATCGCAGCCTAGTAGAGAGCTTCCAATGGACAAGTTCACAACAGGCTTTAGAGCAGGGTTTCCCAGCCTTTTTTTTATGCCATGGACCCCTACAATTAACTGAGGAGTCCAAGGACCCCAGGTTGGGAATTCTTGCTTTAGAAGGTTGGCCAGCATCATCATAGGCCCAACTCTTCCCCACCATCGAAGATGACATCAAGAGGCAGCGTCCATCACTAAGGGCCTTTACCATCTGGGACATACCCTCTTCTCATTACAACCATCAGGGAGAAGGTCAAGGAGCCTGAAGATCCATTTTAATAATTCAGAACACAGTATTTTCTCCTCTGCCATCAGACTTCTGAATGGACCATATGCCCCTGAATACGGTCTCATTATTCCTTTTTATTGCGCTATTTATTTTGTAATTCTAAGTAATTTTATGTCTTTGCACTGTGTTGCTGCCACAAAAAAGTAATATTTCACATGATATATGACAGTGATAATAAATCTGATTCTGATGTTGACCTGCTGAAAAGTCTTGTGTAGTCTGTAATGGCAGGGGCCTATCAGTGGGTTCTGGGATTACAGGTCTTAAGCTACACAACCGGAAGCTGGACTGCAGCATGGAGACTAGCTGGATACTGGTTGGTTGTGGAGGGGCAGCTCAACTACCCTATATCTCATGGGAAGATTAGTGTAGATGGGTGGAAGTTTGGGCAGGGATCTGTGTCCTAGTATAGTTCAACCTGTAGAAAATTGCCCCAAACTTAAGCATAGCAAAATTTTTCAACCCTCCCCCCCAACTTCCTCCATTCCCCACTCTGACCTTTTACCTCTTCTCACCTACCTATCACTTCCTCCTGGGTCCCCTCCTTCTTCCCTTTCTCCTATGGTCCACTCTCTTCTCCGATTAGATTCCTTCTTCTCCAGCCCTTTACCTTTCCCACACACCTGGCTTCAACTATCCTCCTTCCCCTCTCCCCACCTTTTTATTCTGGCATCTTCCACCTTCCTTCTCAATCCTGAAGGAGGCTTTCAGCCTGAAACAGCAACTGTTTATCCATTTCCATAGATGCTGCCTGACCTGCTGAGTTCCCCAGGCAGGTGTGTGTTGCACAGCAGTGCTGGATACTGTGGATCCCTCATAGAAAATAAAGCTCAACAACAAAAATACCCCAGGAAAGAAAGAACCAGCATTTTGATAATTGTTCAAAAACTCAAGACGTCCTTTAGCCCTTGTTTGTTGATGAGGTATCTGTAAAGTGTGGTCTTGGTCGAGATGTAAAAAGCCCAAATGACATTTTGCCACACATCAGCATTGATGGTGACCAGATGATCTGCTTTTAGTGATGTTGATCTTGGATGACTATCATGCTCTGACTGGAATGCTGTCAGAGATAGGTCAGTGAGTATGTGCTCTGTATTCTGTAGATAGCCAAATGTGCTAGTGATGGAAAGGCCACCATTGAGTCCATGGGCACTGATATCGAATAAGTACATTAAAGGCTAACTTTGATTACCCTGAAAAAAATGTGCATGGACTTTGGTACATGACTATCTCACACCATCAGTAGCTAGGGATAGAAAACAACAGTAGTAGGGAGCCAAGACCCTGAGTGGCCAGATCCAGTTGGAGATGCCTGCATATTTTAAGTTTGACTAGAGCAGAGACGATGAACCATGGCAAAAGTGAATCCGACCTGGAAAATAGTGAAAGCATAACATGGCAGAAAATGGGCTGTGTGATTCCTCTTCACTCATGTGTCCTGGCTCCTTGGCGGTATTTACTATTATCCTTATCCCTTGAAAGGGTGGTGGTGAACTCTCTGTGCTTTAAGTATTCCCACCATGTTGTTTGGGAGCTCCTGAAATTTGACTTGTAGATTGTAATGTTACTATTTACTGCTGTCCCCATCTCTCAGGGTGACAGTGCACACAGAAATATACGATGCTTTTAAAGAAACCTTTCCAAGTCACCATAGTGTTTCTATATGATACCCATTGCAGACACCTTGCGTAATTACTTCAAAAACAAGATTTTTTTAGTTGATGAATTGGGTGCCAATCAAGTGGGCAGTGTTGTTCTGGCGAACTGGCTGAATCCTCTCAGAAAGTGCTGGAGGAGTTAAAAGATGGTCACTTACTTCAGAATAGTCAGCATCTAACTTGCTCCTGTAGCTAGATACAGTGTCTATAAAAAGTATTCACTCCCCTTGGAAGTTTTCATGTTTTATTGTTTTATAAAATAGAATCACAATGGATTTAATTCGGCTTTTTTTGACACTGATCAACAGAAAAAGTCTTGATCTATATTAATTACAAATATAAAACAAAAATAATTAATTGCATACGTATTTATCCTTTTCAATATGACACACCAAATCATCACCGGTGTAGCCAATTGGTTTTAGAAGTTATATCATGAAGACCTGAGAGAGGCTGGTCCTGGCTCACCTCCAACCCCTGGTCAGATCAGCCTTCAATCCCCTGTAGTTTGCCCACCAGGAGTACATTGCAGTCGATGATGCTGTCATCTACCTGCTGAACAGAGCCTACTCCCATTTGGATAAGCAGGGCAGCACCGTGAGGACCACGTTTTTTGATTTCTCAAGTGCTTTCAATACTATACAGCCCTCATTGCTGGGGGAAAAGCTCCATTCAATGCAGGTTAGCACTTCCATTTTGTCCTGGATAATGGGCTACCTGACTGGCAGACTACAGTTTGTGTGGCTTCAGAGCTGTGTGCCAGACATGGCAATAAGCGGCACTGGGGCCCCACAGGGGACTATATTGGCTTCCTTCCTGCTTATCCTGTATACCTCAGACTGTAGATACAACGCTAAGTCATGTCATCTGCAGAAATTCTCTGATGACTCAGCAATAGTTGGGTATATAAAAGGAGGACGAGATGATGAGTACAGGACCCTGGTGGAGGATTTTGTCAAATGGTTCAAGCTGAATCATCTGCAGATCAGCATCAGTAGAGAAAAGAAATGGTGATGGACTTTAGGAAGACGAAATCTGCACTGCTCTCTGTTACTATTGATGGTGAGGAGTAGATATGTGAGGACCTACCAGTACCTGGGGGTGCACCTGAATGACAGACTCGAGTGGAGTACCAACACAGAGGTTTCAATTAATAGGTTTCAATAGGTACATTTAATGTCAGAGAAATGTATGCAATATACATCCCGAAATTCTTTTTCTTCGCAAACATCCATGAAAACAGAGGAGTGCCCCAAAGGATGGATGACAGTTAAATGTTAGAACCCCAAAACCACCCAGCCCCCCCCCTACCCATGCACAAGCAGCAGCAAAGGCTGCTCGTTCACCTGGTAATTCAACATACCACAGACTCTCTCTCTCCTTAATAAGAAAAAAAGAGGTGTCCCCTTTTCACAGCGAGAGAGGAGACATAATAAAACAACTTGCTGACTTATGGTGTTAAAAGACTGTTGTGTCGCTTTTTCTGAGCTCTGTGCCCAAAGAACTCGGGTCCCTGGGCACACAACCAGCAGCCAGCTCGTTGCTTTCAACCTTACATGTAGTCCCAGGACACATCAGGTGGCAGGACAGGTCTTGAATCAGCTGGTCTCCAGAGCCATGAAAATCCAACACCCTGAAGGCGTGCCGGCCTTCCAGGCCGCGTCATTGACATATCAAAAAGCAGCCGGTCGTGAGAACCTGTGAGCGGGTCCCATTTCCACAAAGAACCGAAGTTAGCGTGTAACTCCAGGTCAGTGTCTTCAAAAGAACCTTGAAAGGGAAAAAAAGAGCTATCAAAGATTGAAATAGCTGTTTCTGAAGATGCAAGCAAAGGAGTTGCCGTTAGGCATCATCATCTTTCTAAGCTCCACCCTAAGCTGTGTGCATAAAGGGCCAGAGTCGTCTCTACTTCCTGAGGAGACTGAGGTCCTTTGGAGTATGTAGTCCTCTCTTTCACATGTCCTACCAATCTGTTGTCACCAGTACAACCTTCTATGTGGTGGTGTGCTGGGGCAATGGCATCAACAAGGGTGATGCCAACAGGCTTAATAAACTGATTAAAAAGCTGACTCTATTATAGCAAGATCTCCCAGTGGCCACACATTTTAATTCCACGTCCCATTCCCATTCTGATATGTCTATCCACGGCCTCCTCTACTGTAAAGATGAAGTCACACTCAGGTTGGAGGAACAACACCTTATATTCCGTCTGGGTAGCCTCCAACCTGATGGCATGAACATTGACTTCTCAAACTTCCGCTAATGCCCTACCTCCCCCTCGTACCCCATCCGTTATTTATTTATATACACACATTCTTTTTCTTTCTCTTCTTTTTCTCCCTCTGTCCTTCTCACTATACCCCTTGCCCGTCCTCTGGGTTTTCCCCCTCCCCCTTTTCTTTCTCCTTAGGCCTCCTGTCCCATGATCCTCTCATATCCCTCTTGCCAATCAACTGTCCAGCTCTTGGCTCCATCCCCCGCCGCCCTGTCTTCTATCATTTTGGATATCCCCTCCCCCTCCCACTTTCAAATCTCTTACTAGCTCTTCTTTCAGTTTGTCCTGACGAAGGGTCTCAGCCCGAAACGTCAACTGTACCTCTTCCTAGAGATGCTGCCAGGCCTGCTGCGTTCACCAGCAACTTTTATGTGTGTTGCTTGAAATTCCAGCATCTGCAGATTTCCTCGTGTTTCTGTTATAGTTTCTTTAGGTTCATTTACCAACAGAGAAATGTACAAAATATACATCCTGAAATTCTTTTTCTTCACTGACATCCACAAAAACAGAGGAGTGCTCCAAAGAATGAATGACAGTTAAACATTAGAAACCCAAAGCCCCCCTTCCCCAGCTCACCTCTCCCACACACAAGCAGCAGCAAGGCAACGACCCTCCCACCACCCCACCAGCAAAACGCATCAGCGCCCTCCACCAAGCACTCAGCCGTGCAGCAAGCATCAATAAAGACACAGACTTGCAGTGCCCCAAAGAATAGTAGTTCACCCAGTAATTCGACATACCACAGACTCTCCCGAATAAGGGAAAAAGAAGTGTCCCCGTTTCACAGCAAGAGGGAGACTTAACAAACAACTCACAACTCACAGATTTACGATGTTAAAGGTCTGTTGTGTCACTTTTTTCGTGCTCTGCACCCAGAGACTTGGCCCCAGAAAGGCGCAGTTCTTCGGACACACAACCCACAGCAGCTAATCTGCTGCTCCTGATGTTCTGTGTTCTCTCACGACACTTCATCCAGGGGCACCGGCCTAGAATCAGCCCGTCTCCAGAGGCACGAAAGCGTGTTAGTCTTCCAGGCCGCATCCTTGGGATATCAAAAAGCAGCTGGTCGTGAAGCCCTGGTAGCGGGTCCTATTCCCGCAAAAGACCAAAGTTAGAGTTTATCTCCAGGTCAGGATCTTCAAAAAAATTTTGAAAAGGAAAAAAAAGATATAAAAGCTAGAAACCGAGCTGTTTCCAAAGATGCAAGCAGAGGAGTCGCAATTTAGCGCCATCATCACTTTGCTCCACCCCTCCGAAGTAGAAGTCAAACTTGACACACTGTAGGCTGTGGTAGAGCAAAGGACCCTATGGAAAATCCAGGCAATTCTGGGCAATGTTTCTCACCCTCTGCATGCCACCTTGACTAAACTGAGGAGCACTTTTAGTAATAGACTAAGACAACTGCACTGCTCCAGAGAGCACTATTTGAGGTCATTCTTACCCTCGGCTATTAGAAAGGGTCAACCTATAGTTGGGGAAGTAATGACCCCCTCCCGTAAGACTGTTTGAGGTAACTCATTTTTTATTCCTTCTTACTTCTCCTCTTATAGACAATAGACAATAGGTGCAGGAGTAGGCCATTCAACCCTTCGAGCCAGCACCACCATTCACTGTGATCATGGCTGATCATCCACAATCAGTACCCTTTTCCTGCCTTCTCCCCATATCCCTTCACTCTGCTATCTTTAAGAGCTCTATCTAACTCCTTTTTGAAAGAATCCAGAGAACTGGTCTCCACTGCCTTCTGAGACAGAGCATGCCACAGAACCACAACCCTGTCTGTATCTTGTTTTACGGCGGTTGGCATCCAGCTTAATGGTGCATTACCGCCACCCTCTGCTCCGGAATGTGCACTAGACATACATTCTAAATCCCTTAAAACCACAACCCTCTGTGTGAAAAAGTTTTTCCTCAACTCCGTTCTAAATTGTCTACAAATTATATTTGTATATCTGTGCACATGTAATGCTACTGTGACACTGTATATACATTTAGGATTAATAAATTCTCTATCTAATTAGTTAAATGGAGATCACCTGTGTGTAGCCACAGTGTTTCAATTGATTGTAGTAAAAATATACCTGTATCTGGAAGGTCCAACTGCTGGTGTGTCAGTATCCTGACGAAAACCACACTTCAAGCAACTCCGCAAAAAGGTTCTTGAAAAGCACAAGTCAGCAGATGGGTATGAGAAAGTTTCCAAGTCTTTGAATATCCCTTGGAATACAGTTAAGTCAATCATCAAGAAATGGAAAGAATATGCCTAGAACAGGCCGTCCTCAAAAACTGAATGACCATGCAAGACCGAGACTAGTGAGGAAAGCCATCACACAGCTCTGGAGGAGTTACAAGCTTCAGTGGCTGAGATGGGAGAGACTGTGCATACAACAACCGTTACCAAGTGCTTCACCAGTCGCAGCTTTATGGGAGAGTGGCAAAGAGGAAGCCATTATTGAAAAAAACTCACATGAAATCTTGGCTAGAGTTTGCCAGAAAGCATATGGGAGACTCTGAAGTCAGCTGGAAGAAGGTTCTATGGTCTGATGAAACCAAAATTGAGCTTTTTTCCCTTCAGATTAAATGCTACGTTTGGTGTAAGCCAAACACAGCACATCATCAAAAACGCACCACATCTACCGTGAAGCATGGTGGTGATTGCATTATGCTGTGGAGATGCTTCATTGCAGCAGACAGTGGAAGGCTTGTGAAGGTAGAGGATAAAATGAATACAGCAAGATACAGGAAATCCTAAAACCTAATGCAGCTTGCAAGGGAACTGCGACTTGGGAGAAGATTTGTTTTCCAGCAAGATAATGACCCCAAGCATAAAGCCAAAGCTCCATAGTAGTGGCTTAAAAACAACAAAGTTAATGTCCTGGAGTTGTTACGTAAAAGTCCAGACCTCAATCCAACTGAGAAGTTGTGCCTGGACTTGAAAAGAGCTGTTCTCTCATGATCCCTATGCATTCTGACAGAGCTTGAGCAGTTTTGTAAAGAAGAATGGGGAAAAATTGCAGTGTCCAGATGTGCAAAGTTGATAGAGACCTATCCACACAGACCCAAGGCAGTAATTGATGCCAAAGGTACATCTACTAAATACTGACTTGAATGAGGTGAATACTTATGCAATAAATTATTTTCTTTTTTTATATTTGTAATTAATTTAGATCACTTTGTAATGATCCATTTTTACTTTGACTTGAAAGAGTCTGTTTCTGTTGATCAGTGTCAAAAAAAGACAAATTACATCCATTGTGGTTCAATGTTTTAAAACAATAAAACATGAAAACTTACAAGGGGTGTGAATACTTTTTATAGGCATTGTATGCGTCATTCATCAAGTCAGGTCTCTGATCGGTGTGATTTGATGACAGGGATAGAGCTAAGTTTTAAAAAAAAGAAAATGTTTTAGACTTTCTCTTGTTCAAGATGATTATAGCTGGCATTTATATGACAGTTGTCTAGCACTAATCACTCATTAGCACTCAGATCTGCAGCTGGGTCTTCAACTTCCGCACAGACAAGACCCAGGCTGTAAAAATAGGGGACAAGCTCTCCTCTACAATCACTCTGAGAACCGGTGCCCCACAAGGCTCTGTACTCAGCCACCTGCTGTACTCACTGTACACCTATGATTGTGTAGCCAAGTTTCCATCAAATTCAATATATAAGTTTGCTGATGACATCACAATTGTAGGCCGTATCTCAGGTAATGATAAGTTTGAGTACAGAGTGGAAATTAAGAACCTGGTGGCATGGTGCGAAGACAATAACCTATCCCTCAACATCAGCAAGACGAAGGTATTGGTTGTTGACTTCAGAAGGAGTAGCGGACCACATGACCCAATTTACATCAGTGGTGCGCAAGTGGAACAGGTCAAAAGCTTCAAGTTCCTCGGGGTCAATATCACAAATGACCTGACTTGGTCCAACCAAGCAGAGTCCACTGCCAAGAAGGCCCATCAGTGCCTTTACTTCCTGAGAAAGCTAAAGAAATTTGGTCTGTCCCCTAAAACCCTCACTAATTTTTATAGATGCACTGTAGAAAGTATTCTTCTAGGGTGCATCACAACCTGGTGTGGAAGTTGTCCTGTCCAAGACTGAAAGAAGCTGCAGAAGATTGTGAACACAGCCCAGCACATCACACAAACCAATCTTACATCCTTGGACACACTTTACTCCACACGCTGTTGGAGCAGTGCTGCCAGGATAATCAAGGACATGACCCGTCCAGCCAACACACTTTTCATCCCTCTTCCCTCCGGGAGAAGGCTCAGGAGCTTGAAGGCTCGTATGGCCAGATTTGGGAACAGCTTCTTTCCAACTGTGATAAGACTGCTGAACGGATCCTGACCCGGATCTGGGCCGTACCCCCCAAATATCTGGACCTGCCTCTCTGTTTTTTTGCACTACCTTACTTTCCCTTTTCTATTTTCTATTTATGATTTATAATTTAAATTTTTACTATATTATTATTGATTTGTACTCTAGGGAGCGGGAAGTGCAGAATCAGATATCACTGTGATGATTGTACGCTCTAGTATCAATTGTTTGGCGACAATAAAGCAAAGTAAAGTAATCAGTCATGCTAGAACCCTATCCTTGTTTCATGTGGAAATGGATAGTTTCATTATCAGAGGAGTTTCAAATGGAACTGATCTTATGATGGAGATTTGCTCACTGATGAAGATGAATGGGGCTAGCAAATTGCCCAGAAGTATTCTGCAACAATGTTGGGGGACTGAGATGATTGGTCTCCCGCAATCACTATTTTCTTCCTTTGTGCGAACGGGGACACTAACCCTTCGTACCAAGTGGCTTAATTTTTTGCCCCAGGACCTGTAGCAGAGAAGTTTTTTTTACACTAGCAATGTTGGCATTCATTTTGAGAGGACTAGAATATAAAATGTAAATGGTGCTTTATAATGCATTAGTCAGACTAAATTTGGAGTACAGTATTGTGAATATTTTTAGACCCTGTATCTAAGAAGGGATGTGCTGGCATTGGAGACGATCCAGAGGAGGTTTATGAGAATGATCCTGAGAATGAAATGGTTAATGTATGAGGAGCATTTGATGGCTCTGGGCCTGTAGTCACTGGAGTTTAGGAGAATGGGGGTGGGGTATCTCTTTAAAACCTATTGAATATTGAAAGGCCTAGTCTGAGTGGTCATGTTGACTGTGTTTCCATTAGTGGGAGAATCTAGAACCAGAGCATACAGCCTCAGAATACTAGGATGTTCCTTTAGAGCAGAGTTGAGGAGGAATTTCTTCTGCGAAAGGGTGGTGAATCTGTGGAATTCATTGCCATAGGCAGCTGTGGAGGCCAAATCATTGGGCTATTTAAAGCAGAGGTTTATAGGTTCTTGATTAGTATGGGCATCAAAGGTTATGAGGACATGGCAGGAGAACAGGGTTGAGGCAGGATTCAATGGTGGAGGAGACTCAATGGGCCGAATGGCCTAATTCTGTTCCTATGTTTTATGGTCTAATCTAGAGACTATGATCAAATTTAAATCCATTAATCTAGAATAACAATTTGTTATCAATAACAGTGATGATTGAACTAGTAAATAAACAGAATTCTGTTGTCGAGCTGTCTTTAGCATCTGAGGGTCTTGAGACAAAATTGGAAGAACTGTTCCATGGCTGTGTTTATGGGTGTTGCACTGGAAATCTTGGAAGTAAGAGAGAGTTCCTATAGTCAGCACGAGGTCCTCAAACAGTGTCAGAAGGCAGTGCAAGCAGGTCATTCATTCTCTTCAAAACTGGTCACAATGCTGCAAGAATGCAACTGAGCTCACAAATGAGGTCAAGGCATATCGTTGAATGTCATACATGATTACCGGGAGCCTCGTTAACTGCTCAGTCACCACAGCCCCATCAGAATGTCCTTGTATATCTTACCCTCACATCTCAACACTGCTGCAAGCTTTACTTGCACGTGTGTACCTAGTGGGTATTCAGCCATGACCACATCATCTAACAACCGCTCAGGAAATGCTAGTGGCCACACCCTGCCATTTGCCAGTTATTCTTCTGCTTTCTCCTTTTCGAATGCCTTAAGAACTGCCAGCAGGCCGGACAGTGGTAGATCAACATACAGAGCCAGCCAGGACCAGGGTGATTTGAGGGTATCCGTTACAGAGTCCTAGGACATGGACTTAGGTCCTCTGGCCTGCTATCCACACTGGCCCTCCAGCACCCATTACACTAATCCCAATTTATTCCCCCACATTACCCAGCTTCTACTACTTGCAATATCTACTGAGGCCAGTCAGCCGAAAGCCAGCTCCTCTTTGGAATGTGGAAGGAAATGGGAACACAGTGGGGTGGGGGCCATTCTTACAGAGTCAAAATGAGAACATGCAGACTCCACACAGAGAACAGCGAGGTCAGGATTGAACCCCAAGTGACTGAGGCTATGAGGCAACAGCTTTACTAGATGTGCCACTGCGCCACCCTCTATTCTATTTGCGACCCAGCAGTTTGGGACCCTCTTTGCCACAGTCACTGGATAGCATGGTGTTGGGGGAGCTGGAATAGGCAAAGGCACTAAAATATGTACAAGTTCTGTACAATGAGTTGATATCTACAAACATGTGGTATGATTGGATTAGTAACATAAACTGGCTATGTTCATTTGATGATTTTTTTTTTCTGTTTGCACTGTGGTCAGACGCTGGTAGTGACCAAGTGAAGATGTGAACATCTGTTGGATAGGGAATTAAAGATGTGAGCATTTGTAGTCATTGATTCACTCAACAGTGTCCTAAATGGACATTGAAGCTTTGGACACTACCTCACTTTTTGTAATATACAGTATTTCTGTTTTTGCACATCTTTTCAATCTTTTTATTAATTTCATAGAATGAGAACATAAAGCAAAAATACAAGTAGTAGGAGATACATTGTTACACTTAAAATGAGATTGTAAAACCAAATAGTATAAATTGACGAAGCTCCCAATCATGTAGAATAACAATGAATAATACAAAGCAAAAAAAAAACTAGAAAAAATCATGAAAAAGAAAAAAAATAGAAAAAAACAAACCCAATCCCCAAAAACTAAACTAAACAGAATTAGTCAACTAAACTAAAAGACTTGGGCAATACTAACAACTTGAAAATGGGAAAGAAGAAAACCTTAGTGTCGACAACACCATTCCTCTCAACCAACAGTACAGAGAAATAAAACATCTTTTTAAAATCTATTCAATATACGTAATTGATTTACTTGTTTCTTTATTAGGTTTTATTTTATTATTTTTTCTCTCTCTGTTAGATTATGTATTGCATTGAACTGCTGCTGCTAAGTTAACAGATTTCACATCACATGCCAGTGATAATGAACCTGATTCTGATTCTGAATAGCAGATGTGAGCGCTATGAACTTATCAGGCTTTCCTCCTCTCTGTGACCATCAACACTGATGGCATGAACTGCCTGTCCTTGGTGTCCATGTTTGGAGCACATGGCAGACCACCATGTTCCTCCGAGCTTTATAGCACTTCTTCTCTATGATAGTGGCCACTTATCTCAAGTACTTCGTTATGGAGCACTGTAGGAACATGCTGAGATTGGGAAAGGTGCTCTATAAATCTAAATTTTATTGTTGAAAGAGATGTTGTTGCAGCATGCCAATAATCTGCTCCATCAGATGTCATCCCATTTGTAATGTGCCTGTTGTCCATGTATGTGCTGGAGTAATCATCATCGGCATCTGTACGTCTTGAGAGATGATGGTGTGACACTGTTTCTGATGGTTCTCAGGGTTGTAGACAGGGCTATCTGCACTTCTAGAGTGGCTGTACCAGACATCCCACCCTGCAAAAACTCATTTCAGGGAGGTAGCACCATCAATTTGCAGGAGACTCCCAGAACTTCCGGGAGAGGTGGGATGTCTGCAATAGAGTAGCACGTTAGCAGCTAGCCAGCTAGTTTAAGTAACGTTAGCTATGCTAATGAACAAATGACACCTGTTAAACTCACCTCAGCATGTCTTTTACGGTCTTAACCCACCATGGGCAATAGAAAAGTCACTGTTGCAACAGGGGAAAGAGCAACACTGTCATTATTTTCGACCCCTATTAGGCAGGGGTACACTTCAGTGTAGTCTGGGGTGATGTACGTTTTATATTTTCTTTTTTTGGAACACCCTGCCATAGTGCTCTCTCTCTCTCTCGCTCGTGCTCTCTCGCTTTCTCTCTCACACTCTCTCACTCGCTCGCTCTCAAAAGAATCGATTTCCGGGATATTGTATACAATTGCAGGCGTCAGGGAGCCACTATCAATATGCGGGAGACTCCCGGAACTTCCGGGAGAGGTGGGATGTCTGCTGTACAGCCCTACTCCAGAGTGACAGCCTCTTCCAAGTAATTCATGTCATCCTGGCAAGTTGGTCCTTGCCTTGCTCTAAAACTGGAAGTTGTGGCTGCAACAAATGACATATTCCAGCAAGAATGTCCTTGCTACAACAGGCACCTCACAATCTTATTGGGTTTGAAGAAGAGAAATGATCCTGAGTACCCTAGGTGGATAAAGCAGTCTGACAGTGAGTCCACTTGCCCTCCTCTGCTTCACGCTGCAGTAGCTGATGCCTCTTATTCGTGAAATCATGTTGCATTCAAAGAAGAATGCCCACTCTCTTCCCTATGTCTGGAAGCATGTAGATTGTGCAGAAAACTTGACTTCATTGGTTCTGCAGTACATAGCGTATCTCTTCCATGAAAATGCCCGATGCAGGCCTCTCATGGTCTGAGTCGACGTTCCCCTCCCCTTTCTATAGGCTCCTGCAATTTGAACTAACTTATAAAACACCAAATGCTTGTAGAATCATAGCGACAGCAAAACAGAACCCACAAACTGATCTTGATGAACTCTTTTAAATAGGAGTGTGTGTGGGCCTAGGTGGGATGCATCCTTCCTGCTGCTGAATGGGGTTTTAACTAGGCCGGGACAAGAACAGGCATTGTCTGGAGCACAATGTCCCAAAATAACAGTGCAGGCATCGAATCAGCATTGTATGTGGACAAACCGCTTGATTGTTTGTTGTTACTGGAGACAAATGTTGATTCTGTGGTAGGGGCTGAGATTTGTTTGCATCAGCACACTCCATAAATGTGCCCCCCTGACGTAGCCACTCTTTGGAGCACAGAGCTTATTCACAACATCCAACAGATAGCAATGATCGCCAAGTATTTCTAGTTTATTCCTAGCCTGTAAACATTACTGCCACTGTTGTAGTCCATATTCTTCATTATTTCTGTATGTACTAAGTATTACTTGACAAATGCACGTTGGAAACTTCAGGTTTTACACACAAATATTCAGATATAATTTGCACTAAATTTACATAATTCTGTTGGCATTTGAACAAATATCCTCCTGGAATTGTGTGTGGTAAAATTATTTAAATATTCTACTGCTTGGAAGATTGCACTGTTGTTATTGTAGAGCCATTGTAAATTACAATAAACAGCATCCACTGCATTATCTACCAGCTCACCGAAGCATTTAGAAACTACATTCCATGTATCAAAACCCTTGGAGCATGCAATCACTGCTCTACTGGTTACTCCACTTTTGATCTTTGTAATGATAGGTTCATGCCCAAAAAAATCTACATGTTTCTGGTTAGATGTAGAATGAATAATACAATAACTCATTATAACTTGCACTCCTTAAGATGATTCTTTTTGGAGAATGACAATTTTCTAGATTTGTGACATTGTGATAAATTGGCTGGGCTGCCTCCTATGGTTTACTACACCTTCAAATCAGAAATAAAAATACATATAATGAAAACTAGTGCAGTGAATTCTCAGATTTGATGCAAGACTGACTTAGGATTCTGAAGTAACACATACAAAGTGCTGACGGAGCTCAGCAGGTCAGGCAACATCTATGGAGAGGAATAAACAGTCAAAGTTTTGGGCTGAGACACTTCATCGGGACTTGGAATTCTGCAGCTTATCAGCAGAAACTAGGTAAGCTCCTCATTCACTGGATACTTGCACAGCCATCCACAGTAAAAGGTATAGAATTCCATCAGGTTGTTCCTGAAAATTTGATGTTGCATGTAACACGAAATAAACATACTGATTTCCAAGAAAAGGATGTCGGTTCCATCAATAACTGTACATTTGCTGTCAGCCACTGTGGAGACAAACTCTACAATATTGTCGTTTAACAGTGGGTAAGTATCAATAATCCTGGCATTAATTAGACCTGACACTCGAGTGTTCTGACAAACTGCAAATTATACCTATTCAACAGTTTTTATAGAATATTTCTAAAAGAAAAATTAGTTAGCAGATATTCTGTTCAATTACGCACAATAATTTGAATGACATGCTCCTTAAGTAGGCTGCTAATTGAGCTTTTTTAAGGTAGTCTGTCTCCATTGGACCACAAAACTTGCAGCTTAATGTAGTCTAAAACCAATTCAAAGTTACTGTTGTTCAAGGAGTATGCAGATAGGGAAATGCCTGTAGAGCGGGAAATTTTCAGAAAGAATACCCCCAAATGATGAATTCATTTCTTTTGATATTATTTCACATCAAACCATGATGTCCAAAGTGTTACCTGCTATTATTTTCAGGAGGTTTCTTTTTAGATGAAAATTACACTTGCTGTCTTCATAAGAAATTCAGAGATACTCTAATTAATACGTCAAGTTTTCTCATGCTGCTTTTTGAATTCACTTTGAAGACTCTCTCAAATTAAACATGTCTACTCCTGGGACAAATGTCGCTGCTGCATTTGAACTAAATCAACAACACTGGGTTGCTGTAGCCTTGTGCTGATTTCTCAATTACTTCCGTTGTACTAGAAAATGGGATGTTTAAGTAATTAATATTTCACATCTACAAAATAGCTGTGCCTCAATGTAGTGTAGTGACAATAGGCTGACAGTCCAAATATTTAACAGGGCAAATATAAATTAGATCTAACCGGTTTGTATCTCTGGACCACATCAGCATGTTAGCGTAATGCTATTACAACACTAGTGATCATTGATCAGGGTTTAATTTCCACTACTTTGTGTAAGGAGTTTGAATGTTCTCTCTGTGACTGTGTGGGTGTCTTCTAGATGCTCTGGCTTTCTCACATATTCCAAAGAGCACCAGTTATGGTTTGTGAGTCATGGGCATGCTATTTTGACACTTTTGACTATTGTGGCAACACCTGTGGGCTGCCCAGTGTAATCCTTACTGATTTGATTTAATGTAAATGACATTTTTCGCCGTAGGTAGATGTACACGTGACAAATAAAAACCAATCTAATATTTTTTTAGGCACTCTGGTGTAATCTATTCTACCATCAATTCATGGAAAATTCCCAAGTAATACCAAAGTATCCCTGCTGCTAATGTTCGAATTTAACTGAACTGTACACATTGTATGTCATGCTTTAGGATAATTCAAAGTAGAGATTGAAAATTATGCTGGTATGAGTTTAATTGTAGCATCTAAGATGGGTATGTCTGTCTCAAATGTTCTGGATTACTTTTCTGTAATAGCAAAGGCAAGTAATTACACCCCAGTGATTGTTTTCAGTGGTGAGTTGTTAAACTGTTAGCAGAGTACAATGTAAGTAAACAAATATATTCAATAGCTGTTGAAAAATATACGTTTCAAAAAAATGGAAATTATAATTAAAACACTTGAGATAAAGTAAGTCTGCATAAAGAACACAGTGAGCAAATAATCTTATTTTCCTAAAACTAAAATTAAGACAGTATTGATTTTCTGTAACATTTAAAATATCTAATGGAGTAGTTTTTACCAATGCAATGCGGTGGAATAATCCTAAATATTATTATTGTTAGCTGAACTAAAACCAGCAAAAGTAACATGATTTAAAATGTCACTGACTTTGTATTTCCTTGTTGCATCTAAGGGATCTGAACATGGTTTCCTAAGTCTGGAATGGAGGTGTTAAACAGAATAATAAATGAGTTGAAAGTTGGTCGGCATTCCCATTCCCCAAAAGAAATAAGAATCTGGCCATTAGGACAAGATGAGGCAAACTAACGAGATTATCTATAATTTGAAAGGATGTCGAGCATCAGGCTTGGATTTACTAAGTGCATTCTATTTTAAACTCACTTTTGCTCTGAGGAATGAAATAAAAAGTCAGTCTTAAAGTCATACTTTCATGACATGAACCAAAACCAGTAATTTATTCCAGATTCTGACTGATCATTCAAAATCTTTTTTAAAAAATTCAAGTTGTCATTAAAATAGGAGATAGGCAGTTCATGCGCTATTTAGCATTCCTTCTTCATACCTGTTTTATAAGAATTGTGATCCTGAAAATGATTTCCATAAAGGGAAATAAATATAAATAAGGTCAGGAAGAACAAATACATCCTTCCTCAAACTCTCCCCTCTTTATTTAACACATAAAATCCTTGGGGTCTATAGATTTCTTGTAGGTGAAGTGAGATTTTTTTTATGGAAGCTCATACTTCAGCAAGGTCCTGCATGGAAGGTTGGTAAAGAATGTTCAGTCACTTGGCATTCAAGATAAGGTAGTAAAATGGATTAGATGCCGGAGAGTGACAGTAGATGGTTGCGTCTCTGACTTGAGGCTTGTGACTAGTGGTGTGCCTCATGGATCATTGCTAAGTGTGGTGTTGTTTGTCATCTATATCAAAAAACTGGATGATAATGTAATAAAATGGATCAGCAAATTTGTGGATGACACCGAGATTGGGGTGTAGTAGACAACAAGGGAGACTATCAAAGCTTATAGTGGGAACTGGACCAGCTAGAAAAATGGCAGATGGAATTTAATGCAGACAAGTGAGATGTTGCACATAAGTAGGACCAACTGGGTAAGACTTACATGGTGAGCGGTAGGGCACTGAGGAGTGGGGTAGGATCTGGTAATACAGATCCCTCATTTCTTGAAACTGGCACCTCAGGTAGATAGGGTCATAAAAAAGCTTTTGGCACATTGGCTTTCATAAAGCAAAGTATTGAGTATAGGAGGTGGGATGTAATGTTGAAGTTGTATATTAGTGAGGCCTAATTTGCAGTATTGTGTGCAGTTTTGGTCACCTACCCACAGGAAAAATGTCAGTAAGATTGAAATAGTGCAGAGAAGATTTCCAGGGATGTTGCCAGGACTTGAGGACCTGAGTTATAGAGAAAGGTTGGCTAGGTTAGGATCTCCAGAGCGTAGAAGAATGAGGGGAGATTTGATATAGGTATACAAAATTATGTAACAATATCTAGTAACATGAGGAAATGAATTGAAGCAGCAGAAATGTGGTTTTTGAGGAGGATGCAAAGAATACCATGGACGAAACGAATCTCTAACGAGGATGTCATGAACAGAGCAAACACAAAAAGAGAAATAATGTATGAGATCAAGGAAAGGCAACGTAACTTCATTGGACATGTGATTAGGAACGAGGAGTTCGAATGCACGGTAATTATGGGAAAGATTGAAGGGAAGAAAGCAAGAGGAAGACAAAGACAAATGACAATGGAGACAGCAGCCAGAGAACTGGAAATGAATACCAATGAATTAATCCACTTGACCTGAAACAGGAATGTATGGGCCATGGCAGTTAAAGCTCAAACTGGGAACGGCACCTGATGATGATGATACAAAATTATGAGGAGTCTTGTTAGGGTTAATGCAAGCAAACTTTTTCCACTGAGGTTGGGTGAGATTACAATTAGAGGTTATGGGGGGGGGAGGGAGGGAACATCAACTCAGACCATGAGAGGCATGCGTCGGGCATTTTCATGCCTTACAAGGCGCAGATTGGAAGTCTGTGTGGGGCGCTACTCCTCGCACAGACTAGAGCAATGTGCCATTAACTGCCTTGCTCAAGGGCACAAACACGCAGCCACAGCTGAGGCTCAAACTAGCAACCTTGAGGTAACTAGACAAACGCCTTAACCACTTGGCCACATGCCCAGCACGTTATGGGTTAAGGTGAAATGTTTAAAGGGAACATAAGGGAGAACTTCCTTTACTCAGATTGTGGTGAGTGTGGAGCAAGCTGCTAGTGGAAGAGGTGGATGCATGTTTGATTTCAACACTTGAGAGAAATTTGGATAGGTAAGTGGATAGGAGGGGTCTGGAGGGCTAAGGTCCAGACGCAGGTCAATGCGACAGCTCAGCATGGACTAGATGGGTGCATGGCTTTTTTCTGTGCTGTAGTATTCTATGACTTACCTTAAATGCCTGATGCTTATAACAAATCTCTTTGGGGGCATTAAATGAATTTAAGATAGTTTCATGACCTTGAACAGTGGGGAGGTAATAAAATGAACACTACTGGCTTGACAGACTATAAAAGGAGTTTATTGTAAAGCACTTTTCATGACTTGGCATATTACAAAGTGCTTTTAAGCCAACAGCAAATGTTTGAGTACTGTGTTAGGGGTTGAGAAAAAGAAAATCAATTGCAGGCAATTTCGTGCAGAATTTAGGTGTCATTAAAGGAAAACTAAATGAATAGATTTTGGATTTAGAGAAATTATATCTTTATATCTCCAGCAAAAATTGTGCAGAATATGCTCTAATGAATGACCATAAGTACAACATGACACTTTAAATAGCCCCTAGAATTATTCCAGTTAATGTCTTTATCAGTTTACTTACTCAATGAAGTTTATGGCAAGTTATTTTATCTACCCCATTAACAAGTACCATTTTGTGTAGTACAAAGAGCCTTAAAACAGACATACCGTCTTCTCCCTTATTAGGGGGAAGAGAGAGCCTGTGGTATGTCGAATGCCAGGTGAACAATGTGGTCTTTGGGGTAACTGCAAGTCTGTGTCTTTGCTATTGCTTTGCTCAAGCTTGAGTGCTTGGTGGTGGGTACTGATGCTTTTTTGTTGCCGGTGGGGGGGGGGAGGGGGGATTATTGCTTGCTGCTGCTTACGCACAGGAGGGAGGGGAGCTGGGCAGGACTTTGGGCTTCTAACATTTAACTGTTGTTCATTCTTCGGGACACCTCTGTTTTCGTGGATGGTTGCGAAGAAAAAGCATTTCAGGATGTATATTGCATACATTTCTCTGACATTAAATTGGACCTTTAAACCTTTGAAACATTTTTCAACCAAGGCAGATCCAAACTTTATTTTGTGTTACATTTTTATCACCCAAAGATATACAGTGGAGTGAAAGAAAGCATTTGGTGAAATATATGGTGTTATACTTTGCAAAGTGAGCTGGGACTTAGAGATACTGGTGATGGTTGTTTGATATTATATGACATTACTGCAGCAATAGGGGAACTAATTGAGTTGAGGCCAAGCCAGACAGAGCAGCTGAATTCAATACTATTTGTTCCCAACAAGTTCCGCAGGAAATGAGCGAAAAGAAAATTCCAAATGGTTCAAACCCCAACTGGTTTGAACCAGCAAGCCTTTCTGATCTTTAACAAGGACCAATTAATCAGATACAAAATCAGAATCAGGTTTATTTGACATATGTCACAAAATTTGTTGTTTTGCAGCGGCAGTAGTGTGATACCTAAAAAATAACTAAGTGACAAAAAGAAATATAAACCATAAGTAGTGCATTAAGTTCAAATTTATTGTCATTCAAACATACACAGGTATGCAATCAAACGAAACAACATTCCTCTGTATCAAGGTGCACAATACAACGTATAACTCACACAATTAACACATACAATAATATTACCACAAATAATAAGGTGCATTTTGTGACGCAAGTTTTAAATAAACAACATAATGCTACTGGCGCTTCATGCGTGACAAGACCTGGGTGCTGGCAGAGAGTTCAGTGCTCTTATAGCCTGGGGGTGGGGTGGGGTGGGGGGGGGGAAGAAGCCATTTCCCATCCTAACAGTACTTGTCCTGATTGCTACGGGACCTCTTGCTTAAGGGTAGGGGGTCAGGGATTGTTGAACGGATGGGAAGGATTATTGATAATGCCAAGGGCCCTACACTGACAGCGCTCCTGATGAATATCTCTGATGGATGGGAGAGAGACCCTGGTGATCCTCTCAGAAGTTCTTGCAAAGCCATGTCGGAACTTGCAATCAGATGCCTTACAATTCCTGTACCAGACAGTGATGCAGCTGGTCAGGCGCTCTCGATGGTGCTCCTGTAGAAATTGGTTATAATGCGGGGGGTGGGCTGGGTGGAGGAGGGGTCCTTGCCTCAAACTCCTCAGGAAATGGAGATGCTGCTGTACTTCCTTGACCAAAGCGGTGGCTTTGACCAACCAAGTGGGATTGTCCATTATGTGCATTCCCTGAAACTTAGTGCTCCTAATTCTCTCTGTGGAGGAGCTGTGTATGTGCTGTGAGGAATGGTCAGCCTGCAGCTTCCTAAAGTTGACAGTCATCTCTTTGGTCTTATCCATGCTGAGACTCAAGTTGTTGCGCTCACCCCATTCTACCGGCCTCTCTACCTCCTATCCGTATGTTGTATTATTAATGTTGTTGATGAGGCCAGCCACTGTTGTGTTATCAGCTAACTTGACGATTCAGTTTGAAATGGACTAGCAGGGCAGTCAAGCACCAGAGCAGACTGCGCACGCAGCCCATGCAGGAGAAAATCAGAGGTCATGGTTATGGGTTCATGAACTACTCAGAAATCCGATGGCAGAGGGGAAGAAAATGTTCCTAAAATGTTGAATGCGTCTCCTGTACCTCCTCCCTGGTGGTAGAAATGAGAAGAGGACATGTCCTGGATGGTGAGAGTTCGTAATGATGGATATCACTACTTGAGGCATCACTTTCTAAAAATGTCCTCAACGGTGGGGAGGCTAGTGCCTGATGGAGCTGGCTGAGTTTACAACCCTAATGTATCTTTTACCAATCCTCTGGGTTGATACTTGATTTGGTTCAGATGCCGAACTGAACCTTTGTTTTTGCACTAGGCTGGTTCAGCCTTTTGTACAGCTGTCTGGCAAAAAGTACCTCACTTAGTGACATCTGTTTCATAACAATCAAGAATTCTTATCTTTTTCAGTGGCGAAAGATTTGGAAAGAATGTTCATTCGATCAGTTTCACAATGTGCCTGTACTTCAGGGTATTTTTTTTTTGCAATTGCCACTTTCTAACTGATAAAAATATCTCAATCACACAGACCAAGGCTTTCAGGAAGTCACAGCAGTACATTTGTTAAAATCAGTTTCAATGTTAAAGCTACAAAGCATGTTAAGTACACTGACCAATTCGAAATGAAAGTTTTATTACTACATGGCTCGTAGTAATTCTGAATAAGTTCGTGGATTATAACCTATCTCAGCTCTGTCCTGTTCAATGTAGATTCTGTTGGTACCGTTGCTAAAGTCTGGGCCGCAGTTGCATTCATTGTTCAGCGAGCTTTACCATAGAGTTCAACCCACCGACAGCAATGAATGTTGATTGTGACCTTTGCAGGAACTTGTTTTCCACATTCCCTGAAATTATCTGTAATGATCATGTTAGCATCCGTCATAATAAGCAGATAATAGTTTTCAGACCGATCTCCGTGGCCTAAACTAGCCCAAAAGCAGTTGGAGGAGGCTGGCTACAAGGTACAATCAACGGTCGATGGTTCCTCCAATAGCATCAAACTCACCGACAGCGTTGAATGTTCCCTGAAGCCACCAGTAAACATAATTTAAAGTGAGGAAAGAAAAATAAAAGCCAAAGACGTTTTTTTTTGCCTTCTGTAATTCTTCTGCACTTTTCTGACACAAAGAAAGTTGAATCAGTTAAATCTGCAAAAAAAAGGCAAGAATTCAGAGCCATGAGCTCATAAAGAACATTCCGGTTGAATAAATAATTTCAGAAACATTTTAAATCTGTTTTCTTGCAAAAAAAAATCCCCTTCCCCTGCCATTACAGTCAGTATGGCTGTAACAATGTGAGGAGGTAATGATTGATTGTTTTCATTGAAAGACATTTTTCCTCAATGCTCCCTTCCCCCACACCTTTAACTCCCACCACCAAGGGGAAAAAAAATCAACCTTTAAGAATGGAAAGGTTGGGAGTAAAGGCAATTAAATGAACAATGGTGACAGCAAGAAATACACCTCACAAAGAAATTCCTGTTCAAATGTATGTTTTTTTACTAATACACTGCATTGCCTGTGAATAGAAGTCTGGAATCTGCACAAGGGACATAGATGATTAATCATACAGACGTTGAAACAAAGTATTTAAAAAGTATTCACAAAAGGCAGAATCCACATAGAATACTTAACCCACTGCAGTTTTCTCCAGATGGCCTCTGTGGCTAGATGGCATACAGGGTGACCACAGCACATGCAAATTATGCTGTTTTGCATGATTACAGCCTGTTTATGGTAAAGTAGGTTAGCGTGACCTCGTCAGGTTCTTGGTTTTATGTTGGCAACTGTTTAAATAGTTGTAATTTCCATGCATTTTCAGCAAGCAAATCCAATGAGCTTCTTTTCCCGGATAAGTACAGGGAAAAAAAGCTTAGGCTATTTTGAAACTCAAACTGAGTAGCAGAGAAAAAGTTGTTGAACCCATTTGGATGAAGGTCAGAAGAATGAAGTGAGATGAATTTGTAATATACATGGCAGTTTGACAATTTTATGCAAGGTCTTCTATTAACTTTTGTGTAACTACATTTTCTTCTGTTGCAAGATGCTAAATGTGTGTGTTGCAGGCATATGTGTAGTGTATGGATCATAAGATCTTTTTAAAGCAATTTATGAACTCCGAAGGATTGAACTTATACCAGTTAAGATGTTTGAGCCCATTTTGGAGATGAGGAAATGGTTTAAGTTTTCTACTCATATAGTTTGTGCACAGTGTATGGCTTGCTATACTGTAACTTTCAGAACATGGACTAAGGTTATGCTGACCTAGACACAAGAAATTTTAGTGGTTTACTGAAGACTCAAACCACTGCTGTAATAAACAAAATGCATTGAAAGCATTTCCAGTGTTTTAAGTATTTCTGTATAGTGACAAATATCTGCTTGCTGTTCAAGATTGCTGATGTCAGGAGAAAATTCAATTTTATTTGTAAAGTAACAAAAAAGAAATTTTTAAATGTCATTGATATGACCACAATGCTCCCTGAACAGTAATAGAAGAGAATTGGGTGGGAAAGACTCAGGGATACTTTGAAAATATCTTCTTGCCATTGACAAAACTACTCCATGGAACTTGTACTTTTCACCAAAGGTCTTTACAAACAATGGAAAATACGTAACAGATGTCAGTGATATTCCCTGCATCCTTTTTTCCCAATCCAACACATTTAGATATTAGCTATGAATGAAACGTTGGATATATAGCACTGGGCTATGAACTGTCATCTCACTCCATTTTTTTGTAGGGATAATTAAGGAGGAACATTGGCTAATATGACGAGAGAAATCCCTGCATTTCCACCAATGCCAAATGATTGCTCATTAGTGTCCTTCTACTCGCTCTCCCCCATCCAACTGATTAGGCGACACCACTCTCTTCACTATACTCAACTGGCATTGAACTGTCCACAGATCATCTCCTCAATGGCTCTATTACTCAAGATCTAACCTATTCCTCCACAATTAAAACTATGGCTTCCTCAACAAATCAAACTAAAATAATTATTTACTTTCTGAATGTTGCTGAACAACAAGGAAACCCAATTGATAACAGTTGTCAACATCTGATCACTTTTTAAGGTTGGAAGTGTATTTATTTAAAAGAAATGTTGACCTTTTTAAATGGTGTTAGGTTGAGGTAGCCCTATAAGACCCTTGCCTAGGTGACAGGAACTGTGAATGTACTATTTTCTAGTAACAGTTTGACTTTGACCCTGTTCCAAAGCTAATGTTCATTCTCAGAGGATAACAGAAGATGTCAGCTCTCAGTGCTTATGTCACCACAGTAGGATTTGATTTGTTTGCTTCCTTCCAGCCAACACAGGGTCTTTAAAACCTCCACTCACAGGAGGATTTTAGCTTCCTTAATGATCAGGTTCAAATATAACTGCTGCTCACACTCCAGGGTTCAGGTCTGACAAGGGTGCAGCAGCCAAGATAATGGCTTAAAGATGTAATTTCCCTTCGGTGTTTTGCTGGGAAGATTTTAGTAATAACCCATTAATGACTGACTTTCACAATCAATTAAAGCATATTCAAAAACCCTCAAATGCCAAATGGTTTCTAAAATACATATAAAACATAGCCCAGTCAAAACTGAATCATTAGCCCTCCTGGCTTGAATCACAATAAAAATGTTGATTGGGCGGGGATGGAGACAAAGGGAGGGAAGGGAGCAGGCAATATTAAGTTGTTGAACAGTATTATGAACAACTATTCTGGAATAGTTCCAGTTGTCTGCTTTACACATTAGTCCCATAAACTTATATTATGCTTGGCAAATGGAATTTTAAAATAGTTCCCTGTTTGGAAGATTGATTTATTTTACATAATACAGCTCCAGTTCTATAGTGGGTTTAGGGAGTAACTGGTAGATGTGAGTCGGTGGCATGGTGCCTAATTAGGTTCAAGCTGGCAAGGCAGCCCATTTCGTCTGAAGCTGTGAGCTATGTCTAATATTTAATGCACAGATCTACATACTTCTAAATGGCAGCTCCCCAGTAAACACCCACTGCCAGATCTGCAGAAATCCACCTCCTCCTGGGTGGGCAGGGGACTGCATTCATTGTGGCCGTAAAGAATTCCACCTTCAACATCCCTCCTCCATAGGTGGTTGGAACAATGAGTTGCCATGGAAGTCTATAGAAATAAAGAAATGAAACTGCAGTGCAATCAAAATAAAATCTCCAGCACACCAGCCAACATTTTCTTTCATTCTACAGTTAACTACTCAACACTTCCTTTCTGCCAGGAGATATCCTTTATTGCCATTTCCGATTTCCCCCCATCCTTATAGCGTATTTGAACATCATATTATTGAAGACGTTATGAGTGCTGAGAAAGGCAGCAGGTGTAGTGAGGTTGCTGGCTCTTCAGCATTAAGCAGGAGCCTCCAATTCAACTGGACAAAATACCAACTAACCGAGAGGAGAGAGGAAGGTGCCCTCTAGACAGTCAGAGGGAGAAGTAAATATGATGGAAAGTGGGACAACACCCAGTCACTGGTATCTCCAAATGCTAGGTTAGCCAAAGCTGTGTTAAACTTAAGGATAACCAGGTTAACTCTCAGCCAGGTTAATGGGCAAGGCTAGTTACAGTGAAAGCCCTTTTATTTGGTAGAGACTTTACTCCTGCAGACATATGCCGGATTGGAAACTGCAGATTAGTCTGGTGGAGCACATATGTTTTTCCTAATGTTAAATTAAGCATTTTTCAAATAACCTCAGGTGGCAAAGGCTTTTTTAGTCCTGTGGAGTAGCCTTCAAGGCCATACCTGTAAGAATCCAAAAGTTGTGCATTGCAATTGCTGCCAGCTGGAGCATTACCTAAACACAAGAGATTCTGCAGATGCTGGAAATCCAGGGAAACACATCCAAAATGCTGGAGGAACTCAACACCTCACTCAGCATACATAGAAAGGAATAAACAGATGACTTTTTGGGCCAAAACCCTTCATCAAGACTGGAAGGGAAGAGAAAAGATGCCAAATAAAGAAGGTTGGGGGGGGGGGTGGAGGGAGAAGAGTGCAAGCTAGCAAGCGATAGGTGAAATCAGCCCAAAACATTGATTATTTATTCCTCTCCATAGACCTGCCAGGTTCCTCCAGCATCTTGTGCGCGTTTAGTGGAATCATTTGCAGTTGAGCTGATGATTCACTCTCACCACTGCAGCTGACATTGAACTATCTCCAGTGCGTGCCATCAGCTGTGGGTTCTGTGGTGGGTCAAGTTTCTTTCTCTATTTCAATCAGCTCAAATGACCTTCAGACACTTGATTAGAGAGCAGATAATCGGAAAGCCCGTACTGCATCAGAGGCTGAGGAAAGATGCTGTGTCATGTTAATTACTAATAATTATGCATCATCTTTGAAGGTATGAAGTGAATCTCATGGCCAGTGAGTGGAAGAAGAGGGTATATGATGGTCTCTAAGTCAGTATATTCGGAAGCTGCATTTTGATTATTATGCAGGTTTCCTCTGCTGATGAATATAGAAGGAATGAGCTTTAAACAAAGAAACCTATAACTAAGCTAAAGAATACTTGCAATCAAAGGTATAGTGAAACACGAGTGTCTTTATAAAGTGTAAATACTAATCCATCTTTAAATCTTCTATTTTAATTTCTTGGTACACTCTACACTTACAACACACCAGATCGTGTGGATCAAATATGATGAAAAAGCACACCAGGTTTATATTTTGTGTGAGCGCACTGTATGTGTTCTGTTTATGAAAAGTGGGTGACTGAGACCTGCTTTTTAGAAGGGGATTGATCCACAGAAATACACAAAATGCTGGTGAACGCAGCAGGCCAGGCAGCATCTATAGGAAGAAATACAGTCAATGTTTCGGGTCAAGACCCTCTTCAGGGCTAACTGCTGCGTTCCACCAGCATTTTGTGTGTGTCACTTGGATTTCCAGCAGCTGCAGGTTCCTCGCGTTTGCGTTTTTAGATCCGCAGAAATATACTGTTTTGTACTATTGGATATTCGCAAGTACAGAACTGGATTATATTACAAAAACACAAGCAAGGCAAAATTAAAATATTTGTTCTTACTAAAAATCTAATACAACTTTCCTTAAGAATCCAAGGCTTCATTTGTTCTTGGCTGTATAGAAATCATGAACTCTAATAACAGCTCAAATGGTTCAATCTGTTAATCTTTTCCAAATAAAGAATTGCAGAGCCAAGAAATAATAATAAAAATAGAGCAGTGTAAGACCATGCAGCCCCTGGAACACAATCCTGCCATCGAATAGTCCTGGCTGATCTTTTATCTCAATGCCAGCTTTTCCAGCACTACCTTCATGTTTGTGAATTCCCTTAATTCCCAGAATTGTATTGACTCCCATCTCAAGTTTACGCAGAACAAATGCTCAGGCAAATTGTCATTTTGCACATACTCTTTCTCCAGTCGCCTTACACCTCACCCTGTCCCCTCCCCTCCTTGTCTGGAATCCGATCTCAAACTGCATGTGGGAGAAGTGAATCAGGGAGCAGTTTGTGCTTCGCAAGATATCCACAGGGTCCTTGAACTGCTACAAGTCAGCTGAGATGACAGTAGCTAGCAATCTGTGCCAAACTGAAGCAACTGCCTAAACCAGTCTGTCTGGAGGGCAAGTGTGTGAAATGGAGCATCCCCTCCCAAATCGTGTGGTGCGGCACAGCTTCGGTATTCTGCCCTTAATTTGCTGCCCTGGGATTTAAACCCAGGGAGGAAATAAAAACATCATCTTTATTTCTATCTCTGATTGCATCCACGTTCCTATAGGGATCAGCGTGATCTCTTTTGCTTTCTAATTATTAAGAGCTTAGGTTATTTCTAGAGTTAATCCTTGATCACAGCCGCAGCTGCAGAAACTATGAAAGGATTAGAATTTATTTTCTTTTTACGTCTTGCAGACCAACAAGTTAAATAATTAGTGTCCTTTTTTTATGTCACTCTTTCCTTCCCTTTTATTTTCCCCTTCTGCGGTGGAGAAATTTCTGCATGGCCCTCTCTGATAACTACCAGCAGCAATACTGTGGGAAGAAGTTACAAAGCAAAGTGTTGCTGTGAAAAGCAGGTGTTTTTACCAGTTTCTCATCATCCTGGGCTGGAAAAAAAACAAAGATAATCCACCCAAGGGTGCAGAAAAAAAATAAAACATCATCCAGGCCAGCACTTGGAGAATGGAACTTTCTGGTTGGAAGTCAAATCTCTCCTTTAAAACCCTTGGCTCTGGCTGAATGTGAAATGTTGACGCTTTGAAAATTAAAAAAGATTTAATATGAAAATGATTCATTCAATGCCACATTCCTTTGGGAGCAACTTGACTGATGTATTTCCATGAGAACATCCCATGTAAAAGGAATCTGAAGCTGCATTAACAAGACACATTCCACCCATGCTCAAGAAAGCCAGGATTGTACGTCTTAATGTGGTTGTGCTATTTTAGGTTATATAGTCCCACTACGAGGAAGGCCATTTGAGTTAATATGTTCCATTCTGCAGTGATTATTTTTAAACCCTCTACCCAGATTCAAGCAGCTTTGCTAATGCTCTGATTGAGATGGGAACGTTTTGTTACTGCAAGCAAAGTATTGCAGTGTTCCCAGGCATCTGCACACTTACTGTAACGCCACAGAAAAGAAATCCATCTGCTCAACATCTGCCAGGAGTACAGATGTAGGGTCAGTTAGCCCCAGTTGATGGTTATCTCAGGCTTTTTTTATTCTCTCATTTCTGACAATGAAATTAAATTCTGATTCATCATCAGTATCAACTAAAATTAAAGTGCAGGGAGATCTAATTGGATTATGCTCCCTGCACAGTTAAGATCTTTAGCAAGTTCATATGCTATGGCACTCTCACTTGTTCATCCTGGGTCTAATATGGTTTAAGGGTTTTGTTTTCCAGGAAGCAGAATTTTAAAATCCCTAAATGGAAACATTGAGAATTGTGTGTTGAATTAAATGCCCAAAGCATGATCAGGATCCCTACCACCCATCCCACAATCTCTTTGACCCTCTACCATCAAGGAGGAGATTCAGAAGCATCAGGACGTGGCCTGACAGACGGGATAACGGCTTCTTTCTCTAGGCTGCGAAACTAATGAATTCCCTGCCCACCACCGAGGTCTTGTCACCAGGAAAGCGAGCTGTTTACTGTACGGTTTATCTGTGCTGTACACAACATAAACTTTAAACTATATTTTATTAACTTATTTCTGATTATATCTTGGTTTATGTGCTGTGTGTGATCAATTCTGTGGGTGCACTATGGTCCAGAGGAATGTTGTTTGGTTGTATATGGGTACAGTCAGATGGCAATAACCCTGAACTTGAACTTGTTAGGTGTTTCATTAAACAGTTTTAAGTTATCATTTGCTATGTACTTCAATGTGCAATTTGCCCTCGATCTTCCATCTTCACCACCAAACATGCCCCCAACATCCAACCTTACAACACATTTCATTTTATCCCTAACCCCCTCTCAGAGTCCATAGTTACTGCTTTAGTTTCATGCTATCTATTCTCTGGGGGGATCTGCTTATCAAGTGAGTATGAGCAATTAGACCTCAAGAGGCATCTGATCCCAGCTTATTCCTACCTTTGCCAGTTATCTATCAAGAGGCAGAGGCCAATGTCAATGTCCTCTTGCTAAGTCAACCAAGACTGGCCAAATCCATTCAGAAAGTCCATGTCCAATCCCTAACAGGAGCTGTCGGCAAGAGGAGTCTTTGTCATAAATCCATTTAGATTTTATATAACAAAGTAGTATACTGATCTGACTGTATTATGGCAAAACATTAAATAGCTGTACAGTGCCTATAAAAAGTATTCACCCCCCCTCTCCCACCAGACATTTTAATGTTTTATTGTTTTACAACATTTTATCACAGTGGATTTAATTTGGCTTTTTTGATACTGATCAACAGAAAAAGACTCTTTTGTGTCAAAGTGAAAACAGATCTCGAACAAAGTGATCTAAATTAATTACACATATAAAACACAAAATAATTGATTGCATAAGTAATCACCTCATTTAATATGACACACCAAATCATCACTGGTGCAGCCAACTGGTTTTAGAAGTCACATAATTAGTTAAATGGAAATCTGTTTTTGGAAACGTGTGGGCAGTCGAGGCATTTCAATTGATTGTAGTAAAAATACACCTGTATCTGGAAGCTCCAACTGCTGGTGAGTCAGTATCCTGGCAAAAATTAGACTATGAACACAAAATAACACTCCAAGTCACTGAATATCCCTTGGAGTACGGTTAAGTCAATTATCAAGAAATGGAAAGAATATGGCACCGCTGTAAATCTGCCTAGAGCAGGCCATCCTCAAAAACTGAGTGACCATGCAAGAAGGGGACTAGTGAGGGAGGCTACCAAGAGACCCATGACAACTCTGGAGGAGTTACAAGCTTCAATGGCTGAGATGGGAGAGGCTGTACATGCAATAATTGTTGCCTGGGTGCTTCACCAGTCGCAGCTTATGGGAGAGTGGCAAAGAGAAAGCCACTGTTGGAAAAAAAAAACTCACATGAAATCTCAGCTACAGTTTGCCAGAAGGCATGTGGGAGACTCTGAAGTCAGCTGGAAGAAGGTTCTATGGTCTGATGAAACCAAAGTTGAGCTTTCTGGCCAACAGACTAAACACTATGTTAGATGTATGCCTAACACTGCACATCATCAAAAACACACCATCCCTACTGTGAAGTATGGTGGTGGCTGTATCATGCTGTGGCATTGCTTCACTGTAGCAGGCCCCGGAAGACTAGTGGAAGGTAAAATTAATGCAGCAAAATAGAGGGAAATCCTGGAAGAAAACCTGATGCAGTCTGCAAGAGAACTGCGACTTGGGAGAAGATTTATTTTCCAAGTGTAAAGCCAAAGCTACATAGGAATGGCTAAAAAACAACAAAGTTTCAAGTCAAGTCCAGATCTCAATCCAATTGAGAACTTGTGGCCTTACTTGAAAAGGATTGTTCATGAGTGATCCCCATGCAATCTGACAGAGCTTGAGCAGTTTTGTAAAGAAGAATGGGAAAAAATTGCAGTGTCCAGATGTGCAAAGCTGATAGAGATCTATCCACACAGACACAAGGCTGTAATTGCTGCCAAAGATGCATCTACTAAATACTGTCTTGAAGGGGGTGAGTACTTATGCAATAACTTTGGTGTTTTATATTTGAAATTAATTTAGATCACTTTGTAGAGATTTATTTTCACTTTGACTTGAGAGTCTATTTTTGTTGATCAGTGTCAAAAAAGCCAAATTAGATCCACTATGATTCGGGTATTGTATTCTTATAGGCACTGTAAATATTTCTCCTTCAAAAAGCTGTTGTCTATATGGAACCTCACCCAACGTTACAGCCTTTTAATGCACACATCACAAGGCTTCGCTCATGGTGCTAGGATTCTGTACTGTAGAAACTATGTGAATGTGGTCACTCCAAATAAGGTAGTGTCCATGAAGGCCAAATCAGAAAAACTGATTCCTCTCCCTTATTGTCATTTCACAACTAGTGGTCTTCTCCTTAAACCAGCTGGATGACTATTTCCATGATTAGGAGCCACATTTTACCAATTACCATGCAAAGGTTACACAACCATCTCCTGCACAACATCTCATATTACTTCAGGCCTTCTGAATCCTATCAAGTTTCAGCAGGTTGATAAAATACCAAATCCTTTGAAAGCTGGAAAACAGTGCTTTGGAATGTTTAAAGTTAGAAATAGAAAACATTTAATATTTGCAGTCATCTTCACGCTACTTAAATATTAACGAGTTATGGTTTGCAGTGACAATAGCAAAATGCTGGATACACAGCAGGTCAGACAGCATCTATGGGAGTGGACAATAATAGTTTATGCTTCGGGCCGAGACCCTTCATCAGGATCCGGTTTGTAGTGAGGTCACATGTGCCTAGCTATTGGATCCACCTCCTAGCCATTAGTAACTACCATCAGTTTAAATGACATTCAAAATCCATTAACCAGAAAGCAAGTGCTATTAGGGACTCCAAACAAGCTGCTGGTCTGTGCCGATCCCTCTTGTTGATAATCCTAATGTGATGCTATTAGACAATTTATTGTGATAGCATAAGGTTTTGCTGAGCTACCATGGTCTAAAGGAAGTTCACCAGCAACTTGCACTGGATCTTCAGATGTGGTTGAATTATTTTACAAGGCTGTAACAGGCTCTTACGTTTGTAACTATATCATAAACAACTGCTTTAAGATGAGCTACTTTCCATGTGCGGAGTTGATGAGCTTCAAGAAAAACCCAAATGAGAAAAAGCTCTTGATATTCATCAGGCTCGGTAATGCTCATCTCCAATCTGTATTAAAGATAAGACTGCCCTTACCTTCTCTTTCATTTCATATCTCCCTGTTACTTGCAAGGAATGTGCATCGGTGAAAATCATTTTCATGCAGTGTGACAGAAACAGATTCAGCAATGACTTTCAAAAGAGAATTTACAATGCGCTTATTGTACAAGTAAAAAAAAATCCAGAGCTAGAATGGAAAACCAGACAGGTTGTTCATGAGTAGCAAAGGAAAGGTGGTTCAAATGCATTTCCATGTTGGAAGATTCTACTACCGTATTTTGTAAGTTGCCCTGCTTCTGGAAATCTATTCACACAGAAGAATAAAATGCAAACTAGGACATGTTACCAAACAGTGGAACTTTGATATTTTTGTCAGTACTTTGCATACAGAGGGTGCTCAATAACAACAAAATGGTAAAAACAAATGGAGAACAAAAACTTCCCCAACTTAGTGGTAAACCAACTTTAAGAATTGTGCTCCAGTAAGATTTTTGTTTTTAGCAAGCATATGGCAAATGAATTTAACCACATAGTACGTAACAATAGGAATTGTTGATACTCTATGAAACTTTCTACCTACAAGCTTTACTTAGGGAGTCAGGGGGGTGAGGAAATGTACCAAGGCCTCTCAGATGACAATGAGGAGCTGTACAGGAGTGACACTGATCAGTGATTTCAGGGTGTCACAACACCAACTTTGTATTCAGCATCAGCAAGATCATAGAATTTATTATTGAGTTCAGGAAGGGGAAGACAGGTAAACACATACCAGTTCTCGTTGAGGGGTCAGCGTTGGAAAAGGTGAATGCCTTTCAGTTCCTGGTTGTTAGCATCTTGGGTGATCTATTCTGGGCCCAACTCATTGAAGCAATCACAAAGGTGGCACACCAGTGACTCTGCTTCATTGGGAGTTTAAGGAGATTCAGTGCGTCACCGAAGACACTTACAAATTTCTATAGATGTATGATGGAGAGCATTCAGATTGGTTGCATCACAGCCTAGTATGGACGTTCCAATGCACAAGTTCGCAAGAGGCTGCAGAGAGTTGTTGACTCATCGAGCTTATCATAGACACAACCCTCCCCGCCACTGAGGGCAACTTGAAGAGATGATGCCCCAGGAAGGCAGCGTCATCATTAAGGACCTCACCATCTGGGACACGCCCTCTTCCCATTAACACCTTCAGGGAGGAGTCCGAGACACACTCAGTCATTCAGAAACAGCTTTTTCCTCCCTGCCACCAGATTTCTAAACAGTACATCAACCCATGAATACTACCTCATTATTGCTTTAAACTTAAACTCTTTAAAAAAAAATTATAATTTATAGTAACTTTATGACAGTGCCACAAAGTGACAAATTTCACATCATAAGAGAGTGAAAATCACCTGTCTATGATTCATAGGAAGCAAAAGAAATGTGATACTGTTTAGCTCATAGCTGTGAAATGAGTCAAAATGGTTAAATTGTTGATTTTCTACATAATTATGTCTGTCTTCTCCACTCTGAAAAAGATCAGAATAATACATCTGAGAGTGGAGAGCGACCTTTTAAGCTGACCAACTTCCTTCCATGCTCTCCACTCCTGCCAAATAAAATTATTTTGGAAATTCTGCAAGTTAAAATAAATGCATGTGTAAGGCGGTTTCGATTTTTATGCTTCTGCGGAGGCTAATTAAAATGGCGTCTTTGTTATGTTAATCTGGGGAATGCGGCTTTGTTGTGTTAAATACTGAGAAAGTTTGCGCTAACAGTTTGTTTTTGTTTTAGAGTCTGATAAGAGGGCACTATTAACCAATTGGGATAGTTGTTATGGTTTTGGTGTATTTGAAGATACTGTATGCGCGGGGTTTTGGGGCAGAAGGCGGGAGAGCGAGACAGAGGATGGACAAGGTGCTGTGAGTCCGCTAACGGGGTCAGACCCTGAGCGGGACGTTCAGTGAGGAGACGGAGACGGACTTGTGTCGAGCGTCTGGTCGACCACCGTTGTTGGTCCCAGGCAGCCGGTCGAAGTGGTCCGAGGGGTCGCAGGGTGAAGAAGAAGGTCCTTGAGCTCCAACGGTTTTGTGCACGAAGAGATTGAACTTTGATATATGTGGCGCCTTTTATTTTCCTTTTATATTTTATTCTTTTAATTATATAGTTCCAGTAATATCTATAAACTGTAAATCATTTAATTGCATCTGGTGTATTGTGTTATTTGGGCAGGGTGGGGTACCTCACACAGCATCCACACAAACGAATTATCCAGTTTGGTGGGGCCGAGGCTGTTTCCCTAGATGACAGCGAGCCGAGCGACCCTGAGGGTGGCCGGGGGGGCTACATTGTGTGAGGTTTGTCCGGGATTGAGTCTGCTGGTATGCTGTGTGGGTGCCCTGTTTAAATCTATAATGTGTGTCTCTGTGGGTTATTTGCTGGTGATTGCTGTATGCGTGGTGGGTGAGGTCTTTGTTCGAGTTCAGGGTGGCATTGACAAGTTGGAGGTGGCACTCGGAGCTGCCCAAGCGGTTGGGAGAGAGAGGAAAGAGTGGTCTGATTTGGAGGTAGGGTCTGCGAATAAATGTTCTAGCTCTGGCAGGCTCCGCCTGGCACTTGGGATAGTGTCCACCCCACGTGTGAGACGTGGGCAGAGCGGATCACTCAGTTGTTAGATGAGTGGCAGTGCTCGGTTGAGGGAGAGCGACAGGAATTGGTTGAAAGTTTGAGTAGGCGGGCTGGTGACGGTATTAGAGCTGTCAGGTTCACTTACACCGTAGTGACAGCTGTCAGTTATTTGAAAGAGGGGGGGAAAGTTTTCAGTGTGTCTTCTCTGGCGAGGAGGGCGGCTAAATTGCTTGCAGTGCCGGGGGATCATTTCAGGGGATCAGTTGTTCAGCTGATCAGAGAGGTGTTGGGAAACTTAGTGGACGGCCAGTGGGGGAATGGCTTGGGTTCTCTGGGGAAGCACATTCCCAGCAATGTACCAATGAACTTCCGAAAGGAAAAGACCCGATTCCTAAAGGCTTAGAGGGGCTACGCCCCAGGGTGTCACTATGGATAGAGGAAAGCGATGCTAAAGCTATCCTCGACCCCGGGGCACAGATCAAGTTGTTGGACAGTTCGTTTTACAACCGGTGTCTGAAGCATTTATCCTTGACAACTGCAAGGGCACCGGAGACTTTGGGTACTAGTGGCAGTAGTTATCCAGAAGACTATGATTGGTTAATGACCCTGGAGTTCATGGAGGCATTTTCTGGGCACCCAGCGTGTCGAGTTGCTTCTGAGCACGTGTGTAGCAGCCTTGAGCCAGTACCGAATTTAAACGAGACCCAGCGGTGGTACGGCCTGGGGAAAGTAGCTGAGGGTGAGACCCTCTTAGTAGATGCTCCGAACTACCACGAGGGAGGGGAGTTGACCGCTGAAGACACCTCAGTGAGAGAGAGGTCGCGGCAACTGGACCCTGGCGGCATGGAAGATGGAGGCAGCGTGTGTGCGGATTATGTGATGTGGTTTAATGTGCTGCATCTGAGGGGTGGATGTTGCCAGATCCTGAGGAGTGCGGCTGTTGAGCTGAAGATGGCCTTTACTAGTTCCCTAGGATTCTTCCGATCCGAAAAGATACCCAAGGGCATATCCAGAGCCCCTGCATCCTTCCCGCGGGGCATGAGGAAAACCATGGGGGAAATGAAGGAGTGTGGAGTTTTGACGTATGTGGATGACCGCCTAGAGCTTGGATTCGCCTGGGGGGACTATGAGGCGAGGCAAGTGGCTGAGCCCGGGCGACTGAAGCGAAGTGTCAAATGTGGAGGAGTTTTTGGCCGGAGGTGTTTGGTGCAATGTGAGGAAAATGACCCGACATACCAGTTGAACTTCCTGGTGTTGGGACAGACGGTGGTGGACTGGGGCATGGAAACCCAGGTCGTCAATCTGAATGAGACACAGGGAAGAGAGGGGATTTGCACCGCACTGCGGTCATGTACTGATGAATTAATCCAGCGAGAAGAAACAATGACCCACCTTGGAAGGGATCAGCAGAAACTCAAGACGTCCATTCAGAACAGATTGTAAGACTTGCAAGTTGGAGAAGATCATGGAAGTGTTCTGACTAAGGTCAACAGAAAACCAAGAGCACAGGGAGGGGAGTTTGACTACACTCCCGAGGAGGTAAAGAAATGGAGGACAGATCTCGGAAAGGGGAGGCGGACGCTTGAAAGGAACCTGAAGATGACTATCGCGAGTTTAAATGAAGTGGAAAAACTGAACGTTGACCTGGAAGACGTCCTCAGGAAGAAACAACCGGAGGCTGAACATTCTTTAACTGCTGCTTTTCAGGTCAGGGTGGAAGAAGCTGGTGGGGTAACTGCGTCCCAGATTGAGATGGCCAGGAACCCTGAGTCAGAACTGCGGAGGCTGTGGCGAGAGTTGAAGGAGTCCCCGAAGAAGCTGACGTCTCGACTGCAGGAGGCTGAAGGGGTAGCCCCGGCTAAATGTTTCAGTTTGGAGAAACTCAAACAGCAGCTACCGATCGATGGAATGAGGAAGGATACGGATTCGAAGGATGATGTGCTGCACATGTGGAACATGCTGCCTTTCGCTAACTTCCCCGTGACTGAGGAAGAGACTTTTGGCCCTTCTCCCACTGAGTCAGGTGTAGCGGGGAGAGCTAGCTGTGGGCAGTCTGAGTTGCGGCAGGATTGGGAAGGAGGAGAGGCGGGGCCCCGGACACTGGACTGGGGGGGTCCGAGCTGTAGTGGTGGCCTGAGTGGGAGAGGAGTTGGCAAGCAGGCCCGAGGTATCCCTAGTAGTGTCTGAGCCTTTTGGGTTTAGGTGAGGGGGTACGGAGGTCTCAGAGGGTTAAGAAGCTCCCAGATAGGTTGGCCTATTTAGCGCCTGTGGGACGGGAGTAAGGTCCACTGTTTGGGGAGCACTGTCACTGTGTGTATCTGTGTATGTGTGTGTTGTGTGTCTGTAGGACTGGGTGGCGAGTTATTTAGGAGTCATGAGGACATGACTTTATTTGGTGGGGGGAGAGTGTAAGGGGGTTTCGATTTTTATGTTACTGCAGAAGCTAATTAAAATGGCGTCTTCGTTATGTTAATCTGGGGAATGCGGCTTTGTTGTGTTAAACACCGAGAAAGTTTGCGCATAAAACAGTTTGTTTTTGCTTTAGAGTCTGATAAGGGGGTGCTATTAACCAATTGGGATAGTTGTTATGGTTTTGGTGTATTTGAAGATACTGTATGCGCGGGGTTTTGGGGCAGAAGGCGGGAGAGCGAGGCAGAGGATGGACGAGGTGCTGTAAGTCCGCTAACGGGGTCGGACCCCGAGCGGGACGTTCGGTGAGGAGACGGAGATGGACTCGTGTGAAGCGTCTGGTCGACCACCGTTGTTGGTCCCAGGCAGCCGGTCGAGGTGGTCCGAGGGGTCGCAGGGTGAAGAAGAAGGTCCTTGAGCTCCAACGGTTTTGTGCACGAAGAGATTGAACTTTGATATATGTGGCGCCTTTTATTTTCCTTTTATATTTTATTCTCTTTTAATTATATAGTTCCAGTAATATCTATAAACTGTAAATCATTTAATTGCATCTGGTGTATTGTGTTATTTGGGCAGGGTGGGGTACCTCACACAGCATCCACACAAACGAATTATCCAGTTTGGCGGGGCCGAGGCTGTTTCCCTAGACGACAGCGAGCCGAGCGACCCTGAGGGTGGCCAGTGGGGGCTACACATGTAAAATAGTCAAAAAATAATTACACCAAGAGATGGCACACTGAACTGGAAGAATACTGCCCATAAAAAGCCTGTACATTAACTATCCTGTTCAACACTGAGGAAATGTGGAGAAAATTTTCATCAATAATCTTTAAGTGGTAGAAATCATCCAACTTATTCTCAGGGAATGGCACTGTAATGGAATTAGAAAGAGGTGTGCTGACCAATTTTGAGAAGGAACATAACTTCAAAGTACAAAGAATTATTTTTTGACTGGAGTCATTTCTCAAGTGGATTAGCTGTCCATCATTAATTGAACCCCAGGCTCTCTCACTTTGCAGCAGCCTGCTTCCTTTGATCTGAGAGATTAAACTAATTGCAACTGTAAAATGTTGCAGAGTGCTTGCAATGCTTGAACATGGAAATCTGTATTGAAATTAATCCTGTCAAGATGCATGATAAAACTGGAACAAACTCAAACTGCAGATCGAGACAGCAATTGGACCTACTAATTGAGTATCATTGAAATGATGCAACCATCCAACTTTGTGTCACAATATTTTCTTTGTAACATAATGCTGACTTTCTCACAGATGAAAAGCTACCTATCAAGTAGTGCAAATCTAAGATTTGATGTTGTACTTCATTCTGGTGACATTGATTCATCTTCTAAAAGTGTTTTACATGTTATTCAGTTTGTTTCAACAGAAAAGACTGCTTCTCACAATAATATTTTTTTTAAATCAAAGCAGTTGTGATAAATAAAGGTATTCTGCAAAATGAAACTATAATCCTACTCATTATAAGGGATTTTGGTTCAGTAAGTTAAATGTTCCACGTTGCTTTTGAAATTCTCTGGATGTTTCTTTTCCAATCATCGTAAACAGAACGATCGTAACAACTTAAATGTGATATGCTTTCATCCTCTACTGTGAAGTAACACAGTGCCAGACTCCATGTTTACTCAGGAAAGGGGGAGTAATCTAAGTCCCGGATGTCACCTTCACTGTAAAATATGAACTCAGCTACCACCATGTGCACCTTTGACTTGTAAATTTCTGTGCTGCATCAAGGATATACTAGCTGAGTGCAGGTTTCAAAAATCACATAAGAGTTGAAAATTGCATTAGTCAGCATTACTTTTGAATAATTTGGTTCAGCATTCTAATTGCACATTTACTGGTTTATGATTAGAAATACAAATCTACCTATGTATAACTCAACAGCAGCAAGCTGGCAAAATGAGAGAGCTTTCCTTTAAAGATGTACACTCTTTCCTAAATCCCAACCTCCCAAAGTTATTGCACAACACTACAGGAATGAACTGCTCTTCCAAGTCCCACGCTGACTGCCCTTATGGGCATGATGAAAGCATTTATTCCTGCCAACTGTATCAAGCCTTAGGGTTGTGCCCACAGAGGGACAGGATGCTGGTTTAAAGCTGTTCAAACCTTCTTTCAGGCAACAGAGGGATTATGCCAACTCACAAGATAAATTTGTTTCCAGAAAATGGTAAACCTCCACATCCCTGTTGAAATGCTATTGGGTTGGCATACCCAGAGCTGTAACTTGTTTTTTTTTAAACATGTTAATCTTGAAAGCCAATACAATGAAATGTTAAATTCACCCCACCATGCTATGAGGGGAACATTGGACCCTGGCAGATTAGTTGGTGCAGTAAGCCTGTTTCATTATTCAATAATACCATGGCTAATACGTTATTTAATCCAGGTATTCACTATGTCTACATTATCACTGATTGAAAATCTATAAAATTCAGAGATAAAACGAGCAAATGCCCTGGCATTATCTGCCATCCACAGAAGAGATTTGTAAACCTCTCTCTCTCTCTGGTATTCATTCCTCCCATCACTCCTGAAAAGCAGCTCCCAATTAATAGACATTTGCACTACTCCTAAATATCTCAACCGGCAGAAATATTTTTTTCTCTTTCTTCCCTCATATTATAATAAAAATCAATTAGATCTCCCCCCCCCCCAGCTACTAAACTGCAGCAAATAGCTTGTGAAATTGCAAAATTTAACTTTTGCGAGTGTTGGTATTATTCTATTAAATCTCTGAGGTAGTGCAGGATAGAATAATGTATCCTTAAGGTCTGATGCCCAGAACTGGTCTCAGAAGTCCTTTACATCTGTTGCACATTAAAGACAATTCTTTAATTTCAAGTTATTCATTATTACAGCCATATTTTCTAACATTTGCACATCCGGTACTTTTTTTTTTGCTCTTGACATTTCAAATGGAGTAAGTTCTTCCTAGGATATCAAATTAAAAGAGGTCAAATATTTATTTCTTTCTATCATAGGAAGCTAGTTCAACAATTAAGTCTACGTCAACTCACTGAACACTGCCATTCTGCACGAATTTTCCCATCAGCTCTCTCCAGTTTCACTACATAACTACAGACTAGGGAATGGTTACGGTGGCCAGTTAACCTACCTGTCTGCATGTGTTTGGTGTGTGGGGAAGACCAGAGCACTCGGGGAAGCCCATGTGGTCAAAGGTGAATTTACAAAACTCCGCACAGATGGTGGCTGGAGTTAACAATTGAATCTGTCTTGTTAGAACTTTGTGGGAGCAGTTCTACTGTTTCACCCAGGGCTTAGCTCTACGGTTTAGAGGATTGTTAATCAAGTGTAGACCAAATTGACTGAGTCCATGTTGTTGGGTCTTCAGTGCTTCAGCTGCATACCAGTTCCCACTTTATGACTAAAGTCAATCCTAAATTCATGTCATAAGGAAGGTTTACAGATAAAATATGTGAAAGCACCTCATGGAGGCACAATACAGCAATTAAATCATCAACACAACAGAAGGTATGTTGAGGAGTTGAGAATAAAGGTACAAGAGCCTCCTGTAGATAAAGACCATCGGATGGGCCCCTCAGCCCATTTCTCTGACAGACCAATTTCTCTGTGTGAAAGCTGCATAAAATATTCATACAAAGAAGTTGGACTGTCAAGTAGAAAGTTCATTCATTTCTTCAAAAAAAAGCATTCCCTGCCTTCATGATGGCCAAATGCAAATCTAATACACTTTAATTTTTTTTGTGTAAATGGTATTCTTAATTTTTCTCGCTGTATTCTAAATTCTGCTCTGTAGTCATCAGCCAAGTTCTAGTTATCGAATGATATCAAAGACTTAATTATTTATCCCTCTTCCTTCCTCAATCTGGAAGGATAAAACCCAAACCCATAAACAATACCAGTTGCTTAATATCCACTGCACTGTAATCTAAGAGAAGCCATCTGGTGCGATTCAGTCAAGCTTTCCCTCAGGATTGAAATGGCTGGTTTTTGATTCCCAGTAGGGAGAGTGGGGCAATTCTGCCTGGAGTCACCGGGTAAAAGCAAATAAGTGTTTCTCCTTAATCTACATAGTAGGGTGTACTTTAGATGCCCGATAAATTTGTCTACCACCAGCTTCTCCCTCCACCAATTGACAAAAGATGTAATTTTTATACTACCCTTCAAAGCAGTTTGAGAGTTAAATTACATGCCTTTGACATCGTGTTTATAAATTCATCATCTGTGTGCTAATGTTGTTCCCACAAATGCATTTTGTTTCTTTTCCTCCATTTTACAGAATTTATGGCACTTTCTGAGAAGAGTTAGCATGGTATTAGTGCAAGGCTGACATATTTTTACCCCACCCCATATTTCAAAAAGCTTATCCACTTTTTTTTTGCTCTTCTCCCTTCAGGCGGAAAGTCTCTTTCAGCTTGACTGCACCATATGAGTGTGTTTCTAGCCCAATGCTCTGGAAAAAACTCCGGTGTGAATGCACAGCAGAAGCAGATTAAAATAACCTATTTAATACTGGCTGGGTGGCAAGAGAAGCCTTGATTCTATGACTTCTTATGTACATGTTGAAGTCCCAAATATAATTGTAACTATAGCCTAACATTTAAAATGCTAACTTCAATGTCAGCTTACATTGTTTCCTTGAATAAGATTGGGATGTTTGGAAGCAGATGACCAACTACACCACTGTGTAAAGATGTTTCACCAGTTAGAACATAGAACATTACACTTTATTATGTATACCAGCTCATTAACGCAAATATCTAATCAGCCATCATGTGGCAGCAATTCAATGCATAAAAGCATGCAGATATGGTCAACGGTTCAGTTGTTGTTCAGACCAAGCACAAGAACAGAGAAGAAATATGGCCTAAGTGAATTTGATGGCAGAATGATTCTTGGTGCCAGATGGGGTGGTTTGAGTATCCCAGAAAACTGCTGATCTCCTGGGATTTTCACACACAATTCTCTAGAGTTTACAGACAATGGTGTGAAAAATAAGAAAACTTCTAGTGAGCGGCAGTTCTGTGGGCAAAAATGTCTTATTAATGAACAGCGTTCAGAGGAGAATAGCCAGACTGATTCAAGTTGACAGGAAAATAACAACAACAATACCTTACAACAGTGGTGTGCAGAACAGCATCTCTGAACACACAAAATGTCAAACCTAGAGGTGGATGGGCTACAGCAGAAGATTATGAACATACATTCAGTGGGCACTTTATTAGGCACAGGAGTTACCTAATAATGTGGCCACTAAGTATACACCAGCCAATCCACCTACTAACCTGCATGAAGAACATGCACCATGCTATATCCCTTCTGTATTAAATTGTTCTGCATTCCTAGTGCTCTAACTAAATAAATTTCTCTTAAATTCATCCAAGTAGCCATTTTATGTTAACAACGCCCTACTCCATACATAACCTTTGTTTTTGACGCAAGGCACTAATTATTGCCTGTACCTTACCATAACCCTTGGACTGAGTAAACCCAGGGGTCACTTTATGAAGGCTTCATTTACTTTCCAAATTTGAAAAGATGCAAACAGGCTGCACACTTATGAAAGAAAAGCTCCCATTCATATTGAATCTTTAATGATTTCGGCTTTACAACTACCTTTGAAGTGTAATTGCTGTTGTAATGTAGGAAATGTGGCAGCCCTATTGCATACACCACAGATCCCACAAAGAACTATATTTATATGATAACTGGTCTATTTCTTCACTAATGCTGACTGAGGGATATCTATTAACAAGGACAAGGAGAACTGCACTATTGCTTTTCAAAATAGTGCTAGACGTTTACAACCACCTGAGACAATGCAAGAGACCTTGCCCTAAATTCTCTTCTGAGAGATTAGGTTTTAAACTACAGGGATGATTTGAATGGAACAGCTTAACGGTTTTAATGTTGGATGCAGAGCTGTTTCAAGCAAAGTGTTTGAAGTATCAACAAAGAGTTCATGCTAATATTGTGATTCAGATTAACTTGGTAATCAGCACATGCATGCAAGTGATGTTCTGAGAAAGTAGTGACTCACATTTTCTCTTGTTGGATGCTTACTGTACACCCAAGTACAGTGGATGAACATTTCCACTGTAGGAGAGAAACCATTACTAATTCTGTTGTGTAATCAGTTGGCATTGCTTCAAAACAAAATGCTGAAGTCCAAGCTAGCAGAGACAAGACATCAAACCATTTTACCCATGCAATGAACATAATAATGAAACGTCAGTGCACCAGTTTATTGTACAGTTACTTCCATTAAAATCAAAAACATTCAGAAAAGATTTTCACAGTCAAACTGTAACACTAATTTGTTTTGTCATGTTACTGCAAATGGAGGGTTTATAATCCAAAGGCAAAGATTCTGATGAGCTGAATCTTGACACATGCCTGGAGCCCATCTTCCCCTCTTGGCTTCTGGTCCAGTCATTTTAGTGGACAGAATATCATAGCCCAAGAGTGCAAAACTTGCAGTGGCATTTCTGGATTTGTACCAAGCAGTGAAGAATTAGAATTTTCACCCCTATATTTCAAAGCTCAGCATGACAATGTGAATAAAGGCAAAGATTTTTTGTTCTTCTCCATCATAATTGCACTCCCACTGTTGAATTGACATACTGAATTGGTGAACTCTAAGTAAATCAAGCACTTCAACAAATAACAGAAGCTCATTTGTAAATTCTAGTGAATGCTCTTCTCCATGGATGGGATATTTGACAGTAAGTGCTCTCTGACCACTAACAAGTAATGGATCAACAATGCTACCAATGAAATGATTTTCTCCATGGAGCAGTGATAGTTCTTAGAAAGGCAAATATGAAAATGCACTTTTTACGTAATCTAAAGGCAGAAATAACATTTCAAATAATGATGCATTAACTGCTTGTTTTGAAGATGCCCACTGAACACCTGTTAGGGTGCTGCAATGGCCTTCCCACTAAGCCTTGGAATCTTTAATACCCCCATCACGCAGTAGTATAGGCAGATGACACTAATGCCACAGTGAACTGTGGGAGATGGGAACTGCTTATGTAACAATTTCCAAAATGTTAGCATTAAATACTGTATATGCTGGACCATCATACAAGGAAGTCTTTGTTGACAGTTTCTCTTGTGAACAGTGACCCTCTTAGCTGGATGATTATTTTGACAGCTATTAAATAAATTGGAATGATGATAGATGTTTTATTGGTGTGAGTGTAACAGTTTAAAGTTGACACTGCATTTGTGTGAGAATCCTCTTAATAAAAGCATGAATTAGGCTGGAATTAGCCAGTATTTGGACCTATTCTACTTCCTGTAACCTGTTGCACCAGTTTGTCAGCTAATGATCTTGTCCGTATCTTATGTTCATCTTTGCTCTGGTCAATTCGTATCTTTGGTCTGGGGTATTTACAGTGATCACACTGTCCTTATTTGTTTTGCAGTGAGTAAATAAGCACATATACCACCCTCTTCTGTCTGGCAGAACTGGTCCTCACCCTGAACAACTTTTCCCCTCAGCTCCCACTTTCTCCAGAATCGAGGGGTAGCCATGGGTCCCAGCTATGCCTGCCTCTTTGTTGGCTATGCAGAACAGTCCACATTCAAAGCCTTCCTCACTACATTGACAACTGCATTGGTGCTGCTTCATGCACCCATGCTAAGCTCATCAACTTTGTCTCTAACTTCCACACTGCCCTTAAATTCACTACGTCAATTTCTGACAGCTCCCTCCCCTTTCTCAATCTCTCTGTCCCAATCTCTGGAGACAAACTGTCAACTGACATCTTTTATAAACCTACTGATTCTCACCGTCATCCCAACCATACCTCTTCCTATCCCATCTCCTGTAAAAATGCTATTTCCTTTTCTCACATCCTTCATCTCCACTGCATCTGTTCTCAGGATACAGCCTTCTTCCCCAGGACATCAGAGATATCCTCCTTCTTCAAAGGACAGGATTTCCCTCCCTCCACTGTTGATGTTGCCCTCACCCTCATCTCCATTTCCTGAACATCCACGCTCACCCCATCTCCCTGCCACCATTACCAGTGACAGCATTCCTCTTGTACTAACCTACCATTCCATCAGCCTCTGCATCTAACACATCATCCTCCGCAACTTCCGCCATATCCAAAGGGATCCGACAACTAAACCTGTCTTTACCTCCTCCCCTGTGCTTTCCTCAGAGATCTCTCCCTCTGTGATTCCCTTGTCCATTCATCTCTCCCCACTAATCTCTCTCCTGGCACTTATCCCTGCAAGTGGCCCAAATGCTCCACCTGCCCATTCATACTCCTTCACCTCCATTCAGGGCCCCAAACAGTCCATATCCAGGTGAGAAAACACTTCCCCTGCGAATCTGCTGAGGTGGTGTGTTGTGCCCGGTGCTCCCAGTGTAGCCTCCCCTACATTGGTGACAACTGTCGTAAAATGGGGGACTGCTTTGTCAAGCACCCCTGCTCCATCCACCACAAGTGGAACTTTCTGGTAGCCAAATATTTTAATTCAAATTCCCCTTCGCGTTCCGACGCGTCTGTCAATGGCCTCCTCGTGCCAAGATGAGGCCACCCTCAGGGTGGAGAAGCATCACCTTATATTCCACTTGGGAAGCCTCCAACCTGATGGCATGAATATTGGTTTCTCCTTCCGATAATCGCCCCCACACCACCCTCTTCCTCTATTCCCCCCTGACCTTTCACCTCTTCTCACCTGCCTATTACTTCCCTCTGCATCCCTTTCTCTTACGGTCCACTCTCCCCTCTCTTTAGATTTTTCTTCTCTAGTCCCCTGACCTTTCCCATACACCTGGCTTCACCTATCACCTTCCTTCCCCTCACTCCAACTTTTTATTCAGGCATCATCCCCCCTCCTTCTCAGTCCTGATGAAGAGTTTCAGCCCCCTAAAAAAATGGACTGCTTATTCATTTCCATAGACGCTGCCTGACTTGCTGAGTTCCTCCAGAATTGTGTGTGTGTTGCTTTAGATTTCCACCATCCGCAGATTTTCTCATGTTTACTCATTGAAAGGATAGGTAACTTAAAAAGTGGTGCAAACAAAGTTGTTCTTTAAGGAGCTATCTATATATAATGATAATTAAACCATGGTTTCAAAATGTCAATATGGAAAACACTTTGAGGAACTGTCCCATGCAACACCCAAAGGTCTTTGCATTAAACAGAAACCATGCCTTGCTCTTTCCAGTAATTATTATATACTTCTTTAAGTGATGACTTTACCTAAATTCATAAGCTTAACACATTACAATTACTCAAAATAATGGATTTCAACTTCATTGCTTTAGATAGCATTTTAAGGGGAGTTTGAAATATATTGCACAAAATTATTCATTCAAAATATGAAGAATGATATTTTTGAAATGTCCTTCTGTTCCCTCAATTGCTTCTATTATTAATCTGGGGTGCTAGAAAAGAATGCATATTCTATATCTCCAATGTTTAAAGTACCACTTTCCATCACCGAGATCATTACATTTGTGGAACTAAGTGACAGATTAAAATCACACACAAACCTCTGACAGGTCATTCATTTTGCCAGTTTCTTGCTCTCTGTTTGGGGAAGTCTGACGATGAGCTCTGCAATACTCAGTCCAAGAAGCCACTCTTGTGCGTGCTGAATCCAATGTTTCAGACCAGCTCAGCCTTAAGGGAAATAGTGCCAAACCCTTCCCGACATCCACTCGTGCATCATTTAGCAGGACTCATAGACAGTCATCAGGGACAGACATCTCCAGATAAAGACCCCATCACACTCAAACAGCAACGTTACTTCTCCATGTCATGCAGCAGAAGCGTTCAGTTGCTCCTATTCCCATTTTACTTTGTGTTGTCCAAAAATGATATCAGCCTAGCAAAGCCTAATGCTACCTTTAAAGTAATTGAAAACAATAAGGGAGAGGCTGAGCCACAATAGTTAGGGTCAAAAGCGAGTCCTGTAAGTAATAATTCTGTTCCTTGGTTACCACAGCTTATTCAGCTCCCTTACAAAATATATCTTTTTGTAACAAATACCCACTGTAAATCTATTAAATCTCAGCAACTGTTTTTAAAAGTCATATAACGCAGAGGTAGGCCCTTTATCCCAAATGGTTTATCCATGCCAACCATCGCTCATCCCATGTATTTATTTATCTAGAGATAGGGCTGAAAGGGCCTGTCAGCCCTTCAAGACACGCCACTCCATCATCCCCCGATTTAACACTAGCCTAATCACGGGACAATTTACAATGGCCAATGAACCTACTAACCAGTTTGTCTTTGGACTGTGGTTTTCTCCAGGTACTGCGGTATCCTCCCAATGTGTTCTACGGGGAGGACATGCAGACTCCTTACTGATGATGTCAGAATTGAACTCTGAACTCTGATGCCATGTTGTAATATCATCGTGTTAACCATTACAGTCCTCTAACACTCCCCCCCGCCGCCCCCGCCCAAACTGCCCATCTCCCTCTAAACCTTTCCTATTAATGTACCTGTCTAAGTGCCTTTTAAATGCTGTCAACGTACCTGCCTCAACTTCCTTTGACAGCTCATTCCACGAATGTCCACACTCGGAGTGAAGGAATTGCCCTCAGGCTCCTATTAAATCTTTCACTCCTCACCCTCATGCTCGATTCTCTAACCCTGGGGAAAAGACTGTGCAAACTCACCTTATCTATATCCCTCAGGTTAAAATACAAGCAAGGAACAGTAATATTCTTAGAATGATTTGCTTTGCATGGAACTATACATAAACCGATGATTTTCACACATTCTAGTTTTCCTTTACTGTCTTCATCTCCTGCACACCTGTTCTACCTTGTGAATTGGAGGGGTAATATGGTCCCAAGAGGGGATAATCTGGTGACTGTCCTTATTAACAAGCAGATTTGTTTCCTCTTCACTGCTGCTCTCCTTAAAATTTGGCAGTTTCTTGTCTTTTTAACATTCCTCCCATACTTTCTTCCTTTCTTTTCCTTCTTGCTGTCTCATTCAATGCCACATCACTGCTTCAATGCCTGCAACCAACTCCTGAAAAAAAATCAACTTACTTAACACAACATTTCCTCCTTCCTACTTGAACCATTTTTGTTGCGTGTACCTGTAGGCTTAGGGCAATGAACTGGCAGAGATGATCTTAAAGCAGAGGGAGAACGGAGAAGTGGTAGTCTCAGTTTTACACCTTTTAAGTACACGGTGCACCTTTTTCATTGTAGAGAGCGATTACTTTGTCAGCAATTTATCAAATACGTGGAAAAAAAATCTTAAAAAGATAACGACAGGAACCAAGACAGACAGCTCAGCTTTTGATCTACTCTGGAAAGTCAACGGATACTGAAAAGGAAAGAATTGTATTAGGAAGGAAAATACCTTTTTCAGTTATTTTGTTAAGTCACCAAGGTTAACTTCACGCCATTCCACCATCCAGTCACAATCTGTGCACAGCCTATCCTTTCCTCAGACCTCTGGAAAGCAAAACGTAGATTAGCTTAGTGCAGCCATCATCATTTGGAGATAAGCATCATTCAGATTTACACTCCTAGTTTATTTGGCAGAAATTGATGACTTTCCATTCAATAACGTTATCCGTGCTAAAAGTGCACAGAGCAACCAACTCTGAAATGCGTTAGTTCCGCATTTAGTTTGCAGTGTTTCCTCATTTAGTAACTCACATTGAAACACCTGCACAGTGGTATGATTACTCCGGAATGTGCCAAAGCTGAATTCCACAATCCTACAGTATCCTGGACCCAATCAGGATAGGTCCCGCTATGTACATGAGGGTGAATGGGCCAGAGGCCCTGAATCAACTGTTGCTGCTCGTCATGGAATTACCAACATCACAATGCACACTGACTAGATGGATTATAACTGTAGGTCAGGTTCCCTGACGAGCTGCACCGGCAAGTTGATTACGGATGCAAGAGATTCTTCAGATGCCGGAAATCTTGAGTGACACACATAAAATTGCTGGAAATCTTGAGTAAAACACATAGAAGAACTTACCAAGCCAGGCAGCATCTATGGAGTTGGGGGTATAAGCAGTTGACGTTTCAGGGGTCTCAGCCTGATGCATCAATTGTTTACTCCCTCCATAGATGCTGCCTGACTTGCTGAGTTCCTTCAGAATTGTATGTGTGTATGGAAAGTTGATTACCTACAAGATAGAGGAAGCAGGAAGCCAATGAGATTTTAACCACCTGGTCTCATTTGAAAACAATGTCCTTCTCATCTACAGAGTCTTAGCCATAACAAGTTCCAGCTAAGTGGTCAGGCTTGTGAAAAGAATAGGTTAACGGCTCAGGCCAAAAGTGACCACACAGTCCCAGTTCAGCTAGTCAGTAAGGTCTGGCCTCACAAGAACAACGACTCTCTTTTATTCAGGTCAGCTCCAATGCAGCAAGTGAAAACACTATGCTGGCTTTACTGACCCAGATGCAGTCACAATGACACCAAGTACCCTCAGACATGAAGACACTCCAGCTTGCATGGTCCAATCTTGCCAAGAGCTTCACCTGTCTGCCCAAAACTACAGGTAACAGTTGCCAGCAATCAGCACTTGAGTGAGCTGCAAAGGTGCTCATTCATAATAGCCGTTCTACCATCTTGTGCAGGAGTAAAACTGACTATGTTTCATAAGTGCAGACAGAGAACAAAGGCCATAATAATTCATCCAACTGTGTTTGAAGTTACAATGCTGCTTGTGGTGCAAGCAAGATGTGTCTATCATGATAAATTACTGAGGTGAGCCAGCAGTGACTCATTTTTGTAAAGGCTCAGAGAGCAGAAGGAACAACAGATGTGCTCTCTGAAGACTCCTCAACTTGTGTCTGTTCCCAGAGACCTCCACACACCTCTGGAAGTGTGACAGTGCTCAGGTGATGGGGTTGACAGCCGAGCCAAATGACGTGACCTCAGGGGTGTGCTTGCTCTGCACAGGAACCCCTCCTGAGACTCTTCAAGCAAAATACAGACACTGTGTCTGCAGGAAAAATTTAAAAAACAGCAACTAGGGGATCAGCTGCAGCCAACAGCATCAAACATCAATTGTACAATCCAGGGTCATTTACTAGGTGTGGGATTGGAGCTAATGGAAAATGGAGACACACAGAAGTTTCATATGTCTGTAGGCTGTTGCTTTTGATACTCTTAGACCCCACCCCTCCCCACACAACCCTTCATTGATCCATTTTTAGCTAATGACATTAAACTTTGATGGCTTTAGTTTCCAAGTCCATCTTCTCCCACTTCCTGGACTGTATTAAGGTAGTTACAGGTTTCAGACAACACAAATCCAGCCACAGAGACATAAACAGATTAAAATCATAGATCTACATCTGGAATGAAATGAAATATATCTACACGGTGAGACGTCCATTTACAATTCTCTCCAACATCGAAGATGGTTGAGAAGCAGAGGGTGCAATACATTGCAATCTCTGTCGATGGTGCACGCCATCCTGCATTCATTAGTTTTGATTTAGGAGGTACTTGCATGACCGGGCAACTTACAAAAACAACAGGTAGCACCAAAAATTGTTTTAAAATGGTCACTTGGTAATGAAAATAATTCCAAAAATGATTTAAATGGAATGTCCTTAAAAAGGCTTTTTATAACTCAACTCCTGTAAAAAAAATTGTGCATGTCTGGATAACTCCGCCCTTACTTCAAACACCTCTCAGGATAATTTTAGAGCTGCTGAAATATATAGCCCTTTGAAAGCAGTAGAAGCATTTACAGTCTAGACAAGAGGTCAATGGCAGTTAAAACCTCACAATTAGTCAGAGTTCCAGGAGATTCCATTTAAACCAGGTTGCAATCAGGACTAATCTTGCTGTGTTCTTTGCTCGATTATTACTATGACCTTGTTTCTTCTCTTAAAAGAAGTCTAAGATAATGCATCACTTCTTTTCCCTATTTGCTAATATGTAATTCAGTCAAGATATAGATTTTTGTCAGAACCAGCCAACAGAATCTCTTTCAATATCATGTGTTATTCTAAATGTGGATGGTGTACAGTGACTCAGTGAGCCAATTATACTGTCACCAATTGCGCAGAGTATTATTAACACTTGAGTCGTTGCAAAAAGCGGTATGGCATCAAATTAAAACCTGCCTGTCTGCATGTATTGCTGCTGACAGCAAGGATTATGGCCCCTCTCATACGAATGGTTTCAGAGACTGGACCATGCCTTTGACACCACGTTTCACGCTGCCTTTTGGGGAGAAACTGACCGCCTTTTGTGGTGAAAGGTAAAACCTATGATGAGCAATAGAGAATTTAAGTGCAGAAATGATCAATTCCACTTCTGCAGTTAATGTTGCTTTTATAGCAACTGGGAAGATTAAGGGCTGATGTAATTGAAACGCTCAGGACATGAGTACGGGAAGACTGTTTCAGGAGCTAATGATTTCGATACCGAGTGATTATAAAATGGGAATTTAAAGGCAGGATTGAAAGTTAGTATAGGCACTATAAAAATACCTTTTTAATTAAAATGTAGAATGCATTACAAGTAGCACTTGATGCAAAAGGAGAAATGTGTGTTTATTTTATGTCTTCTGCATTCCTCGGGAATTTTCAAAACACTTTATATGACAAACATTTAGCGACTTACAGCACTTAACAGGCCCTTCCAGTCCAACAAGGCCACACTGCCCGATTACACCTATGTGATCAATTTAACCTACTAGCCCGCATGTCTTTGGAACGCGAGAGGAAACTAGAGCACCCGGAGGAAACCCAAGTGGTCATGCAGAGAATGTGCAAACTCCTTGCAGGCAATGGCGGGAATTGAACATGATCCGCTGTAATGGTACTACGCTAACCACTGCACTATGGTGAAGTATTTGTGTAGTTATTTTTGCAATGCTGCAAACGAACAGCCATTTAATACAGGACAAGTTGTCACAGGAAGAATGTAACAGTTATCATATGCTTTGTGTTTTCAGTGAGGTAGAGTGGGGGATAAATATTGATTGTACTGGAGAGACAGCCTCAACTTTGGTGCTTACTCCTCTGCAATGGAATCTGAGCTGGAACTTACCAACGCAGAAGTGAAAATGTCACCACATCCCCTCCTGATACTGACGACATATAAAGAGCATTTGAAGAATTTAATAAATTTGCAAAACATTCGGAATTTAGAGGAAAAAGACAGAAAATGGGTTTAACGTGGTGAGCTCCATGTGGACTGGATTAAGCGATGTTCTGTGCACTGCAAGATCAGAGCTCCTCCTAGAAAAATAACAGATGAAACTGTACCAAGTAGTACAGGCAGATAAATACACTTGCAGATTTGTATTACATTTCTTAGTCTACTGTTAAAAGTGTGTATTTCTGAAACAACACGGATCTCTGGGTTTATTTTTAGATTGTAATATTTTGAAACTGTTCAGGTAGATGATCTGGATAAATGTCATTGACACTCCAGATAAGTGTACATCAAATAGCATTTAGTGAAGCTCTTCAACAAAATTGTTTCAGGTAATTAGATTTCAATCCCCATTCCTATTCTGACATGTAGTTCATGGCCTGCTCTATTGCCACAACGAGGCCACTCTCAGGGTGGGGGAGCAATACCTCATTCTGTCTGGGTAGCCTCAAATCTGATAGCATGAATATTAATTTCTCTAACTTCTGGCAATTTCTGCCCCACTCCCTTTTTCCCTTCCCCATTCTGGCTCCTCTTTTACCTCTTCTCTTCTCATCTGCCCATCACCTCTCCCTGGTGCCCCTCCTCCTCCCCCCCCCCTTTTGCCATGGTTCATTCTCCTCTCCTATCAAATTCCCTCTTCTTCAGTCCTTTACCTGTTCCATCTTTCACCACCCAGCTTCTCAATTCATCCCCTCTCTCCCACCCATCTACCTTCTCTCACCTGGCTTCACCTATGACCTTCGACCTTGTACTCCTCCCCCTCCCCCACCTTCCTATTCTGGCTTCGTCATTCTTCCTTTCCAGTCCTGATGAAGGGTCTCTGCCCAAAACATCAGCTCTTTATTCCTTTCCATAGATGCTGCCTGACCTGCTGAGTTCCTCCAGCAATTTGTTTCTGTTGCTCTGGATTTCCTGCATTTCAGAAACTCCTGTATTTCAGAATTAGATGCTGGGATGGATGAATGATGGGAATTCACCTACACTGCCTGCATTTGAATGCACCCAGATGGAAAAATTTAAATGATTCCTCTTTCGCCCTTCTATGGCCTAGATAGAATTTCGCTTGGACTGCCTCAAGCATTTCTGGTAGTCAGAATGGTGTCTCTAATTTTGCACCAGGATGAGTTGTCATTCAGATCAACTGGGAATAGGGCGCAAAATGAAATGCTTGTTCAGCAGCCTGCACGTCTGTGGTCAAACCTGACAGACCCTCAGAACATGATCGAGGAAAGCCTATAAAATGGATTAGTGAGAAAAAAAAATGTGACTTTTTTTTCCCCAATGTGTAGATCAGGCATGTGGACATTTTGGTGTGTGCACCATTTCTGGTCTGTTCTGCCCAGGAGGAAATTTGCTGGGGGACATGTAGCTATAATTCACCTCAACACTGATGCCATTTCCCCATTTTAATTGGTGATAAGGTCATGTTTCCGACTCACCAATGGAGACCAGATCAGAAAATCAACACCTTCGCTGTTCACTCACAGAGAAAAAAAAAGAGTAAACCATGCAGGAAGTTAAGAATCATGCATGAATTTGAAAGCTCCCCAGAGATCTTCTATTACCTTCATTGCCTACCCAGCATTGATTTCAATGTGCTGCCCTTTCAGACCGGTAGCAAGAGTGCATATCAGAGCAATGTGTGCAATGCATGCTGAAATCTCTGGCCCTGGCTACCACTGACCTGATTGCAACTCAGGACCCGCAACGCACCATAAAAATCCATCCCTATGACCTAATTTCACCCCCTCCCCGACCCACCCAGCTTCCCTCATCTTCATGCAGTGCAATTGCCATGGAGGGAGCTCTTCAACTGTGCCAACCCTCTCTCACAGGTCGAGTTAGCTCAGGCAGCAAACGCCAACTCAAACTGCATCTGCATAAAGAGGCTTCTCAAGCTTATTAATGGGGTGAGGGTGGCCAATTTATTTTGGGATGCGGTATTGCTCAATATGTTGCAGCAAACACTCTGCCCATTTAGTGTGCCAAAATGGATACATTCTAGGTTATTGTGCTTAATCCAGAACACGAATGCCTCGACATCGGTGACCGGTGTATGAACTCAAGACCCCAACCATCAGCAAATAAGTTTCTTCTAGCTGTTGCGTGATTTGGTTTCACATTCAGCAGCTGAGACAAGGTTATGGTATACAATGTTATAAGATCATACATCAATTGCTTTAACAGACAGATGTTTGAAAGAAAAATGCATGCCAAGTATTAGAGGATAAAACCATTTAAAAGGCAATTAAAATAATTCAGGGCAATAATCATTCTTCACGTTGACTACTTCTGCTAATTGATTGGTAGCTACATCATAACATTCCCTTCTGAAGCTTGAATGATATAATGATATTGAAGAATTTTGAATAATGTTGAAGAGTTTTTAATGGTGTAGCAAAAGCAAACTGCAAACATTTGCATTTCATTGTGAGAAACCACAACTCACCTATTAAGTACATATATTTTTTCCCCACAGATGAACTAAGAGATTCGCAATTCATGAGTGAGAGCATTTTAGAATTCACATTGTCCTAATCTTTTTCCTCTTCTTGAGCCTCTCCTCTGTACAGAGATTAATGAGAATGACTGAATGATTTCAGTTGTGACTCATGGGACTTCATGAAGTATTTAATGGGAATCAAGCAGCAGACTAAAGTCTGAAGCAGAAGCCTGAAATTTTATTGTTATCTGTTTGGAAACTGGGAAGGCCCCAGTGTAGCAGTTGAGAGATTTGGCATCACCATTCATACATGCACACAGTTGGATTACTTCCACAAACAAAAACCGAGCACTACTTGCATGAATCAAATGCCTGACTACTGTGCTACTGGCACTCTGCAAAGAAATCATCTCACTTTACTGAGCGAATTACTGGCTGGGCTAAACCTCGAGCGATCCAAAAACGCAGCATTACCTCCTGGCCACTGGAGGAGCACTGCTGCTGCAGTCAATCCTTCGCAGAGTCAAACCTTTTGTTCCTCGAGTTCTCCCATGGGATAAAGCAGTGATTACGTTACCGCTCCTCGGCATCACCACTGCCTTCGCTTTTATTCAGTAGCAGTCCCTTTTGTCTTGTCTAACCAATCCCCCTGAATATATGAGGACCATCGTGCAGAAGCAGACCTCCAACCCAGTACATCTGCAAAGGCATTTTTGTGCCTCTTACTTTATCTCATTTATTTCCAAACCTTCACTTTCCTATCAATGAACATTGACTCTATGCACAGCTTGAGACAAACCATTCCAGTCATTTTGTAAGTGCCTGTTCCCATGCAAAAAGCAAACACAAGTTTAATGTTTCCATCTCCCTATCTTAGCCATTGAACAATAGTGGAGGACATGTTTGCTTATCTGGAAGCTTAATTAAATTAGTTTTATCTCCCTGGTTTGTAATAAGCCTTTTGGCAATGTAAACTTCTTCAGTAATCGGCAACCAAACGACTAATGATCTTGCACATCTTATTTCCATTTGATGTAAAGCTTTCCTCCCTAAACTTAACGATGAATTTCTATCAAGAAAAGCTGGCCAGAACGATGTTGGACTGAAGAGCAATGAGTTGTAGCTGTAATATGGTAATATAGCTGTAATTGTGAGGAGCGCCAAGATGGCACCAAATGGCTGCAAAAACAGCTTAAATTCCTCTCTTTAATGTCTTTTTTCCCCCTGTTCAAGGAGGTTGAGGTCCTATCGAAGTCCCTGATCTGCAACTGTGTTCCCACCCCCCTCCACAGCGGATGAGTTCCTGCTCTCGGAGCTCACCTGCCGGCCGTTCTCTCACATTCTCCACAAGCAGCCTGGAATACGCCAGGGTACAGCCCTGCGGACGACCGACTTCAGGCTTGTGCTTCCGACAGGAGAAGGAACATCAGGATTTTGCAGCGGTGGATGCTGCGGACAGAGGTCTCTGTATTCGAGTGATCGCTCTCTCTTTCTCTTGGTGGGGAGAATTTGCTGCCAATTATCGAGTCGGAGAATCTTGGAATAAAAAGCCACATGGCAGAATGTAATATCGTAACAGTGATTGTTTGTTGGTCTCCCCTTTCACTATGAAATGGGTGATGTCTCTCTGTCTCTCGTTAATGGGAGAGAGCGCGCACCTGTGGCATGTCGAACTGTTGCATAAACAATAGCTTTTGATGACCGCAGATCATGATTTCTCTTTGGGTGCTTTGCTATTGCTTGGTGGGCACTGATGCTTTCTGCTGAAATGGGTGGGGGGGGGGAGGGAAAGGTTGATGCTTTGCTCCCGCTTGTGTGGGGGGGGCAGGGAGGGGTGCTTTGGGGTTCTAACATTTTTCTGTTGTTCATTCCTTTGGTGTTCTCTTGTTTTTTGCAGAGGTCTGTGAAGAGTAAGAATTTCAGGTTGTATACAGAATACATTCTCTGATAATAAAATGGAACCAAAAAATATTTTGTCAGGTGCCAGCGTTAGGAACAGTGTTGTGATGCCATTGCTGAAATCACTAGCAATTTAATGAAGTTTATAAGGGCTGCAAGAACAAAGATGATAGAGATGGTCTAACAGATGACGAGTAGTTCTGTTCCCTGGGGCACAATTGCAAATAAGAGGTGACTTGGTAGAATTGCCTGTGACACCCAATGTTGTGGAATAAATTAATCAATCACAGAAGGCCACAGAAACAATGGTGTATATGCATTCAAGATGCGATTAGATTCCTTTTGTCTATTTTCTTCAGGGAATTCATCTGCACAAGTTCGTTCTCCCTCTCTCCCTCATAACATTGGCAGCAGAGTGTTTTGCAGACTATGTGCCATTCATAGGAAGTTCCAAAACTTCTGTACTGGAGTTCCAAAGAAAACTGTTCGCTTGTGCCATGAAAAAATCACTACTTCATTCCAGTTTTCATCGAAGCACATCATTTTCAATGTGAGCACAACATAAATGGACCTTAGCTTTCTCGGAGCAGAGGTACAGAGCCATCACTAAGCCAAGGAATGAAAGTTAGATGCTTTTCTATTATCTGAAACTGAATATGCATCCTTATTTCTGTAAACCCTTGGTGTCCCTTACTCAATATTGATCACATGGAAATGAGCAGAGATGGTGGATTTGTAGAGTTTAGAATCAGAGGATTCAGTGTTCCCCTGAATTCCCAGTGCTGGTGTAGGTTCAAGTGCGTTTTAATCTTATATACTGGAAATCTGGTGGGGGTGGAATCATAATTAGAGTTAAGATGGATGGAAGACCAGTAAATGTGCATCAAGTGCTCAGAGCAGAGACATCAGGACCACCATAAAACCAAAAAAAGTAAATTATACAAGCTGTTCTGTCACTGAAAACCAACACATCTTTACTTTGATTCAGCAGAGTCCTACCTGCTTGAAAAGGCCTTTGAATTTCTTTTACATCTCAAGAAAAATAATGTCCCATTTCACAGCTGTCTACCAAAGATGCCCCCTTTAAACATTGTGCTAGGAAAATGAATTTCATTGAAATTGAGTACACAGTGATGTACTGCAAACTTTCATTCCTCTGCAAATGTTGCTGTTTCATCAAGTCAATGATCAAGTTAATCAGGGGAAAAAAATGATAAAGCCCTTCTTTGTCCCAATGTCACATAGTATATTTGTCTGGCAAGTGATTGGAAATGGTTTTGATCTTCTCCCTGGGTTGTTCATAGCATACACAAAGACCCACACAAAATGTACTGAGCCTTTCTGGTTCCTAATCCTTCTCCACTCTAAGGCTAATAGATGTGGGAAGGTTCCTCCAGCCAGAACCCTGGCTTCTTGCTCACTAACCACTTTTGTCACCTTACCCGTTTAGGTCCCAACTCCTAGAATTCCCTCCCTCAATTGTGAGCTCTTACAGACTCCTTTTCCTTCAAGGCTTTCCGCAAAACTGATCTCTATTCAGGATTTTGGTCACCTGCCCTAAATTTCCTTGGTGCCAAACAATATGTATCAATGCACAAAACAGTTAATTTTGGTTGTTTACACTCTGATACAGGATGGTACACAAACGCAGACTGTCAGGTTAGACATGAACACACTGAGAACTAGTTAACCCAATGATTTGTTCCCAACCTTTTGTTAGGCATACTGACAAACAAGCTTGATCATAGTTACAGTACAGCACAAATATTCCTCACAATGCATACTAGGAATCAATCAACCATTTCAAGGGTCCTATATAGATTACGTTACATTAGGTTTGAAAAGTCTCAAATTTCAGCATCAGAGTGCAGAAACATCCTGATAACAGACACCAATGGCTCCTTCCCAGATTATGGACAGGACATAGAACATCGAACACCGAACACAGTACATTCCCATGTGCGGGCCATTCAGCCCAAAATGTCTGTGCCAAAGAAAGATGAATTAGACCAAATCTCTTCTACCAGTACATAATCCATAACCCTCTGTTCCCTGTATATTCAGGTATTTATGTAACAGTCTCTAAAACACCACCATCATATCTGCTATCACCACCACCCCTGGCAGTTCATTCCAAGTACCTACCACTCTCCGTATAAAATAACTTACCCTGCACATCTTCAAAACTTTTTCTCTCTAACCTTAAACGCTCCTTCTCAAGTATTTGACGTTTCTACACTGGCAAAAGGACCCTATCCAGTTGAGACATGCCAGCTGGCTTACATTCACCTCTTTTATGTGTTTGCAATGTTCCTTGATGATTAACAGAATGCAGGCTGAAAGCAGAGAAGGATGAATGAGAGGACAAACGGGGAAAAAAACTGGCTGCCGACAGTACAGTAAAAATGTTAACACCCAATTAAATGTCCAAAATCAGATTTTATGTTCATTTACCCGAATAATAAAATTGAAAGCATGGCAAAAATAGGTTGATATCTTTAATGATTGAGAATTTAAAAGATGCAATTAATTTGCTTTCCAAAGTTTATTTCCTCCAGTTCTTCAACCAAAGATGAATTCAATTCAATTCATCTCGCTCTGGGATTTCTTCAGCTTCCTGCTAAAGTTACAGCAGGAGACTGAGAATCGAGAGACCCTGGTTCCCCACTGTGGAAATCCTAAGGACTTAAATCTAGTCTGGTTCATGGAGATTAGTAAGAAATGGAGCTTTAAGCTCCCTCTCCACAGCCAATAGCATTGCCACACCATAGTGATTCCAAGTCTGAAGCTCGCAGATGTGATCAAGTTAGAGCAAGCTTATTTCCTTCTGGGGAAAAAGGTCTCACCACATCTGTGGCTCACAGCAGAAACAGACTCCAGTTGTACCCAAGGCTATGCTCTGTTTTCATCCAGGAACTGATAGTCAGCCAGCAGGGGAGTCCCATGTGTCACTTCCCTACTTGAATATGGCAAAGCATGTTAATTGTTCCATGTTAATTATAGCAGATGTAGCAACAGACTTGAGTAATGATATGGAATCATTTTGTCACATGCTACACAGACTCGCCATTCACTTCCATCGGATAAATGGAGGATTGAGCAATGTGTGTCAACCGACAAAGTAATACTACCAATGCATCCGCGGCCAAATCTAATTTCACCCAGAATGTTGCGAAAATGTAAATTAATGCTATTCTAAGTCCATTTCAGAACAAAGCTATTATTTGGCTCAGAAGGGATGAAGATGGAATGGTTAGCTGGTATTTAAATAAACAGCCATTCAAATATTTTCCGGGAAATCAGTAAAGGTGCAATATTTTTGTGTAGTAATTCCAAAACAAGTTGGCAATCCCCTATACTCCATTAACTGTTCACACTACTACCTGTTCTGTTCTATTGACTTCAAAAGGAAGAGAATCAAACAGGGTTTAAAAAGGGCCACCAATGGATTTTTGCCAATTTTGCCCAAAATCAATTCATCCATCTCCCAGAGCATATTACTAAGGAAATTACAGACCTTCTCTTATTTAGTCCTCTCATTTACAAAGTGTGACTGCCACCTTGTAAGCAATACAACCATATTTCATTACACAACAGAACAAGTTAGATATAGGAATGGAAACAAACATCCTGAGCAAGCTATTGTATGCTCTTATGGATTTTTCCTATAAATCCACTGCCACTATTGCTGGACTTTTGGTACTCTTAGAAAGAGGCTTAATTCATGATTCAAGGAGGCAGTTTTTGTTTCGGGTAACATCTTTAATTTCTAATAAAAAATCTTTCTTGAATTCCTGACATGTTGTATGATCTTTCTTAGTTGGAAAAAATACGATCGACCAGCTATAAATCTGATTTTTTTTTGTCTGGAAAAGGTTAAGACTATAACCTTGGCCTTTGGCAAGATAATGCCATAAGTGAAATGTTTGAAGTTCAGGACCATTTAGGGTAAAGTGATTTTGCTAGTTGTGATTGTTGAAAGAGTGTTAAATCAGTGATAATCACAGTAACTATCAGAAAACATACCATGTGCACAGGGCTTCCAGAAAAATGTCTCAAATTGAGTTAATGCCTCGATTATCGCAGACCCTGGCCACATTCCAAATGAATGAAGTACGGCTGACACAAGGAGACTTCTAACGCCTGGGAATGGATCGACCCAGAAACAGCCATTATAAAAAGAGCATTCAGACTAAAACAACGTGCTGTGACAAAGGTGATTTGTGATCAAAAGGTCATTATGATAACTGGTTCCAATTGTGTGAGAAAACTTCAAATAACCTGATTACAATCCATTGTAATGGAACTTGCTTCTGGCAACTTCATGAAAACAACATTTTGAGTTTTCCTTTATTATGACCCTCATTGTCTACATTAACCATCACATCACAAAAGTAATACAACAGATACAAAACCTACTTTAATGTTAAAGCAAAAAAAAACTGCAATTAATATTTGGTTTTCGAGTATCATTGGCTTATTCTGCACTTGTTGCCAATGTAACATCACCACCTTGAACAGTAAGGCTGGCTTTAAATGATACTAATTATAGTTTCCATGACCAAATGCGACACTCAACATTGAAACAATTGTATTATGACATGTTCTTTGCCAAGGACGAATTACAAACTTTGATCAAGTTGAAATTTGCTTCCAATTTTTTTTCTCTTTAGAACGTAATATCTGTGGTAAATTTTTAAATAGCTTCTGGTTTAAAAAGTTCCATACACTGTTTAATGTATTATTCAATAATGAAGTGACCATGTATGAGACCATAAAATAATGTGTAATGCCTAGAGTTTACAGAGCAAATAGTTTGTTCTTAAACAGTGAATTTGAGTGAGGAGCAACATGGTGGCATAAAACGTAAAACATTGCAAATTGACTAGGAAGCTCTGAAGCCTCATCGATCTTCTATAGACTTTTGCCCAGTGACACATTAACCATAGTGGCTAGTGGACTCTTGCACCTTTGACAAAATTCTACAATATTTTACTGATAACTGATGTCAATTAAGAAACAAAAGCATATTCATAACATAACCCTGTGAAAAGAGTGAAAGGGAGTGGCAAAATGGCTGACATATTATTGTAAACCAAGCACTTTGGCTGATTAACTTAACCAAAACAGTTTTTGCTTGTAAGATGGTAGTTGTCATTGAAGCAGTTCTGGGTACCATATTTTATGGAGGATGTTGAGGCTAACCAGAGCACACTACTCACGTCAGATTGAAAAGTCCTTAAAGTTATTTACAAGATGGGGGGGAATTATCACTGGCAAGGCTAGCATTTACTCCCCATCATTATTGGCTCCAAGCCATTTCAGAAGAGTCAACTGCAACAAATTAGCGCCATTGTCAATGTCACAATAATACAGTTCAATATTCCATGATCCCAGGCACCGCCAATACTCATCCCATTGAGGATCTGAAAGTATAAAGGGGCATCCGATTGATCTAGACTCACTGGGTATTCTGGGGGCTGTGGGCATTGATGGATCTGTGAGCATATTGCTCTGTATGCCACATTCAAGAGTCATGATTCAAGACTCAAGGTTGTTTAATGTAATTTCCTGTATACAAGTGTAAAGGAGAACAAAATAATTGTTACTCTCGATCTGATACAGCACAAATGATAAAGAACTCAATACACAATAATTATAAATACATAAAATGGCTTATACACTTTGATTGATTTTATGTCCATAAAATGACTCCAGGCTGTGCATAAGGTGACTGACAGGAAATAAAGTTGTAGTGGAGGTGTGGATCAGCCTTACTGCTTGGGGAAAGTAACTGAGTCCGGTGGTCCTGGCATGGATACTATGAAGCCTCCTCCCTGACGGAGTGGGACAAACAGTCTATGAGCAGGGTGGGTGAGATCCTTCACGATGTTACTGGCCCTCGTCTGCAACCTTTCTGAATACATGTCCTCAACGGTGGATAGGCTAGTGCTGGTGATGCTTTAAGCAGTTTTGACTACCCACTGTAGAGCCTTTCTGTCCACTGCAGTGCAGTTTCCGCATCACGCAGTCATGCAGCTTGTCTGTAGAATGACGCGAGTATGGATGTACAAAGCCCGGCTCTCTTTAGCCTCCTCAAGAAGTAGAAGAGGCTAAAGGGATGAAGTGCTTCAAGTTTCCACTGTTGTGCCGCCGATGTAAAGGGCGGGGGTGGGGGTGGGGTGAGTGGTGCAAATTGTCCTGAAATACATAACCTTCTCCTTTGTTTTGTTAACATTAAGGAAGAGGTTATTTGCCAAACACCAGGCCTCTAGCTCTTCCACCTCCTCCCTGTAGGCCATTCCATTGCTGTCGGTAATGAGCCCACTACTGTTGTATCAACAATGAACTTGACAATGTGATTGCTGGGGTGTTTGGCCGTACAGTCACGTGTGAGCAGAGTGTACAGCAACAGGCTCAGCACACTGCCCTGGGGAGCACCCGCGTTAACAGCGATGTGCAGGAGGAGCAGTTGTGCATCCTGACTATCTGAGGTCTGTTCGTTAGGAAGTCCAACACCCAGTTCACAGTGATAGATTTAGACTGAGGAGTAGGTGTTTGCTCACCAAGTCAGTGAGACAAAAGTGTTCTGAAATCTAGAAACAGCATTCATAGCCAGGTGCATGATAGATGCTATGACATCTGCCATAGAGCGGTTCTGACTGTAAGCATATTGGTGAGTGTCCAATGTAGCAGGGATGGTGTTTTTGATATGCGCCATTATAGGTGTTCAATGCACTTCATGATGATTGGAGTCAATGCCATTGGGTTGTAGACATTTAGTTCTAAAGGTTAGTTATTTGGTACAGGGATGATGGTGGTTGATTTGAAGTATGTGGGGACAGCAGCCTGGATAGGCGAAGTGTTGAAGATGTCCATGAAGACATCAGTGAACTGGTGTGCACACTCCCGGGGTACTCGGCCTGGGATGTTGTCCGGCCCGGTTGACTCCCTGCAGAATCCTGCTGTGACAGAGTGGCTGCTCACCTGGGAGGAATTGGCCCAGCTTTGTGTTGCATGCCTCGAAGCATGCATAGAAGTTGTTTAGAGCATCAGAGAGGGAAGTATCACTGGTACAGTCAATGCAGTTTCCCCCCCTCCCCCCTTTGTGTAGTCTGTATTGCCCTTGATGCCCTGCCACATATGCTAGGGATCGCTATCGGACAGGTGTCCATAACACAGTCCCTGCCCCAAAAATAGTTCAGGAAGGTACCTGTTGAGTACCCTGGTTCAGATTCTTTAAAACTTCCAACCCTTGCAAGTATTTTTCAAAAAAAAAGAGAAGAGAAGAGAATTAGGTTCTCCAGGAGCTATCCCTTTCTTGGAGCACTTAGAGGAATAGTTCTGGAGGCTGGAAGCCTTTTCCTTGTAGAAGATGGTTACAGCAACTTCCTTACAAGTCATATAGGGAAGAACTATTCAATAACTTAATTACAATAATGAGTATCACCGTGGTAATTTTTTCAGATGGGAATGGATCATTTTCATCCCAAGTAGAAGCTTAATGAACACATTAATAGTTGGCTGGAAACTTACAGAATCACCTTATACACTTCTCTTGGTACAGCTGGAATTAGAATGGAAGTCAGGAAAAAAATTCCTCACGGATATATTTAGGGAGAGTTATCTACTATCTACTATCTGATGCTACTATCTGAGCATCAACATTTTCCGTTGATGAGACACCCACCACAGCATTTGGTACACACCTGTACTAGAATTAGAGGACATCAGAAACTACTTTACCTGGGGCACGTTAAGTTACAGGAGGCTGATTATTTTCATGCTACAACCTGTCAAACACTGGCATATTTGAAATGAATCCAAGTTACTCAAGGAAGGGCTCGAAACCCAGGGGCTACTTTTCTAACTTTACTGAGTAGCACATGTCGTTTCTTCAAAAAGAAAATGAAAACACGTACTGAAATCCTAATGCCAAATGGAGACTGAAACCAAGAAATTCTCAAAATATCCCCCCAGTGTTCAAATCAATATTGCATGGATCATCTTCAATTCAGGTTCTAATCTAAAACAGGTGCAAAAATGGCTAGTCCATGCAACAGCTTTCAATGGGAAAAAAAAAATCAGGCAATAATTATTGTGCCCCGATTTCCCTGAAGTAGGAATAGTGACTTGGTGGAAGGAAATTACTTTTCTGAGCAGGAGGCTGGTGCATTTTATTAAGTTCAATGCAAAGCAATTTTCAATTGCACATGTGACAGAATTCTTAAAGTCAAACAATACCAGAACCCATTTCTACAGGATGCCAGAAATTTAAAAATTGATGATAATCACTGCTTTGAACATGCTGAAGGACAACCTTGGTTCGTGATTTGGAGTTTTTATAGAGAGGCTACAGGAATAGAAGTTGCCATTCTTGCAATGTAAATCTTATGATATTGCTCCATCTTCATCAAACTCAATAGGGTGATCCTAGATCTGTTCTAACTAGATTTCACAAAAGTGTAAAGCATATTGGTTTAAATGACTACAAGACTGAAAAATTGCATTTGATAGCTTGAATTGTTCAAATTATTTTCAAAGTTCGCAAGAAAATGGTCACTGCACCAGATTTTCTGTCTGATTCTTCATCTCACCCTCTCTACTTCTTTTGCAAAACTAATCGTAAAACTAAACATTTCTACACTCTCATACATATTCAATCACACTGTGGAATGAAAATATACAGCCATGGTAGTTCTCTACTCTTTTGGCTATCTCCACTAAGCTATTCAATCCTAATTCCAACTATGCTTCTTTTCCCAGACTTTCAAATATAAAAAAACACCCTGAACTCCGGATCTGAAGCAGAACAAAGTTTGTATGAAGCTTTTCATCAGCATCAAGGCTAAAATTCATGGGAGGATACCTCTTTTCTAGAAAAGGAACCAGTGAGGAGTATTTAAACGCAAACAACAGGAATTCTGCAGATGCTGGAAATTCAAGCAACATACATCAAAGTTGCTGGTGAACGCAGCAGGCCAAGCAGCATCTATAGGAAGAGGAGTAAGCACTTCGGGGCACCATGGTAGTGTAGTGGTTAATGCAACGCTATTACAGCTCAGGGCGTCAGAGTTTGGAGTTCAATTCCAGCGTCATCAGTAAGAGACTTAGTATGGCGTGTGCATGCATGTTTCCTATGTGTCCTTTGGTTTCCACCCAGTAGGTTAAGTAGGTTAATTTGTCATTGTAATTTGTCCTGTAATTAGGCTAGGGTTCAGTTGGTGGATTAGTGGCGTGGCCCATTGTGCTCGAACAGGCTGTTTCATACTGTACCTCTGAATAAAAAAATATAATAAATAGCCATGTCATCATCTCCGCACTTCCCTGCCATACATAAATTTGCCTTTACCCATCCTGAAATCCCAGCTTTCGTGTGCTGGGAACATCCACCCAGTGGGAGTCAACTGCACCAAAGGGTGGAAATGCTGCAAGAAGTTGATGGAGAAAATGTGGAGGGAATATGCAGGGCAAAGCAAAGGGGATAAAACAGAATAGAAAACTAACAATGAACACTGGAAAAAAAAGAGACTGCACAAGCGCTCTGTCTGTGGCATCACTTACAAAGTCCGTTTATCTCAACAGCACAGTGACAGAGGCAACGTAGAAAGTAAAAAGGATGGAGGGAGTGGAGATATCATCAAGGCAGTAGTAATGCATGCAACTAAACTGAAAAGGCGGCAAGTGACAAAACAGACTCCAAACCTAATTCAGGGAAGAGACAAGAGGCGCACCCTTGACTGGAGCCAGAGACAGGAACTGATATCCATTTATGGGTAGGGTGTGATCTGATATGGGAGTGGAATTCATCCACTGTTGCCAGAGGCAAGCACACAGTACAGCAGGAATTGTATGCCTACAGACAATGCCAGCAACAGAGATTGAGTGGTTCTCCCCGCTCGAAATGGAACAGCCTCTGCCAGGCCCCTGTAATTATACAGCAACGCGAAGAGGGAATACACCAGCAATTTGAAGAAGCTGCTTTGAGTTTATGTATTCCGCAAATCTCTTCAAAGGAAATAAGAATCCCGATTGGAAAAAGACATGTACAGTGCTCCGATACTAGCTCAAAGAGATAAAGAAGTTCTCATTCCACCAAGGCACCTTGAATATTTTATTTGTTGAAGGCAGCTGAGGAGCATGAAAAGAAGATGAGAGGGTTGTTGCAGCACAGACAGACTGTAATGAGAGACTGGAGAATATGTTGAGGTTTTATTGTGACTGGGAAAATCCAGAAGTCTGTAATTTAAATACCATTATTAGGAGAGCAAGGTAGAAGGACACTTGACTCTGGTGGTGGTATGACAGAGCTTGCAGCCTCACTTGGATGTCTGATCAAACTGGTGCCTGTGACTTGACAGTAAATTAAATATACTGCTGTTGTCAGACACTGCTGTTCTGCCACTGAATAATTATGTCTGTCAGATAATGAAGAGTTATTTTAAGCTAAGCACATCACATGTACTCATTTTCTTTACTTTTCTCAGTAAATTATTTCCACTGTGACATCTCCCTGATTAGTTCAGACTATACTGACCAAACCAAGATATAAAATAGGCACAAATCATTTCATTCTAATTTTAGATAAGCACGGTGCCACTTTGTCAACTAAATCTGTTCTTCCAGTTATACTTAAAATTACATAGTGGTGAAAGTTCAATCATTCCACTTACCAAACTTCCCCTGTTAAATGAAAGCAACCATACAAATTTTGTTGGGTTATTTTGAGTTATTTTTGCCTGCAGAGGATCAGAGGCATTTCATTCTACTTTGCACCTAGTAATTTTTCACTACTCTTTTCAACTTTAAGATCATGAGAAGAGAAGCAGACAGTCCAGTTCTTCAAGGGTGCTCCACCATAGGAGGGAACAGTGCCTCAGTTCCAAAGTTTTATATTGCTAGATCAGACATCCCACCTCTCCTGGAAGATCTGGGAGTCTCCTGCATATCGATAGTGGCTCCCTGATGCCTGGAAATTATATACAATATCCCGGAAATAGATTTTTTTGAGAGGGAGAGGGAGAGCGAGCATCCTGATTGGTCTGTCTTTGTGCTAAGCGTGGTCCCCCACCACTGGGCCGTGAGGAAACTATGATTTGGCGATATGAAACGATACGAGTCATTTGCACCTTTCCTCATTCCCTGTCACACACTGTTGAACTTGAACGCACGCGAGGTCATTATGCGCGCGTCATCCATGTCAGCGCGGGAAAAAGATCAACTCCTCGAGCTTGTAAATGACAGTGGGCTGAAAAGTATGTTTGACATAACATCTCTGCCGGCATTCTGGGTCAACAGCATTCTTGATCAAAGTCAAGATATCCTAAGATAGCCACGGAAGCACTGAAAACATTGCTTCCATTTCCAATACCATATCGCTGCGAAGTGGAGTTTTCTGCAATGAATGCAACGAAAACTGAATTGCGGAATAGACTGGACATAAGGAACCCCGTTCGAGTATCGCTGTCTCCCATCATCCCTCGATAGGACCGTCTTGTTGCAGGGAAACAAGCCCAGGGCTCCCACTGATTCAGCGATATTGGTGTGTTGCAATGATTTTATATGTTCATACAGGGAAAGTATGCACTGTGTGTTTAATATCCAAACGTTACTTAAAATGTTATGATGCTATTGACTTATCACCTATATTCCGGTCATGATTAACACCCCCCGTCAGCTGGTCCGCAAGAATATTGTCATTATTAATCCGGTCTGCGGTGCACAAAATGTTGGGGACCCCTGCTAAGTAGACCTATCAGTTTTCTCTGTGGGCGGGCTTTACAATCGACCTCAAAAATAATGACAGTGTTGCTCGCTGCACTGTTTGCAACAGCGACTTTTCTATTGCCCATGGTGAGTTAAAATGTAAAAGACATGTTTAGGTGAATTTAACAGGTGTCATTACAGCATAGCTAACGTTATTTAAACTAGCTGGCTAGCTGCTAAGGAGCTCTCTATTGATGTCCTACTTGATGAGGCCAAACTCCCTGTAGACTTGCTTAAAGTTGTAATAGAATAAACATGATAATAGAATAGAATATAAGTACATATTTTAATGTCACATTTGCTGCATATACCCAACATGGTTTACAGATTAGACAAAAACACTAAACAAAGTATTACATACACCCTTGGAGGTCGACGGTGGGTGGGGGGTGCGGGGGTGCTACCTCCCTGGAATGAGTTTTTGCAGGGTGGGAAGGGTGGGATGCCTGATAGATAGTTATGCTCAAAATGGGTCAATTGCTTTCATAATAAGCCCTCTTGCCTAACATCGGCGGCCTTAAAAGATCTCCAGCTTTCCACTACCAAAAACTAAAGGAAACCTAGAGTACAAAACAACCAGTGAGTTGCAGAAGGTAAACTAAACCAATGAACAAAAAAAAATTAAGTAACTTCTTTTTACTGCTGTTGATTAAGAAGCCTCCGAGGTGGTACAAATAGGGCTTGTCACTCGTGTATGGAGACACTGGTTTAGAGTGCAGTCTACATAAATGCATCTTTGATAATGCAGCTCTTTTACAGTACTGCACCGTGGCATCCTTGTTTTGTGCTCCGGAGCCCACAGAATTTGGAATCCAGCACGCTGCCTCTGATTCAGAGACAAGCCTGCTCCAACTTCTTTCATTAAAATGTCTTTACAGCTGCTGAGCCATTGTGGGAAACAATGCAGTTTAAAAAAAACATTATCTTAATGCATCATCATTCACTTTAGATTTTTGTATGAAAACAAACATCCTGCATGCATTACAGAATGAATAAGCCATGCATAAAAGCTATCTTCAAATATTTTATTCTTGCTGACTGCAATAATAGTCAGCTTTCTCTGCTGTCGTATATGGTTAGGCTCAAGTCCCACAGACATTAGATCATAGCCACTTCACTGTAGATTCATTGTCCTTTATAGTCTTAGTTTGCTTACCTATAAGTGTTCTTAGTACAGTAATGGATTAGTTGTAGTAACCTGCTTTCCTGATTTAATATCTTTAATTTGAATGAAACGCTGTTACATAGGCAATTTTTATTTAATTGTCATCTTTCATAATGATACTGTCTTATAATAACCCAAAAACTAAAGAATAGTTGAGTTTAAGATGTTCAATCAGTTTTATGTATTTAATTCTAATTAAGGTTTGCTGTTCTTTAGTTATTGAAATCCCAATAGTGCAGATGTTTTGAATGAAACTACTTTTGGATGACTTATTGGTGTCTTTAAAGAGAGGGTGTACATTCTGTAAAAAGTTTAAACTCTTTTTTGGATAAAACTACCCGCTTCCTTGTCCAAATGCTACCTACTCCTAGATATTTTTGAGAATGGCTGTGGAATTACATCATTTAAGACCTTAGTTGAATCCTGATGTTATCATAGCACATTTATTAGAGGTAATGCTGGTAATTATTGTACACTGAACACAAGCATTTTCTGGCAACCTTACAAGCCTGTCTGCAATTTAATCTTGCAATTGTGAGCCAGTAATGGATGCCAATAGGCTGTCCTGTGTTCAGTAAGTACTTACAGAAACTGTATTCTCAACTCATTTATTTGCTATTAAACATGCTCTTTTGCAGCATTCCATGTGAACAGCTTTCTAATTTTCTGTCAGCAAAGATCCTTGCATCTGACTTTTGATAGAAGGACTAAAGAATGATTAAAAAAGCATATTGGATTAAATAAATCTTTATGATGACTGCTTGGCAAGATCTCATATGAAATAATCTTAATACCAGAGTAACAAATCACTTGAGCTTTGAATGAAATGACTTTTGGTTGTCTTCTTAATGTTGGTACATTACTTCTCATGAACCATCAGCTGTTAGGTTAACAACTTCTGACTCACCTCATCCAGAAATTTGCAATCTTTCAACACTGGATCACAAAATATAGGAGCAGAATTAGGCAGTTCAGTGCATCAAATCTCATTTCATAATTCAGTTTACTCCAGCAGTCGGATAAATGAGTGACCATTACTACAACCATTTACTTGACATGTGCAGTTAGTTAAAATAAAAATTGAGCTGTAGTGTTTAAGAAAGATGCAGACTTCCATTTGCATGTATTAAATGGTACCTTTGTCTGTCATGTTTATTTGTGCTGAGAAATGTGGTTAGTTTCCCTGAACAAAACATTTTTATTTTGCTTGAATTACCACATTCCGACTGCATGGAAATTTGAACAGAGTCTTTTTCCCTTCTTCACAATCCACTCTCCAGAGGTTTCAAGCTGCCTAATTTGCATTGTCTGCAAATAATCATTTTGAGTGCTCTTCATTAATTTGGAACTGCAATTTTCAGAAAAGAAAAGAATCTTTAAGAAAACATACTAAGGAATCGTTAACTTGGACAATTCCTGCTAGATTTTAGCAGCACATGGGGAAATGTGTAGAAGAGATACTGACCACCACCCCCCCACCACCTCCCATGACTTGAAAAATCTTTGTTGACACGTTAAATATACTGCTGAAGCATATTAGACTAATGAGTGATGTTCATCTTGTTGCTTTCATCTCATCAGACAAGGCAAATAGTTTACTCAAAATGACTTTGAAAATATTCACAGGCTAAGTAGTCCATGAGTGAAATCTTTCACTGAATGGTCACAGGTGAATGGTATACATTTGTTGTTTTGTACATTTTAAAGTTCACCGCCAACATAGTGAAATAATTACAGCAGTATTCCCATTTTCCCCTATTAAAGCCTGTTTTATAAAAGGCTACATTATGCTAAACGTTGTACAACACTACAGTAGCTCTTTTGTCTGCAGTGTGAAAGATCCATATCTGGTAAGCACTGTAGGGTGAAAGAGTTCAGAAAGACTCAGGATTGAAAGAATGCAAAAACAGTGTCACTAGGTTCAATACAGTTAACTACTTATGCTTAGCACTGATTGGACAGCCTTGTTTAATAAAACACTCTAAATGAATAGCACAACGTGACAAATTAAATGACAAATCCAGCTAGCATTACCTTCCGTACTTGTTCATACTGTACATTAGATGACTGAACTTCCTAAGTAAAATCATCAGAAAGTACTATGCTCTCTTGCATGTGAATTAATATCCCTGGTGAAAATACAGTTTTACTGTTTATGACACTATTCAGCAGTTTTGTTGTGAATACTTGAACAGGGAACAAAGACTTGTTCATGGACCTCACCTAAATAAACACGGAGGCAGCCTCATCCACCATAAAATATGCAAAAACTGTTTCAGACTACCAATAGTTTTTTTTTAAACTTTCAATATTCAGCATGCTTTCATATTTCCTGTGGTTTTGAGAATAACTTAAATTTATAAAGTCCCCTCCACAACCTCATGATGTCTTGATGTACCTAACAGAATGTTTTGGAAGCAGTTACAATTGCAAGATGCGGAAGTCCAGGGGCATTTAAGCACCACCAAATGCCACAAACTTCATTGCAATCAATGCTACAGGATGTTGGATGAGGGATAAATATTCACCAGAACAGTAAGAATAACTCCACTACTGTGTTTTGTATAGCGGCACAGGATTTTCATTTCCACCCAGCTGAGCAGATCGGACCTCAGTCTACTGTTCCATCTGAAAGAATCCATCCCTTGAATATGGAACACTGTCAATGCAAATAGAAGGTAGTTTTTTCGAATAATCCCAAAACAGGATCATCAATGTTCTGGTATCGAATGCATGCACAAGGCTAAATACTAGCCTGCTAATATCTTGATTTTAAGAAAATTCTTGGATGAACACAATCATCATCTTTGGATCAGTTTTGTTTTAAAACCCCTGATAGCATGTTTTCCTATGTTGGCTGGCATTGAAGCTTGTACTCCACACACCCTATAATTTTTAGGGCATAAAAGAACTCACATGTTTATTCACTTTAGGCATTCTTAGCAGATGTAAAACTGACTAAAGGGGGATTAGACAGAGATATGTTTGTCTGTCGCAAGATTTCTTAAAAGCTGTAATTGGCAGTTAGATAAAACAAAATAAACGCATACTTTCGACTCCTCTTTACTTGAGACAAAATGAGGTCCAATCTATAAATATCATTTTCTTCTACAGCTTGGAAACAAGTAAGCAGCACACCATTGATTGTAAGGGCATTATGAATTAAATAGTGCAACGCTTTAAAAAATGGGTTATGATCTCCTGCAAAGCTGTTTGATGCAATTAAAACTTCTAAACAATCAAAAATGGCAAAAGATGAACCAAACTTTGTCTCTTCCAAAAGTAAATAATTTCTTTTTTAACGATTTAGCCTAAGTCAATTTGCAGATCACCTAAGAGCTGAAGTACCAAAAAAAAGTGGATATACAGAACAAAATACAAAACTAAGAGCAAATTAGGAATTGTTGCAAATTGTGTCAAAGCAGCTACAAATCACAATGGAGCTACACTGCTCACTTTCAGGTGAGGCGCTTAAAGTTCCTGCCAAGGAGTACTGAGAGATAATTTGTCAAACTATAGACAAAGCGTTGCTTTTGATGTATTATGACAGATTACAGTGGCAGTGAAAATCCTAAAACTGCTGTCTAACTGTAGCTTAACAATTGTTTTGAACAGGTTTAATGCTGGCAATTTCCTCTTGAATTTCACAATTTTATTAAATGCCAGTTGTTACTCAGCTTTGTACTGCGCTAAAGAATCTTCTGAAAAATTCTTTGTTCATTCGCTACATTGTTCCACACATCTAACTCTGCGGTATGGTTCTCAATCTACCTAAAGAGATTTGTAGTAACAGATTTTATTCACTGCTTGCATGTAGCACTTTGAACTGTGTATCATCTTATAGAAAATTAAAATATACAATATGTGAACAGGTGCATGACAAAGATCCAGATTTGGATTAAAGATTCATTCTAATCTGCTCTGAAGAATACAATCCTTTTAAAATGACTAAATAGTCGCTAGCCCAAGATGTATGCCAAATCTGAATCAATGTTGCTCCAGTTTTCACAATGTCTAGTATTTAATGAGATGAATAAATCATCTCTAGGGCAGAACCAGGCAAAGCTGATTTTTATCCCAGTTTAATCAAACCTACTAGCTTTGGATTAGCTCACAACTGATCTACTTGGCGTCAGATTTGCACTCATCCTTGGTACCAAGGATCAGGAAGGACATTAGTCAATGAATTAACGTTAACTGAAATTCAGAAGAATGGTGCAAACACCAGACAGACAATTGCCCTATTTAAAGCTACATTTGCCGAACAATCCACTGTTTGTATTATTCCCAGAGACACAAAAAACATTTATTCTCACCCACAGCCAATCACATTAAGTACCTCCAAAGCAGCTAGAAAGTCAATCTTAACGGTTTTCAGAAAATGGAAGAATGACACCTAAAATTGTCAGAAATTAAAAAGGCAGAAATGCTTGACAGAAAGGAACAAGCGGAACACATTTTGAACAAGAAGCATGCATCATCTTAGTTTGTATTCTGTGAACAATGGAGAGGAGTGGGTTCAGATAACATTGAAAACCTGCTTGGAAACAAGTTACTATCAGCAAAGAGCTGTAGATAAAGCACAGATCAACACCAGGTAAGTGACCAGAGCAGTGCTCCTGCAAAAACTGGTACTGGAAGGAAAGTTATTTCAACATGCTTTAGGAATCTGGACCTAGGGAAGGCACATCATTGTAAAGTGGACATCTCCATATCCTCTTCCTTTCATGTTGAAAAACATCCCATTTATTCGCAAAGGAATGGAAACTTCCAACACCGAACAGCAGTCAAAGCTGTGAATTACTGCTACATAAGAAAGATGGACAAAAAATAATTGCAAGAGAAGCCAGAGAATGGAATCTCCTAGTGAATGAGCAGAGACAGGACGTAAAGCAGCTGGAGGGTGTGAAGCTTGTAAAACGAAAACACTTCTTGCTTCTTTTAAAAATAGAGATGCAGGAATTGTTCACTGGACTTCGTAATTCCCAGTTCCCAGAAATCAGGTTCGGCACCATTTCTCACAGTTGTAGCAACCACAGAAAGGCCATTAAAATGACAGCTTTCAGACTGCCTGAACCTCTTATTTTCTGCAACTATAATCTTCTAGTTTATGTCCGTCTGACCACTTTAGCAGGCTGATTCAAAATATGCAGTGTGGATTCTGTAGGAAAAGGCAGACCTAAAAGAAAGCCTAGGGACAGCAGGGGGGAAAAAAACAACTTTCAAGGGAGGGGGGTAAAAGTGGGTGTTGGAAAGCAAAATAGAAAGAATTATAAGGGTTTATCAATTGAGTGTGTAGCTTATACATAGCATGTTTATTAACAAAATATTTAATAACTACTCCGAAGCATTTATTTGTGAAAAGAGCAAGATCAGAAAGCTTCAGCTAGGCATTCTGAGACACAGGAAGAACAGGAGTCCATGCAGAGGGTTATTTTTACCTCCTCTAGAATGGTATTCAGAGTCCATTTTATTGAGGCATCCGTGTTTCTCAGCACCTGCTTGATGGCAGACAGTTTGAAGCCACAACAAACAGCAATTACAGCCCATGTGCAGTAAGTAAAAGGATAACAAAATATTCTAACTTCCAGTGGCGCATCGGCTTAAGACTCGACTCAGAATAATAGTGTGGCTCCAGTCATTATGATTTTTCCAGTTTAATGGGCTAATCTGTGTCTGTGCCTTCAAGGCAAGAACACATGGCAATGTACCGCCCTTACCTTAGTGTAGATCAGCCAGAAATGCCTTCAGTCACATCCCTCTTTTGCTAGACTTAACTGCTCAAAGGCGTAGAGATTCAAGTAGCCTAGAGGACAAGAAAAACTCATGTCAGAACACACAATTCTTTAATATAAGAACATGCTGTAATTAAAATGTTATCTCAAATGTTACACATATACATTTTGTGCTCAGTAAGTTTTGAATCAAGAATCAAACTTCATGTTTGCATTATAACCATAGAGCAACTAAAATTCCAAAAGGAGGCATATGCTAGTTACTCTTGCAAAGACCCCCAAAAAAATTGACCCAGCCTTGTGTTCAGCCTGAACAAAACAGCTAAGTGGTTTCAATTTAATTCTCAGCAGCCACTGTAGTTCAAAAACAAAATACATTCAGCTTCCCTCCTTCCTGTGGGATTTTAATGGTAACAGTACACTCATATTCATGGAAAAATTCAGTCTATTTGCTTTTGTCTCACTGTTAGCTCTCAGGCATGTCTTGACAGGAGCTCAGTATTGCAGAGAAGGTGGAGGAGGGGACAAGCAATCATTTGCAAGGCTCTCTCAACCCTGAAAATTCCAGCCAACTCAGCACTCTTTGGAGGGGCGAGCGAAGGGGAATTGATGCTGTCACCCCTGAATCATAATTTGCAGAAACCCTTCATCTGTTTAGATAGGAGCAATAATGAGATTACTGATCCAGAAATGGCATCTTCTGTGTAATTTAATTAAGAGCATCAAAACCATCTGGAAACCTGGGAAAAGAATTAAAAAGTCGTCCACAGTTAAGTTACAGGAATGAGTGCACGATAACAAAATAGGAACAAATCCAAAACACCAGCATTCTAAGCCTTTGGTGCTAAAGCTTTTAAGTTAGTGTTTCTTTATCTCACTCCCTCCTCCTTTGTATCACAAGCCAAAACTGCATGATAAAAAGATGCTTCCAGCCTTCCAGTGCCTCTCCTTCAGGCTGATTTGGTTTGGAGATAACAATGAACTATCAGCCAATGTGATAGATCAGGAGAGCAAGAGGATATTTTCCCATATTCTGCCACTAGAAATGGAGACAAAGGCCCTTAGTACAGCAAGTTAGAAAATTATTTACTTCAATAACTAATAACTGATGAACATGACTTCAGATATTTGGAATAACCTTGTTTCCCCCATGGAGATCCTTGTCTACTACTCTGCAATAATGTACTTCATTGCTACCTTCTGACCAGCCACGAGAGATACAAACAATTCATGGTTTCTGCAAAGCATTTTCGAAAAATAAGTATATGGTTGTTTACAAACCCAGTTTTGAACCTGCTCAAATCCAAGCTGTGGGCTAATGACTGAGACAGTCAAACTGATCTGTGATCAATTCAAACACTCTCTGCACACATGTTCTAGAGCCAAAAATCAGCTTCTTCAGTTAATTCCAAAACCTGAGATTGCTGAGATAATTTAACTCTAGCAATGAACTTCACAAAAGACTTCCAACTCGAAAGAGAAAGCTGTGCTCTTAAGGCTAACGATAGACCCATCGTAAAAATAAGTAATACGATCAAGAGGATTCCATTTTGCTGGCAGAGCAACACAACTAAAAATTGGTGTTTTCATCCAGTGGACGCCTTTTTACAATCAACTTCCACACCGAATAAGTGCAACAGTATTTCAATCGGGTTCAAAGCAAATTTACTACAAGCTATTCTTTATGGCATCAGTTATTTGATATTATCTTATCTATAGTTAAGCAAAATTATGAAGCACACTTTAATAAGTTTGTGAAGAGGATCGAGTGAACTTATGCATAAAACACACTAAAGAAGAAAGTCTTCTTAGCCCGTGAAGTATACCCTGATAGAGAGGTTTGTCTTTTGTGCTAAAGCAAAGAAATACAAGAGTGTTCTCTTAGCCCAGAACATTAAGCTACCAACTGTAACCTTTAACAGGTAAATGCTATTTGTTAAACTGGTATTATCCTGTCAATGTGCACATGATTATATTGTTAACTAATAGAAGTACAAAGTAAATGAGCCTTCACTGATATAACCAATGATTGATCATCACAACTACAATGACCAACAATGTAAATTTGCATATTATCTTAAATAGAAATCTATTAAAATGAGAGCAGAATCAGAATCAGGTTTAATACCACTAGAGGGAAAATAATACCGAACCCATGAATGCTAATTCAACATCCATTCAGAAATCTGAAGGCCAAGGGGAGGAAGCTGTTCCTGAAATGTTGAGTGCACCTCTTCAGGCTCCTGTACCTCCTGTCGGATGGTAGCAGTGAGAAAGGGGCATGTCCAGGGTGATGGTGGTTCCTAATGATGATGGCGCCTTTTTGAGGCATCGCCTTTTGAAGGTGTCCTGCATTCTCTTGGGAGGCTAGTACCCATGATGGAACTGGATGGGTTTACAATTTTCTACAGCTTTTTCCAATCCTGCCCAGTGCCCCCCCATACCAGATGGCGATGCAACCAGAGTGCTCTCCACGGTACATCTTTAGAAATTTGCAAGCGTCTTTGCTGACATACCAATTCTCCTCAAATTTCAAATGAAATATAGCCAGTAATTGCATTAACGTGTTGGGCCCAGGATAGATGTTGCATCAGAGATGTTGACACCCAGTTACTGGAGACTGCTCACCTTTTCCACTTTTGACTCCTCAATGAGGATCTGGTGTGTGTTCCCTTGACTTCCCCTTCCTGAAGTTTGACATGGCACCTTATGTATCAGTTGGTAGAATTAGCATATGTATTAATCAGCTTTTTACTGTGCGTGTTTAAGTTAACATTAATCTGGATTGTATTGAATTTAGAAAACTATAGCAGATTCTGGTCAAGATAAACCCCCCAAAAAAATCGTGTATGCGTACACACACTCACACTTCCAAATTCTCCAATTCTAAAACCTAAATGCCTCTTGATCATTTACATTCATTGTAGTTAGTGATAATCAATCATTGGTTACATCTGTGAAGGCCCATTTAATGTCCCTTGCAGAACTTTCATCAATAAAAATCATAAACATTATGGGAATTGTTTTGCTAAACTTCCTACTGCTGCCTGTAAGGAGTTTGTACATTCTCCCTGTGACCGCATGGGTTTCCTCCAGGTGCTCCATTTCTCCCCCCCTTCCACAGTCCAAAGACATACCAGTTGGTAGGCCAATTGGACATTGTAAATTGTCCTGTGATAAGGGTAGGATTAAATCAGGGGATTGCTGGCTGGCACAGCTCAAAGGACCAGAAGGGCCTATTCTGTGTTGCATCTCAATAAATATACAAACAAGCTATCTACAGAGTCAATAGTTCAAGAAATACCTGATCAGGTTTATTAATCTTCAAGATGGTACGTGGTAAGTCAGATCTAAATATTTTAGCCATCCAGTTCCATGTTTACTAGGTAATGGGCAAATTTCACTTCATATAATATTGTTTGAAGGGTCATTAAACATATCACAAAGCAAATTGATGACATATTTAACCATTTCAGTCTTATTATACAAGACATTAACACTCATGGTTAAGAGTAGTAGGCACTCCAATTAGTCAATCAAACTAAACAAAGCAGATTTTTAATAACTTCTTAACCTGCAAGACAGGCACTAATCAAGGAACTCATACGGACCTTAAAAAAACCCATCCCAGACTAAATATACGGATGTGTCAGATACTTTGTTTCATTAAATACTTTAGCTAAAATAGAATTCAGCACTTAAAACCCCACCAATTACAGAAGTAAATTATACAAAGCAATATACATGTTGAAAGCACAGGATCACTTTAAAGGACTTAAGCAAGTGTATTGTCACTTAAAGTTCTAAAAGGTAGCTGAGAATGTGCCACAATGCTCAAAGGTTGTTCACCAAGGATGTAGCTCAAAGCAACATTGTACCTTTTCTATCCACACACTGCATATTTGTGAGATTACCCTTGTTCTACAGAAACCGCACCTTGAAGTCAAACATTTCTCATGAGTCAGTTACCCAGATTATGATATGAAATATTTCACATTATTTCCTGACTTTTCTGCATGTACAATGAAGCAGACTGTCGTAAAGTACTAGTATCACTAGCTTGGATCACAGGGTTGAAATGGCTGTTTATATGACCAATACAAATACTTCACTTTATTGTTGCCAAACAATTAATACTAGAGTGTACAATCATCACAGTGATATTTGATTCTGCGCTTCGTGCTCCCTGGATTACAAATCAATCGTAAATATTAAAAATTTAAATTATAAATCATAAATAGAAAATAGAAAAGGGAAAGTAAGGTAGTGCAAAAAAAAAACTGAGAGGCAGGTCCGGATATTTGGAGGGTACGGCCCAGATCCGGTCATATGCCATCATATTTCTAAACTTTGACGATTTTTCTTTCATTCTGCTCCTTAACACCTTGTCCAATCCACTATGTTCAGATTAGTATTTTAAACAATGATTAGTTTAAGCAATGTAATATAATAAGAACTAGATTCAGGACTAGGTCACTTGGCTCTCCAAGCTGTTCCATCATTTGAGATCATTGCTGAACCATCTCCATATCTCCTGTTCCTTAAATGCCCAGAAATCTACCCTTCCGCTTTGAAAGATCAAACAGAAACTCCTTGCACCTCTAGAGTAAAAAATGTTAAAGACACACCACCTCTACATCAGAATATATTCTTTGCCTCAGTCTTGAATTTTTAATGTTTTACTGAAATCTTCTTTCAATTTTTCTAAATGCTAGGGAATATAGACCTAGTGTACTCTATCCCTTCTTATAAAGAAGACTCACTATTCCAAAACCAGATCACTGCACCCACACTAATCAAGGCACATCCTTTCTGAGGAGATCAAACTGTACACAATTCTCCAGATGCAGATAATTGCAATAAGAAGCCTTTTGTAATCAAAATCTCCAGTAATTAAGGTCAATGTACCAGTTGCCTTCATAATCACTTGCTGCAGCTGCAGGTTGGTATTCAGTGCCTCCTGCACAAATAGAGCTAGGCCCCTTTGAACATCAACATTACTCAGTCTCTCACCTAGTTAAAAAACAGGCACACCAAAGTGAACAACTTCACAGAAGTTAGCTAGGTTATTCCACACACAGTTTGATACAATGTGCTTCATATCATGGTACTCAAATTTTTGCAAGTCAAATTATTTGGATTAGTAAATTAAACAAGCTACGAATCCATAACCAGAAGGAAGCTCAGAGTAAAACTATATTTGTGGTTCTATGCTACATTACTGATTTAAGCAGTTTATCCCAGACAATCACACTTCAGAGAAAAACTGCAGCTGCTGAAAATCTTAAATTTAAACAAAATAGAAATTTCTCAAGGTAGCAGCTGTAAAGAGAGCAAAATAGAGCTCTGGGTCTCAGGAATGAAGGATCCCTGACTTGAAACATGATCTGTTTTCTCCCTAAGCTGATGCTGTCTGACCTGCTGAGCACATCCAACATTTTTCATTTCTAAATCAAACGCCAAAGAATAAGGTTGGCACATCATTGTGGGCCGAAGGGCCTGGCATGTGCTGCAATGTTCTGTGTTCTAGAATAATCAAAGCTGATTTTGTCAAGGCAATGAGAGCAGGAGAGGTCTGTGAGTCACACATTATAGAGACACAAAAAAGCTATTGAGAGTTGGCAGGTTGAATCCAACAGAAAACTTTCCCCCCCATATCAGTGGTAGTTGCAATCTGTTTGATTAACAGTATGCCACTAATGATCATTTCAATATGGTGTCACTTATTTTGCCCATACTCAAATTAATTGGGTTCATTATGACGGAACGTATGGAGCACAAGACTAGTAGGGAATACGTTATCTGAATAAATTGGCAGAACACAAATGTAAAGTAAAGCACTTCAATATCACTAAAAAATTCTCATATTTTCACTGGTCAAAAGTCACAAACCGGAATTTTTTTTAAGGTATATAATCCCATGGTGTTCTGCTTCATCAGAAATCTGGCAGAGAATGAAAAGATATTATACCGTAACAGCATTTTTCTAATTAATCTTTTGATGACTACATGGAGATTTTTCAAAAAAAAAATTGTCTAGCAGAGAAAACCAAGATTGAAAGATTTTCTTTGGATCCCTACATTCTTCTGGTTAAACGGAAAGTGCAGAGGCAAGTTTTGCAGATGTTGTATGATAGGAAACATGTGGCTAGCCTGAAATCTACTGAGGACTTTCTGTATCTTAAAGATTACGATTAAGCATTTTCAAATAACTGTAAACAGTATGTGAAAGAGGAAAGCAAATTGCTGAAAAATCAAAATTCCTAAATGTTACTCTTCTCACTGGTGTGTAAAATTTATCCTTTCAGCCACAAGGTGTTATGCAGAGAAAGCATGGGCTGTTTCAGCCATTATTGACAGCCACCTTTTATTTTTCATCTCAGCAACTGTTCCAAGCCAGTCAAAGATAGCTTTGTACAGTTACAGCTTATTTTATTTAAGCTCCAAGGAAGGATTTTTTAAAATTTAAAACTAATATTCACAAAGTTGCTACAGTTGCATTTTTCAGCCTCTATTTATTCACTATCTTTTCAAACAAACAAAAGCTCTGGTGAAACACTGTTAATTGCCCCTAGCTTAAATAATGATTTGCATAATTGAAAATAACACTCACACAAAAGAGAAAGATCATGAAATATATGAAAGGATATAATCTCGTTCTAGTCAGGTCATATAAGAAAAATATCGCCACTGCAAACTGTGAACAAATATTTGTTGTATAAATTTATCTTTAACATCTTTGTAATGACCTTGCACTTGGCATTGTAGCTAAATCTGACTGACCCCGTCTTTTCCTTACACAGTAAACCTTGACAGACACAAATCAATACTTATGCAGTTCTGGGATAATGATGCTTTTTCTTCCTCCTTATTTTCTTGCTTAAATCTCCCTCAGTCTATTATTTTGGTGAAAACTAAATTTAATATTTTTAAGATTGGCAATGTCAACTTTTTGTCAACAACCAGGAAAATCAAAACATGACTCACACTACTAGGAAGTTGCAATAAATGATACTGTAGTAAAGGAGAGAGGACATGCCATTACTCATTGACTGATTGACAAAAGGATCAATTCTAGATTCGTCTATCACCCATTAACCTGGGTTTCTCTGCCGATATACAAGATGGCAGTTCATTTTTGTCAACAGATACTACAAAACCGACTGAAACTTTGTCAGAATTTAATTTTAAACAAAATAAATTGGTGTATTAAATGTAGTCTACAAAGGAAAATTAGAAGCACAGTTTGTTTGAAAAATTAAACTGGGTACCAGTTAAAAAAAAACTGCTTTGTTATAAACAATCATCAACAAATGATGGAAATCTTCAGCAACACAAAGTGCCGAAGGAACTCAGCAGGTCAGGCAGCATCTATGGACGGGAATAAGTAGTCAATGTTTTGGGCTGAGATCCTGAGAAAAGGAAGGATGCAGAAGCCAGAATGCAGAACTACTTTGCTATGATCATTCGGGATGCTTGGCAGATGGCAGAAAGATTTTCGAGCAGCCAAAATCAAAGCTCAATCCCCAGTGACATTCAACATTTTATTCTTACAACAATATTTAGGGGTGGAGCATTTAAAACTAACATGTAATTTTCTTCAGAAACATGGCTTCTTAACTGATCATCCTTAATTAACAATCTATTAACTCAGAGAAGTTTTTAATTAAAGTTGCCTTCTTGAGACACAATTTCAAAATTTAATATTGTTAAATTGGTGTTTTCAGAATGAAGACTAATAGTTAGATAGTAAAAATTTGCCCCCCATTTTAAAGTGTGAATAGGTTGGCCTCTTTGTTATTTGAGGTACAAGATCTACACAACCAATACTAAGTCTCAATATGTTAAACAAAAATACTCTGCTCAGCATTAAAGGAAATCTATGATATGAGGTGGATTAAACAATGAGAATTTCTAATACATAGCATTTGAAGTTATGGTTTCTTAATCGTGAAGTATGGCTAGAGAGCAAAGTTTTATTTAATCTTCCCACTTCCAGTCAACCATTTCCTGTTTTTGATAAAAACTGTACAAAGGTCAACTTGACTACCGCATTTTGTCATCTTTAATAATATATCTGGAATAATATTCTGGGACCAAAAGGGATAAAGTACCACGGTTTAGTTGCCCATACTGGATTTCTTCTTCTTGTAACTAATCTATTCAAATTGCAGTTGAATCTGCAATAAACTTATATTATTTGACCAGCTTACAAACATTATTCTATTCTTGTTGGAGAACACAGCTCAGTACTTCAGATTGTATCCTTGCACCCAGTTAAAAAATACAACGGAATACAGCTGGAGGAAAAATGAGGTGAAAATTTCTGTGCACGTGCTAGATGAGGTGATCTAGTTGGAATTAAAAGGTGTTCTTGTTCCTATGGCCCAACATTCCCAGTCGTTACCCTTTCCTATTGTGAACCAATTGAACTTGAACCAATTGAACTTTAGGCCATTGAAGTTTGTTCATCTCTGTTCACATTCATTCAAATTTCTGGCATCTATTATTTGCCCCCACCCCACCCACACATAAATGAGTTAATGTCAGAAATTATATGCCTTTGAAAAAAAATGTGAAATTGCAACAATAATATTTCAAATGGCTTGGTGGACACACATGGAACCAACATTTTAAAGACGTAATCTTTGATCCTAGCCAAAAAGGCAAAATTAACATTTATCCCTGAAAGAACAAACTATTGGAATCTCTGCTTCCAGTAACGATCTTGCAATCTCAGATACTGGAGTGGGCAGTGCATCAACAAGACAAGGGTTGACTGCAACCTTTCCTTACCAAATAATCCTACCCCCTTGTGCTGTGATCAATAGTCACTTAGTCCTTTAACTGTACAGAGCAAAATTTGACAGGTTCAAAAGACAAAACAGATTGCAAACTTGAATCCATGTTCCAGATATCTAAAATTTAGTTTTGAGAGCTCTATTGAAAAGTACCTTGTTCAGTTACACTAGGTTCACTCTTCAACAAGAACATGCAATTCTACCACCTTTCACTTCCTGGCTTGAATTTAAATGCTTTCAAAATTCACTACTGAACACAGCAGTTAAAAGTCAAAAGATTGCTCTGATTAAAAAAAAAGCTTCAGGGTGGTTAAAAGTTGGTTCTTGTAATGTACAACTTTAAAATATAAATTATGATCCACAAACAAGAAAATCACCACCCTGTCTGAGAGCTTGGTAAAAAAGGCTATGTGACCAAGAGTGGAACTAATATGGCCTGGGCTTTGCAGGATGTCCCTTAGTCACAACCAAACTATTCATTACCTAGTACTTCCACCAATATAAAACAGCAAAGGGAAACATCACACTGGGTGAAAGAAAACATTAAACTCCGCTACAGGGCATTTGCATTGCCAAAATTAAATTTATTCTCCTAGCTGATCTATTCAATCAGCAGAGTGTACTGTAAATTTATATTAACCACTTTACCAAGATTTGTTGGAAAACATAGCTCAGGTTTTCACACTGCTCCATGCACGCAGTTAAACAGTGACTGTGGAAACGATTTAAGTCATCAGGAGACTTTTGAAAAAAAAAATCTGGAAAGTGTATTTTGACTTGCTGCTTAAATTCTTTCCTGCCTGTTCATAAAGATTAAATACACCACGTTAAATTTCTTAAAAGTGGAGGGGGGGGGGCATAAAATGTGCTTTTAATAATTTACTGTCTAACGGGGAAATGGCTGTGTAGCACACCGTCAAAGCACTCTGATTAGGAACAAGAATCTCTTACTGATTTTTATGTGTAACTGCCTACTTGTGTTTTCCGAGTCAGCAGCGGTAATGATATCCAGCTTTTACTAAAAGGGGATGGATTAGTTCACTGGATGGAGTAACGTTTTAATGTATAGTTTAGATGGAGCAATGCGGCTTTTCAGCAAAGCTCTGTATGTCTGCTGCAATGCATCCAGACAGTTAGGCTCTCAGCATGTCTGGGCTTTTGATTTTAAATGCATGTCTTCGCAGAATTCAATTGCTTGCTGCTCAATTATTGATTGTCACGAGGTCTCGCTTTGTCTTTCAGAAACAGTGGCAAAATGGATTACAGGGTGCTACAGGGAGGGGGGTGTATTTCTCATGAAGAAGCGCACCAGGAAAGTTACTGATAATGAAGTCCATGATTAAAATAAAATGCATCGTCTCCAACCATGCACGAAAACGGCGGTCGTGAAATTAGAGAAACGGTTGGGAAGGGAAGGAGGGAGTGAAGAAATAAGAAACAATGTAAGGAATACCAAACCAAACGCTGTCCAAGTCTCATGCTGAAGATAGTCTGTACGACCCTATTTTCAAATTTCCCAACTCCAGAGTGGCAAGGCAGGAGGGGAAAAGGGCCCCCTTTACAGACAGTTGAGAAGATTTTTCACAGAACGTGATACTTCTCCGTTATCCACCAGGTAGCGCGGAACCGTCACTCTTCATTTTACTACACCGAACAGTACGCGGTTCATAAAATTTGCAGACATGCGGCCGTTTACAAAAACTGGTGGCCAATCTAGGAGTTGTAAAACAATTCAACGTGCCACATGAATTGGTGGGAGAGGCCAACGCTCACTTCCAAAGCCACGTTCAATTTAACATTTGTCATGGTAACAGCCCAAGTGCTCTTTTCAGTCGTGTCACTTCTCCCTCCCCATGGAGGCGACCAGGTACCTTAAACCCCCTGAGGGCCGTCTCTGGTTATTTAATTTGAAAGAAAAGGTAGAGTTAAAAGCGCGCTCTCAGGGCACAAGATTTTCCCCCCACAAAACAGAACCAAGTAACACACACAAAATGCTGGAGGAACTGAGCAGGTCAGGCAGCATCGGAGTACTGAGAACAGCTACCGCATTTTTCTACACTTGATAAGTTAAATGCGGGTTGAAATCACATTAGAGGCACGTCGGGGCTCTCAGGGCATCCGAAAGGGCTGAAGTAAAAGCTGAGATTGGCATTTCAGACGGGAGGAGCACCAGAGGAGACGGGCAGGGGAGTAGGCTGCGGCTTGCATGGCTGCCCAGCTCCATGTGTAGCCGGCAGTCAGAGGTCCCACCCGCCAGAGGTCAAGTAGCTGGCTGCACCTGGGCGCGGGGGGAGACGATGAAGAGGGCAGGGGCTGACCCGGCCGAGGGCACTGACTGCACACACTTTGCACCGTATGAAAAGTCCAGACAGCCCCTGCGGATTCATCATGTGACACGCGCCTTTCTTCTTTCCCAGCCGCGGTAATCCACAAAATACACTCAAGATCACCAGCAGTGTAATTGTTCTCCCACCCGTTGCAAGAAATACGGGTATTTTTTTAAAAAACTTTAAAAATTAGATTGCACAGAAAGCCTGTCTTATGACTACCTTTCAAATTCCATCAAGCCGATCTAAATCCTCACCGTTAGAAGCTAGGAGCCTCGTTAGACGGCAGAAGAGCCAATGCAGCGAGGAGCTTCTCTGCGGGCGTGGTGCTCGTCTCTTTCAGACGTCAGATACTTTTGTCATTCAAAAAAGCTACCACGGGTTACACGAGTTCTGCGTGGCGTACCTATGCCTACGAGCGCCTTTCCGCCACCTCCTCCGCAGTGAGCTACAGCCTCTCCCTATGCAGTTACACACACCTGGCTTCTCGGTTACGCGAACCGTGAACGATACCTTTGGTGGCATTTCCTCTTGTCACTTCCAGTCCGCCTTTACACACCTCCTCTCATCCTCCCATCACACCCGCTCGAATTGCGGGCAAGCGACTGGAATACAAGTGCAGGTCCGGGTAGTAAGAGGGTTTCTTCATATCATGAGGAGCCCATAAGCGTTTGAAGACCAAATTTTCCTTGCAGTAATGACATGATTCATTTGTCTGGAGATGTGCAATAATGCTTGCTAAGATGCAATGCATCTAAAGGCCTGTAATTCAAAGCGCCGTTAATCTCCTATTTTTTCTTCAAAAAATGTTAACAGTTTAAAAGTTCTCATGTTTGACGGATGCTTGGGAACTGGCACAAATGGGATTTTACTCTGTATTCAATGACCAGGGTAAGAAACCGGCAAGCCATCCCGTCGTCACTCCATAACAGTGCGGAGAGTTTGAAAGTTATGCCAGTCGCGAAAACTTATGACGGAATATTTACGTTGCAGCCATACTGAAGCGGGAAATGTCCGCAATAGATCGATTAAGTTCAAGAGCAGCAGCCCCGGAGCCCTCGACGTACTGTAAATGATGTGTCAGAAATGAGGTAGCGCCGAAGCAAGTACTGCATAAAAAATGTTCAATTTCTCTACCCCCCCCCATCGCAAAGGGAGACAAAGAGCAGATTGATCCCCTTAGTCTGACAAAGGTCCCAGTGACTGCACACACGAGCCCTTCCTCTGCATATGGTCAATTAGTATTGAAAATACTCAGCTGATTTCATTCGCTGGAAACTTTAAGCTGGGCCTTATGAGCAGGAAGAATGATGTTATTGAAAGGAAGAGTCTCATCTAAATAATAAAAGGGCACGCGGCCATCTGGTCTGGTCAAACTCTGTACAAAGTTTACTGCAGCGACTGTCTCTCTCCTGCATGTCCTGTCGTTTTTGAGGTGCCTTAATGTAGGCAGATCCAAAAACGACTGGTCGTGTAACATTTTTAAAAATCCACCCTTTTAGTGTTTGCAGTATATGGAAGCTCACTGTAGTCGATCTCTCGGTACAGAAAATACACTCGACCTGCATTGCGTGCAGGCTCCTTGATTGTAGGGGAAAAGCTGGCTGGCGGCCAGACAGGCGAAAGCTCTGTTGATCATTATGTCTAGCCTTCAGGTGTCTCAGCTCACAGTGGGTGGTGGTGAAGGGGAAGGAGAGAGAGAGGGAGGGAGGAGGGGAATGGGGGGGGTGAAGGAGGAGTCGCCGTAGATGACATGACGGCAGACAAAGAAAGGGGAAAAAACGCCTATATAAAAAAAGCTCATTCCCTTGTTACATGAATGTATGTACTCTATTTTATCTGTGCATTCTCCCGAGAACTGGAGACCGATTTAAGCCTGTCCCAATAAAGTCCAGCTTCTTTCAGGATTTACTGGCCGCTGCTCAGTGTTGTACGTAGAAATGCATAGGAAAGATTAATTAATGTAAACACACACAACAAAGAGAGAAAAAAATCCCCTCCTGCTTGGCCTTTGTCTGAATTTCATAGTCTTGCAGCTGTGTCTCTGTAAACCACTGCCCTTTCAGCAACTCGGTGGACGAACTGAACTCGGAGTTGGCTGGACAGGCTTCAGCCCCTCGCCGTGGGGTCAGTTGAGTTTGTTCTACTTACTGCTCACAATGCCACTGATTGGACACGGCTGATGTGTTATCACAAGCATCAGACTTCATCTCCAGCTCTGCCTGAATAATGCAGCGGGCTGCCTCCACTGCAGCGGGCCGGCAGCTCCCTTAAACTGCCGACTCTTAATTCCCACCCCCCCCACCTCAAACAAAAGTGATTTAAGGTCAAACTGCAGAATGTGAGCTGTTTCCCCACAAACTTTAAACGTTTTTCCAATGTATTTATTTACAAGGTTATGTGACCGTTTAACAAACATTTGCTGAGTCGGTGTGTGGATCTGTGTAGTTAAGTGCATTAAAAGAAATACTTACAGTTCAGTTGACAGTATAGATTCTTATCAATCTTCGTTAAGCTGTACAGTGCCTTTCAGTTTTAATATTGGGTGAGAAGGGAAAGGGTGAGGAAGTCCCATTAATTATACAAAGAAGCATGCTTCTATTTACAGTCAGACACTTGTGTGCAGACATCCCATTGCTCCAGTATTGCTTCATCTGCTGCACTGAATTGAACTATATAACACCCATGTGAAAGACAGGGGAAATATAGTCACGTGGAGCACACAGACTCGTACCATTGGCTCAGCAGATAATCTTTAAGAGAGACATTTTTTCCTCCATTGGCCGCAATGGAAGATTGAAGGCGGGCGGTTCTTCCCAGTCAGAGCCTCCAGTTTTGTAAAAAAATACACAGGATAATGACTGTGTGGGTGTTAGGCTGACAGGAGAATGGGTCGGGAGAAAGGGTTGAAGCCATCGTTAAGTTGAGATCAGAGGAACAAGAACGGGAAGATTTGCGACCCCAACATTAGCTATCTTACTAATATATCTGCGTTACTGGTTTGTGAATGACTAACCTGAGCCCTGAGCGAAATGATGGGGCCGAGCAGCATAGCCTACTCGCGCTGAACTCGAATTACTTACTGAGGGGAGAAATCTTAATTGCGTTTTAAGTTAATCCTGATGGGATCTAATAGGGTTTAACTAATCACTGGATTTTAAAATGATACTCTCTAAACCAGGAGGTCTTTAATTTGTTAATGCTCTATGAATCGAAGATCAATTTTTCATCACTACTTTGAGACTCGTTCTCTGGTCCCTCGGTCCCGTTCACTCGAAGCTGCTGACTACCCAACCTCATCGCCTAGTCACAAACAAGAGAAAATGTACAGAGGCTGGAAACCCAAGCCACACCCACACACTGCTGGAGGAACTCAGCAGGCCAGGCAGCATCCGTGGGAAAGGGTACAGGACCGCTGAAAGGTCTTGGTCCGAAACGTCGACTGTCCTCTTTCCCATGGACGCAGAGAGGCCCGCTGAGTTCCTCCAGCAGCGTGTGGGTGTTGCTCATACCCTCTACCTCGTCTTAATTTCATACTGTGAATATTCCTCTTTCTTTAGGGATCACCCCGTCCTCTGCCTCCATCTATCCTTTGCACAACAGACCCTTGAATCTACCATAGATTCAAGCCATCAACTCATTTCCACTTGGCTGCCCTTGTCTTCTCAAATTCCTTTATGTAGCCTGTTATCTTACAGTGAATCCTCCAAGTGAGCTTCTGCTTCTGTGCTATTTCCAAAGCAGATCCAAATTCACCAATGGCAAACATCGCCGTTATAACAAGGAAAATGTACTGCTCCTTGGCCCTAGTTTATCAGCAGACGCTGATAAAATTGGATGCACCATTATTCATTAAGCATTGTATCATTTCTTAATGCATGTATGCATTTCTAAATGACAATAAAAGAGGACTGAGTGTTCTCATAATCTCTTCTCAACAGCTCTCCCCTTTTGTTAATTTGGAGAGCCTGCATATTTGCCTGTCCATACTCATCTATTGTGTCCCAACCAATGAATCACAGGAGTCATAGAGCTCAGAGATAGGCCTCATGCTGACCAAAATGTACATCCAAGCTAGTCCCCGTTGCCAGAATTTTGCTCATGACCTTCTGAAACATTTTCATCTATGTATCGCTCCAAATGTCTTTAAAAGCTGTTATTGTACATGCCTCAACCACTTCCTCTGGGAGCTTATTGCACATAAATACTACCCTTGGTGTAAAAAAAATGTCCCTCAAATTCTGATTAAATCTTTCCACTCTCACCTTAAAACTATGCCTTCTATTTCTTGATTTCTCAACCCTGGGGGAAAAACATTGAGTGTATTCACCATATCTATACCCCTCATGATTATATATGCCCCTGTAAGATCAGCTCTCAATCTCTTACACTTCAAGGAAAGGAAGCTCTAGCTTATCCAACCTCCCCACGTAACTCAGTCCCACAATCCTGGCAACCTTCTTGTAAATCTTTTTTGCACTCTTGCCTGTTTAATACCTTAAATGTTTTTTTTCACTCATAATGCTTGTTCTTTCTATGTCCTCACTGTCATCTCTGCCTTCACCAAGGATCTCTCTTTGCTTCCAGCACATCCAATTTAATCATCTGCTTGCTTCACTCAGTAATGTCAATTGAAACGACAGTCAGCATTTACAAATCCTCAAAGGAGACTCATTGGCTTGTCATCTGCACACACAATCTTTCCACTAGACCTAAATCATCAACATTCAACATCACATGAACAGAAATTTCCTCCAGTCACTTTCTAGGAAGAAACTAAGATCTTGTTCCCTGTAACAAACTCCATTCCGCATTCATCAGCTCTATCCCTCTCTCCGTTAACTGTGTGAAACTTAACTAGATTGCTCATAACCTTGGTGTGATATTTGAATTTTGTATCTCTATTATAACTGTTTATTGCTTCCAACTCCTTGACGTTACCCAGTTCAGTCACTTCCACAGTTCACCTTGATGCTGAAACTCAAAACCCTGCCTTAAGGTTTCACTCTCCAATACACATGACTTCTCCCCCCTCATTCTCTCCCCACCTTTTAAAACCTGCCTCTTTCACTAAATGAAATGCCTTTTGTACTGAAATCTTCTTATTAGGTAGAACATCAATGTTTCTATTTGTTTAGTTACAAGTCTATAACTATTGGTGATCAGTGTTGGGTCCTTTGTGTGCGCATGCATGCATGCGTGCACACACTCACACACACACACACACACACACACACACACACACACTCACACACACACACACACACACACACACACACACATACAAAATGCTGCTGAAGGAACTCAGCAGGTCAGGCAGCATCCGTGAAGGAAAATGTACAGTCTGTGCTTTGGGTCTATCTGTCTATTATCTCCTCCATTATTGTTGCTTTCTCAATGCCTCTCTGTCCCTCCTTCTCCCAGTTTTAATCAGCTGTTGCTGTCAGTACCTTAACACAAAATTGAATTTTACTATCTTCAGCTATTGGTCAGAAGCTGATATTTTTGTTTATCATCCAGAGAATAAAGGGCATAGTGGATGTCGTGCTAAATCATATCCAAAATTGCATCAAAATGGATGTGAAATGCAAGCTTGTTTCTAAAGAAAACAAAAACAGAAAATGCCAGAAATGCTCAGCAGATCAGGCAGCAAAATGGAGAGAGAAACAGAATTCATACTTCAAGTTGAGGAATGTTGATTTAGAACTGGGCCAGAGAGACGATAGGTTAGTTCTTAGTAATAGAGCTGGAATGGATCGGCTAAAGAGAATATATTTGGTAAGGCATCTAGCATAGATGGATATCATTTGTTCCACCCACCCCTCAATCAATCCCTCTACAACTTCAAACTCTCTTGCTTTCCCTCTTTCACAGTTCTGCTGAATTGCCCTAGATCTGAAGGATTTACTCTGTGTCTCTTTCCAGAGATGCTGCTTGATCTGTTGTACTTCCATTTTTAAAAATTTTACTTAAGACTTCTAGCATGTTTTTGTTATCATTTGATAATATTTGGTTTTACACGAACACCTTTTATGACTCCAGAATCTTCCCAAATTACTTTACAGTTAGTGAAATACTTAAGAATTTGAGTCACCATGAACACATAACAATTAACTTTCACTCAAGGTCCCAAAAACATGAGTGAAGTAACAACCTGATGAGCTAAACATTGGCCAGAAGTAAGGAGAAATCCTGCTCCTTTAAGTATCATGGGATCATTGAATTAGTTAACAGATTAACCTCTGTTTTGACTTTGTGCTTGAGAATGCAGCACCTAATTCAGTACTGGGATGGGAAAATTAGCCTTACGAGCAGAAGTTGAAATGAACTTCAGAATTGTGCAAAAGTGTTAAGCACAGATATATATCTAGGGCGCCTAAAACTTTCGCATAGTACTATAGTAGCTTTATGTATTGCACTGCCGCCGCAAAATAAATCATGACATATGTGAGTGATGATAAACCTGATTCTGATATGGGTCTCTGCTGTGTGCTGAGAATGGGAAGGGGGTAGGAAGAGGGGAATCATAGTTGGATAAAGGTGATTGGAGAGGGGCGAGAGTGGGAAGCACCAGAGGGACATTCTATATTGATCAATAAGCCAATTGTTTGGGATCAAATTACCTTGCCTGGTGACTTAGGGCCGGGTGTGTCTGTACCCACGCCACACCTTGCCCCTAGCACTCCTTCTCTGCCACCTGTCCCTCACCCCTCCCTCGGTGCTCCACCCTCACCATTTCCAACATCCTTTATAAATTCGCTCTCTGCTCCATGTTGACAAATACAGTACTGTGCAAAAGTCTTGGGCACCCTAGTTATATTTATGTGCCTAAGACTTTTGCACAGTACTGTATGTAACCCCATTTGGATGGCACATTGGTGGCAGGGTTGCTGCCTCACAGTTTCAGCAACCTGATGATGAATCCGACCACTGCTCTTTTTATGCAGCTTTCACATTCACCTTATGGCCACAAGACTTGGGGTGTATGGAGTCGCAGGGAGGGGTAGCACCTCTGGTGGGGGAGCATGTCACGACCTTTTCAAGGCGGTTAGTCCAACGTTGGTCCCCAGCTGGCACTCAGCTCTCACCTGTGGCTCCCCGTAGTTGTTTGCATGCGACAGCGGCCACACCCTGGGCAACGGCTAAACCAGGTGAGGGAAGCCGACGGGTCTCAAACCCTCGGTGAGATAGGGAGTTGTCTATCCCAGCATGTGAAGACAGACTCCGGCGGATTGAGCGGATGAAACCAATGGAAGGTCTAACGGTCAAGAAGGCGGTCTCTGCAAGCGTCGTGGAACGTGTAGAGCAGGACAAGACACAGAAGACGTCCTGGTCATCCAGTGCGCCTAATCCCATCGGGAGGAGAGAGAGCAGCGCGCCGCGCGTGCACAGCCCTCCGGTGAAAAATGATATCGTATCCATTAAATAGGGGCTGTGGACAATTGTGATTTGATGGAGACGGACGTGAAAGCACAGAGGAACATTTGGAAAAATTTCTGAAACGCTCGTTTACTGCTGTCATTACTGCATGTTCAGGAATCTTTTGGAGGGAAGGCCTCAAAATCCCCGGCTTTGTCTGCTGTTGGTGACTGAGATGGAGGTCGAATCGCTCGGATAGAGATGGCGCTCAGTACCCGGTGTCAGAGAGCTGATCAGTGCTCGAAGTTTTCGGATGACTGAGAGTCGGACCGTGGTCGGGTATGGCAGGGAGAGTTTTTCTTCCTTCTCCCGTCTGCGTGAGATGTGGGACATTTGAGAGCCTTTGAACTTTTACTGTGCTCATGGACTTCTTCATCAAGTTATGGTATTGTTGCACTGTTGTAGCTATATGTTATAATTATGTGGTTTTGTTAGTTTTTTTTTCAGTCTTGGTCTGTCCTCTGTTTTGTGACATGACACCAGAGGAAATAATGTATCATTTATTAATGCATGCATTACTAAATGACAATAAAAGTGGACTGCGTGTCTTCATAATCTAATCATAATCTAATCTTCAGCCATCTCGACTCTGTCTTGCCACTGGATCCAGATGGGAATTGGGAAGAGAGAGTGAGGCTGACACTGCGCAACTCTCCCTCATCTAAATCCAAATCATGCGCTAGTCTCAACACCATCATAATGGTGTCGAGGTCCTCATCGACGCTGATGATGGACGAACACATGGCCACATGGCTTACCTCTGGGTCCTCCGGTTTCCATGCCAAACTCAAAGGCATGCATTTTAGTGGATTCATTCTCCACTAACTTGCCCCTGGTGCATGCAGGGAGAACAAAATGACACTGGCATAAAAGGGTGCCTGAAGGTGAGCGTTGTCACTGAGTTGCATAGCTGTTTGCTTCATAATATATATGAATGTTTTGGATAGGGATATAATAGGTATAAATTTGCAGAGATTTGTGGAGTTATTGACAATGTGGGCAACAGTCAGACAGCAAGGCGGAATTGATGTGTTGGTAAAATGGGCTGAGAAATGGCAGATGGTGTTTAATCCTGATAGATATGATGTAATGCAGTTGGGGAGTACTAATGAGGCTAGGAAGTACCCCATGAATGGTAGGGAATGAGGAAGTATTGAGGAACAGAGGGACCCAAGTATATAAGTCCAAAGATCCTTGAAGGTAGAAGTGACTGTAAGTAATACATAGAAGGCATAGGAAATGCTGACTATCATTAGTCAGGGCAGTGAATACAAACCAAAGGGAAGTTATTCTCCTGCTTTATAACACAATGATCAGACATCAGCAGGAGTACAGCACTGAAGTCACTCCCGGTAACTCCAGTTTGCCACACTACAGGGAAAATGGGAATGTGCTGGACAGGCAGCTCAACAGGATGTTACCTGGATTGCAGTGACTCATTTCTGAGGAGAGACCAGCTCTGTTTTCTCTCAGCTGGAGGAGATTAAGAAGGGATGTGTTTCAGGTACTTAAAATAATGAGGAGTATAGACAGTGAAGGCACCAGGAAATCCTTCTCTGTGTAAGAAGTAAACAGATTTAGAGGGGATCTGATGAGGACGTAGGGATTATTGTGTACCTGGAATACACTACCAGAGACAGTGGTAGAAGCAGAGTCAGGGACAGCATGTAAGAGGTGTCTAGACAGGCACATGAATCATCTAGGATTGAAGGCGATAGGGCAAGTGCTGAAAGATGGGATTAATACAGATGGGTGCCCACTGATTTTTGTGAGTGTGGTGAGCCAAATGGCCTGTTTACCTGCTGTATGACTGTGAAGGAAAGTAACATAAAAGAAAGCAAGAGGTTACATGTGTTTTTTTTGCACAAAGAAATGTTTTAAATGAGGTCACCCTCCCATTATAGAAGCTTCCATGCTTCTTTACTCCCACTGCCTGCCAAAACACACTGCAGCCCATACAGAGGAAGAGCTCTTTGTCACCTTTTGCTTTGCCAGTATGTCATTCTGAGGACCAGGGATGTAAAATTCCTGCTCCATAGAGTACGGCGTGATTGGTGCGCAGTACACAAAATGGACAGGAGTGAATCACAATCCACTTTGTACTTTAGAGTGCCAAACAATCTGCTGGAAGAACTCACCTAGCTGAGCAGCATCTATGGGAGGAAGGGACATCTTGAGTTGAAACCCTGCACCAGGATCATTTGATGATTGCTTCAGATTCCTGCATCTGCAGTCTATTGTGTCTTTTTTTCCAATCAGAAAGGAATTCATGTTGTGTAATGAGCAGGCTGTTCAATTCCTATTATCCCCTTTGAAAAAGCACGATTTCAGATCAATTTCACCTCTGTGATATCTTTATTGGAGAAGAAGAGAACCTTTATTCCACCCGGCCATACCAGAAACTCTTGTCCACTGGAGAGGCCTTCCTGCAGGATCTGACAGGCACTGGAAACATGGCACTAAATTCTGTTTACGCTACCTTAACATGACTAATTGTAATAATTCCTAATGCCACAATTCATGAATTCAGCTGAAAGAAGGGGCTAAGTTTAGAAAAGGAAAAGAAAGATTTGCCTCATGTAAGCCAATGAAATGATTTTGAGGCCTAGTCAATGTTGAAATGTTAGGAATGTGATCACCAGCTTTGCATACTGAAAGATAATCTGTTTTGTCAGAGTTCACTATTGGTCAGAGTGCAGGGGAGAACCTTCTGCTCTTTCAAATAATGGCTGTAGGATTTTTCACTTCCAAATGAGAAGACTGATATGTGTACATTTAATTTCTTGAATAAAAGACACTTCCGCAGAGTGACTAGACCTCTCCAATGAGAAGGTCAGTGTCAGCTTAGATTTTGTGTTCAAATCTCTGCAAGAGAACTCAAACCCGTATCTTGGAACTTGAGAGCAGACTCCTTCTGAATCAATGTTGATGCATCTGGCAATTGTTGTACTATATTAAGCTTTTAGTAATATAATAAATAGTACAGTACAGTACAATGAAGTTGAACTAATATTCCTTTTTCTGTGCAAATGTTGTAACATCCAGGTCAATTTAGCACAACTGATCGGCTCAGACAGGGGGAAAAAAAACTTCTTTATTTTGAAGATTGCTGCACAATTGCACAGAAGTGAAGTCAAAACGGTTCTTCTGTGGTTAGATCTGGCTGCAATAATTGTTTTAATTTGTAATGGTAAAGTTGGCAAGCGTTCCTCTTTGTAATTTGTGCAACTCTTTTAAAATCTCTGGTGATCGTGGGGGAATGAAGTAATGAGGCACAGGATGAGGTCATGCACCATTATGTAATTATTCCATCATTATCATTAAAGTCAATAGCACTCGTGCACCACTTTGCACAAGTCAACTCCTTCTGCAATTTTGCCTCTGTGGTCTTTGCAAAAACTGGATGAAAACTTTCCCTTTAGTGAACTTTATGCAGAATTATGCCAGACTAATTGGTAGTGAGGCAACATATGCTACATTCCACTATTCCGGGGGCACAGGAAGCTGAGTGCAGCCAGGTTATATATGGGAGTCAGAGAATGGAAGGAACACTTTGCCATCTTGAGTTCTCATTTGTTAATCAAGATGATTATTTACAGGTGGAATAGAGCCTTCTGTTTGCCTTAATTGTGTGAATCAATATCTTCTATACCAGTATAATATTTTCCATTCTCCATTCCACCCAATACAAGAACCCTAGTTAGCCTCAAGCATGAAAAAATCTGTCTTCTACTCTGAATGGTGACAAGTGAATGCATTGTAGGTCTGCAAATTTTATGAATAAAGTGTATTTTAAAAACTTTTGATCATGTTTTGTAGTCTTTATGTATGAGTATTAGAAATTTAACTGTGTGAGACAGCGAGGAGGATTATTTGAAGAAAGGATGAAGAATAAGAAAGGTAAAACAATCTAATATTTTGAGTTTAAGATGTAGTACAGATGCTAGAAAGAAGGTTGTAGATATTGAAGGAAAGAATGAACAGAAGTAGACACATTGAAGTTCTTAAAATGGTCAGAAATGTAATGTTTGTCTTCAATGTTCAAGCATGGGAAATGTGTGAAACTAATATTAAGTAAAACTCAAGGGCGCAATAAAGAAAACTCCATAGTAAGTTAATTCACCTGTGTGAATCTCAGATCTAAGATCACTTCAAAAATTAGGTTGTGATGGAAAAGGAGAAAGAGAGATGTCTTATTCATTCTAGTTTATTAATTAGGGACACCATTATGACCTCAGAAATCAGAGATTTTATTACTAGCATTGATCAGATGGAGATTATTTGGGTTAGGATAATAAATAATAAGGAGCCAGTTGAAATCTTGGGGATCACAAACCTTGTTGTCAAAGGTGATAGACAAAATACCATCTCATTTTTGATAGTTAATTTTTTTGATGTTAATTAAGATCGAGTTTTGCTTTGTGCATGTAGACACAGAATGAACAATTGATTCAGGATACATCAGGTTTCAAATCTTATTTCCTCAGATGCCATTTGCCATCAGCATAAGCAATACAACAAGTTTTACAGGAGACACTAGAAACTGCAGATGCAGGAATATAGACCTTAAAACAAAGCGTTAGAGAAAGTCAGTGGGTCAAGCAGCATTAATGGAGGCAAAAGAATGGTCTGCGTTTTGGATTAGAAACCTGCATCAGGAATAGGCCCTTTGGCCGATCATACTTGTTCCAGTTTATGCTAATCCCTGCACACCTGTAAGCACATGGTCTATATCACCCCACAAAAAGAAGTGGATACAGCCCACTCCAACATACGTCAAGCCCTCCACACCTTTGAGCACATTTACAAGGAGTGCATTGCACCATCCAGGCCATACTCTTTTCTCGATGCCTCTGTCAGGAAGGAGGTACAGGAGCCACACCACCAGGTTCAGGAACAGTTATTACCCCTCAACCATAAGGCTCTTGAACCATAGACAATAATTCCACTTACCCCAACACGGAACTGATTCAACTCTCTATGGACTCACTCTTAAGGACTCTACAACAGGTGTTTTCAATATTTATTCTTTATTCATTATTATTATTGTTTTTTTTTGTATTTGCATAATTAGTTTTCTTTTGAACATCTTTGTCATGTACGTTTTTTTACTGATTCTCTTGTGTTTCTTTGGATCTACTGTGAATGCCTGCAAGAAAATGAACCTCAGGTTCATACTGCATATGGTGACATGCAGTATATGTACTTTGATAATAAATTTATTTTGAACTCTGAACGTTACCTTGCCTGTTTGTGTGCCTGTCTAAATTCCCCTTAAATGTTGCTTTCTATTTCTCTTCCTAATTTTTCCATGAGCACCGGATAGCAGGCACCTACACCCTACTACCTCCATGTAAAAAAATGCCTTGCAAATTGTTTTAATCTTTCCTCTTCTATGCCCTTTAGTACTTGACATTTCTGCAGTCAGAAAAAGACTATCTTTGCCTCTCATAAGTTCATATACAATGTATCAATAAAAATAACAAATGAGCTTTCCAGATACAGTGTCTAAAAGACGTTTGTATTTGTAGGGCTTTTAAGTAGACTGAGGTAGATTGAGATGACCAAATGCATATAATTTAAAGTGATCTGAATTACATAAAATGTTTTCCTTAACAAAGTTTTATCAGGCAAGAATGTAAAAGAAAATAAAATAGAAAATGCTGGAAAATATAGGCCAGTTAGGGAGCATCTGGACAAAGAGAAAAGTTAATATTTCAGATCTATGGCTCTTCATTGGTTTTCCAGCACCTAGAATGTCATTCTTGAAGAGGTTCCCTGCTCTCTGACAAGACATCTGCCTGTCTCTTTCACCTGATTTCCAACATCTGCGGTTTTGTTTTGATTTTCAAATTTAAAAGAATAATTGTCAATAACATAAAAGAAACAGAAAGAGTTAGCATAAACTCAAAGCGTAGGTACCTTAATTGTTTTTGTCAGTTTTTAGACTAATTTCAGCTGGATGGGCAATGGTTAGCACAGACTCAATGGGCTGAAGGGCCTGTTCTTGTCTTTCTATGACTGTGAAAACCAGTGGAGGGGGTGGGAGGAAAGAACTTGTGAAATGGAAACCTTATCATTGAGCCTACAATAAAAAGGTCAAATACTCCAGAACATAGCAATTCTTTTATTCTTTAGAAGAGATTAAAAAAAGCACAAAATAAACAATCATGCTATTTTACATTACCTGAAATTAGTAAACATTTAAAAAAATATAAATAATCAAATTATGATGAACTGCACGAATTAAAGTTTTGAACAACGACTGTGCAATTGTGGAGACTGAGATGTTGTAGATTATAACTTTCATAAAATGTATTTCACAAAAGGAGGTACGCAAGAGGCTTGTAGAGATGTGAGGATGCACCAGCTTAAAGAGCATCCAGTCCAAGAATGAATAGAGGAGAAAAACTCAGAAGGAGTAAAGGATTGCCGTTGCAATTAGGAGAGCATGTTTATAAGTATGCTTCAGAAAGGAGGACCTCTATCTGTTTTCCAGTAAATAACTTGGTTTGATGACAATTTTAATGGTATAATACTGACATTTTCTGATCTACCTGATTTCAAGGACATGGTAAAATATGAAGAAGACCCAGGAGGCTGCAAAAGACCATTGCACATTAGCAGAGACCAAGTGTGAAATGAAGATTTTGGAAAGGAAATGTCTTATCCACAGTAATGGAATGTAACATACAATTAAAAAGAAAAGTGTAAATGATAATATTCTTAGCAGAAGTACAGAGGGAGTTCAGAATAAACAAGGAATTAAGAGTGAGGCTGCATTCAGTGAAGCCATTAATGAAAAATGAAGTTCTGAGGCTGATTCATGGTGGTGATATGAAAGGAAGATTGTACTCCAATCAATATTTTACTGGGTTCCACTAAGCAATGATGCCATGTGATAAAGGAAGAATGAATGGCCATCACTTATTTAGCTTTTTGCACAACTTCTATTGGGATGCATGAAAGCCATTGATCACTTCAGTAAAGTTCAGTAAGCAGGAGAGTAGGTCTGAAAATTTTCACAATGTGAGCTCATACAAACAGCAACGTAGTAACCACCAGATAACTGATCTTAAATGTCATTGGACGGCTGCGCATTAGACAGGCAATTGCATGCAACTCTCCTTCTCCTATTTGGATTGATATTGGGAGCAGAAGGAACCTGCCTTCAGGAAGTGTGATTATGGTTATGAAAAAGGCAACAAGTACTGACTCTTTTCTTTCAGTGTGACATTACATGTTAAACAGAATCCATTAACTTGTTCAAGGTTTCAAAAGGTTTTGAAGGGGTAATTAGTGAATGATTGTTTCTGCTATTTTAGTATCAAGAGCTTAGAGACTCATGATATTACTATAATGATGAAAAGAGAATGTAGAAGGCCTTCTTTAAGAATAGCTTTCCAAAAGTACCTATTGAGGCTGGAATTATGCGGTACTCAAGAGAGAACTTGATGAGCACTTGAAAAGGGGAAATATAAATAATACAAGGAAACCAGAGGGGTATTGCACTAACACTGGCTAAATGGTTTCATGGCAACCACAAGACACACATTGAAAGGAATGGCAAGACAAAACAGATAGGCTCAGTGACACCTACGCTCTATCTGCCAGAGAAAGCAGGATCTCCCAGTGGCCATACATTTTAATTCCACGTCCCATTCCCATTCTGACATGTCTATCCACGGCCTCCTCTACTGTCAAGATGAAGCCACACTCAGGTTGGAGGAACAACACCTCATATTCCGTCTGGGTAGCCTCCAACCTGATGGCATGAACATTGACTTCTCTAACTTCCGTTAGTGCCCCACCTCCCCTTCGTACCCCATCTGTTATTTATTTATTATTATTATATATTTTTTTCTCTCTCTTTTTCTCCCTCTGTCCCTCTCACTATACTCCTTGCCCATCCTCTGGGATTCCCCCCTCCCCCTTTCTTTCTCCCTAGGCCTCCCGCCCCATGTTCCTTTCATATCCCTTTTTGCCAATCAGCTGTCCAGCTCTTAGCTTCATCCCTCCCCCTTCTGTCTTCTCCTATCATTTCAGATCTCCGCTCCTACTCCCACTTTCAAATCTCTTACTATCTCTTCTTTCAGTTAGTCCTGACGAAGGGTCTCGACCCGAAACGTCGACTGTACCTCTTCCTGTAGATGCTGCCCGGCCTGCTGCGTTCACCAGCAACTTTTATGTGTGAGGCTCAGTGATGCCGCCTTTTCCCACTAAGCAATGCAATCCCATTCCCCATTTCTAGAAAGTGCTTGTAATCCTTCCCTGGGTAAAGTAAGAAAGTGCTAGAGGAAGGAAATGCTGCGTAGGTTTATGTAAATCTCTTGATAACTCTATAACGTATCATCAACTTTCAGGTTGCCACGTATACCATTTGTTAACTGAATTAACCAATGAATCCTGAGATGGCACTGCCTGGTCTAAACGTAATACTTTAAGTCAAAATTTATACTTTTACAAGTTGTTTCTGTTTCAATCATCTTCCCAGTTTGCAGCTCCTTTACGTCCCACCGTTCCTTGTTACCTTTGCTCAGGAGCTTGTCAGGTTCCTTCTCCCAGAACTGCAGCACATCCATGGTTTCCCCCAGGCCAAAGGGTCTTTAGCCAATCGGTCTAGCGTATTAAGTCACAGATGCAGAGTGGAATGTCAATTACTGAACACAGGAGATGTTTCCTCAGCTTTCTTTCTCATGGTTTGCTCAGACTGTCCATCTTTCAACAATGTGGCTGATTGTAGACGCAAGGATTTTTATAAAGGGACACCACATTTGTGCTGCAAATCAAGTGAAAGTACTGGCTTTGAATAAGACTGCTATCATTAATAAGGAAGCATTCCTATTTTCTTCAATTTCCTGGCTTTCTCTCTTCCTTCCCTTGAAACCTGTTCTGTCCTTATCATCTACTCTGTAAAAGCTGGAAACCCCCTTATATCTCATCCAAACATAAGTTTTTAATGTGGAGTCTGAGAGTATCAGCAGACTTTTCTGCTGTTGGAGCAAGCTGGTCACCTGCTGGGACTCATCCGCATATTCAGAACAACGTTGGAAGATGCATCTGCACCCACAACTATTGCAGAATGTTCCCATTGGAAGATTTCAGAAAGGAATCTGGAAAGTATTTGAATAACATTGCAAGGTGTTTGGCAAAAACTGAGAATTGAGCTAACCAGATTAGTCTTGGAACCTGTTGGTAATGAGTCATTGAGCTGAGGAGCTTCCTTCTGTACAACTGTGACTCCTGGATTCACTAACCAGACTGATACCAGGAATAGATAAGTGGTTACATGAGGAAAGGTTGAATAAACAAGACCTTTATTGACTGGAATTTAGGCAAGCAAGAGATGACTTGAAGGAATCAGAGGGGAATTTGCCAGGTGGGTGTGGAAATGATGTTTCCTTGTGATAGAATTGTGAACTGTTGCTCACAGTTTAAAATTAGGAGCTCACCCACTTAAGTCAGAGATAAAGTGAAATTTTAAATCTCAGAGGGATGTTAGTCATTAGAAGTTCAAAGTTCAAAATATGTATAAATTATACAATCTCCTTACGGGTAGCCACAGAAAAGAAGCCCGAGCAGGTTTGAAGATATAGGTGGGAATAAGGAATTGAGAATGTTGGCGCATGGCCAAGTGGTTAAGGCATTCGTCTAGTGATTTGAAGGTCACTAGTTCGAGCTGTGGCTGAGGCAGCGTGTGTGTCCTTGAACAGGGCACTTAACCACACATTGCTCTGCGATGACACCGGTGCCAAGCTGATTGGGTCCTAATGCCCTTCCCTTGGACAACATCGATGTCGTGGAGAGGGGAGACTTGCAGCATGGGAAACTGCTGGTCTTCCATACAACCTTGCCTAGGCCTGCGTCCTGGAAACCTTCCAAGGTGCAAATCCGTGGTCTCATGAGACTAACGGATGCCTATATAAATGGAATTGAGGTTACAATCATATCAGCCATGAACTTTTCGAATGGCAGAGCTGCTTGAGGGGCCAAGTGGTCGAGCCCTGCTCCTAATTTGCATACGTGAATACTCTCATGACATATCTAATGGAAACCTTCCACACAAGCATGTTAGTCCGTAGTCACAACTTTCTCTCAGTAAGTAATCATATTTGTACCAATATGATAGTTTGTATATAAGGTTCCCCTTTGTTTAGTTCCTCATGTGATGCAGAGCCAACATTTATCCTACAATTCTGTGATTCTATGTAAAACATTAAGTGCCTTTAAAGAAGGCTATTTTCCTAGATGTTCTCCAAGAACAAAGTTTGCACTGACTAACTACAAGAAGCTGGTGGGGAAGCCAATTGTAGTCTCTCAGCAAGAAAACATCATAGTAGAGATTTCATTTGAAAAGTAGCACTCAATACAATTTGTAACAACCTGGGATCATGTAAGTCCTGCAAGTGCAGGACCATCAGTTAATTAGAAGGAGAAGTGGGGTCTGTAACTAGAAAGCCTGGTCTATAGATTGAGTGCTGCATTAACACTCTGTAGCAACTGTTAATACCTCCTGCAATATGCCACATTGCAAGAAGCATATTTTATGTATTTTCAATATATGGTATCTGATGCTTTTAACTAATCTGCACCACAGGTGTGTGGAGAGAACTTGAGCAATGCAGGAAGAACTAAGTTGCAGCTGTATGTGAGAATCTGATAAGGAAGAAATAGACCTCACACATAGTCACAGATCTATTCAAAATTATTCCATTACAACAAACCCCATGTAGTCGACTTTTGTGCTGTTACGCTGTTTTATTGTGCAGAGGAAAAATTGAAGAGCTGTTCTGCAGTCACCACAATATTTTTATAGCTTAATCTATTCTTCAATGATGGTGCAGAACAACATACAGCCCTCTCGGAAATATATTTCCAGTGCCATGCAACAAGGCCTGTCGAAACTGAGGGTAGTATTCAGCACAGGTGCAAGTTGAAAATGGGAGATAATTGGATCATGTAACAGCGTATGCGCACGTACTTGAAGAATTACCCTAACTTCATATCACAAGTTCATAGGACCATGTCTACAACCTAAACTACTGATGTTGATGGGAATGTGCAGAATATTGTAGATTACATGGAAAATTAGTGTGGAAATGGATTGCACTGCCTTCCAGCACAGACATGAATTCCTTCTATGTTTAGAATTGGAATTATTATTATTATTATTGGAATAATTGTTTATTATTGTTACATGTATAGAGATACAGTGAAAAGCTTGTCTTGAGTATTATTCATGCATACAAATTCATTACACAGTGCATTGAGGTAGTGCAAAGTAAAACAGTAGCAGAATTCAGAATAAAGTTTAGCAGCTACTGAGAAATGCAATGCTGGTAGACAATAAAGGTCCAGAATCATAATGAGGTTGATTGTGAGTCAAGAGTCCATCTTGTCATACTGGGGAACTCTTCAATAGTCTTATAATAGTGATGTAGAAACTGTCCTTGATTCTTGTGATAGATGTTTTCAGACTTTTGTATTTTCTGCCTGTTTGGAGGGGGTAGAAGAGACAGTGTCAGGGGATGGTTGGGGTGTTTGATTATGCTGGCTACTTTACTGAGACAGTGAGAAGTATAGTCACTGGAAGGTATAATGGTTTGTGTGATGTGTAGGAGAATAAGGATTAATAGAAATGTGTAGAAGGATACAGTTGTTCTTGTACATGATTTGCAAAAGGCAAACATGCAAGTTCAGCAATTAATTAGAAAAGCCAACAGACTGTTATTGTTCATTGCAAGAGGAATTAAATACTAAAAATAGAGGGGTTATGCTTCATTTATATTATACATTGGTAAGACCACATCTGGAATACTATGTACAGTATTAGTTTCCTCATTCAAGGAAGGGTGTTGGAAGCAGTTGCGAGAAACTTGACTACAAATATATCTGGAATGGCGAGTTTGTCTTATCAGGAAAGATTGGACAGACTAGGCTTATGTCCTGGAGTTTCGAAGAATCAGAAGTGACTTGAATGAAAATTTTAAAATTTTGAGGCGTCTTGGCAGGATGGATATGGAACAGATGATTCCTCTTGGAGAGTATTCAAGAACTGGGAGTCGCTTTATAAATAAGGGTTTACCCATTGAAGACAGAGACAAGAGCATTTTTTCTTAAACTGTGGTAGGAACTGAGTATTCTTAAGGGAGAGGTAGACAGATTCTTGATAAACTAGGGGATAAAATGTTACAAGTATAGATGCAAATGTGGAATTGAGATTACAGACAACCACGACCTTGCTCCATGGTGGAACAGGCTTCTGGCCCACTACTGCATTCAATTTGTGTATCTATACATTGATTCTTGACTAGGTATGGCAAGATAAGAAAACTTTAATCAAATGTGTATTGGATGCTTTCTTTACAGTTTAGCACACAGCCCATATTGGCATTGCACCTATGAGGCACCTTGCATGCTCTTTGACATTGCTAATTGAACTTGGGCTAGCTACTGACTTGGGAATATTGGTGGAATGGGAAGCTGCTAATAGACTAGAATTCTATTAATAGTGGTGAATGACAGTGCCTCGTGGATGCTTGGTTTTGGGCTGTTAGATTCCGGACATTCCAAAGGAGCCACAGGACTTGATGGACAGTTCCCCAACGTGAAGTTGGAAGTTTGTCTCCACAGAAGTTTGTTCACTTCTTCCAGCACTGGCATGGAAGGATGTATCTTCAACAGAGAAGTTGTTAAGAAACAGTTCACATTGAATTTTGAAAATTATCACCCAGTATTCCTCCTGAGCCCTTGGCATTTCTTCCAATTTGTATTCAAGATATATTGGTGCTGAATGATCAGTTATGAGTCAGCAAATTGGTGGAGATTAACAAAATTCCTTATACTGTATTTGTCTGACAAAATTTTTTGATATTGCTTGGGGTTCAAAGTCAAGGTTGACCATTCCTGGAGCCATTGCCCCCCGAGAGAACATCACAGTGTTGGTAGGATTGATGAAGCAGGGATGATTAAGTACAATTCTGGGACAGTGTCTGTCACATATATTTCATGAAATGCTCCCTGAAGCAAGCTAGGGCAATGATCTGGTCTGGTTTAATTTATACAGCCAGACATGATTTTATCTTAAGTATAAATACTCTAAAGGAGTGCCTGGCCCACCATCTGAGAAACTCAATTAGAATTTACAAAAACTGGCTTGTAACAACTGTACTGCATTCGCTAATGATTTCATTGATATATAGTAGTTATTATCTCTGGAAATAAAATTTAATGTGGGTCTTTATTCATTAAGTCCCACCAGATTAATTTGAAGAGCAGATGGATGTAAACTCACTTTCTTTTTTTCTTGGTATGGCCTATTGAATGGCTGCTTCCCATTGTTTGTTAAGTTTGTGCCCAAAATAGCAGAGCGATTACTTAAATTGACATAAAAATGACAAGATTTTCACCTTCCTTTGTCAATTTCATACATATTGGTCTATTAAGGCCTCTGGAACTTCTAGGTCAGGACTGACAATGCAATCCTCAATGAGAAAGGTATGAAAGCTTAAGGATTCCATGTGTAGTGAGCAAATACATATTTTGATAGCACATTTTACCCACAGTGCAAATCACAATTTTGGGAGAAAGTTGTCTGTCATTTTCCAATAATTAAAATGAATGGGTCACGAACAGTCAAAATTCATGGGCATTTTGAGGTAGCAGAAAAGGTCCATGACATTATCTCAGAGCTTTCATGTATTGTGAATCTAATCTTCATACAGAGCCAAAAGGAAAAAAATCAAATTTTAAATATTCATATGATTGGATATTTTGAACTTAATAACACTATTTGATTTTCAGATCATGATCTCGTGGGCATAGGTACTTCATCATTTTCTAAAGGTCTTAACTGTACCATTCAGGATAGGATTATAAAAAGGTGTAGGCTACATTTAACATGTTATTAATAACCCATTATCCACAGTTCAGTGAGAACCTGCTCTCCAACTCAGTGAATAAAGGCAGAAAAAGGTGTGAAGAGCATGAGGGAGGGGGTGGCTGTGATGTGTGATAAACAGTATGTGCTGTATGTAATTGACAATGTGATTAACTGTCTAGTGTGTTGTCTACATTGTACTAATACTGAAAGGGAATATCCTAACCCATGGAAAATGAAAGCAAGCAGGGAGTTAATTAAATAGTAGACTCAAAATTAGTCAAAGCAGAAAACCTATTATGCAGTGGAATGGATCAGTGGCAAGTTACTGATTTGTAGACCCATGAGAAAGACCCTAAGCCAACCATCACAATAGAAACTACAGATGTTCATGTGCACAGGTGCAAGCAAGTTGGAGAAGAGCTTCAAAAAGATAATTTTTTTAAATATATCAAAGCACATTGAACATTCTGATACTGGAATACACTGATACAAACTGGGACTTTGCTCATGAGTTTTGCTCTCAGTGACAATATTCATATTTCCACCAATTTAAACTTGGTTGAGCATTTCAAACTCTATTCCATCAAATGCTGCCACTTTGGGTTAATTATATACTATTAATAAATCAGAATAATGTTCAGTAAATTAAATGCATCTCAATTCACTCCAATGGTGATACAATATTGTGCAGATGTGGGAAGGATGTCTCTTAGTCTCACATATCCAGTGAAAAGCCTTTAAATTAACATCCAGGCTAAAATGCAAGGAATTTGCAAACTGCAGGACTCCAGAAAGCATTAGGAGGGTCAGTGAATAAGGGATCTTCTGTTCTACTGATTATCACTAAAGAAAAACTATTATCCAGGATATGAGTGAAATTTCCCTGGCTCTGTTATAAATGTCTATTTGGGTAAGGCAGACAAGCCTCTGCTTAACACTCCAACAGAGATGGTAAGTGGGACAGTGCAGAAAATTGTTCATCTGAATTATGGCCCCAATTGCCTGAAACTTGAAACCACAACTTTCAAAAGAAAAGATTAAAGATTGTCTTTATTTGTCACATGTACATTGAAACATCAAAACATACAATGAAATGCATTGTTTGCGTCAACGACCAACACAATCCGAGGACATGCTGGGGCCAGCCTGCAAGTGTTGCCATGCTTCTGACGGCAACAAAGCACACCAACAACTTACTTACCCTAACTTGTACTTCTTTTTGGAATGTGGGAGGAAACTGGAGTGTCAGGATGAAACCCATATAGTCATAAGGAGAATGTACAATCTCCCCACAGACAGAGGTGGGAATTGAAATCTGATCTGATGCTGTAAATTTTTACACTGCTCTGCTATCGTACCACACTTTATAAATGAGGAGTACATCAGTTGGAGCACATGAGAATTTGGAGCACTAGTTGACTCATTCGCAATGATGTACCGTGGATGAATTTCTCTATCAACCCCACTCGCCTTTTGCAGCAACACACTACTGTGTTCCAACATTCCCAATACTCACTTGATTTCCTTAGTGTCTGAAAGCTCACAATGTTGCTTTTGGACTTAGTCATCATCTGAAATCACTAAACCGCATCTAACATCGAAGCTAAAGGAAAGGCGAAAACAGGTGAACTTTTTGGAGTGATCTATTCCAATGGAGCCCCTGAAGCAGGAATATTAATCCAAATATTCCGGTGCACAAGCTCCTTTCCTGCAGCAGTAAATTGCCACAGAATTTGTTGTGTGCCTTGTTAGAAGTTGTACGTCTTCACAAGTGTTTTCTTCAACTATGGTTGCCTTTGCAACACCAGTAATAAAGTCCAAGTTCAAGTTTATTGTCATCTGACTGTACATATGAAATAATGTTCTTCCAGACTACGGTATACCCACAGAACATACTGTATATCACACACAGCATATAAACCAAAATATTATTCAATAAATAATTTAATAAAATATAATTCAAAATGCATGTAGTAAAGTGAAGATGATCGTCTCGGCAGTTTTTACTGTCCTCTGTAGGGTCTTGTGGTCCAATGCCTTGCAGTTTCTGTTCCACCTAACGAAGCTGCCAGACAGGACACTCTCGATGGTGCTCCTGTGGAAAGTTGTTAGAATGGAGGCAGGGAGACTTGCATGCCTCCACCGCCTCTGAAAGTGGAGACACTGCTGTGCCTTCTTGACTAGTGAGGAGGTGTTGATGGTCCGGGTTAGATCGTCCATTTTGTGCACACCAAGGAACTTCGTGCTCTTCACTCTCTCCCTGGCAGAGCCAGTGTATAAAACACATAAGGCAAGCCAGTGGATCCCGAATGGTAAACTTAGGAGTCAATGACAAGATCAGAGGCAGCACTATGATGGATACGCACTGTGAAACCCACACTGAGGGGAGGGGGTTGCAGGCACACATTTTCAGAGAAGCTTATCTGCAGGAGAATGGTTGTGCTGGATTCCTTGGTCTGGTTGTTTCTTCTCAAGGTATCCCTTCTGAGGTCTTGCTTCTGTAATAATGGCCTATGCCAGTCCCCAGTCAGGTCATGCAATGTACAAGTGTTTGTAATTTGTGCAAATGACATCAAAGATATACAGAACTTCGCATGCGATTTGCTAACACTGTACATGTCCCAATGCTTCTGTTTGGAAGCGGAGAACACAGAACTAGTTGAGAAGCCTCAGCAGGGTGACACTGAGCAATCCAGTTTATGGGCGCATACCTTTGCGCAGCACACCAAAACCTTGACCCTCCATCAAAGCACTTCTAAGTCTCTGTACTTCTGTGGAACAATTTGGAGAGCAAATTCATCCCCTGAGGTATTAATGAAGTCTGTGATAAGAGCAGATTTCTTTAAAATCACTCAATATTTTTCAGGGTTTGTATCTAACCAGTAAGCCCGGAGAGGGAGGTGGTAAGCAGCAGCAACTCTTGAAACGGATGGTGCTGCCACTGACAGCTCCAGGTTTCAGATCGGGTGTGCGTAGCGTGCTACTTGGAGGGATTCTGCAGGTGGTGGTGGTGGTATTCCCTCTGCCCCGTCCTCCCCAACCATTGCCTTACATATTTTTGGTGCTGCAGGTCATGGGTTTGGTTGGTGCTGGCATAGATGCAACACGTTTTGCAAATGTCACGCATGACAGCCACTGTGTGCCGTTGCCTAAGGGCATTAAATTTAAGACAAGTGGATGGGCTGCTTTGCTTTTTCAGAACTATTGGAGCTGCCCTCCTCCTGTTACATGGACAACATCCAGTCATGCTCCTCACTTGCAGGATTTGGAATGGCTCTGGTGTAACAGCAGGTGAGTCATTTGCAGCTGGATATCCAGTCTCTGGCCTACATCTGCGGCCATAGTATTTGTGTCATGAGTTCATCTTAGTTTCAAAGTCAAAGACAAATTTTTACTGAAGTATGTATATGTAACCATATACTACCTTGAAATTCATTTCCTTGCAGGAATTTACAGAAAAAATAAAGAAATGCAATAGAAGTTATGAAAAACTATACATAAACAAAGACTGACAAATAACCAATGTGCAAAAGGCAAATTGTGTAAATAAAAAGAAACTCTAAGAACATGAGTTCTAAAGAGTCCTTGCAAGTGTTTCAGTATCTTATAGAATCAGTTCAGAGCTGTGGTGAGTGAAGTTATCCACGCTGGTTCAGGACCCTGATGCTCGTATGGTAATAACTGGTTCTGAACTGAGTGGTTTGGGACTTAAGGCTTCTGTCCCTTCGGCCTGAACGTAGTAATGAGAAGAGGGCACGGCGTGGATGGTGGGGTCCTTGGTGATGGATGATCCTTTCTCGTGGCAGCACTCTATGCAGATGTGCTTGAAGGTGGGAAGGGCTTTGCCTGTGATGGGATGGGCTGCATCAACCATGCTCTGTAGACTTTTCCTTTCCTGGGCGTTGGTGTTTCCATACCAGGCCCTGAGGCAACCAGTTAGGATACTCTCCACAATGAAGCTTGTCAAAATATTTGGTCACATGCCAAATCTGTGCAAATTTCTAAGAAGGTGGAAGTGCTGTTGTGTTTTCTTTGTGCTGGTCCTCCTCCAGTTTTGATGGTTCAGTTCCCTCCAGTGTTGGATGGCTTCCCAAACAGTGGTTTCCCCCTGGGGTGGGAATGGATCTCCTGAGAAATTTAAAGTTACTGCTTCTCTCCACCTCCATTCCTTTTTCTCTTGTATTGGATACTCAGCTCTTTGGTTTGCCTGATGTTCAGCGAGAAGCTGTTGTTGTGGCACCATTTTCAACAACCAGATTTTCAATCTCCCTTCTACATGCTGATTTGTCAGCACCTTTGCTTCAGCCTACAACAGTGGTGTCATCAGCAAATTTAAATAAAACATTGAAGCTCTACTTAGCCACAACCTTAAGTATAAGCGAGTAAAGTGTGTGTGGAGGGGGCGGGGCGGTCGGTGCACCTGTGCTGATGGTGATTGTGGAGGTGTTGCTGCCAATTTGAACTGACTGGTGTCTGCATGTGAGAAAACTCAGGATCCAGTTGCACAGGGAGTTATTGAGACCAAGGTCTTGGAGCTAATTGATTAATTTCAAAGGGATGATTGTGTTGAATGCTGAGCTGTAGTCAATGAAGAACATTCTGGCGTGTGCATCTTCATTGTCCAGGTATTTCTAGTCAGTGTACACCCCCAGGATTTGCTGGCTGAGGACTGGCAACATAATGTCATTGAATTTTAAGGGTAGGTGGTCAGAATCTGTCTTATTGGAAATGGCTGCGGTCTGACCTTTTTTTGGTTCAATTGATGCTTGCCACTTAGAAGCCTATGCTTTAATGCTGTCTAGGTCTTGTTCTATGTAAGCATGATCTGTTTCACTTACTGAGAAGCACAGAATGGAAATGAACATAGTGGCCATCACTGCAAGTATCCTCATTTATGACCAGATGATGAAAGCTTGTTAATAAGGCTGGTGAGGGTGGTTGAGCCAAGGACATTGCCCTCAGAACTCCTCCAGGAATGCCCTGGGCTGCAATGATTGACCTCCATCAACCACAACCACGTTCCTCTGTGTGGGATGTGACTCCAATGACTGGAGTATTTCCGCCTTAATGCCCATTGGCATGATGCCATGCTCAGTCAAATGAATCCATAATGTGAAGGGCAGTGACTCTATCTTCACCTGGGCAATTCCAGGAAAATATATTCCTCTCATCATCCTTTCTGTCTTTATTCATGTCTCAACGCAATATTCAACTATATATATTCACGTTCTGGAGCTCCTGGAGCAGTGTAGGTACTGTTTCCAACCACGTCATCCAACTGCCTGGGGTAAGACAGGACAGACCTTCAGAAGATCTTGGATGGACAAGCCCTGTCCAATTGACTTTCTAATGGTTTGGAATCTGAAGGGACTTGACCTAAGCAGAGCTTAATTAAATTAGACCTTTCATTCTTTTATGAACCCAAGAATTTTTTTTAAAACTTGTTCTACAATTATATTTGTAATTAAATTCAGTGGGCTCAATTTATGATTGTGATCGCTGCAGTTAGTGTAAAGATTAATTCTTTGTCACCACAAAGGGTGTGAGAGCATTGAAACATACACAGTATGAAGAAACAAGACTACATTAATTTTAAAAGAAAATGGTTTTATAAAACCATAAATCCATAAGATATAGAAGCAGAATTAGGCCAGTCAACCCATCAATACTGTTCTGCCTTTCAATCATGACTGGTTTATTTTCCCTCTCAACTCTATACCCCTGACTTCTCCCCATAACTTTCGACACCCTTACTAATCAAGAACCTATCAACCTCCGCTTTAAATATACCCAGTGAATTGGCCGCCACAGCTGTCAGAGGCAATGAATTCCTTAGATTCACCACTCTCTGGATAAAGAAATGTCTCCTCATCTTTGCTCAAAAGGGATGTTCTTCGATCCTGAGGCTGTGTCCTCTGGTCCTAGATTCTCCCACTTCAGTGCAAATGAGTACCACATGAATAGAAGATTCTTCAATATGTCTTTCAAAATGTATTTATTTGTTTATTTTTTGAGATACATTGTGGAATAGGCCCTTCATCCCCTCAAGCCGTGCCACCCAGATATCCCCCAATTTAATCCCAGCCTAAATAAGGGACAATTTACAATGACCAATTAACCTACCAACAGATACATCTTTGGACTGTGGGAGGAAACTGGAACACCCTGAGGAAACCTACGCAATCGTGAGGAGAACATACAAACTCTTAAAAGACAGGGCAAGTAGCCTGCACTTTGTTGTTTCATTTTGTGTGTGTGTGTGTGTGTGTGTGTGTGTTTTGTCTGTAATTCAATATTTTATCCATTGTGTATTGAGCAAGAATGGTGGCTAAGTATCTGCTGCACAACCTGGGTATTTTTTTTAGAAGAATATTTTATAAAATGTAAGGGCCAAATCAGGATCTATTAACCTTAATAGTCTTGTTGCAGTATTGTCTGGAATCATCAAAATTAAAAGGAGAAACTGGAGATCTAAAATAAATAAAAATGAAAACAGGAAATGCTGGAAATTCAATGCATCCAATCATCTTCCACCAGGCCATTTACCCTTCAAGTGCTCCCTTAAGATAGTTTGTGTTCCCACACTTACCAGCAGCCACAAGAGCAAGAGCTGCCTATGTGGTTATCAGGCAGAGTAGAGATCTCTCAATGTTCCCACACCTCAAGTTAACAAATTTCATGACACATGCTGATGATAATAAACCTGATTCTGATTCTGATTCTGACAAAGAACATATCAGTAGCTCTGGATCTGTTCTCAATACACTAGCTAAGTACTATTAAATGAAGAAAAAGAAGAACAACTTACTGGAAACTGACTTAGAAGCACCACCTGTTCTCACTGAAGCCTGTTGAGCCAGAGCCTCACACTTTAACCCTGGTCCACTCCAATAATAGCCGCTCCAATTGCACCTTTCTTCTTTTTATTAGCCCTTGCTAAGTTACTGACAACATAAGCAACACGCATAAAATGCTGCACAAACTCAGCAGGCCAGGTGGCATCTATGGGAAAGAGTATAGTCGACACTTGGGCCAAGACACTTCATCAGGACTGGTAAAATAAGGTGAGAAATTAGAGCAAGAAGGTGGGGGAGGGGGGGAAGGGAGGAAGAAGTACAAGGTGGTAGGTGATACATGAAACTGGGAGGGGGAGGGGTGACGTAATGAGCTGGAAGCTGACAGGTGAAAGGTAAAGGCGGAGATAGGGGAATCTGACAGGAGAAGGTAGAAGACCATGGAAGTGAGGGAAGGGAGAGGAGCACCAGAAGGTGGTGATAGGCAGGTAAGGAGAAAAGCTGAGGGAAGGAAGTGGGAAAGGGAATGGTGGAGACTGGGTTGGGGGTGGCAATTACCAGAAGTTTGAGAAATCGACGCTCATGCCATCAGGTTGGAGGCTACCCAGACAGAATATAAAGCGTTGCTGCTCCAACTTGAGTGTGACCTCTTCAAGGCAGTGGAGGAGGCTATGAACTGACATGTAAGAATGAGAATGGGAAGTAGAATTGAAATGGGTGGCCACCAGAAGAACCTGCTCTTTCTGGCGGACAGAGCATAGGTACTTGGAGAAGTGGTCTCCCAATCTACATCAGGTCTCACCAGTACACAGGAGGCCGCACCAGGAGCATCGGGTGCAGTAGATGACCTCAACAGACTCACAGGTGAAGTGTTGCCTCATCTGGACGGACTGTTTGGGGCCCTGAATGGTAGTGAGGGTGGAAGTGTAGGAGCAGGTGTGGCACTTGTTCCGCTTGCAAGGAAAAGTACCAGGAGGGAGATCAATGGGTAGGGACGAATGAACAAGGGAGTCGCTTAGGGAGTGACCCCTGTAGAAAGTGGGAAGAAAATAGACAGCCAGTGCAGAGTACCCCTGTGGCTATTCCCCTCAATAGTAAGTAAACTGGGTCGGACCTCTTCCCACTCTGTCACTTGTATAAATGACAACTCCTTCTCTCAGTTCATCCGTCTCTGCCACATCTGCCCTCAGGATGAGGCTTTTCATTCCAGAACTAATGAGGTATCCTTCTTCTTCAAAAACAGGGGCTTCCCTTCCTCCACTATCAATGCTGCCCTCACCCACATCTCTTCCATTTCACCCATGTCTGCCCTCACTCCATCCTCCTGCCACATCACCAGGGATAGGGTTCCTTTTATCCTCACCTATTGACTCAGTAGTTTTCACGTCCAGTATGTAATTCTCCATAACTTCTGCCATCTCCAGTGGGATCCCACCATCAAGCACACCAAGTGCTATACCTGCCCCTACATCTTGTCCCTCGCCACCATTCAGGGACCCAAACAGTTCTTCCAGGTGAGGCTAGACTTCACCTACATGTCTGTTGGAGTCATCTACTGTATCGGATGTTCCCATTGTGGCCTCCTGTATATTGGTGAGCCCGATGTAGATTGGGAGACCATGTCACCGAGCACCTATGCTCTATCCGCCAGAAAAAGTGGGATCTCCTTGTGGGGACCCATTTTAATTCTACTTCCCATGTCAGTCCAAAGCTTCCTCTACTTCTGTGATGAGGCCATACTCAGGTTGGAGAGGCAACACCTTATATTCCGTCTGGGTAGCCTCCAAACCGATGGCATGAACATCAATTTTTCGAACTTCCAGTAATTGCTCCCCACCCCCTTCACCATTCTCATTCCCATTTCTCTCTCTCACCTCTTCTCCTTACCTACCCATCACCTCCCTCTGGTGATCCTCTTCCTTCCCTTCCCTTTTATCTAATATCTTCTACTCTCTCCCATCATATTCCCTCTTCTCCAGCCCTTTATTTCTTTCACCCATCAGCTTTCCAACTCATTACTCCACCCCATCTCTCAGTTTCTCCTATCACCTACTACCTTGTATTTATTCCTCCCACCACACCCCCCAAACTTCTTACTCTGACTCCTCATCTTTTTTCTCCAGTCCTGATGAAGGGCTTCAGCCCAAAACGACGACTGTTTACTCTTTTCCATAGATGCTGCCTAGCCTGCTGAGTTCCTCCAGTATTTCGTGTGTTCTGCCTGGATTTCCAGGATCTGCAGATCATTTCATCTTTGTACTAATAGCCTAAGCAATCTTCAGGCTCCACTTGCTTTGTAAAACTGGCGCATAACCTCCACAAGAAACTGTCTCTAAGTCTCTCTGCAATATCCTGCTCCATTGCTGGGCCTGGTTGATTCTGACCTGATGTCCAGAAGAAATGTTGCTCTCAGTTGACCCAATCAACTTCTTCAATCACCTAAAACTCCATAAAAGTCCTTAAATCCATTACTTTTATGACCAGTTACTTCTATAGATGTATCACTGGAAGTTGTTCCAAACTTTATACTGCATTGTTGCACCCATCAATGTACTTACTTCACTCATAGGCAAAACATTTTTATTACTGTTGCTGCTGTTAATGCAATGAAAATGATTAAATAATTCATCATTTATTTGATTTGCTAACGGTGCAATGTTTGGGGAAATTCATTCTAAGTGGAAGAATTTGCACATTTTTACAGCAAGAAGTGTCGTGGCAAGCCGGATTCAACCTCTGATAGAGTCTGTATGTAATTTCCATTTCTCCCTGTGACCGCATGGGTTTCTACCTGGTGCTCTGGTTTCTTCCCTCATTCCAAAGATGCATGGGTGGGAAAATTGCCCCTAGTATAGAAGGATATACGGAAGGGAGAGTTGATGGGTATGTGATGGTGAATGGCTTGCATGGAAATAAACGGAGAAATAATTTTAATGGCTATATTCTGAAAGCTGGCAGAGAATTGATGGGCCAAAGGATTCCCTGTTCTAAAGAAATGTAAGTGTCTAAGAGGGTAAACTTTGTTTTCTTCTTCTCAGTCACTCCAGGTTAATCATGGAGATAAAAATCACACTGTTGTCCTCTGCTCTTCCAAACCCATCAATATGGAATTTCCATTTAATGAAACTTATCTGTAAAGTATTTTAAATTTTGCAATTTCTTTGATCAAATCTGAAAAGTAACATTATAATCTTAAATAATTGTAATGTAATATTAATCCGATAATGATCCAGTGCCTAACATGCATAACTTGACATGTTTGCAAAATGGAGTCATATGCTGAAAATCTGACATATCTTGTCTTCAATTCCAGAGGTTCCAGAAAGTTAAACTTGGGGAATTTGACACTGCTGATTCATCTGAATGGATTGTCTGTCTTTGATACAGATGAGAAGCATGTTCTTTTATCTTGTAAACCCAAAGTATAAAGGTGGGAGGGAGGTGGTGTTGGAGGTTAAAGGTAACAACTGTCTTCATTGATTGATTGCAGATTCTTCATGTTGATGATTTAAGCAGATAAAACATGTCACGCTTCCATCTGGGAAAAGAGTATTTGTATACAGTTTCAATATTTAGAGTACAGTGACCATGTTTGTTCTATGTTGGATGTTATGCTGCAAATATCATGATCCAAAAACATCACAAATAACTCAATGAGTATGCTTGAAATGATAAAAAATTCACAATGAACAATTAAATAAAACTCAGCACACCCCGCTTAACATGCTTTCCTTCATGTGTTTGATGTTCCATGCTGCAACAGAGCCTCAGGCAAATAACCATTTAAATGAAAGAAGAATGATAAGTCTGGCCCTCACATCTCAAGAACTTTGTCAAGTGAATGAAACTCAGTATTTGGTTATATATAGACTGCTGAAATAAACTGTTTCCCCCTCCCCTCACCCCGATATGATCTCTCCACCTCCTACCCCAGCCTTATCCTAGCTCACGTTATTTTGTTAGCACTTCGCTCAGTCATCTGACCTCATGAGTAGTGGTATAGTTTGTTAGTGCATTGTCTCCTGTGAATCATGGGAGTATTCCCGATAAAAACAGTAAAATTGGCTCCTCTTCTCAGCAGTTACATCAAAATGTCAGTTAATTGAAGCATCCAAATATTTTCCATCATATTCTGCACGCTTCATTGTATTGTGACTCATTTCTATGAGACTGGAGAAGGAAACATAATTGCTCACTACAAACCGGCCTTAGAATTGGCTGTTTGGTCTCTTCCTTCCAAACTCTAATACCATCTCTGACGTAAACCTGAACTGTGATCTTGCCACCCGTCCACCTCCACTCTGAACCGTGTATATGTCCTTTTGTGTTAGTGTTCACTACATAAAGTTATAAACCTGGGCCTCTGTACCTCCCTCTGCAATTGGACTCATGACTTCCTAACCGGAAGACCACAGCCTGCGCAGATTGATGATAACATATCCTCCTCGCTGACAATCAACACTGGCCCGCCTCAGGGATGTGTGCTTAGCGCATTGCTCTATTCTCTATATGCACATGACTGTGTGGCTAGCCATAGCTCAAGTACCATCTATAAATTTGCTGACGATACAACCATTGTTGGTAGAATCTTAGCTGGTGACGAGAGGGCGTACAGGAGTGAGGTAAGCCAGCTGGTGGAGTGGTGCCACAGCAACAACCTGGCACTCAGCGTCAATAAGACAAGAGAGCGGATGTGGACTTCAGGAAGAGTAAGACAAAGGAACACATACCAATCCTCATCAGAAGTGGAGAGAGTGAGCAGCTTCAAGTTCCTGGGTGTCAAGATCTCTGAGGATCTAACCTGGTCCTAACATATCGGTGTAGTTATAAAAAAGGCAAGACAGCAGCTATAATTCCTTGGGAGGTTGAAGAGATTTGGCATGTCAACAAATACACTCAAAAACTTCTATAGTTGTACAGTGGAGAGCATTCTGACAGGCTGCATCACTGTCTGGTATGGAGGGACTACTGCACAGGACCGAAAGAAGCTGCAAAGTTCAGCGACACAGAAAGGCTGTGTCCATTATTAAGGACCTCCAGAATCCAGGGCATGCCTTTTCTCTTACTTTATACTTTATTGTCACCAAACAATTGATACTAGAATGTACAATCATCTCAGCGATATTTGATTCTGCGCTTTCCGCTCACTGGATTACAAACAGTAAATATTAAAAATAGTAAAAATTAGTAAATATTAAAAATTTAAATTATAAATCATAAATAGAAAATAGAAAAATGGAAAGTAGGGTAGTGCAAAAAAACCGAGAGGCACGTCTAGATATTTGGAGGGTACGGCTCAGATCCGGGTCAGGATCCGTTTAGCAATCTTATCACAGTTGGAAAGATACTGTTCCCGAATCTGGCCGTACGAGTCTTCAAGCTCCTGAGCCTTCTCCTGGAGTGAAGAGGGACGAGAAGTGTGTTGTCTGGGTGGGTTGTGTCCTTGATTATCCTGGCAGCACTGCTCCGACAGCATGCAGTGTAAAGTCCAAGAACAGAAGATTGGTTTGTGTGATGTGCTGCGCCGTGATCACGATCTTCTGCAGTTTCGTTCGGTCTTAGACAGGACAACTTCCATACCAGGTTGTGATGCACCCTAGAAGAATGCTTTCTACGGCGCTTCTATAGAAGTTAGTGAGGGTTTTAGGGGACAGGCCAAATTTCTTTAGTTTTCTCAGGAAGTAAAGGCACTGGTGGGCCTTCTTGGCAGTGAACTCTGCTTGGTTGGACCAAGTCAGGTCATTTGTGATATTGACCCCGAGGAACTTAAAGCTTTTGACCTGTTCCACTTGCGCACCACCGATGTAAATTAGGTCGTGCGGTCCGCTACTCCTTCTGAAGTCAACAACTAATTCCTTCGTCTTGCTGACGTTGAGGGATAGGTTATTGTCTTCGCACCATGCCACCAGGTTCTTAATTTCCTCTCTGTACTCAAACTCATCATTACCCGAGATACGATCTACAATTGTGTCATCAGCAAACTTATATATTGAGTTTGATGGAAACTTGGCTACACAATCATGGGTGTACAGTGAGTACAGCAAGGGGCTGAGTACACAGCCTTGTGGGGCAGCGGTGCTCAGAGTGATTGTAGAGGAGAGCTTGTGCCCTATTTTTACAGCCTGCATCCTGTCTGTGAGGAAGTTGAAGATCCAACTGCAGATCTGAGTGCTGAGGCCCAGGTTCCGGAGCTTAGGAATCAGTTTATTTGGAATGATGGTATTAAAGGCAGAGCTGTAGTCAATGAAAAGGAGCCTTACATATGCATCTTTATTCTCCAGGTGTTCTAAGGAGGAATGTAGGGCCAGAGAGATGGCATCTGCCGTTGACCTGTTGCTCCAGTAGGCGAGTTGCAAAGTGTCAAGGTTGACCGGTAGGCTGTGGTTGATGTGTGCCATAACCAATCTCTCGAAGCACTTCACAGAAATTGATCTCAGAGCCACAGGTCGATAGTCATTCAGGCATGCCACTTTGCTCTTCTTAGGCACTGGGATTATTGTTGCCTTTTTTACACGAGGGGATCTTAGACTGAAGCAAGGAGCAGTTGAAGATGTCAGCAAACACTCCAGCTTGCTCGCTTGTACAGGCCCGGGGAACCCATCCTGGGATGCCATCTGGGCCCGTCGCCTTCCTTGGATTTATCTTCAGGAAGGCCCTTCTAATGTCCTCCTTGGTGACGATGAATCTCAATGCCACCAGGTCTGGTTCATCCGGAGGGAGTGGGATGCTCCTCTTTTGTTCGAATCTTGCGTAGAATATGTTTAGTTCATCAGGAAGAGAAGCGCCACAGTTATTGATATTCCCAGCCTTTTCTTTGCGCCCACTGATCTCATTTAGACCCTGCCATAGTCTACTAGCATCCCTCTGGTTAGCCTGGGCTTCCAACTTGGCTCGATATTGCCTCTTGGCGCCCTTAATGGCTTTCCGGAGTTCACGCCTGGATTCCGTGTAGCGACTGGTATCCCCGGACCTAAAAGCCGCAGCTCTAGCCTTTAAAAGGGACTTGACCTCATAATTCATCCAAGGTTTCCTGTTAGGGAATACCCGGATCATCTTGTGAGACACACAGTCCTCCGTGCATTTTGAAATAAAGTCCGTGACAGCTGAGGCATACTCATCGAGGTTAGCTGCCGAGTCCTTGAATACTAACCAGTCCACCGATTCAAAGCAGTCACGGAGTAACTCATCTGTTTCCTCCGTCCAACACGACACTACTTTTGACACCGTGACCTCCCGCTTCAGTTTCTGTTTGTAAGCCGGGAGGAGGAGTATGGCCTGATGGTCCGATTTTCCAAAGTGAGGTCATGGGACGGAACGGTAGGTATCCTTGACTACTGTGTAGCAGTGGTCAAGTATATTCGGGCCTCTAGTGGGGCAGGAGACATTTTGGTATAACTTTGGCAGCGCCTTTCTGAGGTTGGCCTGGTTAAAGTCCCCGGCTGTAATGAGCAAAGCTTCTGGATACCTGGTCTCAAGTTCACTGATATTGGCATACAGTATGGTCAGAGCACACTCCATGTCCACCTGGGGGGGTATGTAGACTGCTGTCAGTATGACCGAGGTGAATTCCCATGGCAGATAGTAGGGACAACACTTCACTGAGAGGTGTTCCAGGTCTGGGCTGCAGGAGCTTGTCAGTGCCACTGCGTCCGAGCACCATGCAGTGTTGATCAGTTGGCAGACACCAACTCCCCTCATCTTGCCCGAAGACGCTGTGTGGTCCATCCGATGGATCGAAAATCCCTCCGGTCGGATGGCACAGTCGGGGATGGCAGGGGAGAGCCAGGTCTCAGTGAAACAGAATACACAGCAATTCTGCATCTCCCTGCAGTAGGTTAGTCTCCCTTTAAGATCATCCACGTTGTTCTCTATGGCTTGCACATTAGCTAGTAGGATGGTGGGCATAGGGACCCTGAAGCCCCTCAGCTTCAATCTGACCAGCAGCCCAGCTCTTTTCACACGCTTCCTCGGTAAATAGTGCATCTTTCCAGGTTTCCATTGATGCGGTGTGTTGTCAGCTCTTTGAGGTTGGTGGACGCATCCTGCGGGGATTGATCGGCAGGTCGCGTCGTCGTGCGCTCCGGGTCGGGCCGAGTGACAGGGGAGGCTCTGCTGCCACTTCCAGCTGCCGGGGGCCCGGGCTGTTGTTTCGGTCGGGCCCCAAAGCCGACACTTCATCCTGGATGGCCGGGCTCCTGGCTGAAACAAGTCCGTAAACCGAGTCACGTCTGCGGAGGCCTCCGCTCCAGCCGAGCCTTGGACTCGATTTCCGAGGTCAGCGGCAGAGGCCTCACTTCTGGCAGCTGTGGATGGCCACCAATGGGGCTTTACGGTGGTCGCTCCAGTGAAGCGTCTGGGGTACCTTGACGTTTCCGCTGTCACTTCTGTGTGGTCGTCTGCTTCGAAGAGGTGCTGGTCGGAATGGGCCGTGTCTCCAAGCGCTCCAGCACGGTAGCAGACCGCAGGTCTCCGGGAACATGGTGGGCCTCGCTGGTTGGGCCCTGGTGCGGTCCGGAGTTTAAGAAGCAATTCTGGCGCGGTGGTCTCCAGCTGGGTCAGTAGCTTCGCCAGGGTGTTGTTGATCTTGCTAAATGTAGCAGATTGGAGGTCTAGAAGGGTTTCTCAGGTATAGGATAGTGGAGAGGGCAGTTTGCTCGGCAGAGCATGCGCAAAGTCTCCAGTTACCGGCGCTATCTTAGAATCAGGTAGGAGGTACAGAAGTCTGAAGGCACACACTCAGCGATTCAGGAACAGCTTCCTCCCCTCTGCCATTCAATTCCTAAATGGATATTGAAGCTTTGGACACTACCTCACTTTTTTTAAATATATAGTATTTCTGTTTTTGCATGTTTTGTAAAATCTATTCAATACACGTAATTGATTTACTTGTTAATTTACTATTGTTATGTTTTATTTTATTTATTATTATTTTTTTTCTTGCTGCTAGATTATGTATTGCATTGAACTGCTGCTGCTAAGTTAGCAAATTTTACATCACATGCCGGTGATAATAAAACTGATTCTGAAGATACTACCTACAAATCTTCTCTAAATGAACGCAGTAAACAATCAACACATAACAGTGGCTAGTACAACAATGTCCCAAAGTCACTTCATACAGGCATTTCATTAACTACATTCACATTCATGTCCACCACCTTCCTTTCTTCTTTGCTTTAGTATAAAGTTAAAGTAAATGTACAATCCTAAAAGCATACATATATATAGCTAGGGTACCTAAGTCATTTGCACAATACAGTATCTGTCAAACTGGAGAACGAATTTGTAAATCTAGCAGGAGCAAAGTATGCTGGGAATGGTGAGGTTTCAGCATCGCAGGAGGGGTGCGGGACGGGTGGCAGAGAAGGACTGCCGGGGGTGGAGGGTGGCCTGGGTACAAAAACACCTAGCCCTGAGACACCAGGCAAAGTCATTTGATTCCAACAACTGGCTTATTGATCATTACAGAATGTCTCTCCGGTGCTTCCCAAACCTCCCCTCTCCCTTCCCCGTTTTGCAACCATGATTCCACTCTCCCTGTCCCCTTCTCAATCCACAATAGATCCCTATATCAGAATCAGGTTTATCATCACTCACATATGTCATGAAATTTGTTTTACATAGTGTATGAAATATATATATATGCGCCTAAGACCTCTGCACGATACTCTATGTCAGTAATTAGGTGCAAGTATAAAACTAAATAGTTATTGACAGGGTGATATGTATGTGTAAATTTACATATTTATTTAGTCGTCTTGACCACAGATTCTACCTGTCCCTGCTTAACCTTATCTACATCATTCACAATTGTTTCCACATACCAACTACAATACGAAACCAAACAGAAGCCCCTGTAGAATGATACATTAGTACCTTCCAGATTTATAATCCCACCAAGCACAAGAGCCTCCACCCCATCTGCAGGTCCTCTGCTACTTTGCACATCATCATGACTGAGGAAAATACCGCTAGTCTTTCATCATTATAGATTCCAAATCTTGGAACACCCTACTCAACAATATTGTGGGACTGCGATAGTTTAAGAAGGTGGCTTTCAATATCCCTATCAAGGGCTTTTATGGAAGGGATTAAATGCTGGCTCTGGCAGAGATGCCCAGAGAACAAAAAGGTATATACAGTAATAGATAATATTGCTTTGATATGTTATTGAATATCACAACTATATCATCTTCTGCCTCAAGGCTTTGACTCCGTTGATGATGAAGATTTCATCATAGGAGCAGAATTAGGCTATTTGGCCCATTGAGTCTGCTCCACCATTTCATCATGGCTGATCCATTTTGCCTTTCAGCCCCAAGCTCCAGCCTTCTCCCTGTATCCCTTCATGTCCTGAATAATAAAGAATCTATCAAACTCTGCCTTAGATCTACTCAATAACTTGGCCTCCTCGCCCACCTGTGGCAATGAATTCCACTGATTCACCACTCTCTGGCTAAAGAAATTCCCCCTCATCTCCATTCTAAAAGGACACCATTCTATTTTGAGGCTGTGTCCTTTGGTCTTAGACTCCACCACCATAGGCAACAACCTCTCCACATTCACTCTATCGTGGACTCTCAACTTTCAATAGGTCTCAATGAGATCCCCCCCCCCGCCCCATTCTTCTAAATTCCAGTGAGTACAGGCCCACAGCCATCAAATGCTCCTCATATGACAAGCCTTTCAATCTTGGAATCATTTTCGTGAGCCTCCTTTGAACCATCTCCAGTGTCAGCACATCCTTTCTTAGATAAGGAGACAAAAACTGCTCACAATACTCCAACTGAGGCCTCACCAGGGCTTTATAAAGCCTCAACATTACATCCTTGCTTTTAATTTCTAGTCTGCTGAATTAGAGAGTTGTCACCTCTGCCTTTCCACTCTGGATTATTTCCAATGCATACTTTAGCTGTAGCTGCTTCCAATCTCTCTTGGCAGACTTTGTCTGCCCTGTGTTCCAGAGAAATCAGTAAGTCCAGGTCTTATACCACTCACGAGATCATGAATCACCTCCAGGCATGCAACTGAATGAGCTTGATTCAGGTCATTAACTCCATAAACAATAGGTATTGTGGACATGTGTCACATGCACTGCAACAATGGCTATGTTAATTTAAGTTTATATGAGTTACATTTTTATGTTTGTCATACTCGTGGGAAAGTGTGGATGAAACCGGAGGAAATAGTGGAGGAACTTAATGTAAACAACAGGAATTCTGCAGATGCTGGAAATTCAAGCAACACACATCAAAGTTGCTGGTGAACGCAGCAGGCCAAGCAGCATCTATAGGAAGAGGCGCAGTCGACGTTTCAGGCCGAGACCCTTCGTCAGACGAAGGGTCTCGGCCTGAAACGTTGACTGCGCCTCTTCCTATAGATGCTGCTTGGCCTGCTGCGTTCACCAGCAACTTTGATGTGTGTTGGTTGAGGAACTTAATGAATACTTTGCTTCAGTATTCACTATGGAAAAGGATCTTGGCGATTGTAAGGATGACTTGCAGTGTTCTGAAAAGCTTGAGAATGTAGATATTATGAAAGAGGATTTGCTGGAGCTTTTGGAAAGCATCAAGTTGGATAAGTCACCGGGACCAGATGGGATGTACCCCAGGCTACTGTGGGAAGCGAGGGAGGAGATTGCGGAGCCTCTGGCAATGATATTTCCATCATCAATGAGGACGGGAGAGGTTCCGGAGGATTGGAGGGTTGCGGATGTTGTTCCCTTATTCAAGAAAGGGAGTAAGGATAGCCCAGGAAATTATAGGCCAATGAGTCTTACTTCAATGCTTGGTAAGTTGATGGAGAAGATCCTGAGAGGCAGGATTTATGAACATTTGGAGAGGCATGATGTGATTAGGAATGGTCAGCATGGCTGTGTCAAAGGCCGGTTGTGCCTTACGAGCCTGATTGAATTTCCTGAGGATGTGACTAAACGCATTGATGAAGGTAGAGTTGTAGATGTAGTGTATATGGATTTCAGCAAGGCATTTGATAAGGTACCCCATGCAAGGCTTATTGAGAAAGTAAGGAGGCATGGGGTCCAAGGGGACATTGCTTTGTGGATCCAGAATTGGCTTGCCCACAGAAGGTAAAGAGTGGTTGTAGACGGGTCATATTCTGCATGGAGGCTGGTGACAAGTAGCGTGCCTCAGGGATCTGTTCTGGGACCCCTACTCTTTGTGATTTTTATTAATAACCTGGATGAGGAAGTGGAGGGATGGGTTAGTAAATTTGCTAATGACACAAAGGTTGGAGGTGTTGTGGAAAGTGTGGAGGACTGTCAGAGGTTACAGCGGGACATTGATAGAATGTAAAACTGGGCTGAGAAGTGGCAAATGGAGTTCAACCCAGATTAAGTGTGAGGTGGTTCATTTTGGTAGGTCAAATATGAAGGCAGAATATAGTATTAATGGTAAGACTCTTGGCAGTGTGGAGGATCAGAGAGATCTTGGGGTCAGTCCTCAGGACACTCAAAGCTACAGTGCAGGTTGACTCTGTGGTTAAGAAGGCATACAGTGCATTGGCCTTCATCATTCGTGGGATTGAGTTTAAGAGCTGAGAGGTAATGTTGCAGCTATATATGACCTTGGTCAGACCCCACTTGGAGTACTGTGCTCAATTCTGGTCGCCTCACTATAGGAAGGATGTGCAAACCATAGAAAGGGTGCAGAGGAGATTTATAAGGATGTTACCTGGATCGGGGAGCATGCCTTATGAGAATTGGTTGAGTGAACTTGGCTTTTTCTCCTTGGAGCGACGGAGGATGAGAGGTGACCTGACAGAGGTGTACAAGATAATGAGAGCCATTGACCATGTGGATAGTTAGAGGCTTTTCCCCAGGGCTGAAATGGCTAGCATGAGAGGGTATAGTTTTAAGGTGCTTGGAAGTAGGTACAGAGGAGATGTCGGGGTAAGATTTTTACACAGAGAGTGGTGAGACTGTGGAATGGGCTGCCAGCGGCGGTGGTGGAGGCGGAAACGATAGGGTCTTTTAAGAGACTCTTGGATGGCTACATGGAGCTTAGAAAAATAGAGGGTTATGGATAAAGCCTAGGTATTTCTAAGGTAGGGACATTTTTGGTACAGCTTTGTGGGCTGAAGGGCCTGTATTGTGCTGTATATTTTCTATGTTTCTAAAGTAAGGAGGCATGGGATCCAAGGGGAACTTGCTTTGTGGATCCAGAACTGGCTTGCTCACAGAAGGTAAAGAGTGGTTGTAGACGGGTCACATTCTGCATGGAGGTCGGTGGCCAGTGGTGTGCCACAGGGATCTGTTCTGGGACACCTTATCTTCATCATTTTTATAAGTAACCTGCATGATGAAGTGAAGGGATGGGTTAGTAAATTTGCTGAAGACAGAAAGGTTGGTGGCATTGTGGATAGTGTGGAGGGCTGTCAGATATTACAGTGGGACATCGATAGGATACAAAACTCGCCTGAGAAGTGACAGATGGCATGCAACCCAGATAAGTGTGAAGTGGTTCATTTTGTTAGGTCAAATATGATGGCTGAATATAGTATTAATGGTAAGGCTCTTGGCACTGTGAAGGATCAGAGGGATCTTAGGGTCCAAGTGCATCGGACACTCAAAGCTGCTGTGCAAGTTGACTCTGTGATTAAGAAGGCATACGGTGCATCAGCTTTCATCAACCGTAGGATTAAGTTTAAGAGCCGAGAGGTAATGTTGCAGCTATATAGGACCCTGGTCAGACCCCATTTGGAGTATTGTCTTCAGTTCTAGTCACCTCAGTACAGGAAAGATGTGGAAACTATAGAAAGGGTGCACAGGAGACTTACAAGGATGTTGCCTGGATTGGGGAGCATGTCTTATGGGAATAGGTTGAGTGAACTTGGCCTTTTCTCCTTGGAATGGCGAAGGATGAGGGGTGACCTGATGGAGGTGTATAAGATGATGAGAGGCGTTGATCGTGTGGATAGGCAGAGGCTTTTTCCCAGGGCTGAAATGGCTAACATGAGAGGGCACAGGTTTAAAGTGCTTGGAAGTAGGTACAGGGGATGTCAGGGGTAAGTTTTTTATGCAGAGAGTGGTGAGTGTGTGGAATGGACTGCCGGCAACGGTGGTGGAGGCAGATACGATAGTGCCTTTTAAGAAACTCCTGGATAGATACATGGAGATTAGAAAAATAGAGGACTACCGGTAACCCAAGTTAATTTCTAATGTAAGTGCATGTTCAGCACAACATTGTGGGCTGAAGGGCCTGTATTGTTCTGTAGGTTTTCTAGGTTTCTATGCTTTGTAGCAAATTGTGTTTCTGCTGCTAAAAGGTAACTGTCATGGCATTTCTACCCTGTGTATGTATACCCACAACAATAACCTTGAACTTCATAATCTGAATTGTTTGAAATCATCTCACCGAATGCCAAACATCTTCCACCTTATTAGTGGATACTTGAAATAGCACAGCCATTCTCCAGACTCTGTGATGAACCAGTTCTCAACTTTCTCCCCTGAACTGCTCGAAACTGAGGACTGCATGTAATCTCATTGCTCTAAAATTGCAAAAGCACTTTTTAAGTGAAACTCTCAACTTTGGCTGCTCGTTAGAACTATCCTCCATTTTGGGAGATTGACCCATAGTCCAGTTTACTCGTTGTATGCTTTGCTGTACAGTTAGTCTTTTTACTTGGTGAAGCCTTCTGCAGACGTTTCAATAACAGGCACCTTCTAGCCAAGAGCTCTGCTGCTGTTATACTGCTGTACTTATTTATACTGCTATACTGCTGTACTCACTCTATTTATTGCCCTGCAGCAAAGTAAGGGTGCAGCTCTTGCTGGCAGATACCCAATCAGGCAGTACTGCAAACCCATGTCTTTTTAAAAATATACTCTCAATCTTCTTTTTCCTCATATTTTTCATTGATATTATCAATTCATGTTCTAAACCCACTCCTGGGAATATACCTCTTCTGTACACTTCTGGCTTACGTACCCCGATAAGGACTTGCATTTTGCTGATCTGAGCCAGACTTCGTATTCCTTGTTAAATGGGTTATCATCAGACTCCATCTGCAGTGATGCGGATGACATCTCGTGTGGCTGTTCCACACTGTTGCCCCCTTTGTCTGAACCAAATGAGTACTGCTGTCTTTGCCAGCAGCTACTTGCTTCAGCGATCCTATATGCACTTGACTATCTAAACACGGGCATTCCGAGGTGAGAAGGTTCCCAGAACATCCCTTGCAAAGCTGCCCCCCTTTTAACATTGACGTCTACTGGTCCTTTGCCAAACTCACTTACAACATTCACATGACTGAATTCCAAAGAAAAACGCCACCTGTCAAGCACCGGGATGTTAAAGTATTATATATTCTGTTGCTGTTAGCCAGCATTACTTTAGCAAATGGAAAGAAGTGGCCTTGAGGATCAAAACTGGAAGCCTTCTTATTCAAATTCTATTTCAGCGACTTGAGCACAAAGCTCTAAGCCATATCTACCGCAGTGTTACAGCATTGCTAGTAGTGCTTGCAGGCGTTCTATCAAACAAAGATCTTTTCAGCTCCCACAAGAGAAAGTAAAAGACCTCATAATATTATTTGATGGATGAGCAAAAGAAGCAATCCCCAGTACAATAGCTTTCCCCCATTCAACATCTCTAAAGAAGATCATTTGGTCATTACCATCATCATTACTTATGACTACTTTGAGCAAGATTTCTGTGGTCTAAATTGGACACCTTTATTTCTTTTCCTTACCTGAAAACGTGGATAATTTATGTTTGATTTTGCTTATCGTGTGATTGCTGATTATCCATGCATTTGTCCAGCATCCTCTTTGATACTCTATCATCAGGCAGGAGACTCTGATGCATAAAGACAAGAATGGTCAGGGTGGGAAACAGTTTCTTTAGGCTTCTGAACTCTCTGCTGCATCACATTTGAAGTTTCACTGGATGATTTGTACTATACCCTACAATGTTTAATTTATGCACATTTGTTATCTATGTGTAATTCATGTGTAGGTTTAATTCTTACTTTCCTAAGTTATTGCGTGTTTTATATGTGTGTTATGTATAGTATAGTATAGTATAGTCATCCGTTAGTCTCGTGAGACTATGGATTTGCACCTTGCAAGGTTTCCAGGGCGCAGGCAGTTGCCCATGCTGCAAGTCTCCCCTCTCCACGACAGCAATGTTGTCCAAGGGAAGGGCAAGGGCCAATACAGCCTGGCGCCAGTGTCGTTGCAGGACAACGTCGGACTGCCTTAGGGACTCCAGCTCCAGATTTGTCCTCAGGGTTTACTCCCGAAACCTTTCCCATGAGTGGGTATGGCCGCAAGGCAGCGGAGGTTTGAAATCAGTTTTCCCTCTCTGAGATGGACTGCCTTCCCAGGCTGACGAGCTCCATCTACCCGACTCTATATGACTCTATGACCCGTGCGTATATGTACTTGTGCATATAGCAATCAATTTGATTTTGACTTTGACATTTTATCCTTCAGTAGTGATATGCAGGACATTGATGTTGGGGGACTGGTTTGTCAAGAAGAGTGGCTGATGCTAGTTCTTGCAGGAGATGGCAATTGGCTGGCACGTATGCGGCAAAAGTATTTTTTACCACTATAGGTCCATGTCTGGTCATTATCCAGATTTTACACATCTGCAGAGCTGGACAAGGGATTTGTGATATGAAGAGCTGCAGGTGGAACAGCACAAAGAGTTTTCTATCCTTGTTCTCAACCAATATTTAAACTCTGATTCCTTGTAACAATTGCCCACCAGCAGAAAACCATTTTGAATATGACACATGCTTTGAATGGCAAAGTGCCTCCAGTCATCTAATTTTAAACTTACCTTTTATCAGTATGTATATTCAGCTTCTGTTCCTACAGTCATGGTTCAAATTAAAACCATGTACCAGATTATTCTTTCCTGGTCACTTGTTCTCCTGTGTAGTTCTGCTTTCAAGGTTGACGTTTAAACCAAACCTTTCCCTGGCCCCGACATCATCCCTTTGATTCCATTGCAGCACTGCATCCATATTTCCGATGTTTTCTTTGCTCCTGGGAGACCAAAATGTATCCACCCCCATCCCTCCCAAATTCTACCTCTCATAAAGAAACTATATCATTCATTGAGCTGAGTAATTTTCAAGGTACCTAAATTCATTCCAAAACTAATATGTGAGCTTTTGCATGTCTGTAAGCTTTGCTTAGCAGAGGGTGGATTCTATTTTTGGAGTTCTGCTGATGTACTGCTTCCTCTGGAACAGCCACTCAACACATTATCCAGAATATTATCAGTTTCTTACACACATTTTGTAGAAATGGGTGCCAACTAAACGCTGACCAATCCATATGGGCTGAGTCACTGAAGGTGCAGATCTATAAAGAGATGTATTTTGCAATTTCTGGATTCAGGTGTTTCAATTACAATATGAAGGAAAGGAAAGGATCCCGAACAGGATAGGAGAAATTGCCAAACAAGGAATGTGTCTCAACACTGATAAACACATTCCTGTTACCTTTACAACTCATAACGAAAAAACAATGTTAATATCAGGAAATAAAGAATGTTTAGAAAATGTGGGGACCATGGCGCAAGACACCGGTGTTCCATCTTTGCCCCAGCCGTCGTTTTTGGCTAACAGTTGCACACAGTGGAACTAATATAAATGAGAGTTATTACCCCATGAAGCCTAGAAATTGTTCTGTGCCTTGATAAGTGCTTAACAGGGTAGTGACAAGTTGCAGCAACTGTTTCATTCATGAATCTGTCACTGAACTTAGAAACTTTATTGTGTATATATCCTTGTTAGAACTCTAAGGGCCAAGTTGGAGAATGGACAGGGTTTTTCAGACCACTTATAACTCAAGACCTTCATTTCCAGTAACATACTTGTGAATCTGTTAGACCAGGAGACCATAAGATACGGGAGCAGAATTAGGTCTTTTGGCCTATCGAGTCTGCTCCTCCATTTCATCATGGCTGATCCAATTTTCCTCTCATCCCCAATCGCCTGCCTTCCAGCACTCCCCCCCCCATATCCCTTCACACCCTGACCAATCAAGAAACTATCAACCTCTGCCTTAAATATACATAAAGGCTTGGCTTCCACAGTTGCCTGTGGCAAAGAATTCTTAAATGCCTCTTCTCCTCTCTGTCTACCTATCTCTCCACTTTCAGAGAACTGTGTATTGTACCCCTTGGTCTCTCTGTTCTAGAACAATCTCCAGGGCCCTGTTATTTACTCTGTAGTCCAACTGAGGTTAATTTACCAAAACACGAAACATCACACATGCCCGAGCTAAAACCGATCTACCAATCCTTGGCTCGCTTTCCACTTGATTTAGATCTGTTGCAATCCTAGATAACCTTCTTCACTGACCATTATATGCCCAACATTAGGATCAACCACAAACATATTAACCATGCCAATTACACTTTCATCCAAATTGTTAATATAGATGACAAACGACAATGGACTCAGCACGATTGCTGTGGCACATCACTGATTGTTGCCTTCCTACATAACTGCATAGGAAACAATTGCTGTGCAGACAAATTTCATCTCTGGCTGTCTTCAAGGTGACAGATGTTATGTTGTTACAACCATTGTTCCTGTGAGGGGAGGGGGAACGCTTTATTCAGATATTTTCATCAGGTCTAACCAGGGCTTGATTAGACTTTAGCAGCCGCTGTGTAATTTTGCCAGAGGGCCAGGAAACCCGGCTGTGAAAGAGAGACAGGGACAACTGGCTCCAGCAGGTAAGTCAGTCTCTTGCACAGCTTCTGGGAGATGAAAAGAGGGGCATTTTCACCCTCAGGTCCTCAAGGAAACCGTCAGTTTTTCCTCTGTCAATTATGACCGCTGTTTCCCCATTCTTACTCACCCACCCACCCACCCCTCTGGTGCAAAAGCATGCCTTTATCTCCTCCACAATTGTTACCCTCTAATGGATCCTATGAGTCAATTCTTCAGTCTCACCCCCTACTTGCTCCTTGAATGCAGAGATCCACCCCTAAAGGTGTTGGCTTCTGTTCCCTTACTTGTCTCTCTAAGTGGATGGGAAATAGAATTAAAATTATAAGGAGGTCCTGTCATAAAATTAAGGGAAACCATGTGCTGAATTCTACCCCCCCACCCCCCCATTAATGAATATTGGTAAACCAGGTGAATTTTGCAAACTATATATCAGTTATACATCTCTGCACTTTCTGGAGTTATACCTAGAACACCAGGAGATAACTGTGACAGATAGAGGCTATTTATCTCTACCTGAGAGCATTGTTGAAGGAGTTGCTTAGATCAAGGTCCTAGATTTTCGTCATTCCTAGAGCATTCAAACTGATTTGATATTGCAAACCTTAGGTAATCAATCCAGTTTTATAACCATTACAGTACTCAACCCAACTGGAAGCAGAGGTGACAAACTGCTGAGAGGAGGAGGAAGGCAGTGGGAGGGTGGTGACCTTCTTCACCATCAATACTGCAGTGTTCTTGTGACTTTTTCAGCAAAGGGTGTGCTTGAAGGGTTAGAGCTGGGAGTGAAAGACAATAGGCCTTTGCAAGATTATAATCATAATGTTTCACTAATGAGAACAAAAATAATCATGGCTAGGAAACAAGAAGCATAAATTTGACAGAAAAGGTAAAACAAGAAGTAATTTTAAAGCCGGAGCGAGCAATCTATAATAAAGAAGATCATATGTGTCTCAAAATACAGGTTATAAAGGACTATATGATCTAACACCAGATGAAAGAACAAGATCTGTAAATATGCATTAAGGCAAAGGAAACTGAAAGCTGAATATGTTAGGACATCAAACGATAACCACGTGGTAGATTGGTGAAGTCTGATCTTTTGTCTTGAACTTTTCTTATTTACTATTTTCTATTTGCTTTCTGTTTAAAATGAAACATAAAAGCAATAGACTTTTTTAAATGGAATGCTGCATTGCTTTTTTGCTAAAAACAAATCTGTTTATTCCTTTAGGGATGAAGCAAAAATAAATGCCAAGGTGCAAGGAATTAGAGCATATGTAATTCAGTTTCCAGATCTGTCGGTACACAAGAGATAAAGAAAATTGATGTAGCTTGGCAAATTTCTCTTGCTTGAGTGTTGTAAAACCTACACTGAGAGATATATAGCACAGTTCTCTAAAAATAGTGCCTGCAATAAGTAACCTAATCTGATTGTTCATTCTGCAACACATTCTGTTTATTCCAATAATATGCACTCAGCCTCTTTTAAACTATGAATTATGTGTGAGATTAAATCATTAATTATTTTAAGCCAATAAGGTTTAAACTTGGAATTGAATTAACACAATTCAATGTGAATCAAGGAAACCTCTACACTATCTGGAGTCATACGTAGAACAACAGGAGATGGTTGTGGTCGTTGAAGGCCATTTATCTCAGACCCAGAGATTATTGAAGGAGTTTCTCAGAGCAGCGTCCTAGACCTAATAATGTTCAGATGTTTCATCTTGAGTCAGTAGTAGAGATGTCTGCTGATGATTGCATGGTATTCAATTTCATTCAGGCAGTTGAAATAGCTTCATCTGCAAAAAGTCTAACCACGTCCTCTTGACATTCAAAAGCATTACAATTGTCCATCATTGTCCATCAATACCCTTTAGTCATCTTAACTTGACCTGCAACTTGCCATAGGTAATATCACGGCCACAATAAAGGTTAGAGGCTGAGCTTTCTGCAATAATGGACTTACCTCCCAACACTCAAAAGATTTTCAACCCTTTATAATGTAGTTCGGAGATTAGTAGAATACTTTTTACATATGTACTTCAATGAAAAGTGCTCCCAACAGTCAAGACACCCCACAAAGTAGCCCACTTAGTTTACATGTCATCGATTGCCTTACACACGCTTAACAATTCACATTCTCAGCAACATCTGCCCCGTGGCTGCACTGGAAATAATCTGAAAGGTGAATTTCAGCCATTTGACAAGCTTGCTCTGTAGTATCTTCCACATCTGTATAGAGAGTTTTGAGCACCGCTACCTGGAGGATCCCCTCTAAATCATGCATCATGTGATTTAGAAATATATTGCCAATCCTCTTTTCTCATTAGATGAAAATTCTGGATGTTTCCATCCAGCAGCATTGGAGTACCTTCACCAGAAGAACTATTAAGGTTCATGAAGGTGATTCATCGCCACCATCTTGAAGGCAGTAATGGATAGCTATCTATTGCCTATCATGTTGAAGGGCCTTTGTCCTGAAATGTTAACTCTGTTTCTCCCTTCACACATGCTGCCCAGCCTGCTGGCTATTTTTCACTGTTCTCTGTTTTTATGACGAAGTCTGGGCAATACTGCAGTGACGACCAGACCTTGTCAATGAACTCACAGCAAGGACACAAAATTGTTCAGTTAGACTTGTCTCTCTGAAAAGCTTTTAGCCGTGTTCCATATGGAAGGCATTTAGGTAGGTTCAGCCAACTGTCAGGCTGGCTTAAACATGGGAATAAATGAAAGAAGTAGCTGGAAAAAAAAGCTGTTAAGCAAGTTACTTCAGGATCTTACTGCTGAGTGCAAAGCCCCAGTGACTGGTATTGGCATTGCACTGGCATCTAATTTATACCCTTGGTTTAATTCACGCCTGTGCTTGGCTGCAGGGTCCATGGACAAACATGGGCACTGTAGTGTGTGTGTGTGGCAGCATGCCCTGGCCTTCCAAATGTGTTCACTGTTGGATTGGTCAGGATTGTGATGGAACTCATACATCTGACCTCTTGCTGTGCCCCAGGACTCAACTCTAATTCAGCAGTTGTTGCGGAGCCAAGGGGTAGGATATTTTTATCGCACCTAATGTAAAGTAGTTTCATGCATATATATATTTAAATTTTTTTTTGGATTTCTTTAAGAATGTTCAGATTTTTTCAGATGTTTCCGATTGTCAGAAGGTTATCAGGGCCATCCAGGACTAGTGAGCTTAGGCCTCGCTAATTGCGGCTAAGTGTCTTGATCAGGATGAGGCACAGACCCTGAACTTGGTGCTTGGGCCCAGTAAGTTTCAAATACTAGAGGACGCGGATTTAAAGCGAGAGAGGCAAAATTTGAGATGAGCTGGACAAATTTTTTACACAGAGTGTGGCGGGTGTACAGAATAGGCAGCTGAGGGCAGTTGTGAAATAACAGATGACAGTGGTGTTTAAGAGGCTGTGAGAAAGGCAGATGGATATGTAGGGAATGGAGGAACATAGTTCATGTAGGGGCAGAAGAGATTTGTTTAATCTGGCATCATGGACACCAGATGTAGCGTGGGCCAAAGGATCCACTTTTGCTCTGTACCGTTCTGTGAGCTTTGTTCTTCAAGGTTGTACATTTAAATAAGTCTCCCAAATGCACCTGATTTAGTAAAATGGGAAGCACACATGCATCCTGAATGTTGTGTACATAGGAAGTGAATAAAGTCAAACTTCATCCATAGGACTGAAATCTCAGGGTAGATCTGATGTTGAAATAGCTTATCACTAACAGAGCGGAATCATTTAGAGAGAGGATTAAAGTCGAAATCCTGCCGAGACAATGTATCACACAATGGATATCAGGACCTGCTCACATTTCAGCACAGAGTCACCAGGTGTTTGCCTCTGGAGCTCTGTATAATGAGGAAGAACTGGAGAATATTGGCTTTCCCAGTGCTGAAAGTGGACAGCTGAGCACTGATGTTATTAGTATAAATAGTGTTATACCAGGCTTGTTCTGCTGTATCTTATGGATGATTCATTATAGCTGTGATAGTAAACCGTGATCTCACTTCCTCCTAACCAATGGCATTCTTCCCTGAGAGAAGACATACTCAGTCTTCCTATAGCAATTGAACATAGTTTTACTTCATAATGTCAACCATGATTTTACACGAATACCAGTGTACTAAGGAAGAGTATGTTTACTTCTACATAGTTACCTAATAAAATAATTAATGGCATCCATAGTCTTTAGTTATACGGTATATAAACTCTATTATGGAGGGAAATCGTCCAGGTGCAGGTCAATGGGACTAGGCAGGATAACAGTTTAGCACAGATTAGATGGGGCCAAAGGCCTGTTTCTGTGCTGCAGTGCTCTGTGACTTGATGACTCTATAAATGTAAGAGCCACGCAGGTTCTACTATATGCTTTCTAAACTTCCTCTGAATGTTTAAGCTGAATTATCAGAAAGGAACTAGTTTGCATATTTGGAAATCAAAAAAACAATCTGACTCTGGAATAGTGAATTAAAATTGGAGAATGCTGGAGGCCCTCAGCATGTCAGGCAAAACCTGTGGAAAGAGAAACAGAGCTAATGGGTCAGGGTGAGGACTCTTCTTAAGAATGGAAGGAACAGCTGAAGTTAAGATAACAATCCAACCCAGAAAGAATGATTAATTTCACTTCAGAGATCACTTTTCCATTGGGCAACATTGTAGGAACAGCTTCTTTGTTACTGAAATAATTTAAGGAGATGAGTAAAGGTTAGAGCCACTGTAAATCTTACTCTTGTGCTGAGAACTGCTTGTTTACCTATCTGGTGTTAAATAAATCCATTTGTTGGTTTATAACCTGAGCCTTGGCTTATATAGAACATATATTCATCCACCTACTAAGTGGTAACTTCATGGCATGTGATATATCCCAGTTAGCAGAAAGGGTGCTCTGTTATGTGGCTGGCTCACATCATATGTATTCAATGCCTGTTTGTCGATATGTTTATCTAGATATTGGGACGGAACAAAACACACACGTCTGGAGACACGAGGCCCACTTACTGATATCATTGCCACTGAGCCGCCGTTGTATTTTGCAGTAACACTTGTAAGGATTTGTATAAAATACCAAGTTTAAAAAAAAACCCTGGGAGAAGCAGACGTCAACAGTTACTCTGCATTTTTCACATTGGAGATCCTTGGAAAGTTATGCCTGCTGAAAGATTATTGGCAGTCTGTATTCAATAATAGGACCCATGTGTGCTCCACATTTCCAGTGCTATTAGAACTAAATTAATTTGTAGTCATACTCTTTGGAATGAATTATATACCTGGTGCTGTCTAGCCAATGATAAACAGACCTAATTACATGACATTGTTGAGGGCATTGCCATGTTTAGTCAGCCGGGGAATGATACCTTATCCACACCGCATAGGGTCTGGTTGTGTGAAGCAGTGTTGGCTGTTAGGATGAGGGAAGTGGTCTTGGCATTGCTGAAGCAAAATGTTAACTCATCATGTGGGAGGCCAACGATGTGACGCTGACGATGGTGGATGTCACTGCTTCCCCCAGCTTCCAGAAATAGACTGGGGCATTCCTCATGGCTAATCCAGAGAGTTTATTCACAACAGCGCAATATGACTCCACATACTGAAGGGGCTGTTTAGGTGGAAAGTAAGCTTGCAAAGCTGAAAGACAGCCTTTGTACAGATATTGTGCTATGACTGATGACTCTGTTTACTGTATCTCCTGACAACAAGTGGGAAACAAAATTTTATATTGGATTTATCAGTGCACCACTCTAAAAGGAGAAAGAGCAGACATTGGAGAAGAGCAGACAATGGTGTTTCCCCGAGCATGTCTGTTGATTTATTATTCCTGTGTGGAAAAACCTTTGTGACATTGAGAATGTTGCAGCAAAGGCAACAGCACTCTGCAGTTTTTTATTCAGATTTAAAGGAATGCCTTGAAGAGGCTTATGAGGCAGAGAGATAAAGAGAGGGAACTACAGAATAGAGTCTAGGTAGATAAAAGCAGAGGTCCCCATCACAGAACAAAACAAAATTCATGAATGATCAAATGGAGCAAAACTGAAAGGTTGTCTGGGGAAAGCATCTGGAATTTATTTTTATTTACACACAGGATGTGAGTGTTGCTGACAGGCCCAACATTTAACGCCCATTCCTTGTTATCCTTGAGAAGTTGGCAATGAGTCACCTTCTATAACTGCTGCAGCCTTTGTTGTGAAGGTACTTCCATCCTGTCATTAGTTGAGAGTTCCTGTTTTGTCGTAGCAGTTTGGTCCAACAGAATGGCTTTGTGAGCACTTTTCAGATGGGAGCTCAGAGACAGCCATGTTACTCTTGCTCTGGAGTCACACGTAGGCCATCCCAAGCTGGACACAAGATCCTTTGCCTTAAAGGATGTTAGAGAACCAGGTGGATGATTGTAGTATTTTGTGATTTGCATTAGGGATGCTAGGATGTCATTTTGGAGTATTTACAGTACAGCGCAAAAGTCTTAGGCACATAATAATAACTAGGGTGCCTAAGACTATTGTGCAGCACTGTATATTATGTCTTTCCAGTTACCAAATAACTAATAAAAAGTTATTTCTGTTTCCCAACCACCTTCCTATTTTAACCAATATATATACTGTGCCAAAGTCTAAGGCACCCTTGCTACATATAAATATATATGTGCCTAAGACTTTTATATAGTACTGTAGTTAGTTATATATAAGTTCTTCCATTTGCATCGCAGAATTTCAACTCATACCCAGGCCTCTTGTTTAGCTCCGTACCATTATCACTATCTTACTATGGCTTTAAAGAAGAAGGAATGAGACCATGGACAACAATTCATGATTATTTAATTTGATGATAGATATAAGTGCTGAGGTTAATAGACATCTTTCATGATACCCATGGCAGTTAGAAGTAATTCAGAAATAAGTGCAACTTGTTTGGATATACTGACGCCGCATCAAGTATTATGTTCAGGAGAGGGAGGAGCTCAGACATTTTATTGATAGCTTGTTTTCAATGAAACCATTGGGCTTCAGGGTTATGTACGTGCTTTCTTTTTTGTTGCATTAAATCCCTAAGAAATGTTTCAGTGTATCTTGTTTAGATTCCTGAGAAGTGAGAAAGGCAGCATCACACGTAGCTTGCAAGAAACTGTCATTAAAAGGCTGGGGGATTTTTAACTCCTGTGAGTGGGTGCATGTGAGAACAGGCAGGCAGGTTTAAATGAGGCAAAAGGGATGGCACGTCAGAAACTGAATGCCAACCTACCAAGGACAACATTTAAAGAATGCATGTCTAATTGGGCACCAGAAACAGATGAAATATGTTGGCCATTTAAAGATGGTTAAAGCAAATTAAGAGGTATAGTGCAGCCTTTAATTGAATTTTCAAGGCTTTACCGATCGTCCCAGAACATGTTATTGAAGCCAAGATAGGAATACAGAGAGACTGCAGGGGAACTGGGAGTTAACAAGCAAATCTGGTTGGGAGTACAGCTTCCTCACTGCTGCTTCCTTGAGCTTTTCTGTGAAAGACTTTCTTCATTTATGTTGGCAGTTAGTTTGAAGACTTTGAAGGTTTTATTAGAATTTTATGGGCTTTCCAAACTTCAGAGGTGCTCTTCACTCTATACCGATCAGAGTGCCCGGAACAGTGGCGATGATCAGCCATCTGCATGGCAATGTGCAGGGGTGCAGGATGTAGGTCAATGCAGGAAGGGCCAAGATTGTGTAAATGAGAAGAAGTTGCTAAAGTATCCAGGCCAATTTGTTAAATTAACTTCACCTTTGCATGTAGGGACAGAGACCAACCATATTGGTTGAGTTTTAGTTTCATGGAAATTCTATTACCATTTGGAGTATATTGGTTTTCAATGGCCTAAAAGATGGCCATCGGATTAATTGGTTAATTCACAATTTCCCGTAAAGATCCTTGTCTTTAATCTCCTTGATAGGGTGTCTAATCATTCCTTTAAACGGAGTGGGCAAAAATTGCAAATAGTTCATTTTCATGTAAATGATACACTTCGTCAGAAGGCCAGAGGTTTGCTGGAAGTTAGGTCTCAAGTTCTCATTCTAATAATTTAGAAAAACTGCATCTCCAAGAGTTTTTACCAGTAATAGCTTTGGTATACTATACAGAATGTGGTATACTGTGGTTCCTTAAAGTTGTTGTAACCGGGAGTAGTAATGGAGACAAGCTGCTATTACCTACTAAATGCTCCCAATAGCATGTGTCTCAAATAGCCTCTGACAACCAAGTCCAGCTCCTGGCCTTCACGTGTGGCTTAGCTACGAAGCCTGGTGGAACTGTTTCTACTGACTGGAGAAGGGATAAAAGCAAGTTACTGGTGCCTTAAAATCAGTTACTTTAGGGGCTCATCAACTGTGGTAGGCAGCTCATCTTGGAGAAGGAATCCAGATCTCAAACCTTAGCTGCCTTGTGGCTATACCCACTATAACCCAAGAGAAAAATCCAGAGCTAGAGTCCCTACATTGAAATGAGTTCTGACTGGCAACTCCTGCAATGCTGCTGGTGCCGTGCTGTTGCATGGAGAGGGGGAGCTTGCTACTTGGGCAACAGCTTGCTCTCCATATCGTACTGCCCAGGCTTGCATACCTAGATGACTAGGTTGCAATATCTAAGGTCGACTCTGACTGATGGAGGCCTCAGACTCAGACTGTATGTTCAGACAGTGGAGGATTTGAGAGTCCAGTCATCCAATTACTAATCCTGGTTTTGGTTAGCAGCAACAAATGGAACAAAAGTCCTGTGATTGAACTTCACACTCAGCCTAAATTTTGTTAATGCAGTCAGGTCCACTTAATGTTGTTGTGTTCAATGGCTAGACATTGCTATGCATTCTGCACCACAAAAGATATATCAAACCAGCAACAAGATGACACATGATTCATGCAAAACCTCCTGCAACAATGTCGTGTGCAAGTTTCAAGATGTTGTGCATGATACAATTGGCTCTGTGGGCTATTTATGCACAGATGTTGATCCTCCACTCATTTTTCCATTGAGGAGTGGGCAGAAGAACTGATATTGCCCATATTTCACCATGAACGGAAAGAGAACATATTGATCTTCCACCCTGTTCCTGTTCCCAATGTAATCTCATTCATCCATACATCTCCCTGTAGCCTATTCTCTCATACATGCCCATGCTGATCTTCCCATCTTTCTTCTACCATTCGAGGTGGAGAATCATTGCCCTGTGATGATAGCTCTGTTTCCGATTTATGGATGCTCTGTGCTTGTGACTTTTTCTGGTTTGCTTTCAGGTTTGCAGCATTAACTTGGCTTTTCAATCCACATCTGGTTCTGTTGTTAATTCTGCCTTGCGTCCTCCATGGATGCTGCCTGACCTGGTGGGCCTCAGCGCACTCCATTACTTCCGACTTCCTACAACTAATGCTCAGAGTCCCAGAACTGGAGTACCTTTTTTTCTACTTATCTTTCATTTACTCTGCTGCTGGAAAATCAGCCCCCATCAACAAGCTCTATCCCCAGCTGACATCAATCACTCTCCTGGTCCCATCCCACCTTAGACATTCCCATTGCCCCCCCCCCACAACCTTCTCTGCAAACCAATACATACCGTTCCGCAAATCAAAACTTGTTAAAATGTCGTCAGCTTAAAATTCCAATGACGTTTCCTTCTCCACAGTGCAACCTGACCTGTTGAGCACCTCGAGAGCTTTTATTTCCATTTCAGATATAACCCATCTGTCATTTTCAGTTAGGTTTCACAAAGGTATAATTATCTATACCTCATATCTCATCACAACATAGAGAAAGGTCATTCAGCCCATTGAATCTATGCATGCTCTCAGAATACTCCCATCAGTGCCATTGCCCAATCTATTTTCCTGCCAGCTGTTCTCTCCACACCTGCATTAACAGTAACCCTTTCCCCCAGCTCTCCTGCAGCATCTTCACTGGGAGTACTTATGATAATGCTGGAGAGGGTCAGGTTCAAATTATATTCAGTTGGAGTCTTCAGGCAAATAGTTTTTTAAAATTTATGCTGTTTTAATAAAGTCTGCAAATATGTAAGACAGTATTTTCAAGCGTCATCGAAATAGACATCATTTGCTTACAAGGTCTATGTCACACCAGCGAAAAAAATCAGTTTTTGTTTTAGGAATGTCGTGAGAGAGGGATCAAAGAGAGTTGTACATAATTTCTTCTCTCTCAGTGCGTAAGAATGGGACAACTTTCCCCACTGAGCCTTTGCCAGGACTTCACTTAACCCCAGTATGTCCCTCAGCATGTGCTTCTGCATCTTACAATGCACCAGTTAGCAGCATTTGTTTACAGACAAGTCCTTGCACTGTAGCAGGCCAGAGAGCATCTTGCACTGAGGTGAGGATCTCCCAGCAATGCTTGCTCATTTTCTCTGGGCCTGGCCCTCTGAACAACCTGTTACCTACAGAATCCTGTGTATATACAGCTGTTTGGGATGACGCTTGGCACAGACCTTTAGATCCTTCCTCAGACGTTTTTGGAAAATGCACGCTGCAGAATAAGATTGAATGGTTATCTCTCCCCTCACAACAGCCACCTCAGAAACACTGTGTGGTAGTGCTGGGACTCCAATTATGCATGAAGTATCTGACAGGGAAGGACCATCTGGTCAATTGAGATCCGAGTGTGAAGTGACCTCAGCTATGCTGTACATGGTGTGGGTGTTACCTATACTAGACTCCTGGGCTGCAGCAGGTAACCGAGCTGTCTTCCGGCTCATCTGCAGTTCAAATATGGATTATATCTCTCACGATGTGATGCTCAAATCGCCAGGGACAAGTTTTGGTGGGGTGGAGTGGTGAAATATGTACCCAATGCAGCCTTGATTCTTGTCTCTTGCTGCATGAAACCCTGAGAAATCAAACACCAAAGTCACTGTATGCTGAAGGTTTACCTATCCCTTATGTTGGAGGATAGGCCTGGGCACAGTTCCCTGGAACGTCCTACTGTGCTTCTGCCTCATAGAAAAGTCCATGGAAAAACAGAAAAAACAGAAACAATCCAACACATTACAGGATCCTGTAGCAGTTTAACACAATCTGAGTACTTAACCCAGGCACAATCAAATAGCAAAGATCATTCATCAAAATCTTGCTTTAAAATATAAATTCATATATGAAATCACACCTTACTATAAATACAAGCCAGATGCAGTTTTAGATTCAGAATACCACAAATCGTATTATAGCCTATCAGTTATTACAGATTGGGCAATCCATAATAATCATCTGGATATAATAATACAGGATAAACAAACAAGAACAACTTATTTCATGGATATAGCCATTCCAAACACACATAACTTACAGAAATCAATAACTGAAAAACACCAGAAATATGTTGAATTAAAAGAGGAAATTGGAAGACACTGGGACATGAATAGGGTATACATTCTCCCAATAGTAATATCTTCAGCTGGTATCATCCCAAAGGCACTACACAATAGCGTTAGACAATTAGGGCTACACAGTAACGTCTGTTTACATCTTCAGAAAGCCACATTACTAAACATCACCAGACAAGTCCGAAAGTTCCTAGCAACTGACAAATGAGCGTGCTTGGCTATGTCTATACCTCCGGTTATATCAGCTTGAGCTGAGAAAAAAATAATAATGATAATACATAAGTATTAAATATCGAGAACATGAGATGTAGATCCCTTGAAAGTGAGTACCTGGTTTGGGCAAACATTTCAGAGATGGGATGAGTGAATTTGAGTGAAGTTATCCCCTCTGATTCAAGAGCCCGATGGTTGAGGGGTAATAATTGTTACTGAGCCTGGGTATTGTGAGTTCTGAGCCTCCTGTACCTTCTTCCTTTTGGCAGCAGAGAGAAGAGAGCATGACCTGGTTGGTGGAGGTCTCTGATGATGGATGCTGCTTTCCTGTGATAACGCTCTGTGTACAGAAGATGGGCTCAATGGTGGAGAGGGCTTTACTCATGATGGACTGGGCTATATCCACTACTTCTTGTAGGATTTTCCATTCAAGGTCATTGGTATTTTCATACCAGGCTGTGAGGTAGCCAGTCAATATACTCTCCACCACTGCATCATCGTGTGCCGGTTTCCAACCGCCTAAAATCGAGGAAAAGCTTTGCTACAGTGGAGGAACTATCGAAAGGAACACCACCCCCCCCCACCCCCCAAACATACAGGATTGACCTCTGGTAACAAACAGAAGCCAGAACCCTACCAAACAGTACAGTGCAAGACCCCACAGAAATGTCACCAGACGGGGGAACTGCTTGACAGACAGAAGTGGGTCACTCTCAACAGAGTGAGAGCGGGAGTTTGTAGGACGGGAGACAATATGGTGAAGTGGGGTTTAAAGACCAGCGAATCCTGTGGGTGTGGCGAAATTGTGCAGAACATTGAACATGTTCCGCTCAACTGTCCACTCTCACCTGATTTAGCTGTCACTGACCTGCTCCACATCAACCAAACAACACTAGAGTGGCTGGCTGTCTGGTGTGACAAGCTATGATGATCTATAGAAATTTATCAAAGTTTTAGATGTCATGCAGAATTGTCTGAAACTTCTAAGAAAGTAGAGGCTCTGCTATGGTTTCCCCATCATTACTAATGGACCTCCAGTTTCCTCCTCCTGATAGCGATGATCAGATCCTTGGTCTTGCTGACATTTGAGTAAGAGTTTGTTATGGCACAACTCTGCCAGATTTTCACTCTCGCTGCAATCTGTTGATTTGGCCTAGGGCAGTGGTGTCATCAGCAAACTTCAAAATGACTTTGGAGCTGTGCTTAGCCACACGGGCATAAGTGTGAACTGAGTGGCGCAGGAGACTAAGCACGCAGCCTGGTGGTGCATCTGTCCTCATGGAGAGGTGGAGAGTGCAAAATAAGGTACAAAAGCTGCAGAGAAAGTGCAGCGTAGCTCAGCAATGAAGTGTAAGATCATAATGAAGTAGACTGTGAGGTCAACAGTCCATCTTATAATACAAGGTCCATTCAAGTGTCTGATAATAGTGGGAAAGGAGCTGTTCTGGTGTCTGCTTTTATGTGGTTTCAGGCATTTATATCTTCTGTTCAGTGGAAGAGGGGAGAAGAGAGGACATTTGTGGTGATAGGGTATTTGATTATAGTTATTGCTTTACTATGGTAGTGAGAAGTGCAGACAGAATCTATAAAGGGGAGTCTGTTTTTTGTGATATGCTGAGCTGTGTCCACAATGCTCTGAGGTTTCTTGAGATCACGTTATGGATTCAGATTGAGTGCATTCTATGGTGCATTGATAAAAATTGGTAAGGGACAAAGGGGACATGCTAAATCTCTTTTTGCCTCCTGAGTAAGTAGAGACATTGGTGAGCTTTCTTGCCCAAGACATCAATGTGGCTGGGCCTGGACAGGTTGTTGGCAATGTTCACTCTCAGGAACATGAGCTCTTGAACATCTCAAGCTCTGTCACCATTAATGCTGACAGGAACTTGTGCACTACTCCACTTCAACATCCAGCTCTCTTGTTTCTTTGACACTAATGGAAAGGCTGTTGTCATGACACCATGCAGCTAAGCCCTTTATCTCTTTTGTGTACTCTGACTCATCAGTATTTAAGAAACGATCCACTATGGTGGCACCATCTGCAAACTTGTGGATGGAGTTAGAGCAGAATCTGGCCATGAGTGTATAAGCAGAAGAGAAGGGGACTGAAGATGCAACCTTGTGGAACCCCAGTGTTTAGAATAGTCATGGTGGAGATGATGCAGTCTATCCTTACTGATAATGGTCTGTTGATTAGGAAGTCAAGAATCTGGTTACAGAGGGTGGCATCAACTCCCAGAGTCTGGAGGTTAGTGATCAGTTTCTTGTTATGGCAATTGACCATACCTTTTTTTTATTAATTTGTTCAGTTTTTTCCCCAATCTTCCAGTAAGTGACTGCTGATGAGATTGGTGGGAGGAATTACCAAAGGTAGTCCATATGAAGAAAAGGTGGCTGACTTTTCTACTGAAAAAGCAGTTGATATTATCAATTGGATGGAATGATCTTAGCGTTGTCTCCCAGTACAGTCAGACTGATCAGCTGCTTTAGGTAGTCTTCAGTACCAGAGTGGTGCTGAAACTGCACAGCTCAGAAAAGCCTGGGAGGGGCTTTTTGGTGGATCTGAACTCCCCAACACATTCCTTACCCCTCACCTTTTCCACTTATACTGTCTTTGCTTTGCCTAAAATTCAGGGTTCTCCCTGTAACCTCGCAGAGCAAGGGGCAACACCATAAAGAATAGATAGTGAACATAAAATAAACTGCAAGTAAAGGGGTTGATCATTTAAAATGAGGGTGCTTGGAAATTTCTTTTAGCAGAGTGTTACCAACATTTCCTTTAGTAGAGTGAAAGTATGGAATTCTCTGCCTCTGAGAATTATGAAAGCTAGATCATGGAGGTGCTTAAGGTCAGGTAGGTTGGAAGATTGGAAAATTTAAGGCAATGGAGAATTAGCGCAGAGGAGGAATCAATGCCAGTGTGTAGATTAGCAGAGTAGTTGGCTTCAGGAGACCTGTTCCTTTTTTCTCTTGAGTTCTGCTGATCTCATCATTTTCCTCCTCCTAACAAGAAGTACTTACGTTTTGTGTATCTCTGTGATCAGCTGGATGCAGTAACAATGAAACTACATGTTTGCACAGTAGATTTCAGATTGCTCTAAACACCTGCACATAGCTGGTGCAGAGCTAGAGTTGTGATGGAAGTAAAACTGAAGTGAAAGAAAGATGTGGGATAAACAACCCAAAGTGAGCTAAGAATCTTAAGGTTATGTATCAAAAAAAGGGCCGTGATTCATTGAAACTGTTCGGATAACATTACTCACAATATGCCAGATTATTACTGTAAGATGTGCTTACCTGCAAAAGTGCTGTCATCTAACGTTGCATTGAATGAAAGTTGACTCCCGCTGGCTCTAACTCAGCTAGGGTAACATTCTACGAGGTGCCTCTCTAAGTATAAAGTGTTGTGGGCAGCTCATATGGCTGGTTTTGATGTGGAAAGAGAAAGTTGAGCAGAAGCTGCAGGAAGTTGCTTTGGACTATTCTGGCCAATCCCTTTTAATGGCTTGCAACATACAACAGAGTGAAAGGTAGACACTCTGGCCCGACGTCCTTTGTTATTGGTTAGCACCACATCAATGATCAGGCACACAGCATACCACATGCAAACACATTTTGGATTGAACACTGTTTAATCCTTCTGAATCTTGTCATTTTCCTTTCCATTTGCAGCCTTGACCTCACAATCTACCTTGTTATGATCTTGCGTCTTACCTGCACTGCCCTTTCTCTGTCACTGTTATACTTCATTCTGCATTGTTATTGTTTTACCTTGTTCTACCTCAATGCACTGTGAAATGATCTGTTCTGCATGAACAGTATGCAAGACAAACTTTTCACTGTGCCTTGATAACGTATAAGATCAAGTTCATGTTCATAGTTGTTCAACTGTACACCTGTATACAGCTAAATGAGACAATGTTCCTTTGGAAGCAAGATGCAGCACATACAACAATATTAACAGATAATAAAAATATTCTGCAGATGTTTAAGTTGACATAAGGTGCATATACAACATGTAGTTAAATATACAACAATATAATGCTACTGGCGCTGTCATAAATGACGAGTACTGGTTGGTAACAGGGTGTTCAGAAGTCTCACAGCCTGGGGGAAGAAGCTGTTCCCCAGCCTAATAGTCCTTGTTCTTATACTGCAGTGCCTTCTGCCTGAAAGTAGGAGGTTAAAGATTTTGTGGGACTGATGGGAGAGACGTACCCCTCCACCCCCATCCAGTGACACTAATAAAACAATTCCAAGTCCAACTTATTATCTGGTGTCGAAACATATCCTGTTTCAAAGTTACAGTTTTAAAACCATTAACTTTGGTGTGCACTCCTAACGATTTTGTCAAACGTATGTAGCTTAAATCCACTTTACATTTTAATCCTTTATAACTTGCCTAGTGAAATCAAAATGCAGATTAAACACTACACAGCAACAGTGAAACTGAGGCTGGGTTTTAAGATTTGTTCATGAATGCAGCAGTTCTGAGCACAATGACCATCTGCTGTGTTGTGGAACTGTACTCTGACAAACACTCTGATGTCGAACCACATTTCACTGTTTACAACGCTGGCTTGTGGTTTGAACTGGAGATCCAGGCTTAGTCTCAACACACTGCTGCTGCTCCTCAAGTGATGGATAAGCGTTAGAGTGATAGAGGTGGTTTGAGCATCTGCTCCTTGAAATGAGCACGAGCTGATCTATTCATCTTGAACTTTAGATCAAGAGATTGACATCTGCAGTGCCATGCAAAAGCCAGTTCCTCGAGACTATCTGGCACTCGAAGTGTGTGGCTGTGTCAGGTACTTAGTAATACCAGAATTAAAAGTAGCAAGCAATATCAGAATGTTACGCCCTATGCCGAGTCATTAAACAACCAGGCTTAATTTCTTTATTTGAACAGGAGCTTTCTTGCTCCTCTGATTATCAACCAATGGCAGTGACAGGGCCTACTAAATGAAAGCCTTGGCCTGCCAGTCATGTGCCAGGTTACAGCTGGCACATGCCAACTCACAAGTACATGGGCCAGCTTGAGGTTTATTTGCTTAGAGCAGGAGTTCCCAACCAGTTTTATGGCACGGACCCTTACTATTAACCAAGGGGTCAGTGAACCCCTGATTTAGAGATACAGTGCAGAACGGGTCCTTCCAGCTCAACGAGCTGCACCGTCCAGCAACCCAGCTGTTTAACACCAGCCTAATCACAGGACAATTTACAACCACCAATTAAGTTACTAACCTGTACGTCTTTAGACTGTGGGGGGAAACCGGAGTACCTGGAGGAAGCACGTGTGGTCACGGGGAGAACGTACAAACTCCTTACAGAAGATGTATTGAACTCTGAACTCTGGGACGCCCTGGGCGCTAATAGGGTTGTGCTGACTGCCATGCTAGTGTGCTGCCTCAAAATGGATGTGATTGGTTGTACTGAATAACCAGTCCTCATATCACGGTAACGCCCATTACCACCATCTGGATATGTGCAAAGATTACACTGGGCAGTTGCTCGACAGAATCCTACTCACCTATTTCATTCATGTGTTTGAAACGTGAATTGTTGGCTGAGTTCCTTAAGTTGTCCATAGTCCTGACTGCCATTTCTGGGTTTACAGTCTGGCTAAAGCTGACCACCTAGATCTCACTTCCAAAAGTTTGAGTTCCCATCTTTCATTCATGGCCAAGGAGAGTTCCTCTGCAGGCTGTATGAAACTGGCCTGAAGCTGCCCTGTCCTCCTTCCAGAGATCTAGCCTTCCATCATCTTCAGAGTAATACACTCAGTGGCCACTTTACTAGGTATACCTGTACAACTGCTGATTAACACAAATGTCTAATCAGCCTATTATGTTGCAGCAACTCAATGCATAAAAGCATGCAGACATGATCAAGGGGTTCAGTTGTTATTCAGACCAAAAATCGGAATGGGGCAAAAATGTGATCTAAGTCATTTTGACCATGGCGCCAGAATGGGTGGTTTGAGTATCTCAGAAAATGCTGAGCCCCTGAGATTTTCTTGTACAGCAGTCTCTAACATTTACAAACAATGGTTTGAGAAGCAAAAAAACATCCTGTGAATGGTGTTCTGTGAGGAAAAAATATCTTGTTAATAAGAGGTCAGAGGAGAATGGCCAGACTGGTTCCTACAGGAAGCTGACAGGAGGCGACAGTAACTCAAATAACCATGTGTTACAACAGTGGCGAGCTGAAGAGCATCTCTGAGTGCACAACTCATCGAACCTTGATGTTGATGGGCTGCAGAAGCAGAAGACCATGATCATAGACTCAGTGGCCATTTTAATAGGTACAGGAGGTACCTAATTATGTGGCCACTGAGTGTAAGTATTAGAAAATGACTCTGGGTAGCAATATCTTACCCAGCTGACATTGATCAATCCTTGAAGTAGCCCATTACTTTGTGGATTTGGAAAACAGAAATGCACGTCTCCTACCTTAACTGAACATAAGAACATGGGAAAATAAGAGTACAGTAGGTCACTTGGTCCTTCAAGCCAGCCCCACCATTCAAAATGATCATGGCTGCTCTGCCTGGACTCAGCATCTCTTCTGTGCCAGTACGCCTTTGCCCCCGTTCCTTTATTTTTTGGGTAATTATTGACCCTCTTTTTGAATAGCCTGCAATATTCAAGCCTCCACTGCTTGCTGGGGTAAGTAATTCCAGAGATTCACCAGCTTTATTTTGAAACCATGTCCCCTCGTTCAAGGTTCTACCATGTGGAAGCACCTCAGCTTCTGCACTGTCAGTCCCCACTCAGGATCTCATATATTTCAAGAAGATTCATTCTTCTGACCCTCCAAAGAATATGGATCTAACTTATTTAGTTACCTGTGAAGCAAAGGGATGAATCTCAAATTCCTGGCAAGCTATAAATGGAATGAACTGCCATGCACAACTTCGGCATGATTGCAGCCACTTGAATAAAGCCATTACATTGATGTATTATTTCAGCATTTTGTCACTGATTAGGCAAATGGGTGTGATGATGGAGAGTAAGGCTCATTTTCAGCTCCACTGTGTAAAGGCACATGGCAAGCAGGATCTTCGATGATTACAGACAGGAGACTTGCCAAGACTGTCTCTTGATCCCCTATCTATTGGGCAAGTCTTTCCTAGACTGGCAGCAGGGTGAAGTCTGCCAGGTGTGGTGTGCAGGTTGCTCTCGGAGGATTGAGAAAGGCTAGTGCCTCCACACCCAGCCCTCCTCACCCCCCACAACCCCACTGCCACCAGACCTACATCTGGACTTTGCTGGATGTGGAAAAATGAGGATAGCTGCAGTTATTGCAATTTACCTAGAATTTCAGAAAAGAAAGGTTTTTAAGGGACCCGAGGGGGCAATCTTTTCTCACAGTAGGTGCTGGGAATATGGAACAAGCTGCCAGAGGACATGGTAGAGGAGTGTACAACTACAGCATTTTAAAGTCATTTGAGCATGCACAAGTAAAGGAAAGTTTCAGAAGGATATCGGCCAAACACAGGCAAGTGGATATAGGTTAGCTGGACAGATGGACACGGGTAGACAGCTTGGCAGGCATGGATGAGTTGGGCTGAAGGGCCTTTTCTATGCCGTATAACTCTATGACTCCTCCTGCACATCACCCTCAAAGCCACTCAGGTAGGAGAAGCAAGAATGGGACGATGCCACAGACCCGTGCCATGATGGCTATTCCCATGGACTACCTGCAAGGAACGTCAGACACAGCAATCGCACTGACCTGCTGCAGGGTATAGGTGTGAACTTGCCCATTGTGCTACAGCCATGGTTGTTCACTGCTGCACTGATCAGCATCAAAAACACTCAGCACATTGTTGGTAGAATGCCAGAGGGGATTTGCAAAGGGTTGTCCTGTCAGCAGGAGTGGTAGAGAGAGAGAATTTATCATCTGCATGTGTGAATGGTGGACTGATGAAGTTTACATGGTCATATTGAGGGCACATAAAGTGTTTACAGACATAAAGTGACTGTAGCAGCCACAGCTCGTCTTTCGTTGTCGACACAATTTCCTTCACTGTATGTTGCTTCTCATCTGAAATTTGCAGATATATAATTCAGTACCATTGAGTGTTTGTCTTTGGGTCACTGTTTGGATATCGCTATTTTTCATACCTTGATTGTTGCCCTTATTGTTATGATCCTCTCTGTGTATCCCTTGTTAAGGTGTCCGTGTTTGTGTGTCCCCATATAATAGATCATTTTGGATGACTCTTCTTGGAGCTATTGTTATGGTGCCCCTGTTTGTCTCTTATGGTTTGGATGCCTTGCTTTGTGGAACTACTATTGGATTTCATGGTCTGGGTATCTGAATTGGGTGTTGCTCTCTGTGTGTCCCTGCTTGAAAATGCAGGATTCAATACTCCAACATATGTATTCCTTTTTAGGGAATTCTTCTCTGGGATTCCTCTTTGAATGCTTTTGTTGAGCATGTTTGGGTGTTTGTTCTACTTTAGGTGCTGATGTTTGGGTGATTCGGTTGTTTGGAGTCTTTTCCTAATACTCTCTTTTGGTGGTATGACATAGTCCTCCTCTTCACATACTCTTGTTACGTACTCCTGTTCAGGCATAAGGCATGTTTGGGTGTTCTTATGTGCACACCTGCTTCTACGTCTCCGTTTGGTGTTCTTGGCTAGATCTATCCGGCTAGCACCCTGTTTCTGGAACCCACAGGTTTCCCTTCACCACCTCTTGCCCTCCTTTCTTATCGGGTCTTGGTTCCTTCTGACTTTCACCTCTCCGCTAATGGTTCCCATGATCACAAATACACGTGATTCTGCAAACGTTGAAGTCTCCAGCAACACACACGAAGTGCGGGAGAAACTTAGTCAGGCAGCATCTATGACTGGGGATAAACAGTCAATATTTTGGGCCGAGACCCTTCATCAGGCCCCATTACTACCCTCCTTACTTATTGGATTCTAACACTGGTGACCTTTGTGTTCCTGCTGTATCCACTTTCACCCTTCTCATTCTCCACCTGGCTCCGTTTTCCTCATTTTTTTAATCTCCTTCATCTAACGTGCCCCCCAACTCCAGTCCATCCCCTTCTCTGCCTGGCTCTATTTGCCATTATCCATTGACATCCCTTCTCCATCAGCCCACTAATAATTTCTTTCCTCTCTCTCGCCATTCTCTGTCACCTCTTTATACTTCTTGCTTCCCTACTCTGCTCAGCCCTGATGCTGAGTTTCGACCTGAGATATGAACGTTTCTCCCCCCCCACAAATGCTGCTCTACCCACCGGTTCTCTAGCAGGTCGCTTGTTTCTCCATATTTCAGCCTCTGTAGTCTCTTGTGTCTCCAGTTAGGTGTCGCCCCTTGAGTGCCACTCTTCAGATGCCCCATTCTGGGAGTCATTCCTTTGCCAACCTGTATACATTTATTTATTTGTGTACCTGGCCTCATACATCCTTGCCTTGGTGTCCTTGCTATTGAAGTTCCTCTTTAGGCATGCCTGTTTAAATATCCCTCTTTGGATATCCCTTTTGATATCTCTGTTTGGGTAAACTATATATGTGTGCTCTGGGTTGGGTACTGATGTTTGAATCCACTTGGGAGTTTCTTTTGAGATATCTTTGTTTGGCTGTTCCTGTTCGGGAGCCTTTTTTAGTGTCCCTATTTGGGCATGCCCTTCTCAGGGGGCTCTGTCTTTCTTGTGATCCTGTTTCGAAGCCCTGTTCTTGGGTATCTGTACAAATCTCTCCCTTTGCATGCTTCTATTTAGATGTTCCTGTTGTGGCTCCCTGCTTTATGTTTATGTATGATTTCCCTTATTTGAACGTTTCTGTTTTGACTCCTCCCCATTTCAATGTATGTGTTTGGGTGTCCCTTTTTGGTGCCCCTGAATGAAATTACTGTTTTGTAAACCTGTTTTGATCCTCTGTTTAGACGTCTCTGTTTGACTGTTACTATATTTGAATAGGTTCCAGCTAAAGCACTTTGCTCCTTAACTTTTGTTCTGCTTATTTGCATTGCAAACAATTTGATTTCCTTCCAGCCCTATTTTCATCCTTGGATGTTGGAGGCTCATTTATCAGATGCATGTTCAAACATCCCTCACAGATTGCCCTCTGATGTTATTACCTGTTGCCCAAGCCTGTTGATTCACATGTCAACATTATTTCAGATCCGTGTTCCTTTTTGATTAAAGTCCAGGGTCCCCACTCCCTTCTGAGGCCATGCTTGTAAGTGATGTCTGCAGCTTATCAAATTCCAAGAAGCAGTTGTGCGACTTGTTATGTGATTTGCAGCAAAGCTATTTTTTTTGAGAAATGTTGATGTTTACCCTCACGGGCCACAAAGAGACACTCCAGGCAGTGATCTTGGGCACAGCATCAGAAACTGAACTAGCACATTGAAATGATCCTATTGGTCCAGTGCATCAGGTGTGATTTGACATGGAACAGGAAAAGGGGTAAATGGGTAAGTCCCCTGAGATTTTGCAGTTACTCATTTGGTGGAAATCCCCTTTAACCAGAGAACGTCTCTCAGTTATGGTAAAAAATCTACATAGCTTCTTAAAATTATAAAAAAAATCTGACATAAAGTGACTGCGTTTCAAAAGTGCTACATTCAGGTGTTGCAAAAGGGCAGCATACAAATCCAAACTTATTTCTTCTTTCCCTCTTTGAGAGTGATCATTTAACACGTATCATAGCTACGTGAATTTCTCCAGGTGCTGGGAAAGCAGAGCAACACTCACAAAATGCTGGAGGAGCTCAGCAGGTCAGGCAGCATCTATGGAAATGAAAGGGCAATGTTTTAGGCCCAAAGCCCTTCTTCAGGATGGGAAACGAAGGGTGAAGATGCCAGAATAAGAAGGTAGGAGTAGGGAAAGGAGGAGAGCTGGAAGGTGATAGGTGAAGTAATAAAGGTAAAGGACTAACGAGGCAGGAAACTGATAGGAGTGGAAAGTGGAGCACAGAAGAAAAGGAAGGAGGAGGTGGCCCAGAGAGAGGTGATAGTCAGGTGAGAGGCCAGAGTGGGGAATGGAAGAAGAAGGGAGAGGGAGGGGACTTTTTTGTCAGAAGAAATCATCAGATTAGAAGCTACCCAGACACACATATCATAGCTGCCAAATGAAATATTGTTTTGGCCTGTCGAGAACTGCTTGAAATGTTTTGCTTTAGCCAAGTGCAGGAAAGTACCCAAGCTTTAAAACAGGTCTTTTTTTCATTTGAACCCAGAGATGAAAAATTGAGATAAAGAGCTATGGATTTTTGAAATGTTTGCTTTCAGCTTCCTGGCTGAAGTCACCCTTTCAAACTAAATAAATAAGGAAATGAAAGGAAACGAAAGGTAAACATGGAAACTATAGGAAGGGTTTTGGATTATAATTGCCTGTTCTTAGCCAGTTGTACCATTGGTATTATACTTTACATACAATACAATAGATTCTATAATTCAGGATGTGATTAATTTTCCTTACATGTTTAACAAGACTGTTATCTATAATGCCTCTTGTTTATTTCCCTTCATTGTAATACATTTACATTTATATCTACACCACGAATTTTGTTGAAACAAACAGCTCCACTGCATTGGTTGTATACTGTGGTGCTTTACTGCACTGATATCAATGTACCTGTAGGTTTAGTCTTAACTTGTTTTCCGTGTAATGCAGATTCTGCCATTTGCAATTTAATTTGATTTTCAGATATTATTGAAAACGATCTTTTCCAGCATTAATTTCAATATTTTCCAATGACATTTTCAGTCTCAACACAATATCAATACAACATTTATGAAATGGCACAATAATAATAATAATATAGCAGTAGTGTAGCCTATATCCCAAGTTACAGGAGGCATGTAGTTAAGTGACTGTCAGGAGCGGGCAAGGGTTTAGACAGGCTGTGCAATATACCCCTGAGGCCATTCCCCTCAATAATAAGTAAACAGTTTTGGATAATGTTGGGGTCATTCTTGTAGATCACCAGGTCTCTGGCACTGAGTTTGGCTCTGTAGCTCATGAAGAAGGAGGGGAGAAGGTGAATGAAGTAGTGATAAGGGAGTAGTGCAGTAGTAATATTGGGGGCAAAATTGAAAAGGGAGATGAATACAGGACTGAAGGTGTTTTATTAGAATGCACACAGTATATGAAGTAAGGTAGGCAATCTTGTAACACAGTTAGAAATTGATGGGTACGATGTTGTGGGCATCACTGAGTTGTGGCTGAAAGAAGATCATAGTTCTGAGCTTAACATCCAAGGATACACACTGCAAGTAGGCGGGGGTGGCGGGGGGGGGAGCGGTGTTGTGAGACGGCTCCGCTGGATGAAATGAAATCAAATCCTTGGAAGGAGGTGAGATAGGGTCGGAAGATATAGAATTCCTGTAGGTAGAGTTAAGAAACTGCAAGGGTAAAAAGACCCTGATCAAAGTTATATACAGACCTCCAAACAGGATGTAGGTTACAAATTACAATGGGAGATAGAAAAGGCATGTAAAATGGGAATGTTACAATAGTCATGCGGGGGGGGGGAGGGTGGATTTCAATATACAGGTAGATTGGGAAAATCGGATATTGCAAGAGAGGGAATTAGTAGAATGCTTACAAGATGGCTTTTTAGAGCAGCTTGTGTTTGAACCCACTAAGGAAAAGGCAATTCTGGATTAGGTGTTGTGTAATGAACCAGCTTTGATTAGGGAACTTAAGGTAAAGGAAACCGTAGGAGTTAGTTATCATAATATAATAGAATTGACAGTCCTGATGAAGGGTCTTGACCTGAAATGTCGATTGTACCTCTTCCTATAGATGCTGCCTGGCCTGCTGCATTCACCAGCACTTTTTATGTGTGTTACATGCAGGAAATATTCAGTAGGTTAGGCAACACCTGTTGAGATAGGGAAAGAGTCACTATTTTAGGCTAAACCTTTATTTTTATTTCAGATTTCCAGCATCTGTCAGCTTTTGTTTTTGGACAAACCAAGTCACTTTGGTGACATGGACAGGATTATCTAAAAGTTATAGGATTCCTTGATTTGTCTCCAAAAAAAAAGCCTTAATATTTAACACACAGGAACCTAGAAACTCTCATTTCCAATACGCCAGTTATGGCTCAGGTGGCCTCAGCCAAAAAGTTCAAGGACCCAATCCAGAGATAAGCACAAGAATCCAATCTGACATTCCCAGAGGGAGTCATGAACCTATGATCAATCAGGTGAGACATTAAATAAGGGCTCTTCCTTTGCTGTGTCAGACAGACAAAAAAAACGATCCCTTAGCTCTTATTCAATGACCACAGAAGTAATTACTGCATTATCGCCAATATCTACCCTTCAATCAACGTCATCAATCCAAATGACCTCATTGTGTTCTCCTCCTTGCACTTTTTGGGGGATCTAGCTGACTGCATGTCAATTGCTTCATTTTTTACAAAATAAAAAAATAAACAACAATTATTTAGCAGTCTGAAAAGCCGTTTGGATAGGCTGAGTTAATGAAAGGCACCATATAAATGGAATTTAAAGTCAGCACCTCAGACAGAGGCCCTGTGAGTTTATGATGCAGCCAAAATTTTATCGACAAAACTACAGATGGAGACAGCGTAGCTTAACTAGGATTTGAGGCACTGACCCCATATGATCTGAGAAGGAGGCCCAGTGGGTTTAAGGATAGAGTCTGAGATGGAGACCCTGTAACTTTACAGGTAGAGCCACAGACAAGAGGTCCTACTTCGACTTAGTCAGCTCTGTTGGACAGACTCAATCACAGACTTCTGTTACAGACACATTATGCTAAGTCGCTTATTGCAAAGCAATGATTCAAGGATGCTCTCAAAGTCCCCTCAAGTAAATGCAACATCCCTGCTGATTCCTGGGGATCGGTGGCTAGTAATCTTATTTATGAAACCCAGGACCAGATACATTCCACCAGCTGCTCTCGCTTAACCTGGCATGCCTCTATATCTGGCAAAAAAAATCTGACATTCTTAGGTTTCTGAGTTACTCAATGTTCAGGAACGAAGGATGCGGAAGGAAAGAAATATTTGCTTTTAGACTATGGTCACTGGTCCAAAAGTGCACCTCCACTGACACTTCAGCCGCTTATACCTTGTTATTTCCCAGTAAGAACTCAAATGTTGTCCCTTCTCTACTGCAGCTATCTATATCATACTTGAGAAGACATTCCTGGATGCACTTAACCTAACATTGCAACGTTGGCTTGTCAGAAGGAGTGAGAAGGTGGGAAAGGAAGATTTTTTTCCTGATTGGAAGTCTGTGATTGGCAACATGATTCAGGGATCCATGCTGGGTCCTTTGTTATTAACAACTTGGATGAAAATGTAGATAGCATGCTTGTGTATAACATCAAAACTGATGGTGTCTTGGGCAGTGAAGCAGTTTATCTAGGATTATAACAGATGCTAGATCTAGCTAGGAAAATGTGCCAAAGAATGGCATATAGAACTTAATTCAGTCATATACAAAGTGTTGCATTCCGGTCAGTTTATCTAGAGGAAGACATACACAGTAAAAAGACAGTCCCTGGTGAGTGCTATAGAACAGAGAGACCTAGGGTACAAGTACTTGATAACATAAAGTAGACAGTATGGTGAAGAAGGAATTGGCTTTGCTTGTCTTCATTGGTCACTGCATCAAATTCAAGCATTGGGACTATAATCTGGGAAGCACTGCTTGAAGGGTTGCAGGAAACAGAATCAATCAAGGCTGTCTGAAGGAATTGGAGGGAGAGCTGAGGAAAATAATTTTTTAGGACTAAATTATGTGTAATGTGACAGATTGGATTTCTTTACAAGAGCTAGTATGGTCAAGATAGGCTGAATGGCTTCTTGCTATGCTACAACAATTCTACAGTTCAACTGTATAAACAGAAAATACTTATTTGTAAAATACAATAATTGAAAATTATAGTTCAACAATAAAATATTTCATAATTAATCTATACTTCATTTTTGAATTTAATCTAAGCATCACTGAATAGGATGTTACGAAAATCTGATTTTAATCTTTGGTAGGTTTCCCTGTTACATCTAATGGTGCGTAATCTACTTTACTGCATCATCTTCCAAAAGGTATGAAGGATGTTACTCAATTTTCTCTTTCCACACTGTAATTATTTTGCAGCTGATTGAATTGTTTCATTTCTAAACTGTTATGAAGAAGAAATACAACTCAATGATTATAATCAGCACTGTGTCTATAATTTTTAATTTCTTGTTGTGTAAGAGATGTGTGATCCCAATATATTGGAATTTCAAAGGGATTTCAGATTGATAATGGGAGGGGATGGTTTATGAAGTGAGGGATGAACTGTACATTGTTTCTTTGGTCCTGCCATTAAACATCACTGTTCCCAGTCATGTGTAATGTGATATGATATGATTTTTTTTGCCACATATGAGGCCTTGGCACCTTACGTTTGCAAAGGCAGTGGAGTGTGCAAAGATACAGCTGGCACAGTCCTTTGGAGATTATCTGATAGTCTGTGGCATTTTTTTCTGTTTTGTAAAGAAGCACGCTAAAATAACAAAGCATTGTTGAACAATCATAGAAAGTGACAGAAGGGGGCCAGGCATGACTGTCGGCACAGGCAACACAAAGGCATTGGCCATTTTGATTCCAAGGTCTGTGAACATACAGGGTTACTCCGACTTCCCTTTATACTGAGATTAAAGGTGTTGCACATTGGTGGCCCAGGGTTGGCCAACTCTACCGTGAGACCGCAACACATAGGATCAGAATTAGGCTATTCGGCCCACTGAGTCTGCTCCACCATTCTATCATGGCTGATTTATTATTCCCCTCATCCCCATTCTCCCTCCTTCTCCTCGTAACCTTTGATGACCTGACTAATCAAGAACCTATCAATCTCTGCTTTAAATATATCTAATGACCTGGCTTCCATAGCCATCTGCAGCAATGAATTCCACAGTTTCACCACTCCCTTGCGAAAGAAATTCTGCCCACTTCTGTTCTAGATGGGCATCCCTCTATTCTGAGGCTGTGCCTCTGGCCCTAGACTCACCCATGACAGGAAATGTCCTCTTCTCATCCACTCTATCTCGGCCTTTCAATGTTTGATAGGTTTCAATGAGATCGCACTTCCCCCACCCCATTCTTCTAAGTTCCAGCCAGTGTCGGCCCAGTGTCATCAAACGCTCCTCATAAGTATGTTAACACTTTCATTCCTGGATTCATTCTCGTGAACATCCTCTGGATGCTTTCCAGTGCCAGCACATCTTTTCTTAGATAATGGACCCAATACTGCTCACAATACTCCAAGTGTGGTCTGATCAATGTCTTATGAAGCCTCAGTATTACATCCTTGGTCGTATATTCTGATTCTCTAAAATGAATGTTAACGTTGTATTTGTCTTCCTTATCGGCAACTTAATCCGGAAGTTAACCTTTAGGGAATCCTGCACAAGGACTCCCAAATCACTTTGCACCTCTGATTTTTTGAATTTTCTCCTTGTTTAAGAAAATAGTCTGTCATTATTCCTTCTACAAAAGTGCATGACCATACAGTTCCCTATACTATATTCCATCTGTCACTTCTTTGACCATTCTTCTAATCTCTCTAAATCCTTGCTTCCTCAACAATACCTGTCCCTGAACCTATCTTTGTAATGTCTACAAACTTGGCAACAAAGCCAATAATTCCATCATTCAAATCTTGAACACATAACAAGAAAGAAGTGGTCCCACACTGATCCCTACAGAACACCACTAGTCAATGGCGGTCAACCACAAAAGCCCCCTTTATTCACACACTTTGCCCCTTGCCATTCAGCCAATCTTCTATCTATGCTGGCATCTCTGCTGTAACGCCATGGGCTCTTATCTTATTAAGCAGCCTCATATGCGGCACCTTGTCAAAGACCTTCTGAAAATCCAAGTAAACAATATCCACTCACTCTCCTTTGTTTATCCTGCCTGTTATTTCCTCAAAGATTTCCAATAAACTTATCAGACAAGATTTCCCCGCAAGGAGACTATGCTGACCTTGGCTTATGTTAGCATGTGCCTCTAAGTACCCTGAATCCTCATCCTTAATGATGGACTCCACTCCAACATCTTCCAAACCACTGAACTCAGGCTAACTGACCTAGTATTTCCTTTTTTTACCTCCATTCTTTCTTAAGGAGTGGAGTGACATTTGCAATTTTCCAGAAGTCAAAGCCATTCCAGAATCTAGTGATTCCTGAAAGATCAGTACTAATGCCTCCACAATCTCTTCAGCCCCCTCTTTCAGAACGCTGGGGTGTCATATAGTTGGTCCAGGTGATTATTCTACTTTCAGACCTTTCAACTTTCTGAGCATCTTCTCCTTAGTACCAGCAACTACATGAACCCTCTGCCCCCCACCCACTCAGTTTCCTTGAGCTGTGTACATCTAGGGAATACACACTCTGGTCCCACCAAATCCATTACTCGTGCCTCCTGACAATTCAGACCCCTTGTCACTTGGCTGAGCTCAGCTTCATGGCCAGTTACTTTAGAGTCCAGCCTCCCATCATTTTCTAACCACAAACCTGCCTGTCCACTGCTAGTTCCTCCTATTTCACCCGCCTCAGCTTGAGAAGGGTTGGGAATCTCTTTGTCAATTACTGGGGAATTTGGGAAGGGCAGTGTTGTGTATGTGGCCTGGTTATGCAACAATGCTATTAATAAAAATGCTGGAGACGGGATCTAAGGTTCATGGTTCTTTACTGGCAGAAACTGAACTCGGCACACACAAACAGATCAATACACATCTAATAGTACATGCAACGATGTGTTACTAAAACATAAAGTGGTTCCTTGTTATAATGAAGGCTATACGGTACACTCCTCCCCTTTTACTTTAATAGTGTATCAACTTTTTTCCCTGGGGCATTATGCTAAACAAATATGTTTACCCTTAACATACAAACACCTACCATTTGTTTACTTAGCAACTTAATTATATCAAATTATAACAAAGCCTTTTTTAAACTTTTGGTCCAAAACCCATTTATAACTCAAGTCTCTGGGGGTGGGGGGTCTTCTCTAGATTATCCGGCACTGAAGCAAATAGGTCTTCACTCTATTGTCTGGAATAAATTGAACAATCCACAAATTGGCAGGTTCCAGCCACAAAGAGTAGTCACCTCCATCTTGCAAAGAGAAATCCGTGAAAAGGTGAATGTTATTCTTAAAAATATGTACAATCATCAAAACTGAGATGGCATTGGAAAGTGTCTTCAAATAGTGTGTTCTTCAGTCTGTCAATAAACTTGTTTGTTTTAATACAGATTTCCATATGAAAGTCATGAACAATTGACCTCTGAGCATAGGGAGTTAAGAAGATGTGTGCCTCCATCTTGCAAAGAGTTCTAGGCAGCAGATCGCCTCTGTATAATGAAGACTCCTCTGTGCAGCTGTCCTAGATATATACGTATCTTTGTGCTATCACTTGTCTTCTTTACCCATATCTCATTTGTTCCAACTGAGCTAATTACACAGCCAATCTTTGTATTCTCCTTAGATTCCAAATAGATAGCCTAACCTTTATGATACCATCTCTTATCATGGTATAACTTTCCATCTTCTGTTTGTGCTTCATACCTTTGTGCTGGTGATTCAGCAGGAGTGCTGGGAAGATGCTCAGGAGAAGACAGAGATGCTGGTCTTTTCAGAAATTTAAGTTTATTGAGAGTTTGCAGATCTTCTGTTATCTGTTCATCCATTAACAAGTAACTTAACTGCGCAGGTGCAGGTTTTCGTCTTTTGTTTGCAATTGGAACAGGGTTATTAGGTCTCCTCCTTACTTTCCTAGTCATTATTGGCTTTACCTCCATAGAATCTCCTGTGAGTTCCATTGTTAGCCTCTCATTCTTAATCATCTTTTTCTTCTCTTCTAACTCAATCTTTTTATCTTCAAGTTCTTTCACTGCTGCTTTCGTCTCTTTAATATAATTTCTTTCCACTTGTTCTGTCTCCAGTTGCAGAAAAAGCTCTGCATTTCGTATTCTTTCCTTGTATTGTTGATCTAGTTGCTTCATCGTTTTCTGATACTCCTGTGAAGTGCCTTCCTGTAACTGCTATAGCTGTCTTTTGAGAGATGTCAATTTCTCCAGGTACATCTGCTCTTTTACCTCCAGGTAGTCTTCATCATCCTGCTTATTGGCAATATCTGTCTCACTTGCATCCCCTGTATCTTCATCCGAGTTGCGGCCGTGGATACTGTGTTCGTCATCATCGTCGATGCTGTCTAGCTCCTCCTCGTCATTGTAATAATCGACAATTTGTGAGAGGAGAGCTGCAGAAATCTTCCCCGTCGAGCTGCCCTCCTTTGTTGACACATCTAGTGCCTTGATAGTGTGCCACACTAACTGGATTTTCCTGAGGCATTCACATCCCAGCAATGGTAGTCCTCCATTTTTCAGTACATAGAGGTTCAGCCGCTGTGTTTTGTCTCCGAAGGTCACTGTCACTTTTATTTTGCCTTTGGGACGCACTGTCTGTCCTGTGTAAGTCTTTAGCAAGTTTCAGAGGTATGTGAGAAAACAGTCGTTTGTAGTTGTGCACAGAGATCACTGTTAAAGCTGAGGTTGTGTCCAAATCCATTTTCAGTCTCAAGCTAGCCACTTGTGGAGTGATCGATATTACTCTTCGATCATCCATCTCTTTCATGCTGTGAAGTTGCCGACAAGACAATTCACTTTCATTGGAGTCGTTTTCATCAGAACTGCCTTCTTTCATTTTGTGTACCTTCTTGTGTTTTCCTTTCTGGGGTTTTTTGTTTCTCTGTATGTTGCCCTTTTTCTGCTGTTGACTAGCTTTGCATACTCTGCCAATGTGGCCTTGTTTGCCACAGTTTCTGCATTCTTTGTCTTTAAACCAACATTCATCAGGGTCATGTGACCTGTTCCCACAATGGTAACATTTCCTTCCTTCATTCCTGTTCAGTGACATTTTATTTGTGGCATATTCCAGATTTTTTTGTTGTATCTCGGAAGCACCCGGTGCCGCTGTTTCCGTTGATATTGCAATGTTTAGCGCTTTCTCCAATGTAAGGTCTCTTTTACACAGAAGCTTCTTCTGTGTGGTTTCACAGTGCATGCCACACACTAACCTGTCCCTCAATGCGTCTGATAGACCAGCTCCAAATTGACAATGTTCTGATAATTTGTGCAATTCAGCACAATATTCAGAAATGCTTTCATTTTTGCTCTGATTCCAATTGTGGAATTTAAATCTTTCAGCAATGACCAGTGGTTTGGGCTTTAAATGCTGTTGGAGAGTGTCTACTATTTGCTTGAATGTTTAGTCAGTTGGCTTTTCAGGGGTTAACGAGCTCCGTAGAAGGTCGTATGTTTTTGCTCCCATAATATGAGTAAAGCGCCGGCTTTCCTTTCATCATTAACACTGTTAGCCTCACAATATAACACTCTTTCAATGTAAGTTGCCCAGTCTTCAATGCCACTATCAAATGCTGTAATGTTTCCAATCATCGCCATCTTTGTTATGTTAATTAAGCCCCGTTCTCCCCTTATTTTCCTTTTTTTTGACTCACATGTCCTTTTTGCTAGCGCCACAAGCGTACTGCATCTAGATGTGTGTGTGTCGCTCCTTTTTATCTCCCTTCTGGGGCAGGCAGACCCCCAGCCCCTGGGGGTCAGCGCTGGCTGTGGTCGCACCTGGACTGCTACAGCTCTGACTGTGTCTCAGTCTCCCGACGTTCCCGGCCCCAGCTGTGCTCCCACTTCCTTTCAGACTCGTTGCCTCACTCTGCCTCTTTCTCCCACTCCTTGACTCGTTGCTTGCACTCTTCTTCCGAGTGTCGTTACCAATTACAACACTGCGTTCCGATACGACGTAGGTTCATTAACCTTGTCGCCAATTTGTTGTGTATGTGGCCTGGTTACACAACAATCCTATTACTAAAAACTCTGGAGACGGGAGCTAAGGTTCGTGGTTCTATGCCGGCAGAAACCGATCTCGGCACACACGTACAGATCAATACGTGTCTAATAACGCATGCTCGATATGCACTTAATAGCGCTTGCAACGACATGTTACTGAAACATAAAGTAGTCCCTTATTACAATGTAGGCTATACGGTACAGGCAGCATATACCACACCCCCATTTCCTCATTTCTGAGTCATATCACATTCAGGGGTGGGGTCTGGTCTAGTCTTTTCCGTTGCTGGTCCTTCAGTTCACCCATGTTGCCACAGAGTCCTCTTACTAGGTGTAGGGTCTGGGTCAGGCTCTGGGTCAACACGTACCTCTTGTCCCAGAGATAGAAGGTGGTTCCGATGGAGAATCTTGACAGGCCCATTCCCGTCCTTTGGTTTCACCTGGAAAACTGTTACCTTTGGTATCTGACTCTCCACTACATACAGTGTAGCCACCCAGCGGTCAGCCAACTTGTGTCTCTAAATTCTTTATGAGGACTCAGTCTCCAGGCAAAAGTTTGGAAATCCTAACCTTTTGATCATGCCTCCTCTTATTTCCTTGATTCTGCTTGATAACCGAGACTCCAGCTGGTTCATAAGCCTTTTGCAGCTCCCTTCTCATATCAGACACATACGTCAGATAAGTCTTCTGTTGTAGATCTTCCCCACCAGTCCCAAAACAGAGGTCAATGAGCAGACGTGCTTTGCGCTCAAGCATCAGATAATACGGCAAGTACCCAGAGGCATCATTCTGTGTACAGTTGTAGCAGTGGACCAGATGACCAATATGTTGACTCCACTTGTTCTTACTCATCTCCAAGGTATAGGTATGTCTAGGAATGTCCGATTGAACCTCTGGGGCTGGGGATAAGGTGTAGTCCATGACTTCTCGACCTCATGCATGCTCAGTAACTCATGTATGAACCTACTCTCAAAATCCCGTCCCTGATTGCTCTGTATCTGACTGGGGAGGCCATAATGAATGAAATACTTCTCCCATAACTCTTCGGCCACGGTGGACGCTCTCTGATCCTTTTTAGGGAAAGCTAACGCATATCTGGTGTAGTGATCCGTAATAACCAAGAGATTTGCCATGTTGCTGGAATCAGGCTCTATGAAGATGAAATCCATACACACCTGATCAAATGGCCCCGAACTCTCAAATGGGATAATGGAGTGGCCCTAGTAAGTGGCATCTTCCTCTGTATACATTGAATGCACAACTTTCAGTACTCTTTGACCTCTGCCTTTATTCGGAGCCAGTAGAACCGATCTCTGATCAAGCCATTGGTCTTGTCAACCCACAAATGACTGGAATCATCATGAAGTGACTTCAACACAATCCTCTGATACTTCTCAAGCAGAACCAGCTGGGAATGCCAAGACCTATCTGGAGGCAACACGGCCCAGTGTAGAATCTGGCTCCTCAACGCGAATCTGGGCCATTCCCTCAGTAGTAGAGACACTGCAGAGTGTTTCATCTTGTCCACCTGGGCTACGTCCCCTTTCGCAACCACTGACCAAATGGTACCTATGCACAGGTCATCTTGCTGAACAGCGACCACTTCCCCGGGACTCAATTCCAGCAACTGCTTTGTCTTCAGGGCAGTCACGTTGAAGTAAGCTTGTGAAATGGCTCCATCAGAAGCTCCCAAATGATTTACCACTCGATCCTGCCCTTGCCTTTCCTCTTCCTTCCCCGTTATGTAAAACTGGCACAGGGGCAGAAACGTTTTCCCACTCTCTGTCCCTGTCCAGCCTTTTATGCAAACATCAGGACAAAGCATCGGCAGCAATATTCTGACTCCTTGGCTGGCATTTCAGGCTGAAATCATAGGCAGACAACTCCACCAGCCACCAATGGCCTGTGGCATCCAATTTTGCTGAGGCCAGGATATAAGTAATGGGTTGTTCTCCGTCCTCACCTTGAACTGGGCACCATACAGATAGCCACTTAGCTTATCCAACACAGCCCATTTCAATGCCAGCAACCTCCAAGTTGTGTGTGGGGTAACTTTGCTCAGAGGGTGACATACTCTGACTGACTCACTCTTGAGCCCCGATCCTGATACAGAACATCCCCTAAGCCCTCTCTGCTGGTATCTATATGCAGTACATTTGGCAACTGGGGGTGTGCAAAAGCCAGCACAGGCACTTTCGTCAGCAGCTCCTTCAACGATTGAAAGGCCTCTTCACATTTCACTTCCCATCTTGCTCCAAAAGGCTCCAAGGGGCTAAAATAATCTTTACCATCCTCTCCTTTCATCCTCCTTTCTTTCTTCCCCAAGGGAGGGTAACTGCACAGAAGCAGACTTAAAGAGTGACTCACTTTTGCGTAGCCCTTCATGAACCTCCGATAGTACTCACAGAATCTAAGGAACGAGTACAGGGCGTTCATAATATAGGGCCTTGGCCATGTAGTCACTGCCTCTATCTTAGACAGATCCATAGCCACTCCATCCTATGAGACTATGTACCCAATATAGTTGACAGATGTCTTGCAGAACTGGCTCTTGTTCAGGGAAAGGGTTAATCCTCCAGCTTTCAGGCGGACCAGCACCTTCGGTAGCCTCGCTTCATGTTCCTCCAAGGTGGACCTGAACGCTATTAGATCACCCAGGTACACCAACACCTGAAGCAAGTTCATATCCCCCAGTTTTCTCCATGACATGCTGGCAAGTCCCTGGGGCATCCTTTCAAACTGGAAGAATCCCAATGGGTATATAAATGCCGTCTTCTCTTTATCAGCCTCACACATGGGTACCTGATAATATCCACTCCTCATGTCCAGCACACTGCATATTATTAAAGGAATTATATTTATGCATGCAAACTTAACTGAAGGATTAGTAAATAAAAGAAAGGCAAAAAACAAATAGGGCCTATTATAATTAAACAGTCAAATGTCCACAAGTTGGAGCTCAGTTCTTCCAAAAGCTATATTCACCAATCCTCAGTAGACCTCTGCACCTTGCTCCATCGAATCATGGTCCCCCACCAGGTTGAATCCTATGACCAGTTCTCTCCAGCGTCTTCTCCCTTCATCTCCCACTGAACAAAAGACCCCAGCTCACACCGGTGTCAGGCACACAACACAAAAAACTTACTCCCCTGATTGAATGACTCACATTCCAAAGCACCCATTTTCTCTGACCATAACCCAAACACTGCTTCTACAGAAAGACTATTGTGTTAGCAATGAAACTTTTCTCCAGGGTGTTACATACACTTACTTCTGCCCCCGACATTCATGAATTTCTGGCATACTGCTAGTGTCTTCCACAGTAAAGATTGATGCCAAATACTTTTTGAGCTGGTCCATTATTTCTTTGTCCCCAATTACTAATTCTCCAGCATTTATTTCCAGTGGTCAAATATCCACTCTCACCCTCTCTTTTACTCTTTGTATATCTGAACTATTTTGCTCTTTACACTGGCCCAGACTGTCCAACACATTCACTATTCAGATCACATTGAACCTGATTCAAAATTCAGGAGTTCCATGGTAAAGAGATCAAAAGCTGTCACAAAATCACTGAAAAGAATCTGTTCCCTTGTGCTTATGGTAATGTTCATGTCACTGGGTTCAGATCGTGGAGTTTACTTCCACTAGTGTTCATTGGCTCTGAACCACACTGACTGTACAGTACTATCCATGATAGAAAACCAGCCAATTCTGCAACCAGAAAAATGCACGATATGTATAATTAGAATCAGCAAGAGACAGAGCTGAAATGGCGGTGCATCACTTAGTACTGCTGCTGCAAAACTCCCCAAACCCGGCTTTCATCCTGGTCCTCCTCTGCTGTGTGTTCTGGGTGGAAGATCGGCAGGATAAGCTGGGGGAGGGGGGAGCAGAATTGTGAGAGAGATTGGGCAGCAGAGAAATAACAAATGGTATTGATTGAGAACCAACATAGAATCAATGGGCTGAATGGTCTTCTAGTTTATAAGTAAATATGAGAGAAGATATATGAAATATATGGACAGACTTTAATTGTGATTGGCACTCAGATTACCATTCCTTCTTTTCATGCTCTAAGGATAGAATAGGTTTAGATTGTTTTCTCTGGAGTGTCAGAGGCTGCTGGGTGACCTAATCCAAGTACATAAAATAACGACAGGGTGAGATAGTGCAGATGGTCAGAGTCTGTTTCTCTCGCCATGGGTCGGGGCATTGAGAGGCTTAAAAGTCTCCAATGATCCCAACCAAGCTAGTCCCCTGCTTGACCAGAACTACTCAGTAGACAAAGGTCTCAACCTCCTCCGTGTGAGCTGGTCTCACACATAAGTGTCCTTTGTTCTATTCCACACTACACAGTGGGGTTTTCCATATGCATTGCTCCTGCACACTTTCCATTCCTCTGCCTTTGCCTATGACATGGATAAACATGACTGGCTGTCTAGTCTGCCACTGGATTCAGTAAGGACTCCCAGGTGAAGGTCCCTCTATGTGGGAGTTTTTTCAAATTATACCACGGACTGGGTAGAGAGTGCTGCACAGACCTATCCCATGCAAGGAGATTTCTCATAGTTTAAAGTTCGAAGTAAATTTATTATGAAAGTACATACTATATATGTCACTATTTACAACCCTGATATTCATTTTCTTGCAGGCATTCACAGTAAATACAAAGAAACACAATAGCATCAATGAAAGACCATACCCACCAGGATGGACAAACAACCAATGTGCAAAAGACTGTGCAAGTACAAAAAGGAAGAAAAAAAAGAAATATTAATAATGATATCTTAATCTGATTACTTACAATCAAATGGCAAGCATCATTCACCAAAATCTTGCTTTAAAATACAAACTCATAAAAGACACTATACCTTATTATAAATACAAGCCTAATCTACAAACGTTTGTATTTTTAGATTCAGAATCCTACCAATTATACTATGACCATTATATTATTACAGGTAGGACAATCTGTAACAGCTGTCTGGATATGATATTCCAGGATAAACAAGCAAGAACAACCTACTTACAGCTATTCCAAGCACACTTAACATACAGAAATCAGTAAGTGAAAAACACCAGAAATATGCTAAATTAAAAGAGGAAATTGAATGACTATGGAACTTGAACAGGGTATACATTGTCCCAATAGTAATGTCTACAAGTGGTATCATCCCAAAGTCACTGCACAATAGCATTAAACAATTAGGCCTAAGCTGCAAAATTTATGTACATCTTCAGAAAGCCACAATACTAAACACCAGTAGAATAATCTGAAAGTTCCGAGCAATTGAGAAATGAGTGTGCTTGGCTATGCTTGGGTTTTACCAGCTTGAGTTGAGAAAAAAAATCATAATAATAATTATAATAAGTAAGCAACAAATATCAAGAACATGAGATGGAGAGTCATTGAAAGTGAGTCCATAGGGTGTGGGAACAATAGGTGATGGGGCGAGTGAGGCTGAGTGAATTTATTTTCTCTAGTTCAAGAGCCTAAAGATGGTTCCCTATCTCCCCAGCTACCTGCCATTTCTGCAGCCTGTACTATTCTGTCTACTAAGAACACATGCACCTAGTGGGGTACAGCTCCTGTCCGAGTACTTGAAGGGATTACTCCTCAAGTTATGGTTGCTCTTCAACCCCGTGGTCCTGATCTTCAAGCACCCAGTATGGAAGATGTGAAGTCTGTTGAGGACCTACGCATTGGTCTGTTGCTATGGAAGACCCATGAAGCCATTCACAGGTCCAGGCAGTGGGCCACTGAAACATCCATCTGAGCTCACTGCTTATCCCACTTCCAAAGTTCTGCTCAAGAGGTGGTGTGAGAGACCAGGTGAGGTCATCCATTAAGTGCATTCCCAGAAACTTGGTGCTCTTAATTCTCTCCACAGTGGAGCCATGTATGTGCAGTGAGCATCTTTCGAAAACCCACGATTATCTCTTTGAACTTGTCCATGTTGAGACTCAAGTTGTTCTGCATGCACCATTCTTTCAGTCACTCGGACCCCTCTCTGCACATTGTCTCATTGTTGTTGATAAGAACACCACTGCTGTGTCATCAGTGAACTTGATGATTCGGTTTGAAGTGGATCTAGCAGTGCAGTCATGCTTCAGCAGTGTAGACAACAGTGGGCTGAGCACACAGCTCTGGAGGGGGAGGGTGTGTGCTGGTGCTCAGTGTGATGGAGTTGAGTTGTTTCTGACTGTGGCCTTTCTGTCAAAAAGTCCGGATCCAGTTAGAGAGAGGTGTTAAGACCATATGAGGGTAGTTTACTCACCAGCTTCCAAGGGATTATTGCATTAAATGGCAAGCTAAAGTTGATAATCAGCATCCTGGCAAATGAGGCGCCATTTTCCCAGTGGTACAGGATGGAGTGGAATGTAGAGGCTATGACATCACCAGTAGACTAATTACAGCTATAAGCAAACTGGAAAGGGTCTAATGTAGCAGGAATATGGGATTTGTTGCAGTCCATAACTAGCTACTCAAAGCACTTCATTATTTTTAAAGTCAGTGCCACTGGACGATAGCCGTTGAGGCAGGTTATTGGCGCCTTCTTGGTTGTTGTTGATGTGCAGGATGGACTTATAGTCCATTATGGTCTGAATGCCTTGTCACAGGCACCTTGTGTCTCTGGTGTCACAGAAATGGCCGTATATTCTCTGTGACTAATCCCATTTTACCTTCCAGATGGTGCGGGAAAGTGCAGCTCTTGCTGACCTGAGAGCTGTCTTATCCCCCTATCTGAAGGCCGCATCCCGATTTCTCAGCTGTGTCCAGACCGCTGCTGTCAGCCACAGGTTCTCATTTGCCCAATTTGCCCTCAGAGTGGTGTGTATAATAATGGTGACGTCCTCAATACATTTCACTTATATATCTAGTCACAGATCTCGTATGTTTGTCATGCCAATGTGATGGTTGTACGTAGCTTCCTCCCTAAAGATGCTTCTGCTTGTGTTCTGGAGGCCGGTTCAATACCATACATATACAGCTGGAAACTTGTTCAATGGAATACTGGTTGAATTACGTGCCAGTTTTACCGAGACTGCCAGAATACTGCACCTCTACCCCTGTCGCCTGTATGTGAAGATAGGCATTCAGTGCAGAACCAGGACTACCAGTCCTTCAGGCCTCCTCAACCACGGCTGATCTGATTGTTACCCCAACTCCAAATTTCACCCGACAGGAATCTATGTACCTCTGCCTTAAAACATTCAAAGGTTTGCCTTCTGCAGCTCTTTGACGAAAAGCATACCAAAGACTCATAGCCCTAGAGAGAAACAGTTCACCATTTTCTCTGCTTTAAATAAACAGTCCTTTTATTTCGAAGGTTCTAGATTCTCCCACAAGAGTGCCATTCCCTCCACATTCACCCTGTCATGAATTTTCAAGAAGTTTGATGAAGTTTCCTCTCACTCTTTCATATACCTATCTATACAAGCTTAGCCTATCCATCTTTTCTTCACCATACATCCTGTCTATTCCAGCTAAGGCCTTATAAACCTTCTCTGAACTGTTTCCAAAGTATTTATGTCCTTCCTTAACTAAGGCAAACAATGCTGTTTGTGCTGCTCTGGACTGGGTGTCAGTCCATCAGAGACAAAGAGACCTGTTGAATACATTTACATGGAGCACTGCCACAGGAATGCAGCAACCAACATCAAAGACCCCTACCATCCAGACCATGCTCCCTTCTAGGGCAGGAGATACCACAGAAGAGATCCCAAACCACCGGGTTCAGTAATAGTTATTACCGTCCAATCATCAGGCTCCTGAACCATCATGGATAATTTCATTCACCACTACTTGGAACTGATTCGATGACTTACAGACTCACTTTCAAAGACTCTTTGCAATTCCTGTTCTCAGTATTATTATTTTTTTAATTGCTCAATTTGTTTTATTTTGCACATTGGTTGTTTGTCAGTATTTTCTGCTTACGTATAGTTTTTTGTAAATTCTGTTGTATTTAAAGCAACGTGCACAAATTACTGGAGGAATTCAACACATCAGGCAGCATCTTTTGAACTAAATAAACAGTCGACGTTTTGGGCCAAGACCCTTATTCAGGACCAATAAAATAAACAGAAGAAATTTCTTTTTTTTTGCTTCTGTCAATGCCTGCAAGGAAATGAATCCCAGGAAATACACGGTAACATATTTACACTTTGATAATAAAATTACTGAACTTTGAACAATGTGCTGTAGTTTTCTATTCAGTTTACCTCACAATAAACAATATAATTCTTTGTATTTTTTTGTTCTGATAACATGCTTCACCTTCATGGTAAGCCTTTGCAAATCACACATAGGTTCAGTACTGTACGTCTACATATAGAGGATGGTATAGAGCAGCGTTTCTATACCTGGATATTAACTCTACGCTGTGCCCCTGCACCTGTAGGTGAGTTCTATACTGTACTTCTACATATGGAGTTTGCTGTAATACTCTTCTGTAACACTGGTCCGACACTGTGACTTTGCAACTTCAGATAAAATCAGTACTGTTACTGCCTAGACTGAGATTGGTTCACCACTGTGTCACAACACCTAGAGCTTAGTTCACACCTGGGGATTGTTTCAGTACTGTGCGCTACGCCAGAATTGAGCTTCAATTCTGTGCATCTGGAGGTTGTTTTAGCTGGGGTTGGTAATGGCGATAACCTCCCACTACCTATTAAGTGCTCCCAGTGGTGTGCACCTCAAATAGCCTCTGAAACCAAGTCCAGCTCCAGCCTTTCATGTGTGCTGTACTTTCTACTGATGGGAGAAGGGGCTAAGGTAGGTTACTGGGGCTTTTTAACCAGTCGTTTTGGGCAGATGGAGTTTGCCAGCTGTGGCTGGCAGCTCACCTAGGAGAAGGAGAACTCTGATCTCAAATCTCTGCTGCCTTGCGGCTATACTTACTAATGGGGAAGGTCTTGGGAGTAAACACCAAGGGAAAAATTCAGAGCTGGAGTCCCTAAGGTTGACTTACGTTGAGTTCAATGTTGACTGGCAACTCATTTGACGCTGCTGGTGCCAAACTGTGTCAGTCTCTGCCATTCCTTTGAGTTTATCAGATGCATGGACGGGGTGGGGGTGTGGGTCAGGGGTGTTTGCTACATGGGGAACAGCTTATTCTCCGTATTGTACTGCCCAGGCCTGCAGCACAACATCCATGGTCTGCCCTGACTGATGGAGGCCTCTGAGAACAAAAAACAGGAGTAGGATACGTGTAATGATGGAGAAACTCATCAGACTAGGCATCCATTGAATCCATAGACGCTGCTTGAACTGATGAGCTCCCTTTGCACTTTGCGTGAGTTGTGAATGATTTCTAGCATTTGCAGAGTCTCCAAAATAGGAGCAAGAAGGAATAGGTCACCTGGAACTTAAATCCTGACATTCTTGGTTGACCTCTGCTGGTCTCAACTTTTTTGCTGTATCAGATACCTATAAACCTCAATTCCTTGATTTTTCAAATATTCATCTAACTTCTCCTTAAATATATCTACCAATCTGGCCTGCACAACCCGCTGGGGCAGAGAAATTCAGAAGTTCATTATCACCTGAGAGAATAAGCTCCCATTTTTAATGATCAGCCCTTTACTGTACCTTGTAACTATGTCCCACTAGTGCAAGTATGCGAACACATCTGCACTTGGAGTTTAGTTGCTCCATATTCTTATCAGGTTGTTTCCAAAACTTTGTACTATTGTCTTGTGTTTATAAATCCATTTATATTAAGTATGGAGATCATTTCTGATTTTTTATATACATGCTGAAATTCTTCCACAATTAGTTAATTAAGCGAATTCAGAGTTGGTGATTACTTTTTAAATTAATGACATTGCCTTCATGAATTCTAAGCACACCCTACAGAGATGTTAATGAAGAAAGCAAAGTGTCCTGCTGGAGAGAAAAGATGAGATAAGTATTTGTGGTACCAGCTCAGATTATTAACCTCTTACAACCAGCATTGTTCCATTACCTGCCATTAAAGCACTTGTGTCAGATTTCCTTGACTACTTTTGGAGCTGCTTGCATCCAGACAAAAGGAGAGTACTCCATCATATTCCTGACTCATATCCCAGCCTGTGGATGGTATAATGGCTTTGAGCTATCAAGTTCAATGTTAACCATCATTCAGCCATACCTGAATACCCACGAACACAGCCAAACACAGTATTATTCTGTCGCCAAGGTGTAACACCCAGTACCAACAGTCACACACAGCACAAGGCACATAGAGCACACATAAGATAGCAAGCATATACACAAGATAGCAGTAAAATGCATTCACACACAAAAACATAGTCCAAATCCATGACTCCATGAATGTTGCAGTAGTCTGCAGTTGAACACAATACAGCTTGATTCCTACCGAGCGAGCACTGGGAGGCAGCACCGACTCCAGCTTGCACACTGCACCACACTGCGCCCAGCACTCCAGTGGAGCGCCCGGCTCTAATGCTTCCCCCTGGGCAGCTGCAAACAGGCGAGACCACAGCTTGAGACCTAGTCCTTGCTGCAGCCAAGGCCACATAGCTCCCCCGCTATCTCCCCGCCATTTGATAATAAACTGATGAATTAGACTTGCAGCATTCCACACTACCAATGTCCAACAGGGTCTTACGATCATAAGAAGTATGCTTAAAAAAGACAATAACACCTTTGGTTGACCCTGTAGAAGCTGTTGCATCCAAGTACACCATCATCTTACACTGGACAACAAAGATTTTGTTTCTTGAATACTTTTTGGTATGCTTGATGGATTTTGGGCTGTTGATCATGAAAATAACTATGAAATTTCCCTATCATGCACCACTTTTTTTGAAATTGCCTCTATTTGCTATTTCAATTCATAATTCAAGTTAGAGTAACTGATACCAAGTTTATGGAAGGCATTTTTATTGGTCCACAAATCAAACGGGATATCAAATGACAAACATTTCAAAGAATTTCTAGTGGGACCAGAGAAAATTGCATGGCAGGCATTCAAGGATGCTGTTGAAAATTCTCTTGGCAGTTACAGAGCTCAAATTATGTGCAGCTGGTTGACAACATGCTTCAAGCATGCAAAACCATGACGGACAACATGTCACTAAAGATTCATTTTCTGCATTCCCATTTAGACTTTGTCCCTGCAAATCTTTGCACTGTCAGTGATGAGCAGGGTGAAACATTTCACCAGGACATAGCAGTAATGGAGAAATGATATCAGGCAACTGGAATCCATCAATGCTGGCTGATTATTGTTAGACACTTAAGCGAGAAGCCTCAGACACTGAGTACAAATGAAAATCATCAACAAAACATTTTTAGCAAAGCAGCAGCACTGTTATGCAATTAAACACTGTGGGATACCTAGCCTTTGACCTATTCACGCAGCCCTGGTACTTAGGTACCTGATCTGGTTGAATTTCTGATCAATGGTGACTCTCAGGATGTTGATGACAGGAACCTCAGGCAATGATAATATGAAATACTAGACTAGTACCTTTATGTAATATGCCAATTACCTGCCATACCATGAAGGTCACTGATGAAGCAGCTGAATATGGCTGGATCTTAGCCGTAGCCCTGAAGACTTCCTGCAGTGATGTCTTGGAAGGGGGATGTGACTAGCCTAAAAGAACAACAAGTAATTTTTTTTTGACTCATGCCATTGGAGTGCTTTCCTCTTGATGCCTATTGACTTCAGTTTTCCCAGAGCTCTTTGATATCACCCTTGGTCAGATGTTGCCTCAGTGTCACCCTCAGCTCACCTCACCTCTGGAATTCAGCTCTTTGGTCCATGTTTGGAGCAAGGCTATGATGAGGCCTGGAGCTGAGTGGTCCTGACAAAATTTGTATATTATATGTAAATAACTCTGTCAGTGCAATAATATTAGGGTACTATAAATAATGGCATCCGTTAGTCTTGCAAGACCATGGATCTGCGCCTGGAAAGTCTTCGCTCTCCAGGGCGCAGGCCTGGGCAAGGTTGTATGGAAGACCAGCAGTTGCCCATGCTGCAAGTCTCCCCTCTCCACAACACCAATGTTGTCCAAGGGAAGGGCATTAGGACCCATACAGCTTGACACCAGTGTCGTCACAGAGCAATGTGTGATTAAGTGCCTTGCTCAAGGACACAACACGTTGCCTCAGCTGGAGCTCGAACTCACGACCTTCAGGTCACTAGTCCAATGCCTTAACCACTTGGCTACATGCTCACTAGGCTAGTGGTTGACCAGTTTATGTAACAGGTGTCCCAATGTAGGCATCACTCCACAGATCTTCATGTAAAGATCTCTAGAAAAGTTTCTAGGTAGGGGACAACTTGTCTGCATCCATATTTAGGTCAATGGTCAATGCCAGGTAGTCCAATCCATTCTTTCTCAGTTTCAAAATTGCAGCTATGATGCAACTGAGTTGTTTGTTGCAGCATTAGTAGTCACATACAGTACATTGGCCAGACTGGGTACAACATAGAACTTAGAACAGCAGAACACAGGGACAGGGTACCCTGTAGCAGGGTACAGATGGCAGATTTACTCCTTTGAAACAATAAAGTGAACCAGTTGGACTTTTAGAATTATCATTATTAACGTCCAGTGTATTCCATTCAGATCATTTACCATATTTAAACTCCTCCGCTGTCATAGTTTGATTTGAACACAAATCTCCATAATGTCTGTGCAAACTTGTGGTCTATAGTCCAGTGACTTTACTCTGCTATACCTATCATTTATGATATTGTTAATTTGGGGCCTTTCAGAGTATTTATGAACCACTGTATTCATATTCCTGCATTGAATTTGTGATTGCAAAAGTACTTATTTGGAATAAATCTTAAATACATTTGTATAAATGTATAATTTTTATAAGATCTTAAAATGTCCATGTGTTCTATGACATTGTGGAAATGTATTATTGCTGCCATTTCCAGAAGTTTACAGAACGCTGCCTTTGTGCTAGGAAAGGAAAAGCAGAAGTTTGGATGTATTCATTTCCATGTTTTAAAAAAACACAATCACAATTCCATCCACAACAGAAAATTGAGTTCAGTTTTCTTTGATCCTTTTGACTGTATATATTTAGAAGGGAAAGAAGTATGTACAATTGTAGATCCCTAAAGGCATGACTGATCTGCTAGAAATTTTGCAATGTGCTCCCTCTGTTCAGTGTTTTAGGGGTGGAGCAAGAATTCTAGCAATTAGATGGCGAAAGAACCACTTCAAAGAAGCCTGGGAAAAACACCCTCATTTAAGATGTCTTGATGTCTGTAGGAGTCGCTGTGATGGTGCTCTGGTGGGGAGGGGTGGTGTGGAAGGACTTAGGCGAAGCCCAGCCTGTCTGATTCAACATCCTTCTTCCACAGAAGTATGGCAGCTTATTTTTAACCTGAATTTCAAAACCATCTTTGATGTGTGTCAGCCAAAGACCATCTTTCTTGCATTTTCTCCATGATGATTTCTATGTCCGTTGCTTTCAGAGCTGGGAAAATTTTAAAAGCAAGAGATCCTTCCTCAGCCTCAGATGGTATGTTGTGCAACCTGCTCCTTAAGTTCGACTGACTTCAAGCCATGAAATTTTGAGTGCTGAGGCCAAGGAAACATTTCCAGGCACTAACTTCAGAGGCCTCTGAAATTCCTCTGATCGACTGGGCAGTTGTGGGCCTAAAACTTTACTGCATGGGCCAGGAAATCTAGACAGCAGAGACATTTTCAAAATCTCGTCAGGCCAAGATTCCAAAGGTATACATATCTTTTGTACATTTCCAAATGTGGGTTGTCATTTTTAAAGATAGGTAACAAGCATGCTTGAATGGTGGCAACCCATCTGTAAGAATAGACCAGTCTTTTTACAAGGCAGCTGGTTCATGCAACATGGTTCCTTCAGCTCACTCAATGACTGAAGACACTGTTTAGCATCACTCCGACTCTAATTTCTGATTCAGAGATGCTGACAGATGGTTTCATTACTGCATCTGCGCAGAACTGAGCCTGGAACAAGGTAAGTGACAACTAAATAACTGTTCACTTAATGGACTTACCTTCCTGTGAGAGTAGGATTCCCATTCTCCCAAGTCTGGACTAAGGAAAAATTCCTTCATCGTTCAGATGAAATTTGTACCCTGCTCTATAGAGCAGCGCAGACATTCAACAAAATAAATTTTCCCGGCTACCCTGCTTCAGACTTAGGACTGGCCATGTGCTATTTTATATCTCCTGAACAGTTTGTAATGATATTGCATGACAGCTGCTTATTGTGGCGATGCTGACATTCCCAGTGTAGCTGTACGTTCTCGTGGCTGTGAAATTGTTTCTGAATGGACCTTTTGTGCTCTAATTGCTAATGACCGTTTTTACAACCTGCTCAAATCCCCACAAGATTGCATCTGTTTTATGCGAGTCCCATTCATAAAAATAGCACATCGGTGTAGAATTTTAATAATTGAATCCTAAACAATGCAAATAAGGCCAGTTAAGTACATACAGTCATCAACAGAACAATTTTGCCGGCGCCAGTCCGGAGTTACTCCCATTTCTTCCTACTTTCCACATTCAAAATTACTTATACATCTCTATGTCTCACACTAGCAACTTTCCATCATCATGGAATACTGAATTGAAGATTTTAAGAAAAGTATGTCTTAGAAGCTCTGTCAGAATTAAGTGAGAAGGTCCTTTGTCTTTAACAGTCTGGAGAGTGTAAGGGTGTAATGATAAGGATAATCAGTTTTATTTATAAACCACTAAATATATATGTTAAGAAAGCAAGCCAAACAGAAATAGCTGAAGAGAATATAATAATAATGATAATAATAATAATAATAATAGCAACTTATTTATAGAGCGCTTTTCATACAAACAATGTAGTTAAAAGTGCTTTACAATGGGATAAAGTACAAACATGAAAATAAAAGACGAAAAGATGTGAGGTAAAAGCAAGGTTAAAATAAGTAGATTTTGAACTGGCACTTACAGTATCAACTGAGCCTGCATCCCTCATAGTCTTAGATACTGAATTCCACAATTTAGGAGTGAGTGCAAAAAAGTTGACCTGCTAATTTTACTTCGAGGGAGGTTGTTTAAATTTAACAGACTGGTGGAAGAAGACCTGAGAGATCGAGCAGGATCATAAAACAAAGAAGATTATGTGATGTACTCTGGTCCAAACCATTGAGAGCTTTAAAAGAAGCAAGAGAACTTCAAATTCACTTCTTAAAAATACAAGAAGCCAATGCGGAAGAGTTAGGTCAGAAGTTATATGCTCCATTATCCTGGTTTTAGTTAAAAGTGGCATTCTGAGTGAGCTGAAGTTTATCAATGTATAACTTTGGAAGGTCAGTAAAAAGTGCATTGCGGTAATCTAGTAAATTCGATAGACAGATGCAAATTAGTTTTTCAGCATCAATACGTGACAGAAATCGATGTAACTTTGCAACATTTCATAAGTGCTGACATTCTGCTCACTTTCTTAATGTGGGATTGAAAATTGGAATCTAAATCAAGGAAAGCACCCTAGTGTATTACTTCTCATTTTACAAGGGAAGCCAAGTTCCCAAGTTTATCAAAAAGTTTATCTCTTTTGGCTTTGGAACTAACCAAAAGTATTTCAGTTTTATCTTCATTTAGTTTTAAGAAATTATTGCTTATCTATTTGTTTATTGCAGCCATACCAGAAGTCAGAGAAGATAGGGTGTTATCATCATCAGTCTCAACTGGGGTATACAATTGTGTGTAATCTGTATAACTGTGCAAATCAAGTTTCTGCTCTCTTATGATGTCTCCTAAAGGAACATGTATAAGAAAAAGAGTAAGGAAACAAGACAGCTTCCCAGAGCAACATCAAAAGGTGCATTATATCTCCTGGAAAACTGGCCTCCGAGATAGACAAAAAAATTCTCTCCAAGATATAGGAGCAAAACTAATTAAGGGTGCTACCAGAGAGGGTAGCCCAGTTCTCAAGGCAATCTAGGAGAATGTTGTGATCAATTGCGTTGAGGGCAGCACTTAGACGTAGAAGAATTGGAATTGTGACCCTTTTAGCATCACTGGCCTAAGATCAAATGACAATTTTGGTAAAGGCCGTCTTCTTGCTGTGGTTTGCTCTCAAACCAGACTGAAACTTTTCTAGAATATTGTTCTCCTTCGGAAATTTGTAGAGTTAGTTCTCAAGAACCTTGCAAAGGAAGGGAAGATTTGATACAGGCCTGTAGTTAGCTAGTACCTCACTATTAAGGTTTGGCTTTTTAAGGAGGGATTTGATTGCTGCAAATGTGATTCAAGCGATGGGATTGTTAATCAAAGATTCCTTTTGCTATTGGAAATTAAACCCACCAGTAAAGTTGTTCACGAGCAAAACAAAGCAAACTCTGGAAGATGACGTCCCTGCTCTTAATCTGTAACACATGTTTAAGTAACACTTAAGATGCAGGCCCAGGCAGCGAAGTATGCTGCAATCTATTTTACTTACATTGATCTAAAGGATGCAGTTGGGCTGAAATGTAGAACACACCGGAAAGAATTGTACAGTATCTCAGCACTGCGGATGTCTGGGCAACACGATCAGCTGAGTGCGCCGAGATTGGTTACTTATGGATCCTTAGCATTTTTGTATTGCATCCTGATGGATTTACTTGGACAGTAAGGTATTGTTTAATTGATTTTTTTTCCTTCCCCCTCTCAGCAGAGCGTCAAGGGGTCTGTGCATGTCTTATTTCTGGTGACTGGAAGAAAATCCACGAAGGCCTGACATAACATTGTGTTTTACATCACAACGGGACCTGAACTTTTATATAAGTAATGGCCGTCTGGCTGATTTATAACCAGGATTTAATGCACAATATCCTGTGGCAGGAAATGGAAGACTGACTTCATCAGGGCATAGGCTGAACACTGATTCTGGTTAAGAACAGTTCCATGAAAAAAAGGGTTTCCAGAAAAGAGTTCTGCATGTTTGGAGAATGAACCTTCTGTATATACAAAACCACCAGACAGTCTGAGCACTTGGGAGGTGGCTCAGCTTTACATGAATGTCCAAATTTACTGAGTTTAAACATGGGTTTTAAGTGGGCTAAGTCTCTGATTAGGTAGGAAACCACACTGAAAATCAAAAGGCAGAAATCCTCAATTAACTGTGTTTCTCTTGCAAAAGTGTAGCATGTGAACAAAGTACAGATCAAATAGTTTCAGAAAGGAATATCAAAGAGGAATTGTTAGTGTATGGATATGTGCAATGACCTGTTGCAAGTCTGAAAGGTGCATAATAATTTGTAAAGATAATTGTCAGTTGCTCTTGCACGGATTGGCCCATTTCCCACAAGCAGTGAGCATTCGTCAAGGTGATCTGGTTGGATTCACAAATCAAGTGGTACCCTTCTCCCAGATATCGTGGATTGCGGATCGTACTGCTCAGCCTTCTTTTTCACATGAATTAGTTAAGGTAATTAAAATGGCTGGTTAGTGACATAGATATGGACTATTTTAGAACATCACCAATCTGTAAATGTTTAGTGCAACAGATACGAGATGAATGGGTCTCAGACATGAAGGAAATCATTTAAGCACAGACCTCATGTAAACGAATTATGTTCTGGTCATCTACTTAAATCCATCCCTGCTACAAAATCATTATGATTTTATTGCTTTTGTATTATAATTGCATGAGTTACTTGGAGGAGTCTATGCTAGTGATCACAGAGTATTGCTAATGATGGTAGATGTGATACTTTTCACTCAAAGATTACATTTTTGCATGGTAATAGATAATTCCTGTCAGAGAATTTGGAAAGAGCTAGCACAAGATTTCTTGGAACCCATGGATTAGTTAGTTCGTGGTAAATAAATTAATAGTATTTTTCTTTCTCATTCTTGGAAGTCAAAGAAATAATTAGATGCCACAGTATCTCATTACATCTCTCTGTATGGGAGACAGCTCTGTATTGTCTCTCTCTGTTTAAATGCCACATTCTGTAACAAATGCCATAACAAATATGGAACGATTGGGGGCTGAAGTGAACACCAATGGAAAACAGCTGCTGGCATTGCAATGTGCAACTGATCTATCCACATCTGACTCAGTGTGCAAGGCGTTCAATATTTATGCGGCACTCTAAAAGTGGGTACCAACTATGGTGTTTATTACTGTGCACACCCACGCAGCTCCGATGCGGTGGATGGCTGCCAACTGTTGAAACTAGCTGCACTGATTGAAGGCAGGACTGACCTTTGGAAGGTGGGTGTGGCTGCAACGGCTGATGGAAATCATTCCGCCCGTCGTCGAGTCACGTCGCAAGGAAGCAGGCCCCTTGGGCTTACTCAGTCCACGCTGATCATTTGTATTAAACGTACAGTGATCCCATTTCATTCTCCCCTTCACTCCCACCAGCTCTCTTAAATTCTACCATTTGCCTCCACACTGGGGTCAGCTCACAGTGTCTACCCACCTTACAAATCTGCACATCTTTAGGATGTAGGAGGGAACTGGGGGCCTTGGGCCGAGGAGCTGGGGTGGGTATTCCATGTGGTCATAAGGAGAACGTGTAGGCTCAGCAAAGAGGATGTGGCAAATCAGGATTGTTCCCAGGCCCCTGGAGCCATGAGGCACTGACTGTGCCACCTTGCGGCCCATCAATGCCGAAGCACTCTCTAGCCTTTGACGAAGACGCAATCTGAGGGTGGGCAGCACAATTTTACAGTGTGCCTCTGTAAGACCAGTCTACTGAGGTACAAAGAAGGGTGGCATTTTTCCACACCCAAGAGCTGGTTAAAATCATGAGAGGCATAGATACACACAGTCTTTTTTCCCCTGGGATAGGGAATAAGAAAAATCTAAAGAGCATAGAGAGGGGGTAAGATTTAGAAGGGACTTGACAGCAGCTGCTTTGTGCTGAGGGTGATTCATATATAGAACGATCTACCAGAGGAAATGGTTGAGGAAGGTACAATTTAAATGTATAAAAGCACTTGGACCAGTACTTGGATACAAAAGGGTTGGAGGGTGTCCTGGTTGGTACAGATGTGTTGGGCTGAAGGGCCTTTGTCTGTGCTTATTACTCAATGACTATGACTCTAAGATCTCAAGACATCTGGCCAGCTGGCTGAGGGTGTAACTTCAAAGGAACATAGAGGGTGAGACCACAAGACAACACAGACAGAAATTTATTAATCAAGGCCAGTAGAACCATCATTGGATCCCATCAGTGTACACTGTCCTGCAACATATTGTAGACCTCTCTATCACCAAGCTGACAGCAATTACTATATAATATGATGAGAGGCATTGATTGTGTGGATAGTCAGAGGCTTTTTCCCAGGGCTGAAATGGCTAGCACGAGAGGGCACAGTTTTATGGTGCTTGGAAGGAGGTACAGAGGAGATGCCAGGGGTAAGTTTTTTTATGCAGAGAGTGGTGAGTGCATGGAATGAGCTGCCAGCAACAGTGGTGGAGGCAGATACGATAGGGTCTTTTAAGAGACTCATGGAGATCAGAAAAATAGAGGGCTATGGTAACCCTAGGTAATTTCTAAGGTAAGGACATGTTCAGCACAGCTTTGTGGGCCGAAGGGCCTGTATTATGCTGTAGGTTTTCTATGTTTCTAATTACTATCTGTATCAAATTGCAACACAGGCTTTATGTGTTCTCACATACAAAACAGTCCCTAAAGCATTTCCTCAAAGACTCACATCCCCATCCCACAGGCTGCTCAACCAGAACAGGCACGTGACATGGCCATTTTTCAAGACATTTTCCTTTCTTGTGTGGAGGCTGGCGTTTAGCACCCACCACCAACATCAGATGGCTAGGTGTGAAAGTGCAGCTACATCAATTCACCACAATGAAAGACCTGAAGAGGCTAATATTGGAGCAGCTGCCCCAGGGTCCATAACCTGTTATAGCGCATGGACTAATAGGCTTCCTTCTCTCATCTGGTTTCCACTCCATCCACAACCTCTCCTAGGTTGCAAACTTTTTATTCCTTCTTCCTTACTGATTTAACTCCAGCTCATTTAACTGACTTTATAAAGCTTTATAAAATCATGAGGCGCACAGATAAAAATGAATGGGCATAGTCTTTCTCTCAGGGTAGGAATGCAAATCTAGAGGGTAGGATTAATGTGTCAAAAGAAGTGTTTAAAAGGGATCTGAGGGACAATTCTTCACACAGAGTCTGATGAGTGTATGGAATGAGCTTCCAGGAGAACTGGAGAGGCAGGTTATGATTGCAACATTTCAGAGATATTTAGACAGGTACATAGGAAAGATTTAGAGGGTTATGGGCCAAGTGTGAAGGAATGGGACTAGCTCAGGTAGAGAACTTGGTTGGCATTGGCTTGTTGGGCCGAAGGGCCTGTTTTCATGCTTTATGACTCTGACTCTATGGTGGCAATGGAATAACAAAAGTGATGAAAGAGGCAGCCCACCCACCACTAGCTCTGATGTTAGCATGTTGTTTACTGCACTAAACTTGAGAGTCTGCAGTTACAAATTTTAGCCTCGCCCTTTGGGTGCCAGTTTTCCAAAAGATCAAGGTACAATGAGTTTGGTTGCAGAGGACTTGGATGAGGACTTCAGTAGGCAAAGTCAAAAAGGCTTCATGATCAGATGAAATAAAACTGCTAAAAATACTCAGCAGGTCAGACAGAATCTGTGGATAAGAAAGCAGCGTTAATTTTTCAGGTTGATGACCTTTCATCAGAAGTTGCAGCGAAGGAGAAGAGGTGGTTTTTTTTTTGCTGACACTTGTTAATACCAAATTATTCATTTTCAGGACAAGTAAAGTGAAGGAGATGACTGAAAAGAGGGAGAGAAACAAAAAATAATGTTGGGTGTGCTGGCAATCTGAAATACCCAAATAATGCTGGAAATGCCCAACAGGACAGACAATACCTTTAGAGAGAGAAAAACAGAATCAATGTGATGAATGGATGGCCTTACATCAGTTCTGATACATACTGGAAATTCTGGCTGTCCAAGTTGTTCACTGAGTGCCACAGGATGTAATGTACATGGTCAGAAGGTGCAATACTTTCCCTTCAGCTGATGTTCAAAGTTCAAATTTTTTTTAAAGTTAAGGTCCATATACAGGCGCATCCCTGAGATTCATTTCCTTGTGGGCACAGTCAACATATCTATAGAATAGTAACTGTACCAGGATCAATGAAAAGCTGCCCATCCAGGGCGTTCAGCCAGAGGGAATCATTTAAACAGTGCAAGTGGCTAAAGATAGAGAGGTTAGGGTGGGAATGGGATGGAGGATTAAAGTGACAGACAGCTAGAAACTCCATATCAACTTGCACTGTGAATTGAGATGTATAGCATTTGGTTTATTCAATATACAGGAGACCACATCAGGAACACTGAAAGTATTGCAGTAAGTTAGGACATGCTGGTATCCATTTCCAGCCTTGCCATCTGATCCAGCATGCAAATGAAGGCAGGATCCATTTCAACTTAACAATACAGAGTCTGATGGCCAAGGCAGCATAGGCAGATCCAGCCAATATCTAAATACTGTAAACATTGTCAAAACTGTTTGGTCTAAAGGCCTTTGAGATGTCACAATTTGTCCTCCAATGGAATAATCTGGTTGCTGACACAATGCCCCAAGGTAATAGTCACATCTCAGTGGAGGACGTAGCCGTTGCCTTTGCTGCTGTCACTCATGTGAAGGTCATGCAGTTCAGAGCTGGGCCTTCCTGAGGTGAAGCAGACTGCGGTGGTTCTTCATGTCACCTTCCAGAGCAAATCAACACCCTCTCATTAGCCTACCATTTGTTCCTTTATTTGCCCTGACCAGATGTTTTGGCTCCTTGGTCTTGCGTTCAGCTCTTCTGCCAAGTGAATATTGAGATGATGTGTGTAACGTAGAGTAACTTGACTGGGTTGTCGTATTTATTTGGTAAGACCAGAATCAATTATCACCCCTGGTTGCACTTATTTTTCAGTCGCTGCAGTCCTTGTGACAAAGGTCAGCAGTTGCTGCATCCTGGCTGGTGTTGTCCTTCATGTCTGTCTTGGATCTATATTCGTCCCAGCAACTGTATTCAATTATATTCCTGCTTTGTGCACTGTGGTGGTGACTTGGGAAATTGTGATCTAAGTCACTCATCATAGAATATGCAATGTCTGTTTGTTCTTGTGGTCACAGTATTCATGTGTCTGATCCAATTAATTTTCCAGTCAATGTTGACCCCAGGATATTGGTGGTAGACAAATCAATGATAATTAATCCATTGTATGACAAAATGTAGTGATTCAACTCTAGAACGCTTATTGCCTGGAAATTGTGTGGAATAAATGTTATTTGCCCAGCTTATCAGCCCATTATTTAACTATTCTTCATTAAGCAAGGAGTTTAAAATTGAATACTGAGAACCATATGAGTTTTTAATGAGTGCTGGTGTGTTATTGATATGAAATTACTTAATTCTAAATTTATTAAATAACCAAATTTAAACTTGCCAATCCTCACTGGATGGTTCATACAGGTCTCTTTATTACTGGACCTTAAACAAAGTTATTCTGTTGCTTAATTCTTATCAATAACCGGCTATATGGCCAATAGCTAAACTTAAATAATTGAGAAGAAGCCTGTGAGTTGAAGTCAGAGTCAGAGAGTTATAGAGCAGTACAGCACTGAAACCGGCCCTTCAGCCCATCTAGTTCATGCCAAACTGTTATTCTTTTTTTTATCTTATTTAGTGATATAGTGTGGAGTAGGCCCTTTAAGTCCAATTTATGATCACCAATCTGCTACTTGAGCCACACTGCCCCAGCAACCCCCGACAGACCCGATAATCCCTAACCTAATTCTTAGGAAAGTTAAAGGTCGGAAGGTACGGTAGATAAGTCACCCGGCCCGGAGTTCTGAAAGAAATAACTGAAGAGATTGAGGAAATATTAGTAGTGATCTTCCAAGAATTACAAGACAATAGGAGGGATAGATGTTCTTTCCTCAGATTTTCAGGAGGCTTTTGACAAGGTGCTGCACATGAAGCTTCCCATGGTATCACAAAAACATACTAGGATATACAATAGATTAACTGACTGGCAGGAGGTTGGCTACCAGTGACTAGTGGTATTTTGCAGGGGTTGGTTTTGGTACTGTTACTTTTCATGCTATTAGTTTCCTAAACACTGTTTTCTATTGCTTTGGGTGGCAACTCTATTTAATGACCTTCTGATCTTTTCACCAATACCGAAATTTTCTTCCCTCCTTTTCTTCATCCACCCATCACACAGTCGAGGAGACTTACATTCCAGAGGTTAGGCAGCCATCTTGCAGATAACATCCCAGGATTATGTTTAGTTCACTAACCTTAAATGATTGTGACAAGATTTCAATGATAAAATAGGTTGATAGTGATCATGAGGAGTATTACCATGTTTTTTTCACCTAGTTCTATTCTGAGGTTGCTTGTGATGTTCTCCCAAAACAGTTTCTTTTTAAATCCCTAAACATGTCTGGACCACAATGGGAAATTCTTCAGTGCTTTCACTTCAAACTGCAACTGTTGGCAGTGACAATTTAACAAAGAATGCAAAATCGCGACACAACCAACAAGCTTGCAGGGTGCTTAACCATGTAGTCATGCTCAGACTGCTTGGTGGGATGGCCAGTTGCCAATGTACTTCTCGGTCACCAATAACACTAACTTCTATTTTAGGTACGGAGCAGCACCTATGCAGAGCAAGCCAACTGAGTAAATCCGCCTTCTACATCTGTCAGTCATCATGTGCATGTTATTCTGAATGTGGAAGATTATCCAGCAAGGGACACTAATGAAGTTAAAATTCTTCCTGAAGCTTGGCAGAGCATCATCCTAAACATTGTTCTTTCTTTTTACTTGGATGGTTCACACATTGCTATATGAAAGAAGATAGCTTACGATGTAGATTGTCTTTCTGTGACTGTACAGGACCCTGACCTACACTACTGAAATTAATTATGGTTTCCTTAATTGAGGAGGAATATACTTGCATTAGTCCAGAAGCTTCGGTGTGTTAATTCCTGTGATAGATACAAAATTATGAGCGGTATGATAGGGTAAATGACAATGGGCTATTTTCCATTGATGTTAGGAGAGATTAGAACTGGAGATCGTAGGTTAAGGGTGAAAGGTGAAATGGGGAGCTTCTTCAATCAGAGTGTGGTGTAAGGGTGGAACAAGCTGCCTGCAGAGTGGAGGATGCGGGTTTGATTGCAATATACATGGTAAGAGAAGTTTAGATACGCACATGGATGGGAGGAGTTACGGAGGGCGATGACCCAGAGTGTATCAATGGGACTAGGCAGAGTATCAGCTCTCCATGGAAGGGCCGATTTTTGTGCTGCAGAGCTCTGTGGCTCACTGAAAGCAATATCCTGTAAGAAATAATTGTACAGATTGCACAATCACTCTCCTTTTTCTCCCTCTGTCCCTCTGACTATACCCCTTGCCCATCCTCTGGGTTGCCCCCCCCACCCCTTTTCCTTCTCCCTGGGCCTCCTGTCCCATGATCCTCTCGTATCCCCTTTGCCAATCACCTGTCCAGCTCTTGGCTCCATCCCTCCCCCTCCTGTCTTCTCCTATCATTTTGGATCTCCCCCTCCCCCTCCCACTTTCAAATCTCTTACTAACTCTTCCTTCAGTTAGTCCTGATGAAGGGTCTCGGCCTGAAACGTCGACTGTACCTCTTCCTAGAGATGCTGCCTGGCCTGCTGCGTTCACCAGCAACTTTGTTGTGTGTTGGATGTACAGATTGTGATTCTGTTTTATGGAGTTTAATTCAATGAAAAGGGTTCTACTGAAGTACAAACATTTTTTAGATGGTCTGATAAAAAAGATTCTTCATGGAGGAATCTAGAATATGGGATTTAGCTTCCAGAAAAAGGATCAATCATTCAATACTGAGATGAGGAGAAAATTCTTCTCTAAAAAGGTTGTGGGTGGAGAGTAATGAGGTGTGGTAAATCATATATATATGTTGTAACTGGGTTACCTGTCTGGACGAGCCCCTCTGCTGACTGCTCCTGTGGCTCCTCCCACAGACCCCTGAATAAAGGCGATTGTGCCACTGCTCCTCCCTCAGTCCGGGACAGATACTCAGCATGGTCGCGGACTCATCTTACTGTTAATAAAAGCCTTTCAGTATTTACTCTACTTCCAGTCTTTTGGAGTAATTGATAGTGCATCAATTTTACTAACAGTAATTTTATAACATGGAACACGTCCTGAGACCCGACAAGCTAGACCTCGACCCGCAAACGCCTGAAACCAGAAACGCTTTTGAACTCTGGCTGTCCTGCTTCGAATCATACCGAGAGGAGATTGAAGTGACCAGATCCACCGCGAAGTGCAGAGTTCTCCTCTCCAGGGTCAGTCAATGATTAGAGACCAGTCGAGTATGGTGGCGCGATGAGCACCCTAATAAGGCAATACCTGTGGTCGATAAACACCGTCTATGCGCGACATTGCTTAGCAACGCAGCAGCAGCGGCCTGGAGCGTCGAGTGCTGAGTTTGTCTGGGCCCTACAGACACTCATGCGGGCTTGCGATTGCTGGGGGCTGAGGGCTGAACAGCATGCGGAGCTCCCAGTAAGAGATGCCTTCGTCATGGGGACTAGGTCAGTGTATGTGCGCCAGCAGCTGCTGGAACACGCCAATCTTACCTTACGTTCGGTGATTGAGCTGACCGACATGCTGGAGGCCGCTCTGCACAACTCTGATGCTCCCCAGGCACGCGATCTCCCAGTGGCCTCGTGGACGCCGCAGACCCCGCAACCCACCGGTGAATCGAGAAGCACACCTGGAAACGCTGCCCAGCCCGAGAAGCTACCCGCTCCAGCTGCGGAAAGAAAGGCCACTTCACCAAGGCCTGTAAGTCCAAACCGCAAACAGGGTCGAGCAGCGCCGCCTGCGAGGCATGGGGGTCGCTATCTTGGCCGTCGCCATCTTGCCTGCACACCGCCACCATGTGCGAGACATGGGGGCGGCCACCTTGGTCAGCGCCACATCGCACCGCCTATGACCCATGGGTGCTCACGAGGCACCCCACCGCACCAGACCAAGACAGTGGCTCAACTCTGGCCTCCGTGACCCTCGACCAAAGCGCTCCCCACCAGCTCGCAAGGTCAATGATGGACATCCTGGTGGAGGGGCGCAGGGCAAGCTGTCTGTTTGACACAGGCAGCATGGAGAGTTATATCCACCCGGACATGGTGCAGCATTGCGGACTCGTGATACGGCCGGTAAGTCAGAGGGTCGCCATGGCTTCCGGGTCGCATGCAACAGACATCCGGGGGGGGGGGGGTGGATTGTGTAGCGACGCTAGTGGTGCAGGCCACAGAATATCGGGATTTTACATTTACTGGTCTTGTCTCAACTGTGTGCCCCTGTGCTATTGGGGCTTGACTTCCAGAGCCACCTGAAAAGTGTGACAATGAAGTATGATGGGCCCCTCCCACCAATCACTGTCGTAAGTCCTCAGTTTTGTAGGAATACGTCACATACCCCGCTACTGACCACACACACACACCGACCCGCGCATCCCACCCAACATCATGCCAACAGCCGCACTACGGACACCACTTGCGGCCTCTCCACCCTCAGGATCCCTCCCCCACCGCTGTTCGCCAACCTGACCCCCGACTGTAAACCTGTGACAACTAAAAGCAGGAGGTACAGCGTGGGGGACAGAGCTTTCATTAAGTCGGAGGTGCAGCGGCTGCTCAGGGAGGGGGTCATTGACGCAAGCACAAGTCCTTAGAGGGCGCAGGTGAGGTGGTGGTTGTTCGGAACGGGGAGAAGAATAGGATGGTTGTGGACTATAGCCAGACCATCAATAGGTTCACGCAGCTTGACGCGTACCCTCTACCCCGCATCGCGGACATGGTCAATCAGATAGCACAGTACAAGGTGTACTCGACCATAGACCTAAAATCCGCTTACCATCAGCTCCCCATCTGCCGGGAGGACCACCCTTACACTGCCTTCGAGGCGGATGGCAGGCTTTATCAATTTCTGCACGTCCCCTTTGGTGTCACGAATGGTGTGTCTGTCTTCCAGAGGGCGATGGACCGGATGGTGAACCAGTGCCAACTGAAGGCCACGTTCCCATACCTGGATAACATCACCATCTGCGGTCACGACCAGCAGGATCACGACAACAACCTCCAAAAATTTCTCCAAGCAGCCAAAGCTTTCAATTTCACATATAACAAGGACAAGTGTGTATTTGGGACCACCCGACTTGCTATCCTTGGGTGTGTCGTGGAGAATGGAGTCATTGGCCCTGACCCCGACCGTATGCGCCCCCTGTTGGAACTCCCTCTTCCCAACACCCTCAGAGCTCTCAAAAGGTGCCTGGGCTTCTTTTCATATTACGCCCAATGGGTCTCTAACTATGCAGACAAGGCCCGCCCCCTGGTCAAGTCCACCACATTCCCCCTCTCTGCCGAGGCCCGCGCGACCTTCAACCACATAAAAGGGGACATTGCCAAAGCAGCAATGCATGCGGTGGATGAGGCCATTCCCTTCCAAGTAGAGAGTGACGCCTCCGACTTTGCGCTGGCTGCCACCCTCAACCAGGCGGGAAGACCGGTGGCGTTCTTCTCCCGTACCCTTCAAGGCCCTGAAATTCGGCACTCTGCGGTAGAGAAAGAGGCCCAGGCTATAGTGGAAGCTATTAGGCACTGGAGGCACTATCTCGCCAGCAAAAAGTTCACCCTGCTGACTGACCGGTGCTCAGTCGCATTCATGTTTAGTAACCAACAACGGGGCAAAATCAAAAATGATAAAATTCTGAAGTGGAGAATCGAACTCTCCACCTACAACTATGACATCATGTACAGGCCTGGGAAGCTCAACGAGCCCTCCGATGCCCTATCCCGGGGAACATGCGCCAGCGCGCAGATCGACCAGCTATTTGCCCTACATGTAGACCTTTGCCACCCGGGAGTCACCCGGCTTTTCCACTTGATGAAAGCCCGGAACCTGCCTTACTCCCTTGAGGAAATCAGGATGATGACCAGGGACTGCCAAGTCTGCGCAGAGTGCAAACCGCACTTCTACCGACCCGAAAAGGCACCACTCATCAAGGCCACCCGCCCCTTTGAGCGACTGAGTGTCGACTTTAAGGACCCCCTTCCCTCCACCGGCTGCAATGTGTACTTTCTTAACATTATCGACAAGTACTCGCAGTTCCCCTTCGCCATCCCCTGCCCTGATACCACTACCACGTCAGTTATAAAAGCCCTGCGCAAGCTCTTCACTCTGTTCGGATACCCATGCTATATCCACAGTGACAGAGGGTCCTCGTTTATGCCTGATGAGCTGCGCCAATACCTGCCGGCTAGGGGTATCGCAACTAGTAGGACCACGAGCTATAATCCCCAGGGGAATGGACAGGTAGAGAAGGAGAATGGCACGGTGTGGAAAGCCACACTCTTAGCCCTCAGGTCAAAGGGACTGCCAGTCTCTCGCTGGCAGGAAGTCCTTCCCGAGGCACTCCACTCCATCCGCTCCCTGTTATGCACAGCCACCAATGCCACCCCTCATGAGCGGCTCTTTTCTTTTCCCAGAAAGTTGACCACTGGGACGACCCTACCAACTTGGCTGACGTCCTCGGGGCCAGTGCTGCTCCGGAAACATGTCAGGAGCAATAAATACTCCCTGATAGTCGAGAGGGTTCACTTACTGCATGCGAACCCCCAGTATGCCTATGTGGTCTTATCTGATGGGCGGGAGGACATGGTCTCCATCCGCGAGCTGGCTCCCGCAGGAGCACCGGGCCCCTACCCTGAACACTCCATGGTGACTATTAACCCTGTACCCACTGGTATATATACCCACGAGACACTGCGCACTCCAAGCCCTACACAGACACCACACGACACTCCCATACCGGGCGCGACGCACACGCATGAGGGATTACCGACGCCAGGCTGGAGCCAGCATAACCACTATCGCCGGTGCAATTACCACCGGTGCTACGTAGATCACAGCGACGGACTTGACCGCCTGATAGACTTGACCTGTAAATATACTTCTTGTAAATATTGTCAGTCACTTCACCCCATGGGTCTCTTTTTAAAAAGGAGGGGTGAATGTGGTAAACCATATATATATTTTGCAACTGGGTTACCTGTCTGGACGAGCCCCTCTGTTGACTGCCCCTGTGGCTCCTCCCAAGGACCCCTGAATAAAGACGATTGTGCCATTGCTCCTCCTCTCAGTCCGGGGCAGATACTCAGCATGGTGGAGGTCACATTTTACTGTTAATAAAAGCCTTTCCGTATTTACTCTACTTCCAGTCTTTTGGAGTAATTGATAGTGCATCATGAGGTACACTCAAGTTCGAGACAGATGGACATTTGGGAATTGAAGGGCATGGGAACAGGTAGGAAAGTGGAGCTGTGACAAAGATCAGATCAGGAGCAATATGGTCTACTTCTGTTCCTGTTCCTTATATTGTTGAAAACTGCAATATATGTGCACAGAAGGAAAAGCAGAGTTTTTTGCATATAATACAGTGCAGAAGTCTTAAGCACATGTAAAAAAATTCTGTAAAGCGAAGATGCTTTCAAAACTAATGAAATGAAAAGTTTCTAAATATCAAAAAAGCTACTATAAAGAGAAGTAAACAGTAAAAAACTAAATCAAATCAATATTTGCCTTTAAAACTGCATCAATTCTTTTAGGTACACAATCGTGCAGTTTCATAAGAAAATCGGCTGGTAGGTTGTTCCAGGCATCCTGGAGAACTTGCCACAGTTCTTCTGCAGACTTCGGCTGTCTCATTTGCTTTTGCCTCTCCAGGTAATCCCAGACAGCCGCAATGATGTTGAGATCAGAGCTCTGTCGAAGCCATACCATCTGAAACCATAAAAAAATCTAGGGTGCCTAGACTTTTGCACAGTACTGTAGTGAGAAATTGGATAATGTTGATGTTAAAATGGATCCAGCTGTCCTTGCACACAAGTCCCTGAAACTAGGATGGCAAAAGGTATGTTAGGTTTTATTACAACAGGAAATAAATCTAGTACTGAAGATATCTTATTGCAATTATACAGGAACATGGAAAAATTTAAGTTGGAGTACTTTGTATATTTTTAATCTTTTTATCTAAAACTCCCATACTCATAGAGGGATGCAGTGGAAATTCACAAATGGCTGTTTTTTTTGGATCTGTGGAAGTATTATGTGGATGAGGGTGGTATTCTCTACAGGTCAGAGGAAACAAACTTCTTACAGGATTTGACACGATGGATGTAGGGAGAATGTTTCCTAAGGCTGTGGAGTCAAGAAACAGGGATCATAGTCTCAGAAATAAGGATTGGCCATTTACAACTTAAGTAAGGAGAAAGTTCTTCTTGTCATGAACCTTTGGGACTTCCTTCCCTGAAAAGTTTTGTTTAATGAATTCATTCAAATAGAAACTGATACATTTCTGGATTTTATTGGATGTGGGGATAGTGCAGGAAAATGGCATTAAGGTGGAAGATTAGCCAAAATCTTGATAAACAGCAAAACAGGCTTCTGCAACAAGCAGAATTTCCTGGTGGAAAACCATTTTTAAAATTTGTTTTATTTTTACTGAAGGAATGACACATTACAGAGTATGTAATGCATTACATTTTCCTTCATTTTGCTTTTATATCTTACCCCTAAACAGAACTCGCCTCACCCGCCCCTCCCGAACATACCATAGTAGCTAATATATTTACAATACAACACTTCACAAATACAAGTACTGACATTTCACAGCCATACCCCTATATTCCTTCAAGACGAAGGCTCACACACATCCATAACACGTCAGATGATCCAGAATACACTCATATTACAATGCATCAACCACCCTATGAGGTAAACCATATGTGCGTTAAAAGGGGCAAATCCCCAATTTTTAATTCCAATCCCCATTCCCATTCCGACATGTTGTGCTACGGCCTCCTCTATTGCCACGATGAGGCAACTCTCAGTTTAGAGGAGCAACACCTCATATTCTGTTTGGGTAGCCTCCATCCTTGATGGCATGAACATCAACTTCTCTAACTTTTCCACCCTCCAGTAACTTTTCCCTCTTCTTCCATTTTCTTTCATTTACTTCTCTGGTTCCACCGTTACTTCTTTTCTTCTTCTGCCTATTACCTCTCACTTGTGCCCCTCTTCCATCCCTACCTCCCATTGTCCCTCCTATCAGATTCATTCCTTTACTTTTCCACCAAACACCTAACTTCTCACTTCATTCTCCCCTCCTCTACCCATCTACTGTTGCCCTCACTTGGTTTCAACTTTCACCTTCTACCTTGTGCTCCTTCCATTCCCCCACCTTCTTATTCTGGCTTCTTACCCTTTCCTTTCCAGTCCTGATGAAGGGTCTCAGCCCAAAACGTCAATTTTTTAATTCCCGTCCATAGATGTTGCCTGACCTGCTGAGTTCCTCCAGTATTTTGTACATGTTGCTCTTGATTTCCAGTGTCTGCAGAATCTCTTTTGTTTATGCTTGTAGGGTGATGGTCCACTTCTTCTCCTGTTCTTTCTTTATTTTCTTAAGTTTGATTTGTGATCTTTTTGTTCTAATGCTCTAATGTCTTTGATTTATCAATCTATTTTTCACCATAACAAATAATCTTTGCACCCACCCTATCATACTGTTCTAAAACACTCATAGTTCATTTTATCCAGCTTTCTCGATTTACGAAATTTCCCTTAACAAAATACTTGTAAATTGAGAAATACTTATTCAAACAAGATTGGTTCCAATGTTTGTTTACTTAAATACTAAGTCACCTGGCTAAATTCTCTCTGGGATGTAACTACAATATGATCTATTGAAGGTTTCAGATATGTACTGTGAAGGGTTCCTGGAGATTGTGGGGAGTGATGTTTGTTAGGAGAGATGATGAGCAGCAACATCAGTAAATATAACCATATAACAGGTACAGCAAGGAAACAGGCCATCTCGGCCCTTCTAGTCGTGCCGAACTCTTACTCTCACCTAGTCCCATCGACCTGCACTCAGCCTATAACCCTCCATTCCTTTCTTGTCCATATATCTATCCAATTTAACTTTAAATGACAACATCGAACCTGCCTCAACCACTTCTGCTGGAAGCTCGTTCCACACAGCTACCACTCTCTGAGTAAAGAAGTTCCCCCTCATGTTAGCCCTAAACTTTTGCCCTTTAACTCTCAACTCATGTCCACTTGTTTGAATCTCCCCCACTCTCAATGGAAAATATCATGCTCTGACATTATCTGTTGTAACATTCGATAAACCTCTGGATTATGTGCTGTGTAGTAAATTTGTGAATGGACTACTGGATCCACATATCCAGCCCAATGACCTGTGAAGATCTACAGGAATCTGGCCACCACAAAACCATTATGTAAGTGCAGACCGACGGCAGAGGCAATGGTGGAATCTGTAACCTCAAGTCCAGGTCACATAATGGTGCACGATTACAAAATGGGTCTGGCTGGAGGCTCTGACTCATTGCAATGAAAAGGGGGAGCAATTACAATAGAACACAGAAAAGAGGTTTATGTAACATTGAGGAGCACATTTTAATTAGTACAGGTGTGACAAGAAGTTTTAAGAAGAAAAACGATTTAAAAACTGGAATAAAAATTACTAATCAATGCATAAGTTTAAATATTGCTACAGCTGCTAATTTTTCCATCACATGAAGGAACACATATAATGTAGTGTCATTAGCTGGAAGCACATTGAAATTGAGGACATGCTCCGTCGAGTCTTTGAGGATATTGGGAGCAACTGAATAAGCCTCTTATAATTGTGAAAATGCAAGGCTTCCCATTATAATGGTTGATTACACAAAAAAAACCTAACTCTTCTTGGAAGAGACTGCTTGGAGGAGGTGAAAAAAAGATACAGATATAGGAGCAGAATTAGGCCATTTCATCATGGCTGATCCATTTTCCCTCTCAGCCCCAATCCCCTGCCTTCTCTCCATATCCTTTCATGCTCTGACTAATGAAGAATCTATCGACCTCTGCCTCAAATATATCCAATGACTTGGCCTCCACAGCCACCTGTAGCAACAAATTCCACAGATTCACTACTCTCTGGCTAAAGAAATTCCTCCTCATCTCCATTTTAAAAAGACACTCCTTGACTCTGAGGCTGTCTCCCCTGGTCTTAGGTTCTCCCACCATAGGAAACATCCTCTCCACATCCACTCTATCGAGGTCTTTCAACATTTGATAGGTTTCAATGACGTCAACTCTCATTATTCTGAATTCCAGTCGACAGAGGTCGAGAGCCATCAAAACGCTATCAAAAATAATTGGGAAAATGCATTCGGTGTAAATATGTAATCATCATGTTGAAGCAAGCTGATACAATTGGAAACAATTTCCAAGGAATCATGCATAGGTATCATGGGGTTTTATATATAATAGTTTACTGTGAAACCAAGCGGCACTCTAAACAGCCTTAAATGGTGTGGAATATTAGTGAAAGTGACACAGAGGGATTGGATGACCCCCTTTTAATGGGGATACCCAAGTTTGCTGAGACAATCCAGCTTTATGGAAACTATAAAGGACGACTGGAGCAGCATCCACTGGCTGTGTCAAGGAGTTTACCTGCTTTGTTAGTAGTATCAAAAAGCTTCGCTTAGCTGGAGCTGCCCATGCTTTCCTTGAGCTCATGAGGCAACCTATGGGTTAATGTCATTATCTGAAATCAAGGCAACAACAGATATGCTGTTGTAAACAGCTAACATTCTATCTGTGATGTGAATGATTTTGAAATTACAGCCACCAGGGAGGAAGTTTTTGGGACAGTTCAGGTAGTGTTTAGAAGATTGCATTGATGCAATGTGAGTTTCAAAACAATGTAACTTTGTGCATAAGGAAGAATTTATTTCGGTGTGAGTGGAAATGAAAATAATCTGCAACCAGTTAAAGAGAAAACGGAGTCTGGTATCAGAGCCAGGGAAGCCAAAAACATTACTGAGGATTGGTAACCTTTTGGTAGGATTTCCACCCTACCATTTAACACCATTTCACCAGGTTTTAATGGGGAACTAGGCAATCTTATAGATCAAAAACTAGCAATAAGTACAAGAAAAGCCTGAGTTGTGAGCTGCTTTTGGAGCATTTTGACAGTAATGGGAGAACTTCATGCAGAACACTGACATATAGTAAAGATGTAGGCAATGGCTCGAGGAATTCTCTATTTGACAGATGTTCATACAAGTAGGGAAGAGCCATCAACTTAATTTATTGCTTGATAGGACTACAGAATGTAGCCTCTTACAGCAATATACAAGCCAGGGAAATGACTTACAAAACTAGTGTGTTCATTTAGATAGCAAGGAAAAAAAGTTGAACAACTTTTAACATTAATTGATAGCCATTCAAAGCAGTATGGGTGTTCCTCAACTATTGGCTTCATAAGACTTTATGAAGAAGATGTATCACAGAATGTGGACAGATCAGTGTGCTCTACAGGGGAGGCAATGAAAGAACAAGCTATGAAACATAGAAACATAGAAACATAGAAAATAGGTGCATGAGTAGGCCATTCGGCCCTTCGAGCCTGCACCTCCATTCAGTATGATCATGGCTGATCATCCAACTCAGAACCCTGTACCAGCCATCCCTCCATACCCACTGAACCCTTTAGCCACAAGGGCCATATCTAACTCCCTCTTAAATATAGCCAATGAACTGGCCTCAACTGTTTCCTGTGGCAGAGAATTCCACAGATTCACCACTCTCTGTGTGAAGAAGTTTTTCCTCATCTTGGTAATAAAGGCTTCCCCTTTATCCTCAAACTGTGACCTCTCGTTCTGGACTTCCCCAACATCGGGAACAATCTTCCTGCATCTAGCCTGTCCAATCCCTTTAGGGTTTTATACGTTTCAATAAGATCCCCTCTCAATCTTCTAAATTCCAAGGACTATAAGCCTAGTTGATCCAGTCTTTCATCATATGAAAGTCCTGCCATCCCAGGAATCACTCTGGTGAACCTTCTTTGTACTCCCTCTATGGCAAAGATGTCTTTTCTCAGTTTAGGGGACCAAAACTGCACACAATACTCCAGGTGTGGTCTCACTAAGGCCTTGTACAACTGCAGTAGTACCTCCCTGCTCCTGTGCTCGAATCCTCTCGCTGTAAATGCCAGCATACCATTCGCCTTTTTCACCGCCTGCTGTACCTGCATGCCCACTTTCAATGACTGGTGTATAATGACACCCAGGTCTCGTTGCACCTCCCCTTTTCCTAATCGGCCACCATTCAGATAATAATCTGTTTTTTCCTGTTTTTGCCACCAAAGTGGATAATCTCACATTTATCCACATTAAATTGCATCTGCCATGAATTTCCCACTCACTTAACCTATCCAAGTCACCCTGCATCCTCTTAGCATCCTCCTCACAGCTAACACTACTGCCCAGCTTCATGTCATCCGCAAACTTGGAGATGCTGCATTTACTTCCCTCATCTAAGTCATTAATGTATATTGCAAACAACTGGGGTCCCAGCACTGAGCCTTGCGGTACCCCACTAGTCACTGCCTGCCATTCTGAAAAGGTCCCGTTTATCCCCGCTCTTTGCTTCCTGTCTGCCAACCAATTCTTTATCCACATCAATACCTTACCCCCAATACCGTGTGCTTTAAGTTTACACACTAATCTCCTGTGTAGGACCTTGTCAAAAGCCTCTTGAAAATTCAAATATACCACATCCACTGGTTCTCCCCTATCCACTCTACTAGTTACATCCTCAAAAAATTCTATGGGATTCGTCAGACATGATTTTCCTTTCACAAATCCATGCTGACTTTATCCGATGATTTCACCGCTTTCCAAATGTGCTGTTGTCACATCTTTGATAATTCACTCTAGCATTTTCCCCACCACTGAGTCAGGCTTACCGGTCTATAATTCCTCGGTTTCTCTCTCTCTCCTTTTTTAAAAAGCAGGGTTACATTAGCCACCCTCCAATCCTCAGGAACTAGTCCAGAATCTAAAAATTTTTCAGAAGTTATCACTAATGCATCCACTATTTCTTGGGCTACTTCCTTAAGCACTCTAGGATGCAGACCATCTGGCCCTGGGGATTTATCTGCCTTTAATCCCTTCAACTTACCTAACACCACTTCCCTACTAACATGTATTTCCCTCAGTTCCTCCATCTCACTGGACCCTCTGTCCCCTACTATTTCTGGAAGATTATTTATGTCCTCCTTAGTGAAGACAGAACCAAAGTAGTTATTCAATTGGTCTGCCATGTGCTTGCTCCCCATAATCAATTCGCCTGTTTCTGTCTGTAGGGGACCTACATTTGTCTTAACCAATCTTTTTCTTTTCACATATCTATAAAAGCTTTTACAGTCAGTTTTTATGTTCCCTGCCAGTTTTCTCTCATAATCTTTTTTCCCCTTCCTAATTAAGCCCTTTGTCCTCCTCTGCTGGACTCTGAATTTCTCCTAGTCCTCAGGTGAGCCACTTTTTCTGGCTAATTTGTATGCTTCTTCTTTGGAATTGATACTATCCCTAATTTCCCTTGTCAGCCACGGGTGCACTACCTTCCTTGATTTATTCTTTTGCCAAACTGGGATGAACAATTGTTGTAGTTCATCCATGCGATCTTTAAATGCTTGCCATTGCATATCCACTGTCAACCCTTTAAGTGTCATTTGCCAGTCTATCTTAGCTAATTCACGTCTCATACCTTCAAAGTTACCCTTCTTTAAGTTCAGAACCTTTGTTTCTGAATTAACTACGTCACTCTCCATTTTAATGAAGAATTCCACCATATTATGGTCACTCTTACCCAAGGGGCCTCTCACGACAAGATTGCTAATTAACCCTTCCTCATTGCTCAATACCCAGTCGAGAATAGCCTGCTCTCTAGTTGGTTCCTCGACATGTTGGTTCAAAAAAACCATCCCGCATACATTCCAAGAAATCCTCTTCCTCAGCACCCTTACCAATTTGGTTCACTCAATCTACATGTAGATTGAAGTCACCCATTATAACTGCTGTTCCTTTATTGCACACATTTCTAATTTCCTGTTTAATACCATCCCCAACCTCACTACTACTGTTAGGTGGCCTGTACACAACTCCCACCAGCGTTTTCTGCCCCTTAGTGTTATGCAGCTCTACCCGTCAGTGGAATGCCATCATGAAACAGCAGCTTGGTCCTAAATTTTTGGGGAATGTTTCACTCTACAGCAGAAATTCATCCTGCTGAAATGTTAATGACTCAGAATACGGGTGAATCTTGTCCAACTCAATTTTAAAGGGAAAGTACAAGAGAGGAAATTAATACAAGTAAAATGTCATTGAATCAGTAGAAGAGGTCCAGTCTGAGTAACAGAGTTCCTGCATTGAAACGGCTATCAGGAGATGAGCAAATCTGATCATGGGAAGATGACAAATCTGTGGAATTTGTTGCCACATGCAGCTGTGGAGGCCAAGTCTGTGTGTATACTTAAGGCAGAGGTTGACAGATGCATGATTAGTCAGGGCATGAAGGGATACAGGGAGAAGGGAGGAGATTGGAGCCAAGAGGAAAAATGAGATCAGCCATGATAAAATGGTGGAGCAGACTTGATGGGTCAAATGGCCAAATTCTGCTCCTAAGTCTTATATATATATATATACTGAGGAATTCCTTGTCAATGAAAGTTGGGGAGAAATTCTATAAAGCTGCACTTTGATAACTTTAGCTTGTTGAGTAATATTGGGGAGTATAAGTTTGAAGATGTTGTCTAACTAATTCCTACTATTGTTCAAAGTGATGCCTCTGACAAGGTAAAATGACGTTGTTAATCTCAGAGATGATGCAACTCCAAAAATTCCCACTGAATGAATGATTTCAAAACTAGCATCATGAGCACTGTTATGAAGATCACGGATTGTGCCCATTGAGTTATAAAATTTCTGAATATGTTAAAGTTGTTTATGTTCCTTTATAAAGAGAACAATAATGTAGTCAATATGATCATAATCCTGTACAATTATCTCTAGGAAGAGGTACAGTCGATGTTTCAGGCCGAGACCCTTCATCAGGACTAACTGAAGGAAGAGTTAGTAAGAGATTTGAAAGTGGGAGGGGGAGGGGGAGATCCAAAATGATAGGAGAAAACAGGAGGGGGAGGGATGGAGCCAAGAGCTGGACAGGTGATTGGCAAAGGGGATATGAGAGGATCATGGGACAGGAGGCCCGGGGAGAAAGATGGGGGGGGGAACCCAGAGGATGGGCAAGGGGTATAGTCAGAGGGACAGAGGGAGAAAAAGGAGAGTGAGAGAAAGAATGTGTGTATAAAAATAAATAACAGATGGGGTACGAGGGGGAGGTGGGGCATTAGCGGAAGTCAGAGAAGTCGCTGTTCATGCCATCAGGTTGGAGGATACACAGACGGAATATAAGATGCTGTTCCTCCAACCTGAGTGTGGCTTCATCTTTACAGTAGAGGAAGCCGTGGATAGACATGTCAGACTGGGAATGGGATGTGGAATTAAAATGTGTGGCCACTGGGAGATCCTGCTTTCTCTGGCGGACAGAGCGTAGGTGTACAGCAAAGCAGTCTCCCAGTCTGCGTCGGGTCTCGCCAATATATAGAAGGCCATATCGGGAGCACCGGACACAGTATATCACCCCAGCCGACTCACAGGTGAAGTGTTGCCTCACCTGGAAGGACAGTCTCGGCCTGAAACGTCGACTGTACCTCTTCCTAGAGATGCTGCCTGGCCTGTTGCGTTCACCAGCAACTTTGATGTGTGTTGCTTGAATTTCCAGCATTTGCAGAATTCCTGTTGTTTCCTGTACAATTATTGTTCCTTTAAAGCTATCACCCCTTTAAGGAGTAGATCAAGTGCCTAATTCTTTCTAGATTGCAGTGGTATTATGTTGAAGGTTCTGAACACAGAGTCTGTGAAGGGCCCTTGAATAATCCACATGAATGCTTTGACTGAGCTCGTAGATCATAGTACAAAGATCATACACAGTATGGGGCCTTTGGCCCACAATGATGTGCCAATCTGTACAAACCTATTCCACAATCAATCTAACCCTTCTCTGTTACATACCCATAACCCTCCTCTGTTACATACCCATAACCGTCCATTTTTCTTACAATCATGTGCCTATCTAAGAGTTTTTTTTTTAAATGTCCCTATTATATCAGCCTCTACCATCACACTTGACAAGTAGATCCAGGCACTTCCACTCTGTGTCAAAAAACAACCCATGATATCTCCTCAGAACTTCCCTCCACTCTCCTTAATTGAATGTCCTCCATTTATCCTCTATCTTTGCCTCTCATAATCTAATACATCTCTATCAAATTGCCTCTCATCCTGCGCATCTCCAAAGAGAATAGCCCTAGGCTGCACATCCTTTCCTCATAAGACATGTTCTCTAAACCTGGCAGCATCCTGGTTAATCTCCCTTGTACCTTCCCTAAAGCTTCCCCTTCCTTCTTATAGTGAGGTGACTGGAACTGAACACAATACTCCAAATGGTGGTCTAAACAGAGTTTTTCAGAGCTGCAACATTACCTCATACTCTTGAACCTGTGCCTATATTTAATGTGCTTATGAATTCAATCCTTTGACTAATAAAGGCTAGTACACCATACACCTTCTTATCCACCCTATCACTGCAACTTTGAGGGGGTCTATGGTCTTAGACCTCTAGATCCCCCTCTCTCTATATATACTGCTAAGAATCCTGTAATTAACTTTGTACTCCTCCTTCACGATCGTCCTTCCAAAGTGAACCACTTCACACGTTTCCAGATTGAACTCCAGCTGCCACTTCTCTCCCCAACTCTGCATCCTGCCTATATACCATTGTAAACTTTAACAACCTTCTACACCACCCACAACTCCAACCTTCATGTCATGCTGCAGACTTGCTAACCCACCCCTCCACTTTCTCATTCAAGTCATTTGTAACAATTACAAAGAGCAGAGGTCTCAGAACAGATCCCTGATCACTGAGCAGGCAGAATACACACCATCTACTACAACCCTCTGCCTTTGTGAGCAAACTAAACCAAGTGTACACTGCCACGTTTCCACGGATTCCATGCTTCATGACTTTCTGGATGATCCCACCAAAGAGAACCTTGTCAAATGCCTTATTAAACTCCATGTGCACCCATCCACTGCTGTTTTGTCACCTCCCTGAAAAACTCAGTTAGGCTTGTGATGCATAAACATACCTGTCACAAAAACATGCTGACTATACCTAATAAGATTACACTTCAACAAATGCAAATATATCCTGTTCCTGAGAATTCTGTCCAAAAGATTATTCCTATCACCTTTTTGAACAATAGAACAATATTTTCCATCCTTCCTTCAATCCTGAGGTATCACTCCTACTTGTCAACACTCCAACAATCCTTTCCCTCACTTCCAAAAGTAATCTGTCTGGCCCTGGGTACTTACACTCAGTGGCCATTTTATTAGGGACACCTGCACACCTGCTCATTAATGCAAATATCTAATCAGCCAATTATATGGCAGCAATTCAATGCATAAACCATGGACAAGAGGTTCAGTTGTTTTTCAGACGAAACATTGGAATGGAGAAGAAATGTGATCTAAGTGACTTTGATCGTGGAATGATTGTTGGTGCCAGATGGGGTGGCTTGACAATCTCCTGGGATATTTATGCGCAACAGTCTCTCTATTTTACAAAGAAAGGTGCAAGAAACAGAAAATATCCACTGAGTGGCAGTTCTGTGGGTGAAAACACCTTGTTAGTGAGAGAGGTTAGAGGAGAATGGCCAGACTGATTCAAGCTGACAGGAAGGCGACAGTAACTCAGATAACCATGTGTTACAATAGTGGTGTGCGGAAGAGCATCACTGAACACACAGCATGTTGAACCTTGAAGGAGGTGGGCTACAGCAGCAGAAGACCATTAGGTATAGGATATGAAAGTGGCCATTGCGTGTATCTATACTAATGTTTTTCAGAAGAACCAATACTACCTCTTTCTTAACCTTGACATCCTCCAATCCATTTGTCTGTTCTACCCAGACCTCACATCATCACCAATCCTCTTCTTGGTACCACTGAAGCAAAATATTAAGGACCTCCCCCATCTCCTCCACTTCCAGGGTCACTTCCTCCTTTACCCCTGAGTGGTCTTACCCTCACTCCAGTCAACCTCCTGTTCTTCACATATGTGTTGAATGCCTTGGAGTTCACCTACTTGCCGTGATCTTCGCATTTCCCCCTCTAGTTCTCCTTTATCCTTTCTTTAGTTCCTTTCTGGATATCTTATAACTCTCAGTAGTCTTGTTTGCTTCCTAAACCTTAAGTATGCTTCCTTCTTCTTCTTGACTAAATGTTCCACCTCTCTTGTGCCATTGTTCCTTTACCCTACTATCCTTTCCCTGTGCAATGCCCACAAAATGCTGGAGGAACTCAGCAGGTCAGGCAGCAACTATAGAAATGAATAAACAGTTGATGTTTCTGGCTGAGACCATTCATCAGATCTGGACAGGAAAGGGGAAGATGCCAGAATAAAAAGATGAAGCCAGGGAAAGGAGAACAAACTAGAAAGTGATAGATGAAGCCAGGTGGGTGGAGGAGGGGAGACTTAAGTAAGAAGCTGGGAGGTTTATATTAGATTATGAGGACATGCAGTCCTCTTTTATTGTCATTTAGTAATGCATGCATTAAGAAATGATACAATGTTCCTCCAAAATGATATCACAGAAACACAAGACAAACCAACACTACAAAAACTGACAAAAACCACATAATTATAACATATAGTTACAACAGTGCAAAGCAATACCGTAATTTGATAAAGAACAGACCATGGGCATGGTAAAAAAAAGTCTCAAAGTCTCTCGAAGGTCCCATCATCTCACGCAGACGGTAGAAGGAAGAGAAACTCTCTTTCTGCCATGAACCTCCAGCGCCGCAAACTTGCCGATGCAGCACCCTGGAAGCACCTGACCACAGCTGACTCTTGAGTCCATCCGAAAACCTCAAGCCTCCGACCAGCCCTCCGACACCAAGCACTAAGCACCATCTCTGCCGAGCGCTTTGACCCCGGCCCTGGCAGCAGGCAATAGGCAAACCCAAGGATTCGGGCCTTCCCCTCCGGAGATTCTCACTCGCACAGTAGCAATGGCAGCGAAGCAGGCATTTCAGAAGTTTCTCCAGATGTTCCTCTGTGCTTCTTACGTCTGTCTCCATCAAATCAGGATTGTGCACAGCTCCTACTTAACAAGTACAATATCATTTTGGAGCAGCTGCATGCGCTGCGTCGCGTCGCCATCTTCTCCTCCCCAGGCGATAAGTGGAAAAGGCAAAGGGTTGGATAAGAAGGAATCTGATAGGAGAGGAAAGTGGATCATGGGAGAAAGGGAAAAGGAGAGGTTTTAAAGGGAGGTAACAGGCAGGTGAGGAGAAGAGGTGAGAGGGCAGAGTGGGAAAATAAAGAATAAGGAAAGGGGAAGGGAAAAAATACCGAAAGTTGGAGAAATTGATGTTCATATTATCAGGTTGGAGGCTATTCAGATGGAATATGAGGTGTTGCTCCTTCAACCTGAGACTGACCTCATCATGGCAGAAGAGGAGGCCGTGGACTGACAGGCCAGAACAGGAAGGGGAATCAAATTAAAATGTTTGGCCAATGGCTGATGGAGTGGAGGTGCTGGATGAATTTTGCAGATGGAGATTAGGTATTCAACAAAGCAACAGGGATAGGGAATCTCATCAATTCCCATTGCTGGCTTGACTGACTAAACCCACTGCTTTTCACAGCTATCTACCCATCCTGTCTCCTGTAAAAATGCCATTCCCTTTTCTCATCTCCCTTTTCTCATCTCCCTTTTGTCTTTTCTCTGTTTTAGTGGAATAGACCTATCTGGAATCCTGTGCAAATGGTCCCTAAGCAACCTCCACATTTCTTCTGAGCATTTTCCTGAGAACATCTATTACTAATTTACACTCCCAAGTTCTTGCCTAATGCCATCATGAGTAGCCCTCCCCCAGTTAAACATTTTCCCACAAGATCCACTCCTATCCTTGTCCATGTCAACGCTAAAGATCAGGTAGTTGTGATCGTTATCTCTAAAATCCTCGTCATCAATATGTCTGTCACCTGACCAGGTTCATTGTCTTTTAATAGATCTAGTATGACCTCTCCTCTGGTCAACTTGTCCGCAGGCTGTATCAGGAATCCTTCTTGATCACACCTATCACATTCTACCCCATCTAATCCTTTTACAGAAAAGGAGGTTTCAATCAATGTAAGGGAAGCTGAAATCACTCATGAGAATAACCCAGTTATTTTTATCTACTTATCTGCTTCCCAGTGTCCTGGTGGCTACTAGGGAACCAATAGAATGCTCCCAACAGAGTGATTGCTGGCTTCCTGTTTCTGACTTCCACCCATACTGACGCAGTACATGCTGCTTGTGTCTCTGCCATAAGTTTATACCTTGTGAACTGGGCTTCATTAGAAGTTTAGGAATCTACCAAGCACACAACCTTAAAAGCTACCTGGATATAACCCTAAATCTGCTTGTCACATTTTCACTTGGCTTCATCAGGTGATCAAGAGAAAAGAGAATTTCAATCTATAATCTGTACTTTCACGTTGATAATTGTAACAAATCCAAATGGGGAGAATCGAATATCTGAAGAGAGAAGTTACTGGAAATTTGCACACATTGCAAATTTTAAATTAATCTATTGTTAATTTTCAATTCAGATTCTTGCTAGGAAATCTGTCAGGATTATTAAACATACCGGACTTATTAAATTCAAAGACACACAGTGGGATTTAAGTAGATAACCTCTGGGTTGCTGGTTGAGCTCTTCTCAAGTTCACATTCAAGTTCAGACCTCGGTGGTGGCAGGGTATACATTCGTCTCCCAGCCTGAGGGAAGAAGCTGCCACCCAGTCTGGCAGTCTGAGATCCTGATGCTCTTGTACCTCCTTTCTGACAGTAATGGGTCAAAAAGATTGTGGGGTTGTGCGATTGCGGGAAGAGATTTTGAGAGAAACCGTGGCAGGTGAGCTTTTTGTCACCTAACAATATGTTTATAGTGGATGCAAGAATCAGCATCGCAACACATACTGTGTGCATGTTAGGCAGTGGTATGTTCTCCCACTATTTAATGATGGGAGCAGATGCCAATTATCTTTGTGTTGCTGCCCTGGCTGAGGCTCCAAATCAAACCTGGAACCTTCCCGATGTGTGAGCAGCAAATGCAGTTTAATGGGCTGATCTTTCCTCTCGGGGCTTCACCAGGTGTCAGGGAGTTACAGAAGCTGCACTGAGTTGCCCGAGGAAGAATCTGCCTGAGTTTCCTGGCTCGAGGCAGTGACAAGGTCCAGGTGCAGAGCTGGCATAGCCTTGGCCCTGGCAGACCCTTCCATTCAGGAAGGTGCTAGGACTGGGTAGAGGGGCAGGATGGGGATGTGTCTGTGAGGGAGCAGTAGATCAATGGAGCGTGAAGAAGGGCTTGAAACAGGTGTACATCTACAGTCACAGAAACAGACAGCTGTGTTCTGACCTCAAGTGTGGGGGCTTTTTGGCTGTTGCTGGAGCAATGGGAATCCTAACAATTAGCATCCATAAATTGCTCGTCTGAATGACGTTGTGTTAATGTTAGGGCAACAAGCTAAAAGAAACATGCAGTTATTTATAATTTTAAGCTTTTTGCATATTTTTACACAACTCAAAACTCATCCTCATGTGTCTCTCCTTTCCACAGCACACTTCCTTTATTTCCTGATTAAGGTTCAATTACACAGGATTTGTTCCCACGTGATCAGCTTAATATTGATGTCTTCATGATTCCAATGAGGTTATGCACTGATAAAGAGAAATAAGATCTTAATCAAAACACTCCATTTCTTTTTTGTGGTAAGACAGTTTTTTTCACTACTCACTACATATGCTCCCTTGCCTGAAGGAATAAATTGTGTTGTGCAAATAACAAAGGAAAAACTGTATTGCAAGGTGGTTTGCAAGATCAAAGGAGTCGTCAACTGAAGCAATTTTGAAAATCTCCTTCGGAAATCTGAGAATTATGCAGAGCATGCAGTTAGTGTAAAAGCTCAATGTAGACGGTGAGAGCTAAATCCTGGCAGACATTAGGTAGCGTCAGGAACAAAAAGATTTAGAAGGAAGGAAAGGAATACCCTATATTAAAGCAATCATCTGCCCCCAACCTTCACTTTGATCCCTGTACACCTTAACTTGGTTTGTCATTTTCCAACTCCTGTCAAGCACTCTGTTAACTATTTTTTAAATATAAACTGTATTTCACAATCCTCTCATTTTACTAAATAGAATGAGCTCAGAAAATGCATTTTTCATGTATTTATCTACATATCACAGAAGCACCCATAGCTGCTTCAAATTTTCAGGTTAAACGGATAACGAAAAGCAGGGAAAGCCACACAGACTTGGAATGCGTCAATGTTTGATACTTTATACTGCATAAAGGAAAGGAAAATATCTGGCAAGCAGGTTTATTCTTAAATGAATATTGCATGTCTGAAGTGCATATCTCAGGATTTATTCAAGCAAAATGTTTAGATTTTGAGACAGTACTATTTGACATTCTGTAAAATAATGGGCAATCAGTGTGCACTATAAGGTGCCTGTTGTTGATATGAAAATTAATGAAACATTGCCTTAAGGTTTCGGGGGTGGGAGGCAGGAGGGAGGAGGAGGAGGGGGGGAATGAGTGAGCACCATACTAATGTGCTATAATGCCTTAAAGCAAAGGCTGAGTGCATCATTGCACAATGAGGTCAGTCTACTGACCCTTTCAGCACTGAATGTCATTTGCAGCTTTTGGAATAGAAGCACATGCGCACCACACATTCGCACACATACATGCATACATGCACATTGTGTTTTACACACACACACACACACACACAGATACACACGCAAATGCACATGCAACTACAGTGATATGCACACACTCATACTTGCACACGTCTATTGACGAAGAAAGACAGAGCACCAATACAACTTTCTGTGCTGAATATTTTAGTAAATAGATTATAGGGAATCACAAAGCTTTAGTAAAATAATGGGGAAATCAAACAATTCTCGTGATACTTCCTTTGGCTTTGGTGCAGATCCTGCTGTGTCACTGTCAAGTGAAGAGTGGAGTTAGATTTTGACAGTGAAAGTGATAGTAAAGATTTCATCAGAAATAAAAGGTGGAATATGCATTAAAATCAGCGATCTTTAGAAAATTACAATAAAATCCTAATCATCTCTTAGAGATTTTGATCTAGATTGGATAAGCTGATGTCTGTTATTAAACTTTATGTAGTTGAGAAAGTTAGTGCAGATTTTTAACAAGTTCAAGTTGCATTTCTTACTCAATATTTCTTCAGAAATATTTCTCTATTCACTTCTGATTTGCTTTAATACATTAATATATATTTTAATATAAGGGAGGAGAAGATGGCGGCGCGACGCAGCTCGCAGCGGCCACTCCGGTGGTGATGTCTGTTACTTGTCAAGTAGGGTGCCGTGCACAATCCTGATTTGATGGAGACGGATGTGAAAGTACGGAGGAACATCTGGTGAAACTTCTGAAATGCCTGCTTTGTTGCTGCTGCTACTGTGTGGTCCAGAATCTCCGGAGGAGAAGGCCCCGAGTCCTCGACTTTGCTTGTTGCTCGGCGGCCAGAGTGGGGTCGAAGCTCTCGGCAGAGGATGGTGCTCGGAGAGGCTGTGTCAGAGGGGCTGGTCGGAGGCTCGAAGTTTTCGGACGGACTCAGAGTCGGCTGCGGTCGGGTGCTTTCAATGGTGCTGCATTGGCAAGTTTGCAGCACTTGGAGGTTCATGGCAGGGAGAGTTTCTCCCTTCTGCCGCCTGCGTGAGATGATGAGGCTATTGGGACTGAGACTTTATTTTACCGTGCCCATGGTCTGCTCTTTATCAAATTATGGTATTACTTTGCACTGTTGTAACTATATGTTATAATTATGTGGTTTTGTCCGTTTTAGTCTTGGTTTGTCCTGTGTTTTCTTGTGATATCATTCTGGGGGAAAGTTGTATCATTTTTTAATGCATGCATTTCTAAATGACAGTAAACGAGGCCTGAGTGTCCTCACAATCTAATCTAATCTAGTCTAATCTAATCTAATATTTACATATCCCTCAGATGACAAGCAGAAATAATCATTATTGCTCTCTTTTCTTCTCTTCGGTCTAAATGCACCACTGTGCAATGGGTGTTGGACTTGCTCACCAAAAGACCTCAGATAATGATGATGCACAACTGCTCCTCTCCCTCACCCCCATCATTCTCAATATGGGTGCCCCCAGGGCCGTGTGCTGTACACTCTGCTCACATGCGACTGCATGGCCAAACGCCTGAAACATTATCAAGTTCACCACTTACACGAAAGTGGTAGGGCTCATCACCAGCAAAGATGAGGCGGCTGACAGAGAGGATGTGGAAGAGCTCAAGGCCTAATGCCGGGTAAATAACCTCTTTTCAATGTCAAGAGGACTATGGAGATGAGTATTGACCTCAGGAGAATTCGCACCCCTCACACCCCTCTTTTACATCAGCAGCACAACAGCGCAAACAAGCAGTTTCAAACTCCTGGGAGTGCACATCACGCACAGCCTCTTGTGGTACCAGAACACATCCTACACAATCAGGAATCCTCTCCTTTCTGAGAAGGCTGAAGAGAGCTGGACTATGCACATCTATACTCATGTCACTCTACAAATTTGAGGTAGAGAACATCCTAGCAAGCTACATCACTGCATGGCACAGAAACTACGCTGTGGCTCTCAGGAGGGCACTACAATGGGTAGTTAACACTGCCCAAAGCATCACCGTCACCAACCTACCTGCCATCAAGGACATATATACGGAAAGATGTCAGTAAAGGGCCAGTAACACCATGAAGGATCCCAGCCACCCTGCCCATGGACTGTTTGACCCATTTCCATCAGGGAGGAGGCTATGTAGCATCCACACTAGGACAACTTAAAAACAGTTACTTTCTCTAAGCAGTAAGATTGATTAACACCTCCATCTATTAGCCCGTCTCTCTGTACCCCTGACCACTACTACTTTATCATTTCTTGCCACCTTATGTATAGACACTCCTGTGCCCAAGCATCACTTTATGGACATACAGTCAAGCTTTATATATAAGCTATCCTATGTATTTATATTTATTCTGTTTTTATTATTGGGTTCATTACCTTAAAGCTCTTTTTTGCGATGCATTGGATCTGGACGAGTGTACTGGAAATAACATTAAACAATCTTCAATCTTGAATCTTTGGCTCTTCTCCCTGCGCTTGTTCTTTTCTTCAGGTTGACCTCTTTATGGGATCCTTCGGAGGCCACTGCCACAGGAGGTAGTACTCTATGGACTCCGTGTTGTGATGATGCTCTTGATTGATGAAGTGTAATGAAGGGGGAGGGAGGGAAGGAGGGAGATGTTGAGGAGAAAGGGAAGGAAGGGAAAGGGAAGGGATAAAGAGAAAGAAAGACCACTGCAGGAACCAAGAGACAAGAGATCCTCCCAAGACATAACAAAATGGCAGTCAGAGATAGGGCAAAATAGTTGAGTGTTAGGAATGCAGCCTAGACATGTGGATACTGATGTGAACAATCTAACAGGTCTAGACATAATCAAAGGCAAAATCCTGCTGATTGAGCCTCTTGTCATAGAGACTGCTTAATGCAGCAGACCCCCATCGTTCCACAGTCTCACTACACATACATTCTCTCCTTGTTGCGAAGGGGAGAAAGTGCAGCCATATATGCTCCCTGTTAGTTAGCTGCTAGCTCTCCAAAACCTGGATCAGATTAGGTTAGGTTAGCTTAATTTGTCACATGCACATTGAAACAGACAGTGAAATGCCTCATTTGCATCAATGGCCAACACACTCTGAGGACGTGTTGGGGGCAGCCCACAAGTGTCACCACGCCTCTGGTGCCAACACGGTATGCCCACAACTTACGAACCCTAACCCGTACATCTTTGGGACATGAGAAGAATCCAGAGCCCCAGAGGAAACCCACGTGGCCACGGGGAGAACATCCAAACTCCTTATAGACAGTGGTGCAACTGAGCGTGGATTTCTGATCCCTGTTGTGCTAACTGTTACAATGCCGCTCCTATCCTGCAGGAGAAAGCAAATGTGCCACACAATAGGTTGGGGTGATGTGTCCAAAATGGTTGAACAGCTGACAGTGTAGTACAGGCATATACACCCATAATTGCATACACGCACAAGCATACAGACAGCCATTAACATACATGCTCTAACACATGCTCCAGAACTGGTGGTGTGAAGGAAACTATTGCTCCTTGAGGTTTCAATTTAAAAGGAAACTGTTCTTTGTAGAAGCTATTGCACGACGATGTCCTTTTGTGAGGACATATGCATAAGTTGTTCATATAATTAAATTGTAGAAGGAAACTGATATTGATTTCGAATTCTGGGACATTTTGGCCAAGTACAGACAATGTGGGGGTGGGAAAGAAGGAATGTTTGAGGTTTGGATGCAAGTTTGTTGAATTTTGATTGGCTCAGCATAAAACAAACTGAAGTTTGAACTTCATCAATCATCAGTTTTCGTCTTACTGTTGCTTTCAATGTAACTATTACAGATAGACATGAAAAAATTTTAGCCTTTCTTTTGCCTACATAATCAACATGAAACAATATAAAACAGTTACAGAGGTACTGTTAGGAATATTGAATTATAATGTATAGGATTATATAAATCTGAAATAAACACCATATTTCTCAATGCTAGAAAAAGAAACAACTCAGAGGAAAGTTTACACATCACTTGAGGTTATGTTCCATTTTTGTGGGCCCAGCAGTCTACATCTGCTCTGAGACTTCAAATCTCTCCTGTGAGTGATAAATTACTCTCTGACAATTGGTAGTTTCAAGGCTTGAGGCTGGGAAATTGGAAAGTAATCCATCAACAGAGAGGAGCCTGAGATGGAGCAACATCTAAGAACAATTCTGTCTTGCAATGAGGCACATCTCAACTTGTCGCAGAATGTTTCTTGATGATCTTTGAGGAGGTTCAGAGATATTCCCTCAACTTCTGTCAATGGTGGAAACTCAGCATTAGTGGCAGAAACATCTGGGATGACTGAAATTGTGAAGTCAGGTGATGATGGAAGGATAATATTTCTCCTCATAAAAGCTAACAATTCCCTCCCTTCAGTCCACTCTAAAAATAAATACCATCCTTTACCTTTGAGAACTTGGGCCACCATTTTACTCTGAACCAGTGGAATGGTCCTATTTCATAAGATCATAGATATAGCACCAGAATTAGGCCATTTGGCCCATCAAGTCTGCTCTGCTATTTCATCATGGCTGATCCATTTCCCTTTCAGCCCCAGTCTCCTGCCTTCTCCTCATGCCCTGACTAATCCTGACTAATCAAGAACCTATAAAACCTCTGCCTTAAATTCCATAGATTTACCATTGTCTGGTGAAAGAAATTCCTCCCTATCTGTATTCTAGATGGGCATTCCTCTATTATAGGCCGTGACTTCTAATCTTAGACTCCCTCACCATAGAAAACATCCTCTCCACATCTAGGCTTTGGAGGCCTTTCAACATTCAATAGGATTCAATGGGATATCCCATCATTCTTCTAAATTCCAGTGAGCACAGGCTCAGAGCCTTCAGATGCTCCTCATATGATAAGCCTTTCAATCACAGAATCATTTTTGTGTACCTCCTTTGAACCCTCTCCAATGTCAGCACATCCTTTCTTCGATACGAGGCCCAACATTACTATTCCCGTGATGCTGTTGTTGAGGTGCTCTTTTTGGACTGTCATCTTCATACGTAATTTTCCACAGAGGATGCTGGATGTTCCTGACTAGGGAACACTATTATGTGCGTCATAATAGCGTAGCAGTTTACGCAATGTTATTACACCTTAGGGTGTTCCAGAGTTCAGGGTGCAATTTCAGTGCCATTCTGTAAGGAGTCTCTGTATGTTCTCCCCGTGGACTATGAAGGTTTTCTCCAGGTCCTCTCACAGTCCAAAGACATACTGGGTAGGTTACTTGGTCAGTATAAATTTTCCCATGATTAGGTCACAGTTAATCGGAGGTGTGGGGTTGCTGGGGCAGTATGACTTGAATGGCCGGAAAGGCCTACTCCACACTGTATCGTTAAATAAAATTACAAAACCTTGAGTATTGCTCAGGAGTCTCCACTCTAAACGAGGCAGTCAAGAAGAAATTGGAGCATTGTTACAAAAGTTACATATATTTTTCTCTGTGTCATCCTTGAGCCCATTCTATTCATTAAGTTTATCAGTATTATAGATGTGTGTAAAAGGCTGTTTGCTTGCCAAATATTTGGAGGTCAGAGCCTATGTAGCTAATCTCCACATAATAGATGTGATACCTCCAACAGGGAGATACAGTTAGATCTCCCTGCCTTGTGTTGCACCACATGATCAACGTGACTTCATTTCAATATCAATGGCCATATATTGTGGCCGGGGCTTGATCCCTACAGAGCCCTGCATGTCCTTATACCCAGAGTTAGGACCCTACCATGCCTAGCTGCTGACAGTCCCAGTGTAAACCCTTTGCATTTTAACACACTGCAGAAGTTGAATATTTTCAAAAGTTAATTTGCCTTACAAGCAACAATCAACTTAGTTTGTGTTTGACCTCAGCCAGAGGGAAACAACACCCTCTGCCAAAAACTGGAATTTTTAACTCCAAAAATAAACTTTATTCATAATAAAAATATGTAGATCCAAAAGAAGAAACAGTGCAAAAGCCTTTTACATTTATGGTCATTACATTCAGTGGTGTATTTTTTAAAGAAACAAGAAAAATAAAACAAACAAACATAATAGCAGGTCACTCAAGTGATCCCCTGGGGTGATACGCCCTTTTTAACTTTTCAAGTGGCATCCCCACCCAACTCTGCCTCTCCATGTGCAGAGGTCGAGGAGTGTGTGGTGTGGTCCTCCCCCTCACTTAAGCTGCACTGACTTCAGTTTGTCCCTCAGCATGCCCTCCTGCAGCCTGGAATGTACCAGTTGGTCGAATTCCCTCACAGACATCTTGCTGTGCTGGAAGACGAATACATTTCAGGCAGACCAAAGGGCAATTTTTCACAGTATTGATGACCTTAAGAACATAAGAACATAAGAAATAGGAGCAGGAGTAGGTCATCTGGCCCATCGAGCTTACTCTACCATTCAATAAGATCATGGCTGATCTGGCCATGGACTCATCGCCACCTACCTGCCTTTTCCCCATAACCCTTAATTCCCCTACTATGCAAAAATCTATCCGAACTTATCTTAAATATATTTACTGAGGTAGTCTCCACTGCATCACTGGGCAGAGAAGTCCACAGATTCACCACCCTCTGGGAAAAGCAGTTCCTCCTCATCTCCATCGCAAATCCACTCTCCAAATCTTAAGGCCATGTCCCCTAAGTTCTAGACCTTCCAACAGCATTTTATGTCTGTCTTGGTAAGTGTCTCCAGGAAAAGCCCATGGAACACAATATCCTCTGCTATGTAGCTGCAGGGAACTACCAGAACATGGATACTTGCATCCGTCTCCTCATTCTCTTGGCACATCCACAGTCTGCAAAGCAGTGGATAACCATCCTGAGGGCAGCGTCCTTGGGGGGGGGGTGGGTGATATAATGACTAACCACGAGTGATCTGATTGTAAACTGCCCTCTCACTGCCAGCCAAGCAAAATCTTGGTGCTTGTTGGTGAGATATGGCGATTAGGTGTTCTGCCAGCAGCTCAGGAAAATTGTGCTCATAGAGCTCCTGTCCCCCAGCATCTACAGGAATTTCAACTCAGACCACTGTCTGAGGGACTTGTGGTCAATGTGTTTACTTGGAAATATTCTTCCACAGAGAACAAGTGGTGTAGCAAGATGGACAGGTGGACTAGGACATTGCACGGTAATGGGGTCGGGTCTACTTTCTGCAACACCAAGGACAGATAGAACCTTAGCATGTAAGTGACACTTGGTGTCCACATACTTTGGATCCACGCACAGTATGATACGGCCATGCACAAAGGTGGTCATCAGGATGAGGGCAACTTTGGGTATACCTTTGCCCCCTTTGTTCATTTTGACCTATCGGGTACATCCCAACATGGACCCCCAGATCAATTGGAAGATGTCTTGTGTGATTACTGAGGCACAGGAGCAAGTATCACGCCATACCTGTGCCAAGTACTGCAGCACTGAGAGCACATCACACTTGATAACCAAGTTCTTCCCAGTTGTCGACAGAGAGCACTCCATGTCTGTCTTACCTCCCAATCGCCTCCAGCCAACTCTTGTTACATGTCTCGGCCCCTTCAAACCAAACCCCCAGCACCTTTAGGTAGTCAGACCCAACTGCGAAGGGGACATTGGACCGAATGGGCCAGTTACCGAAGAACATGGCCTTGACTTTCCTGCAGTTGACTCTGTCCCCCATGTCAACGTAAACTGGTCACAAATGATGATCAATCTCTAAGCTGACTCTGGATCAAAGCAGAAGTCAGAAACATCATCCATGTTCAGGTTTTGACTTGTGAACCTTCACTGTCTGCCAGCTTCTCCTTGCTTATGCTCCTGTCCTTTCTTAGACATTCAGCAAAGGTTTCCGTGAAGCACACAAACGAGGCTGGGGAGAGAGGCCAAGCATGCCTGACAGCAGACTTGATGGAGAAGCTGTCTGTTAGGTTTTCCTGTAGAGAACAACTGCAGTTTTGCAAACGTGCAGACTATTTCATGCTGGTGGGTGATGTATGTGGTGTCACACTAAAGTGTGTGTGGGCTTATCCACCCTAATCATCTCTGTCACATTACTAGTTTGAACATCAGTAAAGTGCTCTGGGACAAATTGCAACAGCCTTTGAAAGTAAAGTTAGGGGAGTAAACCTCTTTAATTACAATTTCCACAATGATGAAGACCTTGTGGGTTATATTACCGATGGCTCATTTGCCCCCAAATCATCATGGGAACTGTAGTTTATAGTCATTAAGTGGAATAAACTAATATGCAGATATGTAGGAGGTGGAATGTGTAAGTGGGGGTGGATCAAATGGAACGTAGGTGTTACACTATTATTTTACGAATCTAACTGTCTGTTTCTATTGTTAACTACAGGTTATTGATGACAATTGCCCACAGATAGAACGTAACATTCTCCTACATAGACCAAGTTCTCCTAAATTTGAATCTGATTTGTAGCCAGTCTGACTAATCAACAGTAAGTAAGTCACACTGATTGTACAAACCTTTTTAATCAGTAGAAATAAATGCCACAACTTAACCATTTCTTCATGAATGCACTGGTGTATAATTCAAAAAGACATAAAATGAAGTTTTTCATCACTGCATTGTATTAACATCCACTTTGCATGAGTAACAACAAATCTATTTTAGAAAATCTGCGAACCTTGGAAATGTGTAAAAAGGGCAAGCACACAGCCTTTGTGCATACTGATCAGTCAATTTGAAATTGAGTATTATTGCTGTTTTTTCCACCTCCAGTATTTTCTTTATCTGTTGTATTCTAATCAATAGCATTACAAATTGAGGTTAGAGGCCCTGTTGATCATTAGACATCATAGTTTTCTTGGATGTGCCATTGAAAGGACTGGGAGCACGGAGCAGACCATTCTGGGCCCCAACGAGCTGCATCGCCTAACAACCCATTTATTTAACACTAGCCTAATCACAGGACAATTTACAATGACCAATTAACCTACTAACTTGTATGTCTTTGGACTGTGGGAGGAAACTGGATCATCATGAGGAAACCCACATGGTTCAGGAGAGAATATACAAATTCCAAACAGACGGTGCCAGAATGGAACTCTGAACTTCCACACCCCGAGTGCCGATTGCTATGCTACCATGGCACTGTGCTCCACAATTAGGATTTTTTACACAGAAAATAGACACTCCTGAAAGTGCCTTAGCGTTGCTTATCAGTAAATAAAGTATTTCAACATATTAAAGTGGATTATAAATGCAACCTGAGGTTGTTTCTAGATCTCTATAAACATTGCGTTTAAATGGAACACCAGCTATTCTAATGTGTAACTGGAAATCACACAAACCAGACTTATTTTCCCAGTGTTAAGTAGGAGGTAAGAAAAAACAAGGTCATTCAAGACTGCAGCTGTTTTAATGGTTAAAGGTAGAAAGTTCAGAGCCTGTAAACTGTTTTCTATTCAAGTCAAGTTTATTGTCATGTAGAGTACTGTGCAAAAATTATATATATATATCTATAACTAGCAACACACTCAAAATGCTGGAGGAACTCAGCAAGCCAGGAAGAATCTATGGAAAAGAGTAAACAGTCAACCTTTTGAGCCGAGACCCTTCATCAGGACTGGAGAAAAAAGATGAGGTGTTAGAAAGAAGTTGGGGGAGGGGAGGAAGAAATACAAGGTAGTAAGTGATAGGTGAAACTGGGAGAGGGCAAGGGAAGTCAGCTGGTGAAAGAGATAAAGGGCTGGGGAAGGGGGAATCTGATTGGAGAGAACAGAAGGCCATGGAATAAAGGGAAGGGGGAGGAGGATCAGAGGGAGGTGATGGGCAGGTTAAGAGATAAGATGAGAGAGGAAAATGGGAATGGGAAACGGTGAAGGAGGGGGACATTACCAGAAGTTCAAGAAGTCGATGTTCATGCCATCAGGTTGGAAGCTACCCAGACGGAATATAAGGAGTTGATCCTTCCACCTGAGTGTGGTCTCATTGTGGTAGTAGAGGAGGTGTGACTGACACGATGTTTCACCTATCACCTACTACCTTGTATTTCTTCTCCCCTCTCCCCACCTTCTTACTCTGATTTCTCATCTTTTTTCTCCAGTACTGGTGAAAGGACTCGGCCCGAAACATCGACTGTTTACTCTTTTCTGTAGATGCTGTCTAGCCTGATGAGTTCCTCCACATTTTGTGTGTGTTGCTTGGATTTCCAACATCTGCAGATTTTCTCTTGTTTGTGATATGTATAACTAGGGTGCCTAAGACTTTTGCACAGTACTATAATTGTCAATTCGGAGTGGAGAGCAAATTTGTAAGTCTGGCAGGAGCAAAGAATGTTGGGAATGGCGAAGGTAGAGCCCCGTTGGAGGGGTGTGGGATAGGGGGCAGAAATGAAGTGCCTGGATGGGGGTTGCTGCAGTGCAGACACATCCAACACTGAGACACCAGGCAAGGTCATTTGAATCCAAATAATCGGTTTATTGATCATTACAGAATGACTCTGTGGTTCTTCCCCACTCCCCCTTCCCTGCCCCCTTCCCACTGTTGGTCCACAATAGGAACCCATATCAGAATCAGGTTTATCATCAATCACATATGTCATGAAATTTGATTTTTTTTGCAGCAGTACAGTGCAATACATAAGATTACTACAGTACTATGCAAGTACTATGCAAATGGATTAGGCTCCCTAACTATAGTTGCAAGAAAAAGTTTGTGAATCCTTTGTAGTTATCAAGTTTTCTGAGTTAATTACTCATAAAATGCCATCTGACCTTCACCTATCACAATAATACACAAAGCAATCTGCCTAAACTAATAACACACAAACAATTGTACTTTCCATGTCTTTATTGAAACATTGTTTCATCATTCACAGTCCAGGCTGGAACAAGTATGTGAACCCTTGTATTTAATAACTGATAAAACCTCCTTTGGTAGCAATAACCTCCACCAAACATTTCCTATAGTCACTGGTCAGATTTGCACAATGCCGAGGAGAAATTTTAGACCATTCCTCCATACAAAACTTTTTCAATTCTTCAGTATTTCTGGGATATCTTGCATGAACAGGTTCTTCAGGTCTTGCCACATCATCTCAATTGGGTTAAGGTTTAGACCATGACTTGGCCATTCCAAAACATGAATTTTCTTCTTTTTAAACCATTCTGTTGTTGATTTACTCTTGTGTTTCAGATCATTGTCTTGTTGTATCATCCAATTTCTAGAAAGCTTCAGGTGGTGGACCACTATCCTGACATCCTCCTGTAAAATGTCTTGATACAATTTTGAATTCATTGCTCCCTCAACGATTGCAAGCTGTCCAGGCCTTGAGGTAGCAAAGCAGCCCCAAACCATGATGCCCCTTCCCCCATGCTTCACAATTGGGATGAGGTTTTGGTGTTGGTGTGCAGTGCTCTTTTCCTCCAAACATAGCATTGTGCATTTCTGCCAAAAAGTTCAACTTCTGTCTCATCTGTCCACAGGACATTGTCCCAGAAGCTTTGTGGAACATCCACGTGGTCTTTGGCAAACTTCAGATGTGCAGCTTTTTTTTTGAGAGCAGTGATTTCTTCTGTGGTGTTCTTCCATGAACACCATTCTCGATCAATATTTTTCTTATAGGAAACACATGATCAGAGACCTTAGCAAACTCTAGATATCTCTGCAGGTCTTTTGCTGTTACCTTTGGGTTCTTTTTCAGGATTGCATGGTGTGACCTTTGCAGGATGTCCACTCATAGGGAGAGTAGCTACAGTACTGAATTTCCTTGATTTGTATACAATTTCTCTCACTGTGGACTGATGAACACTTAGGTTTTAGAAATGCCTTTGTTGCCTTTTCCAGCATTATGCATTTCTATAATTCTTCTTCTGAGGTCGTTTGGAAATTGTTTTGATTGAGGCATGATACACATAATCAGATCTTCCTTGAGTAGAGCAGGCTCTGACTTTGCGTGGCCTTATTATACGGCAGGGCACCTCTGCAACCCACACCTCCAAACTCATCTCATTGACTGGAACACCTGACTCCAAATAGCTTTTGTAGAAGGCATTACCCCAGAAGTTCACATACTTTTTTGAACCTAGATTGTAATTGTTTAAATGCTGTACTCAGTATTGATGAGAAGAAGTACAATTGTGTGTTTTTTTTAAGGCAGATAGTGTTTGTCTATTATTGTGGCTTAAATGAAGATCAGGCCACATTTTATGAGTAATTAACGCAGAAAACCAGATAATTGAAAAGGGTTCACAAAATATGTGAATATGGTACTTGCACAGTACTATACACAAGTACATACATGTATGCACAGGTACAATGAGAAACTGACTTGTGGCAGCATCACAGGCACTTGGCATTAGAGACTCAACATTCACAAGAAAAAAAAACATAAATTGATCATAAATGATACACAATTATATCAGAAAAAGCAACAATTAAAACAAAACAAGTAGTCCATTATAGTAGAAAGCAGCCATAGTGTCACTGAACTGAGGTTGTGATAAAGGTTCTACAAGAACCAAACGGTTAAAAGGTTAGGGAATGTTTGGGGGCTGGGAAGAAGGAGAAAGCAATGAAAGAATTTGTGAAGTACAGGCATCATTTCCACAGCTCCGATGAAGGCAATAGCAACAGGAAATAAATTAAGAATCAGATGCTGGAAATGTGAAATAAAAACAGAAAGTGCTGGAAGCACTCAACAGGTCAAACAGCAGCTATAGAAGAAGCGATTGATGTTTTGAGTTCGAGACCCTTCATCAGAAATAAAAGGCAAAGACTTTGTTTAAAGTTTCTCATTTGTTGAATGGGGATCAAACTTACAATTTTTTAATGTTAAAGTCAGTGTTCCTTGGCTACCACTTGAATAATGACGTTTTTGACCATTGGAGAGTTGCAATTTTATGGTCTCAATGTCTCAGTTCACTCCAAGTGTCAACATGGAACGTGGAGAATTCAAACACATGAAAAGACTGCAGGTCTTACGATTTCTACTGATGTAGCTGGGAACATATTGTATGTAAAATATGACAGTAAAATCTATATGAATGTAGAAGAAAAATAAGGGATTAACAAAAATTATTGTTGGCCTTTTACAGTCCAACACTGGGATATTAGGAAACAAGGCATTGCTATAGAGACCTGACATGATCTCACTGCATGGCAATGGGAGATAGAGAGGCTGAATGCCTGTTCCTGTGTCATTTTTGGTTCAAACCCCTCCTCATATCCACTGCTCTGAGAGACTTTTTTCGGAACCAAAAGAACAATTCATGATCAAAGCAAAGATCTGTTGATTTATTTTGACATTTCTGTTTGAGAATTGGCATGTGTTATCAAAAAAATAAGCATTTTCTTAATTTTGAAAGCTTGATGAAATTCTATACCTACACTTGTTTACCTCCTCTTCCCCACCATACTTCCCTTTTACTCCCACAGAAAACTTCTTTACAAATATCAACCAGTCTTCCTTTTTCTGTGACTGCATTAAGTGTTTCATGATGAACTTTGCATGGTCCACTCAAGGGATATTTCTCTTTGGGCTATCTGTCTATTTTATGATATCTATAGACATTGAACAAAAGGCCTCCTTGACTCTTGGAGACAACTCCTTCCACATTCCAGCATTTGGTTATCTTATCACAAACTTTGTAGTGACATAGGCACCCGGTTGCCCTGACTCGCATAGCCACAACACATGAGTTAGCATCTCTGTGACAACGAGGAAGAATCCACAAGAATTTGAAAGCAGGTGATATGTTATCAAAATGACTTCACTTCTCTCAGTCTGTACTCATTAAGGTGATGTTGGCAGTGACTGTGATAACAATCATTTAAATCTTCAGAATGGTCTTAATAAAACTGGGAAACAAAGAATAAAAATTGGTGTCGAAGGCACAGGAATCTAGTACTGAGGACTATTTATAAACAGACCATGCTCAATATAACGCTAGATTTGATGTAAACTCAGATTCCTATTTAGTCCTAAATAGTCTTAAGTGTGCACTTAACTCCCGTGGTAGAAATATACAAACCCTTGTTTCGCCATTGCAAAGAGAGCAATTTCATGCTCTAAATGTCTTTTTTTACTGATCAATTTCATACTTGACCCCTGCCTACCTCCATGCATCCCTCCTGCCCCTGAAACCCCAGCCCATGTACCTCAAATGCAACATCATGATTTTTGTATTTAGATGCTTCTATGGCTTCACCTATCATCAGTCTGTCCCAAGCAGTTTTTTTTTTTTGCCTGGTCCCATCTACCTACAACAGAAGCAGAATCAGGTTTAATATCACCGGTATATGTCATGATATTTGTTAACTTAGTGGCAGCTGTACAATGCAATACATGACAATGTAGAAAAAAGTAAGTAAATCAATTATATCTAAGCATCTGTTAGTCTCATGAGACCATGGATTTGCGCCTTGGAAGGTTTCCAGGGCGCAGGCCTGGGCAAGGTTGTATGGAAGACCAGCAGTTGCCCATGCTGCAAGTCTCCCCTCTCCACGCCACCGATGTTGTCCAAGGGAAGGGCATTAGGACCCATACAGCTTGGGATTGGTGTCATCGCAGAGCAATGTGTGGTTAAGTGCCTTGCTCAAGGACACAACACGTTGCCTCAGCCAAGGCTCGAACTAGTGACCTTCAGATCACTAGATGAACGCCTTAATCACTTGGCCACATGCCAACACAAGTAAATCAATTTTAGTAAATAAATATATATTAAATAGTTACATTAAAAATAGTGCAAAAACAGAAATAATAAAAGTGAAGTTGTGTTCATGGCTTCAATGTCCATATCAGAATCAGGTGGCAGAGGGGAAGAAATGATTCCTGAATCGCAGAGAAACCTCTAGCTTCTGTACCTCCTTCCTGATGGTAACAATGAGAAGAGGGCACGTCCTGGGTGATGGGGTTCTTTAATGATGGATGCCCCCTTTCTGAGGCTCCTCTCCTTGAAGATATCTTGAATACTATGGAGGCTAGTACTCAAGATAGGGTTGACTTATTTTACAACTTTCTGTAGCTTCTTTCGATTCTGTGCAGTAGCACCCCCACCCCACTGCACCAGAGCGTGATACAGGAGGTATATCTGTAGAAGTTTTTGAGCATCTTATGTGACAAACCAAAAACCTCCTTAAACTCCTAATGAAGTATAGCCGCTGTCTTGCCTTCTTTGTGGCTGCATCGATGTGTTGGGACCAGGTTAGTGTCACAAGTGCAGAGCACGGGTGGACCCAAATGCAGGACACAAACACGCTTTGCAGCATTAACAAAAATAGAGTTTATTAATAGTTACTAGGAAAGCAGGGAAGCAAGGATTGTACAGAGAGACATCAAGAATGAATGAAACAGAAGAGTGAATATGCGTGGCTGGAGTTGGGCTCAGACCCTGGATTTAGACTGAGACTCAGGGGCTGAGCTTGGCATGGGACTCGGGACCTGGACTTGGACTTGGATTGGAACTTGGGACTTGGAACATTGGAGCCTGGACTTGGAACTCGGAATATTGGAACGCAGAGCCGGGACTCTTCCTTGTATACAGGACACAGAGTCGGGACTCTTCCTTGGATACAGGACACAGAGTCGGGACTCTTCCTTGGACACAGGACACAGAAAACAGAACACGAAGAGACAGTTCCCCACCCAGGGTAGTGGCAAACAGCTGGACCTACCGAGCGGAGGAGAGGACACGGAGAGACAAAACCATACAATGATAGACAGTTCTTTATCTTGACACGAAATGGCTCCAAGTAGTGGCAAGCCCTCAAGGTGGCCCAGGAACTACAGACAGCGGCTCTAGCCTCACTCTGGCAGGTTAACTTGATGGACCCACTCTGGCGAGGTAGCTTAGTGGCTCGCTCAGGCGCGGTAACTTCACAGGCTGGCTCTGGTGAGGAGAGGCGACTTACTGGCACTGGCTTCGGGGAGAAGATTTGACTTGCTCCGGCAATGTGACTTGCTCACACTTACTTCGGTAACATGAGGCGACGTTGGCTGATGGTCTAGCACCGAGTAGCTGAAAGCCAACACTATATACTGCCCTTTCAGCTGAGAATCAAGTGCCTTTAATTACAGAGCCCAAGAAACACGGGGAAACAATGAATTAAAGGAAAACAAGGAGTCAATGGTCCTGATCGTGACACAAAGGGAATTTAAAGAGAACCAGGGAATAAATGATTGGGACCGTGATAGTACCTCCCATCACCCCAATGGGAGCCTCCCGGCGATCTAATAGATTTGCCCGCATTATCGACAACCTGACTGGGTGGAGGGGGTTTTGGCTGGCAGGCAATACGGGCTAAAAACACACTGAACTTCTGTAACTGTCGTCGTAATTGCACAATTTTTTTCTAAACTGTTACCTGGGAACTTCGAGTCACTTTCTTGAATTCTATAAGTTACACTCTGGGTGGGATTCCAGTAAGGGATTCTGGCTTACAAGAGTTTGGAAAACGGTGTTTGCATCTGCTGGGTCCATATTTGGCTAGACCGTTCTGTCACAAGTGCGGAGCATGGGTGAACCCAGATGCAGGACACAAACACGTTTTGTAGCGTTAACAGAAATAATGTTTATTATTAGTTACTAGGAAAGTAGGGAAGCAAGGATTGTACAGAGAGACATCAAGGAGTGAATGAAGCGGAAGCAGGAATATGCGCGGCTGGAGTTGGGCTCGGACCCTGGACTTAGGCTGGGACTCAGGGCCTAGGCTTGGCCTGGGAACTCGGGAACTGGACTTGGACTTGGTCTTGGCCTGGGAACTTGGAACTTGAGACCTGAACTTGGATTTAGGCTTGGCCTGGGAATGCGGGACCCGGACTTGGACTTGGGCTTGGCCTGGGAACTGGGGACCCGGACTTGGACTTGGATTAGAACTTGGAACTCGAAACATTGGAGCCTGGACTTGGAACTTGGAACATTGGAACACAGAGCCGGAACTCTTCTTGGACACAGGACACAGAGCACAGAACACGAAGATACAGTTCCACACTGAGGGTAGTGGCAAACAGCCAGACCTACCGAGCGGAGGAGAGGACACGGAGAGACAAAACTACACAATGATAGACAGTTCTTTATCTTGACACAAAATGGCTCCAAGTAGTGACAAGCCCTCGACGAGGCCCGGAAACTACAGACAGCGGCTCTAACCTCACTCCGGTGGGTTAACTTGACGGACCCGCTCCGGCGAGGTAGCTTAGCGGCTCGCTCAGGCGAGGTAACTTCACAGGCTGGCTCTGTTGAGGGGAGGCGACTTACTGGCACTCACTTCGGGGAGAAGACTTGACTTGCTCCGGCGATGTGACTTGGCTCGCTCCGGCAAGATGACTTGCTCGTACTTGCTTCGGTGATGTGAGGTGACGGTCTAGCCCCAGGCAGCTGTAAGCCCGACACTATATACTGACCGTTCAGCTGAGAATCAAGTGCCTTTAATTACAGAGCCCAAGAAACACAGGGAAACAATGAATTAAAGGAAAACAAGGAGTCAATGGTCCCGATAGTGACACAAAGGAAATTTGAAGGAAACCAGGCAATAACCAATCGGAACCGTGACAGTTAGATCCTCAGAGACCTTGGTAGCCAGGAACTTGAAACTGCTCTCTTTCCACTTCTGATCCCTCTATGGGGATTGGTTCATGTTCCCTTGTCATCGGTCTCTGAAGTCCACAGTCAGCTCTTTGGTCTCATTGACATTGAGTGCCAGACCATAGCCCTCCATGCATCTCTTGTCTAAATACCTATCCAAACTTCTCTTAAATGTTGCAATTGAACTTGAATCTACCATTTTTACTGACAACCTTTTCCACACTCACACTACCCTCTGAGTGAATAAGTCCCACCTCAGATGCCCTTTAAATAATTCACCTTTCACCTTAATCCTAAGTCCTTGAGTTGTAGTGTCATACAACCTGAGGGGAAAAGCCTGCAAGCATTCACCATATCTTTAACCCTCATAATTTTGTGTATCTCTATAAGATCTCCCCTCATTCTCCTACACTCCAGGGAGTAAAGTCCTAACCTATTCAACCTTTTGCTATAACTAGGTCCTCAAGTCCATAAGACCATAAGACCATAAGACAAAGGAGCAGAAATAGATCATTCGGCCCATCGAGTCTGCTCCGCCATTTTATCATGAGCTGATCCATTTTATCCTATTTAGTCCCACTGCCCCGCCTCCTCACCATAACCTTTGATGCCCTGGCTACTCAGATACCTATCAATCTCTGCCTTAAATACACCCAATGACTTAGCCTCCACTGCTGCCCGTGGCAACAAATTCTATAGATTCACCACCCTCTGACTAAAAAAATTTCTTCGCATTTCTGTTCTGAAAGGACGCCCTTCAATCCTGAAGTCATGCCCTTTCGTACTAGACTCCCCCATCATGGGGAACAACTTTGCCACATCCACTCTGTCAATGCCTTTTAACATTTAACAAGTCCTGGCAACATCTATGTAAAGATTCTCTAAGCTCTATCATACTCATTGATAACTTTCCTGTAGGTAAGTGACCAGAACTACACATAATACTCCAAATTTGGCCTCACCAAAGTCTTACACATCTTCACATAATTTCCCATTTATGAAGGTCATTGTGTGAACAACTCTCATTATGACTTGAGTTGCCATTTTCAAGGAAGTGTTTGTCTATACCCAGATCCCTTTGTTCTACCACACACCTCAGTGCCCCACCATTCACTATATGTCTAACCCTGTTTTATCCTGCCAAAGTGTAACACCTCACAGATCTTTGTCATTTTTTCAGCCCATTTTTCCAGTTGGTCCATATTACACTGCAAGCTTTATTAGCCCTCCTTGGTGTCAACTACATCCCCAGTCATGATATCATCCACAAATTAGCTGATGCAGTTCACCACATTATCATCCACTGGTTGGCTGCCATTAACTAGAGGTGTTTGCAAGGGTCGGTGTTGGAACCACATCTTTTCACATTATATGACAATGATCTGGATGACAGAATTGATAGATTTGTGGGCAAATTTGTGGATGATATAAAGATAGATGGAGATGCAGGTGGGTTGAGGAAGCAGGGATTCTGCAAAAGGATTTGGACAGATTAGGAGAATAGGCAGAGTTGCAGATGGGATACATTGTAGGGAAATGTATGGTCGTGCACTTTGATAGAAGTAATAAAAGATTAAACTGTTTTCCAAACTGGGGGGGTGGGGTAGGCGGAAATTTGGAAATCAGGGGTGCAAAGGTACTTTGCTGGATTCCTTGAGCAGGGTTCCCTAAAGGTTAACTTGCTGTTTGAGGAAGGCAAATTCATTGTTAATGTTCCTTTCGAGAGGACTGGAATATAAAAGCAAGGATGTAAAGCTGAGGCATTATAGGACATTAGTCAGACTGCCTTTGGAGTATAGTGAGCAGTTTTGGGCTCCTTAGCTAAGAGAGCATGTGCTAGAATTGGTAAGGGTCTAGAGGAGTTTTATGAGAATGATTCCGGGAATGAAAGAGTTAATGTATGAGAGAATTTGATAGCTTTGGGCCTGTACTCACTGGGGTTTAGAAGAATGAGGGGGGATATCATTGCAACTTATTGAATGTTGGAAGGCCAAACAGAGTGAATGTAGACCAAATATTTCCCATAGTAGGGGAACGTAGGACCAGAGGGCACAGCCTCAGAATAAAAGGACATTCATTTGGAACAGAGTTGAGGAAGAATTTCTTTAGCCAGAGAGTGATGAATCTGTGGAATTCAATGCACAGATGGCTGTGGAGGCCAAGTAATTTGGTATATTTAAAGCAGAGGTTGATAGATTCCTATTTAGAAGCCAACAGGGAGAAGGCAGGAGAATGAGTTTGAGAGGGATAGTAAATCAGCTCTGATGGAATGGTGGAGCAGACTCAATGGGCCAAGTGGACTAATTTTACTCCTTTGTCTTATGGTCTTAAGTCCTTCTCCCACTAAGCCAATGCTGAATCCAATTAACTACTTCATCCTGAATACCAAACAACTTAACCTTCGGGGCAGCTATGATTTTGGTGTAGAGTTTAAGGTAGTTAAGCAGAAATTCTCTTGTTCAATAATTGTTCTTAAATGGATGTTTATTACACATTGTTCAAGCACAATCTGTTTGAACTATTTATAAATATTAAATTTTTGAGGTGATACTGGGCACCCTCAGCTGCTGGCAAATTTATTCAATAGCATATGGAGCTGGTGCTCAAAACCCAATCCATTCCTTGAAACAAAATCCCACTGATACAGTTTTAAAATTATTCAACAAATAGCATGACAAAAGCAACCAATGCATTACCTATATTACTAAAGCCATTGTCCCTCCTTCTATTTCTAAGCAAATTTCACCAGCTTATCAGATATTATTGCGTTAATACCCAGGTCAACCTGGAATAATTAAATAGCAAGACATGTCCATTCACTTTCATTAGTCTCATCACTGATTATTGTCAATGAGACAACAAAACCCAACACAGTAAATTAATGGTAGTAAATCTAGAAGACTGAATTGTTGAAGTATGAAATGTGCACATACTTGTTCATAACCAAAAGACAGCGGATATGGTCTTGTAAGTTAGACCCAGCCAAGATAAATTAATAATAAGTTGAGATTCTTTTTCAGAACAATCAATAATGGTGTCAGCCAACAGCTCAGTGGTAGGACTTGCTTCTAAGTCAGTTATGTTGGATAAAGCCCTGTTCTGGGCATATAGCCTCAGGTAAGGTTAGAGGGCAAGAATGAAGGGCACTCTACAAAATTAAGGAATAATTTCCTACAACAAAAGGAATCTTTGAGCACTTTGTGCATTCATCAGCAGCTGATGCATGAAGCACGCTGTTTGGACTTCCGTACTATCACCCAGCACATATTCTAGGAGTGATGTTGAATTACTCAAATGGGGAGAATTGGGCTTAGATGGGAAGGAATTTGTAAAATGTGGAGTGTTCTACTAAGGTTGGTTGAGGTGGGGAAGATTGGATTCGAACTAATACGAGGACAGCTAAATGACTGAACTTTTAGCGGAGAGATCCTTTGGAAGCTGTGACAGTAGCGCAATAAGACTCATTGGTCATAGAGAAAGATAAAGGTTGTCCTTGAACTTGGGCTCTAAACTGGCAGAAGGCAGATGAAGGCATAAGAACGGACAGTGGAGAGGTAGTTTGGGAGCAGTTGCCATGGTGGAAGTAGGATTTGCTAAGTGGGAGGCATTTAAAAGTGAGATAGCAAGAGTTCAGATTCAACATGTCCCTGTAAGGGTAAGAGGAAAAGACGGTAAGCTTAGCTTCCTGATTAAGGGAAAATGCTGCCTGTTTATTCTTTTCCATAGATGCTGCCTGGTCTGCAGAGTTCCTCCAGCATTTTGTGTGTAAAGCTTAGCAAACACTGGTTAATGAATGATATTGAAGGTTTGATCAGTGAAAACAGGAAGCATTTTCAGGTATAACAAATCATTATCAAACAAGTTACTTAAATTTTATCGAGGATATGGGAGAAAAATTAAGAAACAAATTGGAAGGGCAAAAAGTGGGTATGAAAAGGGGCAAGTAGGATTAAGGAGAACCCTAAAATCTTTTATTAGCTCATCAGAAGTATGAGAGTATCTAAAGATGGAATAAATCCTCCAGGGACAAGAGAGCTAATTTTGCATGAAGTAGGGAAAATGAACAAGATGCTAAATGAATGTTTCTCATTGGGTTTTGCCAGGAACAAAAATGTGGAGGCTGGAGTATTAAGGGAAGGGTATACTTGTGTTCTGGGGTGTGTTCTTATCAGAGAGATGGAAGTGCTAGAAACATTGGAGCACAGTAGGTTGGATAAATCTCCAAGGGCAGACGGGATCTATCCCAGGATGCTAATGAAAGAAAGGGAAGAGATTGCTAGGGCTCTGATGGAGATTTTTGTGTCATTTTATGCCACAGACCAGAAAATTGGAGGATAGTTAACGTTGCTCCTTTATTCAAATAAACCTGGAATTGAAGGCTGATGAGCATTATGTCCATGGCAAAGTTGTTAGAGAAGATTCTGAAGGGCAAGATTTATGTTCATTTGGGGAGGTGGGGTTGATTAGAAGAAGTCAGCAGAGTTTTGTGCAGAGAATCATGTCCACGAATCTAATCAGATATTTAGAGGAGGCAACCAAGGAAATTAATGAAAGCGCGGCGGTATATGGACTTTGATAAGACTTTTGATAAGGACCTGCTTGGTAGGCTAGTCCAGATGATTAAGGCACATGGGATCTAAGGGGTGTTGGTGAACTGAATTCAAAATTGGGTGGGTGATAGGAGGCAGAGGATAGAGATGGAAGGATGTTTTTCTGACTGGAAATCTTTAACAAGTAGTATACCACAGGATAAGTGCCAGATATTGATTATTTTAAAGATATATAAATAACAATGTGAATATAAGACATTTACTAGTGTGTTTGTGTACCACATGAAAACTGGTAGATAAGGAAGAAGATTAAAGATACAGCAGACATAAATCAGCTTGAAAGTGGTGGAGGGATGACAGATAGGATTTACTCCAGACAAATTTAAGACAATGCACATTCGGAGGTTGAATTCTGTTACAATAAAGAGTAAATGGCCAGAATCTTTGGGGCATTGTTGTACAGAGGGGCTTTGCGTACAGGTCCATAGCTCACTGAAAGTGGTGATATTGGTGGTAGTGTAATAGAAGCAACATTCAGTACATTTGCCTTCTCTTTATAGGACAATGAACTGAGTGCAAAAGTTGGGATGTCATGTTGATGTTGTACAAAATCTTGGTTAGACCACAGTTAGAGCATTATGTACAGTTCTGGTTGTCACAGAACATTGCACATGACTGTGATATATAAAAAAAAACCTGATTCTAATTCAGATTCTATAACAAAAGTGCAGAACAAATTCACCAGGATGTTGCCAGGAATGGAAGGCTATAGCTTGAAGGAGAGATTAGATAGTGTAAGTTTATTCTCACTGAAATGTAGGAGTTGAGAAGTGATCTTATGCACATTTACAATATTATAAAGGACGTAAAATATATGGGAATATCTGGACTGAGGAGGTAGTGGAGGTAAATATTACATCAATGTTTAAAAGGCATTTGGACAGATAACTTGGTAGGGAAGAAGTAGAGGGATATGGATCTAATGCAGAAAAGCAGAAAAGCAGGAGAGCATAGTTAGGCTTCACAGTCGACATGGTTGAGGTGGGTCACAAAGTCACATTTCTGTGTTGTATGTTTCCATGATTCTGTGATTCTACGTACAATATAAGAAACAACATGCCAATTGCCAAAAACACCCAAAGATCAGCCAAGTAAAATAAGAGTGGGTTAAAAATATGACTTGAACTGCTGAATTTCTGTGGGATATGTAGAGGGTAACAGGTTGGGATGGGGGGTGACATGACATTTGAATGATGAGTGAGGCTAACCACATCATACACAAGCAAAGAAGCTGTGAGACTAAGATTTTTGCTTTTGGGAGGATTACTTCGGTATGGTAATCTATTTATACAATAGCATTTCAGATTGCCTGCTTGAATAGTGCAAATGCAGCTTGTGTGGTTTAGGAGGAGGAGGGACTTGACCTGTAATGGTATTTGAATTAAGTCGCCTAGGTCACCATGCATGTGGGAGGGAGATAAATAAAATAGTACAGAATAGCAACAAGGTCATGGCTGAACTCAAAGTGCAAGCTTCTGTACTCTCAGTCGAGAGTCATGGATAGACAGCAGCCTCATTCTCCAGACTATGCAATCATTGATCAAGGGAGTGTCAGTATGCAGGCATATCACATTGTGTACTAATGATTATGTTAATTGAATTTTCAATGCTGATCCCACGTAATGCCTTGAATAATTGCTTTTTGAAGTATATGAATATGGCCATCATTATTTACAAGCGATCCTCAGGAATGAGATAACAAATGAAGTGGAGACCAAGGGTATAATGTTAATCGAAATGCTCAGAGAACTCTCTACTCAACTTCAGTTCCAGCCACAAACTATTTAACTTCTTGGGAACCAAGGGATTAGGCAGATGGCACACTGAGTCAATTGCTTATCCGCAAGATGACCCACGTGACAATACAGAAGTCCATTTATGACTGGTTGCAGTGTCAGTCCAGGATTGCACTATCCAATAGATTCATCTGCAAAGGTGTGCAGCTGTACATCCTGGAGCGAAGAGAACATGTACATAAAATCAGGCATGATCCTTTTAATTTGTATGCACTTCAAGCTGTCAACGAGACTGGATTTTGTTCTAATTTAAGACTAATCTGCCAAGAGACAGCAGCACTAAAAAAGAACACTTTTTAAATCCCCAGGTCCACAAATCTCTGAATGGCAAGCACGGCAAACAAATGTGGGCAGAATTAGGATTGACGTTATTGAGCTTAGCTCACTGGATTGTCAGGTTTAAGGGCAGAATGTAGAACAGGTATGCACACCTGACCCAGTAAACCCTCTGTCCTCTGAGCTAGAAGAGGCAGTGTAGAAATAAACTAACAGAGGGTGAAAGCAAACGAGACAAATAAGGAGGGACCACAAAAAGGAATGTGAAAAAGCAGAGAAAGGCGTTTGTGAGAAAGAAAGAACATGGATGAGTGGAGCAGAGGCTCCTTAGGGAGCAAGGATGGACAAAAATAAAACATTGCATGTTGCCATCTGTTAAGTATGATTCTCTCTGGCTTGTTAATAATTGTCCGTAATTCCGCCTGATGCAAAGGAGCCCATATGGAATTGCAGTGTATTATAAGCACACTAAAATGAACCTTGGATACTGTGGAAGAGTTAATAATATCTACTTACTCTAAGAACTGCATATCAGAGGAACTTTGAACAAGGGTATTTGTTCTAACACTAAGAATGAAGGGTGTGACGATGCCACTGTGTCTTCCAAACTTTTGAATTATTTGTATAATTATATGCAAATAAACACACTGCTTGTTCCCTTTTAAAAAAGTATGTGAATATACCTTTCAGAGTTATCCACTGTTTTACAGCACAGTTTTACAGATTCAGTCTGGTTACTAACACTTAGTCCATTCGACCAGCTCAAATGTGTACTTGTCTGATGTGCAACTCACAACTTTTCAAGCTAATTCATTACCACTCAGCGACTCTTGAATAATAGTTGACTCTGCCTCTGTCAGGAGTAGATCCATCATCACACATTAATTCACTGTCCACAGTACATCTCTCACTGTGATTATTTGATCAGCAAGCACAATCCTGACACGATTTCTGATATGAAAGGTCCTGTTTTGATGACATTTTTCCAGGTGCTGTTGCTAAGACTCTGACTCAGCACAAATTTGAAATGCTTTTCCATTCTCTTTTGTTTCATCTACTGCCTCTAATTGAGGGTGCATCAAACTTAATCACATTCAATAGGGATGATGCATTAACATCTCTGCTGGAGTAGAGCGCAGAAATTTACAGTACTTAAACAAGAAAAAAGCCAATATATGACTCAACTGGAATCGAAAGGAATATAAAAACGCATGCTTCTTCAAAGCTTCTTTTCATACCTGTACAAATCTCTCTTCTGCAACATTGGAGGTAAGCTGTATAGAAATATCATCTGATCCTCAGCGCTATTCCTTTACATAAAGTTTTCTCAAAAATCAAATTGAACTGCAGTCTATTGCCAGATACTAACTGAAGATTAACCTTGCTCTTCAGTGCAATATAAACACTCAGCCAGTCAGGTGGAGAAAGAATAATAAGGTTAAAGCTTTAGTTTGATGATTGGTTCTGATACAGACTTGTTATTGGAAGTGTTCAATTTATGAAAATTTATTGTGCTGCATTTATTGCAGATGCTGAAGCTCTAAAAGAAAATCCGGAAAATGCTGGAAATATTCATCAAATCAGGCAGCATCTGTGGAGAGAGGAACAGTTAATGCTTCAAGATTGGGGCCTTCATTCAACGCATGATAAATTCGCTGAAGCATACCTAGTCAGAAAATAAAATACATTCCTTTTTAAAAATTATGTCAGGCTCCACCACTACCCTCCCCTTTTTGGCAGAATTGGCCCTCACCCTCAACAAATTTTCCTTCAGTTCCTCCCATTTTCTCTAGATCTCCAACCTGATGGCATGAATATTGATTTCTCCATCCAGTAATTTTTCCCTCCCCCTTCCTTCTTCTTCTATTGCCCACTCTTGCCTCTTACCTCTTCTCAGCTGCCTATCAACTGCCCTTGAGTCCCTTTCTTCTTACCATTCTCCTATGGTCCACCCTCCTCTCCTAAAATTTTTTTCTTCTGCAGCCCTTTATCTTTCCAACCCACCTAGCTTCAAACAATCATCTTCCAGATATCCTACTTCCCTGCCCCCCCACCTGTTTATTCTGGCCTCACCCCCCTTCCTTTTCAGTCCTGAAGAAGGGTTCCAGACCAAAACATCGACTGTTTATTCATTTTCATAGATGCTACCTGACCTGCTGAGTTCCTTTAGCATTTTGTGTGTGATGCTCTGGATTTCCAGCATCTGCAGACTTTTTCATATTTATGACTCTACTTCCATATCTGATTTCAATCCACTTTGTGTTATTGAACACAGGGAAATAATTATTGATATTTTGATAAAAATAGTCATAGGAATGTTAAGTCAGCCACTTGCATAACTGCTGCAGTGGTGTTGCTTTCCATTTGGGGCAAACAAAAGATATTGATATAATTCCTTGCTTCTCCTTGTTAATATACTAACAATTCACAAAACTCTGGAAAATTGCCTTTATTTTGGAAGATCTGTCTATGTCTCGCATGTGGCTTACTTAACATCCTTTCCTTGACAGCACTTGGAACTCTATATGCCCACTTCAAAAATCCTTGATTGGCTGCTAATTAATGGTCATGATTATAGACAGATTTTAAACTTTCACTTAACCACTTGTCCAGCCTAGTCTGTCCTCTCAAAGTGTGTCCAGAGACTAGGTTTAACATCTAATCTTGCTGAGTCACCTGGGAATTCTCAGTGGCTGTTATCAGAAAACCCTCATTTAAAAGGTGCACAGTGAAAGTGCAACTTCCCCTCCCAATATTCTTTCACTTTTTCATTCTTCACTTCTTACTTGAAACTCGTTTATTCTGCATTAATGTTGCACTTGAGACTACCCTCCCATCTGTTGTCCTGTGTTTGAGATTTCTATTCTGAATTATTTATCATATGTACATCAAATATACAGTTAAATATAGTATATCATTTGTGTTAACACCCAATAAACCAAAGGATGAGCTGGGAGCAGCCTGCAAGTGCCACACACATTCCAATGCCAACATAGCATGCCCACAATGGTCGGCAGGACAACACAGAACACAACAAAATGGGGCATGACAAGAAATTAAACAACAACTGCAAAAAGAACCCCTTTCCTCCCTCAACACTGACCCTCCAGTCTCCAGGCTTCGGCAAGCAAGCTTCGACTTCAGGACTTCCAATCGATCTTTGGGCTTTCATCTTCAGTTTGAACATAGAAGCTATACTCAATGTTCTCTCCTGTGACGCATGTAATATTTCCATAGATAAGGTAGATAGTCAGAGCCTTATCCCTAGGCTGGGCAAGTCTAAAATTAGAGGGCATAATTTTAAAGTGAGAAAGAAGAAGCTGAAGAGAAGTCTGAAGAATTTGTTTTTCTAACAGAGGGTGGCGGTTATTTGGAACAAGCTACCAGAGGAAATGATGGAGGCAGTAATGACAAGTACTTAGATAGGAAATAAACAGAGGGATTTTGGCCCAATATGGCCAAATGGGCCTAATGTGGATAAGCATCACAATCGGCGTGGATGAAAGACTTGCAGGGCCCATTCGGTGCTGTGTTGCTTCAGAACACTACCTACATAAAATTTTTTTAAAGTTATGTGGTGAATGACAGCAGGTACAACTGTAACAGTGATTTTAGCTTCAATAGGCATCTTGAGCAACATGGATGAGCTAGTTTGAAGAGCCTGTTTCCATGCTGTATAACCCTATGAGTAAATGAATTGATAAAAGTTTGCTTTGAAAAATGTTTTGGTGCAGTTCTCAACACATCTGCCTGGAATTCTCCTGGTTTCCCTTTGACCAGATCCCAGGTGTCTGTACAAAATGCACTTACAGAATATGACAGGTGATTGAAATCTACCAGATTCTGAAAGGCCTGGTTAGAGTGGAATTGGAAAGGATGCTTCATTCGTAGGAGAGTCTAAGATCTGAGCGCACAGCCTCAGAATAAAGGGTGTCCCTTTAGAAATAAGATGATGAAGAATTTCATCAAAGAAAGTGGCAGATCTGTGGAATTCATTTTCACAGAAGGCTGTGGAGATCAAGTTATTGGGTGTGTTTAAGGCAGAGATTGATAGGTTTTTGATTGGCAAAGGTACTAAGGGTTATGGGGAGAAGGCAAGGGAACGGGATTGAAAATAATCAGCCATGACTGAATGATGGAGCGGTCCCATTGGATCAACTGGCCTAATTCTGCTCCTAAATCATATGGTCTTATGAACTTTCAGAGTCTATTTTTTTTCTTTCTTCCCTTGCTTTCTTGGACTATTCACAGGTTTCACAATGTAAGAATGCTCCTCGTGGAGGTAAAACCTCTAATTTTTAAAAGCTTTTCTGATCCTAGTCACCAGATATTAGGTACTCTAGGGTAGACTTTAGATGCAACTGAGATTCTGGGAAATTCTACCTACGATAATAACTGTAGAACACAGGAGCATTGAACAAAGATTGATCACTCTAGTTCTATCAGTAATGATCTTTTTACACATAGCACTATGCTTGATGATGTCACTGTGGGATATATTTGCATAATTGCATTCAAATTCATCACAGATAGGGTATTGCAACAATATGTTTTATTCAGATACGAGAAACCTATTTCTCAATGCCAACCAACTGCTAATGCAAAGCTACTGCCACAAACAGCACTTTAGTCTATTGGTCACACATGTTAGCCTCCAACTTCTAAGCAATTTAAAGGCAACCAACAATTATGGTATTGGGAAGGGCTTTTACTCACCTCCAAACAACCCAAGATTCACCCTCACAAACCAGTGCAGACCTCCCTCAGTCTACTAGGACATAATGTCCAGGAAATTGGTCTTAAGACCAATTTTAGTGTTGCAGCCCATCTTTGCAATAATTACAACAGACACAAAATGCTGGAGGTGCTCTGCAGCATCTATGGAAAAGAGTGCAGTCAACGTTTCAGGCAGAGACCATTCAGCAGGACAGGAGAGGAAAAGGATGAGCAGCAGAGTTAAAAGGTGGGGCGGGGGATGGAGAAACACAAGGTGATAGGTGAAACCAGGAGGGAGGGTTTAAGTAAAGAGCTGGGAAGTTGATTGGTGAAAAGGATTGGGGGTTGGAGGAGGGGGAGTCTGATAGGAGAGGGCAGAAGGCTATGGAAGAAAGAAAAGTTGAGTGGGGGAGCACCAGAGGGAGGCGATGGGCAGGCAGGAGATAAGGTGAGATTGGGAAAGGGGGATGGGGAATGATGAAGGAATGGGGAAGGGGTGGCCGTTACCAGAAATTTGAGAAATTGATGTTCATGCCATCAGGTTGGAGGCTGCCCAGATGGAATATAAGGTGTTGTTCCTCCAACCTGTGTGTTGTCTCATCACGACAGTGGAGGAGGCCATAGATAGACATATCAGAATGGGAGTGGGAAGTGGATTTAAAATGGGTGGCCACTGGGAGATCCTGCTTGTTCTAGCAGATGGAGCTTAAGTGCTTGGCAAAGTGGTCTTCCCAATCTATGTCGGGTCTCACTGATATACAGGTGGTGATACCGGGAGCACCGGACACAATATACGACCCAATAGACTCACAGATGAAGTGGCACCTCACCTGAAAGGACGGTTTGGGGCCCTGAATGGTAGTGAGGGAGGTGGTGTAGGAACAGGTGTGGCACTTGTTCCACTTGCAAGGATAAGTGCCAGGAGGGAGATTAGTGGGGAGGGACGAATGGACAAGGGAGTCACGTAGGGAGCTATCCCAGCGGAAAGCAGAAAGTAGGACACATGTGCTAGGTGGTGGCATCCTGTTAGAGATGGTAGAAGTTTCAGAGAATTATGTGCTGGATGCAGAGTCTGGTGGGTTGGAAGGTGAGGACAAGAGGAACCCTATATCTGGTGGGGTAGTGAGGGGTTTGTGTTGAGAGCAGACGTGCATGAAATGAAAAAGATGCAGTTGAGGCCAGCATTGATGTTGGAGGAAGAGGAACCCCTTTCTTTGAAGAAGGAGGACAGCTCCTTTGTTCTGGAATGAAAAGCCTCATCCTGAGAGCAGATGCAGTGGAGATGGAGGAATTGAGAGAAGAGGATGGCATTTTACAAGTAACAGTGTGGGAGGAGGTATAGACCAAGTAGCTGTGAGAGTCCGTGGGTTTATAATAGGCATCAGTGGATAAACTGTCACCAGAGATAGAGACAGAGAGATTGAGAAAGGGGAGAGAGGTGTTGGAAATGGACCAGGTAAATTTGAGGGCAGGGTGGAAGTTGGAGGCAAAGTGGATGAAGTTGATGAGTTCTGCACGGGTTCGGGAAGTAGCAATAATGCAGTGGTCAATATAGCATAGGAAAAGTGCAGGACGGCCACCAGTACGGGCTTGGAACATAGACTGTTCCACGTAGCTGACAAACAGGCAGGCATAGCTGCGACCCACGCGAGTGCCCATGACTACACCTTTTGTTTGAAAGAAGTTGAAGGAGCCAAAGGAGAAATTATTAAGAGTGAGGACAAGTTCTGCTAGACAGAGGAGAGTGGTGATGGAGGGAACTGGTTGGGTCTGGTGTCCAGAAAGAAATGGAGAGCTTTGAGGCCTTCCTGGTGGGGAATGAAGGTGTATAGGGACTGGACATCTATAGTAAAAATAAGATGATGGGGGCCAGGGAACTTGAAATTATTGAAAGGATCCAGAGCGTGTGAAATGTCTTGGATATAGGTAGGAAGGGACTGAACTAGGGGGGATAAAACACAGTTGAGGTACTCACCCCATAGCCCTACTATCCCAACGCATCTGCTCTCAGGATGAGGCTTTTCATTCCAGAGGTATCCTCCCTCTTCAAAGAAAGGGGGTTCTCTCCCTCCACCATCAACGCTGCCCTCTTCCATTTCATGCACGTGTGCTCTCACACCTACCACCTGCTACCCCACCAGGGATAGGGTTCCTTCTGTCCTCACTTAGCATTCCACTAGCCTCCGTGTCCAGCACATAATTTTCCGCAACTTCTGCTATCTCCAACGGGATCCCACCACTAAGCACATCTTTCCGTCCGTCTTATTTTCTGCTTTCCACAGGGATCTCTCCCTATGCAACTCCCTTGTCCATTCTCCCTTCCTCTCTGATATCCCTCCTGGCACTTACCTTTGTGAGCAGAACAAGTGCTACACCTACCCCTACACTTCCTCCCTCACTACCATTCAGAGCCCTAAACAGTTCTTCCAGGTGAGGTGACACTTCACCTGTGAGTCTGATGGGGTCATATACTGCATCCAGTGCTTCCGGTGTGGCCTCCTGTATATCAGTGTGACCTGACATAGATTGGCAGACCGCTTTGCTGAGCAGCCACGCTCTGTCCACTAGAAAAAGTGGGATCTCCCAGTATCCACACATTTTAATTCCACTTCCCATTCCCATTCCCATTCCGATATGTCTATCCATGGCCTCCTCCACCATCATGGGCCAAACTCAGGTTGGAGGAACAACATCTTATATTCCGTCTGGGTATCCTCCAACCTGTTGGCATGAACATCGATTTCTCAAACTTCCAGTAATGGCCCCTCCCTTTCATCATTCCCTATCCCTCTTTCCCTTTCTCATGCTTTCGTCTTGCTTGCCCATCGTCCCCCTTTGGTTCTCCTCCTTTCCTTTTCTTTCTTCCATGGCCTTCTGTCCTCTCCTATCAGATTCCCCCTTCTCCAGCCCTGTATCAACTTCTCAGCTCTTTATTTCACCCCTCCCTCTCCTGGTTTCTCCTACTATCCCGTGTTTCTCCCTCCCCCCCTCCCCCCACCACCTTTTAGCTCTAATGCTCATCTTTTTTTCTGGAGTCCCGCTGAAGGGTCTCGGCCCAAAACATCGACTGTTTACTCTTTTCCATAGATGATGAGTTCCTCCGGCATTTTGTGAGCGTTGCTTGGGTTTCCAGCATCTGCAGATTTTCTCTTGTTTGCGATTATTGGTTACTTCGCTCCCCTTGACAATATAGACTGGGTGGTTTTACCTGCAGAGGAATGGACATTATCCAGGAGAGGGCTCCATAAATGGACTACTCCAATAGCAATGGGCTGTATGAGGAACGTGCAATATTAAAGAATATATTACAGTCTTGGGTCTTCACACATATCACTCATGCTTCACTCTCATTGTCATAACATTATTGAGTTACCATAATTGTGCCAATGGTTTGCAACTTTGGGCCCTCTCTGTTTTTCTCATTACATTTAGTTCGAATTCTAAGCACACAAAGAGCATGTTCATTAAACTGCATCGTATGCATCTGCTCAGAACACCATGAGAAACGAATGAGACCTTAAATCCTAATAGCTTTGCAGCTGCTCGTAAAATATCATATGCTCACCAAAAGCACATTATTGTTCTTCATAGGAAATCAGTTTTGAAAAACAAAGCAGTGCAATCATTGAAAACTTTCAGCAAATAAATCATTCTGTGATGACAAGGTTGCTAATATATATCATGGAAGGATTTGTGAAGCTTTCTATGCACACTTGCCATACTCACAACAGAATGCTTAGAATACCACGGGCATAAAACTTGAACCTCATAATTATAAATGCAAGCAAGAAGCCCAACCAATGAAAGCATAGCTATTAAGATTCAAATTCCTGTTTAACACTGGAAGGCCTTTAAACAGTAGAATCAAGTAGCAAGAAGGAGCTCGTTCTATCTCACGCAGATCTTCCAAGGATGCATTAGTTACACTTTGCATCGCTTTTCCCAAGACCTTCATGCTTTTTTCTTAATCAATTATCCTGCCCTATTTGAAAGTACACTCGGTGACTGGTTTATTAGGTACGTCTGAACTCCTTCTCGATGGTGCAACTATCTAATAAGTCAATCACGTGGCTGCAGCTCAACACATTAAAGCATGCAGACATGGTGAAGCGGTTCAATTGTTTATCAGACCAAACATCAGAATGGAAAAGAAATATCACCTAAGTGACTCAAACTGTGGAGTGATTGTTGGTGCCAGATAGGGTGTTTTGAGTGTCTGAGAAAATGGTGACCTCCTAGGGTTTACACACACAACGGCATTGGATACTGTTGAGGGGGGACAAAGAGGAGAGTGGTAGTGATAGGGGACTCGATAGTTAGAGGTGCATATAGGAGGTTCTGTGGGCGTGACAGAGAATCCAGGATGGTTTGTTGCCTCCCAAGTGCCAGGGTCAAGGATGTCTCTGATCGATTGCATGACATTCTGAAGTGGGAGGGTGACCAGCCAGATGTCGTGGCGCACATCAGTACCAATGACATAGCAAGGAAGAGTGAAGAGGTCCTGGACAGTGAGTATAGAGAGCTTGGTAGGAAGTTGAAAAGCAGGATCTCGAGGGTGGTAATCTCAGGATTGCTACCTGTGCTAGGTGCCAGTGAGGGTAGGAATAGGATGCTCTGGAGGAGGAACAAGTGGCTGAGGAACTGGTGTAGGGGGCAGGGTTTCAGATTTCAGGATCATTGGGACCTCTTCTGGGGCAGGTGGGACCTGTACAAGAGAGACGGGTTACACTTGAACCACAAGGGGACCAATATCCTTTCAGGGAGGTTTGTTAGTGCTATTGGGGAGGCTTTAAACTAGATTTGCAGGGGGATGGGAACCAGAGTGCCAGAGCTGACAGTGTGGCTGGGGTGAAAATAAATGATGTTGAAAGTTTAAGCAAATCCGCTGATAGAAAGGTTGTGAGTGGTGGTAAAAATCTTCTGAGGTGTATATCTTTCAATGCTAGGAGTATTGCGGGGAAGGCGGATGAGTTGAGGGCGTGGATTGACACGTGGAATTATGATGTTGTAGCAATTAGTGAAACTTGGCTACAGGAGGGGCAGGACTGGCAGCTTAATATTCCAGGTTTCCGATGTTTCAGATGTGATCGAGGCAGAGGAATGAAAGGTGGGGGAGTAGCATTGCTTGTTAGGGAAAATATTACAGCAGTGCTCAGGCAGGACAGATTAGAGGGCTTGTCTACTGAGTCCTTATGGGTGGAGTTGAGAAACAGGAAAGGTATGGCCACATTAGTGGGATTGTATTACAGACCACCCAATAGTCAACGAGACTTGGAAGAGCAAATCTGCAGAGAGATAGCAGGCAACTGCAGGAAACATAAAGTTGTGGTGGTAGGGGATTTTAATTTTCCATACATTGATTGGGAATCCCATACTGTTAGGGGTCTAGATGGTTTAGAGTTTGTAAAATGTGTTCAGGAAAGTTTTCTAAATCAATATATAGAGGGACCAACTAGAGGGGATGCAATATTGGATCTCCTGTTAGGAAATGAATTAGGGCAAATGACAGAAGTCTGTGTAGGGGAGCACTTTGGTTCCAGTGATCATAACACCATTAGTTTCAATTTGATCATGGACAAGGATAGATCTGGTCCTAGGGTTGAGGTTTTGAACTGGAAGAAGGCCAAATTTGAAGAAATGAGAAAGGATCTAAAAAGCGTGGATTGGGACAGGTTGTTCTCTGGCAAAGGTGTGATTGGTAGGTGGGAAGCCTTCAAAGGGGAAATTTTGAGAGTGCAGAGTTTGTATGTTCCTGTCAGGATTAAAGGCAAATTGAATAGGAATAAGGAACCTTGGTTCTCAAGGGATATTGCAACTCTGATAAAGAAGAAGAGGGAGTTGTATGAAATGTATAGGAAACAGGGGGTAAATCAGGTGCTTGAGGAGTATAAGAAGTGCAAGAAAATACTTAAGAAAGAAATCAGGAGGGCTAAAAGAAGACATGAGGTTGCCTTGGCAGTCAAAGTGAAGGATAATCCAAAGAGCTTTTACAAGTATATTAAGAGCAAAAGGATTGTAAGGGATAAATTGGTCCTCTTGAAGATCAGAGTGGTCGGCTTTGTGCTGAACCAAAGGAAATGGGGGAGATCTTAAATAGGTTTTTTGCGTCTGTATTTACTAAGGAAGCTGGCATGAAATCTATGGAATTGAGGGAATCAAATAGTGAGACCATGGAAACTGTACAGATTGAAAAGGAGGAGGTGCTTGCTGTCTTGAGGAAAATTAAAGTGGATAAATCCCCGGGACCTGACAGAGTGTTCCCTCGGACCTTGAAGGAGACTAGTGTTGAAATTGCGGGGGCCCTGGCAGGAATATTTAAAACATGGACTTCAGTAAGGCCTTTCACAAGGTCCCACATGGGAGGTTAGTTAGGAAAATTCAGTCGCTAGGTATACATGGAGAGGTGGTAAATTGGCTTAGACATTGGCTCGATGGAAGAAGCCAGGGAGTGGTGGTAGAGAATTGCTTCTCTGAGTGGAGGCCTGTGACTAGTGGTGTGCCACAGGGATCAGTGCTGGGTCCATTGTTATTTGTCATCTATATCAATGATCTGGATGATAATGTGGTAAATTGGATCAGCAAGTTTGCTGATGATACAAAGATTGGAGGTGTAGTAGACAGTGAGGAAGGTTTTCAGAGCCTGCAGAGGGACTTGGACCAGCTGGAAAAATGGGCTGAAAAATGGCAGATGGAGTTTAATACTGACAAGTGTGAGGTATTGCACGTTGGAAGGACAAACCAACGTAGAACATATAAGGTTAATGGTAAGGCACTGAGGAGTGCAGTGGAACAGAGGGATCTGGGAATACAGATACAAAATTCCCTAAAAGTGTCGTCACAGGTAGATAGGGTCATAAAGAGAGCTTTTGGTACATTGGCTTTTATTAATCGAAGTATTGAGTATAACAGCTGGAATGTTATGATGAGGTTGTATAAGGCATTGGTGAGGCCGAATCTGGAGTATTGTGTTCACTTTTGGTCACCAAATTACAGGAAGGATATAAATAAGGTTGAAAGAGTACAGAGAAGGTTTACAAGGATGTTGCCGGGACTTGAGAAACTCAGTTACAGAGAAAGGTTGAATAGGTTAGGACTTTATTCCCTGGAGCGTAGAGGAATGAGGGGAGATTTGATAGAGGTATATAAAATTATGATGGGTATAGATAGAGTGAATGCAAGCAGGCTTTTTCCACTGGGGCAAGGGGAGAAAAAAACCAGAGGACATGGGTTAAGGGTGAGGGGGGAAAAGTTTAAAGGGAACATTAGCGGGGGCTTCTTCACACAGAGAGTGTTGGGAGTATGGAATGAGCTGCCAGACGAGGTGGTAAATGCGGGTTCTTTTTTAACATTTAAGAATAAATTGGACAGATACATGGATGGGAGGTGTATGGAGGGATATGGTCCGTGTGCAGGTCAGTGGGACTAGGCAGAAAATGGTTCGGCACAACCAAGAAGGGCCAAAGGGCCTGTTTCTGTGCTGTAGTTTCTATGGTTTCTATGGTTTCTATGGTCTCTCGAGTTTACAGAGAATGGTCTGAAAAACAAAAAAACATCCAGTGAGCGTCAGTTCTGAGGGCAAAAACACCTTGTTACTGAGAGAGGTCAGAGGAAAATGGCTAGACTAGTTCAAGCTGACAGGAAGGTGAGAGCAACTCAAATAACCATGCCTTATAACAGTTGTGTGCAAAAGAGCATCTCTGAATGCACAACACAGTGAACATTGAAGGGCAGCAGAAGACCACAAGCTCATTGTGTATTTAATATTTCAACAATATTTTTGTAATGTTTAAATCATCTCATATATATAGGTTGATTAAACATTCTTGTTCATTTAAGTAATTTATTGCAGGTTAAATCTATAAATATGTGAACCATATGTCATTGTGCTACCACATGGTATGTGTGCGCTTCACTTAAAGTAAACTCAAAGTTATACCTGCATTTTGGACTCCCATGTCTTCCTTAGAATTAGTTTAATGCTTTGAAGTTACAGAACTTACATGCAGTGGCCACTTTATTCAGTATATGAGGTACCTAATAAAGTGACCACTGAGTTTATACACTGAATCTTCTTCTACTAGCCTTGTAGACATCATATTTAAGATCATGACACTTATTCCTTCATGTTTCTTCCTTTATTTCACGTTTTCACGTGCCAATAACCTTAAAACTGTGATTCCCCAGTGCAGGAGTCTTTTGTCATTCAAAACAATTCCTTATCTTATAAAACAAATATCTTCTTAGCCTTCTTTGAACCTTCTGATCATATGCTTCCTCTGAAGTAATCCTGAATTATACTTTTTTTGTTTTTTACTGTACAGAGATCAGTTCTATGCTGGACTCATTCCCTGTGTGTCCCTAGTGATCTTATTTTCTATATGTGGAAAAGAATGCTCAGCTCATAATATAGGGAGCCACATTTATTTATTTGGAAGCAGCGTGATACATTGTGGACTAGGAAAGGTTTACATCCTCCTCGTTCTTCAGCGCCTACAATTTCCTCAAGCTTTGGAAGTCAAATTTGAGGACTTAAATCCTGCCCTGATGATGAGCAGAATGAATCATTGGAAAGGTTGCCATGGCACCACGAACTGTACTTCTGAGTCAAATTTTATTGGTACAAATGCCACACATTGGCAACAGCGACACGCTGACTCAACTTGGAACATTTCACAAGATAACAGTGCGGACAAATTTTAGGTTTGGAAAACTTTTGGACTCATCACTCACTCAACGATTTGATATTGTCCTGATATGCAGTAGCCCAGTATAATTCAATCAGTTGTATACTTATCCCTTCACCTATATGTAGTCAGGACATACTGGACAGGGCTGCACTAACTTGATTCATGCATGATCCCCATGTTCTTTTGCTCTCGTCACCATAAAAATAACCTTAGTATTTTGGTTTTGATCCAATAACATAGCTCTCTTCCAGTGTGATACTGAGCTGATAAAAAAAATGAATGCATTACAAGATGCAGTGTTTGCAAGTGGGGCTAAATAAGGCTCTTTAGATTTTACAACTTGGATATATTTACTGAGTCAGAAATTGGTATAAATGAAGCAGAGAATTTTTTTTATCTACGTCCACAAAATCTCTGTGCTCAACCCCTGCAAAGAAGTTTTAAGTCACTGATTACAGTTCTGTTAGGCCTTGCTGTTGATGGAAATCTTAACCCTTTCTACAATTAACCGGGTGCATACACGCATTTATATAGTTCAATATAATATCATCATCCAAATAGTATCAAGGTTATAGTATTCTGTGATAACATGGGTGATTGATCAGACAGGAATCTGTGAGGTACTGATCAGAAATGTAACTCATACCAAATTTTGGTTTGATGATCCAAGCTGGATGTGGCTTTGATCTTCTTGCATTGTTTTATAAGTGGAAACATGAATGACCAAATCAAGCTGAAGGTAATTCCCCTTCTGATTTTGACATGGACAATGTTTTAAAGACAACTCATTAGGCAGCTGAAATCAATTTGTGCTAAATCAAGTTGAAATCGTGAATAGAGCCCAAGGCTCCACCCATTGCTGCTTCAATTAGCTTAATATAAAATTGGTTTAGCTAAAGCCCAAGAGTCTTTCCAAGTCTTTATTTGACTGAAACATAGAGAAATTTTCAATTACCAAAGTTGAAAAAAAATTGTAAATGTGTAATTGAAATAAAAATTGAAGGTTCAATTCAGAAACTGAAAACCTATATGAAAAATAATCAGTAACTCTGCTCCTTTATGGAGATGCAGGCAAAGACCCCTTTGTAGTATCTGTTTGTCAGCAAAGTTCACTGCACACAGATCAATGAGCCAGACCCATCAATGGGATGTTAGGTGCAGGACCAGTGACTTGGACTGCAGTTCCTCCTGAATGGTTCAAGATAACGTTAACATCCAGTATGTTAACATCATAGCCATCTAGGATAACTCACCAGGAAGACAGCAGCCATATTCTTATTCATACTTGAGCATCTCTAACCTTTGACATTTGCACAGAAAACTGGAGCTAAGTTTGTTGGCTTAAGCTAAATAGAACTATGCCTCAGAGAAATGCTATGAGCCTACTTCAAGAAAATGGCAAATGGTTTCATTTGTACTGTTGTACCCACAACTTCCATGTTGAAACCATACAAAAGTGATTTGGAGATTATTCTTGGGCAAATATGTCACTTATCAAAAAGAAATGTCTGAATACATTTTGATGAGAATATGTTTTTATTCATGAGTTTAAGACAGTAATCTGTTTTGCGATCTATAGAAATATTACATTTTTGGAGCCTTCCACCGTCACCTACTACGTGGATGAAGTTGATACATTACAGTACTCTAACTGTACTTCATTGCTTTTTAACAGCTTGGGGCATTGTGAAAGGTAATGCATCAATGCAAGTTTGTATTTTACATTGCCTATACCAGACCACTAAAATAATGCTTGAGGGACCTAATTAATTGGAGGACATTTAAACTCTGTTACCACATATTGTACTAATGTTCAATATAAGATTCAGACAAATTATTTTCATGGTAACCAAACCAACCACCTTCATTATTTTCTGGTGAAGGTGCCAAATCTGTACTAATTACAACAAATTTTTATTCTTATGCTTAGTGAAAGCCGATCTAAGTTAGCCCAATAACAAAACGTGTTCTATTTTTCCAAGTTCCTTCTCTGAGTCTGCAACAATGGGTTCAAAGGAAATTTGATTCAGATAGATTGATAATCTTTCCATGTTAAATTTAATGCTATGGTCTTGGTGTGATTATGTGACATGTGAAATAAACATAGATTCTTGCAGACGTTTCTGGAGTTAATTGTGTTGCTTTTGTTGAAAATCTACTGATCCATTTTCTATACATCCGCCTTAAAAAGCAGAGATTAATTTGGCACAGCCTAATCACAGAAATCGCTTTTAAGTTTCTTATATGTTATAGGGTTGGCCAGTAAAGCACACAGGGTTCTTAACATTTCTATTCTTGGATATCTGTTTAATAATGAACACACTGGTGTGCATTCAAATGTTATTGCATTGAATAGAGAGAAATGTTTCTCTGCACAGAGCTAGCAACTACATTTTCCTAAAGAATGTATCCTATAGTCAGCAAAATACAGCCCATAACATATTGTAATAAATCATTCACAATAAATATGGATGTAACAGTGCAGAGTTATTTTAGTCAGAAGTAATTGTTCCATCTGGAGAGCTGATGCTGTTTGAATTTCTCTAATATAGCTTACCACCCTCAATCTATTCAACCACAATCAAACTGATGAGCTCCAGACTTTTCAAAACCATTTAGGTTGCAATTGTCAATTCACCATGTCTGTTGCCAGGGGAAACCATAAGGTATTTTGTACTTCTACCCGCCCATGTTGTTGGAAATACCAGCAATCTCCCAAATAATTGAAAAGTATTTTACATTTATGAATCTGCAGAGTAATATTAGAGTTATGTCATGTAAACTGATGAGCAATTATAAAGACACGTTTGCATTATTTACTCTTTCCTCTTGTAACAGATCCAAAAACTGGGGCATTGTGCACTGAAACACATTTGTTCGATAGAAGCGGGATCCGATTAGTTTTTGTGGCTCAGAAAATGTGTTCACTCATGTGGAAATGAAAATAATATAGTCAAGTCACTTATCACTTAATTCCCTGGCCTTAAACCATGCTCTAATACTCTGAAAACACCCATAGTCCAGCAAATAGGAACTAATGAACATTTTGGAGCAATTACCTCACCCTCTTCTGCTCAAGAATTATCAGGTGATGGCTATCTAAGATGATCAAACATTAAATAAAGTCAAGTCTGGTTTACAGACAATAAATAGAATATTTTTGCAATCTATTATTTCATAATCTCTTTCACCCAATAGCTTCAAGTCAGAGTGCCACTGTAGGATTATCACATATCAGTCTACATTTTCAGAAGACCATAACACCATAAAACATAGGAGCAAAATTATGTCAACAAGCCTTCTCCACCATTCATTCATGGCTGATTTATTTTTCCTCTCAACCCCGTTCTTCTGCCTTCTCCACAGAACCTTTGACACCCTTACTATTGGAGAAACCTATAAACCTCAGCTTTGAGTATACCATGTGCCTTGGCTTCCATAGTTGTTTGTGGCAAAGGATTCCACTGATTCAGCAGCATCTGGCTAAAGAACTTCCTATTCATCACTGTTCTAAAGGGATGTGCTTTTATTCTGAGGCAGTGCCATCTGGTCTTAGACTCTCCCATTTTTTGAAATATCTTCTCCATTATATTTAGGCCTTTTGATGTTCTGTAGATTTCAACGAGATCCCCCTTCATTCTTCCAATGAGTGCAGGCCCAGACCCTTCAAATACTCTTCATTTGATAACTGTTTCATTCCCATTTCTGGGAAGTTCAACTGTTAGCAAACTCTGACAGCTTTTAATAAGCCATGTCTTATGGTGCTAACAGACTGACAATGTGGTGTTATTGGGTGTGCTGACTTCCAGCTAACAAAGTACTTTAAAACACAGTTCATTTATATTCAGTGATACACGTTTAAGTCCAAACAACATTCTTAAAATGCATTTAAAAGTCACCAAATTACAAACCATTTCTGAAACTCAAAGTACTTCTAAATTACAAAGCACAAAGAATAAACAATTTTCAAGATACAGGTACAATTCCATAAATTAAACAGACGTACCCTTACCAATGATGCAGACAAATGAATCATCTGCTGCAGAAACTGAAGTCAGAGGAATGGACTTTAGTTCACCCCATGTTTCTTCCATGGTACTTGATGTTCCTTACCCCATTTCTCCTAATAAGCCTGAACTTCTGTCTGCATTTATACACTTTCTCTTTCACTTGAGTGACTTCGCATGTATATGATATTTCTTCGGATACCCTTTATACACAAATAGTTTAAAAGCATCTTGGAGACACAGATTTCAGCTAGTTATCATTAATGTTCTGAAGCTAAGTTCCTTGAGTACATAAAACTCCCAACCATAAACACATCAGTTATATTTGATATGCTAAATGATATTATCCACCTAGTCTGCAAGCTTCCTTGAACTAAAACAACAGGAATTCTGCGGATGCTGGAAATTCAAGCAACACACATCATAGTTGCTGGTGAACGCAGCAGGCCAGGCAGCATCTGTAGGAAGAGGTGCAGTCGACGTTTCAGGCGAGACCCTTCGTCAGGACTAACTGAAGGAAGAGTGAGTAAGGGATTTGAAAGTTGGAGGGGGAGGGGGAGATCCAAAATGATAGGAGAAGACAGGAGGGGGAGGGATAGAGCCAAGAGCTGGACAGGTGATAGGCAAAAGGAGATACGAGAGGATCATGGGACAGGAGGTCCGGGAAGAAAGACAAGGGGGGGGGACCCAGAGGATGGGCAAGAGGTAAATTCAGAGGGACAGAGGGAGAAAAAGGAGAGTGAGAGAAAGAATGTGTGCATAAAAATAAGTAACAGATGGGGTACGAGGGGGAGGTGGGGCCTTAGCGGAAGTTAGAGAAGTCGATGTTCATGCCATCAGGCTGGAGGCTACCTAGACGGAATATAAGGTGTTGTTCCTCCAACCTGAGTGTGGCTTCATCTTTACAGTAGAGGAAGCCGTGGATAGACATGTCAGAATGGGAATGGGATGTGGAATTAAAATGTGTGGCCACTGGGAGATCCTGCTTTCTCTGGCGGACAGAGCGTAGATGTTCAGCAAAGCGGTCTCCCAGTCTGCGTCAGGTCTCGCCAATATATAAAAGGCCACATCGGGAGCACTGGACGCAGTATATCACCCCAGTCGACTCACAGGTGAAGTGTTGCCTCACCTGGAAGGACTGTTTGGGGCCCTGAATGGTGGTAAGGGAGGAAGTGTAAGGGCATGTGTAGCACTTGTTCCGCTTACACGGATAAGTGCCAGGAGGGAGATCAATGGGGAGGGATGGGAGGGACAAATGGACAAGGGAGTCGCGTAGGGAGCAATCCCTGCGGAATGCAGGGGTGGGGGGGGAGGGAAAGATGTGCTTAGTGGTGGGATCCCATTGGAGGTGGCGGAAGTTACGGAGAATAATATGTTGGACCCGGAGGCTGGTGGGGTGGTAGGTGAGGACCAGGGGAACCCTATTTCTAGTGGGGTGGTGGGAGGATGGAGTGAGAGCAGATGTACGTGAAATGGGGGAGATGCGTTTAAGAGCAGAGTTGATAGTGGAGGAAGGGAAGCCCCTTTCTTTAAAAAAGGAAGACATCTCCCTCATCCTAGAATGAAAAGCCTCATCCTGAGAGCAGATGCGGCGGAGACGGAGGAATTGCGAGAAGGGGATGGCGTTTTTGCAAGAGACGGGGTGAGAAGGGGAATAGTCCAGATAGCTGTGAGAGTCAGTAGGCTTATAGTAGACATCAGTGGATAAGCTGTCTCCAGAGACAGAGACAGAAAGATCTAGAAAGGGGAGGGAGGTGTCAGAAATGGACCAGGTAAACTTGAGGGCAGGGTGAAAGTTGGAGGCAAAGTTAATAAAGTCAACGAGTTCTGCATGCGTGCAGGAAGCAGCGCCAATACAGTCGTCGATGTAGCGAAGGAAAAGTGGGGGACAGATACCAGAATAGGCACGGAACATAGATTGTTCCACAAACTGAACAAAAAGGCAGGCATAGCTAGGACCCATACGGGTGCCCATAGCTACACCTTTAGTTTGGAGGAAGTGGGAGGAGCCAAAGGAGAAACTATTAAAAGTAAGGACTAATTCCGCGAGACGGAGCAGAGTGGTGGTAGAGGGGAACTGATTAGGTCTGGAATCCAAAAAGAAGCGTAGAGCTTTGAGACCTTCCTGATGGGGGATGGAAGTATATAAGGACTGGACATCCATGGTGAAAATAAAGCGGTGGGGGCCAGGGAACTTAAAATCATCGAAAAGTTTAAGAGCGTGAGAAATGTCACAAACATAGGTAGGAAGGGATTGAACAAGGGGTGATAAAACTGTGTCGAGGTATGCAGAAACGAGTTCGGTGGGGCAGGAGCAAGCTGAGACAATAGGTCGGCCAGGACAGGCAGGTTTGTGGATCTTGGGTAGGAGGTAGAAACGGAAAGTGCGGGGTGTGGGAACTATAAGGTTGGTAGCAGTGGATGGGAGATCCCCTGAGCGGATAAAGTCAGTGATGGTGTGGGAGACAATGGCCTGGTGCTCCTTAGTGGGGTCACGATCGAGGAGTAAATAAGAGGAGGTATCCGTGAGTTGTCGCTGTGCCTCGGCAAGGTAGAGGTCAGTACGCCAGACTATAACAGCACCCCCCTTATCGGCGGGTTTAATAATAAGGTTAGGATTAGTACGGAGGGAGTGGAGAGCAGAGCGTTCCGAAGGAGTGAGGTTGGAATGGGGACAAGGTGCGGTGAAGTTGAGACGGTTGATGTCCCGTCGGCAATTAGTGATAAAGAGATCCAGAGCAGGCAGAAGACCAGAGCGGGGTGTCCATGAAGAAGAGGAGGGTTGAAGACGGGAGAAGGGGTCATCGGTGGGGGTGGCAGAGTCCTTGCCGAAGAAGTAGGCTCGGAGACGGAGATGGTGGAAGAAGAGTTCCGCATCATGGCGAACACGGAACTCGCTGAGGTGTGGGCGAAGGGAGACAAACATGAGGCCCTTACTGAAAACAGAGCGTTCTGCCTCCGACAGTTGAAGGTCAGAGGGGATGGTAAAGACCCGGCACGGATGACAGCTGGGATCAGAGGGGGGAGGGGGGAGGCTAGGGGTGTCAGTAGAGAGGGGAGGGTTGGGGTGAGAGGAAGATGGAGCCTCTGAGGGCCCAGGAGCTGACGGTGGGATCTGAGGAAGACGGGGCTGCGGAGTGGTGGTGGGGGAAGGGGAGACGGGAGTCACAACAGCAGCACTTGAAGACCCGGCCTGGAGCTCAAGGCTGGAATCTTGAGAGCTGGGATCAGAGGGGGGAGGGGGGAGGCTGGGGGTGTCAGTGGAGAGGGGAGGGTTGGGGTGAGAGGAAGATGGAGCCTCCGAGGGCCCAGGAGCTGACGGTGGGATCTGAGGGAGACGGGATTGCAGAGTATTGGTGGGGGAAGGGGAGACGGGAGTCACAACAGCAGCACATAAAGACCCGGCCTGGAGTTCAAGGCTGGCGTCGCAGTTGGTGATTGCGCAATCGCTGTGAAGGTGTCCATGGTCGTTGCTGGAGTCCGGGTTTTGAATATGCCCTGAGGTGTTGGAGCCGGCGAGATCAATGGCAGGGGCCGCAATCTGAAGTTCATGCCTGCTAGTTTCAGGGCCAGCAGGCTCTGGAGTCCGTAAATGTAGGACCTTGCGATCTTTGCCTAACATGACAAAGTCAAAAAAACAGCGATTGCAGGCGTGAATCCGATGGAGGATGAAATAACGGGTAGGACCATTACAGACGGCGAAAAAAGTGTCCCGAAGGTGTGGAAGGGTCTGGGATAGGGACACCAAGTACCTCCTCATGGCGGAGAGAGTCTCCTTCAGAGTTTGACGGGAGAAGCGGCGAGAGGCAGAGTCAATAAAATGTGAGTACCTGGGATCCTCAGAAGGTCCAAATTGAGAGGCTTGGAAACGAATCCTAAAGCCAACTGGAGTAAGTTGGCGATGGAGGCACGTTCCAAGAAAGGATATATGGCTGTGATAGCGAGTCTGAGTCAAAGTATGGTCGAAAAGTTGAAGAGCCGAAGAAATTACAGATGGGGAGCAGTGAGAGATGGTTTCACTGAACTCCCGTCGAAGAGAGGATCTAAACTTCTTCGGTGTAGGCATCACCGGAAGACGCTTCGCAGTAGTGAATTTAAACGCAAACAACAGGAATTCTGCAGATGCTGGAAATTCAAGCAACACACATCAAAGTTGCTGGTGAACGCAGCAGGCCAGGCAGCATCTGTAGGAAGAGGTGCAGTCGACGTTTCAGGCCAAGACCCTTCGTCAGGACTAAGTGAAGGAAGAGTGAGTAAGGGATTTGAAAGTTGGAGGGGGAGGGGGAGATCCAAAATGATAGGAGAAGACAGGAGGGAGAGGGATAGAGCCAAGAGCTGGACAGGTGATAGGCAAAAGGGGATACGAGAGGATCATGGGACAGGAGGTCCGGGAAGAAAGACAAGGGGGGGGGACGCAGAGGATGGGCAAGGGGTATATTCAGAGGGACAGAGGGAGAAAAAGGAGAGTGAGAGAAAGAATGTGTGCATAAAAATAAGTAACAGATGGGGTACGAGGGGGAGGTGGGGCCTTAGCGGAAGTTAGAGAAGTCAACTAAGCAACTTAGCTTTGTTTGTATGAAACAAGCCAAATTAAACAAATCATTGTCTTACTCTGCATTCTTAAGTGGGAATAAAGCATCTGTAGTGAGGTAGTATCTGCTTCTCACAGAATGTCTACTATATACAGAGCTTGTTTGCAATGCTGTGTTTTTAACTTCAAGCTGATTAGTGCTTTCCATTTTCATTTTAAGAACTGAATACTGACTTCCTTCTATAACTAGAAGTTAAACAACTGCTATTGGAAGTTTACTTACAAATGTTTGATCTTACAAGTGGCAGCTATTGTGCTTAGAAAGGGAGCTTGGCGAATATGATTCAGAAAGGGAATATCCATCGGAATGGTGTAGTCTCAATATTCAGTAGACCGTGCTGCTCAGTTAATATCTTTCTGAGTAGGATACCCAGGGATCTGGTCAAATATGGAGAATTGCCATGTGCATCCAAACATGACCTACAAAGCCCTGAAAAGGACAGAAAGAACTTTGGGGCTGCTCTTTCTTAGAATATATTTAAAAGCTATTTTCCTCTGCACACAAGAACATAAGAAAGTAGGAGCAGGAGTAGACCAGTTGACCCCTTAAACCTGTCCCATTTCCAGTATGACTGTGGTTGATCTATGCAGATATCAAGTCCTTTTCCATGCTTGTTTCTCACCATCCTCTATCCCTTTGAAAGATTTATCCATTTCCTTTGTAAGTGTATTTAATGATATGGCCACGACCAAATCTGGGGGCTGAGAGTTCCAGAGATTCACTACTGTAGGAGAGAAGAACCTTCTCTTCATCTTAGTTTTAAATGAGCGGCCCCTTATATTGTAGTTATGTTCGCTTGTTTGTGACTCTTCCACTAGTGGAAATATTTCAACATCTACAGGGTCAAGCTCCTTTAGATTCTTACATACTTGAATAAGGTTATCTACTATTTTTCTAAACTCTAAGTTACGCAGATCCAATTTGTCCAGCCATTCTTGAAAAACAGCTCTCTCAAACTATGGGATTAACATAATGAATTTCTTTTTACCTCCAGTGCTGCAATACCTTTTGCTAGATAAAGAGGCCCAGCATGTTTTCTCCACTATCAGTTTCTCCCTTCTCTTTCTGTTCTTCTGCTTTAGATATTAAGGCCCTGTTATGGATTTAGTCTGTGGCAAGCTCACCTGTATTGGCAGCTCTTTAGAATGACCACAATTAGAATCAATACTTTGGCCACGTGGTGGGTAACTATAGTCCTGTCTCAGTCTGCATGCATCGGCCTTCATGATTTCCTGTTTGCACCACCCAAGGCCAGTTGCAGTATTCGTATCTGCCACAGTGACCAGGCAGCCCTTAGCTTAGCATACATCAGGAATCACACCTATCTTTGTCGTGCATAATTTGACCATTTTCCATTTAAACTCACTGAGTCTTTGCTAAATCTTGGTTTCAGAACCACCTCCTATACGTAATTCATAACCTGAGCTAGTCCGTTCCATAAATAGCCCTTTAAAAAAAAAACGCTGAACGCTGGATTCATCCAAGCAGGTATTATGGGCCTCAACATTAATGTTCCAAAGCAAATAAATAATTTGACTGCTGTGTGTTTAATAATGATTTATGCTGCTTTAACTACAAATTGCCTGAATTGTTCCTTAAAACCCAAAGATTGCTGGCAATGAAATAACAGTTACTAAGGCCTAATGGAAGCAATGCAATTAATAGAATGCAGCGCTGCTGTGAGGTCAGTAGGGAGCTAACTTGTGCTCACGTTTCCATGTGGGAATAGCTAATCTCATTTCGGTACTTCTTCACATGGAAGAGGGAAGGTGGGAAGGAAAACAATCAGAATTAGAATCAAATCAGAATCAGATTTAATATCACCAGCGTATGTCATGAAATCAATTAAGTTTACAGCAGCAATACAATGAAATACCTGATGAATAAATATAGAAAAAAACTGAGTTACATTAAGTATGATAATGGATTTCAATACTTAAGTTTAAGTAAGTAATGCAAAATAACAGAAATCAAAAAGTAGTGAGGTAGTGTTCGTGGGTTCAAAATCGGGTGGCAGAGGGGAAGAAGCTGTTCCTGGATCACTGAGTGTCTGCCCTCAGGCTTCTGTACCTCCTTCCTGATGGTAGCAGTGAGAAGGGTGTCCTTAATGATGAAGTCAAAGTCATTGTGGGGCGCATTGGCATGTGTCACAGTCACTATGTACAATGAACAGTGACTGGCCATCTTCTACCTTCTTGCCCAGCAGATTATGTTGAGGTTAAGAAAAGCTGAGAGGGGTGGGGTAACATTTTAAATTTCAGCAAAGTAAATGAGAAAATGATTACTTGCCCAATATTCATTACCAATATAATTCAATAGAGTTCAAACAACAAGCTAATTAAGAGCCAGCACTGAGAGCCAAGTAAATTCTCTGATGAATGTTTATTAAATGTGTCATTATCTGAATTAATAAATATTGCAGCCTGATTCACAGACCAAACAGGAAGGAGTGGAATGCAAAAATAAACCGTTGTTCAAAGGAAACTTCAGGACAGGAGCCCAAATGCCTCCATTTTATTTAAGATTATAACTTGCTGTGAATATGCAATTAGGCTTTTGGTTCTATTATTAGCACTTATAGTCAGTCAGTATTTCCATTAAAATACTTCCTGCTGTGTAAAGAACATACTGAGAACACAACTTAATCAGCCAATCAGTACTCATCTCAGCAGAGGCATCCCCAAAAATTAATCAGACCACCAGCCTGTGGGTTTGATTCTGTATAACATTACTGATATCTGAACTGCTTGAAATTCAAGTACAGCGTGCTCCATTGAAGGAAGGTTTGAGCTTTTCCTGTTCGCTTTTGTTATACTTCTGCTTGCTTATGTTTCCCTCTGGCCAGTAACATCAATACTGAAGTACACTCATTTCATTGAGACTCACTTTTTCATTGACAAAATATAAAGATACTTTGTCTGGAATGTTGTTGCGACTTCCTTCTGGAACAATAGAAATCTAAATATAAAAGAGGGCAGTATTTGCATAATTTTGTACTCCATTTTCCCAGGCAACCCCTACTTTCTTCCCACTACAGTTGGATCCCCACCACTTGTCTGAACAGGTAACACTGACCGCTGCTGCCCAGGAGTGAAAAGTCAAAATCGACCTCCAGCCCTATTTCTTTTGTAAGTCATCAAGTTAACATTTTTTGCTGATCTCCATTTTAGACAATATGAACATGAGTCAGTCAAGGAAGTGGTCTGTGCAGATCTCTAGGGACAGTAAAAAAATAAATGGAAAATATAACAGTGGGAAATGTTGATTATTCCTTTTCTGTGTTTTACCCCATTAACATGTGTGTTGTACTGGAAGATTTATTCCCTGGCACTGCATCGTTGTTCTTCAAATATTTTATCGCACCTTGCAGTTTATTATAAGATATCTTGATATACATGAAAAATGGTGAAAATAATTCCAATGTCCCCAATCCATCCTTCTTAAAATGTTTGGATTTATTCACCCATTCATTTCAGTCAAGTCCAACCCAGTTTGTTTTTTTTAAAGTATACCAATGACATGACCTAACACTCTGTTAAACTTAACAAATGCACAGCAGCAAGTGATGTTTGCTTGGGGCAATAACAAAGGGATCCCTGTACTCCCTGTGCCAGCTCCCCAGCCTGAATTATGAGAGGGTTCCTATCCTCCTCACATAGGCAAACAGAAGATTTAACCTTAATGCTGGGGTTTCTGTGTGTGGAATTACTACATCGAAGCATTTAAGGGCTCCTGGAGGTGATCCTGGTGTCAAATGGAGAAAACAAATCAACATTTAAGCCAGCACAACAAAAGAAAATCTGGGGTGGTGATAGACAACTTCTGCCTCATTCTTACCAACTTCACACTCATCTCAGGTAGCTTAATTCAGTGGTCCCCAACCTCCGGGCCGCGGACCGATACATTGCAGTGAGGAATGCAGCGGTGCTGCGGTGGCCGGAACGCACCCAGCACATCTTTAAGAAAAAGCTGAAATAAACAAGCTAATCAATTAGGTGTCGCCCGGCACATAAATGTCAGCCCAGATTAGAGCCACGACATTTACGTGCTGGGCGGCACCTAATTAATTAGCTTGTTTATTTTGGCTTTTTTCTTAAAGATGTGCTGGGTGCGTTCTGGCCACCGCTGCACCGCTGCATTCTTCACGGCAATGTATCGGTCCGCGGCCCGGAGGTTGGGGACCACTGGCTTAATTCATTCATATGAATGAGATCCTCACTTGTCGGCAGATGAATTTACAACACTATTGCACATAGTATAATATCCAGAATAACAGATGGGAGTCATGTATTAAAAGAACAGCCCAGCAGCTAAAGAAAACTGCAATCATGCAATTCAAACTTTCTCAATCAGGTTCAATAGCCTTTTGCTCGAGTTCCAGGTATCAGTGCGGTATATACAATGCAGTGCAACCCAAAATCTAGTCAACACATTACAACTTATGACCAAGCAACGTAAGCAAATATTTTTAGAAACACAGACTTCAGTTTCAAGCACGTCTTTGATTTCCATTTAACTTTAATGTTTTGTTGGCAGCGCAGCAAAGAAACATTCCATAGCTCAACCAATTAAAATTTACTGCTCATTCCCTGGTTCAACTTTACAGTTAGCTTGCAGATGTACAACAGGATTACTTCTGAACAAGACTTATCATCTCAAGCCCTCGATATAAAAGAATAGTCTGCAAGAACCTCTATTTAATGACACTTTGGAATCCCAGTCACAGCCAGGTTCAAGTGTAATTTTCTGATTTCTCTCTTACTAACTTTGCATAGCGACATTCTTCACTTGTAATACATTTATACCCAGCTAACATTTTAGCAAATCTTTTATCTCCAGAGAGAATTCCTTGTGATTTTCTCTGGATGGAAAGAAATTCCTTGAACTGCGACAGACTCTGAAATGATCAGAGAGACCTGCCGGAACAAGGAAGACAGAGGGCCAGTTGACGTGTCGTACAAAAGCTGAGGGTGTACCAGTGAAGACAGAGAAGCTGCGAGGAGAGCCCCAGGCATTGCACCTCCTCAGTGTTCTCGTACACAATTAAGTTCCATCCAGCCTATTCATTTTTCACTTTAAAGGCTGTTCTCTGTTGTTGCATGGAAGGTGTGCCCATGGCCATCTTGTAACACTGGAGTCACATTCCTAGCTGAGAAACTAGTCTCGCTGCAGCCCATTAAGAAATCTGTGACTCGAAGCTTGCATAGTGCTGCTTGCTCTTCCACCACAGCTGAAAAACGATTTGAAGATTATAGCTGCTTCCTGCGTGGAGATACTGTTTCCCCCCTAACGACCATTTCCCATCGATACCCACAGAGGCCTACCTTCTTAACCACTGTTTTAACGGTTTCTCACCACTTCCGCCTCTTGCACTCTCTGCAGATACTGCTGTGTTTGTTTTGGTGGCTGCTCATAATGATGTCCAGGTGAAGCTGCCGAAGGAGATAATATCTCAGAGGACTAGTCGGGAGAAAACTATTTTGATTCTGGCAAGTGTCATCTAAAGCAGTAACGGAAGCATTAAATAAAAAGGCAGAGCAATTCATTTTAACCAGAGGGGCAAGTAGAGTTCCAATTTATTTTTTCATGGATGTTGGAGCACATTTACTTATAGCCTTAAGAATTTTTGCTTCTTATGAAGGCATGTTTTACCAGTTCTATCATAGTCATAAATTTGTAAAGCTCAGAAACAGGTCCTTTGGCCCCTCACATCCGTGCAACCTTTTTAGTCCATTTCCTTTGCTGCATAAAGACCATATTCTACGCCTTACCTTTGTCACGCAGTCTATCAGATATAACAGTTTCATTCCAAAGTAAAGTGGTTTGAAATTCAGAGCACTGATATTTCAGTCTCACTTTGCTCTGGAAGTGAAGGTTGGATAGGCCTTGGCTCAGCAACTGGTTGAAGAAATTGAATAGTAGCAGAACGTAGTGAAAAAGGAGAAGCAAACACTTGCTTTGACTTCTTTACTATCCGGCCCCTGTAACCACCCCCATTCCTTTGTCAAACTGCTAATTGCCCTCTCCTTCAACTCATGAAATGTGCTCCTTGAAGCAAATCACACTACCTGCGATGTGTGCACTCCAGATGTTCCTCCCAGCTGCAGGAGCAAAACATTGGGCTGAAAGTAAGGATCTCAAGGTGGATCAACAAGAAAAAATAGAGATGTTCCAAAGAAGGCAGCATTCCACAGCATCTTTTGCACACAGATCTGATGCACAGAATACATACAGTAAATATAAAAAGATGAACATTATCCACGATATACTTATTTATAAGTTTCTGTTTGTAAAAAATTTTAATCCACAGCCACTTAAGGCTGTCAAATAATATTATTATGTTAATAATATGGCAGAATATACTATTAAATATTTTGGAAATATTTTTATGGTCTTAGAGGCAAATTAACGGTAAAGATAACAATTTCTAAATTTACGAGTGTCCTACTTTTCCATGTTTGTAAATGTGAATGCATTAGTGATGAATGTCATATGATTTGCGGTTCAATTTGTTTTTTTTTGTTATTATAAAATATATTTGATTTGGCAATTGCTCAAATTTGGTTACACAGAATGTATGAAAATGCAAATAACACACTGAACTGTGAATGTAGTTTTCAGAAATGGTAAAAATACTTCTATAGATTTTGTTTTAATCTTATTCATCAACATTTCAACGCATTTATAATTCATAATGGGGCTTTGTTATGCTGATTTTTTTAAAAATCAGGAACACATTGCACATCTTGTGAGTAATCTGGCATTAGTTTTCTCCTTGTCAACTCATACTGATTTAGTGACTTCTGTACAGTAATAAGATTGTGAACATAACTTTTAAAAAGAGGTCCATTTTCACCACAAAAGGCCCGTTCAGAAACCCTATCAAGGTTAAATTTCTTCTGTTTTTAAACGTATTGCTTTGTTTGAACAGTGAATGCTGATGAGTCTGTTGGTGGGAACTGACATGGAGGAGTTAATCAGGCCTGACAGGATGAGTGAGATGAATTAGTATGCTCCGGTGGTCATGTCATTTCAACATTGTACAATAATTCAGTTCCTTTTGCTTGGTTTGGTTCAGTGACTCTGAGGTTGCTCCCCAATGTCGTCATTGACATTCTCCCTTAAAACACAAATATTTCATGCACAAGAACTCAGATAGGTCAGTGAAAGAAAAACATTTGAGAGAAGTTGTAGCTTTTCCTAGCAAAAGTGCTTGCAAGAAGACTGTTAACAAAATGTAATTGCTGAAAAATTAACTCGGGCCTCTTTGAACCAATCTTCCTGCTGTGGAGAACAGAATTGGCTGTTCAGTTCTGTATCAAAGTCATAAAGTCAAGCTGGTCATAAGTCATTGCAGTATAAACAGAGGCCATTTGGCTCTTCGAGTCCATGCTAGCTTACAGCTGAGCAACCTAACCCATTTCTTTCCTCCACTCTTTTCCACAGCTCTCTAACTTACTCTCCCTCCAATTCTCTTATGAAAGCACTGTTTCTATCGATTCATCAGGAATGGGTTCCAGTTCATCCCTGCCTCTAAGTGATCACTTCATCGTACCCACTTTCCAGTCATATATATATTTTCTGCTCCTTACTTCCAATCTCTATCCCTTGAACATTGATCCCACTGCTATTGGGAACAGTTACTGGACATCCTAACTTATCATGTCCATAAAAGTATCCACTTTGGACACTTTTTAAACTGAATGTTCAAGAGTTGGAAGTGACTCAGTACTGGACTATTAACCAAACTACAAACTTGATTAGGGAATGGATGCACAATGATCACACCTCTTCACGTTCGTGACTTTGAGGTCACGAAGACCTGTGCATCAGATATTTTGTTACTGGCATTTTAAAGACACAGTGCCTCAAAAGTTAGTAATGAGCAGTTTTGCAAGTATTGCAAATGAGGTATATCTGTTGGCTCTATACTGTAGGAGGTTAGGGGAGATCTAGGTTCAATAATAATGAAATGCAGTTCGGTAAAATCAAGTGACAAGCATTATCTCTAAGCTTGCAATTCCCTATCTTGATACCTCTGACTGTCACAAGTGGTAACCAGGGACTTCATGCCAACTCAGTGAGACTAAGTGCAGTAATCCCGTTTTACAGGGAATTCCATGACCTTAACTGCCTGGAAAGGAAAAGAGGCAAAGGCATCTTTCAAACATACATACACCTTGCAGTACCTACTCCTTGCTGTGCTAAAACTTAAATGAAGCCTTGAACATCATTTCTCCACTATCAAGGCAATTTCTATCCTTTCTTCACATCAAGTGGTACCCAGTGTTCTGGTGTAGCAAACAAGATTAAGGCCATAAAACTATAAGATATAGGAGCAGGATTAGGCCATTTGGTCCATCGAGTCTGCTCTGCTATTTCATCAAGGCTGATCCAATCAAGATTCTAACAACCTCTGCCTTTTATATAGCCAATGATTTGGCTTCCACAACCACCTGTGGCAAATAATTTCCAGATTCATCACTTTCTGGCTAAAGAAATTCCTCCTCATCTCTGTTCTAAATGGATGCCCCTTATTATAATGCTGTATCCTCTAATCTTTGACCCTCCCCCCATCACAGAAAACATCCTCTCCCCATCCACTCTATTGAGGCCTTTCAACATTCGATAGGTTTCAATGAGATCTCCCCTCATTCTTCTGAACTCCAGTGTGTACAGGCCCAGAGCCACCAAATGCTCCTCATGTGATAAGCATTTCAATCCTGTAATCATTCTCGTCAACCTCCTCAACCTTCTTCAATGTTAGCACATTCTTTCTTAGATAAGGGACCCAAAACTGCTCACAATACTCAAAGTGATGCCTCAACGGTACATCCTTGCTTTCACATTCCAGACCCCTCGAAATGAATGTCAACACTGAATTTGCTTTCCTCACCACTGACTCAACCTGCAATTGAATCATTAGGGAATCCTGCACGAGGACTCTAAAGTCCCTTTACACCTCACATTTTTGAATTTTCTCTCCATTTAAAAAATAATCTATGCTTTTATTTCTTCTACCAAAGTACATGACCATAAACTTCCCAACACTGTATTGCATCTGCCACTTCTTTGTCATTCTCCTAAACTGTCTAGTCTCCTAATCTGTAGCCTCTCTACTTCGTCAAAACAATTTGCCCCTCCACCTATCTTCATATTGTCTGTAAACTTTGCAACAATCCCATCATCCAAATCATTGACATATAACGGAAAAAGAATCGGTCCCAAGACCCCTGTGGAACATCACTAGTCACCAGCAGCCAACCAAAATGAGGCTCCCTTTATTCCCACTCTTTGCCTCCAGTCAATCAGCTGTTCTTCTATCCAGGCTCATATCTTTCTTGTAATACCATGGACTCTTAACTTTGTAAGCAGTCTTGTGTATTGACCCTTGACAAAGGCCTTCTGAAAATCCAAGTACACAACATCTGCTGATTCTCTTTTGTCTATCCTTATTGTTAATTCTTCAAAGAATTCTAACAGATTTGTCAGGCAAGATTTTCCCTTAAGGAAACCATACTGATTGTGGCCCATTTTATCATATGCCTCCTAGTACCATGAAACCACATCCTTATCAATCATCTCCAACATCTGCCCAGCCACTGAGGTCAGACTAATAATTTTTTTTCTTCTGCCTCTCTCTTTTCTTGAAGAGTAGGATGGCATTTGCAATTTTCCAGTCCTCTGGAACCATTCCAGAATCCAGTGATTCTTGAAAGATCATTATTAATGCCCCACAATCTCTTCAGCCACCTCTTTCAGAACACTGGGCTGTACACCATCTGGTCCAGTTGACTTATCTACCTTCAGACATTTCAGTTTCCCAAGAACCTTCTCTAGTTATGGTAACCACACACTTCAAGCCCCCTGACAGCTGGAACTTCCGCCAAACTGCTAGTGTCTTCCACAGTGAAGGTTAATGCAAAATACTTATTCAGTTTATCTGCCATTTCCTTGTCCCCCATTACCACCTCTCCTGCATAATTTTCCAGTGGTCCAATATCTACTCTTGCATCTCTTTTACACTTCATATATCTGAAGAAACTTTTTGTGTCCTCTTTAATATTATTAGTTGGATTACCTTCATATCCAATCTTATCCTTCTTTATGACTTTCATAGTTGTTTTCTGTTTTCATAAGCTTCCCAGTCCTCAAACATCCCACTAGCTTTTGCTCTATTATATGGCCTCTCTTTTGCTTTTATGTTGGCTTTGACATCTCTTGTCAGCCACGGGTGCATCATTCTGCCTTTAGGATACGTCTTCTTCTTTGGGATGCATCTCTTCTGCGCTTTCTGAATGGCTCCCAGAAATTCCAGCCATTGCCGCTCTGCTGTTCTTCCTCCTAATGTTCCCTTCCATTCAATTTTGGCCGGTTCCTCTCTCATGCCTCTGTAATTCCCTTTACTCCACTGTAATACTGATACATCTGATTTTAGCTTCCCCTTCGCAAATTGCAGAGTTTCTATAATATTTTGATCAACAAACTCTTCTCAGGCTTCCAGCTGGGTACAGGTATCAATTTTAAACGATGTTTCAGTGACATAATCTACCATCTTCATCAGGGAGGATGCCTGGGCATGTCTAGTCCAGTGGTATTTATACCCCTGTCGCCCATCCCTCCTGATTGGTTAGTCCTTATTCCATCAGGTTTCTGCTGTCCCACCTTGTTTACAATTGATTTCCTCCTGAGATACTGGGACAAGGACATGTGCTTACGTTCAGCGGTGGATTCTCCGGCGGCAAAATCTATTCTACAATGAGCTAGCTAAGCGTTGATTAAGGAGCTCATCCATTACATTAGATTCTCTCTTGACATCAACATGAGCAGGCAACTGCCTCGACACCTGGAATTGTCAGCCCTCTTGCCTCCTAGTGATTGGGAGTACATCGACATGTCCACCGCAGCTCAGGGTGATGTAGTTTAATGAATGGAACACTACGAAGCAGGTCAGGAAATACAACAAACTGTCCCAACATAATGCAGCCGTCCCACCATTGGACTCAGAAAGGACTGTCATTAGTCAAATTGAGCAAAACATCAATGGTCAACTAGATTGGTCTTCGCTAAGAGGCTTAACTTCGCTCCAGTCCCCAGAGCTACACCCTATCAGGACTCCATTGGTAGAGTAGAGCAAGCAATCCGAAAACTCCCACCGGATACAGCGGAGGAGGTAATGATGGAGGTCTGTATGACCCTTAAAAGGGCTGCTTTGCCGAAACCAAACACTACAACAGGAGAGAGACTGGCCCTCCAGGCATAACAGCGAAACCCAGCCATCATGATTTTAGCAGCGGACAAAGGAATTGCAACGGTCCTGATGTCCAACAGATTCTGGACAATCCTGCCAACAGAGTTCTACTACGGGATGCCACGGATTTGATTGTGAGGATGACCTCCACTTTATTGAAGGTATCTGAACCTCCAGCAGACATCTGCAAGACACTTCTGCCTCAGGCACCATTACCACCAAGACTTTACAGGCTCCCTAAGCTACACAAGGAGAGTTCCCCCTGAGGCCTATCATCAGTAGGATAGATTCCCCAACTTACTGTCTTGCTAAGCATTTAAATGACCATGCTGCCGCCCCCCAGCTCTTTACTGGGGGCTGTGAGCATCACATCATGAATTTGAACAACTTCGTAAAAACAATAATCACATCCACCTGACCCTGGAGGACATAATGGTCAGTTTCAACATAGTGTCTCTGTTTATGAGAGATTCTATTAAAGGCAGCTTGGTTCTCGTGTGGTCAAGGTTTGGTAAGGGTACCTTTGACCTCTTTGAGCACATCCTTACATCAATATACCTTCTCTATAAGGGAAACTACTATGAACAAACAGATGGAATGGCCATGGGATCACCCTTGTTGCCAGCTATTGCTATTTTCTACATGGAGGACTTTGAGGAAAGGGCTCAGCGTTCGTCACCCTTACACCCCAAATGTTTTTTCAGATACGTTGATGACATCTATGTAGTGTGGCCTCATGGACTCCAGGCACTCCAACAGTTTCACAACCATCTGAACAGCATACATCCAACATTCAATTTACAGTAGAGATGGAGAAGAATGGTTGCCTCTCATTCCTCGACATTCTAATATGATGGAAATCAGACAGTAGCCTCAGACGTTGTGTCTATTGGAAACCCTCTCACATGAACTTTTACAATACCTCAACAATAACAGCCGCCATCAAGCCTCCCAATGTAGAGTGGTTCTTTCTACTTTGATTAACCATGTGTGAACTATTTTGGACCTGAAGAGTCTCCACAAGGAAATAAGATGATTACGCATGATATTCCTATAGAATAGCTACAAGGTGAAGGAAATCAATCAGGCCCTTAAAAGGGACAATGGAAAAACCAGGAAACCTAACAATGAGGAGGAACCTGTCACTACCAACTGTCTTGCACAGTTTCTGGAAGATTTGCCAAGATCCTGAAGGAATACTAGATTAATATAATCCACAAGTACGTACATAAGGAAGCTCAGATCACAGCTTATGTGAGTCAAAGATGACCTGGAATCAGGAGGGCTGGCATTTACAGGATCCTCTGTGAATGCAGAGCAGCATGCATTGGCCAGACAGGATGCACAGTGGACATCGACATCAAAGAGCACAGGAGGTATATCCGTTTGGGTTATGCAGAGAAATTGGCAGTGGCAGAACATTTCATTCACAATGGCCATAAGATTGACTTTGACAGTACAAAACTACTGTGCCATACCAATGGCTTTTTGGGACTGCTTAGTGAAGGAAGCCATTGAAATAAAACTAGAGGAAACAAATTTTAACAAAGATGAAGGTCTCACTCTAAGTAAGAACTGGAATTCAATTGTAAACAAGGTGGGACAGTGGAAACCTGATTGGATGAGGACTAACCAGTCAGGAGGGTGTATAAATTCCACTGGACTAGACATGCCCAGGAATAACTCCTCATGAAGATGGCAGAGTTTGTCATGGAAATGTTGATTAAAATTGATATTTGTACTTGGCTGGAAGCCTGAGAAGAGTTTATTCATCATTTATGCTGGAAAAGCACCAGATCCTTTTTTCATATTAAGACTACCAAAGGTTTCCTTTACCTTAAGCTCTTTAAACAATTCCGGTTCATTGAACAACACCCAATCTTGAATAATTGATTCCCTAGTGAGCTCATTGATGAGCTGCTCTGAAAAGCAATCTCCCAGGCATTCTACAAATTCCCCCTCTTGGGATCCAGAACCAACTTGATTTTTCCAATCTACCTGCATATTGAAATCTCTTATAACTGTTGTAACATTGCCCTTCTGATATGCATTTTCTATCTTCCATTGTAATTTGTCAACCACATCTTTACTACTACTTGGAGCTCTGTATATAACTCCCATCAAGGTATTTTCACTCTTGCAGTTTCGTAGCTCTACCCACAACAATTCTACACTTTCAGATCCTATGCCACTGATTTCTAATGATTTTAATCTCATCCCCCTGTTAAATTAGTTTAAACTCTCCCAAACAGCTCTAGCACACCTGCCTGAAAGGATATTGGACCCCCTCGGGTTCAAGCGTAACCAGTACTTTTTGTACCGGTCTTACATTCCCTACAAAAGATCCCAATGATCTAGAACTCTGAAGCCGCCCCCCCCCCCCGCACCAGATCGTCAGCCATGCATTCATCTATCAAATCAGCCTATTTTTACCCTCACTGGCATGTGCCACAGGCAACAATCCAAAGATTGCTATCCTGGATGTCCTGCTTTTCAGCTTTTTAGCTATTTTCCTAAAATCTCTCTTCAGGACCTCCTCACCTTTCCTACCTTTGTATGTCATTGATGCCAATATGTAGCAAGATTTCTGACTGCTTCCCAGCCCCTTTAGAATGCCGTGGACACTGTTCGAGACATTCTTGACAATGGCACCCGTGAGGCAACATAACATCTGGGTGTCTCTATGGCATCCACAGAATCACAACTCTATTCTTCAAACTGTGGAATCTCCTGCCACTACTCCTGCTCCCCTCTTCTATGCTGAGCCACAGTGCCAGAGATCTGATCACTGCGGCTCCGCCCCCCCCCCCCCCCCGGTAGGTTGTCCCTCTCAACTATATCCAAAGTGGCATACTAATTATTGAGGGAATGGCCACAAAGGTACTCAACACTGGCAGCCCCTTCCCTTTCCTTCCCCTAACAGTCACCCAGTTACCTGCTTCCTGCAAACTAGTAGTGACTACCTCCCTATAGCTCCTGTCTATCACCTCCTCAGTCTGCTGTATGAGCCGAAGGTGATCGAGCTGCAGCTCCAGTTTCTTAATACGTTCTCTGAGGAGCTGCAGCTCGGTGCACCTGGTGCAGATGTGGTTATCCAGGAGACTGAAAGTCTCCCAGAATTCTCACATCTCACACACAAAACAAAACAGAGCACCTGGAGTCATTGTCCCTGCACTAACTCTGCCTTAACAGATGAGGAATGGAAAACAAAGAGAAAGAAGAAACTTATCAGATACTTATTCCATCCAAGCCTGATTTTGCCTAAGACTGATGAGCCAAAGCCACTCCAACACAGGTTCACTCACACAATGTCCACTCCACTTGCCCCTGCCTTGTCTATTTTTGCACTTCCTAATGAAGCCCATTCACGGATTGAGCACATTCTGCTCTAAAAACTACCGCAAAGTACTACCTTTTTTAAAGTTCAGCTGCGGCCCTAAATATCATTGCTTCTTCTTGTGCTCCCACTGACTAATTGGGCACAGTCAAATCCTAACTCCTAAGAAATATAGTTGTCACTGCTAATGAAAGTGACGTATGAACTCCACCATGTTGCACCCCATTCTAACTATTGTCCTCCTTCATGTGATAGATGTCTGTGAAGGAGGAACAGATGCATCTCTCTTTATATCCAAGCCTTTTCTCAGCTGCAGAAAGATAAGGTTGTGAGAGTAGATGATTTTAAATCTCCACATATTGACTGAGACTTCCATACTGTAAAAAGCGCTGGATGGGATAGAATTTGTCAAATGTGTTAATCAATGCATTATAGACTCTATAATATAGAGGAGAAAACTAAAGAGTGTGACCATTCAGCCCCACGAGTCTGCTCTGCCATTCCATCATGGCTGATCCCAGATCCCACTCAACTCCATAGACCTGCCTTCTTGCCATATCCTTTGATGCCCTGACTGATCAGGAAACTGTCAACTTCCGCCTTAAATATACCCATGGACTTGGCCTCCACTGCAGTCTGCAGCAGAGCCTTCCACAGATTTGCTACTCTCTGGCTAAAAAAAATTCCTCCTTAAATCTGTTCTAACACATTGCTCCTCAATTTTGAGGCTGTGCCTTCTTGTTCTGGGGACCCCCCACCACAGGAAACATCCTCTCCACATCCACCCTATCCAGTCCTTTCAATATTCAGTAGGTTTCAATGAGATCCCCCACATTCTTCTAAATTCCAGTGATTAGATTCAAAGATTCAAGAATCAAAAAACTTTATTGTCATTCTAACCGTACATCAGCTCTGCAGGGCAGAATGAGACAGCGTTTCTCAGGAGCGGTGCAATCATAACATACTAAGTGCAACACTAAATAATAAGCATAACAATAAATAGTAAAAACACAACAGCACATGTCAGTTAAAATCAAGTTATAAGTGTCCAGTGCAAGTTAAAAGTGTCCAAAGCAGAGTCAGGTGGTGCGGCTATTTAGCAGTCTGACTGCCTGTGGGAGGAAGCTGTTTAGTAGCCTTGTGGTTTTAGTTTTGATGCTCCTGTAACGCTTGCCTGATGGCAGAAGAACAAACAGTTCATGGAGAGAGTGTGAGGGGTCTTTAATGATGTACCGTGTCTTCTGGAGGCATCGACTCTGAAAGAGGTCTTGGACAGAAGGTAGGGAGACCCCAATAACCTTCTCTGCTCCCCTAACCACCCTCTGCAAGGCTGTTTTGTCGACAGCACTGCAGCTGGAGTACCAGGTTGTGATGCAAAAGGTCAGCACATTTTCAATCACGCCTCTGTAGAAGGTAGTTAAGATGTTAGTGGGGAGTGATGCTTGTTTAAGCTTCCTCAGAAAGTACAATCTCTGCTGGGTCTGTTTCACAATCCCAGTGGTGTTCCTGGACCAGGTGAGATTGTCCGAGATCTGCACCCCAAGGAACTTGATGTTTTCCACTCTCTCCACTGTGGAGCCGCTGATGCTGAGGGGTGTGTGCTCAGGCTGAGACCGTCTGAAATCGACGATCATCTCCTTGGTTTTGGTGCAAACCAAGGCCCAAAGCAGCAAATGCTCCTCATATGTTAACCCCTTCATTCCCGGAATCATCCTCATGAACTTTCTCGGGATGCTCTCCAATGACAACACATCCTTTCTGAGATATGTGGCCCAAAACTGTTGACAATACTCCAACTGTGGCCTAACTAGTGTCTTAAAAAGGCTCAACGTTATCTTGTTTTTATATTCTATTCCCATTGAAATGAATGCCAACATTGTATTTGCCTTCTTTACCACAGACTCAACCTGTAAATTAACCTTCTTGCAAGAGGACTCCGAAGTCCCTCTGCACCGCTGATGTTTGAACCTTCTCCCATTTAGATAATGGTCCACACTATTGTTCCTTTAACCAAAATGCATTATCACACATTTCCCAACACAGTATTCCACCTGCCACTTTTTTGCCTATTCCTCCAACTTGGCTAAATTCTGCTGCAATCACATTACTTCCTCAGCACCACCTACCCCTCCACCTACGTTTGTATCATCTGCAAACTTTGCCACAAAGCCATCAATTCTATTATCTTACGACGGGATCCAGAATTATCCCTATGAACTGTGCTTTTGAAGAGAGAGAGAGAGAGGTGTCCAAGACAGACACCTTGTTATTAAGAGAGAGAGAAACACAGAAACATAGAAACATAGAAAATAGGTGCAGGAATAGGCCATTCGGCCCTTCGAGCCTGCACCGCCATTCAGTATGATCATGGCTGATCATCCAACTCAGAACCCTGTACCAGCCTTCCCTCCATACCCCCTGATCCCTTTAGCCACAAGGGCCATATCTAACTCCCTCTTAAATATAGCCAATGAACTGGCCTCAACTGTTTCCTGTGGCAGAGAATTCCACAGATTCACCACTCTCTGTGTGAAGAAGTTTTTCCTAATCTCGGTCCTAAAAGGCTTTCCCTTTATCCTCAAACTGTGACCCCTCGTTCTGGACTTCCCCAACATCGGGAACAATCTTCCTACATCTAGCCTGTCCAATCCCTTTAGGATTTTATACATTTCAATAAGATCCCCTTCAATCTTCTAAATTCCAGAGAGTATAAGCCTAGTCGATCCAGTCTTTCGTCATATGAAAGTCCTGCCATCCCAGGAATCAATCTGGTGAACCTTCTTTGTACTCCCTCTATGGCAAGAATGTCTTTCCTCAGATTAGGGGACCAAAACCACACACAATACTCCAGGTGCGGTCTCACCAAGGCCTTGTATAACTGCAGTAGTACCTCTCTGCTCCTGTACTCGAATCCTCTTGCTATGAATGCCAGCATACCATTCGCCTTTTTCACCACCTGCTATACCTGCATGCCCACTTTCAATGACTGGTGTATAATGACACCCAGGTCTCGTTGCACCTCCCCTTTTCCTAATCGACCACCATTCAGATAATAATCTGTTTAACCTCACATTTATCCACATTAAATTGCATCTGCCATGAATTTGCCCACTCACCTAATCTATCCAAGTCACCCTGCATCCTTTTAGTATCCTCCTCACAGCTAACACTGCCGCCCAGCTTCGTGTCATCCGCAAACTTGGAAATGCTGCATTTAATTCCCTCATCTAATTCATTAATATATATTGTAAACAACTGGGGTCCCAGCACTGAGCCTTGCAGTATCCCACTAGTCACTGCCTGCCATTCTGAAAAGGTCCCGTTTATTCCTACTCTTTGCTTCCTGTCTGCCAACCAATTCTCTATCCACATCAATACCTTACCCCCAATGACTGCTCACAGTTTGTTTGGAATTTCTGCAAGGACACTGGCAGCTTCTAAGTTCCTACAGAGAGAGAAGGGAGGAGCTACTTGATGGACAGCTGGTGTTCAGCACAACAGTATTTAAAGCAGCATAATTGCTTGTTTCACGGGGACACGCAGACACACAAAGGTGTGGTGAAGTTACCACTATCCTGCCCAGGTGCCCACGAGTGTGGGACTGAGGATTGATTCTGAGGGATCGATCTATGATTATTAGTGTATGAAAGAGCGACCTTGTGGAGTCTATGAGTGTGCTTAACCCTCGCCTGGGTTGGTAGACTATCACTTGAAGATGGTGCTCTTAAGTTGGTCATGTTTAGCTAACTTGGAAGTTTGGGAGGACAACGGGACGAATTGATGGCATCGGTTTACTCGAACAAACACAGCACCTCTCTCTCTCCATCACTACCCAACTCAATACCACGAACTGAACTGAACTTTACTCATCATCGTAAGACTGTATCCATTTACCCCTAGGCTTGAAGAAACTTGCTTTTTTTATATTTCCACACATATATATAATCATTGCTAACCTGTTTGATTTATCTGATTTTATATTACTGTATTGTGTTGTTACTAATAAATACCATTAGTTAACAGCAATACAAGACTCTAATGTGTTTTCCATTTCTGCTGGTTCTTTAACCCGTCACGGGGTACGTGACAAAATACAGCCTAACTACTCTAACTCAAGACTACTCCGACAATGACTGCTCCATTAGATGGTGCCTCTCTTTTGTAGAGACGGGGTTTTAGAAGCTCTTTGTCAGACCTGTGTGGGAACACTCCTGTTGCGTCTGTGCAGTACTCCAATCAACGACCAAGAATGAGATGCATAACAAGTATAGGCAGCAAGGAACAAATGACGCACTTGAGGAGTATAAGAGATGCAAGGGAACACTTAAGAGGATAAATCAGGAGGGCAAAAAGAAGATTGCTCTGGCAGGCAATGCTACGGTAAATCCCAAAGCCTTCTACAGATCTATACAGAAGAGCAAAAGGAGAGCAAGATTAGCCAGTTTGAAAATTAATGAGATCATCTATGCATGCAGCCTAAAGCAATGGAGGATATCATAAATGGATTTTTTGCATCTGTATTTACTCAGGAGTAAGACACATAGTCTATAAAACTGAGGTAAAACAGCAGTGAGGTCATGAACCATGTACAAATTAGAGAAGAGGAGGGTTTTGCAATCTTGATGCAAATGAGGCTGGATGATACCCCAGGGCCTGACAAAGTGTTCCTTCTGACCTTGTGGGAGGTTAATTCAGAGGCTCAAGGGCCTTGGCAGAGGTACTTACAACATCCTTAGATATGGGCAAGGTGCCGAAGGACGAGAGGTTAGTTGGTGTAGTTTCATTGTTCAAGAAAGGCTTTAAGAATAAGAAAGGGAGTTATAGGCTGGTGAGTCTGATGGCTGTAGGGGGTAAGTTATTGATTAGGGATAGTCAGCATGGATTTGTGTATGGTAGGCAATGTTTAACAACTCTCATGGAGTTTTTGAGGATGTTACCAGGAAAATTGATGAAGAAAGACCATAAGACACAGGAGCAGAATTAGGCCATTTTCTCCATTGAGTTTGCTCTTCCATTCCATCATGGCTGATTTATTATCCCTCTCAATCCCATTCTCTTGCCTTCTCCCTGTAGTCTTTGATGCCCTGACTAATCAAGAACCTATCAGAATCTGCTTTAAATATACTCAGTGACTTGGTCTCCACAGCCATCTGTGGCAATGAATTCCAAAGGTTCACCACTCTCTGCGAAAGAAATTCATCCTCACCTCTATTCTAAATAGACATCCATCTATCCTGAGGCTTTACCCTCTGGTCCTACTATAGGAAATATCCTCTCCACATCCACTCTGTCTAGGCCTTTCAACATTTGACAAATTTCAATGAGATCCTCTCTCATTCTTCTGAACTCCAATGAGTACAAGGCCAGTGCCATCAAGAATTCCAACTGATTTGTCATGCGTGATTTGCCCTTGAAGAAACCATGCTGACTTTGGCCTACTTTACCATGTGTCTGAAAATAGCCTGAAACCACACCCTTAATAAAGGACCATTGAAGTCAGTCTAACTGGCCTATCATTTCCTTTCTTATGCCTCCCTTCCTTCTTAAAAAGTGGAGTGACATTTTCAATTTTCTGGTAATCTGGAGCTATTCCTGAATCTAGTGATTCTTGAAAGATCATTGTTAATGCCTCCACAATCACTTCAGCTACCTTTTCCAAACCCTGGGGTGTAGTTCATCTGGTGACTCATCTACCTTCAAACCTTTTAGCTTCCTAAGCACGTTTTGTACCAATAGATCCACTCCACCCCCTCTGCCTATCTGCCTCTCTTTTTGATGCAATGTACATTCTTGGATGCTAAGCTCCCAACTATGATCCTCTTTCAGGTTAACTTAGTGATGCTCTCAGCGTCATACCTGCCAATCTCTGTTGTACTATTGTACAAGATCATCTAACTTATTCCATATATTGTGTGAATTCAAATACAGATTCATCACCCTTTTTGATTTTACCTTCATGTTACACTTCAGCTCAACACTGCCTGCAATTTTGCCCTATCATATGTCTACACAGACTTTAGCAAGACCTTTGACAAAGTCTCACCCAGGAGGCTGATCAATGAGGTTTAGTTGCTTGGCATTCAGGATAAGGTAGTAAATTGGATTTGACTTTGGCTTTGCGGGAGTAGCCAGTGAGTGGTAGTAGATGATTGCCTCTCTGCCTGGAGGTCCGTGACTTGTGAAGTGCTACACGGATTAGTGTTAGGTTCATTGTTGTTTCTCATCCACAGTTCCGTGCAAAAGTCTTAGCCACATATACATCTAGGGTGCCTAAGAATTTTGCACAGAACATGTGATTAGGAAAGAGGAGTTAGAATGCATGGTAATTATGGGAAAGATTGAAGGGAAGAAAGCAAGAGGAAGGCAAAGACAAATGATAATGGAGACAGCAGCCAGAGAGCTGGAAATGAATAGCAAATGAATTGATCCACTTGACCTGAAACAGGTGTGTGTGGGCCATGGCGGTCAAAGCTCAAGCTGGGCACGGCACCTGATGGTGATGACTGTAGTAATTTGATGTCTTGCACAAAAAAAATTATGATATATGTGAATGATGATAAAATGATTCTGATATGGGTCTCTTTTGTGGACTGAGAGTGGGAAGGGAGAAAGGAGAGGGGAATCGTGGATGGGAAAAGGGAAAGAAATAGTGGAGATGTGTGCTTACTTCATTTTCACTTTATTTAGGTGCATACTTATGATGTGGTAGTGTGATAACACATGTTATTCACATACTTTTATATATAACAAGTAATGAATTACGTTTGTATATAAACAACAAAGAATGATTAATCAAACAATATACTTGCAACATTACTCAAACATTACAGAAATATTGAATACATAACACTCCTCCCTGCTTAGCTATAAGGTCTAACTCAATATAGACTGCATCTCAACGCAAATGTAGCATGTTACTCACTCATCATACATATTTGCCCTTGAATGGAAAATCCTGGAAAATGTAATGGGTACAGCCCAGTCCATCATGGATAAAACCCACTGCTCCATTCAGCACACCTACATGGAGCACTGTTGCAGGAAAGCAGCATCTATCATCAAGGGCCCCCAACACCTAAGACATGCTCTCTGGGCACTGTTGTCATCAGGAAGAAGGTACAGGAGGCTCAGAACTCACACTACCAGTTTGAAGAACAGTTATTACCCCTCAACCATCAAGCATTTGAACCAGTGAGAACAATTTCACTTTCCCCACCACTGAACAGTTCCCACAACCTCACTTTCAAGGACTCTTCAGCTTATTTCTTGATATTTATTGCCTACTGATTTATTATTATTAAATTGTGTATTTTTCATGTCACTCAAGTATTACTGAAGTATTAAATATACATCAAATGTGCTGGGGCAACCCTTAAGTGGCCCTGCACATTCTGACGCCAACAGAGCATGCCCACCATGCTTGGCAGAACAACAAAGAACATACTCAATAACAAAGCAGCAACAGCAAAACAAGCCTGATTCCTCGCTCTCAACACACATACATCATTCTCAAATCCCACGACAGGCTTTCTCAACCAGCCTCCAGTGGATTCGTGGATTCACAGGCATTGGGCCTTTGGCTTCTACAGCAGACTCACAGATTCAGGGCAGTGGCCATTGGGCCTTGACTTCTGAACTTCTGATCGACCTTGGTGCCTCATTCTGGCTTTTTGATCTACCTTTGTGGTTCAGTCTTTTGCATTGTCCCAAACTTGCCGACGTTGAGGAATGAGGACCATGGATGAGGAACTGAACTCCAGGCCTCAACCTCCAGTCTTGCCGATAGAGTCATACAGTCATAGAAAAGTACAGCAGAGAAACAGGCCCTTCAGCCCATCTAGTCCATGTTGGACCATTTAATCTGCTTGCTCCCATCAACCTGCACTGGGATCATAGCCCTCCATACCTCTACCATTTAGGTATCTATCCAAACTTCTCTTAAATGTTAAAATCAAGCTCACATGCACCACTTGTGCTAGCAACAGAATCCACACTCTCACAACGCTCTGAGTAAAGAAGAATCCCCTCCTGTTCCCCTTACACATTTCACCTTTCACCTTTAAGACACAACCTCTGGTTGTAGTCCCACCGAACCTCTGTGGAAAAAGCCTGCTTGCATTTACCCTACCTATACCATTCATAATTCTGCATTCCTCTATCAAATCTCCTCAATCTTCTATGTTCCAAGGAATGAAGTCTGAACCTATTCAATCATTCCTTATAAATCAGCTCCTCCAGACCTGGCAAAATCCTTGTAAATTTTCTCTGTACTCTTTCAACCTTAGTTGCATATTTCCTGTAGGTCGGTGATTAAAACTGCACATCCACTGTAAGTCTGCACCATCCAGGCCTATTCCACTAATGAAGTGCCAATCAATGTTAGGAGAGCTGAACTCACCCATGACAACAACCCTATTATTTTTGTACCTTTCCAAAATCAGTTTACTTATCAGCTCAGTGTCCCCATGGCTATTGGTTAAGTTGGGGGGATTGGGTCTCTGGAATACTATTAATAGAGCGATTGTTCCCTTCCTGTTTCTGACTTCCACCTCAGTAGAAAATCCCTTTTTTCAATTGTGATAGTATCACTGATTACCAATGCCACGATGTCTTTTCCCCTTTACTCCCTCCCTATCACTTTTGAAACATCTAAATCAGCCAGTCCTGCCCTAATGACAGCCAAGTCTCTGCAATAACCTTTCCCATGCACTGATCCATGCTCGATGTTCATCACCCTTGTTCTTAATACTTACATTCATGTAAACACATTTCAACCCATTCAACTAACTGCTTTCATACCCTATGCACTGCCAATCCATCCTCTACATTCTCTCTACACACCACATCTACCAACTTCTCCTTTCATCTAAGTCTCTGTTTTCCATCCCACTGCCAACCTAATTTGAACCCTTCCCAAACAACTCTAGTAAACCTGCCTGCAAGGACATTAGTCACTCTTGAGTTCAGGTGTACCTTATCACTTTTGTACGGATCATACCTTTCCCAAAAGCAATTCCAATAATCCACCAATCTGAAATCCTGCCCCTGCACTCTCACTTTGGTCATGTGTTTGACTGCCATATAATCTCTTTCCTACCCTCGCTGGAATGTGGCACAGGCAAAAATCTAGAGATTACTACCCTTGAGGTCCTTCTTTTTCACTTCCTTTCTAACTCCCTATATTCACTCTTCAGGACTTCATCAAGTTTTGTATCCCCAGACTGAGCTGAGCCTGATGCTGTGGCCTGCTGTGGTTGCTCTGGGCTCTCTGTATGAGGGATCCATGACGTTTACTCAGATCTGCGCTGAACCGAGCCTGATGTTGTGGCCTACTCCAGCTGCTCCGTGCTTTGTGTCTAAGAACTCACTTTGTGCTGAATGCTATTTGCTTACTTTGACTGTTTGCATGATTTGTTTTTTTTTTTGCACATTGGGTGATTCACCTCTTTTATGAGTATTTTTGGGTTTCTTAGTTTTTTGGCTGCCCATAAGGAGACAAAGCTCAAGGTATATACACTTTGATAATAAATGTACTTTGTCCTTTGAACTCTGAACTTTGATCTTTGCCACAGGTACAAATATTTGCTATGACTTCTGCCTGCTCGTTCTTCCTTTAAGAATTAATCTGTAAAAATATGGCCTAGAACTGGAAATGAAAGGCTGTATCATGAGGTTTTTTATTCAGTCTAGTCATAGTATTCTTTTTATTTAAGGACAATAAAGTATTTCACACATTGACACCAAGAATCTTATTGAAACCATTTTATCCAGCTAACTTTAATAGATGAGATCTGTTATTTATCACTCTCATGGAGTGAAGCTGAGATGGAACTGAAATTTTCCGTTAGTCTCATTGGTAAAGTAAGCATGCTAATATGAAAGGCATTTGGTTGTTATGATCAATGGGCCCACTGTTGAAAAAACAGCAAGTGTTATTCACATTTTTGTTTTCCAAAATTTTAAAGAGTGCCTTCCACCTCTTCTAGCCTGGCAAAGATTTCTCTCCCTGAAGTCAGTTTGTAGTCAATCACTGTACAGCAGCTGTTTTCCAGGTGAGAACTCCATCAGTATACACTGAAGTATTAACCAATTAAGACCATAAGAATTAGGCCATTTGGCCAATCGGGTCTGTTCCACTACTCAATCATGGCCGATCCTTTTCACGCCTCTTCAGCCCCACTCTCCGGCCTTCTCCCTGTAACCTTTGATGCTGTGGCCAGTCAAGAACATATCAATCTCTGTCTTAAATACACCCAACAAACCTGGCTTCTACAGCTGTCTTTGGTATGAAATTCCAAAAATTCACCAAGAAATTTCTCCCCATCTCTGTTTTAAATGGACGCTCCTCTATCCTGAGGCTGGGCCCACTTGTCCTGGACTCTCACACCATGGGAAACATCCTTTCCATATCTACTCTGCTTAGGCCTTTCAACATTTGAAAGGTTTCAATGAGATCCCCCATCATCCTTGTAAATTCCAGTGAGTACAGTCCCAGAGCCATCAAATGTTCCTCATATGCACCTTTAGGTCTTTCAGCTTTTTGAGCTCCTCTCTGTTGTAGTAGTAATTGCACTCACTTCTCTTTCCTCACACCCTTCAACACCTTGCACAGTGCTAGCGTCTTCCACAGTGAAGAATAATGCAAAATACTCATTTACTTCATCTTCCATCTGTCTTATCGCCCATTATTATTTCTCTGGCCTCATTTTCTAGCGGTCCTATATCCACTCTCATTTCTCTTTTATTTTTTATATACTTGAAAAAGTATTTTTTATCCACCTTGATATTGCTTGCTAACTTGCTTTCATATTTCACCTTTTTCAATTTACTTTGGCCAACTCCTCTCGCATACTACTGTAATTTCCTTTACTCCACTGAAATACTGCCACGTTGGACTTTACATTGTCCCTATCAAATTTCAAGTTGAACTCAATCATATTGAGATCACTGCCTCCTAAGGGTCCTTTACCTTAAGTTCCCTAATTGCCTCTGGTTCATGACCTAACACCCATCCAGTATAACTGATCGCCTAGTAGGCACAACAACAAACTGCTGTAAAAAGCCATCTTGTAGCCACTCCACAAATTCACTCTCTTGTGATCCATTACCAACCTGATTTTCCAAATCTACCTGCATGTTAAAATCCCCTATGACTATCATAACATTGCCCTTTTGACGCACCTTTTCTATTTCCCATTGCATTCTGTAGTCCTCATCCAAGCTACTGTTTGGGGGCCTGTATATGACAGCCAACAAGGTCCTTTTACCCTTGCAGTTTCTTAACTCAACCCACAAGGATTCAACATCTTTTGATCTTATGTCACATCCTTTTGATAGTTTGATTCCATTCTTTACCAGCAGAGCCATGCTACCCCCTCTGCATACTTTCCTATTCCTCCAATACAACGTGTAACCTTGGACATTCAACTCCCAGCTACAACCATCCTTCAACCACGATTCAGTGTTGGCCACAACATCATACCTGACAATCAGTAAAAGTGCAACAAGATCATCCACCTTATTTCTTCTACTCTGTGCATTGAGATATAACACTCTGAGTATTGTATTTGCTACCCTTTTTGATTCTGCATCCCTAGTGCACTGATACTCACCCTGCTGGCTGCAATTTTGTCCTATTATCTGCCTGCCCTTCCTGACAGTCTGACTGCACACTATCTTTGCTTTTTTACTATTCATTCTTCCTGAGTCCCTTCACTCCAGTTCCTATCCACCTGCCAAATTAGTTTAAACCCTCCCCAACAGCTCTAACAAACCTGCCCGTGAGAATATTGATTCCCCCTTGGGTTCAGGTACAACCCGTCCCTTTTGTACAGGTTTTATGCCCACTCCGACCCCGAGAAGAGATCCCAATGATCCAAGTACCTGAAGCCATGCTCTGTTGCCGATTGGGATGCCGGAATAACACCAATCGCTCACAAAATCCTCCTTTTAAACAAGCGCTACTGATCTGCATGAAACCTTCTGTCTGCACTGCTTCCGATGTTGATTGGGATGCCAGAATGACGTTTAACTCCAGACTCTGACCCAGTGCTCCATTTCAGAGACGAGACTCCCTCACAGACCCATGGATGATCATATACATCCGTTGACAGTTCAGATTGATAAACTTGGCTTCCAGTCCAGGTGAAGGATCTTGATGCAATGTCAACTGCCCCTTTCCCTTCACAGATGCTGCCTGACCTGCAGAATTCCTCCAGCATTGTGTTTGATACTTCAGGTATTATTAATCAAGGATTTCCGAAGAATAGAAGTACGAAAGATGTCAAACTTGAAGACCTGTGGTTTCTTTAAAAATTCTCAGGTTTACCCAGATTCCTGTTGCAGCAGGGGTGTACGTAGAGATGAGACAGCAAGAACACGCCCTCTTCTACGTCAGTGGCCCAGTCCAGCTGCCTATAATTGCTGCCCAATTGCAGCCCAGATACAGAGAATCAATCACACTTCTTGAGAGTTCCAGTTTCTGGATGTGTGGATTCAGTGATATAGTAAGAAAGCGCTGAGGCCCTGGTCCCCAAAGTTATCTCGAAGACCCTTTGGTGAACAATGTCCTGCATCCAGCTTCACTGGCTGTAAAAGCTGTGAGCGATTTTTTAATGGTTTTTGAATGATGCTTAGAGATGTTTGAGAGCTATTAAAATTGCAACAAGTATCTTTTAAGATGAAGGAGGTTAAATAAATATAACATTGGCTAAACCACCTGAAGTGAGCATAATTATGCCTGCTACATTAAATCAAAATAATTTGACTAATGTTACACAACTTCTCCCTCACCAACTAATTCAGTCTCGCCACGTTCAATTAAATCAATGGGAGCTCACTGTATATCTCAGCAAATCTGGTGTGCAGCAACAGTGTGAACAGACTGACCCACAGTGAGGAATGTTTCAGTAAATTTAAGAGTACATGTTGGAGAGGTTCTGAACTTAATGCCGTTTAAATGGTTAAATACCAATGGTTCTGTTTAGCACTGCTGACATTAGCCAGAACACCCTCAGACTGGGCGCTCACGTACGTGCAGAGTAGACATTTTTTTTCAAAGTGCTCCTCCAGAAGTGATCAACTTTAAATGCTTGCGTATGCCTCTGTTTAATAACGTTTGTAAAGTCCTTTGAGCTTTGGATGTAGACCTAATGAACCTGAGCAAGATTCAATCCATATGTTCCCTTAAGACATTTTTCAAACGTGGGGCCAAAAATTTTCCACTTCAGTTTTCCTCTTCATCATTTTTCTCACCATTTCCAGAGCAAACTTGTTAACAGTTCTTAAACTTTTGGATAACTAGCTTATTTCTATTGAGCAACTTCTCAGATCTATTTCTCCTGCGTTCAAAAATCACCAGAGAATAACTTGGGATCTATTTTTTTGGATTTTAATCAGCGCAGTTCTGGGATATTTTGGAAAAAAAATAGGTTTCCTTTCCTCCTTAAGTACCTCACACCAAGGTTTTTCAGCATTCCCTTCTCCCAGCCCCCCTACCTTTTGACACTCAGCACCACCAAACATGAGAACAGAAAGTCAGTACCAAGGGATCAAGTTTGAGGCCCCATTCTGAAAGGCACCAGCATATCATAACATGATGAATCACATCGCTTTACAGTGAACTAGCTTGAATGGTATTATTTTTTCTGCTAAAGCTGAAAATGTCCTCTAAAATGAAAGCCATCATTGGAAATCAATATCTTGGATGATTATTTTCCCTAGATTAATCAAAAGGAGCAGAATTTTGAAAATACCACTTGGTAGGCAAAGCAATACATATATTTCTTGGAAGAGAGTATCAACTGACCACACAGTATGGGACAATGATTTAGGACAGGGGTGCCCAACCCTTTTTTCATGCCACGGGGCAATACTATTAAGCAAGATGCCCATGGACCCTAAGCTGGAAACCACTGATCTCAGGTGAATAACTACAGCAAAGAGTTCACTGTAAATTCATTAGAAAATTCATTGTACACAGAAAATAATGTCTAAGAAGAACAAATAACCTTCAAGAACATTTCCATTAAAATAGGATTTTTTTCCTTCTAGAAAAAAAGCAGGGAAAATAAGAATAAATATAAATCTCAGTTACTTACAGCAATATAGTTACTACTCTTGATAGACAAAGTGAATACCCAATCATCTTGATGCTGGCTGGATTTAGGGTTGTAATTCCATGCAGGGTTCTCTGAAGATATTTTCCTTATATAATGGTCTTGTGAAACAAATGTCATTCATATTTATAGCAATACATCTTCCAAATATCTAATCTGTAAACGTCACATATGCAGACAGTCACTCTTGATGAGTGTTTGTAACGCAGAGTTGCAGGAGTGAGTTTTACCTGCAAAGCAAGGCGATGCTGTATTGCTGCACAATATCCATTCTCAGAAGACAAAGTATCGTGGGTGCAAGTGATCGTTTTACCTTCCCTCAGCCCCACCCACACCTGAGAGAGAATTTGTGCCGTATGTGATAGAAGCAACTGGAGCCTTTGGCACTCCTCTCCATTTTGTGTGAATTAGATTGGCGGCAGGGCTAGGTCTGAAACAACCCAAAATTCAGTAGTTTGTGAAATTTGCTCTCACTTTATAAAGAGTTCAATCATTCTTACAGCTTTTATTCTTCAACATGTCGAGTACAAAAGTAAGCAAGAAGCTGTTGTAGCTCAAACACAATTCCATATTTATACTATTAGGTGCACTGTCACAGAAAATCAAGACTATTTAAGTAGACAGCACAATGATTCAATATTTTCATTTAATCTCCCTGAGTTTATAATAATAAATAGGTCAATTTCATCAACTGATCCAGAAAATCATTGCTGAGCCCATTTCTTGGGCATCATTTTTCATGAAGGATCCGAATTTACAGTACTGTTCTTCAAAACTCAACTCCTTCAGAATTGCTGTCACCTCTGGTGTTGAGATTGGCACTGATGTGTACTGGCTTTGTGATTGTGCCAGCTGCAGTTTTATAGTCAGTGGCATTATCTAAAAATAGTATGCCTTTAAACTCTTCCATTTGTTGGTATTTGTGAAAGGTTGCTGGATGCTGCAAGAGATTTCTTGATTTTTGTTTTAAATATGTTGCAAGGGATTTGCAATAAATTGGTTATATTTATCCCCTTTTATAAATGCTATATATGCCCTACAAGCACGGTTGCTATTCCCAGGAGACTACCTATCCCACGGGGCAATGCTTTTAGACTCATGTCTCTTACTTCCTTCCAGTGTAATTGCAAAGGAAGTGACTAGAATTTAATCTTTAATTTTTTCGGTCTTGTCATTAGCCTTGATTATATTTGGCTTCATACTACACAATAAAACATGTTTAACCTTATAGTTTCTTGTCAGCAGGTTTCTCAAAATCTCACAAAGTAGTTTGAAGAGAGAACTATTTGTGATGGAGTCGTGGGCTCCCAGACTAATACAGTACAGACACAGGCCATTCAGACCATCACAACCATGACAACCATTAAGCATCTATCTGTACCAATCCCATTCATTAGCACATGGCCTACGGTCTTCTATACCTTGAAGATTCAAGTGCTCTTTTAGATACTTCTTAAGCTCTGTGGGGGTAACTGTCTCCATCAAGCAGCTGTCTGTGCCCGTTCTTTGCTCTGATAATGGAGTTGTCTCTTGTTTTGGGCAAGTGGGTGGTTACATATCTCACTTATCATCTTATTTCATGGCAATACTTGAATATAGTCACTGTTGTTCATTTGACTGCAACATTAGTTGGAACTTAGCATTTGTGATTCTTTATTCTTTTACTTATTATTCAAGGGTAAAGATTAATATTCCCTCTGCAATTATCCATGCAGCTCAGCAGTTTTTTGAGTTGGATCAAGTCTTCTTTCACTTTCTTTTCTTCAAGCATGAAAACAATTTCAGCTGTGTTAATCTCACTACATCATTTGGAAGTCCAAATCTTGGAATGATCTTTGTTGGCATTCTCTGAAACCTCTCTAGTGTTTATAAGCCCCTGTGTTAAGCTAGTCAATTGGTACAATACAAAGAGATACGGGAGCTTATTGTTACAACAAGGGTCTATTTAAAATGAGTGTTATACCATCTGATACCATCACACAACTGAACAAGTTCTTTTGTTTGAATTTAATTCAGAAGGTTTAACATTTTCATTACATTGGGGCAGCCAACATCAAACTAGTTTGACAACATACCACTAATGTGGGATATTTTTAACCCAAGAATTGGAGGTTGCAGGTTACCAGTTATTGTGAAAAAACACACACACGGAGATCAGATCTCCGAAGTCCATTCATGAAATGCCTATGAACATTGTCAGATGGAAACAGTGGCTGAGTAGTTGGAAGAAAAATTAGAAATACCAAGGTCTGGAATTCCAGTGTGGGCACACTTTGAGAACTGCAGACTGTTGCAATTTTGAAAATTATTATTTTCCTTGAGGTTCTGCTCAAACTTTTTTGCACATCAGCAAACACAAAGCCTGCCTTAAGCCATGCAATTGAACAGCACATAAGATGTAATTTTAAAACTTCCCCTCGGTATATTTAACCTGGTGCAGGTTAATTAGTTCAAGTGAAAATTCTTTTGTCATAAAATGTGTGTATTTGTTCTGAGTTATTTTGTCATCATCTGTCAACAGGAATTCTAAATCTCTGAAAATTACTTCAAAAATCCACGTTGAACCATTTGCTCATCACCTTGGTTTACAGAAATCAGTTCTTTAGTAAATTAAACAAGATCATATTCAAAAGCTTTTAAAAATTCCCTTTGCGCTTGGGAAGACAGCTTCAGTTGAGAGCTCCTTGAAGGCTTACAAATGAGTGCAATTAATGGAAACTGAGTACAACTGATTAATTTGATCTGAGTCAAGAATACATTTTGTGAGAAAACTCATTTAGGCACATAGTTTTTAAAGCTAGCACAGAAGTTGTGGAAACTTAGTTTGGATGCCAGATAATTTGATTTGGAAATTTTGTTGTATTTTGTTTTGATGTGATCAATTGTGGGGAAGTTACACTGAAAGGAAACTGCAAGATTCTGGAAACTCAAGGCCATCTTATCTAGATTCCAAAAAGCCAACTGCCATTTTATTGAACTTTAAAGATAAACCTCAACCTTGACCTGAATACTGACAATGGTCAAAGGGGGCTTAACTTTCCTGCGAAGCAGAAGTGCCCTTTTTTAACTCAGGGTTCCCCTCCACTAAAGCTAACATGGTTCTCTACCACAGCTCTAATTCTCGTAAATCTGCTCCTCCCTCTCCTTCCAGCTAGGACAAGAGTAGAGATCCTAGGTCCTCACCTCCCCCCCAGCACCCTCCATCCAAACTTGCATACACCTGTCTGATCTATTCACCTGTCTGTTTCTGATAAGGAGAAGCTAATATATATATATTACTTTCATCAAAGTTAGCAATCTTTTTCTAATGGAATAAAGCAATACCTTTTATAGATGCTCTTGGATCACAATGTGAATACTATTTTTTGTCTGCTTTGTGCAGTTAGCTTACATTCCAATGCAGAAAATGCTATCTTGTCTGCTGTAAACATTATCTTAGAAACTCAGTAAATATTGTTATAGTCATAGTCATAGTCATACTTTATTGATCCTGTGGGAAATTGGTCCTCGTTACAGTTGTACCACAGGTAACAAACAGCAACAAAACCATAAATAGCCAAATAGTAACATGCAAACTATGCCAGGAAATAAGTCCAGGACTAGCCCACTGGCCCAGGGTGTCCGACCCTCCAAGGGAGGAGCTGCAAAGTTTGATGGCCACAGGCAGGAACGACCCCCCATGATGCTTCGCGCTGCATCCCAGCGGAACGAGTCTCCGGCTGAATGCACTCCCGTGTCCACCCAGCACACCATGCAGTGGATGGGAGACACTGTCCAAGATGGCATGCAACCTGGACAGCATCCTCAGGCACCACCGCCAGAGAGTCCAGCCCCATCCCCACAACATCACCGGCCCCATGAATGAGCCTGCCGATTCCGTTGGTGTCTGCCACCCTCAGCCTGCTGCCCCAGCACACAACAGCAAACATGATAGCACTGGCCACCACAGATTTGTAGAACATCCTCAGCATCATCCAGTAGTTTTTCTTTGATGACTGAGTTACAGAGGAAAACTCTCATAAAATCCAAAACTTTGTTCCTTATATAGCAGGTGGAACATAACATAATTCTGTGCAAAGAATCATGGAAGCTGACAAAAGAGCAGTACTGAGATAGCAAACATGAGAAAATCTGCAGATGCTGGAAATCCGAGCAACATACAGAAAATGCTGGAAAAACTTAACAGGCCAGGCAGAATCTATGGATCCAGCATTTTGTATGTGCTGTACTGAGATGTCAATTTGTCTTTGGGCAATGGTACAAAATGTGTCCAGGTTATTAATCGACTGCTGACCTCCCATTCTGAGATGAGACAGGTGGCCAGAAGGGACTAAAGAGCATTCGATGTTTCAGTGCTCATTTACCACAAACAAACAAAGATGCTTTTATTTATTCCTTGTGTTTACACTAGCTCTTCACAGGAAAATCCTAAATTAATCCCATGGTCCTCCTGGTTCCTCACAGCACAAGATTTCCTCGTAAAAATCAATTGCTATTTTCCCTAACAAAAGCTAATTTTAAACATAGAGCAGTTGAGTGTTTAATCCAAACATTTAGAACAACTCTCAGATCATTATCAAATGGGAATTTGTTAACATAGTTACAAGCATAATTATTGTTTTCCTGTTTGCATCTTCAGGAGTTTCTAATCAGACTGGGCCTAACAACCTGAAGAGTGTTACTTTGTTAAAGTGGTTTGTGGTTTCTGAAGAGGATTGAACTGAGAGCAAAGTGTACAACTCACTAAAGATATATAATTTCCTCATTCGTTAGAAAGTTATTTTGTTTGCCGGGTAACATCTTCACCTTTACCTCCAGAGACGCTGAAGGATCTGATTCTTGGGAACAATGGCCAGCATGGCAAGCAAGGTGTTAGTTTAATTTTGGAAAGTAATACGTGTACACATATTGTTCCTGTGACAATCATCCGTTACAAAATACAATGACACATCTCACACAGGTGCAGTACAGAAGGCAGAAAGGGGAAGTTGCACAATGGATTGATGCGATGAAATCTTAAACGAACAAGAACCAATAGCTCCCCTTGAGACACACTGACTGAAGTGAACCGCATAGTATGCAAAGAGTATACACGAGCCAATTCAGTGGTTTGCTAAATAATAAATTGGTGATATTCAGACCAAAAGTGTGGGCTCCAGATGTGCCTATTCAAAGAACAGTGAATACATACCAAGGGTGAGGTAGCAGCCTTTATCCATCTAGTGTATGGATTTAATTTAATTTACAAAAATAACCATTCATTGCATATCCTAGCAGAAGGTAGTAACAGCTATGTCTAACTCTTTTAATGTGGGAACTTACATCTCAAATGCCAATAATACTACCATTCCACACAGTAAAGATTTACCAATATATAATTTTGCTTAGGAAGATAATTAAAAGTCCGTATCATCTGTACCCTTAAGTCCATGTTTTGCATCTCTGTTTAGTGTTTTAAATTACACTGTAAAATACATAAAGGCAAATCTGTGGGATAGAGTTTCCACTCTGATGGCAGCAGGCAATTCTTGCTTAAATTATCTCCGTTTCCTAAAGTGTTTTTCTTCCCTCAGGTTTGTGTCCTAACATATTTGCATATTGGTAAATAGAAGATTTGGTAGGAGCTTGCTCAATAGGCCAGTATTAAGTATTTTTTACAATTTAAAAATGCTTAAAACATTTTTAGGAATGATAATTTTGTAGGGTTTGATTACTGATGCTGGAAGTAATTTTACCATAACAAATAAGCACATTAAGTCATTGTATATATCTATATTTAATTACAAAAAATACTTTCTTTTAAGTACATGGATCTGCTACCTGATTAGATTGGGATGTGTAATGAGTTCCGTCTAACTTAAAACAAATCTAAGCTTACTGGGGTCTTGTACCCAGATGTTCCAATTTAATGCTTGGAGCCATTTCACAGCCTGCAAATAAAAGCAATTCCTAATGGAGAAGAGTTCTGTGACTTCAGTGATACTTACGCCAACTGCGCCAATAACAGGAACAATTGTGAAGAGAAACCCAGAATAATGGGTTAGGAATTTCCGTGCCTCTGCCGGTATAAAAATGTGTTAAAGTGTGTTAGCATATTTATTTTATGGGGTTCGAGACCTCTGCTAAAATTGCAGAACAATGAATTGTAGTCACGTATGTTAAACGCTGCTTTACTGATTTTGAGGTGGACGGTGGCCATGACCTCAGGTTCTGTCTGTGGGGAGTTTGCGCATTCTCCCTGCGGCCATATTGGTTTCCTCCCACATCCTAAAGTTATGCAGCTTAATTGCAGTTTAATATAAGTTAATTGGCATTATAAATTCCCCCTCGATTTAGGTGAGTGGCAGAATCTGGGGAGAGTTGATGAGAACAGGGGAGAATGAAAAATAAAATTAATCAGTGTAGGGCCAATTGAATTGGATGGAAAACAATCTGTGAGTCAAAGGAATTGTGTCCATGCGGTATTTCTCCATGACTTCCAGATCCCAATTTCTTTAATACAAGGTATACTAACAATTGTACTCCTGGCTGCCCATTCCTAATCTCCATTTGATTACCATTTTCATTTATTTCATTAATTGTTTCAGCATTATATTTAGATAATTATACACAGCAACAGAAGCAACTCTGCAAGATGGATCTATGCTTCTTGGTCATTTTTACCCATTTTATTCTCATAAACACTTTAAAAGAATCACCCACTATATTGAGCTAGGATGCTGTGCCACTTCTAAATGCAGTGCATGAAAGAGACACCATAGCAAACTTAATATAAGATGATCTGTGAACCAATAGGTTCTTTTTTAAATTCAAAGTATTTTCACTAAAAAAACAGAGATTCATCATGTACTTCCTCTATAATATTTGTGATTTAGTCTCAAACTTTTGGCTTTGGCAACATAAAAAATAAATCGTTTTCACTTTAGATACTTGACTCTCATTCAGCCTTCTATGTAGTGTAGCCAAACATATCCAGAACATCATTCTCAGCTGGATGCCACCTAGTGGCAGTAATTCAAAGTACCCCTTCACCCGAGCAGAACCATCACACCTACAGTAGTTGTACTTATTAGCATTTGTGAGCCGAATTATTTTTGGAGATAATACAATTGGTAAAATAATTATAGGTGTTGCACAATTGAAAAACCACAACTTAAGCATGTAGCTAATGGACTGCAAGTTGTCTGGGTTACAATTTCACATCATTCTTGAGTGCATATGTGCAACTACATCACATTTAAAATGCCATTTAACTCTTTCTTTTATTAAAAGGAATGTTTGTCATAGCTAAGTTACATCTGCCCAAATGAAGATTGATTGCATATAGAGGAAATGTTTTCATACACTGGAATAGTTTGATGCTGAATTTGGACATGAAGCAAAAGTTTCAGGGTATTGTTTTCTCAAAACCATGTGAGAACAATTGTAATTGAGTGGAATATGATTATGAAGGTTGACAGGTCAAATCATGTCAACGCAGAAATCTGATCAGGCACATCAGACTGTAAGTTTTTTTCCGTGCAAGTATGTTCTCAACGTTGGCTCCACTCACTTAAGGTGGCACTGTGCTGCAAATGGTCGAGCTGTTGCTTCAGAGCTCCGTTGATTCAGATTCAGTCCTGAGTTCTGTCCTTGGATGAGTGGTGGCTGCATGTTCCCCATGTGACAGTATGGGTTTCCTCCAGGTGCACCAGATTTCTCCCATACCCCAAAGATCTCCAGGTTGATCAGTCAATTGGCCCCTGTAAATAGCCTGTAGTGTAGGTGCATATTGACCTGATGGTAATATGATGCAAACAGATTAAAGCAAATGGGATCGATCTGTGAGCCAGCACAACTCAGTGGGCTGAGTGGTCTCGCTTTTTGTGTAAGAAAATATGGCTTCATTCACTATAAACATTCATTGAAGCTGTTGCAGGAGGCATTAGCTGTGTTTCTGCCTATTATTTGGTTCTGTCAGCCCAGCCATAGTTTAATAGCAGTGTTCCCTGATCTGTTGCCAGCCCTGCACTGTGAAATAAACACAGGCAAGCTACTTTACTTTCTCTCCTTTACTTCTACCCTCCACAGCTTGGGAGAGGCATGTGCTCTCACAGCACAGGAGTATTTAAACAAATGCATGAATTACTAAGGTATTAAAAACTATGGGCCGGTTGCTTTAAAATGGGATTTCTGTGGACAGCCAATTGATGGTTAGTATGATGTTGTGGACTGAAGGGCCTGCTTCTGACTCCATACCCTTTTCACTTTATAGTCAGTCAAAGCTAAACCCCTCCACTTAACTCTAATGCCATGGACTTCGGTTCAAGTATGCCTCATTTCCAACCCTCGTCCTAAACCACACCCCACTTACAATAAATTTCTAGAGGTATCAGGTACCTTCATAAAATTGAAGTCTATGAGAACCGGGATGGAAAATTCTCCAGTTGTCAGAGTCATGGAGAGCACGGGCTAGATGGGTGTGGGTTTTGGAAGTTATTTATCTCAATCCTAAAACATCTTCACAGCGTTGTCTAGGCCCCAAGTGTCAGCTGGCCTATTGATGACCTTCCATTCACTATCAAGACAAAGATGGGTAGGTCAATGGATGACATTTGTCCTGCTTTGCAGATAACTCAGGTCCAAAGATTCACCCAGAAAGAACAGGCACAATGCTCTTGGATCTCCTAGTTTGTAACGGAGGACACTCCCCACCACTGAAGGCATGTAGCGACAGTGGCAGCTTCTGAATCATCCCATCCTGTTGAGCGGAATTCCCTTGCTTAGTCTATTGTGGGTTCTGCACCTGACAGTTCCTTCCAGTGAAAGGAAAATAGTCACTTATTGGAAAATGAAGTCATGAATCTATGTAATTACAGCAGGATTTTAACTTTGTGTGTTGCAATTGTCCTCTTTAGTGTTTAACAGAAGTCTGATAAGATGTTTGAGTGTACAGTTACTGCAAAAACCAATACACAAATTGTTAATAATTTATGTGATTAGTCATATTCCATTGGATGATGAAACTCTGCCAGTAATAAAATACGAGTAAGACACTGTAAATCAGTTGCAAATGAGCAAAAAGAAAGAAAAGGGAGAGGTAGACAGAGACTATAAATTGTATAGCTGAATACACATTAATCACTTCCTGCTCTTGCTTATTTCCTGTTTTCCTGTTTATGCTATTATATAAGTAATTTTTAATTCCCAGCCAAGGGCAGTTCCTTTTTATTTTACCTATAATCTGTTTAGATTATATTGAAGGACAGGGAATGAGAAGGTTATATGAAACTAGTAATTGTTTTGTTTATGATAATGTTCAGTACCAAATGGCTGAAATGGTTTTAAAGCAGATTATGAATACCTTGAGTTGCTGTTAGATCTCATGCCTTAATCCACAATGAGTAAAAAAGCAAATGTTAAGTGAAAACATCAACAATTCTCCAAATGTTAAGCAGTGATGTGAGTGGCTTTCTGAAGATTAAAATTAAGATTACATAAATTATTCATACAGTAAACTCTTCTGCAGTGCATTTTACTTAATCAATATTCACTCTAACATGCTGGTGGTTTTATTGCAAGGCAAGAGCAGTGATAGATGAAAATCAAATATCTGGAGATGCTGGAAATCTGAAATAAAAACAGAAAAATGCTGGAAACTCTCTGCAGATCAGGTAGCAGCCATGGAAGGAGAAGCATTTAACATTCTCGTTAGAACTGAAAAAAAAACAAGCTAATTTAGGTAGCAAACGGGACAGAGAGGGGCTGCTGAAATAAAGAATATTTAATTTCTCCCTGAGCGTGAGACTGGATGAACAAGTGTGATGTTTAAGATCAGATTTAGCTTCATGTGTTCATTGCAAATGGTCAGACTGTCAATAGTACAGAATATACAGAAGGAGAAAATTGAGAAAGGAAAAACTGAGCCAAAATAATTGTGGGCAAAAATTGCCAGTTTTCCTGTGCACAGAAAGAAAGAAACGATTATCTAAAATTGGAGAATTTAATATTATGTCTTGCAGGCTGCAGCGTTCCCGGACAGAAGATGAATTGTTGCTTGTCATATTTATTGTGCATGTCCACAAGAAAATGAATTTCAGGGTTGTATATGGTGACATATATGTATTTTGGCAATAAATTCACTTTGAACTTGTTCACAATCCTATCAGCAGGATTGGCAATGTGAACAGTAGTGCCCCCTACACTGTACCATGTTTTCCCTGTTCATTCCACATGTAAAATAATGCAAGAGAAGGGCACTTTGCATTTTTTCACTTTGAGGAATATAGTCCAGTTTAAAGGCATTTTCATTATTTTGGAAAAGGTATTACAGCAAAGAGGATGGAGGTTGTCAATCTGTTTGGTCAGGGTCAAGTGGGGTGGGAGGTTAGTGTACTTACAGAGGCCGAGGGGATATTATATGGCCTAGTAGATGTTCTTCTAGCAAGCCATCAGGAGATACTCCTTCCTTTTGGTCAAGGTAGAGTGGGACATGTTCCTGCTGTGAGCTGTGACCACCACAGTTAATTGTCCACCATCACTTTTATGACCATCCTCCAAGCAGCTGAATGCAAGTAAATGGCTCATCTTGAACCTTCAACTTCCAAAGACAAATCCAGTGTAGCAGACCTCCAGCATCATGTAGTCTGCACATTCTACATATTTCTTGAATGATATAACTGTGATTTGTACTGACTTAGTTGTTTGTGGGCATAGGAATGTGAATGAATCCATTCCTTATGCATTGAAATAGATCGGGCTGGGTGTGCACCACATCCCCTCTTTATCACTTGGAAATAATGCAATGGGAGGAGCTATGGAATAATAAGAAGCTATGCTTCATTAAGGTTTTCTCAATTCAGATGTTTCAAAGATGCTTAAGTAAACTAGAAAATATGTAAAAACTTTAATGACATTAACTCAATATATCATAAATTCAAATGTACCTTCTCATAAAGAAAAGATCCTTCTTTTTCTTACCTCCTCCCTCTATTTCCACGTCTCCCTCTATTCTTTTATCAACTGCTCTTCCTTCCTTCTTTTATCTCTCCTTCCCATCACTGCCATTCTGCTTGTCGTTATTTTTTTTCCTTTTACTGATTTTTCCTCATTTCTCCCTCTTTCTATCCTTTTCTGTCACTCCCTGCTGTCCCCTTTCTCTTGCTTTCTCCCGCTATGCTCTCTCCAAAGCTTTCCCTAGCTCCCATCCTTTGCCTATCCTCCCTCTGATTCTTGTTTCCTTATTTCCATCAGCCTCCTTTCTCCATATTCTAATTTCACACATTGTCTCTGTCTCCATTTCCCAGTTTCTCTCTCTGTAACTTGCCTGACCCCACCTCTTTCTGGTGGGACAATCTTGCTAACCTGCTATTTCCTCATTGCCCTACAAGTTATTCCCTGCTAGGTCTTTACCTAGTTCTTCTTTGGAGGACTGACTCTTTGCTTTTACTATCCTGTAAGCAGTGGACTGTAAATCATAGCCACTCTCTGGGCAAAGTGGTTTTCTTCATATACCCTTTGCATCATCTGGCTTTAACTTTAACCATTTTGTGTCTCTATCACTCCAAATCCTTTCCTGTCCCTTTATCTCTCTTGTTATTTTATTCTCTTCCTCTTCCCCTGAAGGACGTGCCACACCACAAATACACTCTAACCCTGGATGATTCTCATGCTAATACAAGCAGTCTCCATGTAAGAGAGGTTTAGTTTCAGAGCTCACAATGATGGGATTAACTCAGTCCCTGTGCTATCTGCTAAACTGAAGAGAGTATGCAGAACCTAATTCTCGGATTGAGCAATGTGGTTGTCTCAAAGCACTTGCCCTGTCTCAGCATCCAACCTGCACCAAGGATCAGAATCATAGGAACATGGTCTATAGCATGTACTTGTCCACATTTATATATCACCAGCATTTTGTTCTGACTGTTCATGAACTTGGAGGGGCTACCAGAATGTTTTAGGATATTAGGTTTTTGGTCTTTTTAATGGTCCAAAGTCATTTACTGCCTTTCTCTTCCTCTCTCATTCCCTTTCTATCCCTCTCACTCTCTTTCTATCCCCCTCCCTCTCTTTCTATCCCCCTCCTATCTTTCTCCCTTCTCCCTCTCTCTTTCAGCATACTTCTGTTGCATTACTCCTTGGCCTTCCTTCTCTCCCTTGTTATTTCTACTCATTCCTCATTTCCTCTCTTCCCTTTGCATTCTCTACTCTTTCACTTTCCATTTGTACTTGCTGCCTTCCAGTAAATAAATGGCTCGCCACAAGCCCCCAGTGGGAACCAGTGTGTGAGATCATTCACACCGCCACATCCACCCCCAAACCCCGTCTGAACCAATGCTTGGGTCATTCACCACCCATCCCTCATTCTGAATAAGTGAGTGGGGTCATTCATCGCCATGTAATTTACCACCCACTCTGAACCACTGAGTGGGACCACTTACACCCATTGGGAATCAACTATCGGAACCAGTACCCCCAGGCAGAAACAGAGTTTACCTCTGCATGAGCCAATTAGGCTATCCAAGACTTGTTAGTAATTCTTTGTGTCATTTAATGATATGCCTCGTGTTCACCAGCACTAATCTAACTACCCTTTGAATGATATAATGAACTTCAGTGGTCTCACATTCTAGCTATAGTCCAAACAAAGAAAACCTTGGAAACCAGTTGACCTCCTCAGTCCACTTGAAGGCTGCCAAACCAAAACATTTACTGTGCATCTCTCTCTACAGATGCTGCCTGACCCATTGAGTTCCTCCAAGATCTGCCCCATATTCCAGCATCTGAGTTTTCTTGTGTCTCTGACTATTCTACTTCCTCGATTAATGTTAGTGATTCAATAGGGATTAAATGGACACTGAATTCAATGTAGGATCATTGCTCAGGCTTTTGAAGTTCATTTCCTTTCAATTTCACGTCTGGTGAAGCTCTCCCCCTTTCCGTTCTTTGTTGTTTGCTTCCTTCTCCCACTGAAGACTCTATTCTGGGACAGTCCTCAGAGAGCTGGCAATGTTTCTGCTTCCCATTTGCCCAGTCTGGTTCTTGTGCACGTGTGTGTTTGTTTGCACATGCCCACAAATAAATATGTGCAAAGGACAACCTTGACCATGCAGAGTAGCATGGAGACTGTGGTAATGCCGGTAAACCCATAATCTAAGGACATTAACCATTCAACATGCCAAAGCCTTTGGACCGAAGCTGGAAACTCATCCTTCTCTGTAGATCAGATCAAACAGTCTACCATCAACAATGCATGATCTTTCCAACACATCATTGACCTAAATGAGTGTCGTCAACAAAGGATTTTAAAATTTTTCACTTCTTCTCCATCTTATCGTGTTCTGTTGGGTTGCTCTATCCCCATTATTAATCTTTGCAAGTAGCAATGTTATGGAGTTTGAAGATTCTATAGGGTTTTCATCAACTGAGCAATGACAAAGTAGTTCTTGCTGTCAACTCAGTGTCCAGGCCCCATATGAAAATATCCATATACAAAAAAGTGAATAACCTTACAAGTACTGTGAAGGAATATGTTGTTGGCATAGTAATTCCAGAAGTCCAGCTATAACTCTAGATGGTTCAAAATAAAGGCAAACCTCAGAGGCATAATTCCCAGTTACTGAAATAAAATCTGCTCCTTAATAGAAATTGCATTAATTTTTAACTTCCTGAGGGAATCAATCAGCACAACAACTGACTATCACATTCTGATACCCATGCCTTTCCTGATGCTTTGGACATTATGTCATGATTCTCACCCTGCTTAAATATTAATGATATGTAATGCAAATTAACATGAAGACACAAATCATCTCTGGAATTAAATTCACTGCTTGAAACTCAGAGCTGAATATTCAAACAATGTATGGACTACTTGGCCCTCATCACAGAGTTCCTGAAATGCATGCAATATTCTTCTAACCATACACTAGCAGATTTTTTTCTCTCTCAGCTGACCACTGGCTTCTCTAAACATACCACAGCTCTTAAAATAAAACAATTTTCTTTCCAACCTTCTCAATGAAACCTTGTCTGCAACCACAGGAGTTACAGCACCTTTCCATTAACCTCCTCCTTTGCCATTTTGCAAACAGTAACTTTTTGTTCTTCTGTCACTTTACAATATTGTATTCGCTGCTCACGGTATGGCCCCTTCCATAACAGGGAAATGAATTTCATTTAGTTTGTAGGCACTTCTCCTCAGTCTCCAAGTATGATCTTGAGCTTCCATTTGCTTGCCATTCTATGTACTGCCCTTCCCCACTGCTCCAGACCCTTCCCTTATTTTGTTTAATGCCTTATCACTCTGTCATTATTTCTTTTGTCATTTAATTTCTTCGACTTTTCATTCAATCATAGGTCTTCACATTCATCCTTCATCTTGTCTCCCTAACAACCACCTCTGCACTTACTTTAAGCAAATTACATCTGTAATTTCCATGGTGATGAGGGGTCCCGACCTGAAACAGTAACTGTCCATTTCTCTCCAGAGACGCTGCCTGACCCACAGAGATCCTTCATCTCCTTTGTGTGTTGCTCCATATTTCCAGCATCTGCAGTGTCTTATGTCTAAATCTCTAAACTTAGTCAACTGCTGATGAAAGGAGTTCCTCTTTCTAAGAATGCAGTCTGATCTGCTGTTTATTTCCAGCCAATTCTTTATCCATTACCCCTTCAGTAATGCGTGAGTATTGCACTGCTGTCCATCCCTCCACTGGCTGCAGGTTATCGGTTTCCTTCTCTGATATCCCATGCAACTTGAGCAGAAATCACCTACAACTAAATGTGAGGAGGACCCAGCCAGCTGACCTTAGTCCCCTGTCCAAATTTTATTTCCCAGTCACCAACACCACTACTCCCACTATTCAAAGTGAAACCAGGTTGTTGTGTTACCAACAAGACTTATTTCACCTTCCTTGACATCGACAATCTCTGTCCTTCACCTAATTAATTCATCAGTGAAACAGTGAATTATGCCTTAGTTACTTACAGGGAGTCTATTTCAAACACTGGTATCTGACCTCCAGGATTCATGTTATACTGGCAAATCTGAAATTACACTGTGCCTCGTTTGTATGGACTTACATTGACACCTGATTAATCAATATCTGTTCTGAAATTCCTCAATCTTGTGTTTAATTTCTGCTGTGCTCGCGGCACTTCCTCTTTTAGTAGCCTCCTTCAGTCTTATAACCCTACCAGATATCTGTGCTCTATCAATTTATGCCTCATTAACAGGCTGCAATTTAACTTTTCCGCCATTTGCAGCCACACTATCAGCTGGCAAGGCCCTGAGCTGACTACTGGCTGATGGCCTCGAGGTCAAAGGTGTTTACTTCGAAGTACTTTTCCACTAAACCTTTCAACATTTCCTTCTCTTCCTTTTTCTTCTATGACTTTTATTAAGATTTATGTTTTTGTCCAAGTCTTATGTCATTTAGACTAGTTCGGTGTCAGTTTTTTATATAGCAGTCCGTATCTTTAATATTTTATAGCATTGTGGGTATTCTGCACAAAAATCCTCGATGTTGTTGAACCCTAGAATCAGAGACTGCTATCTGAACGTTTTAAAACTGACCGACTGTATTCCTGTCCCCTAGGAGAGTGGGAAAATGTACAATGCAATGCTGTTAGATGATTGAGGCCTGCCTAACAGAAGCATTGATAGAATACCAGCCACTATCATTGGTGTCTTACCATGTATGCAAAAGGACCAGATAATTTTTTAGCATTCTTCCTACAGATGGCCGGTCTACATTTGTGGTATGTTGTGGACGCTCAGTTATCAACAAGTTGAGCAGATTTGCTGTGCAGTAGAAGACTCCTGGGATAACTTGGACAAAGATATTTCTCTTTTGAAGTTCCATCAACCTATTCGTCCAAAGAACACAAGAACCCAACAGATTACAGCAAGATTGGACACAAGAACCCAGCTGATTACAGCAAGATTGGACACAAGAACCCAGCCCAGCTGATTACAGCAAGGTTGTGTTGAGTTGAGCTTATGGCAATGATAAACTTATTGGATTTTGTGTAAGAATGGCCAGAGTGGAAAATATGAATTCATTGTTGCTAGCATTATTGCTTGCTGGGATTTCAGATGGCTGCTTTTCTATAGGGGAACTGTAGAGTCAATATCTCTGACATTTTATCAATTTCCTCTGCAGAGAATGAATCCTATGCATAGAATTAATGTTGAAGAATAATTCAATATTATTCAACACTAATTAGCATAATTCTTAACTGTTGCTGATTTAATATTTAATAAATCAATTTAATTGTCCCTTTTATTGGAACTCATTAAATAAAGCCATCATTTGCAATTGTCTCTGAATCAGTACATTTATCCTTGATGTTAAACAAAATGAGTTATCATTTTGGATTTTTTTTGCTAAATATACACGCTGTAAGATAATTCCATATCATACATATTTGGATTTTGGAGTGTCCCTTTAATTCTATATTCAATAAACTTTCATTTCTTTAGTTTATTACCTTATTCTATGTAAAATGTAGAAGAAGTTACATCAGTTAGAATTTTGGTTTCTATCATGTATACATTCCTTTAAAATCAACTGTCCATTATAACAAGCAACAACAGATGCTGAATGATTCTTTTAAAAAAGTAGATAGTTTCCAAATTTAAAAATATTTACATCCGTATTTGACATCTTCATTCCCAGGATCTATTGATGGATATATAATTCTCAACTAATTTATCTTTAACAATAAATCTATCAGATTATATATAAGTAGTGACAACGCGTTGTAGGAAACATTAAATCCTTCGGCAATAATTGGAATTTAACCAAGATGAATCTCATCATAATATATTTATGCCAACCCTCTAAGTTATATATTTTTGTCAGTCAAAAAGCCCTAACCCAACAAAGATGGGTTATAACCAAATATTAACTTTTATTTTGAGCACAACATCCCTTGTGGGTTTCATGGACATTACTAAATATAGAACTACTTATGTGTACTTTACTTGTTCTGTACTTGTGTTTGACGTGGGACATGTTAAATATGTATTTTGGGAGTCGGCCATGGTGACTCAGTGGTGACAACTCTATGGTGACTCTTATCTGTGAGTCAGAAGGTAGTGGGTCAGTCTGGACCAACAGATAAAAACCAAGGGATAGGACTAAAACCCTTTTCCTCATTGTTATGAATTCCCCTACCCAGGAAAGATATGGGTAAATATTAGTGGTACAGAGTGTGTTTGGATGTTTGGAGAGTAAAGAGTTTTCTCACTGGAAAATGTGGTTGCCCTGTAACACTCACAATTGTGTGGTTTACAACTTCAGCATCTATGTAGTTCAGGAAGTCTTGTCATAAACCATGGGCTGTAAGGAAAGCCAGATGGGATAAGAAAAACATCAAAAATTCTAGAGCCGATCAGATGTCAGATTGATTGGTTTGGTGAGAGATCTTGCCTAAAGAAAATATTAAATATTTTTTTTGCTTTCATGTTTGCAGGTATTGAGCTAGAGGCAGCTACTTTAATTAGGATAGGCTGGAAATCTAATATAAAGTGCTGGTGTGCAAAACACGAATCACTGAACAGAGTTGAAAAAAACTTGGAAGCTATCCAGAAATGCAGTTTTTCCTATTTTTGTACAACTTAGAAAACGTTCATTTGGCCCTTTGAGTCTGTGCTGGCTCTTTGGGCATTCCCATTAGTCTATTTCCCATTTATTTCCCTGAAAAGCATAGTGGTTAGCACAATTCCCACTACCACCAGTCAGGAGTTTGTATGTTCTCCCTGTGAGCATGTGGGTTTCTTCCAGATGCTCTGGTTTCCTCCCGCAGTCTAAAGATGTACTGGTAGATAGGTTAATTGATCATTGTAAATTGTCCCGTGACTAGGCTCAGGTTAATTTGAGGATTGCTGGGTGGTGTGGCTCGAAGGGTCGGAAGTATCTACTCTGTACTGTATCTCAATAAAATAAATAAAACCTTTGATCTATTCACATGTCCATGGAGCCTGCTCTGTGTTCCTGCAATCCACAGACATTAGGAACAACTTACAATGGCCAATTAGCCTACCATTCATTGCGGTTTTTTGAGCACCCAGTGGAATATCTGGCAATGAGGTATTCTGCCAGATGATTTGGACAGTTTGCTCAGGGAACCACCTGACCATATACTAAGTGCCTCTGTTGCAAAGTATTTGCGGGATATTCTGCACTGACCACTGCCTGAACTTGTGGTGAAAGGTGTTTACTTGGAACGACTCTTCCACAAGGGACAGGTAGTGCAGCAGTGTCCAGCTGTCTGGGATGTCATGCAATAATGGGGTCAGGCCTATCTTCCGTAACACCAGGGACAGATAGAACCTCAGCATGTGGTGACACAATTGGGCACATGTGTCACCTGATACAGCCACACATGAAGGCAGTCATCAGGATGAGTAACGTGGGTACACTTTTGCCCTCATTTGGGGACTTATGCATTATGTTCTATCGTTTTCACTCCACCTGAGACACCTAAATAAAGTGGAAGACAACCTGGAGATTACCAAAGCAGAGGAGCAGGAAATATACCATAAATGTGACGAGTACAGCAGTCCCGTGAGCATATCTTACCTTATAACTAGGTTCTTTCCAGTTGTTGAGAGAGAATGCTATTTCCACAGACCCAAGTTTTGTTTTACCTACCCATTCAGTTTCAACCAATTCCTGTTATACAGCTCAGCCCTGTTGAACCAAATCCCCAGTACCCTCAGGTAGTCAGACCTGACAGTGAAGGCAACATTTATCGGGCTAGTTACCGAAGAGCCTGGCCTTGGTCTTCCTGCAGTTCATACTGGCCCCCAGTGTCAAATCATACTGGTCACAGATGCTGAGCAATTAGCAAACTGACTGTAGATCTGGGCCGAAGATGGTGACAATCATCAGGGAGTTACAGGGAGGTTTATACTTCTGTGATTTAACTATACTGGACAATATCACCCTTCTCATGCTCTCATTCTTCCTGATAGATTCAGCAAAGGGTTCTGTGCAGCACACAAACACAACAGGGGAGAGTGGGCAGCCCTACCTGATCCATACTTGTTGGCAATCTATCTGTCCTTCACCCATTAATTTGGACTGCACTCCGGATATCTGTATAGAACAGTTGGATCTATTTTCCAATTTCCACCCTAAAACCAATATTGGAGAGCACATCCGTCATGTACATGTGTGATAATCTACCAAAGGCCTTCTCCTGGTCCTAACTATCAGGTCCATGCTCTTCCAGATGTCCTGCACATAGGTGATGGTATCCCTGAGCAACACAAAGGTGTCAGAGGTTTTCCTGCCTGGTTTTGATCTGGATGGATCACCTGTCCCTGAGCAAACTTGACCCAGTTGAAAATAGCCTTAGTCAAGATATTACAGCACATTCAACAGTAAAATGGATCTACGATTCCTGAAGTCCTCCCTCTCCCTCTTCTGTTTATTGATGAGATAGTGATGCCCTTCCTCATGGAGTCTGACACGTGGCCAGCCAGAAGCATAGTGTTAAACATTTCCATCGGGTCTAGGCCCATCCTGTCTCACAGAGTCGAGTACAACTCCTTCGGTAAGCTTTACCAAGGGAACGGAATGAGCCAGTCATCTTCACTGGGGTCAGTGACTGATCTAGACCCCCTCACTTGCTATCACTTAAGACTTCCATGATAGAGGACAGGGCATCCTGGGAAGCTGTGCTGTCAGTGGCCCCTTTGTCAGACAGACTGACATGTAAGGATCTGCAGACCCTTAATATGTCTGTCTATAACGATGTTACTGAGCCATCCTCTTCCTTGAAAGGTCCTCCTGTGAACCTTTTGGAAGAAGTGTGAGCAAGTTTCACCCTTTTTCACAGATCACACCCTGGATCAGATCTTGGAGGCAAATAGAATAGTTTGCCTGCTCTTCATCCCCCAGCGTTCCGCTCTCAAATCCATCCCCTCAACTGCAGAAGGAGAAGTTGCTGCAATTTCCCCCTGGCAAGTACTGGATATCTTGCCTGGAAATCTCAAACAACTGTTAAGACTCAACCATATTGATAGGGATTTGGAATCACATTTAGGTTAAATCAGATCAGATATCCTTGCCTATAGGACATCAATGAATCTGATAGATTTTTTTTTGAACAACAATATTTATGAATGTATTACTGATACTGTTCTTATTTAAATTCAGATCAATTCATATATGTGAATGTAAATTACTCGTAGTGGGGTCTAAATTTGCATCTGCAAATCAGTACTCCAAGTCTCTGCATTTGTTAAAGCACTCAGGCATTGGGAAAGATAGACCAGAGAGCAGTTACAAAGTAACTGAAAGTGAGACTTGCAGTGGGGAAGTAGATGGTATGGAGAGCAAGAATTAATCTTTTGCTGGAGGGGTAATGGGGAGGAGATCACTGAGATAAATGGTTTGCTTCCATCAGGGACTTGACAAAAATGACAAGAATCTCGTTATCAGTTTGACAAGATGCTAGAAGCAGGTTTGGATTAGCAAGGGCATATGGAGAGAACATAGCCCTCAGTTATCCAAGTTATTTTGGATAGTGGAGGTCACAAGAGCGATTTATACCTTTGTAGCATCCTTTGTGTCACAGAGCATCACAAGATACATCACAAGAGCCTTTTCAGGCAGGATGTGATTCTGAGCCACTTTAAAGTCATTAGGCAGGTGAGAAAAGTTTTGGTCAAAGAAGGCGAGATTCAAGTACCACCTTAAAGGGGGAGAAGGGAGAGAAATATGAATGGTTCTTGACTCCACTGATGGTGAATTAAGTAAACTTATAGTTGATCAAGTCCTGAAATTAGACAAGTGTTGCTGTCACAGAGCATTATGGGATGAAGGGGATTGGACAGTCAGAAAGGATTGAGACAGTGAGGTTTATTAAATAACTGGATATGATTAGGGAGCTTAGGTAAATAAATCCTTAGGGATTAGTGATCATAATATGATTGAATTCACCCTAAAATTTGAGAAGGGGAGGCTAAAGTCAGATGTATCAGTATAACAGTGGAGTAAAGGGAATTACAGAGGCATGAAAGAGGAGCTGACCAAAGTTGATTGGAAGGGGACACTAGCAGGAATTACGGCAGAGCAGCAATGGCTGGAGTTTCTGGGAGCAATTTGGAAAGCGAAGGTAGATTCATCCCAAAGAAGGGGTAGTATTCTAAAAGCAAGACAATACAACAAAGGCTGCAAGTGAAGTCAAAGCCAACATAAAAGCAAAAGAGGGGGCATATAATAGAGCAAAAATTAGTGAGATGTTAATGGATTGGGAAGCTTTTGAAAACCAACAGAAGGCAACTATAAAAACAATAAATGGAAAAGATGGAATATGAAGATAAGTTAGCCAGTAATATGAAAAAATACCAAACATTAGTCACATATTTAAAGAGTAAAAGAGAGGTGAGAGTAAATATTTGACTGCTGGAAAATGATGCTGGAGTGATAGTTATGGGGGTCATGGAAATAGCGGACAAACAGAAGTATTTTGCATCAGTTGTCACTGTGGAAGACACTGGTAGTATGCTGGAAGTTTACGAGTGTCAGGGGCACTCAGGAATTTTGAGTTAGTGAGTATAGGGAGATGGTGCTTGGGAAACCAAAAGGTCTGAAGGAAGATAACTCACCTGAACCTGATGGACTACAACTAAGGGTTCTAAAAGAGATTGTGGAGGCATTACTAATGATCTTCCATGAATCAATATATCCTGGCATGGTTCCAGAGGACTGAAAAATTGCAAATGTCACTCCACTCTTCAAAAAGAGGGGGAGGCAGAAGAAAGGATATTATAGACCAATTAGCCTGACCTCAGTGGTTGGGAAAATACTGGAGTCAGTTGTTAAGGATGAGTTTTCGGGGTACTTGGAGGAACATGACAAAATAGGCTAAAGAGAGCATGGTTTTCTTAAGGGAAATGTTTACCTGACAAATCTGTTGGAATTCTTTGAAGAAATAACAAACAGAATATACAAAGGAGAATTAGTGGCTGTTGTTTACTTCGATTTTTAGAAGACCTTTAACAAGGCGCCACACATGAGGCTGCTAAACATGATAAGATCCCAGGGTATTACAGCAAAAATACTAGCATGGATAGAACATAGGCTGATTGGCAGGATGCAAAGAGTGGGAATAAAGGGATCCTGTTTGAATTGGCTGCCAGTGACTCAAGATGTTCCACAGGGGTCTGTGTTGGGACTGCTTCTTTATACATATAATGTCAATGATTTGGATGATGAAATTGGTGGGTTTGTGGCCATATTTGTAGATGATACAAAGATAGGTGGAGGGGCCGGTCATATTGAAGAAGCAGAGAGGCTGCAGAAAGACTTAGCCAGATTAGCAAAATGGGCAAATAGGTGACAGATGGAAGTGTACGGTCATGCACTTTGGTAGAAGGAATAAAAGCATAGACTATTTTCTAAATGGGGAAAAAAATTCAAAAATCTGAGGTGCAAAGGGATTTGGGAGTCCTCATGCAGGATTCCCTAAAAGTTAATTTGCTGGTTGAATTGGTGGCGGGAAGGGAAATGTAACGTTAGCATTCATTTCAAGAGGACTAGAATACAAAAGCAAGGATATATTGCTGAGGCTGTATAAGGTACTAGTGAGAACTCACTTGGAGTATTGAGAGCAGTTTTAGGTCCCTTATTTAAGAAAGTGTTTGCTGACATTGGAGAGGGTTCAGAGGAGGTCATGAGAGTGATTCCATGAATGATAGGGTTATCATTGGACTTTAGAAGAATAAGGGGATCTCATTGAAACCTATCAAATTTTGAAAAGCCTCAACAGAGTGAATGTGAAGAAGATGTTTCCTTTGGCAATTGGGTCTAGGACCAAAGGGCACAGCCTCAAAGTAGAGGGATGTCCATCTAGAATAGCGATGAGGAGGAATCTCTTTAGCCAGAGAGTGGTGAATTTGTGGAATTCATTGTCACAGATGGCAGTGGAGGCCAGATAACTGGGTGCATTTAAGGTGGAGGTTGATAGCTTCTTGATTAGTCACGGCATGAAAGGTTATGGGAGAAGCCAGGAGAATGGGGTTGAGAGGGAATGGATCAGCCATGATGAAATGGTGGAGCAGACTCAATGGGTTAAATGGCCTAATTCAGTTCCTATGTTTTATGGTGTGAGAGTGTAAACTGAATGAGGCTTGAGCAACCTGACAGTAGAAGACTGGCTTAGATTTGAGTGGCTTCAGCACACATAGGCACTAACATTTTAGATAATAAAAATGGCAGATGGAATTTAATGCAGTGAAGTGTGAGGTGTTGCAATTCAATAGGACCAACCAGAGTAGGTCTTACATCATGAATGACAAAGGACTGAGGAGTGCGATAGAACAAAAGAACCTGGGAATACAGGTCCATAATTCACTGAAAGTGGTGTAACAGATAGATAAGGTTGTTAAGAAAGCTTATGGAACATTTGCCTTCATAAATTAATGTATTGAGTACAGGAGGTGGGATGTTATGTTGATGTTGTATACATTGCTGGGGGCTAATTTGGAGTATCGTGTATAGTTTTGGTCAGAGACCTACAGGAAAGATGTAAATAAGGATGAAAGAGTACAGAATAAATTTTCAAGGATGTTGCCAGGTCTGGAGAACCTGAGGTATAAGGAATGATTGAATAGGTTAGGAATGCAAACACAAGGAAATCTGCAGATGCTGGAATTTCAAGCAACACACATAAAAGTTGCTGGTGAATGCAGCAGGCCAGGCAGCATCTCTAGGAAGAGGTACAGTCGACGTTTCGGGCCGAGATGCTTCATCAGGACTAACTGAAAGAAGAGCTAGTAAGAGATTTGAAAGTGGGAGGGGGAAGGGGAGATCTGAAATGATAGGAGAAGACAGGAGAGGGAGGGATGGAGTCAAGAGCTGGACAGTTGATTGGTAAAAGGGATATGAGAGGATCATGGGACAGGAGGCCTAGGGAGAATGAAAGGGGGAGGGAGGGGAAAAACCCAGAGGATGGGCAAGGGGTATAGTGAGAAGGACAGAGAGAGAAAAAGGAGAGAGAGAAAAAGAATGTGTGTATATAAATAAATAAATAATGGATGCGGTACTAGGGGGAGGTGGGGCATTAGCGGAAGTTTGAGAAGTCAATAGATTAAGACTTTTTTCCTTGGAACAGAGAAAACTGAGAGGAGATTTGATATGAGTGGTATAGATAGGGTAAATGCAAGCAGGCTCTTTTCACTGAGGTTGAGTGGGACTACAACTAGAGATCAAGAGTTAAGGGTGAAAGGTGAAAAGTTTAAGGGGAACATGAGGGGAATCTTCTCCGCTCAGAGAGTCATGAGAGTGTGGAATGAACTGCCAGCACAAGTGGATAGGCATGTGGATAGTAGGGGTGTGGAGGTGCTGATCGATGGGAGTAGGCAGTTTAAGTGTTTTCGGCATGGACTAGATGGGCCAAACGGCCTGTTGCTGAGCTGCACTTCTCTATGACTCTATAATGTTTCCAAGAAACTGCACACATCTGAAAAATAGAAGTGAACCAAGGAAGATTTGATTCTTGCAGATGTTCTGGTAAAATTGTCTGGATACCAATATAAAGAGGTCAATGCAGCCATACCCAGCTGGACAACGAAACATTGGTGATACTGTGGTCCATACTGTGTCATTTGTATAGTTAGTCTGTACATAATAACTGTTGCTTTAATACTATCACCTTTTGAAGGGTTGTAACAGCTGCAGAGTGAGCTACAAGAATGTGTGCATAAAATTTGAAAGGTAATTTTAGACACAAGAGATTCTGCAGACACTGGAAAAATATGCAGGAGGAACTCAGCAAGTCAGGCAGCATCTATGGAGGGGAATAAACAGTCACGTTTCTTGATTCCTTCTTCACCAGCCCTTTAACTCTTCCATTTATCACCTCCTGGCTTCTTACTTCATCCCCCTTCCCTCAACACTGTCACCTTATTATTCTAGCTTCTGCCTCCTTCCTTTCAAGTCCTGATGAAGGGTCTCGGCCTGAATCTTTGACTGTTTATTCCTTGCCTTGATGCTGCCTGACATGCATTTTGTGTGTGTTGGTCCAGAGGTAATCTGTTTGGAAAAAAAAAACATTGGAAGCATGTTGCCTGTCATTTTTAAATCTTTCATTAATAGAGTACCTTGTTCTGCAATGTAATTGTTTTACCTTGTTCTACCTCAAAACATTATATAATGATTTGATCTGTATGAATAGTATGCAAGACAAGCTTTTCACTGTATTTTGTTACTTTTGACAATCATTAACTAATACCAATATCCATATAAATGAGAGACTGTCTCATGTTCTTTATTAATGACTGCATATTGTTTATATTCCATTAGTTTAATTATGCATGATATTAGGTTGATTAGTCGATAAAGTTAAAGAACTAGAGCAAGTTTATGTAGAGAGATATGATATGGGTTACTATAGAAAATGTACAGTATGTTTCTGATTTAGGGAGAAATTGGCTGATGGATGGCATATGGAAAGGAACTTATATGTAACCCAGGGACTACCTGTAATTTCAAATAAAATTTCCAGACAGAATATTTTACTTACAATAGTGAGATTCATTATATGAAGGCAGATTTAGTGAAGATTGTCAAGGCAAAGAGATTTTAATTTGATACTGCTGAAAAACTGGTGAGTGGAAGACAGGATCTATAACTTATGTAGCTTGACAATATTGAGCCATGGCCTTAACCTAATGGTCACTGATACTTATAATGCAAATGCAGCTAGAGGTGAACACTTCAGCCTTCCTTTTTGAAGAGCAAATTAATAGATGGAGATTTACTAGTACGGCCATCTAATAGTAATGCACTAATGCACATTAGATATCTGAAATTTTTTAGGTTGTTAAAATTTATTATGGTCAAAATACAATGCATTTCATTTAGCAGGCTCTTGTTTAGAATTAAGGGAATGATTTTAATCCTCAAAAAATGCCGGTGGTAGTAACATGTAAACACGTAAATTTTTATCGCCAAGAAAGACAATGCCAAGACAGTGTCCTCCAAATCACACACCACTTTGATATGGAAATACATCAGTAATTCTTCATTGTCAATGGGGTCAGTATCCTAGAGCTTCTACTCAAGAACACTGAAGAGGTCTCTCCATTGGTGAGATACTTGTAATGCTTTAAGCAGATATCTCACCAGTTTCTTCTCGAGGTGCTTTCAAAGTGAACAATCCACTTCAGGGAGAGTTGTCCACTGACTATTGTATAACAGAATGGTTACAGCATGAAAGAGAGTAAGTCTCTACAGCTATAGGTATGACTTATCCAAACAATTCCAATTCCCCATCTACTCCCCATAGCCCTCCGAACTCTTTCCTTTCTGATGTTGAATCAGCTCTCTTTTGTATGCTGCCAGTTGAACTTCCTCACTACACCTGGCCATGCATTCCAGAACCTAACCACATCATGCATCAAATGTTTTTGTTTGCGTCATTTTAAATTCTTTTTGTTAATCTCCTTATGTTTATGTCATATAAGAAGGAAAAGCTGGAAATCCTCAGAAAGTCAGGTAGCATCTATGAAAAGATAAACAGAATTAATGTTGTAGGTCAAAGACTCTCTTCAGAACTAGGGAAAAAAAGATGTTAGTTTTAAGTTGCAGAGAAGATAGAGGGTGTTGACTGAGACATCAATCCAGCTCTGGGAGAAGGAGGTCAGGTTGCCTTGTTTTCAAACATTCTTGACAGCTGTTAGGGGAAGAAAACCAGGCAATGGGAAATGTTAAATCCATAAAATATAGGTCATCCCTGCTTCTGATACCAAAATGGTGTAAATGGCCAGCAGATTAGGCCATGTCTGTAGAGAGAGAAAAACTGAGTCAATATTGCAGCTGCATCATCTTCCATTTTCTGGTAAAAGGAAGAAAAGCAAACAGCCCTACTGTAAATTTCTCTGTTCTTTTACCCTTATTAGAATGGAGCCCTTTGGTTAAGATTTCTTCTTTTTCTTCCTCTCAATATAGCACAGTGCATTTCCTGTCATTACATTTTATTCATCTTCTTTCTGCCTACCTGACCATGAACTTCAGTTTTTAATCAGGACTGGAATTTGAGATTTTGAGAATTTGTGTGTGTTGCTCTCGATTTCCAGCATCTGCACAACCTCTTGGGTTCAGATTTCAATGACAGGCATCTGGGTTTCATGGGCCCCAAAAACACTGTCTACCCACAGGATTTAAAGCAGCTCAGTGAAAGAAGTGCTTTTCCAGCACTTTTGTGCTTCAGGAAGAACAGGGTCACCATTTCCAGCTTCTCTTGCATACCCCAAAAACTATCATGCTCCCCTGTATAATAGTCATAGTCATAATCATACTTTATTGATCCCGGGAGAAATTGGTTTTCGTTACAGTTACACCATAAATAATTAAATAGTAATATGTAAATTATGCCAGGAAATAAGTCCAGGACCAGCCTATTGGCTCAGGGTGTCTGACCCTCCAAGGGAGGAGTTGTAAAGTTTGATGGCCACAGGCAGGAATGACTTCCTATGACGCTCAGTGTTGCATCTCGGTGGAATGAGTCTCTGGCTGAATGTACTCCTGTGCCCAAGATGGATGGGATGCAGTGGATGGGAGACATTGTCCAAGATGGCATGCAACTTGGACAGCATCCTCTAATCTTGACCATCTCCCTGATCTGATCCCTAATCAATGACTTACCTGGGTCTTCATTTCAGCTTCCAACCTCTCTACAAGCACCAGAGATCAAAACTCCAATCCAGTCAGCCTTCATTAGCCTTACTGGGGAGCAAGGAAGTTTTGAAGTCCTATGTCATGACAACATTAAGATTTTATATGGAAAGCCAATATCAGTAATAGATGCTTTTGTACTGACCATCAAGCAACACTGGAAGGGATTCAAGGGCAATTTAGGGGGATAGAGTGGAAGAACTGAAAGTAAATGTGGGAATGATCTGGAATATATAAGATGGAGCAGTAGTAAGTTTCGATTAGGTGACGAAAACATGTAAGGTCAGAAGGTAACTTCATGTTCAAGTCAAGTTTAAGTTCAAGTTTGTTATCTTTCAACCGTACAAATGGTAAAATGCTTGGGGAAGTGGTTTAATGTGTCACTGACAGATGGGGCCAATGTCACCAATGCTGTGAAGCAAACAGATGAATGGCTGAAGAAAATTGACAAATCCGAACTTCCCGGTAAATTCAAGACCTGGCTGTACCAATACGGCATTCTGCCCAGGCTTCTCTGGCTCTTCACACTTTATGAGTTCTCCATGACTGCCTTAGAGGGCATTGAGAGGTAAACCAACAAGCACCTGCGGAGATGGTTGGGAGTTCCCCCAAGCTTCTCTTCAGTGGGCCTCTACATTCGTTCTGGGCAACCACAGCTTCCCCTGTCATCTGTTGTGGAGGAATTCAAGGTGGCAAAATGCTGAACCTTATTAAGCTTGAGAGATTCCAATGATGTCTTGGTAAAGCAAGCAGGCGTTACAACCAGATCTGGGCGCAAGTGGGCAGCCAACGCAGCTGTGGAGCAGGCAGTGTGTTCTCCGAAGCTGCGAGATATCATCGGCAACCCCTGCATCGGGTGGCAAGGCCTCAACTCAGTTCACTTCCAGCAGTTGGGAAACGCAAGCATAGGAACAGGCAAGACATGGTACAGGCAGAAGTACGAATCCGTGAGGAAGAGAAGCGGATGTCAAAGGCAGTGGAACAAGAGTCTCAGGGTGCCTGGACAAAATGGGATCTGCCTAAGTGCAAAATCTCATGGGCAGAGTTATGGAGACTGGAGCCCTTCTGTACTTCCTTCCTCTTGCGATCCGTGTATGACACCCTTCCTTCACCATTATATCCGTACAAATGGGGAATGAGAGAGGACCTGAACTGTAAGCTCTGTGGTCAAAAGGGGACACTGGCTCATATACTGTCCGGGTGTAAAACAGCTCTAACTCAAGGACGGTATAGGTGCCGCCATGATAAGGTGCTTCTGGCTCTTGCTGACACACTAGAGCAGGAGAGATGCAAGAAGAGGACGGCTAGCACAGACTTGAGGAAGGCTATCACCTTCATCAAAGAGGAAGCCAGGCCTTTCGTAACCAAACAACCAAAGCCCAATCTGCTGCTAACGGCCAGGTCCTGGGAGATGAGAGTCAATGTGGGAAGGAAGTTGCAGTTGCCGGATGTGGTGCACACAACCCTACGCCCGGACATAATACTGTGGTCTACTGAAGACAGGAAAATAACTCTGGTTGAGCTGACTGTGCCATGGGAGGAGGGATGGGAAGAGGCCCATGAGAGAAAAGCCTTGAAGTACCAGCCCTTAGTGCAGAAGTGTAAAGACAAAGGATGGCAGGCATGGTTGTTCCCTGTGGAGATCGGCTGCAGAGGTTTCCCAGCCCAATCAGCATGGCAGTTGTTGTCAGATCTGCACCTGGACGAAAGGAGCAAAAAACAAGCAGCTCATAGGATGGGCAGAACGAGCCTCTTGTTGGATTTGGAGTAGGCGAGAGGAGGGGAGTTGGAAGCCAGGAGCAGATGGGCAGTGATTTGGCCACCACTGTCGGCCCACCAACTGCAGAGTGTCGTGTTTAAGGGTCGAAACACTCCGTGAAGGTTGGGAACCACCTGATGACATCTGCTCCTGGCTGAAGGCTGTGGTTACCTTAGAATGCACCCTGACAGGTGTATGTAACAAATATACCATCAAACAAGACAATGTTCCTCTAGACCAAGGTGCACAACACAGTCCAAATAACTCACACAAAACATATAAAGTGATATTACCACAAATCAATTAACACATTAACAAATAATAAAAAACATACCCAGAAGATTGACTTTTCACATAAGGTGTATTTATGACAGAAGTTAAAAACTAAGCAGTATAATGCTACTGGAGCTTCATAAGAGATGACACCTGGGTGGTGGCAGGGAGTTCAGTCGTCTCACAGCTTGGGGGAGAAGCTGTCTCCTATCATAATAGTCCTTATCCCAATGCTATGGTACCTTCTGCTTAATGGTAGGGGATCAAAGAGATTGTGGGACAATGGGGGGTATCCTTGACAATGCTAGGGGCCCTATGGATGCAGCTGTCCTGACAATTATCTCAGACGGGGGGAAGTGAGACCCTGATGACTCTCTCATCAGTCCTCGCAATTCTTTGTAGAGTCTTGCAAGTCAGGTGCCTTGCACTTCCTATAGCAGATAGTCAGAACATGTATTACCAGATCCCTTTGTTCTGGTCAAATTTTGGTTCGGTTTGTTGTTTGATTCAAATGTTTGCATGATTTGTGTTTTTTTCTCTTTCTCTTGCATATTGGGTGTTGGTCTTTTAATTTAATTTATTTTTTTTTAAATTGGGTTCTTTCGGGTTCCTTGCTTTGTGGCTAACTGTGAGCAAACAAATCTCAAGGTTGTATAATTTATACATTGTTCGATAATAAATGTACTTTGAACTTTGAACTGGATCAGCAAAGTTGCGGATGATACCAAGATTCGGAGTGCAGTGATAGTGAGGAAGCCGGAAAAATGGGCTGGAAAACAGCAGATGGAAGTTAATTCAGACAAGTTACAGGTGTTGCACTTTGTGAGGACCAATTAGGGTATGTCTTACATAGTGAGTGGTAGAGCACTGAGGAGCTCGGTAGAACAAAGGCATCTGAGAATTCAGGTCCATAATTCATTGAAAATGATATTACAGATAGATAGGGTCGTAAAGAAAGCTTCCTGGCACGTTGGTCTCCATTCGTCAAAATAGTGAATACAACAGTTGAGGTGCTGTGTTGAAGTTGTACAAGATGTTGGTTGAGGCCTAATTTAGAACATTACGTGCAGTTTTGTTTACCCACCTAAGATTGAAAGAATATTGAGAAAATTTACAAGGATATTGCCAGGACTGGAGGACCTGAATTATAATGAAAGACTGAATAGGTTAGAAGTTTATTCCTCAGAACATAGAAGATTGAGGGAATATTTGACAGAGGTATACAACATTTTGAAAGGGATTGATAGGATATATGCAAACAGGCTTTCTTCCACTGAGGTTTGGGTGAGACCACTACTAGAGGTCCTGGGTTAAGTGTGAAAGATGAAAAGCTTAAGGGGAACATGAGGGGAAAATTCTTCACTCAGAAGGTGGTGAAAGTGTGGAACGAGCTGCCAGTGCAAATGGTGGATGTGATTTCAATTTCAATGTTTAAGAGATGTTTAGCTAGGTTATTGGATGGAAGAGGTTTGCTGGGTGCAGGCCAATGGAAGTAGACAGTTTAAATGGTTTGACACGGACTAGATGAGCCAAAAGGCCTGTTTCTGTGCTGTAGTTTTCAATGACTCTATCTTTCCTCAAGTAAAGAGAGCAGAACCATACAGACCACTTCAGGTGCGGCCTCACCAGTACCCTGCAAAGTTGCAGCATAACCTCCCTGATTTTAAATTTGATCCCTCTAGTAATGAAGGCCAACATTCCATTTTTCTTAATATCCCGTTGCACCTGCAAATTAACCTTTTGCGATTCATGCATGAGCAACCCCAAGTCCATCTGCACAACAGCATGCTGCAACCTTTCATCATTTGAATTATAACGTAATCTTCTATTTTTCCTTCCAAGTGGATTCACCTACCTATACATCTCTACAGACCCTCACAACCCAAATTGTTAATGTATATTGTGAACCGCTATGTACCTGTGACACTCCAGGTACCACTGAGCACCAACCAGAGAGACACACATTTATCCCAACTATCTGCTTTCTATTGGTTAACAAATCCTCTATCCATGTTAATATATTACTGCCTTCAATTTTGCAGTTCGAGAGAGCCTCCTCTCACTCCTGAAATGCTTATACACCGGCAACTCTTCAGAACAGAATTTATAGGTAGCTTTTCAAACAATAGTTTTAATGTTAGCTTTTGCTGATTGTTTGAAAGGGGAACAAATTTCACGTCACATGCCGGTGATAATAAACCTGATTCTGATTCTGAAATATAGAATCACTTGTCAATTATACACATCTTTTGATCCTTATTTGCACTGATGGCTTCAATAGATGGTTTTACACCAAGAATCACTCTTAACATATTTCATATAGCAAAAGACCAAAGTCGATAGCTGGAAGTTCTGAAAGATAGCTGCCCTTGGAAGCTACTGTAGATGTATGAGACTTGCACTTTCACTTTGTCCTGCCGCCAAACAGCTGAGCTGCTGCCCCTCAGGTGCATCTTCAAACCACGATGTTTGTTGAATTATGGAAATTAAGCTATCTGGAAAATGCAGTCATTTTCTCTCTGGATCTATTGAACTCACTAGAGCAACGCGCAATTGCCAAGTAAATTATAAGGACCCATTAAAGGAACATCTATAAGATCTGTATTTAAATCAAAATGTTTTATGAATGTCTGTACGGAGGTAATCAAATCTTTGCCACAAAACCTGTAACCAATAAGCATCAAAGTAAATGAATAACTGCAGTTTAAAAATGACCATTCAGCCTCTAAATTCAAAATATATTAGATTAAATCAAAAAAAAGTAAAACAGTGGTCTTTGCATCTGTTAATGCACATCTGTGCTGGGTTTAACAATAAAATAATCCATTGTTTAGTTTACACAACTGAGTTCCATTGGATTTTAAGGTTTCCCTTTCTGATTGCAAGCTTCTTTCATCACCGCTGGCAACTGTCTATTTGCATTTCCTAGATATTGCTCCTACAAACATAATAATATTATTTAAAAATTCATGACATGTTAAGAACATGATGCTCAAAACCTATATCTGCCAGCAACGAATCAGCATCAAATGCAAGTTACATAAACTTGTGCACTTTCAGTCAATAGCATCCATTAACTTAATCCCACGGGTTTAACGGAACAAAAATCTGAAATAGAATCCTATGACAGCTGGATGTTTAAAAGCTTTTTAATGCAAGGTTTAAAAGTGAGACCCAATCACACTGCACCTAAGCATTATTATTAATAACTAGACACATTCATGTCAGAGGCGAGGAGGAATCTGAATATTTAAAAATATGTAACAATTTTTGCCCTGCTTGATTGCAAGGACTTCGTTGCTTAAAAATGTGATCACTTATAGAATGACTGTCAATTGTCTTTTAATACAAAAGCACATTTACTTATGAAGATCAATATAAACCCAAGAGACATTAGTTTTAATTATAATATAACCAAGGGGTTGGAAGTATAATCCCAGATTTAAAGCTTGCATTTTCACAACCTGAGTAAATAGTCACTAAATTGTAGTGAATTTTTCATGCATTCCATTAAGTTCTTTCAAAAGTAAAAATTCACAAAGAGCTCAGGTTACAAGACCTTGATAAGTGCCACATTATGTCATTCCTGATGCAGGTTTTGCAGGCTTCTTGGTATTAATGATGTCATTCATCCGCCGTCCCTCTCCATTCTCCTACTGCTGCTCCAGAGCTATTCATAGATGCTTGTCACCTCTCATCATTCGCATGCCCCACTGAACCTCCATTAAGTCACATTCCAAAATTCTCCAGCTCTTCACCTGTCATCTGTTGTTTTTGTGTTCCAGAATGCTGAGGGCTGTAACTAGTACCCAAGGCATGCCTTTGCTGCTTAAAACAAGCAAAGCACAAAGTCATCACCAATCCTTCCAGTCTCATCAAGTCAGACCAAACTAAATGAATACTGACGACAATCTCTTAGTTTACAAATGCATTTGTTGGGAAAAGTGATTGAATAAAATGTTCTGACTGGACACTGTTTCAAAACACAGCTTGTATTTTAATATTTTTGCTAGCATTAGCAACTGTGCTGTTTCTTTTTCTTATTTTCTAATATTTTAAGTATATGTTGTCATAATCATGGAAAAACTTAAGCTTTATTCAGCTGAATGATGAACCCAGAATGCGCATATTTAAATATCACTACATGACGTGATGAGATTGTATTTCAGCTGACTTACCAATGATAAGAAACTGTTGAACAAAAGACACTGAAACCATTCCTGAAGTATGAGTAATAAGGATTACAATTTTTTTCAAGAGGCAAGTACATTGATTGCCTCAAGCCTGTAAAGTCAGAGTTTTTGTATGGGATTTGTGAACAAAGTGCCATAATTTTTCCTTCAGATTTTTTAAAAAAAGTATGTAAATTTAATCTTATGTGGTAATGGAATGTACTGATCCTGCCTGGAGTGCACTTTTAATCCAATAGCTCAGATTCTCTCAAGTGTTATGTGCAGTCAAATTGTATTATGTACAATATGTTGAACTGTACAAGTTGGCTATAAGCAGTCTTGAGAATGAAAAATGATTATAAATAACTCTGAAATAATCAGGACAGGGCCAAAAGAAACCACACTTGCAAACATGTGACTATAGAATGCTAGTAAAAGCTGACCAGCAAGCAAACAGCTCATAATTAGGTAGCACCTTCAATGTTGAGAGACATCTCAAAGCATTCTTCATGAGTGGTCCTGACACCAGGGTGTGGTCCGAGCACTATACTGCATAGAGTATCAAAGTAAACCACAAGAAGTTGTCAACAAACTGGAGCACTACCAGCTCCTAGAGGTAATCCTGCTGCCCCACTGCTGAACGTGTGGGGTGAGGGGACTACCTGAAGCAATGCCATCCAGACTGAGGATGATTGGCTTCCACTCTGGTTCTCTGGATTTTGAAGAGACTGTTGAGACCAGGGAATCCCAGACCCTTCCACAGGTGGAGCAGGAAGTGCCTCACCGAGGAAGTGCTCAAGCAGTTTAAGGGTTCGTGTGTTTCCTCCACCATGTATCTGGGGCTTCTGGGTCCTCAAGGTGCATGGACCCGAGCTCCTGAATGCTCTTTCACCATTATAAATGGTTATGGGACAAGGATTCCCAAGAGTCAATGAAATTCTATATTCTGCATTCTGCTATTGTTTTTCTCTCTGTGCTACCTCAATGTATTTACATTGTGAAATGATGGTCAGGGAGATGTGTGAAGCTGGAGCTGGAAGGTGATAGGTGGAACCATATGAGGAGAGAGTTGATGGGAAGCTGGAAACTAAAACTGGGCTGATCCGCTTTTTTTCCATCAGCAGTTGAGTCAATGGGCTGAAGTACTCCTCTCTGCTCAGTTGTGAATTCAGCAATTCACCAATATTGATTATGCTGTACTTTGGGCAAACAGCTGACTATATATAGCTAGATGTTTCTAAAATGAACGATTGACTTTCAATTCTCTTTCATATACTTGTGATTTTTTCTGGTTAAACACATTGCATTGCAAAAGTGCTGATCCAAACTATGGTCAGTACCAGTTTATTGTGGTTGATTAGCATTCCAGGGGCAAACATTTTTGCTCCTTCATCTCAAAAGACATGTGTATCTCTGAAATATGACGAACATGCTTCCTGTCTTACAGTGTTGAAGGTACAGTATATTAAAGTCATTCACTTTTGATTTCAGGTTAGACAGAAGCATTATTTGTCATCTCAAATTCACTGGTAGTTTTGTTATGATGCAATAATTCTGTTTGCTTTATTGAAAGATAAACTCTGTTGCTTTAGGATTTAAATGGAAACAGATTTTCATATATATCGGAATTCTTCTAAAAGTAGTATTTATCTTCTACTGAACAAAGGAATAATGAAACTAAGAACACCAACTACTCTAATGAATCCAGAAATGCTCCAGAATAATTCCAGGTCAAGAACAGTGTCAAATGGAAACAGGAATTGATATTTGACAATGACCATATAGTCAGGGGTCAAGTTGCAATGCAATAAGTCAGAGCTCACAACCACTTCAACAGAAAGTGATATTGGCTCAATCCTGCGCACTTTCCAATCCATTCTTTCCAGTACATGAAAATAGAAACAAAACTGCAGATACTGGAAATAAGACCATAAGACATAGGAACAGAACAGGGCCAATCTCTGTTTGAGTTCTGACCTGACTCTTTAATTCTGTTTTTCTTTCCACAGCTGTTGCCTGACTTGCTGAGTGTTTTCAACGTTTTGTGCTTATATAATGACTCCTTCGTTCAAAGAGTAACGGAGAAGGTTAGAAAGCAGCAGCACGAGTAGGCCATTCTGCTTTGTCATTCAATGTGATCATGGCTAATCCTCTATCTCAGCACCATATTTCCTCTCTCTCTTCACCTCTTGGTGGTTATTACATCTAAATATTAATCTCCCTCCTTCTCAAATATATTTTAAATGTTGGAAACATATGCTATTAGATTCTTTATGTGCAGAATCCAGAACAGAATTAATATGAATGGCATTGTTGTATGCAAAATATAAAATCTTTAACAATCCCAGGTTGCTACAAGTTAGTGATTCAGGAAGAGGGAGCAGCTGCGATAGCTGGAATGTTATGGTTGGGAATGGATACTTTAGCTTAATGTACAGAATATCTATCTATACATATGTACAGCATAAAGTGGCTGTTTTGTGAGACTGACTTTGCAGCCGCCATTTGATGAACTTAATCTTCACCAGGATAACATAATCAGAACAACCAAACATGGATGCAAGGAGTTTCTGTTGATGAATTGTTAAACCTGAGACCATTTTCAGGTAAGAAGCTGTTAATAGTGTAAAATGGCATGTTTGCAGAGTACCTAGGCCCAGTATCCGGGTGACCTAGTCCGACTGGTTTGAATGAGTCGGAGTTTAAAAGAACGAAAGAAGTTGAAGGTGAAGACCATAAAACAATACTGCTTGTAGCTCTGGGCTACATTCGGTGGGAATCTGATACAGGTCAGTCGAATGACCTTGAACCAATGAAACTGAAACATCATAGATTGACCTGATCAGGAAAAGTATAAATTAGAAGGTTTTGGGAGCTCAGGGAGCAACAGCTCCAGAGACCAACCATTGCGGATGTGGAGGATTCCATGTTGGACACGTGGAAATCATATTGGGACCACAAGAAATGCCTGGCCAGTGTAGACACTTTTACCCGTGTGTCACCCTTTCTCTTCTTTGTCTGTTCATGGAGGGTCAAGGAAACACAGATATTCAGTTTTGTAAATTTAAGTGCTTATGAACTGACAGAACACACACACACATATGCACACAGAAATATATTATATCAGAAGGCATAGCATCCAAGCATAGGGGTAGGAAAATGATGGATCAGAGGTGAAAGAATGTAGAGCTCTTAAATCATTGCATAGCTTTAGATGCTTGCAGGTAGAGAGATATAGAATTACAGGGAAATTTTATGATGAATAATCTTGAATCCAAAGCACTTGGGAGCTAATGCAGGAAAATAAGCATGGGAGAGGTCAGTAAGCACAAGATCATGTTCGTAGAGTTTTGGAAGAGGATGCAGAAGGAAGGATAACCCAAGTCAGGAAACCATAAATTCAAATATATTAAGGAACTGGATTCAATCACAGCAAATTTAGTTTTAATGGCTTGAAGTAAGGAATAATGGATTCTAGGTCTTGTTTCTAGAGCTTTGACTAATTAAATCATGATCAAAATCAAGAAATCTGCAATGTTTAGATTCCTTTTTGACAAGTTTGAGTGCAGGAAATACTTCTAAATTGAGAATTAGTTTATTAATTTAAACTGGATAGAAAAGGACACAGTTAATTCAGATCTAAAAGAGAAACAAAGCCTATGGCAAATCCAATTCAAATTTTTATGATAATTATTATGACTCAGAAGACCTTTATGAGAAGCACCGAGGCGTGAGCCTTGTTAGCATACTCTTATTAGTGAAAACATCAGGCAAAGGGAGTAATTCCAAAGGTATTCCTATTACACGTGATCTGTGTTGTAGGTGCATAATTACAATCAAAACTGGAAATTGTTCCAGTCTATCTGATGCTCTTGGTTTACTGATGGGTAATTTACGCCTGAGCATAGGAGAACTTTTTGATCTATTTGCGGATTATAAAAGAAAGCCGATTGGGGGTGGGGAATAATTATCAGACGAAGAGTGCGCAGGGAGCAAATCTCATCATGGTTAGAGATTCAAAGTTCAAAGTAAAATTATTATCAAAGCTCATATATGTCACCATATACAAACTGAGATACATTTTCTTGCAGGCAATCACAGTAAATACAAGAAACACAACAGAACCAATGAAAGACTGGACAGGAAGGATAGACAACCTATGTGCAAGAGACAACAAACTGAAAGTACACAAAGAAATAATAATAATAGTAATAAAATAAGTAATTTTGGTTGAGAACAAGAGATGAAGAGTCCTTGAAAGTGACCCCATAGGCTGTAGAAGCAGTTCAGTGTGGGTAAGTGAAGTTGAGTGAAATTATTCCCCCTGGTTCAAAAACTTGATGGTTGAGGGGTAATAACTGTTCCTGAGCCTGGTAGTGTGGCTCCTAAGACTCCTGTACCTCCTTCCTGATGTCAGCAGTGAGAAGCATGCCTGACCTGAACAGCGGGGTTCCTTGATGATGGAAGCAGCTTTCCTGCAACGGCTCTCCGTGTAAATGTGCTCAACGGTGGCAAGGTGCCTTACCTGTGATGGACTGGACCATTTCCACTTCTGTTTGTAGGTTTTTTCATACAAGGGCATTGGTGTTTCCATACCAGGCTGTGATGCAACCAGTCAATATGCTATCCACTGCACACCTATAGAAGTTTATCAAAGTTCTAGATAACATGCCGAATCTTAGTAGACTTCAAAGAAAGAAGCGGTGCTGCCATGCTGTTTTTCGTAATGGCACTTACATGATGGACCCAGGGTAGATCCTCTGAAGTGATAACACAGAGGAATCTATAGTTGCTAATCCTCTTCAGCCCTGATCCCCCAGTGAGAAAAGACTCATGGGCCTTTGGGTTCCTCCTCCTGGTTTGGTTACAGTAATGTGGTACTCTTGAATAAAGGAACTCCCAAGTTCTTTACTCATATAAGGCTAAATGGAATGTGGTCTAATATCAGCTGACTCCCTTCAATCTCACTTCTTCTACAGCAAATAGTTACCAACTCAAACAAGCTCTGCTTGACCAGTGTTAACCACTCTGCCTTTAGAGAGATTCATAGAGAATACTTGTATTGCAATATACTAAAATTCCACACATACTTACATGCATTATTTGATATTCAATCAAATGATGCCTGTAGCTCAATATAAATGGTGAGATTGTGGCTCAAATGTAGCTTTTTTTTTGCTTTGAAGGGATGACCTTGGAGACAAAGAAGAGTTAGGGGTCAGGTTGGGGTTTGGGATCAGGGATGTGGGGAAATTAGAGGTCTGGTGGAGTCTAGGCTGCTGCTCCACATTCGAAGGTCAATGACATGGATGTGGGACAATGGATATCCATGGTCAGATATCAGGCTGGCAGACCAGTGAGGATTAGGGCTTCTGCACACCACCACAAGGTCAGCTAGTTGTTGGTGGGTTCCAGGACCAGAGTTCTATGCGGGTAGGAGGCACAGGGGTTGGTGGGGGGGAGGTTGACAACTCTCTCAGAAATGAATCACCATAAATGGATTCTAGGCCTTGGGTTCAGGATCCCATCATCAGTAAGTCTGGAGTTTTGGGTCGTCATCCAACATCTTCATTGGTGGTAATCGGCAAGTACTGGGGTTGATGCCACAGGAGTTTTGGAAATCTGAACATCAAGGACCGATGGCCAAAGCCTGGGTCTGTGAATCTCTGCAAGTCTGCTAGGGAAGTCCAAGGCCTCATTTCTGTGAGTCCAAGTCCACTGGAGGCTTGGAGTGTGAGAGTGTGTGTGTGTCTGTGTCTGTCTGGGGTAATGGGCTTGATTTGCTTCTGTTGGTTTGTTGTTGCGTGTGAGTTCTGTGTGTTGCGTGTGGTGGGCATATGGTAGCAAGAGTTGCGGGCTGCCCCCAGCACATCCTTAAGTTGTGTTGGTTGTTAATGTAAATGACATATTCCACTGTATGCTTCGATGTAGATATGATATATAAAAAATCTAAATCTGAAACTATTTCTGTTGATGTATTGTTGCAATAGCCACTGCATTTAGTGGACTGTTGTTCGCTTCAATAAAGGACATTTGGTTCAAAGCTCAAACTTAAACTACAAGGTAGAACGATCAATGAATACCACAGGAACATAAACCCCAGAAATTCAGCCCAAATCAAGAATGAGTCATGGTCCTGGAGTTCAGTGCTGCACAGCTCGACACAGTATAGGGGCAACGAAGCACAGCAAAAACTAGACACTCCAATCGCTTAAAACAGAACTGACATTACTGTACAGAATGCAGGATGAAATTTGAAGCAATAATCCTTACATGTGCAACAGATCAGAAACAAATTGACAAATAAATCCTGCTTTTGAAATAGCTGGAATGTTTCAAAAAATTTTCATGTTTTGATAATCTGTAAGAACAGTGCTTGCAGAATGAATAGCAGAGTGTTTTGTTCAAGCTGAATTCCTCAGGGCACCATAACCCAAACTCTGATCAAGTATTGCAACACAAGGTGTGGGCTGTCCTCCCCAAACAGGCCAAGCATGTGGGCTTATTCTTTTGTGTGAATAGAACTTTAACATGTAAGTCAGATTTTACGTGCAGAAACTAGTTGTATTCCTTCTGAAGCCTGTTGTGGGGGAGGTTTCAGATAAGATCTTTATTTTTTAAAATGTAGATTCCAATCAGATTATCATGCTGTGCTTTTCTATGCACAAATGAAAGAGTCAAAGGACAAACATTTCTATAAAATCTTACAATTCTCTGTCCTCCAATTAATTCCTCATCCTTATTTCTATTCTTGTTGAGTCTTTCCCAGGGCCATTAAACTCTATGCTATTTTACAGTTAACTGATTGGTAACAGAGCTTCCCTATCGATTTAGTCTGAGTCAGCAACTTATCCATAAGTAGCTGTAATACATCTAGTGAAACATACCATGATCTTCCAAAGTTCAAGAACTTCTTCCAACTTCTCCAACTTTCTGATATAAATTCTTCCAAAGCCCTCATCATGTCTATAGCCTTGGCCACAAGTCCTCAAAGATATCCTATTTCTTTATTTATTGAGTCATAGTATGCTGATATCACTGGCATCTAGCTATTGTCCATTTTCAATCACCCATTAAAGAATATGATTAGTTCAGGGGAAAATAAAGAACACACAGGAGACCGCAATGCTACAGTTCTGAGCAAAACACAATGCCGGAGGAACTCAATGGATCGGCCAGCATCTATGGAGGGAAATAGACACCCAAGGTGACACTGAACTGCGGTCTCTGTTGAGATAGTGACACAGATTTAATTGTTTTTTTTAAGTTTGTAGGGTGGCTTCGGGGACAGAAAGGGGGGTTAAAGTTTAGGTTATGGTTTAGTAACAGTGATGTGGGGGAGTTAGAGCTTTGCTCCTCACAGCCAGTGACGTGGTCAAGTGATGAAGGACATTTGTGGATGATAAGCTGCCCCTAGGTTGGTGGGTCCCAGGATCGGATGCCCGCACAAGCAGGAGACGCGATGTTTAGCATGCTCAGAGTTCAAGCCTGCAGTTCAGGGCCACGTCATCTGCTCGGCTGTGGTTGATAGCGAAGACTGAATCCCAAAAGTTGATCAGAAGTCTAGAAGCGGAAGCTCAGTTGTCGAAGACTAGAGACTGGATGCCGGAGAAAGGAGATGGGAGACCTGCCGTCGAGATGGAAGACTGTCCGGGTGTGTAGGTGGGAAGTAGAGTGGGAGGGAGGAAATGGGCTTGTTCTGCATCTGTTGTTTTGTTACTAGTTGTGTTGTATGCTGTTCTGCCAAGCACAGTGGGCATGCCGTGTTGGCACCAGAATTTGTGGCAACTCTTGTGCACTGCCCCCTGCACACTCCTAAGATAGTTGATTGTTAAAGCAAACAATGCATTTCACTGTATATTTTGATGTACATGTGATAAGTAACTGTGATTCGATGTTTAAAGTCAAGACCTTCATCTGGACTTCAGTTTCAACTGGAAACATTGATTGTCCATTTCCCTCCATAAATGTTCCCTGACCCACTGAGTTCTTCCAACATTTTGATAGCAAAGTACAAACCACATTACTGCACTTTGGGGTTATCCCTGGCCAGAATGCGTGCAGGTGGAAGAGCTCATATGGGAAAATGAGGAGGTGACAGATAGAAGCTGCAGAGAGCTAGTCACCCCTATGTTGCGGTAGGCAGCTACCTGAGAGATGTCAGAAGACGGAAAAGGAATAGGCAGTCAGTGCAGAGTACCTCTGTGATCATTCCCCTCAATAATAAGTATACTGCTTTGGATATCACTGGGGGTGAAGCTGCAGCGAACTGATCTCTGGCATCGAGTCTGTCTCTGAGGCTCAGAAGGGAAGAGGAGAGAAAAGGGGTGCAGTAGGGATAGGGGATTCCATAATTAGAGGAGCAGAAAACAGATTCTGTGGATGTGAAAGAGACAACCAGATGGTATGTGACCTCCCAGGTGCCAGGGTCAGGGACAACTCGGATCGGGCTGACAGTATTTTAATGGGTGAGGATGAACAACCAGAAGTTGTGGTACATATCTGTAGCAACAAGATAGGTAGGAAAAGGGAGGAGGGAGGAGGGCCTGAAGAGAGAATACATGGAGTTGGGCAGAAAGCTGAAAAGCAGGAACTCCAGGGTAGTAATCTTTGGACTGCTGCCTGTGCCATGTGCCAATGAGGGCAAGAACAGGATGATTTGGCAGATGAATGCATGGCTGAGGAATTGGTTTAGGGGGCAGGATTGCAGATCTCTGGATCATTGGGAACTCTTCTGGGAAGATATGATGTCATATGGTGGGGGCTGGGAACAGACCCAACTGCAAGACACAGACACTGAAGTACCAGGGACAGGACTAGGATACAGGGTGAGGGCAAGGACATGGACACAAAAACCAGGAACCCGGAACAGGACTGGACAAGAGAGCTAGTAGCCCGGGCTTGGACTCCGAGCCAGAGACTGGACAAGGATCCAGTATCTGGGTCTTGCTTCTGGCCCGGACCCCAGAACTAGGCAAGGATGAGACTTGGCTGGCAGCCAGGACGAGGCTTGATACCAGAGACTTGAGGCGCGAGGCTTGGGGTCTTGAAGCTTGGTTTGGGGTGAGGCTCGGGGCTTGGGGTCTTGAAGCTCCTCCTGGGCAGGGCGTGGTACTCCACTCAACGGAGGCAAGGGACAGGAAGGGACAGAACCAACCATAGGTAACGGCAAGACAGCCTGGCTTACCCGACGGAGGCAAGGGACAGAACCAACTGCACTGTAACGACAAGACAGCCTGACTTACCCGGCGGAGGCAAGGGACAGGAAGCTAGCTAGGTACAGGGTGACTCCAAGACAAGACTTCAGGCAAGACGAGGCAAGAGTTACCAGCAAGACAAAGCAAGGCTTCAGGCAATGCAAGGCGAGCCAAGAACGTCAGGCGAGGTGAGAATTACAGGCAAGGCAAGGCGAGGCGAGGCGAGAGTTACAGGCGAGGCGAGGCGAGAGTTACAGGCGAGGCGAGGCGAGACGAGAGTTACAGGCCAGGCGAGGCGAGGCAAGGCAAGGCAAGGGAAGGCGAGCCAAGAACTTCAGGCGAGGCGAGGAAACAGAAGGCAGGGAAAGGGATGCAAGGACAAGAATAATCCAGCAGCCACACCCTGGTCTCTGGAGGTATTTATTCAGCCAGCCCCAACCAGAATCAGCTGCCTCAATTAGTGCTCAACAAGAACAGAAACAGGGTAGATAGGAAAACCTGGAGCAAGGATCGATGGACCGGACTGTGAACCGGAATGCGGACTTCACAGACTGGACCATGACATATGACCTGCAGGTTGTATCTGATGCCGACAGGGAACAATGTCCTTGCAGGCAGGTCTGCTAGAGCTGTTGAGGAGGGTCTAGACTAATTTGACAGGGTTATGGGAAACAGAGTGACAGGGCAGAGGTTGGGCAGTTAGTATACAAGTTAATATGGAAGGTCTAACAGTCAAGAAGGCAGTCTCTGCAAGCGTTGTGGAACGTGTAGAGCAGGACAAGACACAGAAGACGTCTTGGTCATCCACTGCGCCTAGTTCCATCTCCAGTCGTCTCGACTCTTGTCTTGCCACTGGATCCAGATGGGAATTGGGAAGAGAGAGTGAGGCTGATGCTGCGCAACTCTCCCTCCAAATCCAAATCACATGCTAGTCTAGACACCATCATCATCATGACGGTGTCGAGGTCTTCATCGACGAAGACGACGGGCAAACAACAGTACAAAAGTAGATGCAGTTTTCAGTGAAGCTGAGGAAGGACAAGCAGATGATAGGGCAAAATGGCAGTCAATGGGATGAGTTAAAGTGTAAAAAGGAAACAAAATCAAAAAGTGTGATTAATACTGGACTGAACGTGTTATTCTTGAAAGCACGCAGTATATGGAATAAGGTAGATGATCTTGTGGCACAGTTAGAAATTGGCAGTTTTGATGTTTTGGACATCACTAAATCATGGCTGAAAGATCTTAGCTGGGAGCTTAACATCCAAGGATACGCATTGTATCAAAGGGTCAGGCATAGGGGATGAGGTGGCTCTGTTGGTAAATTGAAATCAAAACTTTAGAAAGAGGTGACATAGGATCAGAAGATGTAGAATCCTTGAAAATAGAGTTAAGAAACTGAAAGAGTAAAAAGACCCTGATGGGTGTTCTATATAAACCCAAGATGTGGGCAAAAAATTACCACAGGAGACAGAAGAGGCATGTAAAAGTGGCAACGTTGTGAAAGCCATGAGGGACTTCAGTGATAGAACTGATGGCTTTTCATCCACGTTTGTGGATGATATGAAGATAGGTGGAGACATGGATAGTGTTGAGGAAGCAGGGTGTCTGCCGAAGGACCTAGACAGATTGGGAGAATGGGAAAAGAATCGACAGATGGAATATAATGTAGAGAAGAACATGGTCATGCTCTTTGGTAGAAGGAATGAAGGCACAGACTATTTTGTAAATGAGAAGAAAATTCAAATATCAGATATGCAGGATTCCTTAAAAGTTAATTTGCAGGTTCAGTCAGTGGTAAGGGTGGAAAGTGCAATGTTGGCATTCATTTCAAGAGGACAAGAATACGAAAGTAAGGATATACTGCTGAGGCTTTATAATTGTTATATGGTTATGGCTATATATGGTCAGATGGCATGTGGAATATTGTGAGCAGCTTTAGGTCCTTTGTTCAAAAAAAGTTGTGCTGGCATTGGAGAAGGTCTAGAGGATGTCCATAAGAAGGATCCCAAAAATGAGAAGGTTAACATATGAGGAGCATTTGATGGTTCTGGGCCTGTACTCATTGGAGTTTAGAAGAATAAGGATGGAGGGATTTAATTGAAACATGTCAAACATTGAAAGGCCTCGACAGAGTGGATGTGGAGAGGATGTTTCCTATCATCTGAGAGTCTAGGACCAGAGGGCACAGCCTCAGAATGGAGGGATGTCCATTTAGACCACAAAACATCTGTTTAGCCAGAGGGTGGTGAGTCTTTGCAATTCATTGCCACAGATAGCAATGCAGGTCAAGTTTTTGGGTATAGTTAAGGTTGATGGGTTCTTGACAAATCAGGACACTAAAGGTTATGAGGAGAAGGCAGGAGAATGGTGTTGAGAGGGATAATAAGTCAGCCGTGATGGAATGGCGGAGCAGACTCGATAGACTGAATGGCCTAATTCTACTCCTGTATCTTATTGTCTTATGGTCTTATAGTTCTTTCCCTGAAGGATGTACTAAATTGGAGAGACTTCAAAGGAAATGTGGTAACATTTTGGTAAACATAGCTAATGCTAGCTTTTCAGTTTCTGATTTATTTATTTTTTCAAGTTTAAATTCCACTGTTGCTATGTCGCTCTAGAAGAGCTCAGACATATGTGTCCATGTCATTATCTCTGGATATTAGCATGGATATAGAGATGTTTATCGAGTCTGCTCCATTTATCATGTGACCAAGGATGTAGGCAAGATACATTCTTTAAATGTTTCCTCTTTATCAACAGATTGTGAAATGGAAAAGACTGACCATCAAGTTTGGACTTGCAATCTAATCTTCAGTGTTTGTCTTTTTCGCATGAAAGGACATGAATATCCAATAATTCAAATGAATTAACATTGAATTAAGACTTGCCTGTGAACCTTGAATTACAGTGTGCTTAGAGTACTTAGTGTGCAAACCCTGAATAGATTTTATACAACACCATGCAGAACTACTTTGTAACTTTAGCTATTAGTTTCATATTTTTATGAAAACATTTGTGCATTTTTAAAGATCAGTGAGATTCCAAGGTTAGACAAAAGTCCCATTACCAAAATGTCATCCAAGGATACAGCTAGGGATTTCTGGAATTGCGTAATTTGCTTTCTACCATGTTTGTGTCCCTCTTACAGAGGCTTATATGTATGTTGCTTTTCAAAAGTTGAGACTGACGTCAAAGGTGGTTATTCTCAGTCTCACACATTTTCCTCAATTGGCTTCAAAGATGTAAGAAATTTTTGCTGACGCTTACTCTAACTGATCTGCATCCTTCCAATATCCTTGGTTGCCATAGAAACAAATTTGGCAGATTTTGTTGCTCAAAAGTTTATAAAGCTCTCCTAATAGAATCTTTTGATAGTGAATCTTTTGTAATCTGCTACTGGATTTACAGTACTTAACTACTGATTGGTTTTTCGCCACAGTGTAAATACATTCTGAACTTCAAGTGAGGGGTTAATGCAAGAGCAGAGCAAAGTGGTTTGAAACTCCTTGGGGAAGGAGCGCTCACTCTAGATCGCTGTGGTGCCTACTGGGGCTTAGATCCTGTAACTTACACTCAGGATATATCATGATTTAACACAATGTCCTCGAGCAAGAGACATTATTATGAAGTTGGTGTGGGACATGGGATAAAAATATCTCATAGGGCACAATCAAAATTCCATTATTACTCAGAATATGTCAGTGGATAAACCTTCAGTTGTGCATCTTGGAGCTTATGCGTTCTTCATCTGCCTTCAACCTACTTGCTCACAGAGGTATCAGGACTCAGTAGCACAGCCATTTCCAATAGACACATCCTTTCTGCGAATGCCAATGAAATTTCTTATGAACCTTCACTGTGATCTGAATATGTGAATATGTTATTAAGTTTTGCCTCTCTTCTTATAAGTTGTCCATCAATATGACTTGGTGTATCAGTAATTCAGTTTGATCCCAGGCTGCAACTGTGAGGATCATGTTTTTTGATTTCTCAGGTGCCTTCAATACCATACAGCCCTCATTACTGGGGGAAAAGCTCTGTTCAATGCAGGATGGCATCTCCATTGTATCCGGGATAATGAACTACCTGACTGGCAGACCACAGTTTGTGCAGCTTCAGAGCTGTGTGTCAGATATGCGCTAAAGCAGAACTGCGGCCACACAGGGGACTGTAAAGGCTCCCTTTCTGTTTATCCTATATACCTTGGACTTTGGATATAACACTGAGTCATGTCATCTGTAGAAATTCTCTGGTGACTCAGCAATAGCTGGGGATATAAAGGGAGGATGGGAGGATGAATACAGGGCCCTGGTAGAGGACTTTATCAAATGGTGCAAGCTGAATCATCCGTAGCTCAACATCAATAAAACAAAGGAAATGGTGATGGACTTTAGGAAGACTAAGCCTGCACTGCTCCCTGTTACTACTGATGGTGAGGGTGTGGATGTGGTGAGGACTTACACATACCTGGGGGAGCACCTGGATGATAGACTTGGGTGGAGTGTCAACACAGAGGTTGTGTACAAGAAGGGCCAGAGTCGCTTCTACTTCCTGAGGAGACTGAGGTCCTTTGGAGTATCTAGGCCTCTCCTTCATATGTTCTACCAGTCAGTTGTCAGCAGTACAATCTATGTGGAGGTGTGCTGGGGCAATGGCACCAACACAGGTAAAGCCAACAGGCTCAATAAACTGATTAGAAAAGCTGGCTCTGTTACAGGAGCGAAACTAGACACAGGAGACTGTGGTAGAACAAAGGACTCTACGGAAAATCCTGGCAATTCTGGACAACATTTCTCACCCTCTGCATGGCACCTTGGCTGAACAGAGGAGCACTTTTAGTAATAGACTAAGATGACCGCGCTGCTCCAAAGAGCGTTATATGAGGTCATTCTTACCCTCGGCCATTAGGCTCCATAATGAATCAACCAATAGCTGTGGAAGTGATGACCCCCTCCTGTAAGACTGTTTGTAGAAACTTATTTTTTATTCTTTCTACTTCTTTTCTAATACTTCTATCTGTGCATTTGTAATGCTATTGTGACACTGTAATTTCCTTTCGGATCAATAAAGTATCTATCTATTTATAGTAAAGTGTGGCACCTGGCCAAGTGGTTAGGGCATTGGGCTCACGATCTGAAGGTCGTGGGTTCGAGTCTCGGCCAAGGCAGTGTGTGTTGTGTCTTACTTTACCTTAATTCTATACTATAGACCCTTCTGCAGCATTTCCCAAAAGAAAGGTTAATCTTCTTTCATCTTTGGAGGTTAAGATCCATCAAGCTGTACCTCTTAAGAAGCATGGAGGTGTAAATGGATTGATAGAAAGGTTCATTACTATTCTTTGCTGTTGCAATTGTATCAAATAGTTTTAGAACAATTGGCAGACCTCTCTAATATCACTGACGATTGAATCATTGGCACATAATTTTAGCAAAATGAATCATCGATACCATACAGCCCTCATTGCTGGGGGAGAAGCTCCGTTCAATGCTGATTGGCACCTCCATTGTATCCTGGATAATGGACTATCTGACTGGGAGACCATGGTACGTACTGCACCAGAGCTGTGTGTCAAACATGGCTATAAATAGCACTGGGCCCCCACAGGGGACTTTATTGGCTCTCTTTCTGTTTATCCTATATACCTGGGACTTTAGATACAACAGTGAGTCATGTTGTCTGCAGAAATTCTCTGATAACTCAGCAATAGTTGGGTGTATTAAAGAAGGACAAGAGGATGAATACAGGGCCCTGGTGGAGACTTTGTCAAATGCTGCAAGCTGAATCATCTGCAGCTCGACAGTAGTAAGACAAAGGAGATGGTGATGTGCTTTAGGAAGACCAAGCCTGCATTGCTCCCTGTTGCTATTGATGGTGAGGACATGGATGTGGTGAGGACCTACAAGTACCTAGGGGTGCACCTGGATGACAGACTTGAGGGGAGCACCAGCTCAGAGGCTATGTGCAAGAAGGGCCAGAGTCACCTCTACTTCCTGAGGAGACTGAGGTCTTTTGGAGTATGCAGGCCTCTCCTTCACATGTTCTACAAGTCTGTTGTTGCCAATGCAATCTTCCGTGCAGTGGTGTGCTGGGGCAATGGCATCAACACAGGTGATGCCAACAGGCTCAATAAACAGATTAGAAAGGCTGGCTTTGTTACTGGAGTTAAACTGGACACATTGGAGGCTGTGGTAGAACAAAGGACCCTACGGAAAATCCTGGCAATTCTGGACAACGTTTCTCACCCTCTGCATGGCACCTTGGCTGAACAGAGGAGCACTTTTAGTAATAGACTAAGATGACTGCGCTGCTCCAAAGAGCGTTATATGAGGTCATTCTTACCCTCGGCCATTAGGCTCTATAATGAGCCAACTTATAGCTGGGGTAGTGATAAGCCCCTCCTGTTAGTCTGTTTGAGGTAACTTATTTTTTATTTTTTCTTACTTCTCTTCTAATATTTGTACATCTGTGCACCTGTAATGCTGCTGTAACACAGTAATTACTTTCGGATGAATAAAGTATCTACCTAAGTGTCTTTTAGCATGACTTCTGAGACTAAATTTGGAGTTGAAATTTATTGGCCCACAGCAGTGTCTAATCAAACAGCATAAAGTCATGCTCTATCTTAACACCTCCATTGATGGCACTGCTTGAAGATCCAAATCTTAAATTGACTCATCTTGGTGAAAGTTCACAGGCTCACCTCATCATTCTGCGTAAGTAGAGTGCTCATGGCCCAAGGGTGGGGGCTTGGTAGATCTAAATAGAATGGATTCATTTCTGAACCCATCCCCAATTGGACAGGCACCATTGCTATTTTTGGCCCCTCTGCATCGGCCAGCATTGGGATATGTCAAATTAACGGAAAAGAAGTGCATCACCACCCAGACATCTCCTGTCTGATCTGTGCATCATCTACAGGCTCCACACCAGTCATTTCAGACCCATGGAGTGGATGGCTACACATTCTTGATCCCAAGGGACAACCCAAAGATAAACTGCTTCTCTAGCAGCTTACTGTGAAGTAAGGAAGAAGACATAAATGTTTTGAATGCAATGTTGATTTTGCTGCTTCTGGATAAATTGGTATATGAAACATCAAAAGGAGACTCAAGTACTTGAGATTGTGAAAAGCACCATGAGTTCTGGTGGTTGATGCCCTTCCAACAGGGAAACCTCCTTTCTGTCTCTTCTCCTTCTTCAGCATTCCCTTGTCATTGAAGTAGACTTGCTTATACGCTGAAGTGGATGGGAAAGCCAATATGGAGCAATGAGCTTGGCCGCATATGGAAAAGGATATTACCCAGGGCTGACTGTATTGTGGTGTGGTCCTTCTGTTTGGTCTCCACTTGTATCTGGAGTTAGTCAAAGTGCCTGGTGTCTTGTACATATGCTTGTCGTCAAGCCAGAGACACCTTACCTCAGAAATGTCCATGATTCAGTCCAAATGTTGCCTTCCAGTCAAGATGGTGCCTGCATACAATGCTCCCACGGTCGACATCTTCCGGATAAACCAAGGAACTATTTATTTTACTTCTTATATGTCTTTTACGTCTGTTTTTCATCTTGAATGTGTCTCTTGAACTGTTGGAGCCTGTGATTTGCAGTTTGGAGGTTGTTTGTGTGATTCAGTGCTTTGCTGGAGGCAGCGAGCGCAAGCCTCATGGTGAGAAGGCGGTGGGGTGGCGAGAGCCAAGGTTTGACTTCACTTCATCGAGGAAAGCGATGAGGGAGATTGAAACATTGAGGTGAATGTGGAAGGTGAGTGCCCGATGCCTGCCTTTCGATTGCTGGTAGTATTGCTCTGTGGCTAGACAGGGGAGACTGTGGCTTGCTACTGTGCCCAGAGAATGTTATCAAGGTTTTTTTGCGTCTTGGATTTGCTTATGGATTTGGATTATGGACTATGGACTTTTTAATCAGTCTTCTAGTTTTCTATATTCTGTATCTTTCACCCAATCTTTCCTGTTTTTATGTGTGGGGGAGGGTGATTTGGGAATCGAAGCTCCTGTTCCGTTGTTGTTTGTTTTTTTGTGTGGGGGAGGATGGATTTGGGGGTTGACAATTATGTTGTTATGCTTTTTTTCTCCTTTGTTTTGTGGCTATCTGGAGAAGAAGAAGTTCAGAGTTCTGAACTTTGATAATAAATGAACCACTGAATCCTTTGAAATTCGCTTTGCTCAAGGAGGATTTACAGGCCTCTTTGAAACCTTTCCCATATCCTTCTGCAATAATGGAGTTAAGTGCTTTTTTGGATGCAGATGATGTGGTTCATCCAACAAAATGAGCCCTACATGACTAGAGACCATATGCTGAGGTAGATGAGTTGCCAAGGTAGCTTGGAGATGTACGCTGCAAGAGGCGTTGATGTTTGGCAGAGTTCTGAGTGATCATTTCAAAGCAGGCAGACTCCCAGTTTGCCAGATCCTGCCTAAGGTTTCTCTCTTGTCCACGTGAATTTTCAGTCTGCCAAAAGGGAGAAGTTTCAAAGCTAGAGGAACGTGTGGACCATGGTGTGAAATGGTCTTATGTGACAAGCTGAGCAGCTACCAATATATTCAAAATTCATAAGAAAACATTCTAGTAAACAAAAGCTAACATTAATTTCAGAACTTATAACACTGAAAGCAAATTTCACAGTATATTTCAGTATATTTTATTAGAATAGCTAAGACACATCTAAGTCTTTCCTTGCATTGATCAGATATGGACTTCCACATCATCATAATATTTCAGAATTCAAGGACTCAAAGAAGTTAAATGAAATTCCTGAAAAGAGGGATTTAAATTTGTCATTTCTTTGTGGCATCTGATTCACTTTGTTGAAAGTTGTAATTTTGTCAAGTAATTGATGCTGTTATTATTGCTGGAAAACTTTGTATATTGATTAGCATATCAAAGCAGGGAGAAGAGGAAGAAGTATTTTACTTCATTCATGTAGTCATATTCAACTTTTTATAACAAGTGAAAGTTTTCATTGAATCTTAATTTAATTGCTCTTATTGCTACCAAGTAGGCATGAAACAGCACCAGTCAAACTCCAACCTCACTGAGCTGATAATGGGAAAGGAGTAAGGTTGCATGTCATCACTACTTATTACTTCGTTATCTTAAGGGATTGTTTCAAAACTAAACTTGGGCATGAATTTGGTACACTGTAATTTCTCAGAACATGAAATAAAACAAACTGGAGGGTGTGCAATAATGATTATGAGGATGCTATAGTGGCTAGTTGGCTTGACTCCTACCGCGATGAGGCCACGCTCAGGTTGGAGGAGTAATACCTTATATTCCGTCTAGGTTTCCAACCTGACAGCATGAATATTGACTTCTCGAACTTCCAGTAATTGGCCACCCTTTTTCCTTCACTATTCCCCATTCCCATTTCTCTCTCTCACCTTATCTCCTTACCTGCTCATCACCTCCTTCCGATGCTTCCCCCCCACCCCCTTTTCTTCCATGGCCTTCTGTCCTCTCCTGTCAGATTCCCCCATCTCCAGTCCTTTATCTCTTTCACCAGTCGACTTCATAGCTCTTTACTTCATCCCTCCCCCTCTCCTGGTTTCACCTATCACCCATTACCTTGTGTCTCTTCCTCTCCTCTCTCCATCTTCTTACATTGACTTCTAATCTATTTTTTCCAGTCCTGCTGAATGGTCTCGGCCCAAAACATTGACTATTACTCTTTTCCATCGATGCTGCCTGGCCTGCTGAGTCCCTCCAGCATTTTTGTGTGTATTACTTTGATTTCCAGCATCAGCAGATTAGCACTTGTTCGTGATACAGGGCTTGACATAAAGATAGTTTTGGTAGGATGAGACATTTTTTCCCCTGGAGGCTGAGGATTGATGTTATGGAGGTTTATAAGATCATGAGGGGTGTAGATTAGGTGAGTAGCCGTAGTCTTTTCCCCAGGGTGGGGATATTCAAAACTAGAAGACATAGGCCTAACATTAGAAGGGGAAAGATTTAAAAGGACTCAGAGTGATAACTATTTTCACACAGAGGGTACATTGAATGAGCTACCAGAGGGAGAGGCAGAGGTAAAATTAGGGCATTTAAAGACCATTTAGACAGTTACAAGGATAGAAAAGGTTTAGAGAGCCATTGGTCCAATGCAGGCATGTGAGCCCAGCTCAGTTAGGCAACTTGATTAGCAAGGCCAAGTTGGGCTGATGGGCTTGATATCACGCTGCATGGCTCTATAATTCTGTAACTCTACATAGTTCTTGGAAGATAAAGCAATTCATTGCAGAGTACATGCTCTTTTGCAAAAGCTACAATAGCAGATGCTGGATAAACAGCGGAAGTGATGCACCTGAAGAACAGAGTTAGCAGTTTGAGTTGGCAGCTTTTCATTTTCAGACTTGTCGTCACAACGGGCAATAGCTGTATCTTACAGAGAAGCTGGACCGGAGAAAATGGGAAGATCTTTCAGGGGATAAATGACAGGAAAGAATAAATAATGCAATCAAGTAATATTTCAAAGTGAAAGGAGGTAGTAATAAAAAAAAAGATCAGTCTGAAGGGAGAACACATTGAGGAGATTTTTCTGAAATCTTGCCAGCAGTATGTGAAATGAATGGTAGAAATCTGACATAAACACACCATGAGTGGTGGTGGATGTAGGAAAAACTGAAGCTTTCAAGGATGAATTGGATAAGTATTTGAAAAAGTGTGCAGACGTTCTGTTATTTGTGATACAGTATATAATGCATATAAATGAATGAGTTTATTAGTAAGTTTGCAAACACTGCAAAATTAGTGGAGATGTGGATAGTGAAGAAGGTTGTTAAAGATCTGACAGGATCAGGCAGAATAGAGATCAGACAGAGATGTAAGTAGAAAATGGCAGGTGATTTAATCCAAGCAAGTGTGTGGTATTGCCTTTGGGAGGTGAAATGGAAAAGCAAAGTAGCAAAATAGCAGGACCTTTGAAGCAACAAGGGATCTTGGGGTGCAAATAAATTGTTCCCTGAAACTGGCAACACAAATAGATATTTTGGTATACTTGCCTTCATCAGTTGGGGTGTTAAGTATAAAGGTCAGGAATTCATATTGCAGCTGTACAAAAACTTGGTCTGGCCACATTTGAAGTATTGTGTGCATTTCTGGCCATTGTGTTACAGGAAGGAGTTTTGGGAGAGGGTGCAGAATAGGTTCACCACAATACAGGGTGGATGTGGAGAGAATGATTCCCATGGTGGGGGTATCCAGAACTAGAGGGCACAGCCTCAGAATTGAGGGGAGAACTTTTAGAACAGAGGTAAGGAGGATTTTTTTTTAGCCAGAGGGTAGTGAATCTGTGGAATGCTCTGCCACAGACTGCGGTGGAGCCCAGAGTCCGTGGGTATATATAAGGTGGAAGTTGATCGTTTTCTGATCGGTCAGGGCATCAAAGGATATGGTGAAAGACAGGTGTATGGGGTTGAGGGGGATCCGGGATCAGCCGTGATGATATGGTGGAGTGGGATGGGATGAATGGTCGAATTCTACTCCTATGTCTTATGGTCTTAATATCACCTGGAGTTTGGAGAATTAACTCTAAGGAAAGGATGGACAAACTTGGATTGTTTTCTCTTTGAAGCGGCAGAGGTTGAGGGGAGATGTGACAGAAGTTTATAAAATAATGACAGGTGTAGATAGTCAAAGGTTTTATTTTCCAAGTGACAAATACTGAAGGGAATATTTTTACATTGAGAGGTGAAAAGTTTAAAGATGTATGATAGAAGCCCTACATGAAGGGTGGTAGGTGCCTGGAAAGTACTGCTGTGGTAGTGGAAGAGATATAAAAGTGGTGTTCAGGAGGCTTTTTGATAGGCACAAGAACAGAGGGGATTTGAATCATATGCAAACAGATGGAATTAGCTTAACCCAGGCAACCTGTTCATGTTCTATACCTTCACAGTACGGTCCAGGTCAATTTTGACCCGGCCCAAGAAACCCCTCATAACAAGTGTCTATACCAAATTTTGAACCACAGATCTACTTAGAATGTATAAGTAGTCTATCTGACATTAATAAATGGGTGATTAACCCTTAATTGATGTTTCAGAGATCTAAAATCCGCTTCAATAGATACAGGTCAAATTTGACCCGGAACATCCTCAATGTACAAAAATTTGTAGCACCTGTACAAAAGTATAAAATTTTTAAATATTTTCATTTTTGTGCATTTTGGGTCACTTTAGGAAAAGTTATCAAATTATGGCTTTAAAAAAATGGCATTTAGGATGTTTTTACTGCTGTCAAAAGTCAAAACAGGTCAAATTTGACCCGAACAGTATGTAAGGGTTAATTTAGCATCCTGATCAGTACAGCCGTTGTGACTGAAGGGCTTGTTCCCCTGCTCTGCTGTTCTGTGTTCCGAGCTACGGAGAACAAGGAGAAAATGGGACAAGCAAGATTGCTCCAGAAAGAGCTAGCACTTATTTGATGGGCTGAATGCCCCTCCTGTATAATTACTAGTCTGTCATGACGTGTCAGCCGCACCAATCCGAAAACAAAAATACTCTTCATTCCCGGGGAGGCTCTTGCTTGCCTGTCAAACAGATTCTCTGCCCTCAAGCAGTAATGCCTTTATCACTGATCAACAAAAAAATGTTCAAAGAAAATAACAATAAACAGGAATGTTTTAATGATCATACGATTTGTCTGTGGGGATTGCTTACAGTAGTTCCTGGAAATTAAGCTTCAATTCCCAGATATTCTCTGACTAATTATATGGGTTGGCAAGATCGCACCATGCAGTTCCATCCTTGAACGTCACAGCAAATCACTTCTAAAATTTGAACTGTAAAAGAGATTTGTTAAACAAATAATAGACTAGTGAGCACTGATAAAATACAGATATATTTTTACAGCATAACTATTTATATCTGGCTTCTAAGTAAATAAAATAAAAGGTAGTGATTCTATAATCTGAAGCAAATTTTTAAAGATAGATTAAAGTACAGACGGTATTTTTGAGATATTACACTCATTAAAGTGAAGGTTGCCTGCTTGCCAAAACAGAGGCAGAAAACTCAAGCCAAATTGTCAGCTTGTCTCTGCTGTAATTGCCAGACAGTTGCCTTCACTGACAGGATTTGATTTTCTTTTTTCTCTCATGAGATATTATAAGTGCTTATTCACCATAGAGTTTTTTTTTTGCAAATCTAACCTTTCAAATTGAAAAGGGATCAAGAATCTGCATTTTTGACCAATTTATTTCAGCAAGGAGGCAATAATTACAAACCTTGCCAACCTTGTGGAAGTATTTTGCTGGCTCTTAAACTCCCTGTCCCCTAACTTAGTTTCAGAGAGACAGTGACAAAATCAACACTGATAAAATAGGGAAAACAGTTGACATATTCTAGACATATCCTTGGTTTTGTCTCTCTTACTACAGTAGGTTTCCAATCATTAACTTATAGAACTTAGCATGAGTCTGGGTTTTATCCACCCTTGCTCAAAAAAGAAATCAGTCACTTTTATCTTCAAGAATCTGGTTTATAAATTTTTAAACAATGCTTAATGTAAACCAGATATCTTTAAATAAGTTTATGCTTCTATTTACAATGCTAAGAGGATATGAAAGAAATAAATATCACTGAAGTTCAAAGCTGCTGTAAAAACTGATGTCTAATGAAGAGTAAAGGAAGAGCTTTAAATGACCTTTATAAACAAGCAAGGGAATAAACTTGTCATATTGCAGTAACCTGGGTATTTTTGATGACTGTGAGGCATCAGAAGGCTCCTTTCAATTTATTATTGTTGAAATATTGCACAAACTGAGCTCTTGCCTCAAACAGGAACATTACTCACAATATAATCTTAAAACTCCCTCACCCCAGCCTTCACATTTTGCAGTCCAAGAAAATGCTTTGTGAATTGCTTAAGGCAAGCACTGTAACCAACCGACCTCAAATTTTCTTCATTGCATAAAGGAAGCTATCAGTGAACTAGAGCAGGAAAATCACTGACAAAGAATTCAGGTTGAGAAATTTGGACACATGAGCTTGTTTGCCACAGTACTATAAGGTTAAAAATTATTTTTGTTTTCCTTAGTTATTGCCAACAACTTGGAAGATCGACTGCAGAATCGAAGATTGACGCTGGAGATACTGTAATGAGAGACGCAGAGATGGTAGAGGAACTCAATTCATATTTTGCATCAGTCTTCACAGTGGAAGACATCTGCAGTATATTGGACATTCAAGAGTATCAGGGAAGTGAAGAAGGTGCAGTGAAAATTATGACTGAGGAGGTGCTCAGGAAGCTTAATGGTCTGAGGGTGTATAAATCTCCTGGACCTGATGGAATGCACACTCAGGTTCTGAAGGAAGTAGGTAGAGAGATTGTGGGTGCATTAACAATGATCTTTCAAGAATCGATAGATCCTGGCATTGTACCGGACTGGAAAATTGCAAATGTTACTCCGCTATTTCAGAAGGGTGGGAGGCAGCAGAAAGGAAACTATAGACCTGTTAGCATCAGTGGTTTGGAAGTTGTTGGAATTGATTGTTAGGGATGAGATTACGGAATACATGGAGGCACATGACAAGATAGGCCAAAGCCAACATGGTTTTCTGAAAGAAAAATCCTGCCTGACAAAGCTACCGCAATTCCTTGAGGAAATTACAAGCAGGGTAGACAAAGGAGATGCAGTAGATGTGGTGTACTTGGATTTTCGGAAGGCTTTTGACAAGGTGCCGCACATGAGGCTACTTAGCAAGGTAAGGGCCCATGGAATTACAGGGACGTTACTAGCATGGGCGGTGCATTGGCTGATTGGCAGAAAACAAGAGAGTGGAAATAAAGAGATCCTGTTCTGGCTGGCTGCCGGTTACCAGTGGAGTTCCGCAGGGGTCGGTGTTGGGACTGTCGCTTTTTATGATGTATGTCAATGATTTGGACTATGGGATTAATGAATTTGTGGCTAAATTTGCCAATGATACAAAGGAGGAGGAGTGGGTAGTGTTGAGGAAACAGAGAGCCTGCAGAGAGACTTAGATAGTTTAGGGGAATAGGCAAAGAAGTGGTAAATGAAATACTATGTTGTAATGTGTATGATCATGCACTTTGGTGGAAGAAATAAACGGGCAGACTATTACTTAGATGGGGAGCAAATTCAAAATGCAGAGATGCAAGGGGACTTGGGAGTCCTTGTGCAGGATACCCTAAAGGTTAACCTCCAGATTGAGTTGGTGGTGAAGAAGGCAATTGCAATGTTGGCATTCATTTCTAGAGGTATAGAATATAAGAGCAGGGATGTGTTGTTGAGGCTCTGTAAGGCACTCGTGAGACCACAGTTGGAGTATTGTGTGCAGCTTTGGGCTCTTAATTATAGAAAGGATACACTGACATTGGAGAAGGTTCAGAGAAGATTCACGAGAATGATTCCAGGAATGAGAGGGTTACCATATGAGGAACATCTGGCAGCTCTTGGGCTGTATTCCCTGGAGAATGAGGGGGGAATCTCTTAGAAGCATTCCAAATGTTAAAAGACCGGAACAGATTAGACATGGCGATGTTATTTCCCATGGTAGGAGAGTCTAGGACAAGAGGGCACGATTTCAGGTTGGAACGACGTACATTTAGAACAGAGATGCAGAGAAATTACTTTAGTCAGAGGGTGGTAAATCTGTGGAATTTGTTGCCATGAGCAGCTGTGGAGGCCAAGTCATTGGGTGTATTTAAGGCAGAGATAGATAGGTTCTTCACTAGCCAGGGTATCAGAGGGAATAGGGAGAAGGCAGGTGGGTGGGGCTGACTGGAAGAATTGGATCAGCCCATGATTGAATGGCAGAGCAGACTCGATGGCCCGAATGGCCTACTTCTGCTCCTATATCTTATGGTCTTATGGCTTTATGGAGTTCTGGATTTCACTTGAGCATTGGATGTGAGTTTTGGGCCAGACCTACTTCAAAAGCATTTTTTTCCACAAACAGTGCTCCTTTTGGAATGTTATCAAGATAACTAATACTTTGTTGTGAGGACTAACAGTCATTGATCTGTCTCAGAACAACTAGGTTGCAATAACATTAGACCTGGGCCCTAAGTGGACAGCTATCTCCTCTCCTTTAGCAACTCCCCACGTCAACTAATAGCATCATCCTGTCCCTACCCAACCTTAAGGATCTCTCCACTTGCTTTGCAACATGCTAAAAAGCGTATGAAAACCCCTCAAGGCACATAACTTTCAGCAGCAGAGACAAACAGTTGACTCCTCCTTCATTCCCATTTGTCCATCCTTTGTGAAGCCTTGTTTCACTTGAGCATGCAGGTAGCATAAGCTCACCAGTTTTTCTTACGTGTTGCAGAAGGTTGAACAGATGCAAATAATGAAACAAGAGGAATAAGATGTGAGATTGGGAGTTTTGATCACTTGTAGTAGAATGCATTTTGCTTCTGCAGTGAAGTATAGTATATAGACAGCGGGTGAGGAGAGGACCAGGGATGCTTTGCTGGAAGCAGCCACCATCGACACTGTAATAATAATTGTTTTCTGAACTCAAAAGTTCAGGTCAGCCAGAGGGAAGATATACATTGTAGCGATGTGCTACATGCAGAGCTAGAAATAACGACACGCAGTCTGTAAGTCGCGCTAGAGACTGGTTTATTCAAACTTCGTGGCTCGGGCTTTTAAGCAGTTCTCCGGGCAGAAATGACGTCAGAGGTGCATTACAAAAGTCTCTCCCCACCCGTGGGCTATTTTGTGAGCAGGTTCGCGTGTGTAGAAAGTAGGTCGCCACAACATCTTGAAATTGATCTGCACCCTAGTGTGGTCCTGAAGGGTTGTTGCATTGTGCACTAGTGGATGTCTCAGTCATCAGCCACCACCGCAAACACGAATTGCTTTCAATGTACAAGCCTCACAAAACTCAACCATCCCTTTGAGTTATGGGGTGTGTAAGAGAAGAGATAGCCCCTCGGACTTCATCACCACACTGCTGACTTCCTCGCCTTCAATCATCCACATCCTAAACTATGGAGTTCCTTTCCAAAACCTCCCTGTCTTCCTTAAAAGCAATTTAAAACCTGTCCCCTTTTCTTAAGCTTTTCGTGAGTTGACTTTCTCTTGATATTGTTCAATGCCATATTTTGTTTGATAGTGTTTCAGTGAATTTCCTTGGGATTCTCCATTATATTAAGGGAGCCATATAAGTGCAAACTGCTCAGAATATCAGATCTATAAAATTGAAAGAATGAAGGTCTATTCATGTGCTCAGTAATTTCTGGATGGAGCTGGAAAATTTCCAAAGCGTCACTTTCTACTAACTCAACTCATCAAAGGCATCTGAACATTGATCAATCCCAGCTTTGCTTCCTGACAATAGAATTTGTGGACGATGAAACGAGAATTGCCTTAGCATGATGAAAAGGTAGAAGACACAAATTACAGTACTGTAAGCAATTTCATGGTAAATCTGGTCTTTATAAAATGATGGGCACATGTCTGCCATTAATGTCTTTGTTTAGGCAATGTGTTTTTGCCCCAGAATCTATGTCTGCATTCATTGACTTCATAATAATTGTACTAACATAAAGACATTTCAAATACAGAGCTCTGCTCCTTTGTACAGCTGTTTACAATAAGCTGCTGACACTTTGCCTTCATGATCTACAGATTACAAAGCAGAATTTAGTTCAAATGCTTTCTCATATCTTTTTATCCATTAAGAAATGAGCAGTCATTCTATTTTGTCCATGATAACTATTTAGGTACCATTCAGGTGAACTGAATCCCTACAGCAAGCTATCAACCTGAGGTGAATAACCCATCCCTTTACTTATTTTTAAAAAATATAATATTACATTGGTGCATAAGGCCAGGAGTTTCCTTAGATCTGCACTTGGCACAAATCCCATTGCAATGGAAGCAGCTCCCGCTGTAGTGTAGGTTCCTTCATCTTCACATCCCAAACACCACCAAATGCACTCTCATCTTCTGGTGAATGATGGCACCGTAGCACAGCTACCAGAGTGCTGCCTTATGGTTAACGAAACACAAGTACACTCCAGACCGCGGGTGCTGTTTGGGTGGAGTTTGCACAATGTCCCTTTGACCACATGGATTCCCTTCAGCTGCTCTGGCTACCCTCGCATTCCACCCCTCCCATCCCAAAGATGGTACGTTAATTGACCATTGTATACTGCCCCTCAATAGGCAAGTTGTCAAGGCTGGAGGAAGCTGTGGGAAAATAAAATCAGATTTCTTCAGGATTAGTGTAAAGTAAGTATTTTGTGGTTGGTGGGCCAAAATTCATATCTCTATGCTGTATGTTACTTAAGGTGCTTTACATGTCAGGGAGGGTAGCACCTCTGGTGGGGGAACATGTCACATCCTTTTCAAGGAGGTTACTCCACCTTGGTCCCCAGCTGGCACTCAGCTCTCACCTGTGGCTCCCCATAGCTGTTTGCATGCGACAGCGGCCACACCCCGGGCTACGGCTTCGACAAGCCGGCTAAACCAGGTGAGGGTAGCCGACGGGTCTCTGATGAGATAGGGAGTTGTCTATCATGTGAAGACAGACTCCGGCGGATTGAGCGGACGAGACCAATGGAAGGTCCAACTGTCAGGAAGGCGGTCTCTGCAAGCGTCATGGTACGTGTAGAGCAGGACAGGACACAGAAGATGTCCTGGTCATCCACTGCACCTAGTCCCATCTCCAGTCATCTCGACTCTGTCTTGCCACTGGATTCAGATGGGAATTGGGAAGAGAAAGAGAGGCAGACGCTGCGCAACTCTTCCTCACTTAAATCCAAATCACGCGCTAGTCTCGACACCATCTAGTGTCGTGGTCCTCATCAACGTCAACGATGGACGAACAACAAGATGTCTTCTACAGTGAGTGTGGGTCTACAGGCTCCTGTACCTCCTTCTCAATGGTAATAATGAGAAAAGGGCTTGTCCTAGATGGTGATGATATTAAATGATGAATGCCACAATTCTGGAGGACCCTTCTCTTGACGATGTTCTCAATGGCAGGGTGGGTTGTGCCGATAATAGAACTGGTTGAGACTATAACCCTCTGCAGCCCCTTGCGATCTTGTGCATTGGAGGTTCCATACAAGACAGTGATGTAATGTCAGAATACTCTCCACAGTACATTTATAAAAATTTGCAAGAGTCTTTAGTGACATAATAAATCTCCTCAAACTCCTAATGAAGTATAGCCTCAGAGTGCCTTCCTCGTGACTGCATCGATGTGTTGGGCCCATGATAGATTCGCTGAGCTGCTGATGCCCAGGAAATTAAAGCTGCTCACCCTTTCCTCTGCTAACGCCTCAATGAGAGCTGGTGCACGTTCTCCTGACTTCCCTTCCTGAAGTCCACAATGCTGATGTTAAGTGTGAAGGTGTCATTTGCAATACCACTCACCCTGCCAATCTATCTCACTTCTATATACTTCTTGGGGAGAGTTTAAACCAGAATTGCTAGGGGGTGAGAACTGAACTGAAGAGATGGAGGAAGGGGCTGTTGGCTCACAAATTGAGAAAGCTTGGAGACAGTGTGAGAGGGAGGATAGGCAGGTGATAGAGAAGGGATGTGCTCAGACTGATGGTTCGAGATTCATCTATTTTAATGCAAGAAAAATCATGAACAAAGCAGATGAGCTTAGAATGTGGATCAATACTTGGAGCTATGATGTTGTGGCCATTACAGAGACTTGGATGGCTCAAGGGCAGGAATGGTTTCTTTGATTGCCAGGCTTTAGACGTTTCAGAAAGGACAGGGAGGGAAGCAAAAGAGGTGGGGGCATGGCACTGCTGATCAGAGATAGTGTCATGGCAGCAGAAAAGGAGGAAGTCATGGAGGGATTGTCTACGGAGTCTCTGTGTGTGGAAGTTAGAAACAGGAAGGGGTCAATAACTCTACTGGGTGTTTTTTTAAAGACCACCCAATAGTAACAGGGATATCGATAGCAGATAGGGAGACAGATTCTGCAAAGGTGTAATTATAACAGGGTTGTCATACTGGGAGATTTTAACTTCCCAAATATTGATTAGCATCTCCCTAGAGCAAGGGGTTTAGGTGGGGTGCAGTTTGACAGGTGTGTTCAGGAAAGTTTCCTGACACAATATCTAGATAAGCCTATAAGAGGAGAGGCTGTACTTGATCTGGTATTGGGAAATGAACCTGGTTAGGTGTCAGGTCTGTCAGTGGGAGAGCATTTTGGAGACAGTGATCACAATTCTATCTCTTTTACCATAGCATTGGAGAGGGATAGGAACAGACAAGTTAGGGGAACATTTAATTGGAGTAAGAGGAAATACGAAGTTATCAGGCAGGAACTTGGAGGCATAAATTGGGAACAGATATTCTCAAGGAAATGTACGGCAGAAATGTGGCAAATGTTCAGGGGATATTTGCGTGGTGTTCTGCATAGGTACGTTCCAATGAGACAAGGAAAGGATGGTAGGGTACAGGAACCGCGGTGTACAAAGGCTGTTGAAAATTTAGTCAAGAAGAAAAGAAAAGCTTACGAAAGGTTCAAAAAACTAGGTAATGTTGGAGATTGAGAAGATTGTAAGGCTAGCAGGAAGGAGCTTAAGAATGAAATTATGAGAGCCCGAAGGGACCATGAGAAGGCTTTGGTGAGCAGGATTAAAGAAAACCACAAGGCATTCTACTAGTATGTGAAGAGCAAGTGAATAAGATGCAAGAGAATAGGACCAATCAAGTGTGACAGTGGAAAAGTGCGTATGGAACCGGAGGAGAAAGCAGAGGTACTTAATGAATACTTTGCTTCAGTATTCACTATGGAAAAGGATCTTGGCAATCGTAGGGATGACTTACAGCGGATTGAAAAGCTTGAGCATATAGACATTAAGAAAGAGGATGTGCTGGCGCTTTTGTAAAGCATCAAGGTGGATAAGTTACCAGGACCGGACAAGAAGTTCCCCAGGCTACTGTGGGAGGCGAGGGTGGAGATTGATGAGCCTCTGGTGATGACCTTTGCATCATCAGTGGGGATGGGAGAGGTTCTGGAGGATTGGTGGGTTGCAGATGTTGTTCCCTTATTCATGAAAGGAAGTAGAGATAGCCCTGGAAATTACAGACCAGTGAGTCTTAATTCAGTGGTTGGTAAGTTGATGGAGAAGACCCTGAGAGGCAGGATTTATGAACATTTGGAGAGGCATAATATGAATAGGAATAGTCAGCATGGCTTTGTCAAAGGCAGGTCATGCCTTACAAGACTGATTGATTTTTTTTTAATTTTCCTCCATTTTGCTTTAATATCGTACCCCCAAAACAAACCTCCCCCCACCCGCCCTCCCCGAACATATCATGGCAGCTAATATATTTACAACACAACAACTCACAAATACAAGTACAGACATTTCACAACCATACCCCCACACTACTTCAAGACGATGACTCACACACATCTGCAACATGTCAGGTGATCCAAAATACACTCATATTTACAATTCATCAACCACCCTGAGGTAAATTAAAAGCGTGTTAAATGGGAGGCAACTTCCCAAGTACAATCAAATGCCCTCAGCTAGTAGGTAATTCCTTAAGACTCCCAAAATATGATAAGAAAGGTCCCCATTTCGAATAGAACTTTTTCACAGACCCCCTCAAAGTGAATTTAATCTTTTCTAATTTCAGAAAAAGCATATACATCTTCTAACCAAGCAGCAGCAGTTGCGGGAGTGGCAGATTTCCAAACCAGCAAAATTCTCCTATGGGCCAATAGCGATGTAAATGCAATGATATCCGACTGGCTTGCATTTAAACCCAAATCATCATCTGCCACACCAAATACAGCTATAAGCGGGCAAGGTCTCAGTGTCACCCCCAAAACCTCACTGAAAATTTTAAAAACCAGTGCCCAATTGTCATCAAGCCGAGGGTATGACCAAAATGCATGTACTAAACCAGCCGGAGAGAAGGAACACCTGTCACAGCCAGCGTCTGTCCTATGATTGATTTTTTTTTGAGGATGTGACTAAACACATTTATGAAGGTGGAGCAGTCGAGGTAGTGTATATGGATTTCAGCAAGGCACTTGACAAGGTACCCCATGCAAGGCTTGCTGAGAAAGTAAGGAGGCATGGGATCCAAGGGGACCTTGCTTTGTGAATCCAGTCAACACACATCAAAGTTGCTGGTGAACGCAGCAGGCCAGGCAGCACCTGTAGGAAGAGGTGCAGTCGACGTTTCAGGCCAAGATCCTTCGTCAGGACTAACTGAAGGAAGAGTGAGTAAGGGATTTGAAAGTTGGAGGGGGAGGGGGAGATCCAAAATGATAGGACAAGACAGGAGGGGGAGGGATAGAGCCAAGAGCTGGATAGGTGATAGGCAAAAGGGGATACAAGAGGATCATGGGACAGGAGGTCCGGGAAGAAAGACAAGGTGGGGGGGACCCAGAGGATGGGCAAGAGGTATATTCAGAGGGACAGAGGGAGAAAAAGGAGAGTGAGAGAAAGAATGTGTGCATAAAAATAAGGAACAGATGGGGTACGAGGGGGAGGTGGGACCTTAGCGGAAGTTAGAGAAGTCGATGTTCATGCCATCAGGTTGGAGGCTACCCAGACGGAATATAAGGTGTTGTTCCTCCAACCTGAGTGTGGCTTCATCTTTACAGTAGAGGAGGCTGTGGATAGACATGTCAGAATGGGAATGGGATGTGGAATTAAAATGTGTGGCCACTGGGAGATCCTGCTTTCTCTGGCGGACAGAGCGCAAATGTTCAGCAAAGCGGTCCCCCAGTCTGCGTCGGGTCTCGTCAAAATATATAAAAGGCCACATCGGGAGCACCGGACGCAGTATATCACCCCAGTCAACTCACAGGTGAAGTGTTGCCTCACCTGGAAGGACTGTTTGGGTCCCTGAATGGTGGTAAGGGAGGAAGTGTAAGGGCATGTGTAGCACTTGTTCTGCTTACACGGATAAGTGCCAGGAGGGAGATCAGTGGGGAGGGATGGGGGGGATGAATGGACAAGGGAATTGCGTAGGGAGCGATCCCTGCGGAATGCAGTGGGGGGGAGGAAAAGATGTGCTTAGTGGTGGGATCCCGTTGGAGGTGGCGGAAGTTACGGAGAATAGTATGTTGGACCCGGAGGCTGGTGGGGTGGTAGGTAAGGACCACGGGAACCCTATTCCTAGTGGGGTGGCGGGAGGATGGAGTGAGAGCAGATGTACGTGAAATGGGGGAGATGCGTTTAAGAGCAGAGTTGATAGTGGAGGAAGGGAAACCCCTTTCTTTAAAAAAGGAAGACATCTCCCTCGTCCCAGAGGGAAAAGCCTCATCCTGAGAGCAGATGCGGCGGAGACAGAGGAATTGCGAGAAGGGGATGGCATTTTTGCAAGAGGCAGGGTGAGAAGAGGAATAGTCCAGATAGCTGTGAGAGTCAGTAGGCTTATAGTAGACATCAGTGGATAAGCTGTCTCCAGAGACAGAGACAGAAAGATCTAGAAAGGGGAGGGAGGTGTCAGAAATGGACCAGGTAAACTTGAGGGCAGGGTGAAAGTTGGAGGCAAAGTTAATAAAGTCAACGAGCTCAGCATGTGCGCAGGAAGCAGCGCCAATGCAGTCGTCGATGTAGCGAAGGAAAAGTGGGGGACAGATACCAGAATAGGCACGGAACATAGATTGTTCCACAAAGCCAACAAAAAGGCAGGCATAGCTAGGACCCATACGGGTGCCCATAGCTACACCTTTAGTTTGGAGGAAGTGGGAGGAGCCAAAGGAGAAATTATTAAGAGTAAGGACTAATTCCGCTAGACGGAGCAGAGTGGTGGTAGAGGGGAACTGATTAGGTCTGGAATCCAAAAAGAAGCGTAGAGCTTTGAGACCATCCTGATGGGGGATGGAAGTATATAAGGACTGGACATCCATGGTGAAAATAAAGTGGTGGGGGCCAGGGAACTTAAAATCATCGAAAAGTTTAAGAGCGTGAGAAGTGTCACGAGCATAGGTCGGAAGGGATTGAACAAGGGGTGATAAAACCGTGTCGAGGTATGCAGAAACGAGTTCGGTGGGGCAGGAGCAAGCTGAGACAATAGGTCGGCCAACATGGATGTCCAGTTGCACGGCACGGTATTATGGGCTGAATGGCCTGTATTGTTTTCTATCTTTCTATGTTTCACGACTGCGCAGGAGCATGGAGTTCGGCCAGTGAGAACAGCAGGAAGAGTTTAAAAGGAAGACAGATTTACAGAGCGGGATCAGAGTAGTAGGAGACAGACTAGGAAGGCTTTGGCTCAACAGGGCTTCAGCAATAAAGGGTCGAGGCCAGGTAGGTTATCTGTTTAAAATAAAGACAGAGTATGTGTATGAGGACAGTGTTCTGTGCTCGGTGTCCAATGTGGGAAGTCCTGGAGACTCCCGGCCTCCTGGACGGCCACATCTGCGCCAGGTGTGTCGAGCTGCAGCTCCTTAGAGACCGTGTTAGGGAACTGGAGATGCAGCTCGATGACCTTCGTCTGGTCAGGGAGAGTGAGGAGGTGATAGAGAGGAGCTATAGGCAGGTAGTCACACTGGTGCCTCGGGAGACAGACAAGTGGGTAACAGTCAGGAGAGGGAAGGGCAGGAGTCAGATACTAGAGAGTACCCCAGTGGCTGTTCCCCTGAATAATAAGTACTCCTGTTTGAGTACTGTTGAGGGAGATGACCTACCTGGGGGAAGCAACTGTGGTTGAGCCTCTAGCACAGAGTCTGGCCCTGTGGCTCAGAAGGGTAGGGAAAGGAAGAGGATGGCAGCAGTGATAAGAGACTCTATAGTTAGTGGGTCAGATAGGCAATTCTGTGGATCCATGAAAGAAACTCGGATGGTTGTTTGTCTCCCAGGTGCCAGGGTCCGGGATGCTTCTGATTGAGTCCACGATATCTTGTAGTGAGTGGGAAGGAGAACAGCCAGAGGTCATGGTATATATTGGTATCAACGACATGTAGGAAAAGGGAAGAGGTCCTGAAAACCAACTACAGGGAGTTAGGAAGGAAGTTGAGAAGCAGGACCTCAGAGTTAGTAATCCCAGGATTACTGTCTGTGCCATGTGACAGTGAGTATAGGAATAGAGTGGGATGGAGGATAAATGTGTGGCTGAAGGATTGGAGCAGGGGGCAGGGATTCAGATTTCTGGATCATTGGGACCTCTTCTGGGGCAGGTGTGACCTGTACAAAAAGGACGAGTTGCAGTTGAATCCGAGGGGGTCCAATATCCTGGCAGGAAGGTTTGCTGAGGCTATTGGGGAGAGCTTAAACTAGAATTGCTGGGGTGTGGGAACTGAACTGAAGTGATGGAGGAAAGGGAGGTTGGCTCACAAATAGAGAAAGCTTGGAGACAGTGCCAAAGGGAGGATAGGCAGGTGATAGAGAAGGGACGCACTCAGACTGATGGTTTGAGATCTGTCTATTTTAATGCAAGGAGTGTTGTGAACAAAGCCGATGAGCTTAGAGTGTGGATCAGCACTTGGAGCTATGATGTTGTGGCCATTACAGAGACTTGGATGGTGCAGGGGCAGGAATGGCTACCTAGAGTGCCAGGCTTCAGATGTTTCAGAAACAATAGGGAGGGAGGCAAAAGAGGTGGGGGCATGGCACTGCTGATCAGAGATAGTGTCATGGCAGCAGAAAAGGAGGAAGTCATGGAGGGATTGTCTACGGAGTCTCTGTGTGTGGAAGTTTGGAATAGGAAGGGGTCAATAACACTATTGGGTGTTTTTTATAGACCACCCAATAGTAACAGGGACATTGAGGAGCAGATAGGGAGACAGATTCTGGAAAGGAGTAATAATAACAGGGTCGTTGTGGTGGGAGATTTTAATTTCCCAAATATTGATTGGCATCTCCCTGGAGTGATGGGGTTAGATGGGATAGAATTTGTTAGGTGTGTTCAGGAAGGTTTCTTGATATAATATGTAGACAAGCCTACAAGAGGTGAGGGTGTACTTGATCTGGTATTGGGAAATGAACCTGGTCAGGTGTCAGGTCTCTCGGTGGGAGAGCATTTTGGAGATAATGATTACAATTCTATCTCCTTTACCGTAGCATTGGAGAGGGATAGGAACAGACAAGTTAGGGGAACATTTAATTGGAGTAAGGGGAAATATGAGGCTATCAGGCAGGAACTTGGAAGCATAAATTAGAAACAGATGTTCTCAGCGAAATGTATGGAAAAAATGTGGCAAATGTTCAGGGGATATTTGCTTGGGGTTCCGAGTAGAACCAATGAGACCTAGAAAGGATGGTAGGGTACAAGATCCGTGGTGTACAAAGGCTATTGTAAATCTAATCAAGAAGAAAAGAAGAGCTTAGAAAATGTTCAAAAAACTAGGTAATGATAGAGCTAGAAGATTATAAGGCTAACAGGAAGGAGCTTAAGAATGAAATTAGGAGAGCCGGAAGGGGCCATGAGAAGGCCCTGGCGGGCAGGATTAAGGAAAACCGCAAGGCATTCTACAAGTATGTGAAGAGCAAGAGGATAAGACATGAGAGAATAGGACCAATCAAGTGTGACAGTGGAAAAGTGTATATGGAACCAGAGGAAATAGCGGGGATACTTAATGAATACTTTGCTTCAGTATTCACTATGGAAAATGATATGGCGATTGTAGGGATGACTTGCAGTGGACTGAAAATCTTGAGCATGCAGATATTAAGGAAGAGGATGTTCTGGATCTTTTGGAAAGCATCAAGGTGGATAAGTCACCAGGATTGGATAGGATGTACACCAGACTACCGTGGGAAGTGAGGGAGGAGATTGGTGAGCCTTTGGCAATGATCTTTGCATTATCAGTGAGGACGGAAGAGGTTCCAAAGGATTGGAGGGTTGCGAATGTTGTTCCCTTTTTCAAGAAAGGGAGTAGGGACAGCCCAGGAAATTGTAGACCAGTGAGTCTTACTTCAGTGGTTGGTAAGTTGATGGAGAAGATCCTGAGAGGCAGGATTTATGAACATTTGGAGAGGCATAATATGATTAGGAATAGTCAGCATGGCTTTGTCAGAGGCGGGTTGTGCCTTACGAGCCTGATTGAATTTTTTGAGGATGTGACTAAACACATTGATGAAGGTAGAGCCGTAGATGTAGTGCATATAGATTTTAGCATTTGATAAAGTACCCCATGCAAGGCTTATTGAGAAAGTAAGGAGGCATGGGATCCAAGGGGACATTGCTTTGTGGATCCAGAATTGGCTTGCCCACAGAAGGCAAAGAGTGGTTGTAGACGGGTCATGTTCTGCATGGAGGCCAGTGACCAGCGGTGTGTCTCAGGGAGATATTCTGGGACCCCTACTCTTTGATTTTTATAAATGACCTGGATGAGGAAGTGGAGGGATGGGTTAGTACATTTTCTGATGACACAAAGGTTGTGGGCGTTGTGGATAGTGTAGAGGGCTGTCAGATGTTACAATGGGACATTGATTGGATGCAAAACTGGGCTGAGAAGTGGCAGATGGAGTTCAACCCAGGTAAATGTAAGGTGATTCATTTTGGTAGGTCAAATATGATGGCAGAATATAGCATTAATGGTAAGACTCTTGGCAGTGTGGAGGAAATATGGAATCTTGGGGTCCGAGTCCATAGGACACTCAAAACTGCTACGCAGGTTGACTCTATGGTTAAGAAGGCATACAGTGCGTTGGCCTCATGAATTGTGGGATTGAGTTTAAGAGCCGAGAGGTAATGTTGCAGCTATACAGGACCCTGGTGAGATGCCACTTGGAGTACTGTGCTCTATTCTGGTTGCCTCACCACAGGAAAGACGTGGAAACCATAGAAAAGGTGCAGAGGAGATTTACAAGGATGTTGCCTGGATTGGGGAGCATGCCTTATAAGAATAGGTTGAGTGAGCTCGGCCTTCTCTCCTCGGAATGATGGAAGATGAGAGGTGACCTGATCGAGGTGTACAAGATAATGACAGGCATTGATCTTGTGGATAGTCAAAGGCTTTTCCACAGGGCTGAAACAGCTAGCACGAGAGGGCATAGTTTTAAGGTACTTGGAAGCAGGTACAGAGCAGGTAAGATTTTTACACAGAGGGTGGTGAGTGCGTGGAATGGGCTGCCAGTGGTGGTGGTGGAGTCGGAAACAATAGGGTCTTTAAATAGACTCCTGGATGACTATGTGGAGCTTAGAAAAATAGAGGGCTATGGGTAAAGCCTAGGTAGCTCTAAGGTAGGGATATGTTCAGCACAGCTTTGTAGGCTGAAGGGCCTGTATTTTGCTGTAGGTTTTCTGTTTCTGTGTTTCTATCACGATATGAGATTCTTCCATGAACAGTGGCATCATCGGTCAGTTTATAGATGGCATGTGAGATGTGCCTAGCCATACAGTCATGTAAAGAGAGCAGGACAGTGGTCTAAGCAAACGTCTTTGAGGTGCAGGTGTTGATTGTCGGCGAAGAGGTGTTATTACCGGTACACACTGACGGGCTTCCCGATAAGGAAGTCAAGTCAAGAGGGAAGTACGGAGGTGCAAGTTTTGAAGGCTGAGGGGATGATGATGTTGAACACTGAGTTATAATCAGTATTAGCAGATAGACGTATCTTTGCTATTGTCTAGGTGCCCCAAAGTCGAGTGGAAAGCCAGAGACAGTGAATCTACTGTGGACCTGTTGTGGCTACAAGCAAGTTGCCTATCAACCCCTGAGAAGGTGGAGGTGAGTACCTCCTTTGATGGCTGCAGCCTTTCTAATGAAGGAGCTCACGCAGTGTGTCAGAGAGGGGCACAGAAACGGCATAGGACAGTGATACATTGGCTGGTCAGGAAGGTGTCTCACCTGCAACTTTGGGTGTTTCCGCACACCAAAAAGCCTTGTCATTCTTTGGGGTAGTGGTTTGGAGTTTAGGGCGTTCTGCCTGAATGAGTAACTGCAGCATAGCTTGTAAGTCGTACACATTGTGGAACTGCAAGCTGATGCGGAAGGAGTAAATGCTTAGGGTGATGGACTAGGTGTCAATCAAGCGGGCGGCTTTATCCTGAATAATGCTGCCCTTCTTGAGTTGCGGGCACCACATGCATCCAGACAAGTGGAGAGTATTCCATCATGCTCTTGATGGTGGAAAGGCTTTGGGCTGTGAATGACTTGCCACAGATGCCCTTCTCTTGTAGCCACCGCCACCGTGTGGCATGTCCAGTTAAGAAGCTGATCAATTCTGACCACCACGATTCCGATGATGGGAATGGTCATTGCTTGATGTATGTGTATAGTGGCTATTGCCCCTTTATCAGGCCGTGCCTCATGAAGGGGAAGCCCCAAAGTGCTCCAATAGCAATAAACCACTTCTGTAGTTATACCTTCGTCAACCTGCCTACTGCAAGCAGTCAGTCCGTTTTATCAGTATCAGTTGCTGACTGACTCTCTTCCCATGTATCAAAAAGCTCCCACTCTCTTCCTGAGCTAGAGCCACAGCATTTCTACACCTGAACACCCAGTCTTGGTACTTCCAGCTGCAAAAGGCTTCGCCCCACAACTCACGTGAGATGCAGTGAAATGCCACAGAGTGGATTACCCTGAAACATTGTGGTTACCACTATGTGGATAACTATAGTGTCAATGTAGAAGAGTGCACCAATATAAAAGAGCCAAAAAACATAATTAAGCTCCATTTGGTGAACATTCGGCGTGAAGATCTATCCTGGGGCGAACATGCTGATGTGGTTCCCAAGGTGGGATGTCAGCAACCATATCTCATTAAGCGTTTAAGGACATTTGACATGTCAATAAAGACTCTTACAAATTTCTATAGCTGTACCACGGAGCGCATTCTAACTGTTTGTGTCACCGTCTGGTGGGGAAGGGCCACGGCACAGGATCAGAAGAAGCTGCAGGGGTTTCCAAGCTCTGTCAGGTCCAACATGGGTATTACCTTGCCCACTATCAACATTTTCAAAAGGCAAAACCTCAAAAAGGTGGCAGCCATCATTAAGAACCCCCATCACCCATGCTCTCTCCTTACTTCTACCATCAGTGGAGATACTGGAGCTGAAGAGACACACATTCAATGTTTTAGGAACAGCTTCTTCCCCTCCACCATCAGATTTCTGAATGGCCAATGAACTCATGAACTTTACCTCACTATTATTGGTCTCATTTTAGAACATAGAACATAGAAAAGTACAGCACAGTACAGGCCCTTCGGCCCACAATGTTGTGCCGACCCTCAAACCCTGCCTCCCATGTAAGCCCCCACCTTAAATTCCTCCATATACCTGTCTAGTAGTCTCTTAAATTTCACTAGTGTATCTGCCTCCACCACTGACTCAGGCAGTGCATTTTACTCTCTGAGTAAAAAACCTTCCTCTAATATCTCCTTTGAACTTCCCACCCCTTACCTTAAAACCATGTCCTCTTGTATTGAGCAGCGGTGCCCTGGGGAAGAGGCACTGGCTATCTACTCTATCTATTCCTCTTATTATCTTGTACACCTCTATCATGTCTCCTCTCATCCTTCTTCTCTCCAAAGAGTAAGGCCCTAGCTCCCTTAATCTCTGATCATAATGCATATTTTCTAAACCAGGCAGCATTCTGGTAAATTTCCTCTGGACCCTTTCCAATGCTTCCACATCCTTCATATAGTGAGGCGACCAGAACTAGACACAGTACTCCAAGTGTGGCCTAACCACAGTTTTATAGAGCTGCATCATTACATCGCAACTCTTAAACTCTATCCCTCGACTTATGAAAGCTAACACCCCATAAGCTTTCTTAACTACCCTATCCACCTGTGAGGCAACTTTCAGGGATCTGTGGACATGTACCCCCAGATCCCTCTGCTCCTCCACACTACCAAGTATCCTGCCATTTACTTTGTACTCTGCCTTGGAGTTTGTCCTTCCAAAGTATACCACCTCACACTTCTCCAGGTTGAACTACATCTGCCACTTCTCAGCCCACTTCTGCATCCTATCAATGTCTCTCTGCAATCTTTGACAATCCTATACACTATCTACAACACCACCAACCCTTGTGTCGTCTGCAAACTTGCCAACCCACCCTTCTACCCCCACATCCAGGTCGTTAATAAAAATCACGAAAAGTAGAGGTCCCAGAACAGATCCTTGTGGGACACCACTAGTCACAATCCTCCAATCTGAATGTACTCCCTCCACCACTACCCTCTGCCTTCTTCAGGCAAGCCAATTCTGAATCCACCTGGCCAAACCTCCCTGGATCCCATGCCTTCTGACTTTCTGAATAAGCCTACCTTGTGGAACCTTGTCAAATGCTTTACAAAAATCCATATAGATCACATCCACTGCACTACCTTCATCTATATGCCTGGTCACCTCCTCAAAGAACTCTATCAGGCTTGTTAGACACGATCTGCCCTTCACAAAGCCATGCTGACTGTCCCTGATCAGACCACGATTCTCTAAATGCCCAGAGATCCTATCTCAAAGAATCTTTTCCAACAGCTTTCCCACCACAGACGTAAGGCTCACTGGTCTATAATTACCCGGACTATCCCTACTACCTTTTTTGAAAAAGGGGACAACATTCGCCTCCCTCCAATCCTCCAGTACCATTCCCGTGGACAACGAGGACATAAAGATCCTGGCCAGAGGCTCAGCAATCTCTTCCCTTGCCTCGTGGAGCAGCCTGGGGAATATTCCGTCAGGCCCCAGGGACTTATCCATCCTAATGTATTTTAACAACTCCAACACCTCCTCTCCCTTAATATCAACATGCTCCAGAACATCAACCTCACTCATATTGTCCTCACCATCATCAAGTTCCCTCTCATTGGTGAATACCGAAGAGAAGTATTCATTGAGGACCTCGCTTACTTCCACTGCCTCCATGCACATCTTCCCACCTTTATCTCTAATCGGTCCTACCTTCACTCCTGTCGTCCTTTTTTCCTTCACATAATTGAAGAATGCCTTGGGGTTTTCCTTTACCCTACTCGCCAAGGCCTTCTCATGCCCCCTTCTTGCTCTTCTCAGCCTCTTCTTAAGCTCCTTTCTTGCTTCCCTATATTCCTCAATAGACCCATCTGATCCTTGCTTCCTAAACCTCATGTATGCTGCCTGTTCCACCTGACTAGATTTTCCACCTCACTTGTCACCCATGGTTCCTTCACCCTACCATTCTTTACCTTCCTTCCCGGGACAAATTTATCCCTAACATCCTGCAAGAGATCTCTAAACATCGACCACATGTCCATAGTATATTTCCCTTCAAAAACATCATCCCAATTCACACCCGCAAGTTCTAGCCTTATAGCCTCATAATTTGCCCTTCCCCAATAAAAAATTTTCCTGTCCTCTCTGATTCTATCCTTTTCCATGATAATTCTAAAGGCCAGGGAGCGCTACTTATATTTTGCACTACCTATATAATTTAATATATATAATGTATGTACATTTCTTATTGTAATTTATACTTCTAATGTATTGCACTGTAATGTTGCTGCAAAATAACAAAATTTATGACATGTGTCAGTGATAACTAACTTGATTCTAATTGTGAGTCCTGACTCAGGCTAGAACAGCTAATTATGTACAGTGTTACCAAGGATCAGACCAACGAAGTCAGGGAGCATTGTAGACTCTTCGCTGATCAGGTTCCTCAAAGAAAAATACATAAAACAGCGACATATCATATTTCCCCCATTAACAAGAGCCCACTAATAGGAATGATTAATTAGGCAAGACTTTCAATATTTTTTCTCTCTGTGTAAACATTATTCTGGTTTTGTAAATGAAACAAGCCTCACTTAGAAGTTATTTAAAGCACAACTCCCACAGCTCAATCCTCCCTCCACCACACTACACCCACCTCCTCCACCGCCCCCACCCCCAGAACAATCTCAGGTGGGAGTTTGCTTTGGAGAGGTGCAAATACCAACAGCCTTTCATTTATATGAACCAGACATGCAAAGCCCACAATCTAGTTTGGCTAAAATTTTTGAAATGGATTTTCTGTCTGGTTTCCATAGTGACACTAAATGCACTAAGTATTAATTTGGGCTGATCTCACAGTACTGATCTAGTTTTGGTGTCTGTTGGTATTTGTCACTTTAAGAGACTGAACAAAATCTGAAGAAATTGAGCAAAACAAGTATAAGGAGAAGGAACAAGAGAAAATCTGTAGATGCTAGAAGTCCAGGGGCTTGGCCCGAATCGTCGACTGTCCTCTTTTTCATAGATGCTGCCTGGTCTGCCGAGTTCCTCCAGCATTTTGTGTTTGTTATAAGGAAAATGAAGTTAATTTTGAGCTGAACTGAACTCGACAAGAGCTGATGATTCTCTCGCAACTGGTCACACCTCAGTAAAAGCCCCTAGATTTTCAGAAAAGCCAGAGCAGTTCAATGATGTCCTCCAGAAAAAAGGTTGAACCTTCTTCACTTCAATTGGTGACTCTATATGTGACTGCTGTCATTAACAATCAAGTTTATTCATGAGGGCAGACATACATTATCACCGGCTAGGGTGATATTTCAAACACCATCAGTTACTATCTTGTACTTTTTTCACTAAAGGCAAAATAGAAAAAGACATGGGTAATATTGCTGTGAGTTTTGAGTAGGAGGCTCCAGTAGTGGGTAAGGAACCACAGATTCCATTATGTGTCTGTGATGTATGGGAACCATAGTTTTATAACAAATAACATCATGCCAATTTGTCCCTTCTGGCTGGCACAGCAGCTTCCTATATTCCCTACAATTTAAACTAAGTATGGATCACTCTCACTGAGCAGGGTGGCAGCTCATGGCATCAATCATGCCATCAATCACTGTACAAAACTAACTTGATCCCATGCTCTCATCTTGGAGCTCAGCCCTCCAGCTTACCCACTTCATTCAGTTCACAGAGCAGAGCAACCTTGTAGCAGATTTTTCCGGATACCACAGGGCCCTTCTTAAAGGGATCATCAAGCAAAGGTTCAGAAATATTTCATGGCAGGAGGCAAAGCAAAGCCGCCCTGTGTTCTCTATAGTCTTTCTGCGACTCGAGGAAAGTGTGCAAGAGTGTCATCAAGTACATGGGGATTTGGTATGAAGTGTTGGTAGAGATTATTGACAAGGAGAGGAAGGGATGTGATACTTTGAGCAGCTTATAGGCAAGAACAATACATGATATATTCACTGATATTGACTACTTTTGAGTGCTTCTTGAATTTCTCATAACGTCTCATCAAGATCCTGGGCTCTTGGCTCCAGCCACTGACCACTGCAACTATCTGCTCCCACTAACCATAGAAACTTGTCTAAAAAAATCTCCTCCCTTCATCTCCCTCACCGAGGCCATAAGTGTAGTGCACAAAACCTTGGAACCCATTCTGCCGGGTGCCCTTGTTTAACGAAGCAACGCCAATGCTCTAACCATGTTAGTAACTTTCCTGTAATACCATGGGTTCTTAACTTGGTAAGCAGCCTCATGTGTGGCACCTTGTCAAAGGCCTTCTGAAAGTTCAAATATACAACATCCACTGCATCTCCTTTATCTATCCTACTTGTAATCTGCTCAAAGAATTCCAACAGGTTCGTCAGGCAGGATTTTCCTCGAAGGAAACCATGCTGACTTTGTACTATTTTGTCCTGTGTCACCAAGTACTCCATCATCTCATCCTTAACAATTGACTCTAACATCTTCCCAGCCACTGAAGCTAGGCTATCTGGTCTATAATTTCCTTTCTGCTGATCATGCTGATACTACCCAACCCCTACCCTGAATGACTCCAGCCTTCCTTTCCAGAGGAATGTATCAATCAACAGTACACTTAGAACTGGTTGTATGCAGCATTATTCAAAAGAGCAGGTAAACAGAACATTGAACAGTAGAGCACTGTACAGGCCCTTTGGCCCATCATGTCGTGCTGACCATTAAACCTGCTCTGAGATCAATCTAACCCTTTCCTCCTACATGGTCCTCCATGTTTCTATCATCCTAGGTATTCCTTAAAAGTCCCTCATGTATTTTGCAAAAGTCACGTGAAACACCTGGTTACCTCGGCTGCGTGAGTCTACGGAAGACAACCTCTAGCCCTGCCAAAATAGTGAAACACCTGGTTTCCTCGGCTGCGTAAGTCTACGGAAGACAACCTCTAGCCCCGCCAAAATAGTGAGATTCAGGCACCCTCCCACCTCAAAGCCCCAGTCTGTGTGACTGCTGTGTAATTTGCCACCGTGTTACAAATTGGTGCTACGAAAAAACAGACAGATACAATTACAATTAAAGGAATTATGTATATGAATCTTAACTAAAGGATTAGTAAAGAATAACAAAAAGAAAAGGGCCCATTCTAATTAAACAGTCAAATGTACTCAAGTTGGAGCTCATCTTGTGCACATCTTGGGCCCACATCAGTGTGAATGCCCACACTACTGCTCACAATCCATCTCTAACTAACGGATCTCCCACTGGATCGTATGCTACTTCTGGTTCTCCCTAGCATCTTCTCTCTTCATCTCCCACCGAACACAAAAAAAACCCAAGCCGAACCTTATTGTCCCTCACCAAAAAAGCCTCCTGTTAAGTGGATGGCACACATTCCACATCATCCCTTATCTACAACAGTAACCCAAATAAGCTGGTCTTACAGAACTGCCGAAATGAAATACATACAGCATAGCAGTAAAAATATGAACCAGGGCATTATACTTTATACTTTATTGTCGCCAAACTATTGATACTAGAACATTCAATCATCACAGCGATATTTGATTCTGCACTTTCTGCTCCCTAGATTACAAATATTAAATATTAAAAATAGTAAAAATTAGTCAATATTAAAAATTTAAATTATAAATCATAAATAGAAAATAGAAAAATGGAAAGTAAGGTTAGTGCAAAAAAAACCGGGAGGCAGGTCTGGATATTTGGAGGGTACGGCCCAGATCTGGGTCAGGATCCGTTCAGCAGTCTTATCACAGTTGGAAAGAAGCTGTTCCCAAATCTGGCTGTACAAGTCTTCAAGCTCCTGAGCCTTCTCCCAGAGGGAAGAAGGACGAAAAATCTGTTGGCTGGGTGGGTCGTGTCCTTGATTATCCTGGCAGCACTGCTCCGACAGCATATGGTGTAAACTGAGTCCAAGGACGGAAGATTGGTTTGTGTGATGTGCTGCGCCGTGTTCATGATCTTCTGCAGCTTCTTTCGGTCTTGGACGGGACAACTTCCATACCAGGTTGTGATGCACCCTAGAAGAATGCTTTCTACGGTGCATCTATAAAAATTAGTGAGGGTTTTAGGGGACAGGCCAAATTTCTTTAGTTTTCTCAGGAAGTAAAGGCGCTGGTGGGCCTTCTTGGCAGTGAACTCTGTTTGGTTGGACCGAGTCAAGTCATTTGAGATATTGACCCCGAGGAACTTAAAGCTTTTAACCTGTTCCACTTGTGCACCACCGATGTAAACTGGGTCGTGCGGTCCACTACTCCTTCTGAAGTCAACAATCAATTCCTTCGTCTTGCTGACGTTGAGGGATAGGTTATTGTCTTTGCACCATGCCACTAGGTTCTTAATTTCCTCTCTGTACTCAAACTCATCATTACCCGAGATACGACCTACAATTGTTGTGTCATCAGCAAACTTATATATTGAGTTTGATGGAAACTTGGCTACACAATCATGGGCGTACAGTGAGTACAGCAGGGGGCTGAGTACACAGCCTTGTGGGGCACCGGTGCTCAGAGTGATTGTAGAGGAGAGCTTGTGCCCTATTTTTACAGCCTGGGTCCTGTCTGTGAGGAAGTTGAAGATCCAGCTGCAGATCTGAGTGCTAAGGCCCAGGTTTCGGAGCTTAGGATTCAGTTTATTTGGAATGATGGTATTGAAGGCAGAGCTGTAGTCAATGAAAAGGAGCCTTACATATGCGTCTTTATTCTCCAGGTGTTCTAAATAGGAATGTAGGGCCAGAGAGATGGTATCTGCCGTTGACCTGTTGCTCCGGTAGGCGAATTGCAAAGCATAGAGGTTGACCGGTAGGCTGTGGTTGATGTGTGCAATAACCAATCTCTCGAAGCACTGCATAGCAATTGATGTCAGAGCCTCAGGTCGATAGTCATTCAGGCATGCCACCTTGCTCTTCTTCAGCACTGGGATTATCGTTGCCTTCTTAAAACACGAGGGGATCTTAGACTGAAGCAAGAAGCAGCTGAAGATGTCAGCGAACACTCCAGCTAGCTCGCTTGCACAAGCCCGGAGAACCTGTCCCAGGACACCATCTGGGCCTGTCGCCTTCCTTGGATTTATCTTCAGGAAGGCTCTTCTAACGTCCTCCTCGGTGATGATGAATCTCAATGCCACCAGGTCCGATTCATCCGGAGGGAGCGGGACGCTCCTCTTCTGTTCGTATCTTGCGTAGAATACGTTTAGTTCATCAGGAAGAGAAGCGCCACAGTTATTGATATTCCCAGCCTTTTCTTTGCGTCCACTGATCTCATTTAGACCCTGCCATAGTCTACTAGCATCCCTCTGGTTAGCCTGAGCTTCCAACTTGGCTCGATATTTCCTCTTGGCACCCTTAATGGCTTTCTGGAGTTCACGCCTGGATTCCATGTAGCGACTGGTATCCCCAGACCTAAAAGCCGCAGCTCTAGCCTTTAAAAGGGACTTGACCTCATAATTCATCCAAGGTTTCCGGTTAGGAGACACACGGTCCTCCGTGCATTTCCAAATAAAGTCCGTGACAGCTGAGGCATACTCATCGAGGTTAGCTGCCGAGTCCTTGAATACTAACCAGTCCACCGATTCAAAGCAGGTCATGGAGGACCTCATTCGTTTCCTCTGTCCAACGCGACACTACTTTTGACACCGTGACCTCCCGCTTCAATTTCTGTTTGTAAGCCGGGAGGTAGAGTACGGCCTGATGGATGGATTTTCCAAAGTGAGGTCGTGGAATGGAACGGTAGGCATCCTTGACTGCAGTGTAGCAGTGGTCAGGTATATTCGGGCCTCTAGTCGGGCAGAAGACATGTTGGTATAACTTTGGCAGCGCCTTTCTGAGGTTGGCCTGGTTAAAGTCTCTGGCTGTAATGAGCAAAGCCTCCGGATACTTGATCATTACACATGCAAATTATGAGGTTGCTCACAATTTGCAATAATCTTGCAAAAGACAAATACAGTGTTTACAGGTTTGTCACAGTCCTTTCATCCAGTGTTGAGGTGGGGTGAAGGAACCATGGGTGACAAGTGAGGTGGAAAATCTAGTCGGGTGGAAGAAGGCAGCGTACATGAGGTTTAGGAAGCAAGGATCAGATGGGTCTATTAAGGAATATAGGGAAGCAAGAAAGGAGCTTAAGAAGGGGCTGAGAAGAGCAAGAAGGGGGCATGAGAAGGCCTTCGCGAGTAGGGTAAAGGAAAACCCCAAGGCATTTTTCAATTATGTGAAGGAAAAAAGGATGACAGGAGTGAAGGTAGGACCGATTAGAGATAAAGGTGGGAAGATGTGCATGGAGGCAGTGGAAGTAAGCGAGGTCCTCAATGAATACTTCTCTTCGGTATTCACCAATGAGAGGGAACTTGATGATGGTGAGGACAATATGAGTGAGGTTGATGTTCTGGAGCATGTTGATATTAAGGGAGAGAAAGTGTTGGAGTTGTTAAAATACATTAGGACGAATAAATCCCCGGGGCCTGACGGAATATTCCCCAGGCTGCTCCACAAGGCGAGGGAAGAGGTTACTGAGCCTCTGGTTAGGATCTTTATGTCCTCGTTGTCCACGGGAATGGTACCAGAGGATTGGAAGGAGGCGAACGTTGTCCCCTTGTTCAAAAAAGGTAGTAGGGATAGCCCGGGTAATTATAGACCAGTGAGCCTTACGTCTGTGGTGGGAAAGCTGTTGGAGAAGATTCTTAGAGATAGGACCTCTAGGCATTTAGAGAATCATGGTCTGATCAGGGACAGTCAGCATGGCTTTGTGAAGGGCAGATCATGTCTAACAAGCCTGATAGAGTTCTTTGAGGAGGTGACCAGGCATATAGATGAGGGTAGTGCGATGGATGTGATCTATATGGATTTTAGTAAGGCATTTGACAAGGTTCCACACTGTAGGCTTATTCAGAAGGTCAGAAGGCATGGGATCCAGGGAAGTTTGGCCAGGTGGATTCAGAATTGGCTTGCCTGAAGAAGGCAGAGGGTAGTGGTGGAGGGAGTACATTCAGATTGGAGGATTGTGACTAGTGGTGTCCCACAAGGATCTGTTCTGGGACCTCTACTTTCTGTGATTTTTATTAATGACCTGGATGTGGGGGTAGAAGGGTGGGTTGGCAAGTTTGCAGATGACACAAGGGTTGGTGGTGTTGTAGATAGTGTAGAGGATTGTCAAAGATTGCAGAGAGACATTGATAGGATGCAGAAGTGGGCTGAGAAGTGGCAGATGGAGTTCAACCCGGAGAAGTGTGAGGTGGTACACTTTGAAAGGACAAACTCCAAGGCAGAGTACAAAGTAAATGGCAGGATACTTGGTAGTGTGGAGGAGCAGAGATATCTGGGGGTACATGTCCACAGATCCCTGAAAGTTGCCTCACAGGTGGATAGGGTAGTTAAGAAAGCTTATGGGGTGTTAGCTTTCATAAGTCGAGGGATAGAGTTTAAGAGTTGCGATGTAATGATGCAGCTCTATAAAACTGTGGTTAGGCCACACTTGGAGTACTGTGTCCAGTTCTGGTCACCTCACTATATGAAGGATGTGGAAGCATTGGAAAGGGTACAGAGGAGATTTACCAGGATGCTGCCTGGTTTAGAGAGTATGTATTATGATCAGAGATTAAGGGAGCTAGGGCTTTACTCTTTGGAAAGAAGGAGGATGAGAGGAGACATGATAGAGGTGTACAAGATAATAAGAGGAATAGATAGAGTGGATAGCCAGCGCCTCTTCCCCAGGCACCGCTGCTCAATACAAGAGGACATGGCTTTAAGGTAAGGGGTGGGAAGTTCAAGGGGGATATTAGAGGAAGGTTGTTTACTCAGAGAGTGGTTGGTGTGTGGAATGCACTGCCTGAGTCAGTGGTGGAGGCAGATACACTAGTGAAATTTGAGAGACTACTAGACAGGTATATGGAGGAATTTAAGGTGGGGGCTTACATGGGAGGCAGGGTTTGAGGGTCGGCACAACATCGTGGGCCGAAGGGCCTGTACTGTGCTGTACTATTCTATGTTCTATGTTCTATAACAGAAACTAACCTCCACTGAATCCTCAGTCTGGAGGGATTGTGGGGGTAGGCCCTGTCTTTTGGTGGAGTTACTCAGTTCATTTCAGGGTGAAGGGAGACTGTTAAACATGATAGTTTGAAGCCACAGTGAAATCTTTTTATCTTATATTGGGTTGAGGGATGAGGAGAAGTGGATTCTGAGGATGATTTGATATGAGCTCTAATTCTTCATCATAGTTCATTGCAGTGGACTGCAGTAAGAAGTAAACTCAAGTGACTGAGCCAGTTACGTACTGTACGTTCATTCAGCTGGAAGCTGTACTTCATGTTTTACCACATTTTTTTATCTTATGCTAAAATGATTTCTCTGGTGAGCGTACAAATGATGATTAAATCCATCCTTGATTTGGTGATGAGTAACAAATAAACTCCAGGCATTAAAGAAGAGACGGGAGAGTGTTAATCAAACTGTTTTCACCTCTATTGGAGGAGATAGAAATTCTTCAGTCGCACATTGAATTGTTGATGATGCCTGGCATATTTTCTGAATATGTAATGCGTTTCTCCTCATTTTAATAAATTCAGCATCATGGATGAGTATACATTGAAATATCTCTTCCTTTGGGATTCATCAGGATATTGCTGAGCATGATATTGCAGATTCACAGCAAAAAACACAAGGCAATCATCTTATTGCTAATCTGAAGAGGTTTCATTTAAGAAGTCATCGGGACATCACACTGGTATAATTACAGAGCACAGAGAAGTGTGGTACAGTAAGCAACTGCAAATTTAAGCAATGTTTTGTGTTGAGAACTCCACTGATGATTTCTGCTTGATCTGCACAATTTTCGGTCAACTAGCATTAAAATCCTCCCAATGCCTGGCATGTGAGGCTTAATTTAGTGACCACAGATAAAAAAAAATATTAAATTGTGCAGAAAGCTATTCATAAATGTCATTTGAGAACTCCAGCAAAGTGCTCCTGGCTCTCTAGAGGGGAGAGGGGGTGTAGAATATTGATAGCAGATTGTCTTATCTGTTGCCATAGCAATGGTGTCTGTGTGACACATTCACTGTAACATTATAAAATCAAAGATAACATATGAACCCAGCATGATTTCTATAATAGTATTTTAAAAGTAATTTTTTTCTATTGAAGCTATGAAATGGAATAATACGAATTATGGGTGACTGGAAGGCAGTAATCTCATTGAAACAGTTGAATTAAAGTAACATCTCAGAAGAGCAAAGCTTGAAGGATTTATAACAGACGTCTGTAGTCCACTCCATGTTAAATTACAAACCTGAGACCACTTCAGCAAAATATATAAATACATTTATGTATAATGTGATACATTGTGTTTTGGAATTTGTGATTTATTTAATGCTTGTATTCATTACTTCCCACTGTTTTGTCTTTGCTGAAATTGGCTGCAAATGCCTGAGGGGATGTCAGCAATGCATGACAGCAGATGCATTGATAATCATGACATAATCAATACAAAAATAACTAGTAGTTATGTATAACGTACATAATATATGTGTTACATCATGGGAGATTTCTGTAATCACCAAAATTCATTTTCATTAAAGATTTCAGTGGTCTTGCACGTTTTTGCTGCTACATAAATGAAAGGTGATGATCTCATAGAAATGACCTTCTGTGCGACACTGTTGACAGGTGGTGAAATATTATGTGTTCTTTCTTCTGAGGAGCTGAGTCTTCCAAATTTGCACTCTGTGTAATCCAATCTCCTCATAGTTCAGGAAGCTGTCCAGATCTCTCAGCCTGGTACTTACCCTTTGGAAGTTACTATTGAATCTGCTTCCACCACTTTCTTCTGATCTATAAAACATTCTGTAGAGAGTGAGCAGGTTTAAGAAAGCATTTGTGGCGTTCATTGTCGCTCAGGGGCTGCTTTGGAAAATTTTAGAAGTATAAGTACCTGTGCCATTCAGAATGTGCAGGATGAGCTCTCCTTTGTCTTGTCCTGGCTTTCAGACGTGGGTTGCAACACTGCTGGGAAATGCCAATGGGAAACTTGGTGTTTGGTCAAACAAAAGGTCCACTTCATTTCTCCAACTATGTTGACATACAAACTATGGAAGTAAATCATAATTCACAACAATAATTCATATATCAGAAACATTAATATCCAAGTGGTTAATGCTGTTCGTCTAGTGATGCGAAGGTCGCTAGTTCGAGCCTCGGCTGAGGCAGCGTGTTGTGTCCTTGAGCAAGGCACTTAACCACACATTGCTCTGCAACGACGCTGGTGCCAAGCTGTATGGGTCCTAATGCCCTTCCCTTGGACAATATCAGTGGCGTGGAGAGGGGAGACTTGCAGCATGGGCAACTGCCGGTCTTCCATACAACCTTGCCCAGGCCTGAGCCCTGGAAACCTTCCAAGGCACAAATCCATGGTCTCATGAAACTAATGGATGCCTACAAAAAATCCTTAAAATTAGTTAATTGATAAAATGGTTTTATTGTCGCATATACTGAAGTACACTAAAAAAACTTGCCCTGCCTACTGTCCATACAGATTATTTTATTAGAATAGACCACTGAGATAGTGGAAGGTAAAACAATAGCAGATTGTAGAAGGAAGTGTTCTAGCACAGAGAAAATGCAGTAAATACAGACAGTAAGGTGCAAGGTTATAATGAGGTATGTTGTAAGGTCAAGCCCATTTTATTGTACTGGGAGAGCATTCAGTAGACAGATAACAGTTGAACTGAAGCTGTCCTTAACTCAGATCGTAAATGATTTCAGGCTTTTACATCTTCTGCCTAATGGGAGGAGGAGAAGAGGGAATGTCCAGTGTGGGTGGGGACTTTGATTATCTTGGCTGCTTTCCTAAGACAGTGAGATGTATAGACAGAGTCCAAGGAGGATATCCCACCACCAAGCACATCTTTCTCTCCCCCCCAACTTTCCTCTTTCCTCAGGGATCACTCTCTACACAACTCCCTTGTCCACTTGTCCCTCCTCACAGATCTCCCTCCTGCTACTTGCAAGCAGAACAAGTGCTACACCTGTCCATACACCTCCTCCCTCACTACCATTCAGGGTCCCAACAGTCCTTCCAGGTGAGGCAACACTTCACCTGTGAGTCTGTTGGGGTCAGCTACTGTATCCAGTGCTCCCGATGTGGACTCCTGTATATCAATGAGACCCAGTGTAGATTGGGCGACCGCTTTGCCAAGCACCTTCAGTCTGTCCACCACCAAAATCGGAACCTCCCGGTGGTCACTCATTTCAATTCTACTTCCCATTCCCATTCCAACATGTCAGTCCATGGCCTTCTCAACTGTCACGATGAGACCACACTCAAGTTGGAGGAGCAACACCTTATATCTGGGTAACCACCAACCTGATGGCATGAATGTCAATTTCTTGAAATTCCAGTATTTGTCCCCATCCCCTTCACCATTCCCATTCCCATTTCCCTCTCTCACCTTCTCTTCTTGCCTGCTCACTACATCCCTCTGGTGTTCCTTCCCTTCATTTTCTTCCATGGTCTTCTGTCCTCTCCTATCAGATCCCCCCTTCTCTAGCCCTTTATCTCTTTCTCCAATCAATTCCCAGCTCTTTACTTCACTCCTCCCACTCCCGGTTTCACCTATCACCTGCCTCCTTGTACTCCTTCCTCCCCTCCATCTGTCTTCATACTCTGACTTCTCCCCTTCCTTTCCAATCCTGATGAAGGGTCTTGGCCTGAAATGTTGACTGTTTACTCTTTTCCACCGAGTAAAAGAGTCCACAGAGCCTGCTGAGTTCTTCAAGCATTTTGTGTGTGCCGCCAAGGAGGAGAGGCTGGTTTCTGAGGGAAGAGTTCACAACTCTTAGTAGGTATTTTGCAGTCATGGGCAGAGCAGTTATGATATCAAGCCATGACGCCTTGGGATAGAATGCGTTCTACTGGGGCATCCATAACAATTGGTGAGGGTCGAAGAGGTTATGTCCGATTTCTTTAGCTTCCTGAGAAAGTAGAAGTTTTGGTGAGTTTCTTGGCCATGACATCAATATGATTGGACCAGGACAGACCATTGGTGATGTTCACTCTTAGGAACTTGAAACTCCCAACCCTCTCCCATCAGCACCATTTATATCAACAGAAGCTTGTGCATTGACCCTTCCTAAAGTTCCTTTGTTTCACTGACATTGAAAGAAGATAGTCATCATAACACTGTGTCACTATCTCCTTCCTGCAGTCCATCATTATTTGAAATATGGCCCAATATGGTGGTATCATCAGCACATTTGTGGATCGAGTTAGAGCAGAATCTGGCTCTGCAGTCATGACTCATCGGGAGGAGAATAGGAAGATGAGGATGCAGCCTCATGGGGTGCCAGTGTCAAGAAAAACTGTGGCAGCCGTCTTGATGCTTATGCTTACTGACTATGATCTGTTGGTCAGAAAGTGAAGGAGCCAGTTGCAAAGAGAGGTGTGGAGTCCCAGGTCTAAGAATTTTGTGACAAACTTGCTTCGAATTGTTGTGACTGTGATCAAAGTCACCGGAGAGACACTGAAGCTGAACATATAGAAGTTTTTATTCAGCACAACAAGTAGGTATCATTCTCTTCTCCGTGGATTGTCACCTTGTCGTGGTGGAGAAGCCTGTGATCCCGAGAGCAATGCCGTCTGGAGCTATGCTCCTGGTAGGGTCACCCATGGTGGTAAGGTCGAGGGTGAGGTCCCTGACAAAGAACAATCCAACCAAGATCTCAACGGTGGAATAGGAGGACGAAGTTACTTCGAACTCAACGGCTGTGAAGGCGGATGAAGGCTGCAACAAATCTATCAGCTCCAGTCGTCGTGGTTTCCATGCCATTGGAATCAGTTGGTTGATTTGTAAAGTATTGTGTGCTTCTTGGAGTGCAGCATCAAGTACACATTAAACAAATACATGCACAGGCGTCTTCACTCTGTGGGCCACTTCAGAACGAAGACGATCAAAGGATAGCCATGACGAGATATCATTCTGGGGACATTCTCAGTAGAGGCTCACAAACCCAAAAGTGTATCACATTTTTATATCTTTAAGATCAAAGGAAAGAAACTATAGGTGATTCAATCCAAATTCAATAGATACAATGACATTGTTTACATCAATACTTTGGGTTGACAAATGGTTCCTTTGGTCTGTGGAGCAGCTTGTACTTTTAGCTTCAATTTACTGCTTAGGATATACAAAAAAAACGAAGACTAATTACAAGCTGCTGAATTTAATTGCATTTACAATAAGAACTGAAGCTTGGTTCTTGTTTGAATTAATATCTGCTATGTTTACATAACCCCAGAACACTCCCTAACATACCCTCCTCAGCCCCTGGACAGAAATCTGCCCCAGAAAGTGTCTGATTAAGTGGGGCAGTGAAAAATTGCCCTCTACTTCGAATCCCTTCTCCAATTACAAGCCCATGTGTACCTACATCTACACTATCTAACACCCCTAATTGCCTATGTACATGTCTATGCAGAGACGGCAATCAAATTTTCCAGAAATTTGATCACATCTTCTTTGCGCCTTCAATCTCCAATAGATAGAACTGTAGTGGCTGTCAGTCATTACTCTGTGGGCAGGGTCACAGCAAGGTAACTTTTTACAGATTCACAAACAGCAGTTTACATTCCATGCCATAACTAAGGGTTATCAGAATGATCATAACAACCAGTCATTTTGATTGATCTACAGGAGGATTTGGAGTAGTGTCCATTCAAATAGCTGTAAGGATCTTGGCCTGGTGCACACCGTCCTGGACTGTCCTTTTGACCCCTGGCCCAACTAGTGGCTGCTTTCAGACGCTATGTGCGATTTCTTCTCTCTTTCTCAGTCTGCCTCGCCATCGAGGTTGTGGGACTGGCTGTTTCTGCCTTAACTCGGATCTCTTCCCATCTATTTTCCCCAGTCTATACAACTAACCATCTGCCTCCAAGAACCAGCCTTCATTACAAAGTATCATTACCATTATATCAAAAAAGGGTCTAGTGCTTTCCCAGTGTGTATGATGAATAAACTCTTCTCGAGCTTCCAGCCAGGTACAAATATAGATTGCAACCAATGTTTCGATGACAAACTCTGCCATCTTTTCAGGGATGATGCCTGGGCATGTCTAGCCCAGTGGTATATATAGCCCCATCATCCGTCCCTCCTGATTGGTTAGTCCTCATCCAATCAGGTTTCCACTCTCCCACCTTGTTTACAATCAAATTCCAGTTCTTACTTAAAGTGAGACCTTCATCTTTGTTAAAATTCTTTTTCTTAAATTCTTAAATTTCTTAAATTTAAATTCTTAAATTTCTTTTTCTTTTTCCACTGTGGGTCTCATCTGGCCTATATACACTGCTCCATATTCACAGGGAATCCTGTAAATGTCTGCCACCCTGAGTCCCAGGTCATCTTGTGGATGGTATCAATCCAGTATTTCTTCAGAATCCTGGCCATCCATCCAGAAACTGTGGAACTATAGGGAAGACAGGCGGTAGTGACAGGTTCCTCCTCGTTGTTAGATTTGCTGTTTTTTTTGGTTGGCCTTTTTAAGGGCCTGATTGATTTACTTCATCTTGTGGCCATTCTGTAGGAATATTGTGCGTAATGGTGTTACTTCCTCATGGAGACTCTCCAGGTCCAAAATAGTTCCCACACAGTTAATCGAAGTAGGAAGACCCGCTGTATGTTGGGAGGTGTAATGGTGGATGTTACTGTTGAGGTATAAGTCCGTATGAGTGGGTTTCCAATAGGTGTCATGCCCAAGGCTACCATCTGGTTTCCGCCATATTAGAATGTCTAGGAACGTGAGGCAACCATTCTTGTCTATCTCCATCATAAATTGAATGTTTAGATGTATGCTGTTCAGATAGCCGTGGAACTGTTGGAGCGCCTGGACTCCATGAGGCCACACTACGTAGATGTCATCGATGTATCTGAAGAAGCATTTGGGGCATCAGGGCGATGAATTCAGCTCCGTCTACTCAAAGTCCTCAATGTAGAAATTAGCAATAGCTGGCAACAAGGGTAATCCCATGGCTATTCCATTTGTTTATTCATAGTAGTTCCCCTCATAGAGGAAGTATATTGATGTAAGGATGTATTCAAGAAGGTCAGTTGGTACCCTTGACCACAGGAGGACCAAAGTGTCCTTAATGAGAAATTGCTAATTCCTACACTGTCTTTGAGGAGAGGGCGCTGATTTCATCAGTCTTATGCCCCAAATGCTTCTTCAGGTATGTTGATGACATCTTCGTAGTGTGGCTTCATGGACTCAGGCATGCCAACAGTTCCATGCCCATCCGAACATCATACCATGAAGCGCAAATGAACTCGGGAGTCCTTGTGCAGGATTCCCTAAAGGTCAATTTGCAGGTTGAGTCTGTGGTGAGGAAGGAAAATGCTATTAGTGAAACCTGGTTGCAGGAGGAGTGTGATTGGCAACTAAATATTCCTGGATTTCACTGCTTCAGGTGTGGTAGAAATGGAGGGGCAAGAGGGGGAGGTGTTGCATTATTTGTCAGAGAAAATATTACAGCTGTGCTTTGGCAGGATAGATTAGAGGACTATTCTAGGGAGGCTATTTGGGTGGAATTGAGGAATGGGAAGGTGTAGTAACACTTATAGGGGTGTATTATAGACAACTTAATGGGGAGTGAGAATTGGAGGAGCAAAATTGTAAGGAGATAGCAGATATTTGTAGAAAGCACAAGGTTGTGATCGTGGGAGATTTTAATTCTCCACACATAGACTGGGAAGCCCATTCTGTAAAAGGGCTGGATGGTTTGGAGTTTGTAAAATGTGTGCAAGATAGTTTTTTGCAGCAATACATAGAGGTACCAACTGGAGAAGGGGCAGTGTTGGATCTCCTGTTAGGGAATGAGATAGGTCAGGTGACAGAGGTATGTGTTGGGGAGCACTTCGGGTCCAGTGATCACAATGCCATTAGTTTCAATATAATTATGGAGAAGGATAGGACTGGACCCAGGGTTGAGAGTTTTGATTGGAGAAAGGCTAACTCTGAGGAGGTGCGAAAGGATTTAGAAGGAGTGGATTGGGACAACTTGTTTTATGGGAAGGATGTAATAGAGAAATGGAGGTCATTTAAAGGTGACATTTTGAGAGTACAGAAACTTTATGTTCCTGTTAGGTTGAAAGGAAAGGTTAAAAGTTTGAGAGAGCCATGGTTTTCAAGGGATATTGGAAACTTGGTTCGGAAAAAGAGAGAGATCTACAATAAATACGGGCAACTTGGAGTAAATGAGGTGCTCGAGGAATTAAAGAATGTAAAAAGAATCTTAAGAAAGAAATTAGAAAAGCTATAAGAAGATATGAGGTTGCTTTGGCAAGTAAGGTGAAAATAAATTCAAAGGGTTTCTACAGTTATATTAATAACAAAAGGATAGTGAGGGATAAAATTGGTCCCTTAGGGAATCAGAGTGGACGGTTGTGTGCGGAGCCAAAGGAGATGGGGGAGATTTTGAACAATTTATTTTCTTCAGTATTTACTACAAGTAGGGAAGTTATGGAAACTATGATGATTAAAGAAGAGGATGTACTGGCGCGTTTAAGGAATATAAAAGTGGATAAGTCTCCGGGTCCTGACATGATATTCCCTAGGACCTTGAGGGAAGTTAATGTAGAAATAGCAGGGGCTCTGACAGAAATATTTCAAATGTCATTAGAAATGGGGGTGGTGCTGGAGGATTGCCATATTGCTCATGTTGTTCCATTGTTTAAAAAGGGTTCTAAGAATAAACCTAGCAATTATTGGCCTGTGAGTTTTACGTCAGTGGTGGGTAAATTGATGGAAAGTATTCTTAGAGATGGTATATATAATTATCTGGATAGACAGGGTCTGATTAGGAACAATCAACATGGATTTGCGCGTGGAAAGTCATGTTTGAGAAATCTTATTGAATTTTTTGATGAGGTTACTAGGAAAGTTGACAATGGTAAAGTGGTGGATGTTGTCTATATGGACTTCAGTAAGGCCTTTGACAAGGTTCCCAATGGAAGGTTAGTTAGGAAGGTTCAATCGTTAGGTATTATATTGAAGTAGTAAAATGGATTCAGCAGTGGCTGGATGGGAGATGCCAGAGAGTAGTGGTGGATAACTGTTTGTCAGATTGGTGGCCGGTGACTAATGGTGTGCCTTAGGGATCTGTACTGGGTCCAATGTTGTTTGTCATATATATTAATGATCTGGACGATGGGGTGGTAAATTGGATTAGGAAGTATGCAGATGATACTATCATAGGTGGAGTTGTGGATAATGAAGTAGATTTTCAAAGCTTGGAGCGAGATTTAGGCCAGTTAGAAGAGTGGACTGAAAGATGGCAGATGGAGTTCAACACTGATAAATGTGAGGTGCTACATTTTGGTAGGACTAATCAAAATAGGACATACATGGTAAATGGTAGGGCATTGAAGAACGTAGTAGAACAGAGGGATCTAGGAATAATGGTGCATAGTTCCCTGAAGGTGGAATCGCATGTGAATAGAGTGGTGAAGAAAGCTTTTGGTATGCTGGCCTTTATAAATCAGAACATTGAGTATAGGAGTTAGGATGTAATGTTGAAATTGTAGAAGGCATTGGTAAGGCCAAATTTGGAGTATTGTGTACAGTTCTGGTCACCGAATTATAGGAAAGATGTCAACAAAATTGAGAGAATACAGAGAAGATTTACTAGAATGTTACCTGGGTTTCATCTCCTAAGTTATAGAGAAAGGTTGAACAAGTTGAATCTTCATTCTTTGGAGCATAGAAGGTTGAGGGGGGACTTGATAGAGGTATTAAAAATTATGAGGGGGATAGATAGGTAGAGTTGACGTGGATAGGCTTTTTCCATTGAGAGTGGGGGAGATTCAAACAAGAGGACGTGAGTTGAGAGTAAAAGGGCAAAAGTGTAGGGGTAACTTGAGGGGGAACTTCTTTACTCAGAGTGGTAGCTGTGTGGAACGAGCTTCCAGCAGAAGTGGTTGAGGCAGGTTCGATGTTGTCATTTAAAGTTAAATTAGACAGCTATATGGACGGGAAAGGAATGGAGGGTTATGGGCTGAGTGCAGGTCGGTGGGACTTGGTGAGAGTAAGAGTTTGGCACGGACTAGAAGGGCCGAGATGGCCTGTTTCTGTGCTCTAATTGTTATATAGTTATATTATATGGTTACATGTTGGCATTCATTTCAAGAGGACATGAATATAAAAGAAAAGATGTAATGTTAAAACTTTATAAAGCAATGGTGAGGCCTCACTTGCAGCATTGCGAGTAGTTTTGGGCCCCTTATCTTTGAAAGGAGGTGTTGAAACTGGAGAGGGTTCAAAGGAGGTTCATGAAAATGATTCCAGGATTGAATGGCTTGTCACATAAAGAGCATTTGATGGATCTGGGCCTGTATCCACTGGAATTCAGAAGATTGAGGGGTGACCTAATTGGAATCTATCGAATAGCTGAAAGGCCTTGACTGAGTAGATGTGGATGAGGAAAGGATGTTTCCTATGGTGGGAGAGTCTAAGGCATGAAGACACAGCCTCAGAAAAGAGGGGTGTCCTTTTAGAATAGAGATGAGGAGAAATTTCTTTAGCCAGAGTGGTGAATCCGTGGAATTCTTTGCCACGGGCAGCTGAGGAGGTCAAGTCCTTATGTATATTTAAGGCAGAGTTTGATAGATTCTTAATTAGTCAGGGCATGAAAGGATACGGGGAGAAGGCAGGAGATTGGGGCTGAGAGGAAAATTGTATCAGCCATGTTGAAATAGCAGAGCAGACTCGATGGGCCAAATGGCTTAATTCTGCTCCTATATCTCATGGTCTTATGGTCTTATTTGGTCTGTTTCTATCAGTTGCGGTCAGATGTGATGCAGCAGGCTGGTGTTCTCTGTGATGCTCTGTGATGACACTGTTAATGGGTGCACTTGTTTTGTCTGTGAGAGTGACAAGAAGGTGAATCATACTGTTTATCCTGAGTCCAGTGTTTCACCGGCTGCCTCGCCAGGTCTGCCCGCAAACACAAGTGTCATTTGTCAGGAGCATCAGCTGTGGTCCTATTTACCTGGGAGCGAACCTTGCCTTTTCGGCAGCTCCCTTATCGTGACTTGGTTTCCCGGCTGTGGGAGGATTATCTTCTCTCCCTCTGGCTCTCTCTGATCAGCAATGTGTTGCTGTTGTTTTACACAGTCCTTTGGCACTTTAAGCTGGTTACAGGGCTCCCTTATATACCGGGTCATTTTATCCCTGTAATTTCAAGGTTCACCACAACCAGGAGTCCTCCCGCAAAGGAGTATCATCGCTGGCCCCGCCATGGGGGTCAGAACTAGCAAGCAGCTTGTGGATGCTTGCATTCTCAGCTGGATTCCTGGCTAAACATCAGCCCGTGTATTCCCGTCTCTGTTATAGTTTTAGCTAAGGCAGATTAGGTTGTTTGGTTCATCCTTTCTATCATTCCTGAGCTCTGAGGGAGTTAGGATACATGGAATCATTGTCGAATCCCCAACAGTCTGCACGTTTCCTTCATCACTTCCCCTGTGAAAAGCACTCCCTGATCCGAGTCACCCGGACTAGGGCTCCCCACCTGGAGAGGATCCCCTGTGCTAAAATCCGTGCTGCTGTGCTGGTGGTGCAATCTCTCGTTAGGAAAACCTCTACCCATTGGCTGAAGTGGTCCATGATCACCGAACTGTAGCTTCTCCCCTGCTTTTTGGCCGGGGCTCCATGAAGTCTGTCTGGTTGTTTTCACAGCCCCCTGGCTGTGGCTGGTTGGCCAATTGCACCTTTTATGCTCTTACTTGGGTTATGCTGGGCACAAATGATACAACAGTGACAAAATTTCTCAACATACCTGCCCATACCTGGCCACTACTAGTCCCGCCAGAGAGTCATGGTCATGCTGTTTCTTCCAAGATGCATTACCCCATGATATACTGTAACTTCAGTAGTATCTGCCTAATACTAGGACCACAGTGACTCCTTCCTTCCCATGAGTCTGGCTCCCACCTGATCCCTCCCTTGTTCCCTCTCTCCTCCATTTCTCCTTCTCCCCTGCCTCCATCTTTTCAAATAGTTTTACTAAACTGGCTCCAGTAGTTTCTTCTTGCACACTTGTAACAGCTTCTGCTGTCCATTTTGCCCTCATGCCCGCCCATCCATTCCCTTTCTGCTCCTCACTCTCCCCTTCCTGGTGAGCCTTTACTTTAATCACTGCAACCTTGACCAGCAGTTGTTGTATTGGGTGCCCATGCCAAATACCTGCCCCGTTGTGGGTACAAATCCTCATCGTGCCCACGCCATCAGATAATCATGTACCATCCCGGAGCATACCTGCTGTTTGTATATATATTTCCTCGACTGCCCTTACTGCAGCTCAGTGTGTTTATCAGAGCCACCAGTTCCACCACCAGAGCTGAGCAACCTCCTGGCAACACTCCTGCAGCTAATCTCTCATCTATTTCCTTCACCATGGTCCACCCAGTCAGTGGCTTCCCATCTATATACCTCCAAGACCCATCTATAAAAAGTTCCTCTGTTTCCCCTTTTAGAGTTGTTTCCATTCACACCAGTATCTTCCTCCTGCTCTACTTCCATTTTACACGAGTGTGCCTTCCTCTCTGTTAGGATAGTGCTTGCAGGGTTCATTCCGGTGTCCCTAACTATTGTTACTGACTTGCCTTTGGGGATGAGAACTGCCTCCCAGGCTACCCTTCTGCTGTTGGTGACTGCTCTCAGCCTCCCTGTGGTCAGGAGCTCTACAATGGTATAGGGTGTGTGTAGTATGAGTTGTCCCATCACCCTAACAGGTTCACTTAATCACACAGCCCACGCTGTAGCCTTAAGCCCAATTTAACTTCTGCATCAAATGTGTGCTCTGGGTACCGTGTACCCTACGCTGTAGGGTGATGTGCACCTCCACAAAAATGTAACTCACGCGTCGTGGCGACGCAGACTGCAACAACTGTGATTGGTCTGCTTGGTAGCATCGCATTTCCTCCTACACATTTCCGGTTGCTTTTCTCTGCCACGACTGTACACTGATGTGAAATAAATGGTTGGAGACCATGAACCAAATCGTCAAATCTACCTGCGGATATCCGAAAATATTTGAAATGCATTTCCTCATCCATGTCTCTCATGAAGAAACTCAACACAGTGGCATAGAAACCCCACCGCCAACTGGCATTTTGGCGGTGAATTGCAGAGTGACGCAGGCACAACTACGCATGCTCGCTACGGCAAAGGGCTACGCAAAAGTATAGATCAGGCCTACGGCGTAGCCCGTACGCACATGTATAAATCAGCCTTAATGCTGCTACACAGTGGGGAAATCCTGCTACAACAGATGCATGCCTTGTTAAATAATATGCCACTGATCTTCTTACATCCCCATGGCCCTGCACCACCACTGCGTTGTAATACCCTCCCTCATTGCTGCAGTAAATGTGAAAGGGGTGAGTCACCTCAGGTAACCCTTGCACAGGTGCAGAGTTCAGGGCTTTCCTGATATCTGTAAAAGCCTTTTCCTCACCTGGCTACCATTTTTCCTCCCCCAGAGGGGGCTTCCCTCCTTCTATTAAGGCCTGTATCGGGGCCACTAGTGCTGAGAACCCTGGTATGAAAACATGGCAGTAACTGGATAGACCCATTTACTTTCCTCACTTCTCTTACGTTGAATGGGCGGGGCATGGAGCTGATTGCAGAACATTTATCATCTGACATGTCCTTCCCGCCCTGTGAAATCATGTATCGTAGAAACTGCATAGTTTTCCCCATCTGAGCCTTGTGTGGGCTGGTTTTAAACCCCTCATTCCACAATATTTCTAAAACACTGGCTATTGCCCCTAAGTGACTTACTTCTTCCTCCGAGGCAGTTAGTAGATTATCTATGCATCGTAAAATGATCAAGTGGTAGGTTGTTAAATTGAGCTATCCCACAGTCTGTGCCATGACCTTATGAAAAAAGGCTGGGCTATTGTGGAAACCCTGGGGGAGTCTGATCCACATATACTGCTGCCCACCCAGGGTGAAGGCAAATCAATCTTGGGACTTAGCTGCTAATGGGAGCCCCAAAATCAGATCCTCCTCTATTTTGACTGGGTTTATCTTCACCCAGATACAGGCTTACTTGTGTCTAGCCAACAACTCTGGCAACTGCTGACAAAGTAACCCATGGATACCATCCTGGCACCAGTCCCTGATGACTGGAGCAGCTACAGCTATACTGGTTAGATTGTGTACTATATTGGTTGTACGTTTTCGCTGCCCCTGACGTGTCCATGTTATTTCTCCATTTCTAGAATCTATAACAGCCCCTGCCTCCCTCAGCATGTCTATTCTGAAGATAGTGTCCTCATTATTCGGACAGACCCAGAATCACGCTGGGAGCTACACTCCACTGTTTATGAGTACCTGTGACTCACTTCTTTCTAACTTCACTGTTCTTCTCCCTTTATCAGTAATATAAATAGCCTCTCTGGTCACTGGCAAAGGAAGGTCAGTTATCGATACTGATGCCCCTGTCCACTCACAGATCGTATTGCTGGCCTCCAACAATGCTGTTATGTACATCTGTTTGTCAGCAGTGCTGACAATGGAGCCCGCCACCAGCTATTTGACAGACCTCAAGGCTATCTTTACTATTTCTATAATCTTGTCAGCAGTCAGACTGGACAGAAAGGGACTTTGGTCCTGTTGTGGTCTCTGCCTGCCTTCATGTCTTCTTTCCCTGACAGGACATTGTCTCCAGCCATGGCCTGGGAGACTACAGCTGTCACATACCATCTCTTCTGCTCTTCTATGTCTAGTGTGGCAGTTCCTCGCTTATTGCCCTGGTTGGTGGCAAACAAAGCAAGTTCTCTACACCTGCTATTGCCATCTTTCGACCTGTCTTCCATCTCTTTCAATGTACCTCCCCAGCCCGTGAAGCTATTGTGGAGCACATGGATCCCACTGTTATCCTCAAGTCTAAAACTTTGTGGTGGGCTGAGTTCATCCCTTCCTTGAGCATTTTCAGAAAGACTGGGTCATCCCTCCCTGAATTTTCCAGTCCTGAGTGTTCCTCATAGGCCCAGTATTTTCACTCTTCATCGTCCAGGGCAAGTTCATCAGCCTTCCGAGCAACTGACATTATCGTTCCCCAGTTACTGTGTCTTCCTCAAAGCCGCTGTCTCACTTCTTCCTTGAAGTTCCGATTTCTTTCCTCATTGCTGGCATTCCTACTTGTTGCCCATGTTCCATCCTGCATCGCTGGATTCATCCTGTCCCACGTACTTCTCAGGTATTTAGATTTAACCAAGATGTGTACAGCGGGTACATCCGGTGGGTTTCCATTACTTCTTCTCACTTAGGCCAAAATTATTCATTGCCTCACTCAACAGTTTGGCTGCAGTGTTCTGCTTTTCCTCTGGGGAGAAGGGCTTGTGGATGGTGGTGCTGAGTCTGAGTGGCTGGCTGGGATGATTGAGGTTCTGAGCCTGTTTCTATAGGTGCCATTCTGACAGACAGTACTGGGTAAAACCACTCCTGTTTATGGGTCTCTAAGGAGCTGCACATTGTGCAGATTTAAATACTGGAGGCCTCCCAAATTTTCCACATCTCACACAAGGAGCACACCACTACGTTCAGATCCATTCTGAACACAGCAGCCATGTACTAACAGAGAGAAAAGAAAAGAAACTGTCCTAAACAAGAGAAAGTCTGCAGATGCTGGAAATCCAAGCAACACACACAAAATGCTGGAGGAATTCAGCAGGTCAGACAGCATCTATGGGAAAAAGTACGGTCAATATTTCGGGCCAAGACCCTTTGGCAGGATGTTTTACTTACTTACTTAGAACCTCTTCATGTACTTGTCCAAGCCTGTTCTCACTCTAGCCTATTGAACCAAAGCCAGACCCACTCTAAAATGGCCACTCAGCTAACAGCTTCTGTTTATTTATTGGCCCCACGTTGACTGCTACCCGCTGGGAAAAAAAGCCAAAAAGTATCCAAGCTCTTTTTAACCTCATGCTGCATCACCAACATATGGCCTCTTACACTGATTGACACCCACTAGTATATAGATATGATAAGTACACAAAAATTATTGAGTGCCTATATCTGTGACCATGTTTGATATGGTAAGTGACAACATCCGTCTGGTCTGTCAGTTGAACTCAAGTCATAATGATGCAAATAATTTAGCCATGTTGTCAGGTTTGATGCAAGCTAATTAACACAAATCTATTTTCTTAATGTTTGGCTCTTGCATATGCAATTCCTTTGTCTGCGCAGCAGAATGTGCTTTTCACTTCAATTTATTGCTTGCAATTTACAGGGAAAAAAAACTGAAGGCTAAAAGCAAGCTTCCTGAACTTACTTACATTTACAGTAAGAACGAGAGCTTGGTTCGTGTTTGAATTAATATGTGCTACAAGCATGTAACTCCAGAATACTCCCTAACATGCCCTCTTCTTGGCCCCTGGACAGAAATCTGTACCAGGAAGGCCAAACTTAAAGGAGGATCTAATTAAACATGATAGCAAATAATGCCCCTCACATCCAATCCCTTCCCCAACCTCTGTGTACCTACATCTACGCTATGTAACATCCCTAACTGGCTATCTACAAGTCTGTGCAGAGATGGCAATCAAACATTCCAGAAATTTGATCACATCCACTACTCCCCTTTAATCTCTGATAGTTTAAAACTATCAGTAGTGGCTGTCAGGCATTACTCTGTGGACAGGGTCACAGCAAGTTCCCTCTGTTTCAGGTTCACAGACAACAGTTCGCATTCCATGCCATGACAGAAGATTGATAGGAATTATAATACAGAAGGTGGATCTAAAATCAATAATTATAGTCTAATATAGGTGTCTTCAGTGTCTAGATGCTGCAGAGATGAATGTAGGGCCAGGGAGGTGGCACTTGTTTTAATAGTAGGTGAAGTGTACTGACTTGAGGTTTTCTGGGAGGCTGGAGTAAATGTGCGCCAAGACCAGCTTCCTGAAACACCTTATGATAGTGGGCATCAGAGTCACTGAGGCACATTACCTTGTTCTCCTTAGGTACTGGAACGATAGTGGTCTTCTTAAAGCAGTCAATAACCTCGGATTGAAGTGGTTCCGATTCATTCACTTGTCACATGTATGTCAAAACTTACAGTGAAATGTGTTGTTTGCGTTAACAACCAGTACACCCTAAGGCTGAGCTGAAGGCAGCCCGTTAGTGTTCCAACACATTCTGCATCAACATAGCATGCCCATGATGTTCCACAAAGCAACACAAGTGACAACAACAGCAGAACACCAGTAAAATATTTTACTTGTAAAAATGTATGCAAATACCCCCACCAGCTGACTTGCATAGGATCTAAGGACGCAGCCAGGGACACCATCCTGACCAGTTGCTTTCCATAGGTTTACTCTCTGGATGACTGATTTTATGGCTGCAATGGTGACTGTGGCTACACACCGGAAGCTTTTGGGGTGAGTGGTGGCATTCCATTCCCCTTCTGCTCAAAACGAGCATAGAATGTATTAAGCTTATCAGAAAGGGATGAGCTATTGTTATTGATGCTGTCTGACTTCATTTTCTTTCCCATAATTGCATGTAAGTTCTGCCACAACTGAGAGCTGTGTTGGGACTTTATTTTGGACTAGTATCATCTCTTGGCATCCCTGAAAGCTTCCTGGAGATTGTACCTTGATTTCTTGTAAAGGTCAGAGTCAGCTGATTTGAATACCCCAACCCTGGACTTCAGTAGGAAGTGTATCTCCCAGTTTGTCCATGATTTGTAATTTGGGAACATACAGATTATCCTCTTTGGTGCACAGTCCTCATCACAATTGCTGATAAAGTGGAGGCATACTCATCTAGGCTGACTGCTGTTCAAACATGGACCATTTTACCGACTCAAAACATTTCCATAGAAGCACATCTGTTTTGTCAGACCAGCTCAGTATGACTTTCTACACTGGATCTTTACATTTCAGATTCTGTTTGCACGCAGGAAGAACGTGGTCTGATTTACCAAAATGTGGGCAGGGCTGGATCGGTAAGGATCCTTGATTGTTGTGGTCAAGAGTGTTTGGTCACCTGGTGGGACAAGAGACATGCTGGTTATATTTTGGTAACATGCTCTTGAAGTTGGCCTGGATTAAGTCACTGACAATGATCAAAAGGGCCTTGGGGCGTCCTGTTCAAGGCTGTTGACCAAAGAGTATAGTTTATTGTGTGCAGACTTTGAATCTGCCTGAGGTAAAATGTGGACTGCTGTCAAGATAGCAGAACTAAACTCCTGTGCTAGGTGTAATAATAATAGTAATAATAGTAATTTATTTATAGAGCACTTCTCATACAAATAATGAAGCTCAAAGTGTTTTACAATGGGGTAAAGGCAAATATAAAAATAAAAGACAAAATTAATTTAATTAAAAACAAGTTTAAATAAGTTTTGAGCTGGTTTTTAAGAGTGTCAACTGAGTCTGCATCCTTTATAGTTTTAAATATTGAGTTCCAGATTAGGAGCAGGGGTTCAAAAATGCTGACCTGTCAATTTTCTTTTGAGGGAGATTGTTTAAATTTAATAGGCTGTCGGAAGAAGACCTGAGAGCTCCAGCAGGATTTATAAAACTCAAGTGATTCTGTAATTTAGTCCTGTCCCAGACCATTGAGAGCTTTAAAAAGAGTAAGAGAACTTTAAAATCAATTCTAAATGATACAGGAAGCCAATGCAGAGTAGCTAGGATGGGTGTGATATGTTTTTTCAACCTGATTTTAGTTAAAAGTCTAGCAGTGACATTCCGAATGAATTGAAGTTTGTCAATAGATTGCTTTGGAAGGCTAGTAAAAAGTGCATTGCAGTAATCTAGTGTATTCGATAAAAAGGCAGGAATTAGTTTTTCAGCATTATTACATGATAGAAATGGACGTACCTTTGCAGAATTTCTGAAGTGTGGAAATACTGCTCTGGTCACTTGTTTTATGTGGAATTTAAAGTACAAATCTGAATCCGGGAGACACCCAGGCTTATTACTTTTGATTTTACGAGGGGAGCCAAGCTCCCAAGCGTATCTCTTTTGGTTTTGGGACCCACAAGTATTTCAGTTTTATCTCCACTTAGTTTTAGGAAATTATTGCTCATCCATCTTTTTTTTTGCAGCCATATCAGGAGTTGGAGAAGACAGGATGTTATCATCATCAGGCTCAACCGAGATGGACAGTTGTATGTCATCTGCATAATTGTGGAGATCAAGTTCATGCTCTCTAATGATGTCTCTGAAGGGAAACATGTATAAGGAGAAGAGTAGGTGGACCAAGGTAGCTTCCCTGAGCAACAGCAGAAGATATATCTTATCTCTTAGAAAAATGGGCTTGAAGACAGACAAAAGTTTTCCCTCTAAGATATATGAGTGGATCCAATTAAAGGTGCTATGATGTGTGAAACTTTACTGTTAGATATTTCAGGTTGGGAGAGCAGAAGATCTGAACACAGTGAGGTGTTGATTAGTAAGCAGACCCCTCTGCCTTTAACTTTGCCTGACAACATCATATGCTCCCTCTTGTGAATTGAGCGTCCTCAGGCTGTCTGGCACAGGCAGGTGAAGAAGCAGTAAGATCGTTTCAGAGAGACAGAACACACAGCAATCCTTCAGTTCTCTTTGGTTAGTCAATCTTGCTCTTAGTTCATCAAATTTGCTGTTATTCATTGATTACAGCTCAGCATTCAATGCAGCCATACCCTCAAATCTAATCATCAAGCTCCAAAACCTCTATACCTCCCTCTGCAACAGAATTCCTAGACTTCCTCCCTGGGAGACCACAGCCAGGGAGGAAATAACATCTCCTTATCACTGACAATTAACACTGGTGCACCTCAACGACGCATGCTTAGCCCACTGCTCTACTCCCTCTACACCCACCGATTAGGTACAGCTCAAACGCCATCTATAAACCTACTGATGACACAACTGTTGACAGAATTTCAGATGGCGTTGAGGTGGTCTACGGGAGCGAGATAGATCAGCTGATTGAATGATGTTGCAACCACAACCTTGCACTCAACATCAGTAAGTCCAAGGATTTGATTGTGGACTTCAGGAAGGCAAATTCAAAGGAACACATACCGATTCCCGTTGAGAGATCAGCAGTGGAAAGAGTAAGCAGTTTCAAATTCCTGGGTGTCAACATCTCAGAAGATTTATCCTGGGCTCAACATATTGATGCAATTACAAAGAAGGCACGACAGCATCTGTATTTCATTAAGAGTTTAAGAAGACTTGATATGTCACAAAACCACTTGCAAATTCCTACAGATGTATTGTGGAGAGCATGCTAACTGGTTGCATCACCATCTGGTATAGGGGGTCCACTGCACAGGACTAGAAAAGGCTGCAGAAATCTGTAAACACAGCCAGCTCCATCAAAGGCACCATCTTCCACAGCTTCTGAAAGGCGGCATCTGTCATTAAGGACCCCCATCACCCAGGATATGCCTTGTTCTCATTGCTACCATCAAGGAGGAGGCACAGGAGCCTGAAGATACACACTCAATGTTTCAGGAGCAGCTTCTTCCCCTCCACCATCAGAACTCCAAATGGACGATGAATCCATGAACACTACCTCACTATTTTCCCTCTCTTTTTGCACTACGTATTTAACTTAACTTTTTATTTATACTTCTTATTGTAATTTATAGTTTTTTTATTAGGTATTGCAACGTACTGCTGCTGCAAAACAACAAATTTCACAACGTATGTCAGTGATATTAAACCTGCTTCTGATTCTGATTCTCAGTGACCTGGATGTTAGCTGGGGAGGGCGGGACTTAAAACCACGCTATTTCAGCCTTACCCACAGCCCAGCCCTCTCACTACACTTCCAAGGTAAGTGGCGGCATCTGGTCTGTTCCGGAATGGGACCATCTGGACAGCAACTTAAATGATGGGTCAAGGATAGACTTGGAAATCCTGCCCCCCCCCCACTCCATTGTTCCCCCCTGCTAAACTAAAACCATTGTCTATCCATAAAATTGATGTGGAGAGGATGATTCCTATGGTGGGAGAGTCTAAGACTAGAGGACACAGCCTCAGAACAGAAGGTTGTCTTTTTAGAATGGATATAAGGAAGAATTTCTTTAGCCAGAGAGTGGTGAATTTGTGGAATTCTTTGCCGCACTCAGCTATGGAGTCCAAGTCTGTATGTATACTTAAGGCAGAGGTTGATAGATTCTTGATTGGTCAGGGCATGAGGGGACATGGGGAGAAGGAAGGAGACTGGGGTTGAGCAGAAAAATGGACCAGCCATGATGAAATGGCGAAGCAGCTTCGATGGGCCAAATGGCCTAATACTGCTCCTATGCCTTATGTTTGAAGAATCTGAAAATAGCAACAAAACCAGTGATCTTTCCAGTGTTACTTGTGGACCAGCTGGAGAGTCCAGACAAACCTGCAGGAGCATGACCCAAATCTTCGCTTTTCCTACTTCCTGTTTGATGAATGAAAGTGATTTAGAGGCAGAGTGATTGATAGCCAGTACTGGCAGATGTTACAGAAGCTTTTTCACTCAGAAGTACTTCTTGAATTCTTTAAACTCCTCTATCCCTGCACATCCAATACATTTAGAATACTCTTCCAAAACTACCAATTTGAGTCTTTAAAAATCAATTCTAAAATCTCTTTATGCAATCTAATATCACACTTTTACTTTGATCGTGTTCCTATGAAATGCTTGGACAAACATTATTGTTAAACGCACAATTTTAATGCAAGTTTGTGTTACTGTAACAATTCTGAGTGTGGAATATTCTGAAATTTTTAACAATCACATTAACTCTAAAACCATGGTTTACTAAACCTCAGTTACCTGATTTTTTGTTCAGTTCTGTGATTAAATTTAATCATTTCCTTTTTCCAATTGACTTTAAATTATTAAACAGCTTAGGGAGATAAGTTGCACAAGAGTTGATTGTCCTTTGAGTGTATAAGAGGAAAAGTTTATCTTTGCCTTGTTAACTGCAGGACAGGGTTTTCTCTAGTCACATCACTTAGCAGAGGAAGCCTAAGGCAGAATCAATGGGAACAAGATTCAGCTCTCATGGAGTGGTTGTAGGGACTTGCTAAGACAAACCAATTGCCAAAGGTGACCTGGGACTCAGGATGACTGGCATTTACAAGATTCCCTTTGAACGCAGAGCAGTGTATATTGGCCAGATGGGACACATGGTGGAAATCCGCATCATGGAGCACAGGAGATGTGTTCATTTGGATCACAAGGGGTTTAGTTGGGGTGGAGTTTGTTAGGTGTGTTCAGGAAGGATTCCTGACGCAATATGTAGATAAGCCAACAAGAGGAGAGGCTGTACTTGATCTGGTATTGGGAAGTGAACCTGGTCAGGTGTCAAATCTCTCGATGGGAGAGCATTTTGAAGGTAATGATCACGACTGTACCTCATTTACTATAGCACTGGAGAGGGATAGGAACAGACAATTTGGGACAACATTTAATTGAGGTAGGGGAAAATACAAACGGTACAATGCTATTAGGCAGAAACTTGGGAACATAAATTGGGAGCAGATGTTCTCAGGAAAATGCACGACAGAAATATGGCAAATATTCAGGAGACATTTGCATGGCATTCTGCATAGGTATGTTCCATTGACGCAGGGAAAGGGTGGTAGAGTAAAAGAATCATGGTGTACAAAGGATGTAGAAAATCTAGTTAAGAAGAGGAGAAAAGCTTATGAAAGGTTCAAGAAACTAGGAGCTCTAGAAAATTACAAAGGTGTCAGGAAGGAGCTCAAGAAAGAAATTAGAAGAGCTAGAAGGGGGCAAGAAAAGGCCTTGGTGAGCAGGATTAAGAAAAACCTCAAGGATTTCTACAAGTATGTGAAGAGCAAGAGGATGAGCCGTGTGAGAATAAACCAATCAGGAGTGAGAATGGAAATGTGTGTGGAGCCGGAGGAGGTTGTGGAGGTACTGAATGAGTACTTTGCTTCAGTATACACCAGTGAAAAGGACCTTGGCAATTGTGGGGATGACTTAAAGTGGACTGAAATGCTTGAGTGTATAAACATTATGAAAGAGCATGTGCTGGAGCTTTTGAAAGATACTAAGTTAGATAAGTAGACGGGACCAGATGAGATATACCCCAGGCTACTGTGGGAAGCGAGGGAGGAGATTGCTGATTCTCTAGCTATGATCTTTACATCATCAATAGGGACAGGATAAGTACCAGAGGATTAGAAGGTTGCAAATTTTGTTCCCCTGTTCAAGAAAGGGAGTAGAAATAATCCATGAAATTATAGATGAGTGAGTCTTACTTCAGTGGTGGGCAAGTTGTTGGAGAAGATCCTGAGAGCAGGATTTATGAACATTTGGAGAGACATAATTTGATTAGAGATAGTCAGCGTGGCTTTGTCAAGGGGAGGTCATGCCTTATGAACCTGATAGAATTCTTTGAGTATGTAACAAAACACATTGATGAAGGTAGAGCAGTGGATGTAGTGTATATGGATTTCAATAAGGCATTTGATAAGGTTTCCCATGCGTGGCTCATTCAGAAAGTAATGAGACATGGGATCCAACGAGACTTTGCTTTGTGGATCCAGAATTGGCTTGCCCACAGAAGGCAAAGAGTGGTTGTGGATAGTTCTGTTTGGAGGTTGGTGACCAGTGGTGTTCCACAGGGATCTGTTCTGGGACCCTTCCTCTTCGTGATTATTATAAATGACCGGGGTGAGGATGTAGAAGGATAGTTTAGTAAGATTACTGGTAACACAAAAGTTGGGGGTGTTGTGAATAGTCTGGAGGGTTGCAAGAGTCTACAGTCGGACATCGATAGGATGCAGAACTGGGCTGAGAAGTGGCAGATGGAGTTCAACCCAGATAAGTGTGAAGTGGTTCATTTTGGTAGGTCAAATTTGAAGGCAGAATATAATATTAAAGGTAAGAATCTTGGCAGTGTGGAGGATCAGCAAGATCTTGGAGTCCATGTCCATAGGACACTACAAGCTGCTGTGCAGGTTGACAGCGTTGTTAAGAAGATGTATGGTGTGTTGACCATCATCAACCGTGGGATTGAGTTCAAGAGCTGTGTGGTAATGTTACAGCTATATAAGACCTTAGTTAGACCCCACTTTCAGTACTGTGTTCAGTTCTGGTCACCTCATTACAGGAAGGATGTGGGTGCTATAGAGAGAGTGCGGAGGAGATTGACCTGATAGAGATTAAGATGATGAGAGGCACTGATCGTGTTGATAGCCAGAGGCTTTTTCCCAGGACTGAAATAACTAACACAAGAGGGCAAGTTTTAAGGTGCTTGGAAGTAGGTACAAGGGGGATATCAGGTGGAAGTTTTTCACACAGAGTGGTGGGTACGTGGAATGCACTGCCAGCAAAGATGGTACAGGCAGATACAATGGGGTCTTTTAAGAGAATTTTAGATAGGTACATGGAGCTTAGGAAAATAGAGAGCTATGCAGTAGGGAAATTCTAGGCAGTCTCTAGAGCAGGTTACATGGTCGACACAACATTGTGGGCCGGAGGGCCTATAATGTGCTGTAGCTTTTCTATGTTCTATGTTCTATTACCTGGAGAAACCGGTGGTAGCAGAACATTGCATTCTGAATGGCTACAGAATTGACTTTGAAGGCACAAAACTGTGCTGCACCATTGGCTTTTGGGACCATCTGGTGAAGGAAGCCATTGAAATAAAATTAGAGGAAAAGAGTTTTAGCAAAGGTGAAGGTCTCACTCTAAGTAAGAACTGGAACTGTTAATAATGAGAATTACATCCTGGACAATGAGTGCCCTAATGATGGATGTTACCCTCTTGAGTTACCACCTCTTGAAGATGTCCTCAACGGTGGGGATGTTTGTGCCCATTATGGAGTTGGCTGAGTCCACAACACTGCAACCACTTCAATCCTGTGCATTTGGAGCCTTCATACCCAGCTGTGATACATCCAATCAGAATGCTTATCACGGTACATCATCATCATTATAATATGCTGTGTTGTATGACGTAGACGACCATGATCTCATCACCGTGATTTTTCATGGCAAATTTTGCTTTTCAAAGGTTCAAGGATCCAATTTAATGTCAGAGAAATGTATGCAATATCCATTCTGAAATGCTTTTTCTTCGCAAACATCCAAGAAAACAGAGAACTGCCCCAACGAATGAACAACAGATAAACATAAGACCCCAAAGTCCCCCCAGCTCCTCTCCCTCCCATGCGTAAGCGACAGTGAGCAACAATCCCCCCTCCCTCCACCAGCAAAAAAAAAACAAGCATTAGCACCACCACGAGCAATCAAGCGTGAGCAAAGCAATAGCAAAGACACATACTTGCAGTTACCCCAAAGACTTTGCATTTCACCCAGCATTCGACATACCACGGGTTCTCTCTCTCCCTAATAAGGGAGGTGTCTCCATTTTCCCCAGCGAGCGGGGAGACATAACAAACAACTCGTTGGTTTACGATGTTAAAAGTCTGTTATGTCGATTTTTTTCGAGCTCTGTGCCTGAAGATCTTAAAGATCCCAGGTCTCCAGGCACACAGCAGATATCCCAGCTCCCCCGACGACACACGGTTCTCCTGTCGTGACACCGACTATCAATACACCTATCTCCAGAGCCCCGAAATCTTAGGCTTCTGAATTTGAACTGGACTCTCAGACTGACCTGAAACCCCGAGAACAGGTCCCATTCTCACAAAGAACCGAAGTCAGCATGTAACTCCAGGTCAGGGTCTTCAAAAGAACCCTGAAAGGGAAAAATAAAGATATTAAAGATGGAAATAGAGCTGTTTCCAAATATGCAAGTAAAGGAGTCACTGTATAGTGCCATCTTAACTTCACTCCACCTCCTAAAGTTTCTTCTGTGCAGTGCCCTTACAAGTTTGCTGATCCCAGCCATCATCTATACTCTTCAGAATTTTTCTGCTTGGCGTCAGTGGTCGGATAGCCAGGACTTGTGATATGCACTAGCTGCTCATATGACCACCCACTATCTGCTCTCATGGCTTCATGTGACCTTGATCAGGGGGCTAAGCAGGTGCTACACATTGCCCAAGAGTGATCTTCAGGTTAGCCAAGGGAAAAAGCACCTTATACCTCCTTAGGGAGAAACTTATTTCCACCCTATTGTCTGTGATCCATCAGTAGAAATTTGCTAGAGTCTTTGGTGACATACCAAATTATCTTAAACTCCTGACAATGTAGAGCTGCTGATGTGCTTTCTTCCTCTGAGATATTGACACCCAGGAATTAAAGCTGCTCACCCTTTCCACTGCTGACCCCTCAATACGTCTTCTCCCATCTTTCTCTTGCTGAAACCCACAAGCAGTCCTTTTTAGTCTTGCTGACACTGACAGTGTGGTTGTTGTGGCACCACTTAACCATCTGAAGTATCTCACTCCTGTACGCCTCCTCGTCAGCATCTGAGGTTCTGTCAACAGTGGTGTCATTGGCCAATTTATAGATGGTATTTGAGTTGTGCCTAGCCACACAGTCATGAGTATAGAGAGAGTAGAACAGTGGGCTAAGCATCCTGTTTAGTGACAAGGGTGCATCAGTGTTGGCTGACAGCAAGCAGGACGTATTATCTCCCATCAGCACTGAGTCTCCCAACAAAGAAGCTGAGGATTCAGTTGCAGGGGGAGGTACAGAAGCCCAGGATTTGGAGGTTGTCGATTAATACTGAAGGAGCAATGGTATTGAATACCAAGCTGTAATCAATAAATAGCATCCTGGTATATGTTTTGCTAGTGCGTAGATGCTCTAATGTAGAGTAGAGAGTTCATGAGATTGTGTCTGCTGTTGACCTGTTGTGGTGGAATGGATTATTGAGATCAATCGACAAGAGCCAGTTGGCATTATCCATAAAATGGACCAAGTAAAATGAAGAGGAACAATATATTAATGGCACAGATAAGACCATAAGACTTAGGAGTCATTTGGCCCATTGTGTTTGCTCTGCTATTTCATCCCCATGGCTAATCCATCATCACTCTCAACCCCATCCTTCTGCCTTCTCCCTGTAACCTTTGATGCCCTGGCTAACAAAGAACCTATCAATCTCCATTTTAAGTATACCCAATGGTTTGGCTTCCCCAGTCGTCTGTACCGATGAATTCCACAGGTTCACCATCCACTGGCTAAAGAAATTCCTCATTATCTTATTCTAAAGGGATATCATTTTATTCTGAGGCTGTGCCTTCTGATCCTAGGCTCTTCCACTGCTAGAAATATCCTCTCAACATCCACTCTATCTTGGCCTTTCAAAATTCAATAAGAATAAGAATCCCCTTATTCTTCTAAACGCCAGCAAGTACAGCCATAAGCAAAGTTCAAAGTTCAAAGTAAATTTACTATCAAAGTACGTACTCCATGTCACCATATATGTACTACCCTCAGGTTCACTTTCTTGCGGACGTTCACAGTAGATACAAAGGAACACTGTAGAATCAATGGAAAACCGCCTCGGCAAAGATAGACAAACAGCCAAATAGCTCCAGTGTCTTATGTTTTTATCTGTGCCATAAATGCAAAAGACAATAAATTGTGCAAGTACCAAAATAATGGTAGTAATAAATCAATAAGCAATAAATATTGAGAACATGAGTTGTAGAGTCGTTAAAAGCGAGTCTATAGATTGTGGACTCATCATAGCACTCCTCATATATTAACCCTTATATTCCTTGGATCATTCTTGTGTGCCTCCTTTGGACCTCTCCAATGCCAGATAATCTATTCTTAAGTAAGCGGTCCAAATCAATTCACAATTATATGCCAGGGATTTAAAACTTATAAAGAGGAAAATAGAAGCAACATTCATCTGTAAGTTTTCTTTTAAAAGGAATGCCAGGTTCAGATGCATAAAATAAGTTGTTGTCGGTGATTATTCACTCTTCAATGGACAGTTTTATTTACGTGGTCATAACCAACTTTCACCAAGTTGCTATTCAGCTCACAAGGCCTCTCATCCAAGCCGTACTCTCCACTTTCTGGTCACCCAGTGACTGCAGCATGAGTGCGCCTATTTCAAATGCTTTGCAAGCTTATTTGTTAACCTTTTGTTAAGATGCACCCTGTGGGTTTTTAGTGTGTCATTTCTGCTGGTGCAGAGAATATGGCAGCTCTGATTGCAGCTGAATCCACACGAAGGAATTTCAGGAGCTACAGTTCTCTCCACCCTATCAGCTCACATTTCATACTTTAATGCAGAGCAATTCTACAAGAATAACTGCGCAATATGTGTGAAGTAGGATATAGACAGAAGAGAGGAGGGCTCGATATAACAGAAAGACAGCCAGGCTACTGGTTCCTCATTACTTTATACCTGGCTGTCCTTAATACTTCTTAGCCTGGTTCAAGTGGATGAACTCAACATTTGCTCTAGCTACAATGAACATAATTAGTTTTTTCTATATAGGAGCCCATCCTTCTTCTCAACACCCACCCATAGAAAAAACACTGGGCTCTGTGAAGTGACTTCTAACTGCTCTATGTTTAACAACTGACACACAAATGTCCATTTTCCCTGCATCGAGCTGAGAGGAGATAGTGACATGGCTGTCACTGAGAGATCTGCTCAACAGAAAATGATTGTCTGTGAAAGTCATGCATTTTTCATGGTACAATGGGAAATGAGAGAGAAAGGGTTTGATTGACAAGATGATAGCCACAGCAAACCTGTTGCACAAAGTGCATTGCAGCTTGAGGAGGGGGTCATGCAGAGTTCACTTCATGGTTGATTTAGACAACTGTGAAATGGTCTGATGTGAGGAATTGCTTTTATTATATTTTTACTCTCTCTCTCTGCCATGCTGTTCTTCAAGTATAAATAGTAGTCTGCATAAAATCGGCCCCAGATTTCAACTGCTTTGCAAAGGCAAAAAAAATGCTGTGGGATAGTGTGAATTAAAAATCTGGTCAGCAGCAGTCCATTAGAGCTAGAGGAACATTAGAGCGTGGTCCCAGGCATAGTTGTGACCCCTTCTGGCTTTTAATACTTGAAGAAAAACACAACAAAAGCAATAACTAGCTCTGTTCTGTCAAAATATACCAATGAGTTTGGAAGCATGATAATTCATTGGCAATAATTTTCCCACAGTCTCTGGGAAGAAAGATGACAGCCAGATTGTCTGTGCTGGAAGCCCAGTGGTCAAGTTACTGGGCGAGAAAACAGAGTTCTGGATCAATGATCATGAGACATGTCCAAATCCCACATTGCAGCTGGGCGCTCAAATTTATGAACCATGATTGATTTAATCTGGATTTATTTTTAGATGCTGATTTCAGTAATGGTAACCACGAAACCATAAATCTAATCAGGTTTGCTAATGTCCTTCAGGGGAAGAAATCTGTCAGCCGTACCTGGTTTTGCCTTTATTTGACTCAAGACTCACTCTTAACCGGCTCTCTGTCTGGGAGCAGCTAGGGAGAGACAGTAAATGCTGTCACTGCCCATGATATCCATAAACTTGAACAACTATATAAAAAAAAACAGAGGCTCGTAAAAAGCTGCAAAGGCTGGAAATCTAAAGCAATACACACACAAAATCCTGGAAGAACTAAGCAGGTCTGGCAGCATCGATAGAAATGAATAAACAATTCCTCCCCAAATTGTGACAGGGTTTTGAATTGGAATGCAATCATCTTCAGTCTTGAAGAAGAGTATTAGCTCGAAACGTTGACTGCTTATTTGTTTCCGTAGATGCTGCCTGGCCTCTTGAGCTTCTCCAGCATTTTGCATGTGCTGCTTAACATCAGAATCTGGAAAATGTGAAACAAGTTTAAACATAACCAGGATTTTCAAATTCAGAGTGATCACTCAGAAATTCCTCCCCAAACTGTGACAGGATTCTGAATTGGAATGCAGTCATTTTGCATCACATTTTAGACCCAAGGAAGATGTGTTTGTTTCACAAAAATATGGCAAACTGGCAGTAAGGCATTCCATGTTAAGGATCTGATCCCCATTTTCAACTCCATCCAAGTTGTTGCTTCACTTGATCTTTGTAACCCTGCAATCCCTCACTGATTTCTGTGGCCCATTAGTTTTAGCTTTACTCATCTCCAAGTTTAGTTGGTTACCCAGCGGTGGAAATTACTTTAACAGTATAGCTCCTATTTCAGAACAAACCACTCTAGTTAAGTTATCAGAGTTAATTTAGTGTACTGCTATTTCAAAAAAAAAGTTATATTTTCCATTTGATTATAGTAATTATAGCAAAGAATGATCAGTTAGCAACTTTATGTAAAGGTCTGGGAAGGTGAATTATTGAATGTGACATTGTTTATGTTTTTATTTCTGTTTTCTTATCGTTATTTTGTGGTTTTGAGTACGTAGGGCTTTTATAAACTTTGTTCCTCATTGAAAGTATTTCAGAAGTTCCTTTTTGTCCAATAAAGCTCATCATATAATTAACAGCCAGGGCTCAATCAAACATTTCTGACATTACCATAACTGAGTAAGCTGACCTCAGATATTTTATAATGGATAACAACCTTTACCCTTTATGCAAAATGGAATCACATAATTTACATTTAAATGATGACCAAGCCTGTGGTTAGGACTACAGTCATAAAACCAATGAAAGAGCTGCAGGGCAATGCTCTGCTTATTTTCTCATTAAGGAGGGAATGTCTTCTCATAAGTACCATAATTTATTGTCATGAGCATTTAGCAGACCTTAAACGCTTGGAAGGAATTCAGGAGCAGTGAGAGGCATGCTCACCGAAAATATCAAATGCCCTTTTAGTCTTCCATTGCAGTTTTCCTGTTGCCTGTGAGTGTGGTTAAACGAAAGAACCACATTAGCCCAAGGTTTCCAAACAGTTTAACAGGATAAATTTAGAACTAGACAGCAATTACAATTGTTTTACCTCAATTTATAATTTCCTGGAGTAAATAGTATAAGATAGTGTGCAAGCCTTCCTTTAATCTTCTAAATATACATTGCATTTTGAATGACCACATGAAGTTTAACTACCATACAGAGAAGCATCCCAATATTTACACCATCATGAGAGGCTCACTGTATGAACTCAGTGTTTGTCATTGACATTCTACAATTCCTGGCATGGAAATAAAAGTTATTGGAAACATCTATCAGCTCATTGCCAATTCTACTACAAACCTGGGGCAGAGAGGCTCTCAGAGAAACTAATTGTTTCTGAGAACTGGGATGACAGCTGCAATCTCTGGACTATATTTGTAGAGCCACTTCCATGTCTCTCTGAAGATACACAGACTGACGTGCACTGCTGTTGTGTTTGGTCACCTCTGTAATCAAGGGAAAATGCAGTCAGACTGCGCACAGCGTGGTTCCACAAACAATAGTGATAATGGCCAAACCTCCCCCTGTTGACTGGTGAATAAATATTGGACACAATAGTAGGAATAACCTGCTGCACTTCAAATCAGGGCAACAACCTTTTGTACCTAGCTGAGGAAGCAAATGACACTATGTATGGGGAGGTGGGACCTAAACTTGCCAGCAAGAGTGCCCCTTACAGAGCCAAGATCAAAATCTACGTAAGAAAGACAGCATTTGTATGTACTGCAACATCAGCATTATCCAGAATGGATGGTGATCCAATAACCTTCCAATTCAAAAACAAGAGTATTATCATTTCAGTTGGATGAATTCTTATTGCCCTGCTCATTAATTTTCAAAGGCATTCCACCTAACAAGTTTTTAGGTAACCTGAAAAAGAAAATACCCACTTCCTCAAAAGAAATTTCTGGAGCAAGAGAACGGATTTTCTTCAAGAAAAGTAGCTGAAGTTTTTTTTTTAATTCTCTAAGATGAGAAGTTACTGCAGCTGTGAATAAATTCGCCTGCTTTATTTGAGTATTTCATTGGCAGAATTACAAGGATTTCAAAATAGAAGTGAGATTGGAGGCTGGAATGATGAAACTCTATTACACCAAAGTCCCCAGTTTAGCATTTTGCTGTAAGTAAATGATGCAGGCAGTTGATCTGTTCGCTGTGAGTTATATTATTTCCTTAAAGATATACACTGATACTTCGTGCCATTGAGTGAGAAAGCGCACAATGTCCATATTAGAAGAGGCAACAATCATGGTTAAATTCAAGCGGCAATATTGATAATCCACACATTATTACATTATAGGTCTTGCTTCTTTGAGAGAGTAATGCCTCAAAGCAAAGAGCTCCCATTATATCCTGGCCTTCTCTTCATTGGCTTTCTTGTACTCATCAGCTCAATTCCAAACTGACTCTGGAATGTCAGGGAGCATCTGCTCAATATTTTTAACATAGAGTTGAAGGGAATGTTGTTAATTATGGTGGCAAGGTTAATGTAGTTTCAGGGATCCAGATATGATCTTGACCTGGGGTGTGGTCAGTACGGAGTTTCCTCATAACCTCCGTGAACATGTGAGGTTTCTTCAGGTACTATCATCAGAAAGTACCACAGGTGCCTGGTGGTAAAGATGAAGGAGCCTTTTGTTAAATGGAATAAAGCTAGTGCAAAAGGCATAGGGGATAGTGGTCAGCACAACACTTTACAGTACAGGCGACTGGGTTCCTTTCCCGCTGCTGCCTGCATGGAGATTGCACGCTCTCCCCGCGACCACGTGGGTTTCCTCTCAGTGCTCTGGTTTTCTCCCACAGTCCAAAGATGTACTGGCTGGTACGTTAGTTGGTCATTGTAAATTTCCCTGTGATTAAACTCAAATAAATTGAGGGATTGCTTGGTTGCATGCAATGTTCCCTCTAATTTGTAATGACCAGTGTGTGCAAAACTCTTGTGCGGTGCAATTTTTTGTCCTCTTCAATAAAAACAGTGTAAGTAAGGCAGTTGTAAAATCAGTGGACAAGTCATTGCAAACTCCACGTTGTCAACACCATTATATCAGAAACTGGAAAAGGGAATGTGATTGTGTACAATCATGAGATGTACTTAACATGCTAGTGAGGTAGAGGGTGACAACCTTTTGTGCACAGTTTAAATTCCTTTGTGTGCTGGTAGCAAAAGATGTGTGCATGTGCACATGCGCACACCTTAGAGGGGACATTGATAGTATGGCTCGAAGGACTGGGAGGGAATATTCCACACAGTATTTTAATAAATAAATAAATATTGAAGAGCACCTTTCTAGTCTGGATGTTAGCAAATGCAACAATGTGGAATGGAGAGAAGGAGAGAGTGATTTCAGTTCTGGATTTAGTTTTGAAGCTGGAAAGAATATCCATGTAGAGAATATTCATGAAAGAATATCCATGGGAGAACATCTCTGTGTCATAATGGGGGGCATTGGGAATGGACCCAAATGCAAGACACAGACACTGAAGTACTAGGAACAGGAACGGACAAAACTAAATGACGGGACAGGACGCAGACTAGGAGTAGGGACAGGAATGCAGACTAGGCTAGGGAAGCAGGACCAGGGCGAGGGACTGGGAACAAGGAGCCTGGGTGTGGACTCTGAGCCAGAGACTGGACAAGGACCCAGAACCTGGGTTTTGACTCGGGCTCGGACCCCAAAACCAGGCAAAGATATGATGAGGCTCGGGTTCTTGGAGACCAGGCGAAGACGTGTCGAGGCTCGGGTTCTTGGAGGCTAGACGAGGACATGATGGGGCAAGAGTACTTCGAGGCAACTCTTGGGCAGGACATGGGACTCCTGGGCAGGACGTGAGACTCACCCCCACGGAGGCAAGGACAGGGAGGGATAGGCCCAACCGCAGGGTAACAGCAAATGGCCTGGCTTACTCAATGGAGGCACGGGTCAGGGAGGGACAGACCCAACCGCAGGGTAACGGCGATCGGCCTGGCTTACCGGATGGAGGCAAGGGACAGGAAGGGAGCTAGGTCTGGGGTGGTTCCAAGACTCGAGGCAGCCAGTAACCTCAGCAGACTACGGAACAGCCAAATCCATATCTTGATGACTGCACTAGCCTTCCACCAGTGGGTTGCTCCAAGGGGAGACTGACAAAACGACCCAGCAACCACACTCGATCCCAGGGCCACTTATATTCCCAGCCCCAAGATGAGCATCAGGTGCTTATGGTTAAGTCCACCCAAAACAAGGGACAGCTGGAAGACCCGGAGTCCGGAGTCCACAGACCGGATAGTGAACCGGAATGCGGGCTTCAGACCTGACCATGACACTCTGTAGAAGCAAATATAATTCAGTCATATTTAGCTCACTATACAAAAGGACAACAATAAAACAGGAGGAAAGGTTCTAAACTGTGGGAAGAGCAGTTTTACAGGACAGAGAACCGACTTACTAAAATTGGGCAGAAAAAAAGGAAATCTTAAATCAGACACTAGGCGCATAATACCACAGAAGACTCTGAAGAACATTGAACATAGGAATGAAATTAAAAGGGAGGATGGGAAAGCAAAGAAAGAGAATGATATGATGGTAGCAAGTAAAATTGGAAGAAAGTCAAAGATGTTTAGTAAGTACATTCAGAGCTAATGGTTAACAGTAGAAAATGTAGGGTGATATGGGGAATAGCAAATCACTTTCATAGAAAAATTTGCCAAGAATAATCATGGTCAAAAGACCATGATCACCCAAATCATACGACATGGCACCTAATGATGATGGTGATCTGGGGAAAAGTGTGCTATCTGTGGAGGCAGGAAACATGAAGATTTTTGATGATAATTTTGCAACTGCATTCCAAAAATAGGGACATGATGTCAACAATGCAGCGAAGACAGGCAATTGTTAAGGGATTAGTATCTTTAAAAATAGATAAATCACCAGACCCAGATGAAATGCATCCCAGCTGTGAAACGGAAGCAAGGAAATTGAGGAGGTTCCAAGTATATTTTCTATTCTCTCTGACTACAGGCATGATGCCTGAAGACTGGAGAGCCACTGACAATGTACTATATTTAAAAATGAAGGAACTAGTACACCAACTACAAGCCAATTCATTTAACTTTGATATTGGGAAGATCATTGAAATCCATTCTAAGTTACAGTAGAAAGGCACATATGATTCAAGGAATTTTGAAGGTGAAATTATGTCAGTGACTTAATTAATTTTTTTAGGAGGCAATATGAAAGGCAGTGTGTGTTATACCTTGAGGAATTTTAGTAAGGATTTTCGTAATGCCCATATAGGAGGCTGGACAACTTTGTGATCCAGAGAAGTGTGATAAATTAAATATGCACTTACAAAAGATCAGCAGGGAATTCGACACAGGAAGTAACGTGACATGAAATTACAGAAGGAAACCCAATATATAGTGGACATTATGAGCACATCACAAGTGTTCTCCAGTAGTGCTGCAACAAGAAGGAAATATCCTTCAACAAAGACCCCTACCTTCTCTATGTCCAGCCCATGCATTCTTCCCACTACCGTTAGGCAAGAGATACAGGAACCTCAGGTCCCATGCCACCAGGTTCAGGAACAGTTATTACTCTACAGGTATAAGGCTACTGAACCACCTAAACTCTGTACTGATTCCATAACCTGCAGATGCACATTCAAGGACAGTACAACTCATGTTCTCAGTATTCTTTATTGATTGATTGATTGATTTACACAATTTATCTCGTTTTGCACATTGGCTGTTCGTTAGTCTTCATTAATGAATCTCAAGGTTGTATATGGTGACATAGACATACCTCGATAATAAACTTACTTTGACTTTGTCTATTTAAAAAAAAAAGATTAATTATCTTAATTGCCACAAGAAGGAATAGTAATGTGGCTCTTGATATTTTGGAGCGCCCCTGGCATGGTGAAGGGCTAACTACAACGGTGAAGTTCGTTGAACAAAATATAGATTCTATCAGACCAGATCTGGTCTGCTTTACAACTGTACGTCTGTTGGTCTAATATTTTGTCTACACAGTGTTAACTATCCTTGGTCTTTCTTGAACTATTTTATATTGTACATTCCCAATTCATTGCAGCTTGGGATTAATAGATTGATGTGTCATAAAAGATTATATTTCCCACATCACCCGGGTATATCTGAAGCGAGGTTTACTTGGTCCTGTAAAGTTATATTGAAGCCCCTACAATTGATTTTATTTCCATTTATAAACGCGCTGTCACTTTTCCAGGAGAAGTTACTTTTGGCGGGGATGCCAGAGATACAGTCATGCCAGAAAGCTAACTATAAGGCCAAAAATCACGTTCTAGGAAAACCCCAAACTCCTCCCTTGAGAAAATACATAAATCTCCTGCCCTCAGTTCATTAGTCAGTTCTAAATTTACCACAGCTGTAAACTGCTCGTTGTTGAACATTAGCCTATTTCTTTTCCTGTCACATCAAAAATGGATGCAGTCAAACATATCTGAAACTTAACTTCAGAAGCTTACAACAGTAAAAATTGTCTTTTGGCCTGTTGTGCTGCCTTTTCACTAAGCAGTCCAAGTAACAAGACACACTGCTCTCCTTGCCACAATAGTTTTGCTTTTCTTTCTGTGTCAGATATTTATCGAAGTTTTGCAGAAGAGGTACACTGACTCAACTCTTCTTAAAGCAAATCCATTCATGTTCAAACAGCCTCTTGATTCCTTCTAATGTGCCGGCATTCCTTGGCGTTATCATAGCAAAACTGTCTTGGAACTAGAAGTTTGCATAGATTTAGCATGCCATTTAAAACAGACAAACTTCTATTGATACACAGTGGAGAATATTGAGTCCACAGCCTTGTTGATCAATCATTGCAATGTGACTCTTGTATTTTCCTTTGCCAACAGTGTGACCCATCCGTGGTGTCAACAGAGCTTTACTGAGGGATTTCTCGCAGGTTGTCGGTGGTAATTTAAAAAGGGAGCTTCGAGAGCGTTTGTCCATTGTACATGAGCTATCAGCGGATATAACCTGAGCACCAATCGTGAGTTAGATAGCAAAGAAGGTTCAGGCATAAAAGAGAGACACTGCCTAGCAGAGCGGTCATTGACAGAGTGACCTGAGGCAGACTGGTAGGGCTTTCGCTCATTCGTGCTTCAGGGTCGAGGTAAGGTAAGTTACCTGTGAGGAACAGAAATAGGAAGTATGTCTGTGAGGCCGGTGTTCTGTACTGGATGTCAGATGTGGGATGCCCGGGAGACTCCCAGACACTCTGGGCGGCCATATCTGCGCCAGATGCATTGAGCTGCAGCTCCTTAGGGACCGTATTAGAGAACTAGAGATGCAGCTCAGTGACTCTCGTCTGGTCAAGGAGAGCGAGGAGGTGATAGAGAGGAGCTGTAGGCAAGTCGTCACACCGGGGCCTGAGGGAACAGATAAGTGGGTAACAGTCAGGAAAGGGAAGGGCAAGAGGCAGATACTAGAGAGTACTCACGTGGCTGACCGTTTAGCAGTAAGTATTCCTGTTTGGGTACTGTTAGGGAGGATGACCTTCCTGCGGGAGGCAACAGTGGCCGCGCCTCTGGCACAGAGTCTGGCCCTGTGGCTTAGAAGGGTAGGGAAAGGAAGGGGATGGTAACAGTGATAGGGGACTCCATAGAATCAGGTGATCCTGTGGATGCAGGAAAAAGACACAGATGGTAGTTTGCCTCTCAGGTGCCAGGGTCTGGGATGTTTCTGATTACGTCCACGATATCCTGAAGTGGGATGGTGAACACCCAGATGTCGTGGTACATATTGGTACGAATGACATAGGTAGGAAAAGGGAGGAGGTCCTGAAAACAGACAACAGGGAGTTCGGAAGAAAATTGAGAAGCAGGACCTCAAAGGTAGTAATCTCAGGATTACTGCCTGTGCCACGTGATAGTGCGCATAGCAATAGAGTGAGGTGGAGGATAAATGCGTGGCTGAGGGATTGGATTCAGATTTATGGATTATTGGGACCTCTTTTGGGACAGGCATGACCTATACAAAATGCACGTGTTGCACTTGAATCCGAGGGGGACCAATATCCTGGCAAGGAGGTTTGCTAAAACTATCGGGGAGAATTTAAACTAGAATTGCTGGGGTGTGGGAATCGAAATGAAGGGACGGAGAAAGGGGTGGTTGGCTCACAAATAGAGAAAGCTTGGAGACAGAGCGAGAGGGGAGATAGACAGGTGATAGAGAAGGGACACACTCAGACCAATGAATGGATTGAGATGTGTCTATTTTAATGCAAGAAGCATCACGAACAAAGCGGATGAGCTTAGAGCGTGGATCAGTACGCGGAACTATCATGTTGTGGCCATTACAGAGACTTGGATGGCTCAAGGGCAGGAATGGCTACTTCGAGTACCAGGCTTCAGATGTTTCAGAAAGGACAGGGAGGGAGGCAAAAGAGGTGGGGGCATGGCACTGCTGATCAGAGATAGTGTCACGGCTGCAGAAAAGGAAGAAGTCATGGAGGGATTGTCTACGGAGTCTCTGTGGGTGGAAGTTAGAAACAGGAAGGGGTCAATAACCCTACCGAATGTTTTTTATAGACCACCCAATAATAACAGAGACATCAAGGAGCAGATAGGGAGACAGATTCTGGAAATGTGTAATGATAACAGGGTTGTTGTGGTGAGATATTTTAATTTCCCAAATATTGACTGGCATCTCCTGAGAGCAAGGGGTTTAGATGGGGTGGAGTTTGATAGGTGTGTTCAGGAAGGTTTTGTGACACAATATATAGATAAGCCTACAAGAGAAGAGGTGGTACTTAATCTGGTACTGGGAAATGAACCTGGTCAGGTGTCAGGTCTCTCAGTGGGAGAGCATTTTGGAGATAGTGATCACATTTCTATCTCCTTTACCATAGCATTGGAATGGGATAGGAACAGATAAGTTAGGAAAGCATTTAATTGGAGTAAGGGGAAATCTGAATCTATCAGGCAGGAACTTGGAAGCATAAATTGGGAACAGATGTTCTCAGGGAAACGTACAGCAGAAATGTGGCAAATGTTCTGGGGATATTTGTGTGGCGTTCTGCACAGGTATGTTCCAATGAGACAGGGAAAGGATGGTAAGGTATAGGAACTGTGGTGTACAAAGGCTGTTGAAAATCTAGTCAAGAAGAAAATAAAAGCTTGTGAAAGGTTCAAAACTTTAGGAAATGATAGAGATCTAGAAAATTATAAGGCTAGGAGGAAGGAGCTTAAGAATGAAATTAGGAGAGCCAGAAAAGGCCATGAGAAGGCCTTGGCGAGCAGGATTAAGGGAAACCCAAAGACATTCAACAAGTATGTGAAGAGCAAGAGGACAAGACAAGAGAGATTAGGACCAATCAAGTGTGACAGTGGAAAAATGTGTATGGAACCAGAGGAGATGGCAGAGGTACTTAGTGAATACTTTGCTTCAGTATTCACTACAGAAAAGGATCTTGGCAATTGTAGGGATGATTAACAGTGGATTGAAAAGCTTGATCATATAAACATTAAAAAAAGAGGCTGTGCTAGAGCTTTTGGAAAGCATCAAGTTGGATAAGTCACCAGGACCAGATGAGATGTTCCCCAGGCTACTGTGGGAGGCAAGGGAGGAGATTGCTGAGCCTCTGGCAATGATCTTTGCATCATCAACAGGGATGGGAGAGGTTCCAGAGGATTAGAGGGTCGCAGATGTTGCTCCCTTATTCTAGAAAGGGAGTAGAGGTAGTCCAGGAAATTATAGACCAGTGAGTCTTACTTCAGTGGTTGGTAAGTTGATGGAAAAGATCCTAAGAGGCAGGATTTATGAACATTTGGAGAGGCATAATATGATTAGCAATAGTCAGCATGGTTTTGTCAAAGGCAGGTCGTGCCTTACGAGCCTGATCGAATTTTTTGAGGATGTGACAAAAAATGTTGATGAAGGTAAAGTAGTAGATGTAGTGTATATGGATTTCAGCAAGGCATTTGATAAGGTACCCCATGCCAGTCTTATTGAGAAAGTAAGAGGCATGGAATCCAAGGGATCATGGCTTTGTAGATCCAGAAATGGCTTGCCCACAGAAGGCAAAAAGTGGTTGTAGACAGGTCATATTCTGTATTGAGGTCAGTCACCAGTGGTGTGCCTCAGGAATCTGTTCTGGGACCTCTATTCTTCGTGATTTTTATAAATGACCTGGATGAGGAAGTTGAGGGATGGGTTAGTAAATTTTCTGATGACACAAAGGTTGGGGATGTTGTGGACGGTGTGGAGGGCTGTCAGAGGTTATAGTGGGACATTGATAGGATGCAAAACTGGGCTAAGAAGTGGCAGATTGAGTTCAACCCAGATAAGTGTGAGGTAGCTCATTTTGGTAGGTCAAATATGAAGGCAGAATATAGTATTAATGGTAAGACTTTTGGTAGTGTGGAGGATCAGAGGGATCTTGGGGTCCGAGTCCATAGGACTCTCAAAGCTGCTGCGCAGGTTGACTCTGTGGTTAAGAAGGCATACAGTGTATTGGCCTTCATCAATCGTGGGATTGAGTTTAAGAGCCAAGAGGTAATGTTGCAGCTATATAGGACCCTGGTCAGATCCCACTTGGAGTACTGTGCTCAATTCTGGTCATCTCACTACAGGAAGGATGTGGAAACCATAGAAAGGGTGCAGAGGAGATTTACAAAGGTGTTGCCTGGATTGGGGAGCATGCCTTATGAGAATTAGGTTGAGTGAACTCGGACTTTTCCCCTTGGAGCAGTGGAGGATGAGAGGTGTATAAGATGATGAGAGGCATTGATCATGTGGATAGTCAGAGGCTTTTTCCCAGGGCTGAAATGGCTAGCACAAGAGGGCACAGTTTTAAAGTGCTTGGAAGTAGGTACAGAGGAGATATCAGGGGTAAGTTTTTTAGGCAGAGAGTGGTGAGTGCGTGGAATGGGCTGCTGACAGATACAATAGGGTCTTTTAAGAGGCTCCTGGATAGGTACATGGAGGTTAGAAAAATAGAGGGCTATGGGTAAACCTAGGTAATTTCTAAAGTAAGTACATGTTTGGCATAGCATCGTGTGCCAAAGGGCCTGTATTGTGCTGCAGGTTTTCTATGTTTCTGGGTTTCTAACAGCCAGTGAGAGGGACAGAAAGACCAAACATTAATTGACGTTTGCTCCCATATTTCATCTTTTTGCTTCTTATAGCTTTTCTAGCTGCCTTTTGTTAGATTTCAAAAGCTTCCCAATCATCCACCTTCCCACTTAATTTTGTTACCATATATGCCCTTTCCTTGGCCTTTTTGCAGTGCTTCACTTTCCTTGCCAGCCACATTTGCCTACCCCTCCTATTTGAGAACAACTTCTTCTGTGGGACATATCTATCCTACACCTTGTGAACTATTCCCAGAAACTTCAGCCACCTCTGCCCTGCCATCCTCCAATCTACCTGGCCAGACTCCGCTCTCATGCCTCTGTAATTCCCTTTATTCCAGAGTGATACTGATATATGTGACTTATGTCTCTCCCTTTCAAACAGCAGCATGAATTCAATCATATTATGATCACTGTCTCCTAAAGGTTCCTTTACGTTAAGACCATAAGACTGTAAGATATAGGAGCAGAAGTAGGCCATTTGGCCCATCAAGACTGCTCCGCCATTCAATAATGGGCTGATCCACTTCATCCATTCATCCCCACTCCCCTGCTTTCACCCCATACCCTTTGATGCCCTGGTTAATCAAGAACCTATCTATCTCTGCCTTAAATACACCGAACGACTTGGCCTCCACAGCCACTCGTGGCAACAGATTCCACCCTCTGACTAAAGTAATTTTTCCGCGTCTCAGCTCTGGAGGGATATCCTTCAAACCTAAATCGTGGCCTCTTGTCCGAGACTCCCCTGCCATGGAAAATAACTTTGGCATATCTAATCTGTTCAGGCCTTTTAACATTTGGAATGTTTCTGTGAGATCTCCCCTCATTCTCCTGAACTCCAGGGAATACAGCCCAAGAGCTGCCAGACGTTCCTCATACGGTAACCCTCTCATTCCTGGAATCATTCTTGTGAATCTTCTCTGAACCCTCTGCAATGTTGGTATATCCTTTCTAAAATAAAAAGCCCAAAACTGCACACAAAACTCCAAGTGTGGTCTCACAAGTGCCTTATAGACCCTCAACATTACATCCTGGCTCTTATATTCTATACTTCTAGAAATAAATGCCAACATTGCATTCGCCTTCTTCGCAACCAACTCCTGCAGGTTAACCTTTAGGATATCTTGCAGAAGGACTCCCAAGTCTCTTTGCACCTCTGCATTTTGAATTCTCTCCCCATCTAAATAATAGTCTGCCTGTTTATTTCTTCCACCAAAGTGCATGACCATACACTTTCCAACATTGTATTTCATTTACCACTTCTTTGCCTATTCCCCTAAACTATCTAAGTCTCTCTGCAGGCTCTCTGTTTCCTCAACACTACCCACTCCTCCACCTATATTTGTATCATCGGCAAATTTAGCCACAAATCCTTTAATACTGTAGTCCAAATCAATGATATATATCATAAAAAGTAACGGTCCCAACACTGACCCCTGTGAAATTCCACTGGAAACCGACAGCCAGCCAGAATAGGATCCCTTTATTCCCATTCTCTGTTTTCTGCAGACCAGCCAATGCTCCACCCATGCAAGTAAATTCACTGTAATTCCATGGGCTCTTATCTTGCTAAGCAGTCTCATGTGCGACACTTTGTCAAAGGCCTTCTGAAAATACATGTACTCCATGTCTATTGCATCTCCTTTGTCTACCCTGCTTGTAATTTCCTCAAAGAATTGCAGTAGGTTAGTCAGGCAGGATCTTCCTTTCAGAAAACCATGTTGGCTTTGGCCTATCTTGTCATGTGCCTCCAGGTATTCCGTAATCTCATCTCTAACGTTCGATTCCAATAACTTCCCAACCACTGATGTCAGGCTAACAGGTCTATAGTTTCCGTTCTGCTGCCTCCCACCCTTCTGAAATAGCAGAGTAACATTTGCAATTTTCCAGTCATCCAGTACAATGCCAGAATCTATCAATTCTTGAAAAATCATTGTTAACGATTCTGCAATCTCTCCAGCTACTTCCTTTAGAACCCAAGGGTGCATTCCATCAGGTCCAGGAGGTTTACCCACCCTCAGATCATTAAGCTTCCTGAGCACCTTCTCAGTCGTAATTTTCACTACACAAACCCCACTTCCCTGACACACTTGAATGTCCAGTATACCGCAGACATCTTCCACTGTGAAGACTGATGCAAAATACAAATTCAGTTCCTCTGCCATCTCTGCATCTCTCATTACAATAACTCCAGCGTCATTTTGTATTTGTCCTACATCTGCCCTCAACTCTCTTTTACCCTTTATATATATGCTTTTAGTATTGTTTTTGATATTAGTTACTAGCTTCCTCTCATAATTCATCTTTCATTCCTAATGACCTTCTTAGTTTCCTTCTGCAAGTTTTTAAAAGCTCCCCAATCCTCTGTCTTCCCACTAGCTCTGGCTTCCTTGTATGCCTTCTCTTTTGCTTTTACTTTGGCTCTGACTTCACTTGTCAGCCACAGTAGTGTCCTACTTCCTTTGAAAATTTCTTCTTATTTGGAAAATATATGTCTTGCACTTCCCTCATTTTTCACAGAAACTCCAGCCGTTACTGCTCTGCTGTCCTTCCTTCAAATGTCCCTTTCCAGTCAACCTTGGCCAGTTCCCCTCTCATGCTATTGTAATTTGCTTTATTCCACTGAAATACTGACACATTAGATTTTATATTTTTTCCCTCTCAAATTTCAAAGTGAACTCAATCATATTGTGATCACTGTTCCCTAAGGGTTCCTTAACGTTAAGCTCTCTTATCACCTCTGGCTCATTGCCCAATCCAGCACAGCCGATCCCCTTGTGGGCTCAACAACAAGCTGTTCTAAAAAGCCATCCCTTAGATATTCTACAAATTCTCTCTCTTGAGGTCCAGTACTGGCCTGGTTTTCCCAATCCACTTTCATGTTAAAATCTCGAACGATTATCATGACATTGCCTTTCTGACATGCCTTTTCTATCTCCTGCTGTAATTTGTAATCCACATCCCAGCTGCTGTTTGGAGGCCTGTATACAACTGCTATTAGAGTCCTTTTACCCTTGCCATTTCTTAACTCAACCCATAGAGAATCTACACCTTCTAATCCTATGTTATCTTTTCCAATGATATAATATTATTTCTTATACATAGAGCCACACCACCCCCTCTGCCAACTAACCTATCTTTCCAATACATTGTGTATCCTTGGACGTTCAGCTCCCAATGGCAGCCATCCTTTAGCAAGTTTCAGAGATGGCCACCATGTCATACTTGCCAATCTGTAGCTGAATTTCAAGATCATCCATTTTATTTCTTATGCTACATGCATTCAAATACAACACTCTCAGTCCAGTATTTGTTGCTTTCTGTTTTAATTGCACCACATCACTATTGCCCTGTAACTCATGCCTTTGGCTTCGATTGAGCCTCCTCTCCTGCCTGTTCTTTCTATAATCTCTGTTGCATGCTACCTTTGATTTATTTCTGTTTTCCCCTTCCTCAGCCCTAACACTCCGGTTCCTATCCCCTTGCCAAATCAGTTTAAACCCTTCTCTCAGCCCTATTAAATGTGACCCCTAGGATATTGGACCCGTTTGGGTTCAGGTGTAACCTGTCCTTTTTGTACAGGTCGCACCTCCCCCAGAAGAGGCCCCAAGATCCAGGAATCTGAAGCCCTGTCACCTACACCAGTCTCTCGGCCACACATTAATATGCCTGATCATGCTATTCTCGCACTGGCTAGCACATAATACAGGCAGCAATCCTGAGATTACTACCCTAGAAGTCCTGCTTTTAAGCTTCCTACCTAACTCAGTGAATTCTCTCTTCAGGACCTCCTCCCTTTTTCTACCTATGTCATTGGTACCGATGTTTACCAAGACTTCTGGCTGGTCACCCTCTCCCTTCAGAATACTCTGCACCCGATCCGAGACATCCTGCACCCTGGCACCTGGGAGGCGACACATCATGCGGGTATCTCTATCAGGCTGACAAAACCTCCTGTCTTTTCCCCTCACTATGGAATCCCCTATGACTGTGGCATTTCTCATCTTCCTCTTTCTCTTTTGCACCATGGAACCAGACTCTGTGCCAGAGACCCGATTGTCGTGGTCGTCCTCTGTCAGATAATCCCCCTCAACTGTGTCCAAAACGTTAAGCTACCTAATAAAATCTCAGTTATTACACAACACCCAATCTAAGATAGCCTTTCGCCTAGTAGGCTCAAGCACAAGCTACTCTAAAAAGCCATCTCCTAGGCATTCAGCAAATTCCCTCTCTTGCGATCCAACATCAATCTGATTTTCCCAATCCCCTTGCATATTGAAGTCCCCCATTACAATTGTGACATTACCCTTATTACATGCCTTTTCCAGATCCCTTTGCAATCTCAATCCCGAATTTTAACTACTATTTGGAGGCCTATATATGATTCCCATGATGTTTTTTTAACCTTGCAGTTTCTTAATTCCACCCACATAGATTCAACACTCTCTGACCCTATGTCACCTCTTTCTAAAGATGTAATTTCATCTCTTACCAACAGAGCCACACCACACCTATTCCCTCCTGTATGTCCTTTAGATACAGAGTATATCCTTTGATGTTAAGCATCCAACTATGGCCATCTTCCAGCCACGATTCAGTGATGCCTACAACGTCAACGTCAATTTCTAATTGCACCACAAGTTTGTCCACCTTATTTCAAATGCTACATGCATTTAAATACAACACCTCCAATCCTGCATTCTTCACCCATTTGAATTTTGCCTCGGTGGTACAATTTAACTCTTTGCTCTGTCTGCATTTGTTCTCAGTCGTTGGTTTGTCCTTCCTTACATTCATGTTACACCCATCATTTACTCGTAATCTTGCTGGCTCATCCTAGTTCTATCATAGTGGCACCCAGTCCCCTGCCATATTAGTTTAAAGCATTCCCAACTGCTCTAGTAAACCTGACCGCAAAAATATTGGTCACCCTCGATTCAAGTGCAACCCATCCCTTTTGTACAGGTCACACTTGCCCGAGAAGAGGTCCCAGTTATCCAGAAATCTGAATCCCTTCCCCCTGCTCCAATTCTTCACCCACACATTTATCTGTCACCTCATTCTATTCCTATCCTCACTGTCGCATGACACAGGCAGCAATCCTGAAATTACTACTCTTGAGGTCCCGCTTCTCAGCTTCATTCCTCACTCCCTGTATTCTGTTTTTAGGACCACCTCCCTTTTTCTATCTATGTCATTGGTACCAATTTGTACCACAACTTCTGGCTGCTCACTGTCCCTTTTTAGGATATTGTGGACGGATTCAGAAACATTGCAAACCCCATCACCTGGAGACAAGCTACCATCCGTGGTTGTTTTCTGCATCCATAGAATCACCTATCTGTCCCCCTGACTATAGAGTCACCTATTACTGCTGCCATCCTCTTCGGTTCCCTATCCAGGCTCAGAGCCAGAGGCACAGCCACTGTTACTTCCACTCAGGTAGGTCCCCCCCCCCCCAAACCAGTACTCAAAATAGAGTACATATTGTTGAGGGGGTGGCCACATGTGTGGTCTCCACTATCTGAAGTTCTCCCTTCCTTCTCCTGACAGTCACCCCCTTATCTGTCTCTGGTAGCCTTGGGGTGACCACCTCCCTGTAGCCTCTGTCTATTACCTCCTCACAAACTTCCTTTCCCTAACAAGCCTTGATGCTCCTCTTATAACCTACATCTTCTAACAAGCTTTTCCTCACCTGTTCTAATAATTTTTTTTTGAAGAGGCTTGGTCACAGTTATTGATTGATTACATGCTGCGATGTTTCATTGCACTGAAGTACTGACACAATGTGCTATTGGTTTTTACACTGTGGGTGGTACAGCTGCTCCTGAACTCCAACAGCCTGGGTTCATTTCAGACTTCTTGTGCTGTCTGCGTAGAGTTTGCACGTTCTCTCTAAGGTGACATGCCTGTCTGTCTGGTTGCTCCACTTTCCTCCCATATCCCAAAGAAGCATGCATTGGTAGGTTAATTTGCAACTGTAAGTTGTTCCTCGCATACAAGTAGAGTCAGGCTGGAGCTGAGAAACTACAGAGAGAATAAAATTGTATTGGTGTCGGATTTGGTCAAAAGGTGCTTGATGGACAGCTCAAATCAATGGGTTGAAGAGTCTGCTTCTGGGCTGGATGACTGTATGACTCTGCAAACAGCAGACAACATTAAGGCGTGTGCTGGTTGTTGAAGTTCTGCCCAGGAATGTAAAGCTTCCAGAGTTAAGGCCCACTGCACTTGGCACTCTGGCACTGAATTGAGGGAATGATGCATTGTACCTGATGCTATGTTTTAGATGTAACTTTAAACCAAAGTCCTAATTGTTACATAAATGATTCCATGACACTATTTCCCAGAAGAGCAGGGAAGTTGTCTTCTGATGTGATGGATATTCACTGTCTAGGAGGTCTTATCATTCTTTACCAAGCTCAGCTTTCTAAACACTAGCAGCTGGCACTTCTGATGATCTAAGGGTTGTTTTTTAAATAAGTTAATCTTCCAACCAATATTATTTTTTTCAGTTTCTTGTTGGAAATAGAAGAAAGCCTTCAGTTCTTAATGTAAATGGCAAGCAATTATCAATTTGAAGTTAAAAAGACAGCTTTGCAAACAATCACCGTCTATAGAGCAGACTTGTTGGCTTACAGCACTGGGCTAACTGCTAAGAGTTACAGTGTAACGTAATGGGTATTTTAATTGGGCTTGTTTGAAACTAGATAACACTGGATAATTTGTTTCATTCAAGGAAGCTTGCAGACCAGATTGATACTATCATTTAGCACATCAAGTAGCTGATCTGTTAATAGCTGGAAGGTTTGTGTGCTCAGAGAGTCAGCTTCACTCCACAGCATTAACTGTGGGCACCTGGGATCTCTGTCTCCAGAAGCTTTTAGACAACGTTTGCTAAAAGATACCTGAAAAGAAATCACATGTGTGTGAAGTTACCTAAGTGACAAGGAAAGAGTATAAGTGTAACTCACGGTATAAGTGTATTCCAGACTTGTTGGGGATGGTCCAAGGACATCAAGTAGAATGACAGAAACATAGGGATGATCTGGAATCTGTTCTTCTGCTTTCTATTTTGAGGGCAGACAATTCATTCACCTGCAGCATGCCGGTATTTCTCTCTAGCTTATAGGAACTGTACATGTGTTTTGGAAATGGTCTGTAATCTGGAAATCTTTTACAAGACAGAATGTCTCGGCGAGTTTTAAATGTGTTTTAAGAATGTTGTTTGTACTTAAATGAGTGTCGCTAAAAATAAATGAACTATGTTAGCTGAAAGTGTCTCCTCCTTGGTAGGGAGGGAGGGAGCCTTCACTCAAATAGTGAGCGTTAACAGCTAAATTCACCAAACAGTTTATCATATTGCCAATCGGGAACTCACCCCACATTCACCAATGACTACAAAGGTACTTTGACACAGGATACGAAAGGCACGATGTGCAAAAAAGTCACATTTCAATTCTTTGTTTTTATTTCCCTGCATCTAGTAATCTGAGATATCAATTTGAAAGGGAAGGTTTGAAAGAAAAAAATTGAATCTTCCAAGGTATTAGAGGTGGTTGACATTGGATCCATTTCTGTTGTTGATAATTCTGAAATAGGTCTTTTCTCGACTGATGTCCAATGCACTGAGGTAATTCAGCCAGCCACCTGCCCTCAGTGATGCCATTACACCAGGCAGGTACTTGATGTAATTTAACCCTGGATATCATCCCAAGCCTTTGCCCAGACCATTGATATCAGATCCTTAAAATAACCACCATCACCGAGAACAAAGGCAGAAAAAAAACACCCAGGCTAGAGCAGGTTGTGAACCGTCAATTCAGTCACACTGACTGAATGACATCATTCATTCCGACTTATTTTCTACTGCACTATTTATCACTCAGTAACCATTAAGTTAATTTCCTTCCAAGCCAGGAGCATTGCCATAATACCAGCTGACCAAACTTGCAGCTGTTTAAAATAAGCGTTTGTCCCTCTCTCAACTACTACTGGTTGGGACTGCAAGGCATCTGACTGCAGGTCCCTACAAAGGATGGCAAGGTCTGCTGAGAGGATCTCAGTCTCTCTTCCACCCATTGCAGATATTTATCAAAAGCATTACGTACACAGGATCCTTAACATTGTCAGTGATCCCTCCCATCCTTCCAACAATCTCTTGGAACTGCTACCATCAGGCAGGAGATTCTGTAGCATTAGGACAAGAATTGTAGGATGGGAAAAAGCTTCTTCCCCCAGGATGTAAGACTACTGAATCCCTGCCACCACCCAGGTCTCATCATGTATGAAGAGCCGGTAGTATTATACTGTTTACATTTTAATGTGTATTGTATATGCACATAATTAATTTTTAATTTATTTGTGGCAATATTACATTCTGTTACGTGTTTGAGTTGTATGTACTGTCTCGCGCACCTTGGTCCGGAGGAACGTTGTTTCATTTGGTGGTATACATATGTATGGTTGAATAATGACAAACTGAACTTGAATTTGATCTGAAAACTTCATACAAGATTCATTCATAAGCAGAGGGGTTTTTCCCCACTTTAATCAACAAAGATGATTAAAGTCATTCAGTACCTTCATCTCTCGGTCCCCTGATCTCAGCTGATGCTAAGGAAATGTTTCTTTTGTTTGGAGTCATGTGACCTGGTGTGGAGTGTTGGGACACAGGAGCTGCCACTAGGGACTGAGGTGAGGCAATACCTCTTTCTTCACACGGCAGTAAATCCATGCAGCAGACAGCTTTAGCTACCCAGCTATTATTCAGCACTGAGACTGATAGGGTCTTAAATGTCGAGCAAATCATTGGTTTGCATGGGAAAGGGGCTGAAAGAGTGATAGTGTGGCGGCGCTGCAGCAGAAGCTGAGATTTCAACCGTGAAGCGCAAGTGACTGAAGTCCTGACACAGGGGAAATACTCATGCTCCTGCTAGAAAGAATTGTCTCCAGACCAAACAAAATTTGGACTTGCATGACGCCAAACTCCTTGATGTTGTTTAAAATCAATAGCAGCAGTGTGCCAGAAGCACCAATGTTTCCACTGGATTTCTGCAGGTTTCTATCCCAGTCTACTCCAAAAGGACCTAAGGAAGACCTTGCCCTCAGGGGAACTGTTAGCTGGACTCCCCTTGCCCTGGGCCCGGAAACTTAGCACCCACGTTTTCTGAGCTGGTGTCTGTGTGCAACAGTTAGAGTTTGTGTTTTGCTTTCCTGCCCACTGAGCCACTGGAATCAGGGCAACTAGAAGATCTTGGCAATTGGAGAGGTGAAAGATACCTGGATATAATGATGGTGACGGGAGGGAGGGAAGCAAGAAAGAACTACCATCATACATCCCCTGCACCCTATGGATCAGACAAGGTGTGGGATGAGTTAAAAGTGAGTTATGAGGAGGAGGGTATATGAGTTTGCTGTCTTCAGGGGCTTTTATAAAGTGCAGCTTGATAATGACTTATGCAGCAACCTTTCCATCAGTGCAGATCACCCAATCCTCCATGGTCATGCCTGCTGCCTTTCACTGCTGACACTGACTTGTGCATCACTTGGTGAGACACAGAGATGGAGAGAAAGAAATGGAGAAGAACATCTGCCTGGGTGTGCTGGTTCAGTTCCCTTGTGGATGGAAATTGTGAAGTCACAGGAAAGATGCAAAATGCTGGTAGAGTATTTGAATGATAGGAGAAGTTTGGAGTACAGGAGCAAAAATATCTTGCTACAATTATACAGGGCCTTGGTGAGACCAAAGTTCTGTTCGCAACCCTGGTCTCTTTGACAAAAGCAGAATACAGAAGCCACAGAGGAGTTCAGAAAAGTTCATGAGACTGATTCCTGGGATGGAGGGTTTGCCATCTAAGCAAAGGTTAAATAAACTGTATTTGTACTCACTAGAGTTTAGAGGAATAAGAGAGTATCTTATTGAAATTTACAAAATTCTTCAGCAAGCAGATGTGGAGAGGATGTTACTCCTAACTGGGGAGTGTAGAGGAACTTGTGACAGGATAAGAGCTTTAATACTAAAGTGAGGAGAAATTTCTGCCCTGAGAAGATGGTGAACATTGGAATTCTCTTTTACACAGGCCTGTAGAGATCCAATTGCCAAACATACTTAAGGAGGTAGATGGATTTCTAATCACAAGACCTATCAAATGTTACGGAGCTAGAATGGGAACATGAATTTAATTAGATGATCAGCCACAATTATATTGAAAATACAAGACACTGAATGTTAGTGCAGGCTTGGACAACTGAACAGCCCATTTCTACTCCTATTTCTCTTTGCTTCTAAGGAAATCCTGAGTTCAATTGAAGAAGATTGATAGTAGGTGAATGAGGGAAGGGAGATTAGCTGAGGAAGCAACAGTTTAACAATGGAATTGGATAACATATTCATTGTCTTTGTCACAATGTGAATATATTAGTAAGCTTGTGGCCACCTCCTGTGGGGCTGGTGGAGCATTTCCAGCCTCCTGTGGGAAAGGCACAGCCTCAAAATTTACCTACCAGAGTCTCCAGAGTCACCTTATCAGATAATCTGCGCCTCATCTCTTGTCAACTCTATTCATATATTGCCACACGCCGCTGGCTCCAGTTCAATGGCTTCCACCACCATTGCAACCACACAGCCCTTCTCTCTTAAGATGGCAAGGCTGACTGCAACCACACAAGCCTGAACTGTCGCAGGCCACTAACAAAAAAAAGTTCCCATGGTTACATGCTAGAGTTGCTGCTAGCCAATCCCTGAAACGGTATTAATGAGGTCACACCAGAAATTTTACTTGCACTTTCAGAAGTTTCTCTTATACTGTCATCCAAGTTTTCCAGCACCGCCCAGTCAATCCCCACTTAAGTCAATTTCAATCTTTGAGCAATGTTTTTGTTGGTTACCTGTAAATAACATTGGAGGGAGAGGAAAGATCTGTTCAAATAACGCTGAGAATTAATCTGTTGTTTCTCAGCTGGCACATGAGGGTGGTATGCCACAGGGTGGTTCACATTGGTAGACCAAGAGTGGAAACAGGGCATAGGAAGTGGGAATGTGATGTGTTTTCTGCAATTGCCGGAAATGATCTTGCCTTGCTCAGGAGAGGGGACGCACTTCCCTTTAAACATCCGCTCAGGATGATGCATGGTGCACAAACTTTGAGTGATATCTGACCTCACTACCCACAAGCCCACTTGATTCAAGAGTACCTCTGTCTGATGGCTGTAACAGCACAAGTTGGCTTTTATGTCCAGTAAGCCAGTGTATGGAGGGTGTTTGCCCAATTTAAGTCAGGCCTGAACCATCATCTAAATGTTTGCTCTAAAGAGAGCTGTCTGAGACAAAAATACATCTCCGTTACCCTTTTTGTATTACAACCCTGATATCTTCTTTTCTCCCTACAAAGTTTTATTTTAGTTTTAATTTTAAAGTCCATAAATGTCTCAGTTTGTTCAGTTTTCAACATTTTATGATAAAGGCCTTGAGTTTCCTGATTTCAATAGAGCCTGTGTGTACTCAGTTAATAAAGCATTAAGGAGATATTTAGATTTGCCGTTTGGTACGTGCTACTACACAGCTACTAGTATTACTTGATGTATAAAGCAGATTTTTGTGCAGAACTTGACTCAAAGTCAACACAGCAGTTGGACTTTTTCCCCTAAGAGGTAACTTGAGCTGAGTTTGCCAACCCTCCTGATGAACTTGACCATCGTGCTCCAGTACAGACTACTCCAGGGCAAAGTCATTTGTCTGTGTTTTTTAACACAATAACAGATCAGGATACTGCAGCAGAAGGAACAGGCAAGACTGAAAAAGGGGCCAGTTTGCAGAGGGCTGGAACCTGCCTGTTCAACAAGAATAAACATAACCCTTGTCCCTGAGAAATTTACCTCAGTTGTGCAAAGCCTAGTCCAGATTTGTTATTTGCACAGTTGGGGAAGACATTCAACAGCTGTGTTTGTCTTGGCTTCAGGTTCCTGTATTAAGTAGTGAAGCTCAGAACTGTGGCTACGTAATGCTGTTCGAACTTCATGAACTCAGAAGTCAGCATTGATGGGGCATTGTCAATTCATGTCACACTAAAGCAAGAGCAAGGCTACTTCTGAATCTTTCTGGCCTTTCTCCTTGCAACCACCCTTTTTGCAAAGTACCTCCTCCCTGCTTGACCCTTTGCCAGACTTGCATCTCGAAGGAGGTCTTCTCACAATTGCATGAATTACTTTTTCATTTTGACGGGAGAACCAGTGGACAAATATCTTCACTCGTTCTGGGAGTTATGAGTAAGCGGGGAAAATGAAATAGGATTTGTATTGGATAAGTATAAATGAGTGTTTGATGGTCAGGGCAGAGCTAGTGGGCCAAAGGGCCTTTTTCTGTTCTGAATGACTCCACTATTCTTCGACTCTTTAACAGCCAGAAGGACAAAGGAGGTAGAACTCCCTTTATTTGGAGACTCTGATCACTTCTAAGGGAGAGAATTGGCCCTCAGCCCTGAGTGTTTCAGAATGTGTTTCCATTCAAACATCAGGACTTCAGAGTGAATTAAACACTGATGACTTGAACTGAATTGTACAAGTTACTCATTGTTCCTGAACATTGTATTTTCTGAGCAAATAGAAAGCTTGTTCGTGACACTGGAATTACAGCTCGTTGTGTAAATTATACATCAGAAACATAGAGGGTTAGGATGAGAGCATGAAGACATTTTTGTTTTGTTTAAAGGGTTGTCTCCAAGCAACAGCTCTGCAGAAGTCAGGATTTTGAAATAATTATTGTTTACAGTCTTGTGCTGGTCAGCCCATACCATGTGGCCCCATCACTTACAGATGTGTTTTTGTTTGCAACAGATGACTAAAAAATGATTTATTGTTGAGAGACACGCATCAAAAAGCCAAGGATTGTACAGGCTTATAACTAATAAACTTAATCACTGCAAGGAAACCAAATTGATCGGATTGGCAGCGGAGAATCCCCAAAGCTTACAGCATAGTGAACCTGACAAAGGCCCTGGTTAAAAGGATCTGTAAATATTACACACCGAGGCAAGACTTGGAAAATCATTTGTTTTTAAAATAACATTTTTTAATTAACCAGTGTCAACAATTTAAATTTGTCTTGGATTTATACCGTCATTCAGTGTGCAGTGGTGTGGTTCGAGTGCAAGGAAACATATTTTTCCTCTTAACATTTGCATTTTGGTGAGTTAAGCCAGCGCAGCAAGTGGGAAACCCTGATGAGTGTTGTAGGACAGAGAGACTGAGGGGAACAGCTAAATAGTTCCCTGGAAGTGGCAACACATGTAGACAGGGTGATGAAGAATGCATTTGACACGCTTGCTTTCATCGGCCAGGACGAGTACAGGAGCTGGGACTGTATAAATCACTTGCTTTCATCAGTCAGGACAACAAGTACAGGAGCTGGAACTGTATAAATCACGGGTGGGACCACAGTTGGAGTATTGCATGCAGTTCTGGTCACCCAGATGTAGGGAGCTGCAAAAGGTGCAGAAAAGATTCACAAGGTGTTGCCAGAGCTGGAATTATAAGGAAACGCTAAACGGGCTGGGGCCTCTTTCCCTGGGATGTAGGAGGCCGAAGGGCAAACTTATTAAAGTATAGAAAATCATGAAGGGCACGGAAAAGGTGAATGGTCATAGTCATTCTCCCAGGCAAGTGGAGTCTAAAACTAGATGGATTTAAGGAGAGAGAGGAAAGATTTAAAAGGGTCCTGAGGGGAAACTTTGTCACGCCGAGGATGGTGGGCTATATGCAATAAGCTGCCAGACAAAACTATAGAGGCAGATACAATTACTGGTTGGGATTGAACGAGAAGGCCTGAAAACAATATAAGACAAGATGGTGGTGAAGACAAATACGGATGAAGGACACGTGAATGCAGGAACAGGTCTTAATAAGAACGTGGTCATATTGCAGTGGAAAACACAGGGTGGAGAAGGGGAGAAATTCACGTAACTCCCATTGAAGACAGGAGAGAAACTTCTTCAAAGCAGGTATACCTTGAAGAGACTTTGCTGTGGAGCAGTACATTAGAGCCACATGATAATGCAGGTGCTATAGTTCAAAAGCCTCTACAGATAAAGTAGGTATCAGAACATTATAGCATTCGAAACATGTATGGTTTAAAGATTTAAAAGACAATGATCATCGAAATATGCATACAGAATACAACTCAGAGATTTGTCTTCTCACAGGCAGCGGCAAAACAAGGAAATACCATGGAACCCCTTCAAGAAAACGTCAAAGTTCGAAAAACATTTATTATGGAAGTATGCATAAAGTGTACAGCCTTGAGATTCATCTCCTAACAGGCAGCCACGAAACAAAGAAACTCAAAAAGCAACGTTAAAAAGAAGACCATCAAACACTCAATGTGCAGAGAAAAAAAATCATGCAAACAATAAACACAAACTAACAGTGGTTTGAACTGAAGTCCACAAAGGCAGTCCTGTCTATAGAACCCTAGTTCAATGCAGAGCAGAACAGCGAACTGAACTGGCCCAGTTCCTCGCCTCGGGCCCCAACTCCTTGACATTTTCAATCTGGCACAGTGCTTACATTGTCCAAACATTAGGTTCAGTCGCTTTGCTACAATCTAGGGCCTGGATCCCACTGCCTCGATTCGGCTTGTAGCAAAAGGGAATAAAGGGGGCCTTTTCTGGTTGGCTGCCAGGGACTAGTGGTGTTCCTCAGGAGTCAGTATTGGGACTGCTACTTTTCACATTGTTTGTCAATGATTTAAATAAAGGAGTTGATGGCTTTGTGGCAAAGTTTGCAGATGATACGAAGATGGGTGGTGGGGTAGGTAGTGCTGAGGAAGCAATGTGATTGCAGAGGACTTAGACAAATTGGAAAAATGGACAAAGAAGTAGAGATGGAACACAGTGTTGGGAAATGTAGGATAATGCATTTTGGTAAAAGCAACAATAGTGCAGACTATTAGGTAAATGGGGAGAAGGTTAATTTACAGGTTGTGTCTGTGGTAAAGAAGGCAAATGCAATGTTGGTATTTATTTCAAGGAGAATAGAATATAAAAGCAAGGAGGTAGTGCTGAGCCATTATAAGACACTAGTCAGTCTACACTTGGAGTATTGTCAACAGTCTTGGGCCCCATATCTCAGAAAAGATGTGTTGTCATTGGAGGGAGTCCAAGGAGGTTCATGATGATTCCGGGAATGAAGGGGTTAACATATGAGGAACATTTGGAAGATATGCGCCGGTACTCACTGGAATTTAGAAGAATGCGGGGGGCTGTGGGTGGAATCTCATTGAAACCTACAGAATGTTGAAAGGACTAGATAGGGTGAATGTGGAGAGAATGTTTCCTTTAGTGGGGGTATCCAGAACTAGAGGGCACAGCATCAACACTGAGGGGTGACTTTTTAGAACAGAGGTAAGGAGGAATTTTTTTAGCCAAAGCATGGTGAATCTGTGGAATGCTCTGTCACGGTCTGTAGTAGAGGCCAAGTCTGTGGGTATACTTAAGGCAGAAGCTGATAGTTTCCTGATCAGTCAGGGTATCAAAGGACATGGCAAGAAGGCAGGTGTATGGGGTTGAGTAGTATCTGGGATCATCCATGACGGAATGGGCTGAATGGCCTAATTCTGCTCCTATGTCTTATGGTCTTATAGTCCCACTTTTCCAATTTGGCCTGGTGCTTAAATCATCCAAACATCGGGTTAATTTGCTTCAGTAAGCTCTGGGATCTGCACACCGCTGCCTCAATTCAGCCTGTATCTGACTTTTCCGATTCAGCCTGCACCTTAAATCAATCATCCACAGGTATTCCTCACTTTCAGCAATGGGCCCACTGCCTCGCCTCGCCTCGGTTCTGCCGCATCCATCTGCCTCAAAGAACAAAGGGAAGTTACTTGCTATTGCCTGTGAGGCTCATTTACCAGAAAAAATGTGATTGACAAAGTATTTAGTTGTTTTCCTTGTTTCATTAGCCACCAGCCAGAAGTTGCTGAGATTCACCAGCACCATCTTAAACCAAACATCAAACACACATAATACTAATGAAAAAATCTAAATATCTGGTAAACATCTTTCATTACATTTATCCAAATATGGCCCAGTGTATCCAAATACGAGGATATCTGCAGATGCTGGATATTGAAGCAACACACATCAAAGTTGCTGGTGAACGCAGCAGGCCAGGCAGCATCTCTAGGAAGAGGTACAGTCGACATTTCGGGCCAAGACCGTCAGGACGAAGGGTCTTGGCCCGAAATGTCGACTGTACCTCTTCCTAGAGATGCTGCCTGGCCTGCTGCGTTCACCAGCAACTCTGATATGTGTTAGCCCAGTGTATCTAACCTCATTTACAGTCAAAGGTCTCTGGACATGCTTGGAAAAATACTGGAAAGATGTTTTCCATACTCTATCCCAAATACTTAATTATAATTTGGAACTTAACCCTTTGATTGCTCTTTTCAGCACCTCCGGAGAGGGGGACAGGCACCTAAGTCTGACCAAACGTCGCACATTGTCTTTTGCCTCTCTTTTGGCCAGGTGCACAGTCTTGCTCAGGTGGAGGGATACCGCCCCGCCCACCCACGCTCAGTGGCTCAGGGACATCACGTCCAGTCTATACCTTGAGAAGATCCATTATCAATTCTCAACTCGGACATGAAGTTCCAAAAGTTGTGGGGACCTTTTCTTGAATATTTTCAGAATGCCCAGCCAAACTGAAGGTCCATCCTTTCTTCCTTTCCTCTGCACATGAATCCCTGACCTCCAGCATTTCCTGGTAAAATTCTACGGACCCAAACCTGTAAACATACAACAGTCTATGTATTAAGAAAATACACCTTCTCAATACCAATGCAGCTCTGTGGGGACAAAGGTTCTGTTTAACCCTTTTTTGCTAATGCAATGCTGGCTTGGAGATGGGGATTGGGAGGAGTGGGTCAGGGCAGGGAGGCAACTAAAGCATGATTGCACTATGGGTGCATCTCTTTCATAGATGTGATTTGTACATTTGATACATTTTTATGAACTGCACAAACCTTCTTTATACCCTGTTCTCTTTACTTATAAAACCAATAAAAACATCTGTAATTTCAAAAAAGTCTCTGGAAGTGGTGAACACACAGCCACTGCAGCTGAAGTATCAGAACTTGGATGAAATTTGACGTGAATTCAGCATTGCATTATGAAATTAGACTGATTTAGTTGCTCCTTCAGACAGCCAGATATGGTACTACGAATCTGTGCCTGCTTCTTAGACAAAATGAGAGAAGTGTTCAGGATAGAAAGTGTTTGAAGTGTAAGTGCAGCTTGAGTTGTCTCTACTGGTTCAGTGTGACACAAGAATCCTAAAGCTAACAGTCATTGAATTCAGCTGCAGTGTAAGTGCTGTCGCCAGCCATGCTATGAATGATGGGAAGGAAAATCTGTAGCACTTGCATTCACTTAACAGAAGTGAACAAAATTATGCTAGCAATTACCTCTGTTCTGAGAAAATTCCAGCTTTTCCTGATGGGAGGGTATGTTTTTCTTGGAAAGACCTCAAACTGTTATTGGCAATCCTTGAACCTCAAGCAGCAATCCCAGTGGTGACATCTTCCATGATATAGAGGTGGGTAGATTTTCTGTAACCATGTAATTGTACATTTGAAAATATTTTGTCAGTGGTGAGGTCCTGTCCAGACTGTGACAGGAACTGACTGACCCTGGTCATGAAAGCACAGTTTTCACACAGCATCTTGTTGATGAGGATTTCCCCAAGATGGCCAAAGACATTGCTTGAAATAAACACACTCTGACAAGGTGAGGAATGTTAGGATTGGAACAGGATGATCACCAGATGCTTAGAAATCCAAAGGAACACACACACAAAATGCTGGAGGAACCCAGCAGGTCAGACAGTATCTATGGAAATGAATAAACAGTTGACATTCCAAGCCAAGATCCTTCTTCAGGTCTGAGAAGGAAGGGGGAAGACACCAGAATAAAGAAGTGAGGGAAGGGGAAAGAGATCAGCTGGAAAGTGAGAGATGAAGCCAGGTGGATGGGAAAGGTCAAGCACTGGAGAAAAAAAAAATCTGATAGGGGAGAAGAGTGGACCACAGGAGAAAGGGAAGGAGGGCTCCCAGGGGAAGTAATAGGCAGGTGAGCAGAAGTGAAAGGTCAGCATGTGGAATAGTGGAGGGGGGGATATTTGTTCATCGGAAATACAAATTAATATGCATGCTATCAGGTTGAGGGTGGCTTCATCTTGACACAAGAGGAGACCATGGATCGACACTTTGGAACGAGAATGGGAATCAGAAGTAAAGTGTTATGCCACCAGGAAGTCCTGCTTGAGGTGGATGGATCAGAGGTGCTTGATGAAGCAGCCCGTCAACTCACAATGGGTCTCACCAGTGTAGAGGAGGACGCATCAGGAGAACCGGACACAATAGGTGACCCCAGCAGATTCACAGGTGAAATGTTGGCTCACCTGGTAGGGCTGTTCAGGAGAAGGTGTATGGACAGGTGTAGAACTAAGGCTGATAATAGGGGTAAGTGTCTGGAGGGAGATTAGTAGGGAGGGACAATTTCACAAGCAAGTTGTGGAAGGAGGGATCCCTGTGGAAAGCGGAGAGGGGTTGGAAGGTAAAGATATGTTTCGTGGATCCCACTGGAGATGCGGAAGTTGCATAGGATAATGTGTTGAATGTGGAGGCTAATAGGATAGTAGGTAAGGACAAGAGGAACTCTATCACCATTACAGTGGCAGGAAGATGGGGTGAGTGAGAATGGAAATGAAGGGGATGTGGATGAGGGCAGCATCAATAGTGACGGGAGGAAACCCTGTTCTTTGAAGGAGGATATAGAAACATAGAAAACCTACAGCACAATACAGGCTTTCGGCCCACGATGCCGTGCCAAACATACATTTACTTTAGAAATTACCTAGGGATTACCTATTTTTCTAAGCTCCATGTACCTATCCAGGAGTCTCTTAAAAGACCCTATCGTATCCGCCTCCATCACTGTCGCCGGCAGCCCATTCCATGCACTCACCACCCCCGCATATATCTTGCCCCTGACATCTCCTCTGTACCTACTTCCAAGCACCTTAAACTGTGCCCTATCATGCTAGCCATTTCAGCCCTAGGAAAAAGCCTCTGACTATCCACACGATCAATGCCTCTCATCAACTTATACGCCTCTATCAGGTCACCTCTCATCCTTCGTCGCTGCAAGGAGAAAAGGCCAAGTTCACTCAACCTATTCTAATAAGGCATGCTCTCCAATCCAGGCAACGTTCTTGTAAATCTTCTTTGTACCCTTTCTATAGTTTCTACATCCTTTCTGTAGTGAGGTGACCAGAACTGAGCACAATATTCCAAGTGGGGTCTGACCAGAATCCTATAAAGCTGTAATATTACCTCTCGGCTCTTAAGCTCAATCCCATGGTTGATGAAGGCCAATGCACCGTATGCCTTCTTAACCACAGAGTCAACCTGTGCAGCAGCTTTGAGTGTCCGATGGACTCAGACCCCAAGATCCCTCTGATCCTCCACACTGTCAAGAGTTTTGCCATTACTACTATATTCTGCCATCATATTTGACCTACCAAAATGAACCACCTCACACTTATCTGGGTTGAACTCCATCTGCCACTTCTTAGCCTATTTCTGCATCCTATCAATGTCCCACTGTAACCTCTGACAGCCCTCCACACTATCCACAACACCCCGTACCTTTCTGTCATCAGCAAATTTACTAACCCATCCCTCCACTTCCTCATCCAGGTCATTTATAAAAATCACAAAAAGTAGCAGTCCGAGAACAGATCCCTGAGGCACACCACTGGTCACTGACCTCCATGCAGAACATGACCCGTCTACAACCACTCTTTGCCTTCTGTGGGCAAGCCAATTCTGGATCCACAAAGCAAGGTCCCCTTGGATCCCATGCCTCCTTACTTTCTCAATCAGCCTTGTCTGGGGTACCTTATCAAATGCCTTGCTGAAATCCATATACACCACATCTACTGTTCTTCCTTCATTAATGCGTTTAGTCACATCCTCAAAAAATTCAATCAGGCTTGTAAGGCATGACCTGCCATCTTAACAAAGCCACGTTAACTACTCCTAACCTTATTATGCCTCTCCAAATGTGCATAAATCCTGACTCTCCGGATCTTTTCCATCAACTTACCAACCATTGAAGTAAGACTCACTGGTCTATAATTTCCCGGGCTACCTCTACTCTGTTTCTTGAATAAGGGAAGAAGATCTGCACTCAACGTCAGTAACACGAAGGAGCTGATTGTGGACGTCAGGAAGGGTAAGATGAAGGAACACATACAAATCCTCATAGAGGGATCAGAAGTGGAGAGAGTGAGCAGCTCTAAGCGCCTGGTTATCAAGATCTCTGAGGATCTAACCTGGTCCCAACATATTGATGTAGTTATAAAGCAGCTATACTTTATTTTGAAGAGATTTGGCATGTCATCAAATACACTCAAAAGCTTCTATAGTTGTACCATGGAGAACATTCTGACAGGCTGCATCACTGTCTGGTATGGAGGGGCTACTGCACAGGACCGAAAGAAGCTGCAGAAGATTGTAAGTTTAGTCAGCTCCTACAAAGTAGGCACTAGCCTACAAAGCACCCTGCCATTACTAAGGACCTCCAGCACCCAGGGTGTGCCCTTTTCTCACTGTTACCATCAGGTAGGAGGTACAGAAGCCTGAAGGCACACACTCAGCGATTCAGGAACAGCTTCTTCCCCTCTGCCATCTGATTCCTAAATGGACATTGAAGCTTTGGACACTACCTAACATTTTTTTAATATACAGTATTTCTGTTTTTGCACATTCTTAAAAATCGATTTGATTGGTTTACTTGTTTATTTATTATTATGTTTTATTTTATTTTTTTTCTCTCTGCTAGATTATGTATTGCATTGAACTGCTGCCTTATAATTTTCCTGATCTCTATCATTACCTAGTTTTTTGAATCTTTTGTAAGCTTTTCTTTCCTTCTTGACTAAATTTTCAACAGCCTTTGTACACCACAGTTCTTGTACCCTACCATCCTTTTCCTGTCTCATTGGAACGTACCAATGCAGAACATCATGCAAATATCCCCTGAATATTTGCCACATTTCTGCCGTACATTTCCCTGAGAACATCTGTTCCCAATTTATACTTCCAAGTTCCTACATGATAGCTTCATATTTCCCCTTACTCCAATTGAACACTTTCCAAACTTGTCTGTTCCTATCCCTCTCCAATGCTGTGGTAAAGGAGATAGAATTGTGATCACTATCTCCAAAATGCTCTCCCACTGAGAGACCTGACACCTGACTAGGTTAATTTCCCAACACCAGATCAAGTATAGCCTCTCCTCTTGTAGGCTAATCTATTCCTGAACATACCTAACAAACTCCACCTATCTAAACCCCTTGCTGTAGGAAGATGCCAATCAACGCTTAAGAAATTAAAATCTCCCAGCATGATGACCTTGTTATGATTACAGCTTTCCAGAATCTGTCTCCCTATCTGCTCCTCGATGTCCCTGTTACTGTTGGGTGGTCTATTAAAAACACCCAGTAGAGTTATTGACCCCTTCCTGTTCCTAACTTCCACCTACAGAGACTCAGTAGACAATCCCTCCATAACTTGCTCATTTCTGCAGCTGTGACACTATCTCTGATCAGCAGTGCCATGCCCCCACCTCTTTTGCCTCCCTCCCTGTCCTTTCTGAAACTTCTGAAGCCTGGCCCTCTAACTAACCATTCCTGCCCTTCGGCCAGCCAAGTCTCTGTAACAGCCACAACATTATATCTCCAAGTACTGATCTACGCTCGGAGCTCATCTGCTTTGTTCATGATGCTTCTTGCATTAAAGTAGACACATCTCAAACCATCAGTCTGAGCGCATCCCTTCTTTATCACCTGCCTGTTCTCCCTCTCACACTGCTTACAAGTTTTCTCTATTTGTGAGCCAACCACCCCTTCCTCCATCTCCTCAGTTCGGTTCTCACCCCCCAGCAATTCTAGTTTAAACTTCCTCCAATAGCCTTAGCAAACCTCCCTGTCAGGATATTGGTCCCCCTCGGATTCAAGTGCAACCCGTCCTTTTTGTACAGGTCACACCTGCCCCAAAAGAGGTCCCAACGAATCAGAAATCTGAATCCCTGCCCCCTGCTCCAATCCCTCAGCCGTGCATTAATCTCCTACCTCACTCTATTCCTATACTCACTCTTACGTGGCACGGGCAGTAAAGGCATCCGTTAGTCTTGCAAGACCATGGATCTGTGCCTGGAAAGTCTTCACTCTCCAGGGCGCAGGCCTGGGCAAGGTTGTATGGGAGACCAGCAGTTGCCCATGCTGCAAGTCTCCCCTCTCCACGACACCAATGTTGTCCAAGGGAAGGGCATTAGGACCCATACAGCTTGGCACCAGTGTCGTCGCAGAGCAATGTGTGAGTAAGTGCCTTGCTCAAGGACACAACATGCTGCCTCGGCTGGGGCTCGAACTCATGACCTTCAGATGGCTAGTTGAATGCCTTAACCACTTGGCCACATGCCCACTAGGCACGGGCAGTAATCCTGAGATTACTACCTTTGAGGTCCTGTTATCTCACCACAACAACCCTGTTATCATTACACATTTCCAGAATCTGTCTCCCTATCTGCTCCTTGATGTCTCTGTTATTATTGGGTGGTCTATAAAAAACATTCGGTAGGGTTATTGACCCCTTCCTGTTTCTAACTTCCGCCCACAGAGACTCCGTAGACAATCCCTCCATGACTTCTTCCTTTTCTGCAGCCGTGACACTATCTCTGATCAGCAGTGCCATGCCCCCACCTCTTTTGCCTCCCTCCCTGTCCTTTCTGAAACATCTGAAGCCTGGTACTCGAAGTAGCCATTCCTGCCCTTGAGCCATCCAAGTCTCTGTAATGGCCACAACATGATAGTTCCGCGTACTGATCCACGCTCTAAGCTCATCCGCTTTGTTCGTGATGCTTCTTGCGTTAAAATAGACACATCTCAATCCATTGGTCTGAGTGTGTCCCTTCTCTATCACCTGTCTATCTCCCCTCTCGCTCTGTCTCCAAGCTTTCTCTATTTGTGAGCCAACCACCCCTTTCTCCGTCCCTTCATTTCGATTCCCACACCCCAGCAATTCTAGTTTAAATTCTCCCCGATAGCCTTAGCAAACCTCCTTGCCAGGATATTGGTCCCCCTCGGATTCAAGTGCAACACGTACATTTTGTATAGGTCATGCCTGTCCCAAAAGAGGTCCCAATAATCCATAAATCTGAATACAATCCCCCAGCCACGCATTTATCCTCCACCTCACTCTATTGCTATGCGCACTATCACGTGGCACAGGCAGTAATCCTGAGATTACTACCTTTGAGGTCCTGCTTCTCAACTTCCTTGCTAACTCCCTGTTGTCTGCTTTCAGCACCTCCTCCCTTTTCCTACCTATGTCACTCGTACCAATATGTACCATGATCTCTGGCTGTTCATCTTCTCACTTCAGAATATCATGGATGCGATCAGAAACATCGTGGACCCTGGCACATGGGAGACAAACTACCATCCATGTTTCTTTTCTGCATCCACAGAATCACCAATCTGACCACCTAACTATAGAGTCCCCTATCACTGCTGCCATTCTCTTCCTTTCCCTACCCTTCTGAGCCACAGGGTCAGACTCTATGTCAGAGGCGCAGCCACTGTTGCTTCCCCCTGGTAGGTCGACCCCCCCAACAGTACTCAAACAGGAATACTTATTGTTAAGGGGGACAGCCACTGAGGTACTCCCTAGCATCTGACTCTTGCCCTTCCCTCTCCTGACTGTTACCCACTTATCTATCACGCCAGGTCTTGGTGTGACTACATGCCTATAGTTCCTCTCTATCACCTCCTCACTTTCCCTGACCAGACGAAGGTCATCGAACTGCAGCTCCAGTTCCCTAACACCGGTCACTAAGGAGCTGCAGCTCAATGCACCTGGCACAGGTGTGGCCATCTAGGAGATTGGGATTCTCCCGGATATCCCACATCTGATACCCAGTATAGAACACCGGCCTCACAGACATACTTTCTATTTCTTGCAAGTAGCTTACCTCGCCTCGACCCATTATTGCCGAAGCCCCGTTGAACCAAAGCACTCCTACTCTGTCTCCCTCTGCTCCAGCTCCCACTCTATAAAGCTGTCTTCTTTTAAATCCTTCCCACCGGTCTAATTCGCTGACGTCCACATGCTTGCACAGTCGTACCTCCATCAAACCTCTGAGGAAAAACCTATCTTCTTTTATATCCTTCTTGCTGGTTTAACTCACTGACATTAACGCACTTGTGCAGTCATGCCTCGATCAAACCTTTGAGGAAAAAACTGTCTTCTTTTATATCCTTCCCACCGGTCTAACTTGCTGACATCCATGTGCAGTTGTGCCTCGATCATCTCGAATGTCCTGGAATGGAAAACCACATCCTGGGAACAGAGGCAGGGGAGGCAAAGGAACTGAGAAAAGGAAATAGTGTTTTTACAGGAGACAAGGTGGGAAGAAGTATAGTCAAGTTAACCATGAGAATCAGCAGGTTTATAAAAGATGTCAGCTGAGAGTTTGTCTCCAGAGATGGAAGACAGAGAGATTTGAGACTTTCTTGAGTGGGTTGGTGACTTTCAGCCTAACAGAGAGAAGAGTAGAATAATGAAAATTAAAACAAAAGATTGTGACAGTTACAGCAAAGTGATATATTGAGCCACCAGACCAGTAAACAAGTCTACATTTTCAAAATGTTTGATGGACTCAGCAGATCAGACAGCATCTATAGAAATTAATAAACGGTCATGGCCAGGGAATTGAATCTAAGTGTCTGGGTAGACTCATAGTTTCTGCTTGCTCCTGCCCCCTGAACTCATGTTCACATACCTTGACTCCATTTTATCCTCCTTGATTCAGTTCTTTCCCATCCATGTCCACAACATTTCTCACCCTCTCAATCTCCTCAACAACTTGCATTTCCCTAGCCCTGATCGCCTCATCTTCACCATGGTTGTTCAGTCCCTACACGCTTTTATTCCCCCATCAAGAAAGTCTTAAAGACCTCTGCTTCTTTCCTGACAACAGACCCGAATATTTCCATTCCACTACCACTCTCCTCTGTCTGGCAGATCAGGGCTTCACTCTCAACAACTTCTCTTTTGCCTTTTCTCCCTTTCTCCAAACTCATGTAGCCATGGGGACCAGCTATGGTTGACCTTCCATTGGCTATGTGGAACGGTCCATGTTCCAAGCATTCCTTGGTGATGTTCCCCAAAACTTTCTGTGCTGCACCAGTGCTGAGCTCGTCAATTTCATTGACTTTGCCTCCAACTTCCACCCTGACCTTAAAATCACTTAGTCTATTTCTGACACCTCTCTTCCCTTTCTTAATTTCTCTGTTGGCATCACTGGAGACAAATTGTCTGCCATTAACTCGTATAAACTGACTAATTCCGACAGCTATCTTGACCATACCTTTTCCCATTCTGTCTCCTGTAAAAGTACCATTTCTTTTTTTCAGTTCCTTTGTCTCCACTGCATCTGTTCCTTTCCAGTATGAGGCTTTCCTTTCCAGGACATCTGAGGTGTCCTCCTTCTTCAAAGAGCAGGATCTACCTTCCTCCATTATTGATGTTGCGCCCACCTTCATCTCCTCCATTTCTCAGACATCCATACTCACCCCATCTTCCCGTCATCTTAACAGGGATAGCGTTCCTCTTTTCCTCACCTACCTCCCCATGAGCCTTTGCATCTAGCATATCATTCTCTGCAACTTCTGCCATCTTCAACATACCACCAAACTCATCGTTACCTCCCCCTCCACTCTCCTATTTCTGCAGGGACTGTTCCCTCTGTAAATTCCCTTGACATTTGTCTCTTCACAGTAATCTCCTTCCGGACACTTATCCCTGCAGGAGGCAGAAGTGCTACACCTGCCAATTTACCTCCTCCCTCACCTCCATTCCAGGCCCCAAACAGTCCTTCTAGGTCAGGCAACACTTCACCTGCAAATCCACTGGGGTTGTCTACTGTATCCTGTGTTCCTGATGTGGCCAGCCCTACATTAGTGACATGCAACGTAGATTGGGAGACTACTTTGTCCAGCACCTCAGCTCTATCCACAAAAAATCAGAATATCCCCGTGGCCAACCATTTTAATTTCAATCCACTTTCCAATTCTGTGATGTCAGTCAATGGCGTCCTCTTCTGCCACAATGAGGCCACTATCAGGTTGGAGGAACAACACCTTATATTCTGCCTAGGTAGCCAACCTGAACATCAGTTTCTCCAACTTCCACTAATATTTTCCCTGTCCTCCTTTCCTCTTCTTCCTTTCCCACTCTAACCTCTTACCTCATCTCTTCACCTCATATAACCTCTTCCTGGTGACCATCCTCATTCCTTTCTCCCATGTTCCACTATCTTCTCCTATCATATACTTCCTTCTTCAGCCCTTCGCCGTTCCCACTTATCACCTTCTAGCTTGCTGTGGCATCTTCCCCCTTCCTTTCTTGTCCAGATTAAGGACACTGGCCCGAAATATCAACTGTTTATTAATTTCCATAGCTGCTGCCTGACTTGATGAATTCCTCTAGTATTTTATGTGTGATGCTCTCGATTTCCAGCATCTGAAGGATCTCTTGTGTTTAAGACTACATTTTCTCTTCGACTTTTCCCCTGAAATTTACTCTGTAAATCTCTTTTGAAGTACCTTATCAGTGGCGTTTTGAAAATGTGGATATGGTTAGTCTGCCATATTCCTATGCAGTTATAATTGCTTCAAATAGTGTGCTTAAATTTATCTTTTTCACGTTCCTTGCCATAAGGAAATATTAAAAATCGCACTAATTTTAACCCACATTGGAGCTTGGATTTTTCCTCGCTATAGAACAGCCTGTGTCTTGTCGAACAGGAAGCAGCAGGTCGGAGTAGATGAGTGCTCTGCAGACTGGAGAGAGATTGGAAGTGGTACAGTACAGGGTCTCAGTGCAGGCTCTGGTGGTCTATCTAGAGGACTTCATCTTAGCATGTAGACAACTAGTAGAAATCTGTTTGCAACAATTGCATTAGCTATTGATTGATGCTAATCATTGCCGGAGAAATTGTGCACGAGAAATAATATGGTGATCTAAGCAATTTTGAAATATTATGTTGAAATTGCTCAGAAGTATGCCAGCTTTGTTTACAAGTCATCTCTAGGCTGCTGTTGACAATTTACAATTATCAGGGTTAACTCACAATCATCACCACCTTTTGCTTCTGATTAGCTCTTTACCAGAAAATCAGCTGTCAATACTGAGACCTGAAAAGGATTATTAGCAAATGTCACTGTTGAATGACCATGAACTCAAAAATTTTTCACTTTTAATGACAGCCCAGAGAGAACGTAAAACTTTTCTACTGCTGAATATTATACATCCTGTATTATCAGGGCTCCTGTATTTTGTTCTATTACCACCAGTTATCAACAACTCAAAACTGTCATTGAACAGGAAATGAGGCTTTACGACTTAATTTGTCTTCATTCAATTTACTGTCTGTTCGTTGGGAGGGAGCGTTTTTGACTCATGGTCACTGATGATTCAAAAGGTGTACTTTTGAAACCCAACTCCACACTGGCCTGTTGTGAACAGATCTGACCTCCACCTTTGAATTCTACAGTTCAAAACTGATTCTGAGAAGGATCTGAGCGCGTATTTGTGTAAACTGTGAAGCTGCTGCCATAGAAGACCAACAGCAGTGCAGAAAGGAAATATGGTTACAGACATGGAAGACGCAGGCACCTTGTAGCTGTTACATTATCAAATGACCTGTGAATCTTTCCACTATCTTATTCTAAGTTCCAAGTGAGAGCATGAATATGAAAATAACAATTGCCTGGATATTTCAATCATCCTCATCAGTATCTCATAAATGCCCCAACAGTGACTGACTCATTGAACCCATGTCCTTTCTGAAATGCCTCAGGCCATGAAACAAGTCCAACAGTATCAAATCAATCTTTGCCTTTTGTCACTAATCAACAGGAGGCCTGAGGAATATTGCGTTCCAGATTTTAGCAGTTGTTTCAGCAAGCCTCTTCCTAAACTCCCAGTTAATTCTATCAGTGTACATCCTTAGTTTTATCCTTGTACTCTGAAGCAATAAAAACACCACTTCCAACAAATTAACAATACACCAGATAGATGATTCTCCTGTTCTTTTTTGGGATTGTAACTCTGGATATCAATTTGCAATTTATACTGACCCTTGAAATAGTTGATGTATTGGAATGTTTGGTCCATGCTCAATTTGATCATGACAAAAGCAGGGCCTTATCACCTTATCTTGTTTTTCTCAAACTGCTTCACACCAACATTGATAGTACAATCCTAAAAGAGGAAAATCCAGATTATTTCTGATCAGCCTACACTAGAGTAAACATGAGGCTATAAGGCTAGAACGTGCGGGTGTGAATTGAGATGATGTTTTTGCAGGGAAATGTACTATGGACATGTGGTCGATGTTTAGAGATCTCTTGCGGGATGTAAGGGATAAATTTGTCCTGGTGAGGAAGATAAAGAATGGTAGGGTGAAGGAACCATGGGTGACAAGTGAGGTGGAAAATCTAGTCAGGAGGAAGAAGGCAGCATACATGAGGTTTAGGAAGCAAGGATCAGATGGGTCTATTGAGGAATATAGGGAAGCAAGAAAGGAGCTTAAGAAGGGGCTGAGAAGAGCAAGAAGGGGGCATCAGAAGGCCTTGGTGAGTAGGGTAGTGGAAAACTCCAAGGCATTCTTCAATTATGTGAAGAAAAAAAGGATGCTAGGAGTGAAGGTAGGACCGATTAGAGATAAAGGTGGGAAGATGTGCCTGGAGGCTGTGGAAGTGAGCGAGGTCCTCAATGAATACTTCTCTTCGGTATTCACCAATGAGAGGGAACTTGATGATGGTGAGGACAATATGAGAGAGGTTGATGTTCTGGAGCATGCTGATATTAAGGGAGAGGAGGTGTTGGAGTTGTTAAAATACATTAGGACAGATAAGTCCCCGGGGCCTGACAGAATATTCCCCCGGCTGCTCCACGAGGCGAGAGAAGAGATTGCTGAGCCTCTGGCTAGGATCTTTATGTCCTCATTGTCCACGGGAATGGTACCGGAGGATTGGAGGGAGGCGAATGTTGTTCCCTTGTTCAAAAAAGGTAGTAGGGATAGTCCGGGTAATTATAGACCAGTGAGCCTTACGTCTGTGGTGGGAAAGCTGTTGGAAAAGATTCTTAGAGATAGGATCTATAGGCATTTAGAGAATCATGGTCTGATCAGGGACAGTCAGCATGGCTTTGTGAAGGGCAGATCGTGTCTAACAAGCCTGATAGAGTTCTTTGAGGAGGTGACCAGGCATATAGATGAGGGTAGTGCAGTGGATGTGATCTATATGGATTTTAGTAAGGCATTTGACAAGGTTCCACAAGGTAGGCTTATTCAGAAAGTTAGAAGGCATGGGATCCAGGAAAGTTTGGCCAGGTGGATTCAGAATTGGCTTGCCTGCAGAAGGCAGAGGGTGGTGGTGGAGGGAGTACATTCAGATTGGAGGATTGTGACTAGTGGTGTCCCACAAGGATCTGTTCTGGGACCTCTACTTTTCGTGATTTTTATTAACGACCTGGATGTAGGGGTAGAAGGGTGGGTTGGCAAATTTTTACAGCCTGGGTCCTGTCTGTGAGGAAGTTGAAGATCCAGCTGCAGATCTGAGTGCTAAGGCCCAGGTTCCGAAGCTTAGGAATCAGTTTACTTGGAATGATGGTATTAAAGGCAGAGCTGTAGTCAATGAAAAGGAGCCTTCCATATGCGTCTTTATTCTCCAGGTGTTCTAAGTAGGAATGTAGGGCCAGAGAGATGGCATTTGCCGTTGACCTGTTGCTCCGGTAGGCGAATTGCAAAGCGTCGAGGTTGACCGGTAGGCTGTGGTTGATGTGTGCCATAATCAATCTCTCGAAGCACTGAATAGCAATTGATGTCAGAGCCTCAGGTCGATAGTCATTCAGGCATGCCACCTTGCTCTTCTTCAGCACTGGGATTATCGTTGCCTTCTTAAAACACGAGGGGATCTTAGACTGAAGCAAGGAGCAGTTGAAGATGTCAGCAAACACTCCAGCTAGCTCGCTTGCACAGGCCCGGAGAACCCATCCCAGGACACCAACTGGGCCCGTCGCCTTCCTTGGATTTATCTTCAGAAAGGCCTTTCTAACATCCTCCTCGGTGATGATGAATCTCGATGCTACCAGGTCCGGTTCATCCGGAGGGAGCGGGATGCTCCTCCTCTGTTCGAATCTTGCGTAGAATACATTTAGTTCATCAGGAAGAGAAGCGCCACTGTTATTGATATTCCCAGCCTTTTCTTTGCGCCCACTGATCTCATTTAGACCCTGCCATAGTCTACTAGCATCCCTCTGGTTAGCCTGAGCTTCCAACTTGGCTCGATATTGCCTCTTGGTGCCCTTAATGGCTTTCTGGAGTTCACGCCTGGATTCTGTGTAGCGACTGGTATCCCCAGACCTAAAAGCCGCAGCTCTAGCCTTTAAAAGGGACTTGACCTCATAATTCATCCAAGGTTTCCGGTTAGGTAATACTCGGATCGTCTTGCGAGACACACAGACCTCCGTGCATTTCCAAATAAAGTCCGTGACAGCTGGGGTATACTCATCAAGGTTAGCTGCTGAGTCCTTGAATACTAACCAGTCCACCGATTCAAAGCAGGTCATGGAGGACCTCATCCGTTTCCTCCGTCCAGCGCGACACTACTTTTGACACCATGACCTCCCGCTTCAGTTTCTGTTTGTAAGCCGGGAGGAAGAGTACGGCCTCATGGTCTGATTTTCCAAAGTGAGGTCGTGGAACGGAACGGTAGGCATCCTTGACTGCAGTGTAGCAGTGGTCAGGTATATTCGGGCCTCTAGTCGGGCAGGAGACATGTTGGTATAACTTTTGCAGCGCCTTTCTGAGGTTGGCCTGGTTAAAGTCTCTGGCTGTAATTAGCAAAGCCTCCAGATACCTGGTCATTACACATGCAAATTATGAGGTTGCTAACAATTTGCAATAATCTTGCAAAAGACAAATGCAGTGTTTACAGGTTTGTCACAGTCCTTTCATCCAGTGTTGAGGAAGGGTGAAGGAACCATCGGTGACAAGTGAGGTGGAAAATCTAGTCAGGAGGAAGAAGGCAGCATACATGAGGTTTAGGAAGCAAGGATCAGATGGGTCTATTGAGGAATATAGGGAAGCAAGAAAGGAGCTTAAGAAGGGGCTGAGAAGAGCAAGAAGGGGGCACGAGAAGGCCTTGGCGAGTAGGGTAAAGGAAAACACGAAGGCATTCTTCAATTATGTGAAGGAAAAAAGGATGACGGGCGTGAAGGTAGGACCGATTAGAAATAAAGGTGGGGAGATGTGCATGGAGGCAGTGGAAGTGAGCGAGGTCCTCAATGAATACTTCTCTTCGGTATTCACCAATGAGAGGGAACTTGATGATGGTGAGGACAATATGAGTGAGGTTGATGTTCTGGAGCATGTTGATATTAAGGGAGAGAAAGTGTTGGAGTTGTTAAAATACATTAGGACGAATAAGTCCCCGGGGCCTGACGGAATATTCCCCAGGCTGCTCCACAGGGCGAGGGAAGAGGTTACTGAGCCTCTGGTTAGGATCTTTATGTCCTCATTGGCCACAGGAATGGTACCGGAGGATTGGAGGGAGGCGAAAGTTGTCCCCTTGTTCAAAAAAGGTAGTAGGGATAGTCCGGGTAATTATAGACCAGTGAGCCTTACGTCTGTGGTGGGAAAGCTGTTGGAAAAGATTCTTAGAGATAGGACCTCTGGGCATTTAGAGAATCATGATCTGATCAGGAACAGTCAGCATGGCTTTGTGAAGGGCAGATCGTGTCTAACAAGCCTGATAGAGTTCTTTGAGGAGGTGACCAGGCATATAGATGAGGGTAGTACAGTGGATGTGATCTATATGGATTTTAGTAAGGCATTTGACAAGGTTCCACATGGTAGGCTTATTCAGAAAGTCAGAAGGCATGGGATCCAGGGAAGTTTGGCCAGGTGGATTCAGAATTGGCTTGCCTGCAGAAAGCAGAGGGTCGTGGTGGAGGGAGTACATTCAGATTGGAGGATTGTGACTAGTGGTGTCCCACAAGGATCTGTTCTGGGACCTCTACTTTTCGTGATTTTTATTAACGACCTGGATGTGGGGGTAGAAGGGTGGGTTGGCAAGTTTGCAGACGACACAAAGGTTGGTGGTGTTGTAGATACTGTAGAGGATTGTCAAAGATTGCAGAGAGACATTGATAGGATGCAGAAGTGGGCTGAGAAGTGGCAGATGGAGTTCAACCCGGAGAAGTGTGAGGTGGTACACTTTGGAAGGACAAACTCCAAGGCAGAGTACAAAGTAAATGGCAGGATACTTGGTAGTGTGGAGGAGCAGAGGGATCTGGGGGTACATGTCCACAGATCCCTGAAAGTTGCCTCGCAGGTGGATAGGGTAGTTAAGAAAGCTTATGGGGCGTTAGCTTTCATAGGTCGAGGGATAGAGTTTAAGAGTTGCGATGTAATGATGCAGCTCTATAAAACTGTGGTTAGGCCACACTTGGAGTACTGTGTCCAGTTCTGGTCGCCTCATTATATGATGGATGTGGAAGCATTGGAAAGGGTACAGAGGAGATTTACCAGGATGCTTCCTGGTTTAGACAATATGCATTATGATCAGAGGTTAAGGGAGCTAGGGCTTTACTCTTTGGAGAGAAGGAGGATGAGAGGAGACATGATAGAGGTGTACAAGATAATAAGAGGAATAGATAGAGTCGATAGCCAGCGCCTCTTCCCCATGGCACCACTGCTCAATACAAGAGGACATGGCTTTAAGGTAAGGGGTGGGAAGTTCAAGGGGGATATCAGAGGAAGGTTTTTTACTCAGAGAGTGGTTGGTGCGTGGAATGCACTGCCTGAGTCAGTGGTGGAGGCAGATACACTAGTGAAGTTTAAGAGACTACTAGACAGGCATACGGAGGACTCTAAGGTGGGAGCTTATATGGGAGGCAGGGTTTGAGTGTCGGCACAACATTGTGGGCCGAAGGGCCTGTACTGTGCTGTACTATTCTATGTTCTATGTTCTATACAGTAATTAACCCACATTGGAATCAGTCAGTGGGGTTTTATATTATAACTGGATTCAAAAAGAAGAGAATCATGTTGAAATGTGATGGATATCTTTCATACTGATGAGCACCAGATTCATCCAAGCGTATTTTCATAAAACAGGTACATTTGATTTACAAATTGCATACATTATAATAAAAACCAGGAGAAGCATCTGGATTTGTTTTATTTTCCAATCCAGTCTAGATCATCTGATCCTTGGATAAATTAAGTTCAAGAATTTGTTTCTAGTATGTACTCCAAAGAAAATAATAGTGGACATTATGGGAAAAGGGTATGCACACGTACACATGCATAAAAATCCAATGCAGTACATTTTGTGCTTTTTGAGTCTTCTGTATTCCACATTTCAGCTAAACTGAGGAGCAAGCTACAAAACTGCTGCGTAGATTTCAGGAGACATAAGTCAGTATATTGCCACTTGTTTACATGTGTGAGTAGACATAACCTTGCTCTTCTCTCTCTTGCCCTCCTCTTACCCAAGAAATGGGCCTAGCAAGGTAATGAGCACAAGAGATTCTGCAGATGCTGGAAACCCACACACAAAATGGTGGAGGAACTCAGCAAGTCAGGCAGCATCTATAGAAAGGAATGAAGAGTGGCCGTTTCAGACTGAGGCACTTCATTAGCACTGGATCAAGATAATGATCATGCCAGACTCGAAACACATTCTTCACATGGAGCCAGCCAGAAACAACTGCAAACATTCATAAATAGCAGAGAAGTCAGATGACAAGCATTAGAGAATGCACCCTGGAATTGTTGAAGGCAAGGCATGTTTAACTCGGTAGATTGATTTTTTTTTTGTTGAAGTCAAAGGGAGTGTTGATGAGGGCAATGCAATTGATAGGATATATATGAGCTTCCAAAATGGCTTTGATGTAGTGCCACATCATGTGGTTTTCATTATGAATGAAGTTTAAGGGGTTATAACTGTATGGCTAGAAACTTGGCAAGGAAATAGGAAACTGAAAGCAGGAGTGAAAGACTGCTTTTCAGTGGACCATGGAGTTCCATAGGGGATGGTACCGGCAATGCAGCTTTTCTTAATAAATATTAACAATGATCTAGTTAAATAATTCCAAATTTGTTGAAGATTTGTGAGACAAATAGTAGCAGAGGTATAGACAGGGTGATGCAAAAGGTAACAAAATGGCAAATAACATTTAGTAAAAAGTATGCAAAGTGAATAAGAAGATAAATTTTAAACTGGAAGCCACTGTATCATTGTGTCCAATTCTGAGGGTCATGCCTCATCAAAGATGTGAAGTCCCTAAAGAGAGTAAAGAAGAGATTTCCTAAATTGATCTCAGGAATGAGGGACTTTAATGGTGGAACTAGGCCATAAAGAGGGGATAGTTCTCCTTGGAACAGAGATCTGAGAGGGGCATTTATCAACATGCATAAGTAAAGAGAAAGGGCTGCCTTGGGTACAAGTGTCAAGGACTAAGGAACATAAAGTAAAATTGACTGGTAAAGGAAACAAAATAGGCATGAGGAAATACTTTTTAATGAACTGAAGACTAGGGTCTGGACAGCACTGCTTGGGAAAGGGTGGAAACAGGATCCTTTTCAATTGTTAGGCGATTGATGGCAATCTGAAAGGGCAGAACATGGGGGCCATGAAGAGAGAATGGGGAAGTTGGACTAACCGGATTGCTCCTGCATGAGGTGGTACTGTTGAATGAGCTACTTCTATGATTCTGTGAGATGATTCAACTACTAAAATGCAATCTGAGATGATCATATGTTCTGTTTAGAGGCAATAGATCTCACCATATCTCTGCCCACTGTTCCTCCTCCTCCTCTGACAAACCCCTGTTTTTAAAGAGAATAAAGAATGGAAAGAAGTTTTCAAAATTGTATTGTTCTCATGTGATTCATAGTGAATATGTCAGAAGCAGCATAAAATAAGCTTTATATATACACTTTATTCTCAGTGTCATGTGGGAACATAGAGATGCAGACTTAAAGGAAAATTTTGCTTCTGTGGAAAATTTGAACTTAAAAAATTGGTAGCTCTTTCTCAGTAAATGTGAAGGCTTTTGTGATGTGTGTCAGCTGTGGTATAGTAACTCCATTCTTGTCTCAGATTCAAGAATTCAGATCACATTCCAAAGGCATGCTGATGCTCCACCGCAGTTTTGAGGGAGTGCTGTGTAGTTGTAGACATCACTTTCCAGATGAGGCATTAAACCTGATAATAGGTCCTCTCAGGTGGCCAGAATGGATGGGACTACATTGAAAAGGAGTAGTGTTTTCCCTGCTACTGTTTAAACTGGCAATGACAGACACTGGGGCAATATTCATATTGATTATTGGACCTGTGCTTCAAATGGCACAAAGGGGCTATTCTTCTAAAGTAAAAATCTCTGAAATGTTAATGGTACTGTATAAATCTAAGGTTTGTTTTGCTTTGTTTTAAAATGCCACATAATTAACAACAATGAGTAAGGGTATTTATAAGGGTTCAGATCGTGCAGGAAACAAAAATTATTTGCTCACTGCAGGCCCTGAAGCACAATGCTACAGAGTCAAGTGGTACTGACATTCTAAGACAAATTTCCATATTCACTTTCAAGTGAATTTTAATGGCATTTCAGAGGCTTTAGAACTGCCAGCACAGCATTATTCACTCTGCGTTCCTTGACTTTACTGGGATTCTATTTTGGAGAAATTCATTTTGCTCAGACATTGCCAACTTCAAACTGTCTTAGTAACTGACTGCCAGTGGGACCTCCCTGGTCTCCCTCATTGTCAGTTGAGCAGCTCAGGATCCCTTCTACAAAGAGCTTTGGACACCTGTGCTCCCCACTGCTTACAACTAGTAACAGAACTACATCCACTGGTTTACTCAGTTTATCCAAGTATCTGGCTTGCAACTGGGTCCCCTCCCTACCACTGCACTGGTGTCTCAGTTCCACCTCTTAGGAAGCTGTACAGTGAGGCTATTATTCAGGGGTCCCTTAAGATTTATTAGAAAAGCCTCTCTAAATTCATTGTTTAAGTAGTGTTTTTTTTTCCTACTTCCCACAATGATCGTTTTGAAAGTGGGAACTCATATTCGAAGAGCAGAAATGCTCCATTCAGCCGCCCCCTCCCACACTCTGCGACAGCATCAATTATGCAAAGCTCTTCTGCCCCGAATAATGCTTTTTCTTCATAAACAGAGGGCCTCTTCATAAAGTGAATGAAACGTGTTCATGCCGCATTTCCTCATTACTGCAAGGTTACTGCGGGAGTGGAAGCTCAAGACTGATGCAGGCATTTGTCTAAGGTGCCCAAATCTGATTTCCTGTCTAGGAGGGAGTGAAGGAGTGAAGGGGAGACCCTTGTGTCCTGTTTCCAAGGCTCACAATGAAGGGGTGAGTTCCGGCTTCGTACGAAAGAAGAAGCTGCTTGTAAATAGGAGTGGCAAGAAAAGTTATACAGGGACCAACTGCAACCTGTGTTGTCCAAAGCTTTAAACAACCAATCCAACCAAAGCAAAGGGAAAATCGGCACACTGAAGTGTGGAAAAAGGCTACAGAGACAGATGTGTGCAATTTATATAATGATTTTCAGTCCTATTCATGGTGAATTGGAAAAGTTTATAAACCTCTTAATGCTGGACTGAGCATAACATTAGAGTCACTGATTGCCTGTGGTGGAACATTGAGTACTTCCTTTGCATTCTAAAACTACACCACTATCCATTATTCCATGAAAAATGGTAAATTAGTGTCCTTTATTGTATTTGGCCTATTTGTAGCAATACTGGGGTGGGGCAGAGAGAGACATTCGCTCGGATCTGACTTTCAGCTAAATTATTCAGGGGGTTCCAGAGTTTACATAAACTCTGCCTTTCCTTTTACCATATTGTCTGTCCCTATTACTGTCTGCCTGCTCACCTGTCTGTGTTTCTCTTAATGCTTACTCCTTTCAATCTATTGTACTCTTTTGCTATATTGACTGTTTATCTTTTGTCCTTCCCTATGACTGTTGATTCAGCAATTGCTCTCCCTCACTCTCTCTCTGCCCTATACTCTGGCTGCTTTCCTATCAGTCTATATTTCTATTAGTCCCTACCAGAATGAGTGCCCAACATTTTTGCCTCACAGCTACCTTCAATAAAAATGCTGACATTTTCTGCCAGTTAACACATAATGACACATGAGATTGCAGATGCTGGAAATCTGGAGGAACACACAAAGAAGCTGAAGGAACTCCCTAGGTCAGCCAACACCTGTGGAGTGAACTGGACAGTTGACGTTTCAGGTCGAGATCTTCATCAGGACTGCCAAGAAAGCTGGGCAATACCTGTGTCAAAAGTTGAGGGGAGGAGATGGAGCAAGAGCTGGTGAATGATAGATGAATCCAGGTGAGAGGAGAAAGGTAACTAAGTGGAAAGGGTGAGAATGGGAATTATATAAAACGGTAGGAGGTGAAAGGTAGAAAGACAAGGGGCTGAAGAAGATGCAATCTGATAGAAGACAGTGCACCAGGGAATGAGGGAAGCTGGTGAAGAGAGGAACCAGTGGGAAGAATGTGTGGGTGATGGGCAGATGGAGTGGATGGAGAAGGGGAAAGAGATAGGGTGGTGGGGACCAGTGAAGTCAAGAAGAAAAGAGGTGGGGTAAGGGACAGAATGGAGTAGTTACTGGAAGTTAGAGAATTCAGTGTCATGTTGTCAAGTTAGAGACTACCAACACAGAATACGAGACACTGTTCTTCTAATCCGCATCTATCCTCGACTTGGCAATGGACAGACATGTCTGTGTGGGAATGCAAAGTCAAATTAAATTGGCTACCCACCAGGAGATCCTAGATGGTAAAGCAGATGGAGTGAACTTGTTTGGCAGAGTGGTCTCCCAATCTGCATTAGGTCTCACCAATGCAGAGGAGGCTGCACTGAGACCACTTGATACAGTATATGACATCAATGGATCCACAGATGAAGTGATGCCTCAGCTGGGAAGTCTGTTTAGGATCTTGGTAGGTGGTGGGCAAGGAGGTAAAGGGGCAAGTGCAGCACTTAGCAGTCATAACACTAGTAAAACTGACATAACACTTGCTTAATGAATTATTTTTGTTTTATAGAAAGATTTTGTAAATACAATTTTTTTTCTTATCTTTACACTCAAGTTAAAATGAAGAAGGTGAAAGCTTAGAATTCCTGCTCTACCAGTCCATGATCGGAGTAACAGAAATGCTGTCTACCAAGGAATGCAGCCACAACTCTGACCACAAATGCACAAAATGGCTTCCACTGATGTAGCTGGAATGACATTGTAACAATATGCTTTCAGGAGCACGTCAGCGACTCCTGCCCCAACTCATGGACAGTGGTGGCATAGGACCACTAGTTCAAAGTTCAAACTTTTATTTTACTTTCTTTAGAGATACAAGGTAGAATAGGCCCTTCTGGCCCTCTGAGCCGCACAGCCCAGTAACCCTGACTTAACCCTTACCTAATCGTGTAACAACTTACAATGACCAAATAACCTACATGGTTTGTCTTTAGACTGTGGGAGGACCCGGAGAAAACCCAACTTTCCTTGGGGAGGACGTACAGAGACTCCTTACACAGGACTCCATGATTGAAGTCGGAACTCGGACACCTCGAGCTGCAATAACGTCACACCAACCATTAATCTACCATGGCACCTCAACGTAAATTTATTATCAAAGTTTATATACAGTATGCCAAAAAAACACAATCGAATCAATGAAATAAGCACACGAACAAAGAAGAACAAACAGCAAATGTGCAAAAGACAACTAATTGTGTGAATGCAAAAAGAAAAAAACAAAATAATAATAAATAAATATTGAAAGCATGAATTGTAGAGTCCTTGAAAGTGAGTCCATAGGTTATGGAATCCACTTAGTGTTTTGGTGAGTGAAGTTATCCATTCTGCCTTGGACACCTGATGGTTAAAGAGCAATAACTTTCCTGAACCAGGTGATATGGGACCCAAGACTCCTTCTTGATAGCAGCAGCAAAAAGCGCATGGCCTGGATGATAGGGGTATTTGATGACGCTGCTTTCCTGCAATAGCGCTTCTTGGAGGTGTGCTCAATGGCGGGGAGGGCTTTACCTGTGAAGGACTGGGCTGTATTCACTATTTTTTAGGGGAATTGATATTTCCATACCAGGCTGTGATACAACCAGCAGCATATGCTCCATCGTGCATATTTAAAAGTTTGGCAAAACTTTAGGTGACATGCCAATTTTTCGCAAACTTCTAGGAAAGTAAAACTGCTGCTGTGCTTTCTTTGTAATGGCACTTACATGCTCGACCCTGGACAGATGCTCTTAAGCGATGACGCCGAGGAGGGTGAAGATACTAACCCTCTCCCCCTTTGAGGACTGGCTCATGGACCTCTTGTTCTCTTCTCCTGAAGTCTGTAATCAGCTCTTCATTTTTGCTGATGTTGAGTGAGAGGTTGTTGCAACAGCACTCAGCCAGTTTGTCAGTTTTCCTCCTATATGTCACCACTTTTGATCCAGCCAATATCAGCAAACTTAAATATGGCATTGGGGCTGTACTTGGCCTCACAGTCAGAAGTATAACTAGGAACCATTTATCAGCATGAACCCTCAGAGAGGGTCTGAAGAAAAGTCCCTGCTCCTGATCTCCTTTTCCATGAGCTCTTAGAATTTCATGAAATGGATCAGATCTCTGAATCTGGTTTGTTGCGACTGCAGCTGGAATTGCAACAGGCTCTCAGGCCACAAGATTTCTATTGAGATCTTCGAAAATCTAAAGTTTGACCAAGGAGTGTTCTTGGACACATCCCCACCACAACACAGGATTGCAGAGACCAGTATTCTTTCATCACCTTCCTATGACAGTTTAATGTACCACTGCAAAATGTTCAGAATCCTGCACATTCATTCCAAATCTCTGGACTTCTCAAGAAGATATTGTCCTTCCAGAACTCAGAGAAATTAGAACATCTTAGCCTTGGCCTTGGCCTCCATTAGGCATTTTGAAGTTTGCAGGAAACTGTGTTTGGATTAACACAAATGTCAAGAGAGGTGCTTTTAGCAGCTATGACTGTTCCTCCAGAAGTTTATAGCTCACTGCTTCAAGCAGAGTATCTCAATTAATCCTATTCCACCAAATCTTGTATATATGGTATCTTTTTGGCCAATATTTTTCAGTAGTGGTACTGTATTACCGAAGATATAATCTGTAAAGCTAACAGCAGTAAGGAAGATTGAGGAGAGCATTGGGGCATTGACGCAACCTTGTCTGACACTAGCCATCATCGAGATTAGCCTTCTTGCACAGTCACAGGTAGGTTGATTGCATGATGTCACATTCTCTCACTACAATGTTGCATTTCAGCTGCAACAAACTTCCTGTGGGAGTGAAACTAATGGGAAGTTGTTCAGTGCATGAGAAGTGAACTTCAGGATCTAGCTCACTGAAACTCCCATAGCTGAGCTATCTTATGGTGCCAGCATGGGTTTGTGCATACTCAGAAACACACTCAAGATGTTGTCAACACAGAACCAACTGAAGGAATGAATTTTACATGCAACAATGGCAAGACAGAGGTCCTCTGCCAACCTATCCCCACCGTATAAAGGTTAGCGTTATTTATCACATGTACATCAAAACATACAGTGAAATGTGTTATTTGCATTGAGGATATGCTGGGGACAGCCCGCAAATGCCATCATGCTTTTGTGCCAATGTAACATACCCACAAGTTATTAATCCTGACTCATATGTCTTTGGAATGAGGGAGGAAATCTGAGAAGCTTGAGGAAAGCCACATAGTCATGGGGAAATTGAACAAAACCTTCACAGCGAGTGCCAGGAACTGAATCACTACCTTGCAGCTTACACCGTAAAGCATTACGCTAACCACTAGGCCTCCGTGCCACTACTATCACATTACCGTCTGACAATGAAAGTTCAGGGCAAAACCCTGGGGAACGCGGACCTCCTCACATAACCCAGCAGCCAAATTCCAATAAAGGCAGACATTGATAATAAAATCCACCACCAACTCTGATGGGCCAGCACTATCTTTGATTGATTCAAGAAAAGGGCATTTGAAGATCAAGAACTGGCAACAAAATTTATGGCTGATTGGGAAACAAGGATCCCTGGGTTTTAGGCTTTTGTGATCAGAACTACCTTCAAGTGGCATATCTAGGCCCTGGATAGATACTACTATGCAGGTAAGCAGGCCAACACAAGCATCCTCCCCCAGGCCAACATCCTCACCATTGAGACCCTAATTATACTCATTTGGCTCCCTTGGGCAAGTCACGTTGTTTGCCTACCCAGTACTGGAATCTTGAAACAGACACTCTATTCTAAGCTCTTTTACAAAGGAACTGATTCAATGGTGTGCTAAGGTCTCCTTAAAGTGATGCAATATCATTACAGCTCATAGGAATTTCTGGGCCATCAATGCTCAAAGAAGGTATATTCCAGATGACCTGGAGAACCTCAAGCCCATACAACAGGAGCACCTAGGCGTCCTGTGTAAATGGTAACAGAACGAGGCTACCTCATAACCAGCCACCCACCCTGTGAGTCCCTTCTGATTCCATATGTGAAACAGTCTGTAGTTTCCACACTGACCTTGTCTGTCACCTCAAAATCACAAAACTGAAGAAGAAGCAAGTAACTTTGGGATTTATGCAGGGATGTAAATGAAGATAAAATTTTCAGATCTCATGGTTGTACTATTTTGAACCTCATGCAAAATTATGAATAGGTACACAGGTATCCAAACTTGTTCCTATTGTCATATATCCTAAAAAGCTTGACCTTTTGTGTCTGACCTGAGTATTTATTGTTTCAAATTATTATTGCAGCTTAAATAAGCATCTGTTAGTCTCAAGAGACCATGGATTTGAAACTTGGAAGGCTTCCAGGGCGCAGGCCTGGGCAGGGTTGTATGGAAGACCGGCAGTTGCCCATGCTGCAAGTCTCCCCTCTCCACGCCACCGATGTTGTCCAAGGGAAGTGCACTAGGGCCGATACAACTTGGCACCAGTATCATTGCAGAGCAATGTGTGGTTAAGTGCCTTGCTCAAGGACACAACACGTTGCCTTAGCTGAGGCTCGAACTAGTGACCATCAGATCACCAGACCAACGCCTTAACCACTTGGCCACGTGCCAACCCAAATTATTGCAGCTTAGTGAACACATTTTATGCATTTATGATGTAATTCCAGATTCTTTAAATGTCTCTCAATGTCGTGGCATTTAAAATACATAGATTGAAAGTTTATCTATGATGTTTGATCTTCTACTTTACTCATATAGATCTATGATGTGATATTTGGGAATATTTAATCTTTTTAGAATTATGCTTTTTCCGTCATGGTTTGCTGATGTAGGCATTTAATAACATGATTGGCTGCTTGGCCATCTTGATGACATCGCAGTTATTGGTTGCCATGGCTCCCCTTAAAACTGATGCCTAACCAGCAACAGGTGTTTTCATTGAGATCAGTGATTAATGCAAACTTCAAGGGCTACTTACAAAATCTGGGCCTTTATGTTTTGAGACAATGCAAGCTGTTGTTATATTGTATGAAAGTGATGAGGTTGCTATGGAAGCAACACACAGAATTTCACAGACTGACGTAACATTTTGGCATGACTAGAAGTTTTCTTAAGGTTTTCTTCCTGGCTTACAAAATGGTTGGCTTCATGGCCAGTTGCTGATAATAGTAAGTTAGGGAGCTTTGCCATGAAGAAGTAGTAATTGAGAGACACAGAATGGAACTAGGCCATTTGGCTACTGAGATCGCCCCAACAATCAACAAACCATTTAAACTAATCCTACAATAGCTCCCATTTTTTAATTCTCCACAATTCTTCATCAACTTTCTTCAGATTTGACTTCTCACCTACACAGTAGAAGCAATTGACAACAATAATAGATTGAAGCAACATTAAAGACTCACCCCATGCTGCAGAATACAAGATTTTCATGGTATATTACAGAGGGCCTATCAACTTGCATGTCTTTAGAGTGTGGGAGGAAACTGGAACACTGAAACTGGGGGATAATGACTAAGTCACAGGGGGTGCATACGAGCTCCACACAGACCACCTCGAAGTCAGGATTTTAACCCGGTCTTTGGCAGTGTGAGGCAATGGCTCCACTGACTGTATCACTCTGCCACCCCAAGCAGTTGGCAATGAGTGATGACCCTTTTTCATTTCTTGGTCAACGAAATAATATATTTTATATGATACTTTAAATGGCTATACCATTCATTTCCTTCCATGTGTGAAAAGCCGTAACAGAACTCGGCAAAACATCTGTAAGTGCTAACTCTTTTTTAAATGTGTTTAAGAGATCCCCATAACATTATACTTGTCAACATAACAATTACATATACATACATACAGTTTACAAGGGGTCTATGGACACAATAATGATATTACAATCTGAATTTTGCTAGATATGAAAACACATAGCAACAAACCACAAAAGTCAATGTGACCTTTATTATTGTTCATTGTACTCAGAAATGCATAATCTCAATACTGCAAACGGCCATATCCTGATTCATACAGACCTTTTCTCACCCTTCCCTTCTGGCTTTGTTGCCCTATATTGGCTCACAGCCCACAAAGAGCTACATTTCAGATTCCTTACCTCTTGCAAACATTCTCATAACCCTGTCTCACTTATAGCTGCAGTTTCCATCTATCCTCTCCTGCGCCATTCTCTTCTCTGATCCAGAATCTTTACTACATCCTTTGCAACACAACCTTCTGCTGCCTGAGCACATCTGTCTGTCACTCCTTTTACAAATCCCTGTATCACTCCTTATATCTTTGATCATCCAGTTGTGGCTAAAACCACGCGTGGCATAGAAAGATTAGGGCCAAAATGGAGGGGAGTGAAAATGGCCACCCATTGCTAGCTGCATGGGGCAAAGGAGTGGCACATTTCGTAGAGCCATTGCCTCAGAACATCAGATACTTGGGTTCAATGTTGACTGGAATAGCCGTGATTAAGGGTGTCAAGAGTGTTGTTGGGTGCCAGTTGAAATTTTCAAGTTATTACCTGGTTTAATTTTCACCTCAAAGGTCTATTAGAGAAACAGATACCACCCAACAGAGCTTATTTAAACTCTTACTTGTGGTGGAGAATCATATGGGGCTGAGAGGGTTTTGCCTGCCAAGACAATTGCTTGGCATTGTGCTATTTGAGGTTTGCAAAACTAGGGTTGGTGCAACAAGGCTTCTCCTGTGCAGCATTCACCCAACACAACAAACTGAACTTGAGATGTCTTAGGCAAGGTCAACATTAGATCATGATTATGAGTCTGGATTGGCAGCGGAAGAAAATGACCTGCCCAGAGACAACATTAAATACGAGTTGAGCAACTGGGAATTAGTGTTTTACGAAGTTATGACTTCATGCGATGGACATTGTGAGCTCCTATAATAGTAGGTATAATAAATTCTCTTGTGATTCAAAGAAGAGATTTTTCCAGAGAACAATCCTCAACCAAGAAGACAGCTTATTTGATCATTGACCTATCTTTTGTAGGAGCCTGTTGTGTTCGAAGTGGCTGCTTTGTTTCACAGCATTAAAAAAAAGTGACTATTCTTCAAAATTATATTTATGAAATTCCTTGGGAGATTAGTGGCTTGAATTATACATATGGATCAGTGCTGTAAATTTCTATATAAATGGAAATTCCTGGTTCTTTAATCTGAAGCCGTGCCTTTAAATGAGGCAATATATACAATTTAAAAAAAAAATCACCTGCAAGTCATTTAGTCACATATGTTGATAAGTTTTCTTGTTACCATGGTAACAGACTCAATAGGAAGTCTTCTAGCATGATTTTAAAATATATACTGACTTTGTGTTATTAGTTGAGTTTTGAACTTGACAGCCTTTTGCTCTTTACAATTCAGGACCTGTGGAAGTCAGTCATAGGGCAGAATTCCTTTAAGTATGGTTAAATTGGAGAATCTGAGGTCACACTACCAGGCTGGTACACCTAGTTAGCCCAAACTTATTGGGGAGAAGAGGTACAAGAACTGCACAAGTGAAATTTCATCTTTTATGACTGTAAATTTTCAATAATTCTTTACCACTTTCCATCTACAAACTCTACCAATTAAGCTGGTGTTTAGAAATCTGTTTAATTTTATTCAGTAAACTTAATGTTTACAAATTATTGAAGGTGTACTAGAATATCTGCCATAAATGACAGCTGGATCTTGTGCAGGTTTAGTCATAATTCCAATAGATTACTGATACCTGATAACCTGCAGATAATTGTCCAGTCCATTTACACTATAGTGAAGGCACGCTATTGAATGATGGATTGTAAGTGAAGCTGAAGGCCGTTGGTTCTGGGATCACTGCAGCTTTCCTGTGCACTGGCAAGGTAGAGTGGGGGGGAACATCGACTCAGACCATGAGAGTCCTGCGTCAGGCATTTTCATGCCTTACAAGGCGCAGATTGTAAGTCTGTGTGGGACGCCACTCCTCACACAGACACTAGAGCAATGTGTGATTAAGTGCTTTGCTCAAGGACACAAACAAGCTGCCACAGCTCAGGCTCAAACTAGCGACCTTGAGATCACTAGACGAACGCCTTAACCACTTGATCACGTGCCTAACACAACATAGTGTAGTCACAATATTCTTGACAAAGAGCGATCATGTATTGCTTAAGGAAAATTATGATGGAGGAGAGTCACTAGCACTGCAACAGAGGGGACATAATGGATGTGGTAAAAATATCTGTTATGAGGAGTTATGACCTTCCGCCCCCACGAGCCGCACTGCCCAGCAACCCACCTATTTAACCCTAGCCTAATCACAGGAAAATTTACAATGACCAATTAACCCACTAACCAGTACATCATTGGAACGTGGGAGAGAACAGGAACCCTCGAAGGAAACTCGCGCACTCACAGGAAGGCCGAACAAACTTCTGACAGGGGATGCTGGGATTGAGCTCCAGATTCTGAAACCCCTAGCTGTAATCGTGTCTCTCTAATCGATAAGCCACTGTGGCACGTTGGATAAGGTTGTTTGGAATCACTGAGCTGGAATGTAAGAGGAAGAATGATACACTGTGTGTATTATGCTTTATATGGACTCTTTCATAGGGATATCGAGTTAATTTTATGCCATGATCCATATTCCTAGTAATCATTAACTCTCTGTTTTAAAGAAAGCTACTCTAAATTTTTCCATCTCTGCTCAAAACTGAATTCTCTCATCCCTGTTACCATCCTAGTCATCAGTAGTCTATCCTTCCCAAAACCATAACATCCTTCCTCTATGCAGTTCCCTGAATTGAACACAATCCTCCAAATGAGCACTTCTCAGTATTTTACCACAATTTGCCTGTATTTTTTTATTCTACTTTCTTTTAAGCAAGTTGAATGTTAAGTGTTTGCAGTTAAACTGTCTGATGTTGAAAGGGTCATTACCTGATACTACAACTGTTACCTGTCATTACAACTGTTGCTTTTTATAACTGCATTTGTGACATGGTTGAGAATGAGTTTAATCCTTAAGATAAGGAAAGTGCTGACTTTAGATTACAAATTCTGTAAATGTCATTGAAAAATTATTTTAATATCCTTTCCACTGGATTGTAGATTTCTTAAAACGATGTTAGCTTTGTCCATTGTCTCAGCTCTTTGGTTAAAATCTCCCAGTGATGCGAGGCCTATAATAGAAACATGAAGCGAATCCTGGGAATAAACAGAACACAGAATGTCGAAGATATCTGTGAGAAGGGGAATGGAGTTCACATCCATATCAGCAAATGTCTACGTTTCAGGAATGAATTAAAAAATCTACCGCTAAAACATTTTCACCCCATCACCGATGAACTATTTGCTGTTTACTATTCTGTATTTTTACACCTGAAAATATCTACTGCAATAAGATGATGGACATTTTGGAAGAGAAATGAACTGTAGTCTCCACCTCTACTCCTAGATGAATACAAAAGATTGCCACTCAATATTTGAAATTTATCAGAGCATCCACTGTTCTAGCTAACTTTTATCCATCAGACTTAAAAACAGATTACCTGAAAGCATTTTGCTACAGATTTTGGAAACCTGAATTGACAGTAGATAACTTGAAATTATCTGGTTATTTATCTCATTGATGTTTCTGGGATCTTGATCGGTGCAAATAGCAACCAGGCTTCCCTTCATGTTCAAAGCATATTATATTTCAAAGAAGTGCTTCTAATGGGTGTGAAATCTTTTGCATTGTCAATGGTTGTGAAAAGTTTTATCTAATTTAACAGGCTCTTCCTTTGTTGTCAACCCGTATTAAGAGCAAAAAAGTTGAAAAGGCCTATGGATCATACGTAATGAGGTACATTCATAATACTGCAAAAATCATTGGAGGAGCAAATGGCACAGCTGGTATTTGAACCAGAACAATAGTTAAGAGGTATAATTAGTGTGTGTAATTAATATGGTAGTAAACTATTTTCAGATTAGTTGGAATGTAAAAAAAAATTAATCTGAGGACATTACTGTGAAATTATGTTATAATGTAGTGGATATTCATTGGGAAGATAAGTGGACGATAATGCAATTGGCAGATTAACTGATTTTTGAATACAACAGGTTTTCAACTGTCTGCATTAGTGACTGTTCATAGTCAAACTAAGAACTTGAGGGATTTATCATCAATTGTAAAATCTCTCAAATAACTATTATTCTAAGAATGCATAATCACAGATTTTAAAAATCTTTTTTTTTGCACCGATTGCCACACTAAATCTTAGTTTATCAACTTGTCCATTTATTGCATTGAATTCTGCGCACCAGAATTCCTGAGGAGACAGCAGAAGATAGTGTTCAAAAGAACAGCAACTCCTTTGCTTGCATCTTCGGAAACAGCTCTATTTCCATCTTTAATGTCTTTATTTTTCTCTTTCAGGGTTCCTTTGAAGACCCTAACCTGGAGTTACACGCTGACTTCGGTTATTTGTGGGAATGGGACCCGCTTGCGGGGTTTCAGGACCAGCCAACGTTCGGCAAAACAAGGGTTATGCCTGAGAGGCGGCCTAGTGTTTGGAAGCCTAAGATTTTGGGGCTCTGGAGACGGGCGGATCGAGGGTCGGTATCACGGCAGGAGACTTGTGTGTTGTTGGGAAGGCCAAAAAATCTTTCGCTGTAGGCCCGAAGACCCAAGATCTGTGCGATCTTCGGGCACAAAGCTCATAAAAAAAAGCAACAAAACAGACTTTTTAATATCATGAACCAATGGGTTGTTGTTATGTCTCCGGCTCGCAGTGAAAATGGGGGACACCCCTCTCTCCCTTATTAGGGAGGGAGAGAACCTGTGGGTTGCCGAATGCCAGATGAAATGTCATAGTCTTTGGGGTAACTGCAAGAGCTGTGTCCTTGCTATCGCTTAGCTCACACTTGTGCTCAGTAACGGGTGTGCTTTTTGTTTTGCAGGTGGGGGGAGGGGGTTTTCGTGGATGTTTTGCGAAGAAAAAGCATTTCAGGATGTATATTGTATACATTTCTCTGATATTAAATTGAACCTTTGAACCTTTGGGGGCTGGGGGTGCAGGGAAGACAGTCAGAATATTCTGAGCACCATGTTCCAGAGGAAATGTTGGATTGTGCATAATTAGGCGCTTGGCGAGGGCCAATAAAAAGAAATTATCTTTAAGTGGAGTGGCCATTGTGTTAGTGGGCCAGTGTTTAGAGTGGGGAGTTCAGGTTTTGGCTCAGAGAGAATTCAGTGAGGACAGGCAGTGACTGTAGGTGGAATCTTTTGTTTAATTTTTCTTTCTTTCTTTCTTATTGCACAGTTAGACCAGTGGAGATGCCAGGCAGGATAATGGAATGCTCCTCTTGCTGGATGTGTGAAGGCAGGGAGATCTCCAGTGACCCTGATGACTACACCTGCGAGAAGTGCAAACCAGCTGCAGCTTTTTCCAGACCATGTTAAGTAATTGGAGCTGGAACTGGATGAACTTCGGGTCATCTGGGAGGCTGATGGGTTGATTGACAGGAATTACACTGAGGTAGTTACGCTCAAGGTGCAGAACACATGTCACCGTGTGACTGTCAGGAGAGGGAAAGGGGATAGGCAGCCAATGCAAGTTACCCTGGCGGCTGTTTTCCTCAACAAAAGGTATACTGTTTAGTATATTGTTGGGAGGATGACCTAGCAGAGGAAAGCCACAATGGTCAGATCTCTGGAACTGAGTATGGTTCTGTCTAAGAAGGAAAGGGGGTAGAAGAGGTGAACTGTAGTGATAGATGATTCATTAGTTAGGGGAAAAGGCGGGAGGTTCTGTGGGTGAGAACGAGATTCCTGGATGGTATGTTGTCACCCAGGTGCCAGTGTCTGGGACATCATGGATTGAGTCTGCAAAAGTAAAAAAGACCCTGATGGAAATTACTTACAGGCCTCCGAATAGCAGCCAGGATATGGGCTACAAATTACAATGCGAGATATAAAAGGAATGCAAAAAGGACAATGCTACGATAGTCATGGGGGATTCAAAATGTAGATAGTTTGGGAAAATCAGGTTGGTGTTGGATCCCAAGAGATGGAATTTGTAGAACGCCAACAGGATTGCTTTTTAGAGCAGCCTGTTGTTAAGCCCATTTGGGGAAAGGGAATTCTGTATCGAGTGTTGTGAAGTGAACCAAATTTGTTTAGAGAGCGGTGTAAATATATTTTATTTGTAGTAACAAAATGGCACTTTTTGTCTGTAACAAAATGAAACCTGTATTGTACCAGAGTGCTTTGCTTATAGTGTTTATGCAACATTATGCAATGAAACCTGACTCCTCGACAAACTGCAAAAGGAAAAGTAGACTTGGTTGGTGGAAGAATACCAAGTACACTGATGAAGCAGATGATCAGAATCCTGTCCTTGAAATAAGGCCAGACTTGTGTATAAAGGAGTGACAGTGCTGTCAGTTTATTTGAAGTTATCACAGGCTCTTGAGCAGTGCTAGTCTTCCCTTGCTGCAAATAAAATAAACATACCTATGATTGATCCACTCCTAGTTATCTAGTGTTTATTATAAGATGTAGCAAAAAGGTGCTCAAGAAAGATAAAGAAACCCTAAGGAGGCAGTAATCATAATATGATAGAATTCACCCTGCAGTTTGAGACAAGAAGCTAAAGTCAGATGTCTCAGTACTACAGTGGAGTAAAGGAAATTACGGAGGCATGATTAAGAGGCTGGCAAAAGTTGATTGACAGGGAGCAATGGCAGGGATGATGGTAGAACAGCAATGGCTGGAGTTTCTGGGAGCAATTTTGAGTCATAGCATAAGTAAATCCCAAAGATGAAGAGATATTTGAAAGGGAGAATGACCAAGCATGGCTGACCAGGGAAGTCAAAGACAGCATAAACAAACAAAAAGATAGCATATAATAGAGCTAAAATTAGTGGGAAGTTAGAAGATTGGAAAGCTTTTAAAAATCAACAATAGAAACAGAAAGACCTAAGGAGAGAAAAGATGAAATAAGAAAGTAAGATAGCCAATAATATAAAACAGGATACCAAAATATTTTTCAGATATATAAAGAGTAAGAGGTGAGAATGGATATCAGACTGCTGGAAAATAAAGCTGGAGAGGTAGTATTCGAGGACAAAGGAACAATGGGCAAACTTAATAAGTATTTTGCATTAGTCTTCACCATGGAAGACACTATTTTTGGCAATATGCCAGAAATTTGAGAGTGTCAGGAGGTAGAAGTGAGTGTAGTAGCTATTATTAAGGAAAAGGTGCTTGGGAAGCTGAGACGTCTGAAGGTAGATAATTCACCTGGACCAGATGGACTACTCCCCAAGGTTCTGAAAGAGTTAACTGGAGAGATTGTGGAGGCATTAGCAATGATCTTTCATGAATGACTAGAGTCTGCAATGGTTCCAGAGGACTCAAAAACTGCAAATGTCACTCCACTCCTTAAGAAGGGAGGGAGAATGAGGAAAGGAAATTATGGGCCAGTTAGCTTGACTTCAGTGGTTGGGAAGATGTTGGAGTCTGTCTAACATGGACTCACCCTGCAGTTTGAGAGAGAAATGCTGAAGTCAGGTGTTTTGGGATTACAGTGGAGTAAAGGGAATTACAGAGGCGTGAGAGATGTTGGAGTCCATTATTAAGGTAAAAGGTTTCAGTGTACATGGAGGTACATAATAAAATAAGCCAAAGTCAGCATGTTTCCCTTAAGGGGAAATCTTGCTTGACAAATCTGTTGGAATTCTTTGAGGAAATAACAACCAGGATAGACAAAGGAGAGTCAGTGAATGTTGTTTATTTAAATTTTCAAAAGACCTTTGACAAGGTGCTGCACACAAGGCTACTTAACAAAATAGGTGCCACAGTATTACAGGAAGATTGGCCGGCTGGCAGGAGGCAAAGACTGGGAATAAAGGGGGCCTTTTCTGGTTGGCTGGCAGTGACCAGTGATGTTCAGCAGGGTTCTGCATTGGAACTGCAGCTTTTATGTTATATGTCAATGATTTGGATGACAGAATTGATGGATTTGTGGCCAGTTTTCCAGAGATACAAAAATAAGTGGCAGGCAGTTTGTGTTGAGGAAGCAGACAATTTGCAGAAGGACATAGACAGATTGGGAGAATGGACAAAGAAGTGGCAGATGGAACATGGTGTATGGTCATGCATTTTGGTAGAAGGAATAAAGACAGAGACTATTTTATAAATGGGGAGAAAACGCAAAAATCCATGGACCAAAGGAACTTGGGAGTCCTCATGCAAGATTCCCTAAATGTTAACTTGCAAGTTGAGTCAGTGGTAAGGAAGGCCAATGCAATGTTAGTATTCTTTTTGAGAAGACTAGAATATAAAAGCACAGATGTTCGACTGAAGCTTTACAAGGCATTGGTCAAATTGCATTTGAAGTATTGTGAGCAGTTTTGGGCCTCTTATCTAAGATAAGATGTGTTGACATTGGAGAGGGTCCAGAGGAGGTTCATGAGAATGATATCAAGAATGAAAGGGTTAATGTCTGAGGAGTGTTTGATGGCTCTGAGCCTATACTTGCTGGAGTTTAAAAGAATGAGGTGGGAACTCATTGAAGCCTATCAAATTTGGAAAGGCCTAAATAGAGTGGATGTGGCGAGGATGCTTTCTATAGTGGGGGAGTCTAGGACTAGAGGGCACAGCTTCAGAATAGAAGGATGTCCATTTAGACCAGTGATGAGGAGGAATTTCTTTAATTAGGTGGAATTCAATGCCACAGATGTCTGTACAAGCCAAGTTATTGGGTATATTTAATGTGGAATTTGACAGGTTCTTGTTTAGTCAGTGAGTCAAATTTACAGGCAAAAGGAACGAGAATGGGGTTGGGAGGGATAATAAATCAGCCATGATGGAATGATGGAGCAGACACAATGGGCTGAATGGCCTAATTCTGCTCCTATGTCTTATGGACTTATGGTCTCTTATGGAGGACGCAGTATTTTTAAGTGTGAGGTCGTGGTTCACATTGGTATCCATGACATGAGTAAAAAGGGTGGCGAGGTCTTGCAAAGTGTGTTCAAGGAATAAGGTACTAAGTTAAAGAACAGGACTTCCAGGGTAGTGATCTTAAGATTGCTACCCATGCCACATGCTAGTGAGGCCAGAAACAGGAAGATCATACAGTTTAACAAATGACTAAGGAGATGGTGCAGGAGGGAGGGCTTCAGATTTTTGGATCATCGGTCTCTCTCAGGGAAAGTGGAAACTGCCAAGCCGGGATAGTTTGCACTTGAACTGGAGGGAGACTACTATCCTAGCAGGATGAGTTGCCAGTGCTGAGCAAGGGGATGGGGACAGAGCGCCAGAACAGATGGTGATGTGATAGTGTAGAAGGATGTTGTAAGCTGACATACAAAGTCAGGAATCAAAGGTTCGAGCGTGGTGGGACTAATGTTCTGAGTTGTGTATATTTCAATGCAAAGAGTGTTGTAGGAAAGGTTAACGAGCTTAGTGCATGGATTAGTACGTAGAATTATTACATTGTAGCCATTAGTAATATTTGTTTGCAGAAGGGGCAGGACTGGCAGCTTAATGTTCCAGCGTTTCAGTGTTTTAAAAGTGATTGAGCAGGAGGGATTAAAGGGGGAGGGGTGGCATTAATTGTCAGGGAAAATGTCACGTCTGTGCACAGACGGGACAAACTGGAAAGCTGGTCTACTGAGGTTATATGGGTGAAACTGAGAAATAAGAAAGGGATGGCCATGTTAATGGGATTATATTACAGAGCACAGGATTTAGAGGAGCAAATTTGTAGAAAAATCACAGACTGTTGCAAGAAACACAAGTTTGTGATAGTAGGTGATTAGAACTTTCTACATATTGACTGAGTCTCACATAATTTAAAGGGCTGGATGGAAGAGAATTTGTCAAATATGTTCAGGAGTGTTTCCTTAATCAGTACATGGAGATCCCAACTAGAGAGAGTGAGATACTAGTTCTCTTATTGAGGAATGAGATACTTTATACTTTATTGTCGCCAAACAATTGATACTAGAGTGTACTATCATCACAGCGAACACGAGAAATTCTGCAGATGCTGGAAATTCAAGCAACACAACTCAAAGTTGCTGGTGATCATCAAAGCGATATTTGATTCTGCGCTTTGCGCTCCCTGGAGTACAAATTGAAAGTAAATATTAAAAATTTAAATTATAATTCATAAATAGAAAATAGAAAAGGGAAAGTAAGGTAGTGCAAAAAAACTGAGAGGCAGGTCTGGATATTTGGAGAGTACCGCCCAGATCCGGGTCAGGATCTGTTCAGCAGTCTTATCACAGTTGGAAAGGAGCTGTTCCCAAATCTGGCCATACGAGTCTTCAAACTCCTGAGCCTTCTCCCGGAGGGAAGAGGGACGAAAATTGTGTTGGCTTGGTGGGTCGTGTCCTTGATTATCCTGGCAGCACTGTTCTGACAGCGTGCGGTGTAAAGTGAGTCCAAGGACGGAAGATTGGTTTGTGTGATGTGCTGGGCTGTGTTCACGATCTTCTGCAGCTTCTTTCGGTCTTGGACAGGACAACTTCCATACCAGGTTGTGATGCACCCTAGAAAAATGTTTTCTACGGTGCATCTATAAAAATTAGTGTGGGTTTTAGGGGACAGGCCAAATTTCTTTAGCTTTCTCAGAAAGTAAAAGTGCTGGTGGGCCTTCTTGGCAGTGAACTCTGCTTGGTTGGACCAAGTCAGGTCATTTGTGATATTGACCCCGAGGAACTTAAAGCTTTTGACCTGTTCCACTGATGCACCGCTGATGTAAATGAGGTCGTGCGGTCCGCTACTCCTTCTGAAGTCAACAACCAACTGCTTCGTCTTGCTGACATTGAGGGATAGGTTATTATCTTCACTCCATGCCACCAGGTTCTTAATTTCCTCTCTGTACTCAAACTCATCATTACCCGAGATAGAGCAAGTGACAGAAGTTTGTATAAGGAAAAAAAATTGCATCTTGTAATCATAATGCCATAAGCTTGAAGATAAATGGGGAGCAGGATAGGTCTGGTCCTTGGGTTGAGATTCTAAATTGGAGAAAGGCCAACTATAATGGTGTCAAAAAATATCTGGCAAGTGTGGATTGGGATAGGCTGCTTTCTGGCAGGTGGAAGGAAGGCCTTGAAAGTGAAATTTTGAGAGTACAGAGTTTGTATGTTCCTGTCATAATAAAAAGCAAAGACAACAGATTTTGGGAACCTTGTTTTTCAAGAGATATTGAGGGCCTGGTTAAGGAAGAGAAGGTGGTGCATAGCAGGTATAGGCAGAAAAGAGCAAATAAGGTACTCAGGAGTATAAGAAATGCAAGACAACACTTAAGAGGGAAATCAAGCAGGCTAAAAGAAGGCAGGATGTTGCTCTAAAAGACAAAGTGAAGGATAGTCCCAAGGGATTCTACCTATATATTAAGAACAAAAAGATAGCAAGAAACAAAACTGGTCCTCTGGAAGATGAACGTGGTCATCTGTGCATGGAGCTGAAAGAGATTGGAGAGATTCCAAATAGATTTTTTTTGCATCTGTATTTACTTAGGACAGTGGTCCCCAACCTCCGGGCCGCAGACCGATACCGATCCGCGAAGCATGCAGGAGTGCAGCGGTAGCCAGAATGCACCCAGGCCTCTGATCTGGGCCGACATTTACGTGCTGGGTGGCACCTAATTAATTAGCTTGTTTATTTTGGCTTTTTTCTTAAAGATATGCTGGGTGCATTCTGGCTACCACGGCACCCCTGCATGCTTCACAGATTGGTATTGGTCCGCAGCCCGGAGGTTGGGGACCACTGACTTAGGAGACAGACACAGAGTCCATAGAAGAGAGGCAAAGTAGCAGTGAAGTCATGGACCATACACAGATTACAGAGGAGGAATTGATTGCTGTCTTGAGGCAAATTAGGATAAACCCCAGGGCCTCACTAGGTGTTCCCTTGGACCTGCGAAAGGCTAGTGTATTAATTGCAGGGTCTCGAGCAGAGATATTTAAAATATACTTAGCACGGGTGAGGTCCTGGAGACTTGAAGGGCAGCTAATGTTGTTCCATTGTTTAAGAAAGGATCTAAAAGTAAGCCGGGAAGTTATAGGCAGGTGAGACTGACATCAGTAGTGGGTAAGTGATTGGAAGGTATTCTAAGGGAATGGATATATAAATATTTGGATAGGTGGGGATTTATTAGGATCACCAAAATGGTTTTGTGTGTGCAGGCTGTGTCTTACCAATCTTACAGAGTTTTTCGAGGAAGTTACCAGGAAAGTTGATGAAGGCAAGGCAGTGGATGCTGTCTACATGGACCTGAGCAAGATTTTTGTCAAGGTCTTGTATGGGACGTTGGTCACGAAGATTCAGACACTTGGCGTTCAAGATGAGGTAGTAAATTTGATTAGACATTAGCTTTGTTGGAGAAGCCAGAGAGTGGTAGCAGATGGTTGCTTCTCAGACTGGAGGCCTGTGAGTAGTGGTGTGCTGCATGGATCAATGCTGGTTCTGTTGTAGTTTGTTATCTACATCACGATCTCAATGATAATGTGATAAACTGGATCCACAAATTTGTGGATGACCCCAAGATCGGGAGTGTAGTGGACAGCAAAGCAGGCAATCAAAGCTTGCAGCAGGATCTCGGCCAGCTGGAAAAATGGCAGATGGAATTTAATGCAGGCAAGTGTGAAATATTGCACTTTAGATGGGCAAACCAGGACTTACATGTTGAGCAGTACATCACTACAGATGGCAACAGAACAGATTAATCTGGGAATGCAGGTCCAAAATTCCTTGAAAGTAGTGTCACGAATAGACAGGGCTGTAAAGAGAGCTTTTTAGGAGATTGGCCATCATAAGTCAAATTATTGAGTACCAAAGTTGTGGTGTTAAAGTTGTATAAAAAGTTGGTGAGGCCTAGTTTGAAGTATTATGAGTAGTTTTGGTCACCTACCTACAGGAAAGATATCAATAAGATTGAAAGAATTCTGTGAACTTTTACAAGGAAGTTACCAGGACTTGAGGACCTGAGTTATAAGTAAAGATTGAATAGGTTAGGGCTTTATTTCTTGGAACTTAAAAGACTGAGAGGAGATTTAATAAAGGTATACAAAATTTTCAGGGTATAGATAGGGTAGCAGACTTTTTCACTGAGGTTGCATGAGACTAAAAGTAGAAGTCATGGGTTAAGGGTGAAAGGTGAAGTGTTTAAGGACAACACGAGGGGGAATTTCTTCACTCAGAGGATGGTGAGAGTGTGGATCAAGCTGAGCTTCAAGTTCAAGTTTAATTGTCATTCAGTCATACACATGAATACAGCTAAACGAAACAGTGTTCCTCCAGGGCCTAAGTGCCAAAACATTGTACCAATATAGCACACAGCACATATACCACATCCACGTCTGTAGCAGGAAACACATACGTTCCAAAAAAAAATAGCCCAAGTCTCTGAGTATCATGACCTACAGATTGATGGTGCATGGGATGTTGTCCTGGAGCCCTGTTTCTGCAAGAACAAGCATGCAGTGTTCCTCATCACGCACTAGTGCAGCCACAGATGAATGCAATCCAACTTGCCTATCACCGAGTGAACACTGGCGGGAAGCCGCCAACCCAGCATGGACTCCAGCTCTCTTTCGCATCACCTCCCCGCACAATAAATGAGGCTGTGCAGCTCCCCTGCCGTCGGTCTCACAGTGAACCAGACTTGCAGTATTCGACGTTAAGGGTCTTGCAATCACATCCAAGACAATCATTTACAGTTTGTTGGGCCATGCACCACCTCCACCGCCTTCCTCCTTGGATGGCTGTAGCAGGTGGCAACATGAAATGCAACAAGTCCATCTCCACTGCCATCTAGCAGCTCACCAGTGGGACAGTCCTGCAGCACCTGATGTTCTCAATATCCAGCACTGTCTTGCGATCACAAGAAAGATGCAAAGTACGAACAATTACACCTTTGTTTAGACCCAGAGAGGCTCCTGCAACCAAGTGTGTCACTTCTTACCAGAGCTGCCAGCGGAAGTGGTGTTGATTTCAACATTTAAGAGAAATTTTGGTAAGTAAATGGATGGCATGTTCCACGTGCAGATCGATGGGACTAAGCAGATTAATATTTCAGCGCAAACTAAATGAACCAAAGGGCCTGTTTCTGTTTTATAAACTTTTGTGAGAGGTGTCAGTGAAACCACCCTACAGTAGATGTAGATTACAGTTTGAATCCCGTGGCAGGAAACTGCTGCAGTCGGCTGATGCTGGGGGGAGTGAAGTGGTCTCAAAATGGACAAATCTATCATTCTTAATGTAGTTTTACCTCACTCTTCCTGTAACAATTCTCTTTTTCCATTTTTATGTGTTGTTATTAATGAACCACAAACCGGTGATAATCTGACATATCATGCATTTAAGTCTATTATATATTCAAAGGTTATAATTAAGCTTTAGACATCTGCCAGCAGTCTGGAGACCTATTGATAATGATATACTATTTATATCCTTTATGGTTTGATAATTTGTAGGTTTGAGTTAATCCTTGCGTTCAACCTTTCTTTGATCAGAATAAAATTTGTTTTATTTTCTTCAGACATTGCTTACGTATCTGGTGATCTTAATGTAATTCTTGGACCACTTGGCTACATTTTTAATTCAAAGCTGTTCTTTGTATAGATTTCAATGCATAACGCACCACTGCAACAGAATACGAGAGACGGAAAGGCTTTATTTGTTGAGAAAGTACTGAATGAATTGTAATTGTAAGGTGACACAGTATTAAACTGCCCACATTGGGAGGAACACAATAATATTTTCATTGGAAACTAATGCGGAGCTTGATTTACACCAAAAATCCTTTTGCTTGCATTTACAAAATAAACTACATTTGAATCCATGCAAGAGAGGTTTTGTTATCGTTATGTGTATTTTGGAAAATGTGTGTTAGAATAACAATTCTGGTTTTATCAAAGATGTCTGTTTAATCTTTGTTGAGGTCTCTCACGTTTGCATTGCTTCCATTATATGTGAAAACATTCTGAACCACTCATTAGGTCTATTGGGTGGAATTTATTTGAATTGCAGTGCAGCAATGAATGATTAGAACCACTGGTCTCCACTTACAGACATCTCTTCCACCCTGCTGCACCTAACATAATCAGCATATAGTCTATGGGCTTATTTTGCTTCTAACTTCCACCTTCCCCTAAATTTACTTGGTCAATTTCTGACACCTCCCTCCCCTTTCTCAATTCTCTGTATCCATCATGGAGACAAATTGTCAACCGACATCTTTAATAAACCTTCTGATTCCCACGGTTTTCTTGACTCTATCTCTTCCTACCCTGTCCCCTGTAAAAATGGTATTCTCTTTTCTCAAACACCAGGAAATCTGCAGATGCTGGAATTTCAAGCAACACACATAAAAGTTGCTGGTGAACGCAGCAGGCCAGGCAGCATCTCTAGGAAGAGGTACAGTCGATGTCTCTTACTAGCTCTTCTCTCAGTTAGTCCTAACGAAGGGTCTCGGCCCGAAACGTCGACTGTACCTCTTCTTATAGATGCTGTCTGGCCTGCTGCGTTCACCAGCAACTTTTATGTGTGTTGATTCTCTTTTCTCATTTACTTCGTCTCTGCCCACATCTGTTCCCAGGATGAGGCTTTCTTTCCAGCACATTAGAGGTGTCCTCCTTCTTCAATGAATGGGCTTTCCTTCTCTCCACCATTGATGTTGTCCTCAGCTGCATCTCCTCCATTTTCCGGCCATCCACACTCACCCCATCTTTCCGCTGCCTTAACAGTGATAGAGTTCCTCTTGTCCTTACCTCCACACCATGAGCCTTCAAATCCAACACATCATTTTCCGCAATTTCCACCATCTGCAAAGGGATCCTACCACCAAACATATCTTTATTTCCCCGTGCCACCCCCCACCCCGCTTTCTGCAGGGACACTCCCTCCACAGTCCCCTTGTCCATTTGTCCCTCCACACTAATCTCCCTACTGGCACTTTACCCTACAATCAGCTGAAGTGCTGCACCTGCCAATTCACCTCCTCACCCAACTCTTTTCAGGGCCTCAAGCAGTTGATCCAGGTGAGCCAGCAGTTCACCTGCAAATCTGCTGAGGTTGTCTATTGAGTCCGGTGCTCCTGATGCGGCCTCCTCTACATCAGCGAGACCTGCTCTAAATTGGGGGATTGCTTCACCGGCACCTATTGCCCTATCTGCCAAGTGGACCTTTCTGGTGCCAAGCCCTTTAAGTCCAATTCCCATTCGCATCCCAACATGTTGGCCCATGGCCTCCTCTTGTGCCAAGATGAGGCCACCCTCAGGGTGGAGGAGTAACACCTTATATTCTGTCTGTGGAGCCTCCAACCTGATGGCATGAATATCAATTTTTCTTTCCAGCAAAAGGAAATTCCCTCCCCCTCCCCTTTTCTATTCCCCACTTACCTCTACTCACCTGTCTAAAACCTCTCCCTGGGTCCCCTCCTCCTTCCCTTTATTGTCGAATCCATTCTTCTCTCCTATCAGATTCCTTCTTCTTCAGACCTTTACCTATCACCTTCTCGCTAGCCTCCTTCCCTGCCCCCCACCTTTTTATTCTGGCATCTTCCACCTTCCTTCTCAGTCCTGAAGAAGGGTTTGGGCCTGAAATGTTGACTGTTTATTCATTTTCATAGATGCTGCCTGAGTTCCTCCAGCAGTTTATATGTTGCACAGGATTTCCGGCATTTGCAGAATTTCTCGTGTTTATAGTTTATGTGGTTAACCTAAACAGATCCTAGCTGTCGGTTATTCATTTTTAACAATAGTCCCATATCCTATAGTTTTTGTTTCTATTTGTGTGAGTAGTCAAGTGAAGTCCAATGCATGTCTGCAATTACCTTGAGTCAATGCAACCTTGGCTTCTCTCTGGTATGGTGGGCATGTGTGGCAGATTCTGGATTTTTACCCTTCCACATACATTGGACCTATTAGTTTCTTAGAGGCTGTCTCATCAGAGTGGGATAGTTCTTCAGGTATCCCTCCCCCTTCCCCACTCCTCCTCTCCCTCACTCCCTCTCTATCCTTCAGTATTTCTCACCTTTCTACTAAGAAGCAAAACTAAAGGGACACATGTGTTTGACCATTACTAAACGAGGAGCAAACTCAGCATGTTGGCTGGGAGCAATAGGTTAGTTTTCCCCCATAGTACTATACCTTCTACCTCTGCTCCAGTCACTGTCCACAGTTAAGAGATGGGCACATCTCTGACAGTTGCTTTCGTAATTACATCATGTGCCCCTTCACCTTGTTTCTATTTCATGTTTCTGATGCATTTATCCTACACTTTGTATGCTGGTGCCAATTGCTTTCTGCTAACTCATCGTCTCTGTTTATATAGAATTCCAGTGCAGGACTGTGTTGTTTGGGTCAGTTGGTCTCTGTCTTCTACCCAACGTCATAAACAAAAACATCTATTTGTTTCCATTTACGTACATGTCTGAAATCCACTTAATGAAAATGAAGTCCACCGTAAACTAGTTCATGTGGTAGCAAGTCCCCGATTCTCAGCACAGACTTTGCTGGATCTATTGGAGACAGTCTTAAGTTTATGATTCATAGAATATAGAAGAGTACAGCATACAGGCCCTTCAGCCCATGAGGCAGTGCTGACGTTTTAACCTATTCTAAAAATCAACCTACCGCTTCACTCCTGTATAGCCCTCCAAGTTTCTCTCATCCATGTGCCTATCTAAGTAAGTAATGTGAAACGAGAACAAAATAAAACTGAGGCAGTATCCATTCAAAAGTGTATTGATGGAGAGGAAGAATCTGTTCCTGAAATATTCGGTGTGTGTCTTCGGGCTCCTATACCTCCTCCTTGATGGTAGCAATGAGAAGAGGGCATGTCCAGCGTAATGGGAGTCTTTAATAATGGTCCCTAATATATCTGCCTCTACCACGACCCTGGCAGTACGCTCCACACACCCACCACCCTGAATGTTAAAAAAAAATCGACCTCTGACATCCCCCTACACTTTCCTCCAATCACTTTCAAATTATAGTGTCATAGATTAATAGAAAAGTACAGCACAAAAAACAGGCCCTTTGGCTCATCTAGTCCGTGCCGAGCCATTTAAACTACCTGCTCCCTTTGACCTGCACGGACCATAGCCCTCTATACCTCCACCACCCATGTACCTATCCAAACTTCCCTTAAACACTGTAATCAAGCTCGTATGCACCACTTATGCTGGCAGCTCATTCCGCACCCTCTGAGTGAAGAAGTTTTCCCTCACGTTCCCCTTAAACTTTTCACCTTCCACTCTTAACCCATGACCTTTGGTTGTAGTCCCACCCAACCTCAGTGGAAAAAGCATGCTTGCATTTACTCTAAAAATACCCCGCATAAATGTGTATACTTCTATCAAATCTCCTCTCAATTGTTCATGTTCCAAGGAATAAAGTCCTAACCTATTCAATCTTTTCTTATGATGCAAGTTCTTCAGACGCAGCATCATCCTCATAAACTTTTTCTGAACTCTCTCAACAATATTTATATACTTCCTGTAGGTAGGTGACCAAAAATGCGTGCAATCCTCCAAACTAGACTTCACCAACATTTTATACAACTTCAACATAACATCCCATCTCCTGAACTCAGTACTTTGATATATGAAGGCAAATGTACCAAAAGCTTTATTTACAACCCTGTCTACCTGTGACAGCACTTTCATCAAATTCTGGACCTGTATTCCCAGATTCCTTTGTTCCACTGCACTCCTCAATGCCCTACCATTCACAGTGTATGACCTACCCTGGTTGGTCCCACCAAAATGCAACACCTCCCACTTGTTAGCATTAAGTTCCATCTGACATTTTTCAGCTGCTCAAGATCCAACTACAAGCCATGATAGCCTTCTTTGCTGTACACTACACCCTCAATCTTTGTGTCATCTGCAAATATACTGATCCAGGTTCCCACATTATCATCCACATCATTAATATAGATGACAAACAAAAAGGACCCAGCACTGATCCATGTGGCACTCCACTAGTCACAGGCCTCCAGTAAGAGAGGCAACCATCTACTATGACTCTCTGGTTTGTTCTACAAAGCCAATGACTAATCCATTATATTACCACAGTTTGGACACCAAACGACTGAATCTCTTGATCCACCTCCCATGCGGGACCTTGTAAAACGTCTCGCTAACGTCCATACAGACAACATCCACTGCGTTGCCTTCATCACCTTTCCTGGTAACTTCCTCGAAAAACTCTATAAAGTTGGTTAGACATGACCTAACACACCTGAAACCACACTGACTATCCTTAATCAATCCATGTTTACTCAAATACGCAATATATCCAGCTCCTTAGAATACCTTCCTATAAACAAAGATGATTTAAGTATCAGAGTCAGAATCAGGTTTAGTAGCACTGGCAGATGACGTGATATTTGCTACCTTTGTGGTAACAGTACAATGTGATACATGATAATATAGAAAAAAAGCTGTGAATTACAGTAAGAATATATATGCATAGCCAATAGTTAATTTAAATAAGTAGTGCAAAAACAGAAAAAAAGTAATGAGGTAGTGTTCATAATTTAAATATCCATTCAGAAATTGGATGGCAGAGGGAACTAGCTGCTCCTAAATTGCTGAGTGTGTGCCTTTAGGCTTCTGTACCTCCCTCTTGATGGTAACAGTGAGAAGAGGGCATGTCCTGGGTGATGGAGGTCCTTTCTGAGGTACCGCTCCTTGAAGATATCTTGGACACTACGGAGACTAGCTCCCATGAAGAAGATGAGTAACTTTACTTACTCTGCAGCTTACTTCAATCCTGAGCACTAGCCCCTTCACACCAGACAGTGATGCAACTAGTTAGAATGCCCTCCAGGGTACATCCGTAGAAATTTTTGAGTGTTTTAGGTGACATTCCAAATCTGCTCAAACTCATAATGAAATATAGCCTCAGTTTTACCTTCCTATCGAGCTGCATCGATATGTTGGGACAAGGTTTCAGCACCCAAGAACTTCAAATTGCTAACTCTTTCCACTTCTGATCCTTCTATTAGGATTGGTTTAAGTTTCCTCATTTTACCCTTTCTAAAGTCCACAATCATTTCTTTGGTCTTATTGACACTGAGTGCAAGGTTGTCACTGCGACACCACTCTACTAGCTGGTATCTTGCCCTGTGCACCTTCTCATTACCATCTGAGATTCTGCAATCAATGTTTGTTTTATCAGCACATTTAGCGATGGCATTCAGGTTGTGCCTAGCCACATAGCTGTCTCTGCTAGGGCTCCAGCACTTTCTGCACTTGCCTTCTGCGAGGGAGCACTTTGTCAGGCCCTGGGAATTTATCTACCCTAATTTACCTCAGGAGAACAAACACCTCCTCCTCTTTAATGTGCATAGGGTCTGTGAAGTTGATATTGCTTTGCCTCACTTCCATAAACTCTGTGTCTGTCTCCTGAGTAAATACAGGTGCAAAATATTTATTTAAGATCTCCCCCATTTCCTTTGGCTTTACATAGGGGTTACCATTCTGTTCTTCAAGTGGACCAATTTTCTCCCTTGCAATCCTTTTGTTCTTAACATATCTGTAGAGTCCCTTAGGATTCTCCTTCTTCTTGTCTGCTGGGGCAACCTCATGCCTTCGTTTAGCCCTCTTGATTTCTTTCTTAAGTGTTCTCTTGCATTTCTTATACTCCATAAGTACCTCATTTGTTCCTACCTGCCTATACCTGCTATGCACCTCCTCTTTTTTTTCTTAACCAGGGCCTCAATATCTCATGAAAACCAAGGTTCTTTACACCTGTTATCATTACCTTTTATTTTGACAAGCACATACAAGCTTTGTACTCTCACAATTTCACTTTTGAATGTTTCCCAAGTACATCTTTGCCAGGTAATGGACTAACCTAATCCACACTTGCCAGATCCTTTCTGATACCGTCAAAATTGGCCATTGTCCACTTGAGAATCTCAACCCGTGAACCAGACCTGTCTTTATGCATATTTACTTTGAAACTAATGGCATTGTGATCACTGGATCCAAAGTGTTCTCCTACACAGATTTTTGGTCACCAGCCCAGTTTCATTCTGTAATAGCAGATCAAGTATCGCACACTCTCTCGTTGGGATTTTTATGTACTGCTTAAGGAAACGTTCCTGAGCACATTTGACAAACTCTATCCCATCATGATATTATCAGTATAAGAATCTCAGTCAATATGTGGGAAGTTAAGATCGCTTACTAAGCAACCTAATGTTTCTTGCAACAGTCTGCAGATTTGTTCCTCTAAATCCCTTGGATTGTTTGGTGGTTAGTAATATAGCCCCATTAACTTGGTCATTGGTCATACCTTTCTTATTTCCCAGTTCCACACTAGATGAGTTCTCCAGTCTGTCCTGATTGAGCACTGCTGTGACATTTTCCCTGAGTAGTAACGCCACCCGTCCTCCTTTAATCCCTCCAACTCTGTTGTGTCTAAAACAACAAAATCCCAGAATATTGAGCTTCCAGTCTTGTCTGTCCTGCAACCAAGTCTCACTAATGGCTACAATATGCATGCCCTGAGCTCATCTGGCTTTCTTACGATACTTCTTGCATTGAAATATATACATAGAACATTAGTTGCGTCATGCTCAACCTTTTGATTCCTGACTTTGTCTGTGGTCTTTACAATATCTGTCCCCAGAGCCTCTCCACTATCTGTTCTGATACTCCGATTCCCATCCCCCTGCAATCTAGTTTAACCACCCACCCCCCACCCACGCAGCACTAGCAAACCTTCCCTTCCAGTTCTTGTGCAAACCGTCTCTTCTATACAGATCCCACCTTCCCTGGAAGGGAGGCCATTGACCCAAAAATCTTATATCCTCCCTCCCACGCCAACTCCTTAGCCATATGTTAAACTGTGTAATCTTCCTATTTCTGGCCTCGCTATCACAGGGCACAAGTAGCAGTCTAGAGATCACAACCCTGGAGGTCCTGCGCTTTAACTTAGCTCCTAACTCTCTGAACTCACTTTGCTGAACCACATCACTCTTTCTGCCTCTGCAATTGGTACCTACATGGACCACAACCTCTGGCTGTTCTCCCTCCCTCATAAGAATGCCAAGGACTCAATCTGAGATGTCCCAAACACTGGCTCCCGAGAAGCATCATGCCATCCAAGAATCTCATTCTTATCCACAGAACCTCCTTTCTGTTCCCCTAACTAATGGATCCCTTTTCTCCCAGCTTGCCTCTTCTTCCCCCATCGTTCCTGAGTTGCAGAGTCCAACTCAGTGCCAGAGACCTGAACGCTGTCACATTCCTCTGCTAGGTAATCCCCCAACCTGTTGTTGAGGTGGGGAGTGGCCACAGGGGTAATCTGCAATGGCTGTTTAATCCCTTTCCCCTTCCTACAGTCTCCCAATTAACTACCTCTCTATATGTCCCATCTATCACCCCCTCAGCCTCCTGAATGATGTGGAGTTCTTCCAGTTCCAGCTCCAACTCCTTAACATGGAGTGTTAGAAGCTGCGGCTGGATGCATTTCTCACAGGGATAGTCGTCAGGGATGCTGGAGGTCTCCCTGCCTTCCCACAAGTGGAGCATTCCACTATCCTTGCTGGAATCTCTACTGTTCTGAGTGAGCAATAAAGAAGAACAATAAACTATTAGGGGTGGATCTCTATGTACAGCTTTTTTGCCTTCTCTCACTGAAGCCTTGAAGAGCTAAAGCCTAAAAGTTCTCCACTCTAACTCTGATCACTTGAACAAGGGCTGCTCTGGTAATATCCACTACACTTGCCGCTGCCTTTACTGTAATTTGTTCTTGCCACTGATTTGATTGGCCACTGCTCAAAGCACCAATCTGCCGCAAGTTACTGCTTTTTCTACATATTTAGTGAACCTGAATGAGCTATGTCTTCTCAGGCTTCCGATCTCTGACTGGGCGCTGCTCAAAGCTCCAAACTGCCGCAAGTTACTGCATTTCTACTCATTCAGCAAACCTGTATCTTTCCAGGCTTCCAATCACCAACTGAGCGCAATCAAGCATCAAATTGCAGCAAGTCGCTGCCTTTTCAATACGTACAATACAGCTCTGATATTCGTCTTCCCCACATAGCCATGAAATACAGAAAAAACCATTGGAGTCATTGAAAGAAAAAACATCAACCCCCTCCCTGCAAAAAAGGGAAAAAGAAACAAAACTCTCAAACCCCAACCCCCTACCCTTCCCTTGCACAAAAGCTAACAGATTGCCCACATGGAAGATGGTAGCTGGAATATCAAACCCCAAACCCCCAGATCCCTTCCTCACAAAAGAAGTGACAATAACAACAAACACCCAACCCCCTCCTTCACAGAAAAGAAAAACGACAATAGCATCAAACCCCCAACCCCCTCCCTCTCACAAAAACTAACGTATCACCCACCCAGATCCCTAACCCACCAATTAGCAACAAGAAATAAAACACAGAAAACTGCAGGAGAGCAATATAAACTACAGTCCAGTCATCACGTAAACCTTAGAATTTCAAAAACATCCCCCCATCAGAATCGAACTCATTCCTTCCACGCTGAGTGAATGCCGCGTTGCTAACCTGCAGCCTTCTGAACATTGCCAACCCGTTGACCCGTGACCTCCGTAGGGAGCGACTGCTAACCTCCTCTCCATTCAACTTGATTCTTCAATCTTCCTCAACGCTTCAAAATGGAGTCAATCATGGCCCCATGCCCGGTCACTCCACAAGGAGCTCTCGGTCCTTTCCAGGGACAGCAGAGTGCTAGATCATTCGATTGAACTCCAAACTGCATGTTACAGGCTCCAACAGTTTCTGAAACACTATCAAGACAAAAAGAGCATGCAGAAAGTGTAAAGAAAGTGAAATAATTAAAGAGATTGGCTATCTGGAAGATGTCACCCAAGGAATCGTTGCTCGTTGGCACCACCTCTCCTATCTATGTACCCATACAACTGTCTTTTTTTTATTGTACCTGCCTCAACTGTTTCCTCTGGCAACTCTTCCCATTTACTGAACACTCTCTGCATGAAGTTGCCACCTCGGTTGTCACTGTTGGCGTGCCTTCACCAGAGGAACTGTAATATTTCAAGAAGTGGCTCACCACCAGCTTCTCAAGGGAACTTAGGGATGGGCAATAAATGCTGGCCCTGTTATTAATACCCAGATGTACACCTGTATGGAGGACTTGCTCAAAGTGGTCTCTTGTTCTTGGGGGATAACATAAACATCAGCATTTCTCTCCAGACACTGGGTGAACAACCGAGACAGTACTTTGTGCTTAGATGACAAGCTGATGAGGATCTTTTCAGGAAAGAGAATGAGATGGAGGGTTGTTGGGAGGGAGCTTCTATTCTTCCTGCATCTGTAGATCCTTTGTGATGAAGGGACTCAGTCCGAAACATCAACTGTTTAGTCCTTTTCATAGATGCTACTTGACCTGCTGAGTTCTTCCAGCATTTTGTCTGTGTTCTCTGGATTTCCACTATCTGCAGAATCTCTTGTGTTTGCTGTGGTTCCTGGCTTTCGATGGGTCTAGGATAGCCAGTCTGAAGAGTCACATGAGTGGAAAATCAGCAGTAACTGGCTTTTTAACATTTAATTATTTTTAATATTCTTAATTATTATGCTTTAAATATATTTTTAATATTGTAAATGATTATATTTATTTCAATTGTTTTAAATGCCTTTGATTATTAGAGACATTCAGAAGTAGATCGAGAAGACTTTGAGTTAAATCCCTTGGAGACAGGGTGTAGTAACATCATGAAGGGTCTTACCCACCCTACTCATGGACTTTTTATCCCACTCCCATCAGGGCGGAGGCTATGCAGCATTCATACCAGGACTACCAGACTCATAAACAGCTACTTTCCTTAAGCAGTAAGGCTGATCAACACCTCCTCTCATGAAGCCACCACCCCCACACTCCCAACCACCACTAATTTATCATTTCTTGTCAGTCACCTTATGTACAGTCACTCCTGTTCCAAGTGTCACCTTATGGACATTTCGTTTTTGTGCTGCATCAGATACGGAGTAACTATTCTCCTTTGCACTTGTGTACTGGAAATGACATTAAACAACCTTGAACTTGAGGAGCTGCAGTCTGAGAATTGGTGTCTGGTTTCTGACTACATTGAGGTATGGCCATGGGGCCCTGGTATGTTTCTGTGCCTGCAGACATCATGTGGCAGGGAGTGAGGAGTGGAGAGGAAGATCTGAATATGAGGCACAGGCCATTTATACGTGATCCAGCCCAATATTTCTAAAATCACCCTTTCTCCCCCTTCTTGATTAAATGCCATCTCCCATCTGGCAGAGGCCCCTGCAGGCATATAATTCTCTGACATTCTTGGCAGCTTTCCCTTCATTGACTTCTACATTTGTTACAGATTCCCGGGATGATTGAATGCCAGTTACCTCAAAACATCCTAAAGTTTATCACCGTGCATCCACACTTATTCGGCTGAAGCTGCCAAAACCAATTTTATATTGGAACTTCTAAACAGCAGGGAGACACTTTCATCTTTTGAGCCAAAACTGGATTTGAACCCCTGTCACATCAGTGAAAGAAATGCTCACTGAAACTTTCCTGTCATCTCCCTGCACTTTGTATCATATAAATGTATATTTTCTACATATCAGTTATGAGAGGGGAATGGATCATCATAAATTAATAGTTCTGAGCGCAAGATTTCTAGGCAGTATTCATTCAGCCCTGGGTGACTTTAAGTGCTTCCTCTTTGCTTAAGATTATTATTTCAACTCAAAGTAGTGATTGATAAAAAGTAGTGATAATCAGTTTGAAGGTTTTAGATATAAATTATCCATTTGTCATTTTATTTTCTGTAACAGCTTGTATTAATGTAGGGTCTTAAATACAGTAAAATACCTCTTGGTAATTCGCAGGAGTGTTAACAAACAAGGTTTAACATTGAAATTACAACAGATGACTGAAAGCTTTATTAAAAACTAGGTTTCTAAAGAGTATCTTGGACGATTACAGGGAGGTACTATTCTTAATTCTATTCTTCCCACACCTGTCGTGTCTTTTCTTTTTTTAATTTTTTTTTGCTCAGCATAACAAAACCTTCAATTTCCAGGTACATTTACATTTCTTCCCCTCACAGATATCAGCTATCAGAACACTTCCTTCAAAATATAGACATCACCACCACATCCTATACAAAAACCCTTATTAGTATAGCAGACAGGTTTACATCTACATATTGTAGAAAAGGTTGCCATGTTTTACAAAAAACTATTTGTGTTTTAGTGTACCATATATATTAAAAAGTCCAAAGGAATGTATTCCATGATTAATTTAAGCCAACTAGAAAGTCCAGGGACCTTATCGGATATCCAACAAAGTAAAACTTTCTTCCTCGCACAAAAAGTCAGGATATTAAAAAGTTTTTTTTCTGATGTGCATTAATAATTCAACTGCTGGGTAGGCCTAAGAGAAAAGACACTGGGTCCAGTTCAAGCTCCATCTTCAGAATCTTTTCCATTTCACCCAAAATATCACTCCAGTATGCTTGAAGTTTGGGACAAGTCCAAAAACAATGAGCGAGAGTTCCAGTATATCCTTTACATTTAGAACACATTGGAGAAACCCCAGTCTTAAATTTTGAGAGACGATCTGGAGACAGATGGGCTCTATGCGGAATTTTGAGTTGCAATACTTTAGTTCTATTACAAACTGAAATTTTCTTTGCATTATCACAGATGTCTTCCCATGTTTCAGCTGTAATTTCTACTCCCAGCTCTCCCTCCCAGACCCTTCCCAGCTTCTCAGCCTCCCCACAATAACATTCCCTCAGGGTACTGTAAAAAGTACTAATGGGGACTTCACCCTTAGAACAAAACACCCTCTTTTTTATGTCAGAACTATAGAAATCAGTTAACAATGACATTTTTTTTGTATATAATCTCTTATCTGAAAGAAACGAAGAAGATCCTTGCTGGGTATGTTGAATTTCTGTACTATTTGACTAAAAGACATCTGTGGTAAACCATGTATATAGGTTGTAACTGGGTTACCTGTCTGGACACACCCCTCTGCTGACTGCTCCTGTAGCTCCTCCCACAGACCCCTGAATAAAGGGGATTGTGCCATCGTTCCTCCCTCAGTCCAGGACAGACACAGCATGGACAAGGCCCCATTTTACTGTTAATAAAAGCCTTTCAGTACTTACTCTACTTCCGGTCTTTTGGTGTAATTGATAGTGCATCAACATCATCGTTCCTTCATCAAACAAGTCTCCTAGATGGAAAATACCCTTAGAAATCCAAAGTTTAAATCCAGAATCCAATATGCCAGGCTGAAAATCTGGACTGCCGGTTATTGGAGTGAAGGGTGATATTTTCGCTGTGTTGCCCTCAAGTTGTCGCACCGCCCTCCAAGCCCTGACTGTATTAATTGTTATTGGATTGTGACAACATTCCTTAACTAATTTCATCTTATTGAGGAAAAGCAAAGTTAATAAGAGGGCATTTTGTTTGTGAGGCTTCAATGTCCAGCCAGATTGAGGAGGGATCCCTGCAAACCCAGTCAACCACATAAGATAAAAAGGAACTTAATTGGTATTTTTTGATGTCTGGAAAATCCAGAACCCTTAGACTACAGGGAATCTGTAACTTAGACATTTTAATACAGGGTCTTTGTGGTGTCTTTTCTTAACTGTAACCCAGGAACCCCCTTTCTCTATCTGCTCTTGGAAAGCTTCTGATCCTCCTCTTATACACATGTGATCAAAGTCATTTTTTCTGTGATACCGTTATTTTTGCTGATAATTCGCAGAAGTTATGTCTGTTGAATCCAGTGCAGGAACTTGAAGACCTGCACTCAATGATTTCTCTCCTCTGCCATTAGATTTCTAACTACCCCATTATTCCTTCTTAAGCACTATTTAGTTATTTTTGTAATTTGTAGTCATTTTGTGTCTTTGCACTGCCATGCTGCCATATATATTAGATTATTAGATTATGAGGACATGCAGTCCTCTTCTATTGTCATTTAGTAATGCATGCATTAAGAAATGATACAATATTCCTCCGGTATGATATCACAAAAACACAGAACAGACCAAGACTGAAAAACTAACAAAAACCACATAATTATAACATACAGTTACAACAGTGCAACAATACCATAAATTGATGAAGAACAGGCCATGGCACAGTAAAAAAGTTCAAAGTCTCTCAAATGTCCCACATCTCACGCAGACGGGAGAAGGAAGAAAAACTCTCCCTGCCATGCCCGACCACAGTCCGACTCTGAGTCGTCCGAAAACTTCGAGCCTCCGATCAGCCCTCCGACACCAAGTACCGAGCACCATCTCTATCCGAACAATTCGACCTCAGCCTCGGTCGCCAGCAGCAGGCAAAGCCGGGGATTCTGGGGCCTTCCCTCCGGAAGATTCTCGATCGCCCAGTAACAGCGGCAGCGAACCGGCGTTTCAGAAATTTTTCCAGATGTTCCTCTGTGCTTTCACATCTGTCTCCATCAAATCAGAATTGTCCGCGGCCCCTATTTAACAGAAACGATATCATTTTCACCAGAGAGCTGCGCGCGTGCATTGCGCTGCCATCTTCTCCTCCCGCCTATAGATATATATGAATATAAAAATAATTTTTAGACGAGGGGTGATTGATAAGTTCATGGCTTAAGGTGGAAGGAGTCAATTTTAGAAAACTTAACACATTTATTTTTCAATATAGTCCCCTCCTACGTGTGCACACTTAGTTCAGTGGTCATGGAGCATACGGATTCCTTCTTTGTAGAAGTGCTCCACAGCAGGGGTGATTGATAAGTTCATGGGCTAACTTACAAGGAGATGAGTTATTAACTTCAAACTTCTGCATTATCACTCAGAGAGTTGAACTGCATATGCATGTAACGAGAGCATCTTGGACCTCAAGAAGTGGTTCACAGCAGGGGTTATTGATAGGTTTGTGGCCTAAGGTAGAAGGAGATGAGTTATACAGTTCTCGTTACATGCACATGCAGTTCAACTCTTCGAGTGAAAATGCAGAAAGTTTGAAGTTAATAACTCATTTCCTTCTACCTTAGGCCACAAAATTATCAATCACCCTTGCTGTGGACCGCTTCTGGAGGTCCAAGACGCCGACTTCTACAAAGCTGGGATCCATATGTTCCACAACCGCTGGACTAAGTGTGTAAATATAGGAAAAGTAAATGTGCTAGGTTTTCTAAAATTGACTCCTTCTACCTTAGGCCACGAACTTATCAATCCCTCGTATATAATAATTTTTATATATATTAATTTTGCATATAGATAATTTCACATTATATAAATCAATAATAATAACTATGATTCTGATTAAACTGGTAAATTGTTTCTTTTTACTTTTTACAGTGATAAATTTGTCTTGCATGCAGTCCAGACTGATCATTTTATTACAACAGTGCATTGAGGTGGAACAAGAGAAAACAGTTAACAAAAGGCAGAGTATAGTGATACAGATCCAGGGAAATGCAGTGCAATTAGACAATAAGGTGGAAGGCCATAGCGAAGTAGATTCTTAGCAATGTTCCCTCTAAGGTGAGTGCGCACATATCTTTTGCTATTAGTGCACAAAAAAGGTTGTCACCCTTTACCTTGTTGGCATGTTAAGTATATTTCATGAGCATAGACAATCACATTTCCTTTTCTGGGTTCTGATGCGGACGGTGTTGACAACATGGAGTTTGCGATGATTTGTTTGCAGATTTCAGAACTGGCTTACTGTTTCTTTATTGAAGAAATTATTGGTTCACTTTGTCGAATTCCAAAGAAGCAAAGTGCATGAAGCACAAAAGAACTGCAGGTTTATTGAAAGCGGAATGGCTTAATGAGACAGTAGAAACTGCTACACTGAAAGCTCATGAGGTCAGGAATGTGCATCTATGGAAAATATTTATGTACAATACAGAAAATGGAGTTACCTGCATGTATTGTCGCAATGCAAAAGCTGCTGGAAAACTTGCAAGTGGGAAGAAGTGGAGTGATATCTAGAAACTTGACTTTTTAAAGTGCAGTTTTGCAAATGAATCACATAAGGACGATGTGCAAAAACTCCGGCGAGAAAATCCTTCGTTACCCGCTACAGACCTGCTATATAGGTTTTGAGAGATTGCAGATGAATGAGAGCAAAAATAATCAAGCCCAGAAGAGATCTAACTCCATTTGGCCAGTTCCATGTTCCAGACTGAAGCAGATTCAAAACTGAAAAGTTGAGAGTTAATATATTGAAATATCATTAATCTGATTTTAAAATAAAAAGCCAAGAAGTCAGACTAAGATGAACCTGAAAACTTCACGTCTGAAATAATTAACACTTCATACATCCACATTATTTGGAAAATTTGAAATTTAGTTGCAAGTTAACCAGGCTTTATAACCAAGTCATTACAGAAAAGAATTGATGAAGCCTAGGCTTATTGAGGAAAGAAAAGAAAATGCTATAAATCAGGTAGAAATGAAGGAAAGAGGGATTGCTTTAACATAAAAAATTGGAAGATATTCAACAGCTAACAGGTAATGCAGAACCTTGCAGAATAGGTTTCTGGAGTGGGGTAGTTTTGGAAGGTGAATCCAAGATGTAAGTGGAGGGAAATGTTGCATCAGGAGTATGTCACATCCACAGACTCTGCCATGGAATCTGGGTGTCCTCATTGGCATGCTGTTGAGTGGGGACGACAATCACTCTCGTGAGTATGCACATTCCAGCCAATTAGTATTTCATTGTGGTTGTATTTAACTCCTTTCCTTTCATTTCCGTCTTGTTGAGTCTTGACCAAAGCACAGTGATGGCAATTTGCCCTGCTCACCTTAGTCCACATTCTAGGAAAGAAGGCTCCAGTTTAGATTTTTGCAGTAATGGAGCAGGATTTATTTAGTATTTAGCCACTGCTTCTGAGCTACAGTGTTGGTGTTAGCTTATAGTTTGAGCGTTTTGGTTAATGGCCCTGTGCATCTAGTGTTTATTATTTTCCTTTTGTTCAGTGATGCAAGACGGTGCCAGTGACCAATGCGACCAGTGCCAACGTCCTGTAGACCGTTCACGAAACTACTTCTTCTCATTCTTCTTTTAAATATACTTCTACTACTAACCTGTGTGCAATTGGAGCCTGTAATTTACATTTTGGTAATGTGTTTTTGGGCCGACTGAACAATCTGCCACTTTATGCTGTCCGCAGGGGAACTCAGTGTGGTTGAGAGCGAGACTGAGAATGGAGTGTGCAGCCTAATGGTGGAGCATGAATCCATGATTGGCTGCCGATCTCGCCAACTAAAGAGGGAGGATGGGGGCCAGAGTGGGGAATTGAAGAAGAGAGGAGGACAATTACCAGATGTTGGAGAAATCAGTGTTCATTCCATCAGATTGGAGGCTACCCAGACAGAATATGAGCTATTGCTACTACAACCTCAGAGAGACCTCATCATGGCCGTAGAGAAGGCCATGGTCTGATATGTTGTAATGGGAATGGGGTTGAAATTAAAGTGGTCTTTTAGCAGATGGAGCAAAGGTGCTCAACAAAGTGGTTCCCCACTCTACGTCAGGTCTTACCAATGTTGAGTGCCCACATCGGGAGCACCAGATGCAGCTGACAACCCCAACAGATTTGCAGGTGAAGTATTGTTTCACCTGGAAGGACTGTTTCGGGCCCTGAATGGAGGTGAGGAGGTGAGTGGGCAGGTGTGGCACTTCTTCGATTTGCAGAATCAAGTTTAATCTTACCGGCATAAGCCATGAAATTTGTTAATTTGCAGCAAGTCAAGTCAAGTCACTTCTTATTGTTATTTCAACCACAACTGCTGGTACAGAACATAGTAAAAATGAGACAACGTTTTTCAGGACCATGGTGCTACATGAAACAATACAAAATCTACACTGAACTACGTAAGAAAAAACACAAAAACTACACTAGACCACAGACCTATCCAGGACTGCATAAAATGCACAAAACAGTGCAGGCACTGCAAAAAATAATAATAAATAATAAACAAGACAATAGGCACAGTAGAGGGCAGTAGGTTGGTGTCAGTCCAGGTTCTGGATATTGAGGAGTCTGATGGCTTGGGGGAAGAAACTGTTACATAGTCTGGTCGTGACAGCCCGAATGCTTCGGTGCCTTTTGCCAGATGGCAGAAGGGAGAAGAGTTTGTATGAGGGGTGCGTGGGGTCCTTCATAATGCTGTTTGCTTTGCGGATGCAGCGTGTGGTGTAAATGTCCGTAATGGCGGGAAGAGAGACCCCGATGATCTTCTCAGTTGACCTTACTATCTGCTGCAGGGTCTTGCGATCGGAGATGGTGCAATTTCCGAACCAGGCCATGATGCAACTGCTCAGGATGCTCTGGATACAACCTCTGTAGAATGTGGTGAGTACAGCAGCAGTACAGTACAATGCATAGTAATGAAACACTATAAATTACAATACAAATTCTATATAAAAATTAAATTAAACATGTAGTGTGAAAAGAGAGCAAAAAAGTAGCAAGGTAGTGTTCATTGTCCACTCAGAAGTTGGATAGCGCAGGGGCAAGAGCCAGGAGGGAGGACAAGAGAATCACAGAGGGAGCAATCTCTGCAGAAAATGTAGACTGGAGTTTGGGGGGGGGGTGGGGAGGAGGGAAAGGTGGTAGGGCCCTGTTGAAGATAATGGAAGTTGTGGAGAACGATGTGCTGGTTGCGGAGGCTCAAGTAGTATTGGGTGAGGACAAGAGGAACGCTATCTCTGTTAAGGTGGCGGGAAGATGGGGTGAGGGCAGATGTTCAGGAAATGGAGGAGATACAGGTCATAGTCATAGTCATAGTCATACTCATATTTTATTGATCCCGGGGAAAATTGGTTTTCGTTACAGTTGCACCATAAATAATTAAATAGCAATAAAACCATAAATAATTACATAGTAATATGTAAATTATGCCAGTAAATTATGAAATAAGTCCAGGACCAGCCTATTGGCTCAGGGTGTCTGACCCTCTAAGGGAGGAGTTGTAAAGTTTGATGGCCACAGACAGGAATGACTTCCTATGACGCTCTGTTTTGCATCTCGGTGGAATGAGTCTCTGGCTGAATGTACTCCTGTGACCAACCAGTACATTATGTAGTGGATGGGAGACATTGACCAAGATGGCATGCAACTTGGACAGCATCCACTTTTCAGACACCACCGCTGGAGAGTCCAGTTCCATCCCTACAACATCACCGGCCTTACGAATGAATTTGTTGATTTTGTTGGTGTCTGCTACCCTCAGCCTGCTGCCCCAGCACACAACAGCAAACATGATCGCACTGGCCACCACAGACTCGTAGAACATCCTCAGCATCGTCCAGCAGATGTTAAAGGACCTCAGTCTCCTCAGGAAATAGAGACGGCTCCGACCCTTCTTGTAGACAGCCTCAGTGTTCTTAGACCAGTCCAGTTTATTGTCAATTCGTATCCCCAGGTATTTGTAATCCTCCACCATGTCCACACTGACCCCCTGGATGGAAACAGGGGTCGCCGGTGCCTTAGCTCTCCTCAGGTCTACCACCAGCTCCTTAGTCTTTTTCACATTAAGCTGCGAATGATTCTGCTCACACCATGCGACAAAGTTTCCTACCGTAGCCCTGTACTCAGCCTCATCTCCCTTGCTGATGCATCCAACTATGGCAGAGTCATCCGAAAACTTCTGAAGATGACAAGACTCTGTGCAGTAGTTGAAGTCTGAGGTGTAAATGGTGAAGAGAAAGGTGAGAGCTGCATCAATAGTGGTGGAAGGGAAATCCCATTCTCTGAAGTAGGAGGACGTCTCTGCTGTCCTGGAAAGAAAGCCTCATCCTGGCATCAGATGCAGTGGAGGTGAAGGAACTGAGAAAAGAGAATGACATTTTTACAGGAGACAGGGTGGGAAGCGGTATGGTCAAGATAGCTGTAAGAGTGAAAAGATTTATAAATGATCTTGTTAGTTTGTCTCCTGTAATAGAGACAGAGAGATCAAGAAAGGAGAGAGTTGTGACAGAAATGGACCAAGTGAATTTAAGGCTAAGGTGGAATTTGGAGGCAAAGTTGATGAAATTGATGAGCTCAGCATGGGTGCATGAAGCAGCACCAATGCAGTCATTAATGCAGTGCAGAAAGAGCTGGGAAGCAATACCAAGAGAGGCTTGGAACATGGACTGTACCACACAGCCAATGAAAAGTCAGGCATAGCTGGACCCAAGCTGGTGCCGATGGCTACACCTTGAGTTTGAAGAAACTGGGAGGAGCCGAAAGAAAATTTGTTGAGTATGAGGACCAGTTCCACCAGATGAGTAAGGTGGCGGTGAAGCGGTCTGTTGTCGAGGAAGAAGTGGAGAGCTTTAAGGCACTGTCTCTAGACAGCTTGGTTTGAGTAACATTGGCTACAAAGAGCCATCTGCTGGCAGAGTGCTGCAGATATACAAACTAGAACCATTGAACAATCAAAGGGGCACTTGACCAACCCTCTTGATGGGACAGTAAGAAAGAGACAGCACCACCTGCTGACAGACAAAGGAAAAATACACTGCAAATTGTCTGTGTCTGATGATTACACCTGATGACCTAACTGAGCTTCTAAGTCCAATTCCCAGCTCAGTCAATCTCAGATCAAGGTGAAAGGAAGGGCATTGTTGTTGGACTCAGTGGATCCTCTGTATTACCTTATAATAAGGTAATTAGAAAAGATGGAACTTCAAACCAAAACTTACTTTATTGAATGCAACTAACACTCATAGTTTGGTATAGCAATCCATCAAATAGGGTGCACAAAGTTCTTAAAGTATATGCACAATTATATGTACCATTCAGCTTTCCCTTTAACGAAAGTAGCAAACCCATAAAAACAATTATCTACGTATTAAGCTATATTATCAATTAACTATTTAAATACATTGCTGTTTATTAAAAATATGGACTGTATATAAAGTTTTAACTAAACATAAATCCAGTCATGTTCTGATTCATTCAACTGCAATTTCTATGCCATAACCTAAACTTAATACCACTATAGTGTATATGATGAGTGTATAGTTTTCAGCACCTTTTGTGGCTCCTCGGATAATGAAACAGTCTTTGATCAAACACAGCAAGACCTGGACGATAGCCAGGTTTGTGTTGGTAAGTGATAAGTAATATCAATGCCACACAAATGCTAGACAATGACAAAATACAACAAGAGAACTTCCAACTATCAGCATCAGACATTCAGTGGCTTTTACCATCACTATCAATATCCTGAGGGCGAAGTGTTATTGACCAGAAACTGAGTAGCAGTAACCATATACACAATGTTCCTACAAGAACAGATCAGACGTTAGGGATCTTGTGGCAAGTAACTCTCTTCCCTATTCCCCAAAGCTTGTCCATCAAAACTCATCAGGAGTGTGTGGAGCAGTCTCCACTTGCCTGGACGAGTGCAGTTTCAACAACGTTCAAGAAGCTCAACACCATACAGGAAACCAAAGTACCATGAAGGAACAGATGTAGGCACAAGGAGAACATGCAAACTCCACACAGACATTCTAGCGTACAGAATCTTCTGTCTCAGACCTTCCAAACAACTTACAATCTCTCTTCTGTCCTGTCTCCTTCTGAATACTGTGAGCACTTTATTGCTCAAAGAATCAGAATTAGGTTTATTATCACCGGTATGTGTCGTGAAACTTGTTAACTTAGCAGCAGCAGCAGTTCAATGCAAAACACGATAATATGGAAAGAAGAGGAAAAAGTTAAATAAATAAATAAATTGTGGTAAGTGTGTGTGTCTGTGTGTATACATATACACACACACTTATCACAGTTTATTTATTTATTTAACTTTTTCTTCTTCTTTCCATATTATAGTGTATATGTATAGATATATCTGTATATTGAGTAGTTAAAATAGTGCAAAAACAGAAATAATATATATATATATTAAAAAATGAGGTAGTATTCATGGGTTAATGTCCATTTAGGAATTGTATGGCCGAGGGAACAGGCTGTTCCTGAGTCACTGAGTGTGTGCCTTCAGGCTTCTGTACCTCCTTCCTAATGGTAACAATGAGAAGAGAGCATGCCTGGGTGATGGGGGTCCTTAATAATGGACGTCACCTTTCTGAGGCACCGCTCCTTGAAGATATTTTATGTAATGTGGAGGCCAGTACCCAAGATGGAGCTGACTAATTTTACAACTTTCTGTAGCTTCTTTTGATCCTGTGCAGTAGTCCCTCACCCCCACTCCCCAATACCAGACCACGATGCAGTCTGTCAGAATGTTCTCCATAGTGTATCTATAGAAGTTTTCAAGTGTTTTAATTGATAAACCAGATCTCTTCAAACTCCCAATGAAATATAGCCACTGTCTTGCCTTCTTTATAGCTGCAACAATTAGATCCTCAGAGATCTTGTCACCAAGGAAATTGGAATTGCTCACTCCCTCCATTCCGGATCCCTCTATGAGGACAGGTTTGTGTTCCCTCACCTTACCCCTCCTGAATTTCATAATCAGCTCTTTTGTCTTACTGACATTGAGTGCAAGGTTGTTGCTGCAGCACCAGTCAACTATCTGTTCTATCTCGCTCCTGTACGCCCTTTCATCTCCATCTGAGATGAGGGTGCATCATCAGCAAATTCATAGATGGTATTTGAGCTACACCTAGCCACACAGTCATGGGTATATAGAGAGTGGAGCAGTGGGCTAAGCACACACCTTTGAGGTGCACCTGTGTTGATGGTCATCAAGAAGGAGATATAATCACCGGTCGCACAAATTATGGTCTTCCGTTTAGGAAGTCGGAATCCAATTGCAGAGGAAGGTACAGGGGGCCCAGTTTCTGTAACTTATCGATCAGGATTGTGGGAACACTGGTCAATGACCGGTACCCTGACGTAGGTGTGTGTATTGTCCAGGTGATCTCAGGCCGTGTGAAGAGCTACTGAAAGCAAAATCACTGCCTTCACTGACAGGCTAGACACATCAAGGACTGTTCATTACTCCAGGATATCTTGCCCGGATCTGAATTGCTAGATCCTCTCTCTCCAGCAAGGAGACTGTGTCTGCTGCCGCGTCTACGCGATTTGTGTCTGCGAGCTTTGCGGTGGCTTGCCCCACAATATGATGAACTTGGGACCAAGGCTTTGGATAGGTCCACAGGGCCTGATGGAATCTAATCCAGGATACTGAGTGAGGCAAGAAAGGAGATTGCTAGGACCTTGACCGAGATCTTTGTATCCTCTTCAACCATGGACAAGCTCTCAGAAGATAGGACAATGTTGCTCCCCTGTTTAAGAAGGGCAGCAGGGATAATCCAGCAAATTATAGATCAGCGAGCCTTCCATCAGAGGGAGAGAAATTACTGGGCAAGAGTCTAATGGAACAGGTTTACTTGCATTTAGGAAAGCATTGATTTATTAGGGATACTCAGCCCTGCTTTGTGTGGAGAACCCTGCCTCACAAATTTTATTGTGATTTTGAGTAGTGACAAAGATAATTGAAGAAGGTAAGACAGTCTATATTATCTCCATAGACTTTAATAAAGCACTTGACAAGATGATATATTTTATATTTATAACTTAGATGAAAATATAAGTAGTTAATTAAACAGTTTGTGGACAACATGAAAATTGGTGGAGTTGCAGATAATGACTAAGATAATCTGAGGACTGAGCAGGATATAGATCAGTTGAAGATATGTGTGGAGTCTAATGCAGACAAATGTGCAGAGTTTCACTTTGGGAAGTCAAATATAAGGGAAGAGTATGGCAGGACCCTTAGAAACACTGCAGTTCAGGGTGATCTTGGGATGCAAGTCCATTCTCCCTGAAAGTGGCCACGGATGATAAAGATGATAAAGGAGACCAAAATTTTTCAATCTTTAAAATAATGTTTTCTTTCCCTGAGACATTGTAAGTGTTGCTTACTTTGATGTACTTGTGTTATTTTTGAATAATATAATAATTATAATGAAAGATTTGAAAAGAAAGAAAGAAAGGAAGGAAGGAGGTTCACAGTATGCTTGCTTTCACTGGCTGAGGCACTGTGTATAAAAGTCACAATGTCATGTTGCAGCTTTATAAAATTTTGGTTTGGCCACATTTGGGGCATAGTGTGCAATTCTGGTCACTGTACTATATAAAAATGAGCCTTTGGAGAGGGTGTGGAACAGGTTTGAGGCATTAGTTGTAATGAGAATGTTGGACGAAGTTGGATTGAGCCTTCTGGAGCATCAGCGGCTGAAGAATGTCCTGATAGAAAGGATATAAAATTATAAAAGAGATAGATGAGGTAGATCATCAGTGTTTTCACCACCATAAGGTGGAAATGTCAAGTAATAGTAAGCATAGGTTTAAGATGAGAGGGGAAATTATAGAGGAGCTGCACAAAGGAGTGTAGTAGGTGCTAGAACATGCTGCCAAAGGAGGTAGTAGAAGCAGATATGATAACAATGTCTAAAAGACATTTAGACAGATACATGAACATGAAAGCAATGTTAGGACAAGGGCCATATGCAGACAAAGGGGTTAGTTAGATTGGTATCATAGTCAGGGTGGAGACACTGATGTGTTCCTGTTTTGTACTGGCCAAAGTTCTATGATAATTTTGTCAGCATCTGCAAATCACTAAGCACTGATTTGTGTACATTTCCCATAAACTACTGAAACTATGGAAGTCTGTAAAAATACTGTAACAGGACTGGATGTGATGGAGCTTGTCAATGTATTCTGGAATGTTTCTTTAATCAATATATAGAGGTACCAACTAGAGAGAGTGTGATACTGGATCTCCTCTTAGGGAACCATACAGGGCAGATGACAGAAATGTAAGGAACACTTTAGATCTAGTGATCATAATTCCATTAGTTTCAAGATAATTATGAAGAACAATAAGATTTGAGATTTCAGTTGAGATTCTAAACTAGGGAAAAGCCAATTTTGATGGCATCTGGCAGCTGTGGACTGAGATAATTTGTTTTCTGGAAAAGTGATATTTAGTAAGGGGGAGACGTTCAAAAGGGAGAAAGTTTGTATGATCCTGTTAGGATAAAAGACAAGGATATAGGTTGAGGGAACAATGGTTTTCAAGGGGTATTGAAGCCCTGGCTAAAAAAAATGGATGTGTATAGCAGGTATAGGCAGCAAGGAACAAATAAGATGCTTGAGGAGTGTAAGAAATGAAAGAGAACATTTAAGAGGGAAATCTGGATGGCTAGAAGAAGACATGAGGTTGCTCTGGCAAATAAGGTGAAGGGCCTCAGATATATCAAGAACAAAAGGATAGCAAAGCACAAAATTGGTCCTTTTGAAGACCAGAGTGGTCATCTACGCATGGAACTGAAAGAGATGGGGGGGATCTTAAATGAATTTTGTGCATCTTTATTTACTGAAGATGGACAAAGAGTCTACAGAACCAAGGCAAAATAATAGTGAGGTCGTGGACCGTATGTAGATGCAGAAGAGAGGTGCTTGCTCTTTTGGGGCAAATTAGGGTGGATAATTTCCCAGGGCCTGACAAGGTGTCCCCCTGGACCCTCTGGGAGGCTAATGCAGAAGTATTTAAATATCCTTAACCATCAGTGAAGTGCCAGAGAACTGAATGGTAGCTAATGGTGTTCCATTGTTTAAGAAAGACTCTAAGAGTAAGCAGAGAAATTACTGGCTGGTGAGCCTGACATTAGTAATGGATAAAATACTGTAAGATATTCTAAAGGACAGGATACACATGTACTTGGATAGACAGGGATAGTCAACATGGCTTTGTGAATGGTGGATTATGTCTAACCAATCTTCATAGAATTTTTCAAGGAGATTATCAGGAAAGGCAATGGATTTTGTCTGCGTGGAATGTAGCAAGAACTTTGACAGAATCCCACATGGGAAGCTGGTCAAGAAGGATCAGTCGCTTAACATTCAGAATACGGTTGTAACTTGAAATCAACATTAGCTTCATGATTGAAGCCAGAGAGTCACAGTGGATGGCTGCCGCTCTGACTGGAAGCCTGTGATTAGTGGTGTGCCACAGGGATCGATGCTGCGTCCATTGATGTTTATCATCTGCTTAATGGCTGGATGAGAGTATGTTAAACTGGATCAGCAAATTTGCAGATGATACTCATTATCAGGGGTATAAATAAGACAAATCCAAGCAGGCTTTTTCCACTGAGGTTGGCTGAGACTGGAACTAGAGGTCATAGGTTAAGGGTGCAAGGTGAAATAGTTGAGGGGATCCTGAGGGGGAGCTCCTTCACTCAAGAGTATGGTACAAGTGTGGAATGAAGTGCCAGCAGAAGTGGTGGATGTGAGTTCAGTTGTAACATAATAAGAGAAGTTTAGATAAGTACATGGATGGGAGGGATATGGAGGGCTGTGGTCCAGGTGTTGGTCGATGGGACTAGGCAGAACAATATGGAATAGATGGACAGGACGTGCTGCAGTGCTCTATGGCTCTAAATTGCCACAATTCATTGTGTGTTGCAGGTAGGAGTCAATTTACTCAGCATGGAAAAGGACATTCTATTCCAGGTGCCACATTCTATCAGCATCTTATACCTCACATTGTTTGTATTGGAATTTATCCTGTTAGCTCAGTTTATCATGATATTACTTGTGATCAAAGAACATGACAAATAGTATAAGCCTTCCGTTTGCGGAATCCAATATCTCTGCAGTTCTCAACAGCACAACTCATCTGCTCTTCCTAATGGAGTGAAAGTCTGGTGAAAGAACTGTAGTGTCTGAGAAAGAAGCATAATTGCCAGCGGTCCATTGAGGCTTTTTCTTCTTATCAAGTATTATTGTTTCAGTTCTGAAAACCCAAAGACTTTGCTCCAGTAATCCTGTTGTCGAGACAAAAAGCTTTGTTTTATATTTATAAATCTTTCCTGTGCCACTTTGTGTATTTAAGTGCCAAAGCTTTTCTTTACTGAGGATAAACAGGAGCATCTTCGTACTTAAGGTGACGTGCTGTTGCCAAGGCTGCTGTTTCTATTTAGCTCCAAGGTTTGATCTCACCGAATGACAACGAGTGTGAATCAGGCAGGATGCCATTCCTCCGTTTCCCACTAACATCTAATCATGAACCCCGAGTAAGAAAAGAAAATGTGTTGAAATGCCAAGGCTTAACTCCCACCCTACTGCAGGTATTTTCCGTTTACTGGATGACTTTTTTTCTCAGAGGAACCCTTGGGCAATACTAACCACCATGAGGTCTAACTGGCAACTCACAGCTAGAAATGGATTAGATGGCCTTACTATTGCCTACTCTCAAATGGATTTTTCAATTGATGTTATGCCACTTGGTTGTGCACACTTTGAATCAGTCAACTTCATTCTATTGTTCAAGACTATGTAGAATTAATGCTTCAATATCCTACCAATCAAATCAGCCCATCGATGAGAGGAAATCAACAGTGGTGGAGAGTTATCATCAGTTTCTGGTTGAGAGATAGAGTCCAATATACACATTATTTATAATAATGCTAATGCTGAGTTTAGGATCTATCAAAGAAGTTGTGTAAATACAAAAGAGGATAATGCTGGAAACGTTCAGTATTTCAAAGTATGAGAGCTTAAATTTTCCACAGCTAGCTATTAAGTCTTATGCCTGGTTACTGTCCTCAGCTCTGTGACATGTACTGCAGCACTAGCTCATCAGCAGCGGTAAATGTAGAGGTTCCGGCAGATTCTTGACAAAAGCTTCTTTGGCACTGTTGTGCTGAGTGGTATCACTCACCTGCGAGCCAACTCAGACATTGTGTAAGTGAAGTGTGTTAACTTCAACAGAACTGTCCTTCACAGTGATCCCGGGATTTCACACCCTCCCAAGTGGCCCCTCAAAATGATTATCCTCCTTTAACTTTTATTATTGAACAGCAGAACAAAGCCCCACATATATCACTTGTCATTTTCTTTCAACAGCTGACTCTGTCATATCACCTATTGTAGTATAAGCCAAGCAGTTTCATAGTAAGGGTAAGCTAAAAACTAAGACAAAAGGCAACGTCTGAGGAATCTCTAACACGGCCATATATACCAAGTTTGTTTTATTGTAGCATCAATATCTGACACACTGTCTCTAAAACTTATTCATTTAAGATCAATGGAGATTTTATTATTCAAAGTTATTTTTGGAAGACATTTTGGAAAACGTACAATATACTCATCGTCATCATTATGTGTCATGTCATGACATGGGCGATTATAGTCTTCCATCTGTCTACTGAGCAAGGGATCGTTACCTGTAGTGAAGACCTCCCACCCCCCACCAACCCCCAGAGACACTGTCGCTCTATCCATAACCATGATTGTTCTTGGCAAATTTTTCTACAGAAATGGTTTGTCATTACCTTCTTCTGCGCAGTGTGTTTACAAGACGTGTGACCCCAGCCATCATCAACACTCTTTAAAGATAGTCTGCCTGGCGTCAGTGGTCAGGAGGAGTGGTCATACGACCATCCACCACCTGCATCCATGGCTTCACAAGACCCTGATTGGGGAGGGTGGGGAAAGTTGCTAAGCAGGAGCTAACACTTTGCCCAGGTGAGACCTGCAGGCTAGTGGAGGGAAGAATGCCCTACACCTCCTTTGGTAGAGATGTATCTCAATCCCACCAGCGGAAATCGATATTATTTTACTCAAATATTTCAAAGTGGTCTTGAAGAAAGATGCAATTTTGGTGTTGCTTATACTTCATTGTCCACAGCCTCATCAAATGACTGTGTTGAATCCATGACATATGCTCACCCACCAGGAAACTCTCTTAAAGTCATTGGTTGCAAATTTATGATCGATGAGTTTTGGAATGATCTAGCCTGGTTCCATCAGTTAGTCCACAGTGGGCTCTATCTAGTTCATTGATTCTCCAGAAGAAACATCCTGAACAGTTCTCTCTTGAAACTCTCTGCTGCCACCTGCTAACATGCTCCTTGACAGTTGCCATTCTCAATACTGCCTTCACCTTGATCTGGCAGTTCAGCTATCATTCTGATCTCTTCTATCCACACACAAGAACACAGAAAGAGGAGCAGGGGTAGGCCACCAAGATCTTCATGTGAAACTCATCATTCAATATGGATCCTGGCTGATCTAACCTGCACCTCAATTCTTCAGTGCAGTTTACAATAGCCACAATTCCCCAATCTTGCAAAATTAAAATTAACCACAGCTTAAATATTTCTAATAAACAAGCCTCCACCACCCCTGAGGGCAGAGAATTTCAGAGATTCACTGCCTTCTGTGAAATTAAATTTCCACATGCTTTTTTAAAAAAAGATTGACCTCTTAACTTGTAACAATGTACACTGAATCTCAGGATTGTATATGGTGACGTATGGTGTTTATACTTTAAGAATAAAATTTACTTTCAGCTTTGTTCAAGACTATCTCACTAGTCAAATCACTATTATCCCTATGAATTTTTTGCTGCTCTTTACCAGATGTTAGTTAATATTTATTCGGACTGAGTGGAATAAAGTGGAGAATCCTTAATCACTAGCCTTACCTGAAGTTTCTTAATTTTATTATATTCTCACAATTACTATCCACAATAAACAATTCTAATTGTTTTCTATTCTGTTTCCGTAACCTATCAATATATTTTGCATCTCAATATTATGTTCCAAAGCTCTATCCCCAAGGCATATTCAGGTTTTCTGGGAATTGATCATTTTCTCTGTCTTTTAATTAACTCATCAGGATGCTTTAGAAGCTAGTTGGCAAAATTACATGGAACACCTCACAGATTACAACAACCTCTACTCTTTAAGTTTAGAGCATTCTACCATAACTGATGAAATGCCCATTGATACATGACAGTACAGTTATTTTAGCAGCAGCTTCCATTTGGATGCAATAGTATTCAAACTTCCCTTTGCCTCCCTATTTTGCTAATTGATATTATAGTTAAATTTCCTGGTCCACTGTCACAAGTGGTTTTGAGGTGATTTATGTCTTATGCCAAAACATTCTTGGATGAATTTATAAATGCCCATTTATTGTAATTAAAATCATAAAATCATAAAATTTTATAGCTCAATTGGCCAATTAATGCATTATATCTGAAATGATTCCTTGAAAGAGAGATCCAGTTAATCTCACTCCCTCAGTCCTTCCCCAATTCAGTTCAAGCATTATCATTGAACCTTAGATTGAGTCTATGTTTGCCTACTTTCATGTCATAGAGCAGAATACAGGCCCTTCGGCCCACAAAGTTGTGCCGAGCATGCCCCTACTTTAGAAATTACTAGGGTTACCCATAGCTCTCTATTTTTCTAAGCTCCATGTACCTATCCAAAAGCCTCTTAAAAGACCCTATTGTATCCGCCTCCACCACCATTGCCGGCAGCCCATTCCATGCACTCACCACTCTCTGCGTAAAAAACTTATCCCTGATATCTCCTCTGTACCTACTCCTAAGCACCTTAACCTGTGCCCTCTTGTGGCAGCCATTTCAGCCCTGGGAAAAAGCCTCTGACTATCCACATGATCAATGCTTCTCATCATCTTATACACATCTATCAGGTCACTTCTCATCCTCTGTTGCTCCAAGGAGAAAAGGCCAAGTTCACTCAACCTGTTTTCATAAGTCATGCTCCCCAATCCAGGCAACATCCTTGTAAATCTCCTCTGCACCTTTCTATGGCTTCCACATCCTTCCTGTAGTGAGGTGACCAGAACTGAGCACAGTACTCCAAGTGGGGTCTGACCAGGGTCCTACATAGCTACAACATTACCTCTCGGCTCCTAAATTCAATTCCACGATTGATGAAGGCCAATACACCGTACGCCTTCTTAACCACAGAGTCAACCTGTGCAGCTGTTTTGAGCGTCCTATGGACTCGGACCCCAAGGTCCCTCTGATCCTCCACATTGTCAAGAGTCTTGCCATTAATACTATATTCTGCCATCATATTTGACCTACCAAAATGAACCACTTCACACTTCACAAGTGGTTGAACTCTGTCTGCCACTTCTCAGCTCAGTTTTGTATCCTATCAATGTCCTGCTGTAACCTCTGACAGCCCTCCACACTATCCACAACACCCCCAACCTTTATGTCATCAGCAAATTTACTAACCCATCCCTCCACTTCCTCATCCAGGTCATTTATAAAAATCACAAAGAGTAAGGGTCCCAGAACAGATCCCTGAGGCACACCACTAGTCACCGACCTCAATGCAGAATATGTCCCGGCTGCAACCACTCTTTGCCTTGTGTGGGCAAGCCAGTTCTGGATCCACAAAGCAACATCCCCTTGGATCCCATGCCTCCTTACTTTCTCAATAAGCCTTGCATGGGGTACCTTATCAAATGCCTTGCTGAAATCTATATACACTACACCTACTGCTCTTCCTTCATCAATGTGTTTAGTCACATTCTCAAAAAATTCAATCAGGCTCGTAAGGTATGATCTGCCCTTGACAAAGCCATCCTGACTATTCCTAATCATGTTATACCTCTCCAAGTATTCATACATCCTACCTCTCAGGATCTTCTCCATCAATTTACCAACCGATTATCTTCCAAATACTTTATGTGGTTCACCATCACGTTTCAAGTTGATAGGGTTGTCAAATTGATAAGGCTGTTTAGAAGGCATACGGTTCATAGGCCTTCATTAGTCAGGGGATTGAGTTCAAGAGCTGTAAGGTAAAGCTGCAGCTCTAAAAAAGCCCTGGTTAGACCACACTTGGAATATTGTGTTCATTTCTGGTTGCCTCATTACACAAAGGATGTGGATGCTTAGAAAGAGTGCAGAGGTGATTTACCAGGAGACTGCTTGGACTGGAGAGTGTGTCATAACAGTAAAATCTTGGGCTTTTCTCCTTGGAACAAAGAAGGATGAGAGGTGACTTGATCAAGGTGTAGTTGATGAAAAGAAGCATAGATCAAATGGACACTCAGAGACTTTTTCCCAGGGTGAAATGGCTAATACGAGAGGGCATAATTTCAAAGTGATTGGAGAAATGTACGGGGGGGAATTACTGGCCTTTTAAGCTGTGTATATGTAAGTTTTTATTGCACAGGAAATGGTGGGTGTATGGTACACGTGGCTAGTGATGGTGGTAGAGAAAAATATATTGGGGAGATTAAAGAGATTCTTCGATAGGTACGTGAATTATAGAAAAATGGAGGGCTATGTGGAGGGGAAGGGTGGGTTAAAAGGACAGAACAACATTCATGGGATCTTGGCCTCACTGGCAAAACCAGCATTTATTTTTCATAACTGGCATTGAGAATCTGATCATGTCATTTTTTTGATACATGAGAGGCTATATTTAATCATCAACGTATAACTAGTGGATTGGAAGATTCCCTTTTCTGAAAGACACTCATGAATTGTGGACTTTTGGTAATTAGTTTACTATTGTCATGCGTATTGAGGTACAGTGAAAAACCTTGGTTTGCATGCCATCCACAAAGATCGTTTCATAATATCAGTTGATTGAGGTAGTGCAAGGAAAAACAATAACAGAAGGCAGAACCTAGTGTTACAGTTGCAGTGGAAGTGTAGTACAGTTAGGCAACAAAGGACAAGGCCATGACAAGGTAGATTCTGAACTCAGGTCCATTTTATTGATCTTCTAACAGCAGGATAGAAGCCATCCTTGAGCCTGGTGTCATGTGCTTTCATACATTTCTATCAGTACTCCTATGAAGGGGAGGAGGTGGAGAGAAGAGAAAATATCCTGTGCGAATGAGGTCTTTCATTATGTTGGCTGCTTTTCCAAGACAACAGGAAGTGCAAACAGAGTCCCAGTAACTGATATCAGGTGCTTATTCTGTGTGTCTTCAATGAAGCAATTGAATGTAAACTCCCAGAGTTTCTATTCACATCTGCAGAGTATTCAGTCCAAATCTATGGATTATTCATTCATAACAAAACTAAAACAAAATATGGCAGATGCTAGAAATCTTTAAAAAAACACTCAAAATGCTGGAAATATTCAGCATGTCAGGCAACATCTGTGGATAGTGAAGCACAATTAACATTCTATGGCAATAACCCTTTGTCAAAGCAGGAGAAAAATTAGAGACAAAACTAATTTTGAGATGTTGAGAAAATAGGGAAAAGAAGAAAGAGCAAAATGGTAAGTCTAGTTTACCCTGAAGGCCAGGAACGATTAAATAACCAAATTTTATCTTCATCCCACCTTCATAGAAGGCTGCACAGGATTGCATTGATTTTGTCCCATTGCAGTCACATGATCTGGTCATAAGTCATGATATTTTTTAATTGCACACAAACGTTTTACTACCCTCTTCATCTCATCCTAAAAGTATAATCCTGAGCAAGCACAGTTCCAAAATACTGACTGTTTATTCCTCTCCATAGATGCCGCCTGGCCTGCTGTGTTCCTCCAGCGTCTTGTATTCATTCTTCTGGATTTACAGCATCTGCAGGATTTCTTGTGGTTATGAGATAATCTTCTATTCCTTTAACTCCCCTATGCTTACCCATTTTCACTTTAAACCTTCTATGCAGTTAACCTTAACTTTTCCCTGTCATAGTGAGTTTCAACATATGAATGCATGAGAGAGAAGCAGGAGTAGGTCATCCCTGAACTTGCATGTTTTGTCTCATCTAAGCCTCATATCCCACAATTGTATCAGTGCCCCAAGAGCAATTGATTTTAGCCTCGAATCCCCATCGCTCTGTAGTAGAGAATTCAAAACAATTTCCAACTGTGCAAAGTCTTTCAATCCAGTGTAGCTGAGCTTTCATTCTGAGAGCATGTCTCATACTTTAAGATAGACTCTGGACGGTGGGAAAAGCCTCTTGGCATCTAACCCTTCAGTCCTCTCAGAAGCCTGTTTCTCAATCACAGTTAAATGAAGAGTAGAAACAACATGTACATCATATTTTACATTGACTTGATTATTACATCTTTTATCACATTGCAGTATTTCTATAACTGGAATGATTGTCCAGAAATATTCAGATTAAGGCAGACCTAATTACATACATTGCAGCAAGCATGATCTATCTGCAATACACAGATATATTCACTCTTTGAAAAAAAGGATTGGCTTTACACACCAATAAAAATATTGTTTATACTTGTCATAACAGAAAGCACAGTCAATAAAATACACCTTAGACATGGTGGATCAATTAGTCCAGATTGCAATGTCTACAAAGGATTGCACAGTAGCATAGCAAGTAAAGCTGCTGACTCTCAAATCCATGGACTCAAGTTCAATTACTGACCTTTGGCTGTGTGAAATTTGCAGGTCTGCCCTGTGACCACATGAATTTCCTCATCCGAAAAGCATGTATATCGATAGGTTAATTGGCCACTGTCAATGATCTGTGTGTATGGGTGAGTGGTGGAGTATGTGTGCATGACTATGGGTGTACAGAAGGAGGGAGAGGAGGGTGGTTGATGGTAATGTGGGAAAGATAAAATGCAGTTCGGTTATGGATAGTGTAACTGGCTGCATGATGCTCAGCACAGCCAGTACAACAAAGGGCCTGTTTGCATGCTCTGCATGAACTTGTCTAGTTAACTCAGTAATGTTCACCCAAATTGTTTACAGTCAAGAATATATCCCAGCCAAAATTTTAGCACCAACAGATAACAGCACATGACATTTGTTAGAACATGGTTAAGCTTCGCTTCCTGTTGGTATTTATAGAAAAGTTAATTATAAAAAAGGCTCAAAGGGCACAAAAACATGCAACATGCTTTTCCAAATAAGCTACTTCCTGTTTCTATCTTAGAATCAGAATCAGGTTTATTATCACTGATATATGTTGTGAAATTTGCATTTCTGTGGTACCAGTGCAAAACAATATATTAAAAAAAAGACTATAAGCTGCAACAAAAATATTAAAAATATACTGCAAAAAGAGAGCAAACTACTTTTGAATTGCAATTTGAAACAGATTTACTTGAGAGATCTGGTGATTATAAACCTGATGTTAAAAATGTGCCTTCTCTTTATACTGTTATATGGTTCTTCACTATCAAAACCAGAGTAAATGTGTTAACTAATTGTGTGCTGATTTCCACTGACCAACACTTGCTCCAACTAATTATAAGCTTCAAGGTTCAAAGTTCAAAGTAAATTTATAATACGTCATGTGCAACTTTGAGATCACTTTCTTGCAGGCACCCACAGCACAATAAAGAAATACAATAGAATCCATGAAAAACCATACATAACAAAGGCAGAGTTCCTGAAAGTGTGTCTACAGGCTGTGGAAACAGTTCAGCCCTGAGGTGAGTAAAGCCATCCACGTAGGTCATGGAGCCCATTGGTTGTAGAGCTGTAACTGTTCCTGGACCAGGTAGCATGGGACCCACAACTCCCATACCTCCCACACACTAGTAGTAGCAAGAACAGATGGGGACGGATCGAACACAAGTTGACAGGTTGGGCACAGGTGGAGGATCTTGGCTTGCACATCGTCATAATGCCTGCCAGTTACAACCCCCGTGCCTGCTGTGTGAGTTGAGGGAAACCTTTAATTTTTAGGGGTTCCTTGAAATGATATTTTTCCATATTGGAGAACAGTATGAAGGGTTCCAGCCCGAAACGTCGACCGATCTTTTTCCACAGATGCTGCCCGACCTGCTGAGTTCCTCCAGCGTGTTGTGAGTGTTGCTTTATCAAACTCTGACAATTGGTTCTAGTATCGAGTGGAGTACTGGGAGATCCTCAAACCAGAACTTGATAGTTGTCGGTATTAACTTGTGATCACCATGGGCCAGTTAGCCACTGTGCTCTAAAGTCTTCATTTCTGCCGGCAAATTAATCTTCCCTGCAAATAAAAAGTTTAGGTTAGTTTGAAGTGTTCATATTCCACATGCTACAAGTGTACATTGTAAATTTTGGTCGTCTATAATATGATCAAATGGAGAAATCCTGATGCCTAGAGACATAGAAAAGATTTAGATATTCAGATAATTTTCACATTTTACTGTTCTACTTGTTTTATTTCTTCCAAATAGAAGAAAAGGGGCTGAAAGCCATCAGCTTGATTTTATTTCCAGATTTGATATCTTATTTGAATGTATTGGCCGAGATATTGAAACGTCTGGCATCAAGAGTAATGCTCAGTTTTATTTAAATAGTTGATCAGAATCAGTTGCTCACTGGAATTAATTAAAATAAGGTGGCCAGAAGCTACTGGCATTTAAATAGCTTTTAAAATATCACTAAGTAGTCTAGGGCACTGAGAGTTATTTATTATTTAACCCTGAGTCAACAAAGGATTTTATTATGAAATTATTATTATTCAGAGTCAGGTTTTAAGATACTTCTTAAAGAATCTTTTGGGAGGTCTCAAGTTGGTGAGAAGTCAGGAACGATTCCATGTGCTTGAAGCTTGGTTTGGATGTCCATTCTCTTCCAATCTATCATCAAGAAAAGTGAAATTTCTGTTTATTTAAAGTCCAGGCTGAGCTCTGAACCTCTTCATTCTTGCAGAAATACTATTGTGCAACCTAAGCTGGTAACTTCCCCAACTATTTCTAGTTCATTTGAACTTACTTTCCCACAAAGCTCTTGAAAATCCAAGTCAGATGTTGTTTATAAATTCCAAGCTGCTTCTGTGCAAACTTTGCAGTTCTTCAGAAGAGAACAAAGACTGTTAAGTTGAGGGAACTACTGCCACCCAGTGGTGGTCAGCCAGTAGCCTCCTCCTCTCAGATGGCATTCTTCTTCAGAGATTTCTGCAAGACCACAGGTCACAGCAGTTAATTGCATGCATAGCAGTACATCTAAGCAGGCTGGACAAACCAAAAGCAATACACGTTTCAGACCAACTACACAGTTTTCCAAAAAAGTTCACCTGCAATCCCTAATAATATTCAATGACTAAGAAAAGAACATACTTTGATGTACCTGGATCCATCAGAAAAAGGCATAGGTCTGTGTGTGTTTTTTTAAGGAAAGACTCCTGGGCTATTATTGAATCAAAATGAAAATTATATGTAGATACAGTTACCAACGTCAACATTAACAGCTGGAAACTATGCTGTGAATTGAGAAGATACAGCAGATAAGGAGCTCGTGATTTGTTTGGCAAATCATGTACATGAATATTGGTTGTAACAGTTTGGTAGACACAAGATGTATGAGTACCAGTTACTGCAGATACAATGAATCAGAGAGTAAAGCAATGGGTGTATTTCTTATCCATCAGCTTTTTGGAAAACTACAAAAGAGGAATTTGTTTGTTTTTGAGTTTTAATAAATAGCAAACTTTGTAATAGTGCTGAATTCCAACTCAGCTGAGTGCTGATTATAATTTCAGCTAAACAGTGAGGGCATGGAATGGTGGCCCTGTATAATCCCACTGAATTCAGAAGACAGGTTTTCCCATCATATTTTCAATAATAATTGTTGCATGCAATGCTAGGGTATCGCCTGGCTTATATTTCTTTTGGCCAGGAACTCTACTTCTTGAGCAGACTAAGGTACTGTTATTGCAATGATGTGTTTTTTTAAAATTTTGCTCTAATTGTTTTGAGAGTATTGAGATTATTTGAGCTATTCCCTTGACGGTAAAACTGCAAAGCTCATGAAAAATTAAGTCCAGCAAATTAACTCCATAAAAATTAACAAAATTAATTCAAACCAAACACTGGCAAATGAGCAAGAGCCACAGCAAAGAGAGATTTCGATTGAGATAAATGCAGGCTGCATATAACCATTCAGTGGCAAGACACAGAATTGTTGAAATAATTTACATTTAAAGCAGGTTTCCAAAAGTTTTATTTTTTCCCTGTGCATCCAAATTTTGATTTTGAAAAAAATCTGTGATCTTTTGTTGGGTGATCCATCATAAATTGGGGAATAGGGGAAGCAAAGAAATTGCTTTTAATATGTTAAAATTTTGAGAAGATTTATTGTACTCCAGAGATCTGTTGCTCATAGCAACATAGATGAAACCCACACAAAACAAAAGGCATAGGCTTAAATCAAAGCCTTGAAATTTCCATGGGATTTGATACACTGATTCCTTTGGGCCTAATTCCATAGGTTAAGCATCTGTAGCTCTGAAGAAAATTATGAGCTGTTCCCAAAAGTACCTTCATTGCCATGACCAAACACAGCTTTGCATTTAAGAGACGTGTTGATAGGCTCTGCTCTGACACAGTTGTAACACTGAACAGTTGTGAACTCAAGACCTTTGCTGAGATTCTGTCTAGGCTGAAAGCATCCATCAAAGTATAGTTATGCATCTCTACAGCAGGTGCTGGCATTTTCTTCTGGAGAAATCAGCCAGATTTTTCAAACTTGTTTCCTGTTCTGTAGTATTCTAAGCCTTAAAATGGGGAACATTTACCTTTAAGAGTTACTTTAAAATCTACTTCTTTGACCAAGCCATCAGTCACTTATCCCATTGTGTCCTTATGTGATTTGGAACTAAATTTTGTTTGATTGTTGATTTGGTGAACTAGGTTGGGATATTTAGTGTTAACAGAAGTCAAAACAATCTGCACCTAGTAGTCAGTTGAAACAAATCTCAGGCTGACTTTTACTGATTCATTGTTCTGGGGGGAACCATTTAAATATTCATACTGGAAGTGTGAGTTGGGTTGAGTTGAGTTTTGAGACTGGCGTAATCTTATTGAATAAAGGGTTATTTTGAATCCCAGTTTGTTCTACTATCTGGCTTTGGGTCTCATCAGTAGTTATACGTGAGCAAGTGAAAACTGGTCCAGGGATGTGAACTGTTTTTAGTAAAAGGACCAACTGAATCCTTCAAGTAGGCACTGCTATTGGCTGTTTGAGGTGACATTGCAGGCTGGGAACTAGGCATCCTGGAGCAGTGAGCATGCAGGACAGTCACCAAAGTAACTTCTTACGTGTAACCAAAGTAATCAGAGCTTGTGATCTTTAGAATACATAATTTTAACAATATACTTTTGGTAGAAGTTTGTTCATGTACACAGTAATCACGGGACACTTGGATCATTCCTATTAATTCCCTCCTTAGATCACCGAAGAATTTGCAGAAAATACTTGAGAGGGTGCATGCAGACAAGGTGAAAATAAGTACTGTCTGGACTAAGTCATGCATGTAGCCAGCACACTTAGTTAAGCCTATCACAATGACACACAAGATGCAGAACATACTGATCTTGAGATAATCACTAGGGTAAAATCCATTTGTATGGTGAATAGGAAAACATAGCTATTTTAAAATTTTCATTCACCATTCACCAAAGGTAGGATAATTGGCTACTGTAGGTAAGTGGTATGACATGACACATAATGATGAGGCAAGTGGTAGAATTTGGGAGGAGTTATTGAGAGTATGAGGAAAATCAAATAAATGCTCAGTGAAATCCAATCACAAACAACAGAAAATCTGCAGATGCTGGAAATCCAAGCAACACACACAAATTACTGGAGGAACTCAGCAGGCCAGGCAGCATCTATGGGAGAAAGTATAGTCGACGTTTCAGGCCAAGACCCTTCAGTAAGTCCTGCTGAAGGGTTTCGGCCCAAAACATCGACTGTACTCTTTCCCATAGATTCTGCTTGGTTTGCTGAGTTCCTCCAGCATTTTGTGTGAAATGGTGAGTGTAAATGGGTTGGCATAGACTCAATAGTCCAAAGAGCCAGTTTACTTGTTTTACCTCGGTATACATTGCATTATTATATTTGTAGCCTTGGAGTAAAGGTATTATTGCTGGCTCTGAGAACCAAAAGTACTGGCAGTGGTGATTTGTGATAGCTCATTGCATCAGGGTTAGGGCAACAATAAGTGAGGATAAATGATAGGATGACATTTAGAAAGTTTAGTTCAATCTGTCAGTTTCTCCCCACTCTCATTCCATACTGCATTAAGGCACATGTACTAAATACTAAACTCGTTAAGAAATCTGAAGCAACTGATTCCTATAGTTGCCAGAACTTCAGAGAAATACACAAAATATGGAAACATTTGAAAGGACCGTGTGACAAGTTATGTGACATCATTATGTGGTCACATAAGGTCAGGTGTTGCTTTCAACCAGAGCAAGGGTTCCAACCTTCTTTTATACCGTAGACCCCTAACATTAACTGAGGGGTCCATAGACCCCAGGTTGGGAACCCCTAGTCCAAAGAGTTATATGGTGTAGCACAGGCTGAAGCTGCAATAAACAAAGCTGTCTTTTGAAAGTGATGTTGTTATTCTAATCTATTGCAAACCAAAGCCATGTGCACATAATGGCCTGGAAGTTCTGTTCCTGTTCAGTAGCTGTATAACTTTGAAAGTTGGTTTCTGACAGCCATGTGCCTTGACTACAACAACGACTCGCAGAGGAATTGAGACAGACACTGGAATCACAAGGCAATAGAGCATAGAATAGAATACAGTGGTATGCAAAAGTTTGGGCACCCTGGTCAAAATTTCTGTTACTGTGAATAGTTAAGTGAGTAGAAGATGAACTAATCTCCAAAAGTCATAAAGTTAAAGATGAAACATCATAGGACATAGAACATAGAATAGTACAGCACAGTACAGGCCCTTCCGCCCACAATGTTGTGCCACCCTCAAACCCTGCCTCCCATATAAGCCCTCACCTTAAATTCCTCTATGTACCTGTCTAGTAATCTCTTAAACTTCACTAGTGTATCTGCCTCCACCACTGACTCAGGCAGTGCATTCCATGCACCAACCACTCTTTGAGTAAAAAACCTTTCTCTAATATCCCCCTTGAACTTCCCACCCCTTACCATAAAGCCATGTCCTCTTGTATTGAGCAGTGGTGCCCTGAGGAAGAGGCGCTGGCTATCCACTCTATCTATTCCTCTTATCATCTTGTACACCTCTATCATGTCTCCTCTCATCCTCCTTCTCTCCAAAGAGTAAAGCCCTAGCTCCCTTAACCTCTGATCATAATGCATACTCTCTAAATCAGGCAGCATCCTGGTAAATCTCCTCTGTACCTTTTCCAATGCTTCCACATCCTTCCTATAGTGAGGAAACCAGAACTGGACACAGTACTCCAAGTGTGGCCTAACCAGAGTTTTATAGAGCTGTATCATTACATTGCGACTCTTAAACTCTATCCCTCGACTTATGAAAGCTAACATCCCATAAGCTTTCTTAACTACCCCATCCACCTGTGAGGCAACTTTCAGCGATCTGTGGACATGTACCCCCAGATCCCTCTGCTCCTCCACACTACCAAGTATCCTGCCATTTACTTTGTACTCTGCCTTGGAGTTTGTCCTTCCAAAGTGTACCACCTCACACTTCTCCGGATTGAACTCCATCTGCCACTTCTCAGCCCACTTCTGCATCCTATTAATGTCTCTCTGCAGTCTTTGACAATCCTCTACACTACCTACAACACCACCAACCTTTGTGTCGTCTGCAAACTTGCCAACCCATCCTTCTACCCCCACATCCAGGTCGTTAATAAAAATCACGAAGAGTAGAGGTTCCAGAACTGATCCTTGTGGGACACCACTAGTCACAATCCTCCAATCTGAATGTACTCCCTCCACCACGACCCTCTGCCTTCTGCAGGCAAGCCAATTCTGAATCCGCCTGGCCAAACTTCCCTGGATCCCATGCCTTCTGACTTTCTGAATAAGCCTACCGTGTGGAACCTTACCAAATGCCTTACTGAAATCCATATAGATCACATCCACTGCACTACCCTCATCTATATGCCTGGTCACCTCCTCAAAGAACTCTATCAGGCTTGTTAGACATGATCTGCCCTTCACAAAGTCATGCTGACTGCCCCTGATCAGACCATGATTCTCTAAATGCCCAGAGATCCTATCTCTAAGAATCTTTTCCATATCCTTTTCAACATTTTCAGCAAGATTAGTGTATTATTTTTGTGTTGTACAATTTTAGAGTGAAAAAAAGAAAGGAGAACCATGCAAAAGTTTGGGCGCCCCAAGAGATTTGAGCTCTCAGATAACTTTTACCAGGGTCTCAGATATTAAATAGCTTGTTAGGGCTATAGCTTGTTCACAGTCATCATTAGGAAAGGCCAGGTGATGCAAGTTTCAAAGCTTTACAAATACACTGACTCCTCAAACCTTGTCCCAACAATCAGCAGCCATGGGGTCCTCTAAGCAGCTGCCTAACACACTGAAAATTAAAATAAATGATGCCCAAAAAGCAGGAGAAGGCTATAAGAAGATAGCAAAGTGTTTTCAGGTAGCCGTTCCCTCAGTTCGTAATGTAATTAAGAAATGGCAGTTAACAGGAGCGGTGCAGGTCAAGTTAAGGTCTGGAAGACCAAGAAAACTTTCCAAGAGAACTGCTTGTAGAGTTGCTAGAAAGGCAAATTAAAACTCCTGTTTGACTGCAAAAGACCTTCAGAAAGATTTAGCAGACTCTGGAGTGCACTGTTCTATTGTGCAGTGACACCTACACAAATACGACCTTCATGGAACAGTCATCAGAAGAAAACCTTTCCTGCATCCTCACCACAAAATTCAGCATCAGAAGTTTGCAAAGGAACATCTAAACAACCCTGATGCATTTTGGAAACAAGTCCTGTGGACTGATGAAGTTAAAATAGAACTTTCTGGCCAAAATGAGCAAAGGTATGTTTGGAGAAAAAAGGGTGCAGAATTTCATAAAAAGATCACCTCTCCAACTGTTAAGCACAGGGGTGGATCGATCATGCTTTGGGCTTGTGTGGCAGCCAATGGCATGGGGAATATTTTGCTGGTAGAGGGAAGAATGAATTCAATTAAATACCGGCAAATTCTGGAAGCAAACATCACACCGTCTGTAAAAAAGCCGAAGATGAAAAGAGGATGGCTTCTACAACAGGATAATGATCCTAAACACACCTCAAAATTTACAATGAACTACCTCAAGAGGCACAAGCTGAAGGTTTTGCCATGGCCCTCACAGTCCCTGACCTAAACATCATCGAAAATCTGTGGATAGACCTCAAAAGAGCAGTGTATACAAGACAGCCCAAGAATCTCACAGAACCAGAAGACTTTTGCAAGGAAGAATGGGCAAAAATCCCCCAAACAAGAATTCAAAGACTCTTAGCTGGCTAGAGAAAGCGTTTACAAGCTGCAATACTTGCCAGAGGGGTTGTTACTAATTACTGACAATGCAGGGTGTCCACACTTTTGCTTCAGGCCCTTTTTCTTTTTTGTTATTTTGAAACTGTAAAAGATGGAAATAAAAAAGTTTTCTTCCTTAAAATATTAAAGAAATGTGTCATCTTTATGACTTTTGGAGATCGGTTCATCTTCTACTCACTTAACTATTTAGAGTAACGGAAATTTTGACCAGGGTGCCCAAACTTTTGCATGCCACTGTAAGTCTGCCCTGTTTTGACATAGCTCTTGGAACTTTGATACATGTTGTTCTTGTTATAAAGGCCTGAAAAACAAAGTTACCCATACAATTAGAGTTCCCGAGAAAGCCGGCACAGCACCGGTCAGCTGGATTCATCAGGGCAAGAATGACAGGTGTCCGTTGCAGAATCATTCCATGTGACATTTGTTGGCAGTAGTATTGTGAAGTAGGAAGTTTACAGAGTGAAGAGTGACATAACTCTGTCATTTTGCCAGACAGCCAGCAAGGAGGTTATCTGACAAGTTGTTTCCCAGGCCAAGTCCCTTTAAAAAAGTCAGTGCAACAACAATTTCATCTCTGGAATGTTGCTTCTTTTATTGCCATGCTTGGTAAGCATTCATTGTTATCCTTTAAATGTTTTTAAATTAATCCGAACAATGTGGCTAGTGCAATGATTTATTTCAGCAATTTCTGCCAGCTTTATAATCATTTCCAGATTGAATGGAAATTTGCAAACTGCCATGGTGGATTTGAATTGTGAATTTTGGGATTATTAATTCCAGGTCTCCAGACGATCAAACCAGTAACATAACCACTGCAGCAACATACACTTGAGTGCTCAAGGTGAGACAACAAAATAAGGGGCATGGGATAATGAGGGGATCATTTATGATGCAGATATTTGAAGCAAACACTTTGCTACAAAAAGCTGTGTTTTTTTCTTACATTGCTAACTTCCCTCATTAGGCCAATTGTGACCCGCTGAAGTACTCACTGTCTTTAGTTGGTCATACAATCATAGAGAGATACAGCATAGGATCAGGCCCTACAGTCCACCAAGTCTGTGCCGACCATCAGCCATCCACTTACACGAATCCTACAATAATCTTTTTTTTTATATTTCCCAGACTCTCATCAACTCCCCCCTGATTCTACTGTTCACCTACCAGGGGTCAAGTAAAACTTACCACCTCCTCATCTTTGGAATGTGGCAGGATGCAGGGGCACTTGGGGAAAACCCATGCAGCCAGTTGGAGAACATACAAATTCCACAGAGACTGCACCCAAAGTCCAGGATTGAATCCAGGTCTGAGATAGAATTATAGAATCTTGGAGCATGAAAACAAGCAACTCATTCCAACTTGACAATGCCAACTAGAGGGCACTTTTCAGTATTAATCCCTATCCAGTATTCCCACTCAGGGAATTCTCTTCTACATGGGTGTGTTTAAACTAAGTGGTGGGTGGGAGGGGATGAACTGGAAATATAAGGATGGAGTTAAAGGGAGAGTGAGAATAAGAAAAGTTAAGAAAGACGGCAGAATCAACAGAGCAGAAAGCTCAAGAAGGGATCGTACAGTATGGCCAAGTGAAATAGGAATTGATATGAAAGGTGAGGGGGGTAATGAATTAAAAATATTATATATGAATGCACGGAGTATAAGAAATAAAGTGGATGAGCTTGAGGCTCAGTTGGAAATTGGCAAGTATGATGTTGTGGGAATAACAGAGACATGGCTTCAAGTGGACAGGGCCTGGGAAATGAATATTCAAGGGTATACGTCCTATCAAAAGGACAGACTGATGGGCAGAGGGGGTGGGGTGGCTCTGTTGGTGAGGAATGATATTCAGTCCCTTGCGAGGGGGGACATAGAATCGGGAGACGTAGAGTCAGTATGGATAGAACTGAGAAATTCTAAGGGTAGGAAGACCCTAATGGGAGTTAGCTACAGGCCCCCAAACAGTAATCTGGATGTAGGGTGTAAGTAAAATCAAGAGTTAAAATTGGCATGTAGAAAAGGTAATGCTACAGTTGTTATGGGGGATTTTAACATGCAGGTAGACTGGAAGGATCAGGTTGGTACTGGACCCCAAGAAAGGGAGTTTGTGGAGTCCCTCCGAGATGAATTCTTAAAACAGCTTGTATTGGAGCCTATCAGAGAGAAGGCAATTCTAAAATTAGTGTTGTGCAATGAACTGGATTTGATCAAGGACCTCGAGGTAAAGGAGCCATTAGGAGGTAGTGACCATAATATGATAAGTTTTAATCTACAAATTGAGAGGGAGAATGGAAAATCGGAAGTGTCAGTATTACAATTGAACAAAGGGAACTATGGTGCTATGAGGGAGGAGCTGGCCAAAGTTCAATGGAACAATACCCTAGCAGGGATGACAGTAGAACAACAATGGCAGATATTTCTGGGAACAATGCAGAAGGTGCAGGATCAGTTCATTCCAAAGAGGAAGTAAGATCCTAAGGGGAGTAAGGGGAGGCCGTGGCTGACAAGGGAAGTAATGGACAGTATAAAAATAAAAGAGAAGAAGTATAACATAGCAAAGATAAGTGGGAAGCCAGAGGATTGGGAAACTTTTAAAGAGCAACAAAAGATAACTAAAAAGGCAATACGCAGAGAAAAAATGAGGTACGAAGGTAAACTAGCCAAGAATATAAAGGAGGATAGTAAATGCTCCTTTCGGTATGTGAAAAGGAAAAAAATAGTTAAGACCAAAATTGGGCCATTGAAGCCAGAAACAGGTGAATTTATTATGGTGAACAAGGAAATGGCAGATGAGTTGAACAGGTACCTTGGATCTGTCTTCACTAGGGAAGACACAAACAATCTCCCAGATATAATAGTGGTCAAAGGACCTAGGGTAATGGATGAACTGAAGGAAATTTATATTAGGCAGGAAATGGTGTTGGATAGGCTGCTGGGTCTGAAGTCTGATAAGTCCCTGGGACCTGATGGTCTGCATCCCAGGGTGCTTAAGGAGGTGGCTTTAGAAATCATGGACTCATTGGTAATCATTTTCCAATGTTCTATAGATTCAGGATCAGTTCCTGTGGATTGGAGAGTGTCTAAAGTTGTCCCACTTTTCAAGAAAGGAGGGAGAGAGAAAACAGAGAATTATAGGCCGGTTAGCCTGACGTCAGTGGTGGGAAGGATGCTGGAGTCAATTATAAAAGATGAAATTAGGACACATTTGGATGGCAGTAACAGGATAGGTCTGAGTCAGCATGGATTTATGAAGGGGAAATCATGCTTGACTAATCTCCTGGAATTTTTTGAGGATGTAACTATGAAAATGGACAAAGGAGAGCCAATGGATGTAGTGTACCTGGACTTCTAGAAAGCCTTTGATAAAGTCCCACATAGGAGATTAGTGGGCAAAATTAGTGCACATGGTATTGTGGACAGAGTACTGACATGGATTGAAAATTGGCTGGCTGACAGAAAACAAAGAGTAGCGATTAACGGGTCCCTTTCGGAATGGCAGGCAGTGACCAGTGGTGTACCATAGGGTTCAGTGCTGGGACCGCAGCTGTTTACAATATATATTAATGATTTAGATGAAGGGATTGAAAGTAACATTGGCACATTTGCAGATGACACAAAGCTGGGTGGTAGTGTGAAATGTGAGGAGGATGTTATGAGAATGCAGGGTGACTTGGACAGGCTGGGTGAGTGGGCGGATGCATGGCAGATGCAGTTTAAAGTGGATAAATGTGAGGTTATCCACTTTGGTGGTAAGAACAGGAAGGCAGATTATTATCTAAATAGAGTCAAGTTAGGAAAAGGGGAAGTACAACGAGATCTAGGTGTTCTTGTACACCAGTCACTGAAAGCAAGCATGCAGGTACAGCAGACAGTGAAGAAAGCTACACACATTAAAGTTGCTGAAGAACGCAGCAGGCCAGGCAGCATCGCTAGGAAGAGGTACAGTTGACGTTTCGGGCCAAGACCCTTTGTCAGGACTAACTGAAAGAAGAGCTAGTCAGAGATTTGAAAGTGGGAGAGGGAGGGGGAGATCCGAAATGATAGGAGAAGACAGGAGGGGGAGGGATGGAGCCAGGAGCTGGACAGTTGATTGGCAAAAGGGATATGAGAGGATCATGGGACAGGAGGCCTAGGGAGAAAGAAAAGGGGGAGGGGAGGAAAAACCCAGAGGATGGGCAAGGAGTATAGTGAGAGGGACAGTGGGAGAAAAAGGAGAGAGAGAGAAAGAAAAAGAATGTGTGTATATAAATAAATAATGGATGGGGTACGAGGGGAAGGTGGGGCATTAGCGGAAGTTTGAGAAGTCAATGTTCATGCCATCAGGTTGGAGGCTACACAGATGGAATATAATGTGTTGTTCCTCCAACCTGAGTGTGGCTTCATCTTTACAGTAGAGGAAGCCATATATCAGAATGGGAATGGGACGTGGAATTAAAATGTGTGGCCACTGGGAGATCCTGCTTTCTCTGGCGGACAGACTGAAGAAAGCTATTGGCATGCTGGCCTTCATAACAAGTGGAATTGAGTATAGGAGCAAAGAGGTCCTTCTGCAGCTGTACAGGGCCCTGGTGAGACCACACCTGGAGTACTGTGTACAGTTTTGGTCTCCAAATTTCAGGAAGGACATTCTTACTATTGAAGGAATGCAGCGTACGTTCACAAGGTTAATTCCAGGGATGGCGGGACTGTCATATGTTGAACAATTGGAGCAAATGGGCTTGTATACACTGGAATTTAGAAGGATGAGAGGGGATCTTATTGAAACATATAAGATTATTAAGGGATTGGACACGCTGGAGGCAGGAAGCACTTTCCCACTGATGGGTAAGTCCAGAAACAGAGGCCACAGTTTAAGAATAAGGGGTAGGCCATTTAGAACGGAGTTGAGGGAAAACTTTTTCACCCAGAGAGTGGTGGATATATGGAATGCTCTGCCCCAGAAGGCTGTGGAGGCCAAGTCTCTGGATGCTTTCAAGAAAGAGATGGATAGAGCTCTTAAAGATAGCAGACTCAAAGGTTATGTGGATAAGGCAGGAACTGGATACTGATTGTGGATGATCAGCCATGATCACAGTGAATGGCGATGCTGGCTCCAAGGGCCGAATGGCCTACTCCTGCACCTATTGTCTATTGTCTATTGTCATCCATGGTTCCAATGCCTTGTTTATCATTGTGAAATCACTCTGTTTTCTTGGGGCCTCCCTTTTGATAATCTGGTTAATCCTGCCAATGAATCCCCTATCCCTGCTCGATTCCCAGAGCCTGCAAATTTTTCCCTGTCAAAGACTGATTCATATTCCTTTGGGAAGTTATCATTTGGTCCACATCTTCCACTTTTTAAAAGCCAGGGGCCCATCAGTTACCTTAGATTGGCTCTCTAGTTGTTTGACCCAGCCAATCTGCGTCTTCTTGTTACCTGTCCTTTTGCCAAATGAAACAATGCTTCTTTTCTTTCTCAAAATCCCATATATTTGTGGCAATTTCATAGAGAGATCCTCAGAACAGCCCCAGTGTTTCTAGTTTGCAGTATAATTTGAATGTCACTTCAATACTAGCTACACCATTGGCACCCATCATGTGTGGACAGGAGCTTGAAGACTGAAAGCTCACCAGTGCTGACTGGACATGCATTCTCCAGAAAGCCACTCATTATTTTAATCACAACTACAACTCACAGGCAAATATTTCCTTTTAAATTAATTTATTTTCATAATATACTCCTGGCAATCATTTGAAATCAGCACCTATGCAAATACATAAGGCAAAGACATTAATAATGAAGACTGTACATCCAAAATGTCTTCAATACAGCTGTCTCTTAATATTTAGAAGTTAATGTGCACCAAAGCATCAACTAGTTCAGGAATTTGACAGCTATTGGACTGCCTTTTACTTGGTGGTAGATTCAGGAATAATAATGGGCCTTTCTCATTATATCATTATGTGCTGGTCACATAATTAACGTTTGTTTGAGTCATGATTGATACTCCAGAGAGTTGAGCTACCACTGGCTCATTGTGTTCTTTACCGTAATCGCCATTAAAAAAGAAAACCATTAATTGTGGGGTTGGTAGTTAGCAGTGTTGATAATGAAAGGTTGCTCCTGTTCCCTTTAACCATTGGGTCCCAAGGTAGAAAATACTTGCAGAATGTCCATTAACATCTGGCCACAAGTCTTTAAAGGAATTTGGCCCTCAGATTACAAAGTGCAAGAGACTTCAATTTTGTTCCAATAATGTAATATAAATGATCGGTATACTTGAAATGGATTGACAGCTGTCACGAGGTAAAGCTGCTTAATCCATTGTTCTCCTATTTCATTTCAATAAAGAGTGCAGCTGAGCTTTCTATGTGTTCAGGAGAGGACTTGTTTCGATTGCTGATGCTCCAAGACTTGCCATGTTGAATTCATTGAGGTCCCCACAAAATAAATAATGGTGTTTATATCAATGGCTGTTTCTCAGCCAGTATTGCCTTCTAGGTCCTATCCAGCAGAGCAATTATAGAGTCTTAGAGCAAAACAGCTTTGACACAAGTCCTTCAGTCCAACGAGTTCAAGCCATTAATGGTGTCCACTCAGTTAGTCCTAACTTCCTGCATTCAGAAATTTCCTCTAGTCCCAGCAGCATTCTCATAAATAATTTCTGCACTCTTTCCAGTTGAACTAGGTCTTTCCTATATCAGGGTGACCAAAGCTGTATACACCACTCCAAAGTACAACCTCATGAACAATCTCTAAAACTGCAGCATAATGTCCCAACTCCTATACTTAGCACCCCGATTAATGAAGGCCAGAATACTAAATGCCTTTTTCACCACCTGTCTCCCTGCGATGACACCTTCTACTAACTATATACTGTCAATACTTCTCGTCAACCAAGATTTCCTAAACTTGCCATGTTTACTCTTCATGCTAATCATAAAAATTTTCCCTAAAACAGCTTTTAAAAGCCTCTAATTTGATATTCACTCCTTTCCTTTCAAATATGCTCATCCAATCCACCTGTTTTAGATCCTGCCTAATTCCCACAATATTAACCTTATTCTATATTAGTATCCTAACCTGCGAATACCCCTGTTGTTTTCCATCACCATCTTAAAATTAATAAAGCAATAGTTGCTAGAGCTGCAGTCTCCCAGAATACTACTTCAGTTACTCACCATGTCTTGATCCCCAAGTAGAGGTCCAACATTGCACTCTATTTACCCAGAAAACTTTTCTAGACCTATTTCACCGATCCTGTCTCATCTAAGACCTTAACACTGTGGATAGTCCAGTCAATATGGGGAAGTTAAAATCTGCCACTAAAGCAACTAAGAAATTTCTCTATACATCTGCTCCTCAAGTTTCCCCGACTATAAGGGGGAGGGAGGGTCTATAATTCAGAGTCACCATAGTGATACTCCCCTTCTTGTTCCTCAGTTCTACCCATATAGCCTCGCTGGACAATAATGTTATTTCTACTTTACTGTTATGTCCTCCCTTATCAAAGATGCAAAGATACTGTTATGTCCTTCCTTCCTCCCTTGCCTGTATCTCTGTAAAGCCAGTCACATCTGTATCCTGAAATACTGAACTGCCAGTCCTGCCTTTCTCTCAGCCCTCTTTCTGTTACAGGTATAACATGCCAGTTCTGAAAGCAAATCCATGCTCTTAGTTTGTTCGCCTTACATGTTAAAATTGAAATAAATGCAGTTTAAGTGGGTATTCTCTACTCTCTCTTTACTGCGTCCCTGGCTATCCTAATTACTAAACCTGTCTTTGCTGGTGTACCCATGAATTTCTCCTGTTCAGAATCCCAGCCCTCTGCAAAGGCAAGTTTCTCTGGAAGGATATTGGTCCCTCTCAGGTTCAAATGCAAACAGTCCCTCTTGCACAGATTGTTTGTACTCCGGAAGATATCACAGTGGTCCAATGACCCAAATGCCTAACCCTGTACCATTTCCCCAGTCACAAATTCATCTTGCCAATCTTTCTAGTTCCTTTTTTTTTAATACGTTATTTTCAAAATTTTCAAAATACAATGAAATCAACAAGAACATATAAGCTCAGACATGTGTAAAAATAAAATAAGGGAAAAAAGGGACATAACATTAGAGGGATGCCTATTGTACAAAGTGCTCGAAAGTGCAAAACATTAAGTCTCAAGTGATGGCTGTGAGAAATCAGCTGGGGGGAAATTATTCATCGGCCCTCGGCCTCATCCAGATAAGCAAGAAATGGATGCCAGATAGTCGAAAATTTTACAATTGAATTGGTTCTCAAGAACCTGAGTCTCTCCATCTGTATGACTGAGATTATGTCAGCCATCCATCTCTGAAAGGAAAGGGGAGAGGGTGATTTCCATTCCTTCAAGGTAAGTATTTCGGCGACAATCATCCGCAGCATTAGAGACTGTTGTATGGCTGCAGGGAAACAAATAGTAGATTGCGTACAGCCAAAGCTGGCAAGACCAGCTTCCGAGGGGAAGGATCTTTTATAGGCCTTTGAGTACCAGTCGAATATTTTGGACCAAAATCCAGTCAGTGTTGGGAAAAACCAAAAGGTGTGTGACAACGTGGCCTCCATCCCTTGTCATCTATCACACATTGGCGAGACAGAAGGGTAAATCCTGTACAATCTCAGTCTAGAGTAGTGAAGACGGTGGACAGCTTTAAACTGGATCGGTTGGTGCCTGCTGTTAACAGAACAAGCCTGCATCATAGACAAACTCTTGTCCAAGGCAGCTTCAGATAGTTCAATGCCTAATTCTTCTCTCCAGGCCTCCCTGATCTTCACAGTAGAGGCTATAGTATGACCATCGAACAAACGTACAAACTTAGAATCGAGATGCTTGGAGTCAGGAGGGTTCTTTAAGATATCAAAAGATATCTTTCTATTTCTAACCTCGCTAGCGCGTGGCACCAGGAGCAGTCTGGAAATCACTTCTTTTAAGGTACCACTTTTTACCCACCTGCCAATACTCATTCTGTTCAATATACTCACTTTCCAATTAAGTTGTCTGAATCTTATATTACAGAGTCCCTCTTAGTGCATGATGTTTGAGTCTGCATGCTGGACTTCAAAGTTGAGTTTATTGGCATATGCACAAGTACAGTACACATGTATGCACAAGTAAAATGAGAAACTTAATTACTGCAGCATCACAAGGACATAGTAGCATATACAAAAAGCGGCATTAACAAGACCAACATAAATAATGCACAATTTTTACAAGAAAGTGTAAAGTGATCAAAGTTGTCTTTAGTGTTGCTGAAATGTAGTGATTAAAGTTTTGCCAATTGGTTCAAGAACTGAATTGTTGAAGGGAAGTAACTCTTTTTGAACCTGATGGTGTGAGAATTCAGGCCTCTCCATCCCTTGCCTGATGATGGCTGTGAGAAGACGTCATGGACTGGATGGTGGGAATTTTTGATGATATGTAAATGTTGCCTTCTTGATGCAGTGCCTTCTGTAGATACAACCAAAGGTGGGGAGCCGTGTGCCCATGATCTGTGGCAGTGGAGCAAAGGTGCTCGAAGAAGCATTTCCCCAGTCTACAAGCACAGAGGAGGCCGCACTGGATGCAGAAGATAACCCCAACAGGCTCGCAGGTGAAGTGTTGCCTCACCTGGAGGGGCCCTGAATGGTAGTGAGGGACGAGGAGCAGGAACATGTGTAGTGCAGGTTCTACTCGCAGAGATAAGTGCCAGGAGGGAAATCAGTGGGGACAGACGAGTGAACAAGGGAGTCACATAGAGAATAATTCCTCACAGAAAGTGGGAATGCAGGGGGTGGGGTGACTGGGGGTTGTGATGAGGAAACATGTGCTTAATGGTGGGATCAAGTTGTAGATGGCAGAAGTAAAGGAGAATAATGTGCTGGATAAAAAGGCTTATGGGATGGTAGATAAGGACGAGTGAAAGGAGGATGGGGTGAGGGCAAATGTGCAGGAAATGGAGGAGTTATGGGTATGGGCAGCATCAATAGTGGTAGAAGAGAAACCCAGTTCATTGAAAAAAGTGAACATCTCAGGTGTTCTAAAATGTAAAGAGTCATCCTGAGAATAAATGTGGCAGAGATGGATGAACTGAGAAAACTGCATTTTATCAAGTGACAGGATAGAAAGAGGTACAGTCAAGATAGCTGTGAGAGTCAGTAGGTTTGAAAAGAATCAGCAGATAGTTGGTCTCAAGAGATAGAGGCAGAGAGATTGAGAAAGGGGAGAGAAGTGTTAGAGATAGACTAAGTAAGTTTGAGGGCATCATGGAAGTTGGAGGCAAAATTGATGAAACTGGCAAGCTCACCATGGGTGCAGGAAGCAGTTGTCAATGTAACATGGAAAGAGTTGGAGAGCGTTACCAGTGTAGACTTAGAACATGAGTCTTCTATGTAGCTGATGAAAAGGAAGGCATAACCGAGAACCATGCATGTTCCCATGGTCACAAGTTGGGTTTGGAGAAAGTGGGAGGAACTGAAAGAGAAAATGTCAATGTGTAAGCTTCAGAATATCTTATTTGGCAGAGGACAGAGCAGTAACACAAACAAATTGGGTTTATTTGTCACGGTCCCGACTGTTAATTCCTCTTATTCTCCTAGTTCCCTTTTCCCCATGTTCTCCTGAGCTCCTTGATTGTGGCAACTGATTCCCATCTAAACCTGCAGCATAAAAACCCCAGCTTTGCATCCACTCGTTGCCAGATCGTTGCTTCAGCCAGCATGGTAATTCACGTTCCTGACTATTTAGAATGGTGTATTCTAAGTTTTACTTCAGTACTGAGGTTTACCTGTGTAACTCTGTCTCTCCGTGTCAAGATAAGTATTGCCTACTGTTGGTCTTTCCTTTTGTCACTCCATGTCAAGATAAGGGTTGCCTGCTGTTTGCCTTTCCATTTAACGCTCCGTGTCAAGATAAGTGTTGCCTACAGCCTGTCTCCTGTTTGCCATTCAGCTCCAGCAACGCCGTGTCAAAAAAGTTTTGCCTGCCTCCTGCTCTTCTGTTCATCTGCGCTGTTTGCCTGTGTTAACTCTGTCTCTCGATCGCTTAGAATTGTGTATTCTAAGTTCTGTTCCCGCGCTGTTTGCCTGTGTTTAATCAGTCTCTCAACCGCTTAGAATTGTGTATTCTAAGTTCTGTTTCCGCACTGTTTGCCTGTGTTAACCCTGTCTCTCGGCCGCTTAGAATTATGTATTCTAAATTCTGTTTCTGCGCTGTTTGCCTGTGTTAACTCTGTCTCTCGGCTGCTTAGAATAATGTATTCTAAGTTTTGTTTCCATGCTGTTGCTTGCCTGTGTTAACTCTGGCTCTCCGTGTTAACAGGAGCATGGCATGCCGACCACTGTTCTCCCCTTGTCCGCATCCCTGCTCTGCCTCGTCCTGCCGTCCGTTTACACTCTCCACTGGCTCAGTGGTTAAATGCCACATTTTCACCATAGTGACCCGGGTTCGATCCCCGGTCAGCCTCGCTCACTCCTCGGCTTTCCTCTGCCTAATCCTCGCTCCCCAGCCTTCCCTGCAACCAAAAATAAACACTCTTCTGATCACGCTACCTCCGTGTCAGTGTCCTGCATTTGAGTTCACCCGTAATCTCCGTGACAGAACGGTCTGGCCAAATTGGACCCAGTGGACACAAACACTATCCTACAAGCCCTCACCATCCAAAGTTCCCTACTGAAACCCTGCCCAGAGAGCAACTTGAAGAAAGTGACTCAGAGCTCCCAGGTATCAAATGAGAAAATTGTGCAATTACAAAGACCATTAGAAGAAGCCAATGACTTGTCACAAACTGAATCCTACTTCAGAGCAAGGATTAAGGGTCTGTCGCCATTTGACAAGGTAGGAGGTGGTATGACACGGTGCATTACAACATGCAACTTTGATATTGATGTTAATTTGCTTTTTCAAGAAAATTAGTCAGAAAACTGCCTTGACTGAGAAAATTCTCTGTGTTGCCAAACATGAAGTCCCCGCACCATTTGAAACCACATCGAATTCAGGGTCTGGACTTCATACACATATTCCCTGTTGTACAATGATTGGTAAAATGTGCTATTGAAACCAGAGAATTGACAAACCTTCTTAAGGATAGTGAAGATTTGATGGACGAAAGTGTTTTGAAATTTTATACCCAGCAATGGGAAGATTACAGGTTTTCTAGTAAAAGTGTTGGATGGAATCTGTGCCTACCTCAATCAATATTGGGTCCGCCGTGAATATGATGAAAGTACCTAGGATGAGCTGGCTCGTAAATGTAAACAGGTATTTATAGACCACCCAATAGTCAGTGAGAATTGGAGGAGCAAATCTGCAGAGAGATAGTAGACAACTGCAGGAAACATGAAGTTGTGATAGTAGGGGATTTTAATTTTCCACATATTGATTGGGACTCCCATACTGTTAAAGGTCTAGACATGTTAGAGTTTGTACAATGTGTTCAGGAAAGTTTTCTAAATCAATATATAGAGGTACCAACTAGAGAGGATGCAATATTAGATCTCCCATTAGGAAATAAGTTAGGACAGGTGACAGAAGTTTGTGTAGGGGAACGCTTTGGTTCCAGTGATCATAACACCATTAGTTTCAACTTGATCATGAATAAAGATAGATCTGGTCCTCGGGTGGAGGTTCTAAACTGGAAAAAGGCCAAATTTGAAGAAATAAGAAAGGATCTAAAAAGCATGGATTGGGACAGGTTGTTCTCTGGTAAGGATGTGATTGGTAAGTGGGAGGCCTTCAAAGGAGAAATTTTGAGAGTGCTGAGTTTGTATGTTCCTGTCAGGATTAAAGGCAAAGTGAGTAAGAATAAGGAACCTTGGTTTACGAGGGATATTGTAACTCTGATAAAGAAGAAGAAGAGAGAGAAGTATAACATGTATAGGAAACAGGGAGCAAATAAGGTGCTTGAGGAATATAAAAAGTGCAAAGCAATTCTTAAGAAGGAAATCAGGAGGGCTAAAATAAGACATAAGGTTGCTTTGGCAGTCAAGGTGAAGGATAATCCAATGAGCTTCTACAAGTATATTAAGAGCAAAAGGATAGTAAGGGATAAAATTGGTCCTCTTGAAGATCAGAGAGGTCAGCAATATATGGAACTAAAAGAAATGGGGGAGATCTTAAATAGGTTTTTTGCATCTGTATTTACTAAGGAAACTGGCACAGAGTCAATAGAAATAAGGCAAACAAGTAGTGAGGTCATGGAACCTATACAAATTGAAGAGGAGGAGGTGCTTGCTATCTTGAGGCAAATCAGAGTAGATAAATCTCCAGGACCTGACAGGGTATTCCCTCGGACCTTGAAGGAGAATAGTATTGAAATTGCAGGGGCCCTGGCAGATATATTCAAAATGTCGGTATCCACGGGTGAAGTGCCAGAGGATTGGAGGATAGCTCATTTTGTTTCTTTGTTTAAAAAAGGCTCAAAAAGTAATCTGGAAAATTATAGGCTGGTAAGATTGACATCGGTAGTAGGTAAATTATTGGAAGGTGTACTAAGAGATAGGATCTACAAGTATTTGGATAGACAGGGACTTACTAGGGAGAGTCAACATGGCTTTGTGCGTGGTAGGTCATGTTTAACTAATCTATTAGAGTTTTTTGAGGAGGTTACCGGGAAAGTGAATGAAGGGAAGGCAGTGGATGTTGTCTACATGGACTCCAGTAAGGCCTTTGACAAGGTCCCGCATGGGAGGTTAGGAAGATTCAGTCACTAGGTATACATGGAGAGGGAGTAAACTGGATTAGACATTGGCTCAATGGGAGAAGCCAGAGAGTGGTAGTGGAGGATTGCTTCTCTGAGTGGAGGCCTGTGACTAGTGGTGTGCCACAGGGATCAGTGCTGGGTCCATTGTTATTTGTCATCTATATCAATGATCTGGATGTAATGTGGTATATTGGATCAACAAATTTGCTGATGATACAAGGGTTGGAGGTGTAGTGGACAGTGAGGAAGGTTTTCAAAGCTTGCAGAGGGATTTGGACCAGCTGGAAAAATGGGCTGAAAAATGGCAGATGGAGTTTAATACAGACAAGTATAAGGTTTTGCACTTTGGAAGGACAAACCAAGGTACAACATACAAGGTAAATGGTAGGGCATTGGGAGTGCAGTAGAACAGAGGGATCTGGGAATACAGATACAAAATTCCCTAAAAGTGGCATCACAGGTAGATAGGGTTGTAAAGAGAGCTTTTGGTACATTGGTCTTTATAAATCAAAGTATTGAGTATAAGAGTTGGAATGTTATGGTGAGGTTGTATAAGGCATTGGTGAGGCCGAATTTGGAGTATTGTGTGCAGTTTTGTTCACCTAATTACAGGAAGGATATTAATAATGTTGAAAGAGTGCAGAGAAGATTGACAAGGATGTTGCCGGGACTTGAGAAACTGAGTTACAGAGAACAGTTGAATAGGTTAGGACTTTATTTCCTGGAGCATAGAAGAATGAGGGGAGATTTGATAGAGGTATATAAAATTATGATGGGTATAGATAGAGTGAATGCAAGCAGGCTTTTTCCACTGCGACTAGGGGAGAAAAAAACCAGAGGGCATGGGTTAAGAGTGAAGGAGGAAAAGTTTAAAGGGAACATTAGGGTGGGCTTCTTCACACAGACAGTGCTGGGAGAGTGGAATGAGCTGCCAGATAAAGTGGTAAATGCGGGCTCACTTTTAACATTTAAGAAAAACCTGGACAGGTACATGGATGAGAGGTGTATGGAGGGATATGGTCCAGGTGCAGGTCAGTGGGACTACACAGAAATATGGTTCGGCACAGCCAAGAAGGGCCAAAAGGTCTGTTTCTGTGCTGTAATGTTTCTATGGTTTCTAAGGTTTCTATTGAGAAACATCTAGAAATTTTTCATATGGAATTCCAGAATATATTAGATGCTGATAGAAATGAGGAATTGGATAAAAGTATAACTTAGTGTCTTAAATCCAAGAAGGCCTTGGGGAGCTGAGGAAAATTCTAGAAAGACATATCCATAACCAGGGCTTGGCTGCCATTGAGAAGTGTGGAGAAGCTGCTCTGAATGATCCCAAGATGTATGTACAGACAATTCTGGATGTTCATAAGAAATATAATGCATGAGTGATGTCAGCTTTCAACAATGATGCTGGTTTAGTGGCTGCTTTAGATAAGGGTTGTGGCCATTTCCTAAATAATAACACAGTCACAAAAATGGCTGTCATCAAGTAAACCTCCGGAATTATTTGCACGATACTGTGACTCTCTACCGAAGAAAAGCTCCGAGAATCCTGAAGAAGCTGAGCTTGAAGACACACTTAATCAAGTGATGATGGTATTTAAGTATATTGAAGCCATACCAGTTCAAGCACCAGAGGACGAAAGTCGAACACAATCACGAGAAAAGACTACAGAGGTTGAAGATAAAGCAAGAAACCTGACCAGTGATGTAAGCAGCCAGAACAAACCAACCACTCGTGCAGCTGAGAAAGTAAGCAGTCCTGAGCACTTGTCTGTAATTGAGTGTTACATGTCAATTTTTTTAAATTAACCGTAAGCATCATTTAGGTGCACCTGAAAGAGGCGGGTCGATGACGTCATTATAACAAATGCACGGATGCTTTTTCTATTTGATTCAAGAGGTTTCTGGAAAGATTCGTCAGTTAAACGATTCAACAGACTATGAGCTACCAGCAAGGGAGTGAATTGAGTTGAATGAGTTGAATGAGTTGAAAAGTTCACTACAGCAGTGGGCAGACCCAATATTTCTCCGTGTCGGAAGATTGTGATAATTTGCGGCACACAGTGCATATTGGGTAAGTGACTGTCAGTTTGTATGATCCATAGTTGGATTTCTGGAGTATTCTGTGGCGACCACTTTTTGTTAACCTTATCATGGATTCGGGTGTGTTACGTGGCGACCACTTGTGTTAAGGTTTATTCCGTGACTGTCAACTTGTGATATCCCTACATGGATTTTGGAACTTAAGCGTCACCTTGTTATCCCTGCATGGACTCTAGTATTTAAGTGATGACCACTCGCCTTCTGGAATCTTCTGTGACTGTCACCTTGGGTCACCAAATGTGGATTTATGAACCCTACCTCACAGACACCTGTACCTGTTCCCGTGGACTTCAGAACCTTCTGGATTGCCATTCTAGGGCTCTGTTTAAATTGTCTATATTTTGGGTTGAGTAAGACTTGGGAAGAATTGTTTCCAGACCTCCACAGTTTGTGAGCTAAGATGCACTGCACTGTTAATTTTGGTTAGGGGAGTAATTGTTTTAATTGACTATTAAATTGAAAATATAGATGTTTAACATAAAAAAATCTGTGTCTGTGGTCTATTGCTGTTGGCACGTAACACTGAGCAAGAAAAACGTTCACTGACTTCAACAAAAGAGAAACCAACAACTGATTTAAATTCGGGAAAATTTCCAGCACCAGTATCAGGTACAAGATCAAGAAATCAATCAATCCTGTGATTAAAAAAAAAAGGCGTAAAAGAGAAGCAAGTCCAGAATGCAAAAGATGATAACATAAAATTCAAGCTACCCAGACCCAGGTGCATTCATCCTACGATCCACGTCTCCCAACTGAAACCTGTGTCTGTCAGCCCATTGTGCCTTCCTGCCGAACCCCCCCCCCCACCCGCCTGGGTCGTCGACAATCCGGGCAAGCCCGGTGATTCGCCTGGAGGTTCCCGTTGGGGGGCAGGGGAATACCGTAATGGTGCCGACCAGTAATTCCTCTTGTTCTCCTAATTCCCTTTTCCCTGTGTTCTTCTGGGCTCCTTGATTGCAGTACCTGATTCTCATCTAAACCTGCAGCATAAAAACCCCGGCTTTGCATTCACTCGTTGTTTCAGCCAGCATGGTAATTCACGTTCCTGGCCACTTAGGACGGTGTATTCTAAGTTTTACTTCAGTACTGAGGTTTACCTGTGTAACTCTGTCTCTCCGTGTCAAGATAAGGATTGCCTGCCATTTGCCTTTCCATTTGCCGCTCCGTGTCAAGGTAAGTGTTGCCTGCCGCCTGTCTCCTGTTTGCCGTTCAGCTCCAGCAACGCCCTGTGTCAAGAAAAGTTTTGCCTGCCTCCTGCTCTTCCATTCATCTGCGTTGTTTGCATGTGTTAACCCTGTCTCTCGGCCGTGTATTCTAAGTTCTGTTTCCACGCTGTTGTTTGCCTGTATTAACTCTGTCTCTCCGTGTTAACAGGAGCATGGCATGCCGCCCGCCATTCTCCCCCAGCCACGCTCATCCCCTTGTCCGCATCCCTGCTCTGTTTCGTCCCACCGTCCATCTACACTCTCCGCTGGCTCAGTGGTTAGACGTCGCGTTCTCACCGTAGTGACCCGGGTTCGATCCCCGGTCCAGCCTTGCTCACACCTCGGCTTTCCTCTGCCTAATCCTCGGTCTCCCCGACCTTCCCTGCAGCCATTATTAAACACTCTTCTGATCACGCTACCTCCGTGTCAGTGTCCTGCGTTTGGGTTCACCCGTTCTCTCCGCGACATTATTATTGAATGGTCTTGATAACTGGGAAAAAAATTATACCGAGGATAGCAATGAGAATCTTATAAACATGCAGAACAGCAGCAAAAAACAGGTTAAGTTCAGAATCTTCCAACAGCAGCAGAGATGTGGATTGGAAGTAAGTCATCCTTGATGTTATAGGGTGGGTGGTGATGAAGGGGAGGAGGAGGAGGAAGAAGAAGATTACCATCACCATGATCACCAAGGAAAGGACAAGGAAACTTGAGCCTGCTAAACCTAACACTAATAACAGATATCTCATTCAATTAAGGATTCCCTGCTTAACGTGAAGTGTCTACACCATTTCCCAAAGTAGGGTATTTTCCCTTCAAAGATCGTGCGTTGCCTATGAATGAAATGTATTCCTGAGACTTTGTAACATGTTTGTATGCTGCAGATAAGATTTTGCATTTGTATCCATGTTGCCATTTGGTGTATCAGGTGGATCGTTTTGTTAGTCCAGCGCCAACTCATGTAAATTAAATTAATTTTGTGGGATACCACTGTTTCATCATACATTATAGGCACAAGAATGCATCCTATAGACGAAATGCTAAGTTCCTTTCACTTCTTAATTTCAGACAAATTAAGTTGTGTTTATGCTTATTAGCTGCATCCGGGGATATCTTAACTTTCAGAATGCTGTATTTCACCATCACCTTCTTAAGAGCACTTCTTAAGGACAATAAATGATAGTCACACAAGTGATGCCACATACCATCCAAGAATAGAGGAGGGATTTTACTACATTCACATAGCTCCAGACTGGTTTCCATTATCCAAACAAATGGACTGTGCTTTTTATTGGGATTTTTTGCTTTGAGTATTCACGCCACACAAAATGTGGCAGGTTCAGTCCTTAATTATCTTTAGTCTATTCCTTACTCAGCATGACCTTCCTTCTTCACTTGGTGCTAGCTTCCTAGAAAATGAACTTGATGGGCATATGGGGCACTGAGGGATTCTACCTCTGCCTTCCCTTCCTTGATGAGGAGTATTTCAGCAACAGTGAAAAAGCCCGCTTTTACTTTCTAAGCCATTTTAACTTCAAATACCCTAGCAAAATGCAAATTGCTGCAAAGTGTCAAGATTTTCTTCAGCAAATGGTGTTGAACTCATTGTCAGGTAAGGACAGTGAAGTGGGAAGGGTGAAAGGGTTCAACAGAAAATTGACTTGTTTTTGGAGAAAAAGGAGATTAAAGGGTACCTTGAGAAAGTATGTCTTTGACAATAATCTATTTCATGTCTCTTTCCTGTTCCTGAAATTACTGGTGCTCCAATTTGTGAGATGGAAGGATGGTCTTTTGTCCTGAGCAGACAAATGGAAGACCGTACCTTACAATGGAGGTATTGCTCCTTCCTAGAGAGGGAATCTAATAGATAGGTCATCACAAGCAAGAATGCAATAGAACAAGAGAAAGAGATACAGACATCAGGGTGGCCAGCTTTGTTGCCACTGACTGAACAAAGTGATTGATGATTAATTGTTTTCAGAGAATAAAAATGAAATAGTAATGGGTAAATTACGAAATCAAACTCCATGTCTGTTCAGTGGCAAGTACACTGAAGGGTTGATGAACATAATTATATTGTAAAGAAGAATGTTTGCATGTAAATTTTCCTCAAGTCCTTTGTGTTGATGATCCCTCACTTTCCTATAATTATTCTGGATAATTGTTTAAAGAAAAATAGTTTAATAGCAAAACAAACACAAATACTTCTAATCAGTGCTTAACTTTCATTCCTTACTTATTGTGTGTTGTGGTGAACTACACACAGTAAATAATGGGTTGTCCTGACTAGTACATGACAAGTTGATTTAACCTGAATATACCTTGAGTAGGAGTATGGGTATAAAATCCCATAAAGGTAAAATATATCCATGGGAAACTAAAGCAGGTTAAGGAATGAGTGATCTGGAAAAGCACTTGGCTCCATAGTTACAGGGAATAAAAAGCTTTGCCTTGCTGGAAAAATCTGTTGTGAGGAACAAATCATTAAAACCACAGTAGAAAACAATTGTATTTTCAAAAATGACAAATAGCTTACATTGGTTAATGGGCCACTGTAAATTGTCTGTGGTGTGCAGTGAAGTATTAATATATGGAGAAAGTTGAAGGAATGTAAGAAGAATAAAGTAGGATGAGTTTAAAATTAATGTAAGTGAGTGCTTCATGGTCAGCGTTGACTTGGGCTAAGTATTTATTTTTATGCTCTATGACTCTATGGTTCTAAACAATTATCCCCAGTAGTAGCCTGAAGCCCTCTATAGAACTTTAGTTTCTACATTGCCTTTGAGGTTCACTCCACTAACGTCAACAGTAAGTTCATAATAATGCATTGACAAACGGTTTGGAGCTGGTGAAATGGAGAGGGAATGGCGATCAAATTAATATTATGCAAATGCTGAACTAATTGAATGGAATTTGTGAAGAACAGCTTATGAAAGATGTGTCACTTTTGAGGTGAGTCTTGATCTGTGAGCTTAGATATAAGCAAAGCAAAAAATGCCAATTTGGATTGCAACTGAATGCTTCTACACAAGGCTCTTAGGCTTCCTGTCTGCTTTCATTATTGCTAAAATTGTCATTTCACCTTGTGAATACCAGACAGATAAATGCACACATTATTTATCCAGAGAAGAATGTGAGAATGAGTGAGTTAACCTTGGATAAACCTTCTGCTGTACAAAACATTGTATTCATAGCGGTTCAGGCAATCAAATTTATTTCAATACATGGTACACCTTTCTAACATGTGGTAGAAGAGCTTAAAAAGCCTTTCTTCTGTCTGCTCAAACCTTTGGATTTAATGGAACATTATGGAAAGTATTACCCATCTTGTTGATTTCTAAAGAAATTTTTTGAATGTATTACATCCTGTAATTTAATTTTTCCATGTTATGTAATTTGTGCCAATTAGATAGACACCATTGATCCTACTAAGATTTATTGTAGGAAGTGTCAAATGTTTGAAATTTGTAAATAACGTAAGTTTTTATGATGTTGAAGAATCAAGGTTTTGGTAGGATGGCCTACCTTTCTTTTTACTGTGTTCTGAAAGTGTTTCTCAAAGAACATGGGTCTAAGGTGGTTGGTGAAAGAAGCAGAAATAAGAGGAAGAAAGGTATTTCTTTACGCACTGACCACTGATCAGCAAGGCCTAGATAGAGTGGATGTGGAAAGGAGTAGGGGAGTCTAGCACCAGAGGGATGTCCATTTATAATGAAGATGAGGAGGAACTTCTTTATCCAGGTGATGGTGAATCTGTGGAAATCATTGCCACAGGCAGCTGCAGAGGCCAGGTCATTGGATGTATTTAAATCAGAGGCTGATAGAGTCTTAATAAGTCAGGGCATGAAAGGTTACGGGGAGAAACATAGAAACATAGAAACATAGAAACATAGAAAATAGGTGCAGGAGTAGGCCATTCGGCCCTTCGAGCCTGCACCGCCATTTATTATGATCATGGCTGATCATCCAACTCAGAACCCTGCACCAGCCTTCCCTCCATACCCCCTGATCCCCGTAGCCACAAGGGCCATATCTAACTCCCTCTTAAATATAGCCAATGAACCGGCCTCAACTGTTTCCTGTGGCAGAGAATTCCACAGATTCACCACTCTCTGTGTGAAGAAGTTTTTCCTAATCTCAGTCCTAAAAGGCTTCCCCTTTATCCTCAAACTGTGACCCCTCGTTCTGGACTTCCCCAACATCGGGAACAATCTTCCTTCATCTACCCTGTCCAATCTCTTTAGGATTTTATACGTTTCAATCAGATCCCCACTCAATCTTCTAAATTCCAACGAGTACAAGCCTAGTTCATCCAGTCTTTCTTCATATGGAGGTCCTGCCATCCCAGGAATCAATCTGGTGAACCTTCTTTGTACTCCCTCTATGGCAAGGATGTCTTTCCTCAGATTAGGGGACCAAAACTGCACACAATACTCCAGGTGTGGTCTCACCAAGGCCTTGTACAACTGCAGTAGTACCTCCCTGCTCCTGTACTCGAATCCTCTCGCTATAAATGCCAGCATACCATTCGCCTTTTTCACCGCCTGCTGTACCTGCATGCCCACTTTCAATGACTGGTGTATAATGACACCCAGGTCTTGTTGCACTTCCCCTTTTCCTAATCGGCCACCATTCAGATAATAATCTGTTTTCCTATTTTTGCCACCAAAGTGGATAACTTCACATTTATCCACATTAAATTGCATCTGCCATGAATTTGCCCACTCACCCAACCTATCCAAGTCACCCTGCATCCTCTTAGCATCCTCCTCACAGCTAACACTGCCACCCAGCTTTGTGTCATCCGCAAACTTGGAGATGCTGCATTTAATTCCTTCATCCAAGTCATTAATATATATTGTAAACACCTGGGGTCCCAGCACTGAGCCTTGCGGTACCCCACTAGTCACCGCCTGCCATTCTGAAAAGGTCCCGTTTATTCCCACTCTTTGCTTCCTGTCTGCTAACCAATTCTCTATCCACATCAATACCTTACCCCCAATACCGTGTGCTTTAAGTTTGCACACTAATCTCCTGTGTGGGACCTTGTCAAAAGCCTTCTGAAAATCCAAATATACCACATCCACTGGTTCTCCCCTATCCACTCTACTGGCTACATCCTCAAAAAATTCTATGAAATTTGTCAGACATGATTTTCCTTTCACAAATCCATGCTGACTTTGTCCGATGGTTTCACCGTTTTCCAAATGTGCTGTTATCACATCTTTGATAACTGACTCCAGCAGTTTCCCCACCACCGACATTAGGCTAACCGGTCTATAATTCCCTGGTTTCTCTCTCCCACCTTTTTTAAAAAGTGGGGTTACATTAACCACCCTCCAATCCTCAGGAACTAGTCCAGAATCTAACGAGTTTTGAAAAATTATCACTAATGCATCCACTATTTCTTGGGCTACTTCCTTAAGCACTCTGGGATGCAGACCATCTGGCCCTGGGGATTTATCTGCCTTTAATCCCTTCAATTTACCTAACACCACTTCCCTACTAACGTATTTCGCTCAGTTCCTCCATCTCACTGGACCCTCTGTCCCCTACTATTTCCGGAAGATTATTTATGTCCTCCTTAGTGAAGACAGAACCAAAGTAATTATTCAATTGGTCTGCCATGTCCCTGCTCCCCATAATCAATTCACCTTTTTCTGTCTGTAGGGGACCTACATTTGTCTTTACCAGTCTTTTCCTTTTTTACATATCTATAAAAGCTTTTACAGTCCGTTTTTATGTTCCCTGCCAGTTTTCTCTCATAATCTTTTTTCCCCTTCCTAATTAAGCCCTTTGTCCTCCTCTGCTGAACTCTGAATTTCTCCCAGTCCTCAGGTGAGCCACTTTTTCTGGCTAATTTGTATGCTTCTTCTTTGGAATTGATACTATCCCCAATTTCTCTTGTCAGCCACAGGTGCACTACCTTCCTTGATTTATTCTTTTGCCAAACTGGGATGAACAATTGTTGTAGTTCATCCATGCAATCTTTAAATGCTTGCCATTGCATATCCACCGTCAATCCTTTAAATGTCATTTGCCAGTCTATCTTAGCTAATTCACGACTTATACCTTCAAAGTTACCCCTCTTTAAGTTCAGAACCTTTGTTTCTGAATTAACTATGTCACTCTCCATCTTAATGAAGAATTCCACCATATTATGGTCACTCTTACCCAAGAGGCATCTCACGACAATATTGCTAATTAACCCTTCCTCATTGCTCAAAACCCCGTCTAGAATAGCCTGCTCTCTAGTTGGTTCCTCGACATGTTGGTTCAAAAAACCATCCCGCTTACATTCCAAGAAATCCTCTTCCTCAGCACCTTTACCAATTTGGTTCACCCAATCTACATGTAGATTGAAGTCACCCATTATAACTGCTGTTCCTTTATTGCACACATTTCTAATTTCCTGTTTAATACCATCTCCGACCTCACTACTACTGTTAGGTGGCCTGTACACAACTCCCACCAGGGTTTTCTGCCCCTTAGTGTTATGCAGCTCTACCCATATCGATTCCACATCTTCCCGGTTTATGTCCTTCCTTTCTATTGCGTTAATCTCATCTTTAACCAGCAACGCCACCCCACCTCCTTTTCTTTCATGTCTATCCTTCCTGAATATTGAATATCCCTGAACGTTGAGCTCTCATCCTTGGTCACCCTAAGCAGGAGAAGGGAGTTGAGAGGGAAATGGACCAGCCACAATCAAATGGCAGAGCAGACCTGATGTGCCAAATGCCTAATTCTGTTCCTAGGTCTTATGGACCAACTATAATTTAGAACAATAATCTCACTGCCTGTGAGAGTCGTGGGTGCAGATTCAACTGCAGCTTTCAAAATGGAAACTGAGCACAGGAGAATAAAATTGCTGAGACATGGGGAAAAGTTTTGAATGAGACTATCTGGGTGGTGCTTCAAAAGAGCTGCTGCTTATTCAGTGAGCAGACTGTTTTCCTTCTCTGGTCACTGTAGGAATGGGTGAAACTTGATTAAATTGCTCACTCATTCCGACAGTCCTTGCCTGCTGTCTCAGACATTCATGAGCATGAGTGTCTTCTTGACAGGGTATAGTTGATGTAATAAGGGATTAACCTTTACTTGACCCAGATGCAGGTCACATCTGTCAGCTTCTTAAATGAAGTTAATGTCACTTCTGAAGAGTGCTGGAAGCTTTCTTGTTAGTAACTGATAGCCTGTCTTGAACGGAGCATTCTGAACAGTCAGTCCACCTGCAATACCAAAGGTTTGATACAGCTTAAGTTGCCCAGATGTTGGCGAGTGCCAAGTTGGGACAGGAAGACCGGAGCAGTAATATCATTGTAAGATCGGCTGAATTACTAAGTTGTTGTACTGAAGTCAAGAGTAGTATAAAAACCATTTCAATAGCATAAGTGTTACATAAGTACTAAACAGATGAAACACCAAGATGCTGTACATCACTTGTTTGGTTGTAAATGAGTATTGGTATTCACATTATAAGTACCATGGGACATTCAACTTCTGGGAGTTCACTGGCAGCAAAAAACGACATGCCTTTTCTGCCAATTATAATAATGGTTGGACTTAAATGGAAGGGATGTCTTGAGATCAAGAAGGGACATTGTTACAAATATCAGTGTCACCTGAGACTTGTAGAAGCATTGATGAAACTGAAAATGCTTGAAATATCCAGCAGGCCAGACAGCACCTGTAGAGGAACTGAGAGAGAAGGATCCAGAAACAGAATTAATGATTCAGGTAAATAACATTTAATCAGAACAGTTCTGATGCTGGACATTTCCTCATTCATAATTAATAGCTTGCCCTAAACAAAGAACTCCAAATGTTCCGTATTTCAGACTTCCAGCTTCTGTTTTTTTCACATTTTGACTGACAGAGGTGAGTCGGGGATGGAGGAAGGGTGGGAAATCTTGAGATCAAAGAAAAGTGACAGAGGCAACAGTGACTAATTTCTGGTGAACGCAGCAGGCCAGGCAGCATCTCTAGGAAGAGGTACAGTCGACGTTTCAGGCCGAGACCCTTCGTCAGGACTAACTGAAAGAAGAGCTAGTAAGAGATTTGAAAGTGGGAGGGGGAGGGGGAGATCCAAAATGATAGGAGAAGACAGGAGGGGAAGGGATGGAGCCAAGCGCTGGACAGGTGATTGGCAAAAGGGATATGAGAGGATCATGGGACAGGAGGCCCAGGGAGAAGAAGAAAGGGGAGGGGGAAATGCAGAGGATGGGCAAGGGGTATAGTCAGAGGGACAAAAAGGAGAGAGAGAGAGAAAGAATGTGTGTATATAAATAAGTAATGGATGGGGTACGAGGGGGAGGCGGGGCATCAGCAGAAGTTAGAGAAGTCAGTGTTCACGCCATCAGGGTGGAGGCTACCCAGACGAATTTCCAGCATCTGCAGAATTCCTCATGTTTACGTGACTAATTTCTTCCAGTAGCAGGATACCCTACTTCATTCAAACTCCAGCTCAATGTTTTCAGTTTCTATTTAATTAATTAATTCCAGCATTTTCTATAATTATTCCATTTTATCTACATATAGGTATTGAGGGTTTTTCTTCCTGGATGACTCCACCATGGATTTTCCAATGAATACAAAGTGAATCTGAATGAAATTTGTCCTCACAATGGAAATGTCAGATCTGAAGATTTTGTTCCAATACAGCTGAAATCGGGTCCAGACCGAACAATGTTTCTGGTGAATGATAATCACTTATCCCAGTGAAACCACTTGTGAGACAGATGTCTTTAATTCTCCAGAGATTACAAGAAGCTCTAGTTCTCAAGCTTGATCAGTTAACATGTGTTAGAACATCAGAAATTCAAATTTGGCCTGACACAACTGACAAAGAAAATTTGGAGTTAATTAACTCAATCAATTGTCAGATGCCATTCTCAAAGTTTAACCATTTTGGCGCTGTTTATTTCCAGCAGGCTGTGAAAGTTAAAACCTGAATCAATGTTAATAATGATCATCTGTAGACAGTATTGGGAACCTCTTGTTGAGCACACGTCCACTAAAGCATTCCGTGTTATATTTTCTTCGGCAGGTGAAACAAGTCTGGGTCTTAGATACTGTATATAAAAAAACTTAGCTGTTCAAATTAGCTTAAACTTGTGGAAACATTCAAGCACTATTTGAATGATTTGAACAATTACATTATCAATTTAGTAAAACAGTTAAGTAAAAATTAAGGTATTCCATTAGGGTTAATGGCCTCAAATGTGTAATTAATTGGATCCCTTAAAGCTACACCTTTCTGTCAAACTAGAACCCTGTCTTCTCGTGCCAGGTCCAACCTGGTACACACTCAGCACATAGGTTCCTTAGCTTAAGTTGGGAAGCTCCAGGGAATCTCCACTCCACAGTGTAGCTCCATGAGGAGAGAGAGGTAAAACATTGTCAGTTAGACAGTGAACAGCAGTCAAGACATCTGGAAAGTTAAATATTTGCTCAGGAATGCCAAGATTTCTGAATATGCATATAATTTCTAGCTTATCATTGGAAATTCAGGGCCAATATATATGAATGAACCCAAAAATGTCCATTATTGAAATGGTTGAGTTTATATATACATGGGATGCGCAATTTTAATCAATATCATGACCTTTCATTATTTGCATTTAGCAGTCCTGTGAAATGAGACTCATGGCAATGGAAAATGCTAACTCAGAAAACTTGCACAAGGATTGTTATTTTTGAGATGAATTTTAAATTTGGTTGCACAAATTGAGCACTGCACCCACCTGATTTATTATAGATGAAGTTCATTAGTGGCAAGGCAATTCAATCTTGATGGAATATCCTGCATTTAAATGTATTTACTACAATATTGACACTGGTACATGCTGGAAGTTCTGTCAGTTATAATGCAAAGATATCTTCTTTGATGAGAGGAATAAAACTTTAAAAAGCTGTATGATCTGCTCTAAAATTGATTTATTACAGTGTGGAATAGAGCAATTTAAAATAAAACTTTTGGATAAATTTCTGTTTTGAAGTGTAGCCATTAAGTGTGGAAGAAAATGGGTACATATGTCTGAAGCACCTTCAATTACTCCAAAAGACTGAAAGGCTTTTATTCGCTGTACAATACAACCTCCACAGTGAGTATCTGCCCCCGGACTGAGGGGAAGGGGCAAGGCGAACACCTTTATACAGCACTCTGTGGGAGGAGCCACAGGGGCAGTCAGCAGAGGTGTGTGTCCAGACAGTTAACCAGTTACAACATATATACATGGTTTACCACATTCACCCCTCCTTTTTTTAAAAAGAGTCCCGCGGGGTGAAGTGACTGACAATATTTACAGGAAGTATATTTACAGGTTAAGTCTATCAGGCGGTCGAGTCCGTCGCTGTGATCTACGTAGCACCGGCGATGATTGCACCGGCGATGGCGGTTGTGCTGGCTCCGGCCTGACTTCAGGTGCCAGCACGTTAGGCGTCGGTAATCCCTCGTGCGTGTGCGTCGCGCCCGGTATGGGAGTGTCGTGTGGTGTCTGTATATGGTTTGGGGTGCACGGTGTCTTGTAGGTACATATATTGGTGGGTACGGGGTTAATAGTCACCATGGGGTGTTCAGGGTAGGAGCCCGGAGCTCCTGCGGGCACCAGGTCGCGGATGGAGACCGTGTCCTCCCACCCATCAGGTAAAACCACATAGGCATACTGGGGGTTCGCATGAAGTAAGTGAACCCTCTCGACTATCGGGGAGTATTTATTGCTCCTCGCATGTTTCCGGAGCAGCACTGGCCCTGGGGACGTCAGCCAAGTTGGTAGGGTGGTTCCAGTGGTCGATTTTCTGGGAAAAGAAAAGAGCCGCTCATGAGGGGTGGCATTGGTGGCTGTGCATAACAGGGAGCGGATGGAGTGGAGTGCCTCGAGAAGGACCTCCTGCCAGCGGGAGACCGGCAGTCCCTTTGACCTGAGGGCTAAGAGTGTGGCTTTCCACACTGTGCCATTCTCCTTCTCTACCTGTCCATTCCCCCGGGAATTATAGCTCGTGGTCCTACTGGTCGCAATTCCCCTAGCCAGTAGATATTTGCGCAGCTCGTCACTCATAAACGAGGACCCTCTGTCACTGTGGATATAGCATGGGTATCCGAGCAGAGTGAAGAGCTTGCGCAGGGCTTTTATAACTGACGTGGTAGTGGTGTTGGGGCAGGGGATGGCGAAGGGGGAACCGCGAGTACTCGTCAATTACGTTAAGAAAGTACACATTGCGGTCGGTGGAGGGAAGGGGGTCCTTAAAGTCAACACTCAGTCGCTCAAAGGGGCGGGTGGCCTTGATGAGTGGTGCCTTTTCGGGTCGGTAGAAGTGCGGTTTGCACTCTGCGCAGACTTGGCAGTCCCCGATCATCATCCTGATCTCCTCAAGGGAGTAAGGCAGATTCCGGGCTTTCACGAAGTGGAAAAGCCGGGTGACTCCCGGGTGGCAAAGGTCTACATGTAGGGCGTATAGCCGGTCGATCTGCGCGCTGGTGCATGTTCCCCGGGATAGGGCATTGGAGGGCTCGTTGAGCTTCCCAGGCCTGTACATGATGTCATAGTTGTAGGTGGAGAGTTCGATTCTCCACCTCAGAATTTTATCATTTTTGATTTTGCTCCGCTGCTGATTATTAAACATGAATGCGACTCAGCGCTGGTCAGTTAGCAGGGTGAACCTTTTGCCGGCAAGATAGTGCCTCCAGTGCCTTATAGCTTCCACTATGGCCTGGGCCTCTTTCTCTACCGCAGAGTGCCGAATTTCAGGGCCTTGAAGGGTACGGGAGAAGAACGCCACTGGTCTTCCTGCCTGGTTGAGGGTAGCAGCCAGCGCAAAGTCGGAGGCGTCACTCTCTACTTGGAAGGGAATGGCCTCATCCACCGCATCCATTGCTGCTTTGGCAACGTCCCCTTTTATGCGGCTGAAGGCCGCGTGGGCCTCGGCAGAAAGGGGGAATGTGGTGGATTTGACCGGGGGTGGGCCTTGTCTGCATAGTTAGAGACCCATTGGGCGTAATATGAAAAGAAGCCCAGGCACCTTTTGAGGGCTCTGAGGGTGTTGGGAAGAGGGAGTTCCAACAGGGGGCGCATACGGTCAGGGTCAGGGCCAATGACTCCATTCTCCACGACACACCCAAGGATAGCAAGTCGGGTGGTCCCAAATACACACTTGTCCTTGTTATAGGTGAGGTTGAAAGATTTGGCCGCTTGGAGAAATTTTTGGAGGTTGTTGTCGTGATCCTGCTGGTCGTGACCGCAGCCGGTCCATTGCCCTCTGGAAGACAGATACACCATTCGTGACACCAAAGGGGACGCGCAGGAATTGATAAAGCCTGCTGTCCGCCTTGAAGGCAGTGTAAGGGCGGTCCTCCCGGCGGATGGGGAGCTGATGGTAAGCGGATTTTAGGTCTATGGTCGAGAACACCTTGTACTGTGTTATCTGATTGACCATATCCGCGATGCGGGGTAGAGGGTATGCGTCGAGCTGCGTGAACCTATTGATGGTCTGGCTATAGTCCACGACCATCCTATTCTTCTCCCCGTTCCGAACAACCACCACCTGCGCCCTCCAAGGACTTGTGCTTGCCTCAATGACCCCCTCCCTGAGCAGCCGCTGCACCTCCGACTTAATGAAAGCTCTGTCCCCCGCGCTGTACCTCCTGCTTTTAGTTGCCACAGGTTTACAGTCGGGGGTCAGGTTGGCGAACAGTGGTGGGGGAGGGATCCTGAGGGGGGAGAGGCCACAAGTGGTGTCGGTAGTGTGGCAGTTGGCATGATGTTGGGTGGGATGCGCGGGTCGGTGTGTGTGTGTGGTCAGTAGCGGGGTACGTGACATATCTCTACAAAACAGGGGATTTATGACAGTAATTGGCGGGAGGGGCCCATCATACTTCATTGTCACGCTTTTTAGGTGGCTCTGGAAGTCCAACCCCAACAGCACAGGGGCACACAGTTGAGGCAAGACCAGTAACGTAAAGTCCCGATATTCTGTGCCCTGCACCACTAGTGTCGCTACACAACCCCCCCGGATGTCTGTTGTATGCGACCTGGAGGCCCTGGTGACCCTCCGACTTACCGGCTGTATCATGAGTCCACAATGCTGCACCGTGGCCGGGTGGATAAAACTCTCCGTGCTGCCTGTGTCGAACAGGCAGCTTGTCCTGCGCCCCTCCACCAGGATGTCCATCATTCACCTTGCGAGCTGGTGGGGAGTGCTTTGGTCGAGGGTCACGGAAGCCAGGGTAGGGTCGCTGTCTTGGTCCGGCGTGGTGGGGTGCCCCGTGAGCACCCGTTGGTCGTAGGCGGTGGGAGGTGGTGCCGACCAAAATGGCCGCCCCTATGTCTCGCACATGGTAGTGGCGTGCAGGGAAGATGGCGGCAGACAAGATGGTGACTCCCACGTCTCGCATGCGGCGCTGCTCGATCCCGCTCGCGGTTTTGACTTACAGACCTTGGCGAAGTGGCCCTTCTTTCCGCAGCTGGAGCAGGTAGCTTGTCGGGCCAGGCAGCGTTTCCGGGGGTGCTTCTCCAGACTCACGACTGGCGGCAGCCGAGGTCGATTCGCCGGCAGGTTGCGGGGTCCGCAGCACCCACGAGGCCATCGGGGGATCGCGTGCCTGGAGAGCCTCGGAGTTATGCAGAGCAGCCTCCAACGTATCAGCCAGCTCCATTGCCGAACTTAGGGTAAGATCGGCTTTTTCCAGCAGCCGCTGGCGCACGTACACTGACCTGGTCCCCGTGACGAAGGCGTCCCTCACTAGGAGTTCTGCATGCTGCGTCACCGTCAGCTCCTGGCAATTTCAGGCTCGCACGAGCGTCCGTAGGGCCTGGACAAACTCAGCACTCGATTCCCCGGACCGTTGTTGCCGTGTCGCTAAACGGTGCCAAGCATAGACGCTGTTTATCAGCCACAGGTATTGTCTTTTGAGTGCGTTCATTGCGCCATCGTAGTTCGGCTGGTCTCTGGTCAGCGAATAGACCCGTGGACTGACCCTGGAGAGTAGAACTCTGAGCTTCGCTACGGGGTCGGTCGCTTTAATCTCCTCTAGATACGCTTCGAAGCAGGCCAGCCAGAGTTCGAAAGCGTTTCCAGCTTCAGGTGTTTGCGAATCGAGGTCTAATTTTTCTGGTCTCAGGGCCTGTTCCATGTTTTAATATGTACAGCGAATAAAATTGAAGCACCTTCAATTACTCCAAAAGACTGAGGTTTGGTAAAATGCTGAAAGGGTTTTATTCGCTGTAAAATACGACCTCCACAGTGAGTGTCTGCCCCCGGACTGAGGGGGAGGGGCAAGGCGAACACCTTTAACAGGGGCAGTCAGTAGAGGGGTGTGTCCAGACAGGTAACCGAGTTACAACATATATACATGGTTTACCACAATGTCTATTTTGGATAATTCACCCATTGGCAAGGGAAATAAGCAGATACATCAGAGTGAAAGGAAAGCACCTCATCTTATCCATAATCAAATTGTGATTCAGTTGATCTGTTGAACATTGTACACTCTATGTACTTTCTTAGATTTGGTCTGGAAATGCTGATGTTTCTTCATGGAATCGTGCATTTCTCGGAATAAGTGCTAGAAGTACAAAGTTGCAGCAATTCCTTACTCTTTATACCAGGGTATCCAATCAATGAAGTATTCTCGGGTTAGACCCAGTACAGGACACACTTTCCCTAGTATTTCAATGCAGAAGTGCTGTGATGAATAAATTCATAGATAAGATCGTGATCAAAAGTTCATAATTTTATAATTTTTAATATTTGCTTATTTCAATTTTATTTCAAACTCTTTTTTAATTCTTCTGTATTTTTGACAGCTTGGTCAGATTAGAGTACATCGTTGGATAATTTTTTTTCTGTTAATTTTTTTTTCTGTGTCAAACAATGTGAGAATAGACACTAATGCATGTAGCTTCACAGCTATAGTTGGAGCCAATAGTCTTCTACAAACTGTCCTCCGTATGAATACATATCCTAGATTTCTGCACTCACCACAGGGGAATCACTGCCTACTGAAGATTTTGGACCAATACTTTAAACTTACCCACAGTGCTTCTAATACAGTGAGAGTAAAGCTCTTGAGAAGGGCCTGTAATTTAATTACAAAAATAGATGAATTGTAATCAGTCATTTCCTGACATATTTGCTTATTCCCCTATTTCTTAAGTTTATTTTTTTTATCGACTTTATGTAAAGCAGAATTGGTGTACTTAGTATGGCCGCTAGGTGGCAGCGTTGTACTTATCGGTGGTCTCAGGCAACATTAAACACCTGACTTTGAATACAGCCTCAATGTGAAAAAAAATGCTTAAAATTGGAGTAAAATCACAGTTGTAGAATTTACCTTTTTTCCAAAAATCCAATAAATTCAGTGTTCTTAAGTTCACAGTTCACTAAGGACAGGAAATATCAATCAGATATTACAGAGAAACTGACAGCTCAGTTACTGATGTTTCATGCAACTATTTTAATGTGATTGTCAGAGATTTAGTACTCATCCATCATCTGTGAAATTCATAGACTTCTCCATTACAATCAAATAAGAGTCTTCAAACTAAACAGAACTTACACCGTTTATGAGCCAGTTCCAATACAATGAATATTTAAAGAATGTGATCAGCTGCTTGACCAGACTGATGGTAAAATAGTTGCTGGATATCAGAGATCTCTTTGAACTGACATCCGACAGATGATCACCATTTCTTTGAGGGAAGGTCTTCCGAGAGGCTGCTCACAATTGGCAAATTCTGAGGTGGTCGTTCCTTTTGGATAACAATTTCAGGTTCTAACTCTCCTCAGTTTTCTCAAAGTAATCACAGGAGATCAGCACAATAATGCTACGTTTGGAAAGTACTGGTATTGCCCTGAGGCGATTAGGGATTGTGATTGGACAGTTGGACAGTAGAGTTAAGGGAGATGTTCAGAGAGGTGGGTCATAAGAAGAACTTTGGAAAGAATTGTGGAACACAGAATGCAAGAATCTTTGTCCTGCAGAGAGACTGTGGAAGGGGAGCACAGATTGGAGGGTTAAAGGAGCCACTGATGGGAGCGTGGAGCTGTAGGTGGTGAAGAAGAGAAGCACACTGAAATAGAATGATACTGGAGAGCATGGGGCAGGCTGTTAAGCTGAGCAAATACCATCTTTGTGAGGCTCATCATAGACTAGCTCCTCAGCTTGAGGGCACATGGGTTTACCCCAGATAGATCTGCTTGATGATCCTTCTGTTCCTCTGCAGTTGCCAATGGAGCTGTATCATTATTTTCAGTTGTGACTACCTCCTGTAGCTGTTCTCTTCTCTGTAACCTTAAATAAGCATAGAGCCAGGAAGTAGACCTTCGTCAAACAGTCAAGTTGCAGGAGTACAGCACATTCTTGTCTTAAAGCCTTCAGTCAATTGGCTGCTCCATTGTGTAGCATATCTCTATGTGCATGGAACCAACCAATACTCTCAGTCAGGGCATAAATTTGCCTCCATTTAATTAATGGCCATCTGAGACCATATTTGTCCTCTCAAATAGATTCCCATTCTTCACTGGAGGAGACAAGGTCAAACCTCTCAAGAGCCTGAGATCTGCCATCCCACAATGGCATTAAAGATTGGCAACATCAAATGGCTCTTTGGGTTGGTCAAACTGGTTACATCCTATTTAAGAAATTCTAATTAGCCTAGGTATGGTCACAGTTCAGTGGAATACTCAGTGGACAGAATTGAATTCAAAGTTTTCACTGGCACCAGTAGAGGTCACTATCTCAATGGACAGCAGGCCAGTTTAACAAACCAAACTTAATTTGCCTAGTTTTCTTGGACCTCACTAATCCTTTGACTCTGCTGGGAAGGGGTGTGGAATACTGTCCTCAAATTTGGCTGCCCATAGCGATTTGCTTCTATGGCATATTTGCTCCATGACAGTAAGATACAAGACAACTGTTCTTCAGTGCTAAACAAGGCAGTATCATTGTCCCAAGAGAATAAGAGACAATCTTAAAGAGATTTACAAATGTATGAGGTAGATAGATAGGGTAAATGCTTTTTTTCCCTAAGTTAAGTGGGTCTAAAACTAGAAGTTGTGGGTTTAGGGTGAAGGGTGAAGTATTCATGGGGAATCTGATGAGGAACTTCTTCAGTTAGAGGGTGGTGCAAGCTAATAGCGAAATGGTGGACACAGTTTCAATTACGATACTTCGATGTTTGGACAGGTACATTGATGAGATGGGTATGGAAGACTATGGTCTGGTGTAGATGGGACTAGGCAGAAAACCAGTTTGGCATCAACCAAGACCATAAGACATAGGAGAAGAGTTAGGCCATTCAACCCATTAAGTCTGCTCTGCTATTTCATCATGGCTGATCCCGGAGGCCATTCAACCCCATACACCTGCCCTCTTACCATATCCCTTGATGCCCCAACCAATTAGGAATCTATCAACTTCTGCTTTAAATATACCCATGGACTTGGCCTCCACCACTGTCTGTGGCAGAGCTTTCCACAGATTCACCACTCTTTAGTTAAAAAAATTCTTCCTTACTTCTGTTCTAAAAGGTCTCCCCTCAATTTTGAGGCTGTGCCCTCTAGTTCTGGATACCTCCACCAGGGAAAACATTCTCTCCACATCCACCTTATCAAGTCCTTTCAACATTTGGTAGCTTTCAATGAGATCCCCTTGCATTCTTCTAAATTCCAGTGAGTACAGGCCCAAAGCTGCCAAACACTCCTCATTTGTTAACACCTTCATTCATGGAGTCATCCTCATGAACCTTCTCTAGACTCACTCCAATGACAACACATCCCTTCTGAGATAAGGGACCCAAAACTGTTAACAATACTCCAAGTGCGGCCTGACTAGGGTCTTATAAAGCTTCAGCATTATCTCTTTGTTTTAATATTCTATTCCACTTGAAATAAATACCAATATTGCAGCTGCCTTCTTTACCACAGATTCAACCTGTAAATTAACCTTCTGGGAGTCTTGCACGAAGACTTCTAGGTCCCTTTGCACCTCTGATGTTTGAATTTTCTCCCCATTCAGATAATAGTCTGCACTATCGTTCCTTTTAACAAAATGCATTATCATACATTACCCAACACTATATTCCATCTGCCACTTTTTTGCCCATTCTTCCAATTTGTCTAAGTTCTGCTGCAATCGCATTACTTCCACAGCACTAGCTGCCCCTCCACCCATTTTCTGATCATCTACAAACTTTGCCACAAAGCCATCAATTTCAGTATCTAAATAAGTGACAAGTACAGTAATGTGAAAAGCAGCGGTCCTTGAGGAATACTACTAGTCACTGGCAGCTAACCAGAAAAGACCCCCTTTATTCCCACTCATTTCCTCCTGCCTGTCAGCCATTCCTCTCTCCATGCCAGTATCTTTCCTTTAAAACCATGGGATTTCATCTTGTTAAGCAGCATCATGTGAGGCACCTTATCAAATGCCTTCTGAAAATCTAAGTAAATGACATCCACTACTGCTCCT